>NC_138080.1:4997954-7397954 GCF_964212035.1 Myotis nattereri | reverse complement strand
TTATAGATTACATGCAAGAAAAATTAATATTTCAAGAAAAAGATTTTAAATATAATATATTACCAAAACGGTACTAACATAGTATAATATCACAAAAGTTGTAGGAAATATTAAAAACTGCAAATAAAAGGATTATTTCTATTATAGTCTAAAATATTTTTTTCTCTGGCTCTATTTTTGTTCATCAGTTTATTCCACATCTTATTCCACAAAGGAGTGAGATCATGAGATATTTATCTTTCTCCGACTGGTTTATTTCGCTTAGCATAATTTCACTTATTTTGCTTTAGGTCCCATCCATGCTGTTGCAAATGGTAAGAGTTCCTTCTTTTTTACAAAGTAGTATTCCATTGTATATATGTACCACAGTTTTTAATCCATTCATCTGCTGATGGGCACATAGGTTGTTTCCAAATCTTAGCTATTGTGAATTGTGCTGCTATGAACATAGGGATGCATATATCCTTTCTGATTGGTGTTTCTGATTTCTTGGGATATATTCCTAGAAGTGGGATTACTGGGTCAAAAGGGAGTTCCATTTTTAACTTTTTGAGGAAACTTCATACTGTTTTCCACAGTGGCTGCGCCCGTCTGCATTCCCACCAGCAGTGCAATAGGGTTCCTTTTTCTCCACATGCTTGCCAGCACTTGTCCTTTGTTGATTTGTTGATGACAGCTATTCTGACAGGTATGAGATGGTACCTCATTGTCATTTTGATTTGCTTCTCTCCAATGATTAGTGACTTTGAGCACGTTTTCATATGTCTCTTGGCCTTCTGTATGTTCTCTTTCTAAAAGTGTCTATTGAGGTCCTTTGCCCCTTTTTTGATTGGATTGTTTATCTTCCTTTTGTTAAGTTGTATGAGTTCCCTGTAAATTTTGCAGATTAAACCCTCATTGGAGATAACATTGGCAAATATGTTCTCTCATGCAGTGGGCTTTCTTGTTGTTCTGTTGATGGTTTCTTTTGCTGTGCAGAAACTTTTTATTTTGATATAGTTCCATTTGTTTATTTTCTCCTTAGTTTCCATTGCCTTAGAACAGTGGTTCTCAACCTTCCTAATGTCGTGACCCTTTAATACAGTTCCTCATGTTGTGGTGACCCCCAATCTCATTGTTACAAATTGAAAATAATTAAAGCATAGTGATTAATCACAAAAATAATATGTAATTATATATGTGTTTTCCGATGGTCTTAGGTGACCCCTGTGAAAGGGTCGTTCGACCCCCAAAGGGGTCGCAACCCACAGGTTGAGAACCACTGCCTATGTTTGATATTTTGTTGCCTGTGGATTCCTTTAAGATTTTTATGGTTTCCCATTTTATGTTTAAGTCCTTTATCCATTTTGAGTTTATTTTTGTGTATGGTGTAAGTTGGTGGTCTAGTTTCATTTTTTGCATGTATCTGTCCAATTTTCCCAACACCATTTATTGAAGAGACTGTCTTGACTCCATTGTATGCTCTAGCCTCCTTTGTCAAGTATTAATTGAGCATAATGGCTTAGGTCAATTTCTGGGTTCTCTGTTCTGTTCCATTGGTCTATATGTCTGTTCTTGTGCCAGTCCCAGGCAGTTTTGAGAAAAGTGGCTTTGTAATATAGCTTGATATCTGGTATTGTGATCCCTCCAATTTTGTTCTTCTTTCTCAAGATTGCAGCAGCTATTTGGGGTCTTTTTTTATTCCATATGAATTTTTGGAGAGTTTGTTGTAGGTCTGTGAAATATTCCGTTGGTATCTTAATGGGGATTGCATTGAATCTATAGATTGCTTTAGGTAGTATGGACATTTTAATGATGTTGATTCTACCAATCCATGAACACGGTATATTCTTCCATTTGTTTATGTCTTCCTCTATCTCTTTTTCCAACCTCCTATAGTTTTCCAAGTACAGGTCTTTTACTTCCTAAGTTAAGTTTATTCCTAAGTATCTTAATTTCTTTTTTTGCAAAAAAAAAATGAGTTTATTATCTATACTAATAATAGCCTAGGGCTGTCATGACCTAAATAGACCAGATGGATGACCGGTCACCAGGAAGTGCATGGAGCACCTCTTGGTCCTTCCCCCACGGCCCACAGGCTCCTATCACAGCAAGGCTGGTGGCAGGTGGGCGGGTGGGGTGGGGGGGTGGGCGGGGCGAGGAGGGCACAGTGAGGTCATTAGCCTCCGGCCTGAGGCTGGGCTGGAAGCTTAACAACCTCACCGCTGCTGCGGTGGCTGTGGATCAGGCCCAGAGAGAGGCCTGGAGAGAGAGGCAGGGCCTGATCAGCAGCCACAGTGGCTGCTGGCAAGGCCCGGAGAGAGAGAGAGAGGCAAGGCCTGATCCACAGCTGCGATGGCCGCTGTGGATCAGGCCCAAAGATAGGCCCAGAGAGAGGGGCAGGTCTTGATCGCAGCCACTGAGGATCAGCCACTGCAGAGGCTGCGGATCAGGCCTGGAGATAGGCCCGGAGAGCTGGTGTCGTTCTGGATTTCCCAGAAGAACCAATGGCTGCCTAGGAGGCGGAGCTTTTTACACTGACTAGTATAGAAACTGACCAATCAGAACCTAATCTGGGTGAACTGTGAAGGCAGAACCTAAGGTGGGGGGCTGAGGAGGGGTTTTAGGGCAACAGCTGTTTGGTGTAAGGTGTAAGAAAGCAGTTCAATTTTTTAATAACTGGTTTGGCAATATAGTGGCTGGCTATCAGTCCAGATATAGGGATTATGTATTTTTGTCTGCCAAGAGCATCTCCTCCTGCTGAAAAAGGCTTCCCCCAAGCCCCATTTAAGCAATCCTATCCTATATAATCTATCTATACTAATAAAAGGGTAATATGCTAATTAGACTGGGTCTATCGGCCATCTTCCAGATGTCCAACTTCCTTCCGGACAAAGCCATGGTGGTGGGGGCCGAGGCAGAGGCCGTTAGGGGCGATCAGGCTGGCAGGGGAGGGCAGTTGGGAGCGAGATTGGGCCGGCAGGGGGTTAGGAGCAATCAGGCCAGCAGGGGAGGGTAGTTGTGGGTAACCAGGCAGGCAAAGGAGGGCAGTTGGAGGCAAGATCAGACCAGCAGGGGAGGGCTGTTGGGGGTGACCAGGCCAGCAGGGTGGGGCAGTTGGGGGAAACCAGGCCAGCAGGGGGCCAGTTGGGGATGACCAGGCTGGTAGGTGGGGCAATTAGGGGCAACCAAGCTGGCAGGGGATAGCAGTTCGGGGCAATCAGCTGGCAGGGGAGGGAGTTAGGCATGATCAGGCAGACAAGGGAGAGCAGTTGGGATCAATCAGGCCAGCAGGGGAGCAGTTAGGGGTGATCAGGCAGGCAGGCAGAGTGGTTTGGGGTGACCAGCAGGCAGGCAGGTGAGTGGTTAGGAGCCAGTGGTCCCAGATTGCAAGAAGGATGTCCGACTGCCAGGTTAGGCCCGATCCATGTGGGATTGGGCCTAACCCGGCAGTTGGACATCTCCCAAGGGGTCACTGATTGGAAAGGGTGCAAGCTGGGCTGAGGGAAACCCCCTGTGCGTGAATTTCATGCACCGGGCCTCTAGTTGGTATATAAAAAAGCCATAGATTTCTGAGTGTTAATTTTGTATCCTGCTACATTGCCAAATTCATTTATTAAGTTTAGCAGTTTTTTGATGGAGTCTTTGGGGTTTTCTTTGTACAATATCATGTAATCTGCGAATGGTGACAGTTTTACTTTTTCTTTTCCAATTTGGATGCCTTTTATTTCTTCTTCTTGTCTGATCGTTATGTCTAGCATTTCCAGTACTATGTCGAACAGGAGTGGTGAAAGTGAGCAACCCTGTCTTGTTCCTGTTCTTAGGGGAAATGGTTTTAGTTTTTGCCCATTGAGTATGATGTTGGCTGTAGGTTTGTCATATATGTCCATCATGTTGAGATATGCTCCCTCTATTCCCACTTTGCTGAGAGTTTTTATCAAAAATGGGTGTTGGATTTTGTCAAATACTATTTCTGCTTCTATCAATATAATCATGTTATTTTTGTCTTTCAACTTGTTTATATGATGTATCACATTTACTGATTTGCAAATATTGTGCCAGCCTTGCATCTCTGGAATAAATCCCACTTGATCATGGTGTATGATTTTTTTAATATACTGCTGGATGCCATTTGCTAATATTTTGTTGAGAATTTTAGCATATATGTTCATCAGGGATATTGGCCTGTAATTCTCTTTCTTTGTAGTGCCTTTATCTGGTTTTGGAATTAGGATAATGCTGGCCTTATAAAAAGAGTTTGGAAGTGTTCCTTCCTCTTGGATTTTCTGAAATAGTTTGAGAAGTATAGGTGTTAGTTCTTCTTTGAAAGTTTGGTAAAACTCCCCTGTGAAGCCGTCTGGACCTGGGCTTTTGTTTGGTGAGAATTTTTTTTTTATTACTGTTTCTATTTCATCAGTTGTTATTGGCTAATTCAGGTTTTCTTATTCTTTCTGATTCAGTTTTAGGAGTTTATATTTTTCTAGGAATTTGTCTATTTCATCCACATTGTCCAGCTTATTGGCGTATAGTTGTTCATAGTATTTTCTTACAATCCTTTGTATTTCTGTGGTGTCAGTGGTTACTCCTCTACATTTGTTTCTGATTTTATTTATTTAGGTCCTCTCCCTTTGTTTCTTGATGAGTCTGGCTAATGGTTTATCAAATTTTTTTATACTTTCAAAGAACCAGTTCTTGATTTCATTGATTTTTTTGTATTTTATTTTTTTTAGTCTCTATGTCATTTATTTCTGCTCTCATCTTTATTATTTCCTTCCTTCTACTTACTCTGGGCTTTTCTTGTTGTTCTCTTTCTAGTTCTTTAAGTTGTAGGGTTAAATAGTTTATTGCTGGTTTTTCTTGTTTTTTGAGGTATGCCTGTAGTGCTATGAACTTCCCTCTCAGGACTGCTTTTGCTGTGCCCCAGAGATTTTAGGTTGTTGTGTGTTTATTTTCATTTATTTCCAGGAAGTTTTTGATTTATTTTTTTTATCTCATTGGTAACCTATTCAATGTTTAATAACATGCTTTTTAGCAACCATGTGTTTGAATGTTTTGGGTGTTTTTACAGTAGTTTATTTCTAATTTCATTCCACTGTGATCTGAGAAAATTCTTGATATGATTTCAATCTTCCTGAACTTGTAGAGACTTGTTTTGTGTCCTAACATGTGGTCTATCTTTATTAATGATCCATGTGCACTTGAGAAGAATGTATATTCTGCTGTGTTGGGGTGAAATGTTCTATAAATGTCAATTAAATCCATCTAATCCAGTGTGTCCTTTAGAGTCTCTGTTTCCTTGTTATGTTTTTGTCTGGAATATCTATCCAGTGAAGTCAGAGGGGTGTTAAAGTCCCCTACTATGACTGCATTGTTGTCAATCTCTTCATTAAAGTCCTCTAGAAGTTTTTATATATTTACTAGAGGCCCAGTACACAAATTCATGCGCAAGTGGGGTCTCTCGGCCTGGCCGGTGATCGGGGTCGATCAGGGCCATCTCGCTCAGTCCCTATTGGGGCTGGCCAGCTGAAGGGGAGGGGTTGGAACTGTGGGAGGTTGGCTGTGGGAGCACACTGACCACCAGGGGGCAGCTCCTGCGTTGAGTATCTGCCCCCTGGTTGTCAGTGCACGTTATAGCAACCAGTTGACCAGTTGTTCAGTCATTTGGTCGTTCAGTCATTGGGTCGTAACAGTCGCTTAGGTTTTTATATATAGAGAGGTGCTCCTATGTTAGGTGCATATATGTTTACCAGGGTTATATCCTCTTGTTGGATCAATCCTTTTAGTATTATGGAGTGACCTTTGTTGTCTCTTGTGATGGCCTTCCTTTTAAAATCTATTTTTTTGGATATGAGTATTGCTACTCCAGCTTTTTTTTCTTTTCCATTGCATGGAAATTTTTTTCCCATCTCTTCACTTTCATCCTGTGTGTGTCTTTTGTTTTGAGGTGGGTCTCTTGTAGACAGCATATAGTTGGGTCATGTTTTTGTATCCATTCTGCTACCCTATGCCTTTTGATTGGAGCATTTAGTCCATTTACATTTAGGGTTATTATTGATAGGTACTTATTTATTGCCATTATATTTCTGTATGGCTAGGTTTCTCTCTCTGTTTCTTCTTCTCATTACAGCAATCCCTTTAGCATTTCTTGTAATGCTGGCTTGGTGGTGATGTACCCCTTATCCTTTTTTTGTCTGGGGAGCTCTTTATTTGAGTGGCTATTTTGAATGATAGCCTTGCTGGATATAGTAATCTTGGTCTCAGATCCTTGCTTTCCATTACTTTGAGTACTGCATGCCATTCCCTTCTGGCCTGTAGAGTTTCTGATGAGAAATCAGGTGTCAGCCTATGGGGACTCTTTTGTAGGTAACAGTTTTCTTTTCTCTTGCTGCCTTTAAGATTCTCTCTTTGTCTTTAATTTTTGGCATTTTAATTATGATGTGTCTGGGCGTGGGCCTGTTTGGGTTCTTCTTGTTTGGAGTTCCCTGTGTCTTCTAAACTTGTGTGACTTTTCTCTTTACCAGGTTAGGGAAGTTTTCTGCCATTATTTCTTCAAACACCTTCTCTATGCCTTTCTGCCGCTTCTGGCACACTTGCTATTCTAATATTATGGTTCATGTTGTCCCACAGCTCCCTTAAGCTGTCCTCCTGCTCTTTAATTTTTTTTTTTCTGATTTTCTGATTGAGTGATATTTCCCAACTCAGTCTCCTAATTCACTAATTTGATCCTCAGCTTCCCCTAATCTGCTTGTATTCCTTCCAACGTGTTCTTTATTTGTGTTATGTCATTCTTAATCTCAGACTATTCTTTTTTCATAGTTACTATATCTTTTTTCATGCTGTTGAGCATCTTTACCATCATTAATCTGAACTCTGTTTCAGATAAATTTCTCATCTCTACCTCATTTATCTCTTCTTCTGGAGAATTCTTTGCTTCTTTCATTTTGAGGTTGTTTCTTTGTCCCCTCATTTTGTTTGTCTGTTTGGATTTGTGACTATGTATTAGGTAGATCCTCTACACCTCTCAATCTCTAGTGTAGGACAGTGTTAAAGTTTGTTTCTGACTAATTAGATTGGGCAAAGACTAAAAGCCTCCAGGGACTACCTCTGCCTACAGACTGATAGGATTCTGATTTGAATTGCCCACCAGGCAATCATCCTCAAGTGTGGTGAGTTTTTTTTCAACAGGGTGAAGCAGTTGCTACTGCCTGGAGGCTAATTGTTATTTTTAATCTCTTATGTGGCCTCAGGGCAAGGTGTTTTTCAATATGGCCCCAGGCAAGGCAGATGTCTATGTGGGAAAGATGTCTATGTGGGAAAGATGTCCTCCGCTGCTTGAGAGAATGGCTCAGCCCAGGAAACAGTGTGTCTGCCTTCTGAGCTCTATCCCCAGAGTCCTCAGTCCTGGCTTCTGCCCTCACAGCTCCAGTCCACTTCACCCTCCCTCTGCCGGAGCACAAGGTGGGTGGCTCCACAGGGAATTTTGTGCATTGGTCCTTTAAAAGAGTACCTGAATTTCCAGCCATTTTTCCCTGGCAGACAGTGCCATGCTGCTTTTCACAGACAGATGTTATGTGGGTACCCTCCTCAGTTTTGGTGCTCTCTCCTGGGGGCAGGGGCAGCTTGGGGATTAGATCTCAGAGTTCTCATTGGCAACCCCCCACAGCTGAGATATCTCTCCAAGACTTCAGTTGCTGTCTATGGGCACCAGGCCAGCCCTTTCACACACCCACCTCTCCTACCAGTCTCTATGCGGTCTCCACTTTTGGTCCTCCTGTTTAAGTTTTTGAGGAACCATCGAACTCTTTTCCACAGCAACTGCACCATTTTACATTCCTATCACAGTGCATAAGGGTTCCAGTTTTTTCCACATCCTTGTCAACACTTGTTTTTCTCTGTCTTTTTTCTTTAGCCATGTCAGTGGACACTAAAAATGGTATCTCATTGTGGTTTTTATTTGTAATTCCCTGATGGCTAATGATGCTGAGCATCTTTTTATGGGCTTATTGGACATCTGTATGTCTTCTTTGGAAAAATGTCTATTCAAGTTCTTTGCACAGTGTTTAATTGGGTTGTTTGTGTTTTTACTCTTTAGCTATTGAAGTTCTTCATACATTCTAGATCAGGGGTGGGCAAACTTTTTGACTCGAGGGCCACAATGGGTTCTTAAACTGGACCGGAGGGCCGGAACAAAACATGGATGGAGTGTTTGTGTGAACTAATATAAATTCAAAGTAAACATCATTACATAAAAGGGTACAGTCTTTTTTTTCAATAGTTTTATTCATTTCAAACGGGCCGGATCCGGCCTGCGGGCCGTAGTTTGCCCACGGCTGGTCTAGACACTAAAAACTTGTCAGATATGTCATTTGCAAATATTTTCTCCCATTTGTAGGTTGTCTTTTCACTTTTGTGAGAGTATCCTCTGATGCACAAAATTTTTAAATTTTGGTGAAGTCTAATTTATCTATTTAGATATCATATCAACGTAAGCATTGCCTAGTCTAAGGTTACAAGGATTTATACCTATGTTTTCTTCTAAGAGTTTCATAGTTTTATCTCTTACATTTAATCTTTGATCTATGTTGTTGATTTTTTCATATGAGGTTGGGGTCCAACTTCATTCTTTTGTATGTAGAAATCCAGTTATTCCAGCACCATCTGTTGAACAGACTATTTTTTTCTCACTGAATGGTATTGGCACTCTTCTCAAAAATCAATAGGCAGCCCTAACCGGTTTGGCTCAGTGGATAGAGCATCGGCCTGCAGACTGAAGGGTCCCAGGTTCGATTCTGGGCAAGGACATGTACCTTGGTTGCAGGCACATCCCCAGTAGGAGGCGTGCAGGAGGCAGCTAATCGATGTTTCTCTCTCATCGATGTTTCTAACTCTCTATCCCTCTCCCTTCTTCTCTGTAAAAAATCAATAAAATATATATATATTTTTAAAGTCAATAGGCAATAGATGTGTGGATTTATTTCCAGACTCTCAATTCCATTCCATTGATATATATGGCTATACTTCTGCCAATACCACATGATTTTGATTGCTGTAGCTTTGTAGTATGTTTTAAAGTTGGGAAGTGTAAGTTATCCAACTTTGTTTTTATTTTATAAGATTGTTTTGGCTATTTGGGGTCCCTTCCAATTCCACATGAATTTTAGGATTAGCTTTTCCATTTCTGCAAAAATGGCTATTGAGATTTTGTTGGGGATTTTATTGACTCTGTAGATCACTTTGGGGAGCATGCCATCTCAGTTAGTTGGAGCATCATCCCATACGCCAGAAGGTTGTGGGTTTGATTCCCAGTAAGGGCACATACCTAGGTTTTGGGTTTGATTCCCAATTGGGGCATGTACTGGAGGCAACCGATCAATGTTTCTTACATTGATGTCTCTCTCTTTCCCTTCCTCTCTCTCAAAGGATTTTTAAAAACAACCTAAGTCTTCCAATCCATGCATATGGGGTGTCTTCCATTCATTTATGTCTTTCTTAACTTCTTTCAGCAATGTTTTGTAGTTGTCAGTGAACAACTCTTGTACATCCTTGGTTAATACAATCCTAAGTATACTATTTTATTTGATGCTATTGCAAATTGAATTATTTTCTTAATTTCTGTTTCATATTGTTCATTGCTAATATATAGAAATACACTGATTTTTGTGTTTTAATCATATATTCTACAACTTTGCTTAATCTGTTCATTATCTCTGAGAATTTTAGTGGATTCTTTATGATATAAGATCATGTCATCTGTGAATAGAGAGACTTTTAATTCTTCCTTTCCAATTTATATGCCTTTATTCCTTTTTATTGCCTAACTTCCTTGCTAGCACTTTCAGTACCCTTAAATAAAAGTGGTGAGAGTGGTCATTCTTGTCTTTTTCCTGATGTTAGGTAGAAAACTTTCAGTCATTCAACTTTGAGTATGATGTTAGCTGCGGTTTGCCATGTATGCCCTTCATCAGGTTGGTGAAATGTCCTTCTACTCCTAGTCTATTGAGTGCTTTTATCATGAAAGGATGTTGGATTATATCAAAATCCTTTTCTTCATCAAGTAAAATGATCATGTGGTGTTGCCTTCATACTCTTAATGTGGTGTGTTAATGCTGATGGATGTTTCTACATTGAACCACCCTTGCATTCTTGGGATAAATCCTCCTTGGCCATGATGTACAATCCTTTTAATCTGCTGGATAATTTTGTTTGCAATGATTTTGGTGAAGATTTCTGCAATCATATTTATAAGGGATCTTGGTCTGTAGTTTCTTTTCTTATATTTGTCTGGTTTTGGTGTCAGGGTAATGCTGACCTCATAGAATGTGTTTGGAAATGTTCCCTTCTCTTGTTTTTTGGAAGAGTTTAAGAATCAATGGTGTTGATTCTTCTTTAAATGTTAGTTATAACTCCCCAAGCTTTCTTTGTTGAGAGGTGTTAAATTACTGATTCAATATCTTGATGTGTTATAGATCTATTCAGATTTTCTATTTCTTGAGTTAGTTTTAGTAGTTTGTGTTTTCTAGGAATTTCTCCATTTTATCTAGATTTGTTGCTTTTTTGCATGCCTCATAATTTTTGGTTGAAATATGTACCTTTTGAATATTATAATATGGTAACTCTGGAAATTGGATTATTTTCCCTCCTCATATTTTGTTGTGCTTGCTGTGAGTTGTAGTTGTTTATTTTAGTGTCCTTTTTTTTTAATCCTCACCCAAGGATATGTTTTTATTGATTTTAGAGAAAGAGGAAGAGAGAGAGAGAGAAATGCCAATGTAAGAGAGAAACATCTATGAGTTGCCTCCCATATGCACCCCAACTGGGGTTCAAACCCACAATCTTTTGGTGTATGGGATAACACCCCAACTAACTAAGCCACTCAACCAGGTTTCTTTGTCATGTGTGGTCTCTGAAGTATCTGTTTCTTTAGCTTGTGGTCAGCTAGTGGTTTGGCAGAAATTTCCTTAATATCCTGGAGCAAAACATATGCAAATGAAAGAAAAAAATACTCCTTCTAGTCTTTGCAGATTGGCTGTGCTGTGCACTCTTACCATGTTAGCTAGTCTGCTCACAACTCTGCCTTAGTTTTGCTCCCTGCCACTGAGCCTGAAAATCAGCTGGAGATGAAATCTTAAGATATTTCTTGAGCATGCATCCTGCCTTTGGTATGCAGTGTGGCTTTAGCTCTCTCAGGATGCAGAGGAGCTTTTCAAAGCTTTTATTCACCAAAGTAGCTCTTCCCCCAGCCTTTCCTCCCAGGCAGCCAACTGTAATCTTTTTTCCCCAGGTAGCAGTGGCTTGTTTATTTGATGTTCAATGTTTTCAAGGAATACCCTCCACTGAGAAACTTCTAATTTTTTATATCAGTCCTTTAGGGAACCCCAAACAAGTCCTTGGGGACAATATCCACTACACTCCCTCCAGAACCATCTACCCACATGGAAACAACAAAGACGGCCATCTCAAGGCTTCACGTCAGAGGGTGGTTTGCTTGGTTGCTGAAAACCTTGAGCTCCATTCCAGGTTTCTGATGATGTTGAATCTTTGCTTGATTATTTCAAATTCATTGTTATTGATATCAGAGAGGAAGAGAGAGAGAGAGAGAGAGAGAGAGAGAGAGAGAGAGAGAGAGAGAGAATAAGAATCATTGATCAGCTACCTCCTGCACATCCCACACTGGGAATTGAGCCCACAATCCAGGCATGTGCCCTGACCAGGAATCAAATTGTGACCTCCTGGTTCATAGGTTGACGCTCTACCACTGAGCCATGTTGGACAAGCTTGATTTTTTTCATGTTTCTGTGGAAGGCAGGCCCTTTACACTTCCTACTCTGCCATTTTGCTGATGTCACTTCATACTGCCTTTGAGAACTAGTCTCAGGGACCAGGCATCACCACATTCACTGAGGCATTTTCAAAGGCCCACCCCAGGTCTAAGGTAGGGGATACAAACCCCATCCCTAGATGGCTCGTTAAAGTCACTTTAAGAGGTGAGCATGAAGGATAAGATGTGCACTGGTGCAGCCGCCCTCAGAATACAGGAGAAGGAAGAACAAGAGATGCACCAGGTCCTGATATTGCTGGCATGCATGTAGCAGGGGCCCACTGAAGAGGGGTCCTGGGAGTGCAGCTGAATGCTGCACTGAGGGCTGGTGGGACCTGATGGTGTTTGTTCAAGGGCCCAGGACTCCCCAATGTCAGATAGTCATAACCATCTCCCCCAGGTGAGCCTGTTCTCTGGAGCTTGTAGGGTCCACTAACTTCCTGGAGTGTCACCCTTCCCATCTACAAAATGGGAAAATAATTGCTACTCAGCTGGCTTCCCATAACTACCATAAGCGTAATTATGTAGCAGCTCCCCATGGGGATGGCCACTGCCATGCATGGGAGGATTAGGTCCACAAGGCAATGTGGCACAGCAGGCATGTGGGAACATGTGTGTATGAGCGCATGTGTGTGCCTGCGTGTGTGCCTGTACATGTGTGAGTGTGGGGTATGTGTGCATGTGTGTGCATAAAGTTGTATGGGTGTGCATGACTGCATGTGTACATGTGTGCCCATGTTTGAGCAAATGTGTGCAGTGTGTTTGGTGTTCATATGTGTATTTAGTAAGTGTATATACATGTGTGGTGTGTGTATATACATGTGTGGTGTGTCTATATGCACAAGTGTGCATTGCATAGTGTATATGCATGCATGAGCTTGTATGTGTGTGCACATGTGAGCAAACGTGTATGTGCTGCAGTTGCTCCTATGTGGGTCCTATGCTGTGCTTTGGTCAGTGGTGTTGTGGAGCAGGGAGGCATGTTCAGCACTTGTACCTTGGCCAGGAGCCCCAGACAGGGTCCTAGGACTATCTAGGTTCCTGGTTTCAGAGCCCAGATTGGCATTCCTCAGGTTCCCACTTCCCCAAAAGGAAACAGCAGGATTTGGGGAAGAAGGCAGAAGCCTGTTCAACCTGGAGAGGCTGCCATTGGTGGTGGAGTAAGGCTGTCTCTGATGGGGTTGGGAAGCCAGGGAGGGAAGTATGGGTTCATTTACAGGCTCTAGTCTATCCCATTGCTCCACATTTCTATCCCATCAATGCCCATGCCATGCCAGCTTGATTACCTGCAGTAAGTTTTGCAATCCAAAAGTGTGAGTCTTCCAACTTTGTTCTGTTTTTCCAGGCTTTGTTGGGTTATTTGGGGCACCTTATCAGCCTATATGAATTTTAGGATCAGCTCATCAATTTCTGGGGAAAGCTTAGCTTTTCAAGGATTGCATTAAATCTGCACATCAATTTTGGGAGTATGGCCATCTTACAATATTGTCTCCTGGTCCATAAACATGGGATGTCTTTCCATTTACTCCGGCCTTCCTTGGTTTCTTTTAATGACAGTTTATTGTTTGCAGGGTACAAGTCTTGCACTTCTTTTATAAAATTTATTACTATGTAGTTTATTCTTTTTGATATGATGGTAAATGGAACTGTTTTCTTAATCTCATGTTTAGATTGTTTATTGTTAGCATAAAGAAACACAGTCAATTTTTAATATTGACCTCATACTGTAACCTTGCTGAAGGTTTATCAGTCAGATAGTTTTTGTGAATTCCTCAGGATTTTCATGTTATTTGCTAATAGAGACTGTTTTCCTTCTCCTTTCCAGTCTAGACATTCTTTGTTTCTTTTCCTTACTTAGTTGCCCTAACTGGAGCATCCAGAACAATGTTGAAGAGTTTTATAGATCTCAGTGTGAGGATACCAATTCGCATGAATAGGTAATGTGGAAGAGTATATAGAGGGGGGGGGGAGGGAGAGTGAGACAGAGAGAGAAAGAGAGAGAGAGAGAGAGAGAGACTATATACACTGAGTGTCCAGATTATTAGGACCACCTGATGTTTGTAGGCAAATTAGCTATAATTTCGCTCTGAAGTTGCTAGAGGGCCAGACTATTATATATAGGGAAGCAGGTTGTTTACCACGACAGTAGAAGTGATTTTTTCTGAAGATAAGGGTAAACAATGCGATTTAACAGCCTTGGAACATGGGATATATATTATTATGAATTGCCAGATTATTATGACCATCTGACATTTGTAGGCAAATTAGCCATACACTGCATCATATGGGATATGAAAGCCAAAGACCTGTTCGAACACCTTTGCTGTCTGCAGTTACCAAGATAAAACGTCTCCAATTCGCACAGGAACACAAGGATTGGACAGTCGAGCATTGGAAAAAAGTCATGTGGTCCGATGAATCACGTTTCCAGTTGCATCATGCAGATGGCAGAGTGAGAATTTGGCAGAAACAGCATGAAAGCATGCACCCCACATGCATGAGTACAACCCTTCAAGCTGGTGGGGGCAGTGTTATGGTTTGGGGCATGTTTTCCTGGCATGATTCGGGCCCTTTAATTCGTGTGGAACAACGTCTGAATAGCACAACATACCTAAGTATCATTGCTGATCAAGTTCATCCTATCATGCTGATGGCGTATCCCAATGGAGATGGCTTCTTCCAACAAGACAATGCGCCATGCCACGGTGCTCGTTTGTGCAGGGGTGGTTTCAAGAACATGAGGGAGACCTTGCCTTGCTTAGGTGGCCCCCACAATCACCAGATCTCAATCCAATTGAGCATTTGTGGGACGAAGTTAAAGAGCCATCAGGCAGCTGGTTCCACAACCATCAAACCTCACAGAACTGGACAGTGGTATTCATCAGGCATGGTGTCAGATTCCTCGCATCACCTTTCAACATCTCGTGGAGTCAATGCCCAGAAGAATCACCGCAAGGTAAACAACCTGCTTCCCTATTTATAATGGTCTGGCCCTCTAGCAACTTCAGAGCGAAATTATAGCTAATTTGCCTACCAATGTCAGGTGGTCATAACAATCTTGACACTCAATAGATAGATAGATAGATAGATAGATAGATAGATAGATAGATAGATACACATATACATATACATATACATATACATCTATCTCTATATCTATCTATATATATATAGTCTCTTTTTTAAAGGACAATTGTTTTATTTATTTATTTATTTTTATTTCAAAGGGTAAGGAAGAGGGAGAGAAAGAAATATCGATTATGAGAGAGAATCATTGATTGGCTGCCTCCTGCATGCCTCCTACTGGGAACCGAGCCTGCAACCCGGGCATGTGCCCTTGACCGGAATCGAACCCAGGACCCTTCAGTCCACAGACTGGCATTCTATCCACTGAGCCAAACCAACTAGGGCTATAATGTCTCTTTTGATTCTTTGCACTTTTTTGTTACATGTGCCAAAAATCACATAGCAATCTATCATCAAAAAGTTTTAAAAATCTGTCAGCTCATGACTCAGTTGGATTCTCTTTCATTCTGTGGAAAATGAGAAATTGGAAGCACCTGATGTGCACAGGATTTCGTGGCTCAGCTGTCATAGCCAACACCAGGCCAGCCACATGCCAGGAAGCTAAGAGTCTCCTCCTGGGCAGAGTGGGAGAGAGTGGCCCTCTAAGGGGAGGCAGGAGCCTAAGCAAGATGCCTTGGAACCACCCATGCCATCTAAGGCCTCTGGCTCCTTTGCAGGCGCCGCAGGGATACACGGACCGCACGGTGTTCCCTGGGGTAAGCCGTTGTTCCCTTAGGGCACAACATTGCCCTCACTGGATGCAGGCTCTGTCCTTCCTTCACACATTAGTGCATGATTCCCATCATCCTCAGCTCCAAACCGCAATTTCCCAGCTATGCTCAGACTCACAAACATCTAGGCCAGCAAGGCCGTTGAAGCCCTGAGGTCTGTTTGCCTAAGACCTCATCCACTCCCCTTTGTGTTTCCCACCCCAGGGCAACGCAGCATCCTGCTTTCTCCTGAGATGCTTCCTGCTCCTTGTGTGCTTCAGAGGACTCTATCATAGATCTTACCTGACCACCCAGAGCTGCCAATCCCTGTGCCCCACCTCACTACGCCCTGAATCTGAAATGAGGGCAGCCTTTGTGCCCCGGTCATCAAAGTCCTCATCCTGTCCAGCTCCTTATTCTTCAGCCCACAGGTCCCACCTGGGCAGCAGCTCCAGGCCCCCAGAGCTGCTCCCCATTTCCTGGCTCCATCTGTGCCCCACTAACACCATGCTATCTGGGGCAAGAGTCTCATGTGCCCCACCCCATGCCCAGCAAGTGCACAGTGGATGCACAGGGGCAGTTGCAGTGTGTATGCTGGCACATAGTAAGTGCTTAGGAGATTCTGAGCCAGTGACTGAAAGATGAGGTGTGTGCCCAGATATCCCTGTGTGGGCAGACTTCTCAGGGGAGATGGCACTTGAGCTGGATCTCAAAGAGTTTTCTCTCTTTCTTTACAACAAGTATACAGTGTTTTCTGGTGGGTGCTCAGTTTTACACCAAGTCACAAATTGAATCCTAATACACATCAGATGAGCCAGAATTATGGCTAAAAGTGAGGAAACTAAGGCAAGATGAAGGGCCCAGTCAGGACTCTGAGGGTACCCCAGCCCATGTGGAGTCAGCAGGGGTTTTCTGGAGCAAGCAGGTATGCAGGGCCTAGGGAGATGCCCTCCTCTTCCGCACCCCTTAACTTCCTCAAAGCCTCTCCTAGGAGGTCTGGACACCAGCAGGCCATAGGGACACTCCTGAGTCCTCAGTGTCATGACCCCTTACATCCCCAGGTCCATCCTCCCCACATCCACTCCCACACCTGACCTCCCATGTTCACTCTCCCCATGTCAACTCTCCCCACATCCACTTCCCCACATCCACTCTCCCCATGTCTACTTCCTATATTTATTCGTCCTATATCCAAGCTCCTGTCTCTGTTCTTTCCTCCTTCTGGCTCCCCCTGTCCAGTCTCTCCCACCCCCTCCCTCTCACATATCCCACCTCCCCGGCTCTCTGCTAGATTACAACTGCTTCAGCCCCCACCCCTCACCATTTGGTTAAATGGGGCAGAGGAAGCCCTGCTCTCCCTCACCTGCCACAGGGCTGAGAAAGGGCCTGATCACTGTGGTGAATAGCCCCGAGGAAGGAGCTGGCCAGGTGCCCCGAAGAGAAGCTGGCTCCTGGAGGCAACTATGGAGCCCTCCTCCTCACCTGCCCCCTGACTGTAATCAATCTGATTGGATTAGGATCAGGGCAACCCTAATCATCTCAGAGGTCACCCAGGCTTTGCGGTGGGGTCCATGGGCCTGGCCCCCCTACTGAGGCGGCCTCATTGAACAGAGCTTAATACCACTGGGCCAGCTTAGGATAGGGGCCCAGCCTTGTGTGGGCATGTGTGCATGCATGTTTGAACATGTGTAAGTGTGTGCAGGGTGTGTGAGGATGTGAGGGGAGAGCGTATGCTCACAGCTCCTGCATTCAGCACACAGACACACACATACACAATCCCCACCAACTGCTTGGCTTGGGGCTGGACCCACAGAATGTGCTGGCAGAAAGGTGGGGTTGGATGACAGAAGTGAGCCCTAGCTTGGGACAAGTGCCCCCTTCTGCTTCGAAGGCAGCAGGACCATTTAATATGTATTGTAGAGCAAAAAGCATTTGAAGAATTTTTGAGTGCATGGAGGCTGGCACAGGATTGCTGCTTATCTGTTCTCTACCCCTGGCAGGGCTCAGGCACCTGAAGGGCCTGCTTTCCCCAGAGCTGACCAACACCCCCTCTTGACCCATGAGGTGAAGGAGTGGGGAGGCCTCAAGGCAAGGAAGACAGATCTCAGAGCTAGGAGCCTCCGCAGACACCCTGAAGTAGGGCCAGCCAGGCCATGCCCCTGGGGAGCACAGTGGCATGTGGCCAGCCTAGGGTCCAAGCGTGAGGGGGACTTTCCTGTGGCACATGGCTTTGCAGAGAGCTGGGCTTCCCGCCAGGTGGGCATTTCACCTGAAAGCAATGGAAGGCCCCCAGCTGCATCCTCCAACGACACCAGGCACTGGGCTGTGTCTATTCATGCATTCTGTGCCCTTGGTGCAAGCAGGGCCAGGAGCCTGTCACTTCAGAGTACTGATCAGTTCCCCAGGACCCCTAAGCCCCTCAGGCAAGGTCTTCGAAGGTCAATCAAGTTCTCAGCAGGTGTGTGCCCAGACCCCAATCATTCCTGTTCTCCTTGGGGGCTGGACTAAGGAGGAGCAGGAGCGGGACAGCATGCCCTGTCCCCTCCCTGGCAGAGCCCTTTTCCTGGACATGCTCCAAGAGGTGGTCTGCTGTCTCCCTGGGAGGGCTGGGTGCAGGCACGAGCTGGGCTCAGTACTCAGGAGGGGCCTGAATAGGAGGCCCTCGAGGGGATCAGCATCCCCAATCCAGGTTGCAACCTTTGACCCTCATCAGAAAGTGTTTCTGTGCTGGGTGGTGGGGGCTCCCCCGTATATCATTAACTCTTCCCAGTGGGAGGGGGTGAAGGCGCCAGAGAAACTCTACAACACCCTGCCTCGCCTGGCTCAGAGCACAATGTGCCCACCAGGACGACAAGATTAACCACAGAGAAAAGTGAAAATGCTGCTGGATTCACACGCCCGAGGGCCATGTTCGGCGTGTGAACAGCGCTCCCCGCACATACCTCCCGGTTGCTATGACCAGCTTGCCATGGCCTAATCGCCGACGAGGGGGAAATTCATATAAAATATCACAGGCCATTGTGGGCCTAATGCGGCATGACAGTGGCTCACAAAGCCAAATTCATCAGCCCCAGCAGGTAATCAGAGGACACTGGCCACGCCGGAGGGGCAGTGTCAGAGGCCACTGCCTTGGCCACAGTGGGGTGCCAGCTGAATTCCACTCTCAGGTGGTTTCAGGAGGCAGTATTACCAGATGCCATCGCAACCCCCCCTCCACTGCCCACCTCACTCTGGGACCAGGGAGGGTATGCATTGTGGAAGGGGAAGCACTGGCCAGCCTGGTGCAGCAGAGCCACATCCTTGGGGCATTGATTAAGGGAAGGTGCCAACCTACTGAACGCTTTAGGAGTGACCTGGGCTTCCACCTGCCAAGTGGGCAGAAGCTTGTAGGCCTCAAGCCAGCTGGGGAGGTGAAGGGGGGAGGGCCAGAGAAGGAGGCTGGGGTACAGCATGGTTGAGGACACTCCGGTTCTCTCTGTGATGCACCAGTGATGCTTTATAGGCAGGCAAGGGCCAAGTGACCCTCAGAGGCCTGAAGGTCAGCACTGACCCGAGGAGAGATGGAGCCCAGGAGCCCATGTTGGGGAGAGCTGCACCCAGGTGAGGGCGGAGGTCAGCCAAGAAGAGACTCTAGCAAACAGGTCCTGCAGCTTCTAGGGAGGTCATACTCCACCCTGTCTTTGGCTGAGTCTCTGCCTGGCCACCAGGTGACAATAGACAGGCCTCTGAGTTCCAGAGGTCAGTGACCAAAGGCCTGGCTTCACATACAAATCAGGCCAGAGATACACAGCCCACCCTGGGAACCCAGGACAGGGGGATTGTGTCAGAGACCTTCGTGGGAGCTCCTCCCCTCCCACACACCTCCTGGGTCTTACAAATCTGAGTAATGGAGCCTGGGGGCTCATCCCAGGAGCCCTTCCTCCTCATCCAGCATTAGCACCCTATAGCTGGGGAATCACCTGGGATCTTTTATAGATACTAGAGGCCCAATGCATGAAATTCGTGCACAGGGGGTCCCTTCAGCTCAGCCTACACCCTCTCCAATCCAGGACCCCTCGGAGGATGTCCGACTGCCGGTTTAGGCCCAATCCCAGGGATCGGGCCTAAACCGGCAGTCGGACATTCCTCTCACAATCCTGGACTGCTGGCTCCTAATCACTCACCTGCCTGCCTGCCTAGTCGTCCCTAAGTGCCCCCCCACCCCCAGCCAGCCAGGTTGCCCCCAACTGCCCCCTCCCTGCCTGCTTGGTAGCTCCTAACTGCCCCCCCCACTGGCCTGGTCACCCCTTACTGCCCCCCTTCTGGCCTGGTCACTCCTTACTGCCCCACCCCTGCCAGCCAGGTTGCCCCCAACTGCCCCCCCAACCTAGTCACCCCTCACTGCCTCCCCTGCTGGCCTGGTCACCCCTAACTGACCCCCCCACCCCCCACTGGCCTGGTTGCCTCTTACTGCCCCCTTGCCGGCCTGGTCACCCCATGAAGCCTGCTTGTTCAGTCGTTTGGTCATCCTTCACTAACTCCCCTACCTGCCTGGTCGTAGGCACCCATCTTGTGAGGGCGTGAGGGTCAATTTGCATATTACCTCTTTATTCTATAGGCTAGATGTCCCCAAGAACTGTGGCCCCAGACACACTGGTGGGCCTGCAGTGACATAGTGCTTGGGTGAACTTGTCCCTGCAGAACTTCCCAAAAAGACCACCTAGTGAACCCCACAGACAGAACATCCCAAGAGTTTCAGCTTACTGTTTAGAGATCACATTTGAACAGTCCCCTTCCAGGAACCTCCACTGCCTGGAGTTACCCTTGTCCCTCAGAAAGGCCAGTACAGTGTCTCCTCAGGCCAACAGCTCATCCCAGGAGCCCCTCATCCACGTCCAATATTAGTGCTCCACAGCCTTCCCCTCCCAGGAGAGGACAGGCAAGCATCCCCTCACCCCACCATGGCAGTGGGATGTGGGCTCAGCAGGGTAGGTGGAGTCCCCGCCTCTTCAAGGCTGCAACCACAGAAACAGCCTGGTGGAGTCTCAGGATCCCTTGCTGGGAGTGCAGAAGCCTCTCCCAGGACTTCTGTCTAGGGTATGTACTCCCTGCTGTGCATCCTGGGGCCAGTAGCTGACCTGCTCTGAACCTCCACATGTTGCTGGGCTGAGTAGAGCACCCCTCTTCCTGTCTGGGCTGGTTCTCTCATCTGTGATAAAGGATTCATGGTCCAGGGCAAGGTGGCCTTCAGGCTGTGCCTCCCTATCAGTCTGACTGAAATGGCCCCCTGGGTGACCTCCCCAAGGGAAGATCAGCTCAGAGAGAGAGGCTTTCTTGTCCACCATGAACACAGTTGGTACTCAATGAATGGTTGCCAACTGACCAGCTTCATGGTGAAATATGAAAAATGAGATCCTTGGAATAATTTTTTGGAACTTTCTTCAACATATAGGACTTTAGAAGTATAGCCTTTTTGATGTTAAAAAGTCCTTTTTTGAAATTATGGTAGTCATTGTTTAAATGTTTTTCCCCTCTCATGAAAAAGTAATAATACTTGGCAGTACTCTTTCAGTCCACAAATGATCTCTGGTACTTGACAAGCCTCTGGAAATAAAGGAATTTCTAAGATCCTTTTAGTTCTAAGTTCTAGGAGGTGAAGTAATTGCCAAAACCTATCTCAGAAGTGATACTTGGCTCCCCACACCTAAGGCTGCACTGGCAGCTGTGATGGGCTCCTCTTCCTGCCTTCCTCCAGACGCCCAGTTCTTGCCACACAGGACTCCTTCATCTGCACCAGACTCTCCCCATTCATTCACCATCCATCTATCCACCTATCCATTCACCTACCTACCCACACACCCACCCATCTATTCTCTATGTACCACCCACTAGCCATATATCCATCTATCCTTCCACCCATCCACCATCCATCTACCATCCATTTATCCTAGGCCTGCCCCAAAGCTCATGTTACCAAACCTACTTCTCATACTGCCTTATTCCCCCTACTCTCTTCCTCATGAACTGTGAGCTCCCAAAGGCAAATGACTTCACACAGCCCAAAGCAGAAAACCTGACTTGCAACAGCAGAGCCTACTACTAACGGTATGGAAGGATTCCTCTGGTTCACCCTCCTCCTTCCCAGTACAAAGATTCTCTCCACCTGACAATTGGTCGGTCATCCAGCTTCTGCTTAATTATCACTTGGACAGGCAGCTCTTTCAACTTTCGGAACTCCATTATATGGAGCAGCAATCCACTTTCTTTCAGATTTCTTACCTTGGCTTTTGAGAATGAGCACCTTGCATCTTATTTATCTCATATTCCTAGTTCTGAATTTAGTGTATATCTCATTATAGACTCTCAGATACTGGATGGATGAAAGGATTGATGGACAGACAGAAGATGGATAGATGGTGGATGGATGGTGGATGGATGGATGGATGGATGGATGGATGGATAGATGGATGGGAGATGGATGGAAGGAAGGATAAATCATTGGTATTTTGCATGAACTCAATAAATAATTGCTAATGAGACATCATTAAGTTGGGAAGATGGTTTCCTGGTGGAAGAGGCTTGTCTTACAGAACAGCTTTGTCTGATCTCAGTGTAGGAATAAGTCCTGGGCCTGAAGGGAGCAGGCCTGAGGTAGCTCAAGAAACTTATCCAGGCTCTTCCCCAGACACATGGCAAGCTGAAAGCATTGGTCCTTAAGCACTCCCCTCCCTCAGTAGCCTGTGTCTCCTCCTTTTCTCTTAACCTTGCACAGCTCATTGGGAAGAAGGCATTTTGCTGGTGAAGGTGTCTTCTCAGGGCAGGATGGCTCCCCATCTTTTCCTCAGGAGTTGGTATGTTGTGTAAACAGAAGCAGGAACCTCTGCAGAAGCTGCTGCCTGTGGATAACAACTTGGCTGTAACTGTGGCAGCCAATGGGCTCCAGACCCTCCACACCCATGACCTCAGGGAAGCCTGTACCCCTCCTCTGTAAACGGAGGCCATTCTAGCCATGGGTCATAACCTTACTGTTCAGATCCCTGTGGAAATCTGATCGAGGCAATGGGTTCTCGATTCAGAAGTCGGCACAAGTTTTCAGACATGCACTGTCATTCCTGCTTACAGTTTCGGGGGGGGGCGGGGTATGAACCCCCAGAAGCCTCCCTATTGCTCTTAGATTAAAGTCATATGGGCGTTCTGGGGTCTTCCTTCTGCATGACCTCAGGGTGCATTTTAACTTTTTCTTTGGAAATAAATGTCAACTTATAGGAACATTGCAAGAGTGAGTCCAAATCCACTCCCAGGCTTCTCCCAGGGCTGACATAGCACAAACCAGGTACATCCATCATAATTAAGTTTTATTACCATTAACTAAACTCCAGATTTTTCCCAGGTTTCACCCGTTTTTTCCACCAATGTTCCTTTTTTGTCCAGGATCTTATACTGGCCCTTGTCCTTTGTGCCCTCGAGACTGGAAGGAGCCTGCTCAGGTCTCTGGGTCTCCTGACGATTAGGTAAAGGTTATGCATCCTTGTCAAGAATGCCTTGAGCCCTGACCGGTTTGGCTCAGTGGATAGAGCGTCGGCCTGCGGACTGAAAGGTCCCAGGTTTGATTCTTGGTTTCGGGCACATCCCCAGTAGGAGGTGTGCAGGAGGCGGCTGATCGGTGTTTGTCTCTCATCGATGTTTCTAATTCTCTATCCCTCTCCCTTCCTCTCTGTAGAAATCAATAAAATATATTTTTAAAAAAGAAAAGAATGCCTTGAAAGAAGCTCTGGCCATTTTTTCTCAGTGGTTAGAGCATCTGCCTGCGGACCGAAAGGTCTTGTGTTCAATTCCAGTCAAAGTCATCTACCTTAGCTGCAGGTTCCCTGGCCCCAGTGGGGCCACATGCAGGAGGCAGCCAATCAATGTGTCTCTCTCACATTGATGTTTCTCTCCCCCTCCTCCCTCCCTTCCTCTCTCTCTAGAAATCAATGGAAAAAATATTCTCAGGTAAAAGAATATCCTAAGGTGAGGATTTTTTTTAAAAAAAGAACGCCTTGAAAGCAATAGAGTGTCCTCAGAGCACCGTCTGGGGAGGTGCATGGTGCATGGTATCTGTCCCATTGCTGGCGGTGGCAACCTCGGTCCCTCTGCTGAGACGGGCCTGCCCAGTTTCTCCAGTGCAGTCACCGTTTTTCTTGGTCAGAATGGCAGGGAACTGCTCAGGCTACCTTAAGCTTTAAAATGGACTTCCTTCGCCAAAACAAACCATAGCACATTTTTCTGAAACATGAGGCAGAGACTTCTTTTCTCCATGAGCAAGTTGAAAGCTGCTCCATGGCATCCTTGGCTGGCAGGACTTTATCCGAGGAGAGGTCTTCTCATCTGGCAGAAGGGGAAACTGAGGCCCACGGTGGGGGACGGGAGGAATGTGTGCAGGATTGCACCGCTAGCTGGTGACAGGGCTGGGCAAAAATGAGTTCTTTTTCCTCCAAGTTCAAGGGGAAGCTCCCAAAACGCTCCACCCCACCCCACACACCCTTTCCCTCAAGTGTGTCTGGAGGCACTGGCTGTTTGCCTGAGGTCAATAAGCAGGGATCTCCAAGCCCTTGTTGAGAGCTGTGGGGCAAGGCCTTTGCTTGCTCTCCCCTTATCTTCAGAGGAGAGAGGGGCTAGCATAGAGGGAGGAGGCAGAGGCAGAGCAGGGTCCTCCAGTAGGAACCTGCCCTGAGCTACCTGGGTTGAAAGGCAGCTCTGCTGGGGTTGCAGGAGGGTATTCAGATATTGGAGATCCTCGAGAAGGGCAACCAGGGCCTTCAACCAGCTGAGAGTGAGAGGGTGCAGTGGAGAAAGGCATCAGGCTGTGTGTGGAGGGTCCCAGGAGTGCCCAGGACATACTGACTCTGCCTTGTGCCCTGAGCTGCCCTGGGAGGGGTGGCCAGGAAAGCTGGTCGCTGAGGAGTCCACAAGCCATCCTAACAATAGCCCCTAACCCAGGCTGCACCAGTGGGAGAGGAGGCATCAGGCTAAGGAGAGGAGAGAAAGAGAAGAGTTGAGAGCGAGGGCCTGAGAAGTGGGAAGGAGGTAGCTTGAGTTCTTGAGAATACAAAATAAGGGTGTGCGCTCTGCTGAGTGTAGAGACAGGAGGGGAAGGGGTCTGTGTTCAGCACACTGTCATTTATTCACTCAGATGCCTTAGGCCAGCAAGAGGCTGCTGCAGGCCTGCCTGTGAACTGATTCATCGTATTATGTAAGGAAAACAGGGAGAGGGCTTCATGAGTCTTGGGGAGGTAACTGCCTGGTTGATATTTGAGAAAGGGGAGCATGAGGGGAGCTATCCTGAATCTGTTCAAGGACAAGCTGAGTGGGGAGGGTCAGAGAGCTGGACCCACAGAGTAAGCCTGCCTAGATGGGCTCAGACCAGGCTAGACTCCCTGCCTTCTCCACAGACCAGGTCCTCACTCCTCAGGAACCATCTGTGTGATCGCCTGATTGGGAACAAAAAGTGAGCAGGACACAGTCCTTGCCTCAGGGAGCTTCCAGACCAAGTGGGTGAAGGAGGGTGCTCCCATGGGACCTGGGAGCCTGAGGGGCCAAGAATAGATCATGCCCAGACCTCATGGCCACAGAATCCTGTCCTATGCCCCAAAGAGTGGGGAGTGGACAAGGCAGATGCTGCATGAGCATTAGAACATCTGGAAAAAAACCTGAGGGAAGGGCAGTAGCTGAGTGTGGCTGGAGGCCAGGTAGTGGCTGACAGAACTGGGAGGGCAGCACGGGGGAGGAGTTGGCCTGTGTTCAGTCAAGCAAGGACACAATGTCAAGAACTCAAGAAGGGGCCAGGCAGAGCCAGATGGCCATTGGACAATGCACTCTGCCAGTGGCCTGTGTATATGTGTATGCATGTGTCTGTGCATGTGTATATGTATGCACACATGTTTGTGTGTCCATGTACCTATGTGTCTGCCTGTGTGTGTACATGCACGTGTGTGCCTGTGCATCTATGCATGTTTGTGTGTGCCTGTGTGTCTATATGTGTAAGGGGGTGTTGCAGAGGTGTGTGTGTGGCTGTGTGGCTATGTTTATGTGAGAGCAAATGTCTATTTGTGTATATCTGTGTCTGTGTGTGACAGTGTCTATGGGTGTGTATATCTGTGCATGCATGTATGTGTGTATGTGCATGTGTCTGTGTATGCCTCTGTTTCTATGTATCTATATGTGTTTCTATGTGTCTGTGTGTAAGAAACTGTCTATGGATATGTGTGTGTGTGTGTGTACATGTGTGTATACACTTATGTGTGTCTGTGTGAGAGTGTGTTTATGGGTGTGTGTGTGCTTGTCATGCATGTGTGTATGCATGTGTGTGTGTGTGTGTGTGTGTGTGTGTGTGTCTGTGTCTATGTGTGTGGTACATACGGATCAGGGAAGAAGCTGGAGGCTGAGGGTGCAGGTTCCAACCAGGAGCTCCTTCAGGTCCTGGTGGGAGATGCTGAGGGCTGGACTCCTAGGGAAGGGCTGGGTGAGCAGGATAGGCCTGGGCCCCTGAGACCGGAGCATCTTTCAGTTTGGGGCAGTCCCAAGCTGGCAGTGGGAGGCCTTCTGGGGCTTATGGCTGGGTGTGTGGCCCAGAGCTTCCCAAAAGCAGGGAGAGACCAGGCCTGCTCAGTTCAGAACCCAGGGAGGAAACTGGTGTCCAGAGCCTGCACAGGGCTATCAGAAAGTGTTGGTAAATCTATGGAAAGAATCACCAAAAGCAAAACTGCAAGTGGGGTCAGATGGCCAGTGGGAAGCCAATGCAGAGGGCATGTCCTCTCGGTATCTGAGGAAATGTTCACTTTTTGGTAACAGGTGTGTTTGATGTGAATGAAGCTGGGTGGGTGAGTCTGAGTGTGTGCATTCACAGGGTTTAGGGCACCCATGTCGGCTGCAAACCTGGAAGCAGCCTGAAACCCCTGCTTACTCCCCAGGATGGAGCCCATCTACTCATATCCCTCCCAGAACAAAAGCCCCCTGGGCATTGAGGTGGGGCAAGGAGGCAACAGCACCCTTTCACCATTACTCACCTATAACTATTGGGAGCTCAGCAGGATCCAGGCCTGCCTGGGGACTCTGCCCAGGAGGAGCTTGGGGGAATACAACAGGGCACTCACCCGGTGCCCTGATCAGTCCTGTTCCCACATCTCTCCACCCAAGACCTGAGGAAAGACAGGAGTCAGAGCCAAGAAAGGTGGGGTGTAGGATCCCACATGAGGGCAGCAGAGACACCTAAGGCACACCAGCCATCAGAGCCAAGCCAGGGTTCAGCCTGGGCCTGATGGGCTCCAAAGCCCTGTGACTTTTTTCACTACGTTTTTTAATTCCTGCTAGTTGCAGGTAAGCTCCAGGGTGCCATCTGGCTCCCTACCGTTTATTTCTCCAGCAAGGTTTAGCAAACAGCACTTGCTGTGCACTAGTGACCTGGGAACCCAGGGCAGCCCAACTCCCTCATCCTGAACCCAGAGCCCATCAAAATGTTTACACACACCCAGGAAGCAATACATTCATTCCCTCAGGAAAACTCCTGCTTGGGGATGCCAGGCTGCCCCACCCCCCACATGCCCTGTACTTCCCTCTGGTCCTGCCAGCCCAGCAGAATACTCCTGCCCTCTGCTTTCTCTCTGTCTGCTTCCTATCTGTCTTTCAAGACCATCTTCAAGGTTCTGTCTACCAGGGGCAGGCTAGGCCGCCCCACCCTGCAAGGTCCAGGGGGCCTCCCTGGACAGTGGCATATACCTGTCTGATACTGTTGCCTGGCAAGCTTCCTCTTCCCAAGCTCCAGCCCTCCCCCACTGCCCCTCTGCAAAACTAATGTCACTCAGTTTCCAAGAGGCTGCATGCAGGGGCCCAATATCAGCCTCTGGGTTAACAGAGGCCTGGAGGCCATCCTGGGGCAGGTGTCAGGCAGCCGTTGGGCATACCCAGGCCTGACCGTGTGGCGCCAGCACAGGGTGAATGTGCACCTGGGGCCTGTGGTCCTTGCAGCACTTAGAGTCCAGGTGAAGGAGGGAAAAGATGTGCAGGCAGAACGGCAGCATAGGTAGCAGCATGTGGGCCAGAGCCACACTCTGGGTAGGTCATCAGGCTGCTGGAAGCTCCTACTGGGAAGTCTGGGCAGGGGGAGCTGACCCCAGGGCTGTCCAGTGGCCTTTGTTCAGTCAGCATGATTATTTTGAGAAGCATCATGCTCTTTTTCCAATTACTGCTAAATAAAATTCCATTTTATGGAAATGCCACAATTTTTTATGAAGGTATAATTGACATATATATTGTATTAGTTGTAGGCATACAACATGATGATTTGGTATACTGTATATTGTGAAATGATCTCCACAATAAGTGTAGTTAACATCCATCACCTCCTATAGTTACTATTTTTGTGTGTGGTGATAACACAAGATGTATTCTTAGCAACTTTCAGGTCTACAATACAGTCACCACCCTGCATATCCTATCACAGGACTTATTTATCTTATGCCATAGCTGTTTATCCATTCTCCTCTCATGGGCATTTGGGAGCTGCCAGTTTGGGGCTATTACAGATAGGGCCGCCCTGACATTTGCTCCTGGTCTTTGTGTCAATGCAGGGGAAATACCTGGGAGGTGATGGCTGGGGCAGGCGGTACGTGTATGTTTTTTAGAAGTTGCCAAACCGCTTTGGAAGGGGCGAAGGGGCGCTCCCGTTTCCCTCCAGCCAGCAGTATGCAGGGTGCTCATGTCCCGAACTCCCCACAGCGACGAGTCCCGTTCAGCACCACTTCTTGGGTTCCTTGGCCCTTGGTGGACTTTCTCTGGGGAAGCTCTCCTTCCTTGAGTCCTCTGGGGACAAGCACCCTCTCCCCCAAGTCCTGCCCCGCCCTTGCGCCCTGCCCACCTCACGCCTTTCTCCACAGCCACCCGGGAGTCCGCCTTCGTGCACGCCATTGCCTCAGCCGGAGTGGCCTTCGCAGTGACACGCTCCTGCGCGGAGGGCTCCGCTGCCATCTGCGGATGCAGCAGCCGTCACCAGGGCTCTCCAGGCCACGGCTGGAAATGGGGTGGCTGCAGCGAGGACATCGAGTTTGGTGGGATGGTGTCTCGGGAGTTCGCGGATGCAAGAGAGAATAGGCCTGACGCCCGCTCTGCGATGAACCGCCACAACAATGAGGCTGGGCGCCAGGTAAGTCCACAACCCTGTGTGTCCTAGCCATGTGTCTGGGGGCCCTCTGAGCACTGCCCTGGGTATCCTTGGGGATTAGGGCAGTGTCTTTGACCATGGCCCTGTGTGTCTGAGGGTGCACCAGGGCACCCTCTGACCACTGTCCTGTGCATTGGGGAGGGGTCTCTGACCATGGCCCTCTGGGCCTTGGGGATGTTCCAGGGGACCCGCAGAGCACACCCCTGGTCCCTTGAGGAGTATGGCCTGGTCTGAAACATAGTACTGTCCAATTGCTCCACAAGTGTCTGGATATTCCCACAAATTGGTAGGTCCACTTCTGGAGTTGGGGTCACAAGAAAGGAGGGATGGGATAAAGGCCTGCCTTGCAGGAGCTCCTACACAGCCAAAGAGATACGGCTAGGTGGCCACAGCACAGTCTGGGAAGTTCTATGTGAGGGAATGCATACACATAAGGTACAGAGGAGGGTCCAGACCCAGGCTGGAGTCTCAAAAAAATGACTTCTGCTGTCAAAGATGGTGAGCAGAGAAATACAGACTAATGGCAGTTATCTAGCTGGGAGGAGGCCAGGAGAACCTCCAGGCAGCCGAGAGGTGAGGCTGCACATGAGTTACTCTGGGTAGAATATGGAAAACAGAAGGAGAAAGAGAACTTGGGAGATGGAGAAGCTGATGGGTCAAGCTTTGAGGGCTTTGTGAGCCCTGCTAAAAAGGACTGGGTCAGAAGTTCAGTGGGAAACTGACAGACGACTGACTGCTGATAACAGGAACTATGTAAGGACCTACAGGTGTCCAGTAGATTTAGCAACACAGAGTTGGCACTGGCTTTGCCCCGTGGAACCAGGGGATTGCAGAGGGCTGAAGAGTGAACGGGGACACTCAACTTCCAAAAACGGGGACTAGGTGAGTCAGTCTCATCTTCCTGTTGAAGACAGTATAAATGTAGGATGGAATACAAAAGGCACCCTGTTAAAAGTAAAGAATGCTCACCTGTGTAAAGTCACCTGATTTATCTCAAGTGAGGTAAAGCAGTGCAAACGGGGAAAAAGGCTTTTCAATAAATGTGCTCAGTCCATTGAATCACAATATGGAAAAAGTAATCTTGACCCCTACCTCACACCATATATAAATGTAATTACAAATCCAAATGGGAAAGGTAAAACAAACCCAAGAAAACGCTTAGAAGAAAACCTAGGAGACATCTTAGGCAGAGATTTCTTAAATAGGTCAAAGAAAAATATAAAAATGTGGACCATATTTAAATTAAGAATGTCTATTCAGCCCTAGCTGGTTTGGCTCAGTGGATAGAGCATTGGCCTGTGGACTGAAGGGTCCCAAGTTTAATTTCAGCCAAGGGTACATACCTTGGTTGTAGGCTCCTCCCTGGCATGTGCAGGAGGCAACCAATCGATGTGTCTCTCTAAAATCAATGGAAAAATATTCTCAGGTGAGGATTAAAACAAAATTTTTTTAAAAGAAACGTATATTCATAAAAGGCACCATCATAAAACTGAAAACACAACCCACACAGGAGGAAATAATATCTCCAAAAATATATGAAAGCTATAATATAAGAACTCTACAAATTAATTTTTTAAAAAGACAGATAACCCAATAAAAAAGTTGGCTAAAAAATGTAAAGCCACTTCACAAAAGAAAATATAGGAATGGCCAATAAGTATATGAAAAGGTGTTCAATAACATTAGCCATCAAGGATATGCTGTCAGAATCAGTGCCCTGAAAAAGGGGAGGACAACCACTGGAAAAGAGCATGATGGGAGTTTCTGAGGACCTGGTGATTTCTGAAATTTTGTCATGTTTTAGATTATGACATACATACATTTTTGTATAATACACTTCCATAAAATGACTTTAAAATGTAACATAACTAAACTAACCATAGAGTGAGGAATTAGTAGCCCCAGGTCCAAAAGACAGGACACTGAATCTGGTACCTGGGGTAGCTTTTGTCCAAGCGTCATTTGCTTATGTGGAAGAAAGTGCATACACTAAGCTGCGCTTCTCTCAGTCTCACAGAGCTAATGGACCCACGAAGGGTGGTCTCTCTAGGACAGTGGTTCTCACCTTCTGGCCCTTTAAATACAGTTCCTCATGTTGTGACCCAACCATAAAATTATTTTCATTGCTACTTCATAACTGTAATGTTGCTACAGTTATGAATTGTAATGTAAATATCTGATGTGCAGGATGGTCTTAGGCGACCCCTATGAAAGGGTCGTTCGACCACCAATGGGGTCACAACCCACAGGTTGAGAACTGCTCGCTGCTCTAGGAAATCACTGCCCAGTTTAGGACCCTAGGAAGTAAAGGTAACCCAGAAGCAGGCCAGCTGTTGTGCATATGTGTAGACTTGAGCTAGGCTGAACATTGTTTCTACAAATAATTTTTCAAACACAAAGCCCACATAAATAAGGATAACCTGTCACATGAGCTGATGACACAATGGATAAGTGGTAATCAGGGGAAAAAAAAACAGAAACAGTACTCTAAATACTAGAATGAGTAGGCACGGATTATTAAAAAAATATATATATGTTCGCCCTAACCGGTTTGGCTCAGTGGATAGAGCATCAGCCTGAGGACTGAAGGGTCCCAGGTTCAATTCCAGTCAAGGGCATGTACCTTAGTTGCGGGCACATCACCAGTAGGAGGTGTACAGGAGGCAGCTGATCGATGTTTCTCTCTCATCGATGTTTCTAACTCTCTATTCCTCTCCCTTCTTCTCTGTAAAGAATCAATAAAATATATTTTTAAAAAATATGTTCACTGGACAAACACACACAAAAAGATGAAATTAGACCACCAACTACACCATACACAAGAATAAACTCAAGCCAAAACCGGTTTGGCTCAGTGGATAGAGCGTCGGCCTGCGGACTGAAAGGTCCCGGGTTCGATTCCGGTCAAGGGCATGTACCTGGGTTGTGGGCACATCCCCGGTGGGAGGTGTGCAGGAGGCAGCTGATCAATGTTTCTCTCTCATCGATGTTTCTAACTCTCTATCTCTCTCCCTTCCTCTCTGTAAAAAATCAATAAAATATATTTTAAAAAAAAAAGAATAAACTCAAGATGAATAAAGGACTTAAATGTAAGTCATGAAACCATAAAAATATTAGAGAAGAACATAGGCAGTAAAATCTCAGACATCTCATGTAGCAATACGTTTACAGTTACATTTCCTAGGGCAAAGGAAACTGAGGAGAAAATAAACAAATGGGACTGCATCGAAATAAATTTAAAAAGCTTCTGCACAGCAAAAGAAACCATCATCAAAATGAAAAGGGAGCCCACTGTATGGGAGAACATATTTGCCAATGATATATCTGATAAAGGGTTAATATCCAAAATATATAAAGTACTCATACAATTCAGCAAAAGGAAAATAAACAATCCATTTTAAAAAATGACAGAAGACCTGAATAGACATTTCTCCAAAGAGGACATACAAATGGCCAAGAGACACATGAAAAAATGCTCAAAGTCAGTAATCGTCAGAGAAATGCAAATTAAAACCACAATGGGATATCACCTGACACCTATCAGAATGGCTATCATAAAAAAATCAACAAATGACAAATGCTGGCAAAAATGTGGAGAAAAGGGAACCCTAGTACACTGCTGGTGGGAATGCGGACTGGTACAGCCATTATGGAAAAAGGTATGGAGTTTCCTCAAAAAATTAAATATGAAATTGCCATTTGACCCAGCAATCCCACTCCTGGGAATATATCCTAAAAACCCAAAAACTCCAATCAGAAAGAATATATGCACCACTATGTTCATAGCAGCATTATTTATAATAGCTAAGATTTTGAAACAGCCCAACTGCCCATCAGTAAATGAATGGATAAAAAAGCTGTGGGACATATACACAATGGAATACTATGCAGCTATAAAAAAGACGGATCTCTTACCCTTTGGAACAGGATGGATGGACCTTGAAAATATTATGCTAAGTGAAATAAGCCAATCTGAGAAAGACAAATATCACATGATCTCACTTATTTGTGGAATCTAATGAGCAAAATAAATTGACCAACAAAATAAGACCCGAAACAGGGAGGCATGGAACAAACTGACAGACATTGATGTGGGGTTGGGAAGATGAGAAGAGATAAGCTAAAGAGTTTATATACTTACTAGGGGCCCAGTGCATGAATTCATGCACCTTGAAAAGAACTGTGGCCTCGAGGCTGCGGTGGGCATAGGGGCAGATCTCGGCCCATCCTCCATGCCCTGCCCAGCCCCTCCCACCGGGACCCTGTTCCCTGTCTGCTGGCAGCCCCACTCCCACCACTGCCACTCCCACACACTGACTGTGCCAGCCCCGCTCACACCCACTGATGGCACAGAGCAATTGGGGCCGGCGCCAGCAGCAGGTGCAAGTGGGGCCAACACTGTCAGCAGGTGTGAGTGGTGGCTACTGCCCTGATCGCCCTTCAGGAGCAAGGGAAGGTGGAGAAGTCCTCAGGGGTGATCAGGGCCGGCGCCAGGCACCGGCAGTGGGTGCAAGCAGCGGCTCTGGTGTCAGCTGCAGGTGTGAGCAGGGCCATCTCCACCAGTGGGTGAGAGAGGCGGTTGCCAGCCCCAATTGCCCCTCAAGAGCAGGGGGAGGTGGAGAAGCCCTGAGGGGCAATCGGGGCCGGCAGCCTCCACTTGCACCTGCTGACGGTGCCGAGCGATTGGTGCTGGTGCTGGGCGCCAGCAGCGGGTGCAAGCACCAGGCAGTACCACGGCATGCAGGAACAAAGAATTTTCAGTAACCATCAGAGGCTGACCCCGATGACAGCGACCAGTGCCCTGCCTTGGTCTGGCACCCCCACTCACCTGCTCCACCATTCCATCACGGCCGACACCTGCCATGTTCCATGCGCACCCCCAGATGGTCAGCGCACATCATAGCGATCAGTTGTTCGATTGTTCCACCGTTCAGTCTATTCTCATATTAGGGTTTTATATATATAGACTAGGGGCCTGGTGCACGAAATTTGTGCACTGGGTGTGTGGGGGGGTGGGGGGAGAGAGTGTCCCTCAGCCCAGCCTTCCCCCTCTCACATACTGGGAGCCCTCAGGCGTTGACCCCCATCACCCTCCTATCGCCTGATCGGCCCCTTGCCCAGGCCTGACGCCTCCGCCAGAGGTGTCAGGCTTGGACAGGGGACCCCCATCTCCCCCCGATCACTGGCTCTGGCCCCCGCCCAGGCCTGAGGCCTCTGGCCCAGGAATCATGCCTGGGCAGGGGACCCCCCATCTCCCTCTGATCGCTTGCTCCACCCCCCCGCCCAAGCCTGACGCCTCTGACCCAGGCTTCAGGCCTGGGCAAGGGGACCATCATATCCCCCCAATCCCCGGCTCCGCCCCCCACCCAGGCCTGATGCCTCAGCCAGAGGAGTTGACCCTCATCACCCTCTGATCACCAATCCCTGGATCGGCCCCTTGACCAGGCCTGAGGCCTCCGGCAGAGGTGTCAGGCCTGGGCAGGGGACCCCCAGCTCCCCGCGGTTGCAGGCTCCGCCCCTGCCCAGGCCTAACGCCTCTGGCCTAGGCGTCCGGCCCAGGCAGCGGGGACCTGCAGTGGCAGCGGGGGGCGCCGCAATTGTGGGCTTCGCTTTAGGCCCAGGCAAGGGACCCCTAGCTCCCGGAACTGCCAGCTTCAACCGTGCCCAGCTCCCATCGCTGGCTCCACCCCTACTTCCTGCTATCACTGGCCAGGGCGGCAAAGGTGCCTGATTCTCTGATCATGGCTGGGGGGCAGGGCAAAGGTGGCCCCAGGGCCGCCTTTACCCTGCCCCCCAGCTCTTAGCTCCCCCCTGGGTTTCCGATCACTGTCAGTGGCAGGGGGCTTCTTCCTGCTTTCCCTTTCGCCTCCCTGCATTGTGCCTACATATGCAAATTAGCCGCCATCTTGTTGGCCGTTAACTGCCAATCTTAGTTGGCAGTTAATTTGCATATAGCCCTGATTAGCCAATGAAAACGGTATCGCCGTACGCCAATTACCATTTTTCTCTTTTATTAGTGTAGATAGGCATAGCCCATGGACACAGGCAATAAGGTAGAGCAGACATGGGGGGGTAGGGACTGGCAGGATGGAAGTAAAGGGGGGGAGAGTAGAGATATCTGCGATACTATCAACAATAAAAAGTTTATTTTTAAAAAAAGAAAACAAAAATTTACCCTTTAAGAGATAGCATAGGAATATACTAGAGACTTGGTTTGGGGATGAAACCTGACATGGATTCAAATATTGACCCTTCGTTTAATAGCATATCACTTTGGGAAAGTTACTTAACCCTTCTGGAGCCTCCGTTTTCTCGTCAATAATGTGAGATTAATAATTATAAAAAATGCTCACATTCATACAGCTAAGATGCAAGGTTAAACATTTCAGCAGGGAACTGGAAACTATAAAAATAATGTAGTAGATTTGGGAAAGAATCACAAAAAATTGTAGAACTGAAGAATGAATGAGTATTTCCAGTTAAAGACAACAAAGCAAACACAAGCCTTTCCCTCTGCAACCTCCTAAACACCCACTAAAATGACAATGAATGAATCATATAATAAAAGCCTAATATGCAAACTGACCGAACGACTGGTCGCTATGATGCGCACCGACCACCAGGAGGCAGACACTCAACGCAGGAGCTGCCCCCAGCCTGCAGACCCCAGGCCAGCCAAGGCAGGTGCCAGCAGGGCCCCCTCCCCAATCACCCCACAGATTGGCCCTGATCGCTGGCCAGGCCTAGGGACCCTACCCGTGCATGAATTTCATGCACTGGGCCTCTAGTTTTAACATAAATAAGGCTCCTGAAAACATGAAAAACAGAAGTGACAATGGCAACAAAAGTTTGGAAGCTAAAAAGCAGATAGAAGAATATTCAATGTCTTAGTAGGCCCAAGAAAGCTGAGTATTAAGCCAGCAGAGGCGAAATCTGAGAAACAACTCAGGAATTACTAGTATCAGGTATCTTGAAAAACAGAAGTAAATATGAGGCTGAAAACAGGAAGACTGGTTGAAAGTCTATGTTAAAAGCACTTTTTAACCCACCAGCTCTTCTGTCCAACTACTTGCACCCAGACTACACCCCTCCTTTACCAGAAATCTGTAAATTTATTCTCTAAAAAGGGTAAAGCAGGGTTGTCTGGCCTGTGGAGCCCAAGCACAGTTAAGGGCAAGGCCACCCAAGTGAAAATAGTATATCTAAGTATGCATTTCTCTTCCTAATCTCCTAATGCTGCACTGAAGCTTGATCGCCCACAGGCAGGAGAATGGAAAGTTCTGCCCTGGAAATCAGAGGAACCCAGGAGAAGAGACTTAACTTCTCTAGTGAGACAATGTGGCCAAGTCACTCTGGGGCTAGGGCTCAAGTTGGCAAGTCCCTCCCAGGCACAGGAACTTCCAACAAGATTTTTAGTGGCCTGCTTTTATTTTATTTTTTTGCCTTTTACACTCTTCTTTATTGATTTCAGAGAGGAAGGGAGAGAGAGAGAGAGAGAGAGAGAGAGAGAGAGAGAGAGAGACATCAATGATGACAGATAATCATTGTTGGCTGTCTCCTGCACGTCCCCTATTGGGGATCCAGCCAGTAACCTGGGCATGTGCCCTTGACCCAAATCGAACCTGGGACCCTTCAGTCCGCAGGCTGACACTCTGTCCACTGAGCCAAACCGGCTAGGGCTAGTGGCCTGCTTTTAAATATAAACAGACAACCAAGGACTCTCAGACACCCAAGGAGGCCTCCAGCAATCACAAAGGTAAAGACCAAAACAAAGAAACAAGATCCAAACTTATGGAAAAGAGATGTTGTAAAGAGAGATGAAAACTTCAAAAACTATCACCGTCCCAGAGAGATAATAAAACATATTGTACCCACGAAATTGGAACAGGATGTTAATTTAAGAGAACATTGAGGGTGGGGGAAGAGGTCTAAGAAATTAAAAATAGGACAGCAGAAACAAAACTCTCAGCAGAAAGGCTGGAAGATAGTTAAGATACTTTTCCACAAAGCAGAGGGAAAAAGACAAAGAGATGGAAACTAGGAAAGAACAGAAAATATGGAGGCTCTGTCCACGAGAGACAGTGATGAACATGAAGAGGAGAAAGTTGGCACAGAAATAAGGCAGGAAGGTTCTGGGACTGGATATCACAGGTTTCAGACCACACAGGCCCAGGAAGTGACTGAAACAAGAAAGGGAGACCCACACCAAGCTGACAGCACTGACATGGCCTCCAAGCTGCCCAGGAAAAGGTCAAGTTCATGTCAAGTATCAGAGCCAGGATGGCATCAGAGTTTCCAAGAACAATATAAATGACAGAATAAAATGGAGCAGTGCTTTCAGAATTCTGAGGGACGGAGGAGGGTGGCGGAGAGGGGGGCCTTTTAGCCAAGAAATTTATTTAAACCATTTTTTCAACTTTTCAAGTAGAAAAGATTTGTTTCCAGACAAGCACATTTCATAAAATTGACCAGAAGACCTCTCAAAAAGATGTCTCCGAGATGAAATCGATAGGACACCTGGTACTTTTAAATGTCTTGAAGAAGATACTTAGACCAGTGGTCGGCAAACTGCGGCTCGCGAGCCACATGCGGCTCTTTGGCTCCTTGAGTGTGGCTCTTCCACAAAATACCGACGTCTGCGCATGGGCCACGAAGTTTCAGTCGCACTGTACGTGCGCGCCCGCACGTGATATTTTGTGGAAGAGCCACACTCAAGGGGCCAAAGAGCCGCATGTGGCTCGCGAGCTGGTTTGCTGACCACTGACTTAGACAATTAATGGAGAGCTTGAGACTGAATCCATGACACATGTATTCAAAAAGTAACAACAAAACATCTTGTAGGAAAGGAAAAGTAATCGTAACATATCACATGGCTCAGCTGAATATGACATTTAACAATTCCAATACCATCAGCACTAAATATTGATCTAACTAGAAATATGCTCTAGTTCTTAAGGCAGGAAGAGGTTGAAAATGTGCATCAGAGTGGTGGGGGCAGGGGTGAGAGGTCCAGAGGCAATGCCAAACACAAGGTTTGTGAGAGGCACACAGTACTACCTTGGATGGTCAGGAAAGTGCTGAGTGAGAGTGGGCACAGAACTCCTGTGTGCTTTTTATTTGAGAGAGAGAGATTGATTTATTGTTCCACTTATTTATGAAACATTGGTCAATTCTTTTTTTTTTTAAATATATTTTATTGATTTTTTACAGAGAGGAAGGGAGAGAGATAGAGAGTTAGAAACATCGATGAGAGAGAAACATCGATCAGCTGCCTCCTGCACATCTCCTACCAGGGATGTGCCCGCAACCCAGGTACATGCCCTTGACCAGAATCGAACCCGGGACCCTTCAGTCCGCAGGCCGACGCTCTATCCACTGAGCCAAACCGGTTTCGGCAACATTGGTCAATTCTTATATGTGCCCTGACAGGGGATCAAACTCAAAACTTTGGCGTATAGGAATGATGCTCTAATCAACTGAGCTACCTGGCCATGGTTCCTGTATTTCATTTCGGGAGTTATTGGGCTTTTTAAAGCAGTGGTCGCCAACCAGTGGTCTGCGGACCACTGGTGGTACATGAGGGCTAAAAAGGTTGGCGACCGCTGTTTTAAAGTACATACATATATATCGTTGATAAAGTCAAACTACAAGAGACTGGGGATACAGAGGAGAGAAGCAGCTGCTTCTGTTTGGAAAAGCTTGGTCACAAAAGGGAAGAGGGTGGAGATTAGACAGGAATGAACTGGTGTGGGGGCAACTCACAAATGCCCAGGGAAAGGGCCAGTATGAGAGGGAAGAGTTGAAACAGCAGGGAGATGGGGATGGAACAGGGAAGGGTCTGGATGCAGAGCCCACTGAAGCCGTAGCCCAGCATCATCCAGTAGGAGTGCAATGTGTAACAAATGTTCTAGTAGCCACATATTAAAAGAAAACAGCGGACATTCATTTTAATACTAAATTTTATTTAACCCACTATACCCAACATGTTGTCATTTCAGTAATGCAATCAATATTCAAATCATGCATGAGATATTTTACATCCTCTTCTTGTACAAATCTGGGGATTTACAGCAAACCCGTGCATGGTCTGCACTCACAGCACTTCTCAGTTTGGACAGCCTCACCTCCGGGTTCATGGGTGGTGGTGGTCACCATAGTGGACAAGGCAACCTTAGGTCTGATTAAGTCACCCACCTTCACCTCTTTCCCCAAAGAGAACCTGGGATTCCCACAGGAAGAAACACACACCACTTTGCCAGGCCCTGCGGGTTGTCCACCCTCAGGCCCCCACAACTTGGTGCCCTGCACTGCCTCGCTGCTCCTCTTCCCAAGCCCTACAGTCCAAGAACCCAGCTTCCTGGGCCCTGAAGATGCCCAATGCAAGCCACCCCCATTTCCCACACTCAGGTGACTCTCAGTCTCGCCACCAGCCCCCATACACCTCTGGGCCTCGATCTTGGGTTCTCCACGTTAGAATTAACGCCTTCCTTCTTCATGTCTGCACTTACACCACGTTACAGCCCCGGCCTTCCTTCACTCTGTCATAGATGCCCAAGACTTAGACCCAGCCTAGGAGAGAGCAGGGAGGCTCCCGGGCCCTGCCCCCCTACTCTACCCCACTTCCACCCCGCGCTCCGCGGATCTCGGTCGGGAAGCACATAGAGGGAAATGGCACTGCAGGCCCATGGAGAGGGCACCTGCTCTGCCTGGGAGCCCCAGGCGATTTATGGAGCAGGCAGGCGGGCTGGGTTTGCCGGGTGATCCTGGGGCGGGGGCTGCAGGCCAGGAGCACGGTCCTGGGAGACTGTCCCGCACTTGGGCTGAGCAAGGGCCCTGACGCCCCCACCCGCGCTCCTGCAGGCCATTGCAAGTCACATGCACCTCAAGTGCAAGTGCCACGGGCTGTCGGGCAGCTGCGAGGTGAAGACCTGCTGGTGGTCGCAGCCCGACTTCCGCGCCATCGGCGACTTCCTTAAGGACAAGTACGACAGCGCCTCGGAGATGGTGGTGGAGAAGCACCGCGAGTCGCGCGGCTGGGTGGAGACGCTGCGGCCGCGCTACACCTACTTCAAGGTGCCCACGGAGCGCGACCTGGTCTACTACGAGGCCTCGCCCAACTTCTGCGAGCCGAACCGCGAGACCGGCTCCTTCGGCACGCGCGACCGCACCTGCAACGTGAGCTCGCCGGGCATCGATGGCTGCGACCTGCTGTGCTGCGGCCGGGGCCACAACGCGCGCGCGGAGCGGCGCCGGGAGAAGTGCCTCTGCATCTTTCACTGGTGCTGCTACGTGAGCTGCCAGGAGTGCGCGCGCGTCTACGACGTGCACACCTGCAAGTAGGGGCGCGCCGGGCTCGGTGCCGGCCCCACCCGGACGGGGCGGGGTCCTCTGGTGGAGCCCGCGGGCGGCCAGAGTAGCCGGCGGTTCTTCCCGACAGGTTCGGAGCTCCTCCCGGATGGGGCGGGGCTGGGGGGGGGGGGGGTGAGGCTTTTGGATGAGGGCGGGGTCTTCTCTGGGGACCCAGTTCCCTTGCTGGGAATTCCGCCCTGCCACCTCCTCCTAGCAACCCACTTGTAAGGTTCCATCCAACCCAACTCTTCTATGTAGAGCAGCTCTCCTGACAAACAGCGGCCGAGACCCCTGTCCCCCAACCTCTTCCTCTGAAGTCTGGGGACCAGGGGCCCTCCAAGTCTGGTGCTCTGGAAAGGCCTGACATCTGCCAGCGCTCTCAACCAATCCAACGGAGAGAGCCACGCCTTGCAGAGCCCCAAGAACCAGCTGGGCCTGGGGGAAGGAGGGGCCTGGAGGCTGGGCCCTGAAACCTGTGTGAGGCATCAGACACCGGGCGCTCTTCCCAGGAACAGTTACTGCTCTCGCCCGAGCCCTGGCTGGAACATCCCCCTGTGGAGTCCGTCCACCTCCCTTCCTCAGGTCTTTCGCCTGCAATCCATCCACAGGAGAGGAGCATAGCCTCCTGTCCCAGCCTGACCCTGCCTCCCTTTTGGCCTCAGCACCTCCCCCACCTTCCTCATCCACAGCCCAGACCCCACATCTGCCCAGGACTGTTAGCCTGCACCACCCAGCTCCATCATCCTGCCTGGGAATCTCATTTGGGGTAGGGTTGGGTTGTTTGGGAGGTTTCAGTAGGAGGAGCCACACCTGGGGGCTGCAGAGGACCCTCAGCCCCCAGAGGAGTGGTATCCCCTTGCAGCCCTGGTAGTTAGGACTGATCCCCTGGGTCTCCTGCCGCAGCTGTGGTGTGCCAGACTTGCCACACTGGCCACTATCCTGGAGCATGTGGCTGGCTGCTCAGCCAGCCTCACCTGACTAATCCACCCAGCCCAGGAAGTACTGACTTCTGGACCCCTCAGCCAATGCCCAGGCCAGGCCTCTTCTCACTCAGACTCTGCCACTGTGAAACATCCCCCAGCCCCTAGGCAGGGGGAGACCAGCCAGATAAGGATGGCTGCCCGCCTCCGAGGACAAGACCTTCCTCTGCCTTGAATTTTGTGTTTTTGGTTTTAATTTTATTTCTGATGCTGCTATATTCACCATACACTGGAGCTAATCAAACAGATGTGTTGTTGTTTTTTCCCTTTTCTTTCTATGAAAGAAATTATTTGAGTCGTAGCTTGTGAGTTTCCAACAATGGGGAAGTAAAAGACAAAAAAAAAAAAAAACACAAAAAGCAGAAACAACCAAACGCTGTGGATTGTGCTGGATTTCTGGTGGTGGGTTGGGGTAAGGCATGGAGGCTGGATTGGTGGTGACCTCTGGGACAGAAGACACCCATGGGCCAGGGGAGGAGGCAGTCAGCATGCATCTCAGAGACTCCTGGGGTCTTGGAGGTGGCCTCCAGAGGACAGAATTCCAGAAAAAAAGAGGGACCGCCATGCCAAGGAAGAGGGCACAGCCATGGTGCTGAGGTCTGGGGCAGGCAAACTAAACCCAGGCAGAAGGCTCCAGTGAGGTACAGGGAGGAGGAGGAAGCCTGCCTGTTGCAGGGGTGGTGCAATGCAGTGAGCAGGGTGGAGGCCCCACGAGTCAGTGGAGCAGTGGGACATCCACCAAGTCAACCAAAAGCCACTTCCCCAAACATCCATGACATTCAGCTGACGTTTTAGTGCTGGCTATGTGGCCATGCCCTCTGGGTTTGGGGACATGGCCTCTGTGTGGGGTCCCCATTGTGGCCCACCCCAGGATGTTCCAGGAGCCCAGCCTGTCTGGGAGGCAAGAGACAGTCCTTCAACCAGAGGTTTGCCCAGATGAGGCCTAGAAGTTGCCCTTGTCCACCCTCACTGGGCCTATGCAGGCAGTGCTGGTTGGGGCCTCTGGAAACTGGAAGGGGGAAGAGGGCTTTCCCAAGGCCACACCTTTGCTTCTCCAAGCTGGGTGCAGGCTCCCTGTACCTCTCTCTGCCCTTCTGAGCCCACCCCCTCATCACCACCACCGCCTCTTGAGCCAGACTCAAAGGGAGGGAGAAAGCTGAGGAGGGTGGGGGTGGACAGGCTGGGACAGGTGGAGGGTGAGGAGCATAAAGGGGAAGCTGAGGGCAGGAGACCCAACCCCCACCCTCTCCAAGCTCAGGCCCTATGTAGGCCACTTGCTGGAAGGAAAGAAGGTGGAGGGAGGGCGGGGGGGGGGGGCGGGGGGGAGAGGGAGGGAAAGGAGGAGACCTCACAAGGAATCCCCAGCCAGCTGATGGTGGAGAGAGGGAGCTGAGGCAGCTGTTTGTGAGGTTAGGAGGGAGGAAGGAGGAGGGAGGGGTCTGGATGGCTTTGGGGAGCAGGGCCTGCCCCTGCTACTCACCACCACTTCAGCTTTTTCCCAGATCTTGGGGTAGGCTGACCTCTACTCTGGAGACATGCACCCTTACTGACTCACTCATCCTTTCAGCTTTGCCACCCACTGCCTCTGCTTCCCACCACCACCCTTGGGTACAGACTCTAACCTGGTCCCTACCTAGGAGCCCATACCTGCCCCAGATAAGCTCTATGCCCAGTACACACACTTGACCAGGGCCCACTTGGGCACATACTCCTGCCACTAAAATATCAGGCCCCCTCTCTCCACCATCAGCTGGCAGGGGATTCCTTGTGAGGTCTCCTCCTGGCCCCCACCTTACACCATGGGCCCAGGGAGTAAGAGAGCAATTACTGGCTCTGCAGAGGGTCCTGGACAGGGGTGTGCAGAAACAGGGCAGGGGTCCTAGGCGGGGGTGTGCAGAAACAGGGCAGGGGCCCTAGACAGGGGTGTGCAGAGACAGGGCAGGGAGTTCTGGACAGGGGTGTGCAGAGACAGGGCAGGGGTCCTGGACGGCGGTGTGCAGAAACAGGGCAGGGGTCCTAGGCGGGGGTGTGCAGAGACAGGGCAGGGGTCCTAGGCGGGGGTGTGCAGAGACAGGGCAGGGGGTCCTAGGCGGGGGTGTGCAGAGACAGGGCAGGGGTCCTAGGAGGGGGTGTGCAGAGACAGGGCAGGGGTCCTAGGAGGGGGTGTGCAGAGACAGGGCAGGGGTCCTAGGCGGGGGTGTGCAGAGACAGGGCAGGGGTCCTAGGCGGGGGTGTGCAGAGACAGGGCAGGGGTCCTAGGCGGGGGTGTGCAGAGACAGGGCAGGGGGTCCTAGGCGGGGGTGTGCAGAGACAGGGCAGGGGGTCCTAGGCGGGGGTGTGCAGAGACAGGGCAGGGGGTCCTGGACGGGGGTGTGCAGAGACAGGGCAGGGGTCCTAGGCGGGGGTGTGCAGAGACAGGGCAGGGGTCCTAGGAGGGGGTGTGCAGAGACAGGGCAGGGGTCCTAGGAGGGGGTGTGCAGAGACAGGGCAGGGGGTCCTAGGCGGGGGTGTGCAGAGACAGGGCAGGGGGTCCTAGGCGGGGGTGTGCAGAGACAGGGCAGGGGGTCCTGGACGGGGGTGTGCAAAAACAGGGCAGGGGTCCTAGGCGGGGGTGTGCAGAGACAGGGCAGGGGGTCCTAGGCGGGGGTGTGCAGAGACAGGGCAGGGGGTCCTGGACGGGGGTGTGCAGAAACAGGGCAGGGGTCCTGGACGGGGGTGTGCAGAGACAGGGCAGGGGTCCTAGGCGGGGGTGTGCAGAGACAGGGCAGGGGTCCTAGGCGGGGGTGTGCAGAGACAGGGCACCGGCATGGATATCCACTCACAACCACGCCCTGTGCTGGAAGAAAACGGTGGGAGGGCGTGGGGAGATGCCTGGTGGATAGAGTAGGCACCTATCAGAGTGAGGGAGGCAAGAGGAAGCCAGATTGTGGGAGGTCATGGCTTTGATGGTCAAGACAGGACCTGGAAAGTTCCCTCCACTCCAACTTGCACCCCTCCCCCCATTTCTTATGGCCACAGGGTCCTTGCTGGAGGCTCCAAGCCACTGAAGACAGAGCTAGGTGGGGCTCAGTAAGGCAAAAATACCGGGGACAGACACAGGTCTCCAGGTTCCCAACATCCCTCCCTGCCCCTCATGGGCTGGCACCCCCATGTCCCACCCCAAGCCCATGGCCTCAGTGGCTCAGGGCTGCTGCTCCCCCAATAGGCCTACCCCAGGCTGGGTCACCCACTGCTCTGGGGCCACAGCTGACCACCAAAGATTCCCAACTGGGACTCTAAGAGGTCAGCCAGGGCCAGATGGGCTGCAAGCAAATGCTCTATAAAAAGGGAACCAGTGATTAAGTGCCCAGGCAGGGGGCTGTAGCACTGACAGCAATCTTTCCCTCGGGGGTGAGTCACAGGAAGGGGAACTGGGCTCTCAGCCCACCAGGCCATCCTAGGCAACAGAGCTGATTAGACACTGCACAGGGTCAGGCCCTGTAGGTGGGGGTGGCAGGTGCTCAGAGAACCAAACATGGGTGTGCCCACAGTGCAGACAGCACAGACGTGCAGCACCTGAGTCAGGGGCTGGGCAGGAGCCATCCTAATTGGCACCTGCTGTGAACTAGGGGCCAGGGGCTCCACAGATGAAAGGGCCAGAGAGACAGCCTAGGCATGGGTGGGGCTGGCCTATGAAAAGAGGCAAGATGGGACCATCCTGGGGGGTCAGTGCAGAGTTGGGTTCTGCCTGTCTACACCTCTGAGTCACAGGACTGCTAACCCCCAACATCCAGGCTCTGTCTGGCCAGGGGCCACTGTGAAAAGAGGGCCTGGTGGGCCTGTTCGCAGGTGGGCCCAGAGAGGGGGTGGCACTGGCCTGAGGACACAGCATGTCAGGGACCCATTCTGGTCTCTGGGTGCTGGATCTTGAGGCCTCACTTCAGTCTGGGTAGCAATACCAATGCGGAGATGGTCTCAGCTCTACAGAGGTGAGGCACCAGGACAGTGCTCACCTAAGGGGCATGCCCACCATCCCTTCCAGCATGGCTCCAGGGTGGAGAGAGGCAGAACTCCCCAGAAAAGGCCCAGGAGAGGGCACCCAGGCCCCTAGAGCCGCAGGACAGGCCCTATGGGTGTGGGAAGTACCTGTGTGAGTGAAGAGGGGAAACCCTCAACTCTCCCTACCTCAGTTTCCCTCCAGTGCTAGAGGAAGTGGGATGAGGGGGTGTTTCCCAGGGCCTCTCGGCTCCTGCCTTTTGTTGATGTGGAATGCTCTATCTGGAGCCACTGCTAGAGCCTAGCTGGCTACCCTCTCACCTGCTAAGATCCATCTGCATGTCCCCGTGAACCCCTTGCCCAGCCCCCAGCCTGCCCCTAACCCCCACTCAAAGGGAGGGCAGAGCTGGGCAGCCTGGGGCCTCTGAAGATACTTCTCTGCGGAGTTTATAGCCCGTCCTGCCCGCCCTGGGAGGGAGGAAATGGTCCTGGTGGGCCTGTTCGCAGGTAGTTGAGACAGGAGAGGAATAACCATATTAAAGGCCCCGGAGGTGGTAGGCCCCCACCCTGCCCCAGGGCGCCCTTGGCCCCGCCCCTGCAAATCTCACACTCCCCAAGCAAAGGCTTTGAAGTCCTGCAGGGATGTGGCCCTCCTCCTCTGGCCTCCACTTTCTTGGTCTGGAGCCTCAGTTTCCTTCCTTCAGGAACTTGCTGAGCATCTCCCAGCTTCTCCCTAGGGCTGGGAACCTATGGCAGCAGGACCCTCCCCCCAGTCTCTACCCCAGCTGTTGAAGTCCCCTGTCCCCCAAAGCAGAGCCAGAGGGTGGGTGGGTGTCAAGACCCTGCTGGACTGAACTTTGCCCCTAAGGCCCTGAGGTCTGGTTTGGGGGACCCGGCCCTTCCGGGAGTCAGGGGGACACAGCCTTACCTTGGGCTCTGGTCTGAGAAACATGGCCCATCCTGGGTATCTGGCCTATGGCCTGGGGTGGCCATACTCCCTTGGCTCTCCCCTACAGTGGACTCCGCGGCCCAGACACCGCAGCCTTCCCATCTGCTATCCACTTCCTTATTGGGACCCCTTTTCCTTCATGAAACCCTCTGATTGAGATGCCCAAAGGCAGGGCATTCTGAGGTCTTGACCTGGCAATCAGCAGCTTCCTCTCCAGAGCCCCTTGGCCTCCAGGTCTGAGCAGAAACTAGACACCTGACCCCCCCCCATGCTGCCCTCCAGCCTTGCATAGTTCAGTGCTGCCTAGAGTCCAGCCTGAATGATGCATGGCCTCCTAGAGCGACATCTAAGGCTCTCAGGGGAACAGGATGGCATCTCTCCCATACCCTGGCTGGGGGCACTGCCAGCCTTCCTGTTCATAGGTATCGACCAGTACACTGAAGCCTGCTGGGAGAGGCTACTCTCTGGGGTATGAGTTCATGAAGGTGAAGCCACCCCATTTCCTCCCTTCCTATTCCATCATAAAGTGGGACAACAGGGAATAGCTAACAGATGACACCCCCACCCACCTCACCCTCATTCCACCAAATGACCTTAATCCTAGAGAGTTGGACAATGGCCCCTTTGCCACCTACTGGGTCAGGGGTTTCAAGGGGAGGGGAGCATGGGGCATTGTTTCTCTGGTTCCAACATCCTCAGTCCAGGCCGATAGGTCTCCTGTACTTTTGAGGACCAGGTAGGGTGCCCAGGGCACTATGGTAGCCCCAGGGAGGGCTGTAGCCTGGGAGCCGCATTGCCCAGCCTGGCAACTGGGACAGTAGCTAGTCAGAAGGTGTTAATTAATATTTAGCTATAGGCTGGCTCCTCGCTTTCTCTCTCTCTCTCTCTCTCTCTCTCTCTCTCTCTCTCTCTCTCTCTCTTTTTATTTGAGTCCTTGGAGCGCACAGTAAACAGTCATTTGGCTCTTGGGACCTGCAAATTGGTGTTTATGGTGTGAGGACCAAGACTCGTCCACCCAGACATGGCTGGCTGGGAGGGCAGCACCCTCCTACTCACGAAGGCCCAGTTCTGTAGGGGATCCTCCCCCACTCTGAAGGAGGAGGTCGACCTACTCCCTGCAGCCCAGTCTGAGGTGAGGGATCAACTGGTTGACTGGAATGGCATTAGCCAGAATCCTGCTGGCCAGGTGCTTGTTTGGTTGCAGGTGGCACTGCAGTTAATCCAGAGGGCTTCTAGGAAGAGGTGAGGCTTCCAAGGCAGGAAGGTCTCTCTAAAGGAAGTTCAGAAAGCTCACCAGAGCCCTTGCCTCCCTCCCAGGGGGGTTCTGCATCCAACCACAGCTCCTATCACTTCCCTCAACAGGCTCCAAGTCCTTTCCCTACCCCAGCAGCCATCTGCAGAACTGAAGACAGGAATACAGGAAGGTGAATGGTGGAATTCCAGGCACAGGCAGACAGCAGTGGGGAGAAGGGGACTTCCCCACCTGCCTGCCCCTTCTTGACAACAGCTGGTGGGAAGGCAGGCAGGTCCGTGCAGAACTCCCAGTAGCCCCTCAGCTCCCTCTGCTGCCTACAGTCCGCTGGGTTCATCCTCCCTACCTCACCTAGCACAACACAGCCTGCCAGCTCACAGCACCCAGAGAGGCAAGGCTGGGAGCCCAGGGCAAGGCTGTTTGAAAGGAGCCCTGTAGATCACACATGCTTCTTCCCACACATGTTTTCAGCATCCAGGTCTGAGCCAAAACCTCCAGAACTGAGATCATGTCTTGCATAGAGGAGCTAGCCCCTCCTCTGCTTCCATGGCTCCCCAGTGCCCACAGATGGAGTTGGAGTGCCTCAGCCTGTGCCCCTTGCACTCTGGTCCTACTCTGGGCTGAAGGGGGGCCTCTATGGTTAGATGGAGAAACTGACCCTCACCAGGGCATGACTTGCCCAAGGGCACTCAGCAACTTCACATCACAACTTTCAGTCCCATCTGCAGTTCACTCTTGCCTTCCTTCACCCTCCCTCCATCCCGCCAACCACAGCCTTCTTACCACCACATTGTCATAACCCTCAGTGTCTCCCGAATCACTGTTTGCTGGGAACTCTGGAAAGCCAGTGCCAGCCATGCCTCAGGGGCCCACACAGGGCACCAGGGCTCCAGAAGAGAAGCTGTATGTATGTGCATGGTGGGAGATGGGGCCCTGCTGCCACGCCCCCTACTTGGTTCATCTGCAGGGGCCAATTCTCTCCCCACCTCCAGACTCACCCCTAACAGTTCAGCCTTTGTGCAGGCCAGGCTGAACAAGCCAAATTAGTGCCCCTTGGAGCCCTTCAGAGGAACACCTTCTCTTCTGGGGGGATATTTGAAAGAGGCTGGGGCACCTGGAAGGTGCCAACCCTGCAAGGTGTGACCTCAGCATAAGCTGGCCCTATAGCCATGCCAGGTGTATGTGCCCACCAAGGAGCTATGCCCTGGCATTCGAGGAAGGACATCTGGATGTCAGGATGACAGCATAACATCTGGTCTTGTTGCAAACAGGGAAACTGAGGCCAGGAGAGGGCCAGGCCTTGTCCCAGCCTCTGAGTTAACAGCAAATTGAGGACAGGGTCTGTTTGGTAAATGGGACCCTCAACAGGCTCCAAGTCCCTCAACATGAGCCCCTTCCCAAGCTCTAACTCCCCCTCCCACCATGTGAGAATATGATGAGACCATCCATAAGTGGACTGAAAGACCTTGGGAGCCTGGTCAGCTCCTGAAACAGCTAGCATTTGATCTCACACAGCTTGAGAGCCAGCACATCCTGCATCTCCCATCCACCCCATCCCCTGCCCCATGCCCTGTTTTGCTTTGTATTCTGCACTCTATATAACCTTGTACTGTGAAAATTTGAGTTGCAATAAAATTTCACTGGCTGGCCGCCTCACCCGACCCCCACCCTGGGTGTGGCCCATCTGCAGACTGGATGGGACTTAGCAGAAAACTTCACTGATAGGCAGACACTGGTGTAGACAGTTCTAGCCCCTCAGATAGGGAGGACAGACACCCCAGCCCTCAGCCAATGTGGGGAAGCCAGTGGGGCTTGGGCCCAGCACCTACCTGCTCAGACCAGGAGGGCAGTGTGGCCTCCACCTACAGGCAGTGCAACCCATCGGGGACAACTTCCACCTCCTCTCCAAGCAACAAGGGTATAGCATAGCTCCCAGACAGCTGTGGCAATAACAGATACGGTGGAAACTCAAGTGGGGGCAATGCAGGTAGGGATGCTGCAGGTGGGGACAATACAGGTGAGAAAACTGCAGGTAGGCACCATACAGGTATACAGGTGGGAACAACACAAGTGGGGACACTGCAGGTGGTAGTGACATTGTAGATGGGGATAATGCAGGTGAGGACAATACAGGTGAGAACAATGCAGGTGGAGAGGATACAATAAGGACAATGCAGGTGGGGACACATCAGGTAGGAACCATACAGGTTGGAACAACTCAGGTAGGGACACTGCAGGTGGGGACAGTGCAAGTGAGGACATTACTGATGGAGACAATGCAGATGGGATGCTGCAGGTAAGGACACTGATGGTGGAGACGATGCAGGTGAGAATGATACAGATGGGGCGTCTATAGGAGACAATGCAGGTGAGGGAGGACACTGCAGGTGGGCATGCAGCAGGTGGAGACAATACAAGGGAGCATACTACAGGTGGGTTTGCATGCAGTGCAGATGGGAGGCCTCAAGCTGAGACACACTCACAGGTGGCTCAGACCCGCTCTCTGTCTGTCACCCAGGCCTGTCCTGCCATGCGCAGAAAGAAGAGAGTTGTGTCCCTGACCCTAGATCTAGCCTCTCTCCTGGGCTGACCTTCAACAGTGAGCTGAGCCAGTCTAGTCCCACAGGATCCAGTGTCTACATCCCAGCCCACCTGACATATGACAGGCCACCGTCCACTCTAATATGCACCCTCAGCCAGAGAGGGCCATGTCAACTTCCTGTGTCCCCTCCTATGAGGGCCTGGGGGCCCTGGAACAGGACCAGAGCCCACCCTGGGCCCTCCCCACAGCTTGTATCTAGTATGCTGCGCAGGCAGCAACCTGGCCAATACCCCACCTGACAAGCCCCCAGCACACCTGTTTCACTGTTGGATGTGTTCTTTTTAGATATTTTTTCACCCAGTTAAGGAAGGATACTTTCTCTCCAGAATAAAAACCACCCAAGTGCTGGCTACCCCGGCCTTCTCAGCAACCTGGTCATCTGCTTGGGCTCCAGCCCTGAGTCCAGCTCCCTCTGCCCTTGTCCCCTTGACAGAATAAGACCCCTTTTGCCTCTCAGTTCCTCTGGCTGGCTTGTGTCTTACTCTCTGTGGCCAGGCCATGAACATGAGGCCTTTGAAGGTTCAGCTGGAAGACCACGATGCCCTTGGCCTCTTACCTGGTAGGTTGCACATCCGCCTTTCCCCTCCCTCCCCTCTGTCCACTTTGAATGCACCTGAGTTACTAGGCACCCTGCCCACCCCTCACAGACAGTCATAATAGTGGTGGTGGAGGCAACAGCCTGGGAGGGAGAGAGGTTAGAGACTCCCCCTAAAATGTGGCTCCCCAGATTTGGGTACCCAGATGGGCTGGCAGGTGGAGGAGTGGAGGCTGGAGTTGGGACAGCACTCTCCGTTTGTGGGGACAGTGAGCTCCAAATGATATGCCCCCTTGGAGAGACCAGAACTGGAGGTGGCCTACAGCACATGGCAAGAGAGGACCCTTGCCCAGGAGGGATGACAGGCAAAGGACCTCCCTCTGGGGTTTAGGCGGCTGGGTGCTGGTGGCAGATGCTGGGACACCACGATGCCTTCCCTGGGCTTTTTAATTAGCCTCCACGGCTCTGAAGGGCCCTAATTAGGTGGAGAATGTGATGGCAGAATGGGGTCAGGCAGGAGGCCAGTTTTAATTAAAGTTCCAGGGTTCCCAACCAAGGTGGTGGTGGCCTAGACATGAGCGCCCCCGCCTGACCACCTCCTCTCCAATCTTGCTCCGAAGGGCAGTGGTGCCTCAGATGGCAACAGCAAGCCCACCTGTCCCCCACTGGCTGGACACAGCTGGGCTGGCCCCCAAGGGCCTGAGGCCTCCCATCCAGTCTGCATGGCCTCTCACTGACCCTGCTGGCTTCCCCCTGAGACCTGCCCTGCTCTCCCTCCGGTCACCTGCCCTGGAATAAGCCCGGAATGATCAACAGTATATCATGAGTGTCTGGTGTCCACTATAAAGGCCCTGCTAGGTGACAGAAGACAGACAAACACAATAAAGCAGAGAAGGAAGCAGGCAAGGGACAGAGAGAGCAGGGAGGGCTGTTTTAGAAGGGGATGGGGGGTGGGCAGGGGGTATGACAGGCCTGAGAAGAGAGGGAGCTCACCTGGAGGAGCAGCCAGGCAAAGGTTCTGGCAGGAGCCTAGACAGAGCTGAGGAGCTAGGTGCAGTCGTGGGCAAACTACGGCTCGCGGGCCGGATCCGGCCGTTTGAAATGAATAAAACTAAAAAAAAAAAAAAAAAAAAAAAAAAAGACCGTACCCTTTTATGTAATGATGTTTACTTTGAATTTATATTAGTTCACACAAACACTCCATCCATGCTTTTGTTCCGGCCCTCCGGTCCAGTTTAAGAACCCATTGTGGCCCTCGAGTCAAAAAGTTTGCCCACCCCTGAGCTGGGGCTGGTGTGCCCGCACCTGCGAACTAGAAAGAGTGGCACAGCAGGGAGGGAGCTCTTGGCTTCATTAGGGAGAATGGGGGCTACATGGGGCTTCTGATAGGGGTACTTACTAGGTACCAGGAACACCAGGGCACCTGACTCCTGCAACCTGACTCCACTCTGCATGTTGTCCAAGCGGCCTGGCTTGGCACAATGGGACTGCAAGCAAGATGCACGTGGATGCTTGAGAGAGTGTATGTCCTAACTCCACCTGGGGATGGTAGCAGGCTGCCCCACAGCTGCCATCTTTCTTCAGGGCAGTTTTGCAGTAACCACCACTGCAGCGTCGACATTCTCAATGCTGGCTTCCTCCAGACAAAAGGCTTTGGAGGGCAATGAGTGAGGGAAGTGGGGGGAGAGGTGTTCTCCATACCAGCACCAGCTGCTGCCAGTCCTTCCCTGGTCCTGCTGGGCTGCAGAGGGACTGGCTGTGAAGGATGGCGATCAGAGCCATGGACATGCCCAGATGCCCACTTACAAGTGGCCCAGCTACCCTGAGGCCACTGTATGCAGACACCATTCAGACCACAGAGAAGAGAAAAGGTTATGAGGGTGGGGGCAACCTTTCAGCCTGAGCACCAGCCAAGTGAGTGAAGAAGCCTGCAGGAGGTCCCAGGGCAGCCATAACAAAGGACCACAAACATGATGGCTTAATTACAACAGAAGTGCTCTCTCCCAGGTCTGGAGGCCAGAAGTCAGAGAGGTGTCAGACGTCTGCCCTCCCTCTGAAGGCTCCAGGGGAGGGTCCTTTCTGTCTCTTCCAGCTGCTGCTCAGGCATCCATGGGCTTAGGGCCACATCACCAATCTCTGCCTCTGCCATCACACAGCCATCTCCTTGTGTCTGTGGGAGATGTCCCTTCCTTTCTCCATAAAGACATGTCATTGGATTCAGGGTCTACCTCATCCAGAGTCATCGCATCTACATCCTTACCTTGATTACATCTGCAAAGACCCCATTTCCACATAAGGTCACCTTCTGAGGTTCCGGGCAGACATAACTTTTCGGAGACACAGCTCTACCCATTTCAAAGCCTGTATAAACCCAGGCACTACTGCTGTCTGGCTGCAAGTTGTGTGAGACCTCAGGCCAGTACATGGTGCCCAGAAGCCCAGGTCCTAACCCCCCTGGAACCATGAGATACCATACATAAGGTCTGTCGTTCTAAGCCACTAAGGTTTGCGGGACTTGTCACCAGACCACGGAACCCAGAATGGGGACCAACTAACTGTTCCCTCTCCAGGTGTTTTCATAACCCTGACTGTGTTGGTTGCCCCCCAGCCCAGGCAGAATCCTCCCTCTGTCTGTCCTCTGTCTGGGCTTGAAAGAGGAAGAAGTTCCCAAGAAAGGGACACAGACACCAGTCCCTCAAACCTGGGGGTGGGTCCCAAAAAGACAGTTCTGTCCAGATGGAGCCTATGGTCACACCCCTCACATTCTGGGTCACCCCTCACCTGTGGAAGCCCAGACCCTTCCTCTCTCCCCACCCCCACCTTGCTACAGCTCCACAGCCTAGTCAACCTGGTCCTGGTGGTCTCCTCCTGCTGGCCACATGGATTTCAGCCCCTCCTTGGCCACACTGCATGGACCACCAGGGCAAACCTACAAGCCACTGGGGCTCCTCTGGCCCTTCAGTTTCCAGCTTCGACTTTACTGACTGCTGCCCCACAGCGTGCTCTCACCACATCCCTCTGTGGAGCCTCTCTCACCCCGACTGGCCTCTTCCAAAGGGGAATCCTGCCCCTTTGCCTTATATAGCCTCCCTACCACCACTACCAAACAGGGCACACCCAGACATTCTCCAAAGACAAAAGGAAGCCCCTTCCTGCCCTAGCCCATTTGGTTCCGTGGATAGAGCATCCGTCTGCGGACTGAAAGGTCCCAGGTTCGATTCCGGTCAAGGGCACATGCCCAGGTTGCGGGCTCGATCCCCGGTAGGGGGTGTGCAGGAGGCAGCTGATCAATGATTCTTACTCATCATTGATGTTTCTGTTTCTCTCTCCCTCTCCCTTCTGCACTGAAATCAATAAAAATATATATATATTTAAAAAGTCCCTTCCTGCCAGCTGTCCTCATCAACACATGTCTCTCCCATATGACTTCCTCCCACACAAGAAATGATGGAGGCCTGACCGGTGTGGATCAGTGGTTGAGTGTTGACCTATGAACCAGGAGGTCACTGTTTAATTCCTGGTCAGGGCACATGCCTGGGTTGTAGGCTTGATCCCCAGTGGGGGTGTGCAGGAAGCAGCCGATCAATGATTCTCTCTCATCATTGATATTTCTATCTCTCTCCCTCTCCCTTCCTCTCTGAAATCAATTTTATATATTTAAAAAAGAACTAGCTTTAAAAAAAAAAAATGATGGAATCTGAGTTTTTTGGGTTTTTTTTCTTTTTCATTTTTTTTAAATTAAATCTTTATTGTTCAGATTATTACATTTGTTCCTCTTTTTTCCCCCCATAACTCCCCTCCTCCCAGTTCCCACCCCACCCTCCGCCCTCACTCCCCACCCACTGTCCTCATCCATAGGTGCACAATTTTTGTCCAATCTCTTCCCATATCTACCACACCCCTTTTCCCCCCAAGAATAGTCAGTCCCTTCCCTTTCTATGTCCCTGATTCTATTATAATCACCAGTTCATTCTGTTCATCAGATTATTCACTTGATTCTTTTTTTATTATTTTTTTTATTGATTAAGATATTACATATGTGTACCCTCTACCCCCCCCCCCCCGCTCATCCCCTCACCCCCCCGTTGTCCGTGTCCATTGGTTAGTCCTATATGCTTGCATATAAGTCCTTTGGTTGATCCTTCCCCCTTGCCCCCACCCTCCCCTACCTTCCCTCCAAGGCCCGACAGTCCAATCAAAGCCTCTCCGTCTCTGGATCAGTCCTTGTTCATCAGTTTATGTTGTTCATTATATTCCACAAATAAGTGAGATCTTGTGGTATTTATCCGCTCTCCAGTTCCATCGATGCTGTGGCAAATGGTAAGAGTTCCTTTTTCTTCTTCCTCTTCTTAAAGAATACCTTTCAGCATTTCATATAATGCTGGTTTGGTGGTGATGAACTCCTTCAGCTTTTTCTTATCCGTGAAGCTCTTTATCTGACCTTCCATTCTGAATGATAGCTTTGCTGGATAAAATAATCTTGGTTGCAGGTTCTTGCTATTCATCTCTTTGAATATTTCTTGCCACTCTCTTCTGGCCTGCATGGTTTCTGTTGAGAAATCTGCTGACAGTCGGATGGGTACGCCCTTGTAGGTAACTGAGTTTCTTTCTCTTGCTGCTTTTAAGATTCTCTCCTTATCTTTTGCTCTTGGCATTTTAATTATGATGTGTCTTGGTGTGGTCCTCTTTGGATTCCTTTTGTTTGGGGTTCTCTGCGCTTCTTGGACTTGTAGGTCCATTTCTTTCACCAGGTGGGGGAAGTTTTCTGTCATTATTTCTTCAAAAAGGTTTTCAATATCTTGCTCTCTCTCATGTTCTGGCACCCCTATAATTCTGATGTTGGTACGCTTGAAGTTGTCCCAGAGGTTCCTTACACTATCTTCGTATTTTTTGAATCTCTTTTCTTTTTTCTTTTTAGGTTGGGTATTTTTTGTTTCTTTGCATTTCAAATCTTTGACTTGATTCTTGGGATCCTCTTGTCTGCTGTTGGATCTCTGTAAAATATTCTTTATTTCAGTCAGTGTATGCTTAATTTCTAGTTGGTCCTTTTTCATGTCCTCCATGGTCTCACTATACTCCTTGAGGGATTCATTAAATTTATCAGCAGTTTCCATAAAATTCTTGAAAAACCTTATAAACGTGGCCTTGAACTCTATATCCAGTCGTCTGTCCTCCTCCGTTTCTGACAATTGTGACCTGTTTCTCTGTCTCCGCATTTTGGCTGCTTCCCTGTGTTGATAGAGTGGCCCTGCGCGCCAGGTGTCCTGTAGGGCCCAGTGGCTCAGCCTCCCCAGTTACCTGGGGTGGACACTCTTGGTGCACTCTTGGTGCCTTGGTTGATGTAGGATCACTGGGAGGAATTGACCTCCAGGCCAATTGGCTGTGGGAATCAGCTGTGTCTGAAGTGGGAGAATGGTCCTCCTCTGACCACTGGGTACAGTGGCTCTTGGATCTAAGGAGGTGCTAATTCAGCCCCTGTCTGAGGCCTCACAGCCGGGCCACGAAGAGGCTCAGCTGTGAAGCAATGCAAGCCGCTGTGGGGCCTTGGGCCTTCTCTTGGAAGTTCCGGGTCTGGCTGGCCCGGCTGCAGTTAGGTAATTATCAGGTTGCAAAGGGCCGGGGCATTCACATGCAAAAGCCTCTGCCGCAGCCTGGGTGGGGCGGGGTCTCAGGGAGTCAAAAGGCCAGAGAAAGAAGCAATGGCTGATTCTCTGCGCCCGGAGTCGCGCGTCTCAGTGTCCCGGTAATGGCTGCAAGCACCTCTGAGGGAAATCCGCCCTCAAGTTCGCCCGCTGCCGCCTGAGAGAGCAGCCTCTCCCCGTATGTGTCCTGGGTCCCCAGAGACTTCCCAGAACCGGAGATCAGAGCAGTCGGGAGCTTGTGATTCAAAAAGACAGCCGCGTCCTCAGGTGCCACCCCCTTTCCGCGCGTGCGAGCCGCCGCAGTACCTCTGCACTCAGCCTCCGCAGCTCCTCTGGCTCTCAGCGTGCTTTTCTTTTCTTCTAGTTGTAGAAATTACACTCAGCCAGCCTTCCTGTTTTTCTGGACGATGTTTGCTCCGTCCTTTGGGATAATTTTCAATTGCTGTGGGAGGCGACTATTTCCCGGTGTTTATCTATGCCGCCATCTTAGTTTCTCTATTCACTTGATTCTTAGATTCACTTGTTGATAGATGCGTATTTGTTGTTCATAATTTGTATCTTTACCTTTTTCTTCTTCTTCCTCTTCTTAAAGGATACCTTTCAGCATTTCATATAATACTGGTTTGGTGGTGATGAACTCCTTTAGCTTTTCCTTATCTGTGAAGCTCTTTATCTGACCTTCAATTCTGAATGATAGCTTTGCTGGATAAAGTAATCTTGGTTGTAGATTCTTGGTATTCATCACTTTGAATATTTCTTGCCACTCCCTTCTGGCCTGCAAAGTTTCTGTTGAGAAATCAGCTGACAGTCATATGGGTATTCCCTTGTAGGTAACTGAGTTTCTTTCTCTTGCTGCTTTTAAGATTCTCTCTTTGTCTTTTTCTCTTGGCATTTTAATTATGATGTGTCTTGGTGTGGTCCTCTTTGGATTCCTTTTGTTTGGGGTTCTTCGCGCTTCCTGGACTTGCAAGTCTATTTCTTTCACCAGGTAGGGGAAGTTTTCTGTCATTATTTCTTCAAATAGGTTTTCAGTTTCTTGCTCTCTCTCATGTTCTGGCACCCCCATAATTCGGATTTTGGTACGCTTGAAGCTGTCCCAGAGGCTCCTTACCCTATCTTTGTATTTTCGGATTCTTTTTTCATTTTGCTTTTCCGGTTGGGTGTTTTTTGCTTCTTCGCATTTCAAATCTTTGACTTGATTCTTGTGCTCCTCTGGTCTGCTGTTGGGAGTCAGTATAATATTCTTTATTTCAGTCAGTGATGCTTAATTTCTAGTTGGTTCTTTATCACAACATCGAGGGTCTCATTAGATTTCTTGAGGATCTCACTATATTTATCAGCGGTCTCACCAGTCTTTTCGAAGGTCTTACTAAATTTATCGGCAGCTTCTAGACCAGGGGTGGACAAACTTTTTGACTCGAGGGCCACAATGGGTTCTTAAACTGGACTCAGAAGAAGGAGCTGCGGCCGTGTTTCCCGACATTGTCATGTTAACACTGCTGCTGGTGAAGGAGCAGAGGGGAGAGCAAGAGAACCCTCCGCTCTTTCAGCTCCGCGGGCCAGACAGAACAGCCGAACGGGCTGGAACCGGCCCGTGGGCCGTAGTTTGCCCACGGCTGTTCTAGACAGTTCTTGAGAGATCTTAAAAGTGTGGTTTTGAACTCTATATCCTCCATTTCTTTCATTTGTGTCCTGTTTCTTTGTCTCCGCATTTTTTATGCTTTCTTGGTGCACCCCCTTGTGGTCTTTGTGCGCAGTCTTGTTGTAGTTAAGCCTTGATTGTTGTAGGTAACACTGGGGGGCATTTGACCTCTAGGCCAACTGGCTGTGAGAATCAACTATGTCTGCAGTGGGAGAACTTCTGTCCTCTAGGGAGGTGCTAATCTAGCCTTTGCCTAAGACTATCCCGCAAATGCCTCTGTGCAAGGCTTGGGCAGGGCGGGTCCCAGGGGATCAACAGGGCGGGCGGAGGGAGCAGTTATGGCTGCTCTCAGTCCCATCCCTAGAGGCTCTGCCTCTCAGAGTTCCAGCAACCTCTGCAAACCTCGGAGAGAAAGCTGCCCTCGAGTTCTGACCGATGCCAGACAGTCCCACTTCTCCCGTTTGAGTCTGGGTCCCCAGTGACTCGCCCAGAACTGGAGTTTGAGCCTGAGACTCCCTCCCGATTGAAACAGACAACCGCGCCCTCAGCTGCCAGCCCGCTCCGCACGCACCTCCGCACCTTTGTATTTTCCGCACTGCGCCTCCTCTGAGTCTCAGTATGCTTTTCTCTTTCCTTCTAGTTGTAGAATTTCCCCTCAGCCAGCCTTCCTGTGGTTCTGGGTGATGTCTGTTCTGTCTTTTAGTTGTATTTTTGAAGTGGTTGTGCGAGGCAGCAATCTCCGGTGTTTACCTATGCCGCCATCTTGGTTTTTTCCCTGGAATCTGAGTTTTGACTCACCTAGAACAAGCCTTACCTGATGCCAACACTCATGTGTTGAAAGTCCATTTAGCCTCCTCTTGCATGCCTCCAGCAACAGTAGCTCATTCATACTGTCTTCCCACACATGGATGGAGCTGCTCCCTACTCTGTGCTGGCCCCCAACATGACTGCACCCCTAGCCCTTGGACATTCCTGGATAGTTCCCACCCCAACAGGCCCCAAGGTGGAGCAGCCACACATCCTCATCCCTGTCCCCTGATTTGGCAGCACACAGCAGAGTTCCTAAGAACTCTGGGCTCAGACGCAGGCCCTTCAGGTAGCCAGACAGACCCCAGCTGAGGGTCCCAGTTGATTCTTTTGCAGGATTCTGGGGAGGATTTCTTGATCTTCCCAAGAAGACATCTGGCCTGGAAAGAAATGAAAGAGTTTCCTCTCCCCCTCCCCAGCATCCCGAGGAGAGTGCAGGCTCTGGGCTCCTGGCTCTGTCGCAGGTGAGAGGACAGAGAGCACAACGGAGGGCTAAAACCATCTGGCCTGACAAGCTAAGTAAGGGGTGCTGCCCTGCGCTCACCCCCTCCCCGAACCTCAGTCACCTTCTGTATTAAGCAGCAGAAGCAGAGAGCCCTCTGCAGAAGGAGCGAGTCTCCAACACAGTAGATGGGAAAGCTGTCCGTTCCGGCCCAGCGAGAAGGGACCCATGGCCTGGCCCCACCTGCCAGCACTGCACTCCAAGGCATTACAGCAGTGAAAGCATGTTGCACAAAGCCAGCCTGGTTGCTCCCTGCAGCTTCTTTGTAACTGCCCAAGTGTCCAGCCATGCCTGGCAGGAGCTGCATGGCACCTCGAAGGTGTGCAGGTGGAGGAGGTATTCTGTGTATTTGCTGGGATGAGGGTTTCACGAGGGTTTGCACAGATGTGACCAGTTTCTAAAGCTCCCTGAACACTTGTGCATGCCACTGCATGTGAAATATGCCTCAGTTTAAAAGGGAAAACCCAGAGAGGCCATGACCCAGCTGTCCACTCACCACAGCCATGCTAGACCCCCCCCACTGGACACCAGGGCAGCCTGTCCTGTCCTCAGGCCTTGATTTCCTCTTCTGTGGGGGGTAGAAGGGGTGGAGGTCCTAAGACTCTAGGACAGATGGTCTATCCCCAATAGAACAGGATCTAGGACTGGTCTCTCCTGGGACCTGGGCTTGTGGGGAAAGTGTGCCTGGAGGTCTGAGCACCAAGCGATGGGTGCCCAGAGGCCTGGGAAAGAGGAAAGTGACAAGGCCCCAGAATATGACCTCTGCAGAATGAGTGCAGTAAGCCCTCCATCTCAGAGCCAGGATCACAGAGCTAGGAGTGTCCAGGGCCCCTCCCAGAGCCCACTCTGCCCCTCCTAAGTATAGACTCCTCAAATGTGCCAGCACCTGCACCCCAATCCACAAAGACAACATATACATGGACAGACACTCGCCAACAGAGCTCCCCAATCTTAGGGCCTCAGGGCCAGAAGAGGCTAGCTGTCCATCATCCCCACCCCATGTCACCCAGAGGGCTCTCTGGGCCAGCAATATCTGAATCAAGAGAACCTGTTATAAATGCAAATTCTCAGTTCCCACCTAGCACTGCTGACATGGTTAGTTTTATATGTCAACTTGGCTAGCTGAGGGAGCGCCAGATGGGTAAGCATCATTTCTGAGTGTCTGTGAGGGTGTCCCAGATGAGATTAACATTTGAAAAGTTGCCCTGAAGGAAGAAGATGGCCCTCACAAAAGCAGGTGGGCCTGCTCAGAACAAACTGGTAGAGGAAGGGCGAATTTGCTCTCCGGACATCTGTCTCGAGGATGTCTATTTTGCCTGCCCTCAGACTTCAGAGCTCCTGGTTCTCCCATCCTCAGACTGGGACTGCCTCATCCATCCCCTCTCCTTTGTCTCCGGTCATGGGACTTCTTGGCCCTCATAATCACACGAGCCAATTCCCATGATCAACCTCATCTCATATATGTCTGCACACACCCTATCGGTCTATTTTTCCAGATAACCTTAATATATCCACTGACTGGAAAACAGGCAGAGGGGTCAGAGGTTAAGTGACATTCCAGGTGACTGGAATGAGCTGCAGCTTGGGACCCACACAGCCAGAGTGACAAAATTGGCTCCCCCATTCCCTATTGATATTTTCTTCCCAGCAACTCCACCCAAACCACCGTGAAGAGTAAGACCAGTGGCCGAGGCTGCGCTGGGTACATGCAGACTACTCGCCAAAGTCCTGGCGGGGGAGGGTTCTGGACCCAGCAGGTGTTGGGCGCCACTGTTGGGGGTGTCCAGAGTAAGGAGGCTGTGTGTGCACCTAGGACTCCCCTAGCAGACTGGTGAAGATGGGATCCTTTTGCAAAAGAAGGATGTATCACTGCCTAAAATAAAACACACCATTTCAGAAAAACAGATCCAGTTATCAAAAGCTTTGTCTATTGTAGGATATGACTTAAGGGGTGACAGATTTCTATTACCTTGATGGGGGCGAGGATCCTGAGATGCACCAAGTGTGATCATAACTTTCCAGACTGCATACCTCCAGTGTGCCCAGCTGACTATATCTCACTTGCACCCCGTTAAGGCCAGGAAACATGGAAGTGCTGTGCAGTAGGGGACACAGGGTGCATCTGTTATGGATGTCAGCCTGAGTTATTAGCACTGGAGGTGACAAAGCCAGCTGACAACCTCATAATTTCAGCTGAATGGGGAGCAAAAATAATATTGCATAGTTCTTGCAACAGCCATGATGTGACATGAACATGTCTGATGTTTCTGCTGCTGGCACAATCATAGGTCCTGTGCACACAGTGTTAGGGAATATTGCCTACATTCCAAATGGAAGGAAATGCTCAATGTCAGTCAGAGTCTTCCTAAGAGCAAAGAGCTGTTTTCAGCATCCCTGTATGAGCCCTGCTGGGTAGGACATCCCATACTTGCCTCACCTGCTGCCCACCAGGTATGGGGGGAGCCTGAGAACTATGCAGAAAACATCCTTGCCCTGTGGAGTTAGCCTTCCAGGGACAGCCACAGTACCTGGGAAATTCCAGTGGAGCTGCCCACCCTAAACAGCGTCGCAGGAGAGGGGGCAGGACCCTCAGGGAATGGTCTTGGCCTGTCTCGGGGATGGAAAGGAGCTCCATAAGCTGGTCCAGGGCCAAGGGATCATAAAAGAGATGCAGGGAGGAAGAAGCTGGCATGACATGGGGAAACTGAGGCAGGTGCATGACTACAACAGGAGTCAAGGCCTGGCGGGCTCCAGACTCCAGGTTAGGCCAAGAAGCAGGACTACCTAGGGTGGGGTGGGAATTTGGTGTGGGTATGGGGGCTCTGCAGGCCCCCTCACGGGATCTGTGCTTCAGAACAGCTGTAATAATTCCTTCAGCTTTCATCAGGAGGGGCATGCAGGAGAGCCGGCTTTGAGAATGGGCCTGGAAGAGAATAAGGGAGCAGGGCCCAGCAGACAGAAGGGCAGGAGCCTCTCCACACCCACTCCTGTCTGGACAGAAACCAGTCTCAGAGTCCTCTCTGGGCTCAAGGGGCCCATAGAGGCCAGCCCAATGGAGCCAGGAGCATGTGGCAGAGCACAGGGAGCCAGAGAGCCTTCTTTTCCCCCACCAAGCAGGGACCCTTTCAGGAGGATAACATTGTCAACTAGGTGCTGAATGTTGAGTATATTGACTAGATAGTGAGCTCCCTGTCGCTGGGGAGATAACATTGCAGCCTGTAAAAACACTGAAGCTTTAGTGTCCTGAGAGGCTGGGGGTGTGGAGGGGAGCAGAGGAAGAGCAAAGGTGTGTCAACAGGCATGCTGAGGGCAGAGTGAGTTCCAGAGGCTCAACCCTAGCTGTGTGACCTTGAGTGGACTTGCAACCCCTCTGAGTCATTAGCCTGTGGTGAACACTGCCCACCTCACAGGTGCTGCACACAAATGCAGAGACGCCTGCCAACTGGGGTCCTGGAGAGTATGAACATCTCCTACTCCCTCTCCTTCCTGTCCCTTTGCTCTAACTGTCCTTCCCTCCTTGCAGCCATCTTCCTTGGGGGACTTAATGTTCAGCATACCTGCATAGTAAGTTCAGGGACTCCCAGAGGGGAGGAGTTCAACCCCAGCCACCTCCCCTCCCCCATGTGGGCAGGCTGGAGTGAGGATCTGGGCACTGGAGACTTTAGCCTGACAGTGGAGGGCCTCAGGCTGGCAGCCCTCTAGTCAGCTCACCTCATCCCTTCCTGGCCAAAGTTGGGCAGGCACTCCACTCAATGAGTCTCCAGGATGTCTATCCCCAGAATGTCAGGGAAGAGGGGCTATGGTTCCCAACATAACCTCAGGAAAGCACCAGGGCCTCAGTTTCCCTAGGTAACTGCCTGGCACTTTCTGGCTCCCTGACAGATCTGCTAGTCACAGCTGGAATCCCCATACCTATATGGTCTGAAGATGCCCCTAGGACCGAATCAGGAGGAAGGTAAATTCCTTAACACAGGAAGCTATCTTGTTCTTTTTTAAACTGTGTATCTTTCATATGCTCCTTCCTGTCTATATTTCTCATAATTAAAATAATTTTAGCCCTGGCCAGTGTTGCTGAATGGTTAGAGTGCCAGTCCCGTGCACCAAAGAGTCGAAGGTTTGTTTGATTCCCGGTTAGGCGCACATATCTGGGTTACAGATTCAATTCCCAGCCCTGGTCAGGCTGTGTGGGAGGCAACTGATCAATGTTTCTATCTCACTCTCTCTCTCCTGTGTCCTCCCTCCCTTCCACTCTCTCTAAAAATTGATGGGGGAAATATCCTCCGGTGTGGACTTAAAAAGAAATATTTTTAAAGGACCTTCCTAAGGACACATGAGCCCTTGCAGACAACTGGCCATGGGTCAGCTCTCCAAGGCTGGGAGCCTACACCACCTGAAGGTTCTGTGCCCCATCTTGGAGGTATGGACCCCTGGAGGCGCTTTGCATGAACAGTCTTGGAGTATTTATGAGGTTGGGGGTCAGAGGCAAGGTCCAGAACACATAGGTGGTCAAGCTTGGGGGAGGCTGGGCTCCTGGCTCATAGGGCCAAGAGCCCGCAGCCTCGCAGGAGAGGAGGTCATCAGTGTTTGGGGCAGGAGGAATCCCTGTTGAGTATGGGCAGCCCCTAGAGCAGCGGTTCTCAACCTGTGGGTCACGACCCCTTTGGAAGTTGAACGACCCTTTCACAGGGGTCGCCTAAGACCATCGGAAAACACATATATAATTACATATTGTTTTTGTGATGAATCACTATGCTTTATGTTCAATTTGTAACAATGAAAATACATCCTGCATATCAGATATTTACATTACGACTCATAACAGTAGCAACATTACAGTTATGAAGTAGCAACAAAAATAATTTTATGGTTGGGGGTCACCACAACATGAGGAACTGTATTAAAGGGTCGCGGCATTAGGAAGGTTGAGAACTACTGCCCTAGAGGCTGTTGAGGTCCCAGCAGCTCTAGTCCAGTGAGGGGGCCCTGCCCAAGAGGAATAGGAGGGCAAGGTGGGCAGAAGGGGGACAGGAGATCCTCACCTTCCGCCAGGCCAGGAACACAGGCAGGCCCCTGGGCCAGGGCCCAGGTGATGGCTGTTTTGCACCCTCCACAACACCAGGGCCCAAGGCTGAAGAGACCCCCAGCAATCTCCTCAGGTTTCTTAATTGGGGGAACCCTTGTGGCAGCAGGAGGGTGGGGGGAAGAGGAGCCCAGGTAGTAAGTGGGGGGAGGGGGAGACTATGATGGGTGGGATGCCAGAGTAAGGTTCCCAATGGGGCCACAGCCAGGCCCTGAGTCTGGAGAAAACAGGACCATGATGCTTCTCGCTTCCCTTCTGATCTGCCCAGGGAGGCTTCCCCGAGAAGGGGGCTACCTCTTCTTGTCACCTGGACCGTGGCTCAGCGGCCTCCCCTGGGGCAGCGCTGGCCCTGCTTGACCCCTACTACTGACAGCTGTTTTTTTGTTTGTTTGTTTTTTAAATTTCAGAGAGGAAGGGAAAGGGAGAGAAAGATAGAAACATCAATGATAAAAATCATTGATCCGCTGCCTCCTGCACGCCCCCTACTGGGGCTCGAGCCCGCAGTCGCAACCCAGGCGTGTGCCCTTGATCAAACTCCAACTTCATTCCGCAGGCCGATGCTCTCTCCACTGAGCACCTGACAGCTTTTTATTTGATCTGCGGCCAGCTCCCCACAGCAACAACTCCGCGATCAAGGGACTGCGTGGGTCGCAGTGCGTGTCTCCAGGGGGCGGCACCGGGAAACTCCCTCCTCAGGGCGGCCGCCCACTGGTGCCAACGGTTTCCACAATACGGGGGCAAGGGCAGCCCGTTCGCGGGGACCCCCTGGCCGGGGAAGGGGTCTGACATCCTGGCTGCTGTCTTTCCGGGACCCCAGGATTTGCTCGAGCCTCAGTACTCGTAACCACGAAATATGTTTTTAGTTTCCCCACGCCACCTTCCCGGGAGACCGGCAGTCCAGGCTCAGACGGACTTCGTCCCGGGGGTACGCATGCGCAGAGGTGGGACGCGCACGCACAGACTGCCCCCACACAGCACTCCCACTCCTGGAATCTGCGCATGCGCAGCGCGGCGGGGCGTGGGCGGGGCGTGGGCGGGGCTCTGGTGGCCTGCCCCATTCCCCAGCGTCCACCGCGGCAGCAGGCACTGACGTGGCTGCCGTCAGCGCCGCCATCTTGTGGGAGCGAAACCAACGCCTGGCTCGGAGTAGCAGCAGCACCGCGGCTGCCGAGGGTGAGGCAGGGGCCGTGGGCCAGCGGGAACTGCGGCCGGGGGCTGGCCTAGGCCGCGCGAGTCCCTGCCTACTGCGACTGGAGCGGCGGGGCAGGGAGGGCCGACGCCGGTCCGGGGACCGCGGTGAGGGCAGAGGCGAGGCGAGGCTGGGCCGGGGACCATGGTGGGGACCGAGGCTGAAGCGAGGTGAGGCAGGGCTCGGGGCCGCGGTGAGGGCCCAGTCTGAAGCGAAGCGAGGCCGGGCTGGGGACCGAGGCGAAGCCAGACGGTAAGGGTCGAGGCCCGGCTGGGGCCGGGGTCGAGGCCAAGCTTGGGACCGAGGCGTGGTGGGGCGGGCGCGTAGGGCTAGGCTGGAAGTCTAGTTGAGGCCGGGAAGGGGTTGGGTCCGGGGCCAGTCACTCGCTGAGTGTCAAGGCGAGGTCGAGTTGAGGTCTGGCGGGGGGTCAGTCTCCGGCTTAGACCCCACACAGCCCCGAGCCTCCCAGAGCCGCCGGGGCTGGCGCCCGGAAGTCGGGCCAGGCCGTGGGCTCCCCTGGAAGCCCCGTTTCCTGCTCCGCCTCCCGCCTCGGGGTTTAGAGGACCAGGAAACTGAGGCCTCAGTCCCGGGACGCAGCCAAGGTCACGCGATGACCAGGGTTTGAGCCCAGTTCCTGTTTGCTTCGAGGACGGGACGGGCTGGGTGGAGTGGGGTGGGGCCGGGGTTCCTGGGCCCTGCTGTGGGGCGAGGCCCTAGGCCTGGGGTCTGAATGAGAACGCCTGTGCAGGGTCCTTCATCAGAGCTTGCTGCAACGCCGAGCTTGTTTCTTGGGCCCCGTTGGCAGAGTTTAGAACACTTTTCCGAGCTGGTGAATCTTTGACCTACCCGTAGAAGGATGGCCTCCCTAACAGAATGCCTTAACACTTTCTTGTTGCACAATCCAGGTGGTTATGGTCAGTAAAATTGTAGCTGTGTTAATAAGGCTTGGCAATTAATTACGGAGTACTTAAAATATTAGCTAGTCAGCGCAGATGGCACTTCTTAGCTAGATGGCACTCTCCAAATTTCCTCAAAATATGAAGTTGCTGTTTTAAATGAATTGAGCGGAATTGCACAAGAAGTTATTGGCAAGAGAGGAGGGAATTCAAACGCTTTGGAGTGGTTTGGGAAGTCACTGTTGAGAGTTGTGTAGTAGGTGCCACTACTGGTGTTCCACTGGTCAGCTCTGGTTTGTTTTGTTTTTTAAATACTTTTATTGATTTCAGAGAGGAAGAAAGAGATAGGAACATCAGTGGTGAGAGAGAATCATTGATAGTCGAGCCCATAATCCAACATGTGCCCTGACTACCCCTGACCTGGAATCCAACCATGATCTGATTCATAAGTCCAACCTCAACCATTGAGCCATGCCAACTTGGGTCAGCTCTAGTTCTTGTTTCAGAACTAGTGGTCCGCACTTTATTCTGCCAGCTATTTTGCACGATGGGTCTTGCGTTTCCAGCAGTGTGTCTGAAAGAGTGAGATGCTGAAGTGCATTATGGCCCTTTGCTGGGGCAATTCCTAGTATCAACTAAGTGTGTTGTCCTCAAGAGTTTTGAGCAACTTCCATGAGTAGCCAAATCTAAGAACTTGAATGCATGGTGCTACTAGCTAGTTGGGTACAAAGTTATGAGTAATTGAGTGTGTGTATGTTAATCACAAATTTGGTCACATTTTTAGAATGTGCTATTTTCTTCTCATAAAAGTTTTCTCTCCATAATGGACAGAATGTAGCTGTGTCTCCTCACAGGTGTCACTGTCTTCAGGAATGTCTTGTCGAAAGTAAGTCCTTATCACTTGGGCATTAGGAACATGCTATTTCCCGTGAGGGCTGTCTTCAGATACAGGTATTCAGAATTGCTACTTCAAAAACACTTAAAATAGTTGGCTTGGATAATAACTGACTCACATGCTTTTTAGTTCACCACTAAGAAAGTTAGTAGAAAGCAAAAACTGGTTCTGTGCTTCTCACAGTTCTGGTTTTTAAATTGTGTGGTCTAGCTATTTGCTTTACCTCTTGCACAATTTGAAGAGGACATTCAGACCTGCTAAGCTGCCTCTACCAAGACCAAATTTTCTTGAAACTATAAGAAGGTACATTTTGATTTATCTGTAGATTTCAGTGGAATTTGATGTGGAGTATTGGTCACAGGGATGATTTGGAGCGTCAAATGGGCACAGGAATAAACCTAACCAAGGAGAAAACTCTGTGCAAGTTCATCAATAGTATGTTAATTTGGTTTGAGAGAGCTGAATCAGTTTTCTTGAGCTTTTCCAATTTTGCTTTGACATGCATTTAAATGTGCTCTTGATCACATAAGGTAAGTCTTCCTAAGGGTTGTGATAGTTTACTGAGCAAGTGTTTCAGATCCCAGCTAGGTTGGGCTTGCCAGTACCATTCATGACCGTCTCCCATTGACTTCCAACCTTTGTAGAATTAGGAGGATGAAAGGAAATAAAATGCACATCTGTCAGAGGTGGGTGGGAGAGAAACATGAATGAAAAGTTTCATTTTAGATCTTAAAATTAGAAAAGAACTTATCTCTTGTGCTCTGTCTGCACCTCTGTGGAATGGATGGTGTTAAAGATGTCCTTCCAGCATCATCTGAGGTGGTCTTTTGGAAATGATTTTGACCTACTAGTGGGGTTGGGTGTACCCTTCCTACTGGCAAGTAAAGGACACCTTGGAGAATATGTGAGTGTATGTGTGTGGGGGGTTGATTTCAGATCACATATAACATCTCAGCTCACTTCCTTCATCTTAGGTTCTGTCCTTTTATGTTAGAAACCCTTTAAAATATAGTTGCATTGCACCTGTTATGACTAGCTGTGTCACTATACTGGAAGATGTTCAGAATTCTCAAAAGGATCAGATGACCTGATTAACTTGGGGGGGGGGGGGAGGGTAACTTAACACAAAAACATCAAAGCTTAGTATTCCTAAGAAAGTACTCTGGGTGAGCACCATTGCTATCTCTCTACTTTCTTTATATGAGTTGGAAGGAATGGTGAGTCTGCCTGATGTAGGAACCTACCTCCTTGTCCTTAAAAGATCCTTTGTTCCTGTGGGGGTTTGTTTGTTGTGTGTGTGTGTGTGTGTGTGTGTGTGTGTGTGTGTGTGTGTGTGTTTGCATACAGTGGCACAAGAACTTGGCAACCTGTCATCAGCAAACAGAAAGGGAAGAGGCAGGGAAAAGAACAAATTTTACTACACACACAGCAATTGAGAGTGATTCTGTTTAAGATTCAAATGTTTTTACGCACCTCTGAGGCTACAGGGGTGACTGTTAGTATAGGGCAGTGGTCGGCAAACTGTGGCTCACAAGCCACAATGCGGCTCTTTGGCGCCTTGAGTGCGGCTCTTCCACAAAATACCACGTGCGGATGCGCACGTACAGTGTGATTAAAACTTCGTGGCCCATGCGCAGAAGTCGGTTTTCGGCCTGGGCAAGTCTATTTTGAAGAAGTGGCGTTAGAAGAAGTGGGGGGTGTCGGTCAGGGGACAGGAGACAGCACGGTGCAGGTGGGCCACAGGATACGCAGCGTGGGGGAGGTGCGCGATTCACGCACGAGTTGAGGATTTGAGAGTTGGAAGGGGTTGACCTCAGCAAATGTACCTCAATCAGATTGAGGACGTTTTTAGCAAAGGCCAGCTTAGGAGTACCCTAATTAAGTTCATAACAATGTACCTACCTATATAGTTTAAGTTTAAAAAGTTTGGCTCTCAAAAGAAATTTCAATTGTTGTACTGTTGACATTTGGCTCTGTTGACTAATGAGTTTGCCGACCACTGGTATAGGGCATAAATTAATAGGAGGCTCAGGTATGACCCATACACATTTTCAGAAGTTAATGTATATAGTGCATTTTGGAAATGTTGGTTAATGTTTAATCAAAGTTTAATAAGTAATGCTCCTCAAAGGGATGCTAGCAAGTCATAATGTAAAATACCTATCATCTTTCATTTGTGTTATATGTTAGATTGTTTTTGCTGTACCCTATCAGTTTAACTTAGGTACAAATGGCCAAGAAAGCAATTTTAAGATTTTGTCTAGACCCATTCATGAAGAGTAGGAATGAAGGCAAAGTTAGATGTGCTAGTATTTTGATAATCAGAACAAAAGATGTCTTTTAAGTTTCTTCTCTGTAGATGAGTATGCAGTTCCTAATTAACTGATTGGATCCATTAATTTATATTTAAAACACTACATCTTTTGTCAGTTTTGCTTAAAATAATTATAGCTTCTAGCATTTCTCTTCTGTCAAAGTGATAATAGTATTTTGCCAGTTTTTGGGGAGCTCAATGAAAATGTATTGAGTCACCAGTTGCGGGCACCTAAGGGCAGGTATAGGAAGCAGATTGTGCATACATCCCTGCCATTAGGCGCTCACCTTTGCCCTGAGTTGTCACAGTGTCCCCACAGCCCTGATCTCACTGGACCATCAAAGGAATGTTCAGACGGCACCACTCATGTATAGTTTTAAACCAGCATGAAATTCGTTGTTGACTTGACAGGTTTTTCCTGACAAACTAATATTTTGGGAAAGCATATTTGTAGACATGTATGATTAATAGTTTTGCTTTTTAATCCGTAAGGGCCCTGGTTAAGTGCGCTTTTACAGTTCTTCTCTACTTGATGGTGAATCCTTTGGGTGCCCAGGGAGGTACACAGTGGAGGAAGAAGGTACAGGTGTAAGGAGAATGGTGAGTTCTGGATAGTGGAGATCCTGCTGGCAGAGTGGGGTCTGGTCTCTACAATGAACAGAAAGGGAAGGCAGGCCAACAGTACACAGAAAGGGGCAGATGGTAAATTTGGCCTATCAGAAGGATAGGGGATAAGCGTGGGGGATGGGGGAAGAGAGGTATGAGGGAGCAGTGGATCTGTGGGAGAAATAGGAAGCTTCTAGGCAGGGGAACAGTGAGTACAGAGTCCCTGGAGTGGTTTTGGAGACCTGCCAGAAGCAGAGTGAGGAGCCAGAGGGAAGTCTACTGGTGTGTTCCAGTGGGCCTTAGAGGGGCTAGCTCCACAGAAAGGGTGTTTGGGGAATTTGTGAGAGCAGCAAGAATGCATTCTGTGTGATTTTCATATCTTAGACCTAATTCTGTTTTATCTACAAGGACAACAATTTCCGTTTTTTGGCATGGTTTTAATAGATGTTTTGAATTTTCCAGGAAGTCAGGGAGTGGGGTTTATATTTTGTTCTTTGCAGAACCTTCCCATGAGTTGCTTTCTTTTTCTGCTTCATGGACAGTCCCCTAGTACCGGAGCTGCAGGTACTGGCTCTGGCAGTGTGCATTGTGGCAGGCTTCTGCGGTGGTTCTTTGACAACCTCCCTCAGCTGATGGTGTGGACGTGCCCAGTATTGAAGCATGTGTTTTATTCTAAGTCACTATCCTTCATTTCCCCATTACATTACAGTTGGGCAATATAATGGGTGTTTTACAATCAGAGCAGATGTTGGTTGTGTTGTCTGCTAATTTCCTTTTGTGACAGTGGAGATCGTGCTGTGAAATGCCCATTCTGACCTGTGTAAGGACCCCGAATTAGCATGTGGTGTTTCAGTCTCCTCTTACTGGTATTGAGAACACCTTGTGGAGTGGAAGCTACAGGCTGTTGAGATGCCAGAGAGGAGATGAGGTGGCTGTACCAGGGCACAGGCACATGATGATGCAGATGCATCTTTCAGAGGGAGAGGTGGAACTTGCTGGTAAAGCAGACAGATTTGGGGGAGGAACTTGCTGGTAAAGCAGACAGAGGTGGAACTTGCTGGTAAAGCAGACAGAGAGATGGAGAAAGGGATTGTAGGTATCTAAGAAACTGGGAGAAAGTTGCTCAGGTTAAAGTGAGGAAGGGTGGGCCCTTTATGTTGGAGGGTTAGAATTCGCTGGAAGATTTGTGTGTGGATGGGATGGTAGGAATGGGGTAGCTAGGATGAGGGCGGAGTCTAGCTGGGAATAGAAATATGGGCCATGTTCAGGGGCCACACTCCCCTGGAAGTAAATGGCTGAGAGAGGCAGTGTTGTGGTGTGATTGTACCAGACGCAGAGTGCAGAGGACAATGGCAGGGATCTGGGAGATTTTAAGGAGAGGCTAGTGTGAGCAGGTGTTTGAATGAGATTTCTCTTGACACTAGGGCTTCTGTTTAAAGCAGTGGTTCCCAATCATTTTTTGGCCATGCCCACCTACACATCTCTAAAATCCTGATGCCCCACTTGTGACATAAAATTCTTACTATTCAAAAAGTGAACTTGTATTCATATGGAGGAATCCTAAAAGGCCATTAACTTGGTCTAAACCAGCTTCCAAAGAACATGGCATCCATAAAAGAGAAAAATAACGAATGAAAGGACAGTTGAAGTACTGAGGAAGAAATCACTAAAAAAAATTGTTAAAAATAATCCTATATATGCTAATATGCAAATCGACAGAACTGCAGAATGACCGGTCGTTATGACGCACACTGATCACCAGGGGGCAGACAACGCAAGAGCTGCCCACTGGTGGTCAATGTGCTCCCACAGGGGGTGCGCCGCTCAGCCAGAAGCCCTGAGCTGGGCTCACAGCTGGCAAGCGCAGCAGCAGTGGTGGGAGCCTCTCCTGCCTCAGCCGTCAGACATCCCCCAAGGGCTCCGGGACTGTGAGAGGACGCAGGCCAGGCTGAGGGACATGCTGTGCGCGCCCCCCCCCCCCCAAGTGCACGAATTTCGTGCACCAGGCCTCGAGTAGCACATACATATATATAAAAAGAGGCAATATGCAAATTAGGCCAGGACGCCATAACAGTCACAACCAGCTCAGGAGGAGGGGCCTGGCAGGGGCCCAGAGCCTGAGAGAACAATAGGGCAGCCACACCTGGAGCCAAAGAGAATAACACGCAGGGGGGCCAGCCCTCAGCCCCAGCCCCACAGCTGGGTTCGATTCTGATCAAGGGCATGTACCTAGGTTGCAGGCTCCTCCCTGGCCGGGGCCCAGGTCAGGGCTCATGCAGGAGGCAACTAATCAAAGTGTGCCTCTCACAGTGATGTTTCTGTCTTTCCCTCTCTTTTCTGCGCTCTCTAAAAATCAGTGGGAAAATATCCTCATGTGAGGATTAAAGAAAAAGAAAGAAATGTCATTTCCTATGAAAGAGACATCTTGAAAATGCCTAAAGAAAGTTGTCATTTTTTCATGGTGAAGGGACTGGAGTTTGTGTTGATGAAAATACCTTGACGGCAGCTGGCAGTGGCAGCAGCAGTGGGGTGATGGGGTTGGCACCTTCCCCTGAACAGCCCGGTTGTGGGCCTAAGCCGTCAGTAGGACATCTCCTGAAGGCTCCTGGACTGTGAGAGGGGGCAGGCAGGGTTGAGGGCCCTCTCCCCCCCCCCGCCCCCCGCATGAATTTCATGCACTGGGCCTCCAGTAATAATATGAAGTGATATGAAAAAATAGCAAGTCAAGTTTCAAAACATATAACAGAGAACTGAAATGCATGAATATGTCACAATATAAATATATATGAGCCCCTACAACAGTGATGGCAAACCTATGACACGCGTGTCAGAGGTGATACGCAAACTCATTTTTTTTGGTTGATTTTTCTTTGTTAAATGGCATTTAAATATATAAATAAATATCAAAAATATAAGTCTTTGTTTTACTATGGTTGCCAATATCAAAATTTCTATATGTGACACGGCACCAGAGTTAAGTTGGGGTTTTTCAAGATGCTGACACACCGAGCTCAAAAGGTTCACCATCACTGCCCTAGAACCATAAGAAATGCAACAAATTCACTGTTAATAACTCATTCTTTAATTGCCCCCCTTAAAAATCAAATTGTCCCCTGTGGGGGGTGTGCCCCATGTTGGGAACCGCTAGTCTAATGTGTGACAGAGGTTGGAAGAAGTCCATTGAGAGGATACTGTGGCCTCTCAGGCAAGAGCAGCAGCTTTCTTGGAGGATGAGAAGGACATCCTGAGCCCTGCACCTCTGTGTGCTCTTGAGCTGGCACTGGCTGCCACTGTGGCAAGTCTGGTAGGGGACTTGTCCCAAAGATGGAGGGATCTAACCGAGACTCTCAACCCCCTGCTACACTTTCTTTTACTGATCATCTGGAAGCCTGTGCCTCAGAAAAAGAGGTGGGGCTGAAATTTTTAAAATACTGTTTTCAAAATGTTCCCTGAAGGCAAAAATCAGTTTTTGGAGATTGGCTTACCCCTCACCAAACCCCCTGTGCCAAGAAAACCTCCGGGACTGCCTGCCATTTTGAAGCTTAGAAGGGTTCTGAGGGTTCCTGGTTGCAGTTCCTCTTTTCTTCAAGGGTATGGAGAGTGGTCTTAGAGCCCCACCCTAGTGTTGGTAGAGGACCTGTGTCCGCATGGTGGGCCTGGGTGGACTCTGAGAAGGCACCAGAATAGAGTCTGCAGAGGCTTCTGCACGTTTGCAATGCTCACATGATTAAAGGAGTGGAGTGTCAGAAACAAAGGAATGTGATTTATTTCACAGTAGAAATCAGAATCCTGAATCCTCTTCTCCATGTTCTCACTATTAGAACTGAAATCCAGGACTATGTGGTGTGCCCCCCTTTCTCTCTGTTGGGTGTTGGGATGTACATGTCTGGGGTTGAAGCTGTTAGCTGCATGAGAGGGTCCCAGTGTCACTGACAAGCAGCTTTTGATGTTGTTTGACCTAGAGGCAGGTGAGGGAGGAAGAACAGACACCACTGTTGGTTGCTGCACTCTCTTTCACCACTTGTCAATTGGATCACTGAGTATTGTTGGCCTCTGTGTGCCCAGCTCTGTTCTCCTCACACAGCTTTTCCTTTTGTGAGTGTGGTGACTGTTAGCCCCGCGATGTGTAAAGGGTACACTGAAAATAAAGATGAAAAGATCTTCCTGTGGAAGATGGTAGCATTTGAGCTTGGATTCAGAGGCTGAGCAAAAGACCTGGTGGGCACAGCATGGAGAAATGGGTGTGGTGAGTGCACTGGGACTGCAGCTAGAGTTAGAACACACCCAAGGAACTTTCTGAAGCACTTCAAACTGATCCCAAACTGCTGGTCCTCTGGTTCCTACTTTATGGATCAGAAGAACTCTAGTTGACATCCAAAGAACAACTAATAACCTGCAAAATTAGTAAGGCATTAATGGTAGGACACCTTTAGGTGTCTGGGTTCTTTAGAGTTGCCCCTGCTTTGTATTTTAGACATATATTAATTTTTCTCCATTTTTAGTTTCATTTGTTTTGGGTTAACACAAAACTGTATTTTTGGTCTTTGATTTTTTTTTCTAGGAACAGGTCCTTCAGACTCAACTGCAATTGAAGTTAGAGGGTATCTGCATCCTTAATTCCAGAGTAGAAGTACTCATTAGGGTCTAGGGTCCTGGTGGCTCCACAACAGAGGACCTGGACACTGCCCCATCCCACAGGCCAGAATACTCAGTCAGCCTTAATGGCTGCGGGGGGAAGGGGACAAGAATGTAGGATTGTTCTGGAGCCCAGGGACAAATCAGAGAGAGGAAATACAGATAAGCAGGGGTCTGGCATAAGAATAGGTACACAGAGCTGTGAGAGCTGTTCCTGGCTTAGCTCCAAGCTGTGGGTCTCCTCCATCCTGGTTTCACTTTCATTTGGGCTAGCCGAGTGGTCGGCAAACTGCAGCCCCTTGAGTGTGGCTCTTCCACAAAATACCACGTGCGGGCGCGCACATACAGTGCGATTGAAACTTTGTGGCCACACTCAAGGGGCCAAAGAGCCATATGTGGCTCGCAAGCCACAGTTTGCTGACCACTGGGCTAGCCCATCTAGTAATTTGCTTCCAGCTGTAGGTTTCAGGTCATTAAGTGTGTTTGGTAAATTGTTTTGAGTATGATTATCTTCTCTCTATATATAAAAGCCTAATATGCAAAGTGTCCTCTCAGGAGTTTGACCACCCGAGAGTTCGATCGCTTGCTATGACATGCGCTGACCACCAGGGGGCAGCGCAGAATGAAGGGAGGCCCCAGCCAGCAGCCACTAGGGACCCTACCCGTGCACAAATTTCGTGCACTGGGCCTCTAATATTTAATAAGTAAAACTTTAAGACTGAGAATAAAGGGGAACTACAAACCATAAATATGCCCATCAATTAAATACTTTTGTAGGTAGTGGTAAGTAGGATTAATTGCACTTATGCTGTTCCTACATGTGCCTTATGGTTGCTGGGTGCCTGTTCACTTAGATCAGTGATGGCGAACCTTTTGAGCTCAGCATGTCAGCATTTTGAAAAACCCTAACTTAACTCTGGTGCCATGTCACATATAGAAATTTTTTGATATTTGCAACCATAGTAAAACAAAGACTTATATTTTTGATATTTATTTTAATTTTATGTATTTAAATGCCATTTAACAAAGAAAAATCAACCAAAAAATGAGTTTGCGTGTCATAGGTTTGCCATCACTGACTTAGATAGTGACAGTGGCTCCTGGGTGTTCAATTCATGTTACTGTAGACCAAGCATGTCAAACTCAAAGGCTAACACAGGCCAAATAAGCAAAATTTAAGTTTATGTGGGCCGCAAAAAAACAAAAGCTTCAATTTTCATAGAAACGTAGGTTTATTTCTATAGAGACATGCTGAATACAAAGGGCTGAAATAAATGAGTAATCATTAACATAAAATAATAGAACATTTTAATAAAATTAATATTTTTTTCTTGAACATTAACTTATCAGACACTGAATAACTGCACAAATTAATAAGTGTAATGCAAATAAACCTATTTTTCTTGTTCTTGGAAAGCGAAATATTTCCTGTTGCACACACCAAGTCAGTCCAAGACTAATGACATGGCAGTTGGCTGCTAAAATATTCGCTGCTAGTATTTGTAGAAAGAAATGGTGCACAGGGGTGTAAGGAAATGAATGCAACACAATTATAGTAATCAGTCATTAGTGAGTGTTGTCCATTAATAATCTACATATATAAAAGCCTAAGCGACCCTTACGACTGGACAACCGGACAACCTGCTGGTAGCTATGATGCACACTGACCACCAGGGGCAGACACTCAACACAGGAGCTGTCCCCTGGTGGTCAGTACGCTCCCACAGCAGTCCCTCCCCCCCAGCCCGCCCCGATTGGGACTGGGCGAGATGGCCCCATCGCCGACCAAGCCAAGGGACCCCACCCATGCACGAATTCGTGCACTGGGCCTCTAGTTATGTATAACAGGACATTGTAAAATTTTAAGTTATGAAATTTTTATTAAAATGTTTCTTACATATCATTGTAGCCGCAAAAATATTTGTTGCATGCGGCCCATGGGCCATAAGTTTGACATGCTTGCTGTAGACCAAGAGTCATACATAAATGAAACTCATTTCTAGCTGTCATTTTAAGGATTTTTACCATGAATCTTAAGCTGGCAAAGAGTGATCTAAATTGAATTTCACTGGTTGCTCCTCCTAAGAACTGGACCTCACAAGTAATGCTCTCCTTCAGGTGTGGGAGATGCTGTGCAAAGGATGTATTAGAGGCCAACCCTCGGTGTAAGAATGCTGGCCTTCCTTGGGGTGGGAGTCACAGGGGGCAAAATCTTGCATAGAGGCCAACCCTTGTGCTTGATTGGTTCCTGAAAAACATCCTGAAAGTTTTGTTGTGAAAAACAACGAAACTCCAAACTTGCCTGTAGATGCAGACCAGAATGATACAATTCTAAAATATTGTTGCATGTTCTTTTGTTTATTGAAAGTTTGGGGTTGGAAAAATGGGTGGGTCAAAAGGTACAAACTTCCAGTCTTAAGATAATTAAGTAATAGGGTGCTGACTGTAGCTAACATACTGTGTATCATACATTTGAAAGAATTCAGAGAGTAGATATTAAAAGTTCTCATCACAAGAAAAAAAATGTTGTGTGAAGTAGTGGGTGTTAACTAACAACTTTTATGGTGATCATGTCACAATATATGTACATATCAAATTATGTTGTACACCTGGAACAAATACAGTGTATATATCAATTATATTTGAAGGGGAAGAAAAAATAAAGTTCTCACAACTTCTTTAGATCCACTGAGTGTCTCAGGCTGAATGTTGTTCTGAGCCTGTTGTTGGTGCATATCTTTGTCACAGTCGTATTAGGCCTGTGAGGTATACCTTCTTATCACTAGTATTGACACAATCAGTTTTCCTCTTAACACTAATTTTTCAAAGTAATGACAAACTGTAGTATACTACTCAATTACAGAGAAACATCAAAGCTACAGAAATTGAATATTGGGCTATCTGGCAGAGTTAATGGCTTGACGCTTTATTTCGCTGGTGTATCAGAGTCCCAAGGTGATACACAAAAAAAGCAGTTTGCAGCCTGTGCATGTAGAAGATCTGCCTTTAAATTTAAATTCTGTGTCAGGGATGAATTGGACTTTTAAATGATGGATATTCTGAGTACATATGTTGAGAAAATGTTTTGTAATGTCTGTCAGTTTCTCCGGAATTTTCACTTTGTTAATTTTTCTCATACTAAAACAGACTATTTTATCCTAGTAACTTAACACCTCAATAAACGACTTTTAAAAAGGCAAAAAGAGAAAAAAATAAAAAGGAAAAAAAGCTGTCATCCAGCTGTTCATTTGAGTGGGGATTCATCCATCTTAACCCCCATTTACAGAGAAGACCAATGCAGCTCATCCCATCTGCAGCGCAAAGTGTAGTTCAGTTCTCCCTTTCTGGGTTGCTGGGTCACACTTTTTGTTTTGTTTCCCAAGCTATGCTCTGCATTGGTGGTGTCTTCTTCCTGGTGATCCCAACCATTTAGGTCATCTAGATGTTCGCTGTTAAAGAGATTCTGTTACATAAACCAGCTCTAACGGTTTCAGAAAACCTGACAGACTTTCCTTCTGCAGAGACAAGTTGCACAAGTCTGATGATTGCAAATTCTGAAGCAGAGCTACCTCTGCTTCTTTTGAAACTACTGAGGCTTGGTGGTGATGCAGAGGGCCAGGTAGAGGGCACAGGTACACGCAATTTCTCTAAAGCATTTAAAGCAGTCATTTATTGGCGTCCGATGGATGTTTTCCCCAGGGAGGCCCCATCATTTGCCTTGTTGGCCTTTAGATCTTTGCCTGTGGGAGTTGTGTTCTATTCTTGGCTTTAATGCTGGAATGCTACCCTAAAGGTCCTGTCTGCTCTCAAGAAGGGCCTCTGTTACTCTTGCATTTTCTAGATAGGTCATTTGCAGACTCACAGGTGCGGAGGAAGGGTTCTGCTGAAAAAGTGTCTTCTCTGCTACTACTACGATGAACCTGAAAATGGGTTTTGCTTGAGTGTGGGGGATTCTAGTAGAGTAAAAGATGAAATAGCACCTGGGCTGGGTGTCCCATCCCCACAAGTTGGAATCTGTGCCAAGAGGATGGCACAACTCTGGTGGCCAGTGTTGAACTTCTATGTTATAACAGATATTGTGTTAGGTCTGGACCTCTGACAAAGCAGTAAACGGTGCTGAGGGGACAGGCCAGGAAGCCACCAGGATTCCTGGGCCAGGTGCAAGGTGGGTACAGATGCTTGTAGTGGGGAGAGACAAAACGCTGTGTATCCTAGTATCTTAAGTCTTGAGACTTGGTGCTCATCCCCATCCTGGTTCTGCCACGAAGTGTGACTTTCCTCTATGAGGCTACATGACTTTGATCTGTTTAAAAACAGAGTGAAGAAGATGGGGACCATGCTGATAATCAGGACTCAGACACAGACCCCGGGGGGGGGGGGGGTGTAAAGATAGGGACTATGCATACAGAGGCCACACCCAGGTGTGGGAGTTTTACCTGGAGATGTTCCCTCTGCCCTAATGGGGTTGGGGAGGATACAGATAACCGTTTAATCCCTTGGTGAGTAGGGGTGTGTTTTGTGTTTCTTGTCAGTTTATGTGAAGGGGATACTTGAACAATAAAACAAGCATAAATAGCAGTCCTCCATCCTGCTTCTCAGGAATGGCCCTTTCATCATTTGACTGTACCTCCATATGAGTGTGTCTGTTTGGATGGTGAGGGTGGGCCCTTCATACCACAAGTTCTGGCAGTAACAGTAACTATTGTGACTAAGTAAACATTGTACACTGTTGAGCTAAGAAGTGACTGTCTTATGTTTCCTTTTGTTCATTTTTATCTTTGGATTTTTTTTTTCTATGTACCTGTCATTAGTTTTTTCCCAATTCCCCTGGAATTGCCAAGCCCCATGTTTAAACCGTGTAGGTAGTAATGGTTGGGCTGACCGCTGCTCAGGCCTGGGGCAACCTGGCATTTCTCACCTGACTTTTGCTCTCTCTGCCTTATATCTACTTCATACTTTGCCTAGTATTTGTGGTTTACAGTGCGCTTCTTTCTGATCTCTGGATACCAAGTTTAAAGTTCTTTGACCATTGGTGTTCTGGAATTTAGTCTGCTTTGAGTGAATGGGTTTGTTTCATTCTTAGTCAGATGTTGATTTTTTTTAAGGGAGCAGTTTTAGGTTCACAGCAAAATTGAAGAGAAGGTACAGAGATTTCCCCTACACACATGGTATGGGAAAGCTCTACTATGAACATCTCCCACTAGAGTAACCACCATTGCAGCATCATACATAGTAGCTTCACAGCCCTGAAAATCACCTGTGCTCCAGCAATTCATCCCTCCCTCCCACCACCAACAACCCCTGGCAGCCACTGATCTTTTTACTGCCTCCTAGTTTTTGCCTTTTCCAGAATGTCAGATAATTGGATTGTACAGTATGTGGCCTCCTCCAATTGGCTCCCTTTGCTTAGTAATACACCATGTTTCCTTCTTTTGATGGCTTGCCATAGCTAATTTCTTTGTAATGCTGAATAATATTCCATCATATGGTTGTAGCAGAGTTTATTTGTTCACCTACTAAAGGACATCTTGGTTGCTCCCAAGTTTTGGCAATTATAAATAAAGCTGCTGTAAACATTTGTGTGCAGATTTTTGTGTCGACATAAGCTTTCAACTGCTTTGAGTTAATACCAAGGAGCACAATTGCTTGTAAGAGTATGTTTCGTTTTGTAAGAACCCTTCCAACGTGGATGCACCATTTTGCATTCCCACCAGCTCCTGTTGCCGTATATCCTCAAAGTATTCTCTTCACAAAAACTGTCATAAAAAGTCTTTGACCCAGCCCTAGCCAGTTTGGTTCAGTGGAAAGGGCACATGCCTGGGTTGCAGGCTCAATCCCCAGTTTGGGGCATGCAGGAGATGGCCAATCAATGATTCTCATTGTTGATGTTTCTATCTCTCTCTCCTCCTTTCCTCTCTGAATAAATAAAAATACGTATATTTTAAGGTATTTGACTTATTTTTAAATCAGGTTGTTTGTTTTCTTACTGGGTTTTAACTAGTTTTCGTGTGTTTTGGATGACATTCCTTTATTAGGTGTGTCTTTTGCAAATGTTTTCTCTTTCTCCTAAGTATCTTGCCTGGAGTACAGGCTTTCAATTTTTTAAAAAATATATTTTTTTATTGATTTTTTTTACAGAGAGGAAGGGAGAGGGATAGAGAGTTAGAAACATCGATGAGAGAGAAACATCAATCAGCTGCCTCCTGCACACCTCCTACTGGGGATGTGCCCGCAACTAAGGTACATGCCCTTGACCGGAATCAAACCTGGACCTTTCAGTCCACAGGCCGATGCTCTAGCCACTGAGCCAAACCGGTTTGGCCAGGCTTTCAATTTTAACAAAGTCCAGCTTATCACTTATTTCTTTCCTAGATCATGTCTTTGGTATTATATCTAAAAAGTCATCAGCATGCCCAAGTAGATGTTGATCTTTCAAATTCTCCCAGTTTTCCCTTTCTTACCCATGTTTTTAATTTTAAAATGTCAAAAGCCCCCAACTGGTTCCATGGTTGAGTGTTGACCTGTGAACGAGAAGGTTACAGTTCGATTCCTGGTCAGGGCAAATGCCTAGGTTTCCAGCTGGATCCCCAGTGGTGGGGATGAGGGTGGGGGTAGGGCCGGGGGAGGGGGCAGTTCCAGGAAGCAACCAATCAATGATTCTCATCTTTGATGTTTCTCTCTCTCCCTCTTCCTTCCTCTCTGAAATCAATAAAAATATATTTTTTAAAAAGTGTCAAAAGTGCACTGAAGCTAGTTTGAAAAGAGCTCTACTGGGCATGTCTGGGACCACTGGAGCATCACATTCACGATGGGGCAGCTGACCCATTGAGTGAAATAGGAATGTGAGTTCGTGTTCATGTAGATACTTGGATAAGGAAAGGTGGTTTCTTACAGCAGAATGCTAACAGCTGTGAGGAATGACTAGATTAGAAAAGTTCCATTTGACAGTTGTCATGGCAGTTCAGCCAGGAAATGTCAAGGTACTGAAACCTGAGAGGGTGGATGTTTGATGAGCTGGGTGTGTACATTGTCACTCAGTGTTCAGGTGGAGAGAACTTAGAATAGAGAAGACCCGAGCCTTTTATCAGAGGTGACATGCGGCTTTGAGGGTCAGGACATTCCCCACACGTGGGTGCAGTGGGGCGTGCCTGTGCTAGGCCCATATGATGTCCTTCACTGGTTTCTGACCTCAGCAGTGTTTGTTCATAGTTCAAAGACTGGGAGCTGTTGGTTACTTCTGGGGGAGGCGCACCAGCATTTGAGAAAGTGACAGTTTCTTGTTTAGAACAAAAGTTGAAGAGTAACAGTGGTACAGCATGGAGAGGCCAGGCCTGGGCAGCATGAGTGCTTGGGGGCCTTCTGGGACTGAGAGCCTACACTTCCTGGCCTATAGCTTCCTGGCCCTTTCTGCCTGCTCTCTGACCTTGGGTGGTAGTTGACTGGATGATGTGACGGGAACCTGGGGTGAGTGTGGTCTAGACATGGCACAAATGTTCTCACATAAGCGTGTTGCCACACCACTTGGGCTGGGCCCCCTCCTCTCTGGAACAGGGGTGACCTCCACTGGTGGGAAAGAGCCGCCCCTGATGTGCTGCCCTGGGGCCCTTGCTGTGCCTTGAACCCAGTGCCCAGGTGTGGTCCCCATGTCCGGCCTGCTGCGGGGTGAGTGCCGAGCTCTCAGTGTGTTGGGAAAGGTTGGCTTCTGCTTTGTTCCAGGGGAGGGGAGTCTATCTCCCCATGCACTCGTCATCTTGAGCCTGGTCCATCTTTAAGGTTTGGTGGGTCAGTGGAGGAACACTATGGGGCCTTGGTTCAGTTGTTTCTGGCCCCCTTGAAAAGATTAGAGAGTAGCATTCCTTTGAAAGCCATGGATGTCAGGTGGTAAAGGTCAGCCTTGTTCATAAGATTCCCAGACTCTTCCTTCTAAGGGTAATTGGGGGGTGCGAGGGGCTTGAGTGCCCAGCAGACAGACTTTTTCTTTTCCTGTAGCTTGGGAACTGGAGTTGCTTTAGTTCCTGTCCCCTGTGTTTTCAGGAGGAAGCAGGATGTCTGTCTCTCCATTCATGGTGGGAGGGTAGATTGTCTCTGAGCTGCTCCTGTGCTAAACCCTGGGTTGCATAGAAAGAGACCCAGGGACCCCTTCCTTGTCTCTGCAGGTTTCTCTGGCCAGTGTCTCTCCCTCCAGTCTACAGCATGGGGAATATCTTTGCGAACCTCTTCAAGGGCCTTTTTGGCAAAAAAGAAATGCGCATTCTCATGGTGGGCCTGGATGCTGCAGGGAAGACCACCATCCTGTACAAACTGAAGCTGGGTGAGATCGTGACCACCATCCCCACCATAGGTGAGGAAGCCAGGCCATGGGGGGTTGGGGAGGCGGCTGGAGTGGCTGGGGATTGGCTCACACTGGGCCATGTTCCTGCAGGTTTCAACGTGGAGACTGTGGAGTATAAGAACATCAGCTTCACTGTGTGGGATGTGGGTGGCCAGGACAAGATCCGGCCTCTGTGGCGCCACTACTTCCAGAATACACAAGGTGAGGGCTGGGGGCCATGGCCTGTGGGAGAGGTTGGGTGTCCTCAGCAACTTCGTTGACACCTGCTCCTTGGCAGGTCTCATCTTTGTGGTTGACAGCAATGACCGAGAGCGTGTGAATGAGGCTCGAGAGGAGCTTATGCGGATGCTGGCGGAGGATGAGCTCAGGGATGCTGTCCTGCTCGTGTTCGCAAACAAGCAGGTACGCACTTATATGTGATTGAGCCACCCCAAGGGGCTGGGGGTATGAAGGGATCACAGGTCAGGTGGGGAGGGATCCCAGTCTTCCTGATGATCCATGGCTACCATGCCATCCTGCCCTTCCCAACAGGACCTCCCCAATGCCATGAATGCAGCTGAGATCACGGACAAGCTGGGCCTCCACTCTCTGCGCCACAGGAACTGGTACATTCAGGCTACCTGTGCCACCAGTGGGGACGGGCTCTATGAGGGACTGGACTGGCTGTCCAATCAGCTCCGGAACCAGAAGTGAACCGAACTCCTCTCTTCCCCCTCACTCCCTCCTTCACCCTTGCTTTCCTCTCATGTGGCAGATGTGCCCCTGTGGTGTGAGTGCCAGAAGCTGTCTCCATGGTTGGTCCCAGTGTGCTTCATCATGCTGTACATGTGCAGACGCAGCCTGCAACCGGGTTTTTATTTAATGTAAATAGTTCTTGTTTCCAATGAGGCAGTTTCTGGTACTCCTATGCAATATTACTCAGCTTTTTTTATTGTAAAAAAAAAAAAAAAAGAATCAACCCACTGTTTAGTACTGAGAAGGGATTTTGGGCACCCAGGGCGGGGCCTCTAGGAGTTGCTATGAGATCACCTCAACGCTCCTCCTCTGGGCTTTAAATCTGTGTTGAGATCCATTTTGGTGGTTGGTTTTTAACCCAAACTCAGTACATTTTTTATAATATAAATACAAGGTAAGGAGACACTTGAACACAGAGAAGGGAGAAATGTGCCTAGTGTAGGTTCTGCAGTAATGGCTTGAGTCCAGTCTGCCTGTGGTCTGTCTCCCATGTGGAGCGTGCAGTGGGCAGAACCAGCCACCATACATTCTGCATGGTCACTTACGGTCCCTGATTGGCTTTGTCTCGCTGGGTCATCTGCATCCCATAGCATTTGTGCTTGTACCTGTGCTTACACCACTGCCTATGGGGGTGGGCTGGGGGCTGCGGCCACCACTCAGGCCCCTTGGAGGGACCCCAGCCTTCCCTTCGGTCAGTGTGGGTCAGCTTAGGTGCTTTGGTGGGACCACTCTGGCCAGAACGGGAGACCCCCATGGTCCCTACACACACTCACTTGCTCCAGGCTGTCTGGATCTCACCAGTAGAAATGCAGACAGGCGACCCATCATCTTAGAGCCTAACTCCTCAAAGCCCCCGTCCACATGTGCTTTCACTCCCTCAGCCTGCAAGGGTCAGATTGACATCAAAAACAACAACCTCTACTTTTTTCTTTTGTATTTTGATAAACACTGAAGAAATTAGAGCTGTTAAAATTTATCTTGGGGAAAACCTCAGAACTGGTTTATCTGGTGTCGTGGAACCTCTTACTGCTTTCAATACACAATTAGTAATCAACTGTTTTGTATACTTGTTTTCAGTTTTCATTTCGACAAACAAGCACTGTAATTATAGCTATTAGAATAAAATCTCTTAACTATTTCATGGCTTTCCAGTGCTTGGGTGCCATTGACCAAGGCTGCCTCCTGGGACACAGGCAGGGATGGCTTAGAGAATGTGACCAACGCCCGATTCACCCCAGACCAGTTTCTTGCCAGCACTCCTGAGGGGCTTTGTCATTGGTCTGTCTCCACTAGTAGTCCAGTCCCCAGTCCTGGTCTAGTCTTGGGCCAAGAAGATCCCCATGTGGGGTATGCCTGAAAGGCCAGGGATCACCTACGGTGATTTAGTTCCATATCATTGCTTTGGGAGCCTTTGACCCTTCTGGGCACCCTCCACCTGGCCAATCCAAGGTCCAGGTGTCGTTCCCCCAAAGGCATCCAGCCCTGTGTGTGGCCCAGCCCTCAGCCCTGTTATCTAGTTTCACTAACATGTTGATAATCAGGGCCAGGGTTCTGAAGACAGAATCATCTTTGCTTTTTAGTTCTTAAAAAAATCAGAAGCAAAATTGAATATATTTCATAATCCAGCCTGGGTTTTGTCTTTACTCAAATGTGATTTATTGTAAGTTTTCATTTCTTGTGTGGATGAGGTGGTGAATGGCTGGAAGCATATCTCCTAGCAGAGGAGCTGGAGGGAGGGTAGGGGAGGTGTGCCTGGAGGTCTGTCTGGGAGAAGCAGAGCAGATTCATGGAACAGGGTAGCAGGTCTCTGGGTACCTGATGAACAAGGGTGTCTCCAAGTATAAAATCACCTTCACCGCCCATCCACCAATTATAAGCACCTTTGTTCTGACTACCTTTTCCCCCTCAGAAAGGCCCACCTGCAGGTGAGCAATTTCTCCCCTGCCACCACCACCACCACCACCACCACCACCACCACTACCACCACTACCACTAGGAGTCCCCTACCTAGTGAGATCTAAGGTGGTATTGCTAAAACCCAAGGCATCTGACACATTTTCACACATCACTTTCTATTAGGATACTTCAGCTTAAAATACGTTTACAGACAGTCCTCGGGTTACATCACCATCTCCCATATATTTATTTTTAAAAAAAGTTCCATCATTTCGATGTATGTACCATATGTGCTTTATGTTTTTATTATTTACTTGCCACAAGTAAAGGTCAGGAATTGTTATCTTTTAATTTTTTTTTTACTGTTTCACTTCATTACTGCTGTGTATGTGCTCCATGTGAGTGACATAGGTGCTTATGTAGATGGGTTCCGACTTATGGCGAAATCACATTACATTACGTGGTGCCGTAGGAACGGATCTCCAATGTAACCCGAGGACCTACTGTATTTAAGTACAAAGGATGAGTCAACACAAAGAAAAATAGAAGGTAGCAGTAACTGAGCCTAAAGCAGTAGACCTCTCCTGGGCAGGTTTGTCCTCCTCTGATCGGCCTGGGGCCACCTGGAGGTGAGGCCTCATCTAGATACCTTGCCTGCTTACAGGGTCCTGGTAGGGCCCCCAGAAGCCTGCTCTCCAGCTCCCTGGGCCTGGCGGGGCACATGCTCAAAGGCTTCACCGAGGACAGGGCCTGCCTGGGGTGAGCTGGGTCTTAGTCACTGTCATGCCCTCGGGCAAGAAGTCAGAGTAGTGCCTGTGATGGCAAGCCCTGGGGAGTATGAGGAACTGTCAACCACCTGGCCCAGCCCCGAAGGCAGAGCTGCTGCTCCTACATGGCAGGAGCCAGGGACATCAAGGAAGCTTACCTTGGTCCTGTGCTATTTTTCTCCTCATTCTTGTGCTTCTTTCTTTTCCCTGCTCTTCTGATTGTCAGGGCCGTCAGGGGGGTACACAGTGCCAGCAGTCACCATACGGCTATTTCAGATTGAAATTCCTCAGTATGACACGTGGCCAGCGACTGGCATAATGGGCAGCTCTGATAGGAGCTAAAATTTGTGGGACCTTTTCATGCTCCCTTCCAACACATTTGCCAGATAGTACCTCCTCCTGCACCCCTTAAGTGGCCTCCACAACAGGTGGCCCCATGCACTTCGGGCTATCTGGGCTCCACTGGGCAGTCTTGCGATGGCCCAGGCTCACAACCTAAAGAGGCTCCCCAGAAGAAAAAGGAGCTGGAGACAGGAACATTACTAGCCCAAGAGGAAGTCAGCAGGCCTACTGAGAGCCCTGAGTCCTATACTCCCAGCCAGCCCTTCCACCCCAGTTCCACCTTCTCGGGCCTCTGGGTCTTACAGTCCAGGGAGGCTCCTGGCACCACTGCTCTCCAGGCTGTAGTGCTGAGGAGGGAGCCACTCAGGGGGTGCAGGGCTCCAGGACATGCCGAGGGGAGATGGCCCATCCCCAGCCCTCAGCAAGAACAAGGCACCTAGGCCCCTACGCCCATGAAATGCCAGGACATTTGGGGGGTTGAATACCAAGAACCCCAGTTTAGCTGCCTCGTTTTCTCGGGACATTGCCATTTGGTCAGGGGGTACACGGGTGAGACATCCTCCCCCACCCCTCCACACACACCCCTGCTCGCCCAGGTCTTCCTTGTGGATACCAGCTTCCACGTGGGCTGAAGGGCCGAGCCCCCTGCCCCCACTCCGCACCTGTAGCTCCTCAGGCCCAGAAGCCTGTCCACTCCCTTTCCCCTGGGGTCACTTCCTTTGAGCCTGCAGACCTCCACAGTCACGTGGGAAGGCTGGCAGGAGCTCATGGTACCCAGTCGTTTACTCCATCCCACTCCCACCTCGAGAAAGACGTCCCTCACCTTGCTCAGGCCAGTAGGCTTTTTCACGTTCTTGTAGCCTCAGTGGAGCCGTGCGTGAGTGCGGCCCGCCTCCCCAGTGCGCCCCGTCCCGGTCACACAGCGCCGCCAAGAGCACCTCTGGTCCCTCCCCGGTTCAGCACCGCGCCGTGCGCCCGGTCCCTAGCGTACTAGGTGAGGTCGCGGCCCACCAGCGCCATCAGCGAGTTGCCTGCGTAACAGGCCAGTCGTCGGCACGCACCCCCGGCCTCCACCCGGGCTCTCCCAAGTCGTCCTCCCAACTGAACTGGTCCTGCGCTGTCGCCCCCGCCGCAACACACAACATACTTGCCGCTTGGGCATGGTTCCAGGCCGCCCCGCGCCTCGGTTCCCTGGCCTTGGCGTCCGCGTCGCGCGCCGTGACGTCACGCCAGCGCCAGCCCCGCGTCGCAGTACGCGCCTGTGCCGCTGGGCTCTGGCTTCGAACCCACGCGGCAGAACACTGCCCGCCGTAGCCCGACCCCGGAAAGGTCAGAAGCTGGACCCGAGTGGCCGGACAGCTATTATTAGAAGTCCTACTGTGTGGTGACGCCAGGATCCAGGGGCGGCGCCCGAAAGTCACTGTCTCGATATGCGCCGTGTACCGGGGCCCACAGACAGGAGCCCGGAGGAACAATTGGGGAGATGAGTCTCCAGCCGCACCGAGGTTCCCGCCATCACGTCTACAGCTGTGGGAACCAGAGGCTGGCCACGGCGCTGGGACCCAGCTGTGGTCTCAGTAGGGCATCGCCCTTGGTTGGCGGCACGGCAACGCTGCGGAGAATCTCTGCCCCCTCCTGCTCCGGTGCTGGCGGAGGCTCCACCAGCTGGTCATTGGACAAGTGCATCCCACCTGTCACCACAGCCTGTTGCAGACATGACTCGGTAGCAATGGAATAATGAATGCAGGGCCCGTTCAGTAGGGTAGCTGCAGACATGTAATAGGGCATTCCCTGGGTTGTCATTTCTTGGGTTCCTTTACAGGACGCTGCCCTAGTGCAGTGATGGCGAACCTATGACACTCGTGTCAGAGGTGACATGCAAACTCATTTTTTGGTTGATTTTTCTTTGTTAAATGGTATTTAAATAATATAAAATAAATATCCAAAATATAAGTCTTTGTTTTACTATGGTTGCAAATATCAAAAAATTTCTATATGTGACACAGCACCAGAGTTAAGTTAGGGTTTTTCAAAATGCTGACACGCCGAGCTCAGAAGGTTCGCCGTCACTGCCCTAGTGTGTACCCTGCTTATGTGTCTTGCAATTCTCAGTGGGCTGGGCAAAGAAGAGGCCTCTACCTGCTCCCCTGGCCACCACTGATTCCCTCACTAGCTTTTTGGGACTTGGAGGCTCCCACAGTGGGATTTAACAGGGTTTGAACCTCAGCCTTGTAGTACACTACCACTAAGTCAAGTTTGAGCCTCAGTTCCCCCATGTGGGAGCTCCAGACTTGCCCTGCACATGCTCAGGGGCCTCCAGTGAGGGATAGCAGCTCTGCCGTGCAGGAAAGCTTGTGGTGGGAGGCATGGCACCTTACGGGGCAGTTGTGGTGGGTCCAGAGCAGGGGTCCTCAAATGTTTTAAACAGGGGGCCAGTTCACTGTCCCTCAGATCGTTGGAGGGCCAGACTATAGTTTAAAAAAAAACTATGAACAAATTACTATGCACACTGCACATATCTTATTTTGAAGTAAAAAAACAAAACGGGAACAAATACAACATTTGTATTTGCATGTGGCCCGCGGGCCGTAGTTTGAGGACCCTTGGTCCAGAGGCTGTACTGCCATGTCTGACAAGGGCTAGATGCCAGTTGGGCGCAGGAGGTGCTGGGGAGCAGCAGGGTCAGCTCTAAGTCTGCTCTCCCAAGCTCACATTACCCCATGGGGAAGGCCCATCTGTACTCTGGATACTGGGAGTAATCAGCACTGATGGCATTTTAGAGTGAGATGACCGGGGATAAGGAGGAACAGAAGAGGCATGGAAGGAGCTGAGGGGCTACAGAGTGCACCACCACCACCACCCTAATGGAGGGAGTGCAGATGAAACTCTGCTTGAGCCCTCTCAGGCTCCTCAGAACTCTCCCACCAGGCATGGGGCCTCTAGGTCCATCTTTACACCTCCAGTTCTGGCAAGAAACCCCATCTTCCATATCTAGTTGGGTTCCTCATTCCCAGTGGAAGTCTGATCACCTGCTTGCCTTCAATAGCAGGGTAAGTACTCTTAGTAACTTCCCAGCACTGACCCCTACCCTGCTCCTGGCATAAATCCACACTTTCCCATGCAATACTTAACTTCTTCTCCCCACTGCACCCACATCTTCAATAGTGTCATGAATAATTTGGCCCTGAATAGTGAGTACAGACACTGTTGCTAGGTTCCTCCAGATGAAGGGCTGAGGGATCCAGGGAGGCTGCCCAGGTGGGAATGTTCCTGAGCAGGCCAGAGGGTTGGCAGATCATGTAGGGCAGCCACCCTAGGAGCTACAAATGGCTGGCTGCATGCTCAGTGGGCCACAGGGCAGGATTGCAAGGTATGAGTCCAAGGTGGGTGCTCAGCCTAGCATCCTTCCATGTGAGCAGGGTCACTTCCCACAGGCTTCTGCCTCCCTGGTCATGGCTGGAATGCCCTCCCCATTGTCTACCTATATATCAGTTCTACCATGGGCCCTCAGGTTTATGAAAAAGAGCCTGATAGCCAGGGTCCCATGATCAACCTACAGGACAGGACAAGGTGCAGCCCCATGTCTAGGCCTGGTCAGCTGCTTGTGTAAAAGTTGGTAATTGCTCACTCAGGTCTTGCAGGAAAGAGCAAAAGGTGGCAGCCCACCAAGGCTCTTTGCCAAGACTTAAAAAGTTAGCAATGGGGCTGGCTGCTCTGCTTGTCCCCTCTGTCAGATAGCACTTTCCCACTGTCAGGGGGCAGGGCTAGGGGAGCATTGGAGAGGGGCAGAGTATGCCAGCTGCAGGCCAGGTGCTACCATCCTTGGATCCCACATAACTCCCCATGTTGTTGTGCTGCCTGGGAGAGCCCTTGGTACTGAGGCAAAGGCAGTGCTGGCAGAGGAGGCTCCAGAGCTAAGAATTGGCTGGACAGTAGCAGGCACTTCCTGCAGTGGGAGGAGCACCCTTGACTTCTGTCATGTCAACAGCTCATGTGCCCTTTGAAGCTCTTCCTAAAACCACAATTTGACCCAACTGATCCCTCCAGTGGGCTCAGTCGCAGAGAGCCCTGTCCAGCAGGTGTATGAGAAAGAAAGACAAGGTGGTTTTAAAATCCTGACACTCAATTTAAAGATGAATGCCCTCCCCTTCTACAGCATCCTGAGCCAGGGCAGCTTGTGGGTATGATCACTTCTTGGTCCAAAACTGCTTGTACCGCTCCAGGTCAAAGTTGTCAAGGAGCTCTGGCTGCTGCTCCTCCTTCCCTCGGAGCTGGGCCTCACGTTTGCGGAACCGTGCCCGCCTCTCCTCTGGGGACAGGGCATCCAGGTCCACAGGCATCTGGAAAGGAAGGGAAGGCATGCACTCATTCACTGGAAGGGACCAGAAAGTGTATGCCACTTCTCTCCCTTCAAAGTTTCTACTCTTTAAAGAAATTTCTGCTTGTTTACCCAGGAAGTGTTTCTTTAAATTTGTTTTACATATAGCCTGCTGCTGCTGTCTGATCTTGGTGTGTGGAGTGAGTTCCATAACCTGCCCTCCCTCCCCCCGCCCCCCTATCCAGCCTAGACCTGCACCCCAGGGAGGGAAGCTTACCGCCAGCATTCGTCTGGGCTCCCGGTAGCGGATGTGAATGGTGGAGCCATCCTGCTTGACCAGGAGCATGGGGTAGAGGCGTGCATAGGCCTGTCTGTGCACACGAGTAAGCGAAGCTCTGCTGCTGTCAGCCCGACGCGAAGATATGTGCAGGCAGCGGACCACAGGGGCAGCCCCTATCACCACATGCTGCCGCAACAGGCTGCGGACACATATGTTGGTCAGTGGCAGGTGCTGGGACCAGAGTGCCCCCTAAGCCCAAAATGGCCAGCTCCTGTGGGTGCCCACAGGGATCACCTACGTTTGGGATATGGTCAAAGCACCTTCTACCCCATGTCTTGGAAGAGGCCAAGGGGGGTGAGCACAGAGACTTTCAGACTGCTGAGGACAGGGGACTTAGGATAGCAGTTTCTAGATGTCTGCAGCTCTGGACATGAGCATGGAGCAGGAAACAATCTTTTAGGGGAACACAGACTTGGTGCTGTGAACTGGATGTTTGTATCGCTAAACTCACATGTTGAAGCCCTAACCCCCAATAAGAACGCATCAAAAGCAGGGCCTTTGGGAGGTGGTTATGGTTACAAGAGATCAGGAGGGTAGGGCCCTTACAGTAGGAATGGTGCCCTTATAAGGGATGGGAACTGGCTTTCTCTCTGCCCTGTGAAGACATGGAGAAGGTGGCCATCTGAACCAAGAACATCTCCAGAATTGTGGGAAATAAGCTGCCTGGTCTGCTGCGATCTGTTGGGGCAGCCTGAGCCCAGCAAGACCTGTGGAGCCCACTAGCTTCTGAACATGGCATACACTCAAAACCTCCCACACGGGGAAAAGCACATACTCTGAGGCAAGGCCCTGCCCTGCCCCATCTCTCACCCACTTGGGGCCTTGCCTTATGACCCCCTAAGTCCCCTACAGCGTGGCTTTCATGCAAATTTGAATTTAGACCCACCTCCTGCACCTCCCAGCTGACACCCAGGGCTGAGGGCCCATCTCCTCTGCTAGACTCTGATGGCCTGGGGGCAAGAACCGCAACTTATTGACTGTTAAATCCTACCATTAGATGAGCACTCAGTAAATTTTGGCCAAATGAATCCAGTCCCTGCCTTCAGAAGTGTAAGACAGGAGAAAGGAGGTGGTGGCAGAGCGCCAGCACCAGAAGAGCCTGCAGTCAGGCAGGGTCTATGCCTAGCAGTGCCAGGGAGCCCAAGGCACAGCCTCTCCTGAGAACCTGAGATCAGTGGGCTGGGGAGGCTTCTGGAAGGGGATAGAGCCAATCCTTGGAGAATGTTGGTGTTCTCCCACTATAGCATTGGTTCCCACATGAACCTTTCCCAGGATGAGGGCCCTCCAGGGAATGCTGTAGCCAGAGTTCCTTCCCCATGTTCACACCGACTCAGACTCCAAGTGTCACATCCCTGTCCCCAGATTCCACAAAAACAAGGAACCTGCCCTCGTTTTCTCCTCTGGCAACACTAACCACACCATGCTTCCCATTTGGGGGAAGCAATGGGGCAAGGGGAACAGAGAATGCCTGTGGGAACAGCAGGAAAGCCATGGCATTCTCCAGGGACCCAGAGCAGAGACTGGTTACAGGGTCTGAATAGGAAAGTGACCACCACCACTGTCTGGTGCTAAATAGTCACGAGTGGCTTCTATTCCTCCCTCAACGCCCTGTCAAAGCATCTGTACATGTGTACTTGTGTATATTCTCCAGATAACACACTGGCTTGGGAGGCTTCCCTGGGCAGCGCGGCCTGAGGCTCCAGAGTTGATATCCCTTTGGGTGACCCCATGACAGCAATCACAAGAGGCCTGGAAGCTGGTGCTTACCCAAGCATGCTGCCCACAACTGCCATTCCTCCTGAGGGCCACTGTGGCATGTGGAGGCCCAAGACCAGTCACTGGCCCAGTGTGTGACCTGCTAAGGAAGAACAAGTATTTTTTTAATGTGTTTTTATTGATTTCAGAGAGGAAGGGAGAGGGAGAACGAGATAGAAACTTCAATGATGAGAGAGAATTATTGACTGGCTGCCTCCTGCCTGCCCCCCACTGGGGATCGAGCCCACAACCCAGGCATGTGCCCTGACTGGTAATCTAACAGCGACCTCCTGGTTCATAAGTCAACGCTCAAGCACTGAGCCACGCCGGCCGGGCAAGAAAAGTATTTCTAACAGGCCGGCTTTTCCAAAGGAATTGATCCTTGCCAAATCCCAGCCAAGAAGAAAGCCACAAACCAAATCACATCTATAAACAGGTGTGTTATTCCCAGGTCACTGCCCGTCTCTCCCAGTAACCAGCAAGCTCTCGCCCTAACCTGGGATGAGAATCACCTGTGGAAGGTTTGTGATCAGCAGACGCCCAGGTCCTACTCCCAAAGAGCCTGACTCGGTAACTCTGGGCAGGGCCTGGGCCCATTCTCGTTAGTTAGAGTCAGGAAGCTGCTCTGAGCATGGAATGCAACAGAAACTTGTTTTCCAAGGTCATTTAATTCTCACAATTCAGCGAGGTAAGGGACCCTGTGGCGTGGCAGGAGCCGAGGCCCAGGTACTCTTACTAAGCCCTTACTCCACTCCCAGGGAAGCCTCTGTCTGTGCTGAGGTTCCCGCGTGACAAACCCGAAGTTTCAAAACCAAATGCCTGGGGTCTCCGCACTCAGACCCCACGGCCGAGCGGAGGTACAGGTGTCTCGCTGCCCCCTATCTGTCAGAGCCGGGCACTGCAGGCGGCGACACGGCGGGAGAGGGGAAAGCCGTGAGCTGCCCAGGAGGATGCCGGCGGGACCCGAAACCGCCCTGGGGGCAGCCGTCCCTGCCGCGCGACGCCGCACCTACCGCCGCTCTCCGGAGCCCCGAGCCAACACAGCCCTTCCGCGGCGCGGCCGCAGTCTCCGCGCGCACTCCGTCGCGCAGCGCTTACGTACAGCCCTCAGGGCGCTGCGCTGACGTCGGCCCCACCGGCGGAAGTGGGCGGGCGCGGCGCTGCGACGCACGTCTCCGAGGGTGGCGCCGTGGCCTCTCATGCTGCGGCGCCCGGTGGCGGGGCTGGCGGCGGCCGCCCTGGGCCGTGCCCCCGCAGACGGTGAGTGGCGTCTGAGCGCACGCAGCTTCCGGAGGTCCTTCCTGGGCGCCGCCGCGACCCGCATAGTCGGAGCCGTTCGCGTTCCGCTCTCTCCCTGCACCCAGGACGTGGCTTCCCGCGTGCTTCAGGGTGCGTCAGGGGACCGGGGGTGGGGGCGTAGACACCGGAACACCCTCCCCACCCCCACCCCCCGTCCTCGGTAGCTTGCACGGCTGGCTTGTCGCGGAGTCCTAGCGAGCGAAGCCGGGGACACGGGGACTGGGTAATGCGGTCTTTCATGGAGGTGAATTGACTTCATTTAGGGTCGCCCTTCGTCTTGAACTTGTGTCCTGTGTCTGGGTGTTGCTTTTGGTGGCCGCATTTCTTAGACACATTAAAAGCTGGTTCCTCTGTGCCAGTTCTCAAAACGTAGGAAGACATTCTCCTGGCACGGAAAGCTCCAGACAGCTTGTAACCCCCCTGCAGCCCGAGGACTTCATGCGGATGCCATTGCGGACCCTGAAGGACGCGGAGGGGCAGAGAGGGAAGCAGTCTGACACTCCCCCCCACGGTGGGCGCACCGCAGAGCCGGAAACCCCGGGAGGTGAAAGGCCACTGCGTGGCCTCCTGAGGAGCCTGGTATGGCATCGTCCCCACCGCCCCTCCCAGCTCGCGGGGCCCCCAGGACTGCAGGGTCCCGGCCTGCCCAAGGCTGCTGGGCAGTGCAGATACAGAGACACCACCTAGAGCGGGTTCTTGGGGCAGACATTCCTGACTTGGACGTGGTAATCGGATGTTCGGCTTCTCTCAGTCCCAGAGACCTCAAGCCTGGATTGCTGAGGCTGCCCATCTGCTGTTCGTAGACATTCTTTTGGGAACAGAGAGGGAAGGTGCTGGTTTGGGGAGGAGCAATGAGGCGAGTCACCTCGCCTGTTCTCACTGTGGTCTTTCACTTGGGAAAAGGGAAGCAGTGAGCTGAGCTGACAGCTGGCCTGTATGGGTGGGGCCCACAGGGACAGGAAGAGGAACCAGGACTTGGCCTCTTGTGAGTGTCCTAGGCAGCTTGCCTGCAGGCTTTTCTGGACTTTTTGTCACTCTTAGACCTCCCGGACCCTGACTTGCTGTGAAGAATGCAGGAAACCCTCTCCACTCCTAGGAGGGACCTGGGAGGGGTGGGGTTTCCTGTCTTACCACTAACAAGCTTAATTTCCTGCTCTGTGAGTTTCCACTCTATCCCTGCTCATAGAATGTCACACAACTGCCTGCAACACCAAACTGGCTTATGCCCAGGTCAGGGCCACACCTGTGACAGGTGTAGTGTGCAAGGACTTTGTTTAGATTCTGGGTTCACTTAGACCTGGCCCTTGATCTTTGGTATGGGTGATATCAGTTATTTCCTTTCCTTTTTTTTTTTTTTTTAAGTAGGTTTACAATTGTTCTTTTTTAAAAAAATATTTTTTTATTGCTTTCAGAGAGGAAGGGAGAGGGAGAGAGAAATGTCAAGGATGAGAATCACTGATTGGCTGCCTCCTACACGCCCCCTACTGGGGATCTAGCCAGCAACCTGGGCATGTGCCCTTGGCCAGAATCAAACCCGGGACCCTTCAGCCTGCAGACTGATGCTCTATCCACTGAGCCAAACTGGCCAGGGCTCAGTTATTTTCTTGAGTAGCAGATTCCGGGAGTTATAGCAGTGCAGTTACTACTTTTCTATTCAGCCACACCAAAAAAATTTATTTTACACCTAAACTGTAAACTTCAGGGTTTTTTGTAGCATGTTCACCGTAGCCTGAAAAAAATGTGCAGTTGATCTGAGGAAGAGCAGAAATGAAGAGGGTATTGTGATGTGTTTGGGGTGGAAAGAGGTGACTCCAGCCCACCAACAGTGAAAGTTAGTAATGAGGGTGAGCCCCTGGGAGCACTGGAATGGGGGCAGGTACTTTTGTAGTCAGCTCCAAGTCCTTGCTGCCTCCGCGTGCCAGCCTCTGTCTCCCCCAGTCCCTGCTGGCTCTGTACCTGAGGCTCTCAGTTGCTTCTCTGAGAGCAAGGATGATTCCGTAGCACCTCTGCCCTTCCTGCTTTGTAGCTTGCTTGCCTGGGACCCTCCCCTCTTGTGCCTCCTCTGCCCTCTGTCTGTGGTGCAGAATTGGGATTTGGTACAAGACTGAATCCTTTTATGGAAAGAGACCCAGACATGCCATGCAGCACCGATACAGGCCCAAGTCCTGCACGGACAGTGTGGCTCTTGCTCATGCTTTTGAGGGGCCAGCTTTCTTTTATGAGAGGAATAGTTCCAGCCCCACTGTGGGGAGAAGTGAGGAGTAATGGCTGGTGCTTTGTGGCTGCCCCATTTCAAGCCAAGTTCCCAAAGGCTGAGTGGTTTGTCCAGGCTACTTGGCCAGGATGTGTCTCTTTGGGGGGTGGGCCATGACCTGCTGTCCTGAGCCAGATTCTTTCCCATCTTGTGGCTTGTAGCTTACTCGAGGGCTGGCAGGGCTTGACCTTTCCTCTCCTTGTTCTCAGAGGCCATGCCTTTTCTTGGGTGTCTTGTGGAGGCGTGGGAGGAGAGGGGGGTGGTGACAGTGTCCTGCTCTTGGGACGGTGTGGGATGAAAGTGGCAGCTGGGAAGAGGAGCTTCCACCTTGTGCTTCTGGAAGAAGGCTGCCTGGCTACATTGGGTGCTTCTTGGGCAGGGTTCTGTCGGAGAGAATTCCGGAATGCGCATGCTTGCATCTGGGTTTTTATTGCAGTCCTGTGAACTTTGCCGTTTCTTGCCAGGCCACTAGCATTTGGGATTGTGGGATAGTCAAGAAATGGAGAACACAGAATACCCCAGCCAGAGGGCTCTATGCCCAAGAGATGACTCCTCTGACTTACACGTTTCAATTGGTTGGTTCTGCAGGCACTGGGGCCAGAGTCAGTCTCCGTGTACTCAAGGCCAAAGCACCATCCCATGCTGGGTGTCCTGTGGAAGGTGACTTTACTGAGTGCTCTGTTGCGTGCTTACTGGACAGAGCCCTGTCCCCCCGCGGCTCTCTAGGCACTTGTGCAGGGCCAGGCCATCCCTGGTGGTTTGTGTGGGCCCCTCGGGGTAAGACTCAGCACACATGCCCTGAGCCAGGGTGAGCAAGCTGGACTCCACCACCATGAGACTACAGAGTGGGCCAGGTAATGGCTGCACTGGGGCACATGGAGCTTTGGCTTGATGTAGGTGGGGGCTCAGGAGAGGCTGAGGGCTGCAGTGATTCAGAGTCAGGCAGGGAGTGAGCTTTGCAGCTGCCAGCCTGTCCTGTGTGGATACATCCCCTGCTCACTGCTGGCCCAGTGCAGGTAGGTAGTGAGCCTGGGAGTGCTGCTCAGTGGGACAGGCTCCCCTACCCAGTGTCCCACCACGGGGTGGAGGGCGCAGGATAGAAACCAGTGTTTGGATGTGAGGTGATAAGCAGGACTGCCACGTGCCCTGTGGGGGTGTCAGCACTGGGACTTGGTGTGTGATGTTTGGTCCTAACTGAAGGCTAGTCCTGTGCAGGTTGGCAGTCTCCAGGTGTCAGAACTCACAGTCAGGAGGTGTGGCCTTACTGCAGGCGTGGGGAATGCAGCAACTGCTGGGGAAGCATGTTGGAGAAAGCCCTGGGTCTTGCTGACGAGGTTACAGTTGGCTGGAGGGTGCCCCCCAGAGTTGTGGGGGTATGAGGTAGGGCACCCTCCCATGGCAGACACATGACAGAAAGCAGAGCGTCCCTGAGGGGCTTCTGTGCAAACAGGCAGATGGGCCTCTCTCCCTTCTCTGTGCTCCCAACCCCCCTGAGGGGCACCTCCCAAGTCCCTAACAGGAGGGTAGGGGTGCCTTTGGGTCCTCTTCTCCCTAGAGGTAGACTCCCCAAATTGGGTGCCGGGGATGAGTGCCCACTGGGTTGAGGGCTTGCCACTATGATCACAGCTCCAGCAGGCCTCCTGGTCCATGGCTGTGGCTATCACCATGTGTCCACTTGGGGCTGCTCCTGCCCTGGAAGAACTAATGTTCCTGTAGCACCAAACACAGCCACAGGTCCAAGAGTTCTAGGCCACTGGACAGCTGCAGCTGCCCAGCCCTAGAGGCAAAGACCCAGCACTGCCCAGAGGCTGGCATTGTGGGGGTCAGACCCCAGTCCTCAGTCCCTCACGGGACCTGGTGGCACACAGCCTCCCCACTGCTTTGCTGGGTCTCTCCCTCCACTCCCCTCCCCAGTCACCCAGTGCTAGGAAGTCAGGACAGATCCAGGGGAGTAGGCTGGGCTGCCAATGGGACATTCTTCCTGCAAAGGACTGGGCTTTGTGAAGGTTGCCAGAGAGGGAGAGACCTCTTGTGTACCAGGCCTCAAGGGAGAGACAGGGCTGCACTTGGCTAATGGCCACGAGCTCAGAGCCAGCGCACGTGTGTGTAGGTGTGTATGTGGCACGTATTTGGGTCGGAAAGCTGGGATGCCAGTGAGAATCTAGGAGTCCGCTGGGATTATCTCTAGATAGAAACGGTACTTTTTGTAATGATGTTTGTAGCGTGTTTGTACCTTCCTGAAGCAGAGCATTGAAGTCCCCCGACCTCCCCTACTCGCAAGAGGCCAAGGAGATAAGAGTCAGTCACTTGGAGGTGACAGAGTGTTGGTGGGCTCCTCTGGGGGTCCTTCCTCCTGTGTCTGTTTGCCACCTTCTCCAGGAAACGTGTGTGGTGTGATAGCCCCAGAATAGCAGTACTTAAGCCAGATTACCCAGTTGGCCTACATTGTGGATTAGGAAAACAGTGCCCAATGGGGGCCCTGCTGGGGATGGGCAACAGGGCATCCCTGAGCCAAGTGGCCCTTCCCTCCTGGGCCTAATTGCCAGTCTGCTGGCCACTAATTGCACCTTGGAGGCTTCCACACCTTATCAGAGGGCCCCCCAGACAGCCTGCAGGGCCAGGCCTGCATAGGGAGCTGTTCCAGTTCCCACATGCCCATCAGGGTTTCCCTCTGAGGCAGGGCACACTTGCACCTGGCATTCTGCCATTGGGCTTACGTGGCTGGGTGGGTAGGCCACTACTGAAGGGCCGGGAGCAGCCTCCTCTTCCCAAAGGCACCGAGTGGGCAGCGCTGATTGTCCTGGGAGGAGTTCAGTGCTAAGAGGTCAGAGCAGGCTGGGATTACCCACTCCTCCCAGCTTATTCCGAGCACCCTGGCTGACAGAGATGGCCTAGCCCACCCAGGAAGTAGGTCCTGTTCTGGGGGGGCCTTGAGGTGTCGGGCGGGCACAGAGCTGTCAGGGTTGATGCCTCCTAAACCCCTGCTTCACCCACACTCGTCTGTGGCAGATGTCTGAGCCCTGTGCTGTTGGCTGGGAGGGTCGAGTATCAGAGGAGGGGAGGTCAGGAAGCTGTAGTCCCTCTGGATCAGCCCCTCACTTCCTGATGGAAGTTCCCAGAACAGGGTTTTGGTTCTGCTGATGTTAATCTCAGCCACCTCTAGGGCATGGTGCCCAGGAAATGCCGGGGTGGGGACCCAGATGTGCCTCTCCCAGGAGGGAAGTCCAGGCTCCACAGGTGGGGTAGGAGTGCACAGCTGAGAAGGTGCAGCCAAGGCTTGAGAATGGCCCTCAGCTCTGATTCCTGGGGAGAGTTGGCTGGGAGAATGGGGGTGGGCGGGGGGGGGAGGCGGGGGGAGGTGACTGCAGCCATCCCACTCACTGGGGTCCCTCAGGCCTGCTGATATCTGCTCCCACTCATCCACAGGGATGTCAGGACCAAGGCCTGTTGTCCTGAGTGGACCTTCTGGGGCCGGAAAGAGCACCCTGCTCAAGAGACTTCTGCAGGATCATGGCAGCATCTTCGGATTCAGCGTGTCCCGTGAGGTTCCAGGGGGTTTGTGGGGCCCTGCTGATCCACATACATAGGGACTTGCCCACAGTGCTAACACCCCAAGAACCCTCTCTCACACAGGGGAGTTGCCCATACTTTGACCGCCCTCCCCCCCCCCCCCCCCCGAAGTCTCCCACATAGGCTGAACTGGGCCCTTTGGGAAGGCCCTGGGATGGGTTGTGTGGGCTCTGGATGTGATGTTCCAGATGGGTCACAGATGCTTGTTCCTAGACACCACGAGGGACCCGAGGCCTGGAGAGGAGAATGGCAAAGGTAAGTTGGCCCTGCTACTCAGTGCCCCAGTACAGGTCTGGAGCCCACACACACACACTTGTCAGGGTGATGCATGAGGCCTCATTCTCCCCATCTGATGGGGGCCCTTCAGGGTGGGTGGGTGGACAGGCCTAGTTGGATAATAGGCATCAGATCTCATGCTAACACCAGCTGTCCACAGCAGGGTTCTGATCCCAACACCAGGCAGTTGTGGGGCACTGATCCCTGCTGGTGCACTGCATTACACATGGCTGTAAAGCTGGGGTCAGCCATACACACCCTTTAGGGTTCTCTGACATCACAACCTTAGTAGGGTGTTTGTACCTTCCTGAGGCAGAGCATTGAAGTTCCTCAACCTCCTCCACTGAAGTTGGTAGTCACCAGGACCCCCCCAAAACTCCCCCCAGAAACCAGCAGTCTCCAGGTCCCCAACCTCTCCTGTGGAAGCTGGCAGTCTCCAGGTCCCTTCAGTGAGGATGGTGTGAGAGGTGGTGTCTGTCCGTTCCTCAGATATCTCCCTGCCCAGTGACTGGAACACTCAAGGTGTGGATGGACAGATGGGCAGACAGGCCCAGAACAGAAGCTGGTTCTGCACATGTGGTTCATGGGCAGATGTGGCCTGGCTGTGGACAGCTTCAACAGCTCCTGCTCTTTGTAGATTACTACTTTGTGACCAGGGAGGTGATGCAGCGGGACATTGCTGCCGGGGACTTCATCGAGCACGCTGAGTTCTCGGGGAACCTGTATGGGACCAGGTGAGTCACATTCAGCAACCTCCAAACCTCCTGGGGACCTGGAGTGGGCAGCCCAGGCAAGGGCTTCTCCCTATGGGCTGTCAGGGCGAGGGACCCAGCCCCTCCAGGGATCGAGATCGAAGAGAAGCCTGAGCTGCTAGGCTGCCCCCTCCTGTCCCCTCTCCACCCCACCTGGCCAGGCCCCTGTGGGAACGGGCAGCCTGCGATGGGCTGGTGTGCGGTGAAGACTCAGAGGACCTGGGTCTCAGAGGTCTGTGGGGTGCACTACAGCCCCCCTCCTCTTCCCTCCAACAATTAGGGCCAGCCCAGCAACAGCTGTCCACCTCCCACACATCCAGAGCAGTATCATTGCACAGGCGGGTCCAGGCTTGCTATGCGCAGCCTGTACCTGAGTCCCCCTGTGACCGCCATGCTCCACCCCAGGTGCAGCTGGCCCCCAGCGGGCGTCACTGGGGCTGCTATTACCCTTGGATGATGAGCACCTGGGAGCCCTGAGCCCAGTGGTGACGGCCAGGGCCTTCCTGCCCCTCCCCACTGCTGCCCCCAGCCTAGCAGATGGCCCAGTATGAAAGGGTTACTGAGGGAGTGCTTCCGGAAAGGGGAGCAGATGCTGATGGCCCCTTCAGGCTCCCAGAGCAGGGAATGGGGGAGGCAGAACCCCAGGGAATGGCAGTGGAGATGGTCTGGGTGCTAGGACCCAAGGAGCCCTGCTGAATGGCCCCGCCCCTCCTGCCTCCCAGCAAAGCGGCTGTACGAGTGGTGCAGGCCATGAACCGGATCTGCGTGCTGGACGTGGACCTCCAGGGTGTGCGGAACTTAAAGAAGACCGACCTGAGGCCCATCTACATCTTTGTGCAGCCACCCACGCTGGAAGTCCTGGTGGGGGTGGGGAGCCAGGCGCGGGAGGGGTGGAGGAGGGGCTAAGGCTGCCCTGCAGGCTCTGACCCTCCTTAGGCACCTCAGGAACAGAGGTTGCGGCAGCGGAACACGGAGACAGAGGAGAGCCTGGCCAAACGGCTGGCCGCTGCGCAGGCGGACATGGAAAGCAGTGAGTGTGGGTGCAGCCAGTGTCCCCCACCCTCCCCAATAGCAGGCAACTCATCTGCTAGAGGTGGGAGGCAGGGGCAAGAGCTGTCACCCACAGCCCCCTCCCCTCACTGATCCTCCACGGGCCCTGTTACCCCCTCACCCCCTTCTCAGGCAAGGAGCCCGGTCTGTTTGACCTGATCATTGTCAACGACAACCTGGACAAGGCCTACTGGAGCCTGAAGGAGGCACTCTCGGAGGTGGGCTCTGCCAGGGGCAAGGGATAGATCTCTGTGCCGGAAAGGGCTTGGGACAGCGGACTTGGGATCGAGGGTAAGCCCCTCTTTCTCCGGCAGGAAATCAAGAAGGCCCAAGGGACTGGCTGCTCCTGAGGATGCCAACGGCTGTGTCCACCCTGGACAGGACCCTGCACCCACCCTGGTGGCCAGGGTGCCCCTTACAAGGTTGGCTCTGCCAGCCTCTTTCTGGGTGCCCCTGATCAGTCCCACTCTCCTGTGGGATCTGGGCCCACATCCTAATAAAGAGCTGCTGGTTAGAGTGTCCTTGAGTCCCTGGATTGCCGCCCTGGCCCAGAATCCTTCATGCTGGACCCCCACTCCGGCAGCCCCCCTCCTAAACACCCAGCTCTAAGAGGGCTGCTTGCAGCAGGTTCTACCCCATATCGGCTACTCCGGGCTAGTGGCCAGTGGGGTTGCTCCCCGATTTCACACTACTTCCCCAGGCTCTCCACATGCCCCAGCTCCACACCTCGGAGACCAGCAGGGGTGCCCTGCCCAAGGGCACTAAGGGGTCCCCCAAGGCTGGTCTGTTTTCTGCCCTGAGGCAGGGAGTACACACCTCTCCCACTGTCTCCCCAGGGCAATGAGGCTGGGAGGAGAAGGCCCCGGGGGCTCATCCTGCCCCAGCTACCCTCCTGGTCCCTGAACCAGGTGGGGGTGGTGATGGGGTCTGAGACTACAAGGGCTGGATCCCTGCGTCCCGGAGGCCTCTGTGTCATACACTCCCTCAGTCTACTGAGCCCAGTTGGCCTGATGGTCTGGGAGAGGTCAGCTCTGGAAGGACACCTGGGGGCCTCTGTTGAGGTTACAGGCTCCCTGGGGGCTGAGAAGACTCCTCCCTTGCCACTCAGGTCAGGTCAGGGCAGCTGTGGTGGCCTGTGGTATAGTGGTCCATGCCTAGGCCATATTCTTGCAGTGGGACCAAGACAAACAGTGGACACAGACCTGGAGGAGGCAGAAAAAGCAGGGGAGGCCGGGCGTTGTCCATACCCTCAGATGCACAGGGGAGGCCTGGCAGGAGTTGGGCCTGGACATGGGGCAGTGGACAGAGGGGTGCTGGGCAGGTAAGGCTGGCTGCCTCCCAATGCCCTGTCACCCAGCCTGGGGGAGGCCCTTCCTTCTCTTGGCCCCATACAATTCTAGGGACAATCAGGGATTCAGACCCGGGGCCTTCGGGGGAACAATGGGGCCCTTGAAGGCCCTCCCCCCTGCATTGTGCTTGGTGGTGAGAGGTGGCCCTGGATCGGGCAGGGATTCTGCCGGGTGTACACCCTTGGAGGCCAGTGTCTGACCAGCCAGCAGGTGGAAGGGCTCAGAGGGACTTGCATTTTCTGGCCTGAAAAAGGTAGGGTGCTATCTAGGGGACCAGCTGTGGGGTGCCCTTTGGGGCTGAGCAGTGTCACCCTCCCCTCTGGACCAGGGTTTCAGGCCTGGTCTAGCCTCTCCTGAAATGGCATTCCCCAGGAAGTCACAGGTGCTGGGCCTGGCCAGGTGTCCCTTCATTCTGGGGGATCTGTCTCAAGCCCACTGCCCAGGTAGATCCTACCAGAAGGGTCTTCTGGGATCGCAAGACCTGAGGGGGGAGGCTGCTCAGGCCAGCTGGTCAGCAGAGAGAGAAGGGGTGTGCGCCCAGAACCTCCCCCAGCAGCTGGGAACCCTTAAGCTGTGTGGGACTGACCAGCCCACGGAGGCAGCTGCAGTGTGTCCAGAGGCTGGAGCCTCAGGCTGTGGATGCCTGGGGGAAATCTGGGAGCCCCACCCCTATATGTGGGCAGTCAAGCCAGGATGGGTACACCTCCCTGCCCTCCACACCTGACCTGGCACCAGCCAGCCTCTTCATGGCCTGGAACGGACTTTCCTTAAGTCTTTTTGGGTCCCAGGTCCTCAGGTCTGGGCCTGGGGGACCAACAGAGTAGAACAGGCGCATGTCCTCCAGGAGGTGCCCCCAATATGCCACAGAAATGATGAGTTGTCTTTGCCAGAGCACGGATGGTGAGCAGGAGTTGGCAGAGGGCTTGGCAAGGGGCAGCAGCTGGTCCAGGAGTGATCAGGGCTGCTGCACAGGGTGTGGTGTGCTGGGCTGTGGGGGACCAGGTAGACATGGCAGGGGTTGGGGAGTGCAGAGAAAAAGTGACCCATGTTCTGCGTTGAGAAAGGTGGCAGCGTGCTGGCTGCGGTGGCTTTACCCAGTTTGAGAGGTGGGGTTGAGGGGGTTAGGAGGAGTGGAGAGTGTGGGCACCCTGCAGGGGTGGGTGAGGGGCTCTGCATTCTAACCTGGGCCAGCAGTGCATGGGGAGTTCTGGAGGGGGCAAAGGCCAGGCTGCTGGAGCTGTTCGGGCTGTGCCACCATGACTTACTCCCCAGGCCACGCCCACCACACCTCCATCCTTTCAGGAGGAACTCCCTCACTTCCCAGTTCCAGCTGCACCTAAGAGGGGCTCCTGGGTCCTCAATGGGGTCTCTGCCCCCTCGGGTTCCTACCTGCACCTCATAGCCCTGGGATGTACCCACTCTCCCCAGAACTAGGTATCTCTTCACCTCTCTGCATTTGCTGAGCATGGTGAGGGCACCTCTCCCTCCTGGTGTGGAGGGAGTGTGCACACATGTGAGTCAGAGTCCAGAGGCCAGCCCTGAAGGCCCTGGGAGGATGAGGGCTTTGGCTGAGATCCCAGGCTCCCTGGGACCCAATCTGTCAGAGCCTGCAACCCTCCTTGGGTTGCTGGGGGTAGGGATAGGGGTGGGTGTTGGGGGTAGACTGTAGTGTGCATAGGAGCTGCTGTGCAGTTATGGTAGAGGATCCCCAGGCCTGGGGTTTGGGTTCCTGGCTGCCCAGGAAGTCTAGGCAAAATACAACTGGGACCTCCAGGATGGGAATTAAGTGTCCTGGGGAGGGACCTGGAAAGACTGAACCCCATGGGATCACCACAGAGCTGACAAGGGGAAACCTGGGAGAAGAGCTAAGGTTGGGAGGTGGGCATGCAGCACCAGGCCTGTGCCCCCCAGGTCCCCTCAGTGGGTGGACAGGTGGGAGCCAACTCTGGGCTCCAGCTAAGGCCTCAGACTCGCAGGGCAGGGCCATCTTGAGGTATTCATGGGTGCCCACCTGTGGATGAAGACTATCAGTGGCAGGTGCATGCAGGGTCCCTGTGTCCTCATGGAGGGGAAAGCGCTACCTGAGACTCCTCATTCCACTGCCCGGAGGTTCCAAGGGCAGGGTCCCCCTGCCACATGGCGAGCTGAGCACTGGGGCCCTGCCCACAGCCCCACCTCAGCAGAGGGAAGTCCCACCCGCATGGCCCTAAGGGGTGCTGGGAGGAAGTGTGGCCAGGGATGGGAAGGAAATTGCTGGCCAGGCCATGGCCTGCTGCACTACAGGATGGCGCTAGGCCGTCCTGGCTCTCAGCCCTGCCTCCCCACCCCCACCTCCTAGAACCTTTGTTCAGATCTGGGGTGGGGGTACTTGAAGCAGGGAGAGCTCAGCTGCCCACCCCTGCAGAGGCCACGCTCCAGGTCTGGCCTGGGGGTAGTAAGCCAGCTATCTCAGGATAGGCCATCCTAAAGCCCACAGTCAGGCATCTCCCTCCGGGCTCTTGGTGGGGACGACCAGCCAGCTGTCATGGGGAACCCCTGTTTGTGCTCACATGGGCCCAGCAGTCCTCACTCCCAACACCCTTGCTGACTATTCAAGATCTGCCACCTCCCAGACCCAGGTTCTTTATGCTCCCCCTGCCCCCCCGCCCCACCCCCAACCCCTCCCCTGCAAAACACACACACACACACACACACACACACACACACACACACACCTCATCTTGGATCTCTGAGCAGTTCTTATCTACACTTGCTCTGATATAGAGTTTTGGGTGAGATTCCCTGTGAACAAAGGTCCCTGCAAAACCCCAGGGTCTGGATCCCTGAAGGGCCAGCAACCCCCACTTCCTGATGGCCCAGCTGGGCCCTTGCTGGCCACAGCCTCCCAGCAGCACTGATAGCCCCACTGCAGCCCAGAACAGGTCACCAGCCAAAGTCCATACTCCAAACTTGCAGCTTCCAGACAGACAAATATATGCCAGGTAGGGAGAAAAGATGGGAGCGGGGGCTCGGAGTGATAGGGCGGTAACTATTGTTGCGGTTTATAAAGAAGTTGTAGAGACCAAGAAGACCGTGTGACCCCCTCCCCCCACGCCCATACCCCATGGGACAATCAAAACTGTAGCCCACCCAGACTTCCCTCAGATTTCCCTATGTTTCGTATGACTTTTTTTCGTATGCCGTACCTGGTTTGGCTCAGTGGATAAAGCGTCAGCCTGCGGGCGGAAGGGTCCCAGGTTTGATTCCAGGCAAGGGCATACACCTTGGTTGCGGGCACATCCCCAGTAGGGGATGTGCAGGAGGCAGCTGATTGATGTTTCTCATCGATGTTTCTAACTCTCTATCTCTCTCCCTTCCTCTCTGTAAAAAATCAATAAAATATATTTTAAAAAAATAAAATGTTTTAATTTTTTTGTTAATCCTCAACTGAGGATATTTTTTCCATTGATTTTTTTTAGAGAGAGGGAAGATGGGGAGGGAAGAAGGGAAGGGGAGAGGGAGGGAGGGAGGGAGGGAGGGAGGGAGGGAGGGAGGGAGAGAGAGAGAGAGAGAGAAACATCAGTGTGAGAGCACGGGCCTTGCAATGGTGTGAGAAGGTCGCTCACCATTGATTGGTCACTTCCCACACAAGTCCAGACTAGAGTGGGGGCTCGAACCTGCAGCCCAGGTATGTGCCCTTGACCGGGAATCGAACTTGTGACTCTTCAGTGCATAGGCAAACACTCTAACTACTTTCCCACACCAGTGCTTTCCCATGTTTCCCATGACCTTTTTATTATTATTTTTGATTAATCCTCACCTGAGAATATTTTTCCTTTTTTTTTTTTTTTTTTTTTTAAGGGAGAGTGGAAGAGAAAGACAGAAATATCGATGTGTGAAAAACACATCGATTGGTTGCCTCCAGCATGAGCCCCGACCGGGGCCCGGGCCAGGAGGAGCCTGCAACCAAGGTATGTGCCCTTGACCTGACCAGAATCGAACCCAGGACCCTTTGGTTCGCAGGCCAGCACTCTATCCACTGAGCCAAATCGGCTAGGGCTCCCATGACCTTCGATGTTCCCGGTTACTCCCATGAGGCATGTGGTCGTCACTTCTCTGTCCCCAGGGCCCCACTGGGCATACGTATCTTGGGTCCCCTTGGTCCCTCAGAGCCCCTGGCCTGATGCCCTTGGCTGTGTTGATGGTTGGGTATGATGTGGGAGCCCCTCCTGGAACTTGTCTCCTGTTCTCTCATGGTCACCTGGGCTGAAGTTTGGCAGGGGAGGCAGCAAAGGCAGGCCCTTCTCACACCATTGCAAGGCCCGTGCTCTTAACCTGGCTCTTCACTGCAGGTGGGTTCTGGTCCCCACCTGCGGTGACATTTACAAGTTCTGCTCTCCCTTCCTGTTGTGCACTCTGGGCAGTTGCCCTTGAGGAATGGGGGGTTGGACTCCCCTCCTGGAGGGTACAGTGGCTGCAAAATCTATTTAGAATTTCCTTTTCCCCATTTAGTTATTTATTCAATAATTTGTATCAGTAGGGACTCGTTTATTTTATACCTTGGTAATAATCTATAACTCAACCTATATTGCTACTTTATTCACTCTATTGCCCAAATTGATCTGGTTTCGGACACCCATGGGGAGCTCTTTCCAAGAATTACTGTATTGCTTTGCCATACCCCTCCTCAGTGTGTGTGTGTGGTGGGGGTGGGGGTGGGGGGCTCGTGCTAGCACTTCCTTACTCTGGCACCACCAGATACTCCAGGCGAACTTCCTAAAGTGCTGGGACTGGTCCTCTGGATCCATGTGCCACGTCAGGAGGCAGCACCAGCTGAAGGTGTGGATTTGAGGACTCCTGTGCATGTCACTAAGACCAGGGCAGGGGTCTTCCAGGCTAGAGCTGAGCAATGCCAGCCCCCAACTGTGGAATGTGTGACACAGGTCCTGCACACACATGTATGAGCACATGGACGTGCACCTGGACTGAAGAGCCAGAGCCTCTGGCCCTGCCCGAAGGCTGTCTGAGACCCCATGGCACAGAGAGGCTCACTCCTCCCCCTCCTGCTCAGGATGGCCCTTCGCTGACCACTCTCATCTGCCCTCTTCTTCCTGTACATCAGGTCTCTGTGGCCCTGCCTGCATCATCCCTTACCCCCCGGGGCAGGGTCTGACCTGTGCCAAGCTAGAGCTGGTCTCAAGCTCCCCCTGCCACATCTCATGAGTTGGTCATGGGTGTGAGGGGAGTATTTCCACCACAGGGATTGCCAAATGAGACATAAAGGGTTTCCCCAGAGAACCAGTTGTGAATACTGACCCCCAAAGCACAAGTCAAGTCTGTCTGCACCCTGAGACTCCCCCCATGTCTTGGGAGAGAGGAAAGAAGTGGGGGCTGTTCTGCCACCCCTTTCTGGTTCCTGGGCGGTGGTGTGGGCCTTAGCCTCCTGTGAGGTGTCAGGTCAGGGTGGAACAGGTCCTGGAAGAGCAGAGGTTGTCATGAATAACAGCCAGTCTCGGGCCTGAGGGATCCTCTGTGAGTCCCTGCCTGAGGCAGAGTGAGGGAGAAGGTAGCCCTGAAGGGACTGGCCTGCACTGAGTCTGCACACGCACGAGTGTATGTGCACATGGGAGTGTGCATATCTGCATACACGTGTGTCTGAGTATTTGTATGTGTGTGGTGACTGTGTGCATGAGTGTTTAAGTGTGTGCACACTTGAGTGTGCATATCTGTGAGTTCATTGTACACCTGTATGCACGTGTCTGAGTGTTTGAATGTGCGTACACGGGGTATTTTTTTATATGTGTACTCATGTTGTCTGTGAGGATAGTTGTACACCTGTATGCGTGTGTGTGTCTGAGTGAACATGAGTGTGTGTCTGTGTTTGCATTGCATTATGTGTAGCTCTGAGGTGGGCCGTGCACACAGATGTAAGGAAGTGGGGTCATTTCCCCAGGAACCCTGACTACCCCCTCTTCCTCCCCACCTCCCGCCAGGGAGAGGCCCAGCTGCATAAAGAGGGCCCGGAGCCCTGCTTGTCTCTGCCTCTCCATCCCACACCTGCCCACACTGCCTCCAGGCCTGTTCTAGGAGGGAGGGCCAGAAGAGTTGGGCACTCAGGGGTCTCCTTTCCCAGACTATCCAGGACCAGGTACTGGCCTTGGCTGTGGGGAAGGTGGGTGTTGGGAGCAGGTACTGGCCTTGGCTGTGGGGAAGGTGGGTGTTGGGAGCAGGTACTGGCCTTGGCTGTGGGGAAGGTGGGTGTTGGGAGCAGGTACTGGCCTTGGCTATGGGGAAGGTGGGTGTTGGGAGCAGGTACTGGCCTTGGCTGTGGGGAAGGTGGGTGTTGGGAGGCACAGGGAGTTGGGGTTGTGTGGCCCTCCCCAAAGAGGCTCTTCTCTTGGGCACAGGCCCACCCAGGGATCAGCTGGCCTGAAAGGGGCATTGGTCTGGGATGTGGTGAGTGGCCTGTGGCTGTTTTGAGTGTCACAGATGCCTCAATGGACATGGTTCCGTCTGCACAGATGCCTGGCCTAATCCACTCCCCACCCCACCCTCTTACAGCTGGGATTTCCCCACTATGACTGCAGAGGACATGAGGGCACCCATGAGAGGGAGGAGCAGCCGGAGAGTTGGGCAGCAGCCCCTGGTGCATCTGGACCAGAGGGAGGGCACGAAGGAGCCTGGGGGTCCTTTGCAGAGGCAGAGGGACCAGATTCCCCTGAGCGGGTGTGGGTTGGGGAGGGGTGAGCTGCTGGGAGCCTAGGGGCGCATGAGGCTGCAGAGTGTGTGGGGCATGGGAGATTAGACAGAGTGAGGCACTGGGGAGCTGGGCAAGCTGGGGCCCCCCTCCTGTGCTGGGAAGAGGACTTCATGCAGCTAGGTGCTGCTGGGGGCTGAGGAGGGTGGGGGCCAAGCGTGCGTGAGGGTTGAGGCTGTGCGGCCCCCACACTCTGAGTGAGGCTGGCCTCTGATTTCTAGGTGACCCCATGAAGTTGGCTCACCCAGTTGACTCCCTGTGGCTCTCAGGGCCTAGGGTGGGGTTCCCAGAGGTGAGGGATGGGAGAGGCTTGCACAGAACCAAGCTTTCCTGGGGAGAGCAGGAGGGGCTGGCTGCACTCCGGGCCACCGGGACGTGGGGTTAGCAGGGGTGAGTGGTCCACGGGAGCAGCACAGCCTGTTGTCCATCTGCATGGGGTCTGTCCTTTGCCAACCCAGGCCCCACCTTCGTGAGTACACACCCCAGGGGCAGAGGCAAGGGGGGGCTGTTCCTTCAGTGGAAGGCAGCTGAGCTGCCCTCTGGGGCCTTGGCTCCAGCGCCAGGACTCCTGCCCCAGTGCTCCTCCTGGCCATGGGTTTAGCTCTAGTCCCCCACCCAGGGTTGAGCTCCCCTTTGAGTCCTCAGGTCCTGCCAACCCACATCCCCACATCCCCTCCCGCCCTCCTCTTTCCCACCCCGGGTTGAGCTCTGCTGTGGCCCACAGGTCCCGCTCCCCGCCCCTATGACCAACATGAGCTGGAGCTTCCTGACGCGGCTGCTGGAGGAGATCCACCACCACTCCACGTTCGTGGGCAAGGTGTGGCTCACGGTGCTGGTGGTCTTCCGGATCGTGCTCACGGCCGTCGGAGGCGAGTCCATTTACTCGGATGAGCAGACCAAGTTCACCTGTAACACCAGGCAGCCGGGCTGCGACAATGTCTGCTATGACGCCTTCGCGCCCCTGTCCCACGTGCGCTTCTGGGTCTTCCAGATCGTGGTCATCTCCACGCCCTCGGTCATGTACCTGGGCTACGCCGTGCACCGCCTGGCCCGCGCTGCCAAGTACGAGCGCCGCCGTGCCCCGCGCCGCAAGCGCGGGCCCCGCGCGCCCCTACCGCTGCCCCCGTCGTCCCACCCCACCTGGCCCGAGCCCATCGACCTGGGAGAGGAGGAGCCCATGCTGAGCCTGGGCGAGGAAGAGGAGGAGCCGGGGGTGGCAGAAGGCCTGGGAGCGGAGGACGAGGTGGAGGATGCGAGCGCGGCCAAGGGCCTCGGTGCCGACGCCAAGGCGGCGGGGACCCCGAGCCCCAACGGGCCGCATGACGGGCGGCGGCGTATCCAGCGCGAGGGCCTGATGCGCGTGTACGTGGCCCAGCTGGTGGCGCGGGCCGCCTTCGAGGTGGCCTTCCTGGTGGGCCAGTACCTTCTGTACGGCTTTGAGGTGCCGCCTTTCTTCCCGTGCAGCCGCCGGCCCTGCCCGCACGTCGTCGACTGCTTCGTGTCGCGGCCCACGGAGAAGACGGTCTTCCTGCTGGTCATGTACGTGGTCAGCTGCCTCTGCCTGCTGCTGAACCTCTGCGAGATGGCGCACCTGGGCCTGGGCAGCGCCAAGGACGCCGTGCGCGCCCGGCGCCCTGCGCCCACCTCTCCCAGCCCCGCACCGCGCCCGCTGCCCTGCCCGCTGCCCACCGCCCCCGCCGGCCTGGCCTACCCGCCCGACTACAGTCTGGTGGTGCGCGCGCGCGCCCACGACCAAGACCCGCCCAGCCCCGCGCTGCGGACCTTGCGGGACGCGCGCGCGCTCGGGGACCGTGACCGCCCGCCCTGCCCCGGCCTCCCCGCGGCCACCCGGGGGCCCCCCAGGGCCGGCGCCTCCGCTTCCGGGTCAGGCAGTGCCACGTCGGGGGGCACGGGCGGGGACCAGGGCCGGCCGGGCGCCAAACCTAGGGCGGGCTCCGAGAAAGGCAGTGCCAGCAGCAGGGAGGGGAAGGCCACCGTCTGGATCTGAGGCCCCGCCCCAGTGCTCGGCCCTCCCTTCACGCCGGCATCGGCTGGGGACTCTGGGATGAAGCTGAGTACTGGCCGCGCTGGACACAGAGCATCACCTGCCGTCTCCTCCTCCTCTTCCCCCCTCCTCCTTCTCCTCGACTGGCTGCCCTCTCCCTTGGGAAGGGCACCCTCTGCTCTGTAGAGCTACCCCTTCCCACCTGAACCCTCTCTCTGTCCGGGATAAGAGGGGAGGATGGACCTGGCAACAAGAGTCCCCAGATCTGGTTCGTAAACCCTGAGGAGTGGGCTGGACTGTGGCTGGGGCACTGCCCCCGCCAACACCCCCATCGGCCCCTACAGAGCCACCTTGAGCCTTCCCCAGAGCCAATCCTTCCCTCAGAGCTTCTCTGGGACCCAGCCAGCGCCTCAGGACGTCTCTGAACAGAAGGTCCAGCCTCTTCCCTGCTCCCCAGCAGCAGCCCAGATATGACTCCCAGAGGAGTCTGGCCTGGGCGTTCGGGGTACAATGCTGTCCCCACTCCCTGCAGCAGCCAATGTGGCTCCTTTCCCAGCCACCCGCCTCCCGCCCACATGCTGCTTCCTGCAGAACGGAAGCAATTTTGAGTCTTCTTCCTACAGTAGGGAAACCGAGGCAGCCCGGAGCTGCGCCTCCTCCCTCCTTGGCCCTCTGGGCACCAGCTCATAAGCTGCCGGTCCTCCTCCCCCGAGTGTGGGGCGGGCCTGCATCCTGCCCCGGGTCCCTGCCCAGACAGATGGGAGTGGATTGGCCATGTCCCCTAGAGCTTCATGGTACTGACGGCGCTGAGGGGGGGAAGGCCCCACTGGGAGGTCAGTCTGCCTTGCTACTGAGACCAACAGGGTGGTGGCCAAGAGCTGCGGCTTTGGGCGTGCTGGGGGAAGGGGCTTAGGGACTCCTGCCCGGGGCCTCCCAGCCCTGCAGCCCCCTTCCTAATTCAGACACAGCCTCCCAAATAAAAATCTAACTTTTGTTTATAACTGTGTGATGTGTGATGGGTGTAAGCATGTGTATGTATGTATGTATGTGCATATGACATGTGTGCACATGTGCTGTGTACAAGCACATGCATACATGTATCCGTGTGATGTGTGCAAACGTGTGTGCATGTCCATCACTGGCCTCCAGGTACACAGCTAAGCTCCAGGCTAGCCTGGAGAGCAGCTCCTGAGAGAAAGCCCGGGGCAGTTCAGTGCCAGGCAGCAGGCCAAGTGGGCCCTTCCACGCAGACGGATGGTTAGAACAAAGAGCAGGCCAGGCCGAACACTCAGAGTCAAGGTTGGCCTGTGGCTCAGGGGACGGGGGCACTGCCGTCTCAGGGGAACTTGGATGGCGGCCAGAACCTGCAAAGGTAGCTTTGGTGAGGAGCAGAGGTGGGCAAGGGAGGTGGGGGAAATCAGCTGCTGTCTGCAAGGAGCCACCTTGGTCTAGACCAGGGGTGGGCAAACTTTTTGACTCGAGGGCCACAATGGGTTCTTAAACTGGACCGGAGGGCCGGAACAAAAGCATGGATGGAGTGTTTGTGTGAACGAATATAAATTCAAAGTAAACATCATTACATAAAAGGGTACGGTCTTTTTTTTTTAGTTTTATTCATTTCAAGCAGGCCGGGCCGGCCCGCGGGCCATAGTTTGCCCACGGCTGGTCTAGACTTCAGTGACCCCAGCTGGCTCCCAGCCTCCCTCAGGCCCAGCTCAGGTCCTGATAACCTCTCCTGGCTGAAAACCTCTCTTTGCTGCCTCCAGGGCCAAGGCCTGTTAACGTAAAAACATTCAAATCTGTAAAGCAGTGGTTCTCAACCTTCTGGCCCTTTAAATACAGTTCCTCATGTTGTGACCCAACCATAAAATTATTTTCGTTGCTACTTCATAACTGTAATGTTGCTACTGTTATGAATCGTAATGTAAATATCTGATGTGCAGGATGGTCTTAGGCGACCCCTGTGAAAGGGTCGTTCGACCGCCAAAGGGGTCTTAACCCACAGGTTGAGAACCGCTGCTAGGATTTTTGTGAGTTTATTTGAGCCAAACTATCACCAATTGCTGGGAAGCAATCACAACGGATTGGGTTGTTGTGAGAATGGTGGTTTTTCACCTTGTTTTATATATTACATCAAAGGAGGAGACTTAAGTGGGTTACATGAAACCCATTGGTGATAGACTAGGTAGGCAGGAGGAAGCAAAGGGGTGGGGAAACCTCTGGGATTGGATAAAAAGTAAAATGATAGACACATACTTCTTTTGCTTAGTTAACAATTAACACGGTAACAATAACAATGAAGGAATTTGTGGTCTCTGTCCTGGCGCTCAGGGCATGTGACTGTGCTCTGAGGGGTCCAGAAAAAGGGAAGTTACAAGCTACTCTGACATTTCAATGATATGTTAGCATAGATGCAAAAAGACAGTAAGCTCAGTTAAGGTAAAGATTGACCTCGTCAGGGAAGATACGGGCATAGGTGGTAACTACCCATTATAAGCTGCTTTTAGTTAAAGTTTAATTTCAGACCATCCTTTGTGGTTACTTTAGGTCTTAGAGTTTGCAAGACTGTCATGCAGGCCTTCCCTGCGCTTGTCAGGTAGCATATGGCCCCTTTCGTCCACAGCTCCAAGTCAGGCTGAACCCTGGCCCTAACCTCAGCCTGCGTTGGGTCAGATGCCAACTGTAAGCTGAGTCCCTCTTCTGTGCGGAGTCCGTCAGACTGTCTGAGCACCGCTCCTAGGTGCGCCCCTTCCTAGATAAGCCCTGCCCCCAGTGGCACCCCGTCTCCAGGCTGGGCCTTGCCCCTAGGTGAGCTGCACTTCCGGTGGAGACTGGCCTGCAGGAGCCCTGCTCTTACAGGAGCCCTCTCCCAGGGGAGCCCCGCCCCAGGAAGTCTTGGAGGGCGACTCCAATCTGGATCCAGAGCTCGACATGCAGTTCACCTCTCCAAAAGAATTTGGTCCACAGAACTGGCAGTCTTGGACCTAGGACTGTGATCCTGGCTTTGCGGTCACCAGGGAGGCTAGGTCCATGGGGTTGGGCAGTGCTGCCCTGCCATACCTGGCCCTTACGGGTAGGAATGGGCACTGAGAGTGGCAAAGCTGGTGGCAATGGACATGCAAGAACGCCTGTGTGTGGGCACTCTCTCCAAGTCCCTCCACGCTTCCTTGTCAGTGCTCTGCAGCCAGGCCTCCTTTCTGGTAGAGGCCCTCAGGAGCTCAGAGAAATGGCATCTGGGTGGGGAACAATGGAACTTGGGGTTCATAACAGCCCTAATGGCTGGAGAGGGCCAGCAAGGAATGCAGGCCTCTACTCCCGCAGGGACAGGAGCCTGGCCGGGGTCCTGAAGGTCAGTGTTCCACATCTGATGGTGAAAGGGTCTACAAGGGTGGGGAGTAGGGCACGGGCCCTACCATCTGAAAAGGAGCCATGAAGCCAAGTGGATAGGGGAGGCACTGGGCAGATTTGTGTTTGGGGGAGAACATTCTGGATTCGAACATTCTGGACAGGATGTCCAGACATTGGTCTTTTCCTGTCCTTGGACTTGGACTCAGGTCGGAACTTAGACCACTGGCTCTCCTGAATCTTGAAGATGGCAGATCCCGGGACTTCTGATCCTCCAGAACTGCATGAGCCAATTCTTTGTAATACATCTTTCTCTGTATATCACAAGTTGGTACTGTTTCTCTGGAGAACACCAACTAATATACACCCCATCAGCCAGAGCTGGTTAAGGGCATCCCAGCTGAGACGGAAGGTGCAAATGGAGGCTTTATTCTGGAACGTATCTCTCGGCTCAGGCTTCATAACAAATACCACAGACTGGGGGCTTAAACAGACATTTATTTCTCCCAGTCCTGTGAACAATGGGCCTTGAAAGGACCGACGCCATCCTGTCCCTCGCCCTCCATCTGAATCATAGGCACTCTATCTAGTTCCTGTAACCTCCATTTTGTAAGAACGGCCATTTAAAATTTTTCACTAAACACAGATGGTCCTTTGTTCTGTTAATTCCAGGAAGTAACTAAACCAGATAGCCTCCCTGATAGAAGTAACTCTGCTATTTGTAGCTTCTGTAAGCATGCTTGCTTGAATAATGGGAAAAATAAGACATTTTTGGGGAGGGACTAGCAATCTGAATCTGTGCCAGTAACCTAATGTATATTCTTATCAGCCTATAGCAGTGGTTCTCAACCTTCCTAATGCCGCGACCCTTTAATACAGTTCCTCATATTGTGGTGACCCCCAACCATAACATTATTTTCGTTGCTACTTCATAACTGTAATTTTGCTACTGTTATGAATCGTAATGTAAATATCTGATATGCAGGATGTATTTTCATTGTTACAAATGAACATAATTAAAGCAAAGTGATTAATCACAAAAACAATATGTAATTATATATGTGTTTTCCGATGGTCTTAGGCGACCCCTGTGAAAGGGTCGTTCAACCCCCAAAGGGGTCGAGACCCACAGGTTGAGAACCCCTGGCCTATAATCTAGTTACTGCCCCCTCTTAATTATCTGGTCCTGCAAGCCGCTCTGCCGGCATGGGAGTCTGGTCTGTCCTTGGTTCCTCCCATGCCAGGTGTCTTCTGGTTATCTGAGCTGTGCTCAAGGCTGCAAGCTTTCTACGGGATATCTGCTCAGCTAAGCACACTGCCCCCATCCCAGCACATGGGTTTTTTGCCTTTATAAGCTAACCCCTAAGTTCATTCGGGGCCGCAAGGTTTTGGAGAGACATTAGTGCTCTTGCTGCCGCCCGTGTTTGCAATAAAGACTCCAAATTTGGCCCTCTGACTGTGGCGTCTTCTGTTTAGCTCGCTGAATTTCCAATATGACACCTGGAGGCTGGAAGTCCAGGATCCAGGTGTGGGCAGGGCTGGTTCCCTGAAGGTCTCTGTCCTTGGTGTGTAGATGGCCATCTCCTCCTGTGTCCTCACATAGCCGTGCCTCTGTGTGCATCTGTGTTCTAATGTCCTCCTCTTTTTTAAAAAAATATATTTTATTGATTTCTTTTTTTTTACAGAGAGGAAGAGAGAGGGATAGAGAGTTAGAGAGAAACATCGATCAGCTGCCTCCTGCACACCCCCCACTGGGGATGTGCCCGCAACCAAGGTACATGCCCTTGACCAGAATCGAACCTGGGACCCTTCAGTCTGCAGGCCGGCGCTCTATCCACTGAGCCAAACTGGTTAGAGCTAATGTCCTCCTCTTCTAAGAACACTAGTTATATAAGGGGAGGACCCTCATTTCACTTTAATTACCTCTTTAAAGGTACTGTCTCCAAAAACAGCTCCAACTGAAGCCTGGATATTAGGGCTCCACCTTAAGGTAATGCCCAACTGAAATTGCGATCGCCACAGGACAAGGCATAGGCCTTCTGTCTTGGGAACTTGGGGGCTTGCATGCACCACCTGGGTCTTGTCAGTTTTGTGAGTTTTTTAAAATAATATATTTTTATTGATTTCAGAGGGAAAGGGAGAGGGAGAGAGAGATAGAAACACCAATGATGAGAGAGAATTATTGATCAGCTGCCTCCTGCACATCCCTACTGGGGATTGAGCCTGCCACCCGGACATGTGCCCTTAAGCAGAATCGAACCTGGGACCCTTCGACGCTCTATGCACTGAGCCAAACCGGCTAGTGCTTGTGAGCTTTCTTTAAAATACTCCCTCCGTACCATAATAATAGTAGTAGTTGATGAATGTAATTTGTCCCATAATAATAGTAGCAAAAGAAAATAAATATAGAACGCAACATTTATTATCAAAAAACTAGATTAAATTAAACAATAAATTAAAAATAGTACTCCTAATTTTTATTTTGAGTGTTCAGATAGTTTTTGGATTTTTCAATAATTTTGTTACTGCATTTTAAACTTGTAGGTAAGATCCCTTGGCTGCGAAGCTTTGCTTTCCCTATGCGTGAGCTTAAAATTATTGGAGCCATCGTTCTTCATTGCTTCCAGCGTAACTTGTTGAAGTGACAGAAGCGTATTATCCAGAATTTCGGGAGAAATGTTATCAAAGGCTAACACGGCGCCTCTTCTGCTGAGAGGAATATGTCTAAGTTTTCAAGTTTTTCTCCACAATCTTTGCATTTATGTCCACAGTTTTGTTTTTTCAAAGAATCAACATTAGCATAAGATTCTCCTTGACAATTATTTTCGGAAGCACGTTTCCAAATTCTTGCCGAAACCGGTTTGGCTCAGTGGAAGCACGTTTCCAAATTCTTGATATGGCCATTCTGTTGCACTTAAATTGTTTTGCAGGTAACGTAATTGCACCTTTCTGCAACTTTTCCTTTTTCTTTTGATGCATCAAGAACTGGACAATCGCAACTCGATCTTTGCTTGAAAACTCTCTTTTTTTCATTTTAATTTTACAATGGGTTGATATTCAACTGAAATAAAACAATTGGCCCTGGCTGGTTTGGCTCAATGGATAGAGCGTCGGCCTGCGGACTGAAGGGTCCTGAGTTCAATTCTGGCCAAGGGCACATGCCTGGGTTGCGGGCTTGGTCCCCAGTAGGGGGCATCCAGGAGGCGGCCGATCGGTGATTCTCTCTCATCATTGATGTTTCTATCTCTCTATCCCTCTCTTCCTCTCTGAAATCAATAAAAATATTTAAAAAACAAACAACAACAAAAAACCCCCCAAAACAATAGATTTCCATCAGCGGATAAAATTCAAAAAATAGTTATAATTCGTAATAATTAGATTAACCTAAAAATTGAAAGATGTGTCAAAACAAATGACAGATGTCATGAAACACTGATTTTGATTGAAGGCTTCAAAATTTTGCGCTACAACATAACTTACAGCTACATTCGCCAATAATTCCTGTATAAATATTCACTTGCTACTATTATTATGGGACAGAGGGAGTATGTTTTTATAGATTTTGAGAGAGGAAGGGAGAAGGATAGAGGGATAGAAACATCGATGAGAGAGAAACATCATTGATCGGCTGCCTCCTGCACACTCCCCACTGGGGACTGAGCCCAAACCCCGGCATGTGCCTTAACCAGGAATTGAACCAGTGACCTCTTGGTTCACAGTTCAGTGCTTAACCACTGAGCCACACCAGCCAGGCAGTTTTGTGAGCTTTTGATGGTGGTGTTTTAGGTTCTGTTGTCACTGGCTGTCCCAGGCCTAACCTAAGGAGCCAATCTGGGTGTCATCCATGGTCCCATCTCTAAGACCAATTCCTTGATGCTGTGACACAATCACCATCTCATGCCTGAGCTGATACCTTAACGTGGTTTGCCATCTCTCACTCAGACATGGTGTCTGAGATGCTCAAAAGTCCATTAACTTCAAGAGGTGGAGCCTTGAAAGGACTGATCCATCCTGGTTATCTGAGCTGTGCTCAAGGCGGCAAGCTTTCTACAGGATATCCAACCATTGAACATGCCCTTTGTGCTCACTTAGCTACTTAAAACAAACAAACAAACAAACCACAAAAATCCCTCTCCGTGTCCTTGTCAACCTGGGATGGCCATGAGGATGAAGGGCTGAATCTGGGCATAGAACTGTCCCCCTGCCTATCCCTGTCTTCCCACCTGGCTCAGGAGCAGGCCAGTGGGGTAAGCCTCTGTGCCTGGTGGGGTCTCTGGTATCAGCTCAGGCATGAGATGGTGGTTGTATCACCTGGACTCTTCCCCACAGAGATCACAGCCCCACACTCCCCTCCAGGTTCATCAGAGTTAGCTCTGCCCCATCTCTGGCCTCCCACCTCTGTCCCCTCCCCTAGCAGACCCCTCAAGAGCACACAACTTGCCCCCACCTCAAGACTGGGCCCAGTCCTAGCCGGCTTGGCTCAGTGGTTAGGGCATCAGCCTGAGGACTGAAGGGTCCAGGGTTTGATTCCAGTCAAGGGCACATGCCTGGGTTGCGGGCTCGATCCTCAGTAGGGGGCCTGCAAGGAGGCAGCCGATCAATGATTCTCTCTCATCATTGATGTTTCTATGTCTCCCTTCCTCTCTGAAATCAATAAAAATACATTTAAAAAGAGACATTAACAATGTAGAGTTAAAAAAAAAAAAAAAGCTTGGGCCCAGATACCACCTCCCAGCAAAGCTGCTCTAACCATCTATGAATGCATTTCTCCAACTTTCTATTTGAAATATTTAACTTACAGAAATTGTGAATCATAAAATAAACTGTACCACCCTTCACCTAGATTCACCAATTGTCAACGTTTTGCCCTGTCTGTCTGTCTGTCTGCTATGTCCTTGCTGGTCTTCTGCTCACACAGCTCCCACTTGTGGGGCTGGCCCCTTCTGGGGTCTGTGCTCCCCAAACTCTGATTTCCCAGCTGGGCCAAGCGCGTGGTGAGGGGCACAAGCAGCATGCCCAGAACCCCCAGACCCTCCATCCCGCCCAGCTGGCTTCCTGGCTGTGACCAGTCAGACCTGGTATGTGGCTCCCCTGACCACTGGCCCTTCGTGGAGGTCTTCCTCTGCCACCGGGCATTCCAAAGGTGACCCAGCACCTCCCTGCCAGCCCCTGAGGACAACACGGGGTGGGGGCACATTCCTCCAGCCTCACGTCAGCCTGTACCCCAGCCAGCAGAGAAAACTGCTTCCCACTGGCCCTGCTGCAGGAAGGGCCAGCAGGCAACCTGGGGCCACCTGGAATCTTCCTGACATCCCAGTCAAGGCTAAGCCCAGCCTGCTTCACTACCTGGGCTGTTTAAATGCAAATTAACTAAAAAATGTCAAATGAACATTCCAGTTTCTCCCCACTTGGCAATGCCTCAGTGAATGGAACAGACAGCACCTCCCACCATCCTGGAGTCTGCCAGCCAGCGCTGCTCCCGGGCCCCTCCTCCAGGAAGCCTTCCTGGGTCTCCGCTGTAGCCTGTCCATCCTCACACTAGGGACCCTGGCATATGAGCACCACACAACTGCCGCCCCTTCTCAGTCCCCATTGCTGCTTCTCATGCCACAGCTCTGGAAGGAGCTGTGGCCAGGCCTCAGGAGGTTCCCAGGAGCTGGGGCTGCAGCCAGATGCAAATGTGCGCTCTCCTGCCTCTGAGGCCACAGGACTGGAGTCATCAGGAGGGGTGGGGAGCTAAGAGCTGGGAAATGGCGGGTGTGGGGGTCTGACCCCACTTCCCAGATGCTGCTGAGCCAGGGGTGGTTTCCTGTTATTCTCTCCTCATGGCCTCCTCCCTTCCCAAACGCAGGATAAGGAAGTTGCCCTGTTCTGGGGGTGTCAGAGCACCCCCTCCCTGCAGTCTCCCTGAGTAGCCGGGGAGCTGGCTCCAGCCATGGAAACGGATGAGGATGAGACGAGGCCATTCCATCTGATCCTGCCCCAGGGAAGGAAGAGGTGCTGGAGACAGAATCAATGGCCAATGAGCAGTGATTCAATCAATTTGTGCCTGTGTGAGGAAGGCTCTGTCAACTTCATCAGGGGTTTGGAGAGCTTCTGGGTTGGTGGAAGTGTGGAGATGCAGGGAGAGCAGTGGGCACAGAAAGCATGGAAGCCCCATACCCTGCCCTGCGCATCTTCCATCTGGATGTTCTGAATTATCTTATCTAATAAAGAGGGAATATGCAAATTGACTGTCACACCATAATGGTCAAGATGGCTACGCCCACAGCGGAGGCAGGGATTCTATAACACAAGATGGCTGCACACACAGCGGAGGCTGAGTTCCTGTAATGAGCCTTAAAGAGCAATCAGTAGGGACCTGAGGCTGTGTGGCGCTGGGCTGGGGCAGGAGACCTGAGGCTGCACGCCCCCGCCTGGCAGGGCTTGATGGGGAACCTCAGGCTGTGCCCCCGCCCGGCAGGGCTTGATGGGGGACCTCAGGCCACGTCCCCTGCCCCGGGCTGGAGGACCTGGGGCCATGTTCCCTGCCCTGGCGCCAGGCCGGGGGACCTGAGGCCATGCCCCCCATCATGTGGGGCTTGCCAGGGGACCTCTAGGCACGCCCCCTGCCCTGGCTGGGAGACCTCAGACTGCTACCCCTGCCCCGGTGCCAGGCCGGGGGACCTCAGGCTGCCCCCCCCCCCCCTGCCCTGGCAGGGCTTGATGGGGGTGGGGCTGGCCAGGTCTGGATCTAGCCCAATGGGGGTGGGGCCGGCTGGGTCTGGGTCTCACGTGATTTCGAGGTGCACGTGGGTGGGCGGGGACTTGACTCTGGTTCCCTTGGCATGCCCCAGACTCTGTCAGGATGAAGATTTTCATATACATTTTACTAATTTTCTTTCATCTCTGACACTTCTATTATAGAGAAAGGGCAAACAGCAATATTAAAATATTTCCTCTAATTAATACCCTTTTAATGTGCACGAATTTCATGCACCGAGTCACTAATATTCTTTATAATAAGCTGGCAATAGTAAGTCATGTTCCTCTGAATTCTGTGAGCCACTCCAGCAAATTAATGGAACCCAAGGACAGGGTTGTGGGAGCCTCAAACTAGAGGCTCTGGTTCTTCACCTGTGGGACACCCAGCTGAATTGCTTGCGGTGTGGACCTCCTGCGCGCGTGCATCTTTGGTGATCAGAGTGTTATTAAGTGAAAGGAGTGTGAGCGTAAACAACACACAGGATGGATTTTCATGCACAAAGCCAAGAGCGGAGTCATAGGAGGTATCCCCACACCCATGTCTATGCAGCACATTCACAACAGCCACGGGGTGGAAGCACCCCAAGTGTCCCGCAATGAGGCAGGTAAACAAAATGTAAGGGGATGTTATTCAGCCTTAAAAAGGAAGGAAATGCTGACACACTGTGGATAAGCCTGGAGGACATCGTTCACAGTGGCATCAGCAATTCCTCTATGAGTCCCCAGAGAAGTCAGGTTCACAGAGAGAGTGGAGGGGAGCAGGGGGATGCCAGCGGGTGAGGAGAGGGGGACGGGAGTTTGATGGGTATGGTGTTTCAATGTGGGAAGATGAGAAAGTGCTGGATGGCGGGGATGGCTGCACGACACTGGGCATGCGCTTAATGCTCCTGAACTGTGCACCTGAAAAGCGCTGAGGCGGCAGTAAGCAAGCAGAAACTGCTCAGACAATCCATGGCAGGCCAGGGCAGGCGCGCCGGGCCTGGAACAGGATCCAACCCCGCGGGCAGGGCGGGGCGTGGGGCTGACGACCAGCCCGAGGCTCCGCCCCATCCACGTGCCCGCACTTGTTCCGCCGGCCGCCGGGGGCCGCTGTGGAGCCCACCGTGGCCGGGTCGCTCCTTCCCGCCGCCGTGCTCGTGCCCAAGATGGCGGCCGCGGCGCTGTTCCGGGGCGCGGCTCCAGGGTATGGGGGACCTGCCTGGCGCTGGCGGCTGCGCGCGATTTCAAGGCACCGCCTGGCCTCTGGCTCGGGCGGCCACGGCAGCGACTCCGCTGACGGCGCGGCCTGGGCCTGCTTCCCGCTGGGCGAACGCGCCCTGGTGCGCGTGCGCGGGCCGGACTCGGCCCCATTCCTCCTGGGGCTGCTGACCAATGACCTGCCGCTTCCGGCTCCTGCGGACGGTGCGGCCTCGCCCCCCGCGCGTGCGGGCTACGCCCACTTTCTCAACGTCCAGGGACGCACGCTGTATGACGTCATTCTCTATGGGTGAGAGCTGATTGTGGGGAGAAGGGGAGCCAGGGGAGGCGCACCTTGGGGGAAAGTGGAGAGTCAGAGGGAAGAGGACCACCCCAGCGAGTGGTCGGGAGCTGGGAGGAGGGGCATTTATGGGAAGGGCACCGGAAAATGGGAGGGCTTCCGGCAAGGCTTCCGTAGGTGGGCGGGAGGGGCCGAGGGACGGGGCGGGAGGGGCCGAGGGGCGGGACGGGAGGGGCCGAGGGGCGGGGTGGGCGGGCTCTGGTGCTGGTGGTTGCCGGGCGCCGCCGCACCTGCCCTTCGCTCCGCTTCAGTCTTGCCCTGGTCGCCCTGTCTTCATGGCCCGGAAAAGGGAGCCACGACTACAGGGAGTTGCTTCTGCGTGAGCGGCTTGTGCCACGACTTTCCGAGTTCTGGGTGTCCTCCGCATTTCCCTCCCAAGTCTCCGTGTATCCAGGGAGAGCCGTGTTTGGTGTTTTACATCCATCTGGCGACATTCCCATGACCCACGTGCCGGTCGTGGGACCGCCCACCAGCGCGCTTCCAGTGTGTGGGAGCCCCCCGGGCGGGCCCGCACCCTGGGGCGCGCTGCCCGCTCGCTGTGGGCGGCCGCCTCTTTCTCACTGGACTCGCAGGAGCTCGTTCTAGAGTAGCTTGTTGAGAGGTGGATGCTTCGGGTGACTTGGACTCGTTATAGCTCTGCAAGTGGTCTTACCTGATGGTTTGCCTGGAATAAAACCCCAGGAGCAGAATTGTCACTGAGAATTGTGAAACCATGGCCCGTCTTCCTGAGCTGGTGTTTCTGTTGGGAAGCTTCACGCCTTCTTGTTTTGGGGCCCTGCAAGCTTGTAGAGCAAGCATGTCAAACTTGCGGCCCACAACGAATATTTTTGCGGCCCAGCCAATATAACGGTATGTAGGAAACATTTTAATAAAAATTTCGTAACTTAATTTTTACAATATTCAGTTGTACATAATTATTAATAACGAACTACAACGTTCGCTAATTACTGATTACTATAATCTTGTTGCATTCATTTCCCTTAAGCACCTATGCGCAGGCGCACCATTTCTCTCCACTAATACTAGCAGCGAATATTTTAGTAGCCCATTGCCACATCATTAGTCTTGTACTGACTTGTTTGGTGTGCGCAACAGGAAATATTTCGCTTTCCGAGAACAAGAAAAATAGGTTTATTTGCGTTACGCTTATTAATTTGTGCAGTTATTCAGTGTTGTAATTTAGTGTTCAAGAAAAATATTAATTTTTATTAAAATGTTATATTTATGTTAACAATGACTCATTTATTTCAGCCCTTTGTATTCAGCAGGTCTCTATCGAAATAAACCTATGTTTCTATGAAAATTGAAGCTTTTGTTTTTTTGCGGCCCACATAAACTTAAACCTTGTTTATTTGGCCCATGTTAGCCTTTGAGTTTGACATGCTTGTTGTAGAGGCTCTTCATCTGATGATTATTTTGGGTCTTCTTTCCTGTGGTGTTGCCAGAAGCTTGGTGGGTGCTGTGGCAGTGAATGCGTCAGTAGGTATGCCCTGCAGACAGTCACCGCCTGCTTTCCTATGTTAGTGGATGTTGCCATGCCCATTTGTTTGCAATAGATTTGGGTCCAATAGATTTGTGATAGACGCCCAAGCCCAAATTGTTTATTATCTGGCCTTCTACAGAAAACATTTGCCACCCCTGTTGTGTTCCATTCAGAGATGCCATCATCTTTGTCTCACATATCTTACTACATTCCTCTAATTGCTTTAATTTGCTTATGTTAGAACTTGCAAGGTTTTTTTTTTAATTATCTTGAGCCCTCTATCAGTAATTTTCAGTAACATCTATTTCAGTCATTACTCTTTAATTTATCAGCATTGTAATGATGTGTTTTTTTTAAAAAAAAAAACTTTTTTATTGATTTCAGAGAGGAAGGAAGAGGAGAGAGAGATAGAAACATCAATGATGAGAGAGAATCTTTGATTGGCTGCCAGCTGCATGCCCCCTACGGGGGATCGAACCCAAACCCTGGTGCCCTTGACTGGAATGGAACCAGCGACCCTTTAATCCACAGGGCGATGCTCTATTCACTGAGCCAAACTGGCTTGGGTTGCAATGATGTTTTGATTCTCAAATTTTGTTGCTGTGTCTGCCATCTGCCTTTACATCCTTTTGCCTTTGTGTTCTTTTTATGAGTTTATATTCTTGTTAGAGGCCTGGTGCACGAAATTTGTGCACTGGTAGGGTCCCTAGGCCTAGCCAGCAATCAGGGCCGATCGGGGCCTTCCTTCCCCTGGCTGCCAACTGCTGGTCAGGGCCTTCCTTTGTTTCACACCGCCCCCTGGTGGTCAGCACACGTCATAGCGAGCGGTCAAACTGCCGGTCAGTCAAACTCTGGTGGGGACAATTTGCATATTAGCCTTTATTATATAGGATAAGTTGCTCTATGGCGTAAGGCAGTTTCTTAGTTTTTCTTTCTTCATACTTTCCCTGTAGTCTGGAAGGTCATTGCCTAGCTGCTGTGCCAGCAGGTCTTGTCCCAGATATCAAATTTGTGATAGCAGATTTGGCATCACTTTCTGGATGTTGCTTGTGCCCTGATTTTATTTTTTTTTTAAATAATTAAATCTTTATTGTTCAGATTATTACATTTGTTCCTCCTTTTTTTCCCCCCATAACTCCCCTCCTTCCAGTTCCCACCCCACCCTCCGCCCTCACTCCCCACCCACTGTCCTCATCCATAGGTGCACGATTTTTGTCCAGTCTCTTCCCGCATCTCCCACACCCCTTTCCCCCCCAAGAATAGTGAGTCCATTCCCTTTCTATGTCCCTGATTCTATTATAATCAACAGTTCATTCTGTTCATCAGATTATTCATTCACTTGATTCTTAGATTCACTTGTTGATAGGTGCATGTTTGTTGTTCATAATTTGTATCTTTACCTTTTTCTTCTTCTTCCTCTTCTTAAAGGATACCTTTCAGCATTTCATATAATACTGGTTTGGTGGTGATGAACTCCTTTAGCTTTTCCTTATCTGTGAAGCTCTTTATCTGACCTTCAATTCTGAATGATAGCTTTGCTGGATAAAGTAATCTTGGTTGTAGGTTCTTGGCATTCATCATTTTAAATATTTCTTGCCACTCCCTTCTGGCCTGCAAAGTTTCTGTTGAGAAATCAGCTGACAGTCGTATGGGTATTCCCTTGTAGGTAACTGAGTTTCTTTCTCTTGCTGCTTTTAAGATTCTCTCTTTGTCTTTTTCTCTTGGCATTTTAATTATGATGTGTCTTGGTGTGGTCCTCTTTGGATTCCTTTTGTTTGGGGTTCTCTGCGCTTCCTGGACTTGTAAGTCCATTTCTTTCACCAGGTGGGGGAAGTTTTCTGTCATTATTTCTTCAAATAGGTTTTCAGTATCTTGCTCTCTCTCATGTTCTGGCACCCCTATAATTCTGATGTTGGTACGCTTGAAGCTGTCCCAGAGGTTCCTTACACTATCTTCGTATTTTCGGATTCTTTTTTCATGTTGCTTTTCCGGTTGGGTGCTTTTTGCTTCTTCGCATTTCAAATCTTTGACTTGATTCTTGCGCTCCTCTGGTCTGCTGTTGGGAGTCTGTACAATATTCTTCATTTCAGTCAGTGTATGCTTAGTTTCTAGTTGGTTCTTTATCATAGCATCAAGGGTCTCATTAGATTTCTTGTAGATCTGATTAAGTTTATCGGCAGCTTCTAGACAGTTCTTGAGAGCCCTTAAAAGTGTGGTTCTGAACTCTATATCCTCCATGGGCAATTTTGTCCTGTTTCTTTGTCTCCGCATTTTTTATGCTTTCTTGGTGCACCCCCTAGTGGTCTTTGTGTGCAGTCTTGTTGTAGTTAAGCCTTGATTGTTGTAGTTGATACTGGGGGGATTTGACCTCCAGGCCAACTGGCTATGAGAATCAGCTGTGTCTGCAGTGGGGAAACTTCTGTCCTCTGGGGAGGTGCTAATCTAGCCTTTGCCTGAGGCTATCCGGCAAATGGCTCTGTGTAGGGCTTGGGCAGGTCGGGTAGCAGGGGATCAAACAGGGCGGGTGGAGGGAGCAGTTATGGCTGCTCTCAGTCCCATTCCCAGAGGCTATGCCTCTCAGAGTCCCAGCAACCGCTGCAAACCTCAGAGAGAAAGCTACCCTCGAGTTCCGACCGATGCCAGACAGTCCTGCTTCTCCCGTTTGAGTCTGGGTCCCTAGAGACTCGCCCAGAACTGGAGCTCAGAGCCTGAGCCTCCCTCCCGATTGAAAACGACAACCGCACCCTCAGCCACCAGCCCGCTCCGCTCGCACCTCTGCACCTTTGTATTTTCCGCACTGCGCCTCCTCTGAGGCTCGGTATGCTGTTCTCTTTCCTTCTAGTTGAAGAATTTCCCCTCAGCCAGCTTTCCCGTGGTTCTGGGTGATGTCCGTTCCGTCTTTTAGTTGTATTTTTGAAGTGGTTGTGCGAGGCAGCAATCTCCGGTGTTTACCTATGCTGCCATCTTGGATCTTCTCCTGTGCCCTGATTTGACCTGGAGAAAAATTAGTTTTTCTCTCCCACTAATTCCTGAGAATGGGATATCGCTTACTGTTTGGTGTGCTAATGGAATTGAGGGCCACTGTAATGATACTTCCTGACCCTCGTTTAGAATGGGTCTTCATTCCATCAAATACACCAGAGAGGTAATGTGTTGGTTCCCCTCAGCAGTGGAGGGAAGGGGGCATGCGGACATGCCCCGTTCCTTGAATGGGTGCTCCTGGAACTGGGGGGTTGGTGGGTGATGTCCAGATTCATCTTCAAGTTCTCTTCTGTGATGTGAGGCTTTGGGGCCACAGTCCATTCTCCTGCCCCGCCCGATATCTCTTTTCTGGCCTAACCGCTCTTGTTAGTTCATGGGCTTAATTCATATGCTTCTTCCCACCTGGTTGCTGTTGGCCATTTACCTATGTCTGATCTCTTTGGGAAGAGAGCAACATTGTGTTTGACCACCTCCTTGGAGGCCCATGTGCCTTTCTGCTTTCTCTGTGTTAGCTCCCTACCTGCTGTTTTCTCTGCATCTCTCTCTCTCTCTGGAATTTTTCATTTTAACTCTCACGCTTCTAATTTCCCATCCTTGAGTCATTTCTCAGAGCACCCTGTTGTGTCTTGGGTGCAGCAACTTCTCTCAGGTGTAGCTTTTTGTTTATAAAGTAGATTTTACTTAGGTCAACCTTAAAAATAAAATAGCCTGTTATTTTACCAGCATAATGAGTTTATTCGGGAATAGCAGAGGTATTGCAACTGGGGACATGCAAACCATGGTGAAACCACACACAAGTCTAGAGAGAAGAGCTACTTTTATTTTATTAAATACTAGAGGCCCGGTGCACAAAAATTTGTGCACTCATGGGTAGGGGGTCCCTCAGCCCGGCCTGTGCCCTCTCGCAGTCTGGGACCCCTCGGGGGTGACCACTTGCTGGCTTAGGCCTGCTCCCCGGGGGATTGGGCCTAAGATGGCAATCAGACATCCCTCTGGCAGCCCGGCAGTCCTCGGGGGATGCCCACTTGCCAGTAGGGAGCAGACCTAAGCTGCAGTCGGACATCCTTGGCGCTGCTGAGGAGGCAGGAGAGGCTCCCACCACCACCGCTGTACTGGCAGCCATCAGCCTGGCTTGTGGCTGAGCAGAGCTCCTCCCATGTGAGAGCGACCTGACCACCAGGGGGCAGCTCCTGCATTGAGCATCTGCCCCCTGGTGGTCAGTGTGTGTCATAGTGACCAGTCATTCCCAGTCCTTCTGCTATTAGGGTCAGTTTGCATATTATCCTTTTACTCTATAGAATAGAGGCCTGGTGCACGGGTGGGGGCCGGCTGGTTTGCCCTGAATGGTGATCCGGATCAGGGCGGGGGTCCCTCTTGGGTGCCTGGCCAGCCTGGATGACAGGCTGATGGCTGTTTGCAGCTGGTCACACCCCCTTCAGGGTGGGGGTCCCCACTGGGGTGCCTGGCAGTCTGGGTGAGGGGCTGAGGGCCGTTTTCAGGCTGGTGGGCAACTGAAGCTCCCAGCCTCTTTTTTTAAATTTTAAAAAAAATTTTTTTTATTCTGGAATTTATTTACCTTCTATAGCTGTCACTGGAGCTGAGAGCCGGCTCCAGCTCTGAGGCCATGGCTGGCTGAAAGCAGGTATCTGAGTTTGTTTAGCTTCTATAATTGAAACTCTGTTGCCATCACTGGTGCTTTAAGCTCTGAGCCCGCTGGAGGCTGAAAGCAGGTCTCTGGGTTTGTTTAGCTTCTATAATTGCAACATCGTTGCATCTGGAGGTCAGAGCTGGGCTGCGACAGGCGGGGAACCTTGGCTTTCTCCATCACTGGAGCAAGCAAACCTCCTGTTCGCTTCAGCTGCCTGGCTGCCGACTGCCATCTTGGTTGGCAGTTAATTTGCATATCTCACTGATTAGCCAATGGGAAGGGTAGCGAAGTTACAGTTAATTACCATGTTTGTCTATTATTAGATAGGATATTTTTATTGATTTCAGAGAGGAAGGGAGAGGGAGAGATAGAAACATCGATGAGAGAGAATTATTGGTTGGCTGCCTCCTGTACACCCCACACTGGGGATCAGCGTGCAACCTGGGCATGTGCCCTGACCAGGAATCGAACCCTGACCTCCTGGTTCATAGGTTGACGCTTAACCACTGAGCCATGCCAGCAGAGGAAAGAAGGGCGTTGGCAGAGGTTGTTGTTTATTGGAGGAGAGCAAGAGTTCTGGGTGGTGGTAGCTTCTCATTGGCTGAATGTGGTGATTCTGTTGCTAGGCAGAGAAAAATCTTTCTTCTTCCTGCTGGAGTCTGCAAAAGGCAGTGAGTGGAATTCATGAGAACTTATGCTTAAAGGCTTCCTGACCGTGATTTTTTTTTTTAATAGATTTTATTGATTTTTTACAGAGAGGAAGGGAGAGGGGTAGAGAGTTAGAAACATCGATCAGCTGTTTCCTGCACACCCCCTACTGGGGATGTGCCCGCAACCAAGGTACATGCCCTTGACTGGAATCGAACCTGGGACCTTTCAGTCCGCAGGCCGACGCTCTATCCACTGAGCCAAACCGGTTACGGCTTCTTGACCGTGATTTTAATGAGGTGTTTCTTTATTCACTTATACACGTTTAGAGCAATTTTAACAAAATTGAAGGGAAGGTACAGAGATTTCCCATCCACACATAGTATGGGAAATCTGCACTGCCAGCGTGGTGCATTTGTTACATATGATGAACCCATATGGACCAGCGTCCATTGTTTACATTAGTAGGTTCAGTCTTGGTGTTGTGCATTTTGTGGGTTTGGACAAATGGATAATGACATGTATCCAGCACTGCAGTATCGTAGAGTAGCTTCACTGCCTGAAAATCACCTGTGCTCCCACAATTCATCCCTCCCCTCCACCAACCCCTGGCAACCACTGATCTTTTTACTGCCTCCTAGTTTTTGCCTTTCCCAGAATGTCAGATAGTTGGATTGTATAGTATGTGGTCGCCTCTGATTGGCTCCTTTCATTTAGTAATACATATTTAAGTTTCCTCCATATCTTTTTTTTAAAATATATTTTTATTGATTTCAGAGAGGAAAAGATAGAAACATCAATGATGAGAGGGAATCATGGGTTGACTGCCTCCTGCACGCCCCCTACTGGGGATTGAGCCCACAACCTGGGCATGTGCCCCTAACCAGAATTGAACTTTGGACCCCTTCAGTCCACAGGCCAACGCTGAGCCAAACCAGCTAGGGCTCCTCAATATTTTGATGGCTTGTGATAGCTGATTTCTTTGTAGTGCCGAATAATATTGGTTGTAGCATAGTTTATTTATTTGTTCACTTATTAAAGGACATCTTGGTTGCTCCCAAGTTTTGGCAATCCTATATAATAAAAGTGAACTCTCGGCTGGGAGTTTGTCTGGGAGTTCGACCAGAGGGGCAGGGCCGGCCAGGGGAAGGGAGGGAGGCTTGGCCGGTGGCCGGCAGCCACTAGGGACCCAAAGTTCATGCACTGGGCCTCTAGTTATGAATAAAGCTGCTGTAAACATCTGTGTGCAGGTTTGTGTGTCGACATGTTTTCAACTCTGAGTTAATACCAAGGAGCATATGTTTAGTTTTGTAAGAAACCTTCCAATGTGGATGCACCATTTTGCATTCCCACCAGCTCCTGTTGCCCTGTATCCTCACCCATGTTTGATGATGTCAGTGTTCTGGATGTTGACCATGCTAGTAGGTGTGTATTTGTGTATCCCTGAGGTCATATGATGTGGAGCATCTTTTCATGGCTCATTTGCCTTCTGTGTACATCTTCTTTGGTGAGGTATCTGTTAAGGTCTTTTGGCCCATTTTTAAATTAGGTTGTTTGTTTTCTTATTGTTGGGTTTTAACTTTTTTTGTGGGTTTTGGATGACAGTTCTTTGTAAGAGGAGACTTTTAAAATATTTTATTTCACGCCGAAACCGGTTTGGCTCAGTGGATAGAGCGTCAGCCTGCGGACTGAAAGGTCCCAGGTTCGATTCCGGTCAAGGGCATGTACCTGGGTTGCGGGCACATCCCCAGTAGGAGATGTGCAGGAGGCAGCTGATCAATGTTTCTCTCTCATTGATGTTTCTAGCTCTCTATCTCTCTCCCTTCCTCTCTGTAAAAAATCAATAATAAAAAAAAAATTTTTTATTTCAGTCTGTGGCCTGTCTCCTATTTCCTCTGAAGAGATTGTATTTGTTGTTGTTCTTAATTCTCACCCAAGGATATTTTTTTCCATTGATTTTTTTAGAGAGGAAGGGGGGGAAGAAAGAGGAGAGAGAAGCATTGATGTGAGAGAGACACATCAATTGGTTGCCACCCACATACTCACCGACTAGTACTGGGGATGGAACCTGCAACCCAGGTATGTGCTCTCGACCAGAACCAAACCCACAACCCTTCAGTGTGCAGGCCAGTACTCTTACCACTGAGCCACACTGGCCAGGGCTTAAATATGTTTTTATTTATTTTTTAGAGAGAGAAGAAGGGAGAGGGAGACAGCGAAACATCAGTGAAAGAGAGAAACATCAATTAGCTGTCTCCTGACCCCCTCCCCCCCCAACTAGGGATTGAGCCCACAACCTGGGCATGTGCCCTAACCAAGAATTGATGGTGAACTCTCCATGCATGGGATGATGCTCAACTAACTGAGCCACATCAGCTAGGGCAAGGCTGTAGTTTTTGAAGGTCTTTTCTCATTCCGACCACATGTGTGTTTCCTGGGCCTCCCACTTCTTGGTGGAGGCCTTCCTCACCTGCTGGCTGCTGAGGAGATGCTCCTGGCTCTGGTTCCAGCTGTGCTGCTTTGGTGGGACACTCTCATATCTGTATGCTAGTCTTTGGGGGGTGTTTTGCCTGGGCTGCCACTAGGGTTCAGATGGTCCCCCACTTCCTTGTTTCCACTCATGATGGCTCTACCTCTACCTAAGATTTTTTTTATTTATTTATTTGTGTATTTTTAAATATATTTTTTAAATTGATTTCAGAGAGGAAGGGAGAGGGAGGGCGAGATTGAAACATCAATGATGAGAGAGAATCATTGACTGGCTGCCTCCTGCATGCCCCCTACTGGGGATTGAGCCCACAACCCAGGCATGTGCCCTTAACTGGAATTGAACCTGGGACCCTTCATTCTGCAAGCTGACGCTCTACCCACTGAGCCAAACCAACTAGGGCTACCCAAGATTTTAAAAGTAAAAATATACCTGCACATGGTTAAAAAAAACTTAAGAATGTTAAAAGGCTTTTGGAAAATGACTGTCAACATTCAGGTAAGATACATTCAAACCTGTGAAGAATTTTTGTGAGTTTATTTGCGCCTAACTGTTGACAATTGCCAGGAAGCAAAATCTCAGCGGATGAAGGATCGAGATAATGCTCCAGAGAATAGTAGTTTTGCACCTTATTTTATATATTACAATCAAAGGAGGAGACATAAATGGGTTACATGAAATCCACTGGTGATAGATTAGGGAGGTGGGAGAAAGCAAAGTGGGGAAACTTCTAGGATTGGATAAAAAGTAAAATGATAGACACTTCTTTTACTTTGATGGGTGCAGGATAGTTAACAGTCAACAACTCAATGACAGTGAGGGGATCTGTGGTCTCCACAGAGCAGTACTTGTACTTTGAGGGGTCTGGAAAAAAAGGAAAATTACTTTGACATTCTAATGATACTAGAGGCCCAATGCACGAAATTCATGCAAGGGGCTTGACCCTTGCAGCCCCGGCTTCATCACCAGGAAGGACATCTGGAAGGTCGTTCGGCTGTCTGGTCTAATTAGCATATTACGCTTTTATTATTATAGATGTTATCATAGATGCAAAAAGACAATAGACAGGCTCAGTTAAGGTAAAGATTGACCCTTGTCAGGGAAGATATGGCCTAGGACATGATTTCTCACCATAAACTGCTTTTAGTTAAGTTTAGTTTCAGATTATCCTTTATGGTTACTTTAGGTCCCTGAATTAGCAAGGTCACCATGCAGACCTCTCCTGAGCTTGTTAGGTTAGCATGTGGCCCCTTTTCGTAAACAACTGTCTGCTGCCTTCCTGCTCACCCACATGGATCTACCCTCCCCAGAAGCAGCTCCTTTGTTTTTTTTTTTTTTAAATATATATTTTATTGATTTTTTACAGAGAAGAAGGGAGAGGGACAGAAAGTCAGAAACATCGATGAGAGAGATCGATCAGCTGCCTCCTGCACGCCCCCCAGTGGTGACGTGCCCGCAACCAAGGTACATGCCCCTGACCGGAATTGAACCCGGGACCCTTGAGTCCACAGGCCGACGCTCTATCCACTGAGCCAAACCGGTTCGGCGAAGCAGCTCCTTTTTAAGAAACTTTTTATTTTGATGTAATTATAGATTCACACGGTGGCAAAAACAATGTACAGGGAGGTCCCATGCCTTGTAACCAGTTCCCTAAATGGCAGCATCTTGCCTGCTGTGTCCAGGGGAAGGACATGGGCCATCCATGGAGAGCTCAGGTTCCTCAGGTTCTGAGTGCTTGAGCGTCTATGAGTACGGGTCTCTGTGATTTGACCATGCATGGATACCCATGTGACCTTGAACAAGATGGAGCTACTCTATCATCACTAGGCTCCCTCCTCCTTGCCACCCCCTCAGCCCTCTAGCCCCTTCCCCGTTCTCCCTCCATCTCTGTGATTATGGCATTATAGGAATGTTGTACAAATGGTCACTGCCCATAACCTCCTTCATCTCCATCTAGCTGGGGTCAGTGGTCCATTCTGCTTCCTTGCTGAGAAGTATTCCATCGAGGGGATGAACCACAGTCTGTTTAACTTTTCTCCCACTGAAGGGCAGTTTGGTGTCACTTTTTGGCTATTATGGATAAAACTGCTACTAACATTCGTGTATAGGTTCTTATGTGAACACAAGTTTCCATTTCTCGGGTAAGTGCCCAGGAGCAGTGGCAGCTGATGGCAGTGCTCAGGTGGTAGTTGATGTTTAGTTTTATAAGGACCTATAACCTTTTCTGGAGCTGCTGTCCTTACATGCCTACCGGCAACACTCAGTGGTCAGCTTCTTACATCATCGCCAGCACGGGGTGGCACTGTGTTTACTTTAGCCCTTCTGACCGCCTACTGCTGACCCTGCTGGATTTAGTGGTTTGTTGTTTGTTTGTTTTGAGAGAGAGAGAGAGATTTGTTTCACTTGTTATACATTCATTGGTTGATTCTTATATGTGCCCTGACCAGGGATCGAACCCACAACCTTGGTGTATCCAGAGATGCTCTGATTAACTGACCCACCCAGCCAGGGCCTGTCCCTGCTGGTTTTGATTTGTGTTTGTGTCTGAGGAGTGACACTGAACTTCTTTTCCTGTTCTTATTTGTGTCACCTTCTCTGAACTCTTCTTGCTGTTTCTTCCGGCTGCTCAGCTGACCTCATTTTTGACGTTCTGTGAGGACATTTGGAAGGTGAGGGGTCAGCTGACTTGCTGTGGCAGGTCCTCTCCCACCCTCCTCACCCTGTTACTCTGCTCCTAGTGGCCCTGTGGCACCTGGTTATGTGAGACGTGTGTATGGACACTACAAGGTGTGTGCATAGGGGGAGTCCACTGAGGTCTGGCGACCAGTTGGTAGGCTCCGGGTGAGGGTTGGGCACCAGATGATGGCCTTTGACTCTTTTCCCTGCTCCCGTCTTAGCTGCCACCATTCTGGGACTTTGCTCAATCCACATCTGCACCCCGGACCCCAGCTGTGCCTGGATGGCTCCACCTAGCCCCACTGTCCCCCGGCCCCACTGTCCCCCAGCCCCACTGTCCCCCGGCCCCACTGTCCCCCGGCCCCACTGTCCCCCAGCCCCACTGTCCCCGGCCCCACTGTCCCCCAGCCCCACTGTCCCCCGGCCCCACTGTCCTCCGGCCCCACTGTCCCCGGCCCCACTGTCCAGTGCTGCACTAGCCTCTCTGTGCTGCTTTATCTGAAGGAGCCGAACCGTCCGTCTGGTCAGCACATCAGAATCCTGGGGGCATTTTTGTGGATGTGGGCTGCCTGGAGTGTGGGTTAGATGGTTCTCGGGCTTGCCTTGGGAAAGTGGGAGGTGGTGTGGTTAGGTATGGCCTCACCGTTCCAGAGGGCCCCCTACCCAACCCAGCTTTAGGACCCTGGCTTATTGGTGGCTTCTGGGGCTAGAGGAGGCAGATCTGTCCTAAGGGTGGGCGTCAGCACCTTTCTGCCTCACCTTGAGTGTCAAGACACAATCTGCTGGCCCTTGGCATGTGCATGTCTGTGCCCGTGGCTTGGGTGGGAGGGATGTGGAGGGGTCCTGTGGTGGCTGTGGGGTCTCCTGTGTGCACTGCACTGCACAGTGGGACCAGAGGATTGGGGGTCCGTGGCTGGGTTCTGCGTGCTGTTTCCACATTGTGATGCCCTGTGGGCCCACCCCCGCACTGTTATTGGTGGAAGTGGGGTTCTTTTTTAAATTTTTTAAAATTGATTTTAGAGAGAGAGAGAGAAACATCAATGAAAGAGAAACATCAATCGCTGCCCCCTGCACATCCCCCCCCCCCAACATGGGATGGAGCCCACAACCCGGGCATGTGCCCTGACTGGGAATTGCACTGGTGACCTCTTGGTGCATGGGTCAATGCTCAACCACTGAGCCACACTAGCCGGACAGGAAGTGGGGTTCTTAGGGTACTGCTGGATGCCCCCAAAGGAAGATGAGATATGGTAGGAAGCTTTATTTCTGTAGAATTACATCCCTAGGTTTCCAAAGTCCCATTTCCCTTCCTCCACTCATGGAAATGTAGCTGGGGTTTCAGTAAAGCTGGAAGCAAAGCCAGTGTCCAGAGTGCCTTTTGCATCATGCTGGAGCTGGTGCAATTCAGCATCAGGCTAGTTACAGTCCATTAACCCATTGTGTGTGGGTCCACATGGCCGTGGGCCCTGGGGTCAAATACAAGGAAGCAGGAGCAAAAGAGCCCCACATGCCAAGTCCCAAGAGAGGGGATTATGTGTTCCAAATCCCTGCACCCCCTTGCCATGGCCACACCCATCCTGGCCAGTGACTTCTTCTCCCAGGTGTGATTGACAGGGAGAACCTTCCCTGTCACCCCAACTTTACAGGGCATGCGTCTCTCTGCCCTTTGTCCAGTCCCTTCCCCCAGTGTTTTGCAGGGAACATGCCTATAATGTCTGGCCTCCCCTTTGTTCCTTTCCTGTTAGTAATTACTAGTTAATTACAAGGGTATCACCACCACAAGCAGTGCCACTGTTCCTCCCGCAGGCACCCGGAGCACACTGACCAAGCTCCCACCTTCCTCCTGGAGTGTGACAGTTCGGTGCTGGGTGCGCTGCAGAAGCACCTGGTGCTGCACAAGATTCGGCGGAGGGTCACGGTGGAGCCATGCCCTGAGTTGCACGTTTGGGCCGTTCTGCCAGCCACTCCTCAGGAGGTGGGTGGGGCTGCGCCACTGCCCAAGCACCAGGGCTCTGCCATCCTCGCCCGTGACCCCCGCACTACCCGCATGGGCTGGCGGCTTCTCACCCAGGACAAGAGCCCTGCCCTGGTGGCCAGGGGCAGGCTCAGGGACGTCTGCGATTATCACCGGCACCGGTACCAGCAAGGTGTGGGGGCACCTGGGGACCAGCGGAGACTGAACTGGTGGAGTGGGAGGGGCTGGAATGCAGGGCCCAATTGAGAGCTGGGAGGCACCGGGAGGAGCCAGTGGAGTGAGCATGGCTGGGGTCAGAGAGGAAGTCTTTTTTCTAGCAAGTAGGATTGAGGACCAGGGGATAGGGAAGTGGTGGCAAGCAGAGGATGGGGTGCTACAGAGGTGGGAGGGGCTATGCCTGGTCTCCCTTGGCTGAGACCTCACCTTGTTTCTCCCTTTCCACCCCCACAGGTGTTCCTGAGGGGGTCCACGACCTGCCCCCAGGAGTGGCCCTACCCCTGGAGTCCAACCTGGTCTTCATGAACGGTGTCAGCTTCACCAAAGGCTGCTATGTTGGCCAGGAGCTGACAGCCCGCACCCACCACACGGGTGTCATCCGAAAGCGCCTCTTCCCAGTGCAGCTCTTGGGCCCCCTCCCTGAGGGTGGCATCACCCCTGGCACCACGGTGCTCACTGAATCTGGACAGGCTGTCGGCAAGTACAGGGCAGGCCAGGGGGATGTGGGGCTGGCCCTGCTGCACTCAGAGAAAATCAAGGGCCCGCTCCACATCAGAACCACAGAGAGCGGCCGGGTGGCCCTGACTGCATCTGTGCCAGACTGGTGGCCCACAGCCACCAAGTAGCCCAGGCGTCCCTGCACTCCCACAGGGCGCCTCTGTCTCCCTCTGCACACTTGCAGGCTGGCCCTGTGAAGACATGCCTCCTTGGAAGGTCCCGAGTGTTCGTGGGATTCCTGCGGCTGCAGGTGTGCCAGGCCTTTCCAGCCGCCGTGCTTCCAGCTGACACCTGCCTCTGCTGGTGGCTCTGTGCTGGAGGAGCCGGAAGCAAGCCTTGCACCTGCCACAGCTGAGCTGAGCCCCATCTGCCAGCACACCAGATGAGGTTCCAAACCGTGTTGCTCTGGAGGCCATTTGTCCATCAGCCAAGGACAGGAGTGAGAAGCTGTGCTTGCGGGGCCTTTCCCCACCACCTGCACCACTCAGCCGGCTTCAGGGCAGGCCTGGCACCGAGGCAGTGCAGCCAAAGGATGGCAAGGGGCAGGTGGCTCTGGGAATTGTCTTTCATGCGGGCTTGGGGCATGTCTCAGGTCAGCAATCATATGTGGCGGGTGTGGTGGTCGTGTTGGCGGATGGAGGCACCAGCTGCCCACCGGCACCACAAAAAGTTCTCCAATCGCACCTCTGCGCTCAGGGTGCTGGCCATAGGAGCCCTGGTACCATTTCACAGGGGGCACTCCAGCTCCACAGCATCGGCCCCTTGGTGGCCTGGGCAGCCACTCCTCCTTCCTGAGCCTGTGTGCAGAGAGGAGCTTCTGCTTGGTTTACCACCGCTGTTTTCTGATGTGACCAGGCCCCCTTTAAACCGCTGATGTCCATCCTCCCACTGCAGTGTGATTGACATTATGGGTGACCCACTGGTGCCTCAGAGTGAATATTAAAGTTTGACTTACAAGCGGCTCATGTGGAATTCTAGTTTCATTTTGTGGAAGGTGCTGGGACTTGGTTTTGTGCAGACTAGATATGTCGAGAAGGTCTCCCTCGAACAGCCAAGCACAGCAGATAAAATCGTTTAGCAAAGTTCTAGGCCCAATTGGACTGACAAGAAGATCAGAGGCCAGGGCTTTGGGGGCTCTGAGCTGTGGTCTGAGGAGGAGGGCCAAGTGGGGAAGGAAGCATCTTGGTGCCTGGCAGGGTGTCACAACCCTGCTGAGAACCTGCAGCCAAATGTAGGTGGGGAGCATGTGAGGGGAAGGGGGCCCACAGTGGGACTGGGGCATTGAAGGTGAGGAGATGGTGAGGGAGATGGGGGAGGGCCCAGCCAGCCCCCAAGGGCAAGGCTCATCCTGATGCACGTCTCCTGGGTGGAGGAAATTAAGTTGTGTCAGCTTCTGGACAGGAAGGCATATAAATGAAGGACTTAGGAGCTCTTGTGTTAATGGCCAGGGCAGTCACCTCTCGCAGCTCTGCCTCTGGCACCTTCTTTGCATCTGTTTTCTTTTACTGAAAATTTAGCCCGCTGGCTAGTCTTTACACTGATGCTGAGACCTTGGCTCAGGAGTCCAGTTCCCTCTGTGTCTGTGTGATCTGAGCCTAGAGGCCAGCCTTGCAGGCCAGGCTGTCCCTCTTGGGTAGACCTGCATCCACAGCCGGTATCTGGGCTAAAGACATTCGCCCTTCTCATGGGACTGCGGTGTTTGTAGCACATCAGAGCCCTGGGCAAGAGTCTGAGCCATGAGAAAATGGGAAAGGAGGCTGGCTCTGGGTTCTTTTCAGCACGGGACATTCTTATAACCGTCTTCAGGGTTCTCCAGGTAACAGGGACCTTAAAATATTTGGATCAGATTCCACATTATAACTTAGTGCTTTTAGAAGGAGACTGCCACACATGGTCAAACCACACCAGCTTTCACAGAAACTTGCAGAAGGTTTGGCCCCTAGTGATTCTGGAGTGGCCTCCAAGTGCCAGTTGGGTCCAGTCTTCACATCTGCCTCCAACTTCATGAACCCTGCTCCATGAAAATTGGTGCAGGTGCCCAGAAGGCTCTTAGCTAGTTTTTACATATGCTTTAGTTTATTTTATAAAAAGTGTAGCTCAGCTGGTGTCGCTTTAGTTGGTTGAATTTTATCCCATGCACCAGAAGGTCGCCGATTGGATTCTAGGTCAGGGCACATGCCCAGGTTGTGGGCTCAATCCCTAGTAGGAGGCAGCTGATCAATGTTTCTCATTGATATTTCTATCTCTCCCCCCCCCCCTCCTCCCTCTGAAATCACTTTTAAAAAACAAAAAATTTAAAAGTGTACAAGTTCTGAAAAATAGGTGGTCATAGTAAAAAAAAAACCCAAAATAGCCCTGCAAGGTAGTGTTTTTAGGAGCCTGTAAGTGTAGGTGTGAAACTTCCTATGGAAACCTTCCTCCAGCTCAAGCCTTCCACAGAGAAGGTTCTAAGGAATAAATAAACCTTTATTGCTAAAAAACCCTGAGGAACCCAGAAACACTCAATCCCCAAAGAAACAAGGTCAGCAGAAAACCCACACATTTTCAGATATTTATGTAACCAGACACACTATGAAAAATGTATATTACTATATTTAAAGAAGTAAAATAAGGAATTTAATATTAGTAAGAGCAAGAGACTGAAAAAGAATCAAGGAAAATTTCTAGAAATAAAATATTTTAAAAGTCCATGGATACAGTTTTTGAAGAATTCGGAAACTGATAATATGACCCTCCGATGAAGAGCTGGTCCTAGAATGAGCACAGAAAGACAGAGGGAAATGAGGATGGGGTGAAGAGGGGCGGAGAGGGATATAACTGATCCAAGGTGGTGGGCGTTACACAGGAGAGGAAAAGACGTGGGGCAGGGGTGGTGTTCACAGAAATAGTGGCTGAGAACTTTCCAGAATTGATGGAAGTCATTCTTTTTTTTCAAATCCTCACCTGAGGATTTGTTGAAAGAGACAAGAGAGGGAAACATAGATGTGTGAGAAAAATTGACCGGTTGCCTCCTGCTAGTACCCTGACCAAGGAGGGAGGGAGGGAGAGAGAGAAAGAGAGAGAGAGAGAGAGAGAGAGAGACAGAGAGAGAGACAGAGAGAGAGAGAGAGAGAAACAAACATAGATGTGTGAGAAAAACTAACCAGTTGCCTCCTGTTCATACCCCGACCAGGCATCAAACCCACAACTTAGGTATGATCTGACTGGGAATTGAACCTGCAACCTTTTGTTGTACAGGTGTTGCTTCAACCAACTGAGCCACCGGCCAGGGTGATGGAAGTCATTCTTAGACTCAGGAAGCCCAGTAGGTCCCCAGCAGTATACAGTCAAGCTTTGGTTCTCTAATGTCTCCCATTTTGAACAGTTCAGTTCTCAACCAATTTGTTCGTGGAAAAAATGTCTTGGTTGTCGAACAAAACTTCAGTTCTCAGCCCCACAATCCTTTCATGCTGATACTTCTGTGACCAGTCACATGTCTCTCAGGGGACAGACAAAGGAGAGAATGTGCGAGTATGAGTCAGTTCACCACTAAACCTTGCGTTGCTAACATCTCAGGAAATTGTGCTGTGAATATTTTCATGTTTATTTTTTTTTGCTTTTGTTGCTGCTCATTGTTATTAAATATGTATAGCAAGTCACCATGGGTCCTAAGAAGGTTAGCGATAGCAGCAAAGTGAAAAGGAAAGTTGTGAGGACAAATTGATAGAGCTTAAAAAAGAAATAATTGCAAAGTATGATAGAGGTGTTTGCGTGTCTGATCTGACTACCGAGTCTGGCATAGTAAGTGATTAGCACAATTTAAAAACACCTCTGAAACACCATTTAGAACGTAAACCAACAAGTAGGTTAAAACAGGAATCATTTGGGGATCTGGAATAGATTAATTCAATTTACATTACTTTTAGTGGGAAAACATGATTCAGTTTTTGAACAAATCACTTCTCAAACAGCCTTGTGGAACAAATTAAATTTGAGAACTGAGGTTCCACTGTAAATAAAAAGTCCTACCTACTCACAGCTTATGAAAGTGCAGAGTTCCAAAGACACAGAAACATTTAAATGTACTTAGAAAGAAAAGTCTTTAAAAAAACCCTGGTTTATCAACAGAAGGAAAAAGACTATTCCCCAGGTACTGAGAAACATAACTGTCAGCCCAGCAAAACTGCTGTAAGAAAGAATGAACTCTTACTCTCTGGGAAAACATGGATGGACTAGCGGGTGTTATGTTCAGTGAAATAAGAAAGACAAATTCCATATGATATCACTTATATGTGGGATCTAAACAAATAAATGAACAAAACAGACCCATAGAGAACAGACTGATGGTTGACAGGAGAAGGGTGTTGGGAGCTGGTTGAAAAAGGTGAAGGGATTCAGAAGTGTGAATTGGCCCTAGCGGGTTTGGCTCAATGGATAGGGTGTCAGCCTGCAGACTGAAGGGTCCCAGGTTCCATTCCCGTCAGGACATGTCCTTCAGTTGCAGGCTCCTCCCAGGCCCGGGCTCTGGTCAGGGCTCTTGCAGGGGCTACCAATTGATGTGTTTTTCTCACATGGATATTTTTCTCTTTGTTTCCCTCTTTCTTCCACTCTCTCTAAAAATTAATGGAAAAATATCCTTGGGTGAGGATTAAAAATACACCCCCTCTCCCCCTCAAAACAACCCAAACAAACAAAAGGGGTTCTTCTTGTAGCATAAGAATATAATGTGAACAAAGGAAAAAAACCTTTCATATGTTTGAAAAGTTGAGACTTGCTTCTAAATACTTCATGGGTAAAAACAAATCAAAGCACCCCATAAATTATAAGCTACTTAGAAATGTAATGACAATGAAAATACAACAAAATTTGGTTGTGGATGTAAATTTATTCGGGGTAACTAGAGCTTCAGTCATATTATTAAAAAAGACTGAAAACCAGCTTTGCCTCCAACTTAAGGAGTTCACAAAATAACAGGATAGACTCAAAGAAAGAAAAGGAAGGAAAATAATAAAATAAAAAACAAAACAGAGGGGCAACAAAATCAAATGTTTTGAGAGTAGCAGGGTGATGGGTGTGGTAAAGGGGCCCAGGGGCTGCCAGGGAGGCGGGCTGGGGCTCTGCTCCCCCACTGCCTGGCCTGCCTGGGGCCCCGTCAGCCTGCCAGATCGCTGCGTTCTCTCCATACTCCCCTTCCCAGCTGTGGATTTTTCAGAAGTGCTCATTTAAAAATGTTACCCCATTTTCTTCCAGGTTTGTCCGTGCATTGTTTCTCTGTGTAGCTGAGATAACACCATGTGTAATAAACAGCTCACTGTTTCATGTCCTGTATTTCCCCCCACATATCATGAGCGTGTTTCCCTCCGTCCTCGCCATGAATGCTTTTGGTGATGTCCAGTTTCTGGATGTTGCTCCGTTTGCTCAGCGAGGCTGCCGATGGACATTCGGTGGGGTTCCTTTTTTTCCCCCCTCTTTTTAGCTCAATCATGCTTTCATCCGTCTTCTAGATAGGTCTCGTGGGATGATTTCCTCTGGACTTTGCTCATATTTCAGGTGGTGGTGAGCTGAAGGTGTGGGCACGGTGCCTGCCCCCTGGCTGGTCACACTTGGCCAGCTGTGGTGTATTCTTGACATGGCACTGGTGCAAAGAGCATTTATAGATAGGTTTGAGAAAAGTTATGCAGTGGGAAGGGTGAGACTGGGCAGGACGGAGACCCCGTTTTCAGAGACTGGTACGGAGAGCTGAGTGGAGTCGGGCGGGTGGGCACCAGGCACGGGAGTGGAATGTCCTGCTGGGGGAGCCCCTCCCTGTCTATGGTGCGTGTTTAGACCAGCGTTCTCCATGATTTTATTATGAAAACATGTCACAGAGTTTTGCAGTAATTACCCCGTGGATGATGCCCGATTCGTGATGAGCCACTGCTACTGCGTGCGGCCCCCATCCTCTAGCCCCTTGGGCCCTTCTTATTTTTGATGCATTTCCAGCCAAACAGCTCCCTCACACGCCTTCATCAACATCATTCGATTCTTTTTATCCCCTTGGAAGTAAAATTTCCATACAGTGAAATGCAGAAATCCTGCGATTTGATTCTGACAAGTGCATACTACTGTGTAACCCAGATCCCAGGAAGGTCTAGAACATTCCATCTGTGGCCAGGGCAGCTAGCTCCTGCCCTTCCCAGCCCGTTGCTGTGCCCCAACCACCACAGATGCGCTGACCTGTTCTGAAGCTTCATGTGGGTGCAGTCCCAGGGCTGCGCCTTTGGCACGGCTGCCATCTCAGTACAGTTTGGAGCCTCCTGGCGCTGCGTGTTCCCACTGTGGTTCTTTATCGCAGAGCAGCGCTGTTGGGTGTGTGGATCCTAGTTAGCTGCTGCTCCTGTCAAGGGGCCCCTGGGATGTCCCCAGTTGGGGCTGTTAAGAGGAAAGCAGCTCTCAGCATACAAATGTGAGTCAGCCTTGCAGGAAAATCCAGGAGGCCCACTTGCAGTCAGCCACCAGCTCCCCGGCACACTGCCTCGTCAGGACACACCTGGAGCCCTCCCTGCCTCCACCAGGCCTCTGAATGTCTTCTCGTGTGTGACGGTGGCCGACTCCCCTGCTGCAGTGAGCTCTGAGCAAATAGCTGTTCTCATCTGTGGTCTTCATTTATTTCTACACTGGATATCGGCTTTCATCAAGTTCAGGTCAACCCTCAGGGGTGGATCTGTGACCACAGGTAGGAGGAAGCTGGGTGTGAGGAGCCGCCTGCCTCCTCCCACAGTTGACACCCACACCAACAGCATGGCCTTGCCAGCATTTGGTGCTGTCAGTCTTTCTTTTAAAATTTATTTATTTATTTTTATTTCAGAGAGGAAGGGAGAGGGAGAGAGTTAGAAGCATCACTGATGAGAAAGAATCATGGACCAGCTGCCTCCTGCATGCCCCCTACCGGGGATTGCGCCCTCAGTCGGGCATGTGCCCTGACTGGGAATTGCACTGGTGACCTCTTGGTTCCTGGGTTGATGCTCAACCACTGAGCCATGGCTGGCTGGGTAGTGCTGTCAGTCTTTCTAATTTCCATGTGTCTAAATTTTGAACACCTTGAGCAGATATCTGGCTGTGCATGGAGGAGCGTGGGGGTGGCCCAGTCCCCTCTGTGGTCTGGGCACCTGAACTACTCAAAGTCTGTATAGTCAGTTTCTTTTCAAATGAGGTTGATTCCACTTGATCACTTTATGGTTTGTAGGAAAAATTAATTTTTTTTGAATTTTCTATATACTCTGAATTCCCTTTCCTTGAATTTCCCACTTTCTCCCTTTACCTAGAGATAAACTAGTCCAGTGAATAGTAATCTATTTCATTTGAGTCTAGAAGCCTGTTGTTGGGTATTTTATATCTTTAACTCTATAAACAAGGACATCTAACAATATAAATTCAGTAGACATAAGGAAAAATATTAACTAAACTGAGCCTAACTGGTGTGCCTCAGTGATTGAGCATCGACCTTTGAACCAGGAGTTAGGGTTCAAATCCTGGTCAGGGCACAAGCCAGGTTGCAGGCTCAATCCTCAGTGCGGGGCATGCAGGAGGCGGCCAACCAATGATTCTCTCTCATCATTGATGTTTCTATCTCTCCCTCTCTGAAATCAATAAAAATATATTTTAAAAATATTACCTAAACTGACAGTATCCTAGCCAGACATACTTCCAACACTTAAAACTGATCAGTAGTTTTTAAATTTTTTAAAGCAATGGACTTTTTCTTTAAAATATAAATGGAATCTCAGTATAAATGCTGCTTGCTCCTTCCCGCTTTTGTTTACCCCTAATATACACTGAGTGGCCAGATTATTATGACCACCTGACATTTGTAGGCAAATTAGCTATAATTTCGTGCTGAAGTTGCTAGAGGGCCAGACCATTATAAATAGGGAAGCAGGTTGTTTACCATGACAGTAGAAGTGATTTTTTTCCTGAAGATATGGGTAAACAATGCGATTTAACAGCTTTTGAACGTGGGATATATTTGAACGTGAGTGGCCAGATTATTATGACCACCCCATCAGTACTTTGTTGGGCCACTGTTTGCCTTCAATACTGCGGCATTGATTCTTCTGGGCATTGACTCCACGAGATGTTGAAAGGTGATGCGAGGAATCTGACACCATGCCTGATGAATACCACTGTCCAGTTCTGTGAGGTTTGATGGTTGTGGAACCAGCTGCCTGATGGCTCTTTTAATTTCGTCCCACAAATGCTCAATTGGAGTGAGATCTGGTGATTGTGGGGGCCACCTAAGCAAGGCAAGGTCTCCCTCATGTTCTTGAAACCACTCCTGCACAAACGAGCACCGTGGCATGGCGCATTGTCTTGTTGGAAGAAGCCATCTCCATTGGGATACGCCATCAGCATGATAGGATGAACTTGATCAGCAATGATACTTAGGTATGTTGTGCTATTCAGACGTTGTTCCACACGAATTAAAGGGCCCGAATCATGCCAGGAAAACATGCCCCAAACCATAACACTGCCCCCACCAGTGAAGGGTTGTACTCATGCATGTGGGGTGCATGCTTTCATGCTGTTTCCACCAAATTCTCACTCTGCCATCTGCATGATGCAACTGGAAACGTGATTCATCGGACCACATGACTTTTTTCCAATGCTCGACTGTCCAATCCTTGTGTTCCTGTGCGAATTGGAGACGTTTTATCTTGGTAACTGCAGACAGCAAAGGTGTTCGAACAGGCCTTCGGCTTCCATATCCCATACGATGCAGAGTACGGCTAATTTGCCTACAAACATCAGGTGGTCATAATAATCTGGCCACTCAGTGTATATCTTGCACATTGGCAAAAGCATCCTGTAATGTGGTTATCATCATTGCCTTGATGAACTTCCTGACATTAAGAAACATTGAAATGCTTCAGTTTATCTTATTACCTTATCTATTAAATTTTCATTTTAAATTTTATTTGATCATGGAAAAAGGAATTATTTCTGAGTAAATTTTGTTTTATATCAGAGAGCTCTCAAAATGAGAAGTTTATCTGGGAAAATAATGACACAGGGATGCTGTTGATGAAAACTCAAGATTGCCATGTTCTGGTTCCCTCCCTCCCCCCCTCCCTCCCTCCCTCCCTCCCTTCCTTCCTTCCTTCCTTCCTTCCTTCCTTCCTTCCTTCCTTCCTTCCTTCCTTCCTTCCTCCATTCATTCAACAAATGACTGGGAGCCTACAAACCATAGATGACACAAAGTATACTGTTGTCCCTCCTTATCCAAGACTCCCAGTTGATGTCTGAAATCTAAGAAAGTGAAACCTCGGACAAATGTGGACTGCTGTGGTGGGTGAATTAAAAAATACAGAATCTGCCCTAACCAGTTTGGCTCAGTAGATAGAGCATCGGCCTGCGGACTGAAGGGTCCCAGGTTCAATTCCGGCCAAGGGCATGTACCTTGGTTGTGGGCACATCCCCAGTAGGAGGAGTGCAGGAGGCAGCTGATCGATGTTCCTCTCTCATTGATGTTTCTAACTCTCTATCCCTCTCCTTCCGCTCTGTGAAAAATCAATAAAATATATTAAAATAAAATAAAATAAAAATACGAAATACAGAATCCATGAGCAATGAGACTCCACTGGGGTTTGTGAATATTTTCTTGAAGTCTATTGCTTGTTTTGTCATCCTTTTCATGAGGGCTTTTGCAGAGAAAAAGTTTAAAATTTTGACGAGGTACAAACTATCAGTCTTTCCTTTTATGGAAGTGCTTTAGGTATTAAGTCCAAGCACTCTTTACCTCGCTCTAGATTCTGAAGCTTTTCTCCTATGTTTTTTTCTGAAAGTGTTATAGTTTATATTGTATTTTTAAGCCCATGATTTGAGTTAATTTTCATATAAGGTGTGAAGTTTAGGTCCAGGTTCATTTTTTTGTGTGGACGTCCAGTTGCTCCAGCACCATTTGTGGAAAAGGCTCCTTTCTCCACTGAAGTGCTTTTGCATGTCTGTCAAAGATCAGTTGTGATGTGTGTGTGGGCCTGTTTGTGGCTTCTCTATTACCTTCCATTTGTCTTTTTGTGTGTGTCCCTCTGTGATACCACACTGTCTTGATTTCTGTAGGTGTAGAGCAGCCTTAATGTCTGGTAGGGTGATTCTTCCACTTCCTTCTTTTTCAAGATTGTTTAGCTGTTCCAGGGCCTACACCTTTCCATATAAATTTTAGAATAAGCTTGTCTGTGTGAAAAAGAACCCTTGCTGTTTTTTTCCTCTTCCTTCCTTTGTTGACACCAAGAAGGACTGCCAAAAAGGACTCCTCGTGGTTGACTGGGTTCAAATTCATAGCCAGAGCCTAGCAGCCATTGTTTACAGAGGTCTCTCACACAGGCTGAGTTTCAGTGAAAAGCCACAGATTCAGCTACCAAACCTCCTACACTGTGCGCCTGCTGGCTGAGTTGACCCTTATAAGAGAGCTCCTAGGATTGCAATTTGACCAACAGGACTGAAACTTTCCCTGTCCAATTGGAGCTGCACAGATATCTCCTTATTTGCATATTCACTGACTAATCAGAGTGGCTCCATTCTGACCAGTCAGGACAATGCTATTTGGACCAATCAAACTGTGGGGATTTGGAGTCCTAATTTGCATAGAAATCGACCAATCAGGTATCAGGAGCAGGTACTTTTGTCTATATAAGTCAGCCTCCTCCTAGTGGATTGCACTTTCGTTTTTTGTGGAAGGCTGTGTATTCCAGGCATGGAGCTGCAACATCCAGAGTTGTACACAGGGTTTACCTTGCCCAGGCTCACAGCTGTGCTACTCCACAGCCATGCTGTGTCATATTGAGCTGTTCCAATTCCAGCTCTGTGCCCACTTGAGGGCAGGGTAGGGAGGGGCTCAGTCTCTTCTGCACTCAGGCTGCCAGCTGACACCCCACCATCTAAGCCAGCCCTGCTTTGTACCCCCATCTAGGCCAGTCCTGTTTCCCCAATCCAAGGTGAGGGGGTGCAGGAAGCCATCCATTGTCAATACTATAATGAGGGTACATCAAGGAACTCGGAAGGCCGATAGACCTTGGACAATTAGCAGGGCTAAAACATGCACCAATTGTTCTGTTGAGATAGTGGTGGCTCGAAGCAATTTCCTGACCTGATAGCCTCAAAGTAAATCTTTACTGATCTTTACTGACCTTTGAGACTGTCTTTCTGCTACCTGTTTGCCGTGCTTTACTGAGGGCAAGATGTGTATCTGAAAGTGAATAAAAAGCAGACCAGCCAGAAGTCAGTGTACCACTCCAAGAGAGAGTTTTCCACCTGGCCCCCCATGCCTTCTAAATTCATATTTCTTGTACAGCATTTTCATCTGTGCACAGCCCCTTCTTCAGATTCTGAACCCTAGTCGTAAAAGGTTGCGGCATCCTGATTCCTTGAACAGGACCTGGAGAAAAGATTCGCCTGAGCGGAAAAACGAAGTGAAAAAGGAAAAGTGGAAATTCACTGGAAAGGTGGGGAAGTTCTCCGCGCACAAAGCCCACGCCAGCTTCGGAGTCATGACTGTAAGGGGGTGGGGACTTTTATTCAGCCAGGTTATAATGGGGAAGAACTTGAGTAAAAGGCAAAACCATCATTGTAAATTTTTAGCTTGCATGCTCAAGGATAAAGGAATTAAGGTGTCAAAAGGTCCTCTCTTAAGTCAGGCTCAAGAAAGACGAGTGCCCTTGTCATCTTTAACTATGTGGGCTCTTGTTCGAACTGCATCATGCCCACTTTGTACTGGGGATCAAAAGTCTGTCACACCTAAGGCCCCGGACCCTCCGCCTCTGGTGTGGGAGGCTCCCCAGCTGGAGACAAGGGGCTAACAGTCCTTTCACAAAGGGCTCTAATGCTCTGTCTGAAAATCACCTTATGACGGGCAGATTTTTTTTTTCAGTGTCTCCCCATTCACAATACAGACCAGGCAAAGAGCCTGAGCTGAGGTGTATATGGGGTGGGTGTACTCTGCCTCCTATTTCTGTACAGTCAGTGTGAGAACGCAGCCTGTGGTAAGTACCAGGAGGCCGGGACAGGCAGATTTTAGCTAAAACCACTTTAGACGCCAGTCAGTGCTGTGGAGAGCAGAATCTGGTAAGATCTGTGAACAACAGGCTGAGATCTAGGCTGCATCTGGCTGCAAGTCCCAAGCAATGTAAAGCATCTGAAAGATCCATGAAAAGAGCTCTGATTTATTAAGTTTTGTCTGTGTTATGCACGCTTGTCTGCTGTTGGTTGTTTTATCTGTCTTTTTTGTTTGGCTTAATTTGTTTATTGTTAGTCTATTAAGCATGCCTTTAATTTAATTTAATAGAAAAGAAACAGTAGATGGCCAGCCATTACTAAATTTCCCCAGAGCAAACAGAATGTGGGGGTGGGGAGGAAGACTATGAGCGGTACATGTGACTGATAACACAGGTTCTAAGAAAATTCCCTAGACAAAGGGAGGTAACTAAAAAAGGCCCCAGCCCATTAATTACTAGTCTTTTGGTGATCCTGTAAAATAGATGCCCACTCTCGGGAGTGTTATTAAAAGTCTCATTTTCGCCATGTTTTTATTTCCCAGTCCGTCACTTGAAGTTTGGATAAGATGAGACATTTCTCATAATTTAGGGATGCATCTGGGATTTCTAAAATCTCAAAGTTATTAAAACATAAATAAATAAATGTAACTAAAATGAAGGATTTGTAATAAAGCTTTTCAGTAATAATTATAAATAGATTAATAATGAAAGTCCAGTCACTCAGGAGGAGACTGACTATACTCTCTGTTAGAGGAAAGGGCCAGCTGCCTTTCTCCCTGTAAAAGCAGAGAAGCCGCAGCAGTAACCTTAGATGTTATCTCTAAGGAAGAGTGTGGCAGTTTTAAAATCCAAGTGGCTAGAGGCCTGCTCCCTCCTTCCCCTGCCTTTTCTCCAGCCTCATATGCCTATACATAATTTTCCAAAGTCCTTGGTAACTTAAAGACTTTAGAACATTGCTGAATTAAATAATAAAAAATTATTAAATATTTAAATATTTAAAAATGACACAATACTGAAATATTAATCTGAGTTTACCTCATATGAAAAATCCAGAGGATAGATTTGAATCTATTAATTGAATGTCTTGTATTTTATTTAAAATATATTCTTAAAAATATAAATATATTATTAATCTGAGAAATACTAAGTATTTAACTTGCCACTGAAAATTTGAGGCTTCTAAGAGTATTAAAAGTTCAAATTAAGTAGGAGTAATTATATAGTTATGATAACAAAATGCATAAAGTATAGGAATTTCATTTTTGAGAAAAATAATTCTTGTATTTTCTCTGGAGAAATTAGTAGTTCAAAATATACTGTAATCCTTATGTGTACTATGTGTGGTAAAATTTCAACCTAGGATATAATATTTTATTGGCCTGATTAAAAACCAAGAGAATTAATTCTATGGTCTGTACCAAATTTTTAATATAAAAACCGGTTTAAATTTGGTTGATGTCTTTTAGAATAATTACAAAAAGTGTACTGATAAATGTCCATCTGAGAGATGCTGGCTGTTTACTTTTTGGTAATCATTGAAAAATTAAGGTTTCTAAGAGTGAAGAATTCTAATACATAAAAAAAAAAAGGAAAGAAAGAAAAGATCTGTACAAGTTGCTGATGGTAAACAGAAAGAATATTAGAGTGGAAATACTTAATGGAATGTCTAAGGCATGGTTTTGCATTTTTGAAGGACATGGAAAGAAGGTTTGAATGATGAGAAGGAAAAAAGACATATTGAAAGAGAAATGAATTCTAAAGTTATTTGCAAAAGCTGCAAAAGGGTCATAAAATCTCAGAGAAGTTTAAACAAAGACTAGCCCACTACCCTTATCTCCCCTGCCAGGGACAGAGTAAATGGTTAATACAGGAAGGGAGGGCAGGACAAGGTTGCTGAATACTTCTTAAGCAGATTGGCTGGGGGGTGGGGCAGCATCTGTACTTCATAGGTCTTTTTCAATAAACATGACTACTTTAATTACTTAATAAGTTAGCTTTTTACAATATAATTAAGGTCTCATATAAACTCATTTATATAAGAAGCCAATATTTTATGAGTAATTGGTTCTAGTAAAATCCAAAGTAAAATTTGCATAAATATGCAAATAAGCACTAGCCAAAAAGAATACTATTTTCAAAAAGAGAAAAATTTAAAATCTCTTCTGCTGCTATTTACAAAATATACTAAAAATTAATATGCAAGCATTAAATCTCACCATTAATGAGACACCATAAGTAAAAGGAAGGTTACTTTTACTTGAATGTATGCATTGCAGTATTGACCAGCATGTTTTTCTCCTACCTGTTTTTCTGAAAGGCAACTAAGTTGATTGTTGCTGTTTAAGAGAAAGTAAAAGTTTAAAAAATAAAACTCTCTAAATGTGGCTTAGAGATTTCTCTGGGAGAAAAAAACAGAGGGAGATGCCCTTTAATATCTAGGAACTGTAATTAAAAAGTCCATGTATTAGGCCTTAAAAGGTGGAAATATGTAAGGATTGCCTTAAAACCTTAAATGACTTTTAGAAATTATTAGGGGACATTAATTGGTTAAGGCCTTATCTAAAAATCTCTATGAAAGAAATGACGAATTTATTCAATATACTTAGGGGTGACTCTAATCTTTCCTCGCCCCAAACATTAACAGATGAAGCTCGGAAGGAGTTACTAAGAATTGAGCAGGCAATCTCCTCAGCCCAAGTAGCACGGGTACAGCCTCAATTGCCTTTATTAGGACAGATTAATCCTACTGCAAATAGTCCCACTGGAGTCATCTTCCAAAATAAAAACTCTCCTACTATTATTGAGTGGCGAACCTATGACACACCTAGGGCAGTGATGGCGAACCTATGACACATGTGTCAGAGGTGACACGTGAACTCATTTTTTTGGTTGATTTTTCCTTGTTAAATGGCATTTAAATATATAAAATTATCAAAAATATAAATCTTTGTTTTACCATGGTTGCAAATATCAAAAAATTTCTATATGTGACATGGCACCAGAGTTAAGTTAGGGTTTTTCAAAATGCTGACACGATGAGCTCAAAAGGTTTGCCATCACTGACCTAGGGCATCAATCCTCTAAAACTGTGGTTACATATATAGAACTCATGGCTCAGTTAATATCTCAACTCAGAAAGCACTGCAGGCAGCTTAGAGGAGAAGAACCCCAATACATCTATCTTCCCCTCACTGGGAAGCAATTACAAATGTTATTTCAGACTGATTTGAATTGGCAAATTGGACTAAGTATCTATTCAGGGGAACTTAGTTGTCACCTAGTAAAAAACAAATTACTATAATTTTTATATTACACCCCTATTATTATACCAAAAAATACTAGGCAGGAACCTATTCCTGAAGCATTAATTGTCTTTACTGATGGTTCATATAATGGTAAAGCTACTTATCATGCAATGAATTCAGGCTGAGTCATCCAGACCAGTCATACTTCTGTGCAAAGAACTGAATTAGAAGCTATCAAGCTACATTACAGGATTTCCAAGAGCCTCTTAATATTATTTCTTTTTTTAATATTTTATTGATTTTTTACAGAGAGGAAGGGAGAGGGACATAGAGTCAGAAACATAGATGAGAGAGAAACATCGATCAGCCGCCTCCTGCACACCTCCTACTGGGGATGTGCCCGCAACCAAGGTACATGCCCTTGACCGGAATCGAACCTGGGACCTTTCAGTTGGCAGGCCGACACTCTATCCACTGAGCCAAACCGGCCAGGGCTTAATATTATTTCTGATTCTGCCTATGCTGCTGGCCTGGTAAATAGAATTGAGACTGCTCAATTAAAATGGCTCAGTGACCAAAGTCTATTTACTAGGTGTACCAGTTAATAATGCGGATTTTTTTTCAATAGATGGAGTTACACATATGTTGATATATATGCGATTTGATATGTATGCTATTTTATTGTACTGACAGCAAGCTTCAAAACTTCATATGTCAAATTTGCTGATGGTGTTAACATCATAGATATTTCGATGCTTAAAAATGTCAAATTTCATGCCAAAAAAAGAGCATTTGTGGGAAGTTTTAACTCATTACTTTATTTTGAAGAAAAGTGCTGCTGAAAGTTATTGTATACTTTGGGAAGCTTATGGTGAACATGCTCCATCTCAAGATACTTATGAACACTGGTTTAAACGCTTTAAAAGTGATGATTTTGATGTGAAAGACAAAGAACGTCCAGGTCAACCAAAAAAGTTTGAAGACCAACAAGTACAAGCATCCATTGTACTCTATGCAGCTTAGTGGTCCTTGGTTGGGAGAGCATCCCTGAAAGTGCCAGCATGGGGGGTGCTCCTGTGGGGTGGGAGGGAACATTTGGAATAGTGAGTTAGCAATTAGGGATAGGGTTGCGATTTGGGGAGTGAGGGTGGCCATTTAGTTTGTGAGGGGGAATTTGGGGGCAGGTGCTGGGGAATAATGATGAAATTTTGGGGGGTGGTAGGAGTTGCTCCAGTGGAGGTTTGTCAATGGGGGGAGATTTGGACTTGGGGGGTAGGGTTGGGATTTGGAGGTCATTGTGCATGGTTTGGAGTAGCCAGGTCCTCAGGAGGGTGAAGCAGGTATGTGGTCTTTGTTGTTTCTGCCCTCAGGTGGGGGTTCACTTAGGTGACCTCAGTGTGGCCCAACTGAGGTGGGGGACAAGGTAGGTGCCTGGCTCCAGGCTGGAGGAGGAAAGTCTGGCAATTGATGAAATATGTCAAATCAGTTTTAAAAATGGTAAAATATCATGACATGAAAATTGCCACTTTAACCATTTAAAAAAGTATATTTTTATTGATATCAGAGAGGGAGAGAGAGATAGAAACATCAGTGATGAGAGAGAATCATTGGCTGCCTCCTGCCTTCCCCCCACTGGAAATCGAGCCTGCAACCTGGGCATGTGCCCTTGACCAGGATTGAACCCGGGACTCTTCAGTCTGCAGGCCCATGCTCTATCCACTGAGAAAAACTAGCTAGGGCACCACTTTAACTATTTTTAAGTGTAGCTTCCAGTGTCAGATAGTACACTGTTGAAGTAAAAATGTCCAAAGCTGTACAGAATTTTTATGAGTTTACTTGAGTCAAACTGATGACAATTGGCTGGAAGCAAAATGTCAACAGATTGAGAAAATGCTCTGGAGAATGGCAGTTTTGCAGTTTAATATATATATATATATATATATATATATATATATATATATATATATATAGCCTAATATGCAAATTGTCCCCTTGGGAGTTCAACCAGGAGACCGGGAGTTCGCTTGCTCGCTATGATGTGTGCTGACCACCAGGGGGCGGTGCAGAACGAAGGGAGCCCCTGGCCAGCAGCTAGAAGGAAGGCCCCGATTGGCCCTGATCACTGGCCAGGCCTAGGGACCCTACCTGTGCACAAATTTTGTGCACTGGGCCTCTAGTATTAGAATAAAAGGAGAAGCTGTAAGGAGGGTTACATAAAATTCATTGGTGGTAGACTAAGGAGGTGGGAGAAAGCATAGTGGAGGGGGGATTTTGGGGATTGAATAAAAAGCAAAATGGAGAGACCCATACTTTTTTCACAGTGATGCATATAGGACAGTTAACATTTATAGTACATAGAGATGGCATGTGGGCAACAAGATAATAAGGTGGTCTCATGCTATGGTTCCAGTGGTTGGAAAAGATTCCTCAGACATTTCAAAGGTTTGCTATCTTAGATGCAAAAAGACAGTAGATAGGGTTACTTAAGTAAGGATTGATCTTTGTCATGGAAGCTACAGGCCTAGGACATGACTACTGGCCATGACCACTTTTAGTTAGGAATTTTTATGTTTAGACCATCCTGTGTGGTCTCTGAGTTTGGAAGGCTCACCACATGAACCTCCCCTGAACATTCAGGTTTAGTATGTGGTCTTGTTTTTGTCCACAACATTCACATTTTTGTGCAAACTTCACCACCAGCCATCTCCAGAACTTCACTATCTTCCCAAACTGAAACTCTGTGTCCCCATTAAACACGAATTTCCTGACAGCTGCCCTTCTACTGTCTATTTCTAGGAATTTACAACTCTGGGGACCTTGTTCCTTTAAGTGGAATCTTGCAGTGTCTGTTCTTTGGTGTCTGGCTTATTTCACTGAATATAATGTTCTCAAGGTCATCCATGTTGTAGTGTGTATCAGAATTTCCTTCCTTTAGAATAAAGGTTAAAGGACAGAAGTATTAAAATGGTTATAGCATGATAATTTGTTATTGGATGCATAATATAAAGAGATGTAAATTGTGATATCAAAAAACAAAAAATTTGCTGGGGGAGCAAATGGAAGAGATTTTGTATGTGAATAAAGTCAAGTTGTTATCAGCTTAAAATAGACTTTTATCTATGAGGTGTTATTTGTAAGCCTCAGTAACTACAAAGCAAAAACCTACTGTGAAAACCTATAGTATATTCACAAAAGATAAAGAAGGGAATACAGCATACACTATGTCTTCATTTCACAACAGAAGAGGGAAAAAGAGGAAAGGAACTACAAAACAGCCACACACACAAAAAAATAGGATGGCATCAGCAAATTCCTATAATCCTGAATGGATTATAAAAGCAAGACCCAACTATATGCTGCCTACAAGACACTCACTTCAGCTTTGAGAACACAGACAGACTGAAAGTATAGGGATGGAAAAAGAATATACCATGCAAATGGAAATCAATGGAGAGCAGGGGTAGCTATACTTGTGTCAGGCAAAATAAATTTTAAACAAATAAACAAACAAACAAAACAAAACCACCAAACTGTACCAAGAGATTAAGATCATTATATAATGACTAGAGGCCCAGTGCACGAATGTGTGCACCAGTGGGGTCCCTCAGCCTGGCTTGTGGGATCAGGCTGAAACTGGCTCTCCAACATCCCCCAAGAGGTCCACGGGAGAGCTCCAGGGCATGTCTGGCCCATTTCGCTCAGTCCTGGTCAGCTGGACCCCAGCAGCAAGCTAACCTACCTGTTGGAGCGTCTGCCCTCCTGGTGGTCAGTGCACATCATAGTGAGCAGTTGAGTGTCCTTAGCATATTATGCTTTGATTGGTTGAACGGCCTACTGGTCGACTGGACACTTAGTATATTAGGCTTTTATTATATAGGATAAGGAAGCCAGTTTATTAAAAGGCTATAACAGCCCAGCTGTGGTGGCTCAGTGGTTGAGTGTCAACCTATGAACCAGGAGATCATGGTTTGATTCCTGGCACATGCCTGGGTTGTGGGCTCAATCCCCAGTGGGGAGTATGCAGGAGGCAGCTGATCAATGATTCTCTCTCATTGATGTTTCTATCTCTCTCTCCCTCCCCCTTCCTCTCCAAAACAAAAAAAAGGCTATAGCAATTGTAAATGCATACATATGCACCCAAAAACAGAAATCCTATCTATATTGAGCAAATACTAACAGATCTGAAGGGAAAAACAGACAACATACAATAATAGTGGGTGACTGAACACCCTACTGTTAGCACTGGGGAGATCATCCAGACAGAAACCCAATGGGGAAATGCTGCACTTAGACTATACTGTAGATCAAATGAACCTAACAGACATGTACAGAACATTTCACTTTCTTTTATTTGATCATCTGCACACCAGATGGCTGAGCTTGGATGGCTCCAGCCCATTTCACTTTCTTTTAATGATGTCTTTTTAGAACAGAAATTTTAAATTTCAACATAGTTAACTTTTAGATTTTTTAAAAGGTGTTTGCTTGCTTAAAAAATCCTCCCCATCCTGAGGTCACAGAGCTCTTGTCCTGTACTAACTTCTAAAACTTCTGTGATTGAACTTTTGGTAAGTTTTATTCTACCTGGGGCTGATGTTGAAGTATGGTGTGAGGTAGGGGTTAATGCTAATGTTTTCCTGTTTATATAACACTAGAGGCCCAGTGCACGAATTTGTGAATGGGTGGGGTCCCTTGGCCTGGCTGGTGATCGGGGCCGATTGGGGCCACAGGAGGTTGGCTGGCAAGGGGAGGGACTGCAGGAGGTTGGCTGCCCTGATCAGGGTCATAGAGCCAGCTGGCCGGGGGTGAGGGGGTGGGGGTTGGGGTGGACCGCAGCCGGCTATTGTAAATAATGCTATAATGAACATTACGGTGCAGATATTTTTTTAAATTAGTGTTTTTGTTTCCTTTGGGTAAATAACTAGAAGTGGGATTGCTGGGTTATAGGGTAGTTCTATTTTTAATTTTTTGAGGGCTCTTCATATTGTTTTTCATACTGGCTGCACTAATTTACATTCCTACCAGCAGTGCACGAAGGGTCCCTTTTCTTCATGTCCTTGCCAGCATGTGTTATGTCTTGTTTGTTTTGTTTCTTAATCCTTACCAGAGGATACTTTTTGCATTGCTTTTCAGAGAGAGTGAAAGGGAGTGGGGGGGGGGGGGAGAGAAAAGAGAGAGAGAGAGAGAGAGAGAGAGAGAGAGAGAGAATATCAATGTGAGAGAGACACATTAACTGGTGGCCTCCTCCATGTGCCCTGCCTGGGGGCGGAGAGTGAACCACAACCCAGGTATGTGCCCTTGACCAGGAATTGAACCCATGACCACTCGTGCACAAGCCAATGATCTAGTCACTGAGCCACACAGGCCAGGACTAACGTCTCTTTTATGATAGTCATTCTAATAGGCATGAGGTAGTTATCTTATGGTTTTAATTTACATAGCCATGATGATTAGTGATGTTGAGCACCTTTTCAGGTACCTGTTGGCTATTTGTATATATTCTTTGGGAAACAGACTCATGGCTACAGAGAATAGACTGAAGGTTGCCAGATAGGGTTGGGGGCTGAGTGAACAAGGTGAAGGGATTAGGATGTACAAATGGATAGTTACAAAATAGTCAAGAGAATGTAAAGTACAGTATAGAGAATGTAGTCAATAATATTTAATAACTATGTTGGTACCAGGGGGTACTAATTGAGGGAATAATCACTATGTTGTACATCTGAAACAAATATAATATTGTATGCCAACTGTAATTGAAAAAAATGTCTTCAGGTCCTTTGCCTATTTTAAATGTTTGTTTTGTTTTTTCAGGTTGAATTGTAAGAGTTCTTTATAAATTTTGGATATTAACCCCCTTATCAGATGTATCATTGGGGAATATCTTCTCCCATTCAGTAGGTTGTTTTTTAATTTTGTTGATGGTTTCCTTTGCTGAGGAAAAACTTTTTAGTTTGATGTAATCTCATTTGTTTATTTTTTTTATTTTCCCCCCCTTGTTCAAGTATTGAAAAAGTATTACTAAGAGTGAGGTCAAAGAGTTTACTGCCGAGAAACTAAGATGCCGGCATAGATAAACACCGGGAAATAGTCGCCTCCCACAGCAATTGAAAATTATCCCAAAGGACGGAGCAAACATCGTCCAGAAAAACAGGAAGGCTGGCTGAGTGTAATTTCTACAACTAGAAGAAAAGAAAAGCACGCTGAGAGCCAGAGGAGCTGCGGAGGCTGAGTGCAGAGGTATGGCGGCGGCTCGCACGCGCGGAAAGGGGGTGGCACCTGAGGACGCAGCTGTCTTTTTGAATCACAAGCTCCCGACTGCTCTGATCTCCGGTTCTGGGAAGTCTCTGGGGACTCAGGACTCATACGGGGAGAGGCTGCTCTGTCAGGCGGCAGCGGGCGAACTAGAGGGCGGATTTCCCGCAGAGGTGCTTGCAGCCCTTACTGGGACACTGAGACGCGCGACTCCGGGCGCGGAGAATCAGCCATTGCTTCTTTCTCCGCCCTTTTGACTCCCTGAGACCCCGCCCCACCCAGGCTGCAGCAGAGGCTTTTGCATGTGAATGTACCTAACTATAGCCCAGCCAAGCAGACCCGGAACTTCCAAGAGAAGGCCCAAGGCCCCGCAGCGGCTTGCATTGCTTCACAGCTGAGCCTCTTCGTGGCCCCGGCTGTGAGGCCTCAGGCAGGGGCTGAATTAGCACCTCCTTAGATCCAGGAGCCACTGTACCCAGTGGTCAGAGGAGGACCATTCTCCCACTTCAGACACAGCTGCTTCCCACAGCCAATTGGCCTGGAGGTCAATTCCTCCCAGTGATCCTACAACAAGCGAGGCACCAAGAGTGCACCAAGAGTGTCCACCCCGGGTAACTGGGGAGGCTGAGCCACTGGGCCCTACAGGACACCTGGCGCGCAGGGCCACTCTATCAACACAGGGAAGCAGCCAAAATGCGGAGACAAAGAAACAGGTCACAAATGGCAGAAACGGAGGAAAGCAAACGACTGGATATAGAGTTCAAGGCCACGTTTATAAGGTTTGTCAAGAATTTTATGGAAACCGCCGATAAATTTAATGAATCCCTCAAGGAGTATAGTGAGACCATGGAGGACATGAAAAAGGACCAACTAGAAATTAAGCATACACTGACTGAAATAAAGAATAATTTACAGAGATCCAACAGCAGACAAGAGGATCCCAAGAATCAAGTCAAAGATTTGAAATACAAAGAAACAAAAAATACCCAACCGAAAAAGAAAAAAGAAAAGAGATTCAAAAAATATGAAGATAGTGTAAGGAACCTCTGGGACAACTTCAAGTGTACCAACATCAGAATTATAGGGGTACCAGAAGGAGAGAGAGGGCAAGATATTGAAAACATTTTTGAAGAAATAATGACAGAAAACTTCCCCCACCTGGTGAAAGAAATGGACCTCCAAGTCCAGGAAGCGCAGAGAACCCCAAACAAAAGGAATCCAAAGAGGACCACACCAAGACACATCATAATTAAAATGCCAAGAGCAAAAGATAAAGAGAGAATCTTAAAAGCAGCAAGAGAAAGACAGTCAGTTACCTACAAGGGCATACCCATCCGACTGTCAGCAGATTTCTCAACAGAAACCATGCAGGCCAGAAGAGAGTGGCAAGAAATATTCAAAGAGATGAATAGCAAGAACCTGCAACCAAGATTATTTTATCCAGCAAAGCTATCATTCAGAATGGAAGGTCAGATAAAGAGCTTCACGGATAAGAAAAAGCTGAAGGAGTTCATCACCACCAAACCAGCATTATATGAAATGCTGAAAGGTATTCTTTAAGAAGAGGAAGAAGAAAAAGGAACTCTTAACATTTGCCACAGCATCGATGGAACTGGAGAGCGGATAAATACCACAAGATCTCACTTATTTGTGGAATATAATGAACAACATAAACTGATGAACAAGGACTGATCCAGAGACGGAGAGGCTTTGATTGGACTGTCGGGCCTTGGAGGGAAGGTAGGGGAGGGTGGGGGTAAGGGGGAAGGATCAACCAAAGGACTTATATGCAAGCATATAGGCCTAACCAATGGACACGGACAACGGGGGGGTGAGGGGATGAGCGGGGGGGGGGGGGGTTGAGGGTACACATATGTAATATCTTAATCAATAAAAAAATATATATATAAAAAAAAGAAAATTGAAAAAAAAAAAAAGAGTTTACTGCCTATGTTTTCTCCAAGAGTTTTATGGTTTCAGGTCTTACATTTAAGTTTAATCCATTTTGAGATTATTTTTACACATGATGTAAGAAGGTGGTCTAGTTTCATGCTTTTGCATGTGTCTGTCTAGTGTTCCCAGTACTACTTGTTGAAGAACCTGCTCTTTCCCTGTTGTGTGTTCTACGCCCTTCAAAAGAGAAAAGTTGACTTCAGTTGAGTGTTTGTTTCCAGGCTCTTGATTCTGTTCCATGATCTGTTTTTATGCCAGTTGTACACTGTTTTGATGACTGTAGGCTTGTGGTGTAGTTTAAATCCCCTTATCTTTTCAATCTGTGCAGCCTTCAATTCCTAATATAGACTCTGTGGACTTTTTGTGCCATCTGCCTTTTCTCTTAGTCAGTCTGGACAAGAGCTTGTCAGGGAAGTGACATGTGGTTTTATTTATCCGCTCGGGTGTTTGTTGACTCTTTGTTTCATTAACTTCTGTTCTTATTCTTCCATTCCTTACATGTTCTTTGTGTTGGTTCCATGTTTCTTTGACTTCTGGAATTGAAAGGGTAGTGTTTATTTTGGCCTTTCCTCTCAGTGGCTGATGTCTTCTCTCTCAGCTGGATCCATGGATTTGACAGACATGTTTTTGTTACATTTTAGTTCTAAGTATTTTTAAATTGCAATTGCAATTTTTTTCTCTTTGGTCCTTTAGTTATTCAGAAGTGATGTCTAAATGGAACTTGTTCTTGTTTTGTTTTTGGTAAGTTTTAACACTGTCAAAGACATGAAGTTTGTTATGCTGTTCCTTTTAAGTTTATGGCTCTTGGTGAATGACCTTTTCAAATGACCTCTGAACTTTTTCCCAGAAAGCCACTTTTTTTTTTTTTTTTTTTTTTTTTTTTACTGGTTATATAGCTGCATCAACTTTCTTTTGGTTAATATTGCCATTTCTGTATTTTCCTGTTCTCTTTCTTTGAACTTTTTTATGTGCTTGTTTTAGGTGTGTTTCATAAAAAAGCATTATTTAGATATATGTTTTTAAAATCCCTGAAATCTTTTTTGTTTAGCTGGACTACATGTATGAGTATGTATACACAAACATATGCACTTAACCCCGAGTGTATTTCTACCACTTGCATCAACAGCTGTTAGCTTATGAACCATGAGTCTGAAACTGGGAAAATGATCCACAGGTCTGGCTGTCCATTGCCATAAATGCCAAACTCATTTGACTGGTTCTGGTTGAGAAGGAAAGAGGTTTATTCAGGTGTTGACAACTTGAGAAGAGGGCAGGCTCATGCCTTCAAAACCCTCTTAACATCTCTGTGCAGGTGAGGGTTTTTATACGGAGGGAGAGGGAAAGCAGAAAAAAGAGATCAGGAGGAGGGGCTGTGGATGCACAGGCAGTGTCCTTGCTGGTTCCTATATGGATCTTTAATGTCAGTATACTGGCATGGGTCGGTGCTTGCCAAATTTTTGCAGTTGGGCGATCTGCATCAACCAAAGTCATGGTCAAAGCTCTTTCTTGTACAAGCATGAACTGGAACTGTGGATGCCTGCAATATGCTCATAAAAAACTGTCAGTATATGAGTTCCTTTTGTCAGTTTGTTACTATATTTTATTCTAATTCCATTTCATGGTTAGTCCAGAGTAGTATAAAATTTTTATTCCCTGTTACAAGTCTTGAAGTCCATGGTTCAAAGCCATTGCATTCTTTCTTTGTTTTTAAAGCAGACAGTTCAAATATATGTTCTGTGGAAGTCAGGGATTCTTTTGGGAGGTTTTTGGTCTCACAATTACTTCAACTCCTAAAAACTTTTGTGGACCTCATAAAGCTTTAGTTCATGTGCAATAAATCTATCAATATCAAAGCCAAGGAAAAATTTCAATGTTTATCAATTTATTTAAAATAAGCCCATTATATATTAATATAATTAACATATTTTTAATGAAAAAAAATAACTATTTTTCAAAACCAACAAAAAAAATGTAAGGAGGAGAGTAGTGATTGTTACAGTGTGCAAATCTCTAATACCCAGCTTCACACCAGACAGCCAGTTCTCTGCTCTGGACTTCTGCAGCCTTGGGATAACGCTACATTTGTAAGAATGAGAGTGAGAGAGGCAAACATCTCAGCACCACCATAGAAACTGCCTGGCTTTGTCTGCCTCCCATGGCCCCATGTGACCTTCCCATGGCCCCCACCCTGGTCCTGCCCAGGCCTGGCCTCCTGAATAGTGCACTATGGGGCTTTTGCTATATTGTCACAGAGTTTCTTTCCCATTGTGAGCCAACCTACATGCTGTCTTCAACTGCTCTGAGTTGGGATATGAAATACCAATTTGGCTGTGTCTGGGTCTTCTCCAAGCTCTGGTCCTCTTAGTACCCTGCCTGGCTGAATTATACAGGTTTTTGCACACATGTTCACTTCTTCAGGTCCCTATCTACTGTGTCCAGCCCCCTCTTCCCAGGTCTGTATTACCTGGAAGATCTCTCTTGTGGAGACCCATGTTAAGGTCTAGCCCATTGGCTTGGCTTTCCTCTTTAAAATTTTTATCTTCCTATTTTTTAACTGAAAATGGGATGTATGTCCATTGAGTACAACTTAGTGGCATAGAAGCACCCAGGGTGAAAGGATTGTGTCCTCTTTCCCACCATCCATCTCCATCTGTGCACCTACAGATATATAATACTAGGGGCCCAGTGCACGAATTCATGCACCTTGAAAAGAACTGTGGGCTGTGAGGATCTGGTGGGCACAGGGATGGGTCTCAGCCCATCCTCTGCATCCCTGCCTGGCCCATCCCACCACGGTCCGTGGTCCCCTGGCTGCTGGCAGCCCTGCTCCTGCTGCTGCTCCCACATTCTGATGATGCTGGCCCCGTTTGCATCTGCTGTGGCGCAGAGCGATGTGGGCCAGTGCCGGCAGTGGGTGTGAGAGGCGACTGCCGGCCCCGATTGCCCCTCAGGAGCAGGGGGAGGTGAAGAAGCCCTGAGGGGCGATCATGGCCAGCAGCCACCACTCGCACCCAATGACGGTGCCAAGTGACTGGGGTTGGCACTGGCAGCAGATGCGAGTGACCGGTGGAACCACAGTGCGTGGGAATAAACAATTTTCACTAACCTCCAGAGGCTCGCTCCGATGATAGCGCCCAGCGTCCAGCCTTGGTCTGGTGCCCCCACTCACCTGTTCCACCATCCCACCATGGCTGATGCCTGCCATGTTCTGCGCTCTGCTGCCTGCTGCTGACGTCTGCCATGTTCCGTGCGTGCTCCCTGGTGGTCAGCACACGTCATAGCGACCAGTTGTTCGGTTGTTTGGTTGTTCCACGGTTCGGTCTATTTGCATAGTAGGGATATATATCCTTGTGTCCATGTACATGCCGTTTTGTTCTGCTCTTTTCCAAGCTAAATCAGATTGTGCCCTTGGTGTCCTGTAATTCACATCACACTGGGTACTGGTGTTGGCTGATCTTATGTGTCACCTTTACTGGGTCATGGGAGCCCAGACATTTGGTCCTGCATGAATCTGGTGTGTCTATGAAGGTGTTTCTGGGTGGAGTTAGCATTGACTCAGTGCACTGTGTGAAGCACAGGGCCCTCCCGAGGGTGGGTGGCCTTGTCAAATGGGGAGGAAGAGAGAACTGTTCTTGCTGATTACTGGGAAATTGGTCCATTCCTTCAACTTGAACTGGAATGTTGGCCCTCCTGAGTCTCCAGTTTGCTGAGCAGATGTATATATTTGTGCCTCCTGTTGGTTCTGTTTCTCTAGAGAATCCTAGTACTGCTGTCTTCCCATGTCAGTGGTGAGGACCTGCTGCAGTCCTTCTGGGATTGTGCCCTGCCCTCAGCAGGTGTGCCCTGCAATTTATTTGATTCTCTCACTGGTGACTGAGTTTGTTGAGAGTTTTTTGCCTCCATCCACCACTTGAACATCCTTGTATCTATTGTTATGCACATGTGTAAGAATTCCTGCTGGTCATACGTGGGGTAGGGTCAATGGGTAGGGTTTTTTGTTTTTTTTTAAAATATATTTTATTGATTTTTTACAGAGAGGAAGGGAGAGAGATAGAGAGTTAGAAACATCGATCAGCTGCCTCCTGCACATCTCCTACTGGGGATGTGCCTGCAACCAAGGTACATGCCCTTGACCGGAATCGAACCTGGGACCTTTCAGTCCACAGGCCGATGCTCTATCCACTGAGCCAAACCGGTTTCGGCAATGGGGTAGGGTTTATTCCAAGGTTTGTTTTTGGTGTTGTTGGGCAGCCATTATGAATTTTAATGTAGTCAAATTAATTTTTTTCTTTTTTAGGTTGGCTGCTCTTTGTGTCTTGTTTAAGAAATCCTAGCCCTGCTGGCATGGCTCAGTGTTTGAGTGTTGACCTATGAACCAGGAGGTCAAGGTTCAATTCCCACTCAGGGCACATGCCTGGGTTACAGGCTCAATCCCCACTGTGGGGTGTGCAGGAGGCAGCTGATCAATGATTCTCTCTCATCATTGATGTTTCTATCTCTCTCTCCCTCCACCTTCTTCTCTCTTTTTTAAAATATATTTTATTAATTTTTTTACAGAGAGGAAGGGAGAGGGATAGAGAGTTAGAAACATTGATCAGCTGCCTCCTGCACACCCCCCCACTGGGGATGTGCCTGCAACCAAGGTACATGCCCTTAACCGGAATCGAACCTGGGACCCTTCAGTCCGCAGGCCAATGCTCTACCAACTGAGCCAAACCGGTTAGAGCTGTACCTTCTCTTGATCAATAAAAATGTATTTAACAAAAAAGAAGTCCTGGATATTAATTAAGCTTACCATGTTAATTATATTGCAATATATACATATATTGAATAATTATGTTGTATACCTAAAACTAATATAGTGTTATGTATCATTTACATATCAGTAAAAAAGAAATCCTTGCATAAAAATACTTTTTTCCTAAAAGTTGTTTAGATTTTTTAGTTAGGCTTTTAATACATCTCAGCTTGACGTTTTTTATTGAATAAGATTCACATTACATAAATTAATAATTTAAAAATGCATATAACACTGTTACTAGGGAACCCCCAGGTGGGCTTGGGCTGCCTGTCACAATGTCCAATAACGAAGGCAGGGTTGAATCATATAAGGCATTTATTGAGAAGGCCAGTCAACCAAGAAGACAGGAAGCTTACACGCATCCAAAACCTGTCTTGATAGTAAGGTGCAGGGAACAGGATTATATAGGAAAAATGAGCTGGGGTGAGGTTGGGGACAGAATGCAATTGCATGCAGTCCTGGACATCAGCAGATGTCAACCATTGCTCTTGGTTGTCAGGCAATGAGATGACGGCTTGGCTCCTGGTGGGGTCTGCCTGGTTATGCTTAGTAGTTCTGCTTGCCTGTTGGGTACAGTATACATTGTTTGCAGTTGAATCAACTCCTCCATCATGTTGTTCAGGATCAAAGGGAGTATGCAGGTGAACTGGCCTGAGAAATGAAACTTAGAAAAGAAAAAAAGCTTAACCCTCTGTTCCCACATGTATATGTATTTCAGAATTTCAAACTAATATGATTATCTTTCAGATTAACTCAGGTGCTCTATCTATTAGATTATAAGTCCTCCCTCTGATTAGGCAGATTAGTTGATATCTGTCAACCTTATACTATAGTAAATTTTGTTTTTAAACCCACCATATTGCTGTAGTGCCACTGACTTTGCCCCTGCTATGTGGCAATTACCTCTTTTAGGTCTGATGACTTGACATGCACTAGAAAAGAGGGGCATACATTGAATACAGCAACAAGATGTTAAATTAAAACAATAAGTGAAAACATGAGGAAAGCGTCCTTTAAACCAACCAGCGAGGTAAAGGATCCTCCCCTTTAGGTGACTTGGGAGAGTGTTTCCTTCACTGCTTGTAGTTCATGTTCTATAAGTTCTGAATTGTCAGTTAAGTTAAAGCAGAACATGCCTTTGAAGTCCTCATATCCATGACTATGTCTTAATAATAAACAATCTATGGCAGCACGGTTCCCTAGAACTGCCTCCCTGACCTGGTTTAGCTTTTGATTTATTCCCTGTATAGCCCTGGAAGTGGCATTCAGGGCTATTACCATGCTACAAGCCAGCCAGGTCACTTCTACATTAAGGGAGCCTACTATCTATAATAATCTATAATAATAAAAGCATAATATGCTAATTAGACCAGATGTCCTTCCGGACGAAGCTGGGGCTACGAGGGAAGCCCAGGTCCCTGGTGCCAGAGGGAAGCCAGTGTCTGCAGCTGGGGAAGAAAGGCCTACTCTTGCACAAATTTAGTGCATCGGGCCTCTAGTTACTAGCATATAAAAATGGTTAAAGCAACATGTTCATCAGGGCTCCACAGGTGATCATTGTTGCAGTCGGCCTGAGAAGATCTCCTTTGGTTTGGACCCTGTGCTGTTTCTGAGACATAACGACAGTCATTCATCCTAAGGAACAGGGCTGTTAGCAGGGATATATGAATAATTAGTTGCCCCACATATCTTAGAAACCAGCCAGCCAGGAGCTTAGTATGTCCGTTACTATAAGGTAGGGTGAATTTATCAGAACAATTCATGTTGTAGTTATTACTAAAGACAATATCTAGAACACCCGGTACAAGTCAGACATTCACCACAGGTAGCTACTGCAGTAACCTTTAGAGAAAGCATCCCTGCATCCTTTTCCCAAACAGTGGGTCCCATGCATAAAGGTCCCAGTATGTGACTTCCCCAAATGAATGGAATAATTCTATATATTAGCAATAGGTGTCCCAACTCCTACTCAGCAAAATGTAAAGGTCCATTCTGCACAGGTTCCTCTGTGGCCAGCTTCAGAGCAGTTGGCGTGGTGAGAAGCATGTTTCAGGGTCCAGTCCACTTCTCCTCCAGTTGGCCCATCGTCCTCGCTCTGCTCGTGTCTGTCTAACTGCCCACCACACCCCTCAAGGACCTTGGCTCTGAATTCTTTCAGGGAAAGAGACACAGAGTCACTTCTGTAGCTGCTTCAAGCTGAGGAGGGTTGAAGATTTCTTTTAGACCCAAGAGATCCTTGCTCTCTGTCAGAGGGACGATGAGACCTGGGCACGGAAGGAGGTGGCAATGGTGTCTAGAGGTGATATTCCCTGAGTACGAGTAGGGCTTGTAACCTGGTGGAGACAAACTGTATTATAAATTTTAGTATTATTGGGGTAAAAGCACCAATTCATAGGTGCTAATATTCATATCTGTGTGTTATAGAGTCTACTGAAACACAAAATTTCCCCCTAAAATCACCCTCATTTTTTTTAAGGAGCTAAATTAAGACCGATTCACTTACTGTATTAAGCCTAGTTTTAATTTGGCCTGATTGTTTGCATGAACAGAACAGGAATAACAGTTGATCACATTGCTATTTTTAAAAAATATGCTTTGCTGGAATCTCATGATCAAGTTTTAACTAGCCCCTCAGGGCAAAGAAGCTGAGCCACCTAGCTGCTAGCAGGTTTGCCTGCAGTATCTGTGAGTGAATTCCTCAAATTGAGGTCCCCAGTGATGTCTTGAGGTTCCTCTTTGCCATCTCTCAGGAAAGCAACATTCACTCCTTACCTGGAAAGACTGTCATAAACCACTGACCAAGCAAGGTACCAGGCTCTTTCTCCAAGGTGCTCACATTGGCTTCAAGTCTTCCGGTGACATCCAGAACCCTGGCATGTCTCTCTTAGACATGACACTCCAGCATACGTCTTGGTTAATAAAACCACAATTGGAAACTGCCCTATGTCCTATTATGAAAAAATCAGATTCTTATTGGATTTATGCAAACAAATACATTGCTATGAGAACAATATTACTCACTCATTAAGAGTTTCTGAATTCTGGAGGGATCAGATAGGAAGAAAAATATAAATGCCTCAACATTGCTTATGAAAGTATAAAAACTATAATTATTTTTTAGTTTATTCAATTCTGCAATCAAATTCCATTTCTCCTGATTTTTCTTGCAAGTATTTATATAAAACCAGATACACTATAGAGTTCTAATAATTTTAATCCAGTTTGAAGGGGATGATCTGAAAATGTCAGAGTCCTTTCCATGGGTCCCTTGGAGGATGTACATTTTTCCAGATGCATTATGACAAAACAGCGACTGACTCCAAATGACAAGAAGAGATTTAAAATGACACAGTTATGGATTTGATTATAATGCAAATGGCATGGAATCTTGTCCTTTCTGCAAAACACAATATTCCACAATATTATAACCAATAACAATTAGTGATAAATAAAAGCATATCAAAATCTATTCAATATGCATACATAAATAGAATATAGTTATTATTTCTTTATTTGACAAGGTTTCCCATCTACCTTAAATATAAAATTTTCCTTCATGAGAGAAAATAAATCCTTGGGGCATTTTAGGGCCTATTGGGGTGACTCAAAGCCATTTTCTAGGTCAAGAAAAAGTTTCTTAAAATTCAAACCCTGGGAAGGTTGTCAAAGTTATTTTACCAAAAGATTATATATCATCCTTATTACTATGAAACACTATTAGATTATTCATTCAAAGTGACAAAAGGGTATTAAACAGAAACATAAGCTAGCAAAACTTTAGTTCCTACAATTAAGAAGATTGTTTTTTAAGTAATTAAGTACTTGATTGATAAAACATAATATATAACCATTTCAATAATTTATAGAACTTCTGCTTCCTGGGCAAAAACACGAAAGGCTTTTTCCCTTTTAACAGACTAGAAAAGGCTAAACAAATTCTGTATTAGCTTACTTTAGATTCATTTATCTAATTAAATTTTTTACCTAAAACATTTTCTTAGCAAATTTTGTAACAGTGATAACTCACCAGCCTCTTGTGACTTTAATGTCAAAGTACTATTTTATTTTATTTTTTTTTATGAAATGGGAGTGGCCCCCACTGCTATTTCTGCAGCCTGTTGGAGGGCACTTCTGCAGATCTGGCCTCCTAGGAAAAAGACTTGGGGGTTTTAGGAGATTTTTATTTCCCACATTTTTCTTTCTGAGTAGACTGTAACAACATGAAATCCTATATAATAAAAGAGAAACATGCAAATTAACCATCCCTCCGCTATGCTCAAGCCATGCCCACAAGCCAATCAGGAGTGAGTATGCAAATTAACCCAACTAAGATGGTGGCAGCCACTGAGCTGGAGTGAGCAGGAGGCTTGGGTTGCCCCCGGCAATAGAGGAAGTCAAGCTTCCTGCCTGCCCTGGCCGGCCTGGGCTCCACTCAAGACTACAAAGTTTCAATTATAGAAGATAAATAAATCCCAGAAAAAAAAAGAAAAAAAGGAGAGGCTGGGAGGTTGGGTCACTGGGGGGTGTGGCTAGCCTGAAAATGACCCTCAGCCCCTCACCCAGGCTGGCCAGGCACCCCAGTGGGACTCCCCCACCCTGAAGGGACCGTGGGCAGCCAGAAAACAGCCCTCAGCACCTCATCCAGGCTGGCCACACCCTCATGGGGTGAGGGTCCCCACTGGGGGGCTTGACCAGCCTGCAAACAGCCATCAGCCCCTCACCCAGGCTGGCCAGGAACCCCAGTGGGGACCACCACCCTGAAGTGGCTGTGGCCAGCCTGCAAACAGCCATCAGCCCCTCACCCAGGCTGGCTACACCCTCACGGGGTAAGGGTCTCCGCTGGGGACTTCGCCAGCCTGGGTAAGGGGATGAGGGCCGTTTTCAGACTGGCCACACCCCCTTCAGGGTGGGAGTCCCTGCTGGGGTGCCTGGCCAGCCTGGGTGAGGGGCTGAGGGCTGTTTGCAGGCTGGCCACAGCCCCTTCAGGGTGGGGACCCCGGCCCTGAAGGGGCTGTAGCCAGCCTGAAAATGGCCCTCAGCCCCTCACTCAGGCTGGCCAGGCACCCCAGCGGGAACACGCCCCCCCCCCCCCCCCGAAGGGGCTGTGGCCAGCCTGCAAACAGCCATCAGCCCCTCATCCAGGCTGGCCAGGCACCCCAGCGGGCACCCCCACCCTGATCCAGATCACCCTTCAGGGCAAACCAGCCGGCCCCCACCAGGGCACCAGGCCTCTATCCTATATAGTAAAAGGGTAATATGCAAACTGACCCTAACAGCAGAAGGACTGGGAATGACTGGTCACTATGACACACACTGACCACCAGGGGGCAGACGCTCAATGCAGGAGCTGCCCCCTGGTGGTCAGTGTGCTCCCACAGGGGGAGCTCTGCTCAGCCACAAGCCAGGCTGATGGCTGCCAGTACAGCGGTGGTGGTGGGAGCCTCTCCTGCCTCCTCAGCAGTGCTAAGGATGTCCAACTGCAGCTTAGTCCTGCTTCCTGCTGGCAAGTGGACATCCCCCGAGGGCTCCCGGGCTGCCAGAGGGATGTCTGACTGCCAGTTTAGGCCCAATCCCCTGGGGAGCAGACCTAAGCCAGCAGGTGGACATCCCCTGAGGGGTCCCAGACTGCAAGAGGGCACAGGCCAAGCTGAGGGATCCCCCCGAGTGCACAAATTTTTGTGCACTGGGCCTCTAGTCTTGTATATAAGAAGAGATCTTAAAAACAAACAAAAAAAGAAACAAATACCCCTATCTATATTAATAAAAACCTAGGTGGTCCTCATGCCCTCATGCCACGCCCTCATGTCATCACAAGATGGGTGCCACAAGATGGCCATCAAAACATGGCTGCCGCCGAAACTGGTTTGGCTCAGTGGATAGAGCGTCGGCCTGCAGACTGAAAGGTCCCAGGTTCGATTCCGGTCAAGGGCATGTACCTGGGTTGCGGGCACATCCCCAGTAGGAGATGTGCAGGAGGCAGCTGATCGATGTTTCTCTCTCATCGATGTTTCTAACTCTCTATCTCTCTCCCTTCCTCTCTGTCAAAAATCAATAAAATATATTTAAAAACAAAACAAAACAACAAAAAAAAACATGGCTGCCACAAGATGGCCAGCAGAGGAGGTCAGTTGGGGGCAAATGGGCTGGCAAGGGAGGGCAGTTGGGGGCGACCAGGCCGGCAGGGGAGGGCAGTTGGGGGCCATCAGGCTGGCAGGGTAGGCTGTTGGGGGTGATCGGGCTGGCAGGGGAGGGCAGTTGGGGGCAATCAAGCCGGCAGGGGAGCAGTTAGGGGGCAGTCAGGCTGGCAGGCAGAAGTGGTTAGGGGCAATCAAGCAGGTAGGCAGGTGAATGGTTAGGAGCCAACAGTCCCAGATTGTGAGAGGGATGTCTGACTGTTGGTTTAGGTCCGACCCCTGTGGCAGTTAGACATCCCCCAAGGGGTCCCAGATTAGAGAGGGTGCAGGCCGGGCTGAGGGACAACCCCCCCCCCCCCCGCCCCTATGCTCGAATTTCATGCACCAGGCCTCTAGTAGTAAATAAATGAATACTCTCAAAAGTACAGACATGGGACATTAGCCTTAGAATCTTTTATACTAACCCAGTACAGCAAATGACCTTTGGTTCCGAGTGGCACAAAGCCTACACACAGCAGAGATAGGATACCCTATGTACATAAAAAGGCAAAGAGAAAACTAAGTCCCCAAAAGATAGAAAGCAAGTAAAGTACATCAGTAACCAAAATTACATTACAGACAGACAAGAAATCTCACTAGCTAAGAGTTTCCGGTGGCTGATGCCTTGAAATTCCTGCAAGCAGCTGTATCCCCCAAAGTAGGATGTGCCCCATCTTTAAACAATTAAACCAAACAACAAAGAGACAGAAAACAACAATCAACAGAGACACTCTTATATACAATATTTACAGGCGTGCACAACCTACAGACAGGATCCTCAAAATGTGCATTCCCAAACACTAACTTCTCTTGTTCCCAGTTGAGAGGATATTTAAGAGTGAGGCCAAGCAGAAAACCATTTTCTTTTTAGCATAGAATCATAGGCATAGGTCGACCAATCAGCCAGAATGTGAAACAGAGGGCTGTCAGATGGGGTTGCTAGTGCATTTCCCATGCTTTTTGAGTTATTCAGCACCCACAAAGAGAAACAGACCAGAACAGAAACAGAAGGCACCTTAAATATGCCACTCCTGGCTTACAATGCTCAGGATTTACAGATCAGACCAGAACAGGTGGGCAAACAGAATGGAATGCCAATTCAACCAACAGTGAAGGAGACTGGGAAAGTTCACAAGCACTTAAGGAAAGTCCCCATCTATATATATAAAAGGCTAATATGCAAAGTGTCCCCTTGGGAGTGCGATTGCTTGCTATGATGTGTGTTGACCACCAGGGGGCAGTGCAGAACATAGCGGGTGACCAGTGGCAGTGGTGGGGCACTGAGGGAGCGAGGAAAGGAGGCAGGGAGGCGGGGAGGCGGGGAACCTGATTGGCCCTGATCACTGGCCAGGCCTAGGGACCCTACCCAGGCACGAATTTTGTGCACTGGTCCTCTAGTGTTAAATAACTTGGCAGCTGCTAGGGAGTTTCCACAGGTGCCTGAAGAGGAGACCCCATACTCATTACAAAGTCCAGGCAACCTCCCTGAGTCCTTTGGTACAAAGTCACTCCCATTTTACCTCCCCCAGGCCCTGATAATGTACTTTCTGTCTCTATGGACTACCTGTCCTGGATGTTTCATATAAATGGAATCACACACCATGAGTCTGGCGGCTTTTGCTGAGCACTGTAGCATGTGACAGTATTCCTTTTTATGGCTAAATAGTATTCTGTTAGTGGCGGGATGACGAGACCTCTGTTCTTCTCTTCTTGAAAGAAAGATTTCAGTAAAGAGGCAAAGTGCAGCAAAGCAAACAAGAATTTATTGGCTGCAGCAAAAACACACTTAGGGCAGTGAAACAAGGAAGCGCATGGAAGAAGCAACAAGAGAGCTTAAACTGGGATGCTTTGGTTCACTGGGAAGTCAAAGAAAAGGAGGCGTTGGAGACAGGTTCAGGGGGTTAGCCCAGGACGTGCTGCAGCTGTCCATTGCTCCCTTGTTTGCAAGTCTCCTGGGGTCCCTTAGAGTTTAGGAGATGCACGCCTGTGGGGGAAGGGAATGGCATGGGCATGATCCCCTGGGGCAGAGCGAGAGCACTGGGTTCTTTGCATTGAGGGTATTTATCTCTCTCTTGTGATGGAAATTTTAGGGGAGATCTCAGAGGAGGGTCTCAATAGACTATTCATCAGCTTCCAGGTGTGTTTTTTGAGGGTCGTGGTCTCCACTGATTGGTTGGCACTGGGGTCATTAGTCAATGTACCTGGTCCTGAGGCAGTTACATGCCACTTGTCTGGTTTTGCAGCTTTTCTGGGCCTGGAACTGAACTACAACTGAGGCCCAGATGTTATGACCTGTGATATGCTAGGACAGGAAAGGTCACCCTGGGGGTGAGGTCCTTGTTTTCCCAGTTTTGCCCCCTTGCTAGGCACCCGGGGCTTTCTGTACCTGGCCCAAGTCCTTGCTCTGCTCATGTCTGTCTAACTGCCTGTAACAAATCCATTGTATGGATATTTACTTTTCCATTCATCTGTTGGTGAATATTTGGGTTGTTTCCACTTTTTGGCTATTGTGAATAATGCTGCTGTGAACATTTGTGTACAAGATTTTTGTTGTTGTAATATGTTTGACATACAACATGTAAATTTAAGGTGTACAACATGTTAACCTGATACATACATATATATTGTAATATGTTTGCCATTGTAGTGACAATTAACACCTCCGTCATTTCACATAATTACCTTTTCTTTTTAGGGGTGCATAAATCCTGGGTGGACATGTTTCAATTATCTTGAGTATACACCCAGGAGTGAAACTGATGGGTCATATGATAATTCTGTTTAATAAGCTTGAGTTTTGTAAGTAGCATTGTATTCGTTTCCTAGTGCTGTTGTAATAAATTATCATAAATTGGGTGAATTAAAACAGCAGACATTTATTCTCCTCCATAAGTCTAAAGTGAGGGTGTCACAGGGCTGAGCTCCCTCAGGGGGCTCCAGGGGAGGGTCCTTCCTGCCTCTTGCAGGTCCTGGTGCCCCAGGTGTCCCTGGGCTTGTGGCTACATCACCCTGATCTCTGCCTCTGTTGTCTTGTGGGTTCTCTTCTTGTGTGTCTCTGCATCTTTTTTTCTCGTGTGTGTCTTCTCTCTCTAAATTTCCCCTTATAAGGATGCTAGTTATTGGATTGGAACCCACCCTAATGACCTCATTGTTAAGTCAACATGCCGACCCCCAGGGCAGGAACTTCCTCAGCTGAATACGTGATGACCCCCGCAGCGGGAACTTCCTCAGCTCATGCCCCCCGCCTCTCATTAAACACCTGTATAAAAAGGAGCCCCCCTTCCCTGTTAGCGCAAATTCACTGGCCCTGCCTTTGGGGCTCGTGGATTTCGCCCGTGGACGCAGATTAAACCCTTCCTTTCCTTCTCTGGCTGACTCGACTGTTTTCCTGCACCGTAACTTTACGTTTGGTGCCTTGAGACCCGGGTGGCGCGAGCACCCCATTCAGCCGGCCCTCCCCGGCTCGGGGTGCCCTCCTCTCCCTCCTCGCGGCTCAGGACCCCTCAGGACCGCATTTCCTCAGCTTAGCAGCTCTTTTCTCGGCTTGGCAGCTTTCCCGGTTTGGCAACATTAGCGGTAAGTCCCGCCCCATGTCAATCCCCGAGGTCGCCCTCTGGCATCTCTGTCCGTAAAACTCGCTGAGACAGAGATTGCCCCGTTCTCCAGACCCTTCCAGAAAGGGCTCCTCCGGACCCCGGAAGATAGCGGAGATGTCCCTGTCCTCCCCCGTTCCTCCGTCCGTCCATAGCCCTGGCCAAACCACTGGGACACGGGCCCTTTGGCCCCGGCTACTGGCCTCAGGTATCGAGCATGGGGAATCGAAATTCCAAACCTGCTGCGGGCACACCTCTAGGGTGCCTGCCCGCCGACCTGGCCAAACACTAGGCCTGCCCCAGACCTGGGTCCTAAATGCCTCATTTATTTCTGTAACGTAGCATGGCCTCAGTATGAAAACGGGACCTTTGACTTTACCATCCGTACCCATCTCAGTAATTTCTGCCAACGAACTGGGAAATATGCCCAAGTCTCTCTCTCTGTCTGCGTCCTCGTCCCTTCCCCCAAAGTCCCTTCTGCCTTGCCGTCCCCGCCCTCTCCTCCTCCTTCCGCTACCCCCCTCCGGCAATGCCTTCTCCTCTACCTGCTGACCTCCCCCCTCTTCTGCCCACTGCCTCGGCAGCTGCAAGCTCAACTCGCCAGGCGATCCCACCCTCCCCCACCCCCGCCTGCTTCCCCAGTCAGTAAACACACGCGTTCGCAGCACCCCCCCCCCCCCCCCCCCGAGGTTGCGGCGGCGTCTGAGGGCAATTGAAAAGCGGCTGGGGTCCTTCTCCGCCAACCCCACCACGTTCGTCAAGAAATTCCGATACCTCGCCTGCCCAGGACCATTCACCTCCACCTCTCCCGCTCCCGCCCCTCCCCCTGCCCTTACAACCCTGCGGTAGAAACCTGTGCCCCAGCTGTACCCTCTAAGAATTCTAACCACTCGCCTTCCCCTGTGCGCTCCGCTGAATCTCTGCCCCCAGGACTGCCAGCTATTGAGTTCACAGGTGGCCGGCCAGTTCCCTTTGCGAGAGGTTGCAGCTGGGAAGGATATTATCCAGGTAGCCATTCTCTCTCACTTTCTGATCTTCCTCAAATTGAAAAATGCCTTGGCTCTTTCCCTTCAGACCCTCTTAACCAGCAGCCACCTTCTCCCCTATCCCTGAGAGCCCAAATCTTGAGAATGTGAGCTCCAAAACAGCCTTTCCCATCTAACAGTCATTCTCAGGCCACCCACAGACTGCCTTCCTCAACAGCCTCTTCCCTTTCTGTATCCATTCTACCCCCGAGGGAGGCAGCAGGAACTGAGGGCATAGTCCAAGTCCACGTCCCATTCTCTCCTTCCAGCTCCTAGCCACCCACTTCATTTCTCAGTCATCCCAAGATATTTGGAAAAAAGTTAAAAAAGGCTGAGAATGGCCCTCAGACCCTGGGCTGAGATCTAGTGAACATGGCCTTTAAGGTTTTTAATGCCCGTGAGGAGCAGGCAGAGTCAGATCGGGAGGCCTGCCTTCGACAGAAGGTAGACCTGCAAACTCATGTCCTGGTTGCAGCCCTGCGGCCAACGGCAGCCACCCATGGTTCCAAGGGGGCTGTGCGCGGTGGGGGTGCAACAAGAGGATGAACGCCACCTGGAGAATGCTTCAAATGCGGAAATGAAGGCCACTGGGCAAAGCAGTGCCCCCGGCCCCGGGTTCCAACCAAGCCCTGCCCGGCATGCGGTCAAAGTGGTCACTGGAAAAGTGACTGCCCCTGGAAAGGTGGCGGGCCCTCTGCACCCCAGCGTGGAGGGGCCGCCCTTCCAGGTCATGTCCCACCACTGGCCATGCTGGGACTGGCCGAAGACTGAAGGAGCCGGGACTCGACGACCCCCATCACCCTTGCCGAGCCCAGGGTCATGCTCAAGGTAGTGGGTATGTGGGTCTCCTTCCTGGTCTACACAGGGGCTACCTTCTCTGTCCTGCCCTCCTTTTCAGGGCCCCTTTTTTCTTCCACGATCTCGGTCATGGGTATTGATGGCAAATTCACCTGCCTGCTGACCATCGGACCCCTTCCCTGTCTCCTTGATGATAGCCCTATAACGCACTCGTTCTTAGTCATGCCTTCATGCCCTGTGCCCCTTTTAGGATGAGATATTCTCACCAAACTAGAGGCCACTCTGCAGCTCACTCGGAGCCCTTCAGCCTCCTTGCTCCTTCCGCTCCTGGTCCCCTCCCTTCACGGGGATGCTGATCCCCCACTGCCATGAGTCCCCTTATGGGGCCCAGTTGTCCCAGACCACAGTCACCTACCTCAGTTTCGCTTTCTCACCCCACAGGGCCACACCATTCCTTGGACTGTGGATGCCTTATCTCCTTATCTCCTCTGTGACTGTTCCCTCCTCTGAACAAGAAATGTTCTCCTTCCTCAGGCTCACTAGGTACTCTCGACTCCGGGTTCACAACTGTAGTCTTCTTGCAAAGCTCCTCTATGATGTGACATGGCGAAGGAACCCCCTCACTGAGCCCAGTAGATCCCAAGGCCAACATCCTCACCCCTTTAATGCTCTGAAAACTGCTCTGACCTCAGGGCCTTCTCACCCCCTCCCCCTCCCCCACTCCACTCTTCCCAAAAGAAACTTCCTTGACTGCACAGGTTTACTCAACAGTCCGGCTATTATCAGAAACGGAGATCATTATCTCTAAGAAAAAATGCGGCAGCTTTAAAATCCAAGCTGCTAGAGGCCTGGGAGCAGGGGAGCCTGCTCCCTCTCCCCCCCATCCCCCCCCCCCGCCCCCCACCTTTCCTCCAGCCTCATATCCAGGTCCCTGGCTTCCACTGCACCTTTCCTTCCCTTTCTCTTTTCCCTTGGATAACAGCGCATTCTAACATTCCCTCCCACTTTCACTGCAATACCCACCTCTCTCAGGCTCACCAAATGCCTCCCACCATCCCCGAAGAGGACTCAGCAACACCATCTAGGACCTGATGACCCATCATTCCTCACAGGCTCTTACCTGGCAAGGGACCCTCCGATTTTTACTCTGGAAGAAGCTCAGAAATTCGCAGCTCCTGGCCGAACCTCCTGCCCATGGCCCTGACCAGAATCTGGGCTACACCAAGGAGCCCCACCTTCTTAAGCCCTTTTGAACTTCTATATGAGAGACCCTTCTTGCTCAATCACTGTCTCCCTACTGATCCTCCTCCCCTGGGTACGTATCTCCCATATCTGTCCTTACTCAGGCAGCTGCTCCAAGAATATGTGGACAGGTTTCTGCCCAAGCCAGAGCTGACCGACCAGGGCTCCAGAGGACCAGCCCTTCACCCTGTTGACTCGGTCCTCCTTATGAATCTACATCCAAAAGCCTTGGTGCATAGGTGGACGGGACCTCACACTATAATCCTCACAAACCCAACTGCGGCCAAGCTGCTTGGTGACCCATTGTGGCACCACCTCTCCAGACTCGAGGACCCCGGAGCAGCACGACTTCTATAAATGTGAGGTGTTGGGCCCCACTAAGGTATGCCCTAGTTGCCCTCCCCCTCCTTTTTCTCCTCCCGGCCCTGAGTAACCTACACCCACCCCCACCCACTTATGTGTGGAGGTTCAAGGTCTGTGATGCCTCCCAAAACTCTAGAGCCCACCCTGCCCCCATGGATATGCTACCAGACCAGTAATCCGATAACTGGGGGACGAGTCACTTGGAACTGTACCCAAAACCACATCACAGCCAGTCTCACCAAGGCCAGCCCGGGTACCTTCTTTTGGTGCAGCAGCACCTTAAGCAACTGCACAAACTCCTCTGACCCCGGGCCTTGCTTCATAGTCACAGTAGTTCCCCAACTAACCTTGTACGGAGAGTTGGAGCTTGCCTGGCTGCTCCCTTCATCCCGCCCCCAGGCCCGCCATGTTAGGGGTGAGTATCGCTGCCTCGGTAGTCCTTGCCAGGGGGGCCCTCGGTAACAGTCTGGTCTCTGCTCAGGATTTCAATGACAAACTCCAGTTAGCTCTGGAGTCTCATACTGCCTCTTTAGCCTCCCTACAGTGGCAGGTAATATCAGTAGCCCAGGTAGCCCTACAGAACCAGCATGCCTCAGACCTTCTGACTGCAGAAAAAGGAGGAACCTGCATATTCTTTCAGGAGGAATGCTGCTACTACATCGATGAGTCCGGAGTAGAGGAGCAAAACGTGCAGAAGAACTACATGCAAGACACTCCCGGGACAACTCTCTTTTCAGCTGGTTCCAAAGCCCCTTAGCTACTTGGGTCCTACCCATGATAGGGCCCCTGATTCTTATCTGTGTCTTTTTTTCTCCTAGCCCCCTGCCTCCTCAAGTTCATCTGCTCCTGGATCGCGGAGATGTCACGGGTGACTGTAAATCAGCTCCTGCTTCATCCCTACACTCGGCTACCCTCCGACCTGCCTCTGCCTAACCCTGGCCTTTAAACAACCCCCCCCCCCCCGCGCCCTCCCCCTCGTCCCTGGTCAGCTGGAAGTAGTCAGAACGAACTGGCGCCCCCTATCACCAAAAGGCCGGGATGTTAGGTCAACATGCTGACCCCCACAGCGGGAACTTCCTCAGCTGAATACCATGACGACCCCCCGCGGCAGGAACTTCCTCAGCTCATGCCCCCTGCCCCTCATTCAACACCTGTATAAAAAGGAGCCCCCCCTTCCCTGTTGGCATGAATTCACTGGCCCTGCCTTTGGGGCTCATGGATTTCGCCCGAGGATGCAGATTAAACCTTTTCTTTTCTTTTTTCTCTGGCTGACTGGACTCTCTTTGTTTTCCTGCGCCAGTAACTTTACATTCATCTTAACTTGATTGCATCTGCAAAGACCCTACCCCCACCTGAGGTTCTCTCAGATTCTGGGGTGAGGACTTTGCTGTGTCTTTCTGGGGACACCAGACACCATCTCGTGCCAGGTCTGAAGTAGCCATCTGGTTTTCTTTTTTTGGAGGACAGCTGATCATCCAGAGCACTCTCCTACTTGAGTGTCTGACTGTGTGTGGGTTTCCAGGCTCTCTGTTCTGCCTGGTACCTCCCCACCCCGGGGCTTACTTACTCTTAGGTTTTACGCCGCCACGAGGAAAAACCGTGAGTCCAAACAGAGACCAGATTAAACAGGCTTTATTGGGAGCACACGGGCGGGTTCACCGGCTCAGAGAGGGGAGCCGGAGAAGCCGCGCCAAACCTGGGCAGGGGCAAGGTTTTATACTTTTCTGAGGTAATTGTTGCTGGCCGAAACTGGTGGCAGTCGGGGCTTTCCAGGGTCAGGTGAAACCTGCGGTCTGTCCTGCGGTTTGGTCATTTTCCGGGAGCCGTTTGTCCGGCAGGAATTTTTCACCGGGGTGGGGTGGTTTTCAGACGTCAGTGTGGACAGGTCAGCTTCTCACCGGCCCAAGAGAGGGAGGGGGTCCTTTCGCCCCGGGGCAGGGTGCCAGCGAATACCAGACATTCCGGACTCTCTATGATGGGATAAGAGGACGACGTGATCATCTGGCTGCTTCCTGCTGACTAGGGGCGCTGGGGGGAATAGAGAGGCTCCGAATGTTCTGTGTCGCTAGGCAGATGCTGCAGAGGGGCGAGGGAAGAGAAAAAAAAGAAAAGAAAAGAAAACAGGTTACACAGCATCCCTGCATGTATGTGTAGGCTGAGGCTGTTTACTTGCAGACATAGGTGTTTCAGCATAAGGGCCGGTTGAGAGAGCCCCCGAATTGAGGGCTAGGTACAGTTCTCCAACCTTCGCATTCGTGAGGGCTTGTATTCTGTTTTGGAGGAAGCTAGTAAGACATTTCATGAGGCATGGGCCAAAGAGAAGGATTAGGAGTAGGGATGTTAGCGGCCCCAGGAGAGGGAGGAGCCATGGAGCTAGGGAGCTGAAGAATGCCATCCCTCCAGCTTCCTCCCTCCACCTCTGACTAATTCTGTCCCTTAGTGTTTTTATATGGTCCTTTATTATTCCTGATTCATTGACAAAATAACAGCATTCTTCCCTGAGGAAAATACATGTACCTCCCTTCTCGGCGGTGAGGAGATCAAGGGCCCTGCGGTTTTGCAGAGCCACAGCTGCCAGCGAGTCTATCTGCCTTTGTAAGGATTCAATGGAGTCACTTATGAGAGCTATGTCTTCAGAGAATTCTGTGGAGAGCTTGTGATAGAAGTGTACTGAGGAAGAAATCCCTCCGACCCCGGTTCCCACGGCTGTTAGGACCCCTGTCCCCACAAGAAGGGGAACAAGAGCTGCTCTCTCTTGCCTGAATGAGGGAAGGCCGGGGTGAGAGATGATTCTAGCTTGCCTTCAGTTCTAACAGAGAGATTTGGTGTTAGGAAGACATAGAGACAGGGGGCTTGTTCGAGGTTCTCGGGGACACACGTATAGGCCGTTGTTCCGCAGAGGATGAAGATCCCCGGTGGAGGGCAAAAATTTGCAGGGGGAAGTGAGGTATTAGAGGTGCACGGTATGGTTGTCAATTGTTGGGTATGGTTGACGAGGCAAGTCATGTCTTCGGTGCCAAAGAGGGATATATTGTACAGTGTGCGTTGAAGCCTGCCTGGGGCGAAAGTAAGGTTGTTTATGAGTGTGTTAGGGAGGGGGGTTGCGGAAACCAGAGTTCGGGTCAGGGACAGGCATATCCAGCACGAGGTCGAGAAGGAGGGGTTCAGTTTGGAGAGGAGGTGGAAGGTGGTGTTTATTAGGGCAGGCAGAGGGGAAGGTTTTGCTGTGGGGCGGGAGAGAACATTCTGTATAGCCAGTCTATACTGCCCGTTGGGTTTTTTAACTGGGAGGATGGGGGAGTTACAGGGGGAGTTGATGGGAATGAGGAGCCCCTGGGTCTTTAGCTTGGTGATTATGGGGCTAAGTCCCATCCGGTGAGTGCGAGAGATGGGGAACTGGGGGCGGTTAGGATAGGAATGAGGAATTTTCAGTTTTACAAGGGCTGGTGTATGATGCCTGGCCACAGAGGGAGTTTCAATATTCCAGACCCCAGGGTTTACTTCAGGTAGAAGAGGGTGTGAAGGAGGGGAGGGGGCGTCAGACATATAGTCCAGGAGAACAGCTATGAGGGGGTGGTCCGAGGAGGAGAAGGTTATGGATGCGTGGAGTTTAGTTAAAATATCCCGCCCCAGTAGGGGGACAGGGCAAGTTGGGATAATGAGGAAGGAGTGTGAAAAAAGGCGGTCTTGGAACTGGCAGGCTAAAGGAGTTGTTTGCCGGGGGGTTGAGGGGGACCCATCTATCCCCGTAACTGAGATCTGGGAAGGAATACTAGGGCCCAAATGAGAGGGGAGGACCGAGTAGGTAGCCCCCGTGTCTACCAAAAAGGAGATAGACTCACCCGCCACCTGGAGAACTACCCTGGGCTCCGCGAGGGTCACCGGAGTCATGGAGCCAGGGCTACTTCATTCGTCCGCCAGTCCGAGGAGCTCCATTGCTGGGTATACCTGGTTCTCAAGCCCCCCACATGGAGATGTAGAGGGCCGAGCCAGGGTCGGACAGTCCGACTTCCAGTGCCCAGAGCGTTTGCACAGAGGACAGGGCGTTGTTGGCGGCCGGGGCTGGGGGCACGACTTGGCCCAGTGGCCTTCTTTACCACATTTGAAGCATGCCCCTGGTGGGGATCGGAACCCACCCTTTGATGGCTGGCGCCGACCCGGTTCCCCTGCCGGCCGCAGAGCCGCCACCAGAGCCTGGGTCTGAAGGGATACCTTCTCACGGAGCCGCTCCTGTCGGGCGGCTTCTGCCGTCTCCTCCCGGGCATTAAAGATTTTAAAGGCCATTTTTACCAGATCCTGTATGGGGGTTTCAGGGCCCTCCTCAACCTTTTTGAGTTTCTTTCTGATATCGGGAGCAGATTGGGAAATAAAGTGTGAGGCCAGGACAGTAGCCCCGTTGGAGGAGCTAGGGTCAAGACGGGTGAATTTTATGAGGGCCTCTTGAAGGCGGTTAAGAAAAAGGGCAGGGTTTTCATCAGCTTGTTGGGTGATTTCTCTTAATTTATCATAGTTTACTACTTTGTTGGAGACAGCATCCATCCCTCTGAGGAGGTATCTTAGCAGGGTGTTACGGTTAGGGATGTTAGAGCCTTGCCCGGTCTGGTAATTCCATAAAGGATCCTCCCGGGGAACAGCCTGCTCTCCTATGGGGACAGTGGGATCTACTTCATGGTCCCGGTCAGCCTGGTGTCGAGCCGCGGCGATGATACGTTCGCGCTCATCCGGGGTGAGGGAGGATGAAAGGATGACATGTACATCATGCCAGGTTAAATCATATGTCTGAGTTAAGTATCGAAATTCTTTTATATATGAGGTCGGATCAGCAGAGAACGATCCTAGGCGTTTCTCAATTTGGGAGAGATCTTGGAGTGAGAAGGGGACATGAACCCGGACCAGACCTTCGGCCCCCGCCACCTCGCGGAGGGGGCAAAGAGGGGCCGGAGTTGAAGAATGTGAGCGGGTATGAGAGGCAACCGGAGAGGAGAGCGAGGATAGTTGAGGTTCGGGTTCCTGAGCGGGGGATTCCGGGGGAGGAGAAGGGACAGAGGGGGTTTCGGGGACGGCCGGAGAAGTTGGGGGACGAACGGCTCCGTCAGGGGGACGGTAAGGAGGAGGAGAGGAGAGGAGGTCAATGAGGTACGGGTTGAGCAGGGAGAACAGAGGTCGGGGCGGGAACGTATGTCCCAAAAAGCCTGGACGTAGGGGACCTCAGAATCTTTGCCCGTGCGCCGGCAGTAATATCCAAGTCTGTTAGAACATTAAAGTCAAAGGTGCCAGTTGGGGGCCAGCGGGACTGGTTATCTAGAGGATACTGAGGCCATTGTTGTTGTGAGAGAGAAATTAAGCGTTTGGCCTTGAGTGTCTGAGTGTACCCCAATTTGGAAAAATCTTTAAGGAGACACCCTAGAGGTGTCTTAGGATCCGGCCTGGACTCTGAGACTCCCATAGTTGAGGGGTTTCCCGCTCCCCGAGATTAGAGACAAAGCACCAAGGGAGGCGTCCCACCGATTGGTACAGAGTCCCGGTTCTGGGTTGGGGTCTGAAGAGGACCAAGGACGTCTCCTTTGTCCTCAGAGACCGGACAGTGGCCCTCTGAGGGCGGAGGAGTTCTCTCGGCACGGCCGCGACTCAGGACGAGAGGCTCCGGACGGATCTCGGAGAGCAGGAAGGAAGGGAGGGAGGTTTCCCGTGTGACTTACTGGAGATGGAGTCGGGGAAGTCCAGGCCGAGGTCCGGGCGGCCAACCGGGGAAGTGAGCCGGACCGGCCAATCGACTCGGACCCCGGCACCTCAGAGTCTGGGAGTTAGCCCGGGCGAGCTGCCGCTGCCCACTGCTTCCCAGGTCGTAAGAGGAGACCGGGGCGAGGATCGTCCGAGCCCGAGACCCACTCCCGGGTTTCGGCACCAAATCTTAGGTTTTACGCCGACGCAAGGAAAAACCGTGAGTCCGAACAGAGACCAGATGAAACAGGCTTTATTGGGAGCACACGGGCGGGTTCACCGGCTCAGAGAGGGGAGCCGGAGAAGCCGCGCCAAACCTGGGCAGGGGCAAGGTTTTATACTTTTCTGAGGTAATTGTTGCTGGCCGAAACTGGTGGCAGTCGGGGCTTTCCAGGGTCAGGTGAAACCTGCGGTCTGTCCTGCGGTTTGGTCATTTTCCGGGAGCCGTTTGTCCGGCAGGAATTTTTCACCGGGGTGGGGTGGTTTTCAGACGTCAGTGTGGACAGGTCAGTTTCTCACCGGCCCAAGAGAGGGAGGGGGTCCTTTCGCCCCGGGGCAGGGTGCCAGCGAATACCAGACACTTACTATGCTTCCTGGTGGTGAGCTCTTAGTACAGTAAGTAACATTGGTTAGGAAGTCGAGTCTCTTTCTTGCTTCGACTGCTCTCTGTCCTGGTGATCCTCCTGCATGTTCTGGCCCTGGCCTGGCCCTAGAACACCAAGCAGTGTCCACTTGGAGGCTCTGAGCCTTGTGGTGTGCCCTATAAATGCCTGTCCAGACTCCAGAGCATCTCCTACCACAGTCCTGGGATAAGAAGACAGGGCAGGATGGGGCAGGGGCTGAGGCCTAGAACATGGTGCCCAGGAGGAAGGAGTTGGGCTGTGAAGCTGTTCCCAAAGGCCAGTGAACAGGGATGGAGCTGAAACAGCTGAGTCACTTTGCAGCAGAACCAGGGCCTGCCGTGGAAAGAAATGGCAAGATGGCCAAGTTAAGTCATCCAGTTAATTGTGGCCCTTAATTTCTACTCTAGGAATTTGTTCAGCCCTAATCTCAGCGTTTCCAGGGAGGAAAGGCAGCTCCGTGATCCTTGGTGGCTCCCAGGCCCAAGGGCTCTAATGTTAAACCATGGCAGGGAGGGTGAGGGAGGCTCACAACTGTGCTGCTGCCACCAGTGCACTGGCACCAGAGGCTAATTTCCTCCAACATGTCAACAGATTTCCCACAAGCTTTTCAGAAGTTTTGGCAAATACTTTGGGTTAAAAAATTTTTTTTCATGTGCATTCTGTGGCATTTGTTTTAGTGGAGGAAAGACAGATTATAAAAATCTTTGCATTTATTTTAAATTGTTTAAATTCTTATACCAAGATTGCTTCTGAAACATTATCAAATTATGGGGTCATTTCTGCATTTTCACTTGAATCAGTTATCATAACTGAATCCCTCTAGAACACTGTGAGAAAACCTCAGGGACTGGTGAGAGAATTTCTAGCATTGCAGTCCCTTCCCCTCCCCCAGCTCCCCAGCTGGTGGTTTAAAGTATTGCCACAATGGAAATAAGTTTAATAATAGTTACTGCTTAGAGTAATAGTAACAGAATCTCAAGCATGTTGTGTTTATTTTAATGTTCTGATTTAGCATTTTTAAGGTCCTGTTTTGGCTGATGCACTGTTTTGGAAAGAGGGCATTCAACCATGCTGCCTGTCCCCACCACCTTGTGGCATGCTTGTCTGATCAGAAATAAGCCATTAATCATGTCGAGGGTCCCTTGCATGTGTGGTTGAAAAGGGCCACAGGCTGACCTGACAAGCTCAGGGGAGGCCTGCATGGCGGTCTTGCAAACTCAGAGACCTAAAGTCACCACAAAGGATGGTCTGAAATGAAACTTTAACTAAAAGCAGTGATGGGGGGCAGTTACATCCTAGGCCGGTATCTTCACTGACAAGGTCAACCTTTACCTTAACTGAGCCTATCTGTCTTTCTTTTTTTAAAAAAAATATATTTTATTGATTTTTTACAGAGAGGAAGGGAGAGGGATAGAGAGCTAGAACATCCATGAGAGAGAAACATCGATCAGCTGCCTCCTGCACACTCCCTACTGGGGATGTGCCCGCAACCCAGGTACGTGTCCTTGACCGGAATCAAACCTGGGACCCTTGAGTCCGCAGGCTGACGCTCCATCCACTGAGCCAAACCGGTTAGGGCCTATCTGTCTTTTTGCATCTATAATAACATACCCTTTGAAATGTCTAGGTAACTTGAAACTTCCCTTTTTCTGGACCCCTTGGGGCACAACCTAATGTGCTGGGTGCCAGGACAGATACCACAAATACCTTCATTATCATGTTAATTGTTCCTACACCCACCTAAGTATGTTTCTATCATTTTACTTTTTATCCAATCCCAGGGGTTTCCTTGCTTTGCTTTCTCCTGCCTCTCTAGTCTGTCACCAATGGATTTCATGTAACCCACATTATCTCAATTTGTTGAGGTTCTGCTTCCCGGCATATGTTGACAGTTTGGTTCAAATAAACTCACAAAAATTCTTTACAGGTTTCAATGTTGTTGCTTTTTTATGTTAAGACATGCAATGAGTGTTTTCTCATGTGTATATTGGTAAACTTAATGGTGCCCACATTTCTCTAAGATTGTGAAATAGAATTTTTGGACTGGAACCCGGATTCTTTGTCCGCCGGAATCAGAGAATGAATCCACGAACAGAAAGTAGTATAGTAAAGGTGGAAATTTATTGAAAAATAAGTACAGACGTCCACATGGGGAGAGGGAAAGAGTCTCCCAGAATGGACTCTTATGTAGGGAGGGGGAAAGGTTCCCACAGAGTTCCTTTTCCCTATGGCTTATAAAGGCTTGCAGATCCTGGTGCCTTGATATCCCCTCTGATTGGTCACTATCTCCTTAGACTGGTTGCTATAGTAACTCCTGGGCTAAAAGGACCATGTGAGGTTCGCCCCCCCCTCCTTCCTTATTGTTTTTCTATTCCCTTTGGGCTTTCTTCCTCTCCTTCTGGATGAAGGGCTTCCTTCTCTTTATTTTGTAAATATAGACCTTTTGCTGTTCCCAGCTCCCTCATTCTATGGAAATGTACCTGTTGCAGCTTTTCAGCTTTTCTATTCTATGGAAATATACCTTCTGCTGCTCTGCAGCCCTGTGCTTCCTCCATGGTCCCCTTAATTTCCAAAATTTCTAAAATTTCCTAAATCTGTCCTATTTTACCCCCCAAATTCCTGTTTCAATTCTATATTTTCCTTCATTGTTTTTCTCTGATCATCAGGCTCCATAATTTTTATCAATTGATGTCAATGTTCCTGGATTCTAGACTTCTGTTGTTACAGAAGACCAGAGAAAAACCAAGCAATGCCCTGAGAAATGCAGTTACACTGTTTATTATGCCGTGTGGGCTCAGAGAAAGATTTCAAATTTTGAGCAAAACCATGGAAGAAGCCCTCCCTTTTATATCTTTCCAGCCCTTTGTCTCCCAAATAAGGGTTTTTCCAGTCCCCTTTGCAAGTTCTTAAAGACCCCCATGTGCTGGTTCCTTGAAACCACTACTAAAGGCCTGGTCTGGCACCAGCACTGATAACTCTTTCTGGGGATAGCTATGGACTCTCTAAAATGGGAGTAAACAGGTCTTGCAGGACCAGACAATTAAAGGGGAAGTGGCTAGACCAGGGGTGGGCAAACTTTTTGACTCGAGGGCCACAATGGGTTCTTAAACTGGACCGGAGGGCCGGAACAAAAGCATGGATGGAGTGTTTGTGTGAACTAATATAAATTCAAAATAAACATCATTACATAAAAGGGTATGGTCTTTTTTTTCAATAGTTTTATTCATTTCAAATGGGCCGGATCCGGCCCGCAGGCCGTAGTTTGCCCACGGCTGGGCTAGACTATAAGTCAGTGATGGCGAACCTTTTGAGCTTGGCGTGTCAGCATTTTGAAAAACCCTAACTTAACTCTGGTGCCGTGTCACATATAGAAATTTTCTGATATTTGCAACCATAGTAAAACAAAGATTTATATTTTTGATATTTATTTTATATATTTAAATTCCATTTAACAAAGAAAAATCAACCAAAAAAATGAGTTCGCGTGTCACCTCTGACACGCGTGTCATAGGTTTGCCATCACTGCTATAGGCTAATAAGAATGTGCATTAGGCTAATGGCACAGATTCAGATTGCTAGCCCCCCCAAAATGTCTCATTTTCCCCATCACTGTCAGTTGACTTCTGCCATGGAGTCCCTCTGAGGAATGGTTCATTTCATATTCTTATTTCCTTATCACTAGTCTCTATTTGATGATATGGCATCATGATACCTCTTTCACTTTCAAAAAAATTCTTTATTTAAAAAGCATTACATATGTCCCCTTTTTACCCCCATAGACCCCTTCCATCCCTCCCAGCCCCCCACCTCAGGCCTTCAGCACCCTATTGTCTGTGTCCATGGATTATGCATATATGCATACAAGGTCTTTGGTTGATTACCTCCCACCCACCCAACCTCCCCCACTTTTCCTCAGAGATTCTGCACTCCGTTCCATGCTTCCACATCTCTGGACCAATTCCATTCATCGGTTTATTTTGTTACTTAGATTCCACATATGAGTGCGATCATGTGATACTTGTCTTTCTCCGACTAACTTATTTTTCTTAGCATAATACTTTCCAGGTCCATGCTGTCTCAAAGAGTAAGAGATCCTTCTTTCTTTACTGCTGCATAGTATTCCATGGTATAAATGCACCACAGCTTTTTTATCCACTCATCTACTGATGGGCACTGAGCTGTAGCCACATCTTAGCTATTGTAAATTGTGCTGCTATGAACATAGGGATGTATACATTCCTTCTGATGGGTGTTTTGGGTTTCTTAGGCTATATTGCTAGAAGTGGGATCATTGGTTCAAATGGCAGTTCCATATTTAACTTTTTGAGGAAACTCCTTACTGTTTTTCATAATGGTTGCACCAGTCTGCATTCCCACCAGCAATGCACTAGGGTTCCCTTTTCCCCATATCTTCGCCAGCACTTGTCATCTGTTGATTTGTTGATGGTAGCCATTCTGACAGGTGTGAGGTGATACCTCCTTGTTGTTTTAATTTGCATCTCTCTGATGATCAGTGACTTTGAGCATTTTTTCATATGTCTTTTGACCATCTGTATGTCCTCTTTGGAGAAGTGTCTATTTATGTCTTTTGCCCATTTTTTAATTGGATTGTTTGTATTCCTTTTGCTAAGTTGTATGAGTTCCCTATATATTTTGAATAGTAACCCCTTATCAGATGTATCATTGCCAAATATATTCTCCCCTTTTCATTTTGTTGATGGTTTCTTTTGTTGTGCAGAAGCTTTTTTTTTAATATATATATATTTTATTGATTTTTCACAGAGAGGAAGGGAGAGAGATAGAGAGTTAGAAACATCGATGAGAGAGAAACATCGATCAGCTGCCTCCTGCACATCTCCCACTGGGGATGTGCCTGCAACCCAGGTACATGCCCTTGACCGGAATCGAACCTGGGACCCTTCAGTCCGCAGGCCGACGCTCTATCCACTGAGCCAAACCGGTTTTGGCCAGAAGCTTTTTATTTTGATGTAGTCCCATTAGTTTATTTTCTCCTTAGTTTACTTTGCCCTAGGAGATGTACCTATAAACATATTGCTATGAGAGATGTCTGAGATTTTGCTACCTATGGTTTCTTCTAGGATTTTTATGGTTTCATGACTTATATTTAAGTCTCTTATCTATTTTGAGTTTATTCTGGTGTATGCTGTAAGTTGGGGGGCTAGTTTTATTTTTTGCATGTATCTGTCCAATTCTCCCAACACCATTTATTGAAGACACTGTCTAGACTCCATTGTATGCTCTTGCCTCCTTTGTCAAATATTAATTGAGCATAATGGCTTGGGTCGATTTCTGGGGTCTCTGTTCTGTTTTATTGATCTATATGCCTGTTCTTGTGCTTGTACCAGGATGTTTTGATTACAGTGGCTTAGTAATATAATTTGAAATCTAGGATTGTGATTCCTCCAATTTTGTTTTTCTTTCTCAAGATTGCTGCAGTGATTCGGGGTCTTTTCTGATTTCATATACACTTTTGGAGTATTTGTTCTAATTTTGTGAAATATAGCGTTGGTATTTTAATAGGGATTGCATTGAATCTGTAGATTGCCTTAGGTAGTATGGACATTTTAATGATGTTGATTCTACCAATCCATGAACACGGTATATTCTTCCACTTTTTTATATCTTCTTCTATCTCTTTTTCCAACATCCTGTAGATTTCCGAGTGCAGGTCTTTTGCCTTTTGCCTTGATTAAGTTTATTCCTAAGTATCTTAATTTTATTGTTGCAATCGTAAATGGGATTGTTTGTTTAGTATCTCTTTCTGAGAATGCATTCATTATTGGTGTATAAAAAAGCCATCAATTTTTGCGTGATGATTTTGTATCCTGCTACATTGCCAAAATCATTTATTAAATCTAGTAGTTTTTTGGTGGAGTCTTTAGGGTTTTCTATGTACAATATCATGTCATCTGTGAATAATGAGAGTTTTACTTTCTTCTTTCCAATTTGGATGCCTTTTATTTCTTCTTTTTGTCTGATCACTGTGTCTAGGACTTTCATGGCTATGTTGAATAAGAGTGGTGAAAGCGAACATCTCAGTCTTGTTCCTGTTCTTAGGGAAACACTTTTAGTTTTTACCCATTGAGTCTGATGTTGGTTGTAGGTTCATCATATATGGCCTTTATCATGTTGAGATATGCTCCCTTTATTTACACTTTGCTGAGAGTTTTTATAAAAAACATGCGCTGTAGTTTGTTGACTGCCTTTTCTGCATCTATTGATATGATCATGTGTTTTTTGTCTTTCAATTTGTTTACGTGATGTGTCACATATATTGATTTGCAAATATTGTACCCGCCTTGGATCCTTGGAATAAATCTCAGGTGGTCATGGTGTATGACCTTTTTAATATATTACTGGATCTGGTTTGCTAATATTTTGTTGAGGATTTTACCATTAATGTTCATCAGGGATATTGCCTAAAATTCTCTTTCTTTGTAGTGTCTTTATCTGGTTTTGAAATTAGGATAATGCAGACTTCATAAAAAGAGATTAGAGGTCCGCGGCTCTGCCTCCTCCGGGCTGCGCATGTGGCCCAGGTCCGTTGGGCCGGCGGGGGTGGGGGGCGGGGGAGAGGGGGGGCGGGGGTGGGGGGAGGCTCGAGGATGGAGCCAGTCCCCCCACCTCCTTTCCCTCTGGGAGGCGCAGCCAACAGCTCCACTTGGTCACTGCCGTGATGGAGGCGACCGCTGTCTCCGTCTGGGGAGTCGGGGGTCCCGGCCGTACCCCCAACACTCAGTCGCAATGCCCCCCCATGCCCCGTGACCTCTCCTCATTTAGTAACAGTTTTTTTCTTAGGTTGCTTTCTTCTTTTTTATTTACTTACTTTTTTATGGTCTGAAGTTTTACATGTCTCCTCCCCGACTTGACCCCCAGCGCTCCCACCCGTGAGCCCCACCCCGGTCCGCGTCCCCTCCCCGCCCTCCCGGCTGTGGCTGGCGCCATCCCTGCATCCCGGTGCATGACGCTGAGCCCCGCACCAGAGACCACGGGCTCTCCCACGGGCTCTCCCATGGGCTCTCCCATGGGCTCTCCCACGGGGTTAAGGCTCAGGCTGCTCCAAACAGAAAAAAAAGAAAAAAAGAAGAGATTGGAAGTGTTCCTTCCTCTTGAATTTTTTGCAATAGTTTGAGGAGTATAGGTGGTAGTTCTTTGAATGTTTGTTAAAACTCCCCTGTGAAGCCATCTGAACCTGGGCTTTTGTTTGCTGGGAGTATTTTGATGACTGCTTCTATTTTTATCAGTTGTTACTGGCCTAATCAGGTTTTCTGATTCTTCCTGGTTCAGTTTTGGGAGATTGTATTTTTCTAGGAATTTTTCCATGTCATCTACATTGTTCAGCTTATTGGCCTATAGTTGTTCATAGTATTTTCTTCCAATCATTTGTATTTCTGTGGTGTCAGTGGTTACTTGTCCACTTTCGTTTCTGATTTTATTTGGATCCTCTCTCTTTGTTTCTTATTGAGTTTGGCTAACAGTTCATTAATCTTTTCATCCTTTCAAAGAACAAGCTCTTGGTTTCTTTGATTTTTTGTATTTTTTTAGTCTCTATGTCATTTATTTCTGCTCTAACTTTATTATTTCCTTCCTCCTACTTACTCTGGGCTTTTTTTATTGTTCTCTTTCTAGTTCTTTAAGTAGCACGGTTAAGTAGTTTATTGCTGATTTTTTGAGGTAAGCCTGAAGTGCTATGAACTTCCCTCTCAGGACTGCTTTTGCTGTGTCCCAGAGATTTGGCGTTGTTGTGTGTTCATTTTCATTTATTTCCAGGAAGTTTTTGATTTCTTTCTTGATCTCATTGGTAACCCATTCATTGTTTAATAACATGCTATTTAGCCTCCATGTGCTTGAATATTTTGGGGTGTTTTTACTGTAGTTGATTTCTAATTTCATTCCACTGTGATCTGAGAAGATGCTTGATATGATTTCAATCTTCTTGAACTTGTAGAGATTTGTTTTTTGTTTCAACATGTGGTCTATCTTTGTGAATGATCCATGTGCACTTGAGAAGACTGTATATGCTGCAGTTTTGGGGTGAAATGTTCTATAAAAGTCAATTAAACCATCTGATACAGTGTGTGTTTTAGAGTCAATGTTTTCTTGTTAAGTTTTTGATTGGAAGATCTATCCAGTGAAGCCAGCAGGGTGTTAAAGTCCCCTGCTATGACTGTATTGTTGTCTATCTCTCCCTTAAAGTCCTTAAGAAGTTTTTAAAAAAATATATTTTGGTGCTCCTATATTGGATGCATATATGTTTATGAGAGTTATATCCTCTTGTTGGATTGGTCCCTTTAGTATTATGTAGTGACCTTTGTTGTCTTTTGTGATGGCCTTCATTTTGAAGTCTATTTTGTTGGATATGAGTATTGCTACTCCAGCTTTTTTTTCTTTTCCACTTGTATGGAAAAATTTTTTCCAACTCTTTACTCTCATCCTGTGTGTGTCTTTTGTTCTGATGTGAGTCTTTTGTAGACAGCATATAGTTGGGTAGTGTTTTTATATCCATTCAGCTACCCTGTCTTTTGATGGGAGCATTTAATCCATTTACATTTAGCGTTATTATTGGTAGGTACTTATTTATTTCCATTTTAATTCTGTATGCCTTGGTTTCTCTCTCTTTTCTTCTTCTCATTATAGCAATCCCTTTAGCTTTTGTTGTAATGCTGACTTGGTGGTGATGTACTCCTTTAGCATTTTTCAGTGTAGGAAGCTCTTTATTTGATTGCCTATTTTGAATGATAGCCTTGTTAGATATATTAATCTTGGTCTCAGATGCTTGCTTTCCATTACCTTGAGTACTGCATGCCATTCCATTCTGGCCTGTAAAGTTTCTGATGAGAAATCAGGTGTCAGCTTTATGGGAGCTCCTTTGTAAGTAACAGTTTGCTTTTCTCTTGCTGCCTTTAAGATTCTCCCTTTGTCTTTAATTTTTGGCATTTTTATTATGATGTGTCTGGGCGTGAGCCTGTTTGGGTTCTTCTTGCTTGGGGTTCCCTGTGCCTCCTGAACTTGTGTTACCTTTTCCTTCACCAGGTTAGGAAAGTTTTCTGCCATTATTTCCTCAAACACATTCTCTATCCCTTTCTTCCTTTCTGCCTCTTCTGGAATACCTAATATTTGAATATTGTTATGTTTCACATTGTCCCACAGCTCTTTTAAGCTGTCCTCTTGTTTTTTTTCTTTGAGTGATTGAGTGATTTTTTTCAAACCTTTCTTCTAATTCACTAATTCTATTCTCAGCTTCCTCTAATCTGCTGTGTATTCCTTCCAATGTGCTCTTTATTGTTGCAATGTCAGTCTTTATTTCTGTTGTCATAGTTACTATATCATTTCTCATGCTTTACCATTATTCTGAAGTCTATATCAGATAAATATCTTATCTCCATTTCATTGATCTCTTCTGGAGAATTCTCTTGTTCTTTCATTTGGGGATTGTTTCTTTGTCTCCTCATTTTGGCTGCATATTTGGGTTTGTGACTATGTATTAGGTAGATCTGCTACGCCTCTCATCTCTAATGCAGGACAGTATCAAATGCTGTTTCTGTTTAATTAGATCAGGCAAAGACTGCCTCTGTCTACAGACTGATAGGATTTTGTCTTGAATTGCCTTCAGGCAATCGTCCACCGGTGTGGGATGAGTTTTTTCAACAGGGTGGGGTAATTGCTTCTGCCTGGAGGCTAATTGTTGTTCTCAGTCTCTTATTGGGCCTCAGAAACTCCATACCATGGGGCAAGGTGTTTTCCAATAGGGTGGATCTGCTGAGGTCTTTCTGCAGCTACTAGGGTTCAGGAATCTGGAGAAGGGCTGTGCATAAATGAATGAAGAGACTAGAGAAGAAATACAAATTTGGAAGGCATTTTGGGGGGCCAGTTGGATACTTCGTTCTGGTGACTAAGCTCCCCGAATCTCCAGACCCCTGGCTTTTTATTCCCACATTTTGCTCTATAGTAAAGCAGATATACATATCAAAGGTAAGGCTTGGTAAACTATGAAGGATTATCAGGTTAGGGGAACTGCCCTCAGCTGTCTGACAGCAGGCAATAAAATGCAGATCTTCAGCCCCGCTGAAAATTCCCATCAGCCTTCTGATGAACTTCTCAAATTTATTATGCCCTGCTGGACTTAGCCTCCAGCATGGATCAACTGTCTTCCCCCCAGGCAAACAGCCTGTTTAGCAAATATCTGTGTGAAAACGATGGCCTCCACAGCATGAGGGAATGACTCAGCACTGGAAATTGGGTGTCTGCCTTCTGAGCTCTAACCCCATAGCCCCCAATCCTGGCTTCTGCTCGCACATCTCCAGTCCACTCTGCCCTCCCTCTGCCGGAGCCCATGGTGAGTGGCTCCACAGGGAATTTTGTGTGTTGGGCCTTTAAGAGTGTGCTTGAATTTTCCAGCTGTCTCTCCCTGACAGATAGCAACCCTGCTGCTTTTCACCCAGATTTATGTGGGTACCCTTCTCAGTTCTGGTGCTCTCTGCTGGGGGAGGGGAGTAGCACAATCCCTCTGCAAATTTCACTTTTAAAAGTAGCATTTCCTTTCAATTCCTCATTTCTGGCAATTATTAGCCTAAATTTGTAATGAATGATTTATTTTTAAAGAGGCACAAAAAGATGATAATGAAGGGCCTTCGGTTTTGAAATGGAAATGCAGAAGGATAGTAAGAAGCTAGGAAAATTCCTTGACTACTGGAATAAGGAAACTGAGGTAAAATAACTAAACAAGGCCAAGCAATTTGAGCAATTTACAGCCAGGTGGGTCCCCACATGGTGGAAGGTGTTACCTTCCCTAATCAAGGACACTTAGGGCAAATGGTTTACACATTCCAGACTGTGCCAAGGCAGACTGGCCTTAGTCCCAGGTCCTCTTCAATGACATTTTTTTAAAAAATGAAACAAACCAAAAAACTCCTGACCCCTTTATTTTTTGTTAATCCTCACTAGAGGATTTTTTTTTTCTATTGATTTTTAGAAAGAGTGGAAGGGAGAAGGGCAGGGAAGAGATAGGGAGAGGGGGAGAGAGAGAGAGAGAAAGAAACATGGATGTATGAGAGACACGTTGATTGGTTGCCTCCTGCATGCACCCTGACCAGGGCCAGGGATTGAACCTGCAACCCAGGTATGTGCCTTTGATGAGGAATTGAACTCTTGACCCTTGGGTGCTCGAGCTGATCCTCTAACCACTGAGAAACACTGACCAGGGCACTCTGGACCCCTTCATACACACATTTTGACGAATCAACACAATGAAGGACTCACCTGGAAAGGCTAATAAATATTCTGTTAAGACCCTCCCCTGAGACCTCCCTTAGGATTCTGTGGGGCCCTGTCTAAGAATCCACCGGATGTTCAAGGCTTCTCTAAGCATGAGCCTAATTGGGGTGCTCAAGGCCAAGATACTTTTAAGCAGGTGCAAGGCCACAGCGATCTCACAGTGCACTGTGCCCTTCTGTAGCCAAATAATTGATGTCACTGTTGGCAGCTAGCCTTCTTTGTCTAAGTGGTAATATATGTTACTGACCAGCTAGTCTGCTAGAGTATGAAGAAGACGAAGCTGGAGAGATGGAGCTGAGAGCTAGTACTGCTACGATGTAAGGTTAAGAGCTCATAGAGAGCTCAGATATAGCTGCCATGTTAACCAGACAGTGTGCTGGGCAGGGGAGACAGGAGAAGCTGCTGAGCCAGAGAGGCTATAGCTCTAAGGGAGAGCTCAGGTACTATTTCTATGTAAAGCTATAGGTTTAGAGGCAGCATGCGGCTGCTCAGATAATAGCTGTGGGTATAGAGATTAATGCTGCCTTATGGGCAAGATATGTATTTACCAACCAGTGTCTGGCTGGCTGCCTATATGGAATTGCTGTGAAAGACTATATTGTCTGATGGCTATATGGCCACTGGGCAGTGGCAGTTTGTCCTAGGCTGACCCCCGAACCTGTCTCCAAGGACCCCTTTTTCTCTCTCCTGTTGCTTCTTCTATGGTAAGTCCTTCCTTTGTTTCACTGTCTCCAGTTTTAATAAACGTACTCTCAAAATCACTGGATTCGTATTGTGAAATCTTTCCTGCATGAAGTGAAAAACCCCCATACTCTCGGTGGGCCCAGTCTTGTCACCTAACAGAAACAGAAAGGATAACCCAGTTTTGAACTATCTTTAGGAGAACGAGAGGATTAGGAGCAGAGACCATTTTCTCCATAATTTGATTTATTCTTTTTTTTAAAAATTAAATCTTTATTGTTCAGATTATTACAGTTGTTCCTCTTCCCCCCACCCCCCATAGCAGCTCCCCTCCACCCGGTTCCCATCCCACCTTCTGCCCTTACCCTCCCTACCCCTGTCCTCATCCATAGGTGTACGATTTTTGTCCAGTCTCTTCCCGCACTCCTCACACCCCTTCCCCCGCCCCCGCCCCCCGAGAATAGTCAGTCCACTCCCTTTCTATGCCCCTGATTCTATTATATTCACCAATTTATTCTGTTCATCAGATTATTTATTCACTTGAGCTTTAGATTCACTTGTTGATAGATTCGTGTGGCTACTCCCTTGTAGGTAACTGACTGTCTTTCTCTTGCTGCTTTTAAGATTCTCTCTTTGTCTTTTGCTCTTGGCATTTAAAAAAAAATTTTTATTGATTTTTTACAGAGAGGAAGGGAGAGGGATAGAGAGTTAGAAACATCGATGAGAGAGAAACTTCGATCAGCTGCCTCCTGCACACTCTTTACTGGGGATGTGCCCTAAACCAAGGAACATGCCCTTGACCGGAATCGAACCTGGGACCCTTGAGTCCGCAGGCCGACACTCTATCCACTGAGCCAAACTGGTTAAGGCTGCTCTTGGCATTTTAATTATGATGTGTCTTGGTGTGGTCCTCTTTGGATTCTTTTTGTTTGGGGTTCTCTGTGCTTCCTGGACTTGTAAGTCAATTTCTTTCAGCAGGTAGGGGAAGTTTTCTGTCATTATTTCTTCAAATAGGTTTTCAATATCTTGCTCTCTCTCTTCTTCTGGCACCCCTATAATTCGAATGTTGGTACGCTTGAAGTTGTCCCAGAGGCTCCTTACACTATCTTCGTATTTTTGGATTCTTTTTTCTTTTTGTTTTTTCCAGTTGGGTGTTTTTTGCTTCTTCGTATTTCAAATCTTTGACTTGATTCTTGCGACCCTCTAGTCTGTTGTTGGAACTCTGTATAATATTCTTTATTTCAGTCAGTGTATGCTTAATTTCTAGTTGGTCCTTTTTCATACCCTCAAGGATCTCACTAGATTTCTTGAGAGTCTCACTAAATTTATCGGCGGTTTCTAGAAAATTCTTGAAAAACCTTATAAGTGTGGTTTTGAACTCTATATCCAGTAGTTTGCTTTCCTCCATTTCTGTCATTTGTGACCTGTTTCTATATCTCCGCATTTTTAATGCTTCCCTGTGTTGATAGAGTGGCTTTCTGTGCTAGGTGTCCTATAGGGCCCAGTGGCTCAGCCTCCCCAATTACCTGAGGTGGACACTCTTGGTGCACCCCTTTGTTGGCTTTGTGCACAGTCTTGTTGTAGTTAAGCCTTGATTGTTGTAGTTATCACTGGGAGGAATTGACCTCCAGGCCAATTGGCTGTGAGAATTAGCTGTGTCTACAGTGGGAGAACTTCTGTGCTGGAGACACTCTTCTGGGGCAAGACTTGCTTCAGTGGGGCTTTGGTGCTCACTGAGTCTTCCCCCTGAGTGTGTCCCTTATGGATCTAAGGAGTTGTAATCTGGATGGTCACACTCTGACCACTGGGTACACTGGCTCTTGGATCTCTAAGGAGGTGCTAATTTAGCCTCTGCCAGAGGCTACCCAGCAGGAGCTAGGGAGAGATCTGCAGATTCCTCTTCTTTGTTTGGGGTTTGGAGGTGCCCAGATGAGGCCCAGCTGTGAAACAATGCAAGCTGCTGTGGGGCCTTGGGCCTTCTTTTAGAAGTCCTGGGTCTCTCTGACCCAGCTGCAGTTTAGGTAATTTTCAGATTGCAAAGGGCCAGGCCTTTCATATGCAAAAACCTCTGTGCACAGCTTGGGTGGGGTGGGGTCTCAGGGAATCAACAGGGCGGAGGAAACAGCTATGGCTGATCCTCAGTCCTGCCCTAAGAGGTCCCGGGTCTCAGTGTGCTGGTAATCACTGCAAGCACCTCTGAGAGAAAGCCGCCCTCGAGTTCTGACTGATGCCAGATAGTCCAGTTTCTCCCCGTATGAGTCTGGGTCCCCAGAGACTCGCCCAGAACTGGAGTTCAGAGCAGTCGGGAGCTTGAGACTCGCTCCCGATTGAAAAAGAAAACCGAGTCCTCAGTTGCCAGCCCTTTCCAAGTGCGCCTCCGTACTCTTCACTTTACTTCCGCACCTCCTCTGAGTCTCAGTGTGCTTTTCTCTTTTCTTCTAGTTGTAGAATTTCCACTCAGCCAGCCTTCCTGTGGTTCTGGATGATGTCCATTGTGTCTTTTAGTTGTATTTTTGAGTGGTTGTGCGAGGCAGCAATTTCCGGTGTTTACCTATGCCGCCATCTTGGTTTCTCCAATTTGATTTATTCTTTTTTTTTTTTTTTTTTTTTTATATATTTTATTGATTTTTTACAGAGAGGAAGGGAGAGTGATAGTTAGAAACATCGATGAGAGAGAAACATCGATCAGCTGCCTCCTGCACATCTCCTACTGGGGATGTGCCCACAACCCAGGTACATGCCCTTGACCGGAATCGAACCTGGGACCTTTCAGTCCGCAGGCCGACGCTCTATCCACTGAGCCAAACCGGTTTTGGCTTTTTTTTTTTTTTTTTGATTTATTCTTGAATAAACTTTGGAGGCAGTGTGATGTGCATAACCTAAAGAGAGGATCAGACTAGATGGGAGAAAGGAGACAGAAATCTCAGCTTTATGGTGCAACTTAACACGTGTTAATAACTGTGAATATGGCTCTATTTTTAAAAGCTCAATTAGCTTGTTTCCAATATGTAGGGGCAACAATTTCCTTTAGTTTCTGTGGTATCCATGTGTATGGTATCTGTTGTCAATCCTTATGATAGGAGTCAACATCATTTACTCCAAGTAGATTTTATTTTGCTTCTGAAATATTACTGGAAAAGCGTTCCTTTGAAGGGCGATATTTGTGTGAAACCTCACTTCGCACTGGGACACAGAAGCCTTTCTCTAGATTTGCAGTGTCCCACTCCCCAGGATGGGTGGCCTCTGGCTCTCAGGTGGACTGTCCACTCTGCTCCACCCTGAGGTCACCATTGGGGGGATGTCAGTCAGGGGCAGATGGGAGACCTGCACCCCTTGTAGCTCCCTCAGCCACTTGGTTCTCTTGGAACTCATTTTTGTCTTACACTTCTTCTTGCAAAGAAATATGTGCTTGGTATTCAAAATTCAAATAATATACAAGTATGTCAAGGTAAAACACCCCCCACTTCTAATGATAACTATAATTAGCAGTTCACCTGGAGTTTTCTGGATGTTTCTCTCAGTCCTCTGTGGCTCTGTCCTTGGCACGTGGGCTGGGGTGGGCTGTAGGCTGCCCCCGGCCTAGGCAGTGTCTACTCCCTGATGACCTGAGGGCTCTCCACCAGTGCTCTGAGCAGTGCACATGAAATGACATCACAGCATGGCTCTATTTCATTTTTTCTCTGCTGTTCTTTTTCCTAACATCTTGGGAGGACAGCCATCACCAAGACAGCCTTTGTGGCTGTTGGGAAGAAATCAGTGCTTTGTAATCCAGTAACTGCAGTCTCTTGTGTGGCATTGTCTTGAACCAAGTTTGGGCCTTACCATTTCTGGCATGTGGGGCAATTTTGCAACAACCTCCTTTCAGTAGCACTTATCAGTTCTACCTGGGCTTTCCAGCCACCCTTCAGTGAGATCAGGATAAGACCCACCTGGGGAGTTGGGGTCCATGGACTGGAAAAGGCAGCCTCTTGTCTTGCGGCTTCTGCAGTCCTGGTGGGGACCCAGGACTCAGCCTGGAGATGCATGTCTCTTGTCCAGGAATAATGTCCGCAGGTCCATGCTGTGGGGAGCAAGGTGGGCCAGGACTATGCCCGCCCCAGCATGGGCACACACTGAGACCCAAAAGCAGATGGCCCATCATGCAGAGAGACAAGTGCAGTGCTAGTAACCCCCTCTTATGTCCCCTCCTCTGGATGTATGTGCCCTGGGCCCTGGCCTTGTCTGTCCAGCCACCAGCTCTCTCTGTACCCCAGGTACCCAATGGGGCCCCCTCTCTGCACCCAGGAGGGGCCCACGAATCCTTCTCCCAGAAGCCTGTACAGCCTAGCATGCCCAGAGCCAGCTCCCCTTCCCAGTGCCCCCACTGAGCCTGGTTGGTGAGGCCAGGCCAGGCTGGCAGCCTCTCCTGCCTGAATAGCTGGCAGCCAGCAATCAGCCCAGGGCATCCCTTGGTCCTTCCCTTCCTCCTGGGTCTTCACCACCTGGCTAAGGGCCCCTTCCAGTCCTGCCATGCTGGGTATGTTCTGGAGCTGCTTCTGTGGCCTTCACTGCTGAGCAGGGGGCCCTGAAGGCTACACCAGGCCTTCTGCAGCCCCGCCTCCTCACCCAGGCTGTCATGCAGGCCACGCCTCCTTCCTGGTCTTTCTGGCACATTCTTCTTCTCTCCCAGCCCTCCCTCCCACCGCCTCTCCTCCCCTCACCCTAGCTTCTGGCTGTGGGTTTAGCAGAGGGAAGGGGGCAGGGGCACAGGGTGTGGGAGAGCTGGACACCATTTGGGTTCTTTCATTTTCATTTGATCACTTTATTTACTGACATGGTTTTTAGAGTTAACTTTGTGGATACAATTCAGTTCATTTTAAATGGTGTGTAGCACTCATTGCCCAGTGATGCTGTTATTTCTTCACTTTAATATTGATGGGCATTTAGGTTCTTTCCAAAGTTTCTCCATCAAAAGCAGTAGTGTGATTAAAAACCCTCTGTCCACCTATGAGCTGGGTGCTCATCTGGTTGCTGTCTTCAAACTATTTGCTTTTGCGCCTTCCCAGAATTCTAACCCTTACATTTTGTCAAAACTAAGCTCCAGACTTTATGTAGATTTCACTTGGTTCGCCACCGGTGTGCCCTTTTTGTTCCAGGACGTCATGCAGGCTGTGATAATGCCGGGTTGCTCCTTCGCCCCGGCCGCCGTCTGTTTGCCACCTACATTCAGGAGGAACCCGGTGGAGCCCTGTCGATGTGAAAACTTGAGCAAATCATTGCAGCCACTCTGCACCTCGGGTCACGCTGCTGTGAAAGGAGAAACCCTGGGTTGGGGGACCTAGTGAGACCCTGACCTGAAGCCCTAATGTGTTTGTTTTCCAAGCGGGACATGCACTGGCTTCACCAAAGTCACACACCATAAACATCCTCCTTTCAAAACATTACAAGGGAATTAAATGCTCTTTTCCCAGAATATGCAACAGTATCTTTATGAGGACTGTGTCTGATGACAAGAGGGACACTCTGCCACCCACTTGTTTTTTCATCCCTGATGACGGGAGTGTTGGTCCAAGGGCCAGGGTGGGTAGGGAAGGTAGTCACGGACCGGGGACCCTCAAAGCTGGAGTCTCCCCAGACAGACACACCATTTAAAGCCTCAGGGACCTGGTGGGTGATGGGAATCTACTCTTACTGCCAAGACCCGTGAGGTGACGTCACAGTTTCCATGCCTGCAGCTGGTACATGGATCATTGATGACACCATGTTGGCCAGGTGCGCAGGGTCTGCTGCAGGAATGGAACAAGGAGAGTGGACCTTCTGTGACTGCCAGAGATGTGCAGGGCCATGGGTTGCAGCTGGTGACCTGGGATTTGTCCCAAGTAAAAGAGCTGGGCAGAGCTTAAGGGAATAGTGGTCCAGGGATGCTGAGCCTCCCATCCTGGGACTGAAGACACAGCCTGTCCTGAGACAAGTAGCCCAGAGAAAGAAGAGAAAAAGAGGGTGAACTATAGAGGACACAGGACAGGGGAGGACAGAGGAGGAGTGAGCTGTGAGGACACAGGACAGGGAGGAGGACAGAGGAGAAGGGTGTGGGCAGGGCCTCTTGGGACAGTGATATCTGAAGTGATGATTCCCTGAGTTTTCCCAAGGCCCCTGGCCCCGGGGTGGGCCGACAGGTGGTAGGTGACATCTCTTTGTAGAGGATCCAGGGAAGGGTTGGGAGGATGAAGGATTGTGCCCTGAATCGGATCCCTGTAGCCTCCCCAGCAGGAAGGATGCCATGGGCGTGGTGGCAAAGCAGCCTCTGGAGACTGTAGGACTCACCTCCTGGTCTCTTCAATAGACGTGCTATGAGGATATACACAGAAGGAGAATCATAGGCAGCAGGTGGGGCGGGGGCGCATTCAGAACACAGCAGGGGCCGGCCTCCTGAATCCTCTTTGGGTTTCACACCACTGCACTCAGCTTTTTCTTTTTTTAAATCCTCACTGGAGGAGTGAGGGTATTTTTTCCATTGATTTTTAGAGAGTGGGAGAGAGGGAGGTTAGGGAGAGAGAGAGAGAGAGAAACATCAATTGATTGCTGCCCATATGCACCCTGGGTTGAACCTATAATCTGGGTAGGTGCCCTGACCGGGAATGAATCAGCGACTTTTATTGCATGGGACAGCGCTCCACCAACTGAGCACACCTCACTGCACTGGGCTTGTAGTTCTCTGAAAAGAGGGTAAAGAGCAGGTATGTGCACCTCCTCTGGGCCCCACTGCTTCCATGGTCATGTCCCAGGAGGTATGCAGCATGAGCATGCACGCATGTGCACCAGCTGTGGGTCCCAAGGGCCATGTTGTGGGGCTGAGCCCTCCTCGGGTTTTCCTTTCTCCTGGGGTGCTGTGGACCGAATGTGTCCCCTCAGATTTCCATGGTGAAAGCTCTGCTCCACAATGTAATGTGGAAGGAGGTGAGGAGGTCAGATGAGGTCCTGAGGGTGGGCTCCCAGGATGGGATTAGTGTCCTTCTAAGAAGAGGAAGAGCCAGAGCTCTCTCTCCACCACGTGAGGACAGTGAGAAGGCATCGTTGTGTCCCAGGAAGGGGCCCTCAGCAGAACTGATCTGCTAGGGCCTTCATTTCGGACTTGCAGCCTCAAGAACTGTGAGCAATAAATGGTGTTTAAGCCCTCGGTCTGTGGGGTTTGTTATGGTGACTTGAGATGACCGAGCCCTTGGAGCCATTCCCCAGGGGACCAAGGAGAGGCCTTGGGTCAGGTGGAGTGCAGGGGGCCTGCCCTGGGGCTGGCAGGCGGGGTGGGGGCAGGGGCAGTTGATGTGGGTGGCCTTAGGAGGGCTCCCCCGTCCCTGTCTCTGTCGCCCCAGCCCAGGGACAAATGTGGTCAGGGTGCCCGGTTGCCCTGGATTCAGAGGGGGGCACCTGGTGGGAGTCCTGGGGCCTCTCCTGGGAAGGGGCCAGCCCCTGCCCCCAGGGCCCAGGCGAGAGACTCATCTGTGGGCAGAGCCAGGGCAGCACACTCAGACAGCCACTGCACTCCGCCTGACCCAGGCCCTTTCTGCAGGGGTGTCCATGGGTAGACCCCCACCATGGGTGGTACTGATCTGCACCCCCACCTCACCCCTGCCCCAGATCCAGCACTAGGGTGTGTGTCCTAGCTCAGCACCCAGCCCGGGTCCTGCCATCCTCGCACTCCCTCTGTGCCCTCTGCACTGGTGTGGAAACCACAGTTCTGAGCACAGACCAGTCACCCAATGTGGCCAGTGTCAGCTCAGCCATTGTTCCCCCTGGATGGTCCCAGGTCCCCTGGGCATGATCCTGGGTCCCCTTGGAGGTGGTCCCTGCGCTCCTGGGCTTCTTCCCAGCCTGCTCTCCAAGATGCTGGTCTGAGGAGGGGGTCCCAACCAGCTGGGGCCCTGCCCCACCCGCATCATCATCATCGCTGAAAGACAGGGTCTCCTCCTTCCGCCAGCTACCCCGAGCCTCCGCGCTTTGCCTATCTAGGGCCTGGGGTGAAACTCAATAGGGGCAGTGACAGCCAGGCTATTTTGAAGCTGGGCTGGGCTGCCTGGCCAGTGGTGGGGGCAGGGTGGGGGCGGGCTCAGCCTTCTCCAGCTGACAGCGTCTGCCTGTCCTCTGTCCCTGTCCAGTCTGAGGACCGGCCAGAGTGCAGGCTGCGGGCAGGAGTCCTGCCGGTCCTGGGCCCTTAGAGGAAGGTGAGACCTGGTGGCTCTTGCTCCACCATCTGAGCCCCTGGCCTGGGCGCTGCCCTGAATTCCCCTGTTGAGACAGGTGAGAAGGCAGAGTGGGCAGGGGTAGGGGCCATCCCATGGCCCCCATACCCCCCACCCCGCCCGCCCCCTCCCCCGCAGGGTGGTTTGGCTGAAGGTCATGGTTCTGGGAGACTGTGGGGCCTGGGTAGGGTTCTGCTGGGCTGTGCTGCTCCCTGGCTGGGGGCCTGGATTCCAGCCCCTGCCCCTCAGCGACCTGAGCTGGGCTCTCATGCAGGGAGGGAGCAGCCAAGCTGCGAGCCTGGGGCCTTGTGGCCCATTCTGATCCACGGGCCTGGGGTCTGGCTAGCCCTGCCCCCAGCTTGGCTGAGATGGATGCCCGCTGACAGCTGGGGCTATTTTGGGCCTGTTGGCTCAGTGGTGGGGACAGCCAGAGGAGTAGTGACACCTGACTCCAGGAAAGAATTTCCCCGTGGTGTCCGGGAAATAGGACCCTGGGTCTGGGGGCCGAAGATCCAGGAACTGCCCTTGAAGTCTTTTCTGGAGGGTGTGGGGGCAGCAGAGTGGGGAGTGCCAGGAGGACCTGCTGTCAGGTCCTCCCACACTGGCTCATTTGGAAAATGGTCCAGGGCCACCTGAACCCACACCCGAGAGTGGCCAAGTGCTGGAGAAGCAAGTGGCCGGGCTAGGGCGAGGAGGGTGGGGAACACCCCAGGTGGGGGGCGGTCTCAGCCCTTGGCCACTGAGGGATCCACAGGAAGCCACCTTCCAATAAGGCATCTGGGGGAGGAGGGGCCTCCTGTGAGGCTGGGGCTCAGGTTCTGGCTGGGTCCCCTCCTGAGGTCTGTCTCTGCCAACGTGGCAAGGAAAGGAGGAGGCCGCTGCAGATGTCCCTGTGCTCAGAGGTTGCCTTGTATGGTACCCTCCCTTGGTCTCCCGAACCAGAGAGGCTTCAGAGTCCTTGGGCATGTGCTCGGGGCGCCTGGCCCAGCTGACGGGTAGGGATGCCTGCCTGGCAGGGCTGCCTTGGGGCTCTGAGGCTGCCATGTCTCGGTGAGCCTCCTCAGATCCCATGGGGTCTGCTGCATCAGGGGTAGGGAGTGTAGGCTCTGGACAGGGAACAGGATATCAGTAGGGTCCCCAGTGGCCTTAGAGGATCTCAGGATCTCTGCCCACCCTTGTCAGGCCAAGGGACAGCCTGTACATCTGCTGAGGCTGGGGTAGGATCCCCCTAAGCACGAGCAGAGACGGGAGCTCCCTCCCTGTCCTTCTGGCACCAGAGGTCCAGGCTGTGGAGTTGCCCCCCCCACCCCCCCCCACCCCCCCAACTCATGAGCTGGAGCAGCTTCTCTGGCACCTGCTCTGGGTATGTGGGGGTGTGTGTGGGAGGTTCCATGTCCTGCCTTGGGGAACCCACACAATGACTATCTGATTTGGGGTGCTATTAGGAATAGCTCAGAGCTCAGGGTCCCAGGAGTCCTGGTGTCAAAGTAACCCTTCCAAAGAGGGATGCCAAAGCCCTGGGGGGCATCCATGGGCGGGGCATTGGTGGCTGCCCTCCCAGGTCTTCCCAGGCCCTCCCTGCCCGGCCTTGTGGGGGCAGCTGGTGGGGTGGGGGTCAGAGGTGCTGACTGCACAGTGAGTCAGCAGGCTGCTCTGGGCTCAGCCTCCTTGAGGGGGATTAAGGGGGATTAAGTGCTGAGTCACAGGACCAGCAGCAGAGGTCCCAGAAACATCCGCCTATCCTCTGGTGGTGGGCAGCCCATGCTGGAGGTTGGAGGTCCAGCTCCTAGGATGGAGGGAGTTAAAGCACTTGGTGACAGCCCGGGGCCCAGTGAGGCCCACTGTGCTCCCTGTTCTTACAGAAGCCCCCTCACCCACCTGTTCTGGGACCAGTGGGGGCTACCCTGGGTGGGTGGAGGCCAGAGTCACCTAAGACATTTAGCGCCCCTGGTGCCAGCCTTGTCTATGCAGGGTGCCCAGGCAGTGAAGCCGCGGAATGAAAGGGCTGGGTGCGGCCCCCCAGGTTGGGTTCAGCTAGCCAGCTGGCCTAGAGGTCCCTGGCTCTTTCTGGGGGATCCTCTGCTGTCCTCTGCAGGCACGCTGCTGACTGGGCTGCCCAGATAGTCTTGCTCAAAGGGAAGAGATAGGCACTCACAGTGAGGGGGCCTGTTGGGCTGAGGGTGCTGTCTGTTAGGAAGAGCTTGCTTGGCTATAGAGTTTTCATTTCTTCTCTGCTCACTGATGGGCACAACCCCCCAGGGGTTTGGGGTAGGGGACCCCAGGAGAGGTGCACCAGAGTTGCTGCAGGTGGGACAGATCTGTGCATAGGGCTCCCTTTCATGGGCGCCACTGGGCAAGGGGCCTGACATGCACACAGCCCCCGCTGGAGCCCAAAGGCTTGGGAGAAGCCACTTGGGGGAAGAACAGCAATAAGGGGAGATTAAGGGAACACTGGGCTGAAGGCTGGAGGAAAGCCTGCGACCATGGGAGCAAAGAACCACCCCCTCTGAGTGGAGGAGAGGCAGGCAGATTGCAGATTCTGACCCCGGGAGCCAGAAGTCTGTTGGAGGAGACAGGACACCTACGGCAGTTGGAGTGGCTCAGGGGGGCACAAGCAAGTCTGCTTAGCAGGTGCCATGGGGCTGGTGGAGGGAGAGGCTGGCGCTAAAGCCTGATGCCTCGCAGGGAGGGGGCAGCCTGGCTGCTGGCCTGGTGTTTGGGGCAGGTGCTCAGCTGGACCTGAAGTTGGGCAGCAGGACTGAAGCTGGGGGAGAGGCTGGAGATGCTTGCCCGTTAGGAGAACCTGTGTGGGGGTGGAGCCAGACCCCAATGCTCAGAAAGGGGCAAATCCGCACTTCTGAACCACCGTGCCTTCAGGTGATGTTGTCTGGGGTGGGGGCGGGGCACGGGACCTGGATGGGGGAGGGGCACGTGCAGGTGTCTAGCTGGATTCATGGGTTCTCTGAGCGGCACTGATGGGTGAGGTGGCCCGGTGGGACAAGGTGGCGGGCTCTGAGTGTGCCGGGGGCTTGTCTTCATTAGGACTTTTCACACCCGCCTCACAGGTCCCCCACCCCTTCCTTCCACCATGGATCATTCCTCATTCAGCGGCGCGCCCCGATTCCTGACCCGGCCTAAGGCCTTCGTAGTGTCGGTGGGTAAGGACGCCACGCTAAGCTGCCAGATCGTGGGCAACCCCACGCCGCAGGTGAGCTGGGAGAAGGACCGGCAGCCGGTGGAGGCGGGCGCTCGCTTCCGCCTGGCCCAGGACGACGACCAGTACCGCCTCACTATCCTGGACCTGGCGCTGGGCGACAGCGGACAGTACGTGTGCCGCGCGCGGAACGCCATCGGCGAGGCCTTCGCCGCCGTGGGCCTGCAGGTGAACGCCGAGGCCGCGTGCGCCGAGCAGGCGCCCCACTTCCTGCTGCGGCCCACGTCCATCCGCGTGCGCGAGGGCGCGGAGGCCACCTTCCGCTGCCGCGTCCGCGGCTCGCCGCCCCTGGCCGTGAGCTGGGACAAGGACGGGAGGCGCCTGGGCGCGCCGGACGCCCCTCGAGTGAGCGTGGAGGCCAGCGGCGAGGCGAGCGCGCTGCGCATCCAGGCCGCGCGGCCGCGCGACGGCGGCACCTACACGGTGCGCGCCGAGAACCCGCTGGGCACCGCCAGCGCCGCCGCCGCGCTGACGGTGGACGCGGACGCGGACGCGGCCGGCCCGCCCGGCGCCTCCACCGCCGCCCTCCTGGCGCACCTGCAGCGGCGGCGCGAGGCCATGCGGGCCGGGGGAGCCCCGGCCTCGCCGCCGGGCGGGGGCACTCGCACCTGCACGGTGACCGAGGGCAAGCACGCGCGCCTCAGCTGCTACGTGACGGGCGAGCCCAAGCCCGAGACCGTGTGGAAGAAGGATGGGCAGCTGGTGGCCGAGGGCCGGCGACACCTGGTGTACGAGGACGCGCAGGAAAACTTTGTGCTCAAGATCCTCTTCTGCAAGCAGTCGGACCGTGGCCTCTACACGTGCACAGCGTCCAACCTCGTGGGCCAGACCTACAGCTCCGTGCTGGTCGTTGTGCGAGGTGAGCTGGGTGCCTGCCCCACACACCTGCCGAAGTCACTGCCGGGAACGCAAGCTAGGCTCCTCCCTGTCTGTCCAGTAGTGGATGCGGAGTTGGAAGTCCTGACAGCTCTGTCTTTAACCAGCCCGCAAAATGCCTGTCCCCTCAGCCTGTCCCCTGTCTTTGTGAGTCACAAGAGTAAAGAAGAAAGTGCTTTGTCACCAGCACCCCCTCCCCATGGGAGCCGCTCCGAATGCCTGGTAGCTGAGCCTGCCCTGTGCAGAGTGAGGGTGAGCCAGGCATCACTCTCCCCTGGACGCTAAGGGGTGTGTGTCTCCCTGACAGAGAGGGAAGGAGGGCGGGGACAGGGACAAACCCTTGTGCTTTGGAGGGCTTGGGCCCAGCGGCTGCATGCAGCCTGAGGTGGCTCTGAGGCAGTTTGCAGGCTCTCGTCCAGGCCTGGGCAGGTGTGGGCAACACCGTCAGGTTTTGTTGGGAGGCCCCTTTATTCTTCCCTCCTAACATCAGCCTCTGGAGTGCCGGGGGTCCCAACTCCACCCTATTACACATCTCAACCACGGTAGGATTTGAACAGGGTGCATGGATCTTCCCGCACATGCCCCAGTTTCCTCGTTCTGTGGAGTAAATGCCCCTCCACCACGAGGGTCCCTGAGGAAGCTACAGGGAGAAGATGCATGTGGCGCCATGGCGGGCCTTGGCCAGCGGGTCTTGGTCCTGCTGTCTTGCCTAGGGCTCTGGCAGGACCTGTTCCAGCGCTGAAGGCTGTAGCTTCACCTGCCTTTATTCTTCTTTCTCTTTCCAGACTGCTTCTATTTGGGGGCAGGGGCTCTTTTCTTTAATTTCTGTCTCCTCTCCCTGCCCCTCTCCAGTTCTCTCACTCACCCTTGCCCTGCAGCCCCTCCAACCCCTGCTGGGACTTCTGCCCCCACCTCAGCACCTACTTGCCCTGCCCTGTGCCACCCACCACACTCCAGGTGCCCCCAGCCAAGTACCCCCTTTCTTTCCCTGCCCAGCCACCCTGCCCTGCTCATCAGCTCTCTCCCCTCAGAGCCCACAGTGCCCTTCAAGACGAGGCTGCAGGACCTGGAGGTGCAGGAGAAGGGGTCGGCCACGTTTCAGTGTGAGGTGCCACTGCCGACCACGGAGGCCGTGTGGTACAAGGAAGAGACACGGCTGTGGGCCAGCGCCAAGTATGCCATCGAGGAGGCGGGCACAGAGCGCCGGCTCACTGTCCACAATGCTTCCACTGATGATGACGCGGTGTACATCTGTGAGATGGCCGAGGGCAGCCGCACGGTGGCCGAGCTCGCAGTACAAGGTGGGCGGGCAACACGACAGGGGGGTCCATGAAACTGGAGGGGGGCAGGCTGTCCGGTTTGATTAACCCCTGGCTCTGGCCATCCTAGGCAACCTCACCCGAAAGCTCCCGAGAAAGACAGTGGTGCGAGTGGGGGACACTGCCATGTTCTGCGTAGAGCTGGCCAGGCCAGAGGGCCCGGTCCACTGGCTTCGGAATCATGAGGAGGTGGTGGCCGGGGGCCGAGTAGCCATCACCACTGAAGGCACATGCCACACGCTGACCATCTCCAAGTGCAGCCTGGAGGATGTGGGTGAGGTGGCCTTTGTGGCTGGGGACTGCCGGACGTCCACTCAGTTCCTGGTGTCAGGTAAAGGCCTGGAGTACCTCTCCAATGGAAGAGGTGCCCCTTGTCACCATCTGTGCTCTGGACCCAGGGCTGGCCCACATGTGCTCAGTAGCTGCAGGAAGGGTGTGGGGCTCATTGCGTTCAGGCTGTGGTTCTGGTACCCTCAGACCCACAGATGTTTGCAGCCATCCCCCACTCTGTGCTCCCCAGGCGTTGACAAAATGGGAGACTTGGTAGCCTCTCATCCTACCAACCAAATTAGAGGTGCAGATTGTTCTAGAAGCACAGTGTGTGGTTGTGTGTGTGTGTGTGTGTGTGTGTGTGGTTGTCCTGTGTGAATATGTCTTCTCTCTGTGGCCTTTAGTATCTACATTGTAGATTGAGCAGTGGTTCCCTCCCACTCCTGCCCTCCCCAAAAGGGCTAACTCTTGGCTGGGGGCAGGGGGATGCCCCTCCATAGGGCCCCAGCACCTCAGGAGGGTCACTGTGCCCTGCTTCAGCCACTGTCTAGCCAAGACCCCAATGCACTGAACTGGAAGGTGTCTGTCCCCAAACCACATGGCAAGCTTATGGTGGTCCTGGGCCCAATGTGGCTGCTGCAACTAGAGAAATGGTCACAGGTTGGGACCAGGGATCATGGGCCTACAGCTTCCCCTCAGGCTGGCCTTCCACCTTGGCTGTGGCCATTTCAGACCATCAGAGCGGTGCCCCCTAGGAGGGCTGGAGATTCTGTGCCCCTCTCCTCCAGGGTGATCCTGGATCTGGGGTCAGGGAGGGGCTCCCAGTTGGTGACAAGGACCTGTGCTCTGCCCAGCCCCCAGGAAGCCACCACCACACACCCCTGAGGCCCCTGTGGTGAAGGCCAAGACAGAGAGTTCCGTGACTCTCAGCTGGTCCCCACCACCCCATGGGGACCGCCCTGTCACCATTGATGGCTACGTGGTGGAGAAGAAGCGATTGGGCACCTACACCTGGAGCCGATGCCATGAGGCCGAGTGGGTGGCTACACCTGAGCTGACTGTGGACTGTGTGGCTGAGGAGGGGGACTTCCAGTTCCGTGTGTCAGCTGTAAACAGCTTTGGCCAGAGCTCCTACCTTGAGTTCCCGGGGACTGTCCACCTGGGTAAGTATGGAAGGTTCTGTTCCCATTGGCTTCCAGGTAATGGCCTGCAGGGCGCCTGCTGCTGAATCACCCAGACTTAGAGCATAGCCCAGCCTTGGTGAGGCCACAGTGATTCATGGAGCCTCTTTATTGGCGGGGTGGGGGGGGTGGCGGGGGGGAGTTACCAGGGTCCTGATGTTGGAGCCTCCTCTGTGGGAAGGGGAAGGGACTCTGAGACAGGACTTGAGGCCCCTAGGAACCTATCTGTGCCCACCAGCCCCAGGGGACCAGGCTGCACAGCTGCACCCTCCACCTCTGGTGTGTAGGATCCGGAGGGGATCTTGGGTGGTTCTAACTTATCCCTGCTCAGTCCTGAACCCTGCCATCTCTCATGGTTGCCATGGGCCTGTCTGACGGGCTTCCTGGAGATGGGGGCACATGTGCCCAGGCTCTGGGGGGGAAGAAGAGGGGAGGCCAGGTGCCCTGCTTGTCCTGAAGCCCCTACTCTGCAGCACCCCGGCTGGCTGTGAAGACGCCTCTGAAGGCAGTGGAGGCGGTGGAGGGCAGTGAGGTGACCTTCTCTGTGGACCTCACTTTGGTCTCTGTGGGCGAGTGGTTCCTGGATGGGCAGGCCCTGAAGGCCAGCAACACATATGTGATCCGCTGCGAGGGCACACGGCATGTCCTCACCATCCGCTCAGTACCTGCCAGCCTGCATGGTGCTGAGCTCAAGTTTGTGGCCAATGGCATCGAGAGCAGCATCCGCATGGAGGTCCGAGGTAGGGGGACGCCAGCCCATGACCCCTGGGGACTCTCTAAGTTCTATTTCCTCTAAGGGTGGGGGCAGGAGTGGGACCTGTGACCCTAGGCCCAAAGCTCCTGGGGTGTGCTAGTGGATTGCTGGGTATGTGGCCTGTGCAAGCAGGACCCAATGGGGTGGGGGGTATGTGAAGCAGCTTGCCCAGCTTGGCGGGTGTCCTCAGCCACAGGGTATGAGTGGACTAGGGGCTGGGGGCTCCTGATGACACAGAGGCTCATGTCTCCATCTGTCTGCTCTCCTTTCCCTCCTCCTCCTCCACTCTCTGTCACCTCCACACCCTCTCTTTCCACCTGTGGGGGCCCCCAGGGCTGACCACCAAGCATCCAACAGAAGTTCGGGAGGTGCTGGCCCGACTACACGAGGAGGCACAGCTCCTGGCAGAGCTGTCAGACCAGGCTACGGCGGTAACGTGGCTCAAGGACGGCCGAGCACTGCCCCCAGGCCCCAAGTACAAGGTGCAGGCTTCAGCAGGACAGCGGGCACTGCTGGTGCGGGATGTGGCGCGGGACGACGCTGGCCTGTATGAGTGTGTCAGCCGTGGGGGCCGCATCGCCTACCACCTGTCAGTTCAAGGTGTGTGTGTTCACATGTGTCCACGTCCTTCTGGGCACTGCTATAGCTACAGCATTCTGTACCCCAACTCTGGGCAGGCTCTAGGGATTTAGGGCAGTGGGAGCTGTTGTTCTCTGTGGCGGGGTAAGTTAGGGGGCATTTTCAGGTGACTGTGGGGACTGTGACTCAGGTTACCCCTGTTATGGGTGGGGGAGGGGTAGGCTCAGGTGACTCCATGGGGACAGTGGGGGCATGGGAGGGTGCTCACTCTACCCCATGGAAAAGTGGGGGCCAGGGCTTTGTTCACTAGAGGGAGGGACCCTGTGGGGAAGTCCTAACAGTCCATGGCACTGGGTGGCTGGAAGTCAGGAGCAGACCCTGTATGAAGGGGACCCTGGGCTGGGCTGAGCCAGGGTTCCACCTGGGACCCTCCATTTGCTACTGTGTGCTCATAGGCCTACCCCCTACCCCCAGCTGCCCTCGCAGGACTCACACCCTTTCTGCACAAAGACTCGGCGGGTGGCTGCGTGGACACGGTGGCCGGGGGTCCAGCCCACTTTGAGTGCGAGACTGCGGAGGCCCATGTGCCCGTGCGCTGGTTCAAGGATGGCTTGGAGCTTGGCCACTCCTCGCACTTCTCACAGGAGGATGTGGGCACACGGCATCGGCTGGTGGCCAATTCAGTCACCAGGCAAGACGAGGGCACCTATTCATGCTGCGTGGGCGAGTACTCGGTGGATTTCCAGCTGCGTGTCTGTGGTGAGTGGGCAACTCTAGGGCTTGGTGGGTGGGGAGAAGGTCTGGCTGCATCTGGGACTTGCAAGGTAGAGCTGCTAGGCTCTTCATTGCTTATGTGAATGCTTGGGGTGGGACAGCTGCTTTGATTTGGGGAAAGAAATTACCCACAAAATTAACACTGAGATGGATGAACAATGCAAAATAAGAAGGAACTGTGAAGTTCTTGTTTTCCTTTTAAAGATCAAAGGAGGCTGAGAGGACCCAAAAGGTGCTGGCAGCATCCTCAGTGGGATAGATTTGGATCTCAGTGATTGTGAGGTCCTGGCTACTTCTAGAAGCCACTGGGGCCTCTTGGTGCATTCTCTGAGCCCTGCTGCACCCTCCTTGCCCCCAGGAGAAGCTCTGCCAGCCCTCTATGCCTCCCTCTGTTTGAGGCACCAGTCAGGCCCCCTGTGCCTGGGAGGGCTGTGCTGTAGTACCCCATCGCAAAAGTTCCTCATGGGGACCCGTGGTTGCCTGCATCTGAGCCTCGTTGTGGCTTCAGGGCTCACCTCTGTGGGGCCTCTGACTGTGCATCCCTCCCTGTCCCCAGAGCCCACGGTGGTGTTTGCCAAGGAGCAGTCGGCACACAGCGAGGTGAAGGCCACGGCCGGGGCCAGTGCCACGCTGAGCTGCGAGGTGGCCCAGGCTCAGACGCAGGTGACGTGGTACAAGGATGGCAAGAAGCTGAGCGGGAGCTCGAAAGTGCGCGTGGAGGCCACGGGCTGCACCCGGCGGCTGGTGCTGCAGCAGGCGGCGAAGGGGGACAGTGGGGAGTACAGCTGCGAGGCCGGGGGCCAGAGGGTCACCTTCCATCTGGATGTCACAGGTCAGTTGACGAAGCAAAAGTTTGAGCACTCTGGGAACAGGCCTGGAGATGTGTTTCAGTGTGTGTGCACGGGCAGCAGTCAGCAGCCTCATCAGGGCCTGTTCAGCCAGTTATTTGGTGTTGAGTAACAGATATCCCCCAAGCCTAGAGGCCTGGAAGAACAATTGTTACTGTCCGATTCTGTGGGTCAGGGCTCAGTGGGGGTGGCTCATCTCTGCTCATGTGGTTTGGTGGGGACAGAAGGAGCCAGCCTGACCTTATTCATGCCTCTGATATCCCAATTAGGATGGCTCCTAAGGGTGGGTCTGGTGGGGCTGACAGGTCTCTCTTTTCTGTGACGTTGGCTGGGCTCACTTCTCTTTCTGAGACCCGTTCTCTTCCGGTGGTATCTCACTCACAGGCCTTTTTCTCCATGTGGCCAGCCTGGCCTCCTTCCAACAGTGTCTGGGTTCCCTCAGAGAATGGTGGATACTATAGGGCTTGCTAATATCTATTCTCAGCCATCCCAGAATGTTACCCCCTTGTGTCCTGTTGTGCAAAGCCAAGTATAAGGCCTCTTGATTCCAAAGGGGGAGAAGTAGAGCAGTGGCTCCCTGAGGACCACATCCAATAGTCTCTCACAGGGACATCGCAGGGACTCAGGCTCTGTCTGTCTCTAATTCTTTGCCATCCTGAGTGTTTAACCGTTTTCATTCTAATGCCCATGGTCACGAGATGGCTTTCACAGCTCCAGCCAGCACATTCAAGATGGGAAGAATTTGCAAGGGATGTTTTTAAACAAAAACAAAAACTGCTGTGTAACAAATGATTACAAACTCAGTGGCTTAAAACAATGCCTATTGATTGGATCACAGTTCTGTAGGTAGGACGTCCGAGCATGGTGTGGCTGGATTTTCAGCTCAGGGTCTCAGAGGCTGGAATCCACATGCCATTGGTTGAGTCCTCTGGAAATCCTCTTCCAAGCTCATCTAAGTTGTTGGTGAATTCCATCCCTTGCGGGTCTGAATGTGAGGCTGTTTCCTGGCTGGCTGGCAGATGGAGGCCGCTTTTGGTCCTTGGCCATATGGTCCCTCCCTCTTCAGGCCAGCTGTGGAGAATCCCCCTGTGTCCAATCTTTGGCCAGAAAGAGCTCTTCCCCTTCAGGGCTCCCCTGATTAATTCAGGCCCACCTAGGGTCATCTCCCTTTTGATGAACTAAGAGCCAGCTGACCTGGGACCTAATTCTTTCTGCAGAATCGCTCACAGCAGTGTGCACATGGATTGATGCGTTTGGCGGGCTAGCTTGGAGAGACTGTGAATGCCCTGGGCAGGGAGCTTGGGGCATTTATGTCTAGCACTGGGTGTCACCTGTTGTCTCTTCTGTTTGGAAGGCAGGTGCTCTCCTTTCTGGGAGCCTGAAGCATGTTTTCCCACAGCCATGCCCTGCTCCAGGTAGCCTGGGAGGTGAGCCCCTGACCTTCCTGTCTTGTCAGTGGGATATCGGGACTGGAGGAGGTGGGTCTGTTGAGGGGGCTGTGTGGCAGGTTGGCCCATGCCCACATCAGGATGGTCACACCGTTCAAGGCTGGCTGTGGAGGGATCAGAGTATGGACAAGGTCAGATCTCACTCTTGCCTCTTAGTAGCTTGGTGACCTTGGGCAAGTTGTTAATGTCCTGTACCCCTGTAATTCACACCCATATGGGACTTCAGATCACTGTGGCCTTATGTGGAAATAGGGTCTCTGCAGATATCCTCACTTGATGATCTCTAGATGAGATGATCTGGATGAGGTGGGCCCTGAATCCAATGGGGTCCTTATAGAAAAAGGAAGGGGAGATTTGAGACACACACAGGGAGATGGCCATGTGACAACAGAGGCAGAGATGGGGTGATGTGGCCACAAGCCCAGGGATGCTTGACGCACCAGAAGCTGGAAGGGGAAGAAAGGACCCTCTTTGGAGCTCCAGGTGGAGCATGGCCCTGTAACGTCTTGATCTTGGGCTTCCGGCCTGCAGACCTGCAGAGGATAGGCACCTGTTGCCTTTAGCCTCCGTGTGTGGTCATTTGTTCCAGTCCCTCGGGCCTCCTGCAGCTTCCTCTGCGTTTCAGTGTTCTCATTTGTGAGGAGGGGGTGGTAATAGAGCTTCTAGAGCAGTGCTGAAGGACTGCCCCCTAAGCCCATCCCTGCTGCTCTGCAATGGCACGGGCACATCCTGCCACCTCCCTCCAAGGCAGTGTGGGTTCTGACCACTGGACGGGGTTCTGGGTATGAGGTAGGCAAGGGAAAGGGTCTGAGCTTGCTTGCTGGGCCAGAGGTCCAGGCAGCAGGCCCTCATGTTGGTCCTGGAGGAGGAACCCAAGTGTGTCGGGCTGGCAGGACAACAGGAGCTGTGCATGTGTCAGGGTGTCCAGAAAGCTCTGGGTGGCAGCAGCTGGCTGTGTCTGAGGATTGGGCAGGAGGCTGAGCAGGAACCATGTTGGATTATTAAGGCCAACCTTCTCAAGCCGTGTTTTTTCTTTGGAACACACCACTCTAAAGTGGGACCCAGAGACCTGTGTGTTCACAGGCCCACGCGGCTTTGTCAAGTTTATGCACAGCGAGGTGATGCTCTTACACCCGGGGCAGAGCTTCCTTGGGATGTATAGTGAGGGGCTGGAGGCCCATAGGCCTCCGGGCTTCACCCCAAACTGGTGGTCTTTGCATAGAGTTTTCTTTAAAATGAATTCTTTTTTAAAACATTTTTTATTGATTGATTTGAGAGAGAGGGAAAGGATGGGCGAAAGAGAGATTTGTTGTTCCACTTATTTATGCATTCACTGGTTGATGTTTGTATGTGTCCTGACCATGTGAGCAAAGGTTTTTTGTAGTCTCTCTCTTCCGTTCCATTGATCTGTGTATCTGCTTTTGTGCCAATACCACAGCACTGTTATGATTATTATAGCTTTGTAGTATAGTTTGAAATCAAGGAGTGTGATACCTCCAACTTTGTTCTTCTTCCTCATTCATGGTTGGCTACTCATAGTCTTTTGTGATTCCATATAAATTTTAGGATTCTAGTTCTGAAAAGAATGTCATTGGTATTTTGATAGGAATTGCATTGAATCTGCATGGTCATTTTAACAATATTAATCCTTCCTATCCATGAGTATGTCTTCAATTTCTTTCTTCAATGTCTTATAGTTTTCAGAGTACAGATCTTTCACCTCCTTGGTATTTATTCCTAGGCATTTTATTTATTTATTTATTTTTGATGCAGTTGTAAATGGGATTGGTTGCTTAATTTTTTTGTCTGATTGTATAGGAAAGTGATGGATATCTGTATATGAACTTTATATCCTGCTACTTTATTGAATTCTTTTATTAATTTTACTAGAGGCCCAGTGCATGAATTTGTGCATGGGTGGGGTCTATAGGCCTGGCCAGCGATTGCAGCCCATCAGGGCCGGGCCGGCCACAGTGAGGGACCGCGTGAGGTTGGCTGGCCGGGGAGGAGATGCTGTGGGAGGTTGGCTGTGGGAGTGCACTGACCACCAGGGAGCAGCTCCTGCATTGAGCGTATGCTCCCTGGTGGTCAGTGCACATCACAGCAACTGGTCGACCAGTTGTTCTGGTCATTTGGCCATAATGGTTGCTTAAGCTTTTATATATAGATTAACTTTTTTGTGGAATCTTTAGGTTTTCTATATATAGTACCATGTCACCTGCAAATCGTGACAGTTTTACTTCTTCCTTTCCAATTTGGGTGCCTTCTATTTCTTTTCTTTTTTCTTTAAATATATTTTATTAATTTTTTACAGAGAGGAAGGGAGAAGGAGAGTTAGAAACATCGATGAGAGAGAAACATCGATCAGCTGCCTCCTGCACACCCCCCACTGGAGATATGCCCACAACCAAGGTACATGCCCTTGACTAGAATCGAACCCGGGACCCTTTAGTCCACAGGCCGAAACTCTATCCACCGAGCCAAACCGGTCAGGGCTCTTTTCTTTTTTTTAATATATTTTCATTGATTTCAGAAAGGAAGGGAAAGGGAGAGACAGAAACATTAACGATGAAAGAGAACCATCGATCGGCTGCCTCCTGCATGCCCCCAACTGGGGATCGATACTGCAACACAGACATGCACCTTTGACCTGAATCGAACCCGGGATCATTTAGGCCGATGCTGTATCCACTGAGCCAAACCAGCTAGAGCTTTTATTTCTTTATCTTTTTGGATTGCTGTGGCTAGGACCTCAGTACTATCTGTACATATAAAAGGCTAATATGCTAAGTGTCCAGCAGTCTGGGTAATGACGTCATGTAGCAACGCCCGGCTTCCTCTCCCTAGCAACTAACTAGCCTCCTTGGAGTTTCTTCAGCCCAGGAACATGACTTGCTTTATAGTGGAAGCACTTTACTCTGTAACCAAATGTCTGTGAAGAGTTTTCATGTGCCTCATCTCATTTGATACTCACAGAAGTCCTGGAGTAGGTAGACTTGGTGGAATCTTATTTTCTTTTCATTAGCTGGAAAACAGAGATTTAGAAAGCTTAGAAACTTGACCCAATTGAAAAGAAGTAAGAAATGGTGGACCATGAAAATGACTTCAGGTTTTCTCACTGAGCAGAATATAGTCAAACACTGCTGCAGTTAAATATTTTACCCTTTGTTCTCCCTGTGTGATGTACAATAATAATCTGCTTCGTGTTGATATTTACTGCTGTGTTGATGACAGTTACCTGAAAGAGAAGTTTGGGTGCTTCACTGGGCTGGAAAAAGTTTAGCTAAGTTAGAAAGCAGGTCTAATTAAGCAAGTTTATTATCCTATCTAATAATAGAGAAACATGGTAATTAACTGTAACTTTGCTACCCTTCCCATTGGCTAATCAGCGAGATATGCAAATTAACTGCCAACCAAGATGGCGGCCAGCAGCCAGGCAGCTGAAGCGAACAGGAGGCTTGCTTGCTCCAGTGATGGAGGAAGCCAAGGTTCCCCGCCTGCCGCTGCCGGCCTCTGAGCTGCAGTCTAAGAAACAATGTTGCAATTATAGGAGGTAAATAAATTCCAGAAACCTGCTTCCAGCCGTCAGAGCTGGAGCTAGCAGGACCGCAACAGTGTTACAGTTATAGAACCCAAACAAACCCAGATTCCTGCTTTCAGCAGCTGAGGTCTCAGAGCTGGAGCCGAGCCTCAGAGTTAAAGCCGGCTCTCAGCTCCAGTGACAGCCATAGAAGGTAAATAAATCCAAGAATAAAAAAAAAAGAATAAAAGGAGAGGTTGGGAGCTTCAGTCACCCGCCAGCCTGAAAACGGCCCTTAGCCCCTCACCCAGACTGGCCAGGCACCCCAGTGGGGACCCCCACCCTGAAGGGGGTGTGACCAGCTTCAAACAGCCATCATCCCCTCATCCAGGCTGGCCAGGCACCCCAGTGGGGACCCCCACCCTGAAGGGGGTGTGACCAGCTGCAAACAGCCATCATCCCCTCATCCAGGCTGGCCAGGCACCCCAGTGGGGATGCACACCCTGAAGGGGGTGTGACCAGCTTCAAACAGCCATCATCCCCTCATCCAGGCTGGCCAGGCACCCAAGCGGGACCCCCACTCTGATCCGGGACACCATTCAGGGCAAACCAGCCAGCCCCCACCCATGCACCAGGCCTCTATCCTATATAGTAAAAGGGTAATATGCAAACTGACCCTAACAGCAGAAGGACTGGGAATGACTGGTCACTATGACACACACTGACCACCAGGGGGCAGACGCTCAATGCAGGAGCTGCCCCCTGGTGGTCAGGGCGCTCTCACATGGGAGGAGCTCTGCTCAGCCACAAGCCAGGCTGATGGCTGCCAGTACAGCAGTGGTGGTGGGAGCCTCTCCTACCTCCTCAGCAGTGCTAAGGATGTCCGACTGCAGCTTAGGTCTGCTCCCTGCTGGCAAGTGGGCATCCCCCGAGGGCTGCCGGGCTGCCAGAGGGATGTCTGATTGCCATCTTAGGCCCAATCCCCAGGGGAGCGGGCCTAAGCCAGCAGGTGGTCATCCCCTGAGGGGTCCCAGACTGCAAGAGGGCACAGGTTGGGCTGAGGGACCCCTCTTCCCCGCCCCCCCCCGAGTGCACAAATTTTTGTGCACTGGGCCTCTAGTATATTTATAAAAGGCTCAGTTGACTCGTGCAGGAGCGATACATATAAAGTTCTTGCTGGAGCCAATCGCATGTGTGTGTTTCCATCTGTCATTGTTGATTATGAATTTGGTTGACATTTCTATTATAGAGAAAGGGCAAATAGCGATATTAAAATATTTCTTCTAATTAATTTCCTTTCAATGTGCATGAATTCGTGCACTGGGCTACTAGTATTGAATAATAGTGGTGAGAGTGGGCATCCATGTCTTGTTCCTGATCTTAGAGGAAGAGTTTTTAGGTTTTCATCATTGAGTGTGATGTTAGCTGTGGGTTTATCAGGCCTTTATTAAGCTGAGGTAAGTTTCTCCTATACGCACTTTGTTGAGAGTATTTTGTTTGTTAATCCTCACCCGAGGATATTTTTTCACTGTGGCTAGAACTTCCAGTACTATGTTGAATAAGAGTGCTGAAAGTGGACATTGCTGTCTTGTTTCTGTTCTTAGGGGAAATGCTTTTAGTTTTTGCCCATTGAATATGATTTTGGCTGTAGGTTTGTCATATAGGGCCTTTATTATGTTGAGGTATGACCCCTCTACTCCACTTTGCTGAGAGTTTTTATCAAAAAAGGGTGTTGGATTTTGTTGAATGCTTTTTCTATGTCAGTTGACATGATCATGTGATTTTTGTCTTTCACTGTTTATGTGATGTATCACATTTATTGATTTGTGAATGTTGTACCAGATTTGCATTCCTGGAATTAATCCTACATCCTCATGATGTGTGATCTTTTTTAATATATTGCTGGATCTGATTTGCTAATATTTTGTTGAGGATTTTAGCATCTATGTTCATTAGGGATATTGGCCTGTAATTCTCTTTATTTGTAGTGTCTTTATATGATTGTAGTATTAGGATAATGCTGGCCTCATAAAAAGTGCTTGCAAGTGTTCCTTCCTCTTGGATTTTTTGGAATAGTTTGAGGAGTATAGGTGTTAGTTCTTCTTTGAATGTTTGGTAAAATTCCCCTGTGAAGCCATCTGGATAAAGCTTTTGTTTGCTGGGAGTTTTTTGATGACAGTTTCTATTTCATCAGTTGTTATTGGTCTCTTGAGGTTTTCTGATTCTTCCTGATTCAGATTTGTAAGATTGTATTTTTCTAGGAATTTGTCAATGTCATCGAGATTTTCCAGCTTGTTGGCATATAGTTGTTTAATCCTTTGTATTTCTGTAGTGTTAGTTGTTACTTTTCCACTTTCTGTTCTGATTTTATTTATTTGTGAACTGAGAAGATGTTTGATTCCAATCTTCTTGAAGTTGTAGAGACTTATTTTGTGTCCTAATCTGTGGACTGTCTTTGAGAATGACCTGTGTGCACTTGAGAAGCATGTATATTCTGCAGCTTTGGGGTGAAATGTTCTGTAAGTGTTAATTAATTACATCTGATCTAGTGTGTCATTTAGGATCCCTGTTTCCTTGTTGATTTTTTTGTCTAGAAGATCTATCCAGTGATGTCAGTGGGGTGTTAAAGTCCCCTACTATGATTATATTGTTGTTGATCTCTCCCTTAAAGTCCTCAAGAAGTTTATACACACACACACACACACACACACACACACACACACGTATTCTATATTGGGTGGCATATATGTTTACCAGGGTTATGTCCTCTTGTATCAATCCCTTCACTATTATGTAGTGACCTTCATTATCTTTTGCTATGACCTTCATTTTGAAGTCTATTTCTTCATGTATGAGTATTGCTATCCCAGCCTTTTCTTCCATTTCCATTTGCATGGAAAATTTTTTTTCCATTCCTCCACTTTCATTCTGTATGAGTCTTTGATTCTGAGGTGAGTCTCTTGTAGACAGAATATAATGGGTCATGTTTTCTTATCCAGTCAGCTACCCTATGTCTTTTGATTGGAGCATTTAAGTGATTTACATTTAAGGTTATTATTGATAGGTACTTATTTATTGTTATTTTTATTCTTTATGTCTGCATCCCTCTCTTTCTATTTCTTTTTCTTACACCACTTCCTTTAGCAATTATTGCAGTGCTGGTTTGGTAGTGATAAACAACTTTAGCCTTGTTTTGTCTGAGAAGTTCTTTATTTCACCTTCAATTTTGAATGATAGCCTTGCTGGATAGAGTAGTCTTGGATTCAGACACTTGCTTTGTAATACAGTAGGTCCTCGGGTTATGTTGGAGATCTGTTCCTATGGCGCCACATAACATGATTTTCGCTGTGAGTCGGAACCCACTTACATAAGTACCTACGTCACTCACATGGAGCATATACACAGTAGTAATGTAGTGAAACAGTAAAAAAAATTTAAAAGAAAGATAACAATTCCTGACCTTTACTAGTGTTAAATAAATAATAAAAAACATAAAGCACATATGTACATATGTTGAAATGACAGAACTTTCTTTTTCTTTTTATAAATAAATGGGAGATGACGACGTAACCACAAAACAACGTACGTCAAGTCTGACATAACCCGAGGACGGTCTGTACTTTGTATACTTCATGGTCTGAAGTGTTTACTGACAGTCTAATGGGAGCTCCCTTTTAGGTATTTTTCTGTCTCTCTCTTGATGCCTTTTAGGTTCTCTCTTTGCCTTTAACATTTACCATTTTATTTTTAAATATGTTTTTATTGATTTCAGAGAGGAAGGGAAAGAAAGAGAGAGAGAGAGAGAATCATTGATTGGCTGCTTCCTGCACGCCCCATGCTGGGGATGGAGCTCGCAACCCAGGCATGTGCCTTGACCGGGAATTGAACCCTGACGTCCTGGTTCATAGGTTGATGCTCAACCACTGAGCCATGCTGGTCAGGCAATGTTTGCCATTTTAATTATGATGTGTCAAGATGTGGGTTCTTTTGGGTTCATCTTGATTGGGACTCTGTGTGTTTCCTGAACTTGAGTGACTTTTTCTTTCACCAGGTTAGTGAAATTTTCTGTCATTATTTCTTCAAACAGGTACTCTATTACCTGCTCAGATTCTTCATCTTCTGGAACCCCTATGATACAGAAGTTGTTATATTTCATATTGTTACAAAGATCCCTTAAATGATCTTTCTTTTTAATTTTTTTTTGCTGATTGCTTCTCTGATTGGGTGTTGTTGTTTTTTGTTTTTGTTTTTTTACCTTGTCTTCTAATTTGCTGATTTCTTTTCAGTTTCTTCTAATCTACTGTTGATTGCTTCCAGGGTGTTTTTTACTTCAGCTATGTCATTCTTCATTTCTGATTGATTCTTATTCATGATATCTATATCTGTTTTCATGCTGATATTTTGCACTGAGTTCCTTATAGTTCTCACTGAGTTGTCTGAGAATCTTTATAAACATTACTTTAAACTCTATATCTGATAAATTGCTTGCCTCCATTTCATTTAGCTCTTTTTCTGGAGATTCTTCCTGTTCTTTCATTTGGGGCCTGTTTCTTTGTTTCCCCCCTCTTTTTTTTCTGTTTCTTTGTGTTTGTTTCTGTGTGTTGAAGAAAACTCCTATGCCTCCAGTGGGACCGAGTGGTGTAAACTTCTTGATCTTCTGAGCTGTGTGCTGTGGGTTTTCCTGTTGAATTTGGGTCTTGATTTCTGTTGTTCCATTTGTGGATGAGTTCAGCCCTCAGGCTTACTGACTGTGAGTCCCAACCCCAACCTCATTGTGCCAACTGTTATGCAGGTACTGACAGAATGAAACAAGACCAAACCAAAAAGAACATGAAGAAGACAACAAAAACTAAAAAGCAAACAAACAAACATAAAAGCAAAACACCAACAATAATGAAAACAACAGCCTCAACCAAAAGACTGAAAAGCAAGCAAGCACACAACATCAGGCACACTAACAAAGACCTGAAGAATTAAAGGAGGAAAGAAAAATACTAAAATAAATTTTAAAAAGAGAATATGAAAGCAAAGAAGGAAGAGACCAGAAATAGTGTAAGTATCAAAATAAAAGGTAGAAAATAATATAATCATAATTTTAAAAAGTAATAATACTAAATAAAATGAGATATAGAATAGAAAAAGAAGATGGGAAAAGAGGAAAGAGAAGAATAAATAATTGAATTAAATGTAAGAACAAAAAGTAGAGAGAATGAGAAAGAAAAAAATACTTGGTTAAAATAAAAGATAGCAATTAGAGACTATGAGAAAAAAGAGAGAAGAGAGAGAAAGAAAATCCAAACCAAATCAACCCTCCCCCCCCAACCACCACCACCAAAGAAAAACACAAACAAAAAACTTTGAGTCTGCTATTTGTGGAGCTCGCTGGGTTTTGCTGTGATGCTGTTGTATCTGGCCCCTTGGTGTGTGAGTCCCAGGCCTCCTGGGCAGTTCTCTGGTGCTGGCCAATGTGAGTCACTGTCTCTCCCTAGCCCTAGGCAGCCTGGCTGAAGCCTCGTGGGTCCCCAAGTATTCCGGTGGGTGGGGCCTCCATAGTCCAGAGGCTGGGTCTGCTCGGACTTGCCCCTTGAATATACTTGTTCTGGGCTGCTTTCCCTTCTCCCATGGACCTAGGCTTGGTGGGGTATCTGGTCCAGGTCAGGATGTTTTTAACAGATTTGCCTTGGGGGTGGTGCCCATAGCTTGTCGGTGGGATAGGCGACTCTTCCTCTCCTCCCAATGCCTTAGCTCTCCCTGGATTGCTGGTACCCCCTTGTTGCCACCTCTAGCAGTTGGGATTTAAACAAAGCACACACAAAAAACAAAATAGAACAAAAAAATCACTCTGCCCCACTTGGCTGTCTAATCTTTCAGCAAGGCCTGCTCTCACTGGGCGGGGCTTCTGCTCAGGCTCCCACCTGGCCAGAGATGTTCGAGTCCTCTATGCCACCAGGCCCAGCTGCTGGGGCACAGATTTCTAGCCCAGAGCTGTTCCACAGGTGGGGGAAAGGGTGGCTCCTCTTCATTTGAGATTGGGAGAATTGAGCCTTTTTCCCGGGACACTCAGATTGGCCCCCATCCTGCTCTTTGGGGAAAGTTCTTTCAGAGAATAATTGACTCTTCAGATTCACTGCTGGGTGGTCTGCTCAGGCCCCTCTCCTGGTCTAGAGTTCTGCTGAGCTGCCCTTCCCACAGACACCAATCCGGTGAGCTTTCCAGGCTGTATTATAACTCATTACTCACTTTTTGTCTGGGATAGGGTGGTCTGAGTTACCCTGGTGGACTGAATTCCTACTTATTCCCACTGCCTGATGCTTTGTGGGCTCCCCTTACCTTCTCTGTTGCTTTGGTTTGGGAATCCCTGTGTGTGATTGAAACTCTGCTCTCCTAGGAGGCAGGAGCTGCTCTGCCACACCTTCCCTCCAGCTTTCCAGCCAAGGTGCTTAGCTGTGCACATTGGCTCACCCACACCATGTCTTATCCTGTCCTCCCTCCGTAGTTCACACTCACAGTATTTTTTCAGGTGGTTTTTCAAGTTGAATGTTCTTCAGATTAGCCTGCTACAAGTCCAGTCTGGTGTTGAGAGCAAGCAGATAGAATTTCCTTAGACTGCAGCCATTTTTCTTCCCCCAATCATTTCTTCATATCTACCTACCTACCTACCTACCTACCTGTCATCTATCATCTATCATCACCTTTAATTTTTTTAGTAGTTACTCTAGGAGTACAATTAATAACTTTATAATAATCAAGTTTGAAATGACATCATCTTAGTTTCAATAAAAACTCTGTGTCTCACCCCTGTTTTATTTTCTTCTTGTCCCATTATGTTTCATACATTGTGTGTTAATTAACTTTATAGATTTATAATTATTGTTTTTGCATTTCTATTTTAAGTCATATAGAAAAAAAAAGAGTTACAAATCAAAAATGCTACAATACTGGCGTTTATATTTATCTATCTAGCTACATTTGCTGATGTTCTTTATCTTTTCACATGCTTTCAAGTTACTGTCTTGTGTCTTTTTATTTTGTCTTGAAGGACTTTTTTTTTTTTTTTTTTTTTTTAGCATGTCTTGTGGGAAAGGTCTAATAGCAACAAAGCGCTCAGTTTTTGTTTATTTGGGAATATATTAAGTACTCCTTTTTTTGAAGAGCAGCTTTACCAGGTATAAAATTCTTGGTTGGTAGTTTTTTCTTTCAGCTTTTTAAATATGTCATCCTACTGCCTTCTGACCTGTCTGGTTTCTGAAGTAAAATCAGCTATTAATTTTAGTGAGGAATTCTTGTTTTTGATGAGTTGCTTCTCTGTTGCTGCTTTCAAAATTCTCATTATTTTTTGGCTTTTGACAGTTTGAGTACATATGTCTGTGTAGATCTCTTTTAGTTTACTTATTTCTTTTTTTTAATGGAACGCTTCATGAATTTTGTGTGTCATTCTTGTGCAGGGGCCATGCTAATCTTCTTTGTATCATTCCTTATTATGGTTATTATTTTTTATTTTATTATTGTTATTATTATTTTTAGTATATGTGCTGCTGAAATGAGCACTCTTTTAGTTTATTTTGCTTGGGGTTTGTTGAGGTTTTTTGGATTTGTAGATTCATGTCTTTCATCAAACTTTGGAAGTTTTAAAATAAGTATTTCTTAAATATTCTCTGTACCCCTTTCTCTTCTCCTGATGGACTCCCATTATGCATATGATGGTTCAAATCAATGTTGTCCCATAGGTATCTGAACCTCTGTTTTTCTTTATCTTTTTCTTTCTGCTTCTCAGACTGGATAAACAATAAATCAGATGTAGAATTACAGAACAGAGATTACTGAACTAGAATATATACCTGAGGAAATTACTCAAAATGAATCATAGATAGATTAAAAATAAGAGATATTGATAAACTTGGGAAAGAGCAGCAGAAGATCACACATATGTCTAAAAGGACGTCTATGGCCCTGCCAGTGTGACTCAGTGTTGAGCATCGACTTATGAACCAGAAGGTCACAGGTTTGATTCCTGGCCAGGGCACATGCAGGTTGCAGGCTTGATCCCTAGTGTGGGACTTGCAGGAGGCTACCAGTCAATGATTCTTTCTCATCATTGATGTTTCTATCCCCCTCTTCCTCTTCCTTCCTTTCTGAAATCAATAAAAATACATTCTTTAAAATAAATAAATAAATAAATAAATAAATAAATAAATAAATATATAAATAAAAGGACTTCTGTGAGAGACTACAGAGAATGGGGAAGATGAAATAATAAAAGAAACCATGCATAGAACATTTAGAAATTGTAAAGTATATTAATTTTTAAATTCAGAACTCACAAGAAAAAAATGGGAAATGTAAAGAAAACAGATTCATAAAAAAAAAGAAAAAAAGAAAACACGTTCACAGCTGGACACGTCATAGTGAATCACAGAAGACCAAAATCTAAGCGGAGATCTTAAAAATCACCAGAGAGAAGAAAAAGATTTATGGAACAGCAGTAATCCTTTCTGCCAATTTCTTAATTGCAATAAAAACACAGAAAATATTCTCTAAAGTATTGAGGGAAAGTAACCATTGACCTAGAATTCTGTATCCAGCTAAACTATCATTCATAAGGGAGGATTAAATAAAGACAAAGAAAGTAGTTAGAATTTATCATTTCCGAAAGCTTGCTGAAAGAATTACCAGAGGATATCCTCCTATATAATAAAAGCCTATTATGCTAAGTGTCTGGTCGTCCATTCAACCAATCAAAGCATAATATGCTAATGATATGCTAAGTTCGCTCAACTGCTTGCTATGATGTCTACTGACCACCAGAGGGAAGATGCTCCAACTGGTAGGGGAGCTTGCTGCTGGGGTCTGGCTGATTTGGACTGAGCGAGATAGGCCCGACATGCCCTGGAGCCCTCCTGTGGTCCCTCCCTGGCTGGCCAACCTCCTGTGTTCCTCTCCGGCCCTGATTATGCACCGGTGGGGTCCCTCAGCCTGGCCTGCACCCTATCGCAATCCAGGACCCCTCAAGGGATGTCAGAGAGTTGGTTTTGGCCGGATCCCGAAGGCCAGGCCAAGGGACCCCACTGGTGCACAAATTCGTGCACTAGGCCCCTAGAACTTTATAAAAAACAAAATGGGTCTTAAAATAATGTGATATGAAGTAAAGGAAGTAAGTTAGTGAAAAACAACATCTGATTCCAAGGTTAGGCTTTGATTACACTAATGGTGATTGGTGTGCTAGAAGCTGCACACTATGTTAGCATCGTTTCTATCAGTGCTTGTATGACTAGAATATTGTCTGTTCTTGGTGTCATTACATAATAAATTCTCCCTGAAAATACTTATGCTTTGATGTTGAATCCACAAAGTATGCTTTCCTTTGTAAGGATAATTATGAAATCACAGTTGATAAATAGATGCCAGAACCTCAATTGTAACATACACCATCCTAAAAATTATTGAACTGGAAGGCTTCAGATTCTGAGAACTAATCTGTCCTTTGCCTTATGCATCTTCTAAGTGTGAAGTTGCTTGAGTTAAATAAGAAAATGGGCATTATGGTTTTGAGATCCAGAGGTGGGCCCTTAATCAGTTCTAGACATTTGATTGTCTCTGACCTTGTGTATCCCTTCCTCCCCCCAGAGTCTGCAGCCATGTTTGCCAAGGAACAGCTATCACACAGGGAGGTGCAGATTGAGGTGGGGGCCAGTGCCATGCTGAGTTGTGAGTGGCCCAGGCCCAGATGGAGGTGATGTAGCATAAGGGTGGGAAGAAACTGAATGGGAGCTCTAAAGTGCATGTGGAGTCCATGGGCTGCACCAGGCGACTTTGTGCTGTAACATGTGGGGAAGGCAGGGGGCCAGAGGGTCTCCTTCTACCTGGACATCACAGATAGGTTCCTTAAGGTCTCTCATATGTTCCTTAGGTTAATTGTTCTCATAAAGTTTTCCATGTAGTAGCTAGGTGGCTATTAATTACACGCTAAGGGATGGCTTTTATGAAGTGCTTCTTGTTTTTTTACTTGTGTAAACTTTGCAACAACCTTGTGAGGAGGAACTCCTATTATTCCCATTTAAGATAAGGCACAAGAAAATTACATAATTTTCCAAAGTTCACACAGACAGAAAATTGCAGATCTAAGACTTGGGCCCAATATTTCGAGATTATTATTTTTTTCCTCCTGCAGAACCGTGTCATCAGCATTTATTTTAGAAAATCTACTGGTGTTCTAAAATTTTTACTTGTGTAAAAAAATTACTTGTTTTCAATCCTGAGTGCTATTTTCTCTGGATATAAAATTATAGTTAGTCAGTTGCATATATATATATATATATATATATATATATATATATTAAAGAGAGCATTCTATTATCTTCTGGATTCCATATTTTCTTTTTTATTGCATTTATTGCAGTGACATTGATTAATAGAATTATATAGGTTTTAAGTGTACAATTCTATAATACATCATCTGTATATTGTATTGTGTGTTCATCACCCAAAGGGAAGTCTCCTTCCATCACCATTTATCGTCTCATTTACCCTCTTCTACCTGTCCTGTCCTTTCCTCTGGTAATCACCATACTGTTGTCTGTGTTGATGGAGGTTTTTTTGTGCTGTTTAATCCCTTCACCTATTTCACCCAGCCCCCAACACCCCTCTCCTCTGATAGATGTCAGTCTGGTCTTTGTATCTATGAGTCTGTTTCAATTTTGTTTGTTTGTTTTGTTCATTAACTCATACAGTATGTGTCTATCTCTGACTATCTTATATCTCTGAGCATATTACTCTTCAGGTCCATCACTAAAGATAGGTTTCTTTCTTTTAAAAAAAAATATATTTTATTGATTTTTTTACAGACAGGAAGGGAGAGAGATAGAGAGTTAGAAACATCGATGAGAAAGAAACATCGATCAGCTGCCTCCTGCACACTCCCTACTGGGGATGTGCCCGCATCCAAGGTACATGCCCTTGACCAGACTCGAACGTGGGACCCTTGAGTCCGCAGGCTGATGCTCTATCCACTGAGCAAAACCGGTTAGGGCGGTTTCTTTCTTTTTTTTATGATTGAGTATCATTCCATTGTGTAAATCTCCTACAGCTTTTTTATCCACTCATCTACTGATGGGCACCTGGGCTGCTTCCAAATCTTGGCTATTGTAAATAATGCTGCAGTGAACATAGGAGTGCATATATTATTTTGAATTAGTGTTATGAGTTTCTTTGGATATATTCCCAGAAGTAGAATCACTGAGTCAGAAGGCAGTTCCATTTTTCATTTTTTGAGGAACTTCCATAGTGGCCACACCAGTCTGCATTCCCACCAACAGCTAACAAGGGTTCCTGTTTCTCCATACCTTCCTTGCTGTTGGTTGATTTATTAATAATAGTAATTTTGACAGGTGTGAGGTGATATCTCATTGTGGTTTTAATTTTATTTCTCTGAGGATTAGTGATGCTGAGCATCGTTTCATATGTATATCCTCTTTGGAGAAATGTCTATTCAAGTACTTTGCCCATTTTTTTATTGGATTGTTTGTGTTTCTGGTGGTGAGTTGTATCAGATCTTTATAAATGTTGGATATTAACCCCTTATCAGATGTATCATTTGTGAATGTTCTCTCATTCAGTGGTCAGTCTTTTCATTTTGTTTATTGTTCCTTTTCTGTGCAAAACCTTTTCAGTTTGAGTAGTCGCATTTGTTTATTTTGTTGTTGTTGCTCTTGCCCAAGGAGATATATCAGAAAAAATATTACTAAGTGCAGCCCTGGCTGGTTTGGATCAGCGGTTAGAGCGTTGTCCCATAGACCGAAGGGTTGCAGATTCGATTCCTGGTCAAGGGCACATGCCTCGGTTTAAGGCTTGACCCCACCACCCCAGTCAGAGTGCGTTCCAAGGCAACCAATTGATGTGTCTCTCTCACATTGATGTTTCTCTCTCCCTCTCTCTCCTCCGCTACTCTCTCTCTTTCTCTCTCTCTCTAAAAAAAAAAAAAAAAAAAAAGCAATGGAAAAAATATTCTTGGGATATTTTTCACAGGAACCCTTGTGAGCTGTTGGTGGGAATGCAGATTTAAAATAATAATGATAATAATAACAATAATAAAATATTACTAAGTGCAATGTCAGAGAGTTTACTGCCTGTTTTTTCCTCAGAGTTTTATGGCTTTAGGTCTTACATTTAAGTCTTTAATCTATTTTGACTTTATTCTTCAGTATGGTGTAAGCAGGTACTCTAGTTTCATTTTTTTGCATGTATCTGTGCAATTTTACTAACACCATTTATTGAATAGATTGTCTTTACCCCATTGTATGTTCTAGCCTCCTTTGTCAAATATTGACAATAAAGACATGGGTTTATTTCTGGACTCTGTATTCTGTTTTGTATGTCTGCTTTTATGCCAGTACCATTGATTACTGTGTCCTTGTAATATAGTTTGATATCAGGTGGTATGATTCCTCCAATTTTGTTCTTTCTCAAGATTGTGGTGGCTCTTCAGGATTGTGGTTCTATATAAATTTTTGGAATATTTGTTCTAATTCTATGAAATGTGTCATTGATATCTTGATAGGGATTGTGCTGAATCTATAGATTGGTTTGGACATTTTAATACTTTTAATTCTTCCTATCCATGAACATGGTATATGCTTGTATTTATTTGTGTCTTCTTCAATTTCATTCTTCAGTGTCTTATGATTTTCTGAATATAGGCTTTTTACATCCTAGGTTAAATTTATTCTTAAGAATTTTATTTTTGATGCAATTATAAATGGAATTATTTACTTAGTTTCTCTTTCTGATAGTTCATTATTGGTGTATAAAAATGCAACTGATTCCTGGATGTTTATTTTGTACTCTGTTACTTTGCTAAATTCATTTATAGGTTCCAGTAATTTTTTTTAATGGAATCTTTAGGGTTCTCTATATACAGTGTCATGTCATCTGCAAATAATGACAGCTTTACTTCTTTTTTTAAAAATTGGATGCCTTTTATTTATTTTTCTTTTCTGATTGCTGTGGCTAAGACTTCCAGTACTATGTTGAATAAGAATGGTAAATCTATTTCCTGATGCAATGCTTTTAGTTTTGCCCTTTGACTATGATGTTGCCTGTGGTTTTGTCATAAACAGTCTTCATTATGTTGATATATGTTTCTTCTATTCCCATAATGCTGAGAATTTTTATCATAAATGGGTGCTGAATTTTAATATGATCATGTGATTTTAAAAATTTTGTTTATGTGTTGTATCACATTGGTAAATTTTTGGATATTGTACCAGCATTGTATCCCTGGAATAAATTCCACTTGGTCGTGGTGTCTGATCTTTTTAATGTATTGCTAGATCTGGTTTGCTAATATTTTGTTGAGGATTTTAGCATCTGTGTTCATTAGGGATATTGGCATCAATTTTCTTTCTTTTAAGTGTCTCTGGTATTGGAGTTAGGATAATGCTGGCCTCATATAATGAGCTTGGGAGTCTTCCCTCCTCTTGACAATTTTTAAATAGTTTGAAGATAGGTGTTAGTTCTTTGAATGTTTGGTAAAATTCACCTGTGAAGCCATCCTGTTCCAGACTTTGTTTGTTGGGGATTTTTTTATTATTCCTTCAATTTCATCAGTTGTAATCAGTCTATTCAGATTTTTTTAGTCTTATTCAGTTTTGGGAGATTGTATGTTTCTAGGATTGTATGTTTTTATCCATTTTGTCCCGATTGTCCAGTTTGTTGACATGTAGTTGTTTGTAGTATTTTCTTACAATCCTTTGTATGTCTGTGGTGTCAGTTGTTACTTTTCTTTCATTTATGACTTTATTTATTTGCTTTCTCTCTTTTTTTCTTGATGAGTCTGTTTAAAGATTTTTCAATCTTGTTTATCTTTTTAAGAAACCAGCTCTTGGCTTCATTGATCTTTTGTATTGTTGTTTTTAGACTCTATTTTGTTTATTTCTGTTCTGGTCTTTTTTTAATCCTCACCCAAGGATATATTTTCCATTGATTTCTAGACAAAGTGGAAGGTGGGGGGGGGGGGGGGAGAGAGAGAGAGAGAGAGAGACAGAGAGAGAGAGAGAGAGAGAGAGAGGAATATCGATGTGAGAGAGACATATTAATTGGTTGCCTCTTGCACATGCCCCGGGGGCAGGGATAGAATCTGCAATCTAGGTATGTGCGTTTGACCGGGAACCGAACCCTCAACCCTTCGGTGTACAGGTTTAACCACTGAGCAGTGCCGATGAGGGCTGCTTTGATCTTTATTATTTCCTTCCTTCTTCTTACTTTTGCCTTTGTTTGATGTTCTTTTTGTAGTTTTTTTAAATGTAATGATAGATTGTTTATATGAGATTTTGTTTTGTTTGTTTCTTGAGGTAGGCCTGTAATGCTATGAAGTTCCCTCTTAGGACTTTTTTCTCTGTCTCATAGATTTGGGGTTGTTGTGTTTTCATTTTCATTTGTTTCAAGTTATCTTCTAATTTCTTCCTTAATCTCATTGTTAACCCATTCATTGTTTAGTAACATGTTATTTAGCCTCTAAGTGTTTGTGTGTATTTCACTTTTTTCTTGTGGTTGATTTCTAGTTTCATAGCATTTTGGTTAGAGAAGATACTTGATATGATTTCAATCTTCTTAAACTTACTAGGACTTATTTTGATTCCTAACATGTGGTTTATCCCAGAAAATGTTCCGTGTGCACTTTTCAAAGAATGTATATTTTGCTGCTTTGGGATGAAATGCTCTGAAGATATCAATTAAATCCATCTGATCTAGTGTGTCATTTAAGGCCACTATTTCCTTCTTGATTTTATGTTTAGAAGATCTATCCATTGATATCCAATGGATTGTTAAAATTCCTTACTATGACTGTATTACTGTTAATCTCTTCCTTTATGTCTGAGATTTGCTTTATATATTTAGGTGCTCCTATGTTGGGTGCATAAATATTTATAAGGATTATATTCTCTTGTTGGATTGCTCCTCTTATTTTTATGGTAGTGTCCTTCTTTGTGTCTTATTATAGTCTTTGTTTTAAGGTCTATTTTGTCTGATATAAGTCTTGCTACCCCAGGTTTTATTTCCATTGACATGAAACATCTTTTTCCATACCTTTACCTTTAGTCTGTGTATGTCTTTCATTCTGAGGTAAATCTATTGTAGACAGCATATGTACGGGTCTTGTTTTCTTATCCATTCTGCTACCCCATGTCTTTGTTTATTGTTGACAGTATCACAGATATTTCCCATTTTCTTTTTGCCCCCCCCCATAAGCCCCTCCCCTCCCCAGGCCTTTTCCATACTATTGTCTGTGTCCATAGGTTATGCCCTCCAACTGAGATATGTTATTCTGTTCAATGCATCCATACCTCTGGACCTATTTTGTTCATTAGATTCCACATTTATGTAAGATCATGTGATATTTGTCTTTCTATGACTGGTTTATTTCACTTAGCATAATAATCTCCAGGTCCATCCATGCTGTCTCAAAGGGTAAGAGCTTTATCTTTTTTAGAGCTGCATAGTATTCCATTGTGCAAATGTACCACTGCTTTTTTTTATCCACTCACCTACAGGTGGGCACTTGGGCTGTTTCCAGATCTTAGCTATTTTAAATGATGCTGCTGTGAACATAGGGATGCATATATTCTTTCTGATTGGTGTTTTTGGATTCTTAGGATATATTCCCAGAAATAAGATCACTGGGTCAAATGGCAGTTCCATTTTTAATTTTTTTGAGAAAACTCCATACTGTTTTCCACATTGGCTGCACCAGTCTGCATTCCCACCAGCAATGTACTAGGGTTCCCTTTTTTTCCCTATCCTCACCAGCACTTGTTGTTTGTTGATTTATTGATGGTGGCCATTTTGGCAAGTGTGAGATGATACCTCATTATTGTGTTTTTTTGTTTTATTTTGCAGTGACTTCTATTAAATTTATTTTTAAATTTCTTTATTAAGTTATTACATATGTGTCCTTATCCCCACATTACCCCTATCCCTCACCCTCATTATTGTTTTAATTTGCATCTCCCTGAGGATCAGTGACTTTGAGCATTTTTTCATGTCTATTGGCCATCTGTGTGTCCTTTGCGAATAATGAGTTTTACTTCTTCTTTTCTAATTCAGATGCTTTTTATTTCTTCTTGTCTGATTGCTATGGCTAGCACTTCCAGAACTATGTTGAACAGGAGTGGTGAAAGTGGGCATCCCTGTTTTGTTCCTGTTCTTAGGGGAAATGGATTTAGTGTTTTCCCATTGGCTGTAGGTTTGTCATATAGGCTTTTATTATGTTGAGGTATGATCACTCTATTCCCACTTTGCTGCGAGTTTTTATCAAAAATGGGTGTTGGATTTTGTCATGCTTTTTCTGCATCAATTAGTATGATCATGTGATTTTTGTCTCTCAGTTTGTTTATGTGATATATAATGTTTGTTGATTTGTGAATATTGTACCAGCCTTGCATCCTCAGAATAAACCCTACTTGGTCATGGTATATGATCTTTCTAATGTAATGCTGGATCCGATTTGCTAGAATTTTGTTGAGGATTTAGTATCTATGTTCATCAGGGATACTGGCCTATAATTCTCTTTCTTTGTAGTGGGATTTTGGATTAGGGTAATGCTGGGTTCATAGAAAGAGCTTGGAAGTGTTCCTTCCTTTTGGATTTTTTGGAATAGTCTGAGGAGGGTAGGTTTTAGTTCTTCTTTGAGTGTGTCCTCTTTGGAGAAATGTCTATTTAGGTCCTTTACCCATTTATTAATTGGGTTGTTTGTCTTCCTGGTGTTCAGCTGTATAAAAGTTCTTTATATATTTTGAAAATTAACCCCTTGTTTGATGTAGCATTGGTAAATATGTTCTCTCATACAATAGATTCTCTTTGCATTTGGTGATGGTTTCTTTTGTTACAGAAGCTTTTTAGCTTGATGTAGTCCATTTGTTTATCCTTTTCTGAGTTTCCTTTACCCTAGGAGATGTATCTGTAAACATATTCCTATGGGAGATGTCAGAGATTTTACTGCCTATGTTTTCTTCTAGGATTCTTATGGTTTTGTGACTTACACTTAAGTATTTAATTCATTTTGAGTTTATTCTTCTGTATGGTATAAATTGATGGTTCAGTTTCATTTCTTTGCATGTACCTGTCCAATTTTCCCAAAACCATTTATTGAAGAGACTATTTTATTCCATTGTATGCTCTTGCCTCCTTTGTCAAATATTAATTGTCTATATTGGCATGGGTCAATTTTTGGGGTCTCTGTTCTGTTCCATTGATCTATATGCCTGTCCTTATGCTAGTACCTGGCTGTTTTGATTACAGTGGCTTTGTAGCATAACTTGATAACCGGTATTGTGATCCCTCCAACTTCATTCTTCTTTCTCAAGATTGCTGTGGCCATTCAGGGTGTTTTTTGGTTCCATATAATTTTTTTGAATATTTGTTCTAGATCTATTAAATATGCTGTTGGTATTTTAGTAGGGATTACATTGAATCTGTAGGTTGCTTTGGGTGGTATGGCCATTTTAATGATTTAATTCTACCAATCCATAAACACAGTATATGCTTCCACTTGTTTGTATTTCCCTCTATTTTCTTTTTCAATGCCCTATAGTATGCTGAGTACAGGTCTTTTGCCTCCTTGGTTAAGTTTATTCCCAGGTATCTTATTTCTTTGTTGCAGTGGTAAATAGGATTGCTTTTTAGTTTCTTTTCTGGGAGTTCATTATTGGTAAATAAAAATGCCACTGATTTCCAGATGTTAATTTTGTATCCTGCTACATTGCCAAATTTATTTATTAAATCTAGTAGTTTTTTGGTGGAATCTTTAGGGTTTTCTGTGTACACTATCATGTCATTTGTGAATAATGACAGTTTTACATAATCCATGCCAGTTTGTATGCCTTTTATTTCTTCTTCTTCTTGTATGATGGCTATGGCTAGACTTCCAGTATTGTGTTGTATAAGAATGGTGAAAGTAGACATTCTTGTCTTCTTCCTCATCTTTAGGGACATGCTTTTAATTTTTTCCCCATTGAGTATGATGTTGCTATAGGTTCTGATGTATGGCCTTTATTATGTTGAGGTATGATCTCTCTATTCCCACTTTGATGAGAGTTCTTATTAAAAATGGGTATTGTACTTTGTCAAATGCCTTTTCTACATCTACTGGATTTTTATCCTTCATTTTGTTAATGTAGTGTATCACATTTATTGATTTGTGAATATTGAACCATTCTTGCATACCTGGAATAAATCCCACTTGGTCATGGTGTATGATCTTTTTAATGCATTACTGGACCTGATTTGCTAATATTTTGTTGAGGATTTTAGCATCTATGTTCATCAGGGATATTGTGCTGTAGTTTTCTTTCTTTGTAGTGTCTTTATTGAGTTTTGGAATTAGCAAAATGCTGGCCTCATAAAAAGAGCTGGGAAGTCTTCCCTCCTCTTGAATTTTACCCTGTCTCTGATTAGAGCATTTAAGCAATTTACATTTAAAGTCATTATTGATAGGTATGTATTTATTGCTGTTTTATTTTTTATAGCTATATTCCTCTCTCTTTTTTGTTCCTTTTCTTTCTTTTTTTAAAATTTTTTTATTAAGTTATTACATATACCCAAGTTACCCCCTACGCCCCCCACCCCACTCATGCCCTCAACCCCCTGTTGGCTGTGCCCATTGGTTAGGCCTATATGCAGGCATATAAGTCCTTTGGTTGATCTCTCCCCCTTACCCCCACCCTCCCCTACCTTCCCTCTGTGGTTTGAGGGTCTGATCGATGCTTCTCTGTCTCTGGATCCATTTTTATTCATCAGTTTATGTTTTTCATTATATTCCATAAATGAGTGAGATCATGTGATATTTATCTTTCTCTGACTGGCTTACTTCACTTAGCATAATGCTCTCCAGGTCCATCCATGCTGTTGCGAATGGTAAGAACTCCTTCTTTTTTACCGCAGCATAGTATTCCATTGTGTAGATGTACCACAGTTTTTTTTTAATATTTTTTATTGATTAAGATATTACATATGTGTACCCTCTACCCCCCCCCCACCCCCGCTCATCCCCTCACCCCCCCGTTGTCCATGTCCATTGGTTAGGCCTATATGCTTGCATATAAGTCCTTTGGTTGATCTTTCCCCCTTGCCCCCACCCTCCCCTACCTTCCCTCCAAGGCCCGACAGTCCAATCAAAGCCTCTCCGTCTCTGGATCAGTCCTTGTTCATCAGTTTATGTTGTTCATTATATTCCACAAATAAGTGAGATCTTGTGGTATTTATCCGCTCTCCAGTTCCATCCATGCTGTGGCAAATGGTAAGAGTTCCTTTTTCTTCTTTCTCTTCTTCTTTTTTTTTTTTAAATATTTTTTATTGATTAAGATATTACGTATGTGTACCCTCTACCCCCCCTCTCCCCACTCACCCCCTCACCCCCCCATTGTCCGTGTCCATTGGTTAGGCCTATATGCTTACATATAAGTCCTTTGGTTGATCTTTCCCCCTTGCCCCCACCCTCCCCTACCTTCCCTCCAAGGCCCGACAGTCCAATCAATGCCTCTCCGTCTCTGGATCAGTCCTTGTTCATCAGTTTATGTTGTTCATTATATTCCACAAATAAGTGAGATCTTGCGGTATTTATCCACTCTCCAGTTCCATACATGCTGTGGCAAATGGTAAGAGTTCCTTTTTCTTTTTCCTCTTCTTAAAGAATACCTTTCAGCATTTCATATAATGCTGGTTTGGTGGTGATGAACTCCTTTAGCTTTTTCTTATCCGTGAAGCTCTTTATCTGACCTTCCATTCTGAATGATAACTTTGCTGGATAAAGTAGTCTTGGTTGCAGGTTCTTGCTATTCATCTCTTTGAATATTTCTTGCCACTCTCTTCTGGCCTGCATGGTTTCTGTTGAGAAATCAGCTGACAGTCGGATGGGTACTCCCTTGTAGGTAACTGACTGTCTTTCTCTTGCTGCTTTTAAGATTCTCTCTTTATCTTTTGCTCTTGGCATTTTAATTATGATGTGTCTTGGTGTGGTCCTCTTTGGATTCCTTTTGTTTGGGGTTCTCTGCACTTCCTGGACTTGTAAGTCCATTTCTTTCACCAGGTGGGGGAAGTTTTCTGTCATTATTTCTTCAAAAAGGTTTTCAATATCTTGCCCTCTCTCTCCTTCTGGTACCCCTATAATTCTGATGTTGGTACGCTTGAAGTTGTCCCAGAGGTTCCTTACACTATCTTCATATTTTTTGAATCTCTTTTCTTTTTTCTTTTTCGGTTGGGTATTTTTTGTTTCTTTGCATTTCAAATCTTTGACTTGATTCTTGGGATCCTTTTGTCTGCTGTTGGATCTCTGTAAAGTATTCTTTATTTCAGTCAGTGTATGCATAATTTCTAATTGGTCCTTTTTCATGACCTCCATGGTCTCACCATACTCCTTGAGGGATTCATTAAATTTATCGGCGGTTTCCATAAAATTCTTGACAAACCTTATAAACGTGGCCTTGAACTCTATATCCAGTCGTCTGGCCTCCTCCGTTTCTGCCAATTGTGACCTGTTTCTTTGTCTCCGCATTTTGGCTGCTTCCCTGTGTTGATAGAGTGGCCTGCGCGCCGGGTGTCCTGTAGGGCCCAGTGGCTCAGCCTCCCCAGTTACCTGGGGTGGACACTCTTGGTGCACTCTTGGTGCCTCGATTGTTGTAGGATCACTGGGAGGAATTGACCTCCAGGCCAATTGGCTGTGGGAAGCAGCTGTGTCTGAAGTGGGAGAATGGACCCCCTCTGACCACTGGGTACAGTGGCTCCTGGATCTAAGGAGGTGCTAATTCAGCCCCTGCCTGAGGAAACACAGCAGGAACTACGAAGAGGCTCAGCTGTGAAGCAATGCAAGCCACTGCGGGGCCTTGGGCCTTCTCTTGGAAGTTCCGGGTCTGGCTGGCCCGGCTGCAGTTAGGTAATTATCAGGTTGCAAAGTTCTGGGGCATTCACATGCAAAAGCCTCTGCCGCAGCCCGGGTGGGGCGGGGCCTCAGGGAGTCAAAAGGCCGGAGAAAGAAGCTATGGCTGATTCTCCGCGCCCGGAGTCGCGCGTCTCAGTGTCCCGGCAACGGCTGCAAGCACCTCTGAGGGAAAGCGGCCCCCCAAGTTCGCCCGCTGCCGCCTGAGAGAGCAGCCTCTGCCCGTATGAGTCCTGGGTCCCCAGAGACTTCCCAGAACCGGAGATCAGAGCAGTCGGGAGCTTGTGATTCAAAAAGACAGCCGCGTCCTCAGGTGCCACCCCCTTTCCGCGCGCGCGAGCTGCCGCCGTACCTCTGCACTCAGCCTCTGCAGCTCCTCTGGCTCTCAGCGTGCTTTTCTTTTCTTCTAGTTGTAGAAATTACACTCAGCCAGCCTTCCTGTTGTTTTGGACGATGTTTGCTCCGTCCTTTGGGCTAGTTTTCAATTGTTGTGGGAGGCGACTATTTCCCGGTGTTTATCTATGCCGCCATCTTAGTTTTCTCCAAAATCCCAGAGTAAGTAAAAGGAAGGAAATAATAAAGTTAGAGCAGAAATAAATGACATAGACACTAAAAAAAAACCAATACAAAAAATCAATGAAACCAAGAGCTTGTTCTTTGAAAGGATAAACAAGATTGTTGAGCCATTAGCCAGACTCATCAAGAAACAAAGAGAGAGGATCCAAATAAATAAAATCAGAAACAAAAGTGGAAAAGTAACCACTGACACCACAAAATACAAAGGATTGTAAGGAAATATTATAAACAGCTATATGCCAACAAGCTGGATGAAATGGAAAAATTCCTAGAAAAATGTAATCTCCCAAAATTGAATCAGAAAGAATCAGAAAACCTGAATAGGCCAATAACAACTGATGGAATAGAAGCAGTAATCAAAAATCTCGCAGCAAACAAAAGCCCAGGTCTAGATGGCTTCAGAGGGAAGTTTTACCAAACATTCAAAGAAGAACTAACATCTATACTCCTCAAACTATTGCAAAAAATTCAAGAGGAAGGAACACTTACAAGCTCTTTTTATGAGGCTAGCATTATCCTAATTCCAAAACCAGATAAAGACACTACAAAGAAAGAGAATTACAGGCCAATATTCCTGATGAACATAGATGCTAAAATCCTCAACAAAATATTAGCAAATCAGATCCAGCAATATATTAAAAAGGCCCATACACCATGAGCAAGTGGGGTTATTCCAGGAATTCAAGGCTGGTACAATATTTGCAAATCAATACATGTGATACATCACATAAAGAAATTGAAAGACAAAAATCACATGATCATATCAATAGATGCAGAAAAATCATTCCACAAAATTCAACACATATTTTTGATAAAAACTCTCAGCAAAATGTGAATAAAGAACGCATATCTCTACATGATAAAGGCCATATATTACAAACCTACACGAATATCATACTCATTGTACAAAAACTAAAACAATATCCCCTAAGAACAGGAACAAAAAAGGGATGTCTGCTTTCACCACTCTTATTCAATACTAGAGGCCCGGTGCACGAAAATTCATGCACTTGGGGGGGGCGGGTTATCCCTCAGCCTGGCCTGCTCCCTCTCATAGTCTGTGATGCCTCAGGAGATGTCCACCTGCCAGCGGGACTAAGCTGGCAGTCAGATATCCCTCTGGCAGCCTGGGAGCCCTCGGGGGATGTCTGATTGACGGCTTAAGCCAGACTTGGACATCATTAGTGCTGCTGTGGAGGTTGGAGAGGCTCCCGCCACTGCCGCTGCGCTCTCAGCCCTCAGCCTGGCTTGTGGCTGAGCAGAGCTTCCCCTGTGGGAGCACAGTGATCACCAGGGGGTGCTCCTGCATTGAGCGTCTGCCACCGTGGTGGTTAGTGTGCGTCATAGCTACTGGTTATTCCTGGTTGTTCTGCTGTTAGGGTCAGTTTGCATATTACCCTTTTATTATATAGGATAGTTCTGGAAGTCCTAGCCACAACAATCAGACAAGAAGAAGAAATAAAAGGCATCCAAATTTGAAAGGAGGAAGTAAAGCTCTCACTATTCGCAAATGACATGATATTATACATAGACAACCCTGAAGACTCCAACAAAAAACTACTAGATTTAATAAATGAATTTGGCAATATAGGAGGATACAAAATCAACACCCAAAAATTGATGGCTTTTTTATACACCAATAATGAATTCTCAGAAAGAGAAACTAAACAATTCCATTTACCACTGCAACAACAAAAATTAAGTTACTAAGGAGTATACTTAACCAAGGAGGCAAGAGACCTATACTCGGAAAACTACAAGGTGTTGTAAAAAGAGATAGAAGGAGATATAAACAAGTGGAAGATTATAGCGTGTTCATGGATTGATAGAATCAACATCATTAAAATGTCCAAACTACCCAAGGCAATCTGCAGATTCAAAGCAATCCCTATTAAAATACCAAAGGCATATTTCACAGATCTAAAACAAACACGCCAAAAATGTTTATGGAATAAAAAAAACACCCAGAATAGCTGCAGCAATCTTGAGAAAGAAAAGCAAAGTTGGAGGAATCACAATACCATATTTGAAATTATACTACAAAGCCATCATAATCAAAACAGCCTGGTTCTGGCACAAGAACAGGCATATAGATTAATGGATCAGAACAGAGACCCCAGAAATCAACCCAAGCCATTACACTCAACATTTGACAAAGGAGGCAAGAGAATACAAGGGAGTCAATAGAGTCTCTTCAATAAATGTTGTTGGGAAAATTAGACAGATATATGCAAAAAAATGAATCTAGCTTACCAAGTTATACTATATACAAGAATAAACTCAGAATGGATAAGAGACTTAAATTTAAGTTGTGAAACCATAAAAATTTCAGAAGAAACCATAGGCAGCAAAATCTCAGACATCTCTCATAGCAATACTTTTACAGATTTATCTCCTAGGGCAAAGAAAACTAAGGAGAAAATAAACAAATGGGACTACATCAAAATAAAAATTTCCTGCACAGTAAAAGAAACCATCAACAAAACGAAAAGGGAGCCCACTGTATGGGAGAACATATTTGGCAATGATACATCTGATAAAGGGTTAATATCCCAAATATATAAGGAGCTCATACAACATAACTAAAGGGAGACAAACAATCCAATTAAAAAATGGGCAGAGGACCTAAATAGACACCTCTCCAAAGTGGACATACCGATGGCCAAGAGACTTGTGAAAACATGCTCAGTCACTGATCATCAGAGAGATGCAAATTAAAATGACAATGAAGTATCACCTCACACCTATGAGAATGGCTACCATCAACAAATCAACAAATGACAAGTGCTGGCGAGGATGTGAGGAAAAGGGTACATTGCAGGAGGTAATGCAGACTGATGTAGCCATTATGGGAAACAGTATGGAGGTTCCTCAAAAAACTAAATATGAAACTGCCATTTGACCCAGTGATCCTACAGCTATCTATACTAATAATAGAGGAATATGCAAATTGTCTGGGATGCTGTCACAGTAACAGTAATTACCAAACAGGAACAGCAGGCTGCATGGGGCGACAAGTCTGGCAGGGGGGTTAGTGAGGGACAACCAAACAATTGAACAGCAGGCTGCAGGGGGTGACCAGGCAGCAGGGGGGGGGGAGTTGGGGGCAACCAGGCCAGCAGGGGGGGCCAGTAAGGGGCGACCAGGCTGGTGGGGAGGGGGTGGTTAGGGGCAACCAGGCTGGGGGGGGGCATTTGGGGTTGACCAGCTGGTGGAGGGGGGCAGTTGGAGATGACCAGGCCACAGGAGGGGCAGTTAGGGGTGATCAGGCAGGCAGGCAGGTGAGCAGTTATGAGCCAGTGGTCCTGGATTGTGAAAGGGATGTCCGAATACCGGTTGATTGGGCCCAAACTAGCAGTCGGACATCACCCAAGGGGTCCAGGATTAGAAAGGGTGCAGGCTGGGCTGAGAGGACCTGCCCCCCATGCATGAATTTCATGCACTGGGCCTCTAGTATATCCTAGGATACCCAAAACACCCATCAGAAAGAATGTATGCACATCTATGATTATAGCAGCACAATTTACAATAGCTAAGATTTAGAAACAGCCCAAGAGCATATCAGTAGATGACTGGATAAAAAAGCTGTGGTATATTTATACCAGGAAATACTATGCAGCAGTAAAAAAGAAGAATCTCTTACCCTTTGAGACAGCATGGAGGGACCAGGAGAGTATCATTCAAAGTGAAATAAGTCAATCAGAGGAAGACACATATCACATGATCTTACTCATGTGTGGAATCTAATTAACAAAATAAAGTGATGAATGGAATGTATCAAGAGAAGTGGAAGCATCTAACAGAGTGGGGAATCTCTGAGGGAAGACGGGTGAGGGTTGGTGGGAGGGAAGTAATCAACTAAGGACCTTACATGCATATATGCATGGCCCATGGACACAGACAAAAGGTTGCACACAAGAGTTGACTGTCACATAGGGAAGACAATGAACATGCAGTGACAGGTGGCAGAATAGTGTTGACTGACTTCCTAAGGTCTCAGAAATTTCTCTAAGTCAACACGCTCTGTAATGCACACTTGAGATTCCATTAAAGGAGACATGTTTGTAAACACAGTGCTGACTCCCATCATGGACTAATACTCAACAAGGCACAAAGTGCAAGGAGAAATTTTACTCATCTCTGAAGCTGTGGTGAACGTGACATAGTCTTCTATGAGTTTTGTGTCTCTGACCCTGTGTGTCTGTCATTGTCCCCAGAGCCCACGGTGGTGTTTGCCAAGGAGCAGTCGGCACACAGCGAGGTGAAGGCCACGGCCGGGGCCAGTGCCACGCTGAGCTGCGAGGTGGCCCAGGCTCAGACGCAGGTGACGTGGTACAAGGATGGCAAGAAGCTGAGCGGGAGCTCGAAAGTGCGCGTGGAGGCCACGGGCTGCACCCGGCGGCTGGTGCTGCAGCAGGCGGCGAAGGGGGACAGCGGGGAGTACAGCTGCGAGGCCGGGGGCCAGAAGGTCACCTTCAACCTAGATGTCCCAGGTCGGTTCTTTGGTGGCACTAACTTAGCCTTGTGTGTAGGTAATGCCTCCAGCCGGACACACCTGGGGCTCTTTCCACTGGACCTCACCTCTTTAGCCTTCTATCCTCCATCTCCCATATCATCCCAGTGGTGGGGCCAGACCAGGCTGTGTGGACAGAGTGTGAGCAGAAGGGAGAGGTGTTCCTGCACAAGCTGAGTGGTGCTCAGGTTTTGCTCAGTCATAGTTCCCAGGACCTGCCAGAGACTTCTGGGTGCCCCTCTCCAGCCGGGACTCGGGCTCTACCTTTCACGTGGAGTCTGAGGTAGACCAGACGTCTCTTACCTGTGTTATGTGAATCTCCTACTCCCCAAGTCCTGGTAGCTCCCAAATGCCCACGGCCAGCAACACGGGCAGAGGCACGTTTGAATTTCATTACAACAGAATGTCGGGAAGTTCCTGCCACCCAATCTTACTTGGATCCATCTCAGACTGAACAGGGTGTTAGCAAATTGTAGTTTCTTAGGGCACTCCTTTGCATGTGGATGGAGAAGTTACTGGATCCTCACTTGGCGCAAAATCTAGGTCCGTGTTTTCTTGTAAGGTCTGTGCAAAAAAGTACACAGAGACCAGAGGATTGGCACGTGTGTGTCGGGGTCCTGTACCTGTGAGGTCTGGAATTCCCCTCCTAAAGTACATCTCGGTTTCTTGTTGAGTCCTGTGTCACAAGCCCCTGGGACTCTGATGTATACCAGATTTGGACATGGAGAGGAATAAGGAGCTCCTTCCACACGGCACGGCTTGTTGAAGACAAGTAACTATAGCGATAGCCCTTGATTGTTGAGTCAGTATTTATGTCATAGTAGTTCCTAAGGACACATGTGTGTTTGTCCCTGTCCATGGTGTTCACAGAGATGTCTGTGAACTAACTGTATTTTCATTTAGTTAGGAGAGTTTTAACCTCAATTCGACATCCCGGTGCCTCTAACTAACAGTTTGGTGTTCTAAGTGTGTACAACAGCTTGTGGGTGTGTATAGATACAAACAAAAATCCACCAAACATTTGTAATTGCTACTTTAGGAGAATATGACAAATTCTTTTGTAGGAGTAAATATGAAAAGGTTTCAGAAATTGACCAGGTTATTAGAAAACTATATGAACAGTGGCAGACGATCTTGACAGCTCAAATAGTCCTACAACCGTTTCAGTAAATGGAACCACAGTGGGAAAAAGAAGAAAAAAAAAGATCTTATAGGTGAAGATGACACCCCCGTGGCTCCACTGGAAAATTGTATGAACTATTCCGTAAGGAAAGTATTGCATGTGCATGGAGATCCTTCTAGAGCTAGAGAAGGACACACAGTCTCTGGTTGATTATGCGGCAACAGCATGGCATCTATCACCACCATCTGATAGGGAGAGTTGAAATAGTGGGCCAATGCATTGTGGAGCCCAAGCCCAAAACCTGAAGTTACGTAGAATCAAAATGAATCGGCAGTGCATTAAGAGGACGGTGCACTCTAATGAAAGACACGGCCCGGGTGTGTGAGCACTACAAAGGTCAGCAAATCAACATACCTCATGACGTGAGCCGATTGAACCTAAAATATGAAGGGATCGTCTCAGCGATGCAGAGTTGAGTTTGATAACATTTAACGTCAGAAATGTGGAAGAAACAGTTTATTAACATCTCTCCATGCCGCAGATTCTGAACCAATTAGAAATAAAACGGTTCACCCTTCTACTGATAAATGACACTGAAGGAAATCCAGCTAACCACACTAAGTGACACTTGAAAGCTGTGCCTGTGAGATCAGGGACCAGGCAACGGGGCTCACAGTCACCGCTTTTGTCAGCAGGAAAGCAGGAAATAAAGTGAAACATGCCAAAGTGTGAAAAAACGGAAGTGGAATTCCGATAATATGACTCACGCAACAGATAAATTATTGGACTTGGTGGGAGTGGGGAGAAATATCATGGTGTCCAAAATGCCCATGAACAGACACACCGCAGAAGAGCAAACAGAAAAGTCCGAAAGCATAGCAAAGGTCCATCACTTTGTGAGTCATCCAAACCATGGGAGAGACAGGCTCAGGAGGCACAGCTCAGTGCCCTAGGTGGCCAGCAGGTGACACAGGGAGTGCGGGTGGGAGGTGGAGCCCAAGAACTGTCCCTCGCTGGCTGGGAATGCTCCCTGCGCACCCGGGAAAGACTTGGTCACGTGGGGAGGGTGTGTGCACACCTCATGGTCTGCAGTCCCTGTGCTCGAGGGTGTGTACTCCGGAGAAGTCCTTCACTGTGTCTCCAGCGGGGACCACTCCCTGGGCAGTGGTCCATGTGCAGATGAATGAGCTACTTGTGCTGAGAAGGTGCTGGGGCTTCTGCGGGTCACACAGAGCCTTGAGAATTTTCCCGTCCTGCCACCTCCCAGCTTAGTCCTTCCGTCCCCAGTGCTGTCCTCCTGATTTAGAAAATATCTTTGACCCTGTGTGTCTGTCATTGTCCCCAGAGCCCACGGTGGTGTTTGCCAAGGAGCAGTCGGCACACAGCGAGGTGAAGGCCACGGCCGGGGCCAGTGCCACGCTGAGCTGCGAGGTGGCCCAGGCTCAGACGCAGGTGACGTGGTACAAGGATGGCAAGAAGCTGAGCGGGAGCTCGAAAGTGCGCGTGGAGGCCACGGGCTGCACCCGGCGGCTGGTGCTGCAGCAGGCGGCGAAGGGGGACAGCGGGGAGTACAGCTGCGAGGCCGGGGGCCAGAAGGTCACCTTCAACCTAGATGTCCCAGGTCGGTTCTTTGGTGACACTAACTTAGCCTTGTGTGTAGGTAATGCCTCCAGCCGGACACAGCTGGGGCTCTTTCCACTGGACCTCACCTCTTTAGCCTTCTATCCTCCATCTCCCATATCATCCCAGTGGTGGGGCCAGACCAGGCTGTGTGGACAGAGTGTGAGCAGAAGGGAGAGGTGTTCCTGCACAAGCTGAGTGGTGCTCAGGTTTTGCTGAGTCATAGTTCCCAGCACCTGCCAGAGACTTCTGGGTGCCCCTCTCCAGCCGGGACTCGGGCTCTACCTTTCACGTGGAGTGTGAGGTAGACCAGACGTCTCTTACCTGTGTTATGTGAATCTCCTACTCCCCAAGTCCTGGTAGCTCCCAAATGCCCACGGCCAGCAACACGGGCAGAGACACGTTTGAATTTCATTACAACAGAATGTCGGGAAGTTCCTGCCACCCAATCTTACTTGGATCCATCTCAGACTGAACAGGGTGTTAGCAAATTGTAGTTTCTTAGGGCACTCCTTTGCATGTGGATCCAGAAGTTACTGGATCCTCACTTGGCGCAAAATCTAGGTCCGTGTTTTCTGGTAAGGTCTGTGCAAAAAAGTACACAGAGACCAGAGGATTGGCACGTGTGTGTCGGGGTCCTGTACCTGTGAGGTCTGGAATTCCCCTCCTAAAGTACATCTCGGTTTCTTGTTGAGTCCTGTGTCACAAGCCCCTGGGACTCTGATGTATACCAGATTTGGACATGGAGAGGAATAAGGAGCTTCTTCCACACGGCATGGCTTGTTGAAGACAAGTAATTGTAGCGATAGCCCTTGATTGTTGAGTCAGTATTTATGTCATAGTAGTTCCTGAGGACACATGTGTGTTTGTCCCTGTCCATGGTGTTCACAGAGATGTCTGTGAACTAACTGTATTTTCATTTAGTTAGGAGAGTTTTAACCTCAATTCGACATCCAGGTGCCTCTAACTAACAGTTTGGTGTTCTAAGTGTGTACAACAGCTTGTGGGTGTGTATAGATACAAACAAAAATCCACCAAACATTTGTAATTGCTACTTTAGGAGAATATGACAAATTCTTTTGTAGGAGTAAATATGAAAAGGTTTCAGAAATTGACCAGGTTATTAGAAAACTATATGAACAGTGGCAGACGATCTTGACAGCTCAAATAGTCCTACAACCGTTTCAGTAAATGGAACCACAGTGGGGAAAAAAGAAAAAAAAAGATCTTATAGGTGAAGATGACACCCCCGTGGCTCCACTGGAAAATTGTATGAACTATTCCGTAAGGAAAGTATTGCATGTGCATGGAGATCCTTCTAGAGCTAGAGAAGGACACACAGTCTCTGGTTGATTATGCGGCAACAGCATGGCATCTATCACCACCATCTGATAGGGAGAGTTGAAATAGTGGGCCAATGCATTGTGGAGCCCAAGCCCAAAACCTGAAGTTACGTAGAATCAAAATGAATCGGCAGTGCATTAAGAGGACGGTGCACTCTAATGAAAGACACGGCCCGGGTGTGTGAGCACTACAAAGGTCAGCAAATCAACATACCTCATGACGTGAGCAGATTGAAACTAAAATATGAAGGGATCGCCTCATCAATGCAGAGTTGAGTTTGATAACATTTAACGTCAGAAATGTGGAAGAAACAGTTTATCAACATCTCTCCATGCCGCAGATTCTGAACCAATTAGAAATAAAATGGTTCATCCTTCTTCTGATAAATGACACTGAAGGAAATCCAGCTAACCACACTAAGTGACACTTGAAAGCTGTACCTGTGAGATCAGGGACCAGGCAACGGGGCTCACAGTCACCGCGGCTCACAGTCACCGCTTTTGTCAGCAGGAAAGCAGGAAATAAAGTGAAACATGCCAAAGTGTGAAAAAAAGGAAGTGGAATTCTGGTAATATGACTCACGCAACAGATAAATTATTGGACTTGGTGGGAGTGGGGAGAAATATCATGGTGTCCAAAATGCCCATGAACAGACACACCGCAGAAGAGCAAACAGAAAAGTCCGAAAGCATAGCAAAGGTCCATCACTTTGTGAGTCTTCAAAACCATGGGAGAGACAGGCTCAGGAGGCACAGCTCAGTGCCCTAGGTGGCCAGCAGGTGACACAGGGAGTGCGGGTGGGAGGTGGAGCCCAGGAACTGTCCCTCGCTGGCTGGGAATGCTCTCTGCACACCCGGGAAAGACTTGGTCACGTGGGGAGGGTGTGTGCACACCTCATGGTCTGCAGTCCCTGTGCTCGAGGGTGTGTGCTCCGGAGAAGTCCTTCACTGTGTCTCCAGCGGGGACCGCTCCCTGGGCAGTGGTCCATGTGCAGATGAATGAGCTACTTGTGCTGAGAAGGTGCTGGGGCTTCTGCGGGTCACACAGAGCCTTGAGAATTTTCCCGTCCTGCCACCTCCCAGCTTAGTCCTTCCGTCCCCAGTGCTGTCCTCCTGATTTAGAAAATATCTTTGACCCTGTGTGTCTGTCATTGTCCCCAGAGCCCACGGTGGTGTTTGCCAAGGAGCAGTCGGCACACAGCGAGGTGAAGGCCACGGCCGGGGCCAGTGCCACGCTGAGCTGCGAGGTGGCCCAGGCTCAGACGCAGGTGACGTGGTACAAGGATGGCAAGAAGCTGAGCGGGAGCTCGAAAGTGCGCGTGGAGGCCACGGGCTGCACCCGGCGGCTGGTGCTGCAGCAGGCGGCGAAGGGGGACAGCGGGGAGTACAGCTGCGAGGCCGGGGGCCAGAAGGTCACCTTCAACCTAGATGTCCCAGGTCGGTTCTTTGGTGGCACTAACTTAGCCTTGTGTGTAGGTAATGCCTCCAGCCGGACACACCTGGGGCTCTTTCCACTGGACCTCACCTCTTTAGCCTTCTATCCTCCATCTCCCATATCATCCCAGTGATGGGGCCAGACCAGGCTGTGTGGGCAGAGTGTGAGCAGAAGGGAGAGGTGTTCCTGCACAAGCTGAGTGGTGCTCAGGTTTTGCTGAGTCATAGTTCCCAGCACCTGCCAGAGACTTCTGGGTGCCCCTCTCCAGCCGGGACTCGGGCTCTACCTTTCACGTGGAGTGTGAGGTAGACCAGACGTCTCTTACCTGTGTTATGTGAATCTCCTACTCCCCAAGTCCTGGTAGCTCCCAAATGCCCACGGCCAGCAACACGGGCAGAGACACGTTTGAATTTCATTACAACAGAATGTCGGGAAGTTCCTGCCACCCAATCTTACTTGGATCCATCTCAGACTGAACAGGGTGTTAGCAAATTGTAGTTTCTTAGGGCACTCCTTTGCATGTGGATGGAGAAGTTACTGGATCCTCACTTGGCGCAAAATCTAGGTCCGTGTTTTCTTGTAAGGTCTGTGCAAAAAAGTACACAGAGACCAGAGGATTGGCACGTGTGTGTCGGGGTCCTGTACCTGTGAGGTCTGGAATTCCCCTCCTAAAGTACATCTCGGTTTCTTGTTGAGTCCTGTGTCACAAGCCCCTGGGACTCTGATGTATACCAGATTTGGACATGGAGAGGAATAAGGAGCTTCTTCCACACGGCACGGCTTGTTGAAGACAAGTAACTATAGCGATAGCCCTTGATTGTTGAGTCAGTATTTATGTCATAGTAGTTCCTGAGGACACATGTGTGTTTGTCCCTGTCCATGGTGTTCACAGAGATGTCTGTGAACTAACTGTATTTTCATTTAGTTAGGAGAGTTTTAACCTCAATTCGACATCCAGGTGCCTCTAACTAACAGTTTCGTGTTCTAAGTGTGTACAACAGCTTGTGGGTGTGTATAGAAACAAACAAAAATCCACCAAACATTTGTAATTGCTACTTTAGGAGAATATGACAAATTCTTTTGTAGGAGTAAATATGAAAAGGTTTCAGAAATTGACCAGGTTATTAGAAAACTATATGAACAGTGGCAGACGATCTTGACAGCTCAAATAGTCCTACAACCGTTTCAGTAAATGGAACCACAGTGGGAAAAAGAAGGAAAAAAAAAGATCTTATAGGTGAAGATGACACCCCCGTGGCTCCACTGGAAAATTGTACGAACTATTCCGTAAGGAAAGTATTGCATGTGCATGGAGATCCTTCTAGAGCTAGAGAAGGACACACAGTCTCTGGTTGATTATGCGGCAACAGCATGGCATCTATCACCACCATCTGATAGGGAGAGTTGAAATAGTGGGCCAATGCATTGTGGAGCCCAAGCCCAAAACCTGAAGTTACGTAGAATCAAAATGAATCGGCAGTGCATTAAGAGGACGGTGCACTCTAATGAAAGACACGGCCCGGGTGTGTGAGCACTACAAAGGTCAGCAAATCAACATACCTCATGACGTGAGCAGATTGAAACTAAAATATGAAGGGATCGCCTCATCAATGCAGAGTTGAGTTTGATAACATTTAACGTCAGAAATGTGGAAGAAACAGTTTATCAACATCTCTCCATGCCGCAGATTCTGAACCAATTAGAAATAAAACGGTTCATCCTTCTTCTGATAAATGACACTGAAGGAAATCCAGCTAACCACACTAAGTGACACTTGAAAGCTGTACCTGTGAGATCAGGGACCAGGCAACGGGGCTCACAGTCACCGCGGCTCACAGTCACCGCTTTTGTCAGCAGGAAAGCAGGAAATAAAGTGAAACATGCCAAAGTGTGAAAAAAAGGAAGTGGAATTCCGGTAATATGACTCACGCAACAGATAAATTATTGGACTTGGTGGGAGTGGGGAGAAGTATCATGGTGTCCAAAATGCCCATGAACAGACACACCGCAGAAGAGCAAACAGAAAAGTCCGAAAGCATAGCAAAGGTCCATCACTTTGTGAGTCTTCCAAACCATGGGAGAGACAGGCTCAGGAGGCACAGCTCAGTGCCCTAGGTGGCCAGCAGGTGACACAGGGAGTGCGGGTGGGAGGTGGAGCCCAGGAACTGTCCCTCGCTGGCTGGGAATGCTCTCTGCACACCCGGGAAAGACTTGGTCACGTGGGGAGGGTGTGTGCACACCTCATGGTCTGCAGTCCCTGTGCTCGAGGGTGTGTGCTCCGGAGAAGTCCTTCACTGTGTCTCCAGCGGGGACCGCTCCCTGGGCAGTGGTCCATGTGCAGATGAATGAGCTACTTGTGCTGAGAAGGTGCTGGGGCTTCTGCGGGTCACACAGAGCCTTGAGAATTTTCCCGTCCTGCCACCTCCCAGCTTAGTCCTTCCGTCCCCAGTGCTGTCCTCCTGATTTAGAAAATATCTTTGACCCTGTGTGTCTGTCATTGTCCCCAGAGCCCACGGTGGTGTTTGCCAAGGAGCAGTCGGCACACAGCGAGGTGAAGGCCACGGCCGGGGCCAGTGCCACGCTGAGCTGCGAGGTGGCCCAGGCTCAGACGCAGGTGACGTGGTACAAGGATGGCAAGAAGCTGAGCGGGAGCTCGAAAGTGCGCGTGGAGGCCACGGGCTGCACCCGGCGGCTGGTGCTGCAGCAGGCGGCGAAGGGGGACAGCGGGGAGTACAGCTGCGAGGCCGGGGGCCAGAAGGTCACCTTCAACCTAGATGTCCCAGGTCGGTTCTTTGGTGGCACTAACTTAGCCTTGTGTGTAGGTAATGCCTCCAGCCGGACACAGCTGGGGCTCTTTCCACTGGACCTCACCTCTTTAGCCTTCTATCCTCCATCTCCCATATCATCCCAGTGATGGGGCCAGACCAGGCTGTGTGGGCAGAGTGTGAGCAGAAGGGAGAGGTGTTCCTGCACAAGCTGAGTGGTGCTCAGGTTTTGCTGAGTCATAGTTCCCAGCACCTGCCAGAGACTTCTGGGTGCCCCTCTCCAGCCGGGACTCGGGCTCTACCTTTCACGTGGAGTGTGAGGTAGACCAGACATCTCTTACCTGTGTTATGTGAATCTCCTACTCCCCAAGTCCTGGTAGCTCCCAAATGCCCACGGCCAGCAACACGGGCAGAGACACGTTTGAATTTCATTACAACAGAATGTCGGGAAGTTCCTGCCACCCAATCTTACTTGGATCCATCTCAGACTGAACAGGGTGTTAGCAAATTGTAGTTTCTTAGGGCACTCCTTTGCATGTGGATGGAGAAGTTACTGGATCCTCACTTGGCGCAAAATCTAGGTCCGTGTTTTCTTGTAAGGTCTGTGCAAAAAAGTACACAGAGACCAGAGGATTGGCACGTGTGTGTCGGGGTCCTGTACCTGTGAGGTCTGGAATTCCCCTCCTAAAGTACATCTCGGTTTCTTGTTGAGTCCTGTGTCACAAGCCCCTGGGACTCTGATGTATACCAGATTTGGACATGGAGAGGAATAAGGAGCTTCTTCCACACGGCACGGCTTGTTGAAGACAAGTAACTATAGCGATAGCCCTTGATTGTTGAGTCAGTATTTATGTCATAGTAGTTCCTGAGGACACATGTGTGTTTGTCCCTGTCCATGGTGTTCACAGAGATGTCTGTGAACTAACTGTATTTTCATTTAGTTAGGAGAGTTTTAACCTCAATTCGACATCCAGGTGCCTCTAACTAACAGTTTCGTGTTCTAAGTGTGTACAACAGCTTGTGGGTGTGTATAGAAACAAACAAAAATCCACCAAACATTTGTAATTGCTACTTTAGGAGAATATGACAAATTCTTTTGTAGGAGTAAATATGAAAAGGTTTCAGAAATTGACCAGGTTATTAGAAAACTATATGAACAGTGGCAGACGATCTTGACAGCTCAAATAGTCCTACAACCGTTTCAGTAAATGGAACCACAGTGGGAAAAAGAAGGAAAAAAAAAGATCTTATAGGTGAAGATGACACCCCCGTGGCTCCACTGGAAAATTGTACGAACTATTCCGTAAGGAAAGTATTGCATGTGCATGGAGATCCTTCTAGAGCTAGAGAAGGACACACAGTCTCTGGTTGATTATGCGGCAACAGCATGGCATCTATCACCACCATCTGATAGGGAGAGTTGAAATAGTGGGCCAATGCATTGTGGAGCCCAAGCCCAAAACCTGAAGTTACGTAGAATCAAAATGAATCGGCAGTGCATTAAGAGGACGGTGCACTCTAATGAAAGACACGGCCCGGGTGTGTGAGCACTACAAAGGTCAGCAAATCAACATACCTCATGACGTGAGCAGATTGAAACTAAAATATGAAGGGATCGCCTCATCAATGCAGAGTTGAGTTTGATAACATTTAACGTCAGAAATGTGGAAGAAACAGTTTATCAACATCTCTCCATGCCGCAGATTCTGAACCAATTAGAAATAAAACGGTTCATCCTTCTTCTGATAAATGACACTGAAGGAAATCCAGCTAACCACACTAAGTGACACTTGAAAGCTGTACCTGTGAGATCAGGGACCAGGCAACGGGGCTCACAGTCACCGCGGCTCACAGTCACCGCTTTTGTCAGCAGGAAAGCAGGAAATAAAGTGAAACATGCCAAAGTGTGAAAAAAAGGAAGTGGAATTCCGGTAATATGACTCACGCAACAGATAAATTATTGGACTTGGTGGGAGTGGGGAGAAATATCATGGTGTCCAAAATGCCCATGAACAGACACACCGCAGAAGAGCAAACAGAAAAGTCCGAAAGCATAGCAAAGGTCCATCACTTTGTGAGTCTTCAAAACCATGGGAGAGACAGGCTCAGGAGGCACAGCTCAGTGCCCTAGGTGGCCAGCAGGTGACACAGGGAGTGCGGGTGGGAGGTGGAGCCCAGGAACTGTCCCTCGCTGGCTGGGAATGCTCTCTGCACACCCGGGAAAGACTTGGTCACGTGGGGAGGGTGTGTGCACACCTCATGGTCTGCAGTCCCTGTGCTCGAGGGTGTGTGCTCCGGAGAAGTCCTTCACTGTGTCTCCAGCGGGGACCGCTCCCTGGGCAGTGGTCCATGTGCAGATGAATGAGCTACTTGTGCTGAGAAGGTGCTGGGGCTTCTGCGGGTCACACAGAGCCTTGAGAATTTTCCCGTCCTGCCACCTCCCAGCTTAGTCCTTCCGTCCCCAGTGCTGTCCTCCTGATTTAGAAAATATCTTTGACCCTGTGTGTCTGTCATTGTCCCCAGAGCCCACGGTGGTGTTTGCCAAGGAGCAGTCGGCACACAGCGAGGTGAAGGCCACGGCCGGGGCCAGTGCCACGCTGAGCTGCGAGGTGGCCCAGGCTCAGACGCAGGTGACGTGGTACAAGGATGGCAAGAAGCTGAGCGGGAGCTCGAAAGTGCGCGTGGAGGCCACGGGCTGCACCCGGCGGCTGGTGCTGCAGCAGGCGGCGAAGGGGGACAGCGGGGAGTACAGCTGCGAGGCCGGGGGCCAGAAGGTCACCTTCAACCTAGATGTCCCAGGTCGGTTCTTTGGTGGCACTAACTTAGCCTTGTGTGTAGGTAATGCCTCCAGCCGGACACAGCTGGGGCTCTTTCCACTGGACCTCACCTCTTTAGCCTTCTATCCTCCATCTCCCATATCATCCCAGTGATGGGGCCAGACCAGGCTGTGTGGGCAGAGTGTGAGCAGAAGGGAGAGGTGTTCCTGCACAAGCTGAGTGGTGCTCAGGTTTTGCTGAGTCATAGTTCCCAGCACCTGCCAGAGACTTCTGGGTGCCCCTCTCCAGCCGGGACTCGGGCTCTACCTTTCACGTGGAGTGTGAGGTAGACCAGACGTCTCTTACCTGTGTTATGTGAATCTCCTACTCCCCAAGTCCTGGTAGCTCCCAAATGCCCACGGCCAGCAACACGGGCAGAGACACGTTTGAATTTCATTACAACAGAATGTCGGGAAGTTCCTGCCACCCAATCTTACTTGGATCCATCTCAGACTGAACAGGGTGTTAGCAAATTGTAGTTTCTTAGGGCACTCCTTTGCATGTGGATGGAGAAGTTACTGGATCCTCACTTGGCGCAAAATCTAGGTCCGTGTTTTCTTGTAAGGTCTGTGCAAAAAAGTACACAGAGACCAGAGGATTGGCACGTGTGTGTCGGGGTCCTGTACCTGTGAGGTCTGGAATTCCCCTCCTAAAGTACATCTCGGTTTCTTGTTGAGTCCTGTGTCACAAGCCCCTGGGACTCTGATGTATACCAGATTTGGACATGGAGAGGAATAAGGAGCTCCTTCCACACGGCACGGCTTGTTGAAGACAAGTAACTATAGCGATAGCCCTTGATTGTTGAGTCAGTATTTATGTCATAGTAGTTCCTGAGGCCACGTGTGTTTGTCCCTGTCCATGGTGTTCACAGAGATGTCTGTGAACTAACTGTATTTTCATTTAGTTAGGAGAGTTTTAACCTCAATTCGACATCCAGGTGCCTCTAACTAACAGTTTCGTGTTCTAAGTGTGTACAACAGCTTGTGGGTGTGTATAGAAACAAACAAAAATCCACCAAACATTTGTAATTGCTACTTTAGGAGAATATGACAAATTCTTTTGTAGGAGTAAATATGAAAAGGTTTCAGAAATTGACCAGGTTATTAGAAAACTATATGAACAGTGGCAGACGATCTTGACAGCTCAAATAGTCCTACAACCGTTTCAGTAAATGGAACCACAGTGGGAAAAAGAAGAAAAAAAAAAGATCTTATAGGTGAAGATGACACCCCCGTGGCTCCACTGGAAAATTGTACGAACTATTCCGTAAGGAAAGTATTGCATGTGCATGGAGATCCTTCTAGAGCTAGAGAAGGACACACAGTCTCTGGTTGATTATGCGGCAACAGCATGGCATCTATCACCACCATCTGATAGGGAGAGTTGAAATAGTGGGCCAATGCATTGTGGAGCCCAAGCCCAAAACCTGAAGTTACGTAGAATCAAAATGAATCGGCAGTGCATTAAGAGGACGGTGCACTCTAATGAAAGACACGGCCCGGGTGTGTGAGCACTACAAAGGTCAGCAAATCAACATACCTCATGACGTGAGCAGATTGAAACTAAAATATGAAGGGATCGCCTCATCAATGCAGAGTTGAGTTTGATAACATTTAACGTCAGAAATGTGGAAGAAACAGTTTATCAACATCTCTCCATGCCGCAGATTCTGAACCAATTAGAAATAAAACGGTTCATCCTTCTTCTGATAAATGACACTGAAGGAAATCCAGCTAACCACACTAAGTGACACTTGAAAGCTGTGCCTGTGAGATCAGGGACCAGGCAACGGGGCTCACAGTCACCGCTTTTGTCAGCAGGAAAGCAGGAAATAAAGTGAAACATGCCAAAGTGTGAAAAAAAGGAACTGGAATTCCGATAATATGACTCACGCAACAGATAAATTATTGGACTTGGTGGGAGTGGGGAGAAATATCATGGTGTCCAAAATGCCCATGAACAGACACACCGCAGAAGAGCAAACAGAAAAGTCCGAAAGCATAGCAAAGGTCCATCACTTTGTGAGTCATCCAAACCATGGGAGAGACAGGCTCAGGAGGCACAGCTCAGTGCCCTAGGTGGCCAGCAGGTGACACAGGGAGTGCGGGTGGGAGGTGGAGCCCAGGAACTGTCCCTCGCTGGCTGGGAATGCTCTCTGCACACCCGGGAAAGACTTGGTCACGTGGGGAGGGTGTGTGCACACCTCATGGTCTGCAGTCCCTGTGCTCGAGGGTGTGTGCTCCGGAGAAGTCCTTCACTGTGTCTCCAGCGGGGACCGCTCCCTGGGCAGTGGTCCATGTGCAGATGAATGAGCTACTTGTGCTGAGAAGGTGCTGGGGCTTCTGCGGGTCACACAGAGCCTTGAGAATTTTCCCGTCCTGCCACCTCCCAGCTTAGTCCTTCCGTCCCCAGTGCTGTCCTCCTGATTTAGAAAATATCTTTGACCCTGTGTGTCTGTCATTGTCCCCAGAGCCCACGGTGGTGTTTGCCAAGGAGCAGTCGGCACACAGCGAGGTGAAGGCCACGGCCGGGGCCAGTGCCACGCTGAGCTGCGAGGTGGCCCAGGCTCAGACGCAGGTGACGTGGTACAAGGATGGCAAGAAGCTGAGCGGGAGCTCGAAAGTGCGCGTGGAGGCCACGGGCTGCACCCGGCGGCTGGTGCTGCAGCAGGCGGCGAAGGGGGACAGCGGGGAGTACAGCTGCGAGGCCGGGGGCCAGAAGGTCACCTTCAACCTAGATGTCCCAGGTCGGTTCTTTGGTGGCACTAACTTAGCCTTGTGTGTAGGTAATGCCTCCAGCCGGACACACCTGGGGCTCTTTCCACTGGACCTCACCTCTTTAGCCTTCTATCCTCCATCTCCCATATCATCCCAGTGATGGGGCCAGACCAGGCTGTGTGGGCAGAGTGTGAGCAGAAGGGAGAGGTGTTCCTGCACAAGCTGAGTGGTGCTCAGGTTTTGCTGAGTCATAGTTCCCAGCACCTGCCAGAGACTTCTGGGTGCCCCTCTCCAGCCGGGACTCGGGCTCTACCTTTCACGTGGAGTGTGAGGTAGACCAGACGTCTCTTACCTGTGTTATGTGAATCTCCTACTCCCCAAGTCCTGGTAGCTCCCAAATGCCCACGGCCAGCAACACGGGCAGAGACACGTTTGAATTTCATTACAACAGAATGTCGGGAAGTTCCTGCCACCCAATCTTACTTGGATCCATCTCAGACTGAACAGGGTGTTAGCAAATTGTAGTTTCTTAGGGCACTCCTTTGCATGTGGATGGAGAAGTTACTGGATCCTCACTTGGCGCAAAATCTAGGTCCGTGTTTTCTTGTAAGGTCTGTGCAAAAAAGTACACAGAGACCAGAGGATTGGCACGTGTGTGTCGGGGTCCTGTACCTGTGAGGTCTGGAATTCCCCTCCTAAAGTACATCTCGGTTTCTTGTTGAGTCCTGTGTCACAAGCCCCTGGGACTCTGATGTATACCAGATTTGGACATGGAGAGGAATAAGGAGCTCCTTCCACACGGCACGGCTTGTTGAAGACAAGTAACTATAGCGATAGCCCTTGATTGTTGAGTCAGTATTTATGTCATAGTAGTTCCTGAGGCCACGTGTGTTTGTCCCTGTCCATGGTGTTCACAGAGATGTCTGTGAACTAACTGTATTTTCATTTAGTTAGGAGAGTTTTAACCTCAATTCGACATCCAGGTGCCTCTAACTAACAGTTTCGTGTTCTAAGTGTGTACAACAGCTTGTGGGTGTGTATAGAAACAAACAAAAATCCACCAAACATTTGTAATTGCTACTTTAGGAGAATATGACAAATTCTTTTGTAGGAGTAAATATGAAAAGGTTTCAGAAATTGACCAGGTTATTAGAAAACTATATGAACAGTGGCAGACGATCTTGACAGCTCAAATAATCCTACAACCGTTTCAGTAAATGGAACCACAGTGGGAAAAAGAAGAAAAAAAAAAGATCTTATAGGTGAAGATGACACCCCCGTGGCTCCACTGGAAAATTGTACGAACTATTCCGTAAGGAAAGTATTGCATGTGCATGGAGATCCTTCTAGAGCTAGAGAAGGACACACAGTCTCTGGTTGATTATGCGGCAACAGCATGGCATCTATCACCACCATCTGATAGGGAGAGTTGAAATAGTGGGCCAATGCATTGTGGAGCCCAAGCCCAAAACCTGAAGTTACGTAGAATCAAAATGAATCGGCAGTGCATTAAGAGGACGGTGCACTCTAATGAAAGACACGGCCCGGGTGTGTGAGCACTACAAAGGTCAGCAAATCAACATACCTCATGACGTGAGCAGATTGAAACTAAAATATGAAGGGATCGCCTCATCAATGCAGAGTTGAGTTTGATAACATTTAACGTCAGAAATGTGGAAGAAACAGTTTATCAACATCTCTCCATGCCGCAGATTCTGAACCAATTAGAAATAAAACGGTTCATCCTTCTTCTGATAAATGACACTGAAGGAAATCCAGCTAACCACACTAAGTGACACTTGAAAGCTGTGCCTGTGAGATCAGGGACCAGGCAACGGGGCTCACAGTCACCGCTTTTGTCAGCAGGAAAGCAGGAAATAAAGTGAAACATGCCAAAGTGTGAAAAAAAGGAACTGGAATTCCGATAATATGACTCACGCAACAGATAAATTATTGGACTTGGTGGGAGTGGGGAGAAATATCATGGTGTCCAAAATGCCCATGAACAGACACACCGCAGAAGAGCAAACAGAAAAGTCCGAAAGCATAGCAAAGGTCCATCACTTTGTGAGTCATCCAAACCATGGGAGAGACAGGCTCAGGAGGCACAGCTCAGTGCCCTAGGTGGCCAGCAGGTGACACAGGGAGTGCGGGTGGGAGGTGGAGCCCAGGAACTGTCCCTCGCTGGCTGGGAATGCTCTCTGCACACCCGGGAAAGACTTGGTCACGTGGGGAGGGTGTGTGCACACCTCATGGTCTGCAGTCCCTGTGCTCGAGGGTGTGTGCTCCGGAGAAGTCCTTCACTGTGTCTCCAGCGGGGACCGCTCCCTGGGCAGTGGTCCATGTGCAGATGAATGAGCTACTTGTGCTGAGAAGGTGCTGGGGCTTCTGCGGGTCACACAGAGCCTTGAGAATTTTCCCGTCCTGCCACCTCCCAGCTTAGTCCTTCCGTCCCCAGTGCTGTCCTCCTGATTTAGAAAATATCTTTGACCCTGTGTGTCTGTCATTGTCCCCAGAGCCCACGGTGGTGTTTGCCAAGGAGCAGTCGGCACACAGCGAGGTGAAGGCCACGGCCGGGGCCAGTGCCACGCTGAGCTGCGAGGTGGCCCAGGCTCAGACGCAGGTGACGTGGTACAAGGATGGCAAGAAGCTGAGCGGGAGCTCGAAAGTGCGCGTGGAGGCCACGGGCTGCACCCGGCGGCTGGTGCTGCAGCAGGCGGCGAAGGGGGACAGCGGGGAGTACAGCTGCGAGGCCGGGGGCCAGAAGGTCACCTTCAACCTAGATGTCCCAGGTCGGTTCTTTGGTGGCACTAACTTAGCCTTGTGTGTAGGTAATGACTACAGCCAGACACACCTGGGGCTCTTTCCACTGGACCTCACCTCTTTAGCCTTCTATCCTCCATCTCCCATATCATCCCAGTGGTGGGGCCAGACCAGGCTGTGTGGGCAGAGTGTGAGCAGAAGGGAGAGGTGTTCCTGCACAAGCTGAGTGGTGCCAGGTTTTGCTGAGTCATAGTTCCCAGCACCTGCCAGAGACTTCTGGGTGCCCCTCTCCAGCCGGGACTCGGGCTCTACCTTTCACGTGGAGTGTGAGGTAGACCAGACGTCTCTTACCTGTGTTATGTGAATCTCCTACTCCCCAAGTCCTGGTAGCTCCCAAATGCCCACGGCCAGCAACACGGGCAGAGGCACGTTTGAATTTCATTACAACAGAATGTCGGGAAGTTCCTGCCACCCAATCTTACTTGGATCCATCTCAGACTGAACAGGGTGTTAGCAAATTGTAGTTTCTTAGGGCACTCCTTTGCATGTGGATGGAGAAGTTACTGGATCCTCACTTGGCGCAAAATCTAGGTCCGTGTTTTCTTGTAAGGTCTGTGCAAAAAAGTACACAGAGACCAGAGGATTGGCACGTGTGTGTCGGGGTCCTGTACCTGTGAGGTCTGGAATTCCCCTCCTAAAGTACATCTCGGTTTCTTGTTGAGTCCTGTGTCACAAGCCCCTGGGACTCTGATGTATACCAGATTTGGACATGGAGAGGAATAAGGAGCTCCTTCCACACGGCACGGCTTGTTGAAGACAAGTAACTATAGCGATAGCCCTTGATTGTTGAGTCAGTATTTATGTCGTAGTAGTTCCTGAGGACACATGTGTGTTTGTCCCTGTCCATGGTGTTCACAGAGATGTCTGTGAACTAACTGTATTTTCATTTAGTTAGGAGAGTTTTAACCTCAATTTGACATCCCGGTGCCTCTAACTAACAGTTTGGTGTTCTAAGTGTGTACGAAAGCTTGTGGGTGTGTATAGATACAAACAAAAATCCACCAAACATTTGTAATTGCTACTTTAGGAGAATATGACAAATTCTTTTGTAGGAGTAAATATGAAAAGGTTTCAGAAATTGACCAGGTTATTAGAAAACTATATGAACAGTGGCAGACGATCTTGACAGCTCAAATAGTCCTACAACCGTTTCAGTAAATGGAACCACAGTGGGAAAAAGAAGGGAAAAAAAGATCTTATAGGTGAACATGACACCCCCGTGGCTCCACTGGAAAATTGTATGAACTATTCCGTAAGGAAAGTATTGCATGTGCATGGAGATCCTTCTAGAGCTAGAGAAGGACACACAGTCTCTGGTTGATTATGCGGCAACAGCATGGCATCTATCACCACCATCTGATAGGGAGAGTTGAAATAGTGGGCCAATGCATTGTGGAGCCCAAGCCCAAAACCTGAAGTTACGTAGAATCAAAATGAATCGGCAGTGCATTAAGAGGACGGTGCACTCTAATGAAAGACACGGCCCGGGTGTGTGAGCACTACAAAGGTCAGCAAATCAACATACCTCATGACGTGAGCAGATTGAAACTAATATATGAAGGGATCGCCTCAGCAATGCAGAGTTGAGTTTGATAACATTTAACGTCAGAAATGTGGAAGAAACAGTTTATCAACATCTCTCCATGCCGCAGATTCTGAACCAATTAGAAATAAAACGGTTCATCCTTCTTTTGAAAGTGACACTGAAGGAAATCCAGCTAACCACACTAAGTGACACTTGAAAGCTGTGCCTGTGAGATCAGGGACCAGGCAACGGGGCTCACAGTCACCGCTTTTGTCAGCAGGAAAGCAGGAAATAAAGTGAAACATGCCAAAGTGTGAAAAAAAGGAAGTGGAATTCCGGTAATATGACTCACGCAACAGATAAATTATTGGACTTGGTGGGAGTGGGGAGAAATATCATGGTGTCCAAAATGCCCATGAACAGACACACCGCAGAAGAGCAAACAGAAAAGTCCGAAAGCATAGCAAAGGTCCATCACTTTGTGAGTCATCCAAACCATGGGAGAGACAGGCTCAGGAGACACAGCTCAGTGCCCTAGGTGGCCAGCAGGTGACACAGGGAGTGCGGGTGGGAGGTGGAGCCCAGGAACTGTCCCTCGCTGGCTGGGAATGCTCCCTGCACACCCGGGAAAGACTTGGTCACGTGGGGAGGGTGTGTGCACACCTCATGGTCTGCAGTCCCTGTGCTCGAGGGTGTGTGCTCCGGAGAAGTCCTTCACTGTGTCTCCAGCGGGGACCGCTCCCTGGGCAGTGGTCCATGTGCAGATGAATGAGCTACTTGTGCTGAGAAGGTGCTGGGGCTTCTGCGGGTCACACAGAGCCTTGAGAATTTTCCCGTCCTGCCACCTCCCAGCTTAGTCCTTCCGTCCCCAGTGCTGTCCTCCTGATTTAGAAAATATCTTTGACCCTGTGTGTCTGTCATTGTCCCCAGAGCCCACGGTGGTGTTTGCCAAGGAGCAGTCGGCACACAGCGAGGTGAAGGCCACGGCCGGGGCCAGTGCCACGCTGAGCTGCGAGGTGGCCCAGGCTCAGACGCAGGTGACGTGGTACAAGGATGGCAAGAAGCTGAGCGGGAGCTCGAAAGTGCGCGTGGAGGCCACGGGCTGCACCCGGCGGCTGGTGCTGCAGCAGGCGGCGAAGGGGGACAGCGGGGAGTACAGCTGCGAGGCCGGGGGCCAGAAGGTCACCTTCAACCTAGATGTCCCAGGTCGGTTCTTTGGTGGCACTAACTTAGCCTTGTGTGTAGGTAATGACTACAGCCGGACACACCTGGGGCTCTTTCCACTGGACCTCACCTCTTTAGCCTTCTATCCTCCATCTCCCATATCATCCCAGTGGTGGGGCCAGACCAGGCTGTGTGGGCAGAGTGTGAGCAGAAGGGAGAGGTGTTCCTGCACAAGCTGAGTGGTGCTCAGGTTTTGCTGAGTCATAGTTCCCAGCACCTGCCAGAGACTTCTGGGTGCCCCTCTCCAGCCGGGACTCGGGCTCTACCTTTCACGTGGAGTGTGAGGTAGACCAGACGTCTCTTACCTGTGTTATGTGAATCTCCTACTCCCCAAGTCCTGGTAGCTCCCAAATGCCCATGGCCAGCAACACGGGCAGAGGCACGTTTGAATTTCATTACAACAGAATGTCGGGAAGTTCCTGCCACCCAATCTTACTTGGATCCATCTCAGACTGAACAGGGTGTTAGCAAATTGTAGTTTCTTAGGGCACTCCTTTGCATGTGGATCCAGAAGTTACTGGATCCTCACTTGTCGCAAAATCTAGGTCCGTGTTTTCTTGTAAGGTCTGTGCAAAAAAGTACACAGAGACCAGAGGATTGGCACGTGTGTGTCGGGGTCCTGTACCTGTGAGGTTTGGAATTCCCCTCCTAAAGTACATCTCGGTTTCTTGTTGAGTCCTGTGTCACAAGCCCCTGGGACTCTGATGTATACCAGATTTGGACATGGAGAGGAATAAGGAGCTCCTTCCACACGGCACGGCTTGTTGAAGACAAGTAACTATAGCGATAGCCCTTGATTGTTGAGTCAGTATTTATGTCATAGTAGTTCCTGAGGACACATGTGTGTTTGTCCCTGTCCATGGTGTTCACAGAGATGTCTGTGAACTAACTGTATTTTCATTTAGTTAGGAGAGTTTTAACCTCAATTCGACATCCCGGTGCCTCTAACTAACAGTTTGGTGTTCTAAGTGTGTACAACAGCTTGTGGGTGTGTATAGATACAAACAAAAATCCACCAAACATTTGTAATTGCTACTTTAGGAGAATATGACAAATTCTTTTGTAGGAGTAAATATGAAAAGGTTTCAGAAATTGGCCAGGTTATTAGAAAACTATATGAACAGTGGCAGACGATCTTGACAGCTCAAATAGTCCTACAACCGTTTCAGTAAATGGAACCACAGTGGGAAAAAGAAGAAAAAAAAAGATCTTATAGGTGAAGATGAGACCCCCGTGGCTCCACTGGAAAATTGTATGAACTATTCCATAAGGAAAGTATTGCATGTGCATGGAGATCCTTCTAGAGCTAGAGAACGACACACAGTCTCTGGTTGATTATGCGGTAACAGCATGGCATCTATCACCACCATCTGATAGGGAGAGTTGAAATAGTGGGCCAATGCATTGTGGAGCCCAAGCCCAAAACCTGAAGTTACGTAGAATCAAAATGAATCGGCAGTGCATTAAGAGGACGGTGCACTCTAATGAAAGACACGGCCCGGGTGTGTGAGCACTACAAAGGTCAGCAAATCAACATACCTCATGACGTGAGCCGATTGAAACTAAAATATGAAGGGATCGCCTCAGCGATGCAGAGTTGAGTTTGATAACATTTAACGTCAGAAATGTGGAAGAAACAGTTTATCAACATCTCTCCATGCCGCAGATTCTGAACCAATTAGAAATAAAACGGTTCATCCTTCTTCTGATAAATGACACTGAAGGAAATCCAGCTAACCACACTAAGTGACACTTGAAAGCTGTACCTGTGAGATCAGGGACCAGGCAACGGGGCTCACAGTCACCGCGGCTCACAGTCACCGCTTTTGTCAGCAGGAAAGCAGGAAATAAAGTGAAACATGCCAAAGTGTGAAAAAAAGGAAGTGGAATTCTGGTAATATGACTCACGCAAAAGATAAATTATTGGACTTGGTGGGAGTGGGGAGAAATATCATGGTGTCCAAATGCCCATGAACGGACACACCGCAGAAGAGCCAACAGTAAAGACCGAAAGCATAGCAAAGGTCCATCGCTTTGTGAGTCATCCAAACCATGGGAGAGACAGGCTCAGGAGGCACAGCTCAGTGCCCTAGGTGGCCAGCAGGTGACACAGGGAGTGCGGGTGGGAGGTGGAGCCCAGGAACTGTCCCTCGCTGGCTGGGAATGCTCCCTGCACACCCGGGAAAGACTTGGTCACGTGGGGAGGGTGTGTGCACACCTCATGGTCTGCAGTCCCTGTGCTCGAGGGTGTGTGCTCCGGAGAAGTCCTTCACTGTGTCTCCAGCGGGGACCGCTCCCTGGGCAGTGGTCCATGTGCAGATGAATGAGCTACTTGTGCTGAGAAGGTGCTGGGGCTTCTGCGGGTCACACAGAGCCTTGAGAATTTTCCCGTCCTGCCACCTCCCAGCTTAGTCCTTCCGTCCCCAGTGCTGTCCTCCTGATTTAGAAAATATCTTTGACCCTGTGTGTCTGTCATTGTCCCCAGAGCCCACGGTGGTGTTTGCCAAGGAGCAGTCGGCACACAGCGAGGTGAAGGCCACGGCCGGGGCCAGTGCCACGCTGAGCTGCGAGGTGGCCCAGGCTCAGACGCAGGTGACGTGGTACAAGGATGGCAAGAAGCTGAGCGGGAGCTCGAAAGTGCGCGTGGAGGCCACGGGCTGCACCCGGCGGCTGGTGCTGCAGCAGGCGGCGAAGGGGGACAGCGGGGAGTACAGCTGCGAGGCCGGGGGCCAGAAGGTCACCTTCAACCTAGATGTCCCAGGTCGGTTCTTTGGTGGCACTAACTTAGCCTTGTGTGTAGGTAATGACTACAGCCGGACACACCTGGGGCTCTTTCCACTGGACCTCACCTCTTTAGCCTTCTATCCTCCATCTCCCATATCATCCCAGTGGTGGGGCCAGACCAGGCTGTGTGGGCAGAGTGTGAGCAGAAGGGAGAGGTGTTCCTGCACAAGCTGAGTGGTGCTCAGGTTTTGCTGAGTCATAGTTCCCAGCACCTGCCAGAGACTTCTGGGTGCCCCTCTCCAGCCGGGACTCGGGCTCTACCTTTCACGTGGAGTGTGAGGTAGACCAGACGTCTCTTACCTGTGTTATGTGAATCTCCTACTCCCCAAGTCCTGGTAGCTCCCAAATGCCCATGGCCAGCAACACGGGCAGAGGCACGTTTGAATTTCATTACAACAGAATGTCGGGAAGTTCCTGCCACCCAATCTTACTTGGATCCATCTCAGACTGAACAGGGTGTTAGCAAATTGTAGTTTCTTAGGGCACTCCTTTGCATGTGGATGGAGAAGTTACTGGATCCTCACTTGGCACAAAATCTAGGTCCGTGTTTTCTTGTAAGGTCTGTGCAAAAAAGTACACAGAGACCAGAGGATTGGCACGTGTGTGTCGGGGTCCTGTACCTGTGAGGTCTGGAATTCCCCTCCTAAAGTACATCTCGGTTTCTTGTTGAGTCCTGTGTCACAAGCCCCTGGGACTCTGATGTATACCAGATTTGGACATGGAGAGGAATAAGGAGCTCCTTCCACACGGCACGGCTTGTTGAAGACAAGTAACTATAGCGATAGCCCTTGATTGTTGAGTCAGTATTTATGTCATAGTAGTTCCTGAGGACACATGTGTGTTTGTCCCTGTCCATGGTGTTCACAGAGATGTCTGTGAACTAACTGTATTTTCATTTAGTTAGGAGAGTTTTAACCTCAATTTGACATCCCGGTGCCTCTAACTAACAGTTTGGTGTTCTAAGTGTGTACGAAAGCTTGTGGGTGTGTATAGATACAAACAAAAATCCACCAAACATTTGTAATTGCTACTTTAGGAGAATATGACAAATTCTTTTGTAGGAGTAAATATGAAAAGGTTTCAGAAATTGACCAGGTTATTAGAAAACTATATGAACAGTGGCAGACGATCTTGACAGCTCAAATAGTCCTACAACCGTTTCAGTAAATGGAACCACAGTGGGAAAAAGAAGGGAAAAAAAGATCTTATAGGTGAACATGACACCCCCGTGGCTCCACTGGAAAATTGTATGAACTATTCCGTAAGGAAAGTATTGCATGTGCATGGAGATCCTTCTAGAGCTAGAGAAGGACACACAGTCTCTGGTTGATTATGCGGCAACAGCATGGCATCTATCACCACCATCTGATAGGGAGAGTTGAAATAGTGGGCCAATGCATTGTGGAGCCCAAGCCCAAAACCTGAAGTTACGTAGAATCAAAATGAATCGGCAGTGCATTAAGAGGACGGTGCACTCTAATGAAAGACACGGCCCGGGTGTGTGAGCACTACAAAGGTCAGCAATTCAACATACCTCATGACGTGAGCCGATTGAACCTAATATATGAAGGGATCGCCTCAGCAATGCAGAGTTGAGTTTGATAACATTTAACGTCAGAAATGTGGAAGAAACAGTTTATCAACATCTCTCCATGCCGCAGATTCTGAACCAATTAGAAATAAAACGGTTCATCCTTCTTTTGAAAGTGAGACTGAAGGAAATCCAGCTAACCACACTAAGTGACACTTGAAAGCTGTGCCTGTGAGATCAGGGACCAGGCAACGGGGCTCACAGTCACCGCTTTTGTCAGCAGGAAAGCAGGAAATAAAGTGAAACATGCCAAAGTGTGAAAAAAAGGAAGTGGAATTCCGGTAATATGACTCACGCAACAGATAAATTATTGGACTTGGTGGGAGTGGGGAGAAATATCATGGTGTCCAAAATGCCCATGAACAGACACACCGCAGAAGAGCAAACAGAAAAGTCCGAAAGCATAGCAAAGGTCCATCACTTTGTGAGTCATCCAAACCATGGGAGAGACAGGCTCAGGAGACACAGCTCAGTGCCCTAGGTGGCCAGCAGGTGACACAGGGAGTGCGGGTGGGAGGTGGAGCCCAGGAACTGTCCCTCGCTGGCTGGGAATGCTCCCTGCACACCCGGGAAAGACTTGGTCACGTGGGGAGGGTGTGTGCACACCTCATGGTCTGCAGTCCCTGTGCTCGAGGGTGTGTGCTCCGGAGAAGTCCTTCACTGTGTCTCCAGCGGGGACCGCTCCCTGGGCAGTGGTCCATGTGCAGATGAATGAGCTACTTGTGCTGAGAAGGTGCTGGGGCTTCTGCGGGTCACACAGAGCCTTGAGAATTTTCCCGTCCTGCCACCTCCCAGCTTAGTCCTTCCGTCCCCAGTGCTGTCCTCCTGATTTAGAAAATATCTTTGACCCTGTGTGTCTGTCATTGTCCCCAGAGCCCACGGTGGTGTTTGCCAAGGAGCAGTCGGCACACAGCGAGGTGAAGGCCACGGCCGGGGCCAGTGCCACGCTGAGCTGCGAGGTGGCCCAGGCTCAGACGCAGGTGACGTGGTACAAGGATGGCAAGAAGCTGAGCGGGAGCTCGAAAGTGCGCGTGGAGGCCACGGGCTGCACCCGGCGGCTGGTGCTGCAGCAGGCGGCGAAGGGGGACAGCGGGGAGTACAGCTGCGAGGCCGGGGGCCAGAAGGTCACCTTCAACCTAGATGTCCCAGGTCGGTTCTTTGGTGGCACTAACTTAGCCTTGTGTGTAGGTAATGACTACAGCCGGACACACCTGGGGCTCTTTCCACTGGACCTCACCTCTTTAGCCTTCTATCCTCCATCTCCCATATCATCCCAGTGGTGGGGCCAGACCAGGCTGTGTGGGCAGAGTGTGAGCAGAAGGGAGAGGTGTTCCTGCACAAGCTGAGTGGTGCTCAGGTTTTGCTGAGTCATAGTTCCCAGCACCTGCCAGAGACTTCTGGGTGCCCCTCTCCAGCCGGGACTCGGGCTCTACCTTTCACGTGGAGTGTGAGGTAGACCAGACGTCTCTTACCTGTGTTATGTGAATCTCCTACTCCCCAAGTCCTGGTAGCTCCCAAATGCCCATGGCCAGCAACACGGGCAGAGGCACGTTTGAATTTCATTACAACAGAATGTCGGGAAGTTCCTGCCACCCAATCTTACTTGGATCCATCTCAGACTGAACAGGGTGTTAGCAAATTGTAGTTTCTTAGGGCACTCCTTTGCATGTGGATCCAGAAGTTACTGGATCCTCACTTGTCGCAAAATCTAGGTCCGTGTTTTCTTGTAAGGTCTGTGCAAAAAAGTACACAGAGACCAGAGGATTGGCACGTGTGTGTCGGGGTCCTGTACCTGTGAGGTTTGGAATTCCCCTCCTAAAGTACATCTCGGTTTCTTGTTGAGTCCTGTGTCACAAGCCCCTGGGACTCTGATGTATACCAGATTTGGACATGGAGAGGAATAAGGAGCTCCTTCCACACGGCACGGCTTGTTGAAGACAAGTAACTATAGCGATAGCCCTTGATTGTTGAGTCAGTATTTATGTCATAGTAGTTCCTGAGGACACATGTGTGTTTGTCCCTGTCCATGGTGTTCACAGAGATGTCTGTGAACTAACTGTATTTTCATTTAGTTAGGAGAGTTTTAACCTCAATTCGACATCCCGGTGCCTCTAACTAACAGTTTGGTGTTCTAAGTGTGTACAACAGCTTGTGGGTGTGTATAGATACAAACAAAAATCCACCAAACATTTGTAATTGCTACTTTAGGAGAATATGACAAATTCTTTTGTAGGAGTAAATATGAAAAGGTTTCAGAAATTGGCCAGGTTATTAGAAAACTATATGAACAGTGGCAGACGATCTTGACAGCTCAAATAGTCCTACAACCGTTTCAGTAAATGGAACCACAGTGGGAAAAAGAAGAAAAAAAAAGATCTTATAGGTGAAGATGAGACCCCCGTGGCTCCACTGGAAAATTGTATGAACTATTCCATAAGGAAAGTATTGCATGTGCATGGAGATCCTTCTAGAGCTAGAGAACGACACACAGTCTCTGGTTGATTATGCGGTAACAGCATGGCATCTATCACCACCATCTGATAGGGAGAGTTGAAATAGTGGGCCAATGCATTGTGGAGCCCAAGCCCAAAACCTGAAGTTACGTAGAATCAAAATGAATCGGCAGTGCATTAAGAGGACGGTGCACTCTAATGAAAGACACGGCCCGGGTGTGTGAGCACTACAAAGGTCAGCAAATCAACATACCTCATGACGTGAGCCGATTGAAACTAAAATATGAAGGGATCGCCTCAGCGATGCAGAGTTGAGTTTGATAACATTTAACGTCAGAAATGTGGAAGAAACAGTTTATCAACATCTCTCCATGCCGCAGATTCTGAACCAATTAGAAATAAAACGGTTCATCCTTCTTCTGATAAATGACACTGAAGGAAATCCAGCTAACCACACTAAGTGACACTTGAAAGCTGTGCCTGTGAGATCAGGGACCAGGCAACGGGGCTCACAGTCACCGCGGCTCACAGTCACCGCTTTTGTCAGCAGGAAAGCAGGAAATAAAGTGAAACATGCCAAAGTGTGAAAAAAAGGAAGTGGAATTCTGGTAATATGACTCACGCAAAGGATAAATTATTGGACTTGGTGGGAGTGGGGAGAAATATCATGGTGTCCAAATGCCCATGAACGGACACACCGCAGAAGAGCCAACAGTAAAGACCGAAAGCATAGCAAAGGTCCATCGCTTTGTGAGTCATCCAAACCATGGGAGAGACAGGCTCAGGAGGCACAGCTCAGTGCCCTAGGTGGCCAGCAGGTGACACAGGGAGTGCGGGTGGGAGTTGGAGCCCAGGAACTGTCCCTCGCTGGCTGGGAATGCTCCCTGCACACCCGGGAAAGACTTGGTCACGTGGGGAGGGTGTGTGCACACCTCATGGTCTGCAGTCCCTGTGCTCGAGGGTGTGTGCTCCGGAGAAGTCCTTCACTGTGTCTCCAGCGGGGACCGCTCCCTGGGCAGTGGTCCATGTGCAGATGAATGAGCTACTTGTGCTGAGAAGGTGCTGGGGCTTCTGCGGGTCACACAGAGCCTTGAGAATTTTCCCGTCCTGCCACCTCCCAGCTTAGTCCTTCCGTCCCCAGTGCTGTCCTCCTGATTTAGAAAATATCTTTGACCCTGTGTGTCTGTCATTGTCCCCAGAGCCCACGGTGGTGTTTGCCAAGGAGCAGTCGGCACACAGCGAGGTGAAGGCCACGGCCGGGGCCAGTGCCACGCTGAGCTGCGAGGTGGCCCAGGCTCAGACGCAGGTGACGTGGTACAAGGATGGCAAGAAGCTGAGCGGGAGCTCGAAAGTGCGCGTGGAGGCCACGGGCTGCACCCGGCGGCTGGTGCTGCAGCAGGCGGCGAAGGGGGACAGCGGGGAGTACAGCTGCGAGGCCGGGGGCCAGAAGGTCACCTTCAACCTAGATGTCCCAGGTCGGTTCTTTGGTGGCACTAACTTAGCCTTGTGTGTAGGTAATGACTACAGCCGGACACACCTGGGGCTCTTTCCACTGGACCTCACCTCTTTAGCCTTCTATCCTCCATCTCCCATATCATCCCAGTGGTGGGGCCAGACCAGGCTGTGTGGGCAGAGTGTGAGCAGAAGGGAGAGGTGTTCCTGCACAAGCTGAGTGGTGCTCAGGTTTTGCTGAGTCATAGTTCCCAGCACCTGCCAGAGACTTCTGGGTGCCCCTCTCCAGCCGGGACTCGGGCTCTACCTTTCACGTGGAGTCTGAGGTAGACCAGACGTCTCTTACCTGTGTTATGTGAATCTCCTACTCCCCAAGTCCTGGTAGCTCCCAAATGCCCATGGCCAGCAACACGGGCAGAGGCACGTTTGAATTTCATTACAACAGAATGTCGGGAAGTTCCTGCCACCCAATCTTACTTGGATCCATCTCAGACTGAACAGGGTGTTAGCAAATTGTAGTTTCTTAGGGCACTCCTTTGCATGTGGATCCAGAAGTTACTGGATCCTCACTTGTCGCAAAATCTAGGTCCGTGTTTTCTTGTAAGGTCTGTGCAAAAAAGTACACAGAGACCAGAGGATTGGCACGTGTGTGTCGGGGTCCTGTACCTGTGAGGTTTGGAATTCCCCTCCTAAAGTACATCTCGGTTTCTTGTTGAGTCCTGTGTCACAAGCCCCTGGGACTCTGATGTATACCAGATTTGGACATGGAGAGGAATAAGGAGCTCCTTCCACACGGCACGGCTTGTTGAAGACAAGTAACTATAGCGATAGCCCTTGATTGTTGAGTCAGTATTTATGTCATAGTAGTTCCTGAGGACACATGTGTGTTTGTCCCTGTCCATGGTGTTCACAGAGATGTCTGTGAACTAACTGTATTTTCATTTAGTTAGGAGAGTTTTAACCTCAATTCGACATCCCGGTGCCTCTAACTAACAGTTTGGTGTTCTAAGTGTGTACAACAGCTTGTGGGTGTGTATAGATACAAACAAAAATCCACCAAACATTTGTAATTGCTACTTTAGGAGAATATGACAAATTCTTTTGTAGGAGTAAATATGAAAAGGTTTCAGAAATTGGCCAGGTTATTAGAAAACTATATGAACAGTGGCAGACGATCTTGACAGCTCAAATAGTCCTACAACCGTTTCAGTAAATGGAACCACAGTGGGAAAAAGAAGAAAAAAAAAGATCTTATAGGTGAAGATGAGACCCCCGTGGCTCCACTGGAAAATTGTATGAACTATTCCATAAGGAAAGTATTGCATGTGCATGGAGATCCTTCTAGAGCTAGAGAAGGACACACAGTCTCTGGTTGATTATGCGGTAACAGCATGGCATCTATCACCACCATCTGATAGGGAGAGTTGAAATAGTGGGCCAATGCATTGTGGAGCCCAAGCCCAAAACCTGAAGTTACGTAGAATCAAAATGAATCGGCAGTGCATTAAGAGGACGGTGCACTCTAATGAAAGACACGGCCCGGGTGTGTGAGCACTACAAAGGTCAGCAAATCAACATACCTCATGACGTGAGCCGATTGAAACTAAAATATGAAGGGATCGCCTCAGCGATGCAGAGTTGAGTTTGATAACATTTAACGTCAGAAATGTGGAAGAAACAGTTTATCAACATCTCTCCATGCCGCAGATTCTGAACCAATTAGAAATAAAACGGTTCATCCTTCTTCTGATAAATGACACTGAAGGAAATCCAGCTAACCACACTAAGTGACACTTGAAAGCTGTGCCTGTGAGATCAGGGACCAGGCAACGGGGCTCACAGTCACCGCGGCTCACAGTCACCGCTTTTGTCAGCAGGAAAGCAGGAAATAAAGTGAAACATGCCAAAGTGTGAAAAAAAGGAAGTGGAATTCTGGTAATATGACTCACGCAAAGGATAAATTATTGGACTTGGTGGGAGTGGGGAGAAATATCATGGTGTCCAAATGCCCATGAACGGACACACCGCAGAAGAGCCAACAGTAAAGACCGAAAGCATAGCAAAGGTCCATCGCTTTGTGAGTCATCCAAACCATGGGAGAGACAGGCTCAGGAGGCACAGCTCAGTGCCCTAGGTGGCCAGCAGGTGACACAGGGAGTGCGGGTGGGAGTTGGAGCCCAGGAACTGTCCCTCGCTGGCTGGGAATGCTCCCTGCACACCCGGGAAAGACTTGGTCACGTGGGGAGGGTGTGTGCACACCTCATGGTCTGCAGTCCCTGTGCTCGAGGGTGTGTGCTCCGGAGAAGTCCTTCACTGTGTCTCCAGCGGGGACCGCTCCCTGGGCAGTGGTCCATGTGCAGATGAATGAGCTACTTGTGCTGAGAAGGTGCTGGGGCTTCTGCGGGTCACACAGAGCCTTGAGAATTTTCCCGTCCTGCCACCTCCCAGCTTAGTCCTTCCGTCCCCAGTGCTGTCCTCCTGATTTAGAAAATATCTTTGACCCTGTGTGTCTGTCATTGTCCCCAGAGCCCACGGTGGTGTTTGCCAAGGAGCAGTCGGCACACAGCGAGGTGAAGGCCACGGCCGGGGCCAGTGCCACGCTGAGCTGCGAGGTGGCCCAGGCTCAGACGCAGGTGACGTGGTACAAGGATGGCAAGAAGCTGAGCGGGAGCTCGAAAGTGCGCGTGGAGGCCACGGGCTGCACCCGGCGGCTGGTGCTGCAGCAGGCGGCGAAGGGGGACAGCGGGGAGTACAGCTGCGAGGCCGGGGGCCAGAAGGTCACCTTCAACCTAGATGTCCCAGGTCGGTTCTTTGGTGGCACTAACTTAGCCTTGTGTGTAGGTAATGACTACAGCCGGACACACCTGGGGCTCTTTCCACTGGACCTCACCTCTTTAGCCTTCTATCCTCCATCTCCCATATCATCCCAGTGGTGGGGCCAGACCAGGCTGTGTGGGCAGAGTGTGAGCAGAAGGGAGAGGTGTTCCTGCACAAGCTGAGTGGTGCTCAGGTTTTGCTGAGTCATAGTTCCCAGCACCTGCCAGAGACTTCTGGGTGCCCCTCTCCAGCCGGGACTCGGGCTCTACCTTTCACGTGGAGTCTGAGGTAGACCAGACGTCTCTTACCTGTGTTATGTGAATCTCCTACTCCCCAAGTCCTGGTAGCTCCCAAATGCCCATGGCCAGCAACACGGGCAGAGGCACGTTTGAATTTCATTACAACAGAATGTCGGGAAGTTCCTGCCACCCAATCTTACTTGGATCCATCTCAGACTGAACAGGGTGTTAGCAAATTGTAGTTTCTTAGGGCACTCCTTTGCATGTGGATCCAGAAGTTACTGGATCCTCACTTGTCGCAAAATCTAGGTCCGTGTTTTCTTGTAAGGTCTGTGCAAAAAAGTACACAGAGACCAGAGGATTGGCACGTGTGTGTCGGGGTCCTGTACCTGTGAGGTTTGGAATTCCCCTCCTAAAGTACATCTCGGTTTCTTGTTGAGTCCTGTGTCACAAGCCCCTGGGACTCTGATGTATACCAGATTTGGACATGGAGAGGAATAAGGAGCTCCTTCCACACGGCACGGCTTGTTGAAGACAAGTAACTATAGCGATAGCCCTTGATTGTTGAGTCAGTATTTATGTCATAGTAGTTCCTGAGGACACATGTGTGTTTGTCCCTGTCCATGGTGTTCACAGAGATGTCTGTGAACTAACTGTATTTTCATTTAGTTAGGAGAGTTTTAACCTCAATTCGACATCCCGGTGCCTCTAACTAACAGTTTGGTGTTCTAAGTGTGTACAACAGCTTGTGGGTGTGTATAGATACAAACAAAAATCCACCAAACATTTGTAATTGCTACTTTAGGAGAATATGACAAATTCTTTTGTAGGAGTAAATATGAAAAGGTTTCAGAAATTGGCCAGGTTATTAGAAAACTATATGAACAGTGGCAGACGATCTTGACAGCTCAAATAGTCCTACAACCGTTTCAGTAAATGGAACCACAGTGGGAAAAAGAAGAAAAAAAAAGATCTTATAGGTGAAGATGAGACCCCCGTGGCTCCACTGGAAAATTGTATGAACTATTCCATAAGGAAAGTATTGCATGTGCATGGAGATCCTTCTAGAGCTAGAGAAGGACACACAGTCTCTGGTTGATTATGCGGTAACAGCATGGCATCTATCACCACCATCTGATAGGGAGAGTTGAAATAGTGGGCCAATGCATTGTGGAGCCCAAGCCCAAAACCTGAAGTTACGTAGAATCAAAATGAATCGGCAGTGCATTAAGAGGACGGTGCACTCTAATGAAAGACACGGCCCGGGTGTGTGAGCACTACAAAGGTCAGCAAATCAACATACCTCATGACGTGAGCCGATTGAAACTAAAATATGAAGGGATCGCCTCAGCGATGCAGAGTTGAGTTTGATAACATTTAACGTCAGAAATGTGGAAGAAACAGTTTATCAACATCTCTCCATGCCGCAGATTCTGAACCAATTAGAAATAAAACGGTTCATCCTTCTTCTGATAAATGACACTGAAGGAAATCCAGCTAACCACACTAAGTGACACTTGAAAGCTGTACCTGTGAGATCAGGGACCAGGCAACGGGGCTCACAGTCACCGCGGCTCACAGTCACCGCATTTGTCAGCAGGAAAGCAGGAAATAAAGTGAAACATGCCAAAGTGTGAAAAAAAGGAAGTGGAATTCCGGTAATATGACTCACGCAAAGGATAAATTATTGGACTTGGTGGGAGTGGGGAGAAATATCATGGTGTCCAAATGCCCATGAACGGACACACCGCAGAAGAGCCAACAGTAAAGACCGAAAGCATAGCAAAGGTCCATCGCTTTGTGAGTCATCCAAACCATGGGAGAGACAGGCTCAGGAGGCACAGCTCAGTGCCCTAGGTGGCCAGCAGGTGACACAGGGAGTGCGGGTGGGAGGTGGAGCCCAGGAACTGTCCCTCGCTGGCTGGGAATGCTCCCTGCACACCCGGGAAAGACTTGGTCACGTGGGGAGGGTGTGTGCACACCTCATGGTCTGCAGTCCCTGTGCTCGAGGGTGTGTGCTCCGGAGAAGTCCTTCACTGTGTCTCCAGCGGGGACCGCTCCCTGGGCAGTGGTCCATGTGCAGATGAATGAGCTACTTGTGCTGAGAAGGTGCTGGGGCTTCTGCGGGTCACACAGAGCCTTGAGAATTTTCCCGTCCTGCCACCTCCCAGCTTAGTCCTTCCGTCCCCAGTGCTGTCCTCCTGATTTAGAAAATATCTTTGACCCTGTGTGTCTGTCATTGTCCCCAGAGCCCACGGTGGTGTTTGCCAAGGAGCAGTCGGCACACAGCGAGGTGAAGGCCACGGCCGGGGCCAGTGCCACGCTGAGCTGCGAGGTGGCCCAGGCTCAGACGCAGGTGACGTGGTACAAGGATGGCAAGAAGCTGAGCGGGAGCTCGAAAGTGCGCGTGGAGGCCACGGGCTGCACCCGGCGGCTGGTGCTGCAGCAGGCGGCGAAGGGGGACAGCGGGGAGTACAGCTGCGAGGCCGGGGGCCATAAGGTCACCTTCAGCCTAGATGTCCCCGGTGGGTACCAGTCTGGGCACAGAGGACAAGTACCCGAGGAATGAAGTGACAGGCTTTGTCTTGAAAAGCTGTACAAGGCTCTTTGTGTGGTTGCATCAGTATTGGTTTCTATGGACATGCCCTGCCTCAGGCCTCTTGCTCTACTGAGCTCTTGTGACTGAGGACCTAGGTTAAGACCTTAGTCCTAGGCATTCTGGACCTGTTTCATCCAGATTTTTGCTTCTACGTCCTCCCCTTCCCCTGAATAGAACCTTTCATGGAGGCTTCTACAGCCTGTTAATGGTTGAGGCCTGTGGAAATGCGCATTCTCTGTCGGGCCTGGAGCACACAGTTTTCTGTTTTAAGTCTCCCCTTGCAGCTATTGAGTGCAGCCTTGCTCTGGAGAACCTCACCAGAGGGGCCTCTGGCTTTCGATGCCTTTTTCCTCAGTGGAGTTTGGGTCCCTATCACTGGCCTTGGGTTCCTGACTGTCCTGCAATTGTTAAGTCAGCCGGGGGACCTGACCTCTGCTGGGGCACATCCAGGGCTGGCACTGGTCCTGCTGGTTTGCTACCTGTCCCTTATAGCCCCCAGCTGATGACAGCACCTCTGGGTTTCCGAGTCCTGCTGTAGGTGTTGGCCTTTAGCTGGCGGACATGGCCCCATCCCCTTGCCGACCTGCCCCCCATGGTACAGCTGGCCTGTGTTCAGGTGCTCCCCTGGATAGGCTCTTACAGGGTCCCTCTTGGGCCCCTTCTGGGGCTTTCCCCCTCCCCCTTTGGTGCTGCTGTGCACTACCCCCACATGCTGAGGCACTCAGGGTGTTATAGCCTCTCAGCCTCTGTCCTGGGCCCAGGCTTCCCTGGAGGGCAGGCATCCAAACCTCTCGGCTCTTGGTCAGGCAGAGCTTGTGGCTCCAGGCCTGCGGTCCCCTGCAGCTGACTCCTCTTGGCCAGTCTTCATGGCCCCTGAGAGCCTGGATGGTGGCCATCAGGGGTGTGGCGCTCTGAGGCGGTCCCTCTTGGGCTTGCTCAGTGGAAGCAGCAGCCAAGAACTGGGTGATTAAGGCGTTGCATAGCAGTTGGAGCTTAGGCCAGTCCCACTTTAGGTCTTCTCCCATAGTATGGCCCAAAGCAGGCAGGGACCAGGCCAAGGAAGCAGGGTCCCCACTTACTTGATGACTAACCCTTCTGCTCCTTCCCCCTGCACCCCAGAGCCAGAGCCTGAGTCCCCAGCCCTGGAGAAACCCAACCGCAGGGGGCTTCTGGTGGTCAAAGAACACGAGGACATCGTCCTGACTGCCACGCTGGCCGCACCCTCTGTGGCTGCGGTGACATGGCGCAAGGACGGCGTGGAGATTCGCCGCAGTAAGCGGCACCAGACGGCCAGCCGGGGGGACACGCACACCCTGACGGTGCGCGGTGCGCAGACTCTGGACAGCGCGGTGTACAGCTGCTGCGTAGGCGCCGAGGCGCAGGACTTCCCGGTGCAGGTGGAAGGTCAGCGGTCAGCGCAGTCCTCTGCGAACCCCGCGCCTGCTGGGCCTCACTGAGGGCGAGCAGGCAGTGTCTTGTCCGGGAGGGGGTAGAGGTGGGGCTCAGGGCGCAGGACCCCAAAGCAAAGCACAGAGCGGGTCTCCAGGGCCCGAGCCCCTCCGGGCTGACCTCCTTCCCCTCCGCAGAGGTGGCCGCCAGGTTCTGCCAGCCCCTGGAGCCCGTGAGCGGGGAGCTGGGCGGCACGGTGACGCTGGCCTGCGAGCTGAGCCCGGCGCAGGCCGAGGTGGTGTGGCGCTGTGGGAGCACGCAGCTGCGGCCGGGCAAGCGCTTCCAGATGGCGGCCGAGGGGCTCCGGCGCTCCCTCACCGTGTCGGGCCTGCGGGCGGAGGATGCGGGCGAGTACGTGTGCGAGAGCCGCGACGACCGCACCAGCGCCCGGCTCTCGGTCCGCGGTACGCTCCACAGCGCTGGCGGCGGGGAGGGCGCGGGTCCTGGGGCGGGAGGCGGGGCGTTCCCCGCGGCTTCGCGGAGAAGGTGCGCTTCCGTGGCGTCTGCAAGTGGGGCCTCGCTCCTCCTACCAACTTCTCAAGGGGACCTCCCGTCCACAGTCCCCCGCGAAGTCAAGTTCACGTCTGGGCTGAGCGCCATGGTCGCGGAGGAGGGCCAGGAGGTCACCTTCCAGTGCGTGGTGACCCCCAGCGACGCGGCGGTCCTGTGGTTCCGGGACGGTACCCAGCTGCAGCCCAGCGAGAAGTTTCGCATGTCGCAGAGCGGCGCCAGCCACAGCCTGACCATCTCGGGTCTGGTCCTGGAGGACGCCGGCCAGATCGCCGCGGAGGCTGAGGGGGTCACATCCTCGGCTGCCCTCCGCGTCCGAGGTGCGGGGGCGGGGGGTGGCGGGAGTGTGGGCCCCTCACGGGTGGGCTGGCTTCGTGCTGCTCGCAGGTGCCCGCTCCTCTGGCTGATCTCAGGGAACACGGGGTTTGCTGGTTGCAGGGAGAAGGCGGGTGGGACGGAAGGGCTGGGCACCTCCTCTGAAAGAGTGAACTGCTGCACTGTACCCTTGGTCTGAGAACGGATCTACTCCAAGCCCCATAGGTGCGAGATGGGAGGGCGTGGGGTTGGCAGCCAGTGCAAGCAGAGGCAGGAGGGGAGGACGCATTTTGCTCGATGAAGCCATATTGTCGGTGAGAGCCAGCCTTCACCTGAGGATAAGTGGGAGCCATTGCAGGTCTTGAGTAAGAGTAACGTGGGCAGACTCACTTTCTGGGGAGGTCATGGTACAGTGTGGGACTTCAGCATGTTTCTCTCCCTTAACGTTCGGGCTCCCAGGGCTCCGGTGCAGTGGAGATGCTAATTCTACTGGTCTGGGGGCTCAGAGCCCACCTGTCTCACCAGCTCCGTGTCCTGAGGCTACTGGTCCCCACACGTAGGAGCTCCAGGCACTGGTGCCTGGCAGGGTTGTTCAGAGCAGGGGAGCAGAGGTGGGAGGGGGTTGGGAAAGGAGAGGCCTCCTTAGTCTCCATTTCCTCCCATTAAAGCATACCTGTGCAGGTGTGCAGCTGGGCCCTGAGTATTGCTAAAGCCTTGCCTGGCTTGGAGGCAGAATGTGGTAGGGGTCCCTGCTCTACCGGCTGGGGGCTGGGTTGGACAGGGGCCCTCTGAGCCTCGTGTTCCTGAGTGGCAGTGGCTGTGTGATTGCCCTTTCCCTGACCCCAGAGGCTCCTGTGCTGTTCAAGAAGAAGCTGGAGCCACAGACAGTGGAGGAGTGGGGTTCAGTGACCCTGGCGGTAGAGCTGACCAGGCCTTGGCCGGATGTCAAGTGGACACGCAATGCCATGGCCATATCCCCAAGCGAGAATGTGGCCATCTACACGGAGGGCGCAAGTCACCGCTTGGTCCTCCGCAGTGTGGGTTTTGCTGACCGTGGCTTCTATGGCTGTGAGACGCCAGATGACAAGACACAGGCCAAGCTCACAGTAACAAGTGAGCTACAGGGCAGCTGGGTGTGGGGTCTGGCACCCAGGAGAGGGAAGGGAGAAGGGAAGGGATGGAGAGGAATGAGCTTCCCACTGGGTACCTGGCCTTGGGAAGGGAGGGTTATCAGGGGGAGAGGTCTTATGGCTGGGGATGAAGTGGGCCTCCCCCTCTAGGGCAACACGCTGAGCTGAGGCCCCTGGGAAGGACAGAGGGAGGGCCAGGGTCTCGGTGCAGTGGCACACCCTTCCCTCCTTTGCTCTGCAGTGCGCCAGGTCCAGCTCCTGCGGGGTCTGCAGATGGTGGAGGTGCAAGAGCAGGGCTCCACCACCATGGAGGTGGAGCTGTCCCATGCCAACGTAGAGGGCAGCTGGACACGTGATGGCCTTCGGCTACAGCCAGGGCCCACGTGCCAACTGGCAGTTCAAGGCCCCATTCACACCCTCACGCTGTCTGAGCTGCGGCCACAGGATGGTGGTCTCATCGCCTTCAAGGCTGAGGGCGTGCATACATCCGCGCCGCTGGTGGTAACTGGTGCGTGGGGGGTGGAGTGAGACTCACTCGAGACTGCATGGTCCCTGTCTTGAAGGGGAGGCAGGTGGGGACAGGGGTGTGGAATCCGGGGGGGCGGGCTTTCATTCCTAGAACCAGCTGAGTGATTTGGTCCATCTCAGTCCCCCTCCCCCACTCCATCTGCCTCTCTCATCTCCTTCTGCCTCCCCAGAGCTGCCTGTGAGGTTCAGCCGCCTACTGCAGGATGTGGTGGCTACAGAGAAAGACAAAGTGACCCTGGAGTGTGAGCTGTCACGCCCCAATGTGGACGTGCGCTGGCTGAAGGTGCCTCTGTCCCTGGACTCTTCTGCTTCATCCTACTCCTCACCATGAGGGGCATCCCCAGCACCTGACCTGATTTTGTACCCCCACAGGATGGCGTGGAACTTCAGGTTGGCAAGACAGTGGGTATGGCAGCCAAGGGCACCTGCCGGACTCTCATCATTTACCAGTGTGCCTTTGGAGACCAGGGCGTGTATGTGTGTGATGCCCATGGGGCTCAGACCTCGGCATCCCTGAAGGTGCAAGGTGAGGACTGGGCAGAGTGGGAGGTCAGGGCCAGGTGCAGGACCTCCTTACCCCCTGTGTCCCCCATTGAGGTGCTTGGCCTTCTGACCCCAACCCTCTGGTACTCAGCAAGCTGTGGATAGGGGAGGGGCAGGCAGCTCTGTGCTTCAGTGTGGCAGGGCCTCCCTCGCTGCCCCAGGGCGCAACATCCAGATCCTGAGACCCCTGGAGGACGTGGAGGTGATGGAGAAGGAGAGCGCCACTTTCTCCTGTGAGGTCTCCCATGATGACGTGTCTGCTCAGTGGTTCCGGGAGGGCAGTAAGCTTCGGTCCAGTGACAACGTGCGCATCCGCCAGGAAGGTGTGACAATTACGGCAGTGGCTGTGGGAGGGCCTCTCCCCATCCTCCATGCACCTCCCCCAGTGCTGAGTGGTCTGTGTTCCCAGGAAGGACATACACGCTCATCTACCGGAGGGTCCTGGTGGAAGAAGCAGGAGAAATCCGATTTGTAGCTGAAAATGCAGAATCTCGAGCCCAGCTCCGAGTGAGAGGTGAGGGGGACTCAAGGGAGGATGTGGGCTGGACCAAGTGAGAACATAGATGGGTGCTGTGCCAGCTGTCCTGACACAGGCCTGCGGCGCTCCAGCCCCTCCCAGGACAGGACGGGGGTAACCCAGGAGGAGGCAAAGAGGGTGTTGCCTCCACTACAGGAAGGCAGGGGTCTGAGTAGGCAGCCCTTCTTGTTTAAAATGGAGATATCAGTGAGGTCTTCCTCCTAAGACTGCAGCAGGTGCTGCAGAGTGAGGCCCTGGTGGCCTTGATGACAGGAGAGGGAGGGAGGGATAGTCTGTGGACAGGTAAGGTGATCACACGGGGGTGTTGATGCACAGGAGAGGACAAGGGAGGTGGCATGAGGGGCAGGGCAAGAGGTGGAAAGGGTGGAAGGTAGGTGTGGATGCACCGACTTTCTTCAGGGTCAGTTGTACGGAAGGGGTCAGACCTGAGGGTGACACCCACTTTAGCCTGGCTGGTTGGGAGCACCCACCTGACTCTTCCCTGCTCACCCACAGAGCTGCCAGTGTCCATTCTGCGCCCCCTGCGGGACAAGATTGCCATGGAGAAGCATCGCGGGGTACTTGAGTGCCAGGTGTCTCGGGCCAGTGCCCAGGTGCGGTGGTTCAAGGGTGGCATGGAACTGAGGACCGGGCCCAAGTACGAGATGGTCAGCGATGGCCTCTACCGCAAGCTGGTCATCAGTGACGTGCAGCCTGAGGATGAGGACACTTACACATGCGATGCTGGCGATGTGAAGACCTCTGCCCAGTTCTTTGTGGAAGGTGTGGGCAGGGCTGTAGGCAGCTGTCCTCTGTGCCTGGGGATGGGCTGCGGCCTCTATCATTGGCCCTGATACTTGGAGGCAGCCAGGTCTGAGAAGGGCCTGACTGGGGGGCATTGGGGCAGGGGGGGAGGATGTGAGCACGTGTGTTTGGTGGGAGGGTTTGTTCCCAGGAAGGAACACAGATGGGGTTGGTCCTCCTGCAGACAAGGTGATGCCTCTCACCCACAGAGCAATCCATCACCATCGTGCGGGGCCTGCAGGACGTGACCGTGATGGAGCCCGCCCCCGCCTGGTTCGAGTGTGAGACCTCCATTCCCTCTGTTCGGCCGCCCAAGTGGCTGCTGGGGAAGACGCCGTTGCAGGCCGGGAAGGATGTGGGCGTGGAGCAGGAAGGCACAGTGCACCGGCTGACGCTGCGGCGCACCTGCTCCACCATGACCGGGCCAGTGCACTTCACCATCGGCAAGTCGCGCACCACCGCCCAGCTGGTTGTCTCAGGTGGGCGCACAGCCCCCGGGCGAAGGAGGGGTCCTTAGCGGATGGCAGTGCCCCGAGCTCCTCTGGCCCGGCCCACCCGCAGCGCTGCGCTCTCTCTCCTCCCGCGCAGACATCCCTGTGGTGCTTACAAGGCCGCTGGAGCCTAAGACGGGCCGTGAACTGCAGTCAGTGGTCCTGTCCTGCGACTTCAAGCCGCCCCCCAAGGCTGTGCAGTGGTACAAGGAGGACACACCCTTGGCGCCCTCGGACAAATTCAGAATGCGCCTGGAGGGCCACATGGCTGAGCTGCGAGTGCTGCGGCTCACGCCCGCCGACGCCGGCGTCTACCGGTGCCAGGCCGGCGGTGCCCAGAGCTGTGCCCAGGTCACCGTGGAAGGTGCGCAGCGGGGGTGCAGGGCCGCCCAGAGGGGCCCGGGGGGGGGGAGTGCCGGACACTAAGCCTCCGTGTGCTCTTGGCAGCGCGGGAGGTGACCGTGACAAGGCCGCTGCAGGACGCGGAGGCCACGGAGGAGGGCCGCGCCTGCTTCTCGTGCGAGCTTTCCCACGAGGACGAAGAGGTGGAGTGGTCACTCAATGGGATGCCCCTCTACAACGACAGCTTCCACGAAATCACCCACGAGGGCCACCGCCACATGCTGGTGCTGAAGCGGGTCAGGCGGGGGGACGCGGGCACCGTGCGCGTCTCTTCCCCCAAGGTGACCGCCTCTGCCCGCCTGGAGGTCAGAGGTGAGGCGGCCTGGCCTGCAGGGGTCTGTGGGAGTCCCCCCAGGGGTCTCCGCTGGTGAGGCGGCGGCTCCTTCGCTCACCTCCTGACGCCTCGTCCTGCAGCGAAGCCGGCGGTGTTCCTGAAGGCGCTGGACGACGTGTCGGCGGAGGAGCAGAGCACCCTGACCCTGCAGTGCGAGGTCTCCGACCCCCAGGCGGGTGTGGTGTGGCGCAAGGACGGAGTGGAGCTGGGCCCCAGCGACAAGTACGACTTTCTGCACAAGGCGGGCACGCGTGGGCTGGTGGTCCACGACCTGAGCCTGGACGACGCGGGCCTGTACACCTGCCATCTGGGCACTGAGGAGACCTGCGCGCACGTCAGCGTGCACGGTGCGTGGGGGCGCGGCCGAGAGGGGGGAGTGGCCTGGCACAGAAGGCGTGGCCACTTACTGAGGCCCTGCCCACTCAAGCCCGGGCTGTTCACTGAGTCCGGAGAGGTCATGCAGCCTCTGATGGCGAACCTTTTGAGCTTGGCGTGTCAGCATTTTGAAAAACCCTAATTTAACTCTGGTGCTGAGTCACAAATAGAAATTTTTTGATATTTGCAACCATAGTAAAACAAAGACTTATATTTTTGATATTTATTTTGTATATTTAAATGCCATTGAACAAAGAAAAATCAACCAAAAAAATGAGTTCGCGTGTCAGAGGCTCGCCATCACTGCTCTAGGAGGAGCGGGCTTGACATGATCCTTAGGAGGCCCAGGTGCAGGCAGGTTAGCAGGGACGATAGCAACGGAGTGAAGCGTGGGAGACGGGCCAGGCCGTGCCTGACCAACAGGGACTTGGAGACATTCACTGTGCACCAGGGGATGTGTGTGGGTAGGTGTGAAGCCAGTCACTGGAGCCTCTTGGAGGTGGGAAGCAGGAGAGACCAAGGTGTCAGGGGGGGATGCCCTGGAACTTGTTTCCCAACCAGGTGGTCGCTATCTTGGCTCAGCTCCAGTAGTCTTGTTTCCCTTCCACATGCACGACAGGCCTGTTCTCTGTGACCCCGTGGTGGGTGCCTGACATCTGGTGGGTTTTGAGATGAGACAGGAAAGGGGGGAGGGTGGTGCAGTGGGTTTGTCCCAGAGCTAAACGGCACCTTCACTCGGGGCACCTATCCTTCCAGACCAGGTGAGCTACTGAAAACTGATGCTTTGTTCTCTGCCCCTTGTTCTGTAGCAGGAAGGTGGTGCCCTGGTCAGAACTCACAGCTATTGGCCATCCAAACACCAGGGTGTGGCCAGCTGGAGGCCAAGGGGGCATTGGCTGAGGGGCAGCAGGTCTGCCCGGAGTGGGCTGGGGAGGCTGGGTATTTGAGCCTCTGGAACACTATGGGGCTCAATGATGCTGGTCCTGAGGGGCAGGCATCTGGGGCCTGGCCACAGTGACCGCTGCCTCTCATGGTTCACAGACCTGCACGTGGGCATCACCAAGAGGCTGAAGAACGTGGAGGTGCTAGAGGGTGAGGGCTGCAACTTCGAGTGTATCCTGTCCCATGAGGACACAGGTGACACGGCCACTTGGACAGTCGGCGGGAAGACATTGGGCAGTGCAGGCCGCTTCCGGGCCACTCGCCAGGGCCGAAAGTACATCCTGGAGGTGCGAGAGGCGCTGCTGAGTGACACCGGGGAGGTGGTCTTCTCTGTGCGCGGCCTCACCTCCAAGGCCTCACTCCTCGTCAAAGGTGGGCACCACGCACCCGGGCAGATGGGCCACTCTCCCCAGGCAACCTGCAGTGGAGCCTTCGGCTGGGCAGCTTTCCAGGGGAGGCTTCTGGAGACTACCTCCCTCAGCCACTGGTGGGGGCCCAGAGCTCCGGTCGGGATGTGGGGCTTCTGGTCATCTGGGGGCAGGAGCAGGGCTTCTGGTCTCGCACCTGTGGTCTGACCGCTGTGGTAGCTCCAGGGCGCATGGTCACCGAGCCAGTGAAACTACTGAGCTCATGCTCCCAGCATAAACACTGGTGCAGAGCAGTGAAGCGTGGCTCACAGGTGGCACCAGCCATGGCTACGTGATGTCACAGCTCTGAACAACGCTGAGAGCATCTGTGCTCTCATATCCCCCCTCAAAAATGCCTCCCTTGTCACAGCGAGGACTCCTGGCATTCCAAGGCTCCGAGGCTCCTAGGTTTGATGTCCTAGAATTTTAGGCTGCGGGCTTGGCCTCCAGAGCCTACAGGTTTCCAAGCACCAGCCCTGCCATTGTCTCTGGTGTGGCTGTGGCCGTGACTCACAGGCTGCCTCTCATTCCTTCAGAAAGGCCGGCAGACATCACGAAGCCATTGGAAGACCAGCGGGCCATGGCAGGGGAGGATGCGATACTGAGCTGTGAGCTGTCACGGGTGGACTCCCCAGTGCGCTGGCTGAAGGACGGGAAAGCCATTCGCAAGAGTCAGAAGTATGACCTGCTCTGTGAGGGCACGCGGGCCATGCTGGTAGTCCACGCGGCCTCACTCAAAGATTCCGGAGAATACACGTGTGAAACAGAGGCTTCCAAGAGCACAGCCAGCCTCTATGTGGAAGGTAACCCCACAAGAAACGCTGAGGCAGCACCCATGGCCTCTCTCCCGCAGCGTGTCATGGGGCCACTCCCGCATGGCCTCCACTCTGCTATCCAAAGTGGAAAGGGAAGGGGTCCAGAGGAAAGGGGCTCAGGCCAGTCCTTGAGGTTGCATGGGCAGGCCGGGGGAAGAACTGCCCATGTCCTGTGGGGTCTGTAGGCCTCACCCCCACCCCTTCTTATCTCTTCCCCCAGAAAAGCCAAACCGGTTCACAGAGGAGCTGGCTGACCTGCAGGTGGAGGAAAAAGGCCTGGCTGTATTTACCTGCAAGACAGAGCGCCCTGCAGCCACGGTGACCTGGAGAAAGGGCCTCTCTGAGCTGCATGCCTCGGGGAAGCATGCACCCAGCCAGGAGGGCGTGACCTTGAGGCTCACCATCAGTGCCCTGGAAAAGGCAGACAGTGATACGTACTCCTGCGATATTGGCCAGGCAAGGTCCCAGGCACGGCTCGTGGTGCAAGGTGAGGCTGGTGCATTGCATGGATTTCATGACCTCTGATGTGGCCAGTGTCAGCCTTGTGTAAAACTGTCTCAGAGGCCCTGGACAAGCACAGCCTTGGTTTCCCCATCGTCTGGAGGGGTTGCCTTGGGTGGCTCATCTCTGTGGCCTCCCAGTTGGACCTTGTGCGAAGCAGTCAGCAGTCCTCATTTATTACTGCATTTGTGTTTCCGGAGCTCCTCCTATGTGCTGGCAGTGCCCAAGCCCATTGTGTAAGCTCGTGTGTATTTGCACAGAGATGTACCGCCTCTGTGCATGGAGGTCTCCAGGTTTGAGGAACTGTTTGTACCTGGCAGGCAGAGTGAGGGTCATCATTGTCTCCATCTCACAGATAAAGAAACTGATGCTTTACTTGGGGTCAGAGGCTGGGCCAGGTTCTTGGGTGTGTTGGCATCTGGACAGGGTTGAATCCGACCTTTCATATCCCAGGGCCAGCATCCTGGGTCTCTCCCTTTTTCCTTCCCTCCCTTCCTCCCTCTCACTCTTCTAAAAATCAGTGGAAAAAATACCTCAGGTATCCTCGTGTGAGGATTAAAAACAAAAAACACACCCGTGAGCCCATCTGATGGCCCACGCCTTTTCTCTGAGTGTCGGTCTTCAAATCAAAATTATTTTTCTCTGACCAGTCACCTCTTGACACACCAACTGTGCTTTCTAGTGCCTTGTGCCCAGTGTCCATCCAGTGTCTTGTGTTTGGTGTCTAGTGCCTGGTGTCATGGCATCTGGTATCTGGCATCTGGTGCCCGGCATACGGCAGCTTCAAAACACCCGTGAATATGGAGAAATCTGTTGCACACCCATTTTCATGCTTAACTTTTTCTGAGTGTCCCTGACCTAAGTTGGCAGCAAAAAAAAAAAAAAAAAAAAAAAAAAAAAAATTCCTAGCAATTCATGTTGTCAAACCTCCAGAGCATTGGATTTAAATTTCACATAGTCACATGTCTTTTTTCAGCGTGTCCATGGGCCTGGTCAGTTTAGCTCTGACTTCCTTGCTGTTTCTCAGTTTCATCATCCTGAACCCATTAGAGGTCTGGGAGAGCACCCCGTTTCCCTTGGTGGGGTCCTGATGTGTCCACCCTGTCCCCCAGGTCAGAGAGTGCTCATCACAGAGGACCTGAGGGACGCGGAGGTGCAGGAGGGCTCCTCTGCCTCCTTCAGCTGCCGTGTCTCCCCTGGGGACTATGGGCCTGTCTACTGGTTCCTGGACAAAACACCTCTGCACCCTAATGAGCTCAATGAGATTGAGACCCAACCGGGTGGTTACCATATGCTCACCCTGCGGGAGCTTGGGCTCAAGGACTCAGGCACTGTCTACTTTGAAGCGGGCGACCAGCGGTCCTCGGCCACCCTTCGGGTCACAGGTGGGCTGCATGCCAGTGCTGCGGTGGGGACCGTCCATGTGGCTCAGGATGCAGTGTGATCCTGGGCCTCACAGAGCAGGTGCTGTGGACTGGGCCTTGGGGCCAGGGTGGGCTTGGGAGGCTGGGTGTGGCTGTTTCAGGATGCATCATTGCACGTGGTATGCAGAGCTGATTCCATGGTCAGCGTGGCATAGGCCTGGCCATGCCCCTGGAGTGTGGGGAGCCATGCAGAGCCCGGCCTGTCTGTGTCCCCAGGCTGAGGTGGACAGATGGGTACTGACCTGGGGTGTCACCTAGGCTGCAGCAACAGCTGGAGCTTCTGCTGGAGCCTCCATGTGCCCTGTACTTCCCTCTCTGTCCCCAGAGAAGCCAAGTGTCTTCTCCCAGGAGCTCACGGATGCCACAGTCATGGAGGGGGAGGATCTGACTCTGGTCTGTGAGACCACTGTCCCGGACAACCCTGTGCATTGGACCAAGGATGGGAAAACCCTGCGGGGGTCAGCCCGGTGCCAGCTGAGCCGTGAGGGCCGCCGAGCCCAGCTGGTCATCACTGGCACCACCCTGCAGGATGGCGGGCGCTACAAGTGTGAGGCTGCGGGTGCCTGGAGCAGCTCCATCGTCAGGATCCACGGTGAGCCCTCAGGCAGGAAGGACCAGGCAGCTTCCAGCCATGCTCTGTGTGCCCACCGCTCTCATCTTGTTCAGGGCAGGGGAAGCCCCAGACCTCACCTAGCTCCTTCCTTCTCTGTCTTTGCCCTCTCGGTGTCTATGAGTGTGTGTGTGTGTGTGTGTGTGTGTGTGTGTGTGTGTGTGGTGGCGGCGGGGGGGTGTTTCGTCTGGCTCTGCCTCTCCACAGCTTATCCCCCCTCACTGCTTCTCCCCATCTCTGGGTCTGAGTCTCTGCTGCTAATAGAACCTTTCTCACCCTCTCTTGGTCTCCTGACTGCCAGTATCTTTTGTACTTTATTCCTGACTTGGTCTTGCATTCTGACATCTCTCCTCCCTTTGTCTTGTATTCTTACATCTCCCCTCCCTCCTCTGGGCTTGGCTCATCTCCATCAGCCTGGGCTGATACCATAGACATGGCAGCTCAAACTCCAGTCATTTATTTCTCCCATTCCTGGAGCCTGAAAGTCTGGAACCCAGGTGTGGGCAGGGCTTGTCCCCTGGAGGCTTCTGTCCTTGCTGTGTGGATGGCCATCTCCTCCTGTGTCCTCCCTTGGCCATCCCTCTGTATGTATCTGTGTCCTGATCTCTTCTTCTTATAATGACCCCAGTCATATGGAGTTAGAGCCCATTCTAGTGATCTCACTTCGCCTTCATCACATCTTTAAAGGCTCCACTTGCCAATACAGAACCATCTGAGGTCCTGGGGTTGGGGCTCCAATGAGTGAAGGGGGACACAATGCAGCTCATGACACCCCACCCTTCTTTGTTCTTTTGTTTGGCTCCCCCTCCTGGAGGGTCACCTTCACTAGCCCCTGATGTAGAAGGGTGAGGTGGTCCTCCTGCACCGTGCTGGTCCCTCCAGCCCTCTTCAGCTGTAGGGGAGCCCCAGGTGCAGGCAGGAGTGAGGACAAGCTGAGCCTGCGCCTTCCACAGCGCGGCCCGTGCACTTCCGGGAAAGCCTGAAGGACCTGGAGGTGCTAGAGGGCGGTGCTGCCACACTGCGCTGCAAGCTGTCAACGGTGGCTGCACCTGTGGAGTGGCGCTGTGGAGATGAGGTCCTGCGGCCTGGAGGCAAGTACAGGATGCGGCAGGAGGATACCATGCTGGAGCTGGTGGTCCGGGACTTGCAGCCCGGCGACAGCGGGCAGTACGTCTGCTGCTTCGGGGACCAGACAACCTCAGCCACGCTCACCGTGAAGGGTACGAGTGCCCCTGCCCTGCCCATGCAGCCCCATTGGTATCTTTCATCCCCTGTAGGAGGATGAGGATGAGGTTCTCTGTCTCTGACCCTCCACAGCCCTGCCTGCGGAGTTCATAGGAAGACTGAGAAGCAAGGAGGCCACGGAAGGGGCTGTGGTCACGCTGCGCTGCGAGCTGAGCAAGGCGGCCCCCGTGGAGTGGAGGAAGGGGCTCGAGACCCTCAGAGCTGGGGACAGAGTCAGCCTGAGGCAGGACGGGGCCGTGTGTGAGCTGGAAATTTGTGGCCTGATGGTGGCGGATGCCGGGGAGTACTCATGTGTGTGCGGGCAGGAGAGGACGTCGGCCACACTGACCGTCAGGGGTAAAGACCATGTGTAGCCTAGCAGAGCCGTGCCTTGGTTTCAGTTACTCGCTTCATGACATCTGCCTGCGCTCATTCCATGTTCTCCGCTGTCTCAGTGTCATTCTCTTCCCATAATTCCACAGAATCCCTTCCACCTTTCTGGCTGTTGTGCAAACCATGAGAAACCAGCATCTAGGCCACTTCTCACTGCTGTGTCACTGATGGTTTTGTTCTGTTTCCTGTCAGTGTCTGTATCACGTCCTCTGTCCTGTTAGGTTCTCTTCCAAAGCTCTTCACAGAATCTAATGTTCTCTGTCTCTGACCCTCCACAGCCCTGCCTGCGGAGTTCATAGGAAGACTGAGAAGCAAGGAGGCCACGGAAGGGGCTGTGGTAACGCTGCGCTGCGAGCTGAGCAAGGCGGCCCCCGTGGAGTGGAGGAAGGGGCTCGAGACCCTCAGAGCTGGGGACAGAGTCAGCCTGAGGCAGGAAGGGGCTGTGTGTGAGCTGGAGATCCGTGGCCTTGCGGTGGCGGATGCCGGGGAGTACACATGCGTGTGCGGGCAGGAGAGGACGTCGGCCACGCTGACAGTCAAGGGTAAAGACTGCATGTGGCCATATGGAGCAGTGGGTCTGTGTCTGAGGGCTTGGGCAGGTCCTTTGCTATGTTCATGTACATAGGTATTTCCACCTCTCTCTGTGTCTCCCGCTGTCCTGCAGCAGGAATCTCAGCACAAAGCTGTGTGAAGCCTTCCCAGATAAAGATCAGAAAACAAAGCTTCCTCTCTTACAGGGTCACCTCTGAGGGTGGGGGTTGGGGGTGGGGAGGAGAGTAACCACACAACACAAATGGTGGGATACAGTCCTTTTGAGGAGGCCATGCCAGCAAAGATTAGGAAGTAGATCTAAGTGTGGCCCTTGATGCAGAGATGTCAGGAGTTATGATCAAGGGAGGGAGCCAAGCATACGTGACTGGTCATGAGAGAGCCATATAGGTGATCTGGGTCCACTGTCTAGGACCTGGGTGCCATGAGAGGTAAGGCAGCTGTATAGGGTGAGGTAGTGGTGTGGGTGTGAAGGATGAGGAGGAGGTGAGGTGGGTGTGGGAGGGGAGGAGGAGGTGAGGTGGGTGTGGGAGGGGAGGAGGAGGTGAGGTGGGTGTGGGAGGGGAGGAGGTGAGGTGGGTGTGGGAGGGGAGGAGGGGAGGTGGGTGTGGGAGGGGAGGAGGGGAGGTGGGTGTGGGAGGGGAGGAGGGGAGGTGGGTGTGGGAGGGGAGGAGGTGAGCTGGGTGTGGGAGGGGAGGAGGTGAGGTGGGTGTGGGAGGGGAGGAGGAGGTGAGGTGGGTGTGGGAGTGGAGGAGGGGAGGTGGGTGTGGGAGGGGAGGAGGGGAGGTGGGTGTGGGAGGGGAGGAGGGGAGGTGGGTGTGGGAGGGGAGGAGGGGAGGTGGGTGTGGGAGGGGAGGAGGGGAGGTGGGTGTGGGAGGGGAGGAGGTGAGGTGGGTGTGGGAGGGGAGGAAGGGAGGTGGGTGTGGGAGGGGAGGAGGGGAGGTGGGTGTGGGAGGGGAGGAGGGGAGGTGGGTGTGGGAGGGGAGGAGGGGAGGTGGGTGTGGGAGGGGAGGAGGGGAGGTGGGTGTGGGAGGGGAGGAGGGGAGGTGGGTGTGGGAGGGGAGGAGGGGAGGTGGGTGTGGGAGGGGAGGAGGGGAGGTGGGTGTGGGAGGGGAGGAGGGGAGGTGGGTGTGGGAGGGGAGGAGGGGAGGTGGGTGTGGGAGGTGAGGAGGTGAGCTGGGTGTGGGAGGGGAGGAAATGAGGTGGGTGTGGGAAGGGAGGAGGGGAGGTGGGTGTGGGAGGGGAGGAGGGGAGGTGGGTGTGAGAGGGGAGGTGGGGAGGTGGGTGTGGGAGGGGAGGAGGGGAGGTGGGTGTGGGAGGGGAGGAGGTGAGCTGGGTGTGGGAGGGGAGGAGGTGAGGTGGGTGTGGGAGGGGAGGAGGGGAGGTGGGTGTGGGAGGGGAGGAGGGGAGGTGGGTGTGGGAGGGGAGGAAATGAGGTGGGTGTGGGAGGGGAGGAAATGAGGTGGGTGTGGGAGGGGAGGAGGGGAGGTGGGTGTGGGAGGTGAGGAGGTGAGGTGGGTGTGGGAGGGGAGGAAATGAGGTGGGTGTGGGAGGGGAGGAGGGGAGGTGGGTGTGGGAGGGGAGGAGGGGAGGTGGGTGTGGGAGGGGAGGGGGGGAGGTGGGTGTGGGAGGTGAGGAGGTGAGGTGGGTGTGGGAGGGGAGGAAATGAGGTGGGTGTGGGAGGGGAGGAGGAGGTGAGGTGGGTGTGGGAAGTGAGAAGGTGAGGTGGGTGTGGGAGGGGAGGAGGAGGTGAGGTGGGTGTGGGAGGGAAGGAGGAGGTGAGCTGGGTGTGGGAGGGGAGGAGGAGGTGAGCTGGGTGTGGGAAGTGAGGAGGTGAGCTGGGTGTGGGAAGTGAGAAGGTGAGGTGGGTGTGGGAGGGGAGGAAGTGAGGTGGGTGTGGGAGGGGAAGTCTGAGATGGTGGAAGGACAGGGAGGGCTGGGTTGAAGAGCACAGTTCTAGCCAGGAAGGGGTGGTTGGTGTCCATGCCAGAGTGGGGGGTCTGTGACTGGTTTCTGTGACTGGTGGACATCTTCTCTGGGTTGGGGTCTGCATCTCGTGTTGTGGTGGGTCTGATGGTTCTCCCCTGCAGCAGTAGGGGGCTCACTCTGTGTGGTCAGGTGGTCTGGAGTGGACTGAGAGCCCAGGCTGAGGGTTGGGGTAGGGGCTCGCTCAGCTGGAGTTGGTGGGCTGGCCCATGGCTTAGGGGCCAACTGTGTGGTGGATGGTAGCCAGTTGTGTGGGCACCCCTGCAAGGAGACAGGTGGGTGTCCCCTCTCATCAGAACAGCCCCTGTGAGGGGTATCCTGCCTGTGTCCCTGGGGCCCCACCTCCAGAAGGTGCCTGTTTACCAGCTTGGTATGTGTGGCCTGTTTCTTGTCTACAAACTGCAGCATCCAATGGTCTGTGTGTCCATCTGACCCTCCATAGTCCTGACCCCCCAATTCACAAAAGTCTTGGGTCCTGAGACAGCCATGGAAGTTCCATGTCCATGCTGCACATGTCTGTGAGTTGTGTAGGGTTCCCCCATGAAGTGGTGGAACAGGCCTGAGACCCTCAGCGATGGGGAATCAGGACCAGGCCTGGCCATAGTGAGGTATGGTTGGCAGTCTGGTGACAAGTCAGGGGGTCCGGGTTCTTCGGGCCCCTGAAGACCCGGGCCCTCCTGAGGTCCTGGCCCCTCCTGAAGGGCAAGTAGATGGACAGAGACAGGACGGGGCCACCTCTATGTCCTAGGAGGGTCCAAGGAGCAACATCGATGAAGGAGCACAGGGGCAGGGTGGGCCTCAGAAAGAGCAGAGAGAAGGGCACCTCTGCAGGTGTGATGGCCGCCAGTCATGGGCCTCCAGACCCACCCATGAGACAAGGTGGACAGTGAAGAAGAGGATTCTGGAGGCTGGGCAGGGCCATCATGTGCACAATGTTCAGACCTTGGGGGAGAAACCACCACCATGACTCCCCATGCTGCATGGACAGAGCCTAGCACCTCCAGCAGGGATGCACTGTGCCCTGTGCTAGTCAGACTTTCCGGGAAGACCAAAGGAGCACGGGCTCCGAGGGCTTCACTCAGCCAACAGCCAGAGTACAAGACCTGCGGTGACAAGCTCTAGGTGGCTCCAGAGAGCTGCTTCTAGAAGTGTGGGGGTTCTAAGGACACCTGTACCAGGGCAACAAGCTCACGGACCTTCCTGGCCAGGGTGTTCCTTACTCTGGTCTGTCCATCTCTGGCCTCAGGAGCTACAGGAGGTGATGAGGAGTAAGCGCTGATGCAAACTCGTGGGGGAGATTTAGGCAGCCCTTTTCATGCCTCCTCCAGCCATACCTGTAAGGGTCACAAATTGCTAAAAAATAGGGAGCCGTGGAGGGGGCCATGGCCATGGTGTTGTTATCTGAGCAGCCTGGTGTGTTGAGTGAGGGACAGGGCCAGGGGTCTTGACTCTGACCTCAAAGTCTGAGGCAGGACAAGGAACAGAAGGTTCCAGATTACATCCTTCTGGTCACTGTCTCTGTCCATTGAAACTATGGCCATTTCCCTGTGTCTGTCCTGCTGAGAGGTCCTCACTGAGAGTCCAGCTCCTTCTTCTCGTCACTGGCCTTCACCTGGATAGGTACCACTTCCCACCACTGTCTCCATGTGTTCATGAATCCTCGTTTGCTCCAGAGTGTGTTTCATTGTCAAGTGTCCATGTCTTGCCCAAACCCCAAGTTCCCCAGGCAAACTGATGTTTTCTGGGTCCTTCTGACCTCCCTAGCCCTGCCTGCGAAGTTCACAAAGGGTCTGAGGAATGAGGAGGCCACTGAAGGGGCAACGGCCACACTTCTCTGCGAGCTGAGCAAGGAGGCGCCTGTGCAATGGAGGAAGGGGCTCGAGACCCTCAGAGCTGGGGACAGAGTCAGCCTGAGGCAGGATGGGGTCCTGTGTGAGCTGGAGATCCGAGGTCTGGCTGTGGCAGATGCCGGGGAGTACTCGTGTGTGTGCGGGCAGGAGAGCACGTCGGCCACACTGATCATCAAGGGTAACAACAACTGTGACCAAGCAGAGCCCTGTTTTGGTGTCCAGTTACTTGTTTCATGACATCTGCCTGCGCTCATTCCATGGTCTCCGCTGTCTCAGTGTCATTCTCTTCCCATAATTCCACAGAATCCCTTCCACCTTCCTGGCTGTTGTACAAACCATGAGAAACCAGCATCTAGGCCCCTTCTCATCCCTCATGTCACCACTGGTTTTGTTCTGTTTCCTGTCAGAGTCTGTGTCACCTCGTCCATCCAGTCATGTCCTGCCCCAAATTTCCCCACAGAATCTGTTTCATGTCTTTCCAGCCCTCCTGGCCCTGCCCACCAGTTTCATACACAGCCTCAGGCCTGAGGCGTCCATGAAAGTGGCACAGCCCTGCTGTTCACAGGCTGGCTGAGGGATGCTACCATGCACAATGTGACTGGGCACACCCAGCATGTGGCCCGTGTCCACATGGGTTTTATGTCTCCTCTGTGCTGTCCATGTCTTGTCTTATCCATGAGCTCATATCTGTGACTGTGCCCATATCTTTCTGACTCCCAGCCCTGCCCGCCAAGTTCACAAAGGGTCTGAGGAAGGAAGAGGCCACAGAAGGGGCCATGGTCACGCTGCACTGTGAGCTGAGCAAGGCGGCCCCTGTGGAGTGGAGGAAGGGGCTCGAGACCCTCAGAGCTGGGGACAGAGTCAGCCTGAGGCAGGACGGGGCTGTGTGTGAGCTGGAGATCCAGGAACTGGTTGTGGCGGACGCCGGGGAGTACTCGTGCGTGTGCGGGCAGGAGAGCACGTCAGCCACACTGACCGTCAGGGGTAAAGACCATGTGTGGCCATGTGAGCCAATAGCTTGGTGTCTGCAGAGACCACCGTCTGCTCTGTAGGGCTGTGTGGCTGGGTCTCTCCTTGAGCATCTCCCCGCTGTGGCTGCGGCCAATTTCATGTCCTGATATTTGTGTCCAGTCCTTTGTCTCCTCTGTTCCTCTCCTCAGTTTGCCTCTGTCACCGTCTGTGCATTCATTCTCATTTACACGTGGCCCTTTGCAGCTTGTGTGGTCCTTGTGGGTGTCCTTGTCCTGGACACAGAGTCCGCAGACAACCTTAAGTTCTCTGTGTCACTGTGACCCCCCCACAGCCCTGCCCGCGAAGTTCACAAAGAGTCTGAGGAAGGAAGAGGCCATGGAAGGGGCCACAGCCACACTGCACTGCGAGCTGAGCAAGGCAGCCCCTGTGGAGTGGAGGAAGGGGCTCGAGACGCTCAGAGCTGGGGACAGAGTCAGCCTGAGGCAGGACGGGGCTGTGTGTGAGCTGGAGATCCGAGGTCTGGCTGTGGCAGATGCCGGGGAGTACTCGTGCGTGTGCGGGCAGGAGAGCACGTCGGCCACACTGACCATCAAGGGTAACAACAACTGTGACCAAGCAGAGCCCTGTTTTGGTGTCCGGTTACTTGTTTCATGACATCTGCCTGGGCTCATTCCATGTTCTCCGCTGTCTCAGTGTCATTCTCTTCCCATAATTCCACAGAATCTCTTCCACCTTCCTGGCTGTTGTACAAACCATGAGAAACCAGCATCTAGGCCCCTTCTCATCCCTCATGTCACCACTGGTTTTGTTCTGTTTCCTGTCAGAGTCTGTGTCACCTCGTCCATCCAGTCATGTCCTGCCCCAAATTTCCCCACAGAATCTGTTTCATGTCTTTCCAGCCCTCCTGGCCTTGTCCACCAGTTTCATACACAGCCTCAGGCCTGAGGCGTCCATGAAAGTGGCACAGCCCTGCTGTTCACAGGCTGGCTGAGGGATGCTACCATGCACAATGTGACTGGGCACACCCAGCATGTGGCCCGTGTCCACATGGGTTTTATGTCTCCTCTGTGCTGTCCATGTCTTGTCTTATCCATGAGCTCATATCTGTGACTGTGCCCATGTCTTTCTGACTCCCAGCCCTGCCCGCCAAGTTCACAAAGGGTCTGAGGAAGGAAGAGGCCACAGAAGGGGCCATGGTCACGCTGCACTGTGAGCTGAGCAAGGCGGCCCCTGTGGAGTGGAGGAAGGGGCTCGAGACCCTCAGAGCTGGGGACAGAGTCAGCCTGAAGCAGGACGGGGCTGTGTGTGAACTGGAGATCCAGGAACTGGTTGTGGCGGACGCCGGGGAGTACTCGTGCGTGTGCGGGCAGGAGAGCACGTCGGCCACATTAACCATCAAGGGTAAAGTCTGCATATGGCCTCAGGGACCAGTGGCTTGGTGTCTGCACATTTCTACTCTGTCAACACCTGCTCCGTTTTAGCATCCGTGGGTTTATGTCTCCAACTTGGGTCCCCGAGCATCTCCCAGCTTCATCTCTCTGTCCAGAAGTCCTGATGTCCATGTCTAGTCCTTGTGTCTACTGTTCCTCTTGTTCCATTTGCCTTTGTTACCATCTGTGCATTTGTTCTCAAGTTCATGCCATGGCCAATAGCAGTTTGTGTGGTCCTTGTGAGTGTCCTTGTCCTAGACACACAGTCCCACGGACAATCTGAAGTTCTCTGTGTCACTCTAACCCTCCCCAGCCGAGCCTGCGAAGTTCACAAAGAGCCTGAGGGATGAGGAGGCCACTGAAGGGGCCACAGCCATGCTGCTGTGCAAGCTGAGCAAGGCGGCCCCTGTGTAGTGGAGGAAGGGGCTCGAGACCCTCAGAGCTGGGGCTAGAGTCAGCCTGAGGCAGGACAGGGACCTGTGTGAGGTGGAGATCCGGGAACTGGTTGTAGCAGATGCCGGGGCGTACTTGTGTGTGTGCGGGCAGGAGAGCACGTCGGCCACACTGACCATCAGGGGTGAAGACCATGTGTGGCCAAGCAGAGCCATGCTTTGGTTTCAGTTACTTGCTTCATGACATCTGCCTGCGCTCATTCCATGTTCTCCGCTGTCTCAGTGTCATTCTCTTCCCATAATTCCACAGAATCTCTTCCACCTTCCTGGCTGTTGTACAAACCATGAGAAACCAGCATCTAGGCCCCTTCTCATCCCTCATGTCACCACTGGTTTTGTTCTGTTTCCTGTCAGAGTCTGTGTCACCTCGTCCATCCAGTCATGTCCTGCCCCAAATTTCCCCACAGAATTTGTTTCATGTCTTTCCAGCCCTCCTGGCCCTGTCCTCCAGTTTCATACACAGCCTCAGGCCTGAGGTGTCCATGAAAGTGGCACAGCCCTGCTGTTCACAGGCTGGCTGAGGGATGCTACCATGCACAATGTGACTGGGCACACCCAGCATGTGGCCCGTGTCCACATGGGTTTTATGTCTCCTCTGTGCTGTCCATGTCTTGTCTTATCCATGAGCTCATATCTGTGACTGTGCCCATATCTTTCTGACTCCCAGCCCTGCCCGCCAAGTTCACAAAGGGTCTGAGGAAGGAAGAGGCCACAGAAGGGGCCATGGTCACGCTGCACTGTGAGCTGAGCAAGGCGGCCCCTGTGGAGTGGAGGAAGGGGCTCGAGACCCTCAGAGCTGGGGACAGAGTCAGCCTGAGGCAGGACGGGGCTGTGTGTGAGCTGGAGATCCAGGAACTGGTTGTGGCGGACGCCGGGGAGTACTCGTGCGTGTGCGGGCAGGAGAGCACGTCAGCCACACTGACCGTCAGGGGTAAAGACCATGTGTGGCCATGTGAGCCAATAGCTTGGTGTCTGCAGAGACCACCTTCTGCTCTGTAGGGCTGTGTGGCTGGGTCTCTCCTTGAGCATCTCCCCGCTGTGGCTGCGGCCAATTTCATGTCCTGATATTTGTGTCCAGTCCTTTGTCTCCTCTGTTCCTCTCCTCAGTTTGCCTCTGTCACCGTCTGTGCATTCATTCTCATTTACACGTGGCCCTTTGCAGCTTGTGTGGTCCTTGTGGGTGTCCTTGTCCTGGACACAGAGTCCGCAGACAACCTTAAGTTCTCTGTGTCACTGTGACCCCCCCACAGCCCTGCCCGCGAAGTTCACAAAGAGTCTGAGGAAGGAAGAGGCCATGGAAGGGGCCACAGCCACACTGCACTGCGAGCTGAGCAAGGCAGCCCCTGTGGAGTGGAGGAAGGGGCTCGAGACGCTCAGAGCTGGGGACAGAGTCAGCCTGAGGCAGGACGGGGCTGTGTGTGAGCTGGAGATCCGAGGTCTGGCTGTGGCAGATGCCGGGGAGTACTCGTGCGTGTGCGGGCAGGAGAGCACGTCGGCCACACTGACCATCAAGGGTAACAACAACTGTGACCAAGCAGAGCCCTGTTTTGGTGTCCGGTTACTTGTTTCATGACATCTGCCTGGGCTCATTCCATGTTCTCCGCTGTCTCAGTGTCATTCTCTTCCCATAATTCCACAGAATCTCTTCCACCTTCCTGGCTGTTGTACAAACCATGAGAAACCAGCATCTAGGCCCCTTCTCATCCCTCATGTCACCACTGGTTTTGTTCTGTTTCCTGTCAGAGTCTGTGTCACCTCGTCCATCCAGTCATGTCCTGCCCCAAATTTCCCCACAGAATCTGTTTCATGTCTTTCCAGCCCTCCTGGCCTTGTCCACCAGTTTCATACACAGCCTCAGGCCTGAGGCGTCCATGAAAGTGGCACAGCCCTGCTGTTCACAGGCTGGCTGAGGGATGCTACCATGCACAATGTGACTGGGCACACCCAGCATGTGGCCCGTGTCCACATGGGTTTTATGTCTCCTCTGTGCTGTCCATGTCTTGTCTTATCCATGAGCTCATATCTGTGACTGTGCCCATGTCTTTCTGACTCCCAGCCCTGCCCGCCAAGTTCACAAAGGGTCTGAGGAAGGAAGAGGCCACAGAAGGGGCCATGGTCACGCTGCACTGTGAGCTGAGCAAGGCGGCCCCTGTGGAGTGGAGGAAGGGGCTCGAGACCCTCAGAGCTGGGGACAGAGTCAGCCTGAAGCAGGACGGGGCTGTGTGTGAACTGGAGATCCAGGAACTGGTTGTGGCGGACGCCGGGGAGTACTCGTGCGTGTGCGGGCAGGAGAGCACGTCGGCCACATTAACCATCAAGGGTAAAGTCTGCATATGGCCTCAGGGACCAGTGGCTTGGTGTCTGCACATTTCTACTCTGTCAACACCTGCTCCGTTTTAGCATCCGTGGGTTTATGTCTCCAACTTGGGTCCCCGAGCATCTCCCAGCTTCATCTCTCTGTCCAGAAGTCCTGATGTCCATGTCTAGTCCTTGTGTCTACTGTTCCTCTTGTTCCATTTGCCTTTGTCACCATCTGTGCATTTGTTCTCAAGTTCATGCCATGGCCAATAGCAGTTTGTGTGGTCCTTGTGAGTGTCCTTGTCCTAGACACACAGTCCCACGGACAATCTGAAGTTCTCTGTGTCACTCTAACCCTCCCCAGCCGAGCCTGCGAAGTTCACAAAGAGCCTGAGGGATGAGGAGGCCACTGAAGGGGCCACAGCCATGCTGCTGTGCAAGCTGAGCAAGGCGGCCCCTGTGTAGTGGAGGAAGGGGCTCGAGACCCTCAGAGCTGGGGCTAGAGTCAGCCTGAGGCAGGACAGGGACCTGTGTGAGGTGGAGATCCGGGAACTGGTTGTAGCAGATGCCGGGGCGTACTTGTGTGTGTGCGGGCAGGAGAGCACGTCGGCCACACTGACCATCAGGGGTGAAGACCATGTGTGGCCAAGCAGAGCCATGCTTTGGTTTCAGTTACTTGCTTCATGACATCTGCCTGCGCTCATTCCATGTTCTCCGCTGTCTCAGTGTCATTCTCTTCCCATAATTCCACAGAATCTCTTCCACCTTCCTGGCTGTTGTACAAACCATGAGAAACCAGCATCTAGGCCCCTTCTCATCCCTCATGTCACCACTGGTTTTGTTCTGTTTCCTGTCAGAGTCTGTGTCACCTCGTCCATCCAGTCATGTCCTGCCCCAAATTTCCCCACAGAATTTGTTTCATGTCTTTCCAGCCCTCCTGGCCCTGTCCTCCAGTTTCATACACAGCCTCAGGCCTGAGGTGTCCATGAAAGTGGCACAGCCCTGCTGTTCACAGGCTGGCTGAGGGATGCTACCATGCACAATGTGACTGGGCACACCCAGCATGTGGCCCGTGTCCACATGGGTTTTATGTCTCCTCTGTGCTGTCCATGTCTTGTCTTATCCATGAGCTCATATCTGTGACTGTGCCCATATCTTTCTGACTCCCAGCCCTGCCCGCCAAGTTCACAAAGGGTCTGAGGAAGGAAGAGGCCACAGAAGGGGCCATGGTCACGCTGTGCTGTGAGCTGAGCAAGGCGGCCCCTGTGGAGTGGAGGAAGGGGCTCAAGACCCTCAGAGCTGGGGACAGAGTCAGCCTGAAGCAGGACGGGGCTGTGTGTGAGCTGGAGATCCAGGAACTGGTTGTGGCGGACGCCGGGGAGTACTCGTGCGTGTGCGGGCAGGAGAGCACGTCAGCCACACTGACCGTCAGGGGTAAAGACCATGTGTGGCCATGTGAGCCAATAGCTTGGTGTCTGCAGAGACCACCGTCTGCTCTGTAGGGCTGTGTGGCTGGGTCTCTCCTTGAGCATCTCCCCGCTGTGGCTGCGGCCAATTTCATGTCCTGATATTTGTGTCCAGTCCTTTGACTCCTCTGTTCCTCTCCTCAGTTTGCCTCTGTCACCGTCTGTGCATTCATTCTCATTTACACGTGGCCCTTTGCAGCTTGTGTGGTCCTTGTGGGTGTCCTTGTCCTGGACACAGAGTCCGCAGACAACCTTAAGTTCTCTGTGTCACTGTGACCCCCCCACAGCCCTGCCCGCGAAGTTCACAAAGAGTCTGAGGAAGGAAGAGGCCATGGAAGGGGCCACAACCGCACTGCGCTGCGAGCTGAGCAAGGCAGCCCCTGTGGAGTGGAGGAAGGGGCTCGAGACGCTCAGAGCTGGGGACAGAGTCAGCCTGAGGCAGGACGGGGCTGTGTGTGAGCTGGAGATCCGAGGTCTGGCTGTGGCGGATGCCGGGGAGTACTCGTGCGTGTGCGGGCAGGAGAGCACGTCGGCCACACTGACCGTCAAGGGTAAAGACTGCCTGTGGCCACATGGACTCATTTGGGTGCCATGGCCCTCTCCTTGTCTCCTGCATCCACACTGGGTACCCATGGGCGCTCCCTCCTCTCTTCCTTGAACAATTTCCCTCTCCTTTCTCCTTGCCTACCACTGTGTTGTCCAGTGTCTTGGTAGCTAGGTACTGATCTCCATCCAAATGATTTCCCTTGATCAGTTCTCATGGTAAAGACAGAATTCCAGCTTGTCCTTCTTCCTATCCTAATCTGTTTATTTTTTCCCCTTTCTAGCCTCTAGTCACGGTCTTAGGGGTCCGATTGCCTGATGGGACACAGCCCTGCCCATGGGCATCCTAAGTGGAGGCTGGCATGAGATTTGCCTGGTTAGATCCAGAGCTCCTCCCAAAGCTCCCACCATGGACCCTCCTTTCCTTTGAAGTGGACCCAGACCATGATGCCCTTTCCTATCCCAGTCTCCTGGGACCTGTGGCAATGAGTCCATTGGGCATCCAGACAGCTGGGGTGAAGCTGAGAGCCATGCCTGACCTAGGTTCTCAACAAGGTTGACTGGTGTAGGGGGCCTGTCTCCTGACTAGGCGTGTGTGGGGCTTGTCTCTTGGCTGGGTCTCTAGACTGACCCTGTCTCCCCTCTGCCCACCCACCCCACAGCCCCGCCGTTGGTATTCAGGGAGCCTTTGCAGAGCCTGCAGGCTGAGGAAGGCACAGGGGCCAGGCTACGATGTGAGCTGTCTGAGCCCAGGGCTGTGGTCTGGAGCAAGGGTGGCCTGGAGCTGCAGGCCGACGAGCGCCGGGAGCCACGGCAGCAGGGCTGCCTGGTGGAGCTGGTGCTGCGGGACCTGCGCTGGGAAGATGCGGGCGAGTACACCTGCACCTGTGGCTCCCAGGCCACCAGCGCCACTGTCACCGTCACAGGTGGGACCCAAGGTGGCCTCTGCCCTCTGCATAGGCCATGCATGCTTTGGGGGGCCCTCTGGGCTGCAGTTTTACTGGAGTCCAATCTGAGGGGACCCTGCCTCGGGCAGGGCTGGTGGGTGGACCTGACCAGATGTTCAGTTGACTCTACGTTCCCCCCTCCCCACAGCTGCACCCGTGCGGTTCCTCCGGGAACTGCAGGCCCAGGAGGTGGATGAGGGTGGGACGGCACGCCTGTGCTGTGAGCTGAGCCGGGCGGGCACCAGTGTGGAGTGGCGCAAGGGCTTGCTGCAGCTCTTCCCCTGTGCCAAGTACCAGATGGTTCAGGAAGGCGTGACTGTGGAGCTGCTGGTGCATGATGCAGACCAGGAGGACGCTGGACATTACACCTGTGACACAGGCCACGCACAGAGCACTGCCAGACTCTCAGTTCGCGGTGAGCTGCCCGCGGGTCCCTGCCTTCCCAGGGCCCCTCAAGACCCTGTGGAGTGGAGGCTGGGGTGCGTTGCTCAGCACTTCTAAGTCACCCTCTGGCCCCCCAGCCCCCAGGCCCATGTTCCAGACTGAGCTGCAGGACGCAGAGCAGGAGGTGGGCAGCCTGGCCCGGCTGTGCTGCCAGCTGAGTGAGGTGGAGCCTGGGGCCCCTGTGCAGTGGCTCAAGGAGGGTGTGGAGCTGCACACTGGCTCCAAGTACGAGATGCATCACCAGGGGGCCATGTGTGAACTGCTGATCCACGGGCTCGAGGCCAAGGATGCGGGCCAGTATGCCTGCGTGGTGGGTGGCCAGAAAACCATGGCCTCTGTCAAGGTCAGAGGTGAGCCTTTCCCTAATAGCTGCCCTGTGACCCCCTCCCCAGGTGCTATTCCAAGGGTGGCTCTCAGGCCCCAAGGTTACAAGCTCTCTCTTCTCATTTCGGCATCACTCCCCTGTCGACAGTGGGAAAAGGGAGTCTGTGGCCCCTGGGTGCTTCCCTGCCTCCTGCCCCTAGCCGGCAGGTAGGGCAGCTTGACTTGGGCTGTTCTCTCTGAGCCCCTGCCTGTCTGTCTGAAGGTCTTGCCTTCCTGATGTCCCAGCCAGGGCAGGGCTGGCCGTGGGGTGGGGATGGAAAGAGGCAGCTCCCCACTCTGCAGCCCCTTGCCTACTTCCTCCTAACAGAGATGCTTGAGCCCATCTTTGCCCCTAGGGGGTTTCTGTAGCAAGTGAGGTGATGGATGCTATGTGAGGCAGATAGAGGCCATGACAGGACAGGCGTGTGAGAGTATCGGGAAGGCTTCCTGGAGGAGGGAGAGTTAAAAGTTCACCTGGGTGCTCAGGCCTGACTGGTAAAGGGTCCCATCACCCACACCCCAGAGCCTGAGGTAACCATTGTGTGAGGCCTGGTTGACATGGAGGTGCAGGCTGACAGGGAGGTGGAGTTCAGCTGTGAGGTGTCGAGGGCAAGGGCCACAGCTGCCCAGGGGTGCCTCCAGGACCTGCCACTGCACAGCAGCAAGGTGGCAGAGGTGGTTGTGCAGGGCGACCACACCCACATGCTGCAGCTGAAGGGTGTGACATGAAAATGCAAGCTCAGTCTTCTTCCACGTGGGCCTCTACAAGTCCTCAGCCCAGCTCACTGTCCGTGGGAGTGGGTGAGGGTGGCTGCCCCTCTCAGCACACTCGGAGCCAAAATGTCCAGACCCTGTTGGGAGACAGAGGCAGACTGCAAGGGTCCCTGCTTTGGGGACTGGGAACTAGCCCCATGCATGGGTGGTTCTGAGGTGGCCCAAGATGCCAGGGTTGAGTGGTACCCTGTATGCTTATCTGTAGAAATTGGGGTGGGGTGCTGGGGGCAGACTCCAGAACTGGGAGGTGCTCCTGACAGTGGAGCATCCCAGCTGTTGAGGCTGATGCCACACTTCCCTTGGTGCAGCCCCCCAGGTGACCATTCTGGAGCCCCTGCAGGATGTGCAGCTCAGTGAGGGCCAGGATGCCCATTTCCGATGCCGGCTGTCCAGGGCCTCTGGCCAGGAGGCTCGCTGGGCCTTGGGAGGAGTGCCTCTGCAGGCCAACGAAATGAATGACATTACAGTGGAGCAAGGCACACTCCACTCGCTCACTCTCCACAAGGTGGGACCCTGGGACCTGCCTCCATCCACATGCTCCCAGGAGTGTGGGGGGAGAAGATTCCAACTCCCATTGGATTGGCCTGGGGAGTTGTCAGGAGACATGGTATGAACAGGCTGCCAGGCTGAGACCCCATCTTCGCTCCCACAGGTGACCCTCGAGGATGCAGGAACCATCAGTTTCCAGGTGGGCTCATGTAGCTCAGAGGCCCAGCTGAAGGTCACAGGTGGGCAGCCCCCTCCCACACCTGGCAAGGTGATGTCTCCATATCCCTCCCTAGTCAAAGAGCTGTTGGGGGGTGGTGTGGTCAGAAACCCAGGTCTTCCAGCAGTTATTTTGCCTTGGGGTGGCAATTTTCCAACCCCTGACTGCTAAAGCCATGAACTGGATAGCCCACTGAGGGGGGCTGGTGAAGATCAGCTTGGGAGATTCTGGTGTGCATGTGGGGTCCCTGTGTGGGGGTTAGTGCTGTCTGCAGGAGGGAGGTGGGGAGCCTGGCCATGGGGGCAGGGGGTTGGGCCCTAAGGTGGAAGCCCTCTGTATGGCTACTCCTATGGCACAGGTCATCTTAACACACATGTGCATACTTGACAGCTCCCAGGTGATGGTGCAGTAGCATACCTGTGACACGTGTACAGTTTTGGGTATAGTGTAGTTGGCCTCAGGCATGCAAACATGATTTCAAGAACCTTCAACTTAGATTATACCTTGTCTGCAGAGCTGGTTATTCTTGAGTGTCCCTCACCTGCTGTTCTACTCCTGGTTTTAACACCAGTCCCATCCATCTAACCAACTATCCACTATCCATCACCATTCATCCCTCATCCACCTACCCACCATCCATCCATCCACCATACTTCATAATTCATCATCCATCTATCCATCCATCCATCTATCCATCATCCATTCATCCAACACGTAGCATCCATTCATCATTGACCATCTATCCATCCATCCACCATCAATCCATCCACCATTAATTTCTATCTTCCTTCCATCCACCATCCATCTACCATTTACCTATCTATCACCCACCATCCATCCATCCACCAACATCCATCCATCAATCAATTCATCTATTCAACCATTTATCCATCCACGCATAAATCATCCATCTACCCAACCATTCATCTGTTCACCTATCGACTCATCCGTTCACCATCTACCATCCATTGAACAAACCTTCTAAGCCTCTACCCTTGTGTAAGTCTCGGATCTTCAGAGGGGCCAGGTGCAGTTCTGCCATCATGGAGCCCCCAATCCACTGGGATTATTGGACATTAGAGACAAAGCATGCCCTGGGTCTTCAGGGGTGAACAGATATGGCGAGTTCTGTGGCCTCTGGTGCTGGGAAAGACTCTGTGGTCTCTGGGATTGGGAAAGGCCTCAAGTTGAATGATGAGAGATGGGCAGTGTCCTAGGTATTGTGACCTGGCTGGGCCAGAAAAGGCTTTGTGTGTTCATCAGGGTGGTTGGTTGTGAGGGAGGACATGCAGCTGGGTTGGAACTTATGCAGGGTTGTGCCTTGACCCCTGTCAGCCAAGTCCCAGCCTGTGTCAGCTGACCTGTGTACAGACACCTGGCCATGTCCTTGGGGGAGGGAAATGGCATGGGGTGTCCTGATAGGTGTTATATGGACCAGCTTAGGTACAGTGCTGGAAGTGGGAATGGGGAGCTGGTGGAGCAGTCAGGGACTGTCAGATGTGCACTCTCAGAAGAGGGTTGGGGCAGGTGGAGGGCTGGGGCTGGAGTTTTGGTGGTGCATGCCCAGAAAGAGCTTGGGGAGGTTTCTGAGGAAGGCCTAGCTGGGGCAGGTGTGGGAACACAGATCAGGCAGCAGCCGGGTTGGGGAAGCCCCTGAGCTAGGGCCTGCTGTGTGCTGGGGCAAAAGTAGTTGCCATGGGCATTAGGGCCCTAGAATTTTAGGTCTGGGGACCACAGGTGACATCTGGCCATATGGCCTTCTGGGAATAGAAGAAGTATCTGCTTCCACACCTGCAGGGATGGAAGGCTTACTACCTGAGGCAGACCCCACCCGCTCAGAGTGGCAGCCCCACAGCCTCTTCTCCCCGCCCACCTCGTAGCCATGGGGCTTGGGACTTGTTCATTCTGATTGCTGAGGAGGCTGTGGACACATGCCTTCTGTGTATTTTTGTGAAACCAGGTGTATTCTGGAGAGGGGTGTGAGTGCAGGGACACTGAGCCCACTCTCTGTGAGTGGTTTGAATGTATCATTCCATGAGCAGGGTGGGATAGCTGGCCCGAGTTGATCTCTAAACCCCAGTGCCAGGGATCCCCAAAATGGTATACCCCCCACATAGTCCTGTGGGCCCAGGGCACCCAGCCTGCCCTCCTATTGCCCTCTTGTGCAGAGGCAGCGCCATGCCTGGTACGTGGCTTGCAGAATGTGGACGTCTTTGCGGGGGATGTGGCCACGTTCTCCTGTGAGGTGTCCTGTGCGGGTGGGCCCGAGGCCTGCTGGTGGCTGGATGGGACTCTGCTGCAGGACAGCCCCCAGAGTGCCATCTGCGTGCACGATGGGACGGTTCATTCCCTCACGCTGTCGGGCCTGGGGATTGCTGACTCAGGCACTGTCACCTACCGTGCAGGGCCCCTGGTCTCCACGGCCAAGTTGTTGGTCAAAGGTACCGGCCGATGGGACCCCGCCTGCACTAATGCTTCTGCCATCGCTGCTCCCGCAAGTTTCCTGCAGGGGTTTGGGGACTGGCATTGCTCCACACGTGCCATGTGTGGACACTCAGGCAGGCTGCAGTCCTGCTTCCTGGATGAGAAAGAATGCTTGGCTCAGAGCATGAAGCTGGGAGGCCAACTTCATGCCCACCTGCTCGTGGGATCCTGAGTGCTGGTGCCACCTGGTCGCCACTCTGTGGCTGCACCCATCTCAGGCATACACCCAGAGGGCAGCCTTCCCACCTTGCCCCAGCCTGCCCTATCCCTGCTCGTGGCTGCTTACACTGCTGTGGTTTGGGTTGGGGGTCTTTTCTCTTTTGGGTTGGGGAAGGCAGTGGGTTGCCAGGAACCCCTCAGTCCACTCCCAGTTGGGTGCTCCTGGGACGGCCGCTTGGTGTGGCTTCACCTGGCATGTTTGCAGATGGGTCTTCTCTGCACTGTTGAAGAGTAAATTGACATCTTCCCAGGTCCAAGGAGCAAACCATTTTTTGAGTAGGATTTTTCCAGGTGGAGATGGGATGGCGCCCCCTGGAGGGGTGGAGAAGCCCCTGAAAAAGGGACAAAGTGGGCTGGGGGTGCTGCGTGCCCAGCAGATGCTGAGGGCCCCTGAACTTTTAGGAGGAGGCATTGTGTCCCTGCTGGTGCCCCATGCTCCCCAGGCTCAGGGAGGAAAGGGCTCAGGAGGTCAGAGGGGCCAGGAGGGGACAAGTGGATGGAGGCCGTCAGCCATGGGTGGGGTGTGTAGGGGCAAGGCTTGCACTATGTGGAGGGTCCTGGGCCACCATGGCCAGTTCCTTTCCTGCCAAAGCCCCTCGCTTGCTTGCTGATGAACTGCTGCTGCTGACCGCAGAGGGCGGGTAGGCGCTGGTCACACGGCTCAGGCTTACACGTGCCCGGCGTGTTGGCCGACAGATCCTGCAGTGGAGGTGGTCAGTGCCATGCAAGACCTGGCGGTGGAGGAGGGTGGCCCAGCCGAGCTCCTCTGCCAGTACTCACGGCCAGTGCAGGCCACGTGGAAGATGGACGAGCAGGAGGTGCGCGCCGACGGGCGTCGCGTCATCATAGAGCAGGACTGGACCGTGGCCAGGCTGTCCTTCAGACCAGCCTTGCCCTGCGACAGTGGCATCTATTCTTGTGAGGCTGCGGGCACCCGAGTGGTGGCTCTGCTGCAAGTGCAAGGTGAGGCCGCCCAGCAGGCAGCCCAGGCCTAGCAGGCTTCGGCATGGCCAGCCAAGATGCAATGGTGGAGCATCGGGCAGGGGCAGCCAGCAGAGTGTGACCATGCCAGTACTGGAAAGATGAGATCTGAGCAGTAGGTCCTGCTGAAGCTGGCTGAGCCCTGAGCCCACCCATCCAGACCCCACCCTTCCTAAAGCAGCCTGAGAACACAGGGTGGCTGGACAGACCCTGGGCAGAGACTACACCTAAAAGAATCTGCATCCGAAACACTGGGGAGGTAGAGGCAGGCAAGGAAGCAGCCTCCGGGCAGGTGAGCAAGCAGGCCTGGGGCCACAGGACCCTCCGCAGGGCTCTACGTGGGGCTCTGTCCCCACATCCTGGGCTCAGATCCCAGCTCTGCCCCTTCCCAGGCTGTTGCTTGGATGGTGCACCAAGCCCCATGTCCTTGAAAGGATATGCTGTTGGGGAACCAGGAGCAGGGGACAGTGGGCTGCCCCACTGTGTGGAAGGGAGCATTGTTTGGCTGAAGCCGCTTGATCTTTGGGAAAATCTGGACTGTCCCTGGTGTTGAGTGAGCTGGAGAGTAGAGACAGTTGTCAGGGCCATCCAAGCTGGATAGCAGGTGTGAGCAGGTGAGACCAGTCTCCCACAGGCCACACGCGGTCTTCCCCCCCGCTCCCTGCCACCCATTCCCTCACTTGTTCAACAACTAAATTTTGTAAACACTTTTTTGGGGCACCTGAGAGCACATCAGGGAACAGACAAAACTCCCTCCATTCACGGCAGCACCCCTGACATCCTCATTGGAAATGTGATTGGAGCAGTGTGTCCCCAGCCTGGGGGGTGGGTCTGGGGCTCATGGACATCTGGGTAGAGGCTTCAGCCACAGGCTGGAGAAGGAGCAGAGTAAGGAAGTGGGGACAGCAGGCGCTAGGGGGCTTGCTGCTGCTTTAAAATCTGGGCGTTTATCTAACACCATGGTGACATCCTTGGGTAGGAAGCAAGGGTGAGCTCCAGCGGTGACGTCACTGCCGCCCCCTCCTGTCTGTCAGCTGGCCCTGATCACGCCATCCAGCAGAATGGAGTCAGACGCCTAAGTCGCTGTCAGCTCTAACGGGAGGAGAGGGGCTGGGCCAAGGGGGAGTCTACTCTGTTGTGGGAGGGGGATGTGGGTGGCCCAGCAGGTCCTCTGTTTTGAAACACCCTCCCCACTTCATTTCCTGGGCCCCTGTCCACAGCAGACACCCTTGCCTATGGCATGGGCCTGGCCTCTAACCGAACTGGGAGGGTGCATCCTGGCTGTGTGTGGGTTCAGTCTGAGGCACGTATCCAGACAGCAGTTGGGGCTGTGGGCTCGGACCACCAGCTCAGTGACTGCAGTGGCTCCTTGCTGTCGTGTGGGTCAAACTCAGACCGTTCCTAGCATCCAGGCCAGCCCTGGGTCACCTGAAGCTCCTCTCCTGCCTGATCTCACCACCTGGCCCCTTGCATCCTTCACCCCGCTGGCCTGACTCCCCGCTGTCCCCCATGAATCCCTCCTTCATCCCCATTGCAGTGTCCCCTCTTGTCACTCCTCTTGGCTGGATGCCTGTCCTGAAAACGGTGCTAAAGGTGGCAAGCCTCACAGTCAGGCACTGAGTTCATGGCCTCCATGGAAAACGCATGGCCATTTATTATAGACTCTCGGACTTTTTAGGAGAGAGCCAGAGCGGGCTGGGGAATATGGGCAGAGGTCTCTCTGGTCCCAGCGAGTGAGAGTAGCAGCCCAGCAGGTCTGATAGCACTGGCCTGGAGACCGAGGAAAGGGGGACAAGTAGAGCCCCACCTGCAGCCAGGGCAAGGGTGGCAGCACCTGTGAGGCTTCTCACCTGTGAGGTGGGGGAGACCCCCATCCTGACTCTAGCGTGGTGATGGTGTGGAGGTGGGCAGGGCCTTGGGAGGACATGCATGAAGGCTCCACGTGGACATCACTGGGCTCCCTCCTGGTGGCCCGCTGTTTGGCCCTATGTCACGGGGGCATTTCTATGCGGCCTGGGCAGTCAGGGCTCCCAAGCCCTGAGCCATCCCTCCATCCCCCAGCCAAGAATACAGTGGTGCGTGGCCTGGAAAACGTGGAGGTGCCCGAGGGGGGCGAAGCGCTATTTGAGTGCCAGCTGTCCCGGCCAGAGGTGGCTGCACACACCTGGCTGCTGGATGACCAGCCCGTGCTCAGCTCAGAGAACGCTGAGGTGGTCTACTTCGAGAACGGTCTGCGGCACCTGCTGCTGCTCAAAAACCTGCGGCCTCAGGACAGCTGCCGGGTGACCTTCCTGGCTGGGGATGTGGTGACCTCAGCGTTCCTCACCGTCAGAGGTGGGTGTGTGGGTGGGGGGGAGGGTCTCTGCCACCCCTCCCACTGGATACTCTGCTGAAGGGATGAGGAGGGGTGGAGCTGGGCCTGCAGGTTGGGCAGGTCCCTCAGACCCTTCCCGCTATGGGATAGGGGTGTGGCCATGGGTCTCTGAGACCCCTTCCCACCAGATGCCCGGGTGCAAGGAGAACTGGTGGCCACAGGGGGCGTGGGTCTCTCAGACCCCTTCCACCGGATACTGCCTTTATGGGGGGAGGGTGGGCAGAGTGGGGAGGGCTGTTAAGGGGGGCTGGTGGCCTCTGAGGCTCCATCCCACCTGAGGCTTCGAATTTGGAGAACAATGATCTCAGAGATCAGATCTCTAAGACTCCTCCCACCTGAGCTGGGCCACGACTGGGTAGCTGGGCTCAGAGGTAGAGGGAGGGGTGAGGGGGAAAGGTCTCCCAGCACCAAGAGGCCACCATCGTGGTCCCGAGCTCACACCCTGGCCCCACCCTCAGGCTGGCGCCTGGAAGTCCTGGAGCCCCCGCGGGATGCGGCCGTGGGGGCAGGAAGGCAGGCCCACTTCAGCTGCACGCTCAGCGAGGTGGTGCCCGTGGGCGAGGCAACCTGGTACATCAACGGGACTGCAGTGCAGCCTGACGACGTGGACTGGATGGTGACCGCAGATGGCAGCCACCACACGCTGCTGCTGCGCCGCGCCCGGCCGCACCACGCCGGCGAAGTCACCTTTGCTGCCCGCGATGCCGTGGCCTCTGCGCAGCTCACCGTGCTGGGTGGGTGGCTTGGGTGCTGGACTCTCTCATGGGTGGGTAGGGGCGGAGGTTCCAGCTCCAGAAGCTACTGCAGGCTCTCCGTGTCCCCCCACCCAGGCGCACAACCCTCGCTCCTGGAGACAGGAGCCCAGGCACCTGTCTGCTCACAGGCCTGGGGGGTGATCTGTCCGAGCCCTCACTGCACCCCAGAATCAGACCCTAGGGCGGAGGGGCTGTGCCCCATATGAGAAAATGGATACCAAATTGACCGCCCTCCCCTGCAGGCCTCCCGGATCCCCCGGAGGACGCCGAGGTGGTGGGGCGCAGTGACCACTCCGTGACGCTGTCTTGGGTGGCCCCCACAAGCGATGGCGGTGGCGGTCTCTGTGGCTACCGGGTGGAGATGAAACCATCGGCCACTGGGGAGTGGCAGCTGTGCCACGAACTGGTGTCCGAGCCGGAGTGCATTGTGGATGGCCTGGCCCCTGGGGAGACCTACCGCTTCCGCGTGGCGGCTGTGGGCCCTGCAGGCGCCGGAGAGCCCGTGCACCTGCCCCAGACAGTGAGGCTCGGTAGGTTGCTGCCCTGGTCCTGGTGGATAAGGGTGGGGGGTCCAGCCTGGAGCACTCGGCCTCCTTAAGCCAGAAGAAGGTCGGCATGTCCTTACTGATGCGCGCATCCTCAGCAGAGCCCCTGGGACCTGCGCCCGCGCCCGCGCCCCTAGCTCTGGAGTGCCGGCAGGTGGCGGCCGGCCAGGATTTGCGTCTGGATTGTGAGGTGGTGGAGGCTGGAGAGGTTGTCTGGCTGAAGGGAACGGAGCGCATCCAGCCTGGGGGGCGCTTCCAGGTCCTTTGCCAGAGTGGGCGACAGACGCTGGTGATTCGGGACTTCTCAGCAGAGGACCAGGGCGAGTACCGCTGCAGCCCTGCCAGGGATCCCATCTCTGCTGCTGCCGTGGCCTTCCAGGGTGCGTCCTCCAGGGCCCAGCATGCGGGAGTGGAGGAGTTGGGGGAAACCCTGGGGTGGGGGGGACCCCCACAGCAAGGGGTCCACTTGGGGAGTTTGCCTCACACCAAGGGAAACTGAGGCTTGCTGGGGAGACGCACAGACCCTGCATGGCTCAGTCTTATGTCCGAGCCCATATCTCTAGCGTCTTAGGTTGCACCCCCTCCCTGAATGTGATCCTGGCCATCACGGTGCTTGATACCCACTGCTGGTCCCTTAAGTCCTCAGGCTTCTGTGCTCTGAGTCCCCCTGCACTGTGTCTCCTCCCCACTGCATGTGAACCTCCCCATGACCTCTGAGCATCCCCCCCTCACTCTGAGGGCTGAGGCTGAGCAGGGGAAGCTGAGGCCCAAGGAAAGTGGTTTGGAGCCTCTGAAACCTTGTAAAGGCTGTGCGATCAGAGCTCTCCAGAAGCCCGGATGGACAGCAGAGGCCTATTGAGGGGAACCACAGTCGGCAGCCCAGTTCCCACCTGGCTGACCAGTCTCCTGCTGTCCGCAGTGGTGCTGACACCAGGATCCAGAGATGAGGTCCCTGCACAGCCCAGCCTGCCTCCTGAGGCGGCCCAGGAGGGTGACCTGCACCTGCTGTGGGAGGCCCTGGCTCGAAAGCGCCGCATGAGCCGCGAGCCCACGCTGGACTCCATCAGCGAGCTGCCTGAGGAGGACGGGCGCCTGCAGCGCCAGCGGCGGGAGGCAGAGGACCTGGCCCCTGACCTATCTGAGGACTACTCCACAGCTGACGAACTGGCACGCACTGGTGAGGCCGACCTCTCACACACCAGCTCTGACGACGAGTCCCGAGCAGGCACTCCTTCCCTGGTCACCTATCTCAAGAAGGCTGGGAAGCCTGGCACCTCTCCACTGGCCAGTAAGGTGAGCCTCCATCGTGGCCTGCAAGGGAGGCTTGGGTGTCTCAGATCTTTACCACTCGTTGTCCATCCAAGCATCATCTTATTCACCCATTCACCATCCACCGACCCATCCATTCAGTAAGCCTTTGTTCATCCATCTGTCATCATCCATTTATCCATCCAACAGCCATCCACTTATCCATTCATGCATCTACCACCACCAACCCATCCATCCATGCACCTCCATTTATCACCATCTATCCACACATTTCACCCATCTGCCCACCCATCCACCATTCAACCATCCATCCATTTACTCGCTGTCCATAGGTCTATACCACCCATTTATCCATCCATCCATCCATCTGCCATCCACTTAACCACTTATCTATCCAAGGTAGTGCAGCTGCCAGCAGCGGAGGCAGAGTGGCCTGCTGGCGCTGGGATCAGACTGGGTTCTGCCTCCTGCCTACCCCGGAGGCCCCTGCCCATCCTTTCCCTGACCCAGGCCTTGGTTTCCCTACCCTCTGTGCACACAGGTTGGGGCTCCAGCAGTCCCTTCTGGAAAGCTGCAGAAGCAGCAGAAACAGCCAACCACAGTGTGCCCGCCACCAGGAGACCTGAGTATTGAGGACCTCAGTGACCCATCTCTGGACAAGGCAGCCATGAAGATCCAGGCTGCCTTCAAGGGTTACAAGGTGCGGAAGGAGATGAGGCAGCAGGAGGGGCCCGTGTTCCGGAGCACATTTGGAGACACTGAGGCACAGGTTGGGGACACCTTACGTCTAGAGTGTGTGGTGTCCAGCAAGGCAGACGTGCAAGCTCGTTGGCTGAAGGATGGAGTGGAGCTGACGGATGGCAGGCACCACCACATTGACCAGCTCAAGGATGGCACCTGTTCTCTGCTGGTCGCTGGCGTGGGCCATGCAGATGCGGGCTGCTACACCTGCCAGGTGAGCAGCAAGTTTGGCTGTACGGTCCACAGTGCCCACGTGGCTGTCAGCGGGACGGAGAGCGAGGCTGAGAGCTCCTCTGGTGGAGAAGTGGATGACGCCTTCCGCCGGGCAGCCCGGCGGCTGCACCGCCTCTTCCGCACCAAGGGCCCAGCTGAGGTTTCGGAGGAGGAGATCTTCTTGAGTGCCGATGAGGGCTCAGGGGAGCCTGAGGAGCCTGGGGACTGGCAGACGTACCGCGAGGATGAGCACTTGGTTTGCATCCGCTTTGAGGCACTGCCTGAGGCCCGTCGGGCGGCCACCCACTTCCAGGAGATGTTCAACATGCTAGGCATTGGGGTGGACATCAGCCTGTTGGAGCAGGGACCCCGGGGGGTGGAGATACGCATCGCCAAGGTGGCCCTTGCCCCCGCAGTGCCTTTGGAGCCAGTGCCCAGCTTGCGGACCACAGAGGCTGGTGAGTCTGTGAGCTACCCGGAGTGGGATAGGGCGGGAGAGGAGAGGAGAGGCTGGTGCATGACCAGGGTCAGCTGAGAGGTCAAGGAGTTGGCTGGGCCCCAGCTTCTGGCTCTTGGCAGATGCTGCCCACTGAGGTTGGCAGAGCCCACCTGGCAGAGCCCAGGTGGATGGAGCTCCAGCTCCACCCAGTTCTGCCTGTTATTGTCAGAGTTTCAGCGTTCTCATTTGTGCGCTGGCTATGGGAATGCTGACTTTTGTTTGTTTTTTTCTCCATGAGGGTTTGAGATGCAACCTGTATAAAAGGTGGGGCTCCATGTGGTCCAGTCTGCACCCCATTTCCTGCTCCAGCAACAAAAATTAATTAAAAAGCCACATCACTGTTTACTTGTATGTCCCTAGAAATGGCAGAAGAGGTGTCCTTAACCCACAGTGTTGTGCCTTGAAAATTTCCCTCTCCATTCTGAGCGCCAGGCCTCAACCCTGGACTCCCAGCCATAATGCCTTCGTCCTCCCTCCACTTCCCCTCCTCCATGCCTCCTGTCTGCTGTCCCTCTGGCCACAGGGTGACTTGGGAGCCAGGCTGACAAAGGGAGGACTCCCCTAAAGCCGTGGTCGGCAAACTAATGAGTGTGGCTCTTCCTAAGCCTTAGGAGTACCCTAATTAAGTTAATAACAATGTACCTACCTATATAGTTTAAGTTTAAAAAATTTGGCTCTCAAGAGAAATTTCAATTGTTGTACTGTTGAAATTTGGTTGTTGACAAATGAGTTTGCCGACCACTGGTCTAGAGAATGGGGAGGAGGGAAGAGCTCATAGAGCAGAGACAGTGCTGTTTAGCCGCTTAGTCTGTGCGCGCTCTCCCTTGAATGGGGGCCTTGTGGGTCACCCGTGTGCACTGCTGCAGCCCAGGTGATTGGGCACGGGGGCTGCTACTAACTTGCACACCCTACCTGTCCCTCCCAGCCCCAGTGTTCCTGACTGAGTTGCAGAATCAGGAGGTGCTGGACGGGTACCCTGTGAGCTTCGACTGTGTGGTGACAGGCCAGCCCGTGCCCAGCGTGCGCTGGTTCAAAGATGGGAGGATCCTGGAGGAGGATGACCACTACATGATCAGTGATGACCAACAGGGCGGCCACCAGCTCATCATCACAGCTGTGGTGCCTGCAGACATGGGTGTCTACCGCTGCCTGGCTGAGAACAGCATGGGTGTGTCCTCCACCAAGGCTGAGCTCCGAGTGGACTGTGAGTGTGGCTGGCCTGCTTTGCTGGCCTAGGGTGGGTGGCTCAGGAGTTCCTGGCTGGGAGGGGCAGTGCTGGGTTGGATGATGTCTTGTGGCTGATGGAGAGCTCTCTGGGAGTCTCTTGGAGTAGGGATAGGGGCCTTAACTCTTTGAGAAGTGTCAGGGCTGAGGAGGGACCCAGAAAGGCTTGGAGGTGTCCTGGGGCATGGTGGGTGACTAATGGCACTGTGGGCAATAAGAAATATGTACTAGGTCTCATCCCTGGTTCCTGCTCAGAGCTCTTAAATCTCTTAAAATTCCGAAGTGACAAGTCACTAAAGCAGTGACTCCTGGAGGGCCTCTAGATGGCTTCAGGATGGAGGATGGTCATAGAAAAGACCACATCATGGACCCTATAAATATGTCTAACTGATTTTTTAAAAATATATTTTTATTATTATTTCAGAGAGGAAGAGAGATAGAAACATCAATATTGAGAATCATTGATCAGCTGCCTCCTACACATCCCCTGCTGGGGATGGAGGCTACAACCTGAGCATGTGTCCTGACCGGAAGTCGTACTGAGACCTCCTGGTTCATAGGTCAATGCTCAACTGCTGAGCCACGCCAGCTGGACATGTCTAACTGATTTTTGACAAAAGTGCAAAAGCAGTTGAGTGGAGTAAAGTTTCAAAGATGGTGCTGGAGTTATTTGGACATTTATAAGAAAATAAGAACTTAGACCATATATGAAAATTAACTCAAAATGGATTACATGCGTAATGTGAATATAAAACTTTAGAAAAACAATAGGAGGAAATCTTCAGTACCTAGAGCTAGGAAAGATCTTTGTATACTTGACTGGCAAAAGAAAAAAGTAGTAAAATGGACTTCATCAGAGTTAAAATCTTTTGCTGGTGTGGAGCAATGAATTATTTCTTAAAAATTGATTTTAGAGAGCGGAAGGGAGAGAGAGAGACAGAGAAGCATTGATGTGAGAAATATTAATTGCTTGGTTGCCTCCTTTATGCACCCCCATTGGGGATCAAACCCACAACCTGGGTATGTGCCCTGACCAGGAATTGCAGCTGCCACCTTATAGTGTATGGGAAAATGCTCTAACCAAATGAGTCACACTGGCCAGGGAGAGAGAATGAAATTCTACAGGCTGAGAGAAAATATCCACAAACCATATATTTTGTGAAGGACTTTATCTAAACTATATAAAGAATGCTCAATTTTAAATAGAAAAAAAAATGCTTAAAAATCTAATTAGAACAGGAGCATGTGCAGACATTTCAGGGGAAAGGACACAGAGATGACAAATAAATGTGTCGAAGGTCTTCCACACATTAACCAACAGGAAAATGCAAGCCAGGACCCTAGCAAAACATCCCTGCACACAATGGAATGACTAACATAAAAACTGTGCTGCCACCACATGCAGGTGAGGGGCCAGAGAAATGGGACCCTTGTACACTGCTGGTGGGTGTCAGTGTAAGAAACATTCAAACCTGTACAGAATTTTTGTGAGTATTTGAACCAAACTGCCAGGATTTCAACAGATTGAGATAATGCTCCAGAGAATGGCAGTTTTACACATTATTTTATACATTATAATCAAAGGAGACGTAAATGGGTTACATGAAATTCATTGGTGATAGATTAGGGAGAAGGGAGAAAGCAAGAGGGGGACCTCTGGGATTGGATACCAATAAAATGATAGACATATACATCTTTTAGGTAGGTGGGTACTGGATAGTTATAGTCAACAATTAACATGATAAAAGCAACACTCAGAGGATTTGTAGTCTCTGCTCTGGTGCATTGGTTGTGCCCTGAGGGGTCCAGAAAAAAGAGGAGTTACCCTGACATTCCAAAGGTATGTTATCGTAGATGCAAAGGACAATAGACAGGCTCAGTCAAGGTAAGATTGACTTTTGTGAGGGAAGATCCTAGCCTAGGACATGATTACCCACCATAAACTGCTTTTAGTTTAAAAGTTTTAATTTCAGACCATCCTTTGTGGTTACTTTAGGTCTTTGATTTTGCAAGATCGTCACACCTTCCCTGAGCTTGTCAGGTAGCATGTAGCACCTTTTCATCCACATGGGAGTGGAAAATGGTGCAGCTACTCTGGATCATGGTAGGGAATTTTTTATAAAATGAATCATGTACTTACCATATGACCCAACCATCATTTTGTTGGGTGTTTATTCAAGAAATGAAAACTCAAATTCATAACACAATCTATACCCAAATGCTCATAGTAGCTTTATTTCTAACTAGAGGCCTGGTGCACAAAAATTTGTGCACTCGGGAGGGTCCCTCACCCCAGCCTGTGCCCTCTCGCAGTCTGGGACCCCTCGGGAATGACCACCTGCTGGCTTAGGCCCACTCCCCGGGGGACTGGGCCTAAGCTGGCAGTCAGATATCCCTCTGGCAGCCCAGGAGCCTTCGGGGGATGTTCACTTGCCAGCGGGGAGCAGGCCTAGCTGCAGTCGAGCATCCTTAGCATTGCTGAGGAGGCAGGAGAGGCTCCCACCATCACCGCTGTACTGGCAGCTGTCAGCCTGGCTTGTGGCTGAGCAGAGCTCCCCCTGTGGGAGCACACTGACCACCAGGGTGCAGCTCCTTCATTGAACATCTGCCCCCTGGTGGTCAGTGTGTGTCATAGTGACCAGTGATTCCCAATCGCTCTGCTGTTAGGGTCAATTTGCATATTACCCTTTTATTATATAGGATAGAGGCCTGGTGCATGGGTGGAGACCAGCTGGTTTGCCTTGAAGGGTGTCCCGGACCAGGGTGGGGTCACACTGGGGTGCCTGGACAGCCTGGGTGAGGGGATGAGGGCCGTTTTCAGACTGGCCATACCCCCTTCAGTGTGGGGGTCCCTGCTGGGGTGCCTGGCCAGCCTGGGTGAGGGGCTGAGGGCTGTTTGCAGGCTGGCCACACCCCCTTCAGGGAGCAGGGTCCTGCTAGGGTGCCTGTCCATCCTGGGTGAGGGGCTGATGGCTGTTTGCAGGCTGGCCAAGCCCCCAGTGGGGACCCTTACCCCATGAGGGTGTGGCCAGCCTGGGAAAGGGGCTGATGGCTGTTTGCAGGCTGGCCACAGCCCCTTCAGGGTGGGGGTCCCCACTAGGGTGCCTGGCCAGGATGGGTGAGTGGCTGATGGCTGTTTGCTGGCTGGCCACAGCCCCTTCAGGGTGGGGGATCCCACTGGGGTGCCTGGCCAGCCTGGGTGAGGGGCTGAGGCTGTTTTCAGGCTGGCCACACCCCCTTCAGGTTGGAGGGTCCCTGAGGGAGGGATCCCTCTTTGTAGCTGCTTCTTCTCTGGTTTTCTGTCCTGTGACTCCAGCTGCCTTCTGTCTCCTCAACTCAGGGCCTGCCTGGCTCTGCCTCAGCTTCCTCTTCTGGGCCTGAAGGCAGAAAGCTGGGGCAATCACAGGGCTCACCATTGTTTCCTGTCTGTAAGGGCTCAGTGTCCTTGCTTAATGCTCATTGTCTTGAAACCATTCTGATGATTCTGTACCCAATTCCAAAGTGTGTGGGCTTTCTCTACAGCAAGCAATTCTCGCACACCAGCTTGGTGTTCTATAATTTTACTCAGTTTGACATTATCTACTTGAAGATAGCGTCAGACCCCACAGGTTAAGGGCTCAGGACCACAAGAGTGAAAGGGTTCAGAAGCCAATGGTAAGTCCAAGTTGTCACCTGTGCTTCTTTGTATCGGAGGTTCTCACAGCCATCTCCTCGGGTTCCATTAATTTGCTAGAGTGGCTCACAGAACTCAGAGAAACATTTACTTATGAGGTCACTGTCTTAATGTAAAAGTTATAACTCAGGAACAACCAGGTGAAAGAGATGCACAGGACAGGGTATGGGGAAGGGGGAGGGGCTTGCATGCTCTCTGAGTCCAGCACTCTCCCTGCAGCTCCACATGCCCACCAACTGGGAAACTCTCCAAATTCCCATCCTTTTGGGTGTTCCTGGAGGCGCCATCACACAGGCACAATTGATTCAACCTCCAGCCCCTCTACCTTACCTCGAGGGACTGAAGCTTTCAACCCCCTAATCACATGGTTGCTTGTCCTGGCAACCAGCCCTGTCTAAGGAGCTTTCCAAAAGTCACATCCTATATAATAAAAGAGAAACATGCAAATTAACCATCCCTCTGCTATGCTCAAGCCATGCCCACCAGCCACACCCACCAGCCAATCAGGAACAAGTATGCAAATTAACCCAACTAAGATGGCGGCAGCCACGGAGCTGGAGCGAGCAGAAGGCTTGGGTTGCCTCCGGTGATGGAGGAAGCCAAGCTTCCTGCCTGCCCTGGCTGGCCCTGGGCTCTGCTCAAGACTACAAAGTTTCAATTTAGAAGATAAAAAAATCCCAGATACCTGCTTCCAGCTGGCCGTGGTCTCCGCTCAAGGAGGGGCTTCCAGCCGGACCTGGGCTCCGCTCAAGGCTACAAAGTTTCAATTATAGAAGATAAATAAATCCCAGGAAAAAAAAGGAAAAAGAAAAAAAGAAGAGGCTGGGAGCTTGGGTCACCAGGGGGCGTGGCCAGCCTGAAAACGGCCATCAGCCCCTCACCCAGCTGGCCAGGCACCCCAGCGGGACCTCCACCCTGATCCAGGACACCCTTCAGGGCAAACCAGCCGACCCCCACCCGTGCACCAGGCCTCTATCCTATATAATAAAAGGGTAATGTGCAAATTGACCCTAACAGCAGAACGATTGGTCACTATGACACACACTGACCACCAGGGGGCAGACGCTCAATGAAGGAGCTGCGCCCTGGTGGTCAGTGCGCTCCCACAGGGGGAGCTCTGCTCAGCCACAAGCCAGGCTGACGGCTACCAGCACAGCGGTGGTGGCGGGAGCCTCTCCTGCCGCCTCAGCAGCACTAAGGATGTCCGACTGCAACTTAGGCCTGCTCCCCACTGGCCAGTGGACATCCCCCAAGGACTCCTAGGCTGCCAGAGGGATGTCTGACTGCCAGCTTAGGCCCGATCCCCTGGGGCGTGGGACTAAGCCAGCAGGTGGACATCCCCCGAGGGGTCCCAGTCTGTGAGAGGGCACAGGTCGGGCTGAGGGACCCCCCACAAGTGCACAAATTTTTGTGCACCGAGCCTCTACTTATTAACATAAACTCAGGTGTGCATACTTTGTTTCACGTATTTTGTTTGTTTTAATTGTTTCACCTGGAGGGTGTCTTAGTTCATGCTGCTCTAACAAAGCACTGAAGACAGGGTGGCTTATGAACAACAGAAATGTATTTCTGGGTTTTGGAGGCTGAAAGTCCAAGGGCCGGTGCCAGCACCATTGGATTCTTCTGAGTCATAGATAGCCCTCCTGGCTGTGTCCTCACACGGTGGAAGGAGTGCTGTGGGGTCCCTTTCATAAGGACACTAACCTCATTTCTAATGGCCCCACCCTCATGATCTTGTCATCCCCCAAAGGTCCCACATCCGAATGCTATCACCTTGGAGGTTAGGCTTCAGCATATGAATTTGGGGGCCACACCAACATCCTGTCCATAGCAGAGAGCAGATCCAGTCCCTGTTACACCATCATGACTATAAGTGGAAGCCCTCAGCTGAGGCCCAAATACACCAATCTCTGCCCCGTAGTGGGATGGAATTGGAAGATGTTGCCACTTACCCTGCCTTCCATTTGTGAAGCTCACAGTCACCCATATCTATAATTTGTTGGGTCTTGTAGTTAGTTATAGGCCTAGAACTTGGGCTGGTAACAGCCTGGGAGTGGGGAGGGGCCACAGGGCAGCTGTGTCCCTATGACTTCTGACTCAGGAGGGTAAGTGGCTCCAGGAACAGCTGTGCAGGGAGAACCAGGTGCCTCTGGGGTGGGGCTGTGCCCGGACGGAGGGAATGCAGCCTGGCTCCAGCTTCACTCTTCGTCCCCAGTGACCAGCACTGACTATGACACTGCCGCGGATGCCACCGAGACCTCGTCCTACTTCAGCGCCCAAGGCTACCAGTCCAGGTGGGGGCCGCACAGGGGCGGTAGTGCCCAGCAGGCTGGCAGTCCCCAGCCCTGGCATGGGGGTGGCCGTGCTGGCTTGGACCGACAGAATCCCAGTCCTGGAGGCTTCACCAAGGCCACGCGGTCTCTGTCCAGCATGTTAACAAAAGACCTCAGAAGTCATCCAGACTGACCCCACTCCCCTTGCGCTGGACCCCTCACCCATCCACATCATGCTGCCCTTTTCTGTTCCCTGCCAGTCGAGAGCAGGAGGGTGTAGAGTCTACGTCAGAAGAGGGACAATTACCCCAGGTGGTGGAGGAGCTGAAAGACCTCCAGGTGGCCCCTGGCACACGCCTGGCCAAGTTCCAGCTCAAAGTGAAAGGTGAGGGAGATAGGGCCGGAGGGCTGGGTGGGGTCTCCCACCAGTAGAAGTTAGGTGGTCACTGTGGCCTGGGGGGTCTCCAGGGATCCCCTCAAGTGGAGGATCCCCCCATCAGCCCCCAGCACCCACCACTACTCTCCCTGTGGTTTCAGGCTACCCGGTGCCCCGCCTGTACTGGTTCAAAGATGGGCAGCCCCTGACTGCTTCTGCGCACATTCGCATGGTGAACAAGAAGGCACTGCACAGCCTGGAGATCCTGTCGGTTACCAGCGAGGATGCCGGCCAGTACTCTGCCTATGTCAGCAACACTGTGGGTGCCGCTTACTCCTCTGCCCAGTTACTGGTCCAAGGTGGGTGCTAGGGGCTGATGTCCGCCGGTGTGACCCCCATGGCAGGCCTGGGGTTGGGCCCACGGTCTTCACGCAGGTGCAGAGGTGTGGTGGGAGGGCAGACACCTGCCTGCCTGCATTCCAGAAGGTGCTGGGTGTGGGAGTGGGAGGGTTCCTCAGAGCCCTCACCCTTGGAGCAGGCCCCGGGCCCACGCAGGACACACTGTCCTACTTCAGGTCTGACTTACCTGCCTCTTTCAGGCCCTAATGACCCAGAAAAGAAGCCGGCAGCAGGTGAGCCGAGTCCAGATGGAGGGAGGGCAGGAGGCTCAGTGAGGGTGGTGGGGGGATGCCCATTGGGTGGAGGGAGGGAGGAACCCTGGGCACAGGCTCCAGGGACAACCACTCAGGTGGGTGGGGGCTTGGGCCTGGGAGGAGGGGCAGAGCCTACCCATCACAGGACTGTGGCTCTCCACTTGTCACCAGCAGCCTCTTGTGTCTCCCCAGATGTGCAGCAACAGCTGGTGCCACCCCGATTCCTGGAGAAGTTCACCTCTAAGAAGGTGAAGAAGGGCTCCAGCATTACTTTATCCGTGAAGGTCAAAGGTAGGGCATCCTGTCCTCCCTCACTCAGGATCCCCAGAGAGGATCAGAGGCACCGCCCTTCTAGAATCTCTTCTCAATGGGGGCTGACTGTCCATCATCCACTCCTGCCCAGGTCTCCCCACCCCCACTGTGCACTGGCTGCGGGAGGAGGCCGAGCAGGTGCTCTGGATTGGCCAGGACACCCCGGGCTACACGGTGGCCAGCTCAGCCCAGCAGCACAGCCTGGTCCTGCTGGACGTGGGCCCACAGCACCAGGGCACCTACACCTGCATCGCATCCAACGCTGCTGGCCAGGCCCTCTGCTCCGCCAGCCTGCATGTCTCTGGCTGTGAGTGGGCGTGGGTGGCCTGTTGGGGATGGGAGGGAGCCACCCTCCCTGAGGACTGTCACCCCCTCTCTGAGACCCTGCCTAGACTCCTCCCTGAGCACAGGCCCCAGGGGCCAGCTCCCATCCCTGCCTGTGGGCTTACACCAGCAGGCCAAGACCTATAGCAGCCCCTGCTACTCCAAGCAATCTCTTCCTGGTTCCCTCAGCCCTTCTGTGGGCAGGTCCATCAAGTGTGGGCCCATTCCTGTCCCCACCAGTGGGGGGGGGGGCGCGAGGGGGTGTGGGCTACATTGGGATGCCGGGCACAGCCTTTCCTTGGGGCTCTGGATGGACAGGCCAAGGCCGTACGTAGGGGTGGCCCACACATCCCAGGCAGAGGTCCCCACAAGAATCATCTCAGCGGGTGGGGGTCATTCTGGTAGTCACCTGTTCTTCTGACAGTGCCCAAGGAGGCAGGATCAGCGGGAGAGACCGCTGCGGTGAAGGAGGCCCTCATCTCCACCTTTCTTCAGGGGTGAGTGAGGGCTCCGTCAGAGCTGATGGGGGTGCCTTGGAGTTCTAGAAGCCCTGGGAGGGGGCAGCACTGCTGCCAGGGAGGGAGCCCTATCCTGGACCGCAGCCTGACTCTGTCCCTTGCAAGCTGTGTGGCTTGGGCCAGCCCCTACCGCCCCCCCTCCCCCCAAAAAACAAAAACTCTGTGCCTCAGTTTCCCCATTGTGAAATGAGGGCTCCCCCGAGCCTGACTGTGGCATCTGGCCCACTGCCCTCAGATTCTTTCTGTCAGAGCTCCCACCCAAGGGTATGTGTGGTGGGTCCACCCCAAGCCCTCAAGATACCCCCACCCCCTTTAGGACCAAAGCCATCTCCGAACAGATGCCTGTGGATTTCACCAGCCTTGCTGGGCAGAAAGGTATGGGAGGTGCCCATGGCTGATTCCTAATTTGGGATGGGGTGTGGAGGAGGCTGCCTGGCCCCAGGTGTGGGCCCGATTCTGAGCTCTGGGCCCTGCCAGCTCTTGGCTCAGCTCTCATAGCCAGAGGCTGTGTGGATGCCCAGGTGCAGGGGGCTGCTGAGTCAGAGCTTGGGTGAGGGGCTCCGTATGTTCAGCCCTTTCCCAGGCAACTGCATAGGGCATTCTGGAAACTTGGCATGTTTTTACCTTCTTTATGGAAAATACTGAGTCTGCACAGAAGAGAGGACAGAGCCGTGTGCCCATCACCCAATTTAGGGTCACTTCTTGGATGATCTACAGCTACTGACTTTACCTGCCCTCCGCCCGCCCCCCCCCGCCCCCAGCAGCCCTCATCCACCCTTAACCCCAGCCACCGAAGTTTGCCCCGATCCCTCAGGCCAGCAATCTGGGTCCTGCCCCCTGCCTTCAGTGTCCAGGTCCCGCCCTCCTCTCCTGCAGCCTGGCTGAGCTCCCTGTGCCCCCTGCCCCTCCTGCACCCCTTCCCAGATCAGCTGCCAAGTTGGAACCCCAATGGAGAAACCACAAACCCATTGGGGGCTCCAGTGTCTTCAACCCCCTCTCCCCCCGCACCGGCCTCTACCCAGCTTGACCCTCAGCTGCCTTGCCCAGTGCCCTGCAGCCACGCTGGCTGCCTGTTCTCCTGACTGCCCACCGCCCTCTCCTGGACCCTGTTTCTCTGCATTTGTAGCCCCTCCATCACACCTTGGCCCAGACACCTGTGAGCCATTGAGGCCCCTTATCCTCGTCAGCTTCTCTGCTTCTGGCAACATAGCCCCGAGCCTGTGTACCCATCTCCCCTGAGCCCCGAGTCAGGATGGGCCTGCAGGGGCTGCTTGGGCTTGTCTGGAGTGCACACTGGCTCAGCTAGGGTCTGACCACCAGGAGAGCCCCTGGCAGCCGAGGCCCATGGCCACCTGACCCTGGCTGAGGTGGGCACGGAGGAGTTCCTGCAGAAGCTGACCTCACAAATCACGGAGATGGTGTCGGCCAAGATCACCCAGGGTGAGGGGCTGGCATGGATCAAGGTCCTAGGTGGGGGGTTGTGGGGGTGGTGACCCAGGGCCAGAGTCCTCCACACCCACACCCTGGAGACCCATAGGGAGGGGCACAGGGCACTGGCCCTTCCCAGTGTCACATGCCCTTTGCCCCCAGCCAAGCTGCAGGTGCCTGGAGGTGACAGTGACGAGGAGTCCAAGACACCGTCCGCATCTCCCCGTCATGGCCGCTCTCGCCCCTCCTCCAGCGTCCAGGAGTCATCCTCGGAGTCGGAAGACGGGGACTCCCGGGGGGAGGTGCTGGGGGCCCCGGGGGATAATGGGGCCCACGGAGGGGAACAGGAGTGAGGGTGGGAGAGGGAACGGGTGGGGGCCTTCGGGTGACAGGGTGGAGGAGGCTGAGGACAAACAGCTGAGCAGCCAACATCACCACCAGGACCCAGGACATCCCAGCACCCCTGAGGCTCCCTTGCCCCTCTGGGGTGGCCCCATCCGGCACCCCTGATAGTGTTTCCATCAGCAGAGGTCAGTGGGGCCTGTTTGAGAACGTCACAGAATGTTAGGATGGCTTCTTCCTCCCACTTAAGGCCAGGGGCTCTGTGGCCTTGGCCTTGGGAAGCCCCGCTGGCTCCCCTCTGGTCTGATGCAGCTCCCTCCTCCTCAGATCTTTGACATCTACGTGGTCACTGCTGACTACCTGCCCCTAGGGGCTGAGCAGGACGCCATCTCGCTGCGGGAGGGCCAGTATGTAGAGGTGCTGGACTCGGCCCACCCTCTGCGCTGGCTTGTGCGCACCAAGCCCACCAAGTCCAGCCCCTCAAGACAGGGCTGGGTGTCCCCTGCCTATCTGGACAAGCGGCTCAAGGTACCTGGACTGCCCAGGGAGGGGGGTAGGTGAGTTCGGGAACCTGACACCCACAGGGCCAGCCCAGCGCCCAGGCCACCTACAACCCTCTCTGTTCCTCATCAGCTGTCGCCTGAGTGGGGGCCCGCTGAGGCCCCCGAGTTCCCCAAGGAGGCCGTGTCTGAGGATGAGTACAAGATGAGGTTGAGGTAAGGAACCATGGTGGGGGGGTCTTTGGCTGACGAAGTCGGGTGGTGGAGCAACCTTGTGGGGCTGCCTCCTCCACTGTCTTGCTGGTGCCTATGTAGCATTTGAGCTCTTGGTCCCCTCACACTGTGCCTCCAGCTCCATCGTCCAGGAGCTGCTGGCCTCTGAGCAGGCCTTTGTGGGCAAGCTGCAGTTTCTGCAGAGCCACCACATGCAGCACCTGGACCACTGCCCCCACGTGCCAGCGGCGGTGGCCAGCCAGAAGGCCGTCATCTTCCGCAACGTGCCGGACCTCAGCCAGTTCCACAACAGGTAGGCGGGCCTGTGTGTGCATACACATGTACCCACATGCAGACATACCACACACACACACATACACGTGCACATGTACCCTCTGGGTTGGGCCTCCAGGGGTTAGCAGGAGCCAAGACAGACGAGAGAGAAACTGTGTGCACTTGATGTACTTGTTGGAACACCACACCCTTGTACGAAGATACACACATCCTCTGGAACATAGGTGTGTGCACCTGCTTACCCATGGAAGTGCTTGCAGCATTCCTACTTGCTATAGTCTCTGTACATAGGCACACATGCCATTACATGCATAGGAATGGGTTACATGGGCACATGTGTGTACATGTACACAGCCACACAACATATACAGCAGACAATTCACATGCACTACATATGTGTATCTGTTTGCTTGTGCACACATGCCTACACATACATGCCCCGGTGTACATGCACTTCTTCGATGTGTGCGCACACACATACCTGCACACATGTGCACACGCTGAAACACCACACACGCACGTCCTCACAGCCCAGCCTGTTCCCAGGAGCCACCAGGACTCTGCCCTGGCAGGAGCCTGTTTCCTCCCAGACCTGGGACAGGCTGGGCAGGGGTGGTAAGCAGGGTCCTGACGCTGTCTCCTCCACGGCAGCTTCCTGCAGGAGCTGCAGAGCTGCCAGACGGATGACGACGTGGCCATGTGCTTCCTCAAGAACCAGGCGGCCTTTGAGAAGTACCTGGAGTTCCTGGTGGGCCGAGTGCAGGCCGAGTCGGTGGTGGTCAGCACGGCTGTGCAGGAGTTCTACAAGGTGCCCCTGTCCCCGGCCAGTGCTGGCCCCCGTCTCCAAGATCATCTTCCCTGACCCTGCCCGGCCTCCCACCACCTGCCAGGGCCCCCACAGCCTGCCCAGGTCCCGGGGCCCTGGCTTAGTGAGTAAGGCAGGCAGAGCCCCTGCAGCTCTTCTCACCTGTCAGCGACTGGCCGTCACTGGTGGGGGGTGGGAGGTGAGGCCCACCCAGAGAGGAGGGTCTGTGTGCCTGCTCTGGGTGACGTGGGCCACCCGGGCCTTGCCCTCCTGCCCTGAAACCCACTCTGCGGTTCCCACAGAAATACTCGGAAGAGGTGCTGTCGGCCATTGACCCCTCGCAGCCGCCCCCACCGCCGCTGCAGCACTTCCTGGAGCAGCCGGTGCAGCGGGTGCAGCAGTACCAGGCTCTGCTCAAGGTAGGCAGCTCGCCCCTCGCCCACACCACCGTGTCCTGGGCCCACGTGGCGGGTGCACCCTGACCAGGCCTCTCTCCAGGAGTTGATCCGCAACAAGGCGCGGAACCGGCAGAACTGCGCACTGCTGGAGCAGGCCTACGCGGTGGTGTCGGCCCTGCCGCAGCGGGCGGAGAACCAGCTGCACGTGTCGCTCATGGAGAACTACCCAGGCACCCTGGAGGCCCTGGGCGAGCCCATTCGCCAGGTCTGCGGTGGGCGCCATGCAGAGTGGGGGGGGGGGGGCAGAGTGGAGGTCTGTGCCTTCGGCTGACCAAGGGCTGGCCCCTCTCCCAGGGCCACTTCATCGTGTGGGAAGGGGCACCGGGTGCGCGGATGCCCTGGAAGGGCCACCACCGCCACGTCTTCCTGTTCCGCCACCACCTGGTGGTCTGCAAGCCCAAGAGGGACTCACACACCGACACCTTCAGCTACGTGTTCCGGAACATGATGAAGGTGTGCAGGCACCAGAGGAGCCTGGGTGCCCGGGGGGGCGGGGGGGTGGAGGCAGGGGGGAGACTGCAGGGTGGGCAGGAGGAGCCCTGGGCCGGTTCTCTGGCCACTCCCGGGCGGTCAGCCTGCCTCCTCCACCCACAGCTAAGCAGCATCGACCTGAACGAGCAGGTGGAGGGGGACGACCGTGCCTTCGAGGTGTGGCACGAGCGGGAGGACTCGGTGCGCAAGTACCTCCTGCAGGCTCGGACTGTCATCACCAAGAACGCATGGGTGAAGGAGATCTGCGGCATCCAGCAGCGCCTGGCCCTCCCCGTCTGGCGTGAGTGCTGGTCCTGGCGGTGAGGCTGGATGGGGGAGCAAACCTGCCAGCCGGGCCATCTGGCTCGGGGACACCCAGGCCCCTGCCCCTGCCTGGGCAGCACCCCCTCAATCCGTTCAGCCGGAGCTGGGATGCTGGGATGGCTATGACTCGAGTGGGGCCGTCAGGTTTCACTCAGGGGCCCTCTGCATAGCAGAGAAGCCCAGAGGGGTTAGGGGTGTGCCAGGTCTGATCCCTGGGTCTCCTTTCCCATCTAGAGCACACGCTCCTCTCCATACACCCCACCACGCCCCAGTACACCCAGCCTGACGCTGATTCAGATTCCCATTCGGGCCCAGTGAGCGACCCAAAGGGGTGGGGATTGCAGCAACCACACTGCTCGGCCTTGGGACTTCTGGCCCTACCAGGGGTGCACTGGGGCAGGGTGAGCACTCGGCCCAGGTGTGCGGTGTGTGTTCCCAGGGCCCCCGGATTTCGAGGAAGAGCTGGCCGACTGTACGGCCGAGCTGGGTGAAACAGTCAAGCTGGCCTGCCGTGTGACGGGCACACCCAAGCCCATCGTCAGCTGGTACAAAGGTAGGTCCCGTGGGCTAAAGGTGCTGGCCTTGCCACAAGGAAGAGCTGCCCAAAAGGAATCAGGCTAGGTGGGGACCAGGACCCAGGGTAGGGCCCGGTCAGGGGCTGGGTGCCAGGGACAGGCCTCCTGCCCCTGTTGCCTGCTCCCAAATCAAAGACAGCATGGCCAGGGCGCATGAGGTGGGATGAAGGGAGAGGGTGTGCATCAACCCTGTCCATGGGAGCTGACTTTCTAGGGGAGTGGACAGGCGGCAGCAGACAGACAAAGGTGTAACGGGAAGTCAGGACAAGGCGCAGCCAGGCACACCTGTTGGAGGCTTCCGAAGAGCAGTGAGGTGGCCAGGAGGCCAGGGAGAGGGGCCGCCGTGGCAGAACAGTGGGAGATGTGGGCTGCCATGGGGTCTCACATTTGATTGAGTGATGGGAGCTGCAGAGAGTTCAGGGATCCCCAAAACCACCCTCACTCTGACAGCAAGGTCCAGGGTCCCACAACTCCTGTTGGGTTCAGTGATTCACTGGGGACTCACAGAACTCAGCAGAGCCCTTCCACTGAGGTTCCAGGTGATTGCTATGGAAAGGAAAGGGGTGTGGGGCGGGGCCTGGCAGGGGTGCCGGTGGGTTGGGCAGATGGTGCCTATGCTCCCAGCTCTGATGTTTGACAGCACACGGAGAGTGGCCAACTAGGGGCTCTCATCAAGCCTTGGTGCCCCAGGTTTCTGTTGGGGGTCATTCATGTTGTCATGACTGACTGCTGCATGGCTGACCTCAGTCACAGCCCCTCCAGGGGTCAAGCTGATGCTGCGTGTCCCAAAGCCCCCATACTAAACCACAATGTAGCACAGACCATTCAGAGTGGCCCAAGACCCCAGGTAAACCAGGATACTCTTGTCAGAGGTCACTGGGCGGGCAGATAAGCTTCATCTGGGCTGGCAGGTAGGCCTCTGAGACCCTAGCTCGGTGTGAATAACCAAGCCCAGTCCTGGTTTCAGAGGAGGCATCCAGGGCTGTCAGTCCTTCTTGTCCTACTTGTCCACACCTAGCCAGGGGCATTTGTTTGCCCTTACGGGCTAAGGATGGGGCTGGAGAGGACACACGGGGGCGTTTTGCTGGGACATGCAGGAGGGGCCTCCCTGTGGCCCATGGTCAGAGCTGCATGGCAGACCTGTGGATGCAGCAGCTGGTTCCTGTGGCAGCTTAAAAGAGCTTCCTGGGGTCTTCCTTCTGGAGGGAGGCCTGGGGTCCACACAGTCCCTTCCCATACACCTCGCCCTGCAGCTCAACTGCCCTTTCCAATATCCCTCCGCACCCAGACCTTTCCCCCGAAGGGCGGGCTCAGAGGGACAATGCAATTCATAAAGGTCCTCCAGAAATGACTCGGCATTCCTCGGACCCTCCTTTTGGCCAGATTGTCCTCAGGAGCATGTGCTGGCTTGCCACCTCCGAGGGGAATAGGGTGTGCCTCACTCTGCAGTCAGGGTGGAGTCCTGGGTTCTTAACTGCGCCTCTGGCTCTCTCGCCCTGGTGGTTACCCAGTGAAACCCTGGAGGGGGTGGCCCCTCTGGGGACAGCTGTGTCCAGTGAGCACAAGCAGTGAGGGAAGCTGGACCGACGGCTCACGTTGACATGGTGGTCAAACTGCAGGTGGTCCGAGCGGGTGTGGCCAGAGCCAGCAGTTGGCTGACCCGAAACACCATTATGATGGGAAACACCACTGATAGCTCTTGAGGCACTGACCTGCCAGGATAGGGGTCCGCTCATGTGATGCGCCCCCACCCGGACTAGAGCATTTCTCAGCAGTCCTCTGTGTGGCTGCAGGGGGGTCAGCGCCCTGCGCCCATGGCAGCTCCACGCAGAACCCTGGTGCTGGGTGGGAGCCCATCAGCAGCCTTTCTTTGCTTCAGTGGCTCATGGCCCAAGGTGGGGGTGTCTTCCACCAAACCACTATATTTAAGTGGCAAAACAAACAGCCAAGCCACTTGCAACTCCTCAAGGTCAGTGAGCACATAACAATCTTGGCCAGGAAGAGCAGCATCGGGCAGAAGTCAGACTCACCGGCAGACAAAATGTCCTCATACAGCAGTAGCTGAGTGCTGGGGGCAGAGTGTCAACACTGACCCACCGGGCAGCTGCCAGGGCAGAGAGCTCTGGAGATGTGTATTGGAGACCTTGCCATGAGAATGCAGAGCAGACCTGGTGCAGCCACCCTGCCTACACCAGCTGGAGCCACAGGAGTAGAGACTGGTTTGGGCTGGTGACAATCTACTCCCACTGGCTGTACAAGGCTGTTGGTTTGCGACGCAGCCTCTCCTGTGACCCAGCTACCTTCACATCACACAGGAGGCCCAGAACCTCCTTTCTCCATGGGGTTCAGAGCATCAGCCTGGGAAGGGACTGATTGCTGGGCTCGGCCGGTTCCATGCTCCAAGACCCCCTCTCAATGTGCAGGCATCTCCACCAGGACTGTCCCCTCCCCAAACACAGCAAACATCAGGGTCTAGAGGTAGAGCCACAGCCACAGTCCCCTGACACTATCTTCCCGGATAACCAGGAACCTTGCGAAGACTCCACCCGTGGAATCCAAGTGCCTGTATCCGGAATTCTCTTAAAGCAGTGGTGGTTGGGTGGAGGAGAGGAAGGGGCCAGGGATCAAGACACACTTCCACACTTCTGTGACATCCAGTGCTTTGGGCTCACCCAAACCCTTACCCGGGCAGCATGACCGTCTCTGCTGATGTATCCATTTTAGCTCTGGGACCCCTTGTCTTAACAGCTGTGTCATCACTCTCTAGGGTTCCATGCCCTTCCACCCACTGGGGTTTAACTTGTACGGTAGTGACCCTTATTATGGGTTGTCCACTTACCAGGTCATCTCTAGTCTTTCCGTGATGGCTGAATGAGATTTCTGAGGCGGCAGGGCCGCCTGTCAGAACACACTCCCTGCGGGCCACTCTTCCAGCTGTCACCACATTCTAGATGCCACCCAGGTGCCACGCGCCGTGTGCCAGCCGTCAGTGGCTCCCTGTGGGGCTTCTTCTGTTCAGGTGCCTGTCCTCATAGCCAAAAATCTCACTCGTTCCTGTCCTCTGCCCATCGGGGTTGATGATGGCCCACACGGGTTGTAGCATTTGTTGATGTTTCAGAAGAAGGCTGTGCATGCAAAGCCCTCCTCTAATGCTGAAGGAGCCAAGAGACCAAAGAACGAGGCAGACCGTTCCAGCTGGTCGATTAGTGAGGTTAACAGGAGACTTACATGCAAAAATGCAAGACGGTCAGACCTCCACGCTCTGCCTCCCAGACTGTTTTGTAGCCAGTGAGAGGGTGGGAAAGAAGTGTTCATCTAAAGGGAGGGGGACTGCCAGGTGCCGAGGGGGTCTGGCATCAGAGCTGGTTAAAGACAGACAGGTCCAGGGTGAATCACTCCAGTAGCAGAGCACAGAGTTTCCAGGGGCGGGGCTGGGAGTCAAGGTGGCAGATTAGCTACATCAGGGCCAGCTCTGTCCGCACATAGGAAGCAGGGTGACCCGAGGCTGAACCAACAGCGCAAGGAGAGAGCGTGTCGACCAAGGCACCAACCAGGAATCTGTCTCGGAGCCTCCCTCTCAGCACGCAGACTGCAGCCACCTGCCCAGCTCCTCTCCATTCACAGGCAGCAGGTGGAGAGATCTGTGACTGCCCAGCTGACCACACAGGTCGGTTGGCATGTCTACCACCAATCCCCATGGACCTCCCTCAGGCCCTGTTACTTACCACCTTCTTTCTCTGCTGGAATGATGTGTCTCTGACTGTGTCTCTTGCTTGTCACCAAACTGAATATCAGAAGCCATGAAGGATCTGAGATGATTTCCTGCCTCCCAGCCAGACACAGACACAAAACCCAGTCACAGAAAAAAAGCACAGCGCTTTGGGTCAGTTGCCCCGATCCCCATGCCCAGGGCCAGATATTAGCTGTGCACAGTGGGTCGCACCGCAAGAGAGACCCCAAGATTTAGGAGGTGCTGAGCTTTTGTAGGGCTGCTGACACATCTGCCCATCCATTCCCCAGAGAGAGAAATGCCTCGGGGTGGGGGGAAGGGGGGAAGGCTCTGTTTCTGTCCCCTGGACAGCCCAGGTGTCTCTGAACAAGGGCCGGAGTTGGTGTCATGTCTGCACAGCAGTGGGCCTCATGGGATGCCAGAAAGGCCTGGAGAGCTGTTCTCTGACAGCAGGCAAGGACTGAGAAGGCACTGGATTGATGATGTCACCAGCAGCCTTGCTGAGAGCTGTTCTGTGGGAGTTGGAAGTGGGGGTTGGGGCGGGGGGGATGCACGTTGGGAGATGATGAGAAGGAAGCACTGGAGAGAGAACAACTTTCCTGGAACATAGAACAGGGGTGGAGAGAAATGGGGTGGCGGCTGGAGGCTTTGTTTTGTATGCGTTAAAATAATTTTTTAAGGTTTCGTGTGAATTAAAGGTCAAGATTCTGGTTATGAATGGTTGTAACTTAAACCACCTTGTTTAGCACATCGGAAAGTGTTTGTTTATGGAATTTTACTTATTTATGGAGGAAAGGGTTCTTTGGAGTGAAAGGTGCACATCTCCCCATTCCTCACCCAGGAAAGAATCACATGATGGCTGGAGACATTAGGTTGGGTGGGTATTCAGACAGTGTGTCTGTTGGGGCTGGGGAGGTCTGCACCTTGGAGGTGCCTGGAGGTCACAGAATCACTGGCTAGGTGGCTCAGGGTCTGGTTATTGGAATGGGATGTCTTTTGTGGGGTTCAGGCCCCCAGCCTACCCTCCAAAGGCCACACTGTGCACACGAAGGCCTGGGACGTATCCAGGGAGCTGCACCTGGCCCTTGTGCTTCAGGCCCGCTCCCTAACCCATCACTGCCTGTGACCATGACCCCAAGCAAGCCCCGCCTCTTGTCCCGGTGCACCTCTCTATGACAGCCTCCCTCCTTTCCAGATGGGAAGCCAGTGGAGGTGGACCCTCACCACATCCTCATTGAAGACCCTGATGGCTCATGCACCCTCATCCTGGACAATCTGACCAGCGCTGATTCCGGCCAGTACATGTGTTTTGCGGCCAGTGCTGCCGGCAATGCCAGCACCCTGGGCAAGATCCTGGTGCAGGGTGAGCCTGGGAGGGAGGCTGGCTGGGCACCCGGACACACCCACCACAGCAGTCCCCAAGGTGGTGCAGGCATTCGGATGGAGCTGGCAGGGGTTGTGGATGTCTGACCCAAGTCTGGGGCCTCATTGGTCCGGGTGGGGTCCTGCACATTATGCCTTCTCTCTCATTTTGTCTCTGTGTTCCTCTCTCTGTGTCTCTATCTCTCCATCTTTTCTCTCTCTCTCCCTCTTCCTTCCTCTTTCTGTGTCTCTCAATCTATCTCTCTGTGTATCTCTTTACCTGTCTCTGTGTTTCTCTCCATTTCTCTCCGTCTCTGTCTCTCTCCGTGTCTCTCCCTTTCTCCTCCCCACCCTCTGGCCCCACAGTCCCCCCAAGGTTTGTGAGCAAGGTCCGGGCAGTGCCTTTTGTGGAAGGAGAGGACACCCAGGTCACCTGCACCATCGAAGGTGCCCCACACCCTCAGATCAGGTGGGTTAGGTGGAAAAGGGGGGTGGGCCTGCCCCAGGGCCTCCGCTTCTGCCTGTAAATCGAGGGTGGGCAGCTTGTTCACTGTGTTGGGGTCAACTAGACAGAAGCTCAGCCATTTGGGTGAGAAGTAGTGTCCTGAGGGCGTGGCCTGTCTGACACAGCCCTTGCTGCAGCAAGGAGGGACTGCTAGGCCGGATGTTGGGCAGGTGGCATCCAAAAGGGTGGGCGCTATCAGGACACCAGGTCTGTGGGGTGGGTGAGGCGGGTCATGAGCACTGGGGGTTTTGGAGACACCCCACTGACTACTGGGGCTGCTGGTTTCAGGTGGTACAAGGACGGGGCCCTCCTGACCCCTGGTGGCAAGTACCGGACCCTGAGTGAGCCACGCAGTGGCCTGCTGGTGCTGGAGATCCGGGAGGCCAGCAAGGAAGACCTAGGCCACTATGAGTGTGAGGTGAGCGGGGAGGATGCAGGGAAGTGGTGGGGAGCTTGCCGTGGGGCCACAACCTTGTCATCATCATCGATAACGCATGATGTAGAGCAGACATCAGGTTCAGGTCCCGCAGGGTCCATGACAGTACACCAAGTCCACTGTCATGCACGTCCATGGATGAGACAGAAGATATCAGCTCCACTGTCACCACCATCCATGATGAGGGAGGAGACACAGGCTTACTGTCACCTACCATTCATGGTGAGAGATTGTACAACAGACTTACCAAAGTCCATTCTGAGACAGGGGACGCCATGAAACTGTCTCCCACCACCGTGGTGAGAGAGGAGACACAGACCGACTGTCACTCACCTTCTGATGAGAGGGAACACCAGGACACCAGGCCACTGTTGCACACCACCCGTTATTAAAGAAGGGAAAACAGGCAACTGCCACCCCATCTATGATGAGCTAACAGGACTCCATAAGCGGGGCTCTGCCTGTGGCCAGCCTCCTCCATGATACTGCTGCTGGCAGCCTGGGGTGGGCCGGGAGGGGTCTGCCCTCCGTGTCAGGTCTCAAGTCGGCTTGGGCCCTGGAAGGTCAACTCATCCCCCAAAGGGTGAGTCAGGCTCCCTGGGCTCTAAGTGGCCTTTGCCGTCTGTGTCTGTCCGCAGCTGGTGAACCGGCTGGGCTCCGTACGAGACGGCGTGGAGCTGTGCCTGCAGGGCCCTACCCTGCAGGCCAGGGAACCACACCGCCGCAGGGAGCACGTGGCTGTGGTGGAAGGTAGGTGCAGCCGCTGAAGGTCTCAGCCTGGCTGGATTTGCTGGGGCTGGGTGGGGTGACACCATCAGTCCTTCCAATCAGGGTGTGCTCCCTGGAGAAGAGGCATTGGATGGAGGGGCTGCGGAGGCCCGACTGGAATAGAAAGTGGGTGGGACGAGGATGATGGGCCATAAACCCAGAACCCGGGCAAGGCTGGACTGACAACTCTAGGGCTCAGGGCCCAGGCCCTGCTCACCATCCCTGGGGAATAACGTATATAAAGGGCAGACCCAGGCCTGGGCAGCCTGTCAGGCAGCGGCCAGCAAGTGGGAGGGGTGGGAGGAACGGTAAATGGGACAACTCCACCTAAGAGGGCGCTAGCCAAGTGCAGAGTGTAGGCTGCTGGGCTCCAGTTTGGCTTCCAGGAGATGGAGCGGGTGTCATGGTTCTGGTCCCTCCATACTAGGCAGGCTGTCCATGTTGAGTATCCCTGGCCTGGGGCCACCCCTGGGGTCCTTGGAGGGGGAGAGGTGGACCAGACTACAGAATGGGCCTCATTTGGGAAGGTGTGTTTCTGGCAGGAGGCGAAGGGCAGGGAAGTGCCTCATGCTTCCACTCACACACACTGTGACCCCAGGGTCCCAGCTGGGTCTGGCTGAGGATGGCCAGGACAGGAAGGAGGGCAGCTCACATCTGTCCTGGGCTGCTCAGTCTGAGAGAGCAGCCTTCCGGGGCTCACAGAGCAGGCTGCCAAGGGAGAGCTTCTCCGTCTGAGCTGCCTCACCTGGAAGAGGCTGTCTGGAAGGTGGTGAGCCTCCTGTCCCTGGAGACATGCAAGTACAGGCTGGGCCAACACCTGGTGGAGCTGCAACTCCCATAGTTGGACAAGTTGAAATGTGTGTCCTCCCAAATTCTGAAAGTTGGCTGCTGTGATCCTTGGCCACTAGACCCAGTCCCTCCCAGGACCCAGCGTCTGGGGGCCACTGTCTGTATGGATCCTCACAGAGTCGGCCACCTAGAGTTCAGAACTTGGCCTCAGGGCCTTCGAGACTCTCCAGGGTCCTCACGGAGACCCATCCCTCCCTTGTGGGCAAGGGTTCTGGTTCCTCGTCCCCCAGAGGGCTGCCTGCACTGCCGGCCAGTTCTGCTGGAGGACAGGGCTATCTCTGGCACCTCCACTTCCTGCTGGTGGCACCTCCAGGGGGTGTGCTGAGCAGGGTGCTCGGCGCTCCCTCTCGGCTGGGGATAAGCACGTCCTACAGAGCCGTTCTCTTCACTGTCCTGGTGGATCTTTTCTTGTCAATGTTCCGTGACCGGCCTCCAGTGTGGACACGTGCTGTGCCTCACTCAGGGAGATGGCCGGTTCTCACAGACCCTGGAATTGGAGCCTGCCACCTCCCGCTTCCTAACCCTGTCCTGCTGCTTTATCGATAACCTGGTGGCCCGCAGCCAGCTGGTCCTGTGGAGTGGGCGCTGCCCCCTCGCTTGTGAAACTGCACTGGGCTGGAAGTCCTGCTTCGCACGTCTGCACCCCTCCCACAGTAGCCAGTACTCACCAGGGCCCAGAGCCTATCAGGCTGCAGTTAGGTCAGGAACAAAGCCATGTAGGGGTGCCAGACCAGCACTCCCAAGAGCACAGGACGGGCCCGTCAGGGAAGATGAGAGGCAGAGGCCTGGTTCTCCCATTGCTCTGCACACAGGGTCTGCCCAGCTTAGACAAATCCATGGCATTTTGTCTGAACCCATTCTCCCAGCAGGCTGCCCTCTCTCCAGGAAGCAGCTTGCACAAACATGCACATGCACGCACACACATACACCTGTGTGCATACCCACACAGGAACACACGTACACACTTGTGCACACACAGAGACTCAGCTAGTACATTTAATTCACATGCACCTAATCAGAGACAAGTCTAAAACGCTCTTGGTTGCCTAAAGCAAAGCCTTACTCCATGTGGCTTTGCAGCAAAGCAGAGCCTCCCCTTCAACTTACACAGGACAGTGAGAGGGGATGCTGAGATTTGAGGGAGCTGGTAGCCGGTGGCATCCTTGCTGTCCAGGTGGGCAAGACTGGGTGGGACACCCCTGAGCCAAGCCTGACCCCGCCCAGAAGCTGCAGAAAAAGAGGCCTTAAGATGATTAGCATAACTGCTGCCTGGCCCCAGACAAGTCCTGTTCTGTCTCTGGGACTTGGGTCCCCCATCACAAGACAGGAGTCACAGGCCCTATCCTGCTGCTCCGGGGAGGAGGAAAGCTAGGCGCTCCTGTGAGAAGACCTGGGTGGCCCAGGCATCTGCAGGCTGCTCCATGGGCCTCCGTGTCCTCCAGCCGTGGAGCTCAGATTCGCCTCCTCCAGGACTCCAGCCATTCTCTCCTAGAGACACCTTTGGTCTTTAGGGGATTTTTTCCCTGTAAAATGGGCATCCGCTATCCTGGTTCTAGTTTGGCTGCTTGCTCACTGTGCAGCCACGGGCTATTCCTTCCCTCTCTCTAGACCTCCGTTTCTGTGTCTGAGAAGCAGGACTTTGGCCTGACAAATTCCCAGGGTTCCCTAGGCACATAGCTGAAGGAGAAGCTGGGATTCTGTGTGGGCAGCCTAGGAAAGGGCCTTGCTTTATCTGAAGCTTCTGCAAGACCCTCAAGAGGGACAGGTCCTGCTCTCATGGAGCATGCATTGCCATACCACTCAAGGCAGACAGATCAGCAGTTCAGTGAGGGAACTAGCGCTCTAAGATGAGACAGTGTCCCTGGGGCACACGGCCCGGCAGGGCTTGGACCCAGTGCTGCTAAGCTGAGCGGGCTACTACACTGCCATGCCACTTAGCTAGCTCGGCCCTACGTGCTGACTGATCTGTAACCCTCGCTATTCCGACTGTTTTCTTTGTAGTCACTGAGCAGGAGACTAAAGTCCCCAAGAAAACCGTCATCATGTAAGTGCAGGCGTGTTTCTAACCTTCCTTCTGACTGCCGTGCCACCTGCATGCCCACTAACCCACCCGGACCTTGCCCGTGTGGTCTGGCACCTGCTTGCCTGACTGCCTGCCCTCACCGTCTGTGCTTGCCACACAGACTGCCAGCACCTTGCAGGTACTGCCAGGGAGTTCACTCCCCTGGACTTGGCTGCCTTCACACTCAGCTTTCTCTTCCAGGGCCTCAGAACCCTCTCCGTGGCTGCACTGCCTCAGGAGGGTAGACTTACTCTGCACACTCCACAGTGTCTCACCTAGAGTCACACCTGTTAGGGTAGACCTGGGACTGACAACTGTGTCCTGCTGGGCTAGAGGCATGTTTCTACCCTTCAACACCCTGGGATCTAGGGTGTTGCTGTCCAACAGAATTTCCTGTGAGGATGGAAATATTACAAGTTTACAGTGTCTACTACAGCTGCATGTGACTATTGGGCATTTAAAATGTGTCTAATGCAAATGAAGAACTGAACTTTAACTTTTCACTGGTTTGACTTCAATTAAAATAGCATAACAATAGCTCTGGAGCCCTTAGACATCTCCAAGTCCAACCCTCACATTTGAAAGATGGGGAAACTGAGGTTCAGGAAAGAAAAGAGGGTTTCTCAGGGTGGCTTGTGATTCTAAGCTAACAAAGCACCCATTTCCCTGGTGCCACACCCACTGTCCTTCTTCTTCCAAGCCTTTAAAGCTGGAAAAAAAAGACATATGGTTGTTGATAATTAAATAACACAAGAGGTCCAGAGCTAGTTGAAGCCATGAGGGAGGGGTTGGTTTTGACCTGGACAATCTGGAAGGACTTCCAATAGGAGATGTGTGCAGGTGGATGTGGTGGAAGAGCTTGCAAAAGCCAGGAGGCAAGAAAGGCGATCGTTTCCTAAGGCCAGGTGACTGAGAACTCCAGGATGGCAACCTCTTAGTTCCCCAAGGGCCTCAGGCCTCTTAAAGGGCCTACAGTTAGTCATGTTGCTAGAGAATCCCATATTCACACGTTTGATAAGGTCCTGGGTTAACCTTCCTGACTTCCTTCCTCCTCCCACAAAGCAGGTCGACACCCCACAATAGAGGGGCTGCCTGGGGCAGCAATGAGCACCCCATCCCTGGAGGTATGCAACTACTCTGCAGCTTTACACAGATCAACTCTACATTTCATCCATGAGAGGAGCATTGTTATTTTCACATTTAATGGATGACATAATGAGGAGCAGAAATGGGCCAGGCAGCCCTATGTGGCAGGGGGTGGGGGTGGGGGGATGGGGAGTGTCAGAGAGGACTCATGCCAATGGGAGACTGGACTAGGTGACTCCAGGTACCCTAAAGTCCATTGCATTCCAGGCTCATGGTGGTAGCAACTTTCACCCCACAAGGAGTTTACCCGTTCAGCGTGAGAAGTGGAGGGAGGAAACTGCCTGGCACAGCATGCCCCCTACAGGGCACACCACACAGTGAGGGTACCGGGGAGCCAGGAGTATGGAAAAGCAACCGGCTTGGAGAAACTACCACCTGGAAGCCCCACATGCTGTACCAATGGCCTCAGAGCAGGATGCCCACATGCCCTCATGGGAGCAGCAGTGAGCCCAGTAGTGGGAGTGGCATTTTATTTATTTATTTATTTATTTATTTATTTTTTTCGTTAATCCTCACCTGAGGATATTTTTCCATTAAGTTTTAGAGAGAGTGGACAGGAGGGAGAGAGGGGGTGGAGAGAGAGAAACATTGATGTGAGAGAGACACAGCAATCAGTTGCCTCCTGCATGCGCCCTGACCAGGGCCAGGGATGAAATCTGCAACCCAGGTACATGCCCTTGACCAGGAATTGAACTTATGACCTTTGGGTCATGGGCTGACGCTCCAACCACTGAGCACCACCGGCCAGGGTGGAAGTGCCTTTTAGAGGAGTGATCCAGTTTCCCAGTTCCACCTGACCCACTGTCCTTTCTTAGCCAATTAGGCAGCATGAGGCCAGCAGATGGGACCTGGCCCAGGTTCCCCTGATGTTTGGGCAGACTCTGATCTCTGGACCTGAGTGCGGGGCAAGAAGGCAGGTTTTTGGCCCTGAGTAGGCTCTGACTCCAAACCTCAGTTTCTCCTCAGTGAAGTGGAGATAGCATTTCCCCTTTCCAGGTGAGGGCTGGAGGAGGCAGGACCTCTAACTGCTCTGCACCCTGAGGTGTGGCCACAAATCTCTGGGTCCATGCCTGAGGGTAACTGTTCCTGGATGGAGCCCTGAGTTAGACAAAAGCAAAGCTGGAGAAAGAGAGACAACCTCTTATCAGGCAGGCAGCTGACGACAGCACACCAAGTCCCTCTGCCTGAGCCCAAGAGGAAATGCAGGTCCTGGGGCCCAGGAAAGCTGTGTGTTACTCAGCCCATTGCTCTCCCTGCCTGTTCCTCATTTCACCCTCAGCACCCAGCCAGGTCAGGGCATTGGACGGTCGAGGAGGACCTAGCTGACTGGTGGGCTTCTGACTCTTGGTCCTGAGAAAGTTTTGAGCCTCTTTGAGTCTTGTCCACTCCCATAAAAGGGGGCCAGACCCATCCCCCAGTGCTGCTGAAGTCTCCAATCAGCACCCCATGTGCACCCACATGCAACTGGCCTTGAGTTCTGCTTCTTTTCCCCCCACTCCCTGTTTGGAAGATGGGGCCCAGGAAGGGGAAGAGCTTGTCTGAGGTCACAAAGCCTATGACAGCAGAGTCACATCCGGGACCAAGTGTCCTTGCCCAGCCTCACACCACCAGACCAAGAGGCCAGGAACCCAGACTGCAGGTCAGGGCTCTGACAACCTCCTCATACCTGCACCTGTGGCATCAACTGCCCAGTCTGTCCCTAACTCAAGATCACTGAGGCACCTGCCCTCTGAGAGCTTGCTGGGCCCCCACCCCATGATACAAAGCACAAAACACTGGTGGGACAGACAAGGAGGACTCTGGGGCACTGTCCTTGCACACTGGCCATTAGCTCTGAGAGGACCGGCATCCAAAATAAGACAGCTATGAACAGGGAATACTACCCACAGGGACTTGCACACTGGACTTGGTCTGGGGTTTGGAGGCACCTGTGTGATGCAGTGATGCCTCAACTATTTTAGGTCTGCGCACCAGAGGCCATGGTTGACCAGAAGAGACTCTGCGTTTGTTTCTTTGGCTCTCTGGCTGGGGGTTCCAGAGATTGGGCTCAAGTGCATGTGTAGGAGCTTATGTAGTTTCACCCTTTGCTTGCTGGTACATTAACCTGATCTCTCCTGCTGGCTCTGAATGTGCTGGTGGCATGGGTGGCAAGCCAGGCTGCAGGTCTCCGTGCCATCTCCTCTCGGCCCTCTCCCTGCAGAGAGGAGACCATCACCACCGTGGTGAAGAGCCCGCGTGGCCGCCTCAAGTCCCCCAGCAAGTCTCCCTCCCGCTCGCCTTCCCGGCACCCTGCCAGTTCACCCAGGTCAGGCCTGTCAGCCCCTGAGCTGCTGCATTCACCAGGGGCTGGCCAACTTCGAAGGCCAGGGGAGGAGCCAGGCTGGAAGCCCCCTGTACCCACGCTGTACGTGACAGAGCCCGGAGCCCATACGCCAGCCCTGCCCAGGGGCACTGGGCCCAGGCCCAAGTGGGTGGAGGTCGAGGAGACCATCGAAGTCCAGGTGAAGAAAACAGGCCCAAGGGGTGCATCTCCAGCTAGAGAGGTGCCTGGCAGCTCAGCGGGGTTTCTCTTCACGCTTCCTGGTGGGACCCCCAGAGGAGACCCCAACACAAACAACTCCAACAACAAGCTGCTGACTCAGGAGCCCCTGACCCAGGGCAGAGTCTTCTGTGTGGACGCTGGGCTGGAGACCCATGAGCTGTCCCCTCCTGGGGCCACCGAAGAGGAGGCCCCCCTGGAGGTGCAGGAGGGGAGAGGTGTCCACCTGATGGAGGAGCCCCTGGGCGCCGAGGACCTTCGAGGCTGGGACCCCAAGATCCTCACACGCGATGGCTGTGTGCTGACGCTGGCTGACCTGGAGGATTACATGCCCCAGGAAGGGGAGACCTTCGGCTGCAGCAGCCCCGTGCCCAGTGTCTCCGACGACCCACCCTGTGAGGTCTCGGTGCTCCAGAGAGAAATCAGCGAGCCCACTGTGGGACAGCCCGTCCTGCTCGACGTGTGGCGTCCACCAGGCCCCCGAGCCCCACCTGGCTTCTTCAGTTGCTTGCCCCAGGGAACAGCTCTGTCGAGGCCCCAGGTCTTCCGCCCTGTTGGTGTCTCCCGGGCTAGGGGTGCCACATCCTTCTGCACCCAAGTCCATCGCTCTGTGGACAGTGGCCAGAGCAGCTTCAAAACGGAGGTTTCCACCCACACGGTCAGCTTTGGGACAGTGGGTGAGACAGTCACCCTGCACATTCGGCCTGATAGGGATGAGGACCCCAGTCCGTCCCAGGGCTGAGGCTGCGACCCTCGACCCTCAAGGTCACAGGCGGCTGGGGGGTGAGACATTGACCCTCTCAGAGCCAGTTTATTGCTGACAGGGCTGCATGAGAGCAGCAGAAAGAGGGGCATGGCCTTGAGGCCTAGGACCCTGCCTGGCACCGTACCTACCTGCTTCACAGCTGCTGTGAGTTTTGAGCTCTGGAGAGGGGCCTGAAGCCAGCACCTCAGGACATGTGCTCTGACCACCCCCCTGCTCTCCAGCAACTCGGGACTTCAGCTGCCTGTCCTCCTGGGGTCTTCAGCTGAGGACACTGTCTGCACAGCTGTAACCCAGATTTACTGAGAGCTGTGGGGGAACAGCAGGTAGACTCGGTCTGGGCTGTGACCTCCCATCTCTCTTTGCTGTGGCACACCCCTGTCCCAAGCCCAGGCTGCCCCATCTCAGTGGGGGCTTTTAGGGGGACATCTTCCCATGGACACTGGGTGCCCTCTGCAGACTTTCCAGGCCTCCCCTGCAGCATGGGCCAGGGTCTGGGTGGGAAGCAGCCCCTGCTAGTTGACTCCATGATGATAATAAACTGGCTCCCACACCCTGTACTCTGCTCCTTCTTGCTTCTTCCAGTGGCTCTAGAACTTGGGCGGTAGGGGCCCTCTAGACCTAGCTCTGGGGACCAACCAGTGGCAGCCCAGGCCCCCTCTGCTGCAGCCTGGGGTGGGTCCTGGCCGTCTGAAGTCCCTGGGTGGAGGCAGGCCTTCCTGCCCCTGTGCAGCCAGGCTGTTGTCAGGACAGACAATGGGGGTGTGATGTGTGTGGGGGGGTCCTCCTCGGAGTGGGAAAGGACAGGGTGGGTACCTTAATGCTGGAGAGGGTCCTGGGGCAGGGGAGGGCTCTAGGCAAGGGGACCTGCTGGGAATGGAGCAGTGGGCATGACTGGGCACACCTCTCCAACTACAGTGATGCCACCTGGGGCTGGCAGCCAGGCGGAGGAAGGGGCTGCACCCAAGGCTGAGGGCAGGGAGGGTCTGGTGGGAAGAGGTGTGGGCTGTGTTGGAGGCCAGGGCAGGGCCAGATGAAGGGGCAGTGACCTGGGCCAGACAGGCCCTCTGTGGGTGGGGGAGAGGGTCTGCTATGGGAGGGCAGTAAGGGAGCCCACCCCTTGTGGGTGCCCAGGCCCCTCAATTGGCTGCAGGTTTCCCTATATTATGGGGCTGGGTCCACTGGGCCTGGGGTCCAGAGTGAGCCATGAGGGAGGTCAGCACAGGATGAAGGGATGGCAAGAGCTGAGACCTTGGGGCAGACGGGGCACATGGAGGGTGACCATGCTCAGCTGCTCCTGAGGAGTTGGCGTTCTCCTGGAGGCATCTGGGCACAAGTGCAGGAGTGGTGGGGCTCTGCTCTCAGTGCCCTGGGCACCGTCTCTACCCACTCCCAGGCCCCTTTCTCTTTCGGGCTTCCACCTCCAGCGCCTCCTGAGAGAGGAGTGGTGGGTGGGAAAGGCAGCCTGTTCGTCTTACCTGGGCATCTCTAAGGACTGAGATAGATAGGTTTCCTGAAGCCCCTGCTCAGGTCCTCAGCCATGTCTCACCCCTACAGGCTGACCCACTTTTCCCATAGGTGCTGCTGTCCCACCCCCAACTGCTCTGGAGCAAGTGGACCAGAGCACTTCTGTCCAGAGGACACTGGTGGGCCTGGAGGCTCCGGGAACCTCTGCAGGGGACCACGCTGGCCTGGGCCCCAGGGAGCCACTTGCTCTCCAGGAGGCCAGCCCCCGGCTCCTAGGCACTGAGGCTGCAGATGAATCTGGTGAGGCCCAGTGCCAGGCTGACGGCCACGTACCACCTGCTCCCAGGCCCCTCCTCTGTGCTGACCCGAGCCTTGGTCGCCATGGGTGCTCATCCCATGGGAGTGAAGTGGGAGAACCCGGGGACCCAGATACCACTGGGATCCTTGCACGGGGGCCCTGGGCGAGGCCCACCCCTTGCTCAGGCTGTCCCCCATCTACGAAACTAGGCAGGGGAGAGGTAGTTCAGGGAGGTTCCCACCCTGAGCACATCTGTCCTGGGTGTCAGAGACCTGAGTCAGAGCCCCGGTAGGTAGCCTGGGCACCCTGTGCTCAGGGTAGGAGAGGAGGGGGTGGGGAGGAGGAGAGGAAGGAGGAGGATACCTTGCCCCTGACAGATGCAACCCTAGGGATGCTGCCGAGGGGGTCCGCTCCACCAAGTGCCGCATCCCTTGTGGGATGGGGTGTGGGGGAGGTGGGCAGCCTTAGGGCTGGTGGCCCGGGCTCCCGGCCAGGACAGGTGGGTGCCTGGAGGAGGTGCACATGCGCGGAAAGAGTCCCGGGTTTGGGGACACGGACCCTTGCGCCCCTGCTCTGCCTGTGCTCCCACCCTCTGTGCCCTGGAGGGTGACAGGGGCATGTCATTGGGGACAGCCCCAGTGCATCCCAAGCTCTGTCTCACTAGGCCCTGGCCTCCCACCAGCAGAGTCCAGGAAGGTGCCTGAGTCTCTCCCTCCTGGGAGCCAGGATCAGGACCCGGGGGCTCCTGCGGCGGCTCACGAACGCATGGTGCCCATCAGGTAATGTCCCTGGCACACTGGGTGGGGCTTTCTATGAGGGGACGTCTGCGAGCAGGGCAGGAGGAGTAAGAAGTGGGCGCACAGCACCCCAGGGCATTCCTCAACAGCCCCACCCCAGCCAAAGGGCAGTACAAGGAGGAGAGGTTACTCTCGGGGCGAGAGGTGTTCGGGGAGCCCTTCCACATGTAGGGCTGGGCCCCAGTCTCTGCATTCCTTCCCATGCAGTCTGCTGCAGCCCCAGGTGGGGGTGGAGCAGGGGCCCATCTTACCACCAGGGTCAGTGCCCAACCCCAGAAGTGGATGGGTGGCAGACAACTCACCCCGCTGCATGACCCCAGGATGGAGAGCGCGGCCTGGCCAGGGACAGAGGCCACTGAGCTCTGGGATGTCTGCAGCCATGTGTTCACAGAAACCATGCACCGGACATACGTGTACAAAGCCAGCGACCTGGGTGCCGCAGCAAGTAGGCTACGTGTGTGCCCGCCGGGCAGTCAGCTGGGGGACACTTGCACGGAGGAGCCATCTGATGTGTGTCAGCTTGCTGTGGCCAGATGTGTGTCAGCTTGCTGCGGCCAGCCCCTGCGACCCCAGCCCCTGAGTCCCCTCCGAGGGGCATCCCTGGGAGGGGAGCACAGGCAGCAGGGACCTAGATGTCCTCTCTGCAGCCTAAGTTAGCATGCCCTGTGTGCCTGCCTCCAAGAGCCGGGTCCAAGCGGGGAGACGGTGCTCAGAAGCACCTCCTAACTGTCCGGAGCCTGCGCCGAATCAGGAGGGGCCGCCTTCACCTGGGAGGCCAAGGGGCTCTGTCACCCTGAGGGTCTCAGGGCCTTGAGATGCCTGGGGCGCCTGAGGCACCTGGGTCCCTGCCAGCCCACCGGGGTCTTGATGATGCAGGCCCCCGCTCACAGACTGCAGTGTGGGCTGCGGTGGGCGGCTGTGCTGTGCAGCCTGGACTTCTCCCCACGGTTTTCTCTGTACCCCCAGGACCCCCGTCCATGCAGGTCACCATCGAGGATGTGCAGGCACAGGGAGGCAGCACAGCGGAATTCCAGGCCGTCATCGAGGGCAACCCGCAGCCCACAGTGACCTGGTATAAGGTAGAGATGCGTGTGGGGTGGGGCCCTGTATCTGGAGGGAGAGTGAAATCCCCACTGGACATGGCGTGTCACTCACGGAAGGCAGGGTGGGCTGATGGTCACCCCCCACCTGTGCCTCCAGGACAGCGTCCAGCTGGTGGACAGTGCACGGCTCAGCCAGCAGCAGGAAGGGACAACCTACTCCCTGGTGCTGAGGGATGTGGCCCAGCACGATGCCGGTGTCTACACCTGCCTGGCCCAAAACGCTGGCGGCCAGGTGCTGTGCAAGGCGGAGCTGCTGGTGCACGAAGGTGAATCAGGGAACCCTTCCCAGGTCCCAGTCCGGCTTCCTGCTGGCGTGGGGTCCTGTGGGCTCCCACAGGCTTGGGCACAGGGAACTGCCCCGCAGATACTACAGAGTTGGGGAACAGTGAGAGGGGGTGGTGATCTCTGTCCACACTGGCAACTGACTGCTCCCTGGCTATAGGGGCCAGCGAGCTGGGCTCGGAGAAGCAAAGCTATCGGAGAAAACTGCACTCTTTCTACGAAGTCAAGGAAGAGATTGGGAGGTATCTCCCCCATCCCCAGGAGCCCCGCCCCCATCCCTGCCCAGTCCCCCAAACCTGGCCTGCTGGAGTCCCTAGCCCAGGATCCCCAGCCCCAACCCCCGGAACCCTGCCCTCTGGAGTCCTGGTCCCCCATAAACCCTTACCTCCTAAGGACCCCACTTGTCAGAGGCCCTCAGTCCTCTCTGGACGCCTGGGAACCCTGCCCAGCCCCCAGCCCCTGCCCTCCCAGAATCCTCCTCTCTCAGGAATCTGCCCGCCTATCACCTGCAACCCCGCCTTTGGGAGCTCCCATCTCCTGGAAGACCCCCCACCCATCCCATCCTCGCCTCCCCCCTCTAGTACCCTCCCATCCTCAGGAAGCCCGTACCCTGGGAACCCTACCTCTAGGGAGTCCTTGCCTCCCCAGTACCCGCTCCCCCAGCCCCTGCCCTCCAGGAACCCCACCTCCCTCCTTGGAGCCGTCTTGGGAGTCAGCGTGGGCTCCCTCTTCCTAGAGGTGTGTTCGGCTTTGTGAAGAGGGTGCAGCACAAGGGCAACCAGATGTCTTGTGCTGCCAAGTTCATCCCCCTGCGGAGCAGGACGCGCACCCAGGCTTACCGGGAGCGAGACGTGCTGGCAGAGCTGAGCCACCCGCTGGTGACCAGGCTGCTGGACCAGTTTGAGACGCGCAAAACGCTCATCCTTGTCCTGGAGCTGTATCCAGCCCCCAGCCCCAACAGCACCAGGAGGGAGCAGGCCTCAGGAGAGCAGGGGTCCCCGGGCGCTGCGGGCCTGCGATCCTGGTGTCCTCGGTCCTGCTTTCCTAGTGGGGGCCGCCAGCTGGGCCTCCCACGTTCCTGTTACGATGCTGTGTGACTAACCAGCGCAGACATGGCCCTGTCCTCAGAGCTCGCTGCCCCTTGAGTCAGGAATTTGGGCAGGGTTGCGTCCAGAGGGTCCAAGACACGCCTGGGCAGGGCCCCTCCCCTGCTCCATGTGGCCTCTCTCAGCAGGAGGTCAGGCTGCTTAAATGGCAGCCCTGAGCCCCAAGTGCTGGGCTTCCTACTTTGTCCACTCAGGCTCGAGGGAGGGCCACACCCCTTCGCTGCCCCCTCTGGGTCTCACCCCACCACTTGCTGAGAGTCTCTGGGTGTCACATGCTCACTCCCCGCCACCTCCCCCAGTCAGCGACCCCTGTCCCTGCAGGGGACGTGGGCTTTGTGCAGAGTAGAGGATGTCTCCACTCCAACTCTGCTACTGGCTCCTGGCCTCAGCTCTCTCCTCAACCCGGAGGGCCCACCTCCCCAGCATGGACCCCCACTTCCACCCCAAGAGAAGACTTGCCATGGGGTGTGGAGCCGGGTGGGTTCCAGGCCCCAAAGCTTTCCTTGACCTGAGCCCCAGGTGCTCATCAGAGGAACTACTGGACCGCCTGTTCAAGAAGAGTGTGGTGACAGAAGCTGAGGTGACTGCAGCCTGAGCTGTCTGCCCAGCCAATGGGCTTGCATGTATACCCACCAGGCCTCCTACTCCCCCGCCCCCCACCCTGACTCCTGCCCCAGCAGACACAGCCTCCCCTCTTGCATAGTGTGCCCCAGCTCAGAGACCTTTTGGGGTCTCCAGGGCCTCACGAAGTGTCACAGTTCCTCAAAGACCTCCTGGGCAGAGCTCACCACTTCCCTCTCCCAGCCTGCACCTGGCCAATGGGCCAACCCTTGCCTTCTCCTGAAATATCAAGCTTCCTGTTTTGCTCAGGCGGCTTCACACATCCAAACCCTCCCCACCTTCAGGGCCCAGAGGAATCGCCGTGCCCAGGCTCATGGGGTCTGGGAGGCTTTGTTTGTACTGCCTCTGGGACTGTCCCAGGCTTGGAGGGAGTGGAGGTGTAGATTGGCGCAGGGCGGGGAGGAAAGCGGGGGGTGGGGGTGGGGGGCGGTCGAGGCTGACTGTCTTGCCTGCACAACGGCCTTTGCCACTGTAGGTCAAGGTCTACATCCAGCAGCTGGCGGAGGGGTTGCATTACCTGCACAGCCACAGCATCCTCCACCTGGACATAAAGGTACTTGCCCCAACCACCCTGCATCCCAGAGTCCTGGGAAGGGCAGATGGGAGCCTGGGGCCTGCAGGCTGGAAAGGCACAGGCCCACCACTTCCAGTTTTCCTGTCAGGATTTACTCATTTTTGGGGATGGGAGGCTCACTACTTTACCAGCAGCCCCTGCAGGTGGGGTGTGGCTCTGATAGAGCATAGGCTGCCCCCAAATGGTACTGAAACCTGCTCCGGCCCCCACTGGCCTCTTCGTCTCATGGAACAGCTCCTCACAGACTCCCTAGTTATCCCCCTGCCTCAGACCTGGCAGCCCCAGGAGTCACCTCCGTAGGTTGAGGCCTTACCCACTCATGACTCTGTCCAACAGCCCCCCAACATCCTGATGGTGCATCCTGCTCGGGAAGACATTAAAATCTGCGACTTTGGCTTTGCCCAAAAAATCACCATGGCAGAGCCAAAGTATAGCAAGTACGGGTCCCCTGAGTTTGTGTCCCCGGAGATCATTGAGCAGACCCCTGTGAGCGAAGCCTCTGACATCTGGTGAGTGGGTGGGCCCCCAGGGACAAAGCCACATGACAGCCCATCCTCCTGTTCTCTGCTGCCATTCCCCTCGTGCCCCTCACCTGGGGGCCAGGCTGGGTGACTCACAGCTGTGGTTTTGTTCCCACAGGGCTATGGGGGTCATCTCCTACCTCAGGTGAGCAGACCTGTGCCCCATCTCCTCAGAAGAAATCCCAGACCCCACCCGCAGGCTCATGGGAGTTCCCAGGCCCCGCTGGCCCTCCCCAGATCAGAGACCTGGGACCCAAGGGGCAGCTGGTTTGGAAACAAGCAGTTGGCCAACTCGGATAAGAGGTTTTGCCTAGGGCTTTTCACCATACCCTGTCCGAGAAGCTCTTCCCAGTGGGGTCGTGAGGCACAGCGCTGAGCTGCTTCCTCAGAGGGTCTGGCTGGTTTGTCCAGAGGCCCTCCATCGCAGTTACTGCCCTGAGGACGCTGCTGGTGCAGCCTGAGCCCAGATCCTCACTCCAGCCTGAGCCTGCACACCTGGGCACGTCTGAGACACTTGCTGGGACGCTGAGGGAACTAAGAGGCCTTCCCAGTCAGGGCTCTGCCGACCAACCCCAGGGGACCCAGAGGTCCGGGGTCGTGTCTGAGGGCCCGACACTCACTGTGCTTTCAGCTTGACCTGCGTGTCCCCATTTGCGGGCGAGAGTGACCGAGCAACCCTCCTGAACGTGCTGGAGGGGCGGGTGTCCTGGAGCAGCCCGGTGGCTGCTCACCTCAGCCCGGATGCTCAGGACTTTATCAAGGCCGCCCTGCGGAGGGTCCCGGAGTGAGTGTGCATGCTCTCCTCTCCTCCCCCATCCCCTGTTCAGGGGACCGGCCGACCCCTGGCCTGACCCCTGGCTTGGTCTCCCCACAGAAGCCGGCCCAGTGCAGCCCAGTGCCTTGCCCACCCCTGGTTCCAGGTGAGTAGGGTGAATCTGGCAGGCCTGCTGAACAGGGAGGAAAGATGAGGCCAAGAGGGTGGGGCCTATCTGGCTGTAGGGTGCACCAGGGTCTCCCCTCACACACGTGGCTTTCTCACCCGGGCCCCCCAGAAGTCCCTGCCCGCGGAGGAGGCCCACTTCATCAACACCAAGCAGCTCAAGTTCCTCTTGGCCCGCAGCCGCTGGCAGGTGAGCCAGGCCGGATGGCTGAGGGGTGGGCAGGGAGGGGCCTGGAGGCAGGTGGGGGAACTGAGGTCCCACGGCTGGCTGTGTGCAGGGAGGTGGGGGCTGGGCATCCCTGAGCTGACAGGACGGGGCACAAACACAGAATCCTGGGGTGTAGGGAATGGGGACAAGGGCTTTTAACGCGCCCCGCCTCCTGGGCCCCCCATCTGGGGGCACCGGAGTCGGGAGGCAGTGGGCCCTGGCTGATGGCCCCGTCCCCGCGCCCCCAGCGCTCCCTGATGAGCTACAAGTCCATCCTGGTGATGCGCTCCATCCCCGAGCTGCTCCAGGGCCCGCCGGACAGCCCGTCCCTCGGGGTGGCCCGGCACCTGCGCGGCGACGCCAGCGCCTCTTCCAGCAGCTCCTCGTCCTCCGACAACGAGCTGGCACCCTTCGCCCGGGCCAAGTCGCTGCCACCCTCCCCGGTGACGCACTCGCCGCTGGTGCACCCGCGAGGGTTCCTGCGGCCGTCGGCCAGCCTGCCCGAGGAGGCCGAGGCCTGCCCTGCCGAGGAGGCCGTGCCCCGGCCCGCGCCGCCCGGGGGCGCCGAGCCCGCAGCTGCCCCGGGCTGCGTGCCCCGGCAGAGCGTCATCCGCAGCCTGTTCTACCAGCAGGCCGGCCAGAGTCCGCCGCGCGGGGCCCCGGCCACGGCCACGGCCACGGGCAGGCGGGTGCCTGCGCGGCGGAGGCACCTGCTCAAGGGCGGCTACTTCGCGGGCGCCGTGCCCGGTCTGCGCGAGCCGCTGCTGGAGCACCGCGCGCTGGAGGAGGCGGCCGCCCGAGAGGAGCCGCCCAGCGCCAGCACCGGCGCCCCCGGAGGCCCCTGCCCCAGCCAGTCCCTGGGCTCCGACTGTCCCCGTGGGGCCGGCCCCTCCGGAGAGGCCTGCCGTGAGGGGCAGGGCCCCTCACCCACCCTCTGGGGCCTCCAGGCTGAAACAGGAGGGGAGAGCGTGCCCAGAGAGGTGGCAGGTGCCCCGGAAATGGAGTCTCGGGAAGGGCAGAGACCATTTTCATCTTCTGGCGGAGATCCTTGCCTTGCTGAGCAAGAGGGGTCCTCCCAGGACAGCTGTGGGGGGCAGCCGGCTACTTTTTATCACCCCCAGAGGGGCCCTGCCACCAGGAAGGGCTCTGATCCCCCTGAGGCTGTTGCACCCCAAGCTCCTGGCTCCTTCCTCTCCCGGGGACTGCAGGCTCCCTCCTCCTCAGCTCAAGCAAGCCTCCAGTCAGGCCCGAAGATGGGGCTGGAGGCCACCCTGTTTCCTGGGAGGCCCCGTCCCCCCAGCTCTCCAGGGCCAGCCTCCCCATCTGGCATGGCGCCCGGCTCCTCCCGGGACACCAAGGACCTAGCCCAGGAGACAGAGGGCCTGTGGGAGTCTGAGCCCAGCCCACCTCAGCCTCGGGAGCAGGCGACTTCACGGAAGTTCTCCCTTGGGCACCATGGCGGTTACGCAGGGGTGGCCGGCTATGGCGCCTTTGCCTTTGGCGGGGACGCGGGAGGCATACTGGGACAGGGACCCCTGTGGGCCCGGATGACCTGGGCCACCTCTCAGTCCTCGGAGGAGCAGGACGAAACAGGGGCCGAGAGCCCGCTCCCCCAGGCCAGCGTGGTGCCCTTGCCAGAGGGCCGCGGGGGAAGGGGATCCCAGGTGTCGCTGGTGCAGATCCAGGACCTGTCAGGGGACATGGAGGCAGCAGACACCATGTCTCTGGATATATCAGAGGTGGAGCCTGCCTACCTCAACCTGTCGGACCTGTACGACATCAAGTACCTTCCCTTTGAGTTCATGCTCTTCAGGAAGATCCCCAAGCCAGAGCTGCCACCATCCCCAGCGTCGGAGGCCGGGGAGGAGCTGGCTGAGCTCCCAGAGGCCACGTGGTCCTGGCAGGGCGGGCTGGGCCTGCCTGCCAGCCTGGAGATCAGGGAAGAGCTGGAGGACAGTGAGGCCCTGTTCAGGGAGGCAGGTGGCAGCAGGAAGCGCAAGTGGTCACCCCCCTCCAGTGGCCTGCGCTTCCCTGGGAGGCATGCCCTGCTGGACGAGCCTGTGGAACTGGGGCTGCGCCAGAAGGTGAGGGCCTCAGTGGCCCATATCTCCAGCCTCCTGAGAGGCAGGCCTCAAGGTGAGTCTCCCCCCCACCCCCCGCCATCATGGGGGCTTCTGGGCCTGGCCAGGTGTGCCCTCTGTACCTTGGGGCACCTTGCACACACACCCAGGAATCAGCTCAGGAGCCCACCTGAGGCAGGAGGCCCTCCCTACCCCTGCCTGTGCCTGTGCCTGTGCTGCCCACCCCCATGCCCATGGGCTTCTGTTCCCAAGATCATCTTCTTGGTTTCATCCCCTCCCATGTGCCTCTGAGACCTAGTGCTGGGACCTGGAGCAACTGCAGGGGTTACACCCTTGCGGAGAGGATCCTTCCCGGGCCAGTCTTCCTGACCCCTGACCCTCACTGACCCCACCCGACCCCAGATCTCAGCCAGGACTTCTGGGCACTGCACCCCTGAGCTGCTGGCCTTACTTGCCAGAGGTCCTCCCACTCAGAATGGACAGACGCTGACAGGCTAGGGAGGGGTGGGCTCCTCAGCAGATTTAGTTTGTTTCCCCCCAAAACCCTTAGGATCTGGGCTTTTCTGCGACATGGGAATCTGGCAGAGGGTGGTAGGTGGCCCCAGAGTCCTCCTCCCATGCTCCTGATGGCAGTGCCAGGCAGCTGGCTGCCCAAAGGGGCAGCCTCTTGGTGTGACCTCCCTTGGTCCTGTCCTCCATGCAGGTCCAGAGAAGGAGGGTCCCCCTAGGAAAAAGGCAGGCCTAGTTTCCTTCCGGCTGTCGGGTCTGAAGAGCAGAGACCAAGGTGAATGTGCTTCCTGGGACTGGGTCCCGCTGCTGCCCAGGAGACCACAGTGCCCAGACCAGCAGGGGAGCAAGCTAAAACCACAGGGACTTGAGCCCAGATGGGGGTGCTCGGCTCCCTGGTTGTCGGGACTGAGCACTTCCTGGAGGAGGCGCTAGTGTTGAAGATGAACTGGGTGGGGTGGGCTTCTCTCCAGTATCCCCACCTCGGCCCTTATGCTCTGCCTGGGATCACCTCTGACACTTGGTCCACCTCCCTTCTCTAGCGCCATCCTTCCTAAGGGAGCTTGCAGATGAGACCGTGGTCCTGGGCCAGTCTGTGACTCTTGCCTGCCAAGTGTCGGCCCAGCCAGCTGCCCAGGCCACCTGGGATAAAGGTAAGGAGCTATCCCGGTGTCGGGGAGGAGGTGGAAGCGTGGCAGGACAGCAGGGGGTATTCCTTGACTTCATGGCTATCAACTTTCAGAGGGAAACTGAGGCCCAGATAGGGTGTGGGGCTGGGTGTTTTGAGCTGCCCCCCAGGCTTGCTTTGTCCCAATGCAGATGGGGTCATCCTGGAGAGCAGCAGCCGCCTCCTCATCTCCTCCACACTAAAAAATTTCCACCTTCTGACCATCCTGGTGGTGACCACTGAGGACCTAGGCGTGTACACATGCAGCGTGCACAATGCCCTGGGCACGGCAGCCACCACAGCTGTCCTCCGGAAGGCAGGTGTGTGGGCCTCGCCAGGCCAGCTCAGCGGGGACTGGGAGAGGGGCCACTCCAGGCTATCACCTCCTCCCTGAGTTTCCAATGGGGCAGGCAGGCCTAGTCTTAGACCCCACTGATCCCTAGAGGGGGTCAGGTGCCCTGCTCTACCACTCAGCCAAGCTGAGGCATCTCTGACCAGAACTTGGGGTGGGCAGGGGCCTGCGAGTGAGGGCCACTCCATGGGTCAGGCAGGCAGGCACCTCCTGAGCCTCCAGCAGGAGAGGCAGTGGGTCCTTTGCCAGGCAGCACTGGAATGGGACCCTGGAATCTATGGGGCAGGGGAGGGTGGGCTCAGGGCCTGACAGTAGGATGCGGGAGTGGGGACAGGGGCTCAGAGCTGCATGGGCCGCCCCTGGAAGCCCACCTCAGACCCCTGACTGTGGCCCCTGCAGAGCGCCCCTCGTCCTCCCCGCGCCCAGACATCGGGGAGGTGTATACTGATGGGGTCTTGCTGGTCTGGAAGCCCATGGAGTCCTATGGCCCTGTGACCTACATTGTGCAGTGCAGCCTAGAAGGTAGGGCTGTGCCTGTGCTGTGACTCCTGGGGGGCCCTGTGGCTAGTGGAGGGAGGGGGCGTGCAGGAAGTACCAAGCCAATCTGTGCTTCTGGGCACCCAGGGGGAAAGGACTGCCCCCCTCTGTGCTCCTGGGCAGCCTTACTCGGGAAGGGGTCTCTCCACCTGGGACTCTGGAGTGGGGAGCGCTGGAGCTACCCCTCACCCGCTCTGTGTGGCCAGGTGGCAGCTGGAGCACGCTGGCCTCAGACATCTTTGATTGCTGCTACCTGGCCAGCAAGCTTTCCAGAGGCGGTGTGTATGCCTTTCGGACTGCGTGCGTCAGCAAGGCCGGCATGGGCCCCTACAGCAGCCCCTCTGAGCAGGTCCACCTGGGAGGGCCCAGGCACCTGGGTGAGCCTCTGCAGGACCTGGTGGGTGTCGGGTGGTGGTCCCTTTGGAATTGCCCTGCCACTTCACCAAAATACATGCAATCACTGGGAAGGTTTTTTCTGGCTAGTATGCTGCCCCCACTCCCGCCCCAAATGGTCCAAAGAATGAGAGGCCAAGTGTGGGTTTAAAGGGTGCCAGGGAAGGGGTGCGAGGAGACAAGGTTGGGGAGCTGGGGCTAGGGGGAGTCACCGGCTTCCCTTCCCACAGCCTCCGAGGAGAGCTGCCCTGCACCGCCAGCCCAGCCGCTCCCCAGCACGCAGACCTTCGCCTTCCAAACACAGATCCGAAGGTGCGGCCGCTCCCCAGTCCGCTCTCCAGCACCTGCACCCCCTCCTTCCCTGCTGGGCTTCCTCCCTGCAGCTCTGAGAATGGGAAGGGGCTGCAGGAGGGCACGCGGGGGACAGGAAAGGCCCTCAGTAGCCTGGCCTGTGCCTCCTCACCAGGGGCCGCTTCAGCGTGGTGCGCCAGTGCCGGGAGAAGGCCAGTGGACGGGAGCTGGCTGCCAAGATCATCCCCTACCGCCCGGAGGACAGGACAGCCGTGCTCAGCGAGTACGAGGCCCTCAAGGGCCTGCGCAACCCGCACTTGGCCCAGCTGCAGGCCGCCTACCTCAGCCCCCGGCACCTGGTCCTCATCTTGGAGCTGTGCTCAGGGCCGGAGCTGCTCCCCTGCCTGGCTGAGCGGTGAGGGGCCACTTGGCTTGGATGAAGGGCTGGGGGAGGAGGGGCACAATGCCGGAGGCTCACTTCCTGGCTCGCATCCGCCTCCACCCACCAAGCTGAGCCCTCCCCTGTGCCCCCAGGGCCTCCTATTCAGAATCTGAGGTGAAGGACTACCTGTGGCAGATGCTGAGCGCCACCCAGTACCTGCACGCACAGCGCATCCTGCATCTGGACCTCAGGTCCGAGAACATGATCGTCACAGAGTACAACCTGCTCAAGGTGGTTGACTTGGGCAACGCCCAGAGCCTCGCCCAGGAAAGGGTCCTGCCCTCAGAGAGGTTCAAAGACTATGTGGAGACCATGGGTGCGTGGGGTAAGGGGTGGGCCAGGAGCCAGTCCCTCCCGCAGTCCTGCCTCCAGGCCTCACCTGTGCACCTGCTTTCCCAGCCCCGGAGCTCCTGGAGGGCCAGGGTGCCGTTCCACAGACTGACATCTGGGCCATCGGTGTGACAGCGTTCATAATGTGAGTCACCGCGTGACCGGGGCAGGAGGCGGGGGGGGCGGGGGGGAGGGGGGGTTGTGGGGGCTGGTGTGGGATCCATGAGGATGACCTCAGACCCCCTTTTGACTTGAGTCCCCTACCTCGCTCCCGCGCAGGTTGAGCGCTGAGTACCCAGTGAGCAGCGAGGGCACGCGAGACATGCAGAAAGGCCTGCGCAAAGGGCTCATCTTGCTGAGTCGCTGCTACGCGGGGCTGTCCGGGGGAGCCGTGGCCTTCCTGCAGAGCACGCTGTGCGCGCACCCCTGGTAAGGTGGCCCTGTCCCCCAACCCCCACCCTGCCGCCCCCAGCTGCCAGTCCTGCCCATCCCCCTGTGCCCTGCATCGGCCAGAGCAGGCTGACACCCCCCCCCCCCACCACCACCACCACCACTCTCCATGCTCCAGGGGCCGGCCGTGTGCATCCAGCTGCCTGCAGTGCCCGTGGCTGACTGAGGAGGGCCCAGGCTGCTCCCAGCCCTCCGCGGTGACCTTCCCCACGGCACGTCTGCGTGCCTTTGTGCGAGAGCGTGAGAAGAGGCGGGCGCTGCTGTACAAGAAGCACAACCTGGCCCAAGTGTGCTGAGCGCTTGGTCCTGCGGTGTTTGGGGTGGGGGTGGGGGGGGGTCACACTGTTAGGCAGCACACCTGGCCTCCACACGCAGTATATGCACAGACACTAATAAAAACCAGAACCACATGAGGCATCATCTATTTCACTGTTTTGTTTTGGGGAAGAGGGTGAGGGCCCTGCACCTTCCTGGGGTTTGGGGAACCATCCATTTAGCAGAACTGCCCTTCCTTGGTTCATGGATTGAAAGAGCCTGTCCCGGCAGTCTCACTAGAGGTAACCGGCTTACAAAGAGAGCCTCCCCCTGCCCCCCGCCCCCCCATCAAAGCCCAGGCACATTGCAACCGGGCACATTGGTCTCTCAGCCCCAGCCCACCTGCCAGTCTCTGAGGCGTCTCCACTGGAACTCCTGAGCTCCAAGGTGCACAGATCGAATGGTTCCCGTGGTGAGCTTCCTGGCCTCTGATCCTCCATCAAGGCCGCCAGGAAAGGCCACTGCTGCCCTTTCTTGGTCTGAGGCAGGAGGAGCCTGGTGAGTGACCAGCCAGGCCACCCAGAGGGAGTGGAGAGGTGGGCTCAGAGCGAGGGAAGGTGTGATAGAATCTGCTGAGGAGCCTGAGCCACGGTGGCGTTTCCCCCACCCCGATCCTGCCAGATGCTCCTGCTGCCCACAGAGGAGTCCTGCTTGGGAAGGTGTGTGGTCCTGAGGCTGCATGAGCATGTGCCGCCTTGTTTGATCTCCACCAGCTCCGATTCTACCTGCTGTCAGGAGTGGTCTCCCAACACCAGCGCTCCTCAGGGGCAGGCCACTGTGCCCAGGGCCTATGTCGGAGCGCTGTGCTGTGGAGTTCTCCCTCCCACAGGGCACCTCCTGTACCCTGGCCATTCCTGTTCAGACGCATAGTGAGCACACCGCCAGTCGCGGCCCTCACGGTGCCCTGTGGCACCTGCGTGTGAGCCCGCTCCTTCCTCTCCACCACACACTCACCCAGCCCCAGCTCACCGTGTCCACAGAAAGCTGGGCTCTATGGTGACCCTTTCATCCTTGTCTTTGGAGGATGCATTTCTTTGGTGACCTCGTCTGTGCTGTGTGCTGGGATGACTTGCTCTTGTCTAATCCTGTAGAGATCAAATTCTGCAAGTTGAGCAGAGCTCTGACTCTCACACTGAGAGACACTTGCTGGGGCTGGACAGAGGCAATGGATCTTCCAGATCCCCCAGGAGCTCAGCTTTCCTGGGTCTATGCTGGGCTGGCCTTGCCTCCTTGAAAGCCCAGGTCTCCTTGTGCATGCTGCCTTGGTACTCGGTACCAGTGCTTCTTGTGAAACAGCTAGTGGCTTGCCTAGGACTCACCCTGGTAACATCCTATAGCATGGGCCATGCCACATCCTCACTCCTCCCATGACTCTCCTCTCCTCTCGTCTCTCATTCGGGGTGGCCCTCTTCCCGACTGAACCTTGCCTGATAAATCCACTCAAACCCAAATTCCCTCTATTTTAAGTATTTTATTGGCTGGTTGTTTCTAAAGATCAAATAAAATGTACTGCATTTTAAACAGTCACATCATATTTTATTATATGCTTTTTCAATTAAGCTTTTATTATGAGACTAGAGGCCCAGTGCACAAAATTTGTGCACTCAGGGGGGTCCCTCAGCCCGGCCTATGCCCTCTTGCAGTCTGGGACTCCTCGGAGGATGTCCACCTGCTGGCTTAGGCCTGCTCTCTGGGGGATAGGGCCCAAGCTGGCAGTCAGACATCCCTCTGGCAGCCCGGCAGCCCTTGGGGGATGTCCACTTGCCAGTGGGGAGCAGGCCTAAGCTGCAGTCGGACATCCTTAGTGCTGCTAAGGAGGCGGGAGAGGCTCCCACCACCACTGCTGTGCTGGCAGCTGGCAGCCTGGCTTGTGGCTGAGCAGAGCTCCCCTTGTGGGAGCACACTGACCACCAGGGGGCAGCTCCTGCATTGAGCATCTGCCCCCTGGTGGTCAGTGTGTATCATAGTGACCAGTCATTCCCAGTCTTTCTGCTGTTAGGGTCAGTTTGCATATTACCCTTTTATTATATAGGATAGAGGCCTGGTGCATGGGTGGGTGCTGGATTGTTTGCCCTGAAGGGTGTCCCAGATCAGGGTGGGGGTCCCGCTGGGGTGCCTGGCCAGCCTGGGTGAGGGACTGATGGCTCTTTTCAGGCTGGTCAAGCCCACCCCCAGTGGGGACCCTCACCCCCTGGAGGTTTGGCCAGCCTGGGTGAGGGGCTGATGGCTGTCTTCAGGCTGGCCACACCCCCTTTAGGGTGGAGGATCCCCATTGGGGTGCCTGGCCAGTCTGGGTGAGGGGCTGAGGACCATTTTCAGGCTGGCCAAGCCCCCCAGCGACAGAAGCTCCCAGCCTCTCCTTTTTTTCTTTTCTTTTTTTTCTTATTCTGGGATTTATTTACCTTCTATAATGGAAACTTTGTAGCCTTGAGAGAAGCTCAGAGCCAGCCAGGGTGGGCGGGAGGGAAGCCTCCTGCTCGCTCCAGCTCTGTGGCCACGGCCGGCTGAAAGCAGGTATCTGGGGTTTATTTATCTTCTATAATTGAAACTTTGTTGCTTTGAATGGAGCTCAGAGCAAGGCCGTGGCAAGCAGGAAGCTTGGCTTCCTCCATCACTGGGGCAACCAAGCCTCCTGCTTGCTCCAGCTCCATGGCTGCCGGCCGCCATCTTGGTTGGGTTACTTTGCATATATAGTCGCTCTGATTGGCTGATGGGCGTGGCTTAAGGCATGGGACGGTACGGTCAATTTGCATGTCTGTCTTTTATTAGTGTAGAGATCATTGTTGAATCACATGCAGTTGAAAGAAATAATACAGCCGTGGCCGGTTTGGATCAGTGAATAGAGCGTCGGCCTGTGGACTGAGGGGGTCCCAGGTTCGATTCCAGTCAGGGGCATGTGCCTTGGTTTCAGGCGCATCCCCAGGGTGGGGGGGGGGGGGTGCAGGAGGCAGCTGGTCGATGTTTCTCTCTCATCGATGTTTCTGACTCTCTGTCCCTTTCCCTTCCTTTCTGTAAAAAATCAATAAAATATATATTTTTTTTAAAAAGAAATAATACAGAGAACCCAGGTATCACTTACCCAGGTTCCCTAATGGTAATATTTTGCAAACCTCTTGTGCAGTGGTTCTCAACCTTCTGGCCCTTTAAATACAGTTCCTCATGTTGCAGTCCAACCATAAAATTATTTTCGTTGCTACTTCATAACTGTAATGTTGCTACTGTTATGAATCGTAATGTAAATATCTAATATGCAGGATGGTCTTAGGCGACCCCTGTGAAAGGGTTGTTCGACCGCCAAAGTGATCGCAACCCACAGGTTGAGAACTGCTGCTCTAGTGCAATTAGACAGCCAGGATAGCAACATTGATACAATAAACCTACAGAACATATTTATCATCAAGTGGAGCCCTCATACTACCCCCCTTTTTTTAACAACCACACCCACTTTCTTCTCACCCTTAACACTCCTTAACCCTGGCAACCAACAATTGGTCTTGAATTTATATACTTTTGTCATTTTACACTTGATCTTAGCCAAAGGCCAAGAAGAGATATACTTTTGTCATTTTAAGTGTTATATAAACAGAGTAACCCTGATTTGACCTTTTGAGGTTGGCTTTTTTTCACCAAGCATAATCCTCTGGCAATTGGTGAATGAGGTTGCATATGTCAATGGGTCATTCCTTTTTATTGGTTTAACACAATTTCTTTAGACACTCACCCACGGAAGGGCATTGGGGTCATTCCCAGTTTGTGGCTGTTTCAGGTAAAGCTGCTCTAAGCATTTGTGTACAGATTTGCATGTGAACATAAAACTTCCTTGCTCTGGGAAGGGCACACGTGTGCAAGTGCTGCAATTCCCTTTGCATCTTTATCTTCTCTTGGGTGAGAGGTCTGTTCGCGTCTTTTGACCATTGTCTAATTGGCCTATTTATTTGCTGTTGAGTTTTGAGAGATATGAATATATTCTGGATATTAGTCCTTTCTCAGATATGTAGCTTACAAATATACTAGTATTCTCCCACTTTGTACCTGTCTTTTTGTCCTCTTAAATATAGAATTTAAAGAGCAAAAGTTTTAATATTTAAAAGCATCTTAATAACATAAAATTTACCACTTTTAAGTGTAAAGTTCTGTATTGTTAATTACGTGCACGTTGTTGTGTAACCATCACCACCAACCATTTCCACGATTTTTCATCTTGTAAAACTGAAACTCTACACCCATTAACCCCCTATCCCCCCCCTGAACCCCAACCCCTGGCAACCACCATTCTGCTTTCTGTTTCTATGAATTTGACTACTCTAGACATCTCATATAAGTGGGATCATACTGTATCTTTTTGTGTGTGACTGGCTTATTTCATCTAGCATAATGTCTTCAAGGTTCATCCATGTTGTAGCATGTGTGAGAATTTCCTTCCTTTTCAGGCTGAATAATATTCCACTGTATGAACAGACCACATTTATTTATCCATTCATCTGTCCATGGATATTTGTCAATGCTTCTACCTCAAGCAATTATTGTGCGACAATAAACATGCGTGTGCAAGTCTCTCTTTGAGGTCCTGCTTTAATTCTTTTGGGTATATATCCAGATGTGGGATAGCGGGCAATACAGCAGTTTTTTGTATCTTTTTGAGAAACTACCCCACTGTTTTCCATAGTGGCTGCACCATTTTACATTCCAACGAACAGAGTGCTGTTTAAGCGTTCCTATTTCTCCACATCCTTCTCAACATTTCTTTTCTTTGCTTTTTTTTTTTTTTAATGGTAGCTATCCTAATGGGTGTGAGATGCTATCTCATTGTAATTTTGATTGCATTTCTCTAATGATTAGCGATGTTGAGCATCTTTTCACATATTTGTTGGTCATTTGTATATCTCTTTTGGAGAAATGTATATTCAAGTCCTTTGTACATTTTCTGCTTGGGTTATTTTTGGTGTTGTTGAGTTGTAGGAGTTCTTTATATGTTCTGGATATTAATCTCTTATCAAATACAGAATTTGCAATTATTTTTTCCCTTCCATAGTGTATCTTCTCACTTTGTTGATTCTGTCCTTTGATGGAAAGATGTTTTAATTTTGATGTCCAAGTAGAAAAAGAAATCCTAAAATTTGAATGAAACCACAAAAGATTCCTAATAGCCAAATAAATCCTGAGAAAGAGAAAAAAGCAGGATGCTTTTTTCCGACTTCAAGCTATATTACTCAAAACAGCATGGTACTGACATAAAAATAGATACATCATAGACAAATGGAACAGAATGAAGACCCCAGAAATAAACCCATGTGTATATGATCAATTAATATTTGACAGCGGAGCTAAGAATACTCAGTGGAGAAAAATATAGGCTCTTCAATAAATGAAACTAGATCGCTATATTATACCACTCATAAAAATTAATTCAAAATGGATTAAAGACTTAAATGTAAGACCTGAAACCATAAAAGTAGAAGAAAGCATAGAGAAAAGGCTCCTTGACATGGGTCTTGGTAATGATTTTTTAGATGTGACACTTAAAGCACAAGGAACAAAATATAAAATAAACAAGTGGGACTATATCAAACTAAATTCTGCATAGCAAAAAATTATCAATGAAATGAAAAATTTCCATGTATGAAATGTTAGAAAATACTTGCAAATCATACATCTGATGAGGGGTTAATATCCAAAATATATAAAGAATTCTAACAACTAATATCAACAACAATAATAATACAATTAAATATGAAGAACGTGAATAGACATTTTTCCCAAAGACAATATTCAAGTGGCCAACAAGTGCATGAAAACGTCCTCAGCATCACTAATCATCAGGAAAATGCAAGTAAAAACTGCAATGAGACATCACTTCCCGCCTGTTAGAATGGCTATCATCAAAAAGACAAGAGATAAATGCTTGTGAGAATGTGGAGCAAAAGGAATCCTTGTGCAATATTGGTGGGATAGCAAATTGGTATAGCCACTATGGAAAACAGTATGGAGGTGCCTCAAAAAATTAAAAATACAGTCACCTTAGGACCCAGCAGTTCCATACCTGGGTATTTAGCTGAAGGTAATAAAATTACTACGTCAAAGAGATATTTGCATTCCCATGTTTGCTCCAGCATTATTCAAAACAGTCAAGACAAGGAACAACTTAGGTGTCCACTGATGGATAAAAGGATAAAGAATATGTGGTACATATATACAGTGAAATATTGTTCAGCATAAGAAGAAGGAAACCCTGCCATTTGCAATAGTATGGTGGACCCTGAGGGCATTGTGCTAAATGAAATAAGTCAGAAAAAGACAAATACTACATGATTTCATGTACATATGGAATCAAAAAACATCAAACTCATAGAAAAAGAGATTAAATTTGTGCTTATCAGAACTGGGAGCTCAGAGTGAGGGAATTGTGTAAAGGTGATCGAAAGGTACAAACTTCCAGTTATGATAATTAAATTTGGGGGATATAATGTACAACATGGTGATTATAGTGAAAACTTCTGTAAAGTGTATTGTAAAGTTGCTAAGAGAGTAAATCCAAAAAAAAAATCTCATCACAATGAAAGAAGATTTTTGTAACTAAGTGAGGTGATGGATACTAACTACACTTATTGTGGTAATAATTTCATAATATATGTATGTCAAGTCATTATGCTATTCACCTTAAGTTTTTACAGTACTGTATGTCAATTATATTTCAATAAAGCTGAAATAAAAACTATAAAACATTGTTTAAAATAATTAAAGAAAACATATAAAATGAAAAAGACCACATGTCCATGAATTGGAGTTAATATTGTTAAAATGAAAAAAAATAAAATAAAATGGAAAAAAATTATTAAAATGTCCATAGTAACCAAAGTGATCTATAGGTTCTATGAAAATCTTATTAAAATTCCAATGGCATTTTTTATTTTTGCGGAAATAAAGAAAATATTCTAAAATTTATATGAAATTTCAAAGAACCCAAATAGACCAAAACAATCTTTTTTTAAAATTTATCTGTATTGTTGAAAGTATTACAGATGTTTCTCTTCCCCCTCCCCGCCCCCATTTGCCCCCTGCACCCCACAACTGCCACCCCCCAGGCCTTCACCACACTATTGTCTGTGTACATGGGTTATGCATATATGCATATAAGTTCTTTGGTTAATCTCTCCCCACCACTCCCGCCTTCCCTCTGAGATTTGACAGTGTTCCTTGCTTCTGTGTCTGTGAATCTAGTTTGTTCATCAGTTTGTTTTGTTCATTAGATTCCACAGATGAGATAATGTGATACTTGTCTTTCTCTGACTGGCTTATTTCACTTAGCATAATACTATCCAGGTCCGTCCATGTTGTCTCAAAGAGTAAGAGATCCTTCCTTTTTACAGCTGCATGGTATTTCATGGTATAAATGCACCACAGCTTTTTGGTCTGCTCATCTACTGATGGGCACTTGGGCTGTTCCAGATCTTAGCTATTGTAAATAGCACTGCTATGAACATAGGGATGCATATATTCTGAGCAGTGTTTCAGGTTTCTTAGGCTATATTCCTAGAAGTGGGATCACTGGGTCAAATAGCAGTTTCATTTTTCATATTTTAGGAAACTCCATACTGAAATCCACAGTAGCTGTACCAGTCTGAATTCTCACCGGCAGTGCACTGGGGTTCTCTTTTCTTCACATCCTCACCAGCACTTGTCAATTGTTGATTTGTTGATTCTAGCCATTCTGACATTTTCATTTACATCTCTCTGATAATTATTGATTTTGAGCATTTTTTCATACATCTAATGGTGTTCTGTATGTCCACTTTGGAGAAGTGTCTATTTAGGTCCTTCACCCATTTTTAATTGAATTATTTGTTTTCGTTTTGTTATGTTGCAGAGTTCCTTATCACTTTTGGAAATTAACCCCTTATCAGATGTATCATTGGCAAATTTATTCTCCCAGACAGTGGGCTCCCTTTTCATTTTGTTATGCTCTGCAGAAGCTTTTTAGTTTGAAGTACTCCCATTAGTTTCTTTCTCCTTTGTTTCCCTAGCCCTAGGAGGTGTACCAGCAAACATATTACTATAAGAGATGTCTGAAATTTTGCTGCTTATGGTTTCTCCTACAATTTTTTATGGTTTCACAACTTAAAGTTTTTTATGCATTTTGAGTTTATCCTTATGGCTGGTGTAAGTTGGTGGTCTAGTTTAATTTTTTTTTTTTGCATGTACCTGTCCAATTTTCCCTACACAATTTATTGAAACAACTGTCTTTATTTCATTACATGCTCTTGCCTTCTTTGTCAAATATTGAGCATAAGGGCCTGGGTTGATTTCTGGATTTTCTGTTCTGTTCTACTGATCTATATGCCTGTTCTTGTACCAGTACCATGCAGTTTTGATTACAATGGCTTTGTAGTATAGTTTGATATCTGATATTGTGGTCCCTCCAATTTTTTTCTTCTTAAGATTGCTGTACCTATTTGGGGTCTTTTTGGGTTCCATAAAAATTTGTGGAGTATTGTTCTAGATCTGTGAAATATGCCATTGGTAATTTAATAGGGATTGAATTGAATCTATAAATTGCTTTGGGTAATATGGACATTTTAATGATATTAATTCTACCAATCCATAAACACAGTATATCCTTCCACTTGTGTATATCTTCTTCTATCTCTCTTTTTAATGTACTGTAGTTTTCTGAGTACAGGTCTTTTACCTTCTTGGTTAAGTTTATAACTAAGTATCTTAATTTTTTTTGTAAGAGGGATTGTGTTTTTAGTTTCTCTTTCTGAGAATTCATTATCTATACTAATAAAAGGGTAATATGCTAATTAGACCGGACATCTTCTGGATATCCTTCTGAACAGAGCCATGGTGGCGAGGGCCGAGGCAGAGGCAGTTAGGGGTGACCAGGCTGGCAGGCAGAGGTGGTTAAGGGCGATCAGGCAGGCAGGGGAGCATTTAGGGACATCAGGCAGGCAGGCAGAGTGGTTAGGAGTAATCAGGCAGGCAGGCAGGTGAGCGGTTAGAAGCCAGTGGTCCTGGACTGCGAGAGGGATGTCCGAGAGGTCCTGGATTGGAGAGGGTACAGGCCAGCCTGAGGGATATCTCCCCCCCCCCCGCACGAATTTCATGCACCAGGTCTCTAGTTGGTGTATAAAAATACCATCAAATTCTGGGTGTTGAGAGAAACTAAGATGGCAGCATAGGGAAACATCAAAATTGCTGCCTCCTAAAACAACTTCAAAACACAATAAAAAGACAAAACGGACATCATCCAAAACTTGCAGGAAGGCTGGCAGAGTGGAAATTCTACAACCAGAAGGAAAGAGAAAGGCACATTGAGGGTCAGGAGCTGCGGAAGTGAAGTGCAAAGGTACGGAGGCTCAAGAGTGTGCGGAAGGGGGCTGGTACCTGAGGACACGGCTGTCTTTTTGAATCGGGAGGGAGTCACAGGCTCCCGACTGCTCTGAACTCCGGTTCCGGGAAGTCTCTGGGGACCCAGGACTCATATGGGGAGAAACTGGACTGTCTGGCAGCGGGCAGAACTTGGAACTCGAGGGCGGCTTTCCCTCAGAGGTGCTTGCAGCAATTGGATTGTCGGGACACTGAGACTCGCGCCGCCCCTTAGGGCAGGGCTGAGAATCCGCCATAGTTCCTTGCTCCACCCTTTGATTCCCTGAGACCCTGCCCCACCCAGGCTGAGGCAGAGGCTTTTGCATATGAATGCCCTGGCCCTTTGCAACCTGAAAATTGCCTAACAAACTGCAGCGGGGCCACAGACCCAGAACTTCCAAGAGAAGGCCCAAGGCCCCACAGCAGCTTACATTGCTTCACAGCTGGGCCTCATCAGGGCACCTCCAAACTCCAAAAAAGGACAGGGAATCTGCAGTTCTCTCCATAGTTCCTGCTGGGTAACCTCCAAGAGCCAGTGTACCCAGTGGTCAGAGGGGGACCATCCGGATTACAACTCCTCAGATCCATAAGGGACACACCCAGGAGGCAGACTCAGTGAGCACCAAAGCCCCACTGAAGCAAGTCTTGCCCCAGAAGGGTGTCTTCAGCACAGAAGTTCTCCCACTGCAGACACAGCCGATTCTCACTGCCAATTGGCCTGGAGGTCAATTCCTCCCAGTGATCCTACAACAATCAAGGCATAACTACAACAAGACTGTGCACAAAGCCCACAAGGGGGTGCACCAAGAGTGTCCACCTCAGGTAACGGGGGAGGCTGAGCCACTGGGCCCTACAGGACACCTAGCACACAAAACCACTCTACCAACACAGGGAAGCATAAAAAATGCGGAGACAAAGAAACAGGTCACAAATGACAGAAATGGAGGAAAGCAAACGACTGGATATAGAGTTCAAAACCACGTTTATAAGGTTTTTCAAGAATTTTATGGAAACTGCCGATAAATTTAGTGAGACCCTCAAGAAATCTAGTGAGACCCTCAAGGATATGAAAAAGGACCAACTAGAAATTAAGCATACACTGACTGAAATAAAGAATAATATACAGAGATCCAACAGCAGACAAGAGGATCCCAAGAATCAAGTCAAAGATTTGAAATACGAAGAAACAAAAAATACCCAACCAAAAAAGAAAAAAAGATTCCACAAATATGAAGATAGTGTAAGGAGCCTCTGGGACAACTTCAAGCGTTCCAACATCAGAATTATAGGGATACCAGAAGAAGAGAGAGGGCAAGATATTGAAAACCTATTTGAAGAAATAATGACAGAAAACTTCCCCTACCTGGTGAAAGAAATAGACTTACAAGTCCAGGAAGCGCAGAGAACCCCAAACAAAAGGAACCCAAAGAGGACCACACCAAGACACATCATAATTAAAATGCCAAGAGCAAAAGACAATGAGAGAATCTTAAAAGCAGCAAGAGAAAGAAAGTCAGTTACCTACAAGGGAGTACCCATACGACTGTCAGCTAATTTCTCAACAGAAACCATGCAGGCCAGAAGAGAGTGGCAAGAAATATTCAAAGTGATGAATAGCAAGAACCTACAACCAAGATTACTTTATCCAGCAAAGCTATCATTCAGAATAGAAGGTCAGATAAAGAGCTTCACAGATAAGAAAAAGCTAAAGGAGTTCATTACCACCAAACCAGCATTATATGAAATGCTGAAAGGTATTCTTTAAGAAGAAGAAGAAAAAAAAGGAACTCTTAGCATTTGCCACAGCATGGATGGAACTGGAGAGTGGATAAATACCACATGATCTCACTCATTTGTGGAATATAATGAACAACATAAACTGATGAACAAGGACTGATCCAGAGATGGAGAGGCATTGATTGGACTGTCAGGCCTTGGAGGGAAGGTAGGGGAGGGTGGGGGTAAGGGGGAAAGATCAACCAAAGGACTTATATGCAAGCATATAGGCCCAACCAATGGACACGGACAACGGGGGGGCGGGGGGTGAGGGCATGAGCGGGGGGCGGGGGTAGGGGGTAACGTGGGGATAAGGACACATATGTAATATCTTAATCAATAAAAAATATATTAAAAAATTCTGGGTGTTAATTTAGTATCTTGCTACATTGCCAAATTCATTTATTAAATCTAGTAATTTTTTGGTGGTCTTTAGGGTTTTCTATGTACAATATCATGTCATCTGAGAATAATGAGAGTTTTACTTCCTCCTTTCCAATTTGGATGCCTTTTATGTTTTCTTCTTTCTAATCACTATGGTTAGGACTTCCAGCACCATATTAAATAAGTGATGAAAGCAGACATCCCTAGCCCTAGGAGATGTACCAGGAACAGATGTTCCTGTTCTTATGAGAAATGATTATACTTTTTGCTCGTTGATTATGTTGGTTGTAGGTTTGTTATATATGGCCTTTATTATGTTGCTGTATTCCCACTTTGCTGAGAATTTTTATAAAAAATGGGTGTTGATTTTGTTGAGTGCTTTTTCTGTGTCTTATGATATGGTCATGTGATTTTTGTCTTTCACTTTGTGTATGTGATGTATCGCATTTATTGATTTGTGAATATTGTATCAACCTTGCATCCCTGGAATAAGTCCCACTTGGAGTATGACTGCTAAAATTTTGTTGAGAATTTTAGCATCTGTGTTCATCAGGGATATTGGCCTGTAATTCTCTTTGTAGTGTCTTTTTCTGAATTTGGAATTAGAATAATGCTGGACTCATAAAAAGAGCTTGGAAGTGTTCCTTCCTCTTGGATTTTTTGGAACCTTATGAGGAGGATACATGTTAGTTCTTCTTTGAATGTTTAGGACTTTTGTTTGCTGGGATTTTGTTTGTTTGTTTGTCTTTTATTACTGCTTCAATTTCATCAGTTGTTATCAACCTATTCAGATTTTCTGATTCTTCCTGAATGAGTTTTGAAAGATTGTATTTTTCTAGGAACTTGTCCATTTTGTCCATATTATCCAGCTTGTGGCATATAGTTGTTCATCATATTTTCTTACAATCCTTTGTATTTCTGTGGTGTCAGTTGTTACTTCACTTCTTTCATTTCTGATTTTATTTATTTGGGTTCATTATCTGTTTCTTCATGAGTCTGGCAAAAGATTCATCATTCTTGCTTATCTTTTTGAAAAATCAGCTCCCAGTTTAATTATCTTTTGTATTTTGGTGTGTGTTTTTTTCCTCTATGTCATTTATTTCCACTCTGATCTTTATTTTTTCCTTCCTTCTACTTATTCTGGGCTTTCTTATTGTTCTCTTTCTAATTCTTTATGTTATAGGGTTAGATAGCTTATTAAAACTTTTTCTTGTTTTTTGAGGTAGGCCTGTCAGGACTATCCTCTCAGGACTGCATTTTCTATGTCCGATAGATTTTGGGTTGTTCTATGTTCATTTTCATTTGTTTCCAAGAAGTCTTTTTATTTCTTCCTTGATATCATTGGTAACCCATTCACTGTTTAATTCTATGCTATTTAGCCTCCATGTGTTTGAATGCTTTTGAGTGTTTTTACCGTAGTTGATTTCTAATTTCATGCCATTGTGATCTGAGATGTGTGAGATTATTTCAATTTTCTTGAACTTGTAGAGGCTTAGTTTGTGTCCCATGTGGTCTATCTTTGAGAGTGTCCCATGTGCACTTGAGAGTAATGTATATTCTGTGGCTTTGGCATGAAATGTTCTGTAAATGTCAATTAAATCCATCTGATCTAGTGTGTCATTTAGAGTCCCTATTACCTTGTTGATTTTTTGTCTGGATGATCTATCCAGTGAAGTCAGGAGGTTGTTAAAGTCCCCTACTATGACTGTATTGCTTAACCAGTTAACTGCCACAATATTTTGAATTTAATTTAAAAAGGTCCACTGCTTGTGTCTATAGATGCTTATGGAGTACAAATGGGTAAAGCCCTCCAGAGGTTTTTAAAATATATTTAGGTGCTCCTATATTGGGTGCATATATGTTTACCAGGATTATATCCCACTAGAGGCCCAGCGCATGAATTTGTTCATGGGTGGGGTTCCTTGGCCTGGGCGGCAATTGGGGCCCATCGGGACTATCTCAGGTCCAGCTGGCCAGGGGGAGGGACCGTGGGACATTGCCTGCCATGGGAGATTGGCTGTGGGAGTGCACTGACCACCAGAGGGAAGCTGCCCTCTGGTGGTCAGTGCGAGTCATAACAGACACTTAGGCTTTTATATATAGAGACTAGAGGCCCAGTGCACAAAAATTTGTGCGCTGGGGCTGGGAGGGGTCCCTCAGCCCGGCCTGTGCCCTCTCGCAGTCTGGGACCCCTCGGGAGATAATGACCTGCTGGCTTAGGCCTGCTCCCGGGTGGCAGAGGGCAGGCCCAATCCCTAGGTGCAGCCCCTGGTTGGGCTCAGAGCAGGGCCGATTGGGGACTTGGGGCGCTGCCCCCTGTCATGCTCAGAGCAGGGCGGATCCGGAGGTTGCGATGCCACCCTCAGTCACGCTCAGGGTAGGGCCAATTGGGGGGTTGGGGCACCGCCCCCTGTCACACTCAAGGCAGGGTCAATGGGGAGGTTGCGGCGCCACCCCCTGTCACGCACAGAGCAAGGCCAATCAGGGGGTTGGGGTGCTGCCCCCTGTCACGCACAAAGCAGGGCCCATCAGGGGGGTTGGGGCTCTGTACCCTGTCACGCACAGAGCAGGGCCCATCAGGGGGGTTGGGGCTCTGTACCCTGTCACGTACAGAGCAGGGCCCATCAGGGGAGCTGGGGCTCTGTACCCTATCACCCACAGAGCAGGGCCAATCAGGGGGTTGGGGCGCCGCCACTCTCACACTCAGGGCAGGGCCGAAGGGGAGGTTATGGCTCTACCCCGTCACACACAGAGCAGGGCCTGTGAGGGGGGGTTGGGGCGCCACACCCTGTCACACACAGAGCCGCAGGGCAATCAGGGGGTTGGGGAGCTCCCCCCTATCAGGAACAGAGCAGGGCCGATCAGGGGGTTGGGGTGCCTTCCCCTGTCACGAACAGAGCAGGGCAGATAGGGAGGTTGTGGCCCCGCCCCCAGTCACACACAGAGCAGCAGGACAATCAGGGGGTTTGGGCGCTGCCCCCTGTCACACTGATCCTGGTGCCAGGAGGCCTCTCAGCTCCGCTGATCCTGGTGCTGGGAGGCATATTACCCTTTTACTATATAGGATAGAGGCCTGGTGCACGGGTGGGGGCCGGCTGGTTTGCCCTGAAGGGTGTCCTGGATCAAGGTGGGCGTCCCCACTGGGGTGCCTGGCCACCCTGAGTGAGGGGATGATGGCTGTTTGCAGCTGGTCACACACCCTTCAGAGTGGGGGTCCCCACTGGGGTGCCTGGCCAGTCTGGGTGAGGGGCTGAGGGCTGTTTTCAGGCTGGCGAGTGACTGAAGCTCCCAACTGCTCCTTTTTTTCTTTTTTTTTTAATTCTGGGCCAGCTTTAGCTCTGGCTCCAGCTCTGAGGCCTCTGCTGCTGAAAGCAGGTATCTGGTTTGTTTGGGTTCTACAATCGAAACACTGTATCAACTCCAGCTCTGAGATCCCTGTGGGCTGAAAGCAGGTTTCTGGGGTTTTGTTTAGCTTCTATATTTGTAACAATGTTTCAAACTACAAGGTCAGAGGCTGGCAAGGCAGGCAGGGAAGGTTGGTTTCCTCCGTCACTGAAGCAAGCAAGCCTCATGTTAGCTTCAAGCCGCCTGGCTGCCGGCTGCCGTCTTGGCTGGCAGTTAATTTGCATATCTCACTGATTAGCCAATGGGAAGGGTAGCGGACGTACACTAATTACCATGTTTCTCTTTTATTAGATAGGATTGTTGGATTGATTCCTTTAGAATTATGTAGTGACATTTATTGTCCCTTGTGATGGCCTTCATTTTGTAGTCTATTTTGTCAGATATGAGTACTGCTACCCAGCTTTTTTTTCTTTCCATTTGCAGGGCGAATTTTTTACCATCCCTTCACTCTCCTCTTCTGTGAATCTTGGGTTCTGAGGTGAGTCTCTTGTAGACAGTATCTCTATATCTATATGGGTCATGTTTTCTTCTCCATTTAGCTATCTTATGTATTTTTATTGGAGCATTTGATCCATTTACATTTAAGGTTATTACTGATAGGTACTTATTTATTGTCATTTTAATTCTCTATGCCTGTTTCTCTCTCTTTTTCATCATATTATTACAGTATTTCTTACAATGCTAGTTAGGGGTTGATAAACTCCTTTAGCCTTCTATTTTATTTATTTGTTTGTGTGTTTATTTACTGGTCTGGGAAGCTCTTTACTTCACCATCTATTTTAAATAGCCATGCTGGATAGAACAGTCTTGGTTTCAGATCCTCGCTTTTCATTACCTTGAATACGTCATGCCATTCTCTCTGGCCTATAGAGTTTCTGCTGAGAAATTAGCTGGCAGCCTTCTGAGAGCTTCATAGTAGGTTACAAACCTCTTTGGGTTCTTCTTGCTTGGGATTTTCTGTGCCTCCTAAACTTGTGTGACTTTTTCCTTCACCAGTTTAGGGATTTTTCTGCTATTATTTCTATCCCTTGCTCACTTTCTTCTCCTTTTGTACTCCTATGATGCAGATATATATATGTATTTCATGTTCCACAGCTCCCTTCAACTATCCTCCTATTTTTTAATATTTTCTTTTTGATTCTCTGATTTTTTTTCTGCTCTGACTAATTTTCTGATCCCATCATTGGCCCCCTCTAATCTGCTGTTTATTCCTTCCAATGTATTCTTAATTCTGTTATGTCATTCATTTCTGACTGGTCATTTTTCATAGTTTCTATATATTTTCTCATGCTGTTGAACATCCTTATAATCTTTACTTTGAACTCTATATTGGATAAATTTCTTCATTTCATTTAGTCCTTCTTCTGAAGAATTCTCTTGTTCTTTCATTTGGGGCTTGTTTTTTTGTCTCCCCATTTTGCCCACCTGCTTGGGTTTGTTTCTATTAGGTAGATCTGCTATGACTTCCAGGCTTTTTGGAAGGTCTCTGGTGCAGGCCAATGTCAGATGCTGTTTGTGACTGGCCCTGAGTACTCTGTTACGAGTGATCAGTGATCAACAGTTTGTGGCTCCTTCTGCTGGAGCTGGGTGCATTTGGAAAGGATAGAGATGCACACCAAGGCTGCTTTTCCTAGCCCCTGGCCCTGAAGCAGATTAGGCCAAGACTCAAAGCCTTTAGAGATCCACCTCTGCCTGCAGGCTAATTGTTATTCCCCGTCTATTAATGAGCCTCAGGCTGTAGACCAAAGCAAGGTATAAACTCCACAGGGTGGGGCAAGAAGATTTCCAATGGATGGGACAATTGCTTCCCCCCAGACAAAGGTGTCTTGATGATAAAGGTTTGCTGAAAAAGATGTCCTCTGCCCTACAGGGGAATGACTTGCACAGGAATCCAGGTGGATGCCCTTCAAGCTCTATCCACAGAGCCACCAACCCTGGATTTTCTTCACACTCTGCCCTCCCTCTGCCAAAGCACAAGGGAAATGGCTGCACTTGAAATTTTTTGCTTTGGCCCTTTAAGAGGGTACCTGAATTTTAAGCCATCTCTCCCTAGCAGACAGAAACCCCACTGCTTTTCATAGCCAGATGCCATGTGGGCATCTTTCTCAGTTTTGGTGCTCTGGACTGGAGAGCCAAGCTTGGGGTTTCTACCCCAGAGTTCTCCGTGGGAAACCCCCACAGCTGAGATATCCCTCCGTACCTTCGCATGCTGTCCGTGGGAGCCTGGCCAGCCCTCTCACGCCTCCACACTTTCTGCCAGTCTCTATGTGGTCTCCACTTTATATCCTTGGTTATAAAGGTTCTCTCCAGCTAGTCTTCAGTTGGTTATTCAGGATTGTTTTTCTATATTTTAGTTGTAATTCCAGTTTGGTCCTGGGTGAATGTCAGTGTAGTTTCCACTTAATCTGCTGCCATCTTGGAATTTTCTGCCAAAAACAATCTTGAGGGAGAAAAAAAGCTATAAGCCTCACACTGCCTGATTTCAAAACATGTTATAAAACTACAATAAGGAAAACAGTATGGTATTGGAATAAAGACACACACAGACCAAAATAATAGAGTCCAGAAATAAGACTTTGCATATATGGTCAAATCATATTTGACAAGGTTACCAAGGCTACACAATGGGGAACATATGGTTTCTTCAAAAATGGTGCTAGGAAAACTGGACACTTATCGAGCATGATATACAAATATTATCTCAAAATGTATCAAACACTTAAACTATATAACCCTACAAGAAAACATGGGGGAAAGCTTCATGGCATCGAATGTGGCATTGATTTCTTAAATATGACATTTTCTTTCTGGTCATCCTCATTATTGTGGTTATTCATGGTGTTTGCTGTTCTCCTTTGCCTAGGGCAGGATTTATATCTGTCTACATATATGGCTGATAGCAGCTTCCTCTGAAGAGGTTTTTCTGCTATTTCCCAGTAGATGGCACTGAATCACAAGGTGTTTTTCTTTTTACCTCTGACCTCCCAGTCTTGACCTCCATGGCTTCAGTAAGACAGTACAGCTGCACTGCTTGCTGAGGGGAGGGTGGGGGCCTGTTTTGCCCTTACCATAATGGTGACCCCTGACCTCCGTGGCATCTTGCCCCAAGCACCCCACCTGGGGATCAGTCACAGAGGGGAACAACAGTTCTATTGCAATTGCTCTTGGTCTACAGATACCATACTTCTCAACCCCAAGACAACAGGAGACAAGTTTAGGGAGTCCACGTGGTGGCAGGGCTCTGTGGTTCTGTTTCTTTGTCTGAAACACCATTGTCTGACCCAACAGAGAGCTACACTGCAGAACCGTGTGCTCTGTCAGGTGTCTGCTGGCTCAATCAGTATTCATTCCATCACTCCCTGCTAGACTGCCCTACTCCCACAGCTCTCTGTTCCTCAGGCTGAAAGAAGCGCCATTTCACCGGCTTCCTCTCCTTTCCAAGCCTAGCTCAAGCTCCCAGCTGCAGGGCTGCATCTATGGGGACAAAATCATGTCTAACCAGGCTGGTGCAGTGCCTGTTTCTACACATGGGAGCAGCTGTCTTCCGCCTGGACCCCAGCGAGCCTGGCACTCAGAGCTGCCAGGCCGCTAGGGAGCTATGGGGGTAGGGAATGAAGGGCAGAGCGGTGGGCAGAGAAAGGAGATGCGGGGAGCGTGGGGGGGGGGGGGGGCGCCCGGACGAAGGGGCCCTGCGGGTGGGGCCAGGGTAGGAAGCCGTAGAGGGCTCAGGAACTAGGTGTGGGGCAGCCTCTGGGGTGGGGACAGCCGGTTCCACCCGACTGGGGCTCATCCCAGAATGGGGGGCCCCCTCCCTGCTCGCCGCAGCCCCAGGTCCGGTGGCCCAGCCCGGACCCCACAGCCCCTCCCCAAGGCCTGCGGTGCTGTAAGCTGGACACAGCCACAAGTCCGTGTGCACGGGTGGCCCTTACCAGAGCTGTGGCCCGCCTTGGCCATAGCCCTGCGCTGGCTGGCCCAGCCTGGAGGAAGTCACCACCGCCGCGCAGTCTGACACAGCCTGGCTCCAGGGTACTGCCTGCCCACCCAGCCCACCGTCCCCGGACTGCACGCGCGCTCCTTGCTGGCCGAGCCTTGCCACTCTGTCCGCAGGTGCGCCGCTGCCGTCAGTGCCCAGCCAGTCCACACTGCATCCTGGAAGCCGGTGCAGGCCCTTGAAGCTTCCGGGAGGCAGCATGGCCGCACAGCCCCACCTGCAGCCCGAGGTGAACGGCAGACACCCACACACCCCGTGGACCCCTGACCCACCCCCACCCCCGAAACTGCCGGTCCGTGCTGAGTTACCATGGGACCCCACACCTCACCTGCCACTGGCTGTGTCTCACGGGCGCCTCCGGCATTTTGGACCCCGCATCCCTAGGGACTTGGTGACCGAGAAGAATCACCCCACTCCAGGGACCTGCGGGGCCGCCCCCATCCCCCTGCGCCCCCAGGGGACCTGCTACATTGCACCTGCCGCTTTAAGTCCTGCCAGGCGCTTTGGGCTTGTTACTGTTTGCTTATTTGGCAGCTGCAGCTCATGTCTACCTTTGGTTTAAAATGGAAAAAATTCTCCCAACAATAGGAACATAGTTCGGTAAACCCCAGTAGGCAGCCACTCAGAACTCTCTACTGTGTTTATTACCTATAAAACTATTTTTTTTCTGTTTTATTTTTTTATTGCTTAAAGTATTACAAAGAGTATTACATATGTCTCCTTCTTCCCCCGCCACCCCCCCCCCCCCGCCCTTGACAATCCCCTGGCCTCCCCTACCCGCCAGTGTCTTATGTCCATTGGTTATGCTTATAGGCATGCATACAAGTCCTTCGGTTGATCTCTTACCCACCTCCTGCCCTCCCACGCTCCCCGGCCTTCCTGCTGTAGTTTGACAGTCTGTTCGAGGTAGCTCTGCCTCTGTATCTATTTTTGTTCATAAGTTTATAATGGTCTCTATTATCCGTGAATGAGTGAGATCATGTGGTATTTTTCCTTCATTGACTGGCTTATTTCACTTAGCATAATGCTCTCCAGTTCCATCCATGACGTTGCAAATGGTAAGAGTTCCTTCCTTTTTAGAGCAGCATAGTATTCCATCGTGTAGATGTACCACAGTTTTCTAATCCATTCATCTACTGATGGGCACTTAGGCTGTTTCCAGATCTTAGCTATGGTGAATTGTGCTGCTATGAACATAGGGGTGCATATATCCTTTCTGATTGGTGTTTCTGGTTTCTTGGGATATATTCCTAGAAGTGGGATCACAGGGTCAAATGGGAGTTCCATTTCTAGTTTTTTGAGGAAACTCCATACTATCTTCCATAGTGGCTGCACCAGTCTGCATTCCCACCAGCAGTGCACAAGTGTTCCTTTTTCTCCACATCCTCTCCAGCACTTGTCGTTTGTTGAATTGTTGATGATAGCCATTCTGACAGGTGTGAGATGGTACTTCATTGTTGTTTTGATTTGCATCTCTCGGATGATTAGCGACTTTGAGCATGTTTTCATATGTCTCTTGGCTTTCTGAATGTCCTCTTTTAAAAGGTGTCTATTTAGGTCCTTTGCCCATTTTTTGATTGGATTGTTTATCTTCCTTTTGTTGAGTTGTATGAGTTCCCTATAAATGTTGGAGGTTAAACCCTTATCAGTGATAGCATTGGCAAATATGTTCTCCCATGTAGTGGGTTTTCTTGTTGTTTTGTTGATGGTTTCTTTTGCTGTACAGAAACTTTTTATTTTGATGTAGTCCCATTTGTTTATTTTCTCTTTAGTTTCCAATGCCCTAGTATCTGTATCAGTGAAGATAAAACTATTTTTAATAAAATGACCAGTAGGACATAATACCATCATTTAAAATTATTTTGGTAAAGAACTTGGTATGGGAAGATGTTCCTGGTATTTTAAGAGATGCCGGTCAAAGAAGAAATAAAATAAAATAATAATAATAAGAAGAAGAATAAGAATAAGAATAAGAAGAAGAAGAAGAAGAAGAAGAAGAAACAAAATAAAATAAAACAAGAGACAATGGTCCAGAATGATCCCATTTTTATTTTGTAAAATAAGTATCCTACATAATAAAGCCCTAATATGCAAATCGACCCAACGGCAGTCAGACATCCCCTGAGGGGTCCCAGACTGTGAGAAGGAGCAGGCTGGGCTGAGCGACGCCCCCTGCCCCGTGCACGAATTTCGTGCACCAAGCCTCTGTGATATAAATGACAGAGAATTCAAGATTGCAGTCCTGAAAATACTCAAAGAGACACAAGAAAATACAGACAGGCAATTCAATGCACTCAGAAAGCAAATCAATGAACAAAATAAGTACTTTACCAAAGAGAGTGAAACTGTAAAAAAGAGCCAATCAGAAATCCTAGAGATGAAACATGCAATTAAGGAGATGAAGAGTAAACTACTGAGCATAGAAAACAGAACTAACCAAAGGGCCGGGGGGGGGGGGGAGGACACACATGTAATATCCTTTGTAACACTTTAAGCAATAAAATAAATTTAAAAAAAAGAAAATAAAGAAGAGCTACACGCTCCCCCCAAAAAGGCAAGACAAGATTACAATATAAAAATTAGATGAGTTAATGCTCATAACATTAAGATCCATCTTTAATGTAAAAAAAAAAAAAAAGAAAACAGAACTAACCAGATGGAGGAAATAATTAGTGATACTGAAGAGAGGGATCTAGAAATGGTGCAGAAAGAAGAAGAGACCTGAGCATAAAGAGAAATGAAATAGCTCTATGAGAACTCTCTGACTCCATCAGAAACAGCAATATTAGAATTATAGGCATTCTGGAAAAGGAAAAGAGGGAGCAAGGAATGGAAAGTCTCTTCAAACAAATAGTGGATGACAACTTCCCAAACCTATGGAAAGAACTATATCCTCGAATCCAAGAAGCAAACAGAACACCTAGTTACCTCAATCCAAAGAGGCCCTCTCCAAGGCACTTGTTATAAAAACTGTCAAAAATTAATGACAAAGAAAAAATTCTCAAAGCAGCCACGGAAAAGAAGAAAGTGACATGCAAAGAGAAACCCATCAGATTATCATCCGACTTCTCAGCAGAAACTCTACAAGCCAGAAGAGAGTGGAACCAAATATTCAAATGTCTGAAAGAGAGAAATTACCAGCCATGAATAATATATCTGGCAGAATTACCCTTTAAATATAAAAGAGCAATGAAGACGTTCCCGAACATACAGAAGCTAAGGGATTTTATCACCAGAACACCTCCATTGCAGGAAATACTCAACAACATAAGATTACAACATAAGAGTAAGATCACCAAAAAACTTACAGCATTATCAGGGATAATTTGTGACAACAAAAACATGGAAGGGGAAAACTTAAAAGTCTGAACTGACAAAGGTGGATGAAGATCAGATGCACTCAAAAGGAAAAAAAACTATGGTATGTTTGCAACTTTATTTTTTATAAACCTAATGGTAATCACACACAAAAATTCCCAAACCAGGACACATAGCTTAAATAAAGAGGAAACAGAGGAAGGACATATGGAATACCACCAAACAAAAACAATTGACAGAAACACAAAGGAAAACAACCAATGGAGACACAGAGCTACCAGTCAACAAAAGATAAAATGGCTATAGGAAATCCTCATACATCAGTAATTACCCTAAATGTACATGGTCTGAAAAGAAGCACAGAGTAGCAGAATGGATCAAACAACAAAATCAACCATATGCTGCCTACAAGAAACACATCTAAGCTGCAAAGACAAAAGTAGATTCAAAGTAAAAGGGTGAAAAATGATTCTCCAAGCAAATAATATCCACAGAAAAGCAGGTGTAGCCATACTTATTAGTATATCTGAAACAACCAATAGGTATATGAAAAGATGTTTAACTTCACTAGTAATTATGGAAATAGAAAGCAAAACTACAATGAGATCCCACCTCACACCTGTTAATGTCACCATCATTAACAAGACAAGTGATGGAGTGGTTGTGGAAAAAAGGGACCCTTATTCACTACTGGTGGGAATACAGACTGGTACAACCACTATGGAAAGCAGTTTGGTGATTCCTCAAAGAATTAAGCATAGAGCTACCATACAACCCAGCAATCCCTCTCCTGGGTATATAACCGAAAAACTCGAAATCAAGTATTCACAAAGATATATGCACCCCTATGTTCATTGCAACCTTGTTCATGGTGACCAAGACATAGAAACCACCATGTCCCACAATAGAGGACTGGGTAAAGATGTGGTACATACTAGGTGTACCGGTTAATAATGTGGATTTTGTAATCAAAGAAAACACAAGAGAAACATCAAAAGTGCTTTATTCAAAATAATGTCCATCGCTAGATACACATTTCCCCCATCTTTCAGGCAATTTGTGGATACCGTCCCAATAGAACTTTTCTTGTTTTAAGGCAAACCATTCAGAGACCCAATTTTCCACTTCTTCGTATGTTCTGAAGTGCTGCTCAGAAAGTGTGTGTGCCATTGATCAGAACAAATGGTAATCTGAAGGAACAAGGTCTGGTGAATACAGCGAGTGGGTTAATACTTCCCAGGCAAGATCTTTTAACGTACCTTTAACTGGTTTTTGAAGTGTGTGATGGTGCATTATCATGAAGCAAAATTACTTTGCCATGTCTTCTGGCCCATTCTGGTCATTTTATGATCAAATCGTGGTTCAAATTGATTATTTGTTGTTGGCAGTGATCAGTATTAATGGTTTCACCTGGTTTTAGAAGCTCATAATACACCACACATTCCTGATCCCACCAAACACAGAGCATTGTCTTCTTTCCGAAGCGATTTGGCCTTGCAGTCGATGTTGATGGTTGACCTGGATCAACCCATGATTTTATGCATTTGGGATTCTCAAGATAAATCCACTTTTCATCGCCAGTCACAATTCAATGCAAAAAAGACTTTCTTTCGGGCCGTTGAAGCAACATTTTACTGATAACTTTTCGGTTTTTCATTTGTTTTTTGTTCAGCTGATGTGGCAACCATTTTCCTTCCTTTAAAATCTCTCATTGCTTGTAAACTATCAGAAATTGTTTGCTGAGCAACATTTAATCTTTCTGCAAGTTGTTTTTGAGTTTGACACGCACCTTCATCCAATAATGCTTATAATTGTTGGTCTTCAAACTTTTTTGGTTGACCTGGATGTTGTCTTTCACATCAAAAGCATCACTTTTAAAGTGTTTAACACGTTAAGCGCCAAGCCTGTTTTGTCTTCCTTTCTGTTTAGCCCGCAATATCCAATTTCACTGACATGCTGGCAGCTGGAGATCTGTGTAAGGTTTCGATAAGACTGCATTTATATCTTCAGATATTTCTTGTATGTATTTATCACAATCTGTACTCTGTATTTTTAGAAATGCTTTCTGTTCAGTCATCTGTGGTTCGTGTTCCAGTGCAGTTTAAAAATTTTTTCTTTACCTGTAACAGTGACAATGTCAGAAGTGTGTGAAAGCGATTCAAGTGAAATTAGTTTGCCTAAAAAAACGTCGTAGAGTTGTTCTTTTTTTCCTTATCAGAGGATGAGGATGAGGATTTTGAAGAATGGCATGATCTGAGAGGTAATCAATCAAGAATTATGCCTTTCACCTATCCAGCTAGCTTTAGGATTGAAGATTTGAATGTAAAGTCATGTGCAACAGTAGAAAATTCTTATGAACTGTTTGTGCCTAATGAATTGTTTGAGGATATCGCCAAACTTATATGCGTCGCAAAAACTAGGGGTTGAAAACTTGCGTTTGTGTAGGTGGACTGTGACAAACAAAAATGAAAAGATGTTTTGGGTGATTCTATGTATGCGACTAGTTAGATACCATCTTTACGTCTATACTGGTCCCATGATTCTGCATAAATGCAAACTTTCCCCCCAAAAAATGTCAAGAAATAGATTTGAAATATTATGAATGCTGAATTTTTCAGACAATAGGAAGACAGATGTTTCCAATAGTTTATGCAAAATACAACTAGTAGATAACATGGAAATAAATTTCAAAAAATATTATGATCCATTTGAAGCTATATGTATCAATGAATCTTTGATACTATTTCATGGCCACATAATATTTAGGAAATATTTAAAATAAAAACGCCACAAATATGGTATCAAATTATTTAAGTTGTGCTGCGGAACTGGGTACACGTATGCTTTTTATATATATGCAGGGAAAAGTTTAGAAAAAGAAAATACGACACCAATTAATGTTGAAATGTATCTTTGTAGAGATGTATTCCATAAGGGACACACGTACACAGACAACTGATACACAAGTTTAGATTTAGCATATAAATTACTCGATAATAATACTCATTTAGTAGGAACATTACATTCAAATCGACGGGGAAATCCTCATGAAGTAACATCAAAGAAATTAAAACGGGGAGAAATTATAGCAAAAGAGAACAAAAAAGGAATAACCATTTTAAAATGGAAAGATAAGTGGGACATCGTCTTTCAACAAAACATACGTCAGAGATAGTGAAGGTTGAAAATAGATCAGGTCACTACTGGAAACCAAAAACTGTAGATTATAATGTAGGAAAAGCAGCAGTTGATATATCTGATCAAATGAGTGCCTATAATAACCTGTTACGAAAATCCATGAAATGGTATAAAAAGCTAGCCTTTGAGCCCCTACTAAATAGTGCTGTTCTCAATGCTCATATTTTATTTGAAAGTATTAGCAAGAAGAATATGAGTATCACAGAATTTCAGAAGAAATTAGCTGTCCATCTAACAAATTTTCGGGATGAAGAAATTTCAAGTAGCCATGCTGTAAATATACCTCAAATATCTCGTCACAAACTGCAACAAAAACTGGAAGAGTGTCTAAAGTCCAAAGATATTGTAAAAAATGCTACGGAGATAATGCAGCATGATTTGGACAAGATATTGCCAGAAAGTTGACAAAACAAGTTATAACATTCTGTGAAACCTGCACAGGACAACCATTTCTGTGCATACCGTGTTTTAATAATATTCATTAAAAAAATTTTTTTGTAACAAATAATACTTAGGTACATTCTTTTATGATCTCCAAGTTATTTAAAATGTATTAAAATATATTTTTAAATTGTATGTCATCAGTCAACAATGACTGACGCAGTACAGAAAGTATAGTGTCAGTCACCAGTGACTGACATGGTGCTTAATGTGTTAAACCAGTGTTCACAAGTATCTTGAGATGGAGCATGTTCACCATAAGCTTTCTGAAGTATCCAGCAACACTTTTCTTCAAAATAATGAATTAAAACTTCCCGCAGATGCTCTTTTTTCGGCATGAAAGTCAACATTTTTAAGCGTAAAAAATATCTATGATGTTAACACCTTCAGCAAATTTGACATATGAAGTTTTGAAGCTTGTTGTCAATACAACAAAACAGCATACATATCAAATCGCATATATATCAACATATATGTAACTCCATCTATTGAAAAAAATCTGCATTAGTAACCGGTACACCTAGTATACACAAAGGAATACTACTCAGCTATAAAAAAGGAGGAAATAGCACCGTTTGCAACAACAAGGATGGACCTTGAGAACATTATGCTAAGTAAAATAAGTCAGAAAACGCTAAGCACCATGATTTCACTCATATGTGAGATCTGAAACTTGTGAACACAAACAGCAGTGTGGTGGTTGCCCGAGGGGAGGGAGTGGAGGCAAAGAGGTTCCTAATATACGGCGGCAGAAGATTTGACTTTGGGTGGTGGGCACACGTGCAATATACAGATCTTGTAACATAAAAATCCACACCTGAAACCTGTATGTTCATGTTGACCAACGTCACCCCAATAAATTTAATAAAAAAATAAAGATCTTGCCCTAACTGGTTTGGCTCAGTGGATAGAGCGTCGGCCTATGGACTGAAGGGTCCCAGGTTCAATTCTGGTCAAGGGCATAGACCTTGGTTGCGAGCACATCCCCAGTAGGGGGTGTGCAGGAGGCAGCTGATCAATGCTTCTCTCTCATCTATGTTTCTAACTCTCTATCCCTCTCCTTTCCTCTCTGTAAAAAATCAATAAAATATATTTAAAGAAGAAAGATCTTGAATAGATTTTATACATCAATGTTCACTGTAGCATTATTCACAACAGTCAAAGGGTGGAAAACCCCCAAATGTCAATTAACATGTGAATAAAGTGATTATATATAGATTACATATATAATATATACCGACAGAATGAAATATCTCTCAGCCTTAAAAAGAATAAAATCTTGTCAAATGCTATAATATGGATGAACACGGAGAGCATTATGCTAAGTGACATAATCCAGCCATAAATGAACAAATACGAATTAATCCACTTCTAGGAGGTATCTATAATAGTCAAATACTTAGAGCAATTAGAATGGTTGCCAGTGGTGGGCGAGGGAAAAGAGGAGTTGTTCAATGTTTATAGAATATTTTGGCAGATTAAAATGTTCTAGGTGCTGTTGAAAACCAGCATGCATATAGCTAACACAACTGTGCTATATACACTTACAAAGGTTAAGATGGTACATTTTATGTTATATGCACTTACACATACTATTTCAAAAAAATAAGTAGGCACCTCAATACAAAAAATTTAAAAAAATTATAGACAGTATGACAATGGTTCATTAAGTAGAGAATATTATTAAGACAGAAATTATAAACAATAAATAAATGAAAATTCTGGAGTTGAAAGTACAAAAATTGAAGTGAATTAAAAAAGAGGGCTCAGACTTAAGTTTGCAAAAGACAGAATTAGTGAACTTTGAGATGTATTAATACAGATGATCCAATCTGAAGAAAAATATTAAGAGCACTGAACAGAACCACAGAGAATTGTGAGACACCAACATACATACTAACATACAGGTAAATGGGAGTCCCAGAAAGTGAAAGAGATTAAAAATATCTGAATAATGGCCAAAATTTTCCTAAACATGATGAAAAACTAACATACATATTCAATAAATTCAATCAAGTTCAAAAGGTGAACATGAAGAGTTCCACACCTAGACATATTATAGTTAATCTAATGAAAGCCAAAAAGCAAAAGAGAATCTTGAAAGCAGCAAGAGAAAAACAACTTATTACATACAGGGGAACCTCAATAAGATTAAAACTGACTTCTCGTTAGAAACAGTGGGAGTCCTGGCCAGTGTGGCTCAGTTGGTTGAGCACTGTCCCATGCACCGAATGGTTCCCTGCTCGATTTCCAGTCAGGACACATGCCCAGGTTTTAGGCTCGATCCCCAGTAGGGGGTATGCATGAGGCAACCAATCAATGTTTCTTTCTCCATCTCCCTTACTCTCTAAAAATAAAAATCAATAAAAACATAAAAGATAACCACCAGTGGAGGGTAAAGATATTTGGATAACATGCTTAAAAAGCTAAAAGGAATAAAAACTGGCTAAGTCTGTAACTAGCAAAACTACCCTTCAACAATGAAGATGAAATAATATTCCTAGATATACAAAACTGGCAGAATTTGCTGCTAGCAAGTTTTACTTACAAGAAATACTAAAGGACTAGGAGAAATTGAAACCAGATGAAAACCCAAATCTACATGAAGAAATAAAGAGCATGGTAAGTATAATTACATGGGTAGACATAGAAGACAGTATCAATAACATTTTCTTAACTGATTTAAAAGCCAGCCACATAAAACCATCATTATAAAATTGTATTGTTGGGATTATAACATTATATATATATATATATATATATATTTTTTTTTTTTTTTTCACTAATAGCACAGAGAGGAGGGAGGAATGGTTCTATTTTGGAGAAAGGAAATGACACTAGGCAGTAATGTGAATCCAAAGGAATGCCTCCTTTTCTTAAGAAATATACTAAATTAATCTTTCAATGGTGTTGTCACTCAGTCCCCTCCAAATACTAAAATCCCATCCATACAATCATTGATACAATAGAACACTCCACTGAAGAGCAGAACACACATTCTTGTCAAATGCACATGGACCATTCTCCAGGAAAGCAATATGCCAGTCAATAAAACAACTAAGTTTGTGTTTTTACCACAATGGTGTTTAATCAGAAGTCAACAGAAGGAAATTTGGGAAAGCCTAAAATACTTGGAAATTAAACATACGTCTAAATAACCCAGGTGCCAAAAAAGAAATCACAATAACAATTAGAAAGTGTTTTGAGCCTCCCCCCACCCCAGCCCTCTTCCCCACAGGCAGAGGAAAGAGCGCTAGTGCAGGAGACACCCACTGCTCGTTCAAGGGACACTACCAGGCTTGCAAACCAGGGCAGCAAATTCATCCCAAACAATCCCCCAGAACCTGACCCAAGGCCCCCCTTTTCTCTGACTTCTTAGTGAGCCAAAGCAGCCCAACCTAGGCTCATTTCCCCAGCCCTCTCTTCACTGTCCCCAGCTTTAATAAACGTCCTCTAAAATTCACCTGGACTTGTGTTGTGAAATCTTTCCTGCATGAAGTCAAGAACCCACATACTACCAACTGGCCCTAAGCAGACCCACCAAGGGCCAGGACCTCTTCCCAGTAGCAGTATTCTAGACACCCCCTGGTAGTGTAGGGGGACACCCCATGTTAATACAGGAGATCCCACTAGTAGTGCAGAAGACACCTGCTGCTCGTGTTGGGAGACACTCACTACTTGTTGGGACACATCTTTGTAGCTCTTAGCCACTCAGGTATCAGCTACATGGGCAAAATCTTTCCTTTACTGTGGTCCATGCTGCACAGAAGAGTGAGGAGCGATCACAGAGTTCACTGGCTCAGTAGGTAAAATGTGTGGACAGTGCACTAAGCATGTGTGTGTGGTCCTCAACTAAGCTCATTTCTTCTGTCACCTGGTGATGGATATGTGAACATTCCATCTCAAACTTCCCAGTTTGGCAACAGGATCATTTGAGCTAAAGGCAGTTGATATGCAGATAGTAGAGAAGCTGCAAGTCCTCCCCCTGCCTAAAAGGACCAAGTCAGTAACAGGAGACAGTAAGATCCCTCAGCATGGGGTTGGCTCTGGGAATCTCCATAAACCCCCCAACCAGCCCCTACCCTGGTACTGCTTCAGACTGTCATTTCCCACAAACTTCTTTATTGCAGTGGCTGCAGAAGCCGGACTTCTAAGCTGCTGCTGGAGTTACTCATTTCCTCTGCGTGTCTCCCATGTGCAGGAGGTGCATGTGTTAATAAACTTCTTTTTCTCATTAATCTTTTATTACCGGGTTCCAGACAGGGATCAGATGGGTGGAGGGAACATTTTCCCTCCCTCACACTGGTGTCCAGCTTTGCTCCAAAGCCTTGGTTAGGTGTCCATCCTGCTGTTCTTGGGGCAGTCGTGTGCTCCTCCAAACTCTCACCGAGGCTGTCTCACCTTCTGGCAGCCGGTGGCCATCCAGGAGATCCCAAAGTCCAAATCTTGCTTCAGGCAAGAACCAACCAGTACCTCAGATTCTCAACAGGGAGTGAAACAGTAGGCAGTCAACTGGGAGAGGATGGGGAAACCTCCCCAGCCAGAAAAGTGGCAGACCCCTGGCTTGACTGAGGAAAAACCTCCCGGGTACATAATTTGAAGGAATTGTTCAAAGTGGTACATACATTTAAAAAAAAGTCCAACAATAGGAGAATGAGCAAATAAATAATCAAGTAACTAGCTATTGAACACCATGGAACCTAGAACTGTTGATCAGATTATTTGAAAAAAAGAATCCCATGGCAGTTGCATGAAATGCAGCCAGCCACTGTGTCCCCAACTTTGCTGTGGATGGTAGGCCTTTGCCCATGGACTCTCCCACCCAATTCACAGGTGGCATCACAGACAATGGTTAGTTTATTTACTGTAAGGATGGTCCTTACCACAGATAAAATCTTGGGGTACACACCTTCTTGTGAAAAAGCACCAAAACAAGCCAGTAGAAATCCTGGATTGAAGTGGTGGTGGGGGGGGGGTCTACGCAGCTTCACCCCTTCCCCAGGCAGGGCCAGTCTTTTCTCAGCGAGTGCTCAGCTCTGGGGTGGGAAGGAGCATTCTGCAGAAGCCCACAGTGGCCCATGCTGGGGGACTTGAGGGCTTGTACCCAGGTTCCTCAGACCCCTTACGTAGTACCTTTTGCCCTGAGCACTCTTCCTCTGGCCTTTCCCATGCCCCCCCTCTCCTGATGACTGCTGCACCCCGATTAATGGGGCATCCACATCCAGCACCATTTTCTAGGACCAGGCCCTGAGACAGGCTGACGGACTCACCTCCCTCCCAGCGGCCTCACAAGACAGCAGCTCTTTGGGGATACAGCCCTGGGGCTGTCAAGTCTCAGGCTGAAGCCTCAGAAAGTTCCACAGGCCCTGGCCTCAACGCTGACCAGCTGGGCTCCTGCAAACAGAGCTCCTCAGGACCCTGGCTTGGGCTATGCAGAGGACTGTGAGCAATGCACTGGTGACACCAGATGGCCATGGAAGGTCACCTGGGAGATGTTGCTGGCCCCACAGTGTTGGCTTCCCGGGGATGACAGAGGTAGAGGGATTTTACTAAGCACACGAAGTGGCATTGGGAGCTCTTCCTGTGGCTCAGGATACCCTTGAAGACTCAAAGGCAGGACAAGGCATGAGACACCTGCTCACTGGGAAGCCAGCCCATCCCCAAGCCCTCCCTTGGGTCGGCAGATGGTCATGGGCGTGGGGCTGCTAGACAGAGGTGAGAAGAGGGCCCGAAGCGTCCCTGAGAAGGGCGTCTCAGGGAAGGCATACAGGAGTGACCCATCGGTGGCGCTGTAGAATGCCAGGTGCCCGGCCTCATAGTCCAGAAAGATGCCTACACGCCGGGGTGGGTCTCGAAGGGGGGCAAAGGCCCGCTCAGAGGAGTTGTAGAAGCCCCCCAGGAACACCAGGATCCAGAACCCATTGCCTGCAAAGAGCTCACCCTTCTCCTTACGGTTAGCATTCTCCCTGCAGACACCCAAGGCCCAGCTGGCCCGCTCGCCCACCTCCACCTCCCAGTAGTGGCGGCCGGAGCTCAGGGGCTCCCGGCCCAGCACACAGGGCCCGGGGTCAAAGCGCTCGGGGCTGTCAGGCAGGGGCTGCCGCAGGTCCCCCCGCCGCACACTCTGCATGTCTTCTGACAGGACCAGCTCGGGGTTAGCAGTGTCCGGATCCAGCGTCATGTCCCCTGCAGACAGAGCAGTGGTCACCTCGGGCCCCTTCCGCCAGCCTGCATGAAGTCTGCCCTCAAACATCCTCATAGTTGGCTAGAGTGACTGCTCTCCATCTTGTGTCTTCCTCAAAAGATCACCTAACCACCTGCAGTTGCAACTTGGAATGTCTGGAAAGTGGTCATACACTGCCTTGCAATTCACTCTCTTGAAATTCAGGAGGAACCTGAGTGCTTTCTATGTCTACTCTTCCAATCCTCAGAGTGTTCAGCCCAGCTTTCACACTGGGCTCCCCAGGCCTGGGCCTACACAGGTGTCCTGGCACCTGATGGACCGACCTTCACTTTCCCTAAATGCACCAGGACAGCCCAGCCTGGCTGGCCCTCCCTCAACAGCCTGCCCTGACCCCTCAGCTCCTCAGCCATGAACTAGGAGCCTCCGTGCCTTTCCTACCACAGGCCCTGGGATAGGCACTTCTTCTGGACCAGACCTGGCCAGCTGGGTCTCCCCGCCCCCCCCCTCCCCCGCCCCCGTATGCTGTGGCACCCACCTCGGAACCTCTGCAGAGCCTCCACCAGCCCCGGGACCCTGCACACCGTCCTCATCTCCATGGGCACCACCTTAGGCGGCTGCAGCTTCACTTCCTGGACCCTGAAGAGGCAGCCAGGTGTCACACCCAGGGTGGGCCCACCCCACCCATACCCAACCATCTTCCCTAGGGAAAGGCTGGACTCCTACCTGCGCAGGGTGTCCATGATGTCCTGTGGGAGAGACATGTGGTGTCAGTGCCCGTCACATGGTCTTGCCCCCTACCTCCATCCGTGTTGCAGTGCCCCCTACATGGTCAGAAACTGCCCCTGCAGCCTCACCTGCTCCCATCCCATCCCGCCCACAGGCATCTTACACGGCCTCCATCAGCTGCCCTCCCTCATGTCCTGACTCAGAGCCCAACTTCCCGGTAAGGCCGCTCTGCTTAGGTGCTCCTTTCCCCCAAAATGATGCATAAGAGCATTTTACTCAGTGTCAAAGGCTGCTTGTAGCCCCGAAATCCACATGTTGGTGTCTTAATGACCAGGTCCTCAGAATGGGTCAGTATTTGAAGAATGGGCTTCCTAAAGAGGTGATGATATTAAAACCAGAGGCCCGGTGCATGAAATTCGTGCATTGGGCGGGTGGGGGGCGGGTGGTGGTGTCCCTCAGCCCAGCCTGCACCCTCTCCAATCTGGGACCCCTCGAGGGATGTCCGACTGCTCGTTTAGGCCCGATCCCACTGGGCCTAAATGAGCAGTCGGACATCCTTCTTACAATCCAGGACTGCTGGCTCCCAACCGCTCACCTGCCTACCTGCCTGACTGCCCCTAACCGCTTCTGCCTGCCAGCCTGATCACCCCTAACCACTCCCTGCCAGCCTGATCAACACCTAACTGCTACCCTGCCAGCCCAATTGCCCCTAACTGCCCTCCCCTGCCGGCCTGGTCACCCCCTAACCACTCCCCTGCCAGCCTGATCGATGCCTAACTGCTCCCCTGATTGCCCCTAACTGCCCTCCCCTGCCGGCCTGGTCGCTCCCAACTGCCCTCCCCTACAGGCCTGGTTCCCCCGCAACTGTCCTCCCCTGCTGGACATCTTGTGTCCACATGGGGCGGCCATCTTGTGCATTGGAGTGATGGTCAATTTGCATATTACCTCTTTATTAGATAGGACGAGGTCACCAGGGTGGACCCTAATGCTATATGGCTGGTGTCCTTACAGGAAGAGGAAATCAGGACACAGGTGTACACTGAGGCAGAGAGGCCTCAGGAGAACCGGCCCTGCCCACACCTGGATCTCAGGCTCCAGGACTGGGAGAAATAAACATCTGTTGCTTAAGCCACCTGTGTCATTTGTTACACAGCCTGAGCTGACAGAGACAATCTGTTATTTGGAATGCCAGCTCCTGACAGTAAACAGCTTGTCTTTTTAGAACACTGCCTAGCACACAGCAGGGACCCAGCCCACTTTGTCAATCAAATGAACCCCACAAGCAGTCCTTCTAACCATACTGTGTACCACCTACCAGGCCATAAAGGATGAAGAGGGAAAGTAAGATATTGTGCCCAACGTGGGTTTCCTTAGGGGCAGGGAATTTCACACACAGCAGTTGATTCTGTCTGGGGAGCCTGGGCACTTGCTAGGCCTCTAAAGAAAAGGGAGCCTAGTGGGTTTCTGAAACCTGAGGATTCATCAGGAGAAACCAACAGTACCGGCCTGGGGGAGGCACATGCAAAGGGCCAGGTGCAAAGCAGTTAGAAACAGTGTCCTTACTTGTTTTACTGGGTTAGGGGAAATGGGGGTGGGGATAGTCTTGGTTGTCAAGGTCTGGAACTGCCCTAACCACTTAGGAGAGGGATGGAGAAAGGGCCCCTGCCCAGGGGTGGGGAGGGGGCCTGAACCTTGAAGGAAGTTGACCTCTGTGGAGATGACCTGGCCACTCTGGGCAGTGGGAACTAGATACACACCCCTTTAGGAAAATGCTCGGTACCCACAGAGGGTGGTTACGGGGGAATCCTGGAGGGGCACCCAGGACCCCAAACTCTGGTGTAGCTGGGGTCCCGGGATCAGTCACTCAGAGCTCTGCTTCTTCCGTCTCCAATGGGGCTCCCGGACAGGTACCAACAGCAGTTCTCAGTGGGGCTTGGGGTTCATATCTATTCCCCAGGCAGTGGCATCTCCAAAAGGCCCTCACCAGTCCCAGTCCTCACCCCAGTATGTCACAGGCAGGACACAGGACATCCAGAAGAGGACAAGCTCAGAGAGCTTGCTCCACTGAGGGCTTTCTCCTTCCTGCTCCCAGGTCTGCACCCCTTCCCATTAGAGCCCCTGTGTGCCCATTCCAGGCACGTGCTCACCTGCAGCAGTCCCAACGCCGGCAGCTGGCAGCGCCCCTCCAGCTCAGCAACAAGATCGGCTAGCTGGGCGCTCTGTTGCCCAAGGCGGACAGCGCTCTCCTGCAGTGGGGGCAGCACCTCCAGCTCCTCCTCCTCCAGCCTCTGCAGAAGCCGTTGCTCTTCTTCTGCCAGCAGGCGGCGCAGCCGCTCAAACTCTGCACGCACATTCTGCCGCTGGCTCTCCACCATCTTCTGCAGGGGGCGTAGGGGGCCAGTGAGCTGGGCGCCACAAACCCACCACCAGGGCTCCACACACCACCTGTCCCCCACCCAAACTCACCCCGGGGCTGAGGGTCTGGAGCAGGAGTGCTGTGTTATGAGGAGCATTAGTGTGACAGCGGCATCCAGCAGTGGGGGCACCAATGCCCCACCTCCCCACCCCTGGGACCTCAGCGCCCAGCCACCTGCCTGCCACAGGGCACAGGTCTCCTCCGCCTGAGCCTGAAACAGCAGGGCATCTTCCATTTGCTTCTGCAGGTGGTCCAGGGACTTCTCCAGCTTGCCCTGCAAGGAAGTGAGGGCAGCCAGTAAGCCCACTGGGCCCTGTCCCTATTCCCACTGCCCAGCCCCACACAATGGACTGAACAAACTGAATCTGCTAGGAGATGCCCTCTTCCCGGGATGCCCTCCCACCACCCAGGCTGACCCAGCCCCTAGCCCATTTTTTTCCTTTCTCCAGCCTTCCTGCCTTCCTTCCTCTCCCGACCTTCCCAGCCTGACTCCCTACCTCATCGCAGCCTTCTTTCCTGCGAATCCTTTCACTTCAGTGCCTGTTCTGAGCTTGCCAAAGTTCAGCTTCATCGGAAGGCGCCAAGGGACACTCACACTTGGATCCAGCTGCCTTGAGCCTGACCTCAAGCAACACCCAACTGTTTACTTCAACCCTATTTGCTTGCTGGGGCATCCCCAGCATTAAGACAAAGTAGGCACCAGTACAGTGTGAGGGAGAAACAGCAGTTGTGTAAGAGCCCTCTGCCCTCCTCCTTCTGCCTAAAGGCAGGACATGAATTTCCCAGAAGGGTGGCCACCCTGTACCAGGAAGGGGGCACACACTCCACCAAAGATGAGGTGTCATCCCTGAATGTGCTGAACAGACCTTACAAAAATGCCAGCCTTCCAGTAGTTCCCCCGTATCATTTCCTAGTTCCTTTCCCACAAGTTATTGGCCCTAGCAGCCCAAACCCTTTCTGTTGTCTAGTCACTTCTCCACAATTTATCATCCTCTGTTAAAATGGAATACAAGCTCTTAAGTCTAAGCACTCATTTTGGCTTTGTACTCTTCTACGAAGTCATTGTGCCGTATGAAATTTAAGACTAATAAAACTATGTCTTTTCATCTGTTCAGATTAACATTTGTCAGTTTAATTTGCAAGTCTCAGTCACAGAACCTAACAGGCTAGAGTAAAAGGTTTTTCCTCCTCTACAATAGTTAGTGCTGCCCTCTGAGACTTTATCAGGTCAGCTACAAGGAGCCCTTAGGGGGCTGGTGGTGACTCTTCACCGCACGGCCACTTTCTGCGCCCTGATCCGGGTGTTTGGTGATAGGAGTGCAAACCTGCTGGACGTGAGTAGACAGGCATTCCTGCATGCATGTAATACCCCCAAGTGAGAGGAAAATCCACAGAAATCCATGTCCAGACTGGATCATGGAACAGGTTTATTCCGGTACCCCACAGGCTTGTTCTATGACAGTGACCTGCTGGCCAAGTATTAATTCTAATGCTGACTAAATGCTGTACATGGTGTGCCCCAGCGACACACACACACCCCCGCTACTGGCCGTGAAGCAAAATGCAAGCCAGTCACAAAGTCTGAAAGATGCCACCGGTGCATCAATAATGAGTTCCAGAAACAAACCCTGCTAAGGCAACAGGCCAGGTGAGCTGTTTGCCCCCCAGCGGAGCGGGTAGTGCTGGTGTGAGTTTGGGTTTTAAGGAAATGCGTTTCCAGGACAGGAAACAAGGCTTCTCAGCCTGAGACCACACACAGCTGAGCTCGGGTGTGTCAGACGGCAGTGGTGGCCCCAAGCAATCCACTCAGAAGCTTGCCGGGCCCTGGCCACTGCACCCCCTCCCACCGGAGAGGAGTCCCCATTCAGTCCCCACCTGAAGGAAACCACCTCTGCTCTTCTCTTCCCACTTTCTCCCGCGCTGGGCTCTATCCCAGCCACCGTTCGGTCACCCCGGCCCAGTGCCCGCCCCAGACGGTGGGCCCCACCAACACAGCGGGACCTCGGCCTCAGAGACCGCCTTCTCCCCCCAGGTCCCCACGCTGGCTCCCCACTGCGGAGTGGTGCCCCAAAGTGCCCCAACCCCGCGAAAATGCCGGTCTGGGAAAGGCTAAGCGCCCCCCACCCCAAAACCACAACGCAGGCCAGACCTGAGCGCGGCCGCGCCCGCCCCGCCCGCGCGCACCTTGAGGTCCTCGGCGGCGTCCTGCAGCGGGCGGACGCGGTGCGCCCAGTGCTCCCCCGAGCGCTCGCAGGCCGCGCACAGCAGGCGCAGCTCGTCGGCGCAGAAGGACGCCAGCGGCTCGCGGTGCGCGGCGCACACGCCCTGGGGCACCGGGGACGGCGGGTGCAGGCGCCGCGCCATCTCGGCCATCTTGGCCAGCGGGCGGTTGGGCCGCAGATTGCGCTGCGGGGACAGCTCGCGACACTCGGGGCAGGCGTACGGGCCCTCGGGCTGGCCCCAACAGCGCCGGATGCACTCGCGGCAGAAGTTGTGGCCGCAGTCGGTCATCACCGGGTCCATGAAGTAGTCGAGGCAGATGGCGCAGGTGGCCTCCTCCTGGAGGTTGGTGGACAAGTCGGAGGCGGCCATGGCGCGGTCACGCGGAGAAGGCGGCGCTCTCCCCGGTCGGGCGCTGGCCTGCCGCCGTCGGGGCTCCGGGGGACTTGCGGGGACCGGGGCTCCGGGAGCCGGGGGCGCGCGGGCTGTGGGAACGCGAGGCGCAGGGTGCACGGGGCGCCTCGGCTCCCGAAAGCAGGCAGGAAGAACCACGGCGGAAGCAGGAAGCAGCTGTTTGGGGGCGGGGCGGGAAACACCCGCTTTGGGCCGGGATTGGCTGCGGCCCGTCACGCGGCCCGCGGGGCTGTTCGCCCTCTGACCTGGCGTCTCCGCTGCCGCCCGTGCGCGTTCTCGTGGCTCCGGCTCGTCCGGGGGTCGCGCGGCCTGGCTATGCCTCAGGCCAGGGGAAGGGTGGGGTTCAGGGGCCGGGCCGGCGGGGCGCCCCGCATGGTCGCTGGGGTCCTCGCGGCGCAGCGACCACTAGGACTAGGGTAGCCCCAGCCGCCCCCGTGCGCCCAGGACGGTCGGAAGGAATGGGTGGCAGCGCTCTGCCCATAGGGACTCTGGTCGTGTTGAGGTAGGAGTGCGTTGACTGTATTCTGGGGTGCTGATGACTGTTAGGGGGGCTAATGCGCCGGAAACTGCGAGGGTGGGTGGGGAGTGAGAGGAAAGGACCCGCCCACACCCATGATCCTCTTTGAACGTAACCCCCCACTTCCCGCAGGTTCAAAGGGGATGGAAAGGGATGGGGGTGGGCAGCTCTGAGGTTTTTAGGGGTTCAGCTTGAAAACTTGTACTTCCTTGTTTTCCCTATGAAAGACCCAAACGTGGGATTGCTGATAACAAGAAAGGTGGACCCCTCAGGCCCCAGGTTTACTTATAGCGACCCAAACCAGGAGAACCCATTAGCGGCAGGGAGGGCAACATGTCTAAAGAGCTACAGCCCCGCGGCCTGTCCCTGAGTGTTACTGAGGGATTGGTACAGGCTCCCTCTATGAAGCACCTGTGAATACAGTCCGTGGTGTAACTGCTTTAATCACGATTCTATTTCGGCTTGGTGAGCCGCCTGGGCCAGCAGGGCTCTCCACAGCTCCTCGGAGATAAGCAGGGCAGGCAGACTGCTGAGCAGGACCACCTCACTTTCTAGAGAAAGTGGAGTGCCCGCACTCCCTGCCTACACGCCTATCCCTTCACCCACAGTGTCACTGTTGAGATGACCATCTGGCCAGATTTGGGGACCCCAAGGCAAAAGAAGGGCTTCAGGGGGCCTGGGAAGACTGGCTCAGCATAGGTGTGCAGGTGGGACCCGCTGCTGGCATTGTAGAAAGACACCTCCCCAGCCTCAAAGTCCAGGAAGACGCCCACATGGCTGGGGGGCTCCGTCAGTGTGATGGGGATCACGGTTGACACGGGGGGCACATACTTCTTTCCCTTGCACAGCTGTACAACCCAGAATCCATTTTCCGGGGACTTAGGGACTCTATCCGTCCGGCTCACGTTGTCCCTGCACACACCCAGGGCCCACAGCGCATCCCCTGTGAGGTTCATGCCCACCTCCCAGTAGTGCCGCCCTGAGGAGAAGGTCTGACAGCCCACTGCACAGGGGTAGGCCAGGAACCTGTCCTTGCTGCAGGGTGTGCCGTCTGGTGGCGTGCTGAGGTAGTGCCTCTGGTGGCTCTCGTACAGGAGGAGGTAGGGGTACGCTGTGGCAGGGTCGGGTACCACGTTCTCTGCAGACAGGGATGGGGCTGAGTCATCCCTGTTCTCCCTGACCACCACCCTCCCAGGCCTCCCCTTGGCTGAGTCCAGCTGTGAGCCTGGATCTCTGCATGGGCCGTACCCCAGCTGCCGATGTTGATGGTGCCAAGGAGATGAGCTGGGCACCATTTGGGCATCTGGGAGTGGCAGGTAAGGGTAGGGTGTGAATTCCCAGTGAACATCAAGGTTCCCAGGGGTGGCTCTGGTCGAGAGACTGGCCCCACTTACCTTGGAAACTCTTGAGCACTTCTATCTGCCCTGGGACTCTGCAGACAGTCCTCAGTGAGATGGGGGTGGCCTCTGGGTACTGCACACTCAAGCTGTTCTTCCTCCAGAGGGAACAGATGTTACTGACCCCTCTGGCCCCATGTGAAGCCCTCCCTGCCTGCACCTCAGGCGGTCATATACCTGTCCAGAGGCTTCTTCATGTCCTGCGAAAACACAGAGAGAGGGGGGGCTGCTACATCTTGTTAGGGATCTGGGGCGTCCCCAAGCCCCCTGTGTAGACATTTCTGGCCTGCAGAGCAAGGAGAATTCATAATGCTTTCCTGTGACCCTCTCTCCAGTTTTCAGAATGGATCTCTATCTCTTGGCCATGAGGGCCTCCTACTATCCCCCTGCATGTGAGTAAGAACACAAAAGCTGTCCTGCTCTCAACGGAGAGGCAGGGGGTGAGGGGGGGGGAAGCATGGGGGACCCAAGGGCGCTACCACACTGCAGGCCTTGGGCAACTCAGGAGTGTTTAGTGGGTGGTGAATAGGCTGCTTTTTACTAGAAGACCAAGTATTCCCCAAAGTTGGGGCAAGTGCATAGTCCGTTAACTAAACCAGGACACTGTTGTCCAAAGATGCCAGGACAGCAGGCACGAGACTGGTGCTGACCTTGCATGTGGCATTTGCTTCCGTTGTATAAACACGCTGTGTGTGTGATGACTCACGGCACGAAATATGTTTTTTGCTATGGATTCCATTTTTCCACACAATTCACAAGACAGTTACCCACTTGTCGGCCAACATAATCACTCCCACTTCTCTGGCCTCCTGTGCAAGCCCATCCCTGACAGTCCAGCTGCACCTTCTCCCTGATTCCAAATCCTCAGTAGAATCACATGACTTGCTCCTGCCTTGAATTCACTGGGCCTGACCTGGCTGGTGTGTCCCTGCCCCAAGTCACCAAGTGGATGACAGCTGCCCCTGGGCCATCCCCCACCCCTCAGACTAGGAAGGGAATGCAGAACACAGGTGTCTAGGACTGGAGTCTGTCAGGCTGATTGTGTCGCTTGGCCCTGGTCGGCAAACTGCGGCTCACGAGCCACATGCGGCTCTTTGGCCCCTTGAGTGTGGCTCTTCCACAAAATACCGACTTCTGCGCATGGGCCACGAAGTTTCAATCGCACTGCACGTGCGCACCCGCACGTGGTATTTTGTGGAAGAGCCACACTCAAGGGGCCAAAGAGCCACATGTGCCTCGAGAGCCACAGTTTGCCGACCACTGCCCCAAGCCAACATGTTGGAGCCCAGCCCTCAGGACCTCAGATGAGGCTATATTTGAAGATGGGGCCTTTAAAAGGTAATGAAGGTGAAATGAGGTCACAAGGGTGGGCCCTAGTCCAATGTGACTTGGTGACCTTAGCAGAGCAGGACAGCTGCCCAGTGGACAACCACGTGCAGATACAGGGAGGAGACGGCATCCACACACCAAGGAGAGAGGCCTCAGGAGAACCAGTCTTCCAGCCTCCAGACTGAGAAATAAGTGTTTAAGCCCCAGCCTGTGGTATTTGTTACGCAGCCTGAGCTGATGAAGACAGGGCCTTCCCTGTTGGCCTGTATTTGCCCTGGCAGGTCCACCACACCTGGGCCAGAACTTGTGTCCACCCCGCCCAGCCAGGTGAGCAGGTGAGCCTCACCTGCAGCATCTGCAGTGGCTCCCGAGTGCAACAGTCCTCCAGCCGCAGCAACAGGGTCTCCAGGGAGCAGCTCTGCTGCTCTAGTGCAACCATACTCTCCTGCAGCCTGGCAGCGGTGTCCTGCTCCTCCTGCCGCAGGGCCTCCAGGAGGCGCTGTTCCTCCTCCACTAGGAGGGCAGCCATCTTCTTGAACTCCGTCACAATGCGCTGTCTCTGCGTCCTCACCTTCTCCTGCAGGGTGGGACCTGGAAGTGAGGCACTGCCAGGGGACTACCATCCTGTGCCCACCAACTTGGAGGGGCCACTCCTGGGATGCTGGCACATCACATGGCCACAGTGACCCACAGAAAACCAGCACAGCTGGTGGGGGGAGGGGCCATGCAGAGCCCCCATCACTGTGGGGTGACCCCATGAGCCCAAATGGCCATCAAGGCCTCTGTACCCCTCAGTCCCTGCTTCAAAGTGGCCAATCTGGGCTGAGTGCACATTCCCAGTCCTGACTCTGGTGGGAATTCCGTGCCTCTCCTGGGTCTTATGCTGTCATCCACCTTGAGGGTCCACAGGTTCTAGAAGCCCTGCAGTACCCTGGGGCCTGGCCAGGCCTTCCCGCCCGTTCCTCAAGGTCTCAGCACCTGCCTGCCACTCGGCCAAGGCCTGCTGCTCCCTGGTCTGCAGCTTCTCAGTCTTCGCCATTTCCTCCCGCAGGTGCCCCATGTCACCCTCCAGCTTCAGCTGCAGACAACAGACCGTGGGATAGGAGTTGGAGGCCCCCTGCACACCCACTTCAGGAGGTGCCCTCTGAAGCTGCATCAAAGGGAATGGAAATGCACCCCATAGCCTGCCCCTTGGGCGTGAGAATTATTTTAATAATTGGAGGCAGAAAGACACCTTCCCAGGCTCCTGTTATGTGACTAACGGCAGAAACTGCTGAGGAATGAGGGTTGCCACAGGTCCGCCTCCCAGGGGAAGTTTTGTGGCTCTGAAGGAGGTGGAAAGTGGGACACCACTGATGAACTTTATCGTTTGTTGGTTTCCCCAAAATACTTTCTGTTATGATCTGAATGTTCATGTCCCCCAAAATTCACATGTTCAATCCTAACCCCCAAGGAGATGGGGCCTTTGGGAGGTGATGAGGTCGGAAAGGTGGAGCCCTCAGGAATGGGGCTGCTGCGGAAGAAGGGGCTGAGAGCTCCCAGCCCCCTCTTCCATGGGAGGACGGTGGGAAGTTGGCTGTCTATGAACTGGGAAGGAGCCCCCACCGACTGTGCTGGTGCCCTGGTCTTGGACTTGCAGCCTCCAGAGCCATGAGCATGAAGTTCTTGCTGTTTATAAGCCGCCCAGTCTTGTGTTCTGTGACAACAGCTGGAATGGACCAAGACACTTTCCCAGTTGCTGCCCTTGGGAGCCTGTCACCTTTCCCTCTGTCTCTTCTCTCCAAATGTACTGTTCCCTGTTCAGATGCTGATCAAAACCACCCAGCCAGCCACACACATTGCTGTGCTTTCTTCCTGTGACGTGTGCGGGCCACATGTGTTAACAGTTTGCTTTTCTCTCCTTGATTTGTCTTTTCTCCGTCTGATTTAGGGTGGAAGAAAAAGGCCCTTTCCTCCCCTACAAAGGGTCACCTGGCCTGCCCACACAGTGGCTTAGAGGCTACTTTTGTCAGCCTGGGCTCTATTAACTGTGGAGGGGATGCTCAGCTGGCCCTGCCACCTACCTGCTTTATTGTGGGAGTTACAGACACTTCCACTGTGGGGTCCAGCATTTGGGGCTGTTTGTTACAGTGGTTGTTCTCCTATCTGACTGATACACCCCTGGACACACAGACATGCACTCAGATCTCCTTGACCCGTTGCCCTTCACCCCTGGGCCCACCTTGTGCTCCTTCACAGCCTCCTCCACCGGGACCACTCTGTGAGGTCGGTGTTCCTGGGACTCCCTGCAGACCACGCAGATGGGGCTCTGGTCATCTTCGCAAAAGAGTTTGAGCACCTCCTGGTGCACCTGGCACAGATCCCTGCTCTGGATGCCCGGGTGCTGTCGTGCCATCTCAGCCACCTTGGTCAGCAGGCGGTTGGGCCGCAGGGTCCTCTGGGGGGACAGCTCGCGGCACTCGGGGCAGGGGAAGACACCCTTGCGCTTCCTCCTGCCCTTCTTGCCTTTGGCCTTCTCCCAAGTCAGCCGGATGCACTCACGGCAGAAGTTGTGGCCACAGGTGGTCATCACAGGATCAGTGAAATAGTCAAGGCAGATGGAGCATGTTGCCTCCTCCTGCAGCTTTCTGGAAAGTTCCACAGCATCCATGGCTCCTGGGAAAGAAACAGAGTATCCGGCCACACCCTCTGCCCAGAACCCCAGGCACATGAGGTGTCCTCTTGCGGACAGCACTGTACATGGTCCTGTTAGGGCACCTGGCTTGTCTTCAGTAAGAGGCATAGGTGCCTCTCTAAAAGCTGACAGACTCTCCACAACCGAATTCAGCCAGGTTCCCCTATGCTGCCGCCTGTATCCCTAGCCATGCCCAGTTCTATTCCATGTAGAGCCCATTCCACCCCTCCTGTGACGCATGTGCAGGAATCCTGCTAGTCAGTTTAGCAACAAGATCCCTCCCCATTTCTCTTCATTGTGATTTTCCATCACTAACCCCCTCACCGTGCCCCGGGCCATCCTCCCTTTGTGTAGGCTACAGTAGGAGATGACCCCATCTTCCTCCCTATTGCAATAGTCTTGAATAAAGTCTTCCTTACCGGTGTAACCAGTGTCAGAATCAGTTTTTCTTTAACAGGACATCCATGCAACAAAGGAAAGGAGGACTTTAAAAGGAAAAATCAGAGTTGGAAAAGTTCTCTGCTTGACCAAACTCTATTCAGGCTCCCAGAACTTTCCTAATAGGCCCTGGGCTTCCGTGTTTGTGTCTCCATTGTCCAAGTTTAATAAGAATCCCAATATGTGGGTTTAGATCAGCCGTGGGCAAACTACGGCCCGCGGGCCGGATCCGGCCCGTTTGAAATGAATAAAACTAAAAAAAAAAAAAAAAAAAAGACTGTACCCTTTTATGTAATGATGTTTACTTTGAATTTATATTAGTTCACACAAACACTCCATCCATGCTTTTGTTCCGGCCCTCCGGTCCAGTTTAAGAACCCATTGTGGCCCTCGAGTCAAAAAGTTTGCCCACCCCTGGTTTAGATAGAAGCCCCTACCCCAGTGGTTCTCAACCTTCTGGCCCTTTAAATACAGTTCCTCATGTTGTGACCCAACCATAAAATTATTTTTGTTGCTACTTCATAACTGTAATGTTGCTACTGTGATGAATCATAATGTAGATATGATTAGGCCACCCCTGTGAAACGGTCGTTCGACTGCCAAAAGGGTCGCAACCCACAGGTTGAGAACCGCTGCCCTACCCAGTGGCTTCCTGTTAGTAATTTCCTGTCACTCACCCACCTTGACCATAAATCCCCACTGGGAGTTGAGCTTTCTGTGGGATTCTGTGCTTCCCCTATGGCAGTCCTGAATAAAATGTTCTTACTGCTCTACCTACCACCCACCTCTGGTGTTCTTTGCCAAGATGCAGTACCGAAGACACGCTGGTTCATGCTCACACAGACAGAGGCACGGACACACTGGTGTTCGAACACCCATGCCCTTATGCAGTTCAGATCCAAGGTCTCCCCATGCACCTCATGGGGTGATCACTGGGGCGAGGCAGCGTAGATCTGAGAGTCATTTCTGAACCACAGCACTATCCGGGTTCCCTTCCCTGCCATCACCAGAGAGGTGGCTCTGATACTTGAGACACTGGGTTCACCCTGTGGAAGCTGCCTCTCTCTAAGCAGAGCCCTTGGGATCGGTCACTCCTGCTGCCTACCCACCTGAAGCCAGATGGGCTCAGGATGGTCTGGTGGGCACCGGTCTGGGTCAGGTTCAGCGGAAGGGGGCCAAGGACTCTGGGTCAGTGAGGTGGGCCTGTGGCCCTCGGTCCTGGGGATGCTCCTGTAATTAGAGCTAAACCAGGTGACCCTTCCGGTTCCAACCTTCAAGCTGGGACCTCAGTGTACGGGCGCCCACAGGGTGGCCATCGGACCGCCCCTGGATAGACTGGTACTCACCGGGGAGAGGGGTGCACGCTGCCGGACCAGGCGTCCCGGACCACGAGCACAAACGGAGGCGCTGGAAAACCTGCGTTTGCGCCACAGAGACCAGGGGGAGGTGGGTGCGGTGGCCTCAGGGGCGCGGGCTTTGTGGCGTCAGCAGAGGCTAGGAGGCCTTAGCGGGTGTGTGAGTGGTGAGGAGGATTGGGGTGGGCGTCAGCAGTCAGGGGCAGACTTGGGCGGGGTGAAAGGCGGAGGGCAGTGTCCTGGGTGCGGGGAGGGGTTTTGGATAGACCAACGGGGATGGGCCAGGGGTGAGGATAGGGACCGTACTCTTGTCCCTGGATGGGGGTAGGCGAGTTGGGGGGCAAAGGGAGGAAACGTGGTGTGGGGATAGGAAACGCTTTGGGAAGAAGGGGAGAGGGCAGCCGGGGCGGGGGGGGGTGGGGGGGGGGCGGGGTGCCTGGCGTTGGGAGGAAGGTGAAGGTGATAGTGGCAGCGGAAACCGGCGCCAGGTTGGGGAAGTGATCGAGGGTCTGGGCTCCAGGAGGCACCGGGGAGGAAGGAGAGGGGCGGCGGGTTCACAGGGGCACCGGACAGGGTGGGTCCCTGAGGGTCTGGCCAGCGGTAGAGGTGATTTTGGTGACTCCCAACACTGACCTAGGCCTGCCCTGGCCAGGGGCATTGGCTGCGCACACCGGAGTCCCACCCCTGGGGAGCGGACATATGAGGAAGCTAAGGTTCAGGCCACCGCCAAAGGGCGGAGCAACAGCCGGGCCTCATGTCCAGGGGCGCGGTGTGGACGGCCAGGCCGTGGCTGCAGGCGGATGGCTAGCTTCCCGGTGCGCAGCCGGTGTGTGTCTTGGGCGGCGCCTCAGCAGAACAGGAGGAGGTCGGAGGGGGACTGCGCAGTCCCGCGGGCGCCGGGCAGTGCTCGGGAGGGGCGGGGCGGGGAGGGCCGGGTGCGCTCATGCCTTCTAGGCCCTGACTCACGCCGTGGGCTGAGGGTTTCTTCAATTTAGGAAATTGCATTTAGAAAAACTTTAAAACAAAAATTAAAGAAAACACACAAGAGAACAATGGACCCCATGTATAAACTGTCCGGATCGGTATTTCACTGTGTTGGCCTCGTTTGTCCTGTTCTCTAGTACTGGCTGAAGATTAAAAAACAAACAACAAATCCCACAAATCACTGAGTCACCTCTACGTGCTTCTGCAAAGGAGAAGAAGCTTTCCCTAACCTCTTGGTTCGGTGGCTGGGGCTTGCTAACTTACCTGAAAAGGCCTGACCAACCGGAAAAAACACCCACACTCCAGTTTGTATGTATTTGGGCTTCCACAAAGGAAGTAGCTGGCTTGTTAAACAGGTAAAGTTAAAAGTTTTTATGTAAAACTTAGGGAAAAGGAAGGGGGAGAGATGGCCTCTTTGGGAAAAACAAATAGGCTTCTTTAGGAAATACCAAAAGGGTGTGGACGAAAAGGGGCCACAGACAAACCCTGACAAGCTGCGGGGGGGGGGGGGGGGGGGGGGGGGGGGGTGGTGGTGGTAGGCTGTGTCAACACAGGGAACAGTCAAACCTGTGAAGAATTTTTGTGAGCTTATTTGAGCCAACCTGGTGACAATTGTCAGGAAGCAAAATCTCAAAGGATTGAGATAATGCTCTGGAGAATGGCAGTTTTGCACCTTATTTTATACACCAGAGGCCCAGTGCATGAAATTCGTGCACAGGTAGGGTCTCTAGGCCAAACTAGCTAGGGCCCAATACTGTTGTAATGTACCCTGAGAATCACACGAGGATGCCTCAAGAAGTCAAATTAAAGAGTCACATTTATTGCAAATCCAGGACTATGAGGGGTCGTTTTGCTCTCCCAGATCTCATAGTGTCCGCCCCAGCCCCAACACCAGATTTATATAGGCAAAGATCACAAAGGCATTGGTTACATCCCAAGGTTTGGAATGAGGAACCTGGTTTGCAAAAAAGCAGTTTACAGAAGCAGAAGCAGTTTTACTTAAGCATGTTATCTAAATTATAGTTTTGGGTCTGCGAACCACTGAATTGACAGAAACACATTGTCTAGAGCCCTTGGGTCTCGGGACCACTGAGTCAACAGGGGCACATTATCTGGAGCCCTCTGACCTTGGGATAATTGTGCTGTCCTTCCCAGGTAAAGGAAAATGTGCTTTCTAAGACCAGTATGACCACAACCGATGGGATATTCACATTACAATCAATAGGGTATTCAATTGATTGGGATGATTTATATAATTCAGAAAATCTAAATAACTTTTCTATTATTTTAGCAAGCAAATAAGTACAGAAACCAGACAGCAGGGTTAGAGTTAAACTACAGTTTCTACCTGAGATGATTGCTACCATACATCATATCCTTTCTGGATAAAAACTCTCAGCAAAGTGGGAATAGACACAATAAAAATCTTATATGACAAATCTTCAGTCTGCAGGTGAATGCTTTATCCACTGAGCCAAACCAGTTAGGGCCACTGATGTCTTTTGATTGGAGCAATTAATCCATTTATTTTTAAGGTTATTATTGATAGGTACTTGTTTGTAGCCATTTTTATTCTTTATGCCTGTGTTCCTTCTTCCCTTTCTATTTCTTCTTCTTTTTTTTTTTTTTTAAACATGGAGGAAGCTTCCCTCCCCCTTTTTTTAAAAAATATATTTTATTGATTCTTTACAGAGAGGAAGGGAGAGGGATAGAGAGTTAGAAACATCGATGAGAGAGAAACATCAATCAGCTGCCTCCTGCACACTGCCCACTGGGGATGTGCCCACAATCAAGGTACATGCCCTTGACTGGAATCAAACCAGGGACCTTTCAGTTCACAGGCGGATGCTCTATCCACTGAGCCAAACCGGTTAGGGCTATTTCTTCTTTTTATAATAGTTACTTTAGCATTTCTTGCATTGCTGCCTTTTTAGTGATAAACTTCCTTAGCCCTTTTTTTTTGTCTGCAAAGCTCCTGATTTCCCCTTCAATTTTGAATGATAACCTTGCTGGATAGAGTATTCTTGGATTCAGTCCCTTGCTTTGCATCACTTTGTATACTTCATTCCATTCCCTTATTGCCTGATGTGTTTCTGTTGAGAAATCAGTTGATAGTCTAATAGGAGATCCCTTGTAGGTAACACTCTGTCTCTCTCTTACAGCTTTTAAGATTCTCTCTTTGTCATTAATGTTTGCCATTGTAATTATGACATGTCTTGGTGTGGGTCTTTTTGGGTTCATCTTGTTTGGGACTCTCTGGGCTTATGTGACTTTTTTTCTTCCCCAAATCAGGGAAGTTTTCTGTCAGTATTTCTTCAAATAGGTTTTCTAATCCTTGCTCCTCTTCTTGTCCTTCTCGCACCCCTATTATTCATATGTTCTTCATTTCATATTGTCCCAAAGCTCAGTTAGGCTCTCCTTCTGCTTTCTAATTTTTTCTCCAATTGCTGTTCAGATTGGTGTTTTCTGCTATGTATTCTAACTCACTAATTCAGTCCTCCTCTTCTTCTAATATACTGTTGAAACCTTCCATTGTGTTTTTTATTGTAGCGATATCATTCTTGATTTCCTCTCTTTTCTTACATAAGTTGTTGATTTTCTCATCTAGCCAGCTTAGGAACTGTATGATCCTTACTCTGAATTTTTTTCTGACATATTGTAGCCTCTGTTTCATTTAGTTACTTTTTTGGCAATCCCCCCCACTCCTTTCCTTTCCTTTGGCAGTTGTTTCTTTGTCTCTGCATTTTTGCTCTCACCAAAGGGTTCAGGCGTCGAGATGCATGGGGCCTATGGCCGAAGTGGCAGGCTTGGCAGGTGGGGTGCACTCCGAGACTCACTGAAGGATCCAGTTGCCAAATTGTGCAGGGCCTGTAGCTGCAGTTGTGAGTTGGTGGGAGGGGAGTGCACTCCAGGGTTCACAGGAGCCTGTGGCCAGCGAGTCTGGAGTCCCAGTGTCTTTCTTTTTTTTTTCTTTTTTAAAAATATATTTTATTGATTTTTTTACAGAGAAGAAGGGAGAGGGATAGAGAGTTAAAAACATTGATGAGAGAGATCGATCAGCTGCCTCCTGCACGCCCCCTACTGGGGATGTACATGCCCTTGACTGGAATCAAACCTGGACCCTTCAGTCTGCAGGCCGATGCTCTATCCACTGAGCCAAACCAGTTCAGCCCAGTGTCTTTCTTGCTGCCTGCTTTTCTAGAACTGCCTCCCTCTCTTGGCTCAGCTCTTGATTTATCCTGTGTATAGGCCTGAAAGTGACATTCAGGGCTTTTACCATGCTACAAGCCTTCTGGGTCACTTCTACATTAAGGGAGCCTACCATTACCAGCATAACAAAAATGGTTAAAGCAATGTCTTTAGCAGGGCTACCCAGGTGGAGATCGTCATTGCAGTCTGGTGCCATGAGCTTGAGACGGTCCCTTTGGTTCAGACCCTGTGATGTTTCTGAGGCATAAAGACAGTCAGTAGTCCTAAGAAAGAGCCCTCCCCCCATGCTGCTAGCAGGGATAAATTGTTACCCCACATATCAGAAACCAACCAGTTAGCAGCTTAGTATTTCCATTACTATAAGAGAAGGTGAAATTATCAGAACAATTCATATTGTAGTTATTAGATACTTAAAGACAATAACTAGAACACTCAATAAAAGTCAGACATTTGCCACAAGGAACTACTGCATCTTTTTCCCAGACAGTGGGTCCCAACATATAACCCTGCATGTGAATAATTCCATATATTAGCAATAGGTATCCCAACTCCTTCTAGGCAAAATGTAAAGGTCAGTTCTACGCAGGTTCCTCCATTGCCAGCTTCAGAGCAGTTGGATTTGTGAGAATCATGTCTCAGGGTCCCATCCATTTCTCCTCCGGTTGGCCCATTGTCCTTGCTCTGCTTATGTCTGTCTAACTGTCTACCACATCCTCTCATGAATATTGACTCTGAATTATTGCATGAAAAAGGGGTGTAGGCTCTCTTCTGTAGCTGCATCAAGCTGAGGAGAGACAAAATTTTCTTTCAGAGCCAAGAGATCCTTGCTCTCTGTCAGAGGTACAATGAGGCCTGGGCATGGAAGGAGGTAGCAATGGTGTCTAGAAGTGGTATTTCCTAAGTGTGAGTAGGGCTTTGTAACCTGGTGGAGACAAGCTGTGTTATAAAATTTAGTATTATTGGGCAAAAGTTAGAACAGCAACAATTATGACAAATAGTCTGGTGGAAGGAAAAAAATTTCAGTTCTAATAATTCCCTATTGAAACAAAAATTTTCCCTCTAAAATCACCCTCATTTTTATTAAAGAACCAAATTAAGACCAATATATTTACTGTATTTTTAAGAATATATTTTTATTTATTTCAGAGAGGAAGGGAGAGGGAGAGAGAGAGATAGAAACATCAATGATGAGAGGGAATAATTGATTCAGCTGCTTCCTGCATGCCCTCCAGAGCTAGTAGCCCGGACATGTGCCCTTGACCAGAATCAAACCCAGGACCCTTCCACCTGCAGGCTGGCACTTATTCACTGAGCCAAAGCGCTAGGGCTATTTACTGTACTAAGTCTAGTTACAATTTGGCCTGATCGTTTGCATGAACACAATAAGAATAAGTGATCACATAAGCTATTTGTAAAAAGTATGCTTTGCTGGAATCTCATGAACAAGTTTCATTAATTGTGCAGAGCAAAGAAGCTGAGCCACCTAGCTGCCATCAGGTTTGCCTGCAATACCTGTAGAGTTGGGTGAATTCCTCAAGTTGATGACCCCAATGATGTCTTGAGGTTCCTTCCTTGCCATCTCAGGAAAGCAACCTTTGCTCCTTACCTGGAAAGACTTCCATGAACCACCTTACCAAGCAAGGTACCAGGATTTCTCCAAGGTGCTCTTATTGGCTTCATTCCTTAAAACTTTCTCGTGATATCCAGAGTCCAGGCATGTTAGACATGACATTCCAAAGTCTTGGTTAATAAAACCACAATTGGTAACAGTTCTTATTCATGCAAATAAACATATTGTCATGACTCACTCATTAAGAGTTGTCCAATTCTGGAGGGATAAGGTAGAGAGAAAAATATATAATTTACCAAATTGCCTTAAAAATGCTTCCTTATATCTGAAAAACAAAAACTTTAAGAATTGGAAATACTTTCAACAAAAGTTATAAGAACTATATAATTATTTTTGGTTCATTCAGCCCCATAATTTTTTGTTTCTCCTGATTTTTCCTGCTAGCACTTTTGTAAATCCAGATAGTCTATAGAGTTCTAATAACTTTCATCTAGTTCGAATAGGATGATCTGAAAATGTCAAAGTCCTTACCATGAATCCCTCCAAAGATGTAACATTTTTCCAAATGCATTATAACAAAACAATGACTGTCTCTAAAATGACATGGTCATGGATTTGATTATAATTCCAGTGACATGGAATCTTGTCCTTTCTGAAAAACACAATATTTCAGAGTAACAATTAGAGTTATAAATGAAAGCATATATAGTTACTTATTTGACAAAGCTTCCCATGTACATTAAGCAGAAAATTTTCCTTCATGAGAGAAAACAAACCTTGAGGCATTCCAGGACCTATTGGAAAGACCTAAAGCCAATTCTAGGTCAAGAAAATGTTTCTTAAAATTCAAACCCTGGGCCCTGGCCGGCTTGGCTCAGTGGATAGAGCGTCGGCCTGGGGACTGGAGGGTCCCAGGTTCGATTCTGGTCAAGGGCATGTACCTTGGTTGCAGGCACATCTCTAGTTGGGGGTGTGCAGGAGGCAGCTGATCAATGTTTCTTTCTCATCGATGTTTCTAACTATCCCTCTCCCTTCCTCTCTGTAAAAAATCAATAAAATATACTTAAATAAAAAAAAAAAATTCAAATCCTGAGAAGGTTGTCAAACTTATTTTACCAAAAGATCATATAACATTACTAGAGGCCCAGTGCACAACAAATTTGTGCATTTGGCGGGGGTGTCCCTCAGCCCGGCCTGTGCCCTCTCGCAGTCTGGGACCCCTCAGGGGATGACCACCTGCTGGCTTAGGCCCGCTCCCTGGGTGATTGGGCCTAAGATGGCAGTCAGACATCCCTCTGGCAGCCCGGCAGCCCTCGGGGGATGTCCACTTGCCAGCAGTCGGACATCCTTAGTGCTGCTGAGGAGGCAGGAGAGGCTCCCACCACTACCGCTGTACTGGCAGCCATCAGCCTGGCTTGTGGCTGAGCAGAGCTCCTCCCATGTGAGAGTGACCTGACCACCAGAGGGCAGCTCCTACATTGAGAGTCTGCCCCCTGGTGGTCAGTGTGTGTCATAGTGATCAGTCATTCCCAGTCTTTCTGCTGTTAGGGTCAGTTTGTATAATACCCTTTTACTATATAGGATAGAGGCCTGGTGCACGGGTCGGGGCCAGCTGGTTTGCCCTGAAGGGTGTCCTGGATCAGGGTGGGGGTCCCGCTTGGGTGCCTGGCCAGCCTGGATGAGGGGATGATGGCTGTTTGCAGCTCGTCACACCCCCTTCAGGGTGGGGGTCCCTACTGGGGTGCCTGGCCAGTCTGGGTGAGGGGCTGAGGGCTGTTTTCAGGCTGGTGGGTGACTAAAGCCCCCAACCTCTCCTTTTTTTCTTTCTTTTTTTTATTCTGGGATTTATTTACCTTCTATGGCTGTCACTGGAGCTGAGAGCCGGCTTTAGCTCTGAGGTTCAGCTCCATCCAGCTCTGAGACCTCGGCTGCTGAAAGCAGGTATCTGGGCTTTGTTTGGGTTCTATAATTGTAACACTCTTGCAGTCCTGCTCGCTCCAGCTCTGACAGCTGAAAGCAGGTTTCTGGGGATTGTTTAGCTTCTATAATTGCAACATAGTTGCTTAGAGTGCAAGCTCAGAGGCCAGCAGTGGCAGGCGGGGAACCTTGGCTTCCTCCATCGCTGGAACAAGCAAGCCTCCTGTTTGCTTCAGCTGCCTGGCTGCAGGCAGCCATCTTGGGTGGCAGCTAATTTGCATATCTCGCTGATTATCCAATGGGAAGGGTAGCAAAGTTACAGTTAATTACCATGTTTCTCTATTATTAGATAGGAGGATATAACTCAGGTACAGGCAGATAGAAGAGATGTACAGGGCAAGGTTGGGGGAAGGGGGCGTGGCTTCCATGCTCTCTGAGCCCAGCACTCTCCCTGCAGTTCCACATGTCTACTGTGAGGTCTGACCAAATAATTAAACCAACACCTCCTCCCCTGAGAACTGACCTTTAGACCACTTCACAATGGATATTTCCTTTTCCTTAGACTACATTTCACTTAAGACCACATTCCACTTAAGACCACATTCCACTTGCTAAGACCATTATTTTTCCCCTCAGGACCTGCACAGAGAATTCTCCGCCCAGAAAACGCCTGCCTAGAGTCCTTTAAAACCTCTGACTCCCTGTTTTTGGGTGCTGGCACCATTTTTCAGGCTCAGCCCATCTGGTTTTCCAGATGACCTAAAAGTTTATAATCCCTTACCACTTTGGCCTTGTGCATTCCTCCTTTGGAGACTCTAACATTTGGTGCTGAAACCTGGGAGGATTCCGAGGATGGGAAGCCATCTCTCTGGCTTCGGTCACCAGGAGTTTGGTACTCAGAGAGTGGTAGGCAGCGGCAGCTTGACCTGAGCTTACCTCCAAATCCTACTCGGGTGGCATGATCACTGGCCTCTCTCCGTATGGGCCCTCCTGAACCAGCCAAGGAGGACGCCAGATCAGGGACCTCTCCTTCCCATTGCTGACCCTGCACTCAATTCCAGCTCATTTCACCTCCGGGAGGTAACAATTGGGTCACCCTTCCAGATTTCTGATTTGCCATCTCAGACAAAAGACCTAGCGCTAGGCCAGAAATCCTCCCCAGTCCAGCTTCGGCCCCAAGACCAGGTCCCACAGTCTTCCTCGCTGCAGGGGATGCTGGCCACAGAAATTAGACTGTCCTCTCTCTGGAGCATGAACAGGTGGCAAGGACACCCTCCCTTTAGTCTTGCTCCCCAGGTCTCCCTTTGTTTCTTACCTCCTCTTCCTCATTTGCATCACAGGGAATTTTTTTCTGCCACCCCCAAAAAACAACAACAACAACACCACTCCTCTGGGATGTCACCTCCGTAACCTTAACACACTCAGCCTTTCCATGGCGGTCCAGCCAAAGCATCCTATCTACAATTTAAATTATTCACACTAAATTATTTAACATTTTCTGGGACTTAAACAATTTTTGTAACTGCAGTGGTCAAAGATTCCCTACATCCAGGTCTTCTTTACATTCCGTAATCCTCCTCCTCTGTGTCAAACCTGCCCTGCCTATCAAATCTTACTTCTCCACTCAAAGCCTCTCCTGCCAACCTCAGACCTTTACACCCTGAGGTTTCTGATCCATCCCTCCCCGACCTGTCAGGTTCCTCAGATCCTCCCTTTGACCCTTACGATCACTCAATTCTCTGTTTCATTCCGGGTCCTTCGAATCCACCTCCTTATGTCCCTCCTCTGACTACTCCCTGTCTTCTTCCACCCCCTCAACCTCCTTACCAAGGCCTCTCTTACTAGTTCTGGGACAGCCCAGACTCCAGCTCCCATCCTTCCTCTCTGAGAGGTGGCTGGGCCTGAGGGCATTGTCCGGGTACACATCCCATTTTCCATGTCCAACCTCACACAGATTGAGAGGTGTCTCAGGTCTTTTTCCATAGACCCCGCCACCTTTACTAAGGAATTTGAGTACCTGACCCACTCCTATGACCTGACCTGGTACAACATCTGTGTCATCCTGTCCTCCTCTCTAAGCCTAGAGGAGAAAGCACATCTGGCGAGCAGCTTGGGACCATGGCAGTGCCCTCCATGGACATGATGCAGTGGCCCACCTGGTTGGTGCTGATGCGGCCCCCCAAACTGACCGAAGATGGGACTATCAGGTCAAGTCTCCAGGGTGTCAGCTCTGTAGCCATATAATCCTCTGTCTCATTGCCAGACTCAAAAAGGCTGCCCATAAGGCAGTCAACTATGACAAACTTAAGATCACTGAAGGCCCTGACAAAAACCCAGCTCTCTTCCTCTCCCACCTCACAGAAATTTACAACCCTAGATCCCACTTGCCCAGAGGGAACCCCTCTTCTGAACACCCATTTTATATCTCAATCAGCCCCTGACATACACCAAAAACTCTGAAAATGGATACCCGTTCACAAGCCCCTCAAAAAGATCTCCTTAACCTGGCCTTTAAGGTCTGTAATAGTAGAGACGAGGAGACCCAAATCCAAAAACAAAAGTGAGATCAGGCCAAGGCTGAGGCCCAGAAGGAGGCCTTTCAGTTCCTGGCCACCGCCCTCACAAACCCCAAACAAAATGCCGATCCTCCAACCAAGGGTAAGTCAGGGGCTAAGCCTCCTCTGGGCCCATGCTTCAAGATCCCCCTCCTGGGCCCTGCCCAAGGTGCTGAAGGGACGGCCACTGAAAATCCAGGCTAGGCAGCTTGGACCCCTGGCCTTTCCCTCCCTAAAGGTAACCTCTAGGCCTCAGTTGTATGTCAGCCCCGGGCCCAGAAAAGCAGCAAAACCAGACAAGCGACCCTGTGGCAGCCTCAGGAGCAGCTTTTACCTCCCAATCACTCAACAGGACCACTTTCAAGCCGTCACCAACCAGCCTCTTGGGGAAACCATGCTGCTGCAACCCCTTGCTCCAACCAGGAGGAATCTATACAGTGTTCCAGCCGACTGCAATCAAAGTCCATCCCCCTATGATCTCCACGTCCCCCCTAAGCAGGAAGTAACTACAGAAGACCTTCATCTCTATTCTACAAAACAAAAAGGCTGGAATGTTAAGTCTGATCAAATAATTGTATCAATATCCCTCACCTGGGACCTGACCTTTAGACCACTTCACAATGGACATTCCCTTTGGCTTAGACAAAAATTTCACTTGCTAAGACCACATTACACTTGCTAAGACCATTATCTTTCCCCCCAGGACCCACCCAGAGAATTCTCTACCCAGAAAAAACCTGCCTACAGTCCTTTAAAACCTCTGACTCCCTGGCTTTAGGAGGGAGTTTTGGGGCTCAGCCCATCTGGTATCCAGATGACCTAATAAGCTCATAATTCTTTACCCCTTTTTGCATCATGCATTCCTCCTTCAGTGACCCTAACATACACCAACCCAGCTCTCCAAAACCCATCCCTTTTGGAGTTTGTGGCAGCTTTATTAAATTACTAGCCATTGGTGACAGATTCATCTCTAGCCCCTCCTCCCCCCCAAGGTGAGGGGTGGGACTGAAATTTTCAACCCTCTAATCACTGGTTAGTTCCCCTGATGTCCAGCTCCATCCTTCAGGACTTTACAGAATCACCTCATTCACAAACAAAGACATCTTTATGACTCTTATCACAGGAAATTCTAAGGATTTTAAGAGCTTTATTTGAGGTGAATATTAAATCACAACCACAGTGATTTCAAATTGACTCTTCCTAGTGATACCAACTAATATATGAGTCCATCTGCCTGTGCACACAGGCCAAAATAAATGCACAAGCAGGAGTTTGCAGTGTAGAGTGGAAGACATTTAATATTAAATTGGCCAATCCACAGACGGGGAGCTAGTGCTATAAAAGACTCCACTCCCTGATGGAGTGAAGGTTCCAGATTATATAGGGCAAAATCACAAGACACCATGGGTTAGGGCAGTGGTTCTCAACCTTCTGGCCCTTTAAAAACAGTTCCTCATGTTGTGTGACCCAACCATAAAATTATTTTCATTGCTACTTCATAACTGTAATGTTGCTACTGTTATGAATCGTAATGTAAATATCTGATATGCAGGATGGTCTTAGGCGACCCCTGTGAAAGGGTCGTTCGACCGCCAAAGGGGTCGCGACCCACAGGTTGAGAACCGCTGGGTTAGGGGGTTGAGGTTATACTTGGAACTGATTGGTTGTGTTGGCAGTGAAAACAAAATCAGGTGTTAGACTGGTGGAGTCAGATTGAATCTTGGTTCAGCAACCTCAGTACTTGAGTTCTGGAGAAAGGTAATGGTAGCACGAGGGGGTGGGATATTAGCAGATATCATCAGATTTCCAGGTCTCCACTGACTGGTTGGTACCAGGGCAGTGGTCACTAGTCAATGCAGGTGGTCCTGAGGCAGCCATGGCACGGCTTGTATGATTTTGCTGCTTTTCTGGACCTGGAGCTGAGGAGCAACTAAGGCCCAGAGGTATTTGATGTGGGTCAGAAACTCATTGTCCCGGGTGCTCAATGCTTAGGGCTACTCTCCAGCCCCCCAGCTCCACCTCCAAGGCGGGGAGGAATCTGCTACATGAGTAGTGACAGGCCAGGGGAGGAAAGGTCAGGGAGGGTCTGAACCACATGACCAGCTTTATGCTGGAGGAGGAAAGATTACCCGGAAGCCAGGTCCTTATTTTCCCAGTTTTGCCAGTTGTTAGGCACCCAGGGCTTTCTGCCCTGGGGCCTTCTGTACCCTGCCTATATAGTCTTTGCTCTGCTCATGTCCAATTGTCCACCACAGGTTTGCCTGTCTCATTTATGACTCCCAATCGGTGCATTTTAAAGTCTATATCTGATTTTTAAAAACTCATAAAACCAAAAAGCAGTACTTTGAAAGGTTTTGCACTTGTATGGTGTGACTGCTGCATCCATTTGCAGCTAGGGTTCAAGGTCTGGAGAAGGGGCTGCGCACAAATGGATATACTAGACAAGAAATATAAATTTAAATGCGTGGGGAGCCAGGCAGAGGCTTCACTCTAGCAGAGAAGCTCTCTGACTTCTCCATCCCCTTTGCTTTTTATTTACTAGAATACACATTTGCCCTTTAGCAAAGCAAACAGACATAAATGGCAAAGTTTGGTAAACAATAAAAGAATTATCAGGTTAGGGGCTTGCCTTTAGCCATTCAGCCAGCAGCAGGCAATATTATGCTGATTTTCAGCCCTTGCTGAATACCAAAGTCCATCAGCCTTCTAATGGACTTCTCGCATTTGTATGTTAACTGCTTATTGGTCTTAGCCTCCAGCAGTGTGGGAGAGTAAATTCATTTTTTAAAAATTTAAAAATCACATAGTAAGTGCCATGCAGATTATTTTAGGCTCATAATGTATTCTTTTTTAAAAACGTTTTTCTTATTGATTTTAGAGAGGGAGAGGGATAGAGATAAAAACATGAGAGGAAAAAACATGGATTGACTGCCCCCTACTGGAGATGCGCACGTGCCCTGATTGGGAATAGAACTGGGGACCTCTTGGTTCCTGGGTCCACGCTCAATCACTGAGCCACCAGCCCAGCCCGTGATTTTTTTTTTAAACTGGGTGCTTGGTTGTGTTCAAAGGAAACAGATTGTTCCTCCCCCAAACTTTTTTGTTTTTCCTAAAGAAAAGCTAACGAATATCCAGGGGCCAGTATCCGTGGGATGTCCTAGATATTCTGAATCAATGAACTGTCCTCACTGGGGCAGCGCGAACAGTTCACCGGAGGAGGGGCGCGCTGGGGGTGAGGGGCGCGCAGAGCCGTGGTTCTGAGGACGGACGTGCAGACCATTTTCAGCACTTCCTCCAGCCCCGCGAGCACGGCGCACCGCGCGTGCGTGCGCGTGGTGGGGGAGGGGTTGCTGTCGTGTGTGGCAGGGGTGGGGTGCTTGCCGCTCAGGTCCTAGCAGCTGACAAAAGACTTTTCAATACTCTCCAAATAATAAAACTTGGCTTCTCTCTCGCCCATGAACCATTTATAGGGGAAGCGAAAATCCCTGTATGATTTCGGGGTGCGACAAAGTGGGCGACCCACCGGCCAGAGTGAAGCGCTCCGTTGACAGGACCCGCGGGTGGCGTACACCACTGCCAGGACCGTGCGTGCAGCGTCCAGTCCGTTCCCGCCCTGCGCATCCTGGTCGGCATCCTTGTTTCGGTCCAGCGCTACGTCTGCGCTCTCCGTCTGCGCCCCCATCCCGGTCCGCGCTCTCCGGCCTCTCCCCCTCGCCCTCTCCAAGGGTACCCGCCGCAGCCCTGGCGCTCCCCGCGGGCCCCGCCGAGGCCGCCTGCGCCCTGTGCCAGCGCGCGCCCCGCGAGCCGGTGCGCGCCGACTGCGGCCACCGCTTCTGCCGGGCGTGCGTGGTGCGCTTCTGGGCCGAGGAGGACGGGCCCTTCCCTTGCCCCGAGTGCGCCGATGACTGCTGGCAGCGCGCTGTGGAGCCCGGCCGCCCGCCGCTCAGCCGCCGCCTGCTGGCGCTCGAGGAGGCGGCCGCCGCACCCACGCGCGACGGCGCGGCCTCGGAGGCGGCGCTGCAGCTGCTGTGTCGCGTCGACGGGGGTCCGCTGTGCGCCGCCTGCCGAATGGCGGCGGGGCCCGAGCCACCCGAGTGGGAGCCCCGCTGGAGGAAGGTGCTGCGCGGCAAGGTGCGCCGGAGCGGTGCCTGTGCGCTGCTACCCCCTTCCCGACCCCGGTCCCTGCCCCGGGACGGCGCCCTGACCACCTTCCCCGACCTCCGGGCAGTGCCCTGTTATCGGATCCCCCCCGACCCCCGGAAGGTGTCTGTGGGCCTCCCCATCTTCTCCTGCCCACCCTTTCCCCTTTGGGCTCTCCTTCCTCCCCCCCCCCCCCCCCCCCCGCCCCATGGTGTCCTGCTGTGGGGTCCGCCCCTGTGCCTAGTTCTCTAGGCCTTCCTGCCCCTCCTCCTTGCATGACCTAACCCGGTGGCAGCCTGCCCCCCACGAGTGAACCCTCTGAAGCAGATAAGGCCCCTCCCTGTTCCAGGCCCCGCCCCTCCCACACACTTCTCATCCCCTCTTAGCCCGCCCTGAGCCTCTCCATTTACTTTGTTCTGGCACCTTATCCGCACGGCATGTGGTATCTGACCCTGGGTGGAAACCCGCCAACTGGCAACCCAGGGACCCACCCTTTTAGGTTGTGGGCGCTCAGTAATTTATGAGAGAGTAGCCAGCCCGACTAGCTGGATTCCCCTCCTGCTGGGGGCTCTTCCCACCCACCTGGTCAGTGCACAGCCAGTGACATGCCTAATGGGCCCTGGGAGAGGCCGTGCTCACCCCCAAGGGGGCACGTGCAGGGTCTTGTGGGATTCCTAGAGTGGCCCTGCCAGGGCCATTCCTTCTGAAAAGGATATGGTGACTGTTTTTGGCAAATATCCATCCCAGAGCTAGTGACAGTAACACTGGAAACTGAGGGGACACGCATGTCCAGTTATTTGGTTAGATTCTTAGCACAGGATTTTCTAAGAGGCTCCTTCCGGGAGCAAGCTTAGGGGCGTCATTAAGACCCCTCTGGTACCTGCAGCCTGTTTGATGAGTCTGGCGGGCCAGGACCGTTCAGTGGGACCTTATGGATAGTCAGATCTTTAGTAAACTCCGGAGGTGTGATGTCCCCTGGATTGGGCTAAGGGAGGGGTGTCCCAGACCTTCAGGGGTGGTCACCCACTGGGTAACCAGCTTCTCTTCCCAGGAGAATAAGGGGTCTGTGGAGATCATGAGGAAAGATCTGAATGATGCCCGGGACCTGCATGGCCAGGCCGAGTCTGCTGCTGCTGTGTGGAAGGCAAGTAGGAGGGGACCTGGGTCCGTGGGAATGAGGGGACATGGGTATGTCCTCTTGACTCTATCTGGCAGGGCCTTGGGAAGGAACTGAGCCCTCGGTAGCAAACCTTTTCTCCTTGAGGTGGTCAGCATGGGGCTGGGGTCCTGGGTGCAGCCCAGGACACAGGTGTCCTTCCCTGCCACCTGCCCTGCAGGGACACGTGATGGACCGCAGGAAGAAGGCCCTGACCGACTACAAGAAGCTCCGGGCTTTCTTTGTGGAGGAGGAACAGCGCTTCCTGCAGGAGGCAGAAAAAGAGGAAGGGTCCCCCGAAGATGAGGATGCTGACCCTGCAGAGAGGTTCAGGTCCCTCCTGCAGGCCCTGTCGGAGCTGGAGCGGAGGCACCGCAACCTGGGCCTTAGCATGCTGCTCCAGGTGGGCCCTGGCCCCATCTTGAAAGCCTTTAGCTACCAAGAGAGGGCTTACAGCGAGGCCTGGCCTTTGTTTGGGGCTGAATTTCAGGATGAGTAATCCAGTGGACTCCCCAGCCTCCATGATACTGGTGATCTTTCATGAGGCAGGGCTGCTCCCCAATATTGAAGCACCAGGCCCTTGTCCTACCCTAGCACTCTGCAGGCAGGAGCTGGCCGTGGGGTGCAGGAGCACACGGTCCCCAGGAAGGTGATGGCCATCTGACTCTTTTCCTACATGTCCTCACTCCCTATGTCTGAGGCCAGGCCCTGGAGGCTCTGGGTTCTTTGTGCCCCCTCTGATCTGAGCCAGCAGCCCCCACCCTCCCCTCCTCTGGGCTGGGAATTGCCATTTCACTCGGAATGCTTGTTATCAGCTGCTGGTAGGCGGTGGTGTGGGGTGATCATCATGGGAGGCTTGGCTTCAGCCTTGGGGAGCTGCCTGTGGTGGTGGAACTGGGGCATGGCCATCTGGATTTTAGGACAGCAGCTCCCTCCTCTATCTCTTTCTCTCTCTCCCTGTCTCTCTCTCTCTCTGCAGTGATGCCAGGCAGAGGAAGCTGGCTCGACCATGGCCCGGCCCCCAGCAGCTCCATCGCCTTGTTCAGGACCCCGGAGGGTCCTAGGTGTGACTGGGCTTCGTACCGTAGGTGCCACCTCGGGTTGTCCCCTCAGTAGTGACGGTGTTTTCTTTCCTTGGGTGTTTGTGTTTCTGGGCTATAAAAGCCAGCCTCACTGTGGGGACCTGAAGCGTGGGGAGGCATCAGTAACTCAAGTGTATCCTGTTCTTTCTCTTCATAAAACTGTTATTGCCGCCGCCGAGTCTCTTCCCATCTGCCTGGGATCTCCGTGACAGCTGTTGTCACAGCTGCCGGGTGGCTGGGTTGTCCAGACCTGGCACCTGCCCCCTTTAAACGCTGCCCATGATGGGCCTTGTTCTACTCAGGTTTAAAGACCCCTGTCTGAGCATCGGGCAGAAGAGTTAAGGTTAAATTTGGGGTGATCATTGAAGGAAAGGGAGTCCGAGGGTACCCAGATGGGGAGGATGGGCAGGTAGATCCACCTGCCACTCCTGTTTGAGGCCCTGACAGGTTGTGTCCCCCACAAATCACCCACAGCTCCATTTCTCTGCAGTAATGGCCCCGGGTTCTCCTGGGTGTGGGAAGTCAGCCCCCTGTGCACCTCACCTGCAGCTCTGTTCCCGGTGTCTCCCAGTGTGTCCACTTGCCCTGCTCCTCCTCCATCACTGTCCCTTAGGAGCAGGTTGGCGTGCTGTCATTCTTGCTGTACCCCTGGCTTCCCTTGCTGTGTAGTTCCTCCCGTAGATGAACTTAGCAAAACCCATGACTTAGTGGCAGTGTCACTGTGTAGATGCGTCCAAGGGACAAACATGCCACGTGGGGACAGGACATGGGTCCCAGTGCGTGGGCATAGACCTTCAGGGTGGCTCTGAGTCACTCCAGATCAGCAGCTTTGTGATCAGTGGGCCATCTCTGGACAGAGCTTATTAGACTTGGGTGCCCCCGGCTCAAGTTTGAGGCTGGCACTCCTGGAGCCCGGATCAGGGTTTGCTCGCCTCCCTCCTCCCTCTGTCTCCTCTGGTGCCCTGTGATTGGGTGGAGCTTCTGCAGGTGGGTCTTCTCTTTGATGTGCTCCCACTTCCCACCTTCGTCAAGTGGGGAACCATGGGAGCTGCTCCAGGCACCTGTGCACTGAGCGCAGATGCCCGCTGGGAGGCCTCTCAGTTGGAGACTTCGGTGCAGCTCAGTAAGATGGTGCCCAGCGGGGCGGGGGCTGGGGAGAGACACAAGATCCACCAGCACAGACTTGCTTGCATTCTGACAGTGGCGAGCATCTTTGGTGCTCTCGCATGCTGTCTATGTAAAGGATGACTGGCAGAGAGGTAGTTTGTTAGAGACAGTCATCATCTTGTCAAACGGAATGCCTTTGGCTAAATAATCTTGAAGAATCCTGACCCCCTCGATCAGGGGTCAGTACTAAGATGCCCTCTGGCCTCTTTCCAACTCTGGGGGACCCAGGAGGAAGTTTTGTGTCCCAACTTGGGCTCCAGTGAGGCCTGGCTGCCTCCTCACAGCTCCTCTGAGTGTGTGGGCAGTGAGAGCTCTGACAGCCTGTTTATTTATGGGTTCATATAGTCAGTACTGAGATGAGGCCCTCCACTTGTCATTTTATCAGAGTTCAGTGGGAAAGTCACCAGTATTTGGGAACTGCGGCCCATTTTCAATTTCAGATCCGTAGTCCAAGGGGAGCAGAGACAAATGCTGAGGATTGGGCCACTCAATGGGGCTGAGGGCACCGTGCTGATACAAATGAAAGCCAAACAACACAGCACTATTTATGTAAACTTACAATGCATGCACACAACTAATGGTTGCAAGAACACTTAAAATTGACAAATGGAACCCATTAGGATAGTTGTCTGTGGGGCAGGGGAGGAGGTTGAGTTGAGGGTGAATTTTCTCTGGACTCCCACTTTGAGACTCAAGAGGCTGAGCCCGCCCCGCCCCCCGCCCCAGTATTTGCTTCTCTGGCAACCTGAAAGCCCTTTGCCCTGGATGTCCCTGTGCTGGCTCAGCTGTTTTTACTGGTCTAAAGACCTACCTGAGCGCCGCCATTTCTTGGGAGGATTGGGCCTGGGAAGGGGTCAGGAGCCCCAGACAAACTCGGTAATTGAGGACATGGCTCAGACAGGCAGGTTCCCGGGGTGGAGGAAAGTGGCAAAGCAGTTTTGTGGGTCCCAGAGCCCCACCTGCCCCAAGTCAGGTGGCTCAAGGCTGAGGTTCCTCATTTCCTAGCAGGACTCTAACTCAGTTTAGAGACATGGTTTAAATGATACATAGACACCTTGGCCCTTTTTCTTTATAAGATAATTTTGGGGTCCTGAGGTTTATTAGATCTCCATTCCTTAAGAGGGATGTGGTAGTGAGCCACTTGGCAGATCTTGTAAGTATTTATAAAACTACTAAGTAATGAAGATGTCTCAGTCAAAACATGTCATCAGTACAACACAGTCAAGTAACCAGTCAGAATTTAACAGGACACAGTATCAACCTCTAGTTTTGTGTGTGTTTGTTTTTGTTAACAAGGCAGTTTTGCACAAATAAGAGTGGGCAGATTTAAACAAAATCAACAGGAAAGGGAACATACTGGTCATAGATAAAGACGCCTCGTGTCTCCTGTGTGTCAGAACAAGACACCCCTCTTCTGAGAGTTTCAGTCCTACACATTGGATAAGCCACCGAATTTGTTATGTGATGAGAAAGTGGCGTCTCCTGCACCGCAGCTCTCCTGGTTGGTGGCCTTTGCGCAAGGACTCCGTTCTTTAAAGACTCGATTCCGTGGTTGGGCTCTAGAACACCACTCCTTTGTCCTGAGACCCAGGCGGCCTGGGGAGAGCTGGCGACAGCACCCGGTCTGCATCCACACTGGGGCGAGGCCAGCCTGTCTTGGGCTCCTTGTTGGGGCCCCGACCCAGCTGCCGGGGGTGGGGTGGGGCATAAGCACTGCTTCCACACTCTGGGCCACCAGCATCGGAGGAAACCCCGGACCTGAGGAGTGAGGAGTGGCCGAACAGAAAGGGGCCTTCGGGCGGCAGAGGCGATTGTTTGTTTGGCCTGGGACACAGTCATGGTTAAGGTCCCGGGGCCCCAGCACGCAGATAGTGCTGCGCTGCGTGTTCTGGCGCCCGGCCCAATACTAATGAAGTGACTGCAGTCTCGTCTGATTGGAGAAGCCACAGGGTTCCACGCTACAGAGCAGCCAATGGGGCTCACGTGATACAGGACACCTTCATCCCATTGGTGGGCGGGGCACTTGGCGGCTTGCTCCCGGAATATGCCGCCTCTCCCACCGTGGGTTCAGGCTGCCGCAAGCAGGCTGGCCATCTGCAACTTGAGAAGCTCAACAAACGGCCACATGATCCTTGTGTGGATCGGTGTCCTGCCTAACATCCAGGCTGTGCTTCTGTGACACTGAAGACTTCAGAGTCAGCCACAACCAGCAGAGAGCTGCTGATGTGTCCTCCCGTCTCTCCTCTCCCCAGTTCCCTGTCCTTCCTTATCTTGTGCAGCTGAGGTCAGTAGTGAGACAAGGTTGGCGCAGGAGCTGGCAGTGGACCTGGCTCTTAAGTAGGAACAGTGTACACATCATTGCTGGCACACAGAAGATCCTGGGCCAGGACCAGCGCGGCCAGTTGTGCGTGGGATAGGGGACATGGATGGACATGTCACTGCAGAGGTATGGAATGGGCTTCCCATGGATGCTTATGTTCTTGCCCAAGGGGTGCCCTCCATGGTCTGGGTCCCTCTGGGAACAAACCACGGGCAGAAATCAATCCTGGGCAAAAACTTGGCTCAGTGCTGGATTCTGCTGGGCTCTACCCTCCTATGGGTTCACATAGGCCTTTCCTACCAATGCTCCTTTTAATGCCTCATCCTATCTAATAAAAGACAAAAAGGGTAATTGACCGTACCTTCGCTATGCTTCCCATTGGCTAATTTACATACTGCAGGCAGGGCTGGCCAGCACCAGATGCCATCCGGCCCCGTGTGCAGCCCTGAGCGGCCAGGCTTAGGCGGTGCAATCGCGCCACCTAAGCCCCAGCCAGGACCCCTGTGTGCCGCCTAAGCCCCACACCGCTTAAGCCCCGCTCCCAGCCAGGACCCCCTGTGCCGCCTAACCCCTGCTGCCACCTGGGACGCCATGGCGATCTCAGAGCAGGAAAGTTCCCCACAGGCAGCACCCAGCAGGGCCTGCCCCTGGTCTCTGCAGTGGTCCGGTGATCCATGAGCAGGAAAGTGCAGCCTGCAGGCAGCACCCCACCCTGGCCACAGCTCAAGAGAGAGAAAAACACACAGTGGAGGCCAGGAGCCTGAGAGATCAACACAGAGTTGTGCCTGTTCCAAGCCTCCATGGGGTGGCTGAGGGAAGGCCCCCAGTAGACACACACACACAGCGCCTGCTCTGAACCTCCAATGTGGCTGGGGGACAGGCCTCCAGCAGACACACACACACACACACACACACACACACACACAGGACACCTGCTCCGAGCCTCTGCGGCCAGACTGTGGCCATCAGTAGGACATCCACTGAGGGCTCCTGGACTGTGAGAGGGGCAGGCTGGGCTGAGGGAACCAAATCCCCCAGTGCACAAATTTCATGCACCGGGCCTCTAGTCTAGAATATAAAGCTCTCTGTTAGCTCCTGATAGGGTTCAGGACGTGCTGCCTCAAAGCCAGCAGCTGGGCATATTGAATACTTTAAGCTGACGGATTTGAGGAAATACCAGACAGGAACGTCACTGACCTTCCCCCTGCCCCTTGTCCTCCCCTGAAATACACGCGAAACCCTCAAATGAGAGATGGCCTCCCTATGCCCAATGGAAAGGAACACCCTGATCTGTGAACACAAAAGGGACGCCAAGAAGAATCCTAACAGGGCCTGCTATGGTTTACCTGCTCACTATTACACCTCATGCTCCTTGACCTGTCACAGTCACCCACAACCGTCCACTATTCACACACTCGGGCCAAACTATTTTTTGAGCCTGAATCTCCTTATGAAGGCTCCCCAAGTCCTATAAAACTTAAATAAATTTGTGGGCTTTTCTCCTGTTAATCTATCAGTTTACCTTTCAGACCTGCCAAGGACCCTAGGAGGGTCGAGGAAAACCTTTCTTCCTCTACACTCAGGCACCTTTTCTCACGTGTGATAAAACAAGCAGCTGAGAAACCTAAGGAGGCAGGCCTGGCTGTGGCTAAGGAGGTTTGGCATCAGTGACTCCAGAGGTGAGACCCCTGTGGAGTCAGCAGGCCTCATTGGGTTGAGAATAGGGAAGGGTTAGGCTGGGAAATGGGTGAACTTCTAGGATGGTCTTTGTGCAGAAGGGACACAACTATGTAAATGCATCAGGCAATAGGAACATGCATGCATTTACTGGTAAAGAAAAGTCACAACTTGTTGGGATATTTGTGCCCTAGACAAGGACCCAAAAGAGAATTTCAGATGTGTTGTGAAAATGTAAAGGAAAAATTGTGCTGGCCCAATTAAATTGGCAAGGAAGACTTAATTTGCTACCACTGCCAGTTTTCAAGATGGTGGCAGAGTAGGTGGATCTGTCTTGCACCTCATCTAGAACCAAACTGGAAATAAAACTAAATTGGGGAACATTCACCCTGAATTACCCACGAAAGACTAGCTGAAGAGGGGACTTTTACACAAGGAAGAGCAGAAATCACCTGGAGACTGGCAGGAAGGGAGAGGCCGTGAGAGGGTGGCCCTGCTCCCAAGGGCAGCAGGCTGAGGGCTGTGGGAATGTATCTTAGCTGCAGGGAAGCGGGGTGGTTTCCCCTGAGAGAAGTGAGGCTGGACCCCAGGCTGGGCTCCCCCGTCCAGAGCACCAGGACCAGGAAGAGCTGCCCATGTCGCATCCAGCCGTGAAAAGCGCAGGGCATCTATCTGCCAGGGAGCGGTGGAGCCTGCTGGAGACAAAACCGCTTTTTTTTTTAAAGGGCCAGGACAAGGAATTTTGTTTTGCAGCCACTCACCTGAGCTTTGGCAGAGGAAGGGTGGTGTGGACTGGAGTCACCTGAGGAGAGTCTGGGTGGGAGGCCTTGGGGAGAAACGTGGGAGAGCAGCTACTGGGATACCTGCACTTCACTACCCACCCTGATGCTGCAGCAACTATTTTTCTAAGAGGCACAAGCCCCTCCCAGCAGCAGCAGCAGCCAAAGGAACCTGGCCTTCTGAGATGCAACTCACCCCGCCCTCAGGAATCCTGTTTGCCCCACCCTACATCTCTCCACCGCTGAGGAGGCAGCAGCAGAGGCAAAGCCTAAGCATCTGGGCAGTCTCAGGGGGCATCAGTGACTGGCTGTGGCGGGGGCCATTCCTAGGAACTTTCCTAGGAACCTGACTAGTGCTTTCTCCTCACAGGAGAGCTTATCGCTACTTCCAGCTTCTGGCAGACCCCACTTGACTGCCTATGAGGGGCTCTGCCCTGTCAAAGGGAAATATTCTGGGATGGATTCAGACAGTTGGCTCTGGAATGGGGAGAACACACTGATGATCTTCCCTGAAGTCTAAATGACATCTACCCACAGGTCCTATCCTCCCAGTTCTGCCAAAAGCCCTTTCAGAAATAGCTTTTTCGATAACTAAGTCTGCCCGCTGTTGGAAAGGCAGAAGCAGGTGGAGGTAGACCCCAAAGTGACTTGGCACATTTGCTGACCTGCCCCTGGGCCTGTGCTGCTAAAAAGAGGGCCTTGGAGTGCAGCTTGGCTCCTCCTGCGCATGCCCAGCCCAGCAGACGCAGCCACTAACTATGGATGGCTTGAAGCTTTGAACAGGGTACTGAGAACCAAATGTGGACAGCTTCTGACATTGGCTATCTTCTGTGAGGCCCGGAACTGGCATACAAAAGTCAGTCTCAGTTAAAATAAGAGCAAGATCCACAGGGAGATCCCAACAGCACTAAACTCTGCTGAGAGAATCTCCACATTTTTTAAAATAATTTTTAAAACAGTTTTCCTTTTCCTATTCTTTATTTTTATTTTTCTTCTTATTTTCTTTCTTCCATCATTTTTCTTCTCATATTCTTTCTTTCCCTCTCATTATTCTTGTTGTTTTCTCTTTCCTGATTCTCTTTTCTTTTGTGGTTGGTTTTATTGCTGTTTGTTTGTGGGGTTCTTTTTCTTTTGAAAATTTTTGTTTTATTTTGTTTCAGCACCTGTACAACAGCTCACATGACATGGTTAGGGTTGAGCCTCACAGTCAGCCAGCCTGAGGGGATATCCCACCCAATATGGGTCAACAATAACCAAGAACCAATTGCAACAGGAGAGCCCAAATAAGCTGCACAGGGAACATTTCTAGAACATCCAGCTCAGGAGATCAAGGAGACTGCACCACGGGGGGCCACAGAACACTTACCCTATAAGGCCACCCCACCGAGACTGGGAATCCTGGCAGTTTTATCTCATACTTTGAAGCAAATGCAAAGATACAGCTAACGTGGGGAGACAGCCCCATAAATCAGCGGTTCTCAACCTGTGGGTCGCGACCCCTTTGGGGGTCGAACGACCCTTTCGCAGGGGTCGCCTAAGACCACCGGAAAACACATATATAATTACATATTGTTTTTGTGATTAATCACTATGCTTTAATTATGTTCAATTTGTAACAATGAAATTGTGGGTCACCGTAACATGAGGAACTGTATTAAAGGGTCATGGCATTAGGAAGGTTGAGAACCACTGCCATAAATGAAAGAAAAGGAGCAATCTCCAGAAAAAGACCTAGATGAAATGGAGGTAAGCAATTTGACAAATGTAGAGTTCAGAGTAATGGTTATAAGGATGCTCTAGGACAGGGGTCCTCAAACTACGGCCCGCGGGCCACATCCAAATACAAATATTGTATTTGTTCCCGTTTTGTTTTTTTACTTCAAAATAAGATATGTGCAGTGTGTATAGGAATTTGTTCATAGTTTTTTTTAAAACTATAGTCTGGCCCTCCAACGGTCTAAGGGACAGTGAACTGGCCCCCTGTTTAAAAAGTTTGAGGACCCCTGCTCTAGGAACTTAGTGGGAACTACAAGGAACTTAATGGAAACTACAGAGAACTTGGTACTACAGCATGAAAAAGGACATAGAAATCATGAATGAGAACCAGTTGGAAATGAAGAATACCATATCTGACATCAAGAATATACTTGAAGGAACTAGAAGTAGGTTCAATGAAGTAGAGGATCAAATCAAACATATAAAAGATAAGAGAATAAAGTATCCAAATCAGAGCAACAAAAATTTTTAAAAAATTAAAAATGAGGGTAGTTTAAGGGAACTTTGGGATGTGAAGTGTAATAATATCTTCACCAGAGGAGTACCATAATGAGAAGAAAGTGAGCAAGGAATAGAAAACCTGTTTGAACAGATAATGACAGAAAACTTTGCTAACCTGGTGAAGGAAGAAAATCACATAAATTTAGGAAGCATAGAGAGTCCCAATCAAGATGAACCCACACCAAGACATATCATAATTAAAATGGTAAAGGGTTAAAAAAAGAGAATCTTAAGGTTAGAAAGAGAGAAACTGTTGCCCACAAGGGCATTCCCATAAGGCTGTCAGTGATTTTTTTTAACAGAAACCAGGCCAGAAGAGATTGGCATGAAGTATTCAAAGTAGTAATAAAAAGCAAGACCTGAAAGCAAGACTACTCTATCCAGCAAGGCTATAATTAAAATTGAAGGTAAAATAAAGAATTTCCCAAACAAAAATGGCTAAAGGAATTCATTACCACCAAACTAGCATTACAAAAAATGTTAAAGGGATTGTGTTATGAAGATGAAGAAATGCATATAGAGAGGAATGTAGGTATAAAGAAAAAAATGTCAAAAAGTGCCTATCAGTAATAACCTGATATGTAAATGTATTAAATACTCCAATAAAAAGACATAGGATAGCTGAATGGATCAGAAAACATGACCCAAGTATATGTTGTCTACAAGAGACCTACCTCAGAACTAAAGATTCATATATACATATACTGAAAGTATAGAGATGGAAAAATATTTTCCATGCAAATGGGAACAATGGGGTGGGGGGCTGGGGGAGACTCATGTAATACTTTAAACAATAAAGAATTTAAATAAAAAGGAGAGTTGGTTCTTTGAAAAGATAAACAAGATTGATGAGCCTTTATCCAGACTCACCAACAAGTAAAGAGAGAGAACCCAAATAAATAAAATCAGAAATTAAAGAGGCAAAGTAACAACTGACATCACAGAAACACAAAGGATTGTAAGGAAATACAATGAACATCTATATGCCAACAAATTGGGCAACCTGAGTGAAATGGACAAATACCTAAAAACATACAATCTTCCAAAACTGAATCAGGAAGAATCTGAAAACATGAATAGACCAGTCACAACTAATGAAATTGAAGCAGTAATAAAAAACTTCCATCCCTAGCTGGTTTGGCTCAGTGGCTAGAGCATCAGCCTGAGGACTAAAGGGTCCCAGGTTCAATTCTGGCCAAGGGCACATACCAGGTTGCGGACTCAATCCCCAGTGTGGGGCATGCAGGAGACATCCCATCAATGATTCTCTCTCATCATGGATGTTTTTATTTCTCTCTCCCTCTCCCTTTCTCTCTGAAATCAATAATATATATATATATATATATATATATATATATATATATATATATATATATATTTATTTATTTATTTTATTATTAGTTAAGGTATTACAAATGTGTCCTCATCTCCCCCATTAACCCCCAACCTCCCCCACACACACAAACTCATGCTCCCATTCCCCTGTTGTCCATGTCCATTGGTTTGGCTTATATACATGTATACAAGTCCTTCGGTTGATCTCTTCCCAATAAAAATATATTTTAAAAAAAATAAAGAAAACACACACAAAATCTTTCAGCAAAGAAAAGTCCTGGACCAGATAGCTTCACAGGTACATTACTGAACATTCAAAGAAGAACTAACACCTATCCTCCTCAAATTATTCCAAAAAAATTCAAGAGGAGGGAGGCTTCCAAACTCTTTTTACAATGTCAGCATTATCCTAATTCCAAATCAGATAAAGACACTACAAAGAAAGAGAATTACAGGCTAATATCCCTGATGAACATAGATGCTAAAATCCTCAACAATATATTAGCAAACCAGATCAATCACTACATTAAAAAGATCATACATCATGACCAAGTGGGATTTATTCCATGATTGCAAAGCTAGTACAATATCTGCAAATCAATAAATGTGATATATCACATAAAAGGAAAGGTAAAAATCACACGATCACGTCAGTAGATGCAGAAAGTGCATATGATAAAATCCAGCACCCATGTATGATAAAAGTACTCAGTAAGGTAGGAATAGAGGGGTTGTACCTCAACATAATAACATATATGAAAAACCTACAGCCATTATCATGCTCACTGTCCCAAAACTGAATGCATTTACCTTATGATCAGAAACAAGATGGGGATGTCATCTTTCACCACTCTTATTCAACTGGAAGTCCTAGCTATAGTGATGAGGCAAGAAGAAATAAAAGGAATCCAAACTGGAAAGGAGAAAGAAAAACTGTCATTATTCACAGATGACATAATATTGTTCATAGAAAATCCTAAAGTCTCCACCAAAAAACTACTGGATCTAATAAATAAATTTGGTAAAGTAGCAGGATACAAAATATCTAGAAATCAGTGGCATTTTAATACACCAATAACAAACTATCAGAAAGAGAAACTAAGAAAATAATCCCATTTACCATTACAACAGAAAAATTAAGATATTAGGAATAAAGTTAACCAAGGAGATAAGAGACCTGTACTCAGAAAACTACAGAACATGGAAAAAAAGAGATAAAGGAATATATAAACAAGTGGAAGAATATACCATGTTCATGGATTGGTAGAATTAGCATCATTAAAATGTCTATAAACCCAAAGCTTCTATAGATTCAATGCACCCCCTATTAAAATAACAATGGCATATTCCACAGATCTAGAACAAACATTCCAAAAATTTATAGGGAACCAAAAAAGACCCTGAATAGTCCCAGCAATCTTGAGATGCAGAACAAAGTTGGGCAGAATCACACTACTGGATATAAAACTGTACTACAAAGCCACTATAATCAAAACAGTCTGGTACTGACATAATAACAGGCATATACCAGTAGATCAATGGAACAGAACAGAAAACCAAGAAATCAACCCAAACCTTTCTGGTCAATTAATATTTGACAAAGGAAGTAAGAGCATACAGTGGAGTAAAGACAGTCTCTTCAATAAATGGTGTTGGGAAAATTGGACAGATACATGCAAAAAAAAATGCAACTAGCCCACCAACTTACACCATACAGAAGAATAAACTCAAAATGGATTAAGAACTTAAATGTATTAGTAAGTCATCAAACCATAAAAATCCTAGAAGAAAACAGAGACAGTAAAATCTCTCACAGCCATATTTTTGCCCGTATGTTTCAGAGGGCAAGGAAAACACAGGAAAAAATAAACAAATGGGACCATATCACACCAAAAAGTTTTTGCATAGCAAAAGAAACCATCAACAAAACATATACTATGGGAGAATATATTCACCAATGATTCATCAGTTAAGGAGTTAATCTCCAAAATATATAAAGAACTTATACAACTCAACACCAGGAAGACATACAATACAATAAAAAAAAAATTGGCAAAGGACCTGAATAGACACTTCTGCAAAGAGGACATACAGATGGCCAATAGACAAATGAAAGCATGCTCAATGTCACTAATATTCAGGGAGATGCAAATTTATCTCCTCACACCTGTTGGAATGGCTACTATCAATAAATCAACAAACAATAAGTTCTGGTGAGGATGTGGAGTAAGGGAACCCTAGTACACTATTGGTGGGAATGCAGATTGGTGCAGCCACTGTGGAAAACAGTAGAGAGTTATATACCCCCCAAAATTAAAAATGGAACTGCCTTATGGCCCAGTGAGTCCACTTCTGGGAATATATCCAAAGAAACCCAAAACATCAATTCAAAATATTATATGCACCCCTATGTTCATTGCAGCATTATCTACAACTAGAGGCCCGGCGCATGAAATTTATGCACAGGTATGGTCCCTAGGCCTGGCCTGAGATCAGGGCCATCTTCTCTGGCAGCCAGCAGCCGGCCCTGCCCCCCCACTGCTGCCCACCCCTGGTTCCCCGTTTGCCATTGGGCAATCAGAGCCTATGGCCAGGGGGGAAGGGACCGAGAGGTTGGCCAGCAGGGCCTGATAAGGCAAACAGGGCCTGCAGGGTGGGGGCAGCTCCTGCATTGAGCATCTGCTCCCTAGTGGTCAGTGCACATCATAGCGATGAGTCGATTTGCATATTACCCTTTGATTATATACTAGAGTCCCGGTGCACAAAAACTTGTGCACTTGGACGGGGGGTTGGGGGGGGCGAGGGTCCCTCAGCCCAGCCTGTGCCCTCTCGCAGTCTGAGACCCCTTGGGGGATGACAACCTGCTGGCTTAGGCCCGCTCCCTGGGGGATTGGGCCTAAGCTGGCAGTCAGACATACCTCTGGCAGCCCGGGAGCCCTTGGAGGATGTCCACTTGCCAGCAGGGAGCAGGCCTAAGCTGCAGTCATACATCCTTAGCGCTGCTGAGAAGGCGGGAGAGGCTCCCACCACCACCACTGTACTGGCAGCTGGCAGCCTGGCTTGTGGCTGAGCAGAGCTCCCCCTGTGGGAGCCCACTGACCACCAGTGGGCAGCTCCTGCATTGAGCATCTGCCCCTCGGTGGTCAGTGTGTGTCATAGTGACCAGTCATTCCTAGTCTTTCTGCTGTTAGGGTCAATTTGCATATTACCCTTTTATTATATAGGAGTGCCTGGCCAGCCTGGGTGAGGGGCTGATGGCTGTTTGCAGGCTGGCCACACACCCTTCAGGGTGGGGGGTCCTGCTGGGGTGCTTGGCCAGTCGGGGTGAGGGGCTGACGGCCGTTTTCAGGCTGGCTAAGTTCTCCAGCGGAGACCCTCACCCCATGAAGGTGTGGCCAGCCTGAGTGAGGGGCTAATGGCTTCAGGCTGGCCACAACCCCCAGCCACCCAAGCTCCCAGTGGAGGTTGGCTGGAAGTGGGTATCTGGGATTTATTTGTCTTCTATAATTGAAAATTTGTTGCCATGAGCGGAGGCCACAGCCGGCTCAGGGCAGGTGGGAAGCTTGGCTTCCTCCATCGCCTGGGCAACCAAGCCTCCTGCTTGCTCCAGCTCCGTGGCTGCTGGCCGCCATCTTGGTTGGGTTAATTTGCATATAGCCGCTCTGATTGGCTGGTGGGCATGGCTTAGGGCAGGGGTGGGCAAACTTTTTGATTCGAGGGCCACAATGGGTTCTTAAACTGGACCGAGGGCCGGAACAAAAGCATGAATGGAGTGTTTGTGTGAACTAATATAAATTCAAAGTAAACATCATTACATAAAAGGGTACAGTCTTTTTTTTCAATAGTTTTATTCATTTCAAATGGGCCGGATATGGCCCACGGGCCGTAGTTTGCCCACAGCTGGCTTAGGGTGTAGCAAAGGTACAGTCAATTAGCATCTTTGTCTTTTATTAGTGCAGATAGGACTAGAGGCCCAGTGCACAAAAATTCATGCACTGGGGGGCATCCCTCAGCCCAGCCTGCCCCCTCTCACAGTCCAGTAGCCCTCAGGGAGCCCACAGGGAGTGGGCCTAAGCCACAGTCTGGCTTCCCTCTACAGGAGGCAACCGGCCGATCAGGGGAAGGTGATGTCCCCATCACGCCTCTGCTGCTACCACTGCTGGCCACCGTGGCTGCCTGAGACTCGGCCCGGCCCTTGTTGCCTGAGCCTCGGGTCCTCACAGCAGCAGCCGCCATCTGCGGCCTTCCTGAGCCTCGGGCAGCTGCTGCAGCTTTGTCCGGAAGGACGTCTGGAAGACATCCACCTTAATTAGCATATTACCTTTTTATTAATATAGGTTATTAATATAGATGTGCATAGCCCATGAACATGGGCAATAGAGTAGTGAAGACCTGGGGAGAGGGGATGGATAGGGGTTAGGGGAAGGGAAGTAAGGGGGGAAATGGGAGATATCTCTAATACTATCAACACTAAAAATATATTTTAAAAAAAGATACTCATCACATTTCTAATCACATGTTTAATGTCTCCCATTACTTAAGCTTCAAGAAGGTAGAAACACAATCTTGTTTCTTTATGGGTTCCTAGCACCAAGGACAGTGCCTCACACATAATAATTATTCATTGAAAGGGAATGAATGAATGAGGGCAACTTTCTTTTTCTGGGTAAGTTTTATTCATCTATCAAAGACCAAGGCCAAATGTTATATCCTCCAGGTTGGGTTACAGTCAAATCTGATATATATTTGGATTCCTAGGACCTAGTTTAGAACTTGGTACATGATTCATATATCATAGATATTTGTCAAATAATAATAAACTATGGCCAGGAATTGACAATTGTTGAAACTGAGTGATGGGTATATGAGTAGGGTTCATTACACTGTTCTTTCTCCTTGCATCTATATTTTTACATTTTCCATAATAAAAAGTGAAAACATTTATATTCACCTGAAGTCAAGCTAAAGTGCAGTCAAAGATGATCTTGAGGTTCTGGCTGAAGCAAACCAGTCCATGGTGGTGCGGTCACTGGAGTGGATGGAGTGGAGCTGCATCCAGACGCGAATGCGCATGTGCATGGCTGGCTTGGAGAGGGCTCTTTTCACCCCAGCGAAAGTTCTTTGAGGTCAATAACGGGGATGAAAGAATAAAATTTGATTTCAACCACTTTAGTTTTAATTACTTGAGGGCATCTCCAGGCAGCTGTGCAATAAATTAAAACCTCTGCCTTAAACAATGAGAGGGTTTCTGGATGGTAACCTTCCCCCTCATGGTCCTGGGTGGCCTCTGGGGCACTGATCTGACTGACCGCCGGGAACTGTCCGGCTCTCTAGGGCGTCTGCAGTAAATACTGTGTCCCGCCAGTGCTTCCCTCACACTCTCATCCACACTCTCCCATTCTTCTTTACCGCTTTATTTCTACTGGGGAGCGATTATTGACACCGGCGAGGCCTCGGTGGGTGTCACAGCTTTATGTTCAGCAGCAGGTAGGGTCAAGAAAATTCTGGTTCCGTTTGACTTCACCACCTTCTGACTGCAAGTCGCTTGACCTTTCTGAATCTCAAATGCTGCCTCTGAAAAACAAGGATAACAATCCTGGCGACTTCACAGGGCTGACGGGAGGATGAACACACGCAAAGGGTTCAACACAGAGCCTGGCACAGCGTGAGCGGCGGACAAACAGGAGCTGTTATTATCGCCAGCGCTGCCCTCTGCCACGGCCACCGACTCCCACCCAGTGGCTGCCTGGCCCCGCTGGGGTGCGGGGAGGGTCCTGTGGGTGGCAGGAACAACTCTGAGCCGGCCAGGGTATAGGGTGGCGCCGGGCAGGCAGGGTTGGCAGAGGCGGGGGCTGCGCTGCGGACCCGGAACAGTGTGCAGGGTTGGCGGCTGCCGCAGGGGTGAGGCCGTGGGCTCACGGAGGCCAGAGTCTGAAAGGTCATTGGGAAGGAGGTCAGGAAGGTCGTTTGGCTATCCGGTCTAATCAGCATATTCTGCTTTTATTATTATAGATAGTCAAACTTGGAAGCCACCCAAGTGCCCATCGGTAAATGAGTGGATAAAAAAGTTGCAGTACATTTACACAATGGTAAATGTGTAAAGAAGAAAATCTTGTAATACTTTCAATAATAAAGATAAATGAAGGAAATCTTACCCTTTGTGACAGCATGGGTGGACCTGCAGAGTATTGTACTAAGTGAAATAAGCCAGAGATAGACGAATACCGTATGATTTCACTTATATGTGGAATCTAAAAGATAAAATAAAAAAACAGAAGCAGACTCACAGATACAGAGAACATACAGTTGTCAGAGGGGAGAGGTTTTGGAGGGCTGGGTAAAAAAAGTGAAGGGATTAAGAAGTACAAATTGCTAGTTACAGAATAGTCACAGAGATGTAAATTATCGCATACAGAATAAAGTCAATAATATTGTAGTAATTACGTACAGGACCTGGTGGGTACTTGAAACATCAGGGGAACCACTCTGTAAAGCACATGATTTTCTAACCAGTGTGCTGTACATCTGATGAATGTAAACTGTGATTGAAAAATTAAACATATATAAAAAATAAAACACACACATGCACACACACAAAACCAGCTTTCTCCCAAACATCTCCTTACTTCCTAGACTAGAGTGAAATCTTGCTCCTTCTGGCCTTCTAGCAAAGACTGCGTTCTCCCCAAATTCTCCATGTTGCTGCCCACATTATCTCTTTCCCCACCAAAACCCCTCTTCTGTAGAGTCTGGGCCAGGGGATGGAGCTCACCCACGCTCCATCTCCATTCGGTCGGACGCCTGGCCTGGCTCCTTCTATTCTAAACCTTGATTGTGAACTCTCCAATTTTCAGCTCTGCCTAATAGACAATAATTTTGAAATTTTCTACCTACTTCCCTCCACAGGGCACTTCCCTTCATTGACCACGCTTGTCAGTTTTTTCAAGGTCACTTTCTATGCCCGCATCCCCCTCTGCTCTCAGCAGCTCCCTCAACACTATATCCTGATTCCCTGGTGCAGTACCTCCTGGTGCCTCCCACGGCTCTGCCTGTTTTTTGTTTTGTTTGTTTGTTGTCCCCCCACCCCCACCCCCCGACTCTAGGAGTCATCCTGCTTCTCCAGACCTTTCAGTATGGGGTTCTCCAACTCCAGATCTTGGATTTTCTTTATGCTGTACCTTTCTCTGTCCCGCCCCTAAACAACATTCCTTTGCAAAAGAAATTAGTGGGTATTTTTTAAAGAACAATTTTAGATTTATAGATAATTTGAGCAGATAGTATAGAAACATCCCAAATATTAGCCACTTTCATGATTTTAAATGAGAGATATATGCAGTTGGCCACAAATTTCTATCTCCAGTCCCAAATGCTACTTGGATCTCTATACTTGCTTATCCAAAGATTTATTTGACGTCTCCATTTTAAGCCCTTCCCACTGCAGGGGAGGGTGCAGGGAGGGGGTCCTTACAGGGGGAGGGGAGTCTGCAGGGGAGACTGAGGGGTTAGGCTGTGGAGGAGCCTATCGCCCTCCCTGCTGGCTTTGGGATCCTAAGCCCCCGCTCCAGGCACTCTCCCTTCTTCCTGCCGCTTCCGATCCTTTTCCCGGTACCACGTGCAGAACAGGTGGGTGAAGCGAGAGTCAGAGCAGGGCTGTTCCACACAGGGGATGGGATTTTCTGGAAATGGGAGCTAACAGGGATTGCCAGGGATACGGGAGGAGAGTTTCGGTGTATTTAACACGGAGATGCTACAGGATTCATGGGTCGGGTTCACTAACTGCTTTGAGATGGTCCAGAAAAGCATATGTGTGCCTTTGTATAGACAGGTCTGGACAAATGCACAGGAGAGAGTGAGTGCGCTGTGGGGAAGCCGGTAAACAGGAGGCAGATGCTGCACATGGGCGCATCTGGATGTAGGGTGCACAGAATCCTGGGTGTTGTTCTTGCAAATTTTATGTATATATGAAATAATTTAGAAATGAAAATTTTATACAAAGTTAAAGTTGGGAGCAACCAAGAATTCCTTCAGTAAGGGAATGGGTCCATGTACCACCACGTGAGGGAATGTTATTCAGCACTACAAAGAAATCAGCTATCAAGCCATGAAAAGACATGAAGGAAACTCAAATGTGTATTGCTCAGTGAAAGGAGCCAATCAGAGGCGGCCACATACTGTACAATCCAACTATCTGACGTTCTGGGAAAGGCAAAAACTAGGAGGCAGAAAAAGATCAATGGTTGCCAGGGGTTGGTGGAGGGGAGGGATGAATTGTGGGAGCACAGGTGATTTTCAGGCAGTGAAGCTACTCTATGATACTGCAATGCTGGATACATGTCATTATCCATTTGTCCAAACCCACAGAACGCACAACACCAAGACTGAACCTACTAATGTAAACTATGGACGCTGGTCCATGTGGGTTCATCATATGTAACAAATGCACCACGCTGGTGGGAGATGCTGGCAGTGGAGATTTCCCATACTATGTGTGGATGGGAAATCTCTGTACCTTCATGTTAATTTTGCTGCAAACCTAAAACTGCTCTAAAAATTAAAGCCTACTAAAAAAACATTAAAAAGTTAATATTGAGATTAAACGTTCTTTCTACTGGAAGGCGAAGTCCTCGGGGGGCTCCCTGTACACTCCATCTCTGCTCCAACTCAGTAATCAGCACCCAAAACTGTGTGTCTACACACCTCCTGGCCAGGCCATGGATGGGACCAGTCGCAGTCCCCTCCCCGGACAAGCGTTGGCTCCCTTCTCATGTCCCAGGACCTTGGGGAATGAGTGCCGCACTCAGCACTTCTGAGGCAAGAACCGAACAGAACACTCACCAGGCACCAGGCTTCGGCACCTTCCTCTCCAAGACAAGGGGCTAGAGGTAGGACAGGAGAGGCCGCCCTCAGACTGTCCTGCTGGAGGGCAACACGGACGCCACAGCCCAGAGTCTGGTTGTTGCCGAAGCTGGGGATTGGTCACAGAAGGCAGGTTCTGGCCCCTGATCTCTCTCCACTCCACTCGGGCTTTGGGTACTAGCCTGTCGAGGTGCATTCCACCCAGACACCTTCATCCTGATCACCTTGCACTCAGACTGTGAGCTTCGAGTCATCCCTGCATGGAAACATACCCAGTCTCCAACCTCTGCAGCGGCCCTGCTTCCATCAGAAAAATTAAGATCTTAGGGGAGAACCAAGATGGCGGCATAGGTTAACGCCGGAGTTTGCTGCTTTGAACAACTACTTCAAAAGTGAAACCAAAAAACGGAAGGGACATCACCCAGAACCACAGGAACGCTGGCTGAGTGGAAGTCCTACAACTAGGAGGAAAGAGAAACGCATAAGGACACTCAGAGGAGGCGCAGTGCTGAAGTCAAATTCTGAGGTGCGGAGTGCTCGGAGCAGGCTGGCGGCAGAGGGCGCGGTTGGCGTTTTCAATCGGGAGGGAGTCGCAGACTCTGAGCTCCAGATCCGGGGGAGTCTTTAGGGACCCAGACTCAAACGGGAGAAGCGGGACTGTCTGATTTCGGTCAGAGCGAGTGCAGCTTTCTCTCTGAGGTCTGCAGCGGTCGCTGGGACTCAGAGAGGCAGAGCCCCTGGGGACAGGACTGAGAGCCGCCATAACTGCTCTCTCCGGCCCACCCTGTTGATCCTGTGCGACCCGCCCCGCCCAAGCCCTGCACAGAGGCATTTGCCGGATAGCCTCAGGCAAAGGCTAGATTAGCACCTCCCTAAAGGACAGAAGTTCAGACCACTAGGGGGTGCACCAAGGAAGCATAACAAAATGTGGAGACAAAGAAACAGGACAAAATTGTCAATGGAAGATATAGAGTTCAGAACCACACTTTTAAGGTCTCTCAAGAACTGTTTAGAAGCCGCCGATAAACTTAATGAGATCTACAAGAAAACTAATGAGACCCTCGATCTTATATTGGGGAACCAACTAGAAATTAAGCATACACGGACTGAAATAACGAATATTATACAGACTCCCGACAGCAGACTAGAGGAGCGCAAGAATCAGGTCAATGATTTGAAATGCGAGGAAGCAAAAAACACCCAACTGGAAAAGCAAAATGAAAAAAGAATCCAAAAATACGAGGATAGTGTAAGGAGCCTCTGGGACAGCTTCAAGCGTACCAACATCAGAATTATAGGGGTGCCAGAAGATGAGGGAGAGCAAGATATTGAAAACCTATTTGAAGAAATAATGACAGAAAACTTCCCCTACCTGGTGAAAGAAATGGACTTACAGGTCCAAGAAGCGCGCGGAGAACCCCAAACAAAAGGAATCCAAAGAGGACCACACCAAGACACATCATCATTAAAATGCCAAGAGCAAAAGATAAAGAGAGAATCTTAAAAACAGCAAGAGAAAGAAACTCAGTTACCTACAAGGGAATACCCATACGACTGTCAGCTGATTTCTCAACAGAAACTTTGCAGGCCAGAAGGGAGTGGCAAGAAATATTCAAAGTGATGAATAGCAAGAACCTTCAACCAAGATTACTTTATCCAGCAAAGCTATCATTCAGAACTGAAGGTCAGATAAAGAGCTTCACAGATAAGGAAAAGCTAAAGGAGTTCATCACCACCAAACCAGTATTATATGAAATGCTGAAAGGTATCCTTTAAGAAGAGGAAGAGGAAGAAAAAGGTAAAGATACAAATTATGAACAACAAATATGCATCTATCAACAAGTGAATCTAAGAATCAAGTGAATAAATAATCTGATGAACAGAATGAACTGGTGATTATAATAGAATCAGGGACATAGAAAGGGAATGGACTGACTATTCTTGGGGGGGAAAGGGGTGTGAGAGATGCGGGAAGAGACTGGACAAAAATCGTGCACCTATGGATGAGGACAGTGGGTGGGGAGTGAGGGCGGAGGGTGGGGCGGGAACTGGGAGGAGGGGAGTTATGAGGGGGAAAAAAAGAGGAACAAATGTAATAATCTGAACAATAAAGATTTAATTTAAGAAAAAAAGAAAAAAGAAAAAGAAAAATTAAGATCTTGAGAATTTTCAATAGGTGTCAGGGATTTTTTGCAAACTACCTACCTTGTGTAATATTTACCCCCAAATATATTACCCCACTCCTAGAAAAATAGGACAAAAGCAGCAAAGGCCCAGGGAGATTAAATTTCTTTGCTATGTTGCAAAATTAGTATGTATGGGCATTGAATACAGGTTTGCTGACTTCAAACATGAGCTCTGGATCGCCAGGGGGCCTTTTCCCACAACCCTCACACTCGCCTCTCTTTCTCTCTGTCTCTGCCTCGTCCTCTATCTCTCTATGGGTATGTCTTTTTGTCTCGGGCTCTCTCTCCCTCTCTTTGTCTTTCTGTTTCTGTCTTTCTCTGTCTTCCTGTGTCTGTCTCCCTCATTGGTCTGTCTCTCTGTCTGTATCTCTAGCTTTCTCTCTCTCTCTCTGTCTCTATCTTTTCCTTTCCGTCTTGCTGAGAGACAAGGAACCACTAGGAGACTAACAGGAGTGAAGAAAAAATGACCTTGGAAAAGAAAGGTCATTTTTAACCATCTCAGTCCCTCCCACTCCCTAACAAGTTAGTAATTCCAAAGACAGAAAAACAAAAACTGCCATCTAGTCTTGTGTTACCTACTCATGGATCACATCCTTTTTATCATCATCCATCTGTAGAATTCCATAGAAACTTCCTCCAGTGTGACGGGGTTTCATTTCCTTACCTACCATGTTCTGTCTTGAAGCACAAGCACACTGGGAGAAAAAACTCAAAGTTTGATCATGAGAATCCAAGGTCAGAATTTTACTTATGAACCTCCTAAGTCCATCTCTTTTCCTTTTCTCTACAAGAGGGCTTTTACAGCTGGAGGAGGGGGTAACAAACCCTGGGGCCAAGACACTCTGTCAGCTTTTTTAAAAAATATATATTTTATTGACTTTTTACAGAGAGGAAAGGAGAGGGATAGAGAGTTAGAAACATCGATGACAGAGAAACATCGATCAGCTTCCTCTTGCACATCCCCTACTGGGGATGTGCCTGCAACCAAGGTACATGCCCTTGAGCGGAATCGAACCTGGGACCCTTCAGTCCATAGGTCGACACTCTATCTACTGAGCCAAACCGGTTAGGGCACTGTCAACTTTATTACTTATTGTGAACTCAGTTTAAGAGCAAGTGTTCTGAAACACTTCTGCTTGCCCGGGCGTTCCCACCTGGCACTCAATGATGGGGAGAAAATGGAGAAAGAAAAGATGTAGCGATGCCCGACAATAAAAAATACCCACCAGAGTCCAGCTGCAGGTTTCCAGGGGAAATTCTGGTGGCACTGAGGGGGTTAACTAAGTTCTCTGCAAGTTTCAGGTGAGGTGAAAACAAGCAAACTGTCTACAGATGATGACATGTGAAGCGGCTTAGAAATCCAATGTAAACAGCTGGGTTCCCCAGTCTCTGTGAAATCCTCTTATTACTATTTTCTTGGCAAAAATAAGCAATTGTGCCTTTTTTTGCAATTGCAACAGAAAAAAAATAGGGTTTTCTAAAGGGTGTGATCAACAGAGCTGAGCACATTGAAGAGCATGACCCTGGTAGCACAAGATAAGGGGAGAGACAGAGACCAAATGAGGCAGCCCATGGAAGGATGGAGGCTAAGGATGGTGCCACAAGCCCCAAGGAGGAGCGTGGACCTCAAGACCCAGGATCCAGGCCAAGGGCACAAGCTGGGGGCTTCAGATAAAGTTTTTCCATTATCAGAAGACCTCCAGTCCTGCCCAAACTGGGCCTAGATCCTTCAGGAAAGTGTTTCATGTTCAGGTAGAAATTGACCAAATTCTGGCATTTCCCTGCAGACTCCTGTGTTGAAATTCAGGTAACCGCTTTCTCTATCCCCAGGGCCTTGGCAATCTGTCCGGACTGAGAGCCTGACTTGGGCTGAGCTCAGAACATTTCAGTTTTCCTGAGTAAAATGCTTGGTTGAACCTTGTTCTTGTGTATTTTTCTTTCTTGTTGACACAAAAGTCTGGATTTTTTCAGAAGAGTTTTGATGGGGAAAAGGCTACAGGGAAGAGCTGCATTGCCTTCTTGGAGTTGGGTGTTTAATTCAGCAGAGTGTTATAGACTCAAGGTTTGTGTCCTCATCCCAGATTCAGTGCTCACATGGGGACTAATGCTGCCAAAATCAACCCCAAATTCTCTTCTGCATTTCTCCTTGGGGGAGTGAAGTTTTGGTAAGCCAGCCATCCCCCCTCTTAGATATAAACATGAATTATAAGCAGGATTATCCCTGCTCTTCATTTTCCTCTTCCTGTGTGTAGCTTTAACCAGATAATGACACCACCTAAAACTCAGTTTGGGTGCACTTATGAGCCAGGAAGGACGACTGAGACTTTAACAACTGGTGAAGCCGTTTCAGTCGTGATAGAAGAGAACAGGATGCTTGCCTAGGAGAAGCAAAGGCCAAGTGAATCCTGAAGGAGGTGTGGGGCACCCCACAAAAGGCATTCACCTGGATGAGGGGTCCTTACTGGGCATGAGCTCATGTGTGGCCCGAGCCTTTTTCCTGGGCAGTGGGAGCTACCAGAGACACTTGCCCCAATGTCCGCTGGGGCAGTGTTGAAACTGAGATGGGGGACGAGCTCCCTTGAAAATGCAAATGGAGAAATAAATGGCAGCCAAATAGGCAGATCTGTTGTGCACCTCGTCCCAGGGCCAGAGTGGAAATACAACTAAATTGGAGAACATTCACCTGGAATTACCAGCTGAGGTCCGGCTGAGGAGGAGACTTGTATCAAGGAAGGACAGAAAACACTTGGAAACTGGTAGGAAGGGCAAGGTCATGAAAGGAGCTGACCCAGGTTCCAGGGCGGCAGGCCAGCAGGCCAAGAGAGGAGTAGCGCTGGGCTACAGGAGGGTCGGTTCTCTCGGACCATAGAGGCCCAAACCAAGGCTGAGCTCCACAGCACGGAGCACCAGAGCCGAGACCCATGGCCCATGTAACATCCAGCGGTGAAAGGTGGCAGGCTGGCTGGCAGAGCCTGGAGCTGGCAGACCGATGGAGAGAAAGCCACAGTGGGTGTTTTTGTGTGTTTGTTTGTTTTGCCCAGAGCACAGGAGTTTTCATTTGAAACTACTCCCCCGAAGCTTTGGTGCAGGGAGGGAAACGTGGACTTGAGGTGCCTAAGGAGAGGCTGGGGTGGGAAGACTTGGAAAAACAGAAGCCAGGAGCATTTAATAGTAGGCCCCCAAACCAAAATGGCCATTTTTCCTGAGAGGAGCTAGCTGCTCCTGGCAGCCACAGGGCAGGTCAAGAAAAAGAACCTGCCCTAGGTGATACAGCCCAGCCCACCCGCAGGAGCCCTGATGCCACACCGTGCATTTTGAGCTTTTCAGAGGAAACAAAGGCACGTTAGAAGTAAGGCCGAGCCCCCCTAAGGCAGGGGTCCTGGTAGAACACAAAACACACTCGGGAGCCAGGAGCAAGGCAAACACTTTACTTCTACGAAGAAGGGTGCGCACACATGGTCTGGAAGTGCGTGCACACCGAGCTTTATAATCCCTGATGCTCCGTGAACTGTCCTTTCCTCTAGATTGGAGCTCAGGCTCACAGTCTTTTGTGATTGGCTAATTCAAAGGGAGGGGTTGGCCTTTGCTGTTTCAAGATGGTGGCTCCCAGGGGAGCTGCAAGCCATGCGGCCAACATGGGGGCTGTTTAAACTGTTCTTTGACAGAAAAGATGACTTGTTTATTCTCACAGGTGGAGGCCAAACTTATAGGTTTGAACAGTCCCAAGGAGCCTCAGTGACTGGATTGGGGCAGGGCCATCTGCCCCACTATCCTGGGAACCATCTGATATTTTCCCTGCACAGGAGAGCTGATAGGTTCCCAGCCAACCCCATTTGTCTCCATAGGAGGATCTCTGTCCAGCCGAGAGCAGAGTAATATTCTGGGCCACTTGCAGAGGAGGAGCCCTGGGACAGGGAAACACACCAACCCCATTCCCTGAAACCCAATAGCACCTTCTCTGCCTAAAGCTCTTTCAGAAACAGACTTTGAATGATCAAGATTGACAACTGACTAACAGGCAAGGATGGGCAGAAGTGGAGCCTGGAGAACCAGGGGAAGTTTGCTGACCCAGCCCTGGCCCCATGCGGCTAACAGACCTGCTTTAGAGAGCAGATTGTCCCCTCCCGCTCACAGTGAAGTCCTGTGGAGACACACAAATGGTGGGTCAGTGGGTCACTTGGAGCTTCAAGCAGGTTGCTGAAAGCCAAAGGACAGTGTCTGACAGTGGTTGGCACCTAAGTACCTCACAGGAAGCCCAGAATTGGCAGGCAGAACAGAAGAGGGGGATCCAAAGCAAGCCCCATGAGACACTAAATGGTGGAAACAACACCACTTCACTTTTTTAAAAACTGATTTTTTCTCCCTTTTTTCTTTTCTCTTTTTCCCCCTCCCTTTTCTTTTTTATTTTTCTCTTACCTTTCTGCGTTTCCATTTTTAAATTTATTTTCTTTATCTATCTGCTTCAATGATTTGCTATTATTCTACTCTGTTGTTTCATTCATATATCTAATTTTTCTCTTCCCTTTTTCTACTCAATTATTTTCTTTTTTACTACTCAATTTTTTCTCTCTTTTCTTTTACTCCTGCTTTCTCATCATTTTTGTTTTTCTTATTTTAGGTCTATCAACTTTCTCCTCTATTTTCCTTTTCAATTTATTTTCTTGTCTTTTCATTTCTTTTCTCCCTCCTTTATTTTGTACCGTTTTTCTTCCTGTATTCCTCTAATTCTTTATTCTTATTTCATTTATTTCAGCTCTGCATCTACATATTCCACCCCCCTTCCTTTTCTTGTTTTCTTTTCTTTTTTGTTTGTGGGTGTTTTGTTTGTTTATTTGTTTCATTGTTTTGTTTTGTCTTCTCTTTGTCTCCCCAAGTACATGAAGATTGAAATCAGATCAAGGATCTTCTCAGATCATGATGGCATGAAATTAGAAATCAGCTACAATAAAAACACTCAAACACATGGAAGATAAATAGCATATTTAACAATGAATGGGTTACCAAAGAGATCAAAGAAGCAATAAAAAACATCCTGGGAACAAATGAAAATGAACACACAACAATCCAAAATCTATGGAACACAGTGAAAGCAGTTCTGAGAGGGATGTTCATAGCACTACAGCTCAACTTCAAAGAAAACAAGAAAAACTTTTAATGTTACCTAACTCTACGACTTAACGAATTAGAAGGAGAAAAACAAGGAAAGCCCAGAGTAAGTTGTCTTCTTTTTTTCCCCCACTGACCTTCCCCTGGCCTCCCCCGGGGTCGTGGGGGGAGTAGGGGAGGCCAGGGGAAGGTCAATGGGGAAAGAAAGGAGACATATGTACTATTTGTAATACTTTAAACAACAAAATAAAATTTAAAAAAGAAAAATAATGCCAGGAACAACTATATTCCAACAAATTGGACAACATGAATGAAATGGACATATTTCTAGAAAAATATAATCTTCCAAAACTCCATCAGGAAGAATCAAAAAACCTGAATAGGGCAATAACAACTGATGAAGCAGTCATTAAAAAACTCCTAGTTGCCGAAACCGGTTTGGCTCAGTGGATAGAGCATCGGCCTGCGGACTGAAAGGTCCCAGGTTCGATTCCGGTCAAGGGCATGTACCTGAGTTGTGGGTACATCCCTGGTAGGAGATGTGCAGGAGGCAGCTGATTGATGTTTCTAACTCTATCTCTCTCCCTTCCTCTCTGTAAAAAAATCAATAAAATATATTAAAAACAAACAAACAAACAAAAAACTCCTAGCAAACAAAAGCTCTGGTCTGAAAGGCTTAACAGGGGAATTTTACCAAACATTCAAAGAAGAAATAAAACCTATCCTCCTCAAACTATTCCAAAAAATTCAAGAGGAACACTTCCAAGCTCGTTCTATGAGGCTAGCATTATCCTAATTTCAAAATCAGATAAAAACATTACAAAGAAAGAAAAGCACAGGCCTATATCCTACATGAACATGGACACCAAAACACTCAACAAAGTATTAGCAAATCGGATCCAGCAATATATTAGAAAGATCATACACCCTGACCAAGTGGGATTTATTCCAGGAATGCAGGCTGGTACAATATTCGCAAATCAATAAATGTGATACAGCACATAAACAGATTGCAAGACAAAATCACATGATCATATCAGTTGATGCAGAAAAAGCATTTGACAAAATCGAACACCCTTTTTTGAAAAAAACAAAACAAAAAAAACCTCTCAGCAAAATGGGAATAGAGGGATCATACCTCAACATAATAAAAACCATATATAACAAACTTATAGCCAACATCATACTCAATGGGCAAAAACTAAAACCATTTCCTCTAAGAATGAGAACAAGACAGGGATGCCCACTTTCACTACTCTTGTTTAACATAGTACTGAAGTCCTAGCCATAGCGATCAAACAAGAAGAGAAAAATAAAAGGCATCCAAATTTAAAAGGAGGAAGTAAAACTCTCATTATTCACAGATGACATGATATTGTATGTAGAAAAATCTAAAGACTCTATCTAAAAATGACTAGACTTAATAAATGAATTTGGAAATGTAGCAGGATACAAAATTAACACCCAGAAATATATGGCATTTTTATACATCAATAATGAACTCTCAGAAGAAGAAACTTAAAAAACCCATTTGCTATAGCAACAAAAAATTAACATACTTAGGAATAAACTTAACCAAGGAGGTAAAAGACCTGTACTCAAAAACCTACAGAACATTGAAAAAAGAGATAGAAGAAGATATAAACAAGTGCAAGAATATACATGTTCATGAATTGGTAGAATCAACATCACTAAAAGTTCCATATTACCAGCTCTGCCAGCATGACTCAGTGGTTGAGCATTGATCTGTGACCCAGGAGGTCGTGGTTGGATTCTGGTCAGGGTACATTCCTGGGTTGCTGGTTCAGTCTCCAGTGTAGGGCAGTCGATGAATGATTCTCTCTCATCATCAATGTTTCTATCTCTCCCTGCCTCTCTAAAATCAATAAAAAATATATTTTAAAAAAGCTTCATACTACCCAAAGCAATCTATCGATTCAATGCAATCCCCATTAAAGTACCAACAGCATATTTCACAGACCTAGAACAAATACTACAAAAATTTATTTAGAATCAAGAAAGACCCCGAATAGCTGCAGCAATCTTGAGAAAGAAGAACAAAGTTTGAGGAACCAGATATCAAGTTATACTACAAAGCAACTGTACTCAAAACAGCCTGGTACTGGCACAAGAACAGGAATATAGGTCAATGGAACATAACAGAGATCCCAGAAATCGACCCAAGCCACTATGCTCAATTAATATTTGACAAAAGAGGCAAGAGCATACAATGGAGTCTAGACAGTCTCTTCAATAAATGGTTTTGGGAAAATTAGATAGGTACATGCAAAAAAATGAAACTAGACCACTAACTTACACCATACACATAAATAAACTCAAAATGGATAAAAGACTTATATGTAAGTCATGAAACCATAAAAACCTTGGAAGAAACCATAAACACAAAAACCTCAGACATCTCTCATAGCAATCTTTACCAATACATCTCCTAGGGCAAAGGAACCTAAGGAGAAAATAAACAAATGGGATTACATCAAAATAAAAAGCTTCTGCACAGTAAAAGAAACCGTCAACAAAATGAAAAGAGAGCCCACTGCATGGGAGAACATATTTTACAATGATACATCTGATAAAGGGCTAATATCCAAAATATATATAGAACTCATACCACTTAACAAAAGGAAGACAAACAATCCCATTAAAAAATGGACAAAGGCCCTAAATTGACACTTCTCCGAAGTGGAAATACAGAAAGCCAAGAGACATATGAAAAAATGCTCAAAGTCACTGATCATCAGAGAGATGCAAATTAAAATGACAATGAGGTATCACCTCAGACCTGTCAGAATGGCTACCATCAACAAATCAACAAATGACAAGTGCTGGTGAGGATGTGGAGAAAGGGAACCCTAGTACACTGCTGGTGGGAATGCAGACTTGTGCAGCCATTATAGAAAACAGTATGGAGTTTCCTCAAAAAATTAAAAATGGAACTCTCATTTACCCAGTGATCCAACTTCTAGGAATATATCCTAAGAAACCCGAAACACTCATCAGAAAGAATATATGCACCCCTATGTTCATAGCAGCACAATTTACAAAAGCTAAGATTTGGAAACAGCCTAAGTGCCCACCAGTAGAAGAATGGACAAAAAAGCCATGGTCCATTTGCAAAATAGAATACTACATGGCAATAATAATAATAAAAAAGAACTCTTACCACTTGCAACAGTATGGATGGACCTAGAGAGTATTATGCTAACCAATAGAAGTCAGTCAGGAAAGATAAATATTACATGATCTCATTCATACGTGGAATCGAATGAACAAAATAAACTGATGCACAAAAATAAACCCAGAAATATAGAAGCATGAACAGACTGTTGAACCTCAGAGGGAAGGAAGGGGAGGGTGGGTGGGAAGAGATCAACCAGTGAACATAGAGATTTCTCCTCTCTATGAATGAATATTCACAGATGGTTGTTTATTAAGTGTTAGGGTTTTCACATCAGCGCAATCAAATATTTTGTTAACTCAGCAATGAAGTTCCAGGTCAACAACATTATCTTGCTCTGTAGTTTTACAGTACTTCTTTATTAAAATTTTTAATGTTGATATAATTGCAAGTGTTACCCTATTCTATACCCTTTGCCCACTTCCACCCATCCCTACACCCCCCTCCCTTAGCCTTCACCAAACTATTGTCTGTGTCCATGGGCTGTGCATATATGGTATGTTCTTCAGCTAATCCCTTCACCTTCTTTAGCCAGACACCCCCACACGCCTCCCCTTAGGCATGGGCCAGTCTATACCTTGTATCCATGCTTCTGGTTCCATTTTGTTCTTCAGTTTATTTTGTTAACTAGATTCCACATATTAGTGAGATCATATGGTACTTGTCTTTCTCTGACTGGCTAATTTTACTTAGCATGATACTCTCCGGGTCCATTCCATCCATGCTGTTGCAAAGGGCAAAAGTTCCTCTTCTTCCTCCTCCTCCTCCTCCTCCTCCTCCTCCTCTTCCTCCTTCTCCCATAGCCATGTACTATTCCATTGTGTAAATGTACCATTGCTTTCTTAACCACTCATCTGCTGATGGGCACGTGGGCTGTTTCCAGATCTTGGCTCTTGTAAACAATGTTGCTATAAACATAGTGATGCATATATTTTTTTCTGATTGGCATATCGGGATTCTTATGATATATAACCAGAAGTGGTATTACTGAGTCAAAAGACAGTTCCATTTTTAATGTTTTGAGGAAATTCCATACTGTTTTCCACAGTGGCTGCAGAATAAACGGATGCACAAAAATAAACTGCATTCCCACCAGCAGTGCACAAGGGTTCCCTTTTCTCCACATCCTTGCCAGCACTTGTTTGTTGATTTATTGATAGTGGCCATCTTACAGGTGTGTGGTGATACCTCATTGTTGTTTTAATTTGCATATCTCTCTGATGATTAGTGATATTGAGCATTTTCTTCATATGGCTATTGGCCAGCTGTATGTCCTCTTTGGAGGAGTGTCTATTCAGGTCCTCTGCACATTTTTAAAAATATGTTTTTATTTATTTAGAGAGAGGGGAAGGGAGAGGGAGAGAGATAGAAATGTCAATGAGAGAGAAACATCAACATCGATCAGCTGCCTCCTCCATGCCCCCTACTAGGGATCAAGGCCACAACCAGGAAATTAAATTTAATTCCCACAGACGGGGAATTAGACCTGTGACTTTTTGGTGTATGGGTGGGTGCTCAGCCACTAAGTCATACCAGCCGGGCTGCACATTTTTAAATTGGATTATTTGTCTTCCTGATGTTGAGTTGTGTAAGTTCTTTATATTTTTTGGAAATTAACCCCTTATCAGATGTATCAATGGCAAATATGTTCTCCCATACAGTGGGTTCTCTTTTCATTTTGTTGATGGTTTCTTTTGTTGTGCAGAAGCTTTTTAGTTTGATGTAGTCCCTTTTGTTTATCTTTTCCTGAATTTCCCTTACCTGTGGAGACATATAGGCAAAAATATTGCTGCGAGAGATGTCTGAGATTTTACTGCTTATGCTTCTACAAGGATTTTTATGGTTTTGTGACTTACATTGAAATCTTTTATCCATTTTTAGTTTTTTCCGGTATATTCAACAAATTCTTGCCCAAATCCCTTATTCTCCAGTCACATAACGCACCCAAGAGAAAGAAGGTGAAACCTTTGGGGACATGTTCGCTTCCGTTGTGTGAAAGGCTAATCATTCTGCAGTTTCCACACCTCCTCTGTGTATTCCATGGATTTCTTCCTAATTATGTGCCAGGAGGTTTATGAAGATAACAACAAATTATCTAATTTAAAGAATGCAGCTGTCCTGAAAAGAGTAATTGTTGATTTCTAGATCGGTGATTTATCATCTGTGGCTAGTTGTCTTGATTACTTCACTAGCTTTATTCAGTTACTTGATTGTAGGATGGTTTTAGATGATAGAAAACCATCTTGCCCAAGTTTGCCCTTGGACATAAAGGAATTCTAAAAAAATACAATATTATCCATCACAAGGATGACACTGCATTTGCTAATGTATCCCAGAACCTACATTGGCCCCTCACTCTGTGCAGGCTCAGAGTGAAGCAAGTTTGGAATACAAGTACGAACAGGATATATTCTTGTCTTTGAATTTATTAAATTACTTAAAAGAAAATATTAATGTAAATCACTCTTCACCTGCAGCATTACCACATAAACCTATCTGTGTTGACATGCACAGCGCTGATTAAAGCTCCCGTGCATGGGAAGTAGGCCAGGCATTTCTCCCACTGCGCCCGTCAGTGTCTCAGAGACCCCGCTTCCCCTCAGGCAGGAGGAGGCTTCTCGGCCTCTCCTCTGAATTCCTCCCATGGACATGCAGAGGTGCCTGGATGCAGGCGCCCCTCGCCCAGCCAGGGAAAGCTGAAGCTGTGAGAGCAGATGCTAGTCCACCTTAGCTCAAGGAATCAACATAGTCTCTGGGAAAAAGAAACAGTAAAAATCCAGGGTGCAACTGCTTTGATGAAAAGCAGCACAGATCCTTTTAAAGACCACACGCAGGAAGGAAAGCCTGCGTCGTTGGCTGCTGCTTTTGAGGATATTTTGACGTTTGTGCTGGCTGCTCTGTGTTTTTTTCTCCATTGTGGAGTGAGCTGAGCTTGAGCTAGAAGACTGTGAATCCCTAAACCTAAGGCCATGGTAAAAAGGACTCAGCTAGGGAAGAAGGCAGGGATGCCCAGTGGAAGTGGTTTCAGGAGCCCCAAGTCCTGGTGACAAAGACATTAACAAGGGAGAGCAGGAAGTCAGGTTAGAGGATGGAGGAGCCCATATCATCGGCACAGAAGGTGAAACACCAGTGGAGAAGGGATGACACAGCTGGGGGAGGGGTAGCTACGCAAGCTGCAAGTGAGTCAGGGGATGAAGTCAGGGTGAGGATCAGGGAGGGGGTGCACTAAATGTGGTTACACCAGCACAAATGCAGAGATGTTTTATTCACTCCGAAGAATGAGCATAAGAAATTAGAAGTTTAAATTAGACCAGCCCTACTAAACAAGAAACTGCCCCAGTAGCCCTTCAGTTAGCATTTGTAAATACATGACATTGAGTCCACAGCTTGCCTGCAGAGATGGGCGGTAAGGGATATTTGTTTCCCAAGAACAGTGGCTCAGACCTCCGTCCTTATCTACCAATGCTGGAGACAGAACAGAGTCGAGTGATCCTGGAGCCGACCCGGGAGACATGCCAACTGGTGTCGGCTCACCCCTCCACTCTGCCCTCCTGAAAGTCACCGTGACCTCCCTCAACAGAGCCAGTTACTTCCTCTTACTTCCTAGACACTAGGCTATCTGCATTTATGTGACCTGTGCTATCAAGTTGTCCATACATTTGAGCAAATAAGTTGCTTTGTTTTGTCTCCAAATAAAAGAGAAACAGGTTCTATTATCTCCCAGAATCACGGTAATAAAAAGCATGACCATATATGTAAAATGCAGAAAAATATGGATCTCACATTTGATATCATATGGTCACCTTTGAAATTCTCTCTTTCATTAGCTTCTAGGATAAACTGTACTGATTCTGTTCATTTATTCACTTATTTATTCAGCTACTATTTATTGGGTGTAATATGTGCCAGTCACTCCTCAAGGTACTGGGGATACAGCATTGGACCAAATAGAAAAACATCCCTCTGTCCTCATATAGCTTACATCCGTCTCACTATTCTTTCACTCCTTTTGCTACGTGTTCTCTCTCTCTTAGTTAAATATACATTTTTCGTGCCAGGACTTGTGTCAAATGTGTGATATCTATTAGCTTGTTGGATCCTGAGTGGCACTAGCACTGTCCTCACATGTTAGAGCAGTGGTTCTCAACCTTCCTCACGCCGCGACCCTTTAATACAGCTCCTCATGTTGCAGTGACCCCCAATCTCATTGCTACAAATTGAACATCATTAAAGCATAGTGATTAATCACAAAAACAATATGTAATTATATATGTGTTTTCCGATGGTCTTAGGCGAGCCCTGTGAAAGGGTCGTTCGACCCCCAAAGGGGTCGCGACCCACAGGTTGAGAACCGCTGTGTTAGAGGCAGTGGGCATGGAAAGTTGACACAGCTCCCCTAAAGCCCCTCAGCTAGCAAGTCTCCAGCCCAGGGCCAGGGTACATTTTCTGTCATGGAGCCCTCTGTACTTTTGCTTTCTTTTCTAACACCAGGTTTAGCTCATACTGTCTGTTCTCAAAGAATCTATCCATTTCATTATGCACATACTCTTTCAGCAGATGCTCTCAGACCTTTTAGATTCTGCCTTCTGCCAAAGCTCCAGGCCAAGTGTCACGGGAGCAGTGCCACAAGGACCTGAGCCATCTGGCCTGGATCCTCACTGGGACCTTATCTGCTCTCACTCACCCTCATCTGGCCGCACACCAGCCTGCCTGGGGCTGGAGTAACGGGTAAATCCTGCGCCCGCCTCTGCAGCTCATCTGGACTCTGCCCTCTCACTGTTCTGCTTGCCACCTGTCCCCCCAACCCCTTCCCACCTGTGGTTTGCGCTTGCTCTTCAGGTGCTAGCACAGGGTTCCACCTGGCCCCAGAGGCTGGTTTCCAGTCCTCTGTTACAGCCTTGCAGCGCTGGCGAGTTTCCTTGTTCCAGCTGTTAGGGCTCTTGAGAGCTGGGCCACGTGTCTTCTGCTCACCTTGCGTCTGGGAGCCCGGCTACCAGATTGGGTAGTTCGCTGCAGACATGCCTACTATCACTTCAAAATCAACAAAATGCAAATTACATTTTGTTCAGTGGCAGATGTCTACCTTCCAATGGCCTCGCCATACTCATCGTGGGTCAGGATGGCCCACACACTGTCTGCCGAATCATCTTCCTCCTTCCCTGTCTCTCTCAGCGCCCCCTGTCACAGGAGCAGCAGCACTGACAGCCGCTGCCTGACTGTCCCTCCAAGGAACCTCTTGGCCTCCAGCGTTGTCGCCTCTGAGATCCGCTGGGCAGCAGCCCTAACGCCCTCCCTGGCAAGCCTCGGACCCTCTCTGAGCCCAACCGGATAGCCATTCAAATGCTCTGAGTGTTGCTGGTCTACAGACCCATCACCATCACACACGTCCATTCGGGCATCCATCTCCCCTTCAATTCACGTACTCATTTTTCAAAACACCATGAGCTAATTAACAGGAGGTAGACAGGTTGGAAAAAAGATGTTAAGAAATCATTATGCACGTAAGGCTGAGGAGGCTATTGGGTGGTGCCGACCATGGCAGAAGGAAGGCTCTCAGCCCTTCCCCGATTCACGGGAGGTGGAAACAGGAGCAGAGGAAGGCACACAGTCAGGGGCTCCCGTCAGAGTGTTCATTCACCGCGTAGCCCGGGGCCTGTGCGCTGTCGCTTTTCACAGGGAGGGGCTCCCCGGCCTCCGGAACGCAATCCTGCAGATAAAGCGCGTGCTGCGCCCGCTCCTCAGGCAGGGCCCCTCCCGAGCGTGCGGACAGGACGGAGAGAGATAGTGGAGGCAGCGGGCGCAGGGCCCGCCGAGCGGACAGGAGGGGGGCGCACGGCCCGCGCGGGGCGGCCGGCATGGCCGCGGGGTCGGCGGGGCAGCGCCTGCGGGAGGAGGCGCGGTGCCCCGTGTGCCTGGACTTGCTGCAGGACCCGGTCAGCGTGGACTGCGGCCACAGCTTCTGCCTGCGCTGCATCTCCGAGTTCTGCGACCGGGCGGCCGGCGAGCAGGGCGGCCTCTTCGCCTGCCCGCAGTGCCGCGGCCCCTTCCGGCGGGAGGGCTTCCGCCCCAACCGGCAGCTGGCCAGCCTGGTGGACGGCCTGCGGCAGCTGGGCCCGGGCGCGAGCCCCGCGGGCCCGCAGTGCGCGCGGCACGGCCAGGAGCTCAGCCTCTTCTGCGAGGAGGACCAGGCGGCGCTGTGCTGGGCGTGCGACGCGGGCCCCGAGCACAGGGGCCACCGCACGGCGCCGCTGCAGGAGGCCGCCCAGCGCCACCAGGTGAGCTGTGCTCGCGGCGCACCTGCCGGCCGGCCAGGCGGGAAGGGCCCTCGGACCCCGGCCGGCCCCGCGGAGGCGTCCGGGGACCTGCCCAGGGACCAGCCTGGCGCCAGCGCCTGCTCCCAAGGACGTCGTGTCCGCCCCCGCGCGCCTCCCCGCCCTCCTCGCCTCCCCTGCGTGCCCCTGGCCCTCGGCCCCGCGCCCCCGTCACCCCTGCCCGCACTGCCCCCTCTCCCCAACCTCCGCACGCCCCTGGCCTTCCCCCTGGGAGACGAGTCCTCCTCCCACAGCGCGCGCTCAGGTTGGGAAGGTCCTGCCTTTGCTCCGCGGTACCCCCGGCGGCCCTTGCTGAGGAGCACAGAGCAGCGCTGGGCACGGTCCCTCCCCCCCAGGGCCTCCCGGCCCTGTACTCCCTTCTCTGCTCCGTCCCCCATGCTAACTGGGCCCCACAGTTAGAGCTCCGGTGTCCACTTGCTGCTTGGTTACAGGTGTGCACTTTACGGAAAACCTCCCTAAAAGCGACCATTGGCACAACGCCCCTTTTACATAATGTTTACCTCCGCCTTATTAACACTGTTCCCAACACAATCCCGGGGTTCGAGTGTTAGTTCAGTAGCGCCTGAGTGGGCGCAGGGCTCTGAAATAGGAATCCAGGAGCTAAGGGCACAAGCAGGTCTCTATTCACCTCCTATTCGGGACTAAGGATGTGAGCACCTTAAGGAAGAGGTGCCTCCTGTATGAATCCTTGCCCCCAAAGGGTCATCTGTGAAACTCTGTGCACAGGATTCTCCTTCCTAGTGCTCTTCAGAAGTTCCCGGACATATTCTGAACACCATTAAATTCCTGACATCTGGAACAGCTATAGCAAAAGAAGATATTGACATGTTATCTGAAATACCATCACGATGAAATGAATTAAAGTACAAATTTTCTTTTATTTTTAAAACTTGGTTTTATTGTTTAAATCAAGATTTGGGGTGTTTATTCCCTCACTTCCCTCTGGCCGTACCTAGAAATATCTCTGAGTTTTCTCTTTGGTTTTGGTTGCCACCTACAAAACTCAGATGCCAGCTATTTTCCAACTAGACTTCTGCAGAGTGTTCCTGCCTTCTTTACAGCCAGAAAGCACCATACAGAGCATGGCTAGTGTAGTATTTCTAGAGAAGTTTTCTCTATTTTAATACTTTCAATTAAATACCAAATAAATATCTTCTGAGCATCTTAGCCTATCAGTCTCAACTTGTTAGGGCTCCATGTTCTCTTTCTACAGCTGTCGTCTTCACCAGCCAAGATGCAGCAACACTAGCCGAATCACGGTTGTCCCCAAGCACACCAGGCCTTAGGCACCTCCTTGCTTTTGCTCACAATTTCTTCCAGGGGAGGGAGCTTTTCTCCATCTATATGTTTCTATTCCTTTCAAATGCTAATTCAGATGCCATTTTGGTCGTGTTAAATCCTTCATCAATCCTACTGCGTTTATGAGCATTACTTCATTATCATTATTTTTTAGAAATAACTTGTTATTAATGACTTTGAAAAGAGTTTATTTTATGAGGCTTATTGGATGACTTTGGGTAGAGTTTTAAAATTTGTGTGTAGGTGTATCTTTGTGTGTGTTCGCTGCAAATAAAATATGTGTTTACCTCTAGCAGGGGCTAGGGTTGAAAGGAGATTTAGTTTTCATTAAATTTTTTCCACTCCTTGTGAGATTTACAACATTCTCTATTTCTTTTTCATTGAGTACATACCAACTTACATGGTTTCTTGTTGTCTAATAATAATAAACACTTTTCTGATTACAAAGTAGTAAATAATTTTTGGAAGTTGACATGTACAGATTTAGGAATAACATTATTTCTCACCAGGCACTAACTAATAGGTAAGGTTTTTAATCCATTGAATGTTTTTACTGATCTCTGCCTAGTTTTTATATATTATTTAAAGCACATTTTACAAAATTGGTATCACATTAAATAAAATATACTTATTTTAATTAACTTTAGAATTTTGAGCATTTTTTTATTATTAAGCCCCTTATTCTTGTTATTAAGCACCTTATTTTAATTGTATCTTGTTAATGTAAAATATATTTTTCTTACCTCCTACTTTTAATATTTTGATTAGTTGTGGGCTTGCTATTTTATTTTATTTTTTTATTTTTTATTTTTTGGGGGGTTTGCTATTTTAAATAATGCCATAATGAACATACTTTTAGATAAACCTTTGATTATGTCTCACATTGACAAAGTGTATTTGTATTTCATGTAGTTATATTGAGGTTGGACATATTGCTATGCTCACAAGGCCTGTTTGAGGTGGTCTTTGTAGTGCCTGACACACCTAGTCGGGATAGATGCTGAATGAGGGCATCTTAATGGTCTCAGCATATCTTCCCAAACAGGTAAAGCTCCAGATGGCCCTGGAACTTGTGAGGAAAGAGATGGAGGAGGCCTTGACACAGGAGGCCAACGTGGGGAAGAAAACTGTCATTTGGAAGGTATGAGAATGTTGTGACTTCAGAAGCCTTGCGTGTTTGAAGGATACAAATTTGGGTCATTAAATTATTCCTCCCTGCTCCGCACTCTTGTTACAGCTGTGCCCTTCTTATCTCTGACCCCCACCTGAATCATAAACAGCTTTGCCGATCTGGCTCTCACTGTATCTCACTGCTGCCTCCCTGGAACCTCAAGCAGAGTCCGATTCTACCACTACGAGTTTGAAGATTGCATTTGCTGGATGAATGAATAATAAACATTTCATAGCATTGATATAGATGAAACACAGCTAGAAGAGATCCATCATACATAGAGCAGGATCATTTGGACATTCAGCCTCCTTTTTTTTTTCTTAAATTAAATCTTTATTGTTCAGATTATTACATTTGTTCCTCTTTTTTCCTCCCATAACTCCCCTCCTCCCAGTTCCCGCCCCACCCTCTGCCCTCACTCCCCACCCACTGTCCTCATCCATAGATGCACGATTTTTGTCCAGTCTCTTCCCGCATCTCCCACACCCCTTTCGCCCCCAAGAATAGTCAGTCCATTCCCTTTCTCTGTCCCTGATTCTATTATGATCACCAGATTATTTATTCACTTGATTCTTAGATTCACTTGTTGATAGGTGCATGTTTGTTGTTCATAATTTGTATCTTTACCTTTTTCTTCTTCTTCCTCTTCTTAAAGGATACCTTTCAGCATTTCATATAATACTGGTTTGGTGGTGATGAACTCCTTTAACTTTTCCTTATCTGTGAAGCTCTTTATCTGACCTTCAGTTCTGAATGATAGCTTTGCTGGATAAAGTAATCTTGGTTGTAGGTTCTTGCTATTCATCACTTTGAATATTTCTTGCCACTCCCTTCTGGCCTGCAAAGTTTCTGTTGAGAAATCAGCTGACAGTCATATGGGTACTCCCTTGTAGGTAACTGACTTTCTTTCTCTTGCTGCTTTTAAGATTCTCTCTTTGTCTTTTGCTCTTGGCATTTTAATTATGATGTGTCTTGGTGTGGTCCTCTTTGGATTCCTTTTGTTTGGGGTTCTCTGCGCTTCCTGGACCTGTAAGTCTATTTCTTTCACCAGGTGGAGGAAGTTTTCTGTCATTATTTCTTCAAATAGGTTTTCAATATCTTGGTCTCTCTCATCTTCTGGCACCCCTATAATTCTGATGTTGGTATGCTTGAAGCTGTTCCAGAGGCTCCTTACTCTATCTTTGTATTTTCGGATTCTTTTTTCATTTTGCTTTTCCGGTTGGGTGTTTTTTGCTTCTTCGCATTTTGAATCTTTGACTTGATTCTTGCGCTCCTCTGGTCTGCTGTTGGGTGTCTGTATAGTATTCTTTATTTCAGTCAGTGTATGCTTAATTTCTAGTTGGTTCTTTATCACAACATCGAGGGTCTCATTAGATTTCTTGAGGATCTCACTACATTTATCGGCGGCTTCTAGACAGTTCTTGAGAGACCTTAAAAGTGTGGTTCTGAACTCTATAGCCTCCATGGACAATTTTGTCCTGTTTCTTTGTCTCCGCATTTTTTATGCTTTCTTGGTGCACCCCCTAGTGGTCTTTGTGCGCAGTCTTGTTGTAGTTAAGCCTTGATTGTTGTCGGCAATAGTGGGGGTGATTTGACCTCCAGGCTAACTGGCTATGAGAGTCAGCTGTGCCTGCAGTGGGAGAGCTTCTGTGCTGGATCTCTAGGGCGGTGCTAATCTAGCAATTGCCTGAGGCTATCCGGCAAATGGCTCTGCGCAGGGCTTGGGTGGGGCGGGTCCCTGGGGATCTACAGGGCGGGCCGGAGCGAGCAGTTATGGCTGCTCTCAGTTCCGTCCCTAGGGGCTCTGCCTTACAGAGTCCCAGCAACCGCTGCAAACCTCGGAGAGAAAGCTGCCTTCGAGTTCCGACCAAAGCCAGACAGTCCCGCTTCTCCCGTTTGAGTCTGGGTCCCTAGAGACTCACCCGGATCTGGAGCTCAGAGTCTGAAACTCCCTCCCGATTGAAAACAACAACCATGCCCTCCGCCGCCAGCCCGCTCCGCGCGCGCACTCCGCACCTCAGTATTTCACTTCAGCACTGCGCCTCCTCTGAGTCTGGGTATGATATTCTCTTTCCTCCTAGTTGTAGAATTTCCACTCAGCCAGCCTTCCAGTGGTTCTGGATGATGTCCATTCCGTCTTTTAGTTGTTTTTTGAAGTGGTTGTTCGAGGCAGCAATCTCCGGCGTTAACCTATGCCGCCATCTTGGTTTTTCTCCCAGCCTCCTTTTTTAAATTTCAAATTTTTGTTGTTGACACTATTGCAGATGTCCCCCACTCCTTCCTCCCCCGTTGCCCACCTCCACCTAGCCCGCCGTGTCCCCTTCCCTTGGCCTTCACCACACTAGTGTCTGTGTCCATGGCTATACATATATGGTATGTTCTTTAGCTAATCCCTTCACCGTCTTTATCCAGTTCATCCCAACCCCTCCCCCCTGACATTTGTCAGTTGAATGTATCCATGCTTCCGGTTCTATTTTGTTCGTCAGTTTATTTTGTTCATTAGATTTCACATATAAGTGAGATCATATGGTATTTGACTTTCTATGATTGGCTTATTTCGATTGGCATAATACTTTCCAGGCTGAGCCATGCTTCTTTTTTACAGCTCTTTTAATCCACTCATCTGCTGATGGGAACTTGTGCTATTTCCAGATCTTGGCTATTGTAAATAATGCTGCCATGAACATAGGTGCATACATTCTTTCTGATGGGTGTTTCAGGATTCTTAGGATATTCCCAGAGGTGGGATCACTGGGTCAAATGGCAGTTCCATTTTAAATTTTTTGAGGAGACTCCATACTGTTTTCCATAGTGGCTTCACCAGTCCATTCTCCCACCTACAGTTTCCTATGGTTCCCTTTTCTCCATATCCTCACCAGCACTTGTTGTTTGTTGATGTAATGAGAGTTGACATTCTAAAAGGTATGAGGTGATACATTGAAGTTTTCATTTGAATCTCTCTGATGATTAGTGATGTTGAGCATTTTTTTCTCATATGTCTATTTGCCATCTGTATGTCCTCTTTAGAAAAGTTTCTATTCAGATCCTTTGCTCATTTTTAAAATTGGATTGTTTGTCTTCCAGTGTTGATTTGTATAAGTTCTTTATATATTTTGGAGGTTAATGCCTTAGATATATCATTGGCAAATATGTTCTCCCATACAGTGGGTTCTCTTTTCATTTTGTTGATGGTTTCTTTTACTGTGGGGAAGCTTTTTAGTTTTTTTGTAGTCCCATTTGTTTATTTTTTCCTGAGTTTTCCTTGTTCTCAGAGACATATCAGCAAATATATTGCTGCAAAAGATGTCTGAGATTTTACTGCCTATGTTTTCTACTAGAATCTTATGGTTCATGACTTACATTGAAATCTTTTATCCACTTGGAGTTTATTCTGGTGTATGGTGTAAGTTAGTGGTCTAGTTCCTTCCTTCCTCCCTTCTTTCCTTCCTTCCTTCCTTCCTTCCTTCCTTCCTTTCTTTTGTGTGTACCTGTCCAATTTTTCCAACACCATTTATTGAAGAGACTGTCATTAGTCCATTGTATGCCCTTGCCTCCTTTGTCAAATACTAAATGTGAACATTAAAGCATGGGTGTATTTCTGGGATCCGTCCTGCTCCATTGATCTATATGCCTGTTCTTATGCCAGTACCAGGCTGTTTTGATTACAATGGCCTTGTAGCATAGTTTGCAATTTGGTATTGTGATACCTCCAACTTTTTTTCTTCTTTCTCAAGATGACTTCAGCTATTCAGTGTCTTTTGGTTCCATATAAATTTTGGAATATTTTTTTTATCTTGAACTATGCCATTGATATTTTAATAGGAATTGAGTTGGACTTATATATTGCTTTGGGTCTTTAAAAAAATTTAAATCTTTATTTTTAAAAGCATTACATATGTCCCCTTTGTTCCCCAATAGACACCTTCTAGCCTCCTGTCCCCCTGTCGCAGGCCTTGCACACCCTATTGATCTTTTCCCGTCCACCCACCCTTTCCCACCTTCCCTCTGAGATTCTGCACTCTGTTCCATGCTTCCATGTCTCTGGATCTACTCCATTCATTAGTTCATTTTGTTAATTAGATTCCACATATGAATGAAATCATGTGATACTTGTCTTTCTCTGACTGGCTTATTTCACTTAGCATAATATTTTCCAAGTCCCTCCATGCTGTCTCAAAGGGTAAGAGATCCTTTTTTATTTTATTTTACTGCTGCATAGTATTCCATGGTATAAATGTACCACAGCTTTTTTATCCATTCATCTACTGATGGGTACTTAGGCTGTTTCCATATCTTAGCTATTGTAAATTGTGCTGCTATGAACATAGGGGTGCATACATTCTTTCTGATTGGTGTTTCAGATTTCTTAGGATATATTCCTAGAAATGGGATCACTGGGTAAATGGCAGTTCCATATTTAATTTTTTGAGGAAATTCCATACTGTTTTTCATATGCCTGAACCAGTCTGCATTCCCACCAGCAGTGTACTAGGGTTCCCTTTTTTCCATATCCTTGCCAGCACTTGTCATTTGTTGGTTTGTTGTTGGTAGACATTCTGACAGCTGTGAAGTGATACCTCATTGTCATTTTAATTTACATATCTCTGATGATCAGTAACTTTGAGCATTTTTTCATTTGTCTCTTGGCCATCTTTATGTCTGCTTTGGAGAAGTGTCTATTGCCACAACCTTCCCAGCGGGGTTCAGGATCTGAAGGAGGGGCTGATGCACAAATGAAAATGCTATACAAGAAATATGAATTTAGAAGGCACGGGGGGGTGGGGGCAGGTGGAGACCTCTCTTTTGAAGAGGCACCCTGACTTCTGGCCAGTCAGCTTTTTATTTACTTGAATACACATTTACCCTTTAGCAATGCATACAGGCAGATCAAAGGTAAAGTTTGGTTAACAGCATAAGGAGTATAGGTTAGGAAATTGCCATGAGCCATTGAGCCCACAGCAGGGCAGTATTATGCTGATTTTCAGCCCTGCTGAATATCGAAGTCCATTGGCCTTCCAACAGGTCTTTTTGCATTAATATGCTAACTACTGTTTGCTTTAGCCTCAGCAGGTCTATTTAGGTCCTTTGCCCATTTTTTAATTGGATTGGATTGTTTGTCTTCCTTTTGTTAAGTTGTATGACTTCCCCATATATTTTGGAGATTAACCCTTTATCAGATGTATCATTGCCAAATATTTTCTCCCATATAGTGGGCTCCCTTTTCATTTTGTTGATGGTTTCTTTTGCTGTTCAGAAGCTTTTTATTTTGATGTAGTCCCATTTGTTTGTTTTCTCCTTAGTTTCTTTGCCCTAGCAGATATATTCATAAACATTGCTATGAGAGATGTTTGAGATTTTGCTGCCTATGGTTTCTTTTTTGGATTTTTATGGTTTCATGACTTACATTTAAGTCTTTTATTCATTTTGAGTTTATTTTTGTGTATGATGTAAGATGGTTGTCAAGTTTCATTTCTTTGCATGTACCTGTCTAATTTTCCCAATGCCATTTATTGAAAAGACTCTCTTGACTCCATTGTATATCTTGCCTTCTTTGTCAAATATTAACTGAGCGTAATGGCTTGGGTTGATTTCTGGGATCTCTGTTCTGTTCCATTGATCTATATGCCTGTTCTTGTGCCAGTACCAGGCTATTTTAAGTAGAGTAGCTTAATAGTATCACTTGATATCTGATAATTTTATATTTTCAATCCTGAACTAACTGCAGACTTACAAAATTAGAAACTCCATATCAAGATCTTGGTCTTGCATTTTAAAAAAATCTACACTGGTTATTCTAAAGTAGAGATGATGCTAAGATTCCTGTTCTAAGCCAAATAAATTTGCATGATCTTTATTATTGAGAGTATACCCCTGTCAGCCAAATGCAACAAGCACAGGTTTGATAAGATGAACTGTAAATTCTACAAAACCCTTTTCCTTCTTATATATGTAGATATAATTGTGGTACTGAAAATGATAATATGAGGGAAAGATGCATTGCAGCCAAACCCCCTCTCACCACACCATCCCTCATGCTCCCCTCCTCATAGCCTCCAGCATCTGGAGGAATTACCTGAGTTACAGATCAGATTATCAAATTCAGAGTTGGTTCATTTAAATAGGTATTATATGAATCTAGTCATTTACAAAGAGGTAGATGGAAGTACAGATGGGAAATTGGAGAGAGGAATTGAGTTCTATGGGATTTGAGGAAAACTATTATTAATTTCTTAAAGGTGATATTTTATGCTCCTTAAGCAAACCAAGATGTGATCATGTTTAAATATGGGCCAGAGAATGTAAAATGTGGAGAGACTGTGGGAGAAAAATTTGCCTGTTGCACTCAGTTTAGATATAATACTGCTCTATCAAATATGTTTCTCATGCCCTGACCGGTTTGGCTCTGTGGATAGAGCGTCGGCCTGCGGACTGAAGGGTCCCAGGTTCGATTCCGGTCAAGGGCATGTACCTTGGTTGCGGGCACATCCCCAGTGAGGGGTGTGCAGGAGGCAGCTGAATTGATGTTTCTCTCTCACTGATGTTTCTAACTCTATCCCTCTCCCTTCTTCTCTGTAAAAAATCAATAAAATATGTTTTAAAAAAATATGTTTCTTAGGTCTATTAAAAAATCATGGCAGTGAGATTTGAGTAGAAATCAAAATCCCTGAGGTTGAGTCTGCAGTCAGTGCTTAGCTCTTCCCGGGCTCTGCAGAGCGCGCTGGCCCCAGAGGAGATACATCCAGGTTCTCTAATCCCCAAGCCTTTCCTCGTTCACATCTATAAACCCAGGTCTCTGATCTCTTTTAATGATCCTGCTGTTTCTGCGCATGGCTCCTCCGAGTGATCCCTAATAGTACATTTCAACTGGTATGTTAGTGAGTTTCCTCAATAATTTAATAGCCATTTAATTCTAATACCCTTACTCCTTTCCCCACATTTTGTATGCATTGCTGAAACTGGAATATAAAAGTGCATTGTCCCCAAGACCAAATCCATGCCTTTCTTAAACTCTCAGCTTGAAAGCTCCGTCAAGCCAGGTGTCCGCGTGTTTTAAAATCAGCCAGTGCGTGCCCAGAGTCGGGGAGCTGCGCTCACACAGGACGTGGCCTTTCTAGCCTCACTTCTCAGGAAGGCAGCAGCAGGCGCTGGGCCCGCCCTGGTGATGGAAGGCACCTCTTCCTGCAGGAGAAAGTGGAGACTCAGAGACAACGCTTCAGGCTGGAGTTCGAGAAGTACCGCGGCTTCCTGGCCCTGGAGGAGCAGCGGCAGCTGCGGCGGCTGGAGCAGGAGGAGCGCGCCACGCTGCAGAGACTGCGCGAAGGCCAGCGGCGGCTGGCGCAGCGCGGCCGGGCCCTGCGGGAGCTGGCGCAGGAGCTGGAGGACCGCTGCCGGCTCCCGGCCTTGGACCTGCTGGAGGTGAGGTCTCAGGGGGCGGCAGCGCTCACAACCCCGCGGAGAGGACACCCTCGAGCTCCCCAGAAGCACAGGAGAATCAGGGGACCCTCCAGAATCTTATAAAATAGTTCACATTGAAGAGAAAAACCTAAATATTTTTTTTAAATTAACTTTGTCATTTGTGTAACATTAAACAGAAGGACAGCCTACACTATGTTGGGCAAAAACACTTCTTAAAACCTTACAGAGATCAACTAAAGGACTTGTATGCATGCATATAAGCATAACCAATGGACATAAGACACTGGGGGATAGGGGAGGCTAGGGGACTGTCTAGGGCGGGGTGATAAAATGGACACATATGTAATACCCTTTGTAATACTTTAAGCAATAAAAAAAAAAACACAAAAAAACAAACAAAAAAAAAACCTTACAATCTGTCAATGGCAATGTTGCTGTATTCAGTGATGGCCAATGCAGAAAGTCTTTGGTAACCTGTCTCGGGCAATAGTCAAGCACATAAATAAATTTTAAGTTGTCCAGATTGGGATTTTCACATTAAAACTTAAGGCAAACAGCCACATCGCATGCCTATTCCAGGCACAGTGCAAGTACAGAGCTTGGTGCAGTTTGCTCATGTTCTGTGTGGTATTATAGAAGAGACCAATAACAGGGAGAAGGAGATGTTCATTTTATCTTCCATGAAGGCATTAATCCTGGTTCATCAGAAATGCCGTCCTTGATGCATGCGTGTCATCTGACTGAACCACTGTAATAGAAAGTTCCCAGGCAGACGGAATTCTATCTCCGTCCCATTGACTTACTCAGAGATTTCTAAACTAAGTGATTCATATCCTCATACAAGGATGGTGACTTAGCACAGTGGAGGCCATTAAATGAAGAATTTACAAAACATTTATATTTAATTTTACCCATTTTGTATTCAAAATATCTCTATATAAAAATTATTGTTATTGTTGCTATACCTCTTTCCTTGTGAGCACACTGAAGGTCAGAAAGGATTTTTTAATTTAAATTTTAAACGGTAGGTAAACACAAGAACTTCAGCATTTTTTAAAAATCCTCACCTGAGGATATTTTTTTATTGATGTGTGTGTGTGTGTGTGTGTGTGTGTGTGTGTGTGTGAGAGAGAGAGAGAGAGAGAGAGAGAGAGAGAGAGACATCGATGTGAGAGAGATGCTTCCCCTACAGCCCCAGCAGGGATCAAACCCGCATAGGTGCCCTGACTGGGAATTAACCTGCCACCTTTCAATGTACAGGACAACACTAAACCAACTGAGCCACACCAGCCAGAGCAGAACTGTAGTATTTTTAATAACATTCATTGTCTTATCATATCTCAAAATACAAGCTATTTAAAATGAGCATTCATGCCCTGACCAGTTTGGCTCAGTGGCTAGAGCGTCGGCCTGTGGACTGAAGAGTCCCAGGTTCGATTCCGGTCAAGGGCATGTACCTTGGTTGTGGGCACATCCCCAGTAGCGGGTATGCAGGAGGCAGCTGATGGATGTTTCTCTCTCATGGATGTTTCTAACTCTCTATCCCTCTCCCTTCCTCTCTGTAGAAAATCAATAAAATATATTTTAAAAATATGAAAATGAAAAGAGCATTCATTAGCACCAAATAAATGTTAAAATGATTTATAATGCAAATCTTAGGAGGATGTATTCAAATAATTTCTTTTTATTTTCATCCTCACCTTTCCCTTTCCCCCCAGTATCAGTAAACTACATTTTATATCCAATGGCCAAGAACAAGGCCTGCCATAAATGTAAACTCTGTCATTTCCTACTTACAAAAATTAATCTGATAGGTGAATGTTTTTAGAGGGAGAGGAGAAATGTGTGCAGTTGATTTACTTAATAATCTGTTTGGCAATAAAATGATGCTAGGTGACTTCTGTCTTTACCCACTTAGGGAACCTGTTCACATAAGAGTCCAGAGAATGAGGAACTGGGGTTTCTTTCAGAGACATTGAGAGTAACGTTTTGTCTATACCTTTCACTTTCTCAAACACATTCTGTGGAGATCTAAGATATTTTTTATTAACAATTTTAATGTTGACTTGATTGCAGACGTTCCCCTTCCCCTCTTTTCCCCACATACATTTGTGGCAGAACGTAGCTCTTTATTAAAATATGCAAATGTCAGAATTATCAATTTGGAAAATAGTTAAATTGGTAGATATCATAGGAATTAACTTAAACTTTTGTATATTCTATTCTTATAGAGGGAAACTGATTATATTATTTGAAATTCATGAGAAAATTCGACAATAGCCTATATATGTTTTTTATTAAGAGAGATCCATGTCTTCTATACTTTATAATAGTTAGTGATTTCCAATAGTTCCTAAAGAGATGTTCATGGTTTGTCCCCATTTTGTCAAAAGCAGTTCTGATATCAAACTCACACCTGCTTGTATTTCTCTTTTACTTCCAGGGGGTGAGAGGAACCTTGAGCCGGTATGTTTACTTTCTGAAGCAGAGCATGGTTGGGAGGGGCCAGGGAGGTTGGTGGATGTTAAAAACTGTGGGTTCTGTGCTCTTCTCAGAAGTAAGAGTGTCACACAGCTGGAACCGGAGACCATCCCCCTGGAGCTGAAGACCATGTGTCAAATCCCTGGGATGAGAGAAATGTTGAGGAAGTTCCAAGGTGGGTTGCACCTTAGAGTTTGGAGGACAGGGTGTTTGGAGTCTGGCTGCTTACTGGAGCAGTCAGGTACAGTAGCAAGCAAAACCCAAAGTTTCGTGACTAAAGTCAGCACAGTTTTATTTTGAGGTCATGCTATTCGTTTATTACTGGACTAGAGGCCCGGTGCATGAAATTTGTGCACAGGTAGGGTCCCTAGGCTTGGCCGGTGATCAGGGCCGCCCTGTGGGTGACTGGCAGGGTGATCGGGGGTCCCTGCTGGCACTGCCTTGGCTGGCCTGGCGCTGCCTGCTTGCTGGCCCCGTCCCCTGCCACTGCTGGTTGCCCCCCTCTGCGGAGCAATCAGGGGACCCCCACTGGCACCTGCTTTGGCTGGCCTGGGGCCTGTGGGCTGGGGGCAGCTCCTGTGTTGAGTGTTTGCTCCCTGGTGGTCAGTGCATGCCATAGCGACCGGTCGTTCCACCATTCGGTCTATTTGCATATTAGGCTTTTATTATATAGGATTATGGAGGGTTTGGTTTCACATCATCTCATTCTGGGGCCCTTGCAGACAGAGCCCACCTCCTTTGTATTGCTGGTAGCCATGTAGAGGGTGAGGTTATGGTGAACCAGGCACTGCTTCTGAAGGTACACATGCTGAGGTGGTGCACGTGGCTTCCCCGACGATGTTATTCATGAAAATGTGTCCCATGGCAATGCCAGGCTGTAAGGAGGTGGGAGACAGCACCGTGCCCAGAGGGAAGAAGACGGGAATGTGGTGAACAGTCTTGATGCCAATATATACGCTGCATTCGGTTAAAATAGTGGCTCAGTAGCTGTGATGGGAGTAACATTTGTTCCAATAAATCTGCATTTTCTTGTTTATAAAATACTAAAACAGTAAAATTTGAAGGACTAGATGAAACATATTTAAAGACAGAAAAAAAATCAATATAAAAGCATTGCAGAGGTTCGAATAATAAGTTTGGCTTATTTTATTATCCGTCAGTTTGATGAGTTGCTTAAGTTAGAGAATTAATAAAGTAAAAAATATTTAGTCAATTATTTTTAGGTAGGAAAACCGTAGTGTCATAAATTAGTTGGTTTGGCCTGATTATGTTATTCTTTTCAACAATACAGATTCAATTTTTATTTTTTTAAAAATCCTCACCCAAATGAGGATATTTTTTTTCATTGATTTTTAGAGAGTGGGAGAGAGCGGGAGGGAGAGAGAGAGAAAAAAAAAACATCGATGTGAAAGAGACACATCGATTGGTTGCCTCCTGCTTGCACCCTGTTTGGGATTGAACCTGCAACCCTGTAACTGAGGTATGTGCCCTTGAACCCGAGACATGTTGGTCTGAGAGCTGATACCCTAACCACTGAGAAAACTGGCCAGGCCAGATTTAATTTTTAAAATTCTTTTTAAATACAACTTATACCAATAATGAAAATACATTATGACTAGATAGTGGTTTCACTACTTAATTGGAAACAGCCTTGTCCCATAGTGATTGCTGGGGAGGAGATGGGGTAGGGAGAGCTAGAGGAGGGTATAGGGAAGATAAATAGTGATGGACTGAGATTTGACTTGGGGTGAACACTCAATATAGTGTACAGATGATGTGTTGTAGAATTGTGCACCTGAAGCCTGTATAATTTTTTTAACCAGTGTCACCCAATGTATTCAATAAAGAGGGAAAAAAAGACATAGATATTCCTGGATCATAGAAAATAGAACATATTGAATGAAGGAAGAAAGCTATAAAAATATAAAATCATATAAAATGAATTCCATTTATGCAAAATACATATACACAGAAGTATAATAATGCTTATCTATGAGAGATGGGATTTATTGTGATTTTTACTTTATTCTTTATATTTTTAATATTATTTGAAATTTTTATTATAAAAAATAAAGCTATGTTATGCTCCAACCCCCCCCCCCAAAGCCCCAACCCCCTTGTGCAGTGACATTCAATGATTTAACCTGTGTTTTGATAGGCAGATTTATATATACCAATTGCATAAATTCTTACAATCATTACACTCTCAGAATTCATGTCCTCATATTCCCAATGCTATTTACAGACTGAAGTAATCAATTAATTAGTTCAACAGATATGCCAGCTACTTTCCTAAGCATTGAAATATGTTAGTGAACAACAAAAATGCCACAAATCCCAGCTTCATGTTGCTAATATTTACTTAGATTTTTCAATATACAGGAAATGTTAGAAGATGATACAGAATATTGAAAACAAGGAGAAAAGTAAGGGTGACCAGAAGTTCTGGGGGTAGGGCATCTACTTTTGAATTTTGTGATGTAGGAAGGCCTGAATAACTCAGCTAACATCTGATCTAGAGGCGAGCCTTCCAGAGAAGGAAGTATGATAGGTGATGTCTTTTAGGACCTGTGAGGAGGCCTGTACCGCAGTGGCAGAGTCAGAAGGACAGTAATTAGACCACTGATCCAGATGCCTTACCTCTAAGTGAACTAGGGAATCAGTGAACAATTGTAAGCAGAGGAATAGTATGCTTTACTGAGAATCACTTAGAGAGGGGAAAGTCTTGAAGTGGGAAAAGCAGTTAGAATCTTTGCAATACTTCAATCAGAGTTGATTATGGACTGGTACTGGGGGTGCTGAGAAATGGACATGATTTTGGCATATTTTGACGATAGAGCTTGGAAGATATGCTGCTCAATTAGACATGAGATGTCAGAGAAAAAAAAGACTTATGAGTGGTTTCCAGATTTAATTCTTCATTGACAGTGAACTTGCCATTTCCATTGATGGTACAATTGCAGATAAGACAGGGAGGAGGTGGGTTTTGGACATATCCATGTGTGAAGCATGTTAAGTATCCAAATATGGATGTCAGGCCATCAGATGAATTTACAAATCTGGAGTGTCAGGAGAAGGGTCTAGGCTGGAGCTATGCATTTAGAATTAGCAAGCATATGATTGCAATTTAATTAAAGGACTGAGCCAGCCAGGCCAAAACCACATGGAAGTGAGATGAGAAAGAGAGAAGTCCCAGTCCTGGATCATTGGCTTTTCCAATGGTGGTTACCGTGAAGGGGTTGGGAGTAGAGAGGGAGGGAAAGCATGATGACTGCCTTTTGGTAAAGAGAATGCAGGTTTTCTTGTACAAATGTTTTCTCAACAGTGTTGAGTGCTATAGAAAGGGCATTTAAGATCTCCATATATTCACCGTTTTAGAGGTCACTGGGAAGATGGACATGATCAGTTAAGGCAGCGGTTCTCAACTTATGGGTCGCGACCCCTTTGGGGGTCGAATGACCCTTTCACAGGGGTCGCCTAAGACCATCAGAAAACACATATATAATTACATATTGTTTTTGCGATTAGTCACTATGCTTTAACTATGTTCAATTTGTAACAATGAAATTGAGGGTCACCACAACATGAGGAACTGTATTAAAGGGTTGCGGCGTTAGGAAGGTTGAGAACCACTGAGTTAGGGTACAGTTCTATCATCGTGAGTGATTGAGTTTAAGATGGAAAGGGTAAAAAGAGGAAGCCTGACTGTATTAAAAACCACCGCACAGATATCTTTCCTTATCAATGGAACAGAGAAGGCTGCTGGAGCAGGAATGATGTGAAAGACATAACATGTTAAATAGGCTTAACAATCCACGGAGACCCACTTTCAAGCCCTGCTATTTATAGTTGCTAGAGTTTGAGAAAATAACCACATGAAGTCTTTGACTGAGTCTTGTCATCGTAATGTGGGGATGATAATGGCCACCTGGAGTGGTTTCATGGGTCAACTAGCTGGTATGCTCCCTGTGTGACACACTCAGGTGTGAGTATTTTAAAAAATCACTATTAGTGACTTAGAGGCAAAGAATAGCAATCATAGTCGTAATATTTGTTAATTGTGATATTAAAAATAATATACTAATGAAATTCACTTTTTTAATTATTTATAAAGAGAAAACACTGAATATTTTACATGCTTATTTCTTCACCGAGATTTCATATGTAGATTTGCTTATTGTGTGTACAAGTAAAATTTCACATCAATCTCATTGGGACTTCCCAGTGTCAGTATTTGTGTCCTATTGCTGCCCCAGACGTAGTTACTTAAAGCCACATGCATTTATTAGCTCAACGTTCTGCAGATAAGACTTTCAGATGGGGTGAGCTGGCTTCTCTGCTTAGGGTTTCACAAGATCAAAATCAAGTTGTTGGCCAGGCGAGGCTTCTGTGAAAGATCTGGGAAGAATATCTTCCAGCCTTCCTTAGGGTCTTAGCATAATGCATTTCGGGGCAGTTATAGGGCTGAGATCCCCATTTCCTTGCTGACTGCCAGTTGGAGGTCAACTGCCTTTCTCCTCATGGGGTGCCCCCCCATCTTCAAAGCCAGCAAAGCCAGATCAGATGCAAATATCTCTGCCTTTTTCTGGCAGGAGCCCAATATCCAGAGCAGCCGCTCTGATTTTTTAAGAGGTTGATGTGGTTATATTGGGCCCACCCAGATAATCTCCCTCTTGAGTATCACCAGAGTATGGAGGTCATGGGTTCTACCTCAGAATTCCACCTAACATAGCTTTGAAAGTGATGATTTTTATGTTAAACTTTCTTATAGTTTCTTAGAAGAAATTTTATATATTCCAAGTAGTTCTTAAATTTTATTTTAAATTCACAAAGATATTCTGAAGAGCACCCAAGTGCTTTGGGTGTAGAGAAAAGGATGCTACGTGGTTATGCACTTATTTTGTTATAGCATCAGTGGTTGTTTTCAATGGGGGCAATAATGAGCCCTGGATTCAGAGTAGCAGTGGAATACACTCAAATGTAATGGAGAATATTCTCAGTGACCTGCAAGATGAAATACTTACTGTGCTTTCTCTAGCAGTTGTTAGAGAATGAGGACTGATGTGATTATTCTCTTCGGTATAATGGATTCCTGTGTGTTTACCAGCCTTTTCCATCTCCCACAAAATTTTTTCCACAGTTGATGTAAAGCTGGACCCGGCCACAGCACATCCTAGCCTCCTCTTGACTGCTGACCTGCGCAGTGTGCAGGACGGAGAGCTGTGGAGGGATGTCCCCAACAACCCCGAGCGATTTGACACGTGGCCCTGCATCCTGGGTCTGCAGAACTTCTCATCAGGAAGGCATTACTGGGAAGTCATGGTGGGAGAAAGGGCAGAGTGGGGTTTAGGAGTCTCTCAAGACACAGTGCCAAGAAAGGGGGAAACTACACCATCTCCCGAGAACGGAGTGTGGGCCATGTGGCTGCTGAAAGAGAATGAGTACATGGTCCTTGCCTCCCCATCCGTGCCTCTCCTCCACCTAGAGCGGCCTCGTCGCATTGGGATTTTCTTGGACTATGAAGCAGGTGAAATCTCCTTTTATGACATCACAAATGGGTCTTACATCTACACATTCAGCCAACTGTTCAATGGTGTTCTCCGACCTTACTTTTTCATCTGTGACACAAATCCTCTTGTCCTGCCACCTATGACAGAAGCAGAGTCAGGAAATAGTGCATCCAGCAGTCATCCTAATCCTGCTTCCAACATTAGAGATGACCATTCCTAAAATTCTGTCTGGAGATACACTCCAAGTGTAGCAGTTTCCTGGAGCAGAGTGGAGGAAATACAAATGCGAGGCCTAAACAAATGTCCCCATTTAGGACAGCACTTTAGTCATTGCTGCTATGGAAAATTTCCCACAGGGACAAAAGACAAAGTATGAATTATTTGCATTTGGAAGAGCATTGTGAAATTGAAATATAATAATATTAGAAATGGAATATTCCCATCACTTTTTATCAAGATGGCTCCACATGCTTTCTTGAGGACTCTTTTAAAATGAATTTTGTATTAAATATATTTACATATTCATTATAATTTCTCATTCCTTTCAACTCATGTCTTCCATGTATTAACAATTAGAAATGGCAGTTCTTTTTCAACAATTTATTTTTTCAATTACCATTGACATATGATATATTAGTTTCAGGTGTATACCCTAGTGATTAGACATTATATAACTTACTGAACAGTCATCCTGATAAATCTCATACCCATCTGAAACCATAAGTAATTATTAGAATATTATTGACTATATTCCCCATGCTGTTCCTTACGTCCCCATGACTATTCTACAACAATGAATTTGTACTTTTCCATCCCCTCACCTTTTTCAACCATCCCTTTAACCCCCTTCCATCTGGCAACTGTCAAAATGTTCTCTATATCTATGAGTCTGTTTCTGTTCTGCTTGCTTATTTATTTTTTTAGATTACATTGTTAATAGATATGTATTTATTGGCATTTTATTATTCATATATTTTATCTTTTTCTTTCTTTCTTGTTCTTCTTAAAGAAGACCCTTTAACATTTCATGGTGGTGATGAACTCCTTTAGCTTTTTCTTGTCTGGGAAGCTCTTATCTGACCCTCAATTCTAAATAATAGCTTTGCTGGGTAGAGTAATGTTGGTTGTAGGTCCTTGCTATTCATTACTTTGAATATTTCATGCCACTTCCTTCTGGCCCGCAAAGCTTCTGTTTAGAAACCAGCTAACAGTCTTATGGGACTTCCCTTGCTTTTCTCTTGCTGCTTTTAAGGTTTTCATGCTGTCTTTAACCTTTTGACTTTTAATTGTAATGTGTCTTTGTGTAGGCCTCTGTAAGTTCAACTTGTTTGGGACTCTATGCTTCCTGGACTTGTATGTCTTCAGCAAGTTAGGAAAGATTTCTGTCACTATTTTTTCAAATAGATTTTCAATTTCTTACTCTCTCTCTTCTCCTTCTGGTACCCCCATAGTACGCTTGTCATCCCAGAGGCTCCTTACACTATCTTTATTTTGGGGGTTCTTTTTTCTTTTTGCTGTTCTGACTGGATGCTTTTTGATTCTTTATATTCCAAATTGCCAATTTGCTTTTGGCTTCATCTACTCTACTTTTGATGTTCCTATATTATTCTTCATTTCACTTAGTGTATTGTTCATTTATGACTGGTTCTTTTTGATGGTTTCTGTGTCCATTTTTTATGCTATTGAAGTTCTCAGTAAGTTCCTTGAACATCCTTATAACCATTTTTTTTGAACTCTGTATCTGGTAATTTGCTTGCCTCCATGTCATTTAATTTTTTCCTGGAGATTTCTCTTGTTTTTTCATTTGGGACCTGTTTCTTTATCTCTGCATTTTGGCTTCTTCCTTATGTTTGTTTCTATGTAGTAAGACTTCTGTATCTCCTGACTTGGTAGAGTGACCTTTTGTAGAAGGTGTCCTGTAGGATCCAGTGGTGCAGCCTCCTCAGTCACCCAAGCTGGGTGCTCTAGGTGTGCCCCTGTGTAGGCTGTGTGCACTGTCCTGGTGTAGTTGAGCCTTGATTGCTGTTGGTGTCACTGTGACGGATTGACGCCCAGGCATATTGGCTGTGAGGACCAACTGTGACTACAGCAGAGGAGTTGCTGTGCAGGATTCAACTGTATGGCATAGAACTTGCTTCGGTGGAGCTTTGGAGCTCACCAAGTCTTCCCCTTTAGTGTATAGCTCATGGAGGTGGTAGGGTTTTAATCTAGCATGGTCTGAAGCTGTCCACTGGCTCTGGGGCCTCCTGAGAGGTACTAGGTCAGTACTGGGGAACTTCTCTTCCTGGCCCTGGATCCCTGGGCTGGAAGGTGTGGTGTGGGACTGGGTACCTTGCCTGGGGTCACCTAGCACAAGCCACAGAGTGATCTGCAAATGGTTTCTACTTGTACTGGGCCTAGAGGTTCCCAGGAGAAGCCAATCTGCAAACCAAGCCTGACTGCCATTAGTGCCAGGCGTGGAGCCTCTTGGGAAGAGGTACAAGGTATGCAGAGGCCAGATGCTACTTGTTTGAGAGATTTTGGGAAAGTCCTAAGCATGAGGCAAAAGAGGCTATTCATATAGAAATGGGTGGGCCCACAATTTGGGGGCGGAGGGTGTCTCAGGGAATCAGTATGATGGGGTGAACAGTGTGAGCCAGGTTGATGGAGACTTAGATATGGCACACACCTGCTGGGTCTGTGGGGGGAGGGCTCAGAAAAGGAACATTGGCCTCTGCCAGCCTTTTTTCTAGCAGAAAGTTGCCTTCCCCAGCTCTCACCCTGATGCTGAACAATTCAGTTCCTCCCTGTATGTTCCTGGTTCCTTTCAAACTGCTGCTCCACTGGATCTCAGAGGGAGTGAGTCCAAGTAAGTCTGTGCATGGGCCCTTTCAGAGGAACTGCCTGGGACTTCAGCAGCTCTCCATTTCATTCAGCCACAATCTCTGCTGGTTTTTACAGCCAGAAGTTATGGGTAATTTCTCTTCCTGGCCCTGGATCCCTAGGCTGGAAGGTGTGGTGTGGGACTGGGACCCCTTGCTCCTCCAGAGGGACTTCCATAGCCAAGATATGTCTCCCACCTTAAAGCATCACACATGGATGTAGGACCAGCCTGTTCTACGTCTCCACCCCTTCTGCCAGTCTTGGTATGGCTTCTTCCTTAAATCCCTGATTGTAGGACTTTCATTTAGCTAGATTTCAGGTAGTGCTGAATGATGGTTGTTCTGTAGTTGTAATTTTGATGTGGTTGTGTGAGGATTCAAGTACCTCGTTTACCTATGCTGCCATCTTGACTAGAAGTAGAAATGGCAGTTATTAAATTGATTGAGAACTGTCCAATATCATTATAGCATCAGATTCATAATTGTCTTTCTTCTCTTCATTTTTCTTCTCCTCTCTCATTTCCTCTCTCTTTTTTCTTGCTTTGTCTCTGTATCTTTCACTCTATTTCTCTCCCTCTCTTCCTCTTTCTTCTTTTTTCGCATGATATCTATTATTATTTCATCTCCCATATTCTTCCATATATATATATACATATATATATATATATATACATATACATATATATATACATATATATATCCTATATAATAAAGAGTTAATATGCTAATGGTCATCACCCCCTCAGGCTGTCACGCCTGAATGGCTCAGACACTCAACACTGGGGAGAGAGGAATGGGGACCAGCCAGGCCCAAATGAGCTCACGAGAGAGGAATGGGGTTCAGCCAGGCTACAGCCTGGGAGAGGGACAAGCCACCCGCCCCATGGTCCCAGATGCCAGCAGCTGTGCCTGCACCTGCAGCCCAGGAGATGGACAAGCCACCTGCCCTATGGTCCCGGGCTTCAGTGGCTGTGCCTGTGCCTGTGGCCCAGGAGAGGGAAAAGCCACATGCCCCACAGTCCCAGGCACCAGCGTATGGGGCTGCAGCCCGGGAGAGGGACAAGCCACCCCGCCCCCCCCCCCCCATGGTCCCGGGCACCTGTGGCTGCGGCCCAGGTGAAGTCATCCACCCACGGTCCCCTGTGGCTGCAGCTGGCCCAGGCGAAGCTGACCCAGGTCCTGGGTGCCTGCAGCTGGCCAGAAGAGGGAATCCTGGGTCCTGGTTGCAGGGCAAGGCAGAGGCGGTTAGAGGCTATCAGGCCAGCAGGGGAGCAGTTAGGGGCGATCAGGCCGGTAGGGGAGCAGTTAGGGGCGATCAGGCAGGCAGGCAGAGAGGTTAGGGGCAATAAGGCAGGAAGGCAGGTGAGCAGTTAGGAGCCAGTGTTCTGGGATTGCAAGAGACAGTCAGACATCCCCTGAGGGGTCCCAGATTGGAGAGGGTGCAGGCTGGGCTGAGGGACCACCCCCCTCCCCATGCATGAATTTTGTGCACTGGGCCTCTAATACACACACACACACACACACACACTGAGTGGCCAGATTATTATGACCACCTGATGTTTGTAGGCAAATTAGCTATAATTTCCCGCTGAAGTTGCTAGAGGGCCAGATCATTATAAATGTCTAAATAGCACAACATACCTAAGTATCATTGCTGATCAACTTCAACCTATCATGTTGATGGCATATCCCAACGGAGATGGCTTCTTCCAACAAGACAGTGCGCCATGCCACGGTGCTCATATTTTGCAAGAAGTGGTTTCAAGAACATGAGGGAGACTTTACCTTGCTTAGGTGGCCCCCACAATCACCAGGTCTCAATCCAATTGAGCATTTGTGGGACGAAGTTAAAAGAGCCATCAGGCAGCTGGTTCCACAACCATCAAATCTCACAGAACTGGACGGTGCTATTCATCAGGCATGGTGTCAGATTCCTCGCATCAGCTTTCAACATCTCGTGGAGTCAATGCCCAGAAGAATCGCCACAGTATTGAAGGCAAATGGTGGCCCAAAGAAGTACTGATGGGGTGGTCATAATAATCTGGCCACTCAGTGTGTGTGTGTGTGTGTGTGTGTGTGTGTGTGTGTGTGTGTGTGTATTTGCAATTGCCATGACTAATTACTTTCAAGATTTACAATCTGGGACTGGTTTTTGAAGATTATGAAATTCTTTCCTCTGAATCTAATATCACAGAACCCACACCATATCCTCTGGGATTGCAAGTTTTTCCTTCATTGTTGGAATATATTTTAGAGTAGGAATTTCTCAGAATTTTGATTCAACTAGTTCTTTGACCTAGTCCTTTACTAGTTATAAGAGCTCAAACATATAACCACTCAGTATCAGTTACTTAACACAGTTTCTATACGTGGAACAATGATATTGACTTCACAATGTTATGGTAAGTATTTAAGATCATGATTGATATGATTAGTTAAAATTCAACTTTGATACTTAAATTCATCATGTAAAGATGATGATGATGATGATGAAGAAATAAGAATAATTGGCTTATTTTTGAAGTATATTCTGTATGTTCCAAAAAAAATGTTTGTCATTGAAGGCTAACTTTGCCACTATGTTTTTATGTGTCTGTATCTAATAAATAATTGCTAACCAATTTTTAAATGCTAAATGTTTAGATGCTAAAATTATTAATTCAAATTTTCTTAACATTATGTTAATAATTTTGCCAAAACTTCAATCCTCCTCTTTAACTCTGGGACCTGGTATTTTACGGTGTTTATGTCTTCCGGGACATTTTTTAAAACTATAATCTTTCACTTACTTTCCAATAACATTATTAACAGTTTTCTTTTTAGGCTTTGAAACATTATTTTCTAGACTTTTTGCATTTGGAGGAACTTCAGAAATGGAGCAAGCTTATTTTCAAACTCTATTTTCAGATTGATTTACTTTACTTATTGATGAATCCTTGATTAACCTTAGATTTCTACATTCACATTTGCTAGATTTAGCAAACATTTTTACTCTCCAGCTCTCATTTGCAAACAGTCCTAGCCGATTGGCTCAGTGAATAGAGCGTCGGCCTGTAGACCAAAGTCCTGGGTTCAATTCCAGTCAAGGGCACGTACCTCAGTTGCAGGCTCCTCCCGGGCCCAGGTGCTGGTCAGGGCATGTGCAAGAGGCAACCAATAAATGTGTTTCTCTCACATTGACGTTTCTCTCTGTATTTCCCTCTCTCTTCCACTCTCTCTAAAAACAGATAAATGGAAATATATTCTTGGGTGAGGATTAACAACAAAACATAATTCACACAGAGCTGACAATTGCAATTTAAAGACCCTGCACACACTAGGTCTGTCCACACATAATCTGCATGGGGGAGAGCCACATGCTCTGGGTCTCAGCCCACACCTCCCCATCATCTGGGGTCATCACCTGAGTGCTTGAGTCATGAGAAAGCCAGTACTGGGAGACAGGAGTCATGATAGAGAACATACATTCAGCCGCACAGCACCTTCATGGGGATGGGGCAGTGCAGAATCATTGGTCTGAGAGCCCACATTCTTGGGTGCTCTACCCATCCGACAAGGAAGCCTAATGGGTTGGAAGGAGATCACCAGCATAGACCTACTGCCAATTCAAAGGGAGTCCCAGAAATTCCACCTCAGCCTCACAGCCAGAGTCTGGTCTCCACTGTCGCCCTTAAATCTTGTCATCTCATTGTGCATTTTATGATTTATTTTATCCATTAAACCAACTTAAGCCTTTCTTCATCCCTTGCATTCCAAGAACCACAAAACTTTGTGCAGAGGGTGATGCAGGCTCGTGTTTCAGAGGAGCAGGTGATTTCCACCTGGTACCTGTGGATGCTAGATTGGATTCTGAAGAACAGGTAAGATGGATGGGCTGAGAATGAAACATTCATAGGTGAACGGAGCACCCACAGTTTCTATCAGAGCTATTGGAAACTATCGCAAAGAAACCTTCAAGCCAAAGAAGAAAATGGATGCCCTCGGCCAATGCAGCAACTTCAAGCAGTTTACAGAATTGCCAAGTTAATAAGAAGTAGGGCTTGTGTCGAACAAGATAGGCTGGGCCAAGCATTTGAAGATGCTTTTGACGTACTGAGGCAACATTCAACTGGAGATCTTCAGTACCCACCAGATCGCTAAGACTGCATGCATTTCATCAACCACTGTTCTCATGTCCGAGGAAATCCCAGCTACTATGGTGCGCTGCCTCCAGAGCAACCTGTCTATAACTGGAAAACAGTAATAAACCATCCTGTGGACCTCTGTCTTGAAGGGAATATTCATCAATCTCTGCAGAACATCCCTGAAAACCAGCTGGTACAACCTCCTGTTCTCCAGCAAAAGGGAGGAAAAGGCAGGAAGAAGCTCTGACTATTTGAATACCTTCATGAATCTCTGTAATCCCGAGATGGTATCCTGTATTCAGTGGATAGATAAAACCAAAGGCATCTTTCAGTTTGTATTTTTAAAAAAATTGCCCAACTTTAGGGCAAAAGAAAAGACCGTGACTTACCAGAAAATGGCCAGAGCACCGAGGAATTACGGAAGAACTGGGGAAATTACCAAAATCCAGAGGAACTAAGCTACCAGTTCAATGAGGCCATTCTCTAAAGACTCTCTCCATCTTATTTCTTGGAAAAAGAGATCTACTCACGGTATGTTCAACCTGATCAAGGATATCTAAGTTTACTAGTAAGTAGATGGAATGCAAATTGTAACTATACATATGCCAATTACCATGATCTGAGTTACCCTAATTGCTAAATATAATCTTACATATGATTTCCTAACATCAGAAATCCCTGAACCCACAATACAATGTATATCTAATAAATTATAGAATTGTATACTATATAATTTTATTAACCAATGTCACCCTAATAAAATTTAATAAAAATTAAAAAAAGAAATATCTATGAAAAACAACAACAACAAAAACTTTGTGCATCTCCTGGTATGACTGTCCTTCTTCCCTTCCCAATTCCTGAAAGGTCTCCAATGTTTTTTCTGTAATTCTGATTCATTACCAGTAAAATGTTCTAAATCACATCCATTTCCTGATTGTCCTTCTACTTTCTCCTCCATCTTTTCTCCTGAATGCAGACTTCTCTACTCAACTCTCCACTTGTCATCAAAATACACGTTAAAGTCAACATACCTAAAACTTTACCCTAAAGTTTTACCCCAACTCTTTGCCTAGTGAACACACACACACACACACACACACACACACACACACACACACAGGCTTCTACATCTAAGTGGGTGACAACTACATTCTACATTCTTTCAAATGCCCAGGTTAAAAATCTAGGGATGCCACTCTTGATTTCACTGGCCCACGTTCAGTTCGTCAGCTTTCGTCAGTTCGTCAGTTTGTCAGCTTTCCCTTCACAGCATCACCAGAGCTCTGCCAGCCCTATCTCTGCCTTCTGCATCCATGGCCTGAACTCCCTCCTCTCCCTTGGGTTTGCTGCATCAGTTTCCTAACATTACAATCCTGGCTGTATTCTGGCCATTCTCACATCTATTCTTAATGCTGCAGCTTGGCTCATCCTTTTAGTGCCCAAGATAGAAGTACAATCACAGTGTCCCCTCATTCAACTCAGAAGGAAAGCTAACATATTTACAGTGAACCCTCAGGCCCCATAGGATGTGAATGCAGTGTCTTCTCTGATTCTGTCTCCCCCCTCTTACATCCCCTTTTCATCCTGCTACATAGAATCTGGCCTCCCTTGCCGGCCACATTCCACCATCAGGCCTTTCTCCCAGCTGTGTCTTCTACCTGCAATTCCATTTTCCCTGATGTCTCCTTTACTTATTCCATTTAAACCTTAGATCCTGCTCAAACTCAGATTCTCAGTGAGGACTATACAGCCCTTATCCACTCTGGGCCCACCCTCCCAGTGCCCTTCACCAATAATATATTGGAATATATTCCAATAATATATTGGAAAATAATATATTTTCCAATATGTTATTTATCAACTTCCAATGTGTTACATTGCTGTCGTATTTATTAGTTCATTTTTGTTCTGTTGCTTTGTCGTTTTTTGTGGGTTTTTTTTGGTAGAATGTAAGCACTCTGTGGGAGGGGTCTTTGTCTGTTGACAGCAATATGTTCGATATCGCCTAAGCATCTCAAACACTGGTTTGTCCTTGGCGTCATTCACTGCACACTTACTGAACAAATAAATGATTGTCTTGCTGGGATTGCAGAAATAAATGATGGAGCTGACAGTGTTTTGTGGGAAATGTAGTATTCTAAAGTGATATTATTATTATTTATAACCAATCACTGGCCAATAAAGTTTAATGTCAAGTGCTAAATGAGTAAAATCAATTTTTATGTGTAGAGGAAATTTGAATAGAAGACTGAGTTTGCAGAGGTGATGGAATCTAGTGATAGGCATGGTCCTACGGAGCCTCCTATAGCTTTAATTTCTGTGACAACACAATGACACCTTGAAATCCCGCTTTGTCTCATACACATGACACATGACACCTCTCTTATACTTGCTAGAAATATGGGTAACATTTTATAAAATTCTATGGACTAAAACCTTTTTTAAAAAAAATTGAGTTATGTTCCATGTGTCCCTCTTCATCTGAACTGCACAATAGTGCCAACTCCTCTCCCCACAGGGTGCCTTGGGTCTGCTCTCCTTGTCTTCACTTCCTACTATTGTGCATCTCTCTGTTATTATACATTGGCCTTTTTTCTAGCCCACATTATTATAAAGAATAACTAAATTAATAAAGAATGATTAAAAAGTCACCCCCTAACATTAGATTCTAGTTTCTATGTCTACAGTTTATCAGAAACTGGATGATTTATTTAAATAGCTACTTTGATCATTTACCCACCTTCACCCCACAATGGGCTGACTGTTTGGTCAAGTGATGTAACTAAATTGCTAATTGTTCTAGCATGTGGGAAGGCCCTAAATGACGAGAACTGGGAGAGTGGTGATATGTGGAGCTGGTGGGAGCAGGAAGTAAAATAGCTTTACTAGCCAGTAGGAGGAACTGAGCAAATTTAGAGTAATAATTTAAACTCTTCAGTCCCCAAGGGCAGAGAAATGGGGACACTAGGATTTATTAAACCCATCTGTTCTCCTAGCACTGGCCCTACGTTCACGTTTCTGGGGAGCAGCTCTTCCATTGTACGAGGAAGAGGGCAGGATGGAGGAGGGCTGCACATGCTACACATCTACAGTTCTACACTCTCCCCTGCATGGTGCATTCTCTTCACATCCTGAGTTTGTGCCTGTATCTATGCAAAAGCACCCAAATAATTATTTTGACATATTCCTTAGTCAGTTGACTCAAAAAGTATGATTTTGCTCTGATGTTGCCTGGCTGACTGCAAGGACTCAATTATTATTCATTTATTTACTTTATTATTATTTAAATTTTCAGCCTTGTGATATCATAGTTGCCTCTGTAAGAGCATTAAAACACAGTCATAGCCCTGGCCAGTTTGGCTCGGTGGATAGAGCATTGGCCTACAGACTGAAAGCTCCTGGGTTTGATTCCGGTCAAAGGCACGTGCACGGGTTGCGAGCTCAATCCCCAGTGTGGGGCATGCAGGAGGCAGCCGATCAATGATTCTCTCTCATCATTGATGTTTCTATCTCTCTCTCCCTCTCCCTTCCTCTCTGAAATCAATAAAAAATATTTATTTAAAAAACCCCACAGTCATATGTACACAATATAATAAATCATGGGTTTATGATATTTTCTCCACTTCTCCCTAGTCAGTTTTTGAAACTGGAGGGATTAAGCAAAACAAAACAAACCCTCATAGACACAAACGACAGCAGAGGGGAATTACCAGAGGGGAAAGGGATGGGGGGAGGTAGAAAGGGTGAAAGGGGGATAAATGGTGAAGGAAGGAGGCTTGACTTGGGGTGGTGAACACACAATACAATATAGAGATGATGCATTATAGAATTGTACACCTGAAACCTATATAATTTTATTAACCACTTTCACCCAGTAAATTTATTATAAAAAGAAATAAAGTAAATAGAAATAAAAAAGTTTGAACTGACATATGATGACATCTTCCTTTCAAATCCCCAAATAAAGCTAAATAAGTAAATAAAATAGCTCACCCTGTTGGTTCCTTAAATTAGAAATAATATTAATCAATGTGCCCATAAAATTTTTTCCACTATCTAGGACATTGGGTTATTCATTTTTTATGCATAAAACTCTTAGTAAAAAAATGTCAAACACTTCTTATTTTCAGTAGATCTAAAGAGGAAAAGAACACAAACTATGATCCTGTTCCAGTAGGATGGGACCAACTAGGCCTCCATTGATTTTTAAACATATCATAATTCTTGGGAGCAGGGCAAGGGAACAAATGGCCCAGCAGTGGCGTGAGCCCCAACTTTGCTCTCATGAAGTAATAAATCCTTAATATATCAAGGGACAAATTCTCACGGTCCTCGTTTTCTGCCTGTAGCCTATGGGATTTGTTGTGTGCATGCCCATGGCACACCTCAGTGTATGTACTAATGAGCCCTATGGGTCCAGAAGTTTCCCTGGAGCGTGGGGCTGTGGATGACCCCAGATCACCACCAGGGTCTCTCTCCATTCTTTTTTCAGGAAAACAGCATCACTGGGGCTCATTGCCATACGCCTGCACAAACATCATGGTCCATTGCATTTACAGAGCCGTGGGCTACAGCCAGGAGAGGTGCCTTTTTTTTCTCCACATGTGCAGTTACACCTGGTAGAGCAACTGCCTGAACCCAGGAGAGGAGAAGACATCCCGTGCATGGAGGTCCCCCAGCTAGATCTGCACCTTCCGACTTCTGATTTTTAATGGAACCTGGTAGCACAGAAGTAAATACTGTGAGTAGATTTCTGGATTGAGGAACTCAGTTTATAAATTGCACTTCTCTATTGGTTGGCTAAATTAAAAAGCCATATAGATAAACTATCAACTGTAAAAAAAGAAGGATTTTTTACCCTTTACAACAGCATGGATGGGCCTGGGGAATATCCTGCTGAGTGAAATAAGCCAGCCAGAGAAAGACAAATATCACATGATCTCACTTATTTGTGGAATCTAATGAACATAATAAACTGACCAACAAAATAGATCCAGAGGATACATGGAACAAACCTCGGTGGGTGAGGGGGATGGGAAGAGATTTACCAAAGAATTTAAGCAATGGGCACAAACAATAGTGTGGTGAAAGCCTGGAGTGGGGCGGGTGCTGGGAGGAGGGGGGCGGAGGGGAGGAAAACTGGGGGGCATCTGAAATACTGTCAACAATTTAACAAGCCATATAGAATGTCTCAAAGGAATAGAAAATGAGGAACGACACTCTTTGCTATTGGAAAATGTATGGATTATGACATACACCTTAGACACAAATCTATACACAAACACATACCATCACAATGTATGTTACCTAATTAAAACAGATCAAATTTACTAGTGCAAAATTTTTTTTTAAAGATGAGATATAAAAGTGCTGAAGAGACAAAGTATAAAAGAACACAAAATAAAAGTTATTATTTTTTTATGTTGGGACTAGAGTTTGTTTTGTTAAGAAAGACTGAGGTTTGTCAAGTGCATGTGAGGAAATGAGACCTGAGATATGTTTCATTTTTTTTTTAAAAAAAGGAAGAGCATTGAAAAGGTTTATTATCAGCTGTGGGTGTGATGGAGAGGTGTCACTCTTAGCTAGAAAGATGCAAAACATGGGCCTGCTCTGAAAAACATGGTCCTGTTTCCTGCCATCTATCATCATAGCCACATATTTTGGGAGTTTAAATTCTTCAGTCTTCAATATTAAAAAAATGTTTATTTTCTTGACAATTTTTTGAAAATATTATTAAAAAGGTAGCCTTTCAATTGTCATGTTGAATACTCTAGTATTTTTATTATTTTTTATATTTTTAGTGGTGTTTCTTGTAGCATTATTAAAAATATGCAAATTTAGTTATATTTTGCTTTATTGCTTTTGAGAATTGCAATTTGCCTAGTGAGACTTATCTAAATTCAAGATGATCAGGAAACAACTTTTGTGCTTTATTATAATAGTTATATCTAATGTTTAAATATTTGATTTGTTATTTGTTTTGGTGAAAGCAGTGAATGAGTGAGTCACACTCCCCAACCCCAAATGCCCCATTTACCACGGTTTGTTTGAATATTTGTTAAATACAGAATTTCTCTGCCTAGTCACATGGGCTTAGTCTCCCATTTCCTGTGTATAGGACACATAAGCTTTATGCAACACACTTTCATATTCACCAACTATTAAATTAAAAAATATCAAAGTATCTATAAAATAAATAAGGTAGCTTGATGATTACCATCTTAGATGAGAAAACTATAAAAGGTAAAGAGCTTTCTGTGATCTTGTTGGCTAAGGGACTGTAGCAGTGGGGTTGGGGATGTAGCACAAGACGTGTTAAATTGATTCCTCTGTGTTGTCTGTAAGACTGGTGCTCTAAGTCTTCAAACATGCTTTGTTTGCATGTGATAAACTCTTAGCTTTGCAATATGATGGAGGTTTCTGCACATGTATGTACATTATTGCATTAAAGTTGCCTTACTTGTTGTGGTCTTATTTTTCTCAAGCAGTATATAGTGCTTTGGAAGAAAAAATATATATACTCGATTTCTTAAAAATCAGACCAAATTGAGAGAGAGATGTTAATTTATGTGTATGTTGCTTTAGTAATATTCAGTTATCTCATATATTATTTATTTATTTGGGTACTTTAAAATTACCCCAAGAATAATGGTCAAATGAATGAGGTGTGTCCTTGAGTTAAAGAACAAATAAAATATTCTTCATTTAATGGATATTTTCTACATACTATTAATTCATTATTCTGGGATTCCATTGTGGGCTTTTGAGGTTTTAGCGGGAGCTCAGGAAATTGTGTTTCAAGAAAAACCAGTGGCTGGGCCATGACAGGACTAGCTTCTGTCATTAAAATGACAAGCGGTGCCAGCAGCGCAGGACGAAGACTCTGAGCCCAATTTCCTTGGTTCAGATAAGCGCTGCCTTTTCTAGAATATGATCATTTGCTTAAAATACATCTGCCTCAGTTTCCTTTTCTGTAAATGTGGGATAATAAGACTGCCAACTCCATATCACTGTTGTTGGAGTTAAATGAGTAAATAAGTGACCTGAATGGTTGGGTTCAGGATCTGAAGGAGGGGCTGACACACAAATGAAAACACTAGACAAGAAATTTGAATTATTAAGGGGTGGGGGCCAGGTGGTGTCTCTTTCATGAAGAGCACGCTGAATACACATTTACTTGAATACACATTTGCCTTTAGCAATGCATACAGGCAGATCAAAGGTAAAGTTTGGTAAACAGTAAAAGGATTATCAGGCTAGGAATTGCCTTGAGTCACCACTATCTCAACAGGAACAATCAGTGCTTAGCATCAGCCCTGCTAATGCCCAAGGTCCATCAGCCTTCCGTGTTCCTTGTTGCACTGACAGTATTGGCAAGCTGTGGCTTCCCGCAAATAACTGCATAAAAGCATAGAGGATCCCTGGTTCATAGTAAGTGCTGCCTTATATTGTCTGTGACCACTACTAGTATTGCTATTCTTCTTCAGGTGCAGTAGAGATGGATGGGACCAATGATAGTGCCCAGGGAAATTTCATCCTTTTGGGATTTTCTGACCACCCCCATTTGGAGAAGATCCTCTTTGTGGTCATCTTGATTGCATATCTCCTGACCATTGTGGGCAACACCACCATTATCCTGGTGTCCCGGCTGGACTCCCACCTCCACACCCCCATGTACTTCTTCCTCACCCACCTCTCCTTCCTGGACCTCAGTTTCACCACCAGCTCCATCCCCCAGCTACTCTATAATCTCAGTGGGCATGACAAGACCATCAGCTACACAGGCTGTGCCATCCAGCTGTTTCTCTTCCTGGGTCTGGGTGGCGTAGAGTGTTTGCTCCTGGCCGTCATGGCGTACGACCGGTTTGTTGCAGTCTGCCATCCCCTGCACTACACGGTAATTATGAAACCTCGCCTCTGCATGGGCTTAGTGTCACTGGCCTGGGGCTGTGGTGTGGCCAACTCCCTGGCCATGTCCCCAGTCACCCTGCACTTACCACGCTGTGGGCACCGCAGCGTGGACCACTTCTTGTGTGAGATGCCTGCTCTGATCCGGATGGCCTGTGTCAATACAGCTGCGATTGAGGGCACTGTCTTTGTCCTGGCAGTGGGCATTGTGCTGTCCCCCCTGGTGTTTATCCTGGCCTCCTACGGCTACATCGTAAGGGCTGTGTTACAAATAAGGTCAGCATCTGGGAGGAAAAAGGCCTTTAACACCTGCGGCTCCCATCTCACAGTGGTCTCTCTGTTCTATGGAAACATCATCTATATGTACATGCAGCCGGGGCACAACTCTTCCCAGAACCAGGGCAAGTTCCTCACCCTCCTCTACAACATTGTCACCCCGCTCCTGAACCCCCTGATCTACACCCTCCGAAACAGAGAGGTGAAGGGGGCACTGAGGAGGCTGCTGCTAGGTGACAGAGAGGTGGAAAAGGGGTAAGGGTGAATAGGAGAGGTGGGTATCTCCAGCCTGGCCATCAACTCCTTCAGAAGCCAGGGATGGCATTTGGGACCATTCAGTTAGACCTGGTCTGGACCTGTACTTCCCAAAGTGTATGCCTTTTCCTGGACTTCCATAAGCTGTATCCATTCCAACATTATATGTTGTAATGCGTAACAGCACAACACATATCATTCAAAAAATCCCTCTACATGAAATTAATAGTTATAAAGATGAGTTTCCACAGCTTCTACCAGCCTTCCAAGTAGGAAACTGCCTTTCTTAACCAGTTGTGCTTTTGTTGTTGTTTTTATGTTAATTGTTCAGCAACTTTCTGTGTATTTTAGTGAAAACAATCGCCGTTTGATTACTTTCTTAACTGACAGCCATCAAATGTGGGAATTCAGCAAGCTGGGTGTTCTCTGCTTCCCAATTCACATCCAACGTCCTTCACAGAATCAAGATTCTTTTCTACCGTTTGCCCCCAAAGTCTAGCGTAAGATTCTGGGTAAACCAAGAAGGTAATCTATAACATGATAGGTGGATCATTTAAATATTAGAACATGGTTATTTCTCAGGTATATATTTATTTTATTAGTGAGAAGGACTTAATATTTATTAAGTTCCTGCTATGAGGCAGATGCTCTTAATTTATCGAATCTTCTCTGCATTTGTTGGAGGTCAACATAATTTTCGTTATTCATTTTTACCCATGCCATTCACGAAGCTTTAAGGTTTAATCATTTGCTCAGTTAGAACCAAACCAGAGATATGCTGCAGGTTCTGTCTGACTCCCAACTCCTGCTGTTTCCATTGTTACATGAATTTTCAAAGAGCAAAATCCTTACTCATTTAGAGATTAGTATCACAGACCCTTTGGAGCTAAAGAGCATGGTTTGCTCCCATTCCTTGCGTAACACAGACCAGAGTATAGAGAAGGAAAAAGTTTTCCTGGACCCTTTTAGGGTGCCTGTTGGGTCTCAAAATTAAACCAGGAAAGCCCTAGCCAATTTGGCTCACTGGATAGAGCGTTGGCCTGGGGACTGAAGGGTCCCAGGTTCGATTCCGGTCAAGGGCCTGTACCTTGGTTGCAGGCACATCCCCAGTAGGGAGTGTGCAGGAGGCAGCTGATCGATGTTTCTAACTCTCTGTCCCTCTCCCTTCCTCTCTGTAAAAAATCAATAAAATATATATTTTAAAAAGTTATTTGCCTTGCTGCCTGGCTTCCAAGTATGTTTTGTTTTCTACCAGGACCCCTGACTTGGGGGGCTCGCCTTATTTCTAACAAGGTGTCATGATCCAAAACCTGGTCCTTTCCTGGCCATCACGTGGCTCTATGAACGCTTTCTTTCATAAAAGCCTTTTGGCAATGGAAGCTAAGTGCTTGTTTAACGCTGTACAAAATGAAAGGCTTTTCTAGGCAGAGGGGGCAGGAACAAGGAAGTCATATGAGGCAAAGGGAGTTGGTTAATGCAAGGTTGCTTTCCTTTCGGGTAAAGCAGGGGCAAAACAGAATAATAGTGACCGAGGCTGAGACTTATCCCACTTGTGCTGATTAGGCGATTTCTGGTTGCCTGGTCTAACATTTCATTTTAAAACTGTAACTACATCGTGGCTTGCTGATGAGGGTTAAGCATAAGCGAGTCCATTTTGGGCCTCTTCTCTTTAATGCCTCTGACAACCTATGCCTCATGGGTTATAATAAAGGTAGTTGCTGTACAATTGCGTAAGAGTCACCTCACTGGGTCTGACACAGAGCAAAGTTGATTTTGCCTGAACCTGTGCTCCCAGAAAATAGCCTCAGGCCCTCTAAATCGGCCCTTTGTGTCATGTAGATTTACTTCATCTAGGTCTGAAGATATCTCCTCCATGATTCTCATGGATTCTTCTTCCTAAAGCAGTGATGGCGAACCTATGACACGCATGTCAGAGGTGACACGCGAATTCATTCTTTTGGTTGATTTTTCTTTGTTAAATGGCATTTAAATATAGAAAATAAATATCAAATATATAAGTCTTTGTTTTACTATGGTTGCAAATATCAAAAAATTTCTATATGTGACACGGCACCAGAGTTAAGTTAGGGTTTTTCAAAATGCTGACACGCCGAGCTCAAAAGGTTCGCCATCACTGCCCTAAAGGCAAACTCAGAAAAGGAAAATAGTGGGATAAAGCTCAGCCTCTGTCACTATTATTCATTGCGGACCTCAGCTGGTACTTATCCTCTCCCTCCTCCACTGTCCACTCTAAATAACCTTCACCTTCAGCGATCCCATCAGCAGATTTGGTGATTTTTCCGGAGATATGACCCAAGCCTTGATCCTTATGGATTTGAACCCTTAATAGTAATACTTTTCTCAGTTCAATGTTGCTGCACATATCTATTCACAGTTACAAGGGATGAGGAAATACCACAAGTGTTCTGCACATTCCATACTCTTCAGTTTTCTTGCTTTTGTTCTGGATCACTCATGAGGGGCATCTGTTTTCACCATGCGAATGTCTGAAATCACCTGAATCTAACTAGAATCTTTCATTCCTTACCCTCAAAGTTGTTTCTGAAGGGACCATGACAAGGTAGAACTACTGAAAGCTTGTTTTTAACAATTATGCTTCCTCAAAATTTTGTACTGCATAGGGTTCACCATGATTTACTTGTAACCACTAAATTCATGGCAAATGGAACTGGTTCTTGGAACTATACTGCCATAGAATCAACTCTCTATAAAAGTGTGTAGGAAATCACTGAAGGAGAAATGCAATGCAAAGCGTGTAACTTCATGACAGTTATTTCTGAATTGTTCAAGCTTTAATATTAAACTTCCTTTTAAAATTTATTGCAAAGACACATGAACCGATGTTTTTACCTCTGAATGAAACTATGAAATGATCCTCTCGTAGCACTATATATCTTTTTATTTCATCTTGTTTATAATCTATAATAATAAAAGAGTAACATGCTAATTAGACCGGACAGCCAAATGGCTTTCCAGACATCATTCTGGACATCCTTCCTGACGAAGCTGTGGTGGCGGGGGCCAAAGCAGAGTGGTTAGGGGTGATCAGGTAGGCAGGCGAGTGGTTAGGGTGATCAGGCAGGCAGGTGAGTGGTTAGGGGCAATCAGGCAGGCAGGCAAGCAGTTAGGAGCCAGTGGTCCCGGATTGCGAGAGGGTGCAGGCCGGGCTGGGGACCCGCCCCTGTCCCCCGCCCCCCACCCCCCCACCCCCCATGCATGAATTTCTTGCACTAGGCCTGTAGTATTCATATACTGACCTGCAAAAGAGGTCACAGATCCAATGCAGATAGAAATCTTTTCTGTTCTTTGCAGATAATTTCACCCTCACCAATAAGAGTTCCATAACTCATATTCATGACCATATTGCTATGATACTTTTTTTCTACTTCTGGCTGCTGGAAAGAAAGAATGGATGGGATTGTAACCCAGCCATGATATATGAAGTATCCTAAACCATGTAGATTTAGTTCAGGGGTCAGTTAGGAAATGGCTCTCAGGTCAAATTCGACCATTGAAAGTTTTTGTAAATAAAGTGTTATTGAACACAGCCATACCCTGCTGGGAACCAATTCCAGCATGTCATAATTTTAAGAGTTTCATCAAAAGGTTGATGAGACTTGGGGACCAAACAGGGTTGAGTCACACATGTAGTCACCTTTTGGGAATGGCTGAAGGCATTTCCCCAAACCTGAATAGGATACCTTAAATTGATTGTGGCTGCCAGACAGTTAAAGGACATCTTAATCTACATGTTATTGCCTCCTACTGGCCAAACACCTGAACAGCCATAGGCTAATTCCCCCATTCTGACAATGGACTCTGTACCAAACCCTGACCCTCTGAAGTGTATATCTCTGCCTCGACTCAGGACAAGTTGTGTTAATAAAAACCATGGGGTCCTGGAGACAGAGAGAACCTAAGGCCTTAGACTTAAGATCTTAGAACTTAGCTCCTTTAGCTAAGCTCCTCTGACCCCCAATGCCTTTCAAAATTATATTTTGTCTCCGGACTCTTTATTAGTCTCTGGATTCCTATTGAATCTGTGCACAGCCTTCTCCAGTTTCCTGAACCCTTCTTGATGCTGGGACAAGAACCCCGGCAATACCCATTTGTCCATATATTGTCTATGGCTGCTTCTATCTGTAACGTAGTTAATTGCAATAGAGATAGCAGTGGCCTGTAAAGCCCCAAATGTTTACTATTTGACATTTTATCTTTATAGAACATTTTCCAGCCCTTGATTTAGGTTTTTGCATTAATACTAGAGTATTTTCCTTTGTTTTTTTAAGAGGAGAAATGCCCAAAGTTTATTACAAATGTACCTCTGGGGTGCCATAAAAACATTAGGCAGTTGAGGGCTTGTATGCCATTCTGCACAAAGGAGAAGGGGGGCAGCATTCTGGGATTTCAAAGGGAAAGCAGGTAATTCACAAGTAGATGAGAAAGAGCAAACCTGCCTAACAAAGTCTCTTCCCCCTGAAACAGAGGAAAGTCCAACAAACAGGCCTTGCTAGATTTCTCCCTGTCTGCCATATTGAGTTTATATTACGATATGATCCATGTTTAAAAAAATATTGATTGATTTAAATTTATCTTAATGTTGAAAGTATTACAGATGTCCACTTTGTTTTCTAGTTGCTGTTGTTTCTCCCCATTGACCCCCTCCTCCCCGACACTGTTGCCTGTGTCCATGGGCTATGCATATATGCATATAGGATCCCTGGTTAATCTCTTCCCCCAACCCCACCTCTACCCCCAACCTAAATCTTCCCTCTGAAAATTCATCAACCTGTTCATGGTTCTATGTCTCTGGATCTATTTTGTTCATCAGTTTATTTTGTTCCTTAGATTCCACATATGAATGAGATCATGTGATACTTATCTTTCTCTGACTGGCTTATTTTGCTTAGCATAATTCTCTCTAGGTCTATCCATGCTGTTGCAAATGATAAGAGTTCCTTCTTTTTTTTTTTTTTTTTTTTTACTGTGGCATAGTATTCCATTGTGTAAATGTACCACAGCTTTCTAATCCATTCATCTACTGATGGGAACTTAGACTGTTTCCAAATCTTAGCTATTGTAAATTATGCTGCTATGAACATAGGGTTGCATATATTCTTTCTGATTGGTGTTTCTGACTTCTTAGGATATATTCCTAGAAATGGGATCACTGGGTCAAATGGAAGTTCCATTTTTAATTTTTTGAGGAAACTTCATACTGTTTTGTACATTGACTGGAGCAGTCTGCATTCCCACCAGCAGTGTACTAGGGTTCCCTTTTCACTACATCCTCGCCAGCACTTGTCGCTTGTTGATTTGTTGATGGTAGACATTCTGACAGTAGGAGGTGATACCTCATTGTCGTTTTAATTTGCATCTCTCTGATGATCAGTGAGTTTCAGCATTTTTTCATGTCTCTTGGCCTTCTGTTATGTCCACTTTGGAGAGGTGTCTATTTAGGTCCTTTGCCCATTTTTTAATTGGATTATTTGTCTTCCTTTTGTTACGTTGTATGAGTTCTTTAAATGTATTGGAAAGTAACCCCTTATCAGATGTATCATTGTAAAATATGTTCTCCCATGCAGTGGGCTCCCTTTTCACTTTGTTGATGGTTTCTTTTGCTGTTCAGAAGCTTTTCATTTTGACATAATCCCATTTGTTTATTTTCTCCTTAGTTTCCTTTGCCCTAGGAGATGTATCCATAAACATATTGCTACGAGAGATGTCTGAGATTTTGCTGCCTATGGTTTCTTCTAGGATTTTTATGGTTTCACGACTTACATTTAGTTCTTTTATCCATTTTGAGTTTATTCTTGTATATGGTGTAAGTTGGTGGTCGTTTTATTTTTTTGCATGTATCTGTTCAATTTTCCCAACACTATTTATTGAAGAGATTGTCTTGACTCCATTGTATGTTCTTGTCTCCTTTGCCAAATATTAATTGAGCATAATGGCTTGGGTCAATTTCTGGGGTCTCTGTTCTGTTCCATTGATCTGTATGCCTGTTCTTGTGTCAGTACCAGGCTGTTTTGAATATAGCGGCTTTGTAGTATAACTTGATATCTGGTATTGTGATTCCTCCAACTTTGTTCTTCTTTCCTAAGATTGCTGCAGCTATTCAGGGTCTTTTTTTGGTTCCATATAAATTTTTGGAGTGTCTGTTCCAGATCTGAGTATGCCGTTGGTATTTTAATAGGGATTGCATTGAATCTATAGATTGCTTTGGGTAGTATGGACATTTTAATGATATTGAATTAACCAATCTATGAACACAGTATTTTCTTCCTCTTGTTTATATCTTCATCTCTCTCTTTTTTCAACATCCTGTAGTTTTCCAAGTACAGGTCTTTTACCTCCTCAGTTAAGTTTATTCCTAAGTATCTTAATTTTTTGATTCAGTGGTAAGTGGAATTATTTGTTTAGTTTCTCTGTCTGAGAGTTCATTATTGGGTATAAAAATGCCATTGATTTCTGGGTGTTAATTTTGTATCCTGCTACGTTGCCAAATTCATTTATTAAATCTAGTAGTTTTTTTGGTGGAGTCTTTAGTGTTTTTTATGTACACTATCATGTTATCTGTGAATAATGAGTGTTTTACTTCTTCTTTTCCAATTTGGATGCCTTTTATTTCTTCTTCTTCTCTGATCGCTGTGGGTAGGACTTCCAGTACTATGTTGAATAAGACTGGGGAAAGTGGACATCCTGTCTTGTTCCTGTTCTTAGGGGAAATGGTTTTAGTTTTTGCCCATTGAGTATGATGTTGACTGTAGTTTTGTCACATATAGTCTTTATAATGTTGAGGTATGATTCCTCTATTCCCATTTTTTCTGAGAGTTTTTTCAAAAAAGAGTGTTGGATTTGTCGAATGGTTTTTCTGCATCAATTGATATGATCATGTGATTTTTGTCTTCCAATTTGTTTTTGTGCTGTGTCACATTTATTGATATGCAAATATTTTACCAACCTTGCATCTCATAATAAATCCCACTTGGTCATGGTGTATAATCTTTTTAATGTATTGCTGGATTGGATTTGCTAATATTTTGTTGAGGATTTTAGCATCTATGTTCATCAGGGATATTGGCCTGTAATTGTTTTCTTTGTAGTGTCTTTATCTGGATTTTGAATTAGGCTAATGCTAGTCTTGAAAAAGGAGCTTGGATTTTTTGGAATAATTTGAGGAGGATAGGTGTTAGTTCTTCTTTAAATATTTGGTTAAACTCCCCTGTGAAGCCATCTGGACCAGGGCTTTTGTTTGCTGGGAGTTTTTATTATTATTATTATTACTACTTCTTCAGTAGTTATGGGCCTATTCAAGTTTTCTGATTCTTCCCGATTGAGTTTTAGAAGACTGTATTTTTTTAGGAATATGTCTATTTTGTCCAGATTGTCCAGCTTGTTGGAATACTTTTTTATAATCCTTTGTATTTTGGTGGGATTAGTTGTTACTTTGCCTCTTTCTTTTCTGATTTTGTTTCATTGGGTCCTCTCTCTTTGTTTCTTGATCAGTTTGGCTAACGGTTCATTAATTTTGTTTCTTTTCAAAGAACCAGTTTTTGGTTTTGTTGAACTTTTGTATTGTTTTTGTAAGTCTCTATGTCATTTATTTCCATTCTGATCTTTATTTTCTTCCTTCAACTTACTCTGGACTTTTCTAATTCTCTTTCTAATTCTTTAAGTTGTAGGGTTAGATTGTTTATTAGAAGCTTTTCTTCTTTTTTTGAAGTAGGCCTCTAGTGCTATGAACTTTCCTCTCAGGACTGCTTTTACTGTTTCCCATAGATTTTGGGTTGTTGTGTGTTCATTTTTATTTGTTTCCAGGAAGTTTTTGATTTCTTTCTTGATCTCTTAGGCAATATATATATATATATATATATATATATATATATATCCTATCTAATAAAAGAGAAACATGGTAATTGGCGTACACCCGCTACCCTTCCCATTGGCTAATCAGGGCGATATGCAAATTAACTGTCAGCCAAGATGGCGGCCAGCAGCCAGGCAACTTGAAACTAACAAGAGGCTTGCTTGCTTCAGTGACGGAGAAAACCAACCTTCCCCGCCTGCCTTGCAGGCCTCTGAGCCTGCAGTTTGAAACATTTTAACAAATATAGAAGCTAAAAAAAACCCCAGAAACCAGCTTTCAGCGAGCTGGGATCTCAGAGCTGGAGTCAGAGCTGGAGTTATACATTGTTTCGAACCGAAACAAACCAGATACCTACTTTCAGCAGCGGAGGCCTAAGAGCTGGAGCCTCAGAGCTAAAGCTGGCCCAGAATTAAAAAAGAAAAAAAGGAGCAGTTGGGAGCTTCCGTCACCTGCCAGCCTGAAAACAGCCCTCAGCCCCTCACCCAGACTGGCCAGGCATCCCAGTGGGGACCCCCACCCTGAAGGGTGTGTGACCAGCTGCAAAAAGCCCTCAGCCCCTCACCCAGGTTGGCCAGGTACCCCAGTGGGGACCCCCACCCTGAAGGGTGTGTGACCAGCTGGAAACAGCCATCATCCCCTCACCCAGGCTGGCCAAGCACCCCAGTGGGGACCCCCACCATGAATGGTGTGTGACCAGCTGCAAACAGCCATCATCCCCTCACCCAGGCTGGCCAGGCACCCTAGTGGGGACCCCCACCCTGATCCAGGACACCCTTCAGGGCAAACCAGCCGGCTCCACCCATGCACCAGGCCTCTACCCTATATAGTAAAAGGGTAATATGCCTCCCAGCACCGGGATCAGCGTGACAGGGGGCAGCGCCCAAACCCCCTGATCGCCCTCGGCTCTGTGTGTGACAGGGGGTGGGGCCACAACCTCCTATCCGCCCTGCTCTGTTCATGACGGGGAGGGAGCCCAACCTCCTGATCAGCCCTGCTCTGTGCCTGATCCGAGGGAGCTCCCCAACCTCTGATCGCCCTGCAGCTCTGTGTGTGACAGGGTGTGGTGCCCCAACCAGCGCCTCCCCACCCCCCATGGGCCCTGCTCTGTGTGTGACAGGGTAGAGCCATAACCTCCCATCGGCCCTGCCCTGAGTGTGAGAGTGGCGGCGCCCCAACCCCCTGATTGGCCCTGCTCTGTGGGTGATAGAGGGTGGCGCCACAACCCCCCCCCCCCCACGGGCCCTGCTCTGTGTGTGATGGGGTAGAGCCATAACCTCCCCATCGGCCCTGACCTGAGTGTGACAGTGGCGGCGTCCCAACCCCCTGATCCGCCCTGCTCTGTGTGTGACAGGGGCGGCACCCCAACTCCCCTATCAGCCCTACTCTCTGAGTGACAGTGGGGAGCTCCTCAACCCCCTGATCGACCCTGCTCTTTGCGTGACAGGGGGGAGCCCCCCAACCCCCTGATGGGCCCTGCTCTGTGCGTGACAGGAGGGAGCTCCCCAACCCCCTGATGGGCCCTGCTCTGTGCGTGACAGGGGGGAGCTCCCCAACCCCCTGATCGACCCTGCTCTTTGCGTGACAGGGGGGAGCCCCCCAACCCCCTGATCAACCCTGCTCCATGCGTGACAGGGTAAGAAGCCCCAACCCCCCTGATGGGCCCTGCTCTGTGTGTGACAGGGGGTGGCGCCGCAACCTCCCCATCGACCCTGCCTTGAGTGTGACAGGGGGCAGTGCCCCAACCCCCCAATCGGCCCTACCCTGAGCATGACTGGGGGTCACATCGCAACCTCCCGATCTGCCATGCTCTGTGCATGATGGGGGGCGGCGCCCCAACACCCCAATTCGCCCTGCTCTGAGTCCGACCAGGGGCTGCACCTAGGGATTGGGCCTGCCCTCTGCCACCCGGGAGCAGGCCTAAGCCAGCAGGGCGTTATCTCCCGAGGGGTCCCAGACTGCGAGAGGGCACAGGCCAGGCTGAGGGACCCCCCTTCCCCCCGAGTGCACAAATTTTTGTGCACTGGGCCTCTAGTATATATAAAAGCCTAAGCAACCAGAACAACCAGAATGACTGAAATGACCAGAATGGTCACTATGATGCGCACTGACCACCAGGGGGCAGATGCTCAATGCAGGAGCTGCCCCCTGGTGGTCAGTGCACTCCCACAGCCAACCTCCCACAGTCAGCCAACCCCCCCCCCCCTCCCATCCTCCTCAACCCTGGCCAGCAAACCTCCCAAGGTCCCTTCCTCCGTCTGTTCTCCTGGCCAGTGGTCAGCAGGTGGCAGACCCCGGCCAGCAGGCAGCAGGTGACAGGTCTGGGCAGCAGGTGACAGGTCTTGGGTGAGATGACTCTGATAGGCCCTGATCACCAGCCAGGCCTAGGGACCCACCCACGCACGAATTTTGTGTACCAGGCCTCTAGTTGTTTAATAACATGGTATTTAGCCTCCATGTGTTTGAATGTTTCTGAGTGGTTTTTCTGTAGTTGATTTCTAGTTTCCTACCATTGTGATCTGTGCAGATGCTTGATATGATTTCAATCTTCTTAAACTTGTAGAGACTTGTTTTGTGTCCTAATATGTGGTCTATCTTTGAAAATGTCCCATGTGCACTTGAGAAGAATGTATATTCCACAGCCTTGGGGTGAAATGTTCTGAAGATCTCAATTAATTTTATTTGATCTACTGTGTCATTTAGGATCACTTTTCCCTTGTTGACTTCTTTTGTCTAGAAGACCTATCCAGTGAAGTGAGGTGTTGAAGTCCCCTACTATTACTGAATTGCTGTCCATCTCTCCTTTAAAATCCTTCAGATTTTAAAATAATATATTTGGATGCTAATGTACTGGGTGCATATATGTTACCAGATTTATATCCTTTTACTATACCCATCCCTTTAGTATTATAAAGTGACCTTCATCATTTCTTGTTATAGTCTTCACTTTGAAGTCTACTGGTATTTTATCAGATACTAGAGGCCCAGTGCATGAAATTTGTGCACTGGGGTATCCCTCAGCCCAGCCTGCACCGTCTCCAATCTGGGGCCCCTCGGGGGATGTCTGACTGCCAGTTTAGACCCAATCTCTGTGGCCTAAACAATCCAGGACTGCTGGCTCCTAACCACTCACCTGCCTGCCTGCCTGATCACCCCCTAACTGTTCCCCTGCTGTCCTAATTGACACCTAACTGCTCTCCTGCTGGCCCAATTGCCCCCAACTTCCCTTCCCTGATGGCCCAATCACCCCCAACTGCCCTCTCCTGCTGGCCTGATATCATCCCCAAATGCCCTCCCCTGCCAGCCTGATGGCCCCCAGCTGCTCTCCCCTGCTGGCCTGGTTGCCCCTAACTGCCCTCCCCTGCAGACCTGGTCACCCCCAATTGCCCTCCCCTGTTGGTCTGGTCGGCCCCAACTGCCCTCCCCTGCTGGCCTGATCACCCCCAACTGCCCTCCCCTGCTGGCCTGATCGTCCACAACTGCCCTCCCCTGGTGGCCATCTTGTGGTGGCCATCTTGTGACAACATGGGGTGGCCATCTTGTGATGATATGGGGGCAGCCATCTTGTGACAACGTGGGGGCAGCCATCTTGTAGGAGCCATCTTGTGATGACGTGGGGGCGGCTATCTTGTGATGACATGGAGGTGGCCATCTTGTGATGCTGTGAGGGTGTCGCACGAGGGTGTGAGGGCATGAGGGCCACCTAGGCTTTTATTAGTATAGATGAATATTACTAACCCAGCTCTTTTTTTTTTCCATTTTCCTGGAAATTTTTTTCTATCTCTTCACTTTCTTTCTGTGTGTGTCTTTTGTTTTGAGGTGTGTCTTATAGACAGCATATATATGGGTCATGTTTTCTTATCCATTCAGTACTTAAATGATTGGAACATTTAAGTCATTTACATTTAAGGTTATTATTGATAAGTACTTATTTGTTGCCATTCTTATTCTTTATGCCTATGTTCTTCTCTTTCTATTTCTTTTTCTTCCACCAGTCCCTTTAGCATTTCTTGTAGTGCTGGTTTGGTGGTAATACATTCTTTTAGCCTTTTATTTTGTCTGCGATGCTCTTTATTTCACCTTCAATTTTGAATGATAGTCTTGCTGGATAGACTAGTCTTGTATTCAGTCCCTTGGTTTTCATTACTTTGTATACTTCATGCCACCCCCTTCTGGCCTGGAGTGTTTCTATTGAGAAATCAGTTGACAGTCTAATGGGAGCTCCCTTGTAGGTAACTTACTGTCACTCTTTTGCAGTCTTTAAGATTCTTTCATTGTCTTTAATGTTTGCCATTTTAATTAATATGTGAATAGGTATGTGTCTTTTGGTGTTCATCTTGATTGTACTCTCAGTATTTCCTGAACTTGAGTGACTTTTTCCTTCACTAGGTTAGGGAAATTTTCAGCCATTATTTCTCCAAACAGGTTCTCTATTCCTTGCTTGGATACTTTTCTTTCTGGTACCACTATGATGCAAATATTGTTACATTTCATATTGCCCCAAAGTTCTCTTAAACTCTCTTGCTTTTTAAATTTTGTTTTTTCCATTTGCTGCTTTGAATGGTTATTTTTTTCTGACCTTGTCTTCTAATTCGCTGATTTGGTCCTCAGCTTCCTTTAGTCTACTCTTGAATCTTTCCAGAGTGTTCTTTATTTCAGCTACGTAATTCCTCATTTCCAATTGATTCTTATTTATTGTTTCACTCTTTTCACGTTGGTGTAGCTCTCACTATGTCCCCTAATATTCTCATTAATTTCCTAGTAATCCTCATGAAGTTGCTTGTAGTTCTCACTGAATTGTTTGAGCATTCTTATTCCCATTACTCTGAATTCTTTATCTGACAAATTGCTTGCCTTCATTTCATTTAGTTCCTTTCCTGCTGATTCCTCCTTTTCTCTCACGTGGAGGTTATTTCTTTGTCTCCCCATCTCTGTTGTCTCTTTATATGTGTTCCTATGTTTTAGATCAAACTGCTATTCCTCTCAGACTTTGTGGGGTGGCCTTATGTAGTAGGTGTTTTGTGGGACCCAGTGGTGCAGTTTCTTAGGTCTCCTGAGCTGGGTGCTCTAAAAAAGTCTCTTGCTTGAGTTATTTTGGTTCTCCTGTTATAATTGTGTCTTGAATGTTATTTTCCTGTTCATGGATAGGATCTCCTCTCAGGCTGGCTGGCTTTGCGGTTCACCCCTGACCACACCAAGCAAGCTGTTGTGGGGATGCTGACAGAACAGGACAGAATACAACATAACAAAATGCAAAACAAAAAGAACAAAACTAAAACATATATAAGACCCCTACAGCAACAATAAGAGCAACCACCAGAAAGGAGAGAATTAGGAAAGAGAAAAGAGAGCAAGAATGATAGAAGAAAAGAAACAAAGAAAAAATATGAGGAGAAAAATAACAAAGCAACCAACCAAACAAAAAACTCCACACAAACAAAAAAGACTCCAAAAAGAAGGGTGAGGAGAAAAAAGAATATATAGGTGCAGAGCTGAAATAAAGATAATAAGAATAAATAATTAAGGGAAAGAAAACAGTTTAAAATAAAAGAGGAAGAAAAGTAAAAAAAAAAAATTGAAAAGGAAAATAGAGGTGAAAGTAGATAGACCCAAAATAAGAAAAGGAAATAAAATGAGATAAGAAAGGAAAAGGAAAAAAAAACAAGATGGCGGCATAGGTTAACGCCGGAGAATGCTGCCTCGAACAACCACTTCAGAAATATAACTAAAGGACAGAACGGACATCATCCAGAACCACAGGAAGGCTGGCTGAGTGGAAATTCTACAACTAGGAGGAAAGAGAATATCATACCCAGACTCAGAGGAGGCGCAGTGCTGAAGTGAAATACTCAGGTGTGGAGTGCGCGCGGAGCGGGCTGGCGGCGAGGGCGCGGTTGTTATTTTCAATCGGGAGGGAGTTTCAGACTCTGAGCTCCAGATCCGGGCGAGTCTCTGGGGACCCACACTCAAACGGGAGAAGCGGGACTGTCTGGCTTCAGTCAGAACTCGAAGGCAGCTTTCTCTCCGAGGTTTGCAGCGGTTGCTGGGACTCTGAGAGGCAGAGCCCCTAGGGACGGAACTGAGAGCAGCCATAACTGCTTGCTCCGCCCGCCTTGTAGATCCCCAGGAACCCGCCCTGCCCAAGCCCTGCCCAGAGCCATTTGCCGGATAGGGATAGCCTCAGGAAAACGCTAGATTAGCACCGCCCTAGAGATCCAGCACAGAAGCTCTCCCACTGCAGACACAGCTGACTCTCATAGCCAGTTAGCCTGGAGGTCAAATCACCCCTGGTATTGCCGACAATCAAGGCTTAACTACAACAAGACTGCGCACAAAGACCACTAGGGGGTGCACCAAGAAAAGATAAAAAAATGCGGAGACAAAGAAACAGGATGCAAATGTCAGAAATGGAAGATATAGAGCTCAAAACCACACTTTTAAGGTCTCTCAAGAACTGTCTAGAAGCTGGCAATAAACTTAGTAAGGCCCTCGAAAAGACTGGTGAGACCGCTGATAAACGTAGTGAGATCCTCAAGAAATCTAATGAGACCCTCGATGTTGTGATAAAGAACCAACTAGAAATTAAGCATACACTGACTGAAATAAAGAATATTATACAGACACCCAACAGCAGACCAGAGGAGCGCAAGAATCAAGTCAAAGATTCGAAACGTGAAGAAGCAAAAAACACCCAACTGGAAAAACAAAACGAAAAAAGAATCCGAAATTACGAAGATAGTGTAAGGAGCCTCTGGGACAGCTTCAAGCGTACCAACATCAGAATTATAGGGGTGCCAGAAGGTGAGAGAGACCAAGATATTGAAAACCTATTTGAAGAAATAATGACAGAAAACTGCCCCCACCTGGTGAAAGAAATAGACTTACAAGTCCAGGAAGCGCAGAGAACCCCAAACAAAAGGAATCCAAAGAGGACCACACCAAGACACATCATAATTAAAATGCCAAGAGCAAAAGATAAAGAGAGAATCCTAAAAGCAGCAAGAGAAAGAAACTCAGTTACCTACAAGGGAATACCCATACGACTGTCAGCTGATTTCTCAACAGAAACTTTGCAGGCCAGAAGGGAGTGGCAAGAAATATTCAAAGTGATGAATACCAAGAACCTACAACCAAGATTACTTTATCCAGCAAGGCTATCATTCAGAACTGAAGGTCAGATAAAGAGCTTCACAGATAAGGAAAAGCTAAAGGAGTTCATCACCACCAAACCAGGATTATATGAAATGCTGAAAGGTATCCTTTAAGAAGAGGAGGAAGAAGAAAAAGGTAAAGATACAAATTATGAACAACAAATATGCATCTATCAACAAGTGAATCTAAGAATCAAGTGAATAAATAATGTGGTGATCATAATAGAATCAGGGACATAGAAAGGGAACGGACTGGCTATTCTTGGGGGCGAAAGGGGTGTGGGAGATGCGGGAAGAGACTGGACAAAAATTGTGCACCTATGGATGAGGACAGTGGGTGGGGAGTGAGGGCGGAGAGTGGGGCAGGAACTGGGAGGAGGGGAGTTATGGGGGGGAAAAAGAGGAACAAATGTAATAATCTGAACAATAAAGATTTAATTAAAAAAAAGAAAGGAAAAGGGAAAGAGATAAAGAAAAGAAATAAAGATTGTCTATGAAAAGGGAAAAGGAAAATTAGATATATGAATGAAACAATAGACTCTAGAATAATAATAAATCAATAAAGCAGACAGATAAAGATGGTAATTAAAAAAAAAGGAAAGAGAAAAAATTTTAAAAAGGAAAAGAAAAGAGAACAAGAAAAAAAAGTGAAGTGGTATTCTTTTCAGCCGAGTTTAGTGTCACATGGGAGCTTGCTTTGGATCCCCCTCTTCTGTTCTGCCTGCCAATTCTGGGCTTCCTGTGAGGTACTTAGGTGCCAACCACTGACAGGCACTATCCTTTGGCTTTCAGCAACCTGCTTGAAGCTCCAAGCGACCCACTGACCCACCATTTGTGTGTCTCCACAGGACTTCACTGTGAGCGGGAGGGGACAATCTGCCCTCTAAAGCAGGTCTGTTAGCAGCATGGGGCCAGGGCTGGGTCAGCAAACTTCCTCTGGTTCTTCGGGTTCCACCTCTGCCTGCCTTTGTCTGCCAGCCAGCTGTCAATCTTAATCACTCAAAAGTCTGTTTCTGAAAGGGCTTTAGGTGGGGGAGGTGCTGTTGAGGTTCAGGAAATGTGTTTGGTGTGTTTCCCTGTCCCAGGACTACTCCTCTGCAAGTGGCCCAGAATATTACTCTGCTCTGGGCTGGACAGAGATCCTTGTGTGCAAGCTAGTTGGATCAGCTGGAAGCCTGGCGTTTCTCCCAGCTCTCCCGTGCGGGGAAAGTACCAGACTAGAGTGGTGCCCAAGGTAGTGGGATGGACGGACTCTCCCCGAATCCAGTCCCTTCTCATAAACATGGCTATTTCTGCCTTTGTCTTTCCTTGGCTCTTTATTTGTTTCAGTCATTGTGCTTTTAAATCCTCCTTTCCTGATTAGGAATTATATGAAACAATATCCTAAATCTTGATTGAAAACAGGATCTATAATGGGCAAAATGTTCACAATCTCCAATTCTGATTTTGTCACTCACCTATATTTTAGTTACACTATTTTTGAAATGGATCAGAAATTTGTGAAAACCTTTTCAACCCAACACTACCATATACTGATACAAAATACATATTAATATTATACAAAACTGTGATGGGTTTTTGGAAATTTTGCAAGATGAGAACAAAGATAAAATTTCATTTCTAAACATATTGGCAGAAGACAGATGATTATGGTATTTATTTCATTTAGCTTAGTTCCAGCAACATGTTTTTATGTATCATAATGTGAAAGTCATTCTTTTGTTATATTTGGGTGCATTTCTTTTCCTTCAGCTTATATAATGCCTCTCAAACATTTATGGGAAAAATATGTGCTGCTGCATATTGCTTCTGCAACCACATGCGGGATTTGATTGTATCCACAGCAAGAGCTCTCTCAATAAAGTGGGAAGATAGCTCTAAAAAGGACAAATGTGCATGCTGTGAGAGTAAGAGAAGCATGGTTAAAGAATTAATGAGAGGAATGTTTTATTTTCTTTGTTCTCTCTCCTGCAAGGGCCTTTATATGGGCTACATACAATTTTTAAAAATTAACTAATGGATAACTTCATAGAACTTTTATAAAGATTAATAGAGCCAATTCAAATAAAACACTTAGCATACACAATTAAATAAATGTGAATAAAACAGCATTAATTTGTGCTATCCTTGGAACCACCTTTTAATGAGACATTGCAATTTAGGGACAAGTGTTTGTAGTTTTAAAACATAGCTCTGGAAAGTGGCACCACAGTGGCATAACTGAGCCCTGATTTGGGTAATGTAAAGAACATTTAACATTCAGTTGTTTTAATATCAAATGTTAAAAAATCATTTTAATACTCAAATTAAAAAAATTCAAAACATGCAGTATCTGACCTAAAATAAGCCTTAGAGAATTTTATTTTGTAATTAAAAACACTAAAGATGGCTTCCAGTTCAATGCACCAAGAGATTGGACGTCGTCATCCCTATCCTCACCACATAAAAATGTCAAATAAACTGAAAATCAATAACTACGCTTAGAAGTATCTAAGAATTGAGTTCACACACAAAGCACGATCCTGCACCCCAGAGAGACGGGTGAGTGCTGAAAATCTTAGCCTCCTGGGAGCAGAAGCTGCGGCTGCACCCAGCAACTGGTAGGAGCGCTTCAAGGACACCTCACTGATGGGCAGAGACTGGATGTAGACTGATTTGAGAGAGAAACACTCGTGGGAACCCAGTTTTACTGAGTCCCTCACAATCTCGTGCCTTTTTGTCTTCAAGAGCCTCATCCGGTTGTCAGGGTGAAGAGTAGAGTAAGGTCCCCTGTCCCCAGCAGGGAGAGGGCGGAAATAGCCGCTTTGAAAAACCGCGGGAGTGTTCTGTCCTCCGTAGCAAATGCTTCCCCTTAAAGACTATTTCACCGGAGCCTAACCATCTTGGTTTCGCCGGAACTCGCCAATATGAGGAAAGGGGACGACCCACCTCCAGCCTCCGCATCTCACCTAAGGAAGAGCCCTTGCGAAGTTCACACCCAGGAGGATAGGCTTCCTGGAAGGCTGAGCCCTAAACCCAGAGCCGGTGGATTCCTCCTTCCTCCGCATGGTACCACCATGGTAACAGAGGGGGTACGGACCAAACAGACACTGTTTACGTCTCTAGGGAAGCCCCATGACAGGGGAGACGAAATCAAGAGGACCTTTTAGCCTCTGACCTCTGCAGTTACAGCAAACAGTAAAAATGGTCTAACTCCTAGCCAGATAAACACAAAACCTCAAACACAGTAAAGGCTTGTTTACCTCAATTCCTTTTACCCAACACACCAGTTCCAGCTTTAACAAATTACAAGGTATGTTAAACAGGAAAACAAACAAACAAACACACAATCTGAAGAGAACACCAGAAATTCAGAAAAATACTGATGCTCAGGGCGTCGTAATGAATCACCAATCCACGTCACTGGTGAAGACTTAAGATGGAATGGAAAGTCCACTAGCCAACTTTTATGTGTATCTTTGTAGCAGTTTTCATGCATGTCACAACAGTTTTCTTATTTCATAAAGCTGGAATGCTTCACAATGACCTTGAATTCTGCAGAAAACCCAATGCAAAAAAACTCAATCATGACACTCTCAAAGGGCCTAACCTATTTTGCACAATAACTCTCACGTTATTTATACTCTTCTCAGCATTGCCCTGTCAGTCTTCCCTCAATGAGGTATTAGATCAATGAATTCAATCTGAGGTGTGAAAGACACATTTCATAGATGAGTAGTGAGGAGTGGGGGGAAGATACAGTGGGTCAGAGGTCACCTAATTCTACTCACTCCCAGGCGGGTCAAGGAAACCCAAAATACTCTTTCTCTGAAAACAGCATTCCACTAAATTATGGGACAAAAGTTGCCACATCAAATTTGCCTTTTTGTAGCAAGCCAATAGCCCTTGTTATTGTAAAATGACTGTTTACAAATCAATAATGCGTGGTTTAGCTGATGGCCAATGTGGTAAAGATTTAAAAAGTAGGACAGATCTTGAAATCGAACATTTCTTGATAGGAGAACAGAATATTGGAAAGGAAAAGTTCCAGGGTGGGCAGAATTTTTGAGAGATGGAATCTCCGTTATACTGCTCCTGGCTATCACCCAGCAATAAGACAAAAAGCAGAGCGTGCATAATTTAGTCACCTAGAGATGCATATGAGAGCATCGCACCAAAACTTGCACATGGATGCTTATAGGGGCTTTATTCATAATTGACAAAACTTGGAAATAACCAAGACAGCATTCAGTAGGCTACTGGATAAACAAACTTTGACAATGGGATATTATTTGTTGCTGGAAAAAAAAAATAGGAAGAGCTATCAGTCCATGAAAAGATATGGATGAACTTTAAATGCATATTACTAAGTGGAAGAAGCCAGTCTGAGGCTATATATAATGTATAATTCCAACTATCTGACATTTGAGAGAAGGCAAAATGACAAAAACTAAAAATATCAGTGGTGCCATGGGGAAGGGAGAGATAAGTAGGCCTAACACAGATTTTTAATGTAGTAAAACTACTCTATCTGATATTGTAATGATGGATACATGTCACTACAAATTTGTAAAAACCCATAGAGTGTACAACTCCAAGAGTGAACCCTAGTGTAAACTATAAACTCTGGGTGATAAAGATATGTCAGTGTAGCTTCATTAGCTGTAACAAATGTTCCACTCTGGTGCGGGGAGTTGACAGTGGGGGAGGCTATGCATGTGTTGGGCAGCGGGTATAGAGTAAATCTCTCCACCTTCCTCTCAGTTTTGCTGGGAAATTAAAACTGCTCTGAAAAGCAGGTCTATTAAAATAAATGTTAAAAATGAATTTTCTTATTTAATGGAGAGAAGTGTCTTTACTTAGAAGTCTAAGGGAAATGCATGGAGATATAAAATCCAAATGAATACATATAGATTTTTTTCTTTATTGATTAAGGTATTACATATGTATCTGTATCCCCCCCATTGCCCCCCCCCCACCCCACTCCCGTTCATGCCCTCACCCCTTGGTGTCTGTGTCCATTAGTTATGCTTACTAGTATATGCATGCATATAAGTCCTTTGCTTGAGCTCTCCCCCTTACCCACACCCTCCCCTACCTTCCCTCTGAGGTTTGAGCTTCTCTGTCTCTGGATCTGTTTTTGTTCATCAGTTTATGTTGTTCATTATAATCCACAAATGAGTGAGATCATATGATATTTATCTTTCTCTGACTGACTTATTTCGCTTAGCATAATACTCTCTAGCTCCATCCATGCTGTTGCAAATGGTAGGCATTCCTTCCTTTTTACAGCTGCATAGTATTCCATTGTGTAAATATACCACGGCTTTTTAATTCACTCATCTGCTGATGGGCACTTAGGCTATTTCCAAATCTTAGCTATTGTAAATTGTGCTGCTATGAACATAGGGGTGCATATGTCCTTTCTGATTGGTGTTTCTAGTTTCTTGGGCTATAGTCCTAGAAGTGGGATTACTGGGTCAAATCGGAGTTCCATTTTTAGTTTTTTGAGGAAACGCCATACTGTTCTCCACAGTGGCTGCGCCAGCCTGCATTCCCACCAGCAGTGAAAGAGGGTTCCTTTTTCTTTGCATCCTCACCAGCGCTTGTCATTTGTTGATTTGTTGATGATAGCCATTCTGACAGGTGTGAGATGGTACCTCATTGTGGTTTTGATTTGCATCTCTCAGATGATTAGTGACTTTGAGCATGTTTTCGTATGTCTCTTGGCCTTCTGTATGTCCTTCTCTTTTTTATTTTTATTTTTGAGGTATAATTCACATAAAACATTATATTAATTTCAGGTATACAACCTAATGATTGATTTTTGTCTACATTGTGAATAATCTCCACAATTACTGTAGTTAACATCCATCACCATACATTGCCTGAAGCCAATTCCAGCATGTCATCAATTGCAAGAGTTTCATCAAAAGATTGATGGAACTTGGGGGCTCAACAAGGGCTGAGTCACATATGGTGTCACTTATTGGGAATGGCCTGTAAAGGGATGATTGCTTGGCTGCCAGACAGCTCAGGGCATCTTAACCTACATGTGAGTGCCTCCTACTGGCCAAACACCTGAGCAGCCATAGGCAAATTTTTCCAATATAACAATGGATTCTGTACCTAACCCTACCCTTTCAAGTGTATATCTCTACCTCGCCTTAGGACAAATTGTGTTAATAAAAAGCAAGAGATCCTGAGACGAGGAGAACTTAGTTCCTTTTAGCTAAGCTCCTCTGACTCCCTATAATGCCTTTCAAAATTATATTTTGTCTCTGGGCTCTTTATTAAGTTACACACGGCCCTTCTCCAGATTGCTGAACCCTTCTAGATGCTGGAACAAGAACCCTGACAATACATATCACCAAAAAAGTTTTTTTCTTCTGATGAGAACTTTTGAGATTTTCTCTCTCAGCACTTTCAAATCCTCATGCATATTACTAATTATAGTTCCACGCTGTACATTACAGCCCCATGTCTTGTTTGTGCCTTTTGACCCACTTCACACATCACAGTTTATTTTATTTGAATTTTATTTGAATCACACATTTTATTTGAATCACTATTTGACATGTACTACATTTACATTGATATGGTGTTTTCCTAACACAATCATGCAAACTTCAGAAAAGGAAGAAAAACATTAAAAATTCCTGCTAGGAAATTTCCTTACAAAGAAAAATTAAAGACATTTGTCTAGCCAGAGTTATATCATAAAATTAATCTTTTTAAATATCCTTCTTCATTTATGAACTGGAACTTTAAACCTCCAAAAGGCAATAAGAAACAATATAACAGTTAAGATGTTGTAAAAAAGTGTTACTAATTTTAACCTATCATGTATTGATTATAAATCATAAATCATTTTTATTGCTGTATTTTCAGTTTTTCTTTTCTTTTTAATATCATGATTCTCTAAATTTTATGGTGGAAATAAATGACTATAGCTACTGCACAGAAGAATGAAATCCGCAGAGAAAGAGAGAGAGGCATTAATGAATTAAGAAAACAGTGTTTTAATTTTTAGACATTACCTGGCGAGCAGCTGTGATTACTGAGGCTTATCTTCTGAGGCCATTTGCATTCTTTGTTACATGCAAAGAACTTATGATGAGAAAAGCTCTATTTTATTGTCATATAAAATATCTGTCTGTGCTATTCTTAAAATGTCCCTTTTGTAGAAGACTATAAGGGACATTATAATTACGTTGGTAATGGATTTGATGTGCTAAAACATCAAGCTAAAAATGATACTTCAGTGAGTTCATCAATTTTTTTACACTTTTCATTTTAATATCAAAATGTTAAAAATGTTGAATATTATGACACTCAGGCGCTTAGAACTAAAATTTGCCACAGAGATTTTTTTTTTTTTTGCACAGATGTACACAGTGAAGTCGAGAGAACAAGTGCATCACCACAGTCCATTTTATGCATATTGACTTAAAATGTATACAATAATTAGAATAGAGATTTGCTAACAACTTCAAAAGCCATCTTAACCCCACCTTATGTAACCTCGTAAGCAGAATTGTGCATGTCATTGAACAAAAATCTTACTTCATGAAGTCCAATACTGTGCTTTGATTTTTGCAGTGTTCTCTCAGAAGTATTTCTGATCCAGTTGAAATGTGAACCATTGTTCATATCTGGCACACACAAAACTGATGAACCAGAACTAACACAGAACTCGAGGCCACCATCAACTGCCAGATCAACCCGGAGCCCTACGCTTCCCATGCCTACTTTTTCGTGTCTTATTACTTAGACTATAGTAATGCAGCTTTACAATGTTATGAAGAGAGAGAACATACTGAGAAATTCATAAAGTCCCAGCACAATGAGATGGCCAATATTACATCAGGATATCAAAAACAAAACAAAACCAGAACACGAAAATTGGGAGAATGAGCTGAATGCAGTGGAGGGTGTATGACACTTGGGAGAATGTGGAACTATAAAATCAGGTCACTGAAAAAGTGATGTCAGTTATGTGACTTCCTTGAGACTTATTATGTGAAAGGACAGGTAAAACCTGTCACAGAATTGGGTGACTGTGTAATCATTGTACACAAGATGAGGCCTTGAAATACGGCATGGGCAGCTCTTTGACGGTACACATGGGGAGATGGGGAGAACAGGAGTTCAGCCTCAACTGGCTTTCCCATTGCCATTGGGATGACTTGCCAAAGCAGCACATGCATGCTGGTTTACCTTTTCCATTTCATAAATTATACCAGCTCATCTAGTTGTATTTTCTTGTCTTTGTATCATTCCTTTCAATAACTTAATTTGATATCCCCCCTCAAATATTTCATGTGAAGAATAAAAATTCTTGAATCATCAGAAGCTGATTCTCATAAATTATTATTAATTAATTATCATTCCTCATTAATTCTTTCCTATTTTACCCTAAACAGATCCAGAAGTTGGGATTAAAGATCAACCTCTCGCTTGGCTGGTGTGCCTCAGTGGTTGAGTGTCAACCTATGAACCAGGAGGTCACGGCTCGATCCCCAGTAGGGGGCGTGCAGGAGGCAGTGGATCCATGATTCTCTTTCATCACTGATGTTTCTATCTCTCTCTCTCCCTTATGAAATCAATAAAAATATATTTTTTAAAAAGATCAACCTCTCAGTAAATGTTACCCTCTTGCTAACTAAAATAGGAATAAAAATCGCAAAGAATATTAAATAATACTTAGATATACCTTTTTTTCTTCATCACGATCACCAGGATTTTATACACTTTAATAATGTTGTTAATGAATAAATGTGATTTGCTTTTGTTGATCCTCTCATAGTATCCTTTTTATGGAATTGATTTCTGTTCATATCTTCATTATTTATCTCCTTTTATCTTTCTTGATTTAGTCCATACTATTTTTGGAAATTCTTTTAAGTTGGATACTTAGTTCATTATTTTTACATCCCCACCCCCCTCCCTAAAAATACAATTATTCATGAGCACAAAATGTCCTGACGCACCACAGGTTTGGATATGTGATATTTTCAAAAAGGAAAAGAAGAGACTTCAGAGTCAGTCATATCTTGCTTCACATTTTGATGTGCCATTAAAGAGATGAATGGCCTTGGGAAAGGTTTTTAACCTCTTTTTAACTCAGTGTTTTATCTCTAAAAAGGAATCTCTTAGCCATGTCTTTCTTACAGGTGCGCTTAAAATCCAGGTGTTTGAGTGCACATACATAGCATGCCTAAACCTGTTAAGGTTTTAGCCAATGATATTTAGAACTAGATTACCTACAATTTTAATGTGTTAAAAGTTTTCCAGATAAAAATGAAGTTTTTATATTATTTCAACTAATCCTCATAGCTCCTTGAGAATTCTTTTTAGAAATTATGAAAATAAGAGTCTTGAAGATTAAATGATGTAAAGATTTGAGGGAATAAAGTGACAGTGTTCAGACCTCTTTAACAGAAATGCTCTCCTTGATCAAAGTCTATGGCATCCATATTTTAAGAAGAAGCAATGCAAAAGAATCTTATTCAAATTTAAACAACATAAAGTTACTTAATTTAGAACTATAATAGATTTAAACTTTTTTATGGTGTCAAATATAAGTAGATTGTAAGAAGTATTTTTCTCACCCTTTTAACCTTCGTTTTGTTGTGGTTCCCCCCCCACCACCCCCGTTTTTGGTACCACATAGACTGTTCTCTTCCCCACTTACTAGTATAAGAGAAACAAGTGATCTATTTTATTAGTTGTAAGACATCCAATCCTTTTGGGCTTATCAAAATCTCACTATCTTGGATTTAAAAAATGGTTTAAAAATGTATACTCTCTTTTTTGATCAAGTGGAAAAAAATACTTCCTATACCAATAAATAATTTCTGTTTATTTATAATCGAAATTATTTTTGTACTTTCTCCATTAAAGTCTTCATTACTTCTTATCACATTAATATTTATATAAAAACCCTGGGTGTAACGTCACGTCTGAAGCTCAAGCAAACAGAAGGAAGTCAGTTCTGCAAGGCTCATCTTGGAAACTGCTGCGCCCTCCCCCAGCTGTTTCCTGGAGGGCGAGGTTTCAGGCAGGAACCCACCCTCGGAGCATGGAAGAACTGAGTCCTGGGTTGCCTTGCCAAGGGCTGCGCCACCCCCACCACCCCCCGCCAGCTGTTTCCCACAGGCCTGAGGGAAGAACCCACCCTCAGAGCGCCAGGAGCTCCCAGCAGCAGTCAGTCCTGGGTTGCTGAGGTGGAGGCCCAGGTAGAACACTGGGTCTGGCCCAACAGGGGGTGTGGCCGGCCTTCAAACCAGACCCTGACAGGAGGGAGGAGGCAGCCCCATTCCTCGCAGAATCTGCTGTTGGATAGCTTGTTGTCAGTGGCCTGCCAACCAGGAACCCCATTCACCTGCACCCCGGACCCTGACAGGAGAGAGGAGGGAGCCCCATTCCTCACAGAATCGACAGGTGGCCAGCTTGCTGTCAGGGGCCTGCCAGCTAGGAATCCTATTCACCCGCATATCTGTATAAAGTTTTAATACATTATATTAGAGGTCATGGTGGTACTGTTTTACCCACAGTGTCTACAGGAATTGCTGCAAATTTACTTCTCGGTGGAAGCACCTTTCATTCCCAATATAAATTACCAATTCCATTAAATGAAACTTCAATTTCGAGACTTGATATAAATAGTGAAGTTGCTAAAACTATTAAAAAGGCCCAACTTCTCATTATTGATGAATGCACCGTGGCATCCAGTCATGCTATAAACGCCATAGACAGATTACTAAGAGAAATTACGAATTTGAATGTTGTATTTGGTGGGAAAGTTCTCCTTCTTGGAGGGGATTTTTGACAATGTCTGGGTATTGTTACGCATGCTATGAGATCGGCCATAGTACAAACGAATTTAAAGTACTGCAATATTTGGGGATGTTTCAGAAAGTTGTCTCTTACAACAAATATGAGATCAGAGGATTCTGCTTATAGTGAATGGTTAGTAAAACTTAGAGATCGCAAACTTGATAGCAGTTTTCATTTAGGAATGCGTATTATTGAAATCCCCTGTGAAATGATTTGTAATGGATCTATTATTGAAGCTACCTTTGGAAATACTATATCTATAGATAATATTAAAAATATATCCAAACATACAATTCTTTGTCCAAAAAATGAGCATGTTCAAAAATTAGATGAAGAAATTTTGGATATACTCAATGGAGATTTTCACACATATTTGAGTGATGATTCCATTGATTCCACAGATGATGCTGAAAAGGAAAATTTTCCCATTGAATTTCTTAATAGTATTACTCCTTTGGGAATGCCGTGTCATAAATTAAAATTGAAAGTAGGTGCAATCATCATGCTATTGAGAAATATTAATAGCAAATGGGGTCTTTGTAATGGTACCAGATTATCAAAAGATTATAACCTAACATTACTGAAGCTGAAGTATTAACAGGATCTGCAGAGGGAGAGGCTGTTCTGATTCCAAGAACTGATTTGTCCCCATCTGACACTGGCCTCCCATTTAAATTGATTCAACAGCAGTTTCCCACGATGCCAGCATTTGTGATGACTTTTAATAAATCACAAGGACAAACTCTAGACAGAGTAGGCATATTCCTACCTGAACCCATTTTTGCACATGGTCAGTTATATGTTGCTTTCTCTCGAGTTCGAAGAGCATGTGACGTTAAAGTTCTAAATACTTCAGCACAAGGGAAATTAGTCAAGCACTCTGAAAGTGTTTTCACTCTTAATGTGGTGTACAGGGAGATATTAGAATAAGTTTAATCACTTTATCAGTCGTTGTTTGCATCACTGTTGTTTGTATGTCATGTTTTTGTTGTTTTTATATGTTTTTGTTGTTTTCATATCATGTTTTTGTCGTTTTGATATCATGCCTCTGTTGTTATAGCCTTTTGTTACTGTTTATTTATTAATAAATTTAATTATTATTTTCATATACATTTTACTAATTTCCTTTCATCTCTCACACTTCTATTATAGAGAAAGGGCAAATAGCAATATTAAAATATTTCCGCTAATTAATTCCCTTTTTTTAAAAAAATACATTTTATTGATTTTTTACAGAGAGGAAGGGAGAGGGATAGTTAGAAACATTGATGAGAGAGAAACATCAATTCAGCTGCCTCCTGCACACCCCCTACTGGGGATGTGCCTGCAACCAAGGTACATGCCCTTGACCGGAATCGAACCTGGGATCCTTCAGTCCGCAGGCCAATGCTCTATCCACTGAGCCAACCGGTCAGGGCTAATTCCCTTTTAATGTGCATGAATTTCGTGCACCTGGCTACTAGTTAAAAATATTTTTCATGCTTTCTAGAAGAAAGTAGTAAGATAAACATAGTAAGCTTATATAAGTAAGATCATCTTAAAAAGTATAGATAGAAAAAATAAAATGAAACCTTCAGAGATTGCTTTTATTTTTGCTTATATGACCCAACTGGTTTGTGACAGAAGACAAAGCTAATTTATCATTAGTGACCTCTAGTTTAAATCAAGCAGAGCCCTGAGGCATCAAGCCCCCTGTCCTCCCACATAGCTCTAACTGACATAAAATCTCCAGTTCTCTCACATGGATAAGGAGATCAATAGAACTTCACAAAAGTTCTTTGTCATTTCCTTTGCCTTGAGCTACCAGCTGTAGGCTGATTTTTCATAGTCCCAAAAGTTTTAGTACTCACCTGGCTTTTTAGATTTCCCCATAAACACAACTTCATTTAAATGTCTTAATTTCCCAAATATTTCTTTTTTTGCATTTGATAATCTATTGTACTCTTCAGCCATACTCTCTTAATTCAGACATATGTGGTTCAATCTTCTTGCTTTTTTTTCTTCTTCTTCTTTTTTTTTTTTTTTTTTAGTATACTAGTTGCTCTTAACTACCTGATATCACAGCTAGAGAAAACAGACCAGTTCTTCAGGGAGCCTCTGACAGGGAGTTCTGAACAGCAATTTTCAACCTTTTTCATCTCAAGGCACACATAAACGAATGACTAAAATTCTGCAGCATACACACATGTCGAGTGTTTTTCCTTCCACGACTCGCGTGGAGTAGGGTTCGGTATCTGAAAGAGGAGCCGCACAGCAAATGAGAGAAAAAGACACAAGATAATTTTGCAATATTGGGGGACCAGGCGGCAAGTCCCGAAGGACTTCTTCTCCCTGTGCTCAGGCCTCACCAAGCTTTTATTCATCTGGGATGCACCCATAGCATAGCCCTAGGCAGGTGACCCCCTGCAACAGGCAGACTAGCACATCAGCAAGGATTTACATAATAATAAATGGGGGAGCAGTTTCAGCTACCACTGTCTGGACAAACAGAGTTGGCGCCTAGCTCCGAGCTTTGGGAGGGCTTCAAAGGCACCCAGCCTTCGGGGGGTTCTCTGTCTATGCTTATCAGATAGTGAAGGCAATAAACAGTTTCCCACACACACAAATATGTATTTTTGCCGCTATGACATGAAAATTGTCTATTGTTGTGTTGGCTGTTGTCATTTTGGATTTGACAATCTAAGGGAGAAGAGGTAAGTTCCCCTAACTAAATACTCAGGTTTTGCCTGTTTTAAAAATTGTTGTGGCACACTGGTGTGCCTCTCACAGCACAGTGGTGCCACAGAAAATCAGTTGAAAATCACTGGTTTATGACATTGTAACGCCTGCTCCACTTCTTCCAGAACAAAGGAGGCAATTTGTCTTTTGTTTTTGTTTTGTAAAGTGCTGTATAATTTTGTTTCAATAACTTGCCTTTCTGTTGATGCTGGAGACTCACCAACATATTCTTCTTATATCCTCCAATTTTAAATATTGATTCTTATTTAACTTTCTTTGAATTTATTGGGGTGGCACTGGTTAACATGTTTCAGGTGCACAATTCTACAACACATCATCTGTACACTGTCCTGTGTGTTGACCACCTCAAGTCAAGTCTCTGTCCATCACCATTTTCCCCTCCCCCACAATCACTACACTGCTGCCTGGGTCCAGGAGTTTTCTCTCTTTTCTTTCCTTTTGCTCACAATAGATTACAACATAATCCCTCCACCTACTTGCCCACCCCCACTTCTGCCAGCTGCCAGCTTGCTCTCTATCTATGAGTCTGTCTCATTGTGTTTGTTAGTTGTTAGAACTGGGCTTCTGCCTCCGATGGTCTATTGTATGTTGTCTCGCATCATATTTTGCCCAAGGTGTCTGGAAGCTGTTCTCCCTCCAGCTTTCATGGGCACCGGGTATTACTTCTTGCCTGAGATCTGAGTAGGTAAACCAAAGACCAGTCTTTCAGGCAGCTCCCACACAGGCTACAATGTTGAAATAGGTCTGTTTACTCCTTCTGATTTGTTAGATGGATGGGGAACTGGGTTGACACCTCCTCTGCACCAAGGCTATGCCACTCAGGGGAGGGTGTGAACAAAGGTAAACAAAGTGTCATAGAATTTCCTGCCATCCTAGCTAATAAAAGACAAAAAGGGTAATTAACCGTACCTCCGCTATGCTTCCCATTGGCTAATCAGCAAGATAAGCAAATTAACTGCCAACAAAGATGGCGGTCGGCAGCCACGCAGCTGAAGCGAGCAGGAGGCTTGCTTGCTCCAGTGATGGAGGAAGCCAAGGTTCCCGGCCTGCCGTGGCCTGCTCTAAGCTCCGAAAGCAACAGCTCCAAAAGCAACAAAGTTTCAATTATAGAAGCCAAACAAACCCTAGATACCTGCTTTCAGCCAGCCGCGGCCTCAGAGATGGGAGCACCAGTGACGGCAACAGTTTCAATTATAGAAGGTAAATAAATCCCAGAATTAAAAAAAAAAGAAAAAAGATAAAAAGGTGAGGCTGGGAGCTTCAGTTGCCAGCCAGTCTGAAAACGGCCCTCAGCCCCTCACCCAGACTGGCCAGACACCCCAGTGGGGACCCCCACCCTGAAGGGGGTGTGACCAGCTACAAACAGCCATCAGTCCCTCACCCCAGCTGGCCAGGCACCCAAGCAGGACCCCCACCCTGATCTGGGATACCCTTCAGAGCAAACCAGCTGGCCCCCACCCATGCACCAGGCCTCTATTCTATATAGTAAAAGGGTACTATGCAAACTGACCCTAACAGCAGAAAGACTAGGAATGACTGGTCACTATGATACACACTGACCACCAGGGGGCAGACGCTCAATGCAGGAGCTGCCCTCTGGTAATCAGTGCGCTCCCACATGAGGGAGCTCTGCTCAGCCACAAGCCAGGCTGACGGCTGCCAGTACAGCGGTGGTGGTGGGAGCCTCTCCCACCTCCTCAGCAGCGCTAAGGATGTCCGACTGCAGCTTAGGTCTGCTCCCCGCTGGCAAGTGGACATCTCCCGAGGGCTGCTGGGCTGCCAGAGGGATGTCTGATTGCCAGCTTAGGCCCAATCTGCTGGGGAGCAGGCCTAGGCCAGCAGGTGGTCATCCCCCAAGGGGTCCCAGACTGCAAGAGGGCACAGGCCGGGCTGAGGGGACCCCCCCCCCCACCCCCGCCGAGTGCACAAATTTTTGTGCACCCGGCCTCTAGTTTTACATATGGCTTTTCTGGATTGGATGTGTGCTTGCTTCCTGTACACCTTTGAATGGTTTCCAGACCTCCCTCAGAGATCAAGAACCTGGAACTTCCTAGTCTGCCAGTTTTCTAATATCCCCAAATCAATCACTTTTTTAAAAAAATTGAGGAGATAATTAAAAATATGTCATGTTCGCAGACATGAGACCTAGATGGCTTACAATCTGTTCTCAGGAAAAATAGAAGACACAAATATTTTCTAGGTAAATTTGTGGTGTTTGAAGGGTAGAAAGAAAAGAATACTACCCAATTTATTTATTATATCTATAATAAATTTAATACACAATTATGCAATAACACTATAAAAATATTACAAGCAGATATTGGTAACATATAAGCAAAAATCCATAATAAATATTATTCAGCCATATGATACTTAAAAAAAAATCTGTCATAGTAAATTAAGGTTTATAGCAAGTAGTTTTAGTGTTGGAATTTCTTTTAAAAAGTTTTTATTTCACAAATCTTAACTGTTGCTTCAATTTCCACAATTGTATACACCTGTATAATTACCACCATAAGAACAACCAGATATTCTCATTGCCCCACAGCATTCTCTAATCCCATTCCTATTCATTCACCCACTTTTCTCCTAATAAATTAATATGCATATTTTATATGATAATAGTTTATATTATTATATAAATGTCATTCTTTTATATTATATGAATAATTAACTTCTATGTTATATAATATAAATAATATCAATATGTATAATACATTATTAATATACTAGAGGCCCGGTGCACGAAATTTGTGCACTGGTGGGGGGGGATGTCCCTCAGCCCAGCCTGCACCCTCTCTAATCTGGGACCCCTCGGGGGATGTCCAACTGCCAGTTTAGGCAGACATTCCTCTCACAATCTGGGACTGCTGGCTCCCAACCACTCACCTGCCTACCTGATTGCCCCTAACCCAGCCGTGGGCAAACTACGGCCCGCGGGCTGGATCCGGCCTGTTTGAAATGAATAAAACTAAAAAAAAAAAGACCATACCCTTTTATGTAATGATGTTTACTTTGAATTTATATTAGTTCACACAAACGCTCCATCCATGCTTTTGTTCCAGCCCTCCAGTCCAGTTTAAGAACCCATTGTGGCCCTCGAGTCAAAAAGTTTGCCCACCCCAGCCCTAACCGTTTCTGCCTGCCTGCCTGATCACCCCCTAACCACTCCCATGCCAGCCTGATCGACACCTAACTGCTCCCCTGCTGGCCTGATCGCCCACAACTGCCCTCCCCTGCCAGCCATCTTGTGGCTGTGGGCACCACCATCTTTGCAATGGCATGAGGGTCAATTAGCATATTCCCTCTTTATTAGATAGGATGTGTGTGTATGTGTATATATGTTATTGACATTTTAATTAAGATGATTATGAATCAAGTTGATTATGAACATCCTTGTACCAATATTTTTGTGCACAAATGTTCACATTTGTCTTGGGTAAATACCTACAGATAAAAGTGGTGCATCATAGAAAGGTTGCCTCAACCACATATGAGTCTCCCACGTGCAACAGTCTTGTAAGTATTTAAAGTCATTAGTATTTTTTAAAATGAAATATTCTATCGCTTGGGGAAGAGTAGTATGCACTTCCCAATGATTAATGTTCTTGAACATATTTTTATTTACTTTCTGGCCATCCACATACATGTCTTCCTTTTCCTCTGCCCATTCTTTGAGTTTTTTATACTTTTACTGTTGGTTATAAAAATTCTTTGTACAATTTAGATGGGAATTTTTTCAGATATATGTAAATACTCTTTCCTTAGTCTATGAATTGTCTATTTATTTTATGGGGTCTTTTTAAATTTAAATTTTTATACATTATGTTTCTTATTTTTTTATTTGGTGATTAGATTTTTGCTGTTCTGTCTAGAAAATCTTCTATCTCAATTTTGTGATTTACCTTTTAGAGAGCCTTTTTAACATCTATATTTAGATATATAGTCCATTTTGAAATAATTTTTGAATATGGAATTTGTTTAGGTTCAAAGTTTACTTATTTTTATTATAACCACCTTTTTATATGGCATTGAGTTGGAGCTTCAGAGTCCCTTTTAATATAATGCATTATACTTACAGATTATCTGAAAGAAGCACACAGGGTAGAAAAATGTGTTTGCCAAAAGTTAATTCCACTTTTATAATATCAAAAATGTAAAAGTCCTCTTAACAAAGTAAGAATAAAAGTAAACATTTTAAAATAAATAAACACATATATGTATGTATATATATATATACTAGGGGCCCGGTGCACAAAATTTGTGCACTGGGTGTGGGGGCGGGGGGAGGGGGAGAGTGTCCCTCAGCCCAGCCTGCCCCCTCTCACATACTGGGAGCCCTCAGGCGTTGACCCCCATCACCCTCCGATCGCCTGATCGGCTCCTTGCCCAGGCCTGACGCCTCCGCCAGAGGTGTCAGGCTTGGACAGGGGACCCCCATCTCCCCCCGATCACTGGCTCTGGCCCCCGCCCAGGCCTGAGGCCTCTGGCCCAGGAATCATGCCTGGGCAGGGGACCCCCATCTCCCTCTGATCGCTTGCTCCACCCCCCGCCCAAGCCTGACGCCTCTGACCCAGGGCCGCCTTTGCCCTGCCCCCCAGCTCTTAGCTCCCCCCTGGGTTTCCGATCACTGTCAGTGGCAGGGGGCTTCTTCCTGCTTTCCCTTTCGCCTCCCTGCATTGTGCCTACATATGCAAATTAGCCGCCATCTTGTTGGCAGTTAACTGCCAATCTTAGTTGGCAGTTATTTGCATATAGCCCTGATTAGCCAATGAAAACGGTATCGCCGTACGCCAATTACCATTTTTCTCTTTTATTAGTGTAGATATATATAACATGCACGTGCATGATATGTAATATAAACATATGCAATTTGGAGGTTTTAATAATCTTCAATTAATTCCAAATATCAGTTAAATCAGGGTCAAGACGATTATTTAATTTTTTAAAAAATGTTTACATTGTAATGAGGCACTGAGTAATGTAATAAGACAAAAAAAAATATGACGTACAATATTTAGAAATTTTTTTTTAAACCTGTTATTTAAAAAACATATGATTACCTACGTAGCAAATGCAATAAAATCTATCAGACATTTTTTTAATGTGACAAGATCATCCTGAAATTAAGATCAATATTACTTTATACCTTAGAATCCCTATTTATCAATTTATTAACAGACAGTTTAAAAATATGTATTTAAATATGTTTTATTTCAATGATAGCAGTGGATATGCATTTCATTATAACACGTGGAGACCAAGATACATGCATTAGAATGCTCACACAATATATTTAAGCATCGTTTGAGGAAACAACCAAACATTTTATTAACATAAGAATTGATAAACACACATTTTGGTAGAAATTTATAAAATAAAATTTCAAAATTATGCAGCTGTAAAACAGAAGGATCTCTTACCCTTTGAGACAGCATGGAGGGACCTAGAGAGTATCATGCTAAGCGAAATAAGCCAGTCAGAGGAAGACAAGTATCACATGATCTCACTCATATGTAGAATCTAATGAACAAAATAAACTGATGAACAAAATAGATCCAAAGACATAGAAGCATGGAACAGACTGACGAACCTCAGAGGGAAGGTGAGGGAGGGGAGGTAGGTGGGGAGCTTATATGCATAGCCCATGGACACAGACAGTAGTGTGGTGAAGGCCTGGAAGGGACGGATGCAGGGGGGAGGAGGTCAGTGGGGCAATACTTTCAACAATAAAGATAAATTAAAATAAAGACTTGAATAATGCGCAGCTACATCTCTCAAAATATGACTACATTAAAATTGTTGTATATAAGTACAGGCTTAGTAACCAAAAGCACGATATGTAATTTATTAAAATACTAGAGGCCCAGGCCCGCTCTCCCGGCGCCGCCGTGGTCCCTGCTGCGGCGCTGGCAGCGGCGAGGGCCACGATGACAGACTACGGCGAGGAGCAGCGCAACGAGCTGGAGGCTCTGGAGTCCATCTACCCCGACTCCTTCACAGTATTATCAGAAAACCCTCCTAGTGTCACCACTACTGTGACATCCGAGGCTGGAGAAAATGATGAAACTGTACAGACTACCCTCAAGTTTACATACAGTGAGAAATACCCAGATGAAGCCCCCCTTTATGAAATATTCTCCCAGGAAAATCTAGAAGATAATGATGTCACAAGCATCTTAAAATTATTAGCATTACAGGCAGAAGAAAACCTTGGTATGGTGATGATCTTTACTTTGGTAACAGCTGTCCAAGAAAAATTAAATGAAATAGTGGATCAAATAAAAACTAGAAGAGAAGAAGAAAAAAAACAAAAAGAAAAAGAAGCAGAAGAAGCCGAAAAGCAATTTTTTTATGGCACTCCTGTTACAATTGAGAATTTCTTAAGTTGGAAAGCCAAGTTTGATGCAGAACTCTTGGAAATTAAAAAGAAACAAATGAAAGAAGAAGAACAAGCAGGAAAAAATAAATTAAGTGGGAAACAGCTATTTGAAACAGATCATAATCTTGACACATCTGATATCCAGTTCTTGGAGGATGCTGGAAACAATGTGGAAGTAGATGAGTCTTTGTTCCAGGAAATGGATGACTTGGAGCTGGAGGATGACGAGGACGATCCAGACTACAATCCTGCTGACCCAGAGAGCGACTTGACCGATTGATGGACCATCCCCATCTGCCGAGGCTTGACTGCCACAGCATCTGTGGTTATGCCGAGAGGGTGTTGATTTTCCTTCCTTTTTTTCTAAGAAAAAAACAATTTTCAGGAGAATATTCTTTTGAAAGCTTTCATCAATGAACTAATAAGCTGACCTTAAAATTTCAAAAAACAAAAAAAATACTAGAGGCCCAGTGTACAAAAATTTGTGCACTTGGTGGGGTCCCTCAGCCCGGCCTGTGCCCTCTCGCAGTCTGGGACTCCTTGGGGGATGTCCACCTGCTGGTTTAGGCCCGATCCCCTAGAGCGGGCCTAAGCTGGCAGTCAGACATCCCTCTGGCAGCCCAGGAGCCCTCAGGGGATGTCCACTTGCCAGCGGGGAGCAGGCCTAAGCTGCAGTTGGACATCCTTAGCACTGCTGAGGAAGCAGGAGAGGCTCCCACCACCACCGCTATACTGGCAGCCATCAGCCTGGTTTGTGGGAGCCCACTGATCACCAGGGGGCAGCTCCTGCATTGAGCATCTGCCCCCTGGTGGTCAGTGTGTGTCATAGTGACCAGTCATTCCCAGTTGTTCTGATGTTAGGGTCAATTTGTGTATTATCCTTTTATTATATAGGATAGAGGCCTGGTGCATGGGTGGGGGTCAACTGGTTTGCCCTGAAGGGTGTCCTGGTTCAGGGTGGGGGTCCCGCTGGGGTGTCTGGCCAGCCTGGGTGAGGGCTGTTGGCAGGCTGGCCAAGCCCCCAGCAGGGACCCTCACCCCATGGGGATGTGGCCAGCCTGGGTGAGGGGCTGAGGGCCGTTTTCAGGCTGCCCACAGCCCCTTCAGGGTGGGGGGGGGGGTCCCACTGGGGTGCCCAGCCAGCCTGGATGAGGGGCTAATGGCTGTTGTCAGGCTGGCCATGCCCCCCAGTGACCCAAGCTCCCAGCCTCTCCTTTTTTCCTTTCTTTTTTTTGGAAGCAGGTATCTGGAATTTATTTATCTTCTATTATTGAAACTTTGTAGCCTTGAGCAGAGCCCAGGTCTGGCTGGAAGCAGGTATCTGGGATTTATTTATCTTCTATAATTGAAATTTTTTAGCCTTGAGAGGAGTCCAGGGCCGGCCAGGGCAGGCAGGAAGCTTGGCTTCCTCCATTGCTGGGGTCAACCCAAGCCTCTTATTAGCTCCAGCTCCGTGGCCGCCGCCATCTTAGTTGGGTTAATTTTCATACTCACTCCTGATTGGCTGGTGGGAGTAGTGGAGCATAGCGAAGTGGCGGAGTGATGGTTAATTTGCACGTTTCTCTTTTATTAGTATAGATTAAAGTATTTCAAGCAATAGTAAGAATCTTCGTGGTTTTATACATTTTAGCCAAAAATGGAACCATGTATTTTCCCCCCTCTATTGGGTTAGTGAGAAAACTAAACAGAAAGGTTTTTAGTAACAGAATTCGTGACCTAAACTCCACAACCTCTTCTTCAGCATAGGAGGTGACCCACCCTGGGAACATCATAGGTGCTGGGAGGCTGATGGAGGGAAGGCTGCAGTTCCTACTTTAAAATTTGATTCATGATGACAACTGCCAGTTCGTGACAGAAATGATGTTTTACTTACACATCTCAGATCACTGGAGCAAACATCAAACTGGCTGAAGAGCTAACATTTATAGAGGACTAAGGAAGAAAGAGAGTTTCACTCTCGTCAGTATATTTGAAACACTTCAACTATAACAGACATTTGCTTATTTTGTCATTCTAAATTTGAATCATATACTTGTATCTATTTATAAGATGGATAAGAGGTTATAAAATTGAGGATAATTATCTCGTTGGATCCTTAGTAGTCTTTAAGATTATCCAAAAAATTGCCAAAACCGGTTTGGCTCAGTGGATAGAGCGTCGGCCTGCGGACTGAAAGGTCCCAGGTTCGATTCCAGTCAAGGGCATGTACCTGTGTTGCGGGCATATCCCCAGTGGGAGATGTGCAGGAGGCAGCTGATCGATGTTTCTCTCTCATCGATGTTTCTAACTCTCTATCTCTCTACCTTCTTCTCCGTAAAAAATCAATAAAATATATTTAGAAAAACAACAACAACAAAGATTATCCAAAATAAATCTCTCTTCATGAATACATAATGTCCTATTATAAAATGAGAGATGAAATTCACTCTATCAGCATATATGTAAGAGGACGGTTTTTTATCATATTCTCTTTATATGTGTATATATACACAAGATTTATTACAATGAGTGATATACTAATTACATTTTGAAGTGAAAATTTGTACTTTACTTAAAAACAGTAAATCAGTCTATTTTTTTTAATTTGTGAGTTTGAATTAACCCATTTTGGCTTCATGCCTTTACATGCAGACAGCAGGAAACAGTGTTTTGCTGTTAAAACGTGTGATATAATTGATAGCCACTGTATACCAAACACAGGCTGTCTACAGCTGCTCTGGTTTACAGTTCAGAGAGAGGACACTTTACTGCCCAGACTCATTTCTCTGCCAAGTGTTGCCATGACAACCACACTTTAAGTTTGCTAATAAATGAACTTTACAGATCCCAGAGAATTTCCCTTAATTCCTATAATAGGTTAAGGGTCCAATTAACTAGTTTCCAGAGGGAAAGATACAGTTTTAACTCATGCTAATTGGGAAGCTATTCAACAAGTTTCTGTGGGTGCTCAATTTAGCTAACTCATTAAAAGTTTTTGCAATAATCCCAGAAGCCTCATGTAATGAGCCCCTGAGCACTGCTCATCCAATTAAGATATTTCCCTTCCATGCTTGGAGCACACAGTTGCCTATGGCTAGTGTTTTGTTGTTTTCGTTAGTGAACACTCTAACCCCACAGATGTAAAAGAAAAACAGTGATTCAAAGATTCTTAGCAATTGACTAGGCTTCCAGGCTGTTAGAGATGTCCCTCAATTTCTATTTACCAATTTCATTAAAACTATATTGGGTAACAGAAAACGCCACATCTCTCTCAACACATTTTAGAACATATATAAATGTAAGTATAGATATGAAAGGGATTGCACAGTAGTTCCAACAAACCCAACATTGATTAAGAGGGATTATGTAGCAAACTTTCAAATTCAGAACATTGAGATGTTATTTCTAGTCTCCCTTTGCTTCCTTTGTTGTTGTTGACAGTATTAAAGATGTCCTACATTTCCCCACCTTTGCCCGCTCCACCAGCCCCTACCCCAGGCCTTCACAGCAATATTGTTTGTGTCCATGAGCAATGCATATATCCATAAAAATTATTTGGTTAATCTTTTCCCGACCCTCCCCCCTTCCCTCTGAGATTCACCTGTTTCATGCTTCCATGCCTCTGGATCTATTGTTTGTCAGTTTATTTTGTTCATTAGATTCCACATATAAGTGAGATCATGTGATACTTGTTTTTCTCTGACTGACTTACTAAATTGAGCATAATAATCTCTAGGCCCCTCCATGCTGTCTCAAAGGGTAAAAGATCCTTCTTTTTTTATAGCTGCATAGTATTCCATTGTGTAAATGTATCACAGCTTTTTTATTCATTCATCTATTGATGGGCACTTGGGCTGTTTCCAGATCTTAGCTATTGTAAATTACGCTGCTATGAACATAGGGGTGCATACATTCTTTCTGATTGGTGTTCTTAAATTCTTAGGATATATTCCTAGAAGTGGGATCACTGGGCCATATGGCAGTTCCATTTTAAATTTTTTGAGGAAACTCCACACTGGTTTCCATAGTGGCTGCACCAGTCTGCATACCCACCAGCAGTGCACTAGGATTCATTTTCCTCCACAGCCTCATCAGCACTTGATGTTTGTTGAACTATTGATGGTAGTCATTCTGACAGGTGTGAGGTGAACCTCATTGTCATTTTAATGTGCATCTCTCTGATGATTAGAGACACTGGGCATTTTTTCAGATGTCTCTTGGCCATCTGTATGTCCACTTTGGAGAAGTATCTATTTAGGTCCTTTGCCCATTTTTACTTAGATTGTTTGTCTTCCTTTTGTTGAATTGTATGAGTTCTTTATATATTTTGGAGATTAACCCCTTACCAGATGCACCATTGGCAAATATGTTCTCCCATACAGTGAGTTACCTTTTCATTTTGATGATGGCTTCTTTTGCTGTCCTGAAACTTTTTATTTTGATGTAGTCCCATCCTATATAATAAAAGCCTAATATGCTAAGTGTCCGGTTATCCATTCATCCATTCAGCCAATCAAAGCATAATGTGCTAGTGATATGCTAAGGCCACTCAACCACTCGCTATGACATTCACTGACCACTAGGGGGCAGACAGTCGACCGGTCGACCAGTCACTATGATGTGCACTGATTACCAGGGGGCAGATGCTCCGACCAGTAGCTTAGCTTGCTGCTGGGGTCCAGCCAATCAGGACTGAGCAAGACTGGCTGGACATGCCCTGGAGCCCTCCCACCATCCCTCCTTGGTTGGCCAACCACCAGTGTCCCTCCCTGGCCCTGATTGTGTGGATCGTGCACCAGTGGGGTCCCTCGGCCTGCCCTGCGCCCTCTCGCAATCTGGGACCCCCCTTGGGGGATGTCAGAGAGCTGGTTTCAGCCCAATCCCACAGGCCAGGCAGAGGGACCCCACTGGTGCACGAATTCATGCACTGGGCCTCTAGTTAGTTTATATTATCCATTGTTTCTCCTGCCCTAGGAGATATATCAGTGAGAATTCTGCTATGTGAGATGTTTGAGATTTAGCTGTCTGTTTTCTTCTAAGATTTTTATGGTTTCACAATTTACATTTAAGTCTGTTATCCATTTTGAGTTTATTCTTGTTTATTGTGTAAGTTGATGATCTAGTTTCATTTTTTCACATGTACCTGTCTAATTTTCCCAGTACTATTTATTGAAGAGACTGTCTTTACTCCAGTATATGTTCTTGCCTCCTTTGTCAAATATTAATTAATCATAGTGATGTGGGTCAGTTTCTGGGGTTTCTGTTCTGCTCCATTGATCTATATACCTGTTCTTGTGCCAATACCATGCTGGTTTGATTACAGTGGCTTTGTAGTATAATTTGATATCCAGTATTGTGGCTCTCCTTCTTTATTCTTCTTTCTCAACATTGTTGTGGCTATTTGGGGTCTTTTTTGGTTCCATACAAATTTTTGGAGTATTTGTTCTAGATCTGTGAAATATGCCACTGGTATTTTAGTAGGCATTGTGTTGAATCTATAGATTGTTCTGGATATTATGGAAATTTTATTGATGTTAATTCTACCAATTTATCAACATGATATATATTTCCACTTGTTTGTACTTTTCTATTTCCTTTTTCAATGTCCTGTAGTTTTCCAGGTACAGGTCTTTTACCTCCTTGGTTAAGTTTATGCCTAGATATCTTAATTTTTTGTTGCTGAAATGGAAAATGAGATTATTATTTTAGTTTCTCTTTCTGAGAGTTCATTTTTGTTGTATACAAATGCCATCGATTTCTGGATGTTAATTTTGTATCTTGCTACTTTGCTGAATTCATTTATTAAATCTGGGAGATTTTTGTGGAGTCTTTAGGTTTGTCTATGTACAATATAATGTCATCTGTGAATAATGACTGTTTTACTTCCTCCTCTCAAATTTGTATGCCTTTTTTTTTCTTGTCTTATCACTGTGGCTATGATTTCCTGTCCTACATTGCACAAAAATGGAGAAAGCATGTCTTGCACCTGTTCTTACAGATACACTTTTAATTTTTGCACATTGAGTATGATGTTGGCTGTAGGTTTGTCATATATGGCCTTTATTATGTTGAGGTATGATCCTTTTATTCCCACTTGGCTGAGAAATTTTATTAAACATGGGTGCTGAATTTTGTCAAATGATCTTTCTACAGCTATTTATATGATCACATGATTTTTATGCTTCATTTTGTTTATGTTATGTATCACATTTATTGATTTTCTAATGTACCAGTTTCACATCCCCAAAATAAATCACACTTGGTAATGGTTTATAATTTTTAAATGTATTGCTGAATCCAATTTGCAAATATTTTGTTGAGGACTTTAGCATCTATGTTCATCAGGGTTATTGGCCTGTAATTTTATTTCTTTGTAGTGTCTTTGTCTGGTTTTGGAATTAGGATAATGCTGGTCTCATAAAAAGAGCTTGGAAGTATTCCTTCCTCTTGAATTTTTTGGAATAGTTTGTGGAGGATAGGTGTTAGTTCTTCTTTGAGTGCTTGGTAGAATTTGCCCGTGAAGCCAGGTGGACTAAGACATTCATTTTCTAGGAGTTTTTTTAATTGTTTCATTTTCATCAGCTGTTATCAGCCTATTCTGGTTTTCTGATTCTTCCTGATTCAGTTTTGTAAGATTGTTGTTGTTTTTTAGGAATTTGTCCGTTTTGTCCAGGTTGTCCAGCTTGTTGGCATATAGTTGTTCATAGTATTTTCTTACAATCCTTTAAATTTTATGCCAGTTGTTATTTCACCTCTTTCATTTCTGATTTTATTTATTTGAGTCCTGTCTCTTTGTTTCTTGATGAGTTTGGCTAACGGTTCATCTATTTTGTTTATATTTTCAAAGAACCAGCTCATTGGTTTCATTGACCTTTAGTTTTCTTATTCTCCATCTCATTCATTTCTACTCTAATATTTACTATTTCTTTCCTTCTACTCACTCTGGGCTTTTCTTGTTATTCTCTTTCTAATTCTTTTGTTGTAGGGTTAGAATGTTTATTTGAGTTTCTTCTTGTTTCTTGAGGTAGGCCTATAATGCTATGAAGCTCCCTCTCAAGTCTGCTTTCACTGTGTCCCATAGATTTTTGTGTTGTGTGTTCGTTTTCATTTGTTTCCAGGAAGTGTTTTATTTCTTCCTTGATCTCATTGATAATGAATTCATTGTTTAATAACATCCTACTTAGCCTCTATGTGTTTAAATGCCTTTGACTGTTTTTATTTTAGTTGATTTCTATTTTCATGCCATTTTGATCCGAGAAGATGCCTGCTGTGATTTCATCTTCTTGAATTTGTTAAGGCTTATTTTGTGTCTTAACATATGGTCTATCTTTGCAAATGTTCTTTGTGCACTTGAGAAAAATGTATGTTTTGCAACTTTGGGATGAGATGTTATGTAAATATCAATTAAATCCATTTGACTCATCTAGTCATTTAAGGTCGCTGTTTCCTTGTTGATTTTGTGTCTGAAAGATCTATCCAGTGATGTCAGTGGGGCATTAAAGTTCCCAACTATGACTGTACTACTGTAAATCTCTCCCTTAAAGTCCATCAAGAGTATTTTTTTTAGTTAGGTGCTCCTATATTGGGTGCATATATGTTAACAAGGATTATATTTTCTTGTTGTGTTGATCCCTTTAGTATTAGGTAGTGACCCGCTTTATCTCTTTTATGGCCTTTGATTTGAAGTCTATTTTTATGAGATATGTGTATTGCTACCCCAGCTTTTTCCTATTTGCATGAAAGTTTTTTTTTCCATCACTCACTTTCAGTCTGTGTGAATCTTTTCTTCTGAGGTGGGTCTCCTGTAGACAGCAATACACGGTCAAGTTTTCTTATCCTTTAAGCTACCTGGTGTCGTGTGATTGGAACATTTAGTTCATTTATATTTGAGGTTATAATTTATAGGTATGTATTTTTGCCATTTTTAAATACACTTCTTCCTGTCTTTCTCATTTTCTTCTTTTTGAAGCAGTTCCTTTAACATTTCTTGTAGTGCTGGTTTGGTGGTGATAAACTCTTTTAAGCATTCTTTGTGTGTGTGTCTATGAACCTCTTTTTTTCACCTTCAATTTTGAATAATAGCCTTGCTTAGATTCAGCCCCTTGCTTTTCTTTACATTGTATACTTCATACCACTCCCTTCTGACCTGAAGTGTTTCTATGGAGAAATCAGTTGACAGTATAATGGGAGCTTCCTTGTAGGTGACTTTCTGTGTCTCTCTTACTGCCTTTAAGATTATTTCTTTGTCTTGTAGATTTGCCATTTTAATTATGATGTGTCTAGGTGTGGGTCTTTGGGGTTCATCTTGATTGAACCTCAAATCACTTTGTATTTCCTGAATTTGTGTGACTTTTTCCTTCACCATGTTAGGGAAGTTTTATGTCATTATTCCTTCAAACAGGTTCTCTATTCTTCTCCTTCTGGTACATCTATGATGCAGATGTTATTATGTTTCATATTGTCCAAAAGCTCCTTTAAACTATCCTCCTGTTTTAATTTTTTTTCAATTTCTGCTCTGACTGGGTGCATTTTCTACCTCGTGTTGTAATTCACTGATTTGGTCCTCAGTTTCTTCTAATCTTTTGTGCCTCTGCCTTTCCTACCCTCCTCTATGTGGCCTCCACTTTCCATCTTTGGTTATCAGGGTTCCCTCCAGCTAGTCTTCAGTTGATTATTCTGGATGATGTTGTGTGTTTTTTGTTTCTTTGTTTGTTTGTTTTTTGAATTTTAGTTGTATTTCCAGTTTGGTCCTGGGAGTGTGTCTATGTAGTATCCACTTACTCTGCTGCCATTTCTACTCTCTCCAAAATGCATACTTTATCACATAAATTGAAACTTGAAAAAAGAATTGGAGATGAAGAGCTCAATAAAAAAACATCAAGAATAAACTAGTGAGAATAGGAAATAAAGTGGACCAGATGGAGGAAAGAATTAGTGATATCAAAGATAGAAATCTAGAAATTGTTCAGAGGGAAGAAGGGAGAATAATGGGCTTAAAATTCAGCTTAAAATGAAAGAAAGAACTCTGTGAGAATATCTGATTCCATCAGCAAGACCAATATAAGAATAATAGACATACCAGAAGAAGGGATGAGAACTACTCAAACCCATGGAAAGAGATAGGTCTTCAAATCCAAAAATCTAACAAAACACCTAATTACCTCAATCCTAAAAGCATTCTCCAAAGTACAGTGTATTAAAACTGTCAAAAATTAATGACAAAGAAAAAATTTTCAAGGCAGCCAGGGATAAGAAGAAAGTTGCTTATAAAAGAAAGCCCATTAGGTTATCATCATACTTCTTAGCAGAAACTCTACAAGCTAGAAAAGAATGGAATCAGATATTCAAACTACTGAAAGAGAGAAATACCAGCCAAAAATAATATATCCAGTAAAGTTATCCTTTAGATATGAAGGAGAAATAGACTTTTCCAGACTATCACTGGAAGACCTCCATTACAGGAAATATTAACTGGGGTTATTGTACCTGAAACAATGAGTAAAAGGTCATAAAACTACAAGTAAAGATCATCAACAAATTTACAGCATAAACAAGAATAATTTGTGTCAACAAAAGCATAAAAGGGGAGGGGATAAATGTCTTAATTTATAAAAGAGAGAAATAAAAGCGAATGTAGATCCAATGCATTCAAATGAAAAAAGATTACTGTATATAAGAAATTTGATTTTTCATAACCTAATGGTAAGCACACAGAAAAAAATAATGGAGACACATAACTTAAAAAAAGAGAAAATAGCCCCGCTGGTGTGGCTCAGCAGATGAGCATCAACCCAAGAACGGAGAGGTCTCTGGTTTGATCCCAGTTGGGGCACATGCTGGGTTGCAGGCTCGATACCCAATAAGGGGTGTGCAGGAGGCAGCCCATCGATGATGTTCTCTCTATTCCTCCCCATTGCTTTCTCTAAAAAAAATCAATAAAAACATATTTTAAAAAGAGAGAGAGAAGAAAAAAAAACAGAGGAAAGAAGTATGGAATAGCACCAAACAAAAACAAGAGTCAGAAAAACTAAGGAAAAACATTGAGCACAGAGGTACTAGAAAACACAAGAAAATATGGCTACAGGAAATCCTCATGTATCAATAATTACCCTAAGTGTAAATGGACTGAATTCACCAATAAAGAAATAAAGAAAAACCCTAGCCAGGGCAAAAGCATTGGCCCACAGACTGAAGGGTCTCAGGTTCGATTCCAGGATCAATCCATTGCCCTGGTCGGGGCATATGTGGGAGGCAACCAATTGATGGGTCTTTCTCTGTGTCTCCCCCTCCCTTACACTCTCTCTAGATTATCAATGTAAAAATATCCTCAAGTGAGGATTAACAAAAGAAATAAATAGAAGCACAGAGTAGTAGGTTAGATCCAAAAAACAAAGCCAACCATATGCTGCCTATAGTTGACACATCTAAGTTGTAAAGACAAAAAAAGACTCAAAATGAAAGGGTAGGAAATGATTTTTCAAGCAAATACCATCCACAGAAAAGCAGGTGCAGTCATACTTTTATTTGACAAAATACATTTCAAGACAACAAAGATAAGAAAAGACAAAGATAGACACTTTGTAATGATAAATATAACACTACATCAAGAAGAAATACCACTTCTCAATATATATGCACCCAATCACGAAGAACCAAAATATATAAGGCAATTACTAACAGAACTAAAAAGAGAAAAAGGTAAAAACATAATCATAGTTTGGGAACAAAATACTCCATTGACAGCTCTAGATAGAACATCAAAACAGAAAATCAATAAAATACGTCAGCTTTAAATGACACATTAGAGCAAATGGACATAATTGACATTTACAGAGCCTTTCATCTCAGAATATTAAATTACAAATTCTTCTACAGTGCACATGGAGCTTTCTCAAAAATAGACCATATGTTGTGTCACAAACTAACCTTAACAAATTCAAAAAGATTGAAATCATACCAAACATATTCTCTGACTGCAATGCTTTGTAATTCTAAATAAATTGCAAAAAGTAAAGAAAGCCACAAATATGTAGAGATTAAGCAATATACTATTTTAAAGTAACGGGGTAAAAGAAAAAAATAAAAGGTGAGATCAAAAGACATATAAAGACAAAAGAGAATGACAATACAATATATGAAAACATCTGGGATGCAATGAAAACAGTAATAAAAAAGAAGTTTATATCATTACTGGCCTATCTCAAGAAACAAGAGAAATCCCAAAGAAGCAACCTAATATTACAACTTAAAGACCTAAATAAGAACAAAGGCAACCCAAAGTCAGCAGGAAAAGGAAATAAAAATTTGAGCAGAATCGAATAACATAGACAGCAAAAAGACTATACCAAAAAAATTGAAAGATTACTAAAATGGTCAAATCCCTAGCTAGACTCAGGAAGAAAAAAAAGAGAAAAGACTTATAGAAACAAATCAGAAATAAAAGAGAAGTTACCACAAACATCACTGAAATACAAAAGATCATATCAAAATATTATGAAAGACTACATAGCAACAAATTCAATAACCTAGGGGAAATGAACACATTTCTAGAAATATATAACTTTACTAGAATAAATCATGAACTCCTGGAACTCATGAAGAATTGGAAAATCTAATAGACTGATCAACAGTAAGGAAATTAAAACAACCATCAAAAACCTCACACACCCTTCCCCGCAAAAAGTCCAGGATCAGAAGCCACATAGAGTCAGATGAAAATCCAATGTGCTTCTCTGACTGCTTTTTTCCTTATAAAAAAAATAGTATCACCGGAGGCCCAAGATGGCTGCAGAGTAGGTGAAAGTAACACACACTTCCTCTCAGTGTCAAACAGAATTTACAGCTAAAATTTAGAACAATCAACCTGAATAAACAACAGAAGGACATCTGAACAGGAGTATTATCTATACTAATCAAAGGGTAATATGCTAATTAGACCGGGAGACCTTACGGGAGACCTTCCGGACAAAGCCATGGTGGTGGGGTCGAGGCAGAAGCGGTTAGGATTGATCAGGCCAGAAGGGGAGAGCAGTTGGGGGCGAGCAGGCCAGCAGTGGGGGGCAGTAGAGGGCAAGCAGGCAGGCAGTGGAAGGCAGTTGGGGGTGAGCAGGCTGGCAGAGGGGGCAGTTGGGAGCGAGAAGGCCAGTGGGGGGGCAGTTGGGGGCGAGCAGACTGGCAGGCAGAGTATTAGGGGCGATCATGCAGGCAGGCAGGTGAGCGGTTAGGAGTCAGCGGTCCCGGATTGCGAGAGGGATGTCCGACTACCGGTTTAGGCTTGATCCCACAGGGGTCCCAGTTTGGAGAGGGTGCAGGCCGGGCTGAGGGACACCCTCCAATCCCTGCGTTCACAAATTTCATGCACCGGACCTCTAGTATCCAATGATTGAAAAAGGAAGCTACACAGAGACTGGTAAGAAGGGTGGAGAGGCAGAGAGGGCTGATCCTTGCACCCAGAGACAGTGACTGAGAAGCTAGAGAAATATCACAACTGCAACAGTCCCCTCACGGAAAGTGGTGTCTCAGTCCCAAGCCAGGACCCCCAACCCAGCACCAGGGCTGGGAAAAACATCTTCCCAGCATCTGGCAACAAAAATAAGCAGTGACTTCGTCTGCTGGAAAAAGGAGAGAGTCAACTTGAATCCCAGGGGCTTCCTTTAAGGGCTAATACACAGGGGTTTGCTCTTGGGTACTCATCTGGGGCTCTGGTAGAGGGAAGGAGACTCAGGGCATTTGGAAGCCATAAAGAGAAGATCTGGGTGGCATAGCTCTGGAGATCTGGAAGGTAGGCAGCTGAGGTCCTGGTCCTGAGTCAACATCCCACCCGGCCCTCAGGTGCCATCTGTCAGGGTCAAGCATTTCCATTCTTACAGCACCAGCTGGAGAAAGTGCACTAACCCCGTCCTCCAAACACTGGCGACACCACCCTGAAAACTCGAGTCTGGCATAAAAGACTGTTGGCTGCACTCAACAGGGACCTGAGGTGCACTCTTTTTCTGGAGAAACTATAGATGATCATTGAACTAAGTGGCTTTGGAACAAGGGCCAAACTCCTCCCTCCCACAGGTGAGGCAGGTGCCACCCCCACTGGAAGACGCCCTTGCCAGGGTCTCAGGCAGCAGATAGCAGCAGAGTTAGGGTGAGGCATGTACTTGCACTGCTCCTATGGACCTGCACCACCCCCAACAAAGTGCTACCTTGAGTTGCATTCCCAAATTTCTCTGGCACCAGCTTGCCAAATGCAGTTCCACAGGGGGCGGAAGTGCAACTCAGAACTGGGACATTTGGCGCGACCCCCTTGGAGTCTATCATCAGGGTCTCAGGTGGGGCACTGCTGAGCTACAAGAAGGCAAGCAGCTAGCTCCCCTCCTAAGGGCTTAGAGTCCATATCACCCAATTCAAAGGTGGATTTGATTTGCATTCCCAAATCCTGCTGGCCCCATCTGCTAAGCTCATATCCACGGGGACAGGGAGGGATGGGGGGCTCAGAACTGGGACAAAATAATTGCAAACCTCTTGGAGCCTATGGTCAGGGTCTCTGGCAGTGTACTGCAAAGCTGGAAGTAGGCAACCAGATCTCTCCCCTCCAAAGGGCCTGTGACATGCCAGGCTGGGGGTTTCCTTGCTCTGTTCCTCCAAGTCCTGCATGAGGAAAGGGGCAGAGAGCACAGATTGGAGCCAGGAGTTTTAGAATGCAGTTCAGTCGGGGTCTCTGAAGGCCTGACTGCAGAGCTAAGGGAAGAAAGTGTGCAGCTTTCTCCCCTCATGTGGGCCAGTGCCCCAGACTGCCTTGATCTATTTTCAAAAACTCAGCTGGATCCATCCTACTTGGCTCAGTTTTGAGGGGGAAGGTAGGCTCTGCTCAGAGCCCGGACATTCAGAGTGCATCTGCCTCAGAGGCTCCAGTCCAGGGCTTGAGCTACAGCACTAAACGGAGGAGTGCAGCTCACCACCTTCCCATGGTACAGTTGGTGCCACCCCAAAAAGAAGATTTTCTCTATTTGTTTGCCCAATCCCAGTAAACCTGTCCTGTCCTGCTGAGCTTGCTCCTTCAGTGAGGACAGCTGGCTACACCAACCTGAACCTGCAGTGTGCTCCTCCTGATGGAGATAGAGCTGGACACTCTGGCAGAGTCTGAATGGATGGCTCTGGAGAAGGGGCCACATTCTCCCTGTTGAATGCTGGATCACAGTATCCCAAACTAGAAGACCCAATAACCCTGCTTGTCCAACCTGGTCATCCCAAACTATTGGGCCTGAGCTTTGTGGAAAGGTCAGTGGGGCATGGCCAGCTTGGACCCATTCTACAGCCTTTCTGCATAAGACTCTAATGAAAGTCCATGAAAGTCCAGGCAACTTGGAGGGGCAGAGAAGTAGCTATTACATGGATGCTGACCTCAGGGAACTTAGTCTTTTCTTGATCTGCCCCCAGTGCAGAGATCACAGAAGCCAACCTGTCTACACAGATTAACCCCTCCCATGCACACAGACACAAACACATACAGTGACAGTGTAAAAGCTCAAGACAGGTAGTCCAAAACTGGTTACACACAATGTCTCAAAGCAACCTGTACCTGGAACACACCCAAAAGGACCCAGAAACAACACAACTAGTGGTGGGCTTCAGACCACAACAGAGCTTGACCTAACCAGCCACACAAGTGACACACCCAAAGGAATAATCCAGAAGGCAGCAGTCCCTGCTCGAAATGACTCCACCTTGGGGACAGCACCTCCACAATATCTAGTATACAGTCATTGAGGTTTACCTTTATAGTAAACCCAGCAATACAGTTAACTCCACCCACAAAAGGGCCAACAGCTTTTATCAAGATTCAACTACAACAGGGGGTACACATAACACACAGGAAACATTCCTGGAGCAAGGAGCACAGGTGATCTAGACGATTGTGCCACTAAACCTTGCAAGACAAATTGAAATAGCACCTGCAAAGCAGCCTGGACGCGGTGATTGGATTGAGCCTCAGCAAGCCAGCCTGAGGGTCGATCCCACCCATGAATGGGCCAACAGCAATCAAGACCCAATTACAACAGAAGGCCCCACATAACCCACACAGGGACATTCCTAGAGCATCTAACTCAGGGGAAAAAGGAGACTACACCACTGTGTACCAAAGGACACTTACTACATGAGGCCACCCCCATAAAAATCTATCTAATACACAGAAACAAGCACAAAAGACAGCTAAAATGGGGAGCCAAAGAAACAAACCCTAAATGAAAGAAAAGAAAGAACCTCCAGGAAAAAAAAGGCAAATGAAATGAAGGCAAACAATTTATCAGACATAGAGTTCAAAGTAATGGTAAAAAGGGCACTCAAATAACTTAGTGAGAACCATGAGGAACTCAATGAGAACAATAAAGAACTTAGAGGGAACTACAGCTGTATGAAAAAGGGCATAGAAGCCCTGAATAAGAACCAGTCAGAAATGAAGAATACCATATCTGACATCAAGAAACTCAAAATGGATAAAGGACTTAAATGTACGACAGGAAACCATAAAAATTCTAGAAGAATCCAAAGGCAACAAAATCTCAGACATATGCCGAAGCAATTTCTTCACTGATACAGCTCCTAGGGCACTTGAAACTAAAGAGAAAATGAACAAATGGGACTACATCAAAATAAAAAGCTTCTGCACAGCAAAAGAAACCATCAACAAAACAACGAGAAAACCCACTGTGTGGGAAAACATATTTGCCAATGTCATATCTGATAAGGGCCTAATCTCCAAAATTTATAGGGAACTCATACAACTTAACAAAAGGAAGATAAATAATCCAATCAAAAAATGGGCAAAGGACCTAAATAGACACCTTTCAAAAGAGGACATTCAGAAAGCCAAGAGACATATGAAAACATGCTCAAAGTCACTAATCATCCGAGAATGCAAATCAAAACAATAATGAAGTACCATCTCACACCTGTCAGACTGGCTATCATCAACAAATCAGCAAACGACAAGTGCTGGAGAGGATGTGGAGAAAAAGGAACACTTGTGCACTGCTGGTGGGAATGCAGACTGGTGCAGCCACTATGGAAGATAGTATGGAGTTTCCTCAAAAAACTGAAAATGGAACTCCCATTTGACCCTGTGATCCCACTTCTAGGAATATATCCCAAGAAACCAGAAACACCCATCAGAAAGGATATATGCACCCCTATGTTCATAGCAGCACAATTCACCATAGCTAAGATCTGGAAACAGCCTAAGTGCCCATCAGTAGATGAATGGATTAGAAAACTGTGGTACATCTACACGATGGAATACTATGCTGCTCTAAAAAGGAAGGAACTCTTACCATTTGCAACGTCATGGATGGAACTGGAGAGCATTATGCTAAGTGAAATAAGCCAGTCAATGAAGGAAAAATACCACATGATCTCACCCATCATGGATAATAGAGACCACTATAAACTTTTAAACAATAGTAGATACAGAGGCAGAGCTGCCTCAAACAGATTGTCAAACTGCAGCGGGAAGGCCGGGGAGGGTTGGGGGGCAGGAGGTAGGGGGGTAAGAGATCAACTAAAGGACTTGTATGGATGCATATAAGCATAACCAATGGACATAAGACACTGGGGGATAGGGGAGGTTAGGGGAATGTCTAGGGCGAGGGGATAAAATGGACACATATGTAATACCCTTTGTAATACTTTAAGCAATTAAATAAATAAATAAATAAATAAATAAATAAATAAATAAATAGTTTTCTTGGGGGGAAAAAAAAGAATACACTGGAAGGAACTAAAAGTAGGGTGGTAGAAGAAGAGGATTGAATCAGCAATTTGGAAGACAAGAAACAAATTCCAAATCATAGAAGTACAAAAGGAGAAGAAAGTGAGAAGGGATAGAGAAACTGCTTGAAGAAATAATGACTGGAAACCTCCCTAACCGGCTGAAAGAAAAAGACACGCCAGTTCAGTAAGCCCATGGACACAGAAAATATGGAGCTTGAGGTCGGGGAGGAAAAGGGAGACATATGTAATACTTTCAACACTAAAGATTTTTGGAAAACCAGTACAAAAGATCAATGAATCAAAGAGTTGGATCTTTGAAAAGATAAACAAGTTGATGAATCCCTAGCCAGGCTCATCAAGAAACAATGAGAGAGGACCCAAATAAATAAAATCAGAAATGAAAGAGACAATATAATAATGGACAGCACATAAATATAAAAGATTGTAAGAAAATAGTAAGAACAACTATCTGCCAACAAACTGGACAAGCTGGGTGAAATAGACAAATTTCTAGAAACATACAATCTTCAAAAATTTAATCAGAAAGAATCAGAAAACCTGATTAGGCTAATAACAACTGATGAAATTGAAGCAGTAATTAAAAACTACCAGGAAACAAAAATCCTGGATCAGATAAATTTATGGGAGAATTTTACCAAACATTCAAAGTAGAACTAACACCTATACTCCTCAAACTATTCCAAAAAATTCAAAAGGAAGAAGCCCTTTAAAGCTCATTTTACAAAGCCAGCATAATCCTAATTCCAAAACCAAATAAAGACACTACAAAGAAAAAAATTACAGGCTAATATCCCTGAACACAAATGCTAAAATCTTCAACAAAATATTAGAAAATCAAATCCAGCAATATATTATAAAGATTATACACCATGACCAAGTGGGATTTATTCCGAGGACGCAAAGCTGGTACAATATTTGCAAATCGAAAAACACAAATAACATAAAGAAAATGAAAGACAAAAATCATATGATCATATCAATTGATGCAGAAAAAGCATTTGACAAAATCCAACACCATTTTTGATTAAAACTCTCAGCAAAGTGGGTATAGAGGGAACATATATCAACATAATAAAGGCCATATATGACAAACTTATAGCTAACATCATACTCAATGGGAAAAAACTAAAACCATTTCCCCTAAGAACAGGAACAAGACAGGGATGTCTGCTTTCATCAGTCTTATTCAACATAGTAGTGGAAGTCCTAGCCACAGCAATCAGACAAAAATAAGAAAGAAAAGGCATCCAAATTGGAAAGGAGGAAAGAAAACTCTCATTATTTGCAGATGACATATCATTGTACATAGAAAACATTAAAGACTCCACCAAAAAACTAGTAGATTTGATAAGCAAACTTGGCAATGTAGCAGGATACTAAATTAACAGCCAGAAATCAAAGGCATTTTTATACACCAATAATAAATTCTCAGAGAGTGAAACTAACAAACAATCCAGTTTACCATTGCAACAAAAAAATTTAAGATACTTAGGAATAAACTTACCCAAGGAGGTAAACGACATCTATCCTATCTAATAAAAGAGAAACATGGTAATTAGCATACATCCACTACCCTTCCCATTGGCTAATCAGAGAGATATGCAAATTAACTGCCAGCAAAGATGGCGGCCGGCAGCCAGGCAGCTTGAAGCTAACATGAAGCTTGCTTGCTTCAGTGACAGAGGAAACCAACGTTCCCCACCTGCCTTGCCAGCCTCTGAGCTTGCAGTTTGAAACATTGTTACAAATATAGAAGCTAAACAAAACCCCAGAAACCTGCTTTCAGCCCACAGGGATCTCAGAGCTGGAGTTGATACAGTGTTTTGATTATAAAACCCAAACAAACTAGATACCTGCTTTCAGCAGCAGAGGCCTCAGAGCTGGAGCCAGAGCTAAAGCTGGCCCAGAATAAAAAAAAAAAAAAAGAAAAAAAGGAGCAGTTGGGAGCTTCAGTCACCCACCAGCTTGAAAACAGCCCTCAGCCCCTCACCCAGACTGGCCAGGCACCCCAGTGGGGACCCCCACCCTGATCCAGGACACCCTTCAGGGCAAACCAGCTGGCCCCCACCTGTGCACCACGCCTCTATCCTATATAGTAAAAGGGTAATATGCCTCCCAGCACAGGGATCAGCGGAGCCACGAGGCCTCCCGGCACCAGGATCAGTGTGACAGGGGGCAGCGCCCAAACCCCCTGATCACCCTGCGGCTCTGTGTGTGACTGGGGGCAGGGCCACAACCTCCCTATCCGCCCTGCTCTGATCATGACAGGGGAAGGCGCCCCAACCCCCTGATCAGACCTGCTCTGTGCCTGATAGGGGGGAGCTCCCCAACCCCCTGATCACCTTGCGGCTCTGTGTGTGGCAGGGTGTGGCGCCCCAACCCCCTGATCGGCCCTGATCTGTGTGTGACGGGGTAGAGCCATAACCTCCCCATTGGCCCTGCCCTGAGTGTGAGAGTGGCAGCGCCCCAACCCCCTGATCGGCCCTGCTCTGTGGGTGATAGAGGGCGGCGCCCCAACCCCCCCCCCCCACAGGCCCTGCTCTGTGTGTGATGGGGTAGAGCCATAACCTCCCCATCGGCCCTGCCCTGAGTGTGACAGTGGTGGCGCCCCAACCCCCTGATCCGCCCTGCTCTGTGTGTGACAGGGGGCGGTGCCCCAACTCCCCTATTGGCCCTACTCTGTGAATGACAGGGGGGAGCTCCTCAACCACCTGATCGGCTCTGCTCTGTGCATGACTGGGGGGAGCTCCCCAACCCCCTGATGGGCCCTGCTCTGTGCGTGACAGGGTACGGAGCCCCAACCCCCCTGATGGGCCCTGCTCTGTACGTGACAGGGGGTGGCACCACAACCTCCCCATCGACCCTGCCTTGAGTATGACAGGGGCCGGTGCCCCAACTCCCCAATCGGCCCTGCTCTGAGCCTGACCAGGAGCTGCACCTAGGGATTGGTCCTGCCCTCTGCCACCCGAGAGCAGGCCTAAGCCAGCAGGTCATTATCTCCTGAGGGGTCCCAGACTACGAGAGGGCACAGGCCGGGCTGAGGGACCCCCTCTCCCCCCCCCCCCCGAGTGCACAAATTTTTGTGCACTGGGCCTCTAGTATACATATAAAGAGCTAGGGGCCATTGCAACCCCTAGTAGTAGGGGCCGACTACTGAACAGACGACTGAACAGGCTGTGTGGGGCGATCAGGCCAGCAGGGGGGATAGTGAGGGTCAACAAAACAACTGAACAACAGGCGACCAGGCCAGCAGGGGGTGCAGTTGGTGGCAACCAGGCCAGCAGGGGTGACACTGAGGGTTGACCAGGCTGGCAGAAGGGGACAGTGAGGGGGGTATTTGGGGGCAACCAGGCCAGCAGAGAGGGGCAGTGAGGAGCTACCAGACCGGCGGGGGGGGGGGGGGGTTGGAAGTGGCCAGGTCAGCAGGGGGGTACAGTTAAGGGTGATCAGGCCAGCAGATGGGGGCAATGAGGGGCAACCAGGCTGGCAGGGGGGCAGTTGGGAGTGACCAGGCCTGTAGGGGGGGCAGTTAGGGGTGACCAGGCCAGCAGAAGGGGGCAGTTAGGGGCAACCAGGCTGGGGGGGGGGCAGTTGGGGGCGACCAGGTAGGCAGGCAGAGGCAGGTAGGGGTGATCAGGCTGTCAGGGGGGCCAGTAGAGGTGATCAGGCAGGCAGGCAGGCATGTGAGCAGTTTGGAGCCAGCAGTCCTGGATTGTGAGAAGGACATCCGACTGCTGGTTTAGGCCCAATCCCCTGGCCTAAACTGGCAGTCGGACATCCCCCGAGGGGTCCTGGATTGGAGAGGGTGCAGGCTGGGTGAGGGGACCCACCCCTCATGCATGAATTTCATGCACCAGGCCTCTAGTGTACTCAGAAAAGTACAGGACATGGAAAAAAGAGATAGAGGAATATATAAACAAGTGGAAAAATATACCACATTCATGGATTGGTAGAATTAAAATGTCCAGCCCTAACCGGTTTTGCTCAGTGGATAGAGCGTCTGCCTACAGACTGAAAGGTCCCAGGTTCAATTCTGGTCAAGGGCATGTACCTTGGTTGTGAGCACATCCCTAGTGGGAGGTGTGCAGGAGGCAGCTGATTGATGTTTCTCTCTCATCGATGCTTCTAACTCTCTATCCCTCTTCCTTCCTCTCTGTAAAATATCAATAAAATATATTAAAAAAATAAAAAATAAATAAAATGTCCATACTACCCAAGACAATCTGCAGATTCAATGCAATCCCTATTAAATTACCAACAGCATATTTCACAGATCTAGAACAAATACTCCAAAAATTTATATGGAACCAAAAAAAAGCTTTGAATAGCCACAACAATCTTGAGAAAGAAGAACAAAGTTGGAGTAATCACAATACCAGATAAAAAGTTATACTACAAAGCCCCTGTAATCAAAACAGCCTGGTACTGGCACTAGATTAGGCATATAGATCAATGGAACAAAACAGAGACCCCAGAAATCGACCCAAGCCACTTAATATTGACAAAGAACATACAGTAAAGTCAAAACAGTCTCTTCAATAAATGGTGTTGGAAAATTGGACAGATACATGCAAAAAAAATGAAACTAGACCACCAACTTATGCCATACACAAGACTGAACTCAAAATGGATAAAAGACTTAAATGTAGCCGAAACCGGTTTGGCTCAGTGGATAGAGCGTTGGCCTGTGGACTGAAAGGTCCCAGGTTCGATTCCGGTCAAGGGCATGTACCTTGGTTGCGGGCACATCCCCAGTGGGGAGTGTGCAGGAGGCAGCTGGTCAATGTTTCTCTCTCATCAATGTTTCTAACTATCTCTCTCCTTTCCTCTCTGTAAAAACTCAATAAAATACAAAAAAAAAAAAAAGACTTAAATGTAAGTTGCGAAACCATAAAAATCCTAGAATAAACCTTAGGCAGCAAAATCTCAGACATCTCACATAGAATTTTGCTGATACATATCCTAGGCAAAGGAAACTAAGGAGAAAAAAATAAATGGAACTATATCAAAATAAACGCTTCTGCACAGCAAAAGAAATCACCATCAAAATGAAACAGGAGCTTGGCCTGTGGGGGCTCAGTTGTTGAGCGTTGACCTATGAACCAGGAGGTTGGTCAAGGCACATGCACTGCTCGATCCCCAGTGTGGGGCATGCAGGAGGCAGCCAATCAGTGGTTCTCTCTCATTGTTGATGTTTCCATCTCTCTCTCTCTCTCTCTCTCCCTCTCTGAAATCAATAGAAATATTTTTTACAAAAATGGAAAAGGAACCAACTGAATGAGAGAACACATGTGCCAATGATACATCTGATAAGGGGTAATACCCAAAATATATAAATAACTCATACAACTCAGCAAAAGGAAGACAAACAATCCAATTTAAAAATGGGCAAAGGACCTGAGCAGACCCCTAAGAAGACATACAGCTGGCCAAGAGACATCAGAAAAAAATGCTCAATGTCTCTAATCATCAGAGAAATGCACATTAAACCACAATGAGATGTCATCTCACACCTGTCAGAATGGCTATCATCAAAAAATCAATGACCATCAAGTGCTGGCAAGCATGGAGAGAAAGGGAACACTAGTTCCCTGCTGGTGGAAATGCAGGCTGGTGCAGCCACTACAGAAAACAGTATAGAGTTTCCTCAGAAAAATTAAAAATGGAACTGCCATTTGACCCAGTGATCCCACTTCTGGGAATATATCCTAAAAACCCTGAATTACCAATCAGAAAGAACATATGCACCCCTATGTTCATAGCAGTGTTATTTACAATAGCTAAGATTTTGAAACGACCCAAGTGCCCATTAGTAGATGAATGGATAAAAAACTGTGGTACATTTACACAATGGAATACTATGCAGCTGTTGAAAGGAGGGATCTCTTACCCTTTGGGACAGCATGGATGGACCTGGACAATATTATGCTTAGTAAAATAAGCCAATCTGAGAAAAACACATATCACACTATCTCACTTATTTTTGAAATCTAATGAACAAAATGAATTGATCAAATAAATAAAACCTAAAGCATGGAGACATGGAAAAGACTGACATACCCTAGTTGCGGGGGAGGGGGGGAGATGATGAAAATAGATAAGCCAAAGAACTTATATGCATAGCCCATGGACACAGGCAATAGGGTGGTGAAGACCTGGGGGGGGGGGCGGGTAAGGGTTGAGAGGAGGAGGATAAAGGGAGGCTGGATGAAACGGGAGACATCTGTAATACTACCAAAAATAATTATATGTATTTTTTTAAAGCTGTGGTATATTTACACAATGAAATACTACTCAGTCTTAAAAAAAAGAAAAGAAAAGGAAACCTTTCCTTTTCTGACAGCATGGATAGACCTCAAGATTGTTATGCTAAGTAAAATAAGCCAGTCAGAAAAAGACAAATACCATATGATTTCAATTATATGTGTACTCTAAGGAAAATAAGCTGATGAACAAAATCAAAGCAGGCATGGATAGATGGGACAGAACGACAGCTGTCAGAGGGGAGATGGTTTGGGGGACCAGATGAAAGAAGATGAAAGGATTAAGCAAAATAAACCCATATTTATATAACACATAGAAACAAACAACAGGGCCGAAACCGGTTTGGCTCCGTGGATAGAGCGTCGGCCTGCGGACTGAAGGGTCCCGGGTTCGGTTCCGGTCAAGGGCATGTGCCTGGGTTTCGGGCGCATTCCCGGTGGGGAGTGTGCAGGAGGCGGCTGGTCGATGTTTCTCTCTCATCGATGTTTCTGACTCTCTATCTCTCTCCTTTCCTCTCTGTGAAAACTCAATAAAATAAAAAAAAGAAACAAACAACAGGGTGGTGATAGCTGTAGGAAACTGGGGTGGAGGTAAACCAAGGGGGTAAATGGGTACAAAAAGAGACTTTGCTTGGCGCGATGGCCACAAGATGCAATGTGCAGATGATGTTCTATTGAGTTGTACACTTGAAATCTGTATGATTTTGTGAACCAATGTCACCCCAATAAACTCAATAAAAAAAGAATAAAGTTACCATATGTCCCAGAAACCCCTCTTTTGGGTATCCACCCCCCAAAATGAGAACATTTATTCACAAAGTTATATGCACCCCTACATTCATTGCAGCATTATTTATGGTGGCCACACCATGTAAACAACTGATGTGCCCTTCAATAGAGGATTGAGCAAAGAAAATGTGGTACATATATACAATGAGATACAAAGAAAAGATGAAATGCTGCCATTTGTGACAACATGGATGAACCTTGAGAATATCATGCTAAGAGAAATAAGTCAACAGTAAAAGTGAAGAGCCATATTATTTTACTCATATGTGGGATGTAGAACTGAAAGCAACAAATAAACAGGAAAAACAAACAAAAACTCATAGACACAGACAACAATATGGTGATTATCAGAGGAAAGGAAGATAAAGGGGTAGTAATGGATAATGGAGGTCAAATATGGTGATCAAAGATGATTTGGCTTTGGTGGGGGGCACACAATGCAATATGAAGATCATATACCATAGAAATGTACACTTAAACCTATATAATCTTATTAACCAATGACACCCCAATAAATTTAATAGAAAGAAAAAATAATTTAAAAAATATAAGAGTTTTGGGTGCTTTGCAAGTTGAGTGAGACTGGATCTCCGGGCATCACCTGGCTAGGACAAGTTTAATGCAGATTCAGATACGGCATCAGTGCAAGGCCTGGTATCACTAAGCAAGAGTAACAGGACACAACACGGAAATAACTGCAGGTAATGTTTGCTTCCACCACTGGAACAGCCTCCAGCAATGCATGGGCGGAGGCTAGCTGCTGGCTATTAAGAGAGCCTCCAATTGTGGGTGAGTTGGGTGGGATCTCAGGGAGTCAACAGCCTGTGGTAAGTGATGTTCATCAAGTGAATGCAGATTGATATTTTGTCATGTCGGGGGAAGGCTCAATATAGGAAAAATGTTGCCTGAATGTTGGCTGTGTGGGAGGAGGGCTCAACACAGGGACAATGGCAGTTGTCTCTTCAGCCTTTGCCCTCAAGCAATACAACTCAGATTCTCCTTGTATGTCTCTGGCACTATCATGCTGTTGTCTTTCTACCTGAACCCAGGCTGAGTTTCTATGACTAGGTTAGTTTGTGGGTGGGCTCTTTAAGAGGACATCTGGGTTTCCAGCAATACTCCATCTTACCCAGATGGATGAAATTTCTAATTTTCACAGACAGATGTTGTGGGGCTCCTCTTCCCATCACTGGTGCTTTGATCTGGGGAGTCTAATGTGGGGCTGGGATCTCTAGCTTTTTCGGGAGGACCCCCTGCAGCTGAGATATCTTTCCTAATTCTCAACCACCACATGTGGATGTAGGGCCAGTCCATTTCAGCCCTCCTACCAGGCTAGACATAGCTTCCTCTTTATATCCTTAGTTAAAGGCCTTCTCTTTAGCTAGTCTTCCAATGGTTCTCAGGTTCATTTGTTCTAAAATTTAGTTGTAATTTTGATGTGCTCATAGGAGGAGGTAAGTTCACTGTCCACCTAATCTGCCATCCAGATTGAAACCTTAAAAGCTAACAGATGTTAAATGGAGGGAAAAGATAATACATTAAAGTCAGGAATAATTATGATGGAATATAAAAAAGTACATCAACTGCTCAAACATTTAAGTATAATCTTCAAATTGATTTTCCATCCCTTGTTCTCTCTCTCTTCTCCTTCTGGTACCTCTATGATGCAGATGTTGTTACACCTGATGTTGTCCCAGAGGTTTGTTAAATTCTTATTTTTTTCTTTATGCTGTTTCAATTTGTTTTTATTACCTTGTCTTCTAGATTGCTGATGCAATCCTCTGCTTCTTCTAATCTGCTGTTGATTCCTTTTAGTGTATCATTCATTGTAGTTATTGTATTCTTCATTTCTGATTGGTCCCTTTTCATGTGTTCTGTCTCCTTTTGATGGTTTCTATCTCTTTGTTAAAGTTCTCACTGAGTTCATCTCTATTCTTACCGTAAGTTTATTGAGAATATTGAGGTTAGTCACCATTTGTGCCAGGTGTGGGGCTGCCTGATAGGAGTAACAAAGTGATCTTTGTTTGGTCACTGCTTGTGCTGAGCTTGGATGTGCTTGGGAACGTCTATGCTGCAAGCCAAGGTCAGCTGCCACTAGTGCCAGCCTTTGAATCTTTTCATGGGCAACTTGGCTTCATTCATGATTTGTGCTTGGCTTGAGGCTGCCTAGTTGGAGCTACATTAGAGGCCAATTCTGGCTGCTGTTTATGCCAGGTTTGGGATCACCTGATAGAAGGTACTCTGCAAGTTGAGACTGGTCGCCCCTTATGTTGAGCTTGGGGCTACAATGTATGCCAAGGCTGGCCACTACTTGCGTGAAGTTTGTCGATTTTTCACTTATATGGAATTAGTGGGCCTTTGAGAAAGTCTGCAGTGCAAGCCTACAGCAGACAGCACTCGTGTGAGCTTTGCAGACCTTTGAGTGAAACTGCAGTGTGAGATAATGCCGGCTGATTCTGTGGAGGAGCCACTGGAAGAGACTGGGGCTGGGTGAGCAAGTTGGATGGGGGATAAGGGGGCCTCAGAGAATCACCAGGACAGTGCAAATGGTGTTATCCAGGTTAATAGAGAGCACAGATTTGACACACACCTGGGCCAGGCTGACTGGCTAAAAGTAAAGCTCCATAAAGGAACAATGGTGCCTGCCAGTGCTTCTGTCCCCAGAGAGAGTTGCTCCAACCCCTGCCTGTCTTGTCCTAACTCTAAAGTTAGTGAAGTTAGTTCCTCCGCATAGGTCCCTGGTGGTTTTTGAGCTGCTGCCCCTGACCTGATGCTTAAGGTGAGTTTGTGTGCTGGTCCTTTAGGGGCAAAATGTGTGGGTCTCCCATAACCTTTTGTCTCTCTGGGATGTAATCCCTGATGATTTTCAGAGCCAGATGTTATGGTGACTCTTCTTCCTGACACTAGCGCCTGGGTCTGGGGAGCCAGGTGTCAGGCTGGGCCTCCCACTCCTCAGGGGACACCTCCACAGCTGAGCTGGCCCTTCCAGTTTTTAATTGCCACACATGGGTGTCAACCTGCCCTTCCAAGTCTCCACTGCTCCCACCAGGTGATGTGGCTTCTTTTTTATCTTCTTAGTTGTGGGATTTCTGTTCAGCTTGTATTCAAGTGATTCTCAGTGGTGGTTATTCTGTAATTTAGTTGTAATTTTAATAAGATCATTGGAGGCAGAGATCTCAGAGTGTCTCTATTCTGCCATGTTGACCAGAGTCCTAAACATTTTAAGTTTTTATATTGGTTGGTTTTGCTTGAGGAGGTCGAAATCTTAAGTAGTACAATGGTGTGTTGCCCTTCACAGATAAACACCATGCATTAAAATTTTATATGGGAGGAGCCAATTAGGAAGGAAAGAAGTTCTAAAAGGCTCATTAGAGGGACTACCGTATAATGAAAAAAAGTTGAGAAATCCTGGACTAGGGTGGGCTGCACTGGGAGCAAAGTGAGAATGTTGAGGGGACCAGGAGTGGGAGTTAAAGCCTGAGTAAATGGCAGGTCCCATTCAGGGACAGGTGTAGAGAGTTAGGAATTCTGTTCTGTGTGTGGCACTGGAGTGCAGGTGAAGGACAGAGGAGAGTAACTCAATGTGATAGCTCCAGGGTTTAGCTATTAAGTTTAAATTAATTAAAATTAGATAAGATTAAAATTTCAGTTTCCCAGTCTAACTAGCCACATTCCAGTTACCTCAAGAGCCAAGTGGATTGCTTGTATTAGTTTTCTAGGACTGCTGTAACCAATTACCACAGACTGAGTGACTCAAAACAACAGAAATGAATTCTCTCAATGTTCTGGAGGCCAGAATTCTGAAGTCAGGTATTGGCAGGGCCATGCTCCCTCCAGAGGCCCTGGGGGAGAATCTTTTCATTGCCTCTTACATTCCTTTGCTTGTGGCTGCATCACTCCAACCTCTGTCTCCATGGTCTCTTGGCCCCTCCTCTTCTTTGTGTCTTTTCCTTTTTGTGTCTGTTTCAAAACTTCCCTGCTTCTCTCTTACAAAGGTACATGTGACTGCATTTAGGGCCCATCCAGAACTTAATCACATCTTTTGCCATATGAGGTAATATCCACAAGTTCTAAGGATTAGAAGGTGGACACACCTTTGGGGCTACCATTCAACACACTACAGTGCTGTGTCAGCATAAGTATAGAACTTTTTTTTTTCATTGTAGGAAGTTCTTTTGCACAGTGTTGTAGTGCAAGGTATGTACAAAACAGGGGTACGGAGTAAATGTGACAAGCTTAGTGACTGAAAGTATCCTCACCGGGTGATGTGATTATGAATTCCTGACTGGGAAGACCATGCTGGGGGGTCACACCCCAGGCCTATGACTTCCATAATAAAAGGTTCATCTTTGTCTTCAGTAAGCCCTCTCATCGTTCTAGTGAATCCAGGTGAACGCACCTTTGAAATGCCAGTGACCCTCTTTTCCAGATCCCTCAAGGGAGCACATGATCCTGCTGCCTATATTCCACCCTCATTGACTGTAAATATTAAATATTTATCTTTCCATTTTACTTCTATCCAATCATAGAGATATCCCCGCCTTTTTCCCCACTTCCTTAATCTACCAACAATGGGTTTCATGTAATCATCCCTCCTTTGATTCAAAGTGCTTAATAACAACTGCAAAACTAAAATTCTCTGGAGCATTTTCTCAGTCCATTGAGATTTTGCTTTGGGGTATGTCCTCAGTTTGGCTCTACTAAACTCATAAATTTCTCTATAGTTTTGTATGTTCTGACATCAACAAAGGTTATGAACCAAGGGCCAAAACACGGGTTAAATGGTCAAAAATAACTTAGTAGATGGTGATTCTGTCACAAAGAATACGGCAGTATATATAAATGTCAAAGGAGTAGAGTTTTTCAAATTGTGATTTAAAAACACCCATAAGATAAAATTACCCATGTTAATAATTTTAAGTGTACAATATAGCAGTGTAACTGCACATCATGGTGCATTTGATCCCTAAAACGTATAACCATTGAACAATTCTCCTTTTCCCCTCCCCCCAGCCCCTGGAACCACCATTCTACTTTCTGTTTCTGAGTTAGAGTATGTTAAATACCTCATATATGGGGAATCATGCAGTATTTGTATTTTCTAACTAATCTCACTTAGCATAATGCCCTCAAGGGTCATCCATGTTGTTACATATGCCAGGATTTACTTATTTTTAAGGATATATAATATTTCATATATGTATATGTATATGTATATGTACATATGAAATATTATATATATTCTCATTTTGATTGTCAATTCATCCCTCAATAAATATTTAGGTTGCTTCCAAAAAGAAGTAGGGTTTTTGCAGTTGCTGCAATATCCCGGCCTGAAAACAGCAGTGGGAGAACAGGTAGAATTCTGACCCTCGCACTCAGTACATGATGACAGCCCGTTTATATTCCCAGCACAAAATTCACAACTGTGCATGGTGACTGCACAGGCCCCTGACTCTCCAGGTGCTGGATGAGGGGTGTGAGGGTGTTAGAGCATTCTCCCCCCAGATGCAGGAATCACTCAAAGTAGGTGCCTGGGTCACTCACAGAGGCGGTGGCGGTCTGGTCAGAGTCCAGCATGTACGTGCCTTCTCAGAGATGCTGAGGGCAGGTAGGGAAGGGGCTCAGTCCCAGCAAGGCATCTTCAGTGGGGTTTGGTGGGTGAGCATCAGAGAGCCCCCACAAACAGGGACCCCACCTCCTCTGAGCTTCCATTCTCTGAACTGTAGAAATAGCCAGGTAAACTTTCTGCAGTCACATAAGCCCTGCCTGAGGCATCTCATTGGCCAGAACAGGAGGCGGGACCGTTGGGGATGGACCAATAGGGAAGCGCTGGCCCCTGCCTCGTGCGTGCGCAGTGCTTGCGGCCCACTGCAGGACTCGCCGGGCTGGACCATATTGTCGGTTGCACTTTCAGGTACAGGTGTGCACAGCCCAGCCACGCAGCCCGGCCCAGACCACGTGGTCTTCCAGCGCACTAGAGCCTGTGTGAAGGGGCACACAGGCTGCGCCTTCGAGCTCAGGTGCCGTGGGGGCCGAGATCTTCGCCACGCACGTGATCTGAAGGCCGGAAGGGTCGCAGGTGGGAGGCAGCGGGTGGGGAGGGGGCCCGTGACATGGCTGACCGGCCCTGTCTCTCACAGAGAACCGACCCACAGCATGCTCCCCGCCGCTCCTGGACACCTGCTCCTGGCCTGCAGCCTCCTCCTGGCGCCCTTCCTTGCAGGTGAGAGTCCGTGAGGCCACCCGCACCCCACATCCCCGCCTGAATCGCCACCCACACCCTACACCCCCGCATCCGTATCCTGCCCTCACCCTCACTCCCACCCACACCGCACATCCAAATCCTGCCCAGGCATCCTCACCCACACCCAGCATCCTACATTTCTCCCACTTCCCTGCTCCCCCACATCCTGCAACCTCATTCCCGCATTCCTGCTCCCCTTCTGTGCCCAGCCCTCAGAGCCCCACCTCACCTCCAACATAGTTCTGGGAGGACTAGGAATATTGATCAGTTCCAGCCTATTTATTTTTTAAGTACATTTTAATTTTTTTCCTTTTTATTGAATTTATTGGGATGACATTGGTTAACAAAATTACACACGTTTCAGGTGCACAATTCTACAAATGTCATCTGTACACTGTATTGTGTATTTACCATCCCAAATCAAGTCTATGTCCATTACTGTTTATCTCCTTTACTGGAGACCCAGTGCATGAATTGGAGCATGGTGGGGTCCCGCAGCCCTCCCCATGGGGGCCCATGGTGCAGGGCCGGCCAGGGGAAGGGGCCACAGGCAGTTGGCTGGCCAGCCCTGCCCCGGATTGGGGTGTTGGGGCCCGATTGGGGATGGGGCCGGCGGGGGCTCCAGGCATGTCCCGCAAGTCCCTCTCAGTTCCCATCGGCCAGACCCCAGCAGCAAGTTAACCTACTGGTTGGAGCGTCTGCCCCCTGGTGGTCAGTGCAGGTTATAGCGAGCAGTTGAGTGGCCTTAGCATATCATTAGCATATTACTCTTTGATTGGTTGAACGACAAACCAGTTGACCAGACACTTAGCATATTAGGCTTTTATTATATAGGATACCCTCCTCCACCTCTCCCCAATTCCCCTAACCCACAACCCCTGCAGTCCCCACACTGCTGTCCTTCTCCAAGAGTTATCTCTCTTTTTTTTCTGTTTTGATCAATCCCTCCCCCCTCAACACCCTCCCCACACACACACAGCTGTCAGCCTGCTCTCTATGAGTCTGTCTCAGTTTTGCTTGTTAGTTCAGTGTGTTTATTAGATTCCACGTGAGTGAAATCATAGGGTACTTGTCTTTCTCCAACTGGCTTATTTCACTTAGCATAATGCTTTCCAGGTCCATCCATGCTGTCGCAAAGGTAAGATTTCCTTCCTTTTTACAGCCGAGTAGTATTCCATTGTGTAAATGTACCACAACTTTTTTATCCACACATCTACTGATGGACATTTGGGCTACACTTTGGAGGAACATGGCACAGCAAAGGGTTGGCATTTAGAAAATTTTTATTAGAGGGTAGCTTTCAATTTTTCTCCAGGGACCACTTCATATTGGGGGAAGGAAGGAGGAGAGAAGATGTTCACCCCTGAGGAGTGAATCATGGGCCCTGGTTCTCCTTCGTGATGTCCCTGAGGGTTGGGACTGTGGTAACAGCCTGCCCTATCCCTGCTTGCTCACTGGGTACCATGTTCTGCATCTGCTATGGGCAGCACTCATTTCATGAGTGCCACTTAATCATTTTAAATTCCTGGGGTTGTCCAGGGCATCCTGAGGTTTCCTCCCAAGGTGACCTCCTCCATCATCAGGATAGTCCACTCATCCATTGGCCACCAGCTTTAACTGCTTGTGCTCATATCCTTATGCCATCCCCTCTTCCACCAGCCTCTCAATTTTTTATAGGAAGGACTCATCCCGCACTGCTTAGACCAATACAAATAGTTATTCCTTACTAAGAGTTCATTATGGGCTAGTTTAGAATTCCTTATACATATAAGGAAGGTCAGCATAATTTTATATGAAATTCCAGGTCTTTATTGACTTATTTCCTCCTCTGTTTTCTTCACCTAATAAAAGATGACAGAAAATCACTGATTGAATTTTGGAACAGGCCATAGGTAAATGTGGAAGTTTATCTTGAGCTGTCAACCTTCAAGTCCTCCACTCCTTTCTCCAGTTCCTATCTTTCCCATTGCATCATAACTTTCCACCTCCCAAACTTAAAGCCAGCATCACTGAATGTTAACATCATAGCTCATTTTCAAGGAAGGATGGGAAAATCGTAATTTTTTCTCACTGTGAATAACTGAGAGCAATGCTATTAACCTTCCCCTGGTGCTCTGCATTTTCACATAAATCAAAGCTTTTTAAAAAAAGGCCTTTTTCTTCAATAACATATGTAGAGATGTAGGAGAGTTTGTGACAGGTGTTGGCTTGGGAGGACAGGGAGGTCTGTCAGTCTGCACAATGCTCATACTCTAGTAGTTTCCTTTCAGTTCAAGTACCATTTTCTGGGGGCACCCAAGGGTGTGAGGGCTGCCCAAGGGCAACTGTATGGGCAGGGAATGAAGTCCTGTGCCCACACTTAACCAGGTGACCACTTGTTTCCTCAGGAGTGCTCTCCTTTGCTTTTGGTTTGTGGTTATGATTTGTAGTGAAGTTTGCTTAAGTACTTTTCTATAATATGCCTTTTTTTCAGTTTTATTGAGATACTAGTGGCCCAGTGCACGAAATTTGTGCACATTAAAAAGGAATTAATTAGAGGAAATATTTTAATATTGCTATTTGCCCTTTCTCTATAAATAGAAGTGTCAGAGATTAAAAAGAAAATTAGTAAAATGTATATGAAAATCTTCCTCCTGTCAGAGTGTGGGGCATGCCGCGGGACCCAGATTTAAGTCCCTGCCCACCCACGTGCACCTCAAAATTGTGCAAGACCCAGACCTGGCCGGTCCCACCCCCCTTGGGCAAGATCCAGCCCCGGCCAGCCCCACCCCCATCAAGCCCTGGGGGTGTGCAGTCTCAGGTCCCCGGCCCGGCGCTGGGGCGGGGGGCACAGCCTGAGGTCCCCAGCCTGGCCCAGTGCCATGCAGCCTCAGGTCCCTGATGATTGCTTGTTATGGCTCATTATGGGAACCCCGCCTCTGCTGTGGGTGCAACCATCTTGTGATGGAGTGAGGGTCAATTTGCATATTACCTCTTTATTATATAGTATATTGACATACACCAATAATTACCAAAATAAGTTTAGTTAGCATCCATTCTCTCATATAGATACAAAAAAATAAAAACAGTCCCTGTGATTAGAATTCTTAGGATCTACTCTCTTAACTTTTCTATATATCAGTGTTAACTACAATCACATCATGCTATACAGTACATTTCTAGTACTAATGTACCTTATAACTGGAAGTTTGTACCTTTTTGCTCACCTTTCCACAAATCCCCCTCTCTGGTAACCAAAAACCTGATCTTTTTCTATGAGTTTGGGTTTTATTTTATTTTTTAACATTCCACATATTAAAGGATCACACAGTTTTTTTCTTTCGCTGTCTGACTTATTTCACTTAATATAATGGCTTCAAGATACATCCATGTTGTCACAAATGGCAGGACTTTCTGCTTTTTTATGACTTAATATTCCATGGTGTGTACCACAGTTTTTTATTCTTTCTTCTGTCGATGGACACCTAGGTTACTTCCATATCTTGGCTATTATAAATAATGCTGCAATGAATGTAGGGTTGCATATATCTCTTCAAATTAGTGTTTTTGTTTCCTTCAGCTAAATACCCCGAAGGGGAATTGCTGGGTCATAAGGCAGTTCCATTTTTAATTTTTTGAGGAATCTGCATACTGTTTTCTATGGTGGCTGCACCAATCTACATTCCCACCAACAGTGCATGAGGGTTCCTTTTGCTCCACATACTGGCCAATGCTTGTTGTTTGTTGATTTATTAATGATAACCATCTGACAGGTGTGAGGTGTTAGTTCATTCTGATTGTTCTTTAAAATAATTTTTTAAATAATTTTATATTTTTTAATTGCATTTTTATTGATTTCAGGGAGAAAGGGACAGGGGGAGAGAGATAAAAACATCAATGATAGAGAATCATCAATCGGCTACCTCCTGCCCGGCCCCCACTGGGATGGAGCCCACAAGCCAGGAATGTGCCCTGACCGGGAATCGAACCATGACCTCCTGGCTCGTAGGTCAACTCTCAACCACTGAGCAACACCAACCAGGCTCACTGTGGTTTTGATTTGCATTTCTCTGGTGTTGGTCATTTGTATTTCTTCTTTGGTAAAATGTCTATTTTTTGCTTGGATTTTTGCAGGCTTTTTTTTTTTTTAATTGTTTTATTGCTTAAAGTATTACAAAGAGTATTATATATGTCTCCTGTTTTTTCTCCCCTTGACCTTCCCCTAGCCTCCCATACCCCCCAGTGTCTTGTGCCTATTGGTTATGCTTATATGCATGCATACAAGTCCTTCAGTTGATCTCTTACCCCCCCCCCCCCGCCTGTCCCCCAACCCTCCCCAGCCTTCCCACTGTAGTTGGACAGTCTGTTCGATGTTGCTCTGCCTCTGTATCTATTTTTGCTCATCAGTTTATAATGGTCTTAATTATCCATAAATGAGTGAGATCATGTGGTATTTTTCTTTCATTGATGCAGGCTTTTTTCTCAGGGGTAAAAGCAAATTTTAAAACCCATCTTTTCTTCTCCTTTCTCTGTTTTAATTTATTTATGTTTATTTGTTTTTAATTTTACAGCTTTTAAAATAAATACTTTATGCCCTTGGTATAAAATGCAAAATGTGTAGAGGAGAGAATATATCCTCCTCCTCTTTAGCCCCCCAGCTCAACTCCTTGGAGGCAACCACAGTCATCCCTTCTTGAGTACCTTTCCAGAGATGGTCTGTGTATTTAGCAACATATCCAAGTGTATCTTTTTCTTCCCATGGCATTTTATACCTAGTGTCATACTCTTGCTTTTTCCCCTTCAAGGTACACCTTGGAGGACTTTTCATAGTGTAATGACTTCAAGATACATCCATGTTGTCACAAATGGAAGGATTTTCATATCAGTGTGTGTAGAAGCACACATTCTCTATATGTACAACTATTTCATGGATGTCTAACCATGAGAATTTCAGTCATTTCTAACTATTTAGTATCTCAGAGAATCCTGCAGTAATTGACCTACAAATAAAATTACACATGTAGGAAAATACTTAGGAATTCCTGGACCAAAGAATTTGTGCAATCTAAACTTTTTTCCAAATTATCAAATTGGCCTCTAAATACGCTGCACTAATTTACCCACCAGAAATAGAATGAAAATGCCTGTTGCCCACACTCTCACCAGCACACTCCAGTTTTAATTTGCTTTTGTCTAACCGTGTGAGACTGTAGTGCAGTGCTGGCTTGTGGGATGTTCTATGATGAGTAAAATGTCTGTATATGCAGCTTTTGAACATTTGAAATGAGAATGGCACAACCATGGCAGTGAGCTTTTGTGTGGGGGGTGGGGGTTCATTTTAAATCTTTATTGTTGTAAGTATTACAGATGTCCCCCTTTTCTCCTACCATTGCCTCCCTCCACCCGGTTCCCACCCCACCCCAGGCCTTCACCACCTTGTGTCCATAGGTAAGAGATCTTTGGTTAATCTCTTCCTACTCCCCATCCCCTTTCCTCTGAAATTCGCCAGTCTGTTCCATGTTTGCATGCCTCTGATTGTATTTTATTCACCAGTGTATTTTGTTCATTAGATTTCTTGTTCGTTTTTGGATTCAATTGTTGATAGATATGTATTTATTGGCATTTTGTTGTTTATATGTTTAATCTTTTTCTTCTTCTTCCTCTTCTTAAAGAATACCCTTCAACATGGCATGTAATACTGGTTTGGTGGTGATGAACTCCTTTAGCTTTTTCTTGTCTGTAAAATTCTTTATCTGACCTTCAATTCTAAATGAGAGCTTTGCTTGGTAGAGTAATGTTGGTTGTACATCCTTACTATTCATCAATTTGAATATTTCTTGCCACTCCCGTCTGGCCTTCAAAGTTTCTGTTGAGAAATCAGCTGACAGTCATATGTGCACTCCCTTGTAGGTAACTAACTGCTTTTCTCTTGCTGCTGTTCAGATTCTCTCTTTGTCTTTAACTCTTGGCATTTTAATTATGATGTGTTTTGGTGTAGCTTCTTTGGGCTCCTCTTGTTTGGGGCTCTCTGTGATTCCTGGACTTGTAAGTCTGTTTCTTTCACCAGATAGGGGAAGTTTTCTGTCATTATTTCTTCAAATAGGTTTTCAATAGCTTGCTCTCTCTCTTCTCCTTCTGGCATTACCATAATGTGAATGTTGGTGCACTTGAAGTTGTCCCAGAGGCTCCTTACACTATCTTCATATATTTGGATTATTTTTCTTTTTGCTCTTCTGATTGGGTGTTTTTTGCTTCCTCATAGTACAAGTCATTGATTTGATTCTCTGACTCCTCTACTCTACTATTGAATTCCTATAAATTATTCTTTATTTCAGTTAGTGTATGGTTAATTTCTCTTACCTGGATAAAATGTCTTTTTTCATGTCTTTGACATTCTCACAAGTCCCTTGAAGCTCTCATGAAGATCCTTGAGTAATCTTATAACCATGGTTTTGAACAACTCTGTATCCAGTAATTTGTTTACTTCCATTTGTGATATGTTTTTCTGTCTCCAAATTTTGGCTGCTTCCTTGTGTTTGTTTCTGTGTATTCGGAAGAGCTTCTATGTCTTCTGGAATTGGTAGAGTGGCATTGTGTAGTAGATGTCCTGTAGGGCACAGTGGCTGAGCCTCCCCAGTCATCTGAGCTGGGTCTAGGTGCACCACTGTGTGGGCTGTGTGCACAGTCTTGTTGTGGTTGAGCCATGATTGCCATTGGCATCACTGGGAAGAATTGCCCTCCAGCCAATTGGCTGTGAGAACCAGTTGCAACTACAGGGGAAGAGCTACTGTGCAGGAGACACCCTATGGAGCAGGACTTGCTTCAGTGGGGCTTTGGTGCTCACTGACTCTGCCCCTTGAGTGTATCACTTGTGGATGTGTAATCTGGTGTGGTCTGAAGCTATCCACCAGCTGCACTGGCTCTGGGCCTCCAGGGAGGTTCAAAGTCAGCTACTGGCTGGGGCCACCTAGCAGCAGCTGCAGATGTCTTATACCTGGCTTGGAAGTGCCCAGATGTGAAGCAAGGCAGGCTGCTTCTAGTGGCAGGTCTTGGGTCTTTTATTAATAGGTATGAGCCATGCGGACACCAGCTGAAACTTGTTTGAGAGATTTTAGCAAAAGCAATCCTGAGCTAGGATAGGGCACTCATATGGAAAAGCTGCAACAAACAGCTTGGGTGGGGCTGCAAATTGGATGGGGCAGTGTCTCAGGGAATCACCAGGGCAGAGCGAACAGTGTGAGCCAGACTGATGGAAACTCAGATATGGCTGCCAGTCAGCCCTGCAACAGGGGAGGTACCAGCACAGGAACAATGGCCCCTGGGAACACCCCTCTCTAGGAGAAGGCTGCCCCCAAGATCCTGCCGTGATGCCAGACAGTCAAGTTCTGCCCCATATGTTTCTGGGTCCCCTGGTGCTGGAGCTCAGATGAATAGAGTCCAAGTAAGTTTGTGCACCAGCCCTTTAAAAACAATCCCTGGGTCCCCAGCAGCCTTCATGTCGCTCAGCCACAATCCCTGCTGGGTTTTACAGCCCACAGTTACAGGGCCTTCTCTTTCCTGCTCTCTAACCCTGGGGTTGGGGGCTGGTGTGGGACTTGGACCCCTTGCTCCTCACAGGCAGCCTCCACAGAGAGACTCCCTCCTGATTTAAAAAAAAAAAAAAAAGCGGTCCAGCCCTAGCTGGTTTGGCTCAGTGGATAGAGTGTTGGCCTGTGGACTGAAGGGTCCCAGGTTCAGTTCCAGTCAAGGGCATATGCCTGTTGCTGGCTCAGTCCCCAGGGTGGGGTGTGCAGGAGGAGACCAATCAATGATTCTGTCTCATCATTATGTTTCTATCTCTCTTTCTCTCTGAAATAAATAAAAATATACTTTTTTTAAAAAGTGGCACAAGTGGCAGCCTGTTCCGTGTCTCTGCCCCTCCTACCAGTCTTGATTCGCTTTCTTCTTTACTTCTCTAGTTGTAGGACTTCCATTCAGCTAGCTCTCAGGCGGTTCTGAATGATGGTTGTTCTGTGTTTTAATTGTAATTTTGATGTGGTTGTGGGTGATGGCAAGTACAGGGGTTTCCCTAAACCACCGTCTTTCAGTTCCGACAGCAGTGAGCTTTTAATTAATTAAATTTAAAAAGACACAGTGGACAGAGTAGCTTCAAGCACAGTGAGGTATGAGAGTTTGGAAGGAGAGGGGATATGAGACATTGCTGAGAAATTATTAATTGGAATCTCTTTAATGTTTGATTGTAATTTGTTTTTATATTATTTTCTTTTGTTGATTTTTAAATTACTTTTGGCTCTTTGTACTATGCTTCATCAAACAGTTCTCTCTAGGGAGAGCAGGCCGGGTTAGCCCTGGATCTATAGGGGTTGCAGCCCCTTGAGAGCTCCAGCCATCTCTGGACTCTGGTTCTTATGGCACATGTGGCTCCCAGTCCCCAGGAACCAAGCCTCCAACTCCTGCTCCTGCCCAGGATGGAGGGCCTGCTGCCCGCACATTTGCAGGGTCCAAGCCAATATGGCTCTATATTGAAATGGTACACAAAAAGCTAAAAAAAATTTAATCTGGGTTCCATCCTCTTACCTGGATAAAAGGCCTGCAATTTTCACACTTCTCAGAGTTCCGCGCCAAGAACTGGTAGCACTGAGAACACTGGTCCCTCTCCCACCTGCGTCCCCTTCCCTGTGGTGGGCATCATGATCACAGGCATGGACACACCAGTCCTTGGTCCAGGCTCTCCTCTCCCCCCTGCTCCCCTTCCCTGTGGTGGGCATCATGACCACAGGCATGGACACACCAGTCCTTGGTCCCAGCGCACCTCCTCTCCCCCCTGCTCCCCTTCCCTGTGGTGGGCATCATGACCACAGGCATGGACACACCAGTCCTTGGTCCCAGCGCACCTCCTCTCCCCCCTGCTCCCCTTCCCTGTGGTGGGCATCATGACCACAGGCATGGACACACCAGTCCTTGGTCCCAGCGCACCTCCTCTCCCCCCTGCTCCCCTTCCCTGTGGTGGGCATCATGACCACAGGCATGGACACACCAGTCCTTAGTCCAGGCTCTCCTCTCCTAACACCTCTGCAAACTGCTTGGTCTATTTGAGCAAGAAACCCCAGGATTCTTGGTACTCGGGCAAGGTTGGGGGAGGGCGCACAGGCTCCCCTTGGTGTCACACACTACTTGCCCCTCACCCTCAGCCGGGGGGACTGGAGGAGCCCGAGGGAGTGATGGGGGGTTCTGCTTAGAGGAAAGTAAATAATTCAAACCACCTTTCAGAGCCCGAGAAAAATTCTACAGATAAATCCTATGACTTTTACCCCCTTTTCCCCTTTCCCTACGTTTCCACAGATTTCCACCTCTTTATCCATAGTTCTCTACACTCTGTGGACATATTTCACTGGAGCAGCCAAGCTCAATGTTTTTCCTCCTTAGCAGGTGGTAGTAGGGACACGTGGATGAGGAGGGCATCGGAGGACGTAGTTTACGAAGGCATTACAGAGAGTGCAGGGGGCTCAGGCTGTTTCAGAGCCTGTGCACGCCGTGTCCTTTGACCTTTATTTGTCACACTGAAGTACTCAGTGCAAGTGTTTGGAAATCTCCCTTCCAGTGGGGCCTTCCCTGACCACCCCGTGAACTGCAGCCACACCCTTCGCCTACTATACTTACTGTTCCAGTTCTCTCTTTAGTTGTCATCGTCTGGCATAGCATGTATTTTCTTCTTTGTTTTAGTCTGGCTTCCTCCCCAGGAAGGAACCTCCATGAGGTGGCGGTCATTTTTGTAGTAACTCCAGTGTTGAGTGTCACATACCGAATCGGGCTGGTGAGTCTGCTCTGTGAGCACGGGTACATTTGCCTACCAGTGGCAAATCGCCAGCCAGTTTTCTGTCTTTTTTTAAGTCTCCTGGGAGATTAAGATGAATGACCTGGAGGAGAAAGATGTGGATGAATTCGCCTCCAATGGCTTTAAGTGCCCGACCTGCTTCGCAGTGATGGGAAGGAAGTGCAACAGTAAGCTCAAGTGGTGCGCAGCAGACAAACTGAAATGCGTTGAATTCTCTGGCATCGTCAACACAGGTACTTTGAAAGGATGCGGTATTCTGTAGACACAGGACAGTGGCGCTCTGTCACCAACTTGGGGCACGCATCCTAGAGGGAGGGTTGAGGAGAAATCAGCTTTTGTCCTCTTAGGAACGAGGATACTGCAGTGATCTGAGCCTGAAAATATGTCTAATTGGCTTTCTCACACTCATTTAGTCATTTATGAATTTTTGTACTTTTTTCCTTTTTTCTTTTCTTGAATTTTTGTACTTTTATCAACAAACCCTCGGCTAGCTTTGAGGAAGCTGGTTTTCAGCACATTGAATGAAACTTCATCCTCTGCAAACTTTGCTTAGTTTATTTTAGCACAAGAATAATTTATGCCCTGCCCCGGGGAGGTTTAATTTTCAAAGTAAAAGCTTTAGAAAAAGATAATGATTAACCTTTCCTCAAAAACATCATAAAACATAATTTACAATGCTTGCTTTGAGAAAACCCAACACAGAATTCCAAGTTAATTGAAGACACGTTAGAAATAAGTTAGGAGCACAGCAGGGCTCCTAGAGCAGAGCTCCCTAAGCACCAGGCTGTTCTCATGGCTTTTCTTTACCTTCTCCCTTTCTCTCGCTGAGGATCTCAGCCTTCTTTTTTTTTTAACATTTTTTAAAATATATTTTATTAATTTCAGAGAGGAAGAGAGAGAGATAGAAAAATCAATGATGAGAGAATCATTTGTCGGCTACCTTCTGCATGCCCCTTACTGGGGATCAAGCCCACAACCCAGGCATGTGCCCTTGACGAGAATTGAACCTGCGATCCTTCAGTCTGCAGGCCGACACTCTATCCATTGAGCCAAACCAGTTAGGGCAGCTCAGCCTTCTTGAAGTCTGTTATTAGTGACATAATCTAGCAAAGGCTGGTCATATCCATTGGTATCTTGGATTCTTATGTTTGTACATTAAAATAGCAGTCACTGAATATGGCACCCAGAGGATGCAGAGAAATCACCAAGAGCACAGAGTGCTCCGTGTGAAATGATGTATCTGGAGGTGCTTTGAAAGGCAGGGAATCATCAAAGCACTTGCTTTTGTATGGCTGTCGTTGTTTCTTAAAAGGTAATGCGAACCAAGAATAAAAGGAAATTAGATTTCGGTCCTTAAAGTCAGGAAGGGTGTACATACCTGACACAGATGCACCAAGTCCTGAGGTCGGCAGTGCAGAGTGCTCTGGTGAAGTCACTGAGAACTCGGAGAAGAAACAAGTTCTTACTGCCACCTGCATAAAATGTCTGTAAAAACACAATGCTAGATCTGCAGGTGGAAATATGGGTTGGAAAAAATTTACTTAAGCCAAGCTTAGAAATTGCATGAGTACTTGATTAAGAAAGTTGTGAAGGTTTTGCAAGCCACACATATGGAGGACACCATGACAGCTGATTGCCTCAGCTGTGCAGAGTGACTCACATGCAGGGTGGCCTAGTGGATGCTGTACTCCAGCCCAGTAAGGGGGTGTGTGAAAGAGGGACGAAAGGGAGGAGAAGAATGGAAGTGTCATTCATGGTTTCTCGCAGGTCTTAAAGACATCGCTGTTGAAATGAAGAAGTGCATACGAGCAGACCTTTGTAAAGAGACAATAACTTACATGGGTTTTCCAATTGCTAACGGGAGTAAAAGTTGCAGATCAGCCATCAGAAATGGGGCATGGGTCAGACCCCCAACTCCCATCTTCTTTGTTTTATCTCTGGAGAAGCTGCTTTATTGAGCTGCAAGGGCCCAGCCATCTCCTTTTCTGAATTAAACGTGCATTTTGGGAGGCTTATGTATTCTTTCATGTTGTTAATTTCTCAATACTTACATAGTTGTGCATTTATTGTCTCATTCAGCAAGGTTTACGTGTGTACCCAGCCTCACATAAAGTGGGTCAGGACCAAAGTCAATCCCTGCCTCTGAGAAGATCCCAGGGCATTTCCAAGAGTACATGCACAATGAAATGCTTAGAAAGCAAGACAAGAAGGTAGCCCAAGGTGATTGCTTTAGACACAAAGTAGAAATGGCAGGGTGTGGATTTCATTAGGGAGGGTGAAGATTTCAGATGTACTTTGACTAGATCTGTGCCATTTTATAGCAAGGGTGGTATGCATGGGCTTGGAGATGGGGCAGTAGCTAGAGGCTAACTAAGGTCAGCAGCAGAGGTCAGTGATAGGGGGCATAGAGGCCAACACGGAGACCTGGAAGCCTCTCTGTGAGTGATGGAGGCACCACCAGCGGCTGAACACAGTGCACCCACTGCACTGAGGATGGCCTGTTCCCTTCATGTTGGAAAGCAGCTCCCAGCTCCCTGGAGAAATGGTCTGAAGTCGGAGGTCTTCTTGTGGTTCTCACCCCCGAATACCATTAGAACCCTCTGGTAGCTCAGCTGGGCCACACTGGAGATCAGAATTCAGGCAATCTGTGTGAATCCTGGCCCCTGCCTCCATGCTTTTTGTCCTTAGCCAGTTTAGTTTTTATTCCTGTTCCCGCTCTCCCCACCCCGACTCCTCTCCCCCCAGCTATTCTAACTTTTAGCTACTGTTAAAAAAAAAAACAAAAAAAAAAACCCACTGAGGTCTGAGGAAAAGAGTAAAACTCTTTATTTACACAAAATAAAAGATGTTCAATTAAGCCAATCAACAAATGCATGTAAACACAAACACTTTCTAAAGATATAAAATGTCAATTGATGCAAAGTTTGAAAATTGCAAGTATTCTTGTTTAGCTTTAAATGAGCCATGCAATATAAGAACACTGACCAAATGAACATGTCTTATCTCAAAGGACTTCCAAATCTATACTAATAAAAGGGTAATATGCTAATTAGGCCAGGTCCACCGGACATCTTCCAGACGTCCGACTTCCTTCCGGACAAAGCCACCATGATGGGGGCCAAGGCAGAGGCAGTTAAGGGTGATCAGGCCAGCAGGGGAGGGCAGTGGGGGCGATCCAGCCAGCAGCGGGGTGGTTAGGCGGCGATCAGGCCAGCAGGGGAGCAGCTAGGGGGTGATCAGGCTGGCAGGCAGAGGCAGTTAGGGGTGATCTAGGCTGTGGAGGCCTCCTGTGAGGAGCAAGGGGGCCAAGCCCCACACCAGAGGGCAGTTGGGGGCGATCAGGCCAGCAGGGGAGCAGTTAGGCAGCAATCAGGCAGGTGGAGGCAGTTAGGGATGATCAGGCAGGCAGGCAGAGGTGGTTAGGGGTGATCAGGCAGGCAGGCAGGCGAGCGGTTAGGAGCCGGCGGTCCCGGATTGTGAGAGAGATGTTCCAGATTGGAGAGGGTGCAGGCCAGGCTGAGGGATATCCCCCCCTGCACGAATTTTGTGCACCGGGCCTCTAGTATATAAAGAAAAGTCAACTCAACTCAAAAGCTAAACTCATGCCATTGGTAGCCCTCAAATAAATAGTTAGGCTAAATATAATCCAATAATTTTTATCATAATGAATGGTACTCAAACTATAGTAGGTCAAATATAAGGATTTATTGGCATTTTAAAACAAGAGGCAGATGTTTTTTTCTTATTCCACTGAAAGTATTTTTGCTTAGTTTTCTGAAGAAGCCCCTCTCCTGTGAAAAATGTTGCAGATAGTCTTTAAAATCACTGAACGTATACATAAAAATGTTCTGAATTATCACCAGTTTACAGAACTCTTAAATGAAATAGAATACAGGAGATTTAATTATCTTGTGTCCTTTGCCAACACTTGCTAGGTGAATCCTGAAAGAGTTTTACAAACATTACTATACTGTTACCTCCAATTCCTTGAAATAAAAAGAATTCTTAAGGGAGAATCAAGATGGTGGCGTAGGTAATCGCTACAGCTGATAACCACATCAAAGTTACAACTAAAATACAGAACACCCATCATTCAGAACTGCCTGAAAGCCAGCTGAATGGAAGTCCTACAACTAGAGAGGTAAAGAAGAAAGCACAGTGAGACTGGTAGGAGGGATGGAGGTGCAGAACAGGCTGGTCAGACACCCACATGTGGCGTGTTTTTAATTAGAAGGGATATCTAGGCTGTGGAGGCCTCCTGTGAGGAGCAAGGGGCCCAAGCCCCACACCAGACCCTCAGCAGAGGGCCCCAGAGCTGGGAAGAGAAGTCCCCATAACTTTGGGCTGTGAAAACCAGCGGGGATAGTGGCTGAGTAACAAGAAGGCTGCTGAAGACCCACACAGTTCCTCTTAAAGGGCCAATGCATTAACTTATTCACCTGCTCCCGCTGAGCTTCAGCACTGGGGCAGTAGGTTAGGGGTATCCAGGGACATATGGGGAGGAACTGGATAGTCTGGCATCAGAGCAAAATGAGAAGAGAGAAACCATACCTCAATATAATAAAGGCCATATATGGAAAACCTACAACCAACATTATACTCAATGGGCAAAAACTAAAAGTGAGTTCCCTAAAATTAAGAACAAGACAGGATGTCAGCTTTTACCACTGTTATTCAACATAGTACTAGAAGTCTTAGCCACAGTGATCAGACAAGAAGAAGAAATAAAAGGCATCAAAATTGGAAAGGAGAAAATAAAACTGCCATTATTTTCCAAACACATGATATTATACATAGAATCCTAAAGACTCCACCAAAAAAAAAAATATATTGGATCTAATAAATGAATTTGACATAGTAGAAAGATACAAAATTAACATTTAGAAATTGGTGGCATTTTTATACACTAATAATGAACTATGAGGAAGAGAAACTGAAAAATCAACCTCATTTACTATTGCAACAACAACAAAAATAAGGTACCTAGGAGTAAATTAAACCAAGGAAGAAAAAATCTGTACTCAACCAACTATAGAACTCTGAAGAAATAAATTGAGAAATATATAAATAAATGGAAACATATAGAGGTTCATGGACTGGAAGAATTAACATCATTATAATGTTCATACTATCCAAAGCAAACTGTAGAGTCAACCCAATTCCTATTAGAATACCAATGGCATATTTCACAGATCTAGAACAAATATTCCAAAAACATAGAACCAACGGAGACCCCAAATATCGGCAGCAATCTTGAGAAAAAGAACAAAGTTGGAGGGATCATAATAACAAATATCAAACAAAAATCAAAACAGCCTGGTACTGGCATAAAAACATGGCCGTAACCAGTTTGGCTCGGTGGATAGAGCGTCGGCCGGCCTGCAGACTGAAAGATCCCAGGTTCGATTCTGGTGAAGGGCATGTACCTTGGTTGCCGGCACATCCCCAGTAGAAGGTGTGCAGAAGGCATCTGATCGATGTTTCTCTCTCATCGATGTTTCTTTTTTTTTTAAATATATTTTTTTATTGATTTTTTACAGAGAGGAAGGCAGAGAGATAGAGAGCTAGAAACATCGATGAGAGAGAAACATCGATCAGCTGCCTCCTGCACATCCCCCACTGGGGATGTGCCCGCAACCCAGGCACATGCCCCTGACCGGAATCGAACCTGCAACCCTTCAGTCCACAGGCCGACGCTCTATCCACCGAGCCAAATCGGTTTCGGCCCTCATCGATGTTTCTAACTCTCTGTCCCTCTCCCTTCCTCTCTGTAAAAAATCAATAAAATATATTTTTTTAAAAACAAACATGCATGTAGGTCAATGGAACAGAACAGAGCCCAGAAAGAAACCCATGTCTCTATGGTCAATTAATATTTGACCAAGAAGGCAATAGCACGTCCTGAAATAAACACAGTCTCTTCAATGAATGGTGTTTGGAAAATTGGGCAGAAACGGGCAAAAATATAAAACTAGACCACCAACTTACATTATACACAAGAATAAACTCTGAATAGATGTGACTTAAAGTTAAGTCACAAAACCATAAAAATCCTAGAAGAAAACATAGGGAGTAAAATCTCAGACATCTCTCATAGCAATAGTTTTGCCAATACATATCCTAGGGCAAGGGAAACAAAGGGACTACATAAACATATGGGGCTACATCAAACTAAAATGCTTCTGCACAGCAAAGGAAACCACCAACAAAATAAAAAGGGAGCCCACTCAATGGGAGAACATAATTGCCAATGATATATCTGATAAGGAATTGATTTATAAAATATATAAATAACTTATACAACTCAACACCAGACAGACAAACAATCCAATTAAAAATGGACATACAGATGGCCAAAGAGAACATAGAGATGGAAAAAAGACATGTGAAAAAATGTTCAATGTCACTAATCATCAGAGAGATGAAAGTTAAAACCACAATGAGATATGACCTATCAGAATGGCTACAATCAATAAATTTACTAACAACGAGTTGTGCAGAGGATGTGGAGAAAAGGAACTCTTGTGCACTGCTGTGAGAATGCAGATTGGTGCAGTCACTGTGGAAGACTGTATGGAGTTTCCTCAAAAATTAAAAATGGAACTGCCTTTTGACCCAGTGATCCTACTTCTAGGAATATATCCAAAGAAACTAGAAACACCAATCAGAATTCATGTATGCACCCCTATGTTCATAGCAGCATTATTTCCAATAGCCAAGATCTGGAAATAGCCCAAGTGCCCATCAGTAGATAGAAAAGCTCTGGTACATTTACACAGTGGAATACTAAGCAATGGTTTAAAAAAAAAAAAAAAAAGGAAATCTTACCTTTTGCGACAGCATGGATGAACCTGGAAATTATTAGTATGCTAAGTGAAATAAGCCAGTCAGAGAAAGAAAAATACCATGTGATCTCACTTATATGTAGAATCTAATGAACAAAATAAACTGACAAACACAGAGGCATGGATACGTGGAACAGACTGACAGCTGTCAGCGGGGAGGGTGTTGGTGGACTGGATGAAATAAGGTAGTGAGCCGAAACCGGTTTGGCTCAGTGGGTAGAGCATCGGCCTGCGGACTGAAAGGTCCCAGGTTCGATTCCGGTCAAGGGCATGTACCTGGGTTGCGCACATCCCCAGTGGGGGGTGTGCAGGAGGCAGCTAATCAATGTTTCTCTCTCATCGATGTTTCTAACTCTCTTTCTTTCTCTCTGTAAGAAATCAATAAAATATATTTTTTTAAAAAAGGTAGTGATTAAGCAATATATAGAATACATAGACCCAGACAACAGTGTGCTGATAACCAAAGGCGAAGTATGAAGGGGGTCAGGTGAAGGAGGCAAAGGGCAACAAAATGGGGATGGAAAAGGCTTTGCTTGGAGCGATGGGCACATGATGCAGTGTGCAGATCATGTTTTATTGAGTTGTACACTTGTAACCGCTATGGTTTTGCCAATAAACTTAAATTTTTTTCTACAAAACAACGATAATCTAAACAGCATGGTATCGGCAGAAAAACAGACACACGGACCAATGGAACAGGATTGATAGCTCAAAAATAAACTCACATTTATATGGAAAATAATTTCTGACAAAGGAAAAAACATATAATAGAAAAGACATCCTCTTCAGTAAATGGTGCTGGGAAATTTGGGAAGCCACATGGAAAAACTGATACTAGACTACCGTTTGTCCCATACAAAAAAATTAACTTAAAGGGTATCAGAAAACTAAATATAAGCTCTGAAACAATAAATTACATAGAAGAAAACATAGGTACAACATAGGTACTAAATTTATGGACCTTGGTCTTAAAGAAGATTTTACAAATTTGATTCCAAAGACAAGGGAAGTAAAGGCAAAAATAAATGAATGAGACTATATCAAACTGAAAACCTTCTGCACAGCAAAATAACTGCCAAAACAAAGGGGCAACTGTCAGGGCAGCAAGAGCACAGCTGCTGTGAGTCCGTGTATTCTTCTGAGTCCTGCTCGAGTACACTAAGTGTCAGGGCAGGTTCCTTCCCAAACCCTGCTCACTACACTAACTGTTGGGTCCCAGCCCCTCTGCCAGGGGCTGGACCTTCCTGGATGCCGGGTCTTAGATGGAGAAGCCATGAGAAGTTGTGGGTGTGTAAGAAGGAGTCTTTATTGTAGAAGCCAGTGGTCGTATAGCCATCAGACAAAAGAGTTCTTCACAGGAAAGTTTTATACTGGCAGCCGCACACTGGCTGGTGAACAAATACATCTTTCCCACAAAAGCAGCAGTAGCCTCTGCACCCACAGCTATTACCTGAGCAGCCGCACGCTGCCCCCTAGACTCACTGCCTCACACAGTAGCGGCACCTGAGCTCTCTGCCTCAGCAGCTTCTCCTACCTCCAGCCTCACATAGCAGCTACGTCCTCTGTGCCTGCCTTTTCTTCTCCCCAGCACACTGGCTGGTTAACATGCATTCTACTATTTAGACAAAAGAGGCTTCTTTCCAAGTAGTGACATTGTTGTGCACTGCACATAGTCCTTGGACATTCTGATTGATTCCCATGTGCAGAGTGGCCTTCGCCGTCCCACGTACAATTAACAAGGCCTTTCACACTCTGAGTTGCCTTGACGATCCAGCGACTCTGGCATGGTTCCCACAACCACCAACCAAATACTAGTAAAAGAAGATATTTGTACACAACTCCGACAAAAGGCTAATATTCAAAATACATAAAGACAGCACGTCACTTCCAGAGCACAGAGAGGGGCCGTGGCTGCTCCCCACCAGGGGCAGTGCACAGGCAGGGTGGGCAGGCTGCTGGCCTGGGGCAGGGTCCCAGCCCCCACCGCATGCACAGCCCCTCGCTGAGCAAATCCTGCTGCTGGAACCCCGGGCTGTGGCCAAGGCGGCAGCCCCAGGCTCAGGGGTTCTGCAGGCGGTAGAGCTGCCTGGACTCCTGGTTCCTAGACCGCAGGGCTGCTGTTGTGACTGGACGTGGCACAAGCGCAGTCCAGCAGCTTTAAGTTATTTTCCCTCTGAGAAGGCAAACCCGTATTTTGTAAAACTACTGTTTAAAATTCTTTGCTATTCTTTAGACGGCCTCTTATTCTGAAAAAGTAACTTTGCTTTCAAGCCTGCTTGAATAATAGGGGAGATAAACTTAGCTGTCTGACCTTGTAGACCAGAGACTAGATACACCCAATGCCATGCCAGGTGCATTTTTTAATTGGATAGAACTGTGTAGTTTTCAAGGCCTCCAGCAAGCGCACAAAGGGCTGGCTCTCCATAAAAAGGGAAGTTCTGTTGTAGCTTCGCTTAGAATTTGGATTCATTTCCCTAAGCCCACCGCGGTGAATAAAGTGTAACTCCAAACTCTCAGAGCGTTGCTTGGTTCTTCTCTGGTTTTTCTGTAACACCTCCTCCTAGCAACCCTTGATGTCCTGTTTATTCGTCTTCCTGGTCTCGAGTGGAAGGACCTTCCCAGCAGGTGGACAGAGAGCCCGGCCCTCTGTGCCCTTGTGGCTCCCCCTGTGGCTGGCCTCTGCTGACACCTAGGGCTGGAGGCCCTGGACCACGTGGGGACCAGGGAGCTGGGTGAAGGGGATCCCTGCTTCTGAATGCCCTGCCCCCAGCCCCTCACCTTCGGAAACGCCAGTGTGACTGCCCACTGGACGTGAAGTGCTCCGTGATCAGTTCCCCTGTGTGTGTGGGGGGGAGAGGTGAGCACGTGTGGGGGTGTACATGTATGTGTATGTGTGTGTGTGTGTGTATGTGTGTGTGGTCACGCGAGCCCTGCCAGCAGCGAGGAGCCCCAGGGAGGGCAGGGCCTGGTTTCCCCGGGGTTTCGGGAGAGAAATGTACTTTCTGGGGTGGGATACGGCCCTGAGCTATTGTAAATTGTACTATGAACATAGGGGTGCATACATCCCTTCTGATTGGTGTTTCAGGTTTCTTAGGATACATTCCTAGAAGTAGCATCAAATTGCAGGTTCATATTAATTTTTGAGGAGATTCCATACTGTTTTCCATAATGGCTGTACCTGTCTGCATTCTCATCATCAGTGTATTAGGGTTCCCTTTCTCCATATCCTTGACATTTGTTCTTTGTTGATTTGTTGAAGATAGCAATTCTGAAAGGTGTGAAGTGATACCTTATTGTCATTTTAATTTGCATCTCTCTGGTATATCCCCTTTGGAGAATTATCTATTTAGGTACTTTGTCCATTTTTTTTTTTTAGTTTGTTTGCCTTCCTTTTGTTAAGTTGTATGAGTTTCCTTAGATATTTTGGATACTAAACCTTTACCTGATGTATCATTGCCAAATATGTTCTCCCAATACAATGGGCTCCGGTTCCATTTTGTTGATGGTTTCTTTTGCTGTACAGAAGCTTTTTATTTTGATGTAGTCCCATTTGTTTATTTTCTCCTTAGTTTCCTTTGCCCTGGGAGATGTATCTGTAAACATATTGCTATGAGAGAAGTCTGAGATTTTGCTTCCTTTGGTTTCCTCTAGGGTTTTTATGGTTTCACTAGAGGCCCGGTGCACAAAAAATTGTGCACTCAGGGGGGGTCCCTCAGCTCGGCCTGTGCCCTCTCGCAGTCTGGGACCCCTCAGGAGATGTCCACCTGCTGGCTTAGGCCCACTCCCTGGGGGATCGGGCCTAAGCTGGCAGTCAGACATCCCTCTGGCAGCCCGGGAACCCTCAGGGGGATGTCCACTTGCCAGCGGGGAGCAGGCCTAAGCTGCAGTTGGACATCCTTAGTGCTGCTAAGGAGGCAGGAGAGGCTCCCGCCACCAACACTGTGCTGGCAGCCATCACCCTGGCTTGTGGCTGAGCAGAGCTCCCCCTGTGGGAGTGCACTGACCACCAGGGGGCAGCTCCTGCATTGAGCATCTGCCCCCTGGTGGTCAGTGTGTGTCATAGTGACCAGTCATTCCCAGTCTTTCTGCTGTTAGGGCATATTACCCTTTTATTATATAGGATAGAGGCCTGGTGCATGGGTGAGGGCCAGCTGGTTTGCCCTGAAGGGTGTCCCGGATCAGGGTGGGGGTCCCACTGGGGTGCCTGGCCAGCCTGGGTGAGAGGCTGATGGCTGTTTGCAGGCTGGCCACAGCCCCTTCAGGGTGGGGGGGGTCCCCGCTGGGGTGCCTGACCAGCTTGGGTGAGGGGCTGATGGCCATTTTCAGGCTGGCCACGCCCCCCGGAGACCCAAGCTCCCAGCCTCTCCTTTTTTTCTGTCTTTTTTTTTCCCAGCTGGAAGGAGGTATCTGGGATTTATTTATCTTCTATAATTGAAACTTTGTAGCCTTGAGCGGAGCCCAGGGTGGGCCAGGGCAGGCGGGAAGCTTGGCTTCCTCCATCACTGGGGGCAGCTCAAGCCTCCTGCTCGCTCCAGCTCCTTGGCCGCTGCCATCTTAGTTGGGTTAATTTGCATATGTGCTCCTGATTGGTTGGTGGGTGTAGCAGAGTGATGGTTAATTTGCATGTTTCTCTTTTATTTTATAGGATGACATACATTTAAGTCTTTTATCCATTTTGAGTTTATTCTTGTGTATGATGTAAGTTGGTGGTCTAGTTTGATGATTTTTTTTTTGCATGTATCTGTTCAATGTTCCCAACACCATTTATTGAAGAGACTTTCTTAACTCCATTGTATGTTCTTTCCTTCTTTGCCAAATATTAATTGAGCGTAGTGGTTTGGGCCAATTTCTGTGGTCTCTGTGCTATTCCTTTTATCTATATGCCTGGTCTTGTGCCAATACCACGTTGTTTTGATTACAGTAGCTTTATGGTATAACTTGATATATGGTATTGTGATCCCTCCAATTTTCTTCTTCTTTCTCAAAATTGCTGTGGCTATTCGGGGTCCTTTTTGTTGTATATAAATTTTTGTAATATTTGTTCTAGATCTGTGAAATATGCTGTTCGTATTTTTTTAATATATTTTATTGATTTTTTACAGAGAGGGAGAGGGATAGAGAGGTAGAAACATCGATGAAAGAGAAACATCGATCAGCTGCCTCCTGCACACCTTCTACTGGGGATGTGCCCACAACCAAGGTACATGCCCTTGACCGGAATTGAACCTGGGACCTTTCAGTCCGCAGGCCAATGCTCTATCCACTGAGTCAAACCAGCTAGGGCTGCTGTTGGTATTTTAATAAAGATTGCATTTAATCTGTAAATTGTCTTGGTTAGTATGGACATTTTAATGTTGATTCTACCAATCCATGAGCACAGTATATTCTTCCACTTGTTTATATCTTCCTCTATCTCTTTTTTTCAACATCCTGTAGTTTTCAGAGTACAAGTATTTTACTTCCTCGGTTAAGTTTATTTCTAAGTATCTTAATTCTTTTGTTGCAATGGTAAAGATTATTTTCTTAGTTTCTCTTTCTGAGAATTCATTACTGGTATATAAAAATGCCATCAATTTCTGGGTGTAGATTTTGTATCCTGCTATATTGCCACATTCATTTATTAAATCTAGCAATTTGTAGTGGTCTTTAGAGTTTGCTATGTTCAATATCATGTCCTCTAAAAATAATGAGAGTTTTACTTCTTCCTTTCCAATTTGGATGCTTTTTATTTCTTCTTCCAGTCTGATCATTATGGCTAATATTTCCACTACTATGTTGAATAGAGTGGTGAAAGTGAACATCCCTATCTTATTCCTGTTCTTAGGAGAAATGGTTTTTGCCCATTGAGTATGATGATGGCTGTAGGTTTGCCATATATGGCTTTTATTATGTTGAGATATGATCTTCTATTCCCACTTTGTTGAGAATTTTATCAAAAAAGGGTGTTGGGCCAAAACCGGTTTGGCTCAGTGGATAGAGCGTCAGCCTGCAGACTGAAGAGTCCCGGGTTTGATTCCGGTCGAGGGCATATACCTGGGTTGCGGGCACATCCCCAGTGGGAGATGTGCAGGAGGCAGCTGATTGATGTTTCTCTCTCATCGATGTTTCTGGCTCTCTCTCTCTCTCTCTCTCTCCCTTCCTCTCTGTTAAAAAACAATAAAATATATATTTTGAAAAAAGGGGTGTTGGATTTTGTCAAATGCTTTTTCTGCATCTATTGACATGATTGTGTGATTTTTGCCTTTCAATTTGTTTACGTGATGTATCACATTTATTGATTTGCTAATTTTGTACCAGCCTTGTATCCCCAGAATAAATCCCACCTGGTCATGGTGTATGATCTTGTTAATATATTGCTGAATCCGATTTGATAATATTTTGTTCATGATTTTAGCATCCATGTTCAGCAGCAATAGTGTCCTGTACTTTTATTTGTAGTGTCTTTATTTGGTTTTGGAATTAGGATAATGCTGGCCACATAAAAGGAGCTTGGGAAGTGTTCCTTCCTCTTGAACTTTTTTAAATAGTTTGAGGGGTATATGTGTTAGTTCTTCTTTGAGTGTTGGGTAAAACTCCCCTGTGAAGCCATCCAGACCAGGGCTTTTGTCTACTGGGAGTTTTTATTATTACTGGTTCTATTTACTCAGTTGTTATTGGCCTATTCAGGTTTTCTGTTTCTTCCTGATTTAGTTTTGGGAGATTGTATTTTTCTAGGAATCTTTCCATTTCCTCCACACTGTCCAGCTCGTTGGCATATAGTTGTTCATAGTATTTTCTTATAATCCTTTGCATTTCTGTGGTGTCAGTTATTACTTTACCACTTTCATTTCTGATTTTATCTGTGTCCTCTCTGTTTCTTGCTGAGTCTGGCTAAAAGTTCATTAATCTTGTTTATCTTTTCAAAGAACCAGGTTTTGGTTTCATTGACTTTTATTTGTTTTTTTAGCCTCTATGTAATTTATTTCTGCTCTAATTTTTATTGTTTCCTTCCTTCTACTTACTCTGGGCTTTTCTTGTTGTTCTCTTTCTAATTCTTTAAGTTGTAGGGTTAAATAGTCTATTATTAAGTTTTCTTATTTTTTGAGGTAAGCCTGTAATGCTATGAACTTCCCTCTCAAGACTGCTCTCAAGTGTCCCAGAAACTTTGGGGTGTTATGTGTTTTCACTTGATTCCAGGAAGTTTTTTATTTGTTTCTTGATCTCATTGGTAACTCATTCATTGTTTAATAGCATGCTATTTAACCTCCACGTGTTTGAATGTTTTTGAGTGTTTTTACTGTAGTTGACTTCTAATTTCATTCCATTGTGGTCTGAGAAGAAACTTGATATGATTTCAATCTTCTTGAACTTGTAGAGACTTGGTTTGTGTCCTAACCCGTGTCCACTTGAGAAGAATGTATATTCTGCAGCTTTGGGGTGAAATGTTCTCTAAACATCAATTAAATCCATCTCATCCAGTTTGTCATTTAGAGTCACTATTTCCTGACTGATTTTTTGTCTGGAAGATCTATCCAATGAAGTCATCAGGGTGTTAAAGTCCCCTACTATGACTGTATTGCTGTGGATCTCTCCCTTAAAGTCCTTTAGAAATTTTTAAAAATATATTTAGGTGCTCCTATATTGGGTGCATATGTTTACCAGGGTCGTATTCTTTTGTTGTATTGACCCCTTTAGTATTATGAAGTGGCCTTTACTGTCTCTTGTGATGGCCTTCATTTTTTTTCTACCCTGACTTCTAATTCACTAATCCAATCCTCAGCTTCCCCTAATTTGCCGTGTATTCCTTCCAATGTGTTATTAGTGTTGTGTCATTTTGTCAGATATGAGTATTGCCACATCAGCTTTTTTATTTTTTCCCATTTCTATTTGTCTGGGGGGAAAAAATTGTCCATCACTTCACACTCATCCTGGGTGAGTCTTTTGTCCTAAGGTGGATGTCTTGTAGACAGCATATAATTGGGTCATGTGTTTGTATCCATTCAGATACCCTATGTCTTTTGATTGGAGCGTTTAATCCATTTATATTTAAGGTTATTATTGGTAGGTACTTATTTATTGCCATTTTAATTCTGTATCTATATTCACCAAGAATATTGGCCTGTGGTTTTTTCCTTTGTAGTGTCTTTATCTGGTTTTGGAATTAGGATAATGCTTGCCTCATAAAAGAACCTTGGAAGCCCCCCCTTCCCCCCCCCCCACCCCCACACACACCCTTCAAATTTTTGGAATAGTTTGATAAGTGTTAGTCTTCTTTAATGTTTGGTAAACCTAGCATGTAAATCCATCCAGTTTAGGACTTTTGTTTGCTGGGAGGGTTTTATTATTATTATTCCTGCTTCGACTTCATTAGTTATTATCAGCCTATTCAGGTTTTCTGATTCCTCCTGTTTGAGTTTTGGAAGATTGTATGTTTTTAGGAATTTTCTGTTCACCCATGTTGTCCATATAGATATTCATCATATTTTCTTACAATCCTTTGTATTTTGATGATGTCAATTTTTACTTCACCTCTTACATTTCTGATTTTATTTGTTGGGGTCCTCTCTCTTTGTTTCTTGGTAAGTCTGGCTAAAGGTTCATCAATCTTGTTTATCTTTTTGAAAACCCAGCTCTTGGTTTCATTGATATTTTATATTGTTATTTTAGTCTCTGTGTCATTTATTTCCACTCTGGTTTTTACTATTTCCTTTCTTCTACTTCCTCTGAGCTTTTCTAATTATTTTTAAATTTTTAAAAATATATTTTTACCAATTTCAGAGAAGGGAGAGGGAGATAGAAATATCAATGATGAGAATCATTGATTGGCTGCCTCCTGCACTCCCCCTAGTGGGGATTGAGCCCACAACTGGGGCACGTGCCCTGACCAGGAATAGAACCGTGATCTCCTGGTTAATAGGTCAACACTCAACTACTGAGCCACACTGGCTGGGCTCATTCTATTTAGTTGTAAGGTTAGATATCCTTGTTTTTGTGGGGGTTTTTTCCTGCTCTGACTGGGTGATTTTTTTTCTACTTTATCTTCCCAATCACTGATTCGATCCTCTGCTTCATCAAGCCTGTTTATTTCTCACAGTGTATTTTTTAAAATTTCAACTATGGTAGTCTCTATTGCCACCTGTTTTCCATGTTTTCTATGTATTTGTGGGGGTTTTTCCAAGCTGTGAGCATCTTTACAGCCATTACTTTGAGCTCTGTTTCTGATGAATTGGTTGCCTCCTTTTCATTTAGCTCTTTCCTGTGTTTTTAATTATTTGGGGCCTGTTCATTTGTCTCCCAATATTGGCTGTCTTTTTGTTTGTCTCTATGTAGTAGATAAAACTGCTATCACTCACAGTCTTACTTAGGTGCCTTCTGTAGTAGGTGTCCTGTGGGACCCAGTGGTGCAATCTCCTTGATCTCCTAAGCTGGGTGCTCTAGGAATCTCTCTTTTGTGGGTTATTTGGGCCTCCCTGTTTAACTGGGTCTTAAATGCTGTTGACCTATTTGTGGGTGGGATCAACCCTCAGGCTGGCTCTCTCACCCACACCCACACCCACAGCATGCAAACTTGCATGCTGTCCACTCTTGGTGTCTTCATCTACTGGACCTGTTTTGCATGGGAGGGGTCAATCTGTGTAGACAGGTCAGCTTCCTGGAGCTCTGATATAATGGCAGATCAATAAAAGACCATGCACTGTGAGCTCAACATCCACATGTCGGCTACTCAGCTCGCCCTCTATGTTGCTTGGACTCCTAGTCTTATGCAGGAAAGCTGTTGAGTAGGCCCAATCTGGCCACACCACACTGACCCTTTCACAGGTGCAAGCTCAGTAAATTGGGGCAACAGGTTTGGGCAGACAGGGCTAGTGGGTCCGCTCGTTTGGGGCAGCATAGTTTGACACTCAAATGGGGAAAATGTGCCCCTACTCCAGAGCCATCCATTCAGACTCTGCCAGTCTCCAACTCTAGCTCTCCCAGGAGTGCACCACAGGTTCAGTTTGGGTGTAGCCAGGAACAAGCTCAGCAGGACAGGATGGGGGTCACAGGGACTTAGGCAAACAGATCAAGAAAGCCTTCTTTTGCGAGTGTCACCAACTGTACCACAGGAAGGGCTGAGCTGCATTCCTCCTTTTAGCTCTGTAGCCACTCCTGCTCAAGCCCTGGACTGGAACCTGTGAGGTAGATGGACACTGAATGTCCTGGCTCTGAGCAAAGCCCCCCCCCCCCCCCACCGCCCTCAAAACTGAGCCTAGCAGCATGGGGCCAGCAGGGCTATGAAAAGGGATCAAGGCAGTCTTCCATCAGCGGTGGTGCTAGCCCCCGTGAGGAGAGGACTAGCCCCTGTGAGGAGAGAAAGCTGTACAACTTCTCTCCCTAACTCCACAGCTACGCCTTCAGAGACCCCTACAGAGCCACATTCCAAAGCTGCAGTTCCAAACTATGCTCCCTGCTCCATGACCCCCAGCAGGACTTGGAGGAACAGATCAAAGCAGCCCTCTGATGGGTGTGGCGCTGGCCCTCAGCTCTTAAGAGGGAAGTGAGCTCCTAGCCTTCCCCTAGTGCACCACCAGAGACCCCAACAGGAGGCTCCTAGTGGTCACACCAGTATCCCAGTTCAGAGTTGTGCTTCCTCTCCCCTACAAGGCTGCACCAGTAGTACAGTGCCAGCAGGGCTTGGAGAAATAGATCAAGGCTCCTTGGCCAGTTTGGTTCAGTGGACAGAGCGTCAGCCTCGGACTGAAGGGTCCCGGGTTCAATTCCGGTCAAGGGCACATACCTGGGTCGCAGGCTCAATCCCCATTAGGGGGCGTGCAGGAGGTGGCCGATTCCTAATTCTCATCAATGATGTTTCTCTCTCTCTCCCTTCCTCTCTGAAATCAACAAGAATATATTTTTAAAAAAAAATAGATCAAGGCAACCCTCTGCTTGGGGTGGCACCAGAACTTGAGAGGGGAGAGAACTGTTACCTTTCCCCTAGCTCTACAGTACACTGCCAGACTCTGATGGAGGGTCCCTAAGGGGCTATGTGAAATGTCCCAATTCAGAGTTGTGTCGTCCCCCCCCACCCCCCCACCCCCCCACCCCCAGATCTGAGTTTAGCAGAATGGGGCCAGCAGGCTTTAGGAATGCAAATCAAGTCAGCCCTCCATTGGGAGTGGCACAGAGCTGTGGGAGGGGTGCTAGTGCACACCTCCCCCTAGCTCGGCAGCTGCCCGCTGCCTGAGAACCTGACAAGGTCTTCCTTTGAGGTGACACCTGCCTAAGCCGTGAGTTGGGGAAAATTGGTCCTTGTTCCAAAACTAATCATAATCAGTTCAATGATCATGAGTGTTTATAGCTTCTCCAAAAAAAGAGCCCACCTCAGGTCTGTATTGGGTACAGCCAATAGTCCTTTTTCCTGGATTCAATCTTGGCAGGTGGTGTCACCAGTCTTTGGAGGACAGCATTAGTACACTTCCTCCAGCTGGAGCTGAAAGGATAGAAGTGCCTGACCCTGGCAGATGGCATCCAAGGGCCGTATGGGATGCTGACTCAGGACCAGAACCTCAGTAGCCTATCATCCAGATCTCTGGAGCTATGCCACCCAGTTCTTCCCTTTATGGCTTCCATATGCCAAGTCTCCTTCCCTCTAACTGGGGCCCCAGGTGAGTGCCCAAGCCCTTGTGTGTTGGCCCTTAAGCACCTGGGTTCTAGACTCCCTCCTCTTTCCAGCAGACAAAGTCCTCACTTATTTCTGCTGCCAGATGCTATGCAGGCTCCTCTTCCCAGCCCTGGTGCTCTGGTTTGGTGGTCCCAGTGTGGGGTTCACCCCACTTTCCTCAGGAGGGACTTTTGCAACCACAATACCCCTTTGGATTCTCAGCTGCTGCACCTGGGTGCAGGGGCTAGCCTTCTCCGCATCTCCACCCTTCTTACCAGCCTTTGTGTAGCTTCCTTTTTCCAGACTCCTGTGTAGGTGTTCTTCAGTGGTTTCTTCAGGTTGATGGCTCTAAATTTTAGCTGTAAATCCAGTTCGGCATCAGGTGTGCTGATTTCACCTACTCCACAGTGATCTTGGAACGCCCTGGCAGTTCCATTTTTAACTTTTTGCAGTGGCTGCACCAGTCAGCATTCCCATCACAGTGCACTAAGGTTCCCTTTTGTCAGCATCCTCACTAGCACTTATTAATTTATTGATGGTAGCGGTATCAGATGTGCGGTAATAACTCGTTTTGTAGTTTTAATTTGCATCCCTCTGATGATTAGTGAAGCCGAGCATTTTTTCATATAGACTCGTACTTCTTTTACATTGTGGGTGTAAGACAATGAGATTTGTGGTCTCTGCTCTGGTGTTGGTTATGCTTTGAGGGGTCCAGAAAAAAAAAATCTGATACTCCAAAGGTATGTTATCTTAGAAGCAAAAGACAACAGGCTTAGTTAAGGTGAAGATCTGACTTTTGTTAGGAAAAAATACTGCCCTAGCACATGACTACCTTCCCTGAACTATTTTTAGTTAGAAATTTTTTTAATTTCAGACCACTCTATGGGGTTCTTTTGGTCTCTGAGTTTGTAAGGCTGCCATGCAGGCCTCCCATAATTGTGTAAGGTTTAAATTGGTATGTGGCCCCTTTTTTTGTCCACAGCTTTACAGTGGCAACTAAAACCTCAGACACAGACTGAACTGAAGTTACCTAACACTCCAAATGCAACGTCTGGGGCTTGTTTGAAGCCTGAGACCACCCAGTGTTAAGGCAATGATGAGGCAATTGGGGAAATTTTAATTTGGTTTAACAGATGACACTAAGAAATTATAAATTTAGTCTGGTATGGCAAAGGCACTCTGCTTATGTTCCAAAGACCTTATTTTTCAGACTTGCATTCCAAAAACAGAAACAGCAAATCCAACTTCTGTCACCTCCGATAATGTTCATAGCCTTTGTTTTTCCTATCGCCTAAAATACACCAGACACCCTCCCCCATTAAGTTAGACCAGGTGACCTGGTGAATAAAAGGGGAATGAAGTGACTGTGTTTGCCATGTTAACATACTGGGTGCCATCCCAACCCACCCCAAGTTTCTGACCCAGGGACTTGAGCTCAGGGACTTGAGAATGTGCATTTCCAAGAAGTTGCAGGTGATATTTATGTTGCTGGTTTGGAGAACCCACTTTAGAAACCAGAGTTCTAGAAGAATCCTCTGGGCCAGGATCTCAGAGTGAAGAAAGGTGGGTGAGAGACATTTCTACCGTTCTCACTTCACTGTGAGATTTTCATGCCCATAACTGATCATACCTCACAAAAAAAAAACAAAATTCTCAGAACCCACAGTCCTCAAGAAAACATCACTGTTTTGATTAGACTGCCCCATCAGTGTCAGCTGGGTTCCAGGCACACAAATCCTCATAGAATTAATGGTGCAGAGCTGCCCAGAGGGCCTGGGGCACATCCTGAGCACAATCCTCTGGGTCTTCCTACCTGGTTATAGGATGGCTACTTCCAGGAGGAAGTTCTACCCTCCTCGTGTCTCCAATGGGTCCTGCCTACATATTGCATTCACTCGTATCTGGCTTCCAATTATGAGATATCAAACCCTGTTAGAGCCAGTTGGGGTTGGAGCATGTTTGAAACAAGGTTTATCAGTGATTTTCCTGACATCAGAGCCATAAACTTCTAGCTGGCAGAGGGTCACAAAATGCAGACAGCTCCAGGAAGGGCCCACACCCTAGGACCTTGAGCTAGGTCAAGGTAAGGGTTATAAATCTGACCTGCGCTCAGTGAGTGTCCAAGCACCTCAGAGCATCATCCTGCTACTGGCTGAATCACCTGGGCATGCTCCTGCTTCATCTCTGAGGTCCCTCACTGCCGCTGAGTGCACCTATCTTCACCTCTCTTCTCCACTTTTGTACCAATTCTTCTAGTTGCACAGTATTTCCTCTCATCCCCTCCATTTACGCTTCCATACCAATTTACTTGCCTTTCACATTTTCTCTGGATGTGCCTTTAATATATTCAATTTAATTCAGAAAAAAAAAAGATAAACAAACAGCATATCCAAGGTGGCAAGTAAGCTAAATAGCTGGCTGCATTTAAAAAAAAAACACAACAAAATCTTGAGTTTGTTTTTGTTGGTGCCATGAAGACATAGCTTCCCTCCAAGAGAGACCATTCTAAGGCCTTGTGACCTTTCTTGTTGGACGGGTTCCTTCCAACTGAGTCACCACAGTCCCTTCTGCTAAATACAACTGTTTGAGGGAGAAGGAAAGTTTTGTGATCAGAGGCTTCAGAAATCCTGTCCAAAGTGGAAGCAGAGTTGAGTAGAGGTCAGCTGGAAGCCAAATAGGAGAGCAGGGTGCACACTCTTGCCCAGCACAGGGGCAGCGGGGCTCCTGGCCTCTCCACAGCAGCAACACTGAAGTTAGAAAAGGGGAGGGGATGTAAAGCGAGGGACTCATCCTCCCCTGAACAGTGGCAGCTTCTGAGAGCCCACCCAGTTCCAGGAGCCCCGCCAGGAAGCCCTCCATGCCAGCAGCTTCCTCTATCCCTCCACTCTTCCCCCATCCCCACAGCGCTGTAAGTTCCTGCCTCACCTCTGGAGAAGGGTAGGCCCCAACATGGCTGACATGCCCTTCTGCTGCGTGTGGAGTGGAGAGGACCCCCTAAGGAGAGAGGAATGGGGACAGGGTGGCTGAAGGCATGTGTGATGAAGCAGCTGAGGAAAAAGGAGTTTGTCTTCTTTTGCCAAACTGCCACTCTGGCCTCCATTCCATCCTAGATACAAATGTTCCTCTGTCCTAAATGGGGAAAAAACTCATTTTGACTCCCCTTCTCCAACTGTGTTGAACAAGTCAGCTGGTTTATCCCAGGTGTGGTAAACGCCTGCCAGCCACCAGGAAGGAGAGGCCACCCAAGCACTCCGCCCTCCCCGGAAATGCAGGGTCCTGATGCAGTGGACAGTCATCAGCTCACACCCAAGGAGCTGTCCACTGCCTCTGGCTGGGTCCCAATCAACCCTGGACTTGGGAGTTCTCATGCTCTGTTCCCAAGACCTCTCTGCAAACCATCCACCTGCCCACATCGCCCACTAAATGCCTCACAGGCCCAAACTCTCCACCGGCTATGTCATTTTAGTTCTTTAAAGAACCTGAGAGGTCATCTGCCCGGTGCGGAGCTAGCGGGTCATGCATGTGCACACAGCTCCTCATGGCATGGGCAGGCCAATGACAGCCCTCTGGACAGTGTGGTCAGTGCTGTTCACTCCTGGGTTACATCTGCCCCCTTTCACCTCACGTGCACCAGTTTAGACCATACATGGCGTATGGTCACTCTATCATGTCTATTGTAGCATGTTAAGTGTTGAGCAAGATAAAGTCAAATGAGCTTTGGGGAACTTGGAGAGGGTGGGGGGATTAATTCAGAGCTGGCTGGAGAGCTGGGAACCAGAAAGGCTTTTCTTTGATGACAAGAAACCTGAGCTGGGTCTCAAATCCAGGCAGAAGTCTAACAGGTTAAGCAGCGGGGAAACATGTCAAGAGTAATACAAGTATCAGCATGTTAGTGGGCAGATCTTGATGGACAGTGCCATGTGCCAGACCCTGAGAACATACGATGGGTGAGACACAGCCCTGGCTGGAGGGGCTCAGGACATGGTTCAGAAGAGTGAGGCCTAGGGTCAGGAAGACTTGGAGGTGGGGGCCCTCCTGCCAGCACCTGTCCAGCTTGCACCCAGTGGCTGGGTCAGAGCTCCAAAGTAATGAGTGCCCCACTCAAAGCGTCCCACTTTCCTCATCTCCCAGATCCCTCCTTGACTGTAGCCCTCTCTAGTCATCCATGTTTACTGCCCTGCATCACCTGCTACCAGCACCAACCTGTGTTCTTCACCTGGGCACCCCACCCACTTTATGGTGTTTCTAACAAGCCCTACCAGTGTTTGTACTTAGAAAGATCCTGGCAAATATTGCTTAATAAACTGAACACATTCAGCCCTGAGGGTGTATTCAGTGGTTAGAGCATCAGCCCCCGGAACCAAAGGGTCACAGGTTCAATTCCCGGTCAAGGGAAGGTACCTCGGTTGCAGGTTCAATCCCTAGCCCCAGTTGGGGTGCACGCGGGAGGCAACCAATAAATGTCTCACTCACATCAATGTTTCTATGCCTGTCTCTCTCCCCTGCCCCTCCCTCCCTCCCACTCTCTCTAAAAATCAATGGAAAAAATATCCTCCGGTGAGGATTAACAAAAAACAAAAAACAAAAAACAACCCGCACACATCCATTTGCCAGCCAGTGGATTGTCCCTGGTTCCATCAGTCCCAGGAGGGCCCAGTGTACAGACCTGGGGCTCAGGAATGGTGGGGTTGGGGAGGAGGGGTGGAGAGAAATGACTGCCCAGGAATGGAATGTGGAGGGAAGTTAAGAAATGAGCAGGGACAGGGCCTTAGGGAGGACAAGAAATGTGGGTGGAAAAGAGGACAGGGCACAACAGGCACAGAATATCTGGTCCCAAATGACAAGCCACCCCAAACACCTGGGCCAGCTCACTCTCACACCGCATGGAACACAAACACAGGAATGCAGGCGGCCTGAGAAGCGGGGACAGATGGCACTCAAGTGGTGTGCCCCCCACACTGGCCCAGCGCCCACCCACCAGGCGCCCAGATGCCCACCAAAATTCCCGAATGGAATCTCACAGGACAGATGTGAACATATGCTTCTGCTGTCCCCTGCTGACAGCGCAGGGTGTGACATCCTGGGAGCCCATCCCTCTCCTCACACCTTGAGGGAGACCAAGCCTTAGGTGGGGACTTTATAAGGAGTCTCCTTGTCCAGCACACGATGGGACCAGGCCCCCCTGTGCAGGTTCACTGTTGAACAGAGTGACTGGCATCCACTGATCTGCACCAGGCTAATCCACCTGGACCTTCTCCTTGTACAATTGATAACACCTAAGAACAGAGACATTGGAGAACCACCCCACCGCCCCCAATGGACGTGGATGTAGAACCCAACCCCTAACCAAGTAATCTGGTGCACATCAGACTGGGGGCGTGCGGGAAGCAAAAAAAGCACGGCCACTGAGCACCCATTAGGCACCAGGTGCGTGCTGGGCGCTGGGAGACTGAGGCCCAGCCACTCACTTGAGGACATGTTCAGCAGCACTGCTACCACTCACTGTTTCGTGTGACATGGTACAGGAATGGGAGGGACGAGGCCCCACATTCCCCACAACCTGGCCATCTCTTGCTCGCAACAAAATTTTTAACAACAAAATTCCCTCTGACCATGCTGATACTTCATACAACTTCCTAAGAGGTGACTACATCCACTGCCTCTACTGTCACTTCTGGTTCCTGTGAGTTTGGACTCAAAGAATCCAACTGCCACCCTGGACAGATGGTTCAGTTGGTTGGAGGATCGTCCCTTAAACCAAAAGGTTGCAGGTTCAACTCCTGGTCAGAGCACATACAGGAGGCAATCAATTTATGTTTCTCTCTCACTTCAAGGTTTCTCTCTCTCTCAAATCAATAAAAAAACACAGCCTTGTGTGAGGATTAAAAAAAAAAAATCCAACTTCCTCTATTTTCTTCTATGAAGCTGGAGCAGACGGGGTACTTCCACTCTACCTGTTGTCTCATCTGGAAAAAGGCAGCTGTGGTGCTACCCCCCATTGTGGGAGTAAAATTGGGTCAATGCATATGCCTGGCACAGGACATGCCCTGGGTGGTGTTGGCCATGGTTGTCGGGATCAGGCTGGGGTGCTTTCACTGTGGCCATTTTATTCCATTAGAGCAGTGGTTCTCAACCTTCCTAATGCCGCGACCCTTTAATACAGTTCCTCATGCTGTGGTACCCTCAACCATAAAATTATTTTCATTGCTGCTTCATAACTGTAATTTTGCTACTGTTATGAATTGTAATGTAAATATCTGATATGCAGGATGTATTTTCGAACGACCCCTGTGAAAGGGTCGTTCGACCCCCAAAGGGGTCGCGACCCACAGGTTGAGAACCACTGCATTAGAGGCAGCATCATCAGCTCTAACCCTCCTGGTCTCTCCTCACTCCTACCTTACGTGACAGGTGATTTTGCAAGGAACTGGGTGGGCACAGCTAGCCCTTTCCTGGGTTCCTTCACACCAGGAGACTTATAGGTCCACACTGCCAGGGCCTGGGGAGGGAAGGATGACCTGGGTGTCATCTCAGAAAGCTCACTTGCCTAAAGACATAGGCCATGCACTCAGCATCTTTCCTAGTGACAAAGGAAATAGTTTGGCACCCATCTGCCTTATCATACTTTCCTTATTTCTCAATAAAAACAAGCCAGGTCAGAAAAGGCAGTCTCACACTGGACAGTACCTGCCAAAGGACACTAGTACATTTCTGTACACAGTGGCTCCTGATGTCCCATCTGAGGTCACCAGTCACTGCTCTGCCCTCCTGTCCCTCCAACTCCTGGCCTTTGCCCGGCCTCTTGAGTTTAGACCTCATTTCTCACCAGCTTTGCAGGGTTTCCGACCCTCCCAGCAGTACCTTCTTCATCCCTTTGACTGACCCCTCTTCACCTGGATGTAAACACAGGTGCACCCCTGATTAGGCTCAGTCCAAAGCCTTCGTGTATATCATGCTCGTGAAGTTCTCAGCCCTTCTCCACCTGATGTTTCACAGGATAGGGCCGTCGTTGGCAAACTGCGGCTAGCGAGCCACATGCGGCTCTTTGGCCCCTTGAGTGTGGCTCTTCCTAAGCCTTGGGAGTACCCTCATTAAGTTAATAACAATGTACCTACCTATATAGTTTAAGTTTAAAAAAGTTGGCTCTCAAAAGAAATTTCAATCGTTGTACTGTTGATATTTGGCTCTGCTGACTAATGAGTTTGCCGACCACTGGGCTAGGGTATACAGGAGGGCCTGGCCCACAAGTCAAACCTTGATTTGGGAGTCTCCTCTGTGTTAAACTTTTAGTTTCAGGTAGACCACAAATAACTAAGTTATGACCTAAACACTGGGGCAAAAAGCACTCACTATCTGAAACCCAAGTCTAACTGGGCAGCCTGCCTATTTGCTAAATCCTGCAACCCTTCCTTCATGCTCACGCCAATCCAGGCGTGGCACTCACAGGGACCACCCCAAAGTAGCTGGCAAGTCACTCCACCCTACAAACCTGGCTCCACCAGCAGGTGGGATGGGGAACCACCCCTGTGCACTCACCCCAGCCATGTTGCTATAAGCCTTCCCTCCTCTCTTGGCCTGGTTAAATCTCAGATCCAACTCTTCTTCATCTCCCAGGGGCCTTCCCTGACCATCCCATCGAAAGAGGCCCCCATCATCCTGCTCAACACCCCCCCCTTCTCCCTTCCATACAGGGGTAGTAAACATTACTGTTACATAAACTATTTTATTTAAATAAAATCAGGGCAGATCCTTTCCCCCCATACACCAGCACATGCACACACACACATGGGCACATCTTCCCTTCCTTCCCTTCACCCACGGCCACCTCAAACCCACAGGTTCTCATTGTGACCATCCTACCTCAACCCTAAAACAGGGACACACCGTCCATGTGAAGACCCCCCTGCTCCCAGTCAATGGCAGCAGCACACAGGCCTAGGTACAGCCCTACTACCCAGTCTAGCTCTCAGCCCTCCTAGGGTGGGACAGAAGGACCAGTCCTCCCAAGGCACCCCAACCTGGTGAGACTTCCCCACCTTCCCCCCGCCAGACGCACACACAGCCTGGCAGCACCACTAAACACCTAAAGCTGCTCCCTGTGGAGGGTGAGTCCCCTCCCCACATCAAGGGCAGCCACACTTTAGCATTCCCCAAGGGACACTGGAGTAGGTATGGTATTGTTGGGGAAAGAGCACCAAATTCCCCAACTCCATCCTGTAAGAATAGGCTGAGATTCAGCTCAAAATCCTCTAAAAAGTAAACCTCACTCGGGAACAGGGATGGCAAGGGCCTCAGCATCAGGACCTCATAACATCTCTACTCCCCACATGGACCCCATTAGAGACCCACTAGCACCTTGGCAATGTTAAGGGCCCAACTCTTCTGGGGGAAACACCATGTACATGAGAGCCTGTGCGGAGTTGGTAATGTCCCCTATGCTGACAGCAGGGTCGGGTTTCACCTTGCCTGACACCAGCACCCTCAAGTCCTGCTCTGGGACACCCAGAGCAAAGTGGCTGAGGTCATGAAGAGGGAGTGCTGAAGGGACAGGGATGTGTCTTCCACAGGTACACAGCCCCACAGTGCATGTTACAGGTTATACACAGGCGGGCTGGAACAGAGCATGGGGCCAGGCTGCCAGGAGGGCTCCTACACATCCCTCTGGCCCCTCATGAGAAGGGGAGATGGGAGGAACACCTGTCCACTCACTCAGGCTTGGGGGCCCGAGATGCTAGATTCAGGTCCACATCCACCTTCTGTGATGGGCTTCCCTGTGCTTCCTAGACCAAGTTCCCTGAGGGAAAAGCCAGGCAGAAGGAAAGAAGTTAGAAAGAGACCAGCAAAGGGAATGGACAGACCGTGAGAGCCGGAGGTAAGCCTTCTGAGGGAGTAAGGCAAAGAGAGCTGTCACCTGTAACACTGGGGAGGTGGGGGGATGACAAATGACAGAATCAGACACAGCCAACCCGACCTCTCCAGGGGAAGCAAGGACCCCAGGAAGAAGCTGGGAGCCCCTGTCCTGAGTGGGCTAGCAGGGTAAGGGCCACACCAGACCCCTAAGCACAGGCTACAGACTGATGCTGCGCTGGTGGCGGCCCCCACGGCCCCAGCTCCAGGTGCCCAGCTCCTGGCCGTCTAGACTGGCATGGTCCGAGAGACCCCGCAGGTGTTCCACGGAGTCACACTTTTGCAGGTCTGAGGCCACTGTGCGCAGGCTCAGCAGGCTTACCGTGTCTGCATCAGGGGCAGGACCAAGCCCCAGGCTGCAGCCCTCTTCTGGGGCCTCACCCTCGGCCCCCTCAATGATCCCACTGTCTCCGTCCTCCTCCTCCTGGGGCCTGGCCTCAGCGCCCACAGGGGAAGAGCGCCGAGGGCCAGGCGGGCGAGGGGGCAGGCCCCGCCGGCGCGCGTGAATCTGCTCGCTGATCTGCTCCAGGTTGCGCAGGGCCACCGAGTAGCGAGTCTTGGCCTGAGCAACCTGCTGCTCCAGCTCTGTCACCTTGGCCTTGTGCTCCTGAGGGAGAGACAGATGGCATCACCCAGCTGGCAACGCTCCACACCCGGGAGCTCCCAGTCCCTTTAGGTCCCACTGGGCAGCCCCACTCTGCCCCAAACCCACCGGATCCTCCTCCTCTCCCGATTCTCATTTTTTCTTGTTTATCTCCCTACAACTCCAATCCCTGCCAGCACCAACCCCCAACTCCACCTCCCACTTCCCTGAGGTCATTCTGATCACAGGCGCCACCCCGTCCCACCTAGTTGATCACACACTGTCTCCCTGCTCTCACTTGCCATGCCCGCCCTCTCCCACCTGTCCCCCTCCCCATAGCTACCTCCAGGATCTGGCTGAACTGAGCCTTCAGCTCAAAGTAGGGGCGGCTCTTGCCAATGGCCCGCCGGAGGGTCTTCTGCAGGGCCTGCACCCGAGCTTCAGCCTGCTGGCACAGCCGCGTTACCCGTTGGTGCTCCCGCTCACCATGAAGCCGTTCCTCCTCTGCCTCGTTCACCTGGCCCACATAGCGTAGATGACAGATTTCACTAAGCTGGGGGGCATGCTCCTACCCCTGCCATTCACCCCAGGCTGCCACTCCAAATGTTACCCTGGGGGAAACCCCACTGTCTGAGGAGCCTAGAGAGAGCATGGATTTCCTGAGACACAAAGAACAGTGGATCCTTGCACCTGCCTATTGTTGCTTGCACCACCACCACTCGGGTTTGCTGCTGCTGGGAGGGTGCCAGGGCCCTATGGACAACTTGTGAGCCTGTCAGGATGTCCGTCTGGGCACATCTCCTACAGTCATCATCCTCAGGGAGCCCTCGGTGCTGGGGTGGGAGCTGGGGAGACCGGAGGAGCCCCAGTGGGGGCAGCCAAGCTCTGCACTGCGTTCTCTACATTTTCACGCCCCAACAAGGAGTAGGCAAAGTCTCCTGCCAGCTTGTGCACCAAGACCAGGGGCCAACTTTGCCACACACTGGGCAGATGCACACTGGAGCCTGTCACACCCTGCCACTCACAGCTCAACAAGCCCTCCGCAGTGCCACAGTCTCCTGTAGGAGCTCCTGCTGTGCAAGGCGGTGGCCTGGACTGAGGAGTCCTCAATGGACCTGAGGCATGCCCACCTCTCAGGAGCTCACACTGCTGCTCTAGACTACACATCTGTACCCCGCCCCGCCCCCCCAACTAGAGTCCACATGCTGAAATCCTAACCACTACAGTGAAGGTTTGGGAGGCAGCCCTCTGAGGTGAGTAGGTCATGGGTGGGATGAGTGCCCTTACAAAAGGGCTCTGGAGAGCTCCCTCACCCCTTCCGCCATGTGAGGACAGTGAAAAGGGGGCAGACTAGGAACCTGGAAGGGGGCTTTCCCCAAACACCAAATCTGCCTGTGCCTTGATGCTGGACTTCCCCAACTCCAGAGCTGGGAGAACATTTGTTGTTTAGGCCCCAGTGTATGTCTTTGTTATAGCAGCCTGAATGGACGGAGACACTGCTCTTTACACGGTGAAGGTGGCTGATGCCAGGGAGCCTCCCGCTCCTCAGTCCCCTTCAAGAAGCTTGGAAATGATACACAAATTCCACTTTAAATATCAAAGTACAGTGGCGGAGCTCAAAAGCAAGGAAGAGCGAGTATTCTGAAAGCAGAAGGGGTCACAGCTAAACATAACAAAATGTGGGTGTTAAACCGAGAGCATCCAGCAGGATGAACTGTTTGGGTTAGTGCCTAACCTGGAGGCAAAGAGCCAAACAACATGCGTCCAGAGGAGATGTACATAAGAACACTGGAGGCCAAGCAGGGCAGGGCAAGAAACAGGTTTGCCTGAAACAGTTACAACTGAGGGAAGGCTGGAGTGGAAAAAAGGAGTGAGGAGGGTGATGGGATAAAGAGACAGCAAAGAAAGCAAGGGGACCACGGGAGGGGACCTGCTGGAACCGCCTGGCTCACCTTGCAGGTGGCGTGGTTGAGCATCTCCTGCCACGTAGGGTCCAGCCGGTTCTTGTCAGCCATGACACCCTGCTCGGCCACAAACACCATCTCCCGGGCGGCGTTGTGCATGCTCACAGCCCGCTCGTATCGTAAGGCTGCCTTCTGCGTCTCCTGCTGGGCCTGGGGGGAGAAGGCCATCAGAACAGGGAGTCCTCAGGGGACTGTGGAGATATATCCTAGGTGAGGACAAGAGGAGGACAGCCCATTGCAATGCCTCACTTCTCACACTGCGCTGACCAAGAAAGCAACATTCTACAAAGGGTATTTTGTAAGGTTATGGCCTGAGAGAAGATGGGAAAGCGTGATGCTGCCAGTGGAGGGTGAGTTGAGACCGACCCAGCAGTTTCAGAGCCGGATGGCCTTCTGCCCTACAGAGAACAAAGAGAATTCCACCCCTTGGTCGTTGCAAGGGAGTTAGCGACGTGGATCAAGTCTCAAAGAAAGAAAGCACACCCAAGACCATCACATCAACTCCGGTCCAGTAGGGAAGGTGAAGGAAACAATCTGACCATTGCTCAGAGATAGTCATCACAGCCATGCTGACCAAACAAGACACTGGAAACAAACCTAAGTTTTCAGTTCCAGGAAACTGTTAAGTAAATATAGTATGTCTCATATAAGGAAATATTCGGCAGCCCTTAAAAATGATGGCATGGATGTATATTTATTGATATGGAACTATGTCATAAGTAAAATAAAGGGGTAAAAACAGCATAAACTGTATTAATATGTTTGGCACAATGTATACAAAAAATGTAATGGTTTATCTGTACTGTATTAACCACGCTTTTTATTGCCTATATTTTATGATGCTTTGACATCCCGGGATCCTTACTGGCCCTTCCAAAGCTAGTTAATTTCTGAGATAAAACTCCCTTGTGAGCACACCTTTCACATGCAAACCAGCCAATCCAACACCCACCACCTCCTGTTTTTGACTCTTCCACACCAGCCAATATTGCCTCTGCCGTTACCCAGGACCAAGTACTAACTAGGTCCCACCACAGAGCACAGAGCCCTCCCCTATTCTCAAACCATTCTACCACCCTAAGTTTAACCAGAGCTGCCTACCCTGCCTCGCCCATTCCTCACCACAAAACACAGTAGAAAGGCCGTGGGCCAAGTTTTCTTCTCCTGCCTTCAGCCTCCTGATCAACCCAGGTGCTTCTCCATGTAACCCTGCATGGCATGCCCCACTCTTGGGAACTGCCATTTTCTCTGCCACCTCACCCCATACTTGACCAATATAAATCAAGTGTGCATGGCAGGATTTAGGGCAATTTTTGTTTTATCTTTTCTTGTTTTACTGTTACAATTATAGTTTTCTAATAGTGAACCCACATTATTTGTATAAAGAAAAGGGAGGAGGAAGGGTAAAAAAGTGGAGGGTAAATAAAAAAGAGAGGCATGAACCAAAAGGAAGAGAAGAGAAAAGCAAAGAGAAAAGGTGATCTGTCTCCCCTCCATACAGAGGAAGAATCTTGGGCCAGCATCGGTGCACGGCCCTCTCAGATCGAGGGTCAGGGGGCTGTACCTCCTTAGCCAGCCGCCGAGCCTCATAGTAGGGCCGGGCCTTCTCGATGCAGCTCCCCAACTGGGAGCCCTGCGTGTTAAGCTTCCTCGCTGACTCCTGCAGGATCCTCCGATAGGTGGTTCTGGCCTCCTGGCAAAGGGACAGAGATGTGGGCAGACGAATAGCTGTGTGTGGGTACCAGTCCCTCTTGTTTCCTGTGTCGCCCCTTCCTCTGCCACTGTGCTGAATAGGGGACATATGGAGACACCAGGGCAGGACACTCACGTCCAACTGTAGCTCCACCTGGTTGATCTCCTCGCTGGCCTGGTTCAGGTGCTCCAGCTCCTCCTGCCGCAGAAAGGGGCAGAGTTAGAGCCGGGGAAAGGAGCCTCCGTGGGCTGGGTGGGCAGGGAGTGCGTGCAGAGACAAAAGCCCACCAAACCAGGGGAGGGAAGAAGTAAGGGAGGCACTGCTCCTCCCTGTCAGAGACCTAGTCCACAGTCCGTTATCTCACAACTCACCTGTGCCAGGGAGGAAAGCCCCCACGTTAAAGGTCAGGAGAGCAAGGTTTGGAGATGAACACTCATGCACACAGGGAAGTGCAGCAGCCTGGGCGCTCTCCCTCAGACCGTACCAGCTCCTCCTCAAACCCCAGCCAGGAGTTCTCCTCCTCCCTGAGCCACTCGCTCAGCACGTTTACTGCACACTTACCCCAGCTTAGCACATGAGACCCAGGAATTCAGGACTCGGAAAGGTGGCAGCTTATGGCCCAGCAAGTAAGCAACAGACCCTCATGGTGTGAGGAGTCATGGGAGCGGGGGGGGGGGGGGGGGGGGGGGGGAGCAGCATCACCTACCTGGGCAGCACAAGGCTGGGGCAGGGTGCTCTAAACACCTGCCCCAGACTGGGCCTTGATTGATGCACAGAAAGCACCAGTGACAGGCAGGTGCCCAGGAGGCAACGCTCAGATGAGAAGCCAGTGAGGTCAGGGCAGAGGGGAGGGGAGGGCACAGAGCCTGGCACTCCCTGGCTGTGGCTTGGGAAGGCCTATCTGAGCAATGTGAGAATGAGTGGGGAGCCAGGCAGACAATGGTGGAGCAGTCTGCAGTATCCGGCTGAGGAGGGAAGCACAGGTCCAGGGAAATGCCGGCTGCAGAATTATGAGGGCCTGATGGGCAATGAGGCCAGATTAGGGAGAGCACATGGTTCAAGAGGCCACGAGCCAGCTTGGGTGTAGAGCGACAGTGACCCTAAGTCCCCACACAGTAGATCCTGTGGGAGAAAGGAAGAGCCTCAGGGAGAAGTCACCAGACACACTGGCTCGAGCGCCTCAATGGACCCAGGACCACCTGGGAGAGAGAGCAGGGAGGAGTGCTGGGCTCAAGTTTCCACTCCTGCCCTTTCTGGTCAAGTTCCTGGAGCCCAACAAGTCAAGGACACTCCTGAGGAGCAGTGCCCCAGAAGACGCCTGGTGCTCAGCTAAGGGACTCCATCCAGGAGCCCCGCAGCAGCCAACTGGACTCACAGGTATGGCCCACACTTGGCCAGGAGGCACACTGCCACTGCCACCTTGCACTCGCCTCATTCAGCCCTTTCAGCAGTCCAGTGCATGATCCCCCTTGGTCCTTTTATTCCTCCAGCCCTGAGATTTGAGTTTGCAAGTAAGAATCCGGGAAACCAAGTTACATGTCCTAATTACAGTAAAGGAACACAAAGGAAGACACACAGAACCAAGAACAAAGATATGACAGCACACTTGCCCTGCCTCCGAAAGGGCCTCAAACTTGACTCTGGACTGAACAAGCTGTCCAACAGAAATACAATGTGTGTCTCACCCTTTCCAGTAGCCACATTTTTAAAAAAGCAAAACTGAACAGATGAAATTGTAACTTTTCATTTAACCCTACATGCCCGAGAAATTGTAATTTCAGTTATGTTACCAGCATAAAGTATTTACAACACTCCCATGCTTTTTTAGACGATGCCTGTGAAATATGCACGTTCACTTGATCCTCAGGGCACATCTTAGCCTGGCAAGTCGCACTTGGCTCCCATACTGGGCAGTGTGGGTCTAGAAACTGGTGCACATGGGCCACCTGGTTAGTCACACAACCCAGTGTCCATAAGACAAGACAGTCTGGAGCCATAGGCAGCCAACCCTCAGGGACCCCAGGGAGGCCGAAGGAAGTACTCCACCAGCACACAGCTCCGTTTCACTGCCTCCCCAACAAGGACTTCACCTGCATCTGACAGGAGCACCCCAACGGGCCTCAGAAGAGGTCATTCCTGCAGGATGAGAGGCCACCTCTCCCATGGGCCCAGCTCCTACGTGTGACTCAGCCCAAGATGGTTTCAGACTCTGAGACAAGAGGTGCCGGCCTTCCCAGCAGCCTTGCTGGCATCCTCCCTTTCCCAGCCCATTCTCTTGACAGAAAGAACAATGAGGTGGGGCCCTGGCCGCTGTGCTCAGTGGTTTGTGCCAAAGGGTCACAGGTTCAATTCCCGGTCAAGGGCACATAACTGGGTTACAGGTTCCATTTCCGGCCCCTGGTCAGGGCAGTCGGGGTGTGTGCAGGAGGCAACCAATCAATGTGGCTCTCTCACATCTCTGTCTGTCTCTCTCTCTCTCTCCCCCGCTTCCACTCTCTCTAAAAATCAATGGAAAAATATACTCAGGTGAGGATTAACAAAAATAAAAAAAGGAAACCATGAGGTGTGCATCTGGCCATCAGTGACAGAGTTGGGGCTGCATCCTGGACCCACCCTTTGATCTGGCTGCCCAGCCTCTGTGACCACCCTCCACACTAAGGATGTGCCTGGGTGCGAACCTCACAGAAGACAGGTACACCATCACCTTAGACAACCACGGCAAAGGCCAGGCCTCAGGAGAGCAACAAGTATTGATTTTGGGGAAGGAGAGAAAGTGGGTGCAGGCCACCCTGCATTGTTCCTGTGGGCAACCCGAGATCCAGGCTGCCTCCCACTCGGTTCCACAGCCCACACTGTTCCCAGCCAGACAAGGTCATCAGCGTGGAGGGCTCTATGGAAGTCATCCCCCACTGGAAAAAGGACGTGCAGGGTTTGGCTATTGGCGAAAGGCAGGAATCCACGTCAGCACAGCAGCTCCAGCAATTAAAAGTCTTCTGTTGAATGAGGTCTGCCCCTCAGTCACAAAGCTCTAACAGGCTGGAGGTGGGCAAGGGCGTGGGGGCAGCCAGGCTGAACGGAAGCTGAGGAACACCAAGCAGTTGGGGAGCTGGAAACACCTGCCATGTGGCCTGCCCCACTGGGGACTCCTGGTAGCTGCTGACACAGAACTCCAGGAAAATGAGGTCTGAGTCAGCAAACACTGCCCATCAGTGAGCCTGCAGCCAGCAGGGAGGGTGACCTTCCTGGACACACAGTGCATTCCCAGGATGCCAGGCCACTGTGGCAGAGGCCTAACCACTCAGGCTGCCAACATGCCTGTCTGCCTATGCCAGCTATTAAAACACTAAGCCACGATCAATGGGTGGGGCCAGGGTGATGCACGGCCCAGGTCTCAGAAATAAGGGAATTAAAGCTGTCTGCGAGCCAAACCAACATTTCAGATGAGGTGGCAGAGGCTGCAGAGTCATCCTTGAGAGTCTGAGTGAATGTATCCACTCACCCAGGAAAGATGTGCCCATCACAGAGGCTGAGAAAGTCACAAAGGAGGAGACCCAGGCCCAGAGAACCAGTTTAGAGGCCTCAGAGAACTACGCTGAGGTCAAGACATGGATATGGACAGTGGCCTTCCCAGGAGAACAGCATACTTCCTGTAGGCCTGAAGCTGGCTTCCATAAAACTTCCAGGCAATCCCACCAGACAACGGGGGCACGGGCATGCTGCCTGCCTGCCCAGAAACCCCAGTCCCTACATCACAAAGAGCCTCGCCCAAAGATCCAGAAAACACCCGAAAAGGGGCCCTATCTTCGAATATCCCTGGCCCAGTGGACACGTCAGAACCACTTCTCACCCACCCAGGCCAGAAGGATGCACTTGTCTGCGCACAGCTCCGATGGCGGCTCTTACAGCTCCCTGGTGGGTTCTGATGGATCTGTGGGTAAAGACCCGCTGAATGTACTAACAATCCACTTAAAACGCTGAAACACACAAAAAGGAGAACAGTCTGTGCACTGTCGACACTAAAGGGACGCAGAAGACACGCCCCACTCTCATCTGCACAGAAGAGCCCGAAGCCCGCAGGGCTGAACGCCAGCTGCCTGCTCCATGAAGGGAGCCCCTCACAGCAGCCTGCCTCCCACAAGACAAGAGCCGAATCCCCACTGAGGCAGGAAACTGAGGGCCACCTGTGCAAGGAGACTTTTCCTTCTGACATAACCCACAGCGCAACTCCTACTCTGGCAAGTCACGGTGGGCCCGCCGGAGGCGAGGGGATAGCACAGGTGCCCAGTGTCCTCTAAAGATCACAGAGCTCGTCCGCTGGAACTGCCCATGACAGGATGTCCTAGTTCTGCACTGCCAACAGCACCTGAGGAACTGTATCTTCAACTTTTACTTCTTTGTAACGGATTTGCTGAAGTCGGCCATGTGAATGGACAGTGAAGCATGGGAGTGACTGTGTGGGCGCTGGGCAATACAGGAGCAGGCGGGACCGCAGAGACAATGCTGGGTTCTCTCCGGTAGAAGGCCAGGAACGCTGCAGCGCGTCAGTGGCCTTCCTCCCCAGGGTGCACAGGGGTGTCTTTCCCAAAGCACTACCTGCAAACTCACCAACAGACAAACGAAAGAACGTGAAAGATTCATAGGACTCTGTCAGAGCAGTGCAGGAAGGAGTCATGCAAATCAGGGGGAACACCCCTCACTTTACAGATAGAGAAACTGAGGCTTGTGGAGGTTACACAACTTGCATGAAAATCACAAATCATCAGTCAGAAGGTTGCTTGAACCTCAGGCCGAAATGTTTTTCACTACAACTTGTTTCCTCAGTGGAGGACAAATCTAAAATCAACCAAAGAAACTGAGCTGATTTCAAGGCAATACCCGTGAAACAGCAGGAATGTCTGACACACCACGGCTTCACTGTGAGCAGGGACCCAGTTCCCACACACACCCCAGGAGCCCCGCCAAGAGGCAGGAAGGACTCTAGGACCAGCACCGACTTCTGGTGGACACACCAAAGTAATCTGCTAAAGGAGTGTTGACAGAGAAGCCCAGGAAGCAAGCCCAGGGATGTGTTGCTCACCGACACAGGTGTGAGTCACCTGCACACCAGAATCTTGAAGATGCTATGAACTGAAGGGCAGACTCAGCCTCAAACACAGAAACGTGCTGACTCTCACCGGCCCAAGCAGCTTCCCCAGCCGGTCCTTCCCAGCCACTGCCTGGAATCACTGCAGTCAGCCTCGGCGGCCAAGCACCTCCACCCGGTGCCCACCCTGCTCCGGCCTCACCCACTGCTGCAGGTCTCCTTCACAAAGAGCTGCCAGCCGACCAACCGGCCTGTAAGTGCTCCACGGCGACAAATCAGCTCCCCTACATCAGCTCCCCTACACACTCGGCAGCCACCGCATCCTTAGGGCTGGGCATCCGTGTCACCGAGGACGGGGGCCAATCCATATCAGGCTTCCTCAGGGGCCGAAACCCGATGCCACCTTTGTAACACACGACAGGTCTCGGCCTTCACGGACGTGAACATCCCTGGAGGCACTGATGAGGTGAGGCTGCCTCCCAATCTGTCCCCTCCTCTCACGTCCCAGCCCCCCAAGTCCGAGCTCACAGCCTGCTGCTTATTTGGAAAGAACAATTCCGCGCTGCCCTGACCGGAAGTGTGCCTCCTGCATGCCCCTGCCCTTCTCCTGAGGCTTCAGCAACCACCCCAGGCGTCCGGGGCCTTTCCTGGCTCTCCCCGCACTGCACTGGTGTGTGGACAAGCTCGCTTTCCGGTCCTGCCCGATGGCCTCATCCGCCCGCTGTCGGGAAGCTGGCAGCCCGGACCCTCCGCCGGTCCGCTCACCTGTATTCTAGGATCCAGCTCTTCGTCCTCCCCGGGAAACACCTTGGCCTCACTGCTACTGCCGCCGTCCGCGCGGGGCTCCTCTGCGACTGGGCTGCGGGCGCCTCCGTCCGGCCCCGCCTCCGGCCGCAGCTCCCCCTGAGGCGTCTCCCGCCCCCCCGGGACCTGCCGCAGCTCCGCCATGCTGACGGGGAGAGGGCACAGCCCTACACACAGGAGGGGGCTGACATGCTGGGCCCAGGGCCCCAGCTTGAGGCTTCCCGGGCTCTGGGCGGCGGGAAGGGCCTCTCTCCTCAAGGCCCGGCAGAGGGGACACAGGCGGGGCTCGCACTGGATTAGGGGCCGCGATCCCAGTCGTCAGGGGGTCCCTGCGGCTAGAGCCTTGGCTGCGCCCAAGTTCTTCCCCCCCAGCCTCGTGGAGCTGCTGCTCCGAGGCGGGGGGCGGAGGGCCTGGATCCGGGGCCGAGGCCTGCGGGGAAGCACACCATTCGGGAGGGCGGAGGCGGGCGCCACGGGCGGGGCGGCGGCTGGAGACGCGGCTGGGCCCGAACGAGGCTGCGGCGAGTCTCTGGGGAGCTGCAAGGGAAACAAAGGCCACGGGCGGGCTCAGCCCCAGGCCGCCGGCCCCGCTCTCGTCCCCCCGCAGCCCCGACGACGAGCGGCCGCCTCCCCGCCTCCCCGCCTCCCCGCCTCGGCCCTCGGGACCTGCGGCCCGGCCCCTCCGCGTCTCCGCCGCTCCTGCCCGCCCCCAGCGACCCCGGGCGCACCCCCGGGGTTCACCTCGCAACTCCCCGCCCCACCTGCTCGTCTTCCTCCAGCCTGCGAACACTCCGAGACCGGCCCCAGGCCGCCGGCGCAGTCGGGCGCACGGGTGCCCCACGCACAGCTCTGCCTCAGTTTACCTTACCGTGCGCGAAGGTCCATACAACCTCCCCCCGCCCTCCCCACAACAAGCCGGTCCAACCTCATAGGACGGGGCCGAGAGGAAGCGGAAATACATGGCGGATAGCACGCCCTCCGCCACCCGGCAGCCCGGCCGCCCGCCCTCCCACGGTCTCCAGCCAGCGGCCTGGTCTGGGTTCCCCGCCGCTCGCCCCGCCCAACCGGCCAGAGTTTCCGTACAAAATGGCGCCCAACGCGCTCAGGTCACCTCACGCTGCCTTCGGCCCGTACTCTGCCACAGATGGATAAGATTGAAATATGAGCCAGCTTTACTGAGAAAAACTAGGCCAGGAGATGGAAATAGAGAGGCCCTGGTAGGTAGCGAAGTGCTACAAACAGGATGAAGACTGACCAGCCACTTCGGAGCGAGCGCGGCCATCTTGCCTTACGACCCTGTGGAGCTGAGTGCGGGGAAGCCACTTCCGGCCTCGCCCAGGAAGTTGGAAGCGCGCCGGAAGTGGGCTGAGGGGACTTCCGGCACGGCCAGCCGGGCGGGTGCTCGCGTCCGGTCTCGGGCGGAGTAGGCAGGTGGTTGAGCTGTCGTTTTCCACTAGTGTCGGTCCTCGCCGCGGTGGGTCGGCGGTGCCCTCAGTGCCCAGCCCAAGGCTCCGCGGGGCGCATCTCTCCTCGGCGTCCCGTCCCCCGGAAGCTGGCGCCTGTGAGCGCTCCCCTGAGAGCTTCCCGGGGACTCTGCGCTCCCGGCCGCCGCGAGGAGCTTGTGCCAGGCCTGTGCGCCCGGGAAGGACCCGAGCGCTGCCGCCTGGGCGCTGCCCGCCGGTGCGCCGGCGAGGCCGAGGGACCGGTGTTTCCGCCCCAGGCCAGACTCCCCGAGAGCCGAGGCCCTCCCTCCTCCCTCACCTCTTCACCCCACGTGAAAAAGTTGTTTTAACCGGCAGTGCCAGACGACCCTTTAAAAGTGATTGCAGAGAGATTTCTTCCACAAAATTAGAAACGTTATTTTTAAAATTCCAGCAGTGACGTTGCTCGCTGCCGTGCGTTAGCGGGAGCCTGAGTGCCTCGGTGAACAGATCTGCATAATAAATGCCTCGGTCGTCTGTCACGTTCCTCTTACTATTGCGGTGCTGCACAGAAACCGCGTACGGTGCGCGTGGGAGTCAGTTCATTTGTTCTTTGATTTTGTAAAACTGTGACGATTGCATTACCCACCTGCGGGCCCAGGCCCGAATCCGCCCTCTGGCTCCGTGCAGTGCCCGGGCCCTCGCAGCCTTGCCCACGCTCCCTCCCTGCGCAGCCGCCCTCCGCAGTCATGGCTTCTCGTCGGCACGGACGGATCGGGACTGCGTTTGGCGGGAAGCTCCTGGGCGGACACCTGTACCCCGGCGGCGCTGGCGGCTCCCTGCAGTTCAGCAGCCTTCCTGCGGCGTGCACCGGCCTCCGGGGCTGCCCCTCAGAGGCCAGGCGCCCTGTCATCTGTACGGGTGGTGCTGGGATCCGAGCAGCTTTTCTGCTGGGCTCGGATAGCGTGTCCAGTGCGAAGAGGCTGGGCGCTGCACGGCTTGTTTTACTGAGGCCTCGGCATCACGAAGGAAGGCTCTTGTCTGGAGCATCACTCTCCACTGGACCTTTCCGCAACGATGCGATGCGAGGGTTCCGTCGGCTCTGCACCGTAGGCTGCCGGTGGCTGCAGGTAGCCACTGAGCGCCGGAGATGGAGCTGGGATTAAGGAACTGTACTTCAATTTACTTCTTCTTTAAGTAGCCACATGTGGCTGGTGGTTTCATTGTTGGACAGCGCAGCTCTAGAACATGCCTTTCCTATAATCTCCAACGTATGTTGGATTTTCCTATCTTTGATACAAAACAGATAAATCTCAATCTCCACTGTCATTTGTCTCAACCCTCCTTTCTCGCCTGTTTGCTTCTGCAGCCTGGCTTCTGCTTCTGCCAGTCCACAGCAGTCACAGAGACAAGCTCCTTTGTGCTCTGACGGTGGCCACATCACTGACATTCGACCCTGGGTTATTTCTTACCATTTTTTAGCTCCTGAGTCACCCTTGCCCTAGGTTTCCTCTTATTTCTCCGACATGTTGATTCATTCCTTCATGCAGCACGTCTTCCCTGAGTGTCTACTATGTGCCAGGATTTGGGACACTGTCCCAGTTCGCATGTAGCTTATAGTTTGTGTTGCTCATTTTTTAAATCAGTGACATTCAAGCTACTTGGACCACAACCCAGAAATACATTTTACTTTGCAACCCAATATACATATATGTGTAAAACTAGAGGCCCAGTGCATGACACTCGTGCACTGGAGGGGTGGTCCCCTCTCAGTCTGGGACCCCTTGAGGGATGTCCGCCATCCCTGAGGGTCCTTAGTGCTGCCGCAGAGGTGGGAGAGGCTCCTGCCACCACCACTGAGCTCGCCAGCAGTGAGCCCGGGTTCGACCAGGGGGCAGCTCCTACATTAAGTGCCTGCCCCCTGGTGGTCAGTGCATGTCATAGCCATTGGTCATACTGCCGTTTGGTCTATTTGCATATTAGCTTTTTATTATATAGGATTACTCATATTACATGCAAAGCATATTCATAGTTTCTATACTATGTTTTTAATGCTGGTGGAGACCTAGTCTGTTGATTTCTTGACCCACTCACAGTTTGGAAACCCTGCCTAAATGCACTGTGTCCCAGCCTGGTGCCAGCCTCTGGCGGTCTCATGCAGCCCACTTCCTCTAAGCCCTGGCACCAGCCTCTGGTGGTCTCATGCAGCCCACTTCCTTTAAGCCCTTGCTCAGCTGCATGGCTCCAGCCCCTACCCAAGCCTGCTGCCCCTTCCTTGGAACGCTGGCTCCATTCAGACTCCTCACAGATCACAATCTGAGATGCAGCAGCTTCTCAGACCATTGTCCCAAGGCTTGCCTCTCACTCACTGGGTACAAATCTGATTTCATTCCCCTTTCCAAATCCTGCTTCTGCTGTATTTACTTTGTTGGTGAATGGTTCTACCCATTTACCATAGGGAGGAATATAGAAAACATGCTAAAAGAATCCCCACCTTCACTCTGCATCACATTAAGTATCTCAGGGAGATCCCTTCTTTCCATCTGATTGCCACAGCTTCAACTTAGACCCTCCTCATCTCCACTGTAGATAATGTACCTCAAGAGCCTTCCAGCTCTGGCCAAGTAGCTCATTTGGTTAGAGCCTTGTTCCAATACAACATGGTTGCGGGTTCAATCCCAGGTCAGGCACATGAAAGAATCAACCAATGAATGCACAAAGAAGTGAACAACAAAATTGATGTTCCTCCCTTCCTCTCTCTAAAATCAACCAATAAATAAAAATTTAAAAAATGTCTTCAGAATCAACTGTTCAATAAACTTTCAGCAATGATGGGAATCTCACTATCTGCACTACTGAGAACTTAAAATGTAGCTAGTAATCGCTTCTTGGCCTTTTGGCTAAGATCAAGTGTAGTATCTGTTCTTATCAGTTTAATATATGATATGTCCTCTATCCGAGGACAATATATTAAATGGATTTTTGGAATTAGGAGATGGAATAGGAGCTTGCTCCGTCCACTCCACACATTGGCCTGGTATTGCAGTACCTCTAGGAACAGTGCATCAAAATAATAATAAAATAAAATATTGCTAGTGGAGCCCTACCTGGTTTAGCTCAGTGGATAGAGTGTTGGCCTGCGGACTGAAGGGTCCTGGGTTCAATTCCAGGCAAGGGCACATGCCCGGGTTGTAGGCTCGATCCCCAGTGGGGGATGTGCAGGGGGCAGCCAATCAATGATTCTCATCACTGATGTTTCTATCTATCTCCCTTTCCCTTATTCTCTGAAACCAATAAAAATATTTTAAGATAAATAAATAAAATATAGCTAGTGTGACTGTAGAACTAAAATTTTAATTGTGGTTTGAATATCCACATGGGGCTAGTGACAAACGGACAGCATAGGTCTACATGATCTTCCCACTACGTTTACCCCCTTCCAGTCCTTGGCACAAATAACCACCCCACCCCTGTTGACTAGGCTAATGAATGAAATATAAAAATAGGAAAGCCATATAAAGATGTTAGCAATGCCATTAATTACTAGGTAGTATCACAGTCAACCATTTCTCAGTGAAATAAAATATTCTCATAAATTTTTATTTTTTAATTCCTTCACCCAAATTTCCTTCATTTTGGTTTTGTTTTTTTCTACTATTAGAAACTTTTTTTTCCTTTTATTGAATTTATTGAGGTAAGTGATACTGGTTAACAAAATTACAATTCTACAACACATCATCTGTACCCATTGTGGGTTCACCACCCCACGTCAGATCTGACCATCACCATTTATCCCCCCTAAAGCCTCCTCCACCTCCTCCCTCCCAACAATCACCATAGTGATGTCTGTGTCCATGAGTTTTTTCTCCTTTTTTTTCTTTGTTGTTCAATTCTTCTGTTATAGGCACCCCAGAAACACCGAGAAAGCTGTCATAGGACACCCCCCTGAGTTGAAGGGAGAGGGCTGTTTCCTCCTCGGTTCTTTCAGTCTCGTGGGAAGGAATTCAAACGAGTGACTTGGGATGATTGCTTTGTAGTAAAGCCAATTTAAGAAAAAGTGAAGCAAGTAAATTTATTAAAGAAGCAAGGCAAGCCTGGCCAGCGTGGCTCTGTCAGGTGAGCATCGTTCCCTGCACGGAAAGTTTGCTAGTTTGATTCCTGGTCAGAGCACATAGCCAGGTTATGGTTTTGATCCCTGGTTGGGATGCTTGTGGGCAGCAGGTGATTGATGTTTTGCTCTCACATAGATGTTTTTCTCACCCTCTCCCTTCATCTCTCAAATCAGTATGTGTGTGTGTGTGTATATTTATATAAATAAAAATGTAAATGTTCGTTTGTTCAAAATCTTAAATCTCCGAAAGTTCTTCACCGATTGCTTTGAAATTTTGACACAATGTTGCATTCAAATACGCGTGTGTTTTTATGTACCTATATACCTATTATTCTATAGATGTCACACCTGTGACAGGTAAAAACATGCTTTTTTTGAAAAACAGCTCCATCTGTTGGATGTAAAAGCAACACACGCTATACTAAATATTTTACGATTCCATTTCAATGTTTCTGTTTACAGTTATAAATTGTAGATAAAATTAACTACAAATATGCATGTCCAGCTGCAAAATGATCGATCAGCTGAGATATTCTCACATCAATTGCTGGACATTGGGAACGGAAAGGTGCCAGTTGATCTGATCTCAGGACGAATTTCATTGCCTCATAACTTCTGCAATTTAGTGACGTCAAAAGAAGAATTGGTTGAAAAAGTATTTCCCAATATTCAAACAAATTATAAGAATCATGATTGGCTGAGTGAACGAGCTATTCTTGCAGCCAAGAACAAAGACGTCTATGAACTTAACAGTATTACTCAGTCTAACATTCAAAGCGAGGCAGTCACATATAAGTCTGTCGACACTGATGTGGAAGCAGATGAAGCAATTAATTATCCAACAGAATTTTTGAATTCACTCGATCTGCCAGGGATGCCACTGCACATATTGCAATTGAAAATCGGCGTGCCAATTATCATGTTGCAAAATATCGCCAGCCAAAGCTTTGCAACGGCACGCGACTTGCAGTAAAAAAATTAATGAGCAACGTCGTAGAAGCAACATCTTGACAGGACCTTTCAAAGGTGAAGATGTCCTCATTCCTCGCATTCCTATGATTCCAACGGATATGCCATTTCAATTTAAGAGATTGCAATTCCCAATTCCATTGATGTTTGCAATCACCATCAACAAAGCTCAGGGCCAATCTTTAGAATTGTGCGGTTTAGACCTAGACACGGATTGCTTCTCACGTGGACAATTATATGTTGCGTGTTTCGGAGAGAGCAAACCAGACAATCTCTATATCTGCAGACAATGGAACGACAAAAAATATTGTATACCCGCAAGCATTGTGAAATTAAACATATTAGAAGCGTGTGCTTTCTCTTTTCTTTCTTTTCCATTTAACCAGACCGAGCCACAGCAACACGTGGCCGGGTACAGCTAGTATGTGTGTGTAGATAGATAGATAGATAGATAGATCTATCTATATATCTCCTATCTAATAAAAGAGAAACATGGTAATTAGCCATACGTCCGCTACCCTTCCCATTGGCTAATTAGGGCGATATGCAAATTAACTGCCAGCCAAGATGGTGGCCAGCAGCCAGGCAGCTTGAAGCTAAAATGAGGCTTGCTTGCTTCAGTGACGGAGGACTCCAACGTTCCCCGCCTGCCGCTGCTGGGCTCTGAGCTGCTAAGAAACATTGTTACAAATATAGAAGCTAAACAAAACCCCAGAAACCTGTTTTCAGTCAGCCGGGATCTCAGAGCTGGAGTCACAACAAAGTTTCAAATACAGAAAGTAAACAAAGCCCAGAAACCTGCTTTCAGCAGCGAGGTCTCACAGCAAAAGCCGGCTCTCAGCTCCAGTGACAGCCATAAATCCAAGAATGAAAAAAAAAAAAAAGGAAAAAAGGAGCGGTTGGGAGCTTCAGTCATGCGCCAGCCTGAAAACGGCCCTCAGCCCCTCACCCAGACTAGCCAGGCACCCCAGTGGGGACTCCCACCCTGAAGGGGATGTGACCAGCTACACACAGCCATCATCCCCTCATCCAGGCTGGCCAGGCACCCAAGCGGGACCCCCACCCTGATCCAGGACACCCTTCAGGGCAAACCAGCCGGCACCCACCCATGCACCAGGCCTCTATCCTATATAGTAAAAGGGTAATATGCCTCCCAGCACCGGGATCAGTGGAGCCGCGAGGCCTCCCGGCACCGGATCAGCATGACAGGGGGTAGCGCCCAAACCCCCTGATCGCCCTGCGGCTCTGTGTGTGACAGGGTGCAGCGCCCCAACCCCCTGATCGGCCCTGCTTTGTGTGTGACAAGGTGCGACTCCACAATCCCCCCATGGGCCCTGCTCTGTGGGTGACAGGGTGGAGCCGCAACCTCCCCATCGGCCCTGCCCTGAGTGTGACAGGGGGCAGCACCCCAACCCCCCAATCGGCCCTACCCTGAGCGTGACTGAGGGTGGCATCGCAACCTCCCCATCGGCCCTGCTCTGAGCCCGACTAGGGGCTGCACCTAGGGATTGGGCCTGCCCTCTGCCACCTGGGAGCAGGCCTAAGCCAGCAGGTCGTTATCTCCCGAGGGGTCCCAGACTGTGAGAGGGCACAGGCCGGGCTGAGGAACACCCCCCCCCCCCGTCAGTGCACAAATTTTTGTGCACCGGGCCTCTAGTATGATATATAATATATATGATTTCATTTTATTTTTTTGTTAATCCTCACCTGAAGATATTTTTCCATTGTTTTTTAGAGAGAGTGGAAGAGAGGTGGAGAGACAGAGAGAAAGAAACATCAGTGTGAGAGAGACACATTGATTGTTTGCCTTCCACATGCGCCCCAACCTGGGTTGGGGATTGAGCCTGCAACTGAGGTACATGCCCTTGATGGGAATCGAACCTGGGACCCTTCTGAGCCAAACCGGCCAGGGCAGTCAAAATACATTTTTTAAAAAGTATATTTCTTTATTGACTTCAGAGAGGAAGGGAGGAGAGAGAGAGATAGAAACATCAATGATGAGAGAGAATCATTGATTCTCTGCCTCCTGCACACCCCGCACTGGGGAACAAGCCCGCAACCCAGGCATGTGCCCTTGGCCAGAATAGAACCTGGGACCCTCCAGTCTGCAGGCTGGCGCTCTATCCACTGAACCAAGTTGGCCAGGGCTCAAAATATATTTTAAAAAAAGAAGCAAGGCAAACAAATCTATTTAAACTACATCTGGTGTAGAGGGCAGATGGCTTCTCAGCCAGCCTGAAAAGCATGGTCGGTGGGATTCAGTATTTTATACTTTCTATCTATATGTTTTAAAACTCCTCTGCTGGATATCTTGGGACAGATTAACTCTTAAGGTCTCTCCCTTTACTTTGTTATGTCTTTCCTAGAATTTATGAGAAGTACCAGGTGATTTTATCTTTTTTAAAGATATTACAGCTTTTTAAAAATGTTTTTATTGATTTCAGAGAGGAAGGGAGAGATAGAAACATCAATGAGGAGAGAATCATTGATTGGCTGCCGCCTACATGCCCTCCACTGGGGCTCGAGCCCGCAACCCGGGAATTGAACCGTGACCTCCATAGGTCGATGCTCAACCACTGAGCCACACCTGCCCGGCTGAATGTATGTTATTGATGCAGCTTGTAAGTTTGCCCTTGTTTTCCTCTTTCATTTCCTGAAATCCATTTTGATCTGGCTTTATAATGTTTGCAACTAAAAGTTAATAAAAATCCCCATTGCTTAAAAAAAGTAAATCTAAAATTCAGGATTTCGTGAAATGTATGCATTCTTGCCTGGTCTCGTTATTCCAGGTTGTTAGATTCACTCTCTGTGCTTGTTCTCTCCACTGTTGGGGATCTGTCAGCTGACACCTGTGGAGTCACTCGGGGCCGCGTGGGGAGCTGCCATTTTCATGGTGAGGGCACTGCAGCTGGAATGCTTAAAAAATGAAAACACCACGGAAACGCACCGGCAAGTGAGACAGCAGGTATCACCTGGCCTCGCTGTACGAGGCCTCACTACCGGGACGGGTTGGGTGGTGGTGGCACTGGCAGGGTGCGCGCGTCTGAGGAGGACCCGGCGGGGCACCCGACTCAGCGCGGACGCGGGGAGGGCGCGCCGGCCCCGCGCAGGGTCCTCCGCTCCGGTGAGCCGGGCCGGCGGGGCCGAGCGGTCGCGGAAGCATCCGTAAGCCTCCGCGGAAGAGCGGCGTTGAAGCGGGACCCCCTACTCAGAGGCACCTCCCTGCTCCCCGCCTCGGCGGCCGCGCGCTCGGCCAGCCCGGGTCCCTGTCCGCGAGGGGGAGCCGGCGAGCCGGCGGCCTGGGTGCGGCGCGGCGTCCAATGTCCGCAGAGCCAGTTGGCTCCCGGCGAGGGGACCTGTGGTTTAGGGCCATTCCCGTGGTTTAGGGCCATTCCCGTGCCCTCGCCATGAAAATGGCAGCTCCCCACGCGGCCCCGAGTGACCCCACAGATGTCAGCTGACACATTCCCAACAGCGAAGTGAAATCCAACAAGCCGGAATCACCAGACCAGGAAAGATGCACGCATTTAATGAAACCCTGACCTCAACACTCCCCCAGCTCCTCCGCTCCGGGTGGGTTCGTGTCTGCATTCATAGTGGCGCGCCCGGAGGGAGGGAGTGGGGGGAGAACCCGCCCCCGTGGGCCCCCAGCTGGAGCCGCACCGCGAGCCGCACCGGGGTGAGCGCCCGCAACGGGGTGAGCGCCCACGTGCCGAGGGCGCAAGTGCTCCAGCCACAGCCGCTCCTGTCGCAGCACCAGCTGGCCCATATGCTCGCGCCACTTCCACCACCCAAGGCACCACAGCAGCCGCCCTCATCTGTGCTGGGCGGTAGGACAGCAAAAGCAGGGACTTCTGTGTCCCAGCTAAGGGAGCCTTGCTGAGAGGCAGCCCTGGAGTAGGCTATGCAAACGCCAATAGAGTCACAGGGACTGCGGGCCAACTCACAAGGTGGGGCCTTTACTACCTGGCCTCCTGCGAGCCCTACACCTGTTTCCTTGCCAGTCCTTCTGCTCCTCTGGGGGGCGGGGGAAGGAGTCGGACAGGCCCCCAGATGCTTGGGAGAGCCCGGGGGGCGGGGTGTCCCCCAGCCGCTGTGCTCTCGGGTGTTTCTTTCCCTGCTTCCCACTTGAGCTGTTTTCTCTCTCCCATCTTTTTTTTCCAGCCTGAGCCTCCTCTGCCTCTCTGGCCTGGGTACTTTTGATGTCCTGCCTCTTCAGGTAGCGATCACAGATGTGGCCTCTGTCACATCCCACCTGCCCTTCCTGCCTCACGGTTCCACGTAGCTACTAGCCTCCCCTTGGTCTTCGGACAGATTGGAAATTTGCAGGCAGAAATGGCGGCGGAGCTAGCTCAACTGAAGGACATGGCTACCCAGAGGCATACAGCCTGCTGCCTTAGAGAGATGGCCCGCTCTCATGATGGTGGGTGGGAGCCTTCAGCATGGCTGCCCACCTGTCCCAGACCCGGTGCCTCTCAGGACAGTTCCTCCAGCCAGGCAGGGACATTAGCCCTGGGACCTAGGCTAAGACCACATGGTCCCCAAAGCCTGGCACAGCCAAGTGGAGCATGTGAATCAAGCTCACACTCCAGAGGCAACAGGGCAGGGTGGGGACTTCCTGGGCCAGCAGTGTTCTGCTGTGACTGGTGAAATAAAGGAGGCATGTATCTGGGTTCCGGAGGCCAAGAGCCTCCTTTATCAAACCTGAGGCCACTGTCTCTGCAAACCTGAGAAGTGACCTGAGAGTCAGGCCCCTCCAAGTCCCTAGGTCTCGCTCTTCCCAAGGCAGCTCAGCAATGCTGCATGCACAGCCCTCTTGCTTGTGTACTAGAAGGCAAGACTCTTTGGGCCTGTATACTTGCTTCTCCTGGTTAATGGACAGAACTCGGACCAGGGTCACATACCGTATGCCTGCTGGTCCATACCTCCAGTGACCCGGTCCTCTCCCTGCACTCACAGCCTGCTCTGCTCCAGTGAGAGTGGGCGTCACACTCCACAGGGAAGGGCTGCAAAGTGCCCAAGCAAATTGGGAAACCTGGGTCCTTGAGGGGGGCTGCAGAGAGGAAGAGGCTGGTGCCTGGGCTGCACCCGCAGAGTGCCTACAAAGGAATCGATTCCTGCGCCTCTGGTGCAAAATCATTCACTTTGCCCACACGTCCACGTAAAATACCGAGTTTATTCTGTCCTGTAGGAAGACTACTACACCTTACCGCCCTGGAGTCCAGTCCTGCCTGTGCCCTGACTCTCCCTCTCCCTAGTTCCCAGGAACCAGGCGGCTGGCCGTTCTCCTCTTCAGTCCCGCGGCCACTGCTTAGGAAGCAGGGTCAGAGCCTGAGACACTCGAGGGCCTGCACCCATCGCTGGCCCCCAGGAGCGCAGGGGGAGAGACACTGGAACTGGGCTCCGCTGGGCTGAGTTGCTCTGATGGGGCCAGGAGCAGTGCTGGGTGGCTCTTGCTGCAGTGAGCTGCGACGCTGTCCGGCTTCTCAAAGCACTTGCCACAGACCTCGCAGGGGAAGCGCAGGGTGGCTGCTGTCTCTGCGTGCTTGCGCCGGTGCCAGTTCAGGGAGGCCTTCTGGCGGCAGGTGAAGCCGCAGATCTCACACCTGTGCCCGGGTCAGCAGAGGGGAGTTAGGGGCCTCAGCCCAGTCGCCTGAGTGTCCTGCCGGCCCCCTCCTCCAACACCCCACACTCACTGCAGCGGCTTCTCTCCAGTGTGGATGCGCCGGTGGATGACCAGGTTGCTGCTGGTGCGGAAAGACCGGGCGCAGAATTCACAGATGTAGTCCCGGGTGTCTGCGGGGGCATGGGGACACCCCAGCATCCATCTCCAGGCTGTGGCCCTTCCTCATCCCATCCACCAGCCCCCACAGGAGTACTGTCCCCACTCAGCCTACACATCACATCCATCCTGGCCCCCAACAACGGCCTGTGGCTGTCAGCAATCCCCTCTCTTTTTTTTCTGGAACCTGCCCTCCCTCCCACCTCCAAGCTTCTCAGGGTGCCCCTTAGACCTGTTGCAACACCACTCTGTATACCCTGCCCTCAGATCACATACACACACCGGCAGCCTTCGACTCCATTACTCCTGTGCTCCATGCAATACTGGCCCCTGGCCTACTCTCCAGCTATCCTAGCGTCAGTTTGCTTCCTACTTGGCCAGCACTCACTTCTCTGTTTCGTGACATGACATTCACTGACCTAGCAGCCCACCCTTCTCAACACCACTTCCATACCCCATCACCACAATTTCAACCATCCGAGTTCCAGCCACGGACCTGCCTACCATACCCTACCTTGTCACACTGATAATCCAGTGACTCCAGGCTGCCAGTCCAGCGCCCAAAGCCGTTCCCAGTCCCTCCTTGCCCAGCGCAGTTTCTAGGACAGAGTGACTTCTGTCACTCACACCAATTCACCTGTCCCTCTCTCCCTCAGCTGTACCTGCTAGGCTAAAACCAATGCAGCATAAACACAACTCTGGGCCTGCCCCTGTATACTGAGGGGGCAGAAACCCCTCCCCTCAGCCTCCACGTTCATCCACCACAGATCTCAAGGGCCGCCATATGCCTCTGCATTTCCCTGGTCCGCTCACTCGCCCCTCTCTGGAGTCCAGAAGGCCATGTTCACACCACCTCCTCTCCAGCGGCACCATTCAGCACTGAGCTTGTTTTGAAGTCATCAATAAGAGGGAAGCCCAGAGAGGATGCTCATATCTTGCCCCCAAATCCACCAGCCAGAACGCTTCTGTGCCCACATATGTGACTACCACCTGCTCCTCTGTGGCCACCTTCTAACTTTGCCTGATACCCCCTCACTGACCAGAGGGTGCCCACCCCAGTCAGTAAGTCTTTTCTCTCTGAGGGATCGGTCCCATTGTGTGTCCCAAGCTTACAGCCCTCTTAGCTAAGACCCCAATTCTCTGCTTGTTTTCTCAGCAATACCGAGTTGTTCATACCGTCTCCACTTCCTTAGCTCCTTCCCGCCTGGAACTCACTCCATTCTGGCTGTCATTTCCCTTGTCACCCACCATCTAGTCAAGGATGGCTTCCCACTAGGTCTGGTGGCCTGTCCTCACCCTCTTACTCGGCCCTGTGCACCGGCACGCCCCTCCCCAGCACTTTGCTTGGTCCTTCGATACCAGTTTCCTCGCCTGCCTCGCTGGCTCCTCTGCAGCTGCCCTTCCCACCTGCCGGCTCCCGCCTCTTCACCTGGCTCAGTCCCTCCATGTGGGGTTATGCCCCCCACAGCTCCAAAACCACCCACGTGCTCATGACAAACATACTTTTTCTACCTGTACCCCCAAACTCCGGATTCACATCCTCTGGGATATCCATTATATGCCCCAAATAAAATGTCCCTTTCTTACAGCACCTGTCTCTGTTTCAAGAAGCCATATTACCTTCTGCCCAGTTGTTCAGGCTGGAATCCTCCAAGTCACCCGACTCCTCCCGCCCCTCCCACCTGCGCCTAATGTGTCCTTCCCATTGGCAGCCCTTCTGGTTCCACTCTGTCGGCTTCCAGACCACCATCACTGCGCCCTGCACGTTCCTGCCGCCCCCTACTCCACGTGGCAGCCACAGCTCTTTTTATTGTTTTAATTCCTCACCCAAGGGTATTTTTCCCATTGATTTTTAGGCAGAGTGGAAGGGAAAGGGAGAGACAGAAAGAAACACCGATGTGAGAGAGACACATCGATTGGTTGCCTCCCACATGCCCCTAACCAGGGCCTGGTGCCTGCAACCAAGGTATGTGCCCGTCACTGGAATCGAACCTGGGACCCTTCAGTCTGCAGGCCGACGCTCTATCCACTGAGCCAAACTGACTAGGGCCACAGCTCTCCTTTTCAAGTCAGCTGTGTCCCTTCACTGCTCAAGACCCTGAGGTGGAAACCATCTCCATCTGCCCAGGAGCCAAGCCATCCTCATGGTAGTCTTGGGGCCCCCACCACCTATCTGTCTTCTCATCCTTCCACGCGCTGCTCATAGAGATGGACACGTCTCCCTTTCTCCTTTCACTGAGGTCTTTGCTCAAGGCACCTTCCCTCTCTACAAGAGCAACTCCCCCACGCGCTCACTTCCATGCTTTCACTTCTTCCGTGCTCTGTATCACGGGAGTGGACAGCTTCGGTGAGGACTGCCTGCTTTGCTCACTGAGGCGTCCCAGCACCTACAACAGTCTCAAGCAGGTACGTGCTCAACACAGGGAATGCATGCTGAGTGTGCGAGTGAGTCACCTAGAGAGTGGCAGGAACTGCAGAGAGCTGACGGGCCCCACGGGGGAGGTGAAGGTACTCACAGATGGGAAGGTAAAGGATCCCCAAGGGAAGTAGGAAGTGAACGGTCCCAGAGGAGGACATGCTAGACCCACAGGTGGAGGTAAAGGGATCCACAGGGGGAGACGAGGAGGCATTCCCCCCACTGACCACTGTGCAGCTTCACATGCTCCTTCAGGTGTTTCTTGAAGTTGAAGGACTTTCCACAGGCCGGCTCTGGGCAGGAGAAGGACTTCTGGTGGATGTGCTGGTACTTCTTATGGTGCTACGGAAGGAGGGGAATGGTCTCCTCAGGGAGACCCCAGAGCTGACCCACTGGACAGGCTCCTCTGCCGAAAACCGTCACCCTGGCTCACATCACCTACACATGAGCGTTCCTCCCCTCCCCTCCCCCCTGACCACAAAATGCCCTCATCTTATTGTAGCCTTGACTTCTATGATCTCACCTCCTTGCCACAACTTCCCCTTGTAAAGCCCAGGTCCCCAACTATGAACGTGATGTCTGTGGGGATGGGACAGACTGTAGGGGCATGATTGTCCTCTTCACGGTCAATATTCAAGTACAATATCACCCAGATGGCCTGCTTTTCAGTAAGAGATCACCAGATATATGCTACACGATGATTTTCTCTGACATCTGTTTTGGACACACATACTCTCAACCTGGAACACTCTTAAGGGTAGTGTGTTCTTCAACCTTGACTTCCAAGTACTTCTGGAATACATCTCTCTTCCTATGTGACCCAGCTTCACACCCCGTCTCATTAAATCCCATGGGCTTCCCCCTTCAAAATCCTATTCCTTCCTTTTTCTGATTTCATTTTATTTATTTCTCCATCACTATTTATCCCCTCTATGCCCTCTCCCACTCCACCCCCCGCACGCCCCAGTCACCCCACCCCACTGTTGTCCATGTACATGAGTTCTCTCGCTGTATTCTTTGTCCACTTTCTGAGTTAAACTGCCGTTGGGGCTGCTTCCGTCTCCTCCTTGAACAGGCTCAGTGTATCCGAGCAGCCCTGCTGAATGTCCACAGCCCAGAGCTTCGCTGCCACTTGGGGACTCTCCCCTCTACTTGCTCCAGGTACACCCAAGCCTCCCCAGCCCTGTGTGAGCCCTCCTCAGGCCCCAGACTGCCCTGAGGGCTCTGGCTGAGTGTCGGGGTGGGCCCTGCCCTTTCTGTGCCTCAAACTTCTCCTGAATATGAGGACGAAACTCGGATACCCCAGCACTATTACGCACTAGCTGAGGAGCCTTGGACAGAGTTTAACCGTGTGAACCTTGGCTTCCTGGTTTGCAAAGTGGGAACAGTATCAGCATCTGAGTAGACGTTTTGAAGATCAAAAGGTCAAGTGCTTATAACAGTTGCTATCACCCAGAGAACCTGAGGATGCTACTGTCATCTCCTGTGGTCCCTGGAGGCCATGTGACAAGCAGGAGTGGGCAGGGGTAGTGTGTCCAAGGCTGGGTTTTCTGCCTTCCCTATCAGTCACCTGGTTTAGTGATTACGAACTGCAGGTAAGCTCTGCATGTCCACCCAACCCTTCTTTTCCTGACTTCCAACCCCTGCACCCCAGGTTCCTTTGCCTCAGCTTCTCCTTCAGCCCTTCTCCACCGAGGCCACATGGAACCCAACCTGTGCCCTTCACATCCTCACATTCAAATACTGGCGGTTGGAGAAGATCCTCCCACAGCCAGGGTAGTCACAAGGCAGCAGCTCCTTTTTGGCAGCTTTCCTGGGGGAGCAGAATAGGGAGGAGCATGAAGACTCCTGCAGGCTCTCCTCTCAGCCCCTTCCAGAACCCTCCCCCAGCCTTACCTAATTCTCTTGGGGCCAATCTGTGCACTGTCCTCATCCCAGGCTACCGCCAGAGCAGACTGGACCTGACTCCCAGGGCTACGAGCAGCAAAGAGGGAGCAGAGGGCCTCAGGGAAGGGCCATGTCCCAGGACACCCTGCCTCCGTCTCAGCCAGTCGGTTACCTGGCCAGGGCCTGAGTGTGCTGGGCCACCGGAGGGGTCTGGCAGAGCTCCGGTTTCCCCTCATCTTCTACAGACAGGGGAGCTCCAGACCGCAGCGGGGATGCTGATGAGGGTGGCACAGCAAGAGAAGTGGGGGCAGCTGCAGGGGCCAGAGGTGTCTCTCCTTCCTCAAGTGCATGGGTGACAGGGGAAGGGTGCGGCCTGGGGGCATCTGGCTCACAGCTGAAAGAGTGAAGAGGAGGACATTAACTCCTGGGCCCTCAGCCAGCCACAGCCCCACCCCAGCCCCGAAACTGAGATGATCCCAAACTCAGAACAACTCCACCCAGGCCTCTACTCCTCTCTGCATCCGGCCTTCATTCTCCCTTGAAGCCTAACTCAACCCCTTTCCACCCAATTCCAAGCCTCCAGTTCTTTGTGCCCTTCCCACCAAGTCCGCAAAGCTCTTCACCCTGGTCGGCTGCCCGCTCCTGCCCTGCTCACTGTCCTCCCTCAGCCCCAACTTGCTTGTCTGAGGAGGAGCTGTAGGTCCACGGGCTGGCATCACTGAGCATCTCCTCTTCACTCTCATCTTCATCCTCCCCCTCGCCTCCTGGGGGCAGGAAGGACTCCGGCGGGGGTCCCATTCCCCTGCAGGGGCAAAGAAGGCAAGCCTGAGGTTCTGATCCCTCACCCCACTGCCCACCCATCTAGCTTGCCCCTCCTTCACCCAGCCTCACCTGGGCAACCTCACCTCCTGAGTCCTCTCCTCACGTTCAGATTCCAAACCTGTTGGCACAGGTGGGGTTAAAGGGGAAGAAACTCTGGCCGAAGGGATGAGGGCAGGTGGGCTCTGAGGTCTGAATTCATGGGAGGACTCTTAGGGAGGGGAAGAGGCTACTACAGTGGGAAAGGGTATTTTATTTTAAAGACGACACATTCACATGGTCAAAAACAGCACACACAAGTCTAAAAAGGTACATTGCGAAAAGTCTCCTTTCCAATACTGCCCCCTAGTGGCCTAGCTCTCCCCACAGGCAGTCTGGTCTCCCCTTGCCTTCCCAGAGAGACTTCATTCTTTCAAAAGTGCTTGCTCCCCCCTTATTTTCCCACCAACACACATGCCATACATCCTATTATGCACTTTCTTTTTTACACCTAAACCTCTATTTAAGGCCATATTCCCTGGACAGCAAATTCCATTGAGAACAGATCATTTTTAGAGCCAAAGGTCCTGAGCTCCACAGAGGGAAACCCTTCTCCCTTCCTATTCTCCACAGCTCTTCCCTCCCCGCCTACCTGCAGGCTCCTGCCCACCCCTGGCCTCTGGGCACCAGCTTCTCTGGGAAGTACTTGGAAGGAGGGCTGGCTTGGGCTCCGCTGGAGGTGCGGGGCCTGAGGAGGGGCCCCAGGAGAAGGTGTGGCCCGCGGAGCACTCCCACACAAGCCCACCATCTCGGCCCCCGGGCCCCCGCAGCCCGGGCACCAGGCTGCACTCTTGGCTGTGGGCATGAGATAGGAGCACCAGATACTGCAGACCCTTGGGGGGCAAAGGCTTAGGACCTAAAGGGGTGAAGGTGACAGTCAGAGCCAGCTGGGGTGCCCCCGCTTCTCACCCTGGAGCGCCACACCCAGACAGCCTGGCCGGGTAACACCCTGGGCAGGGCAGCCCTGGTCCCATCCAGCTTACCGATCCTCAGAGCCCAGGCAGCGAGGTCCTGAGAAGCTGCTCCCTTCCCCGCGGGCTGCGCTCACCTCGCTGCCTGGGCTCCCCAACGCCTTACCTCTCCCCACCTCCCACAGGCCCCTCTGATCCATCCCCTTAGGGAGTCTTCCTGGGTCGCACCCTCGCTGCTGCCCCGCTTCCCCCTACGGCCCCTGAGCCCCTTCCCCCAGCTGCTGCCTACCCACCTGCACAGAGCACACAGCCCGAAGAAGTGTACCTGCCAGAGGACAAGGGGCAGGTCAGGCCGGGCCCCGGCGGACCAGTATCCTCAACTAGGGGCACTCGCACACTCAGGGGGGCGACGCCAAGGGCGCTGTGCACGGGGGCGACTCCAAGGGCGCTGTGCACGGGGGCGACGCCAAGGGCCCTGTGCACGGGGGCGACTCCAAGGGCGCTGTGCACGGGGGCGACGCCAAGGGCGCTGTGCACGGGGGCGACGCCAAGGGCCCTGTGCACGGGGGCGACGCCAAGGGCGCTGTGCACGGGGGCGACGCCAAGGGCGCTGTGCACGGGGGCGACGCCAAGGGCGCTGTGCACGGGGGCGACGCCAAGGGCCCTGTGCACGGGGGCGACTCCAAGGGCCCTGTGCACGGGGGCGACTCCAAGGGCGCTGTGCACGGGGGCGACGCCAAGGGCGCTGTGCACGGGGGCGACTCCAAGGGCGCTGTGCACGGGGGCGACGCCAAGGGCCCTGTGCACGGGGGCGACTCCAAGGGCCCTGTGCACGGGGGCGACTCCAAGGGCGCTGTGCACGGGGGCGACGCCAAGGGCGCTGTGCACGGGGGCGACGCCAAGGGCGCTGTGCACGGGGGCGAGGGGGGTGGGCCGGACCCTGGGAGGCCACCATCACTCAGTCCATACCGGACCGCTGAGGTGAGAAACGGGCCAGCACTCGGGGTGAGGGTGGGGACTCCGGGTGCCCTAACCGGTCCAGCAGGAACTTGGCGAGCTGCGAGTGCAGGGAGAAGCCCAGCTGCTCCTTGAGGAGGCACCACTGCTCCATGTGGCCGCCCAGGCGGATGCGACACTTGCTGCGGCGCGCGTCCAGCTGCCGCCGCTTCTCCCGCCGCCGGTGGGAGGCGTCGGCCTCTGCCGGGGAGGCGGCCATGGGCCCGGGCCCTGCAAGGCAGAGGACGCGCGTGGGCCGGCCGGACCCGCCGCTCGCCGGCCGGCCTCCGCGGGGGATGGGCAGGACCAAACCGTTGCCATAGCGCTCGCTGCAGTCGGCGGGAGTAGGGGACCGACCACCGCGGGGCAGGAACGGCGGGCGGGCGTGATTCTTCCACGGGAGCTCCTCCCGGGAGGGGAGCCGGGTGGGAAACAGCTTCAACTGCAAGGACGCGTCCTGGGGGCCGGGGGCCGGGGGCCGGGGGCCGGGGCCCGCCCCACCCGGTCTCGGGCCGCAGCGCTTAACGCGTACAGTGAGAGCACCGGGCACCGCACAGGCCATCCCGGGGCCGCCTCGAGCGCCCGCCCGGCCCGGCCTTACCAGCTTCCCACGGCGCCTGCGCCGCCGCCAAGCGCGGGCGGGACAGCGGTGGAGGGACGGGGCCCACCTTCCGTGCCCGCCGCCGTTTCTCCTTTAAGAGCAGCCCGTGCCCTGGCTCTTGAGTGGCCCCCGCGGAACTGGGCGGCCGCGGAGGAAGGGGCGGGCACGACGCGCGCCTGCGCACTGCCGCCCGCTGGCCGCCCGCCGCCCAGGCGCGCACGCGCGTAGTGGGGGGCGGGCGGGGCCGGCGGAGAAGGGGTCTATCTCTTCCGGGCGCACCTGCGGTGGGTTTCCGAAGCCTTGGCGGAGCGTGCTCGGACCCAGCCCTCAGCCTGCACCCCCCGCCCCCAGGTCCTGGTTTGCACTTCCGCTTCAGTTCCGCCTCCCCTGTTGCCACCAACGAACGCGAGCTGCAGAGTCACTGCCGTTCTTCCTACAACAGACCAGCGGGGCTTTTCCCGCCGCCAAGCCGGGAACGCGTTCTCCAGGCCGCTGGCGGCGGCACGTGGCCAAGTGCAGTGGTCAGTTCTCTGACACTCACGCTTGGAGCGGCACCTGGCGATGCTGCGCTGCACACCCTCCTGCGGCTCTTGGCTCTGGCTCCTTTCCCTGGTTGGACCCTCTGCGGTCCCACTGAAACAGATTGTGTCCCTGGCTCAGGCCCTGGACCAAGTCTTCTCTCTTCTTGGGCTATCGAATAGGTCCCGTGGCTTTCAATAAATACAACGGATGACTCCCAGATTTCTATTTCCAACCTAGCCTTCTTTTGGCTTCATACTCATAGCCAATTGCCCGCTTGACTGTCCATATGAACTTCGCATGATACATACTACTTGATATGTTCTCACAGACGACTCTGGCCAACACACAACACCTAATCATTCTTACCCCCCCCCCCCTTGCACACCCACTTGCACACAAAAACCTAGAGCATGGGCCTGAGCTGGGTCACCTCACACAGGATCTGGTCCAAGGGGTCCCTCTTTGCCACGTGAGCACCTAAAACAAGGTTATCTCATGACTAGGTCTCAGGCAGCACCCCTGCTCTCAGATTTCCGAGGGCGAATCTGACTGCTGCCTCCCTTCTAGTCATTCTTGCCCCCTCCCCAAGCTGTGCTTCCTGCCCAGGTGTCCCTGGGCATAGGTGTACATAGGGATACCTGCTTGTGGACTATCGTGGACTTACTGAGGCAAGATAGTAAGAAGCTAGGAAAATTCCTGGGCAAGTAGGATGGGGAAACTGAGGCATAATTAAACAAGGCCTAACAATTTTCCCGATTTACAGCCAGGCAGCGAATCATAAGACCTTATCTTCCCTAAACAAGGATACTTGAGAACAAATGGTTAATACCTCTCCTTCCTGCTCAGAGAATAAATAGCTTAAGTCACCTGGTCAGGGAGATAGAGGAGGGACCCAGATAACGCCATGTGTGCCCGCCAAACCCAAGGACGGATGAAGTTGGGAACAAATAACAAAAACCTGGTAAGAGCCGGGCAGACCCAAGATAAAAGTAACACCGTAAACCCAACCAAGGAACCCCAAACTCCCCATATACTCATTCTGATGCCGCAGCAGCAGAATTAAAAATGCACTTGAGAAGCTGGTGAGCTTTTGCTGGGGACCCTCCACCTAAGAGAGAAAACCCTCAAGACAAAGCAGGCCAGCATGGGCTCTCTCGGGAGCACGCCATGCCCTCCTCAGGCGTGAACTGTTTACTTCCTTTCTCCTAAACACTAGGGTCCCCAAGGGACTTGCAACCAGGGCAGCAAAGGGCAGCGGCAGGTCATCCCAGGCTCACCCCTGATCCTGTCCCCAAGGTCCTCTTTTTCTCTGACGTCCCAGTGAGCTAAAGCAGCCCCACCCAGGCTCACTTCTGTCACTGCGACCTTCCCTTCCAAGTGAGCCAACAGCAGCCCTGCCCAGGCTGCTTTCCTAGAGCATTTCTAGGGAGCCAGAGCAGAGCACCGCCTACGCTCTCTGCTGCTGCTCCCACCCTAAGTGCCTCCTTTGTTTCACTGTCCCCAGTACATTTAATAAATGTACTCTCCAAATCACCTGGGCTCATGCTGTGAAATCTTTCCTGCACAAAGTCAAGAACCCACATACTACCGGCGGCTTGAGGCAGACCTGCTCCGGACCTGGTCCCTGTCTGGTAACATTACAGGTGTCAGTCAGTTATCACCCAGGCTGTGGCAGAGACCCATGCACCTGGCCTTGGGTGTGTTGCAGAAGAAGTAAAGGTGTTTCCAGAATAAATATCCAGGGAAGGAAAAAAAAAAAAAAAAACAACATTGGAACTCAGGCAGGGACGTGCTCACGGGCACTTAGAATCCAAGTTCCTGGACCACTCCTTACGCCTCAACCTCCCGTGAAGACGAAAATAAAGAGAAACCTGATTTGGTCTCAGTAAAACCTGGCTTTTTGTGGTTGGATGGGTGAGGAGAGCTCAAAGATGGGGCTCCTCTAGTAAAGGGAGTGCCTCTCTTTCCCCTTAGCCCCCCAACCCCTTCCCCAGTTCACTATTTCTCCTCACAGTCATTTCACCGCGTGCCAGGCCTTTGTACTGCGGCACCTCTGTGCATTCACAGGAAGAGATGAAAGAGGAAGAAGCCAGACTGGCAAGAACGGGGTCTTGACAAAACACTAGTCCCCTAAGTCAGGCCTACTACGCCCTCTACCTTTTCTTCTGCCACATACCGGCGAGCTAGGACTCCACCTGGAATTCCCTAAGCTTTCCTCTCATTCTGCTCCACTTCCTGTTTTATTCTTTTTTATTTTATTTTATTGATTTTTTACAGAGAAGAAGGGAGAGAGATAGAGAGTTAGAAACATCGATGAGAGAGAAACATCGATCAGCTGCCTCCTGCACATCCTAATGGGGATGTGCCCGCAGCCCAGGTACATGCCCTTGTCCAGAATCGAACCTGGGACCTTTCAGTCCACAGGCCGACGCTCTATCCACTGAGCCAAACTGGTTTCGGCCGTGTGTTTATTCTTTCCCTCTCATCTCTATTCTCTCATTCCTGTTCTCTCCATTTACTGTCATTTCTCCCATTTTACATCTAACTATACCCATTTCCTTCCTCATTGTATATTCTTGACTCCTTTTTCTTCCGTTCCTTGTGTCTTCCCTTTTCCTCGCCTCATTCTTTCAGCTTCCTTCCGCTGTACCTAGACAGTTTTACATTTCAGCCAAAAAGGGATCCAGCCTATCTTCTGCCAACTTTCAGCGTCAGGCTTTTAATACAGAATTTGTGAGCCTCCAACAGTCTAGGTCAGGGGTGGGCAAACTTTTTGACTTGAGGGCCACAATGGGTTCTTAAACTGGACCGGAGGGCCGGAACAAAAGCATGGATGGAGTGTTTGTGTGAACTAATATAAATTCAAAGTAAACATCATTACATAAAAGGGTATGGTCTTTTTATTTTTTAGTTTTATTCATTTCAAACGGGCCGGATCCGGCCCGTGGGCCGTAGTTTGCCCACGGCTGGTCTAGGTTCTTCCTCCTAATTCTGTTCTTGTTGCATTCCCCTCCTGGCTCACTCAGTCCATTGAGCAGACCGTATTCCGGTGGTCCCCAAAATGACCATCTTCCCTTGCTTGCACCTCCCAGGGCCTGGTGAATCTTGGCCTCCCCAGACGGCAGTTCAGCTGGTGAGAACTGAAACCCCTTCACCAGTGAGTTCTGGGAACATGGCTGTAATTTCCTGGTTGTCAGTCTTCACTTTACTCTTTCTAGGAGCACCTACACCAGCTTGTAGCTAAACTTCCTGCTTGGAGCCCTGAGCAGAGCCTGCAGTCTGCCGGGTCAGAGCATTGGGCTTCCTTAGCCTTGGCACCCTTTAGGCTTTCCCCTAAACTCCCAGAGGCTACCCTCCCATCCCTTTGCTGCTAGATCAGAATTCTAATGAGAGATGCTCTACCTGATAGACCCCAGTGGGCTGGACTTGATCACATAGCATTTCTAAGAACCGCAGAAGCTTGCTATAATGGTGTGTAAAAATGCTCCCCATCAGGATCCCTCCCATCGCCCTACGTGGAATGCCTGGGGAAGGACATAACATGTTAGCAGCCCCAACAGTAAAATAAATGAGAAATGTTTAGTGAGGCTATGAATGGGAAGAACTTTCGTTGTAAGGCCCACTCCTGATTATGCCAACTCTCCCTCTGGGCTTTGAAGACACGAGCACGATGCCCAAAGACAAATGCCTGCCCCTCTGCCCTCTCCGCCAGGAAAATCCAAGTCTGGCTACTGCATGTATTGAGGTGACTACAAGTTTATTAACAGAAGTCTTAATATTCTGAAGGCAATAATTTCAGACTAGAGCAGAACTGAGATCTGGGATGTGAAAGTTGCTGAGGTGAGAAATGGGCCAGCACTCCGGGTGCCCCACCCTCACCCCGATCCCCTTGCCCTGCCCATCGTCTCTCCTCAACCCACTCCCTACTGAGAGGAGGTGGAATGTGAAAGTTTCTTGGTAGCAAGAAGTGGTTCATATCTCCACTGAGACTTAAAAATAAGGCTGTATTTCCTTGGAGAGCTTTACTAGAATGAACAATGATATGGGAGTGGTCTGGGGAATGAAACCCTCTCTCCTGCCACACGCACTATTGCAGTCCACTATGGAGAGAGGGGGGTGGATGGCAAAGCCCTATGGGAGGCATGTCAGGGGCTATTATAAGACCCTCCTTTTTGTAATCTGAGCATTTAAACTTCTTGAGTCTGCCACTCCCCTAGTAATGTCATATATTGGGGCCTAGGAGATGGCAGATGTGATGTTATGTGAGTATGTCCAAGGCCACCACTAGTTGAGGGTCTGGGCTTTACCGACCTATCAAAGTTCAGTTTATCTTGGGGGATTTTTGTCTTGGGGGAGGGCGGAACTGGGGAAAGGGGAGGGCAGAGAAACAACTAGGATACTTGAGAGAAGGACCATGAGGCCCTAAGGAGACATGGGGCAAAAGGTTTGAGAGCAGGAAGAAAGGACCACTTCTAAGTCCAAACCAGATGGCCCGGTTCAAACTCTTCCTCTTTACTATCACTTCATCCTCCACCCCACAACTCCTACCCTGCACTTGTCTGCACCACCTCTTCAGCCACCCCTACTTCTTGCCCTGCACTCCCTACAAGGTAAAAAAAAACCCTTGACGTAAATCCATGGGCATTGTTATCTCATACTAGTACATGTGCAACTACCCGCAGGAAGTGAAACTGCAAGAAAGCAGTCCAGCAGGCTAGAACCAGAGCCAGGGCCAGGGCCAGAGCCTGGAAAGAATCTAAATCTCTCTATATAAAAGCCTAAGCTATGGTTCGACTGTTCCACTGGTAGCTATGATGTGCAGTGACCACAAGGGGGCAGACACTCTGACTGGTAGGTTAGTTGCTGCTGGGGTCCTGAGATGGGGACTAGGCAAGATGGGTGGACATGCCCTGGAGCCCTCCTGTGGTCGTCCAGCTGGCCAACCTCCTGTGTCCCTTCTGGACCCCACCAGTGGAGTCGGTTGGCCTGGCCTGCACCCTTTCACAACCCAGGATCCCTCGGGGGATGTCCGCAGGCCAGGCCAAGAGACCAGGCCTCTAGTATAAAAATAAAACCAAATACCACCTGGCCAGTGTGGCTTAGTTGATTGGGCGTTGTCCCATGTATCAACCCAAAAGGTTGCCCATTTGATTCCTGGTCAAGGCACATACCAGTTGTGGGTTTGATTCCCAGTTGGGGTGTATACAGGAGGCAACTGATATCTCTCTCACCCTCTCCTTTTCTCTCTCTCAAGTCAATAAAAACATATTTTAAAAAAATAGCCCTAACCGGTTTGGCTCAGTGGATAGAGCGTCAGCCTGCGGACTCAGGGTCCCGAGTTCGATTCTGGTCAAGGACATGTACCTTGGTTGTGGACACATCCCTAGTGGGGGGTGTGCAGGAGGCAGCTGGTCGATGTTTCTCTCTCATTGATGTTTCTAACTCTCTATCCTTCTCCCTTCCTCTCTCTAAAAAATTCAATAAAATATATTAAAAAAAAAAAAAAAAAAAGCCCTAACCGGTTTGGCTCAGTGGATGGAGAGTCAGCCTGCGGACTGAAGGGTCCCGGGTTTGATTCTGGTCAAGGGCATGTACCTTGGTTGCAGGCACATCCCCAGTAGGGGGTGTGCAGGAGGCAGGTGATCGTGCCCGCAACCCAGGTACATGCCCTTGACCGGAATCGAACCTGGGACCTCTCAATCCGCAAGCCGACGCTCTATCCACTGAGCCAAACCGGCTTCAGCCAATGTCATCTTTCAAAGCTTTCCCCAATCCTGCTGAGGCAGTCCTAAAAGCTGTGTCTTCTTGCTACCTGACAACATTCAAAAGCATCCTGCGAACACCACCTGTCTTTCTAGTGCTCTCCTTCTGGCCCGCTCTTGACCCCACTGGCACTCCACCTCTGTCCTCACTCCCCAACTTGCCCTTCCAGTCCAGGTTCTACCACAGCAGTCACTTCCCTGGAGCACACCTTTATGCCCTTGTCCCCTCTTCCAGCATCTTATTCACTTGGCAGGAAGCCTTTGCTACTGTCCTTATATCTCTCAGATGGCCAACTGTTTCCTGGGCACAATGGCATTCTCCCTCCCCATGCCATGTCCACCTTTTCTATCACCAATTTTCTCTTGACCTCAGGGTTTTTTTTTAATTTTCTTTTCTTAATTAAATCTTTATTGTTCAGATTATTACATTTGTTCCTCTTTTCCCCACCCCCATAACTCCCCTCCTCCCAGTTCCCACCCCACCATCTGCCCTCACTCCCCACCCACTGTCCTCATCCATAGGTGCACGATTTTTGTCCAGTCTCTTCCCGCATCTCCCACACCCCTTTCCCCCCCAAGAATAGTCAGTCCATTCCCTTTCTATGTCCCTGATTCTATTATGATCACCAGATTATTTGTTCACTTGATTCTTAGATTCACTTGTTGATAGATGCATGTTTGTTGTTCATAATTTGTATCTTTACCTTTTTCTTCTTCTTCCTCTTCTTAAAGGATACCTTTCAGCATTTCATATAATACTGGTTTGGTGGTGATGAATTCCTTTAGCTTTTCCTTATCTGTGAAGCTCTTTATCTGACCTTCAGTTCTGAATGATAGCTTTGCTGGATAAAGTAATCTTGGTTGTAGGTTCTTGGTATTCATCACTTTGAATATTTCTTGCCATTCCCTTCTGGCCTGCAAAGTTTCTGTTGAGAAGTCAGCTGACAGTCGTATGGGTATTCCCTTGTAGGTAACTGACTGTCTTTCTCTTGCTGCTTTTAGGATTTTCTCTTTGTCTTTTGCTCTTGGCATTTTAATTATGATGTGTCTTGGTGTGGTCCTCTTTGGATTCCTTTTGTTTGGGGTTCTCCGTGCTTCCTGGACCTGTAAGTCCATTTCTTTCACCAGGTGGGGGAAGTTTTCTGTCATTATTTCTTCAAATAGGTTTTCAATATCTTGCTCTCTCTCATCTTCTGGCACCCCTATAATTCTGATGTTGGTACGCTTGAAGCTGTCCCAGAGGCTCCTTACACTATCTTCGTATTTTCGGATTCTTTTTTCATTTTGCTTTTCCAGTTGGGTGTTTTTAGCTTCTTCACATTTCGAATCTTTGACTTGATTCTTGCGCTCCTCTGGTCTGCTGTTGGGAGTCTGTATAATATTCGTTATTTCAGTCCGTGTATGTTTAATTTCTAGTTGGTTCTTTATCATAACATCGAGGGTCTCATTAGATTTGTTGAGGATCTCATTAAGTTTATCAGCGGCTTCTAGACAGTTCTTGAGAGACCTTAAAAGTGTGGTTCTGAACTGAATATCCTCCATTGACAGTTTTGTCCTGTTTCTTTGTCTCCGCATTTTTTTATGCTTTCTTGGTGCACCCCCTAGTGGTCTTTGTGTGCAGTCCTCCTGTAGTTAAGCCTTGATTGTTGTAGTTAATACTAGGGGGATTTGACCTCCAGGCCAGCTGGCTGTGAGAATCAGCGTGTCTGCAGTGGGAAAACTTCTGTCCTCTAGGGAGGTGCTAATCTAGCCTTTGCCTGAGGCTATCTGGCAAATGGCTCTGCGCAGGGCTTGGGCGGGGCGGGTGGGTCGCTCGGGCTCGGGATCAACAGGGTGGGCTGGAGAGAGCAGTTATGGTGGCTCTCAGTTCCGTCCCTAGAGGCTCTGCCTCACAGAGTCCCAGCAACCGCTGCAAACCTCGGAGAGAAAGCTGCCTTCGAGTTCCGACTGAAGCCAGACAGTCCCACTTCTCCCGTTTGAGTCTGGGTTCCTAGAGACTTGCCCGGATCTGGAGCTCAGAATCTGAGACTCCCTCCTGATTGAAAGCACCAACCACGCCCTCCGCCGCCAGCCCGCTCCGCACGCATTCCATACCTGAGTATTTCACTTCAGCACTGCGCCTCCTCTGAGTCTGGGTATGATATTCTCTTTCCTCCTAGTTGTAGAATTTCCACTCAGTCAGCCTTCCTGTGGTTCTGGATGATGTCCGTTCCGTCTTTTAGGTGTGTTTTGATTTGGTTGTTCAAGGCAGCAATCTCCGGCGTTAACCTATGCCGCCATCTTGGTTCATCTTGACCTCAGGGGTTTTAGCCTGGGATTCTAGTGGATAGAACTAAGGGTCCCATGAATTTGGATGGAAACAATTTACGTCTTTATCTTCACTAACCTCTAGCTGAATATCTCCTTCCATTAACAATGGACATAGCAAACCACAGTAGTATTGCACATTACAGCTGTAAACATTTCATAATATCATTTATACTTGTCACTAATTCAAATGACACTATAGCTTATTTAATGTGTTAATAAGTATACATATTACAATATCACAAATTAATTTTAATTTTTTTGATAACAGAATTTCAACATACTAGGTAATTAGTTTCCTCTGTAATCCTATATGTTTATCTTATGCATTTAAAAATATTGAGGGAATTTCCTCAATATGATAAAGGGCATGTATGAAAAACACAGAGCTAAGATCAGAATCAATGGGGAAAGACTAAAAACTTTCCCTTTAGGATCAGAAACAAGTCAAAAATGTCCACTTTCACCACTGTTATTCAATATTGCACTAAGACATTCTAGCCAAAGAAATTAGGCAAGAAAAAGAAATAGAAGTTATCCAAATTGGACAGAAAGAAATAAGACTTTCTCTAGTTGCAGATGACAAGATCATCTATTTATATAAAAGGCTAATATGCAAAGTGTCCCTGTGGGAGTTTGACCAGGAGACTGGGAGTTCAATGGCTCACAATGACGTTCGCTGACCACCAGGGGGCACTGTGGAATGAAGGAAGGCCCTGCCCAGCAGCCGGTAGGCTCCAATGGGTCCTGATCACCGGCCAGGCATAGGGACCCTACCCTTGCACAAATTTTGTGAACCAGGTCTCTAGTCCTGTATATAAAAAGTCCTAAAGAATCAACAAAAAAAATCTACTAAAGATAATACCTAAGTTTAGCAAAGTAGAAGGTCATGAGATCAAACAAAAAATTCAGTACAGTTTCTATACACCAGCAATTCCATTTACAATAGAAAACAATTCAATTTACAATAGTTCCAAAATAATAAAATACCTATCCATAAATTTAACCTAGAAGGTGAAACACTTGTATGTTGAAACTATAAAACATTGTTGAAATAAAGTAAAGACCTAAATAAATGGAAAGATATCCTCTGTTTATGGACTGGAACACAATATCATTAGGAGCCAATACTACCCAAAGTGGTGTACAGAGTCGATGCAATCTTTAACAAAATCCCAGGGAATTGTTTTTTCGGATGTGGAAGGGTTAATTCTCAAATGCATCTGGAATTGCAAGGGCCCTCAAATAGCTAAAACATTCTTGAAGGAAAAAAAAGTTGGAGGATTCACACTACTTGATTTCAGAGCTGACCACAAAGCTACAACAAAAGTAATCAAAGCAGTGTGGTGCTGGCAAAATGGCGGACAGAAATAAGCCCATGTATCTACGGCCAATTGATTTTGAACAATGGAGAAAAACAGTTTCACAAATGGTGTTAGCCCAACTGGAAAAGAATGCAAAGAATGAAGTTGTACCCCTAACTCATACCATATACAAAAATTAACTCAAAATGGACAGGTGGCCTAAAGATGAGAGCTAAAATGATACAACTATTAGGAAAAAAATAAGGTAAATCTTCATGACCTTGGATTTGGCGATGGATTCTTAGATATACCAAAAGTGTGAGCAACACAAAGGAAAGTAGGTAACTTGTACTTAATCAAAATTAAAAACTTGTAAGCATCAGGACATTATAAAGAAAGCGAAAAGACAACCTACAGGATGGGAAAGATACTTGCGAGTCAGGTAACTAGTACAGGTCTCGCATCCAGAATAGACAAAGAACAAAAAGACAACTCAATTTGAAAAATGAGACAAGTAGACGAAATAAAAGGCATCCACACTGATAAGGAAGAGAAGTATAACTTTTGTTATTTGCAGGCCAAAAACCCTCCAGGTATGGGCCACCCCTTCATTTCTTGCACGCCACCCTTTCCTGTTGGTTCCACCTTCAAAATTTACGCTGTCACCACCGGGTCCACTACCATCCAGCCCAGCCAGGGGCTGCAGCCCCGCACTCCGCGGTCCGCCCCGCACACAGGCCTCCTCCTCTGGGATTCTCTCCCGCGGCTCCCGGACTCCGCTCCCCGCTGCGCTGCCATGGCGCCTCGGGAGGGGCTCGGGCCGCCTGCACCCCGTACCCACTTTCCCCGCGTGACCGCTGCGCTCATCGCTGCCTGGACGGACCTGCTGGCTCCAGCCGGCTCTGGGAGCGCGGGCTCCCGCGGCCTCTGTGTCTCCCCTCCCTCCCGGGTGCGGGCGCGGAGCCCGGGGCGCCGCACGGCCGAAGTCTTGGGGCAGAGACCCCAGCCGGCTGGACCGCCGGCAGAGTTGCGTCCCTTCTGCTCTCCCAGTGCCCGCGACCTCCCTGCAGCCAGGGGTCCCAGCCGAGGGGACGCGGAGGGGATCACTGGGTTGTCGCCTGGCGCCCTGGCGCCTCGGCGGCTGGGTATTGCCGGCCGGGGTTGGGCCCCTGCGAGCGGACCGGCCCTCTGCTTTCCGCTTCTTCTGGACACGAGACACCCTCACTCCTGTTCCCCACGGTCCCGTCCCTGTGCCCACAGCTAATAGGCTACATTGGAGAAGTTATGGCGCGGGTGTCAGGATGGCCGAGTGGTCTAAGGCGCCAGACTCAAGGGACTCCCTTACCTACGGGTGTTCTGGTCTCCGCATGGAGGCGTGGGTTCGAATCCCACTTCTGACACATGACTTTTTTTCCCCCCCTCATTCCCAGTCCTTTCCCGTCAGGAACCAATGTTTTCTATTGTTCACTGCTGGTTTCTCCTTGTCTGCGGTGGCTGGGAGGTGGCGAGGAAGGAGAGGGCGGCGGTCTAAAATGTCTGCAGTCCATCCAATCATAAGCCCGCATACAATTTGCGTCACATAACAGGAACTTAGCTTATCAGACAGGGAACAGCTACTATCTCCCTGGTGGTCTAGTGGTTAGGATTCGGCGCTCTCACCGCCGCGGCCCGGGTTCGATTCCCGGTCAGGGAAGGAGTGTTTTTCTTTTCATTCACCTTAAAAGCATACAATATATCTGATAACTTTCTTTTTTGGAAGAACGTTCTTATCAGAGGTTAGCGTTATTGTGGCTAATGAACTTCCACTGTGTGTCAGGCGTTGTTCTATTGCTACAATGTCTTAACTAGGATGAGTTTCACAGTGTTTCCTTCTCTGATTTTTTTCCCAAAAGTTTGACATGGGTTGGCATTACTTCTTCAAATGTTTGGCAAAATTTTCTAGTGACCCTATATGATCCTGTGGCCCCCCCGCTCCCCCCCCGCCCAAGGTTCCTTGATATATGAAGTTGGGATTTTTATTTGAATTTTTAATTGGTTTTGTATTTTCTTTTAACGTATTTTTTATTGATTTTAGAGAGAGAGGAAGGGTGAGGGATAGAAAGATAGATACATCGATGAGAGAGACATGAATCGAGCCCCAACCAGGGCATATGTCCTGAACGGGAATTGAACCGGAACCTCTTGGTTCATGGGTCCACGCTCAACCACTGAGCAACACCAGCCGGGCTGTTTTGTATTTTTTATTTCTGTTGCGCTTTTAAATTTTATTTAACCATTTTTTGCTTATTTTTCTCTTATTTGTTTGATGTTACTTACTAGGTATTTAGGTAATTTGTAATTTTTTTCTGGTTTCTTATTAGGTCTCTTTATTTTCCTTAGTGTTTTTGAAAATTTTATTTTTCAATTATGGTTAACATTCAGTATTATTTTGTATCAGTTTCAGGTGTGCAGTAACTAGATAATTATATGTTTTACAAAGTGTTTCCACTAATATTTCCAGTACCTGACTATATATAGTTATTATTGACTACATTCCCTCTGCTGTTTTTATTTTTATTTTTATTATTTTTTACATATGTCCCCCTTTTTCCCCATTGACCCTCTCTAGCCCGCTCCCCCCCCTCCCCCGCCCCAGGCCTTCAGCACCCTATTGTCCGTGTCCATGGGTTATGCATATATGCATACAAGGTTTTTGGTTGATTACCTCCCACCCACCCACCCTTCCCCACCTTCCCTGTGAAATTCTGCACTCTTTTCCATGCTTCCATGTCTCTGGATCCACTCTGTTCATCAGGTTATTTTGTTACTTAGATTCCACATATGAGTGAGATCATGTGATACTTGTCTTTGACTGACTTATTTCACTTAGCGTGATGTTCTCCAGGTCCCTCCATGTTGTCTCAAAGGATAAGAGATCCTTCTGTTTTACTGCTGCATAGTATTCCAGGGTATAAATGTACCACAGCTTTTTTATCCACTCATCTGCTAAAGGGCACTTAGGCTGCTTCCAGATCTGAGCTATTGTAAATGTGTTGCTATGAACATAGGGGTGCACACATCCTTTCTGATGGGTGTTTCAGGTTTCTTAGGATATATTCCTAGAAGTGGGGTCACTGGGTCAAATGGCAGTTCCATATTTAATTTTTTGAGGAAACTCCATACTATTTTCCATAATGGTTGCACCGGTATGCATTTCCATCAGCAGTGTTCTAGGGTTCCCCCACCCCTTTTTTAAAAATATATTTTTATTGATTTCAGAGGAAGAGGGAGAGAGAGAGATAGAAACATCAGTGATGAGAGAGAATGATTGATTGGCTGCCTCCTGCACACCCCCTACTGGGGCGCAATTCTGCAACCTGGACATGTGCCCTTGACCAGAATCAAACTCCAGACCCTTCAGTTCACAGGCTGTCGCTCTATCCACTGAGCAAGCCCTGCTAAGGCTAGGGTTTCCTTTCCTTCACATCCTGGCTAGCACTTGTAATTTGTTGATGGTTCCCTATGCTGTTGTTATATCGCATGACTATTTTGTAACTACCAATCTGTGCTTATTAATCCCTTCACCTTTTTCACCCAGTTGCCCAACCCCCCTTAATTCTGGCAACCACTGGCCTGTTCTCTGTGTCTATGAGTTTGTTTCAGTTTTCTTTGTTCAATTATTTTGTTCTTTAGATTCCACATGCAAGTGAAGTCATGTGGTATTTGTCTTTCTCTAATTGACTTATTTCATTTACCATAATATCCTTTTGGTCCATTCATGCTGTTACAAATGGTAAGATTTTATTCCTTTTTATGACTGAGTAATATTCCACTTCATATATGTACCACAACATTTCTATCCAGTCATCTTTTTTATTTATTCTATTTACTGAGTGACTTTGGTTGATAACATTATATAGGTTTCAAATGTACAATACTATCAAGGTCAAATCTTCTTCCATCACCATATATTTCAGCCACTATGCCCTTTCCCTCCTGCTTCTGGTAACCTCCATGCTGTCATCTGTGTCTATTAGTTTTTGTTTGTTGTTCTTATTTGTTCATTTCTTCCTTTCAGTGATATATTTTACACCTGAGTGAAGCCATATGGTTCTTAACTTTTCTGTATGAATTATTTCCCTTAGCATGATATTCTCAAGTTCCATTCAAGTTGTCACAAATGGCAGTATTTCATCTTTTCTTATGGCTGAGTAATAATCCATTGTATGTATGCACCATATCTCCTTTATTCTGTCATCTATCAAAGGACATTTTTGTTGTTTCCATGTCTTGGCCACTATGAATAATGCCGCAATGAATATAGGGATACATATATCTTTGCGAATAAATGTTTTCAAAATTTTCAGGTATATAACCAGAAGAGGGGTTGCTGGGTCAAATGGTACCTCTATTTTTAATTTTTGAGGAGCCTCTATGCTGTTTCCGATAATGAGTGCACCAGTTTACCTTCCCACCAGCAGTAACTGAGGGCTCCTTTTTCTCCACGACCTCTTCAACAGTTATTACTCACCTTGTCGATAATGGCCTCTCTAACAGGTGTGTGGTGATATCTCATTGTAGTTGATTCACATTTCCTTAAAAGCTAGTGAAGATGAGCATCTTTTCACATATCTGTTGGTAATTTGTATGTCTTCTCGCGAAAGTGTCTGTTCAGGTCATCTGCTCTTTTAAGATTGGATTGTTTGTTTGGTGTTGAGTAGTGTAAGTTTTTATATATTTCGGATAGTAACTTCTTGTCAGAGCTGTTTGCAAATATCTCTCCCATTTGGTTGGTTGCACTTTTGTTTTTGTGGCTATTTCTTTTGCTATGCAGAAGCTTTTTAGTTTGATACAATTCCCCCTCATTTATTTCTGCTCCCCTTGAGTTTGGGGTCAAATTCATAAAATCTTCTCTAACACCAAGGTCCATAAGTTTAGTAACTAGGTTTTGTTTTAAGTAATTTATTGTTCCAGGACTTGCTAGTATATTAGATCTTTGATCCATGTTGAGTTAATTTTTGTCCATGGGGACAAACAGTCGTCTAGTTTCATTAGAAAGCATGTGGCTTTCTAATATCCCCGGTACCACTTATTGAAGAGGCTTTCTTTTCTCCAGTGTATATTTTTTAGTCCTTTATAGATAAAGATTTGCCCACATATATGTGGTTTTATTTCTGGGCTCTCAATTCTGTTCCATAAGTAGGTTTGTTTTTTTCTGCCAATACCATGCAGAAACAACATCATAAGTGGATATGAAAGGACAGAACGGAACTGATAGCTGTGTCCCTAACTCCTCTTCCAAGAAAAAGCCGCTGAATGTATCAGTTACTCAGCCTGCCCTCATCTCAGCCAATGGGAAAGTGAGGGAAACTAGCCCAAGGCCAAAAGTATGCTAGCCACCCCCCTGTCTTTGTGTAACCAGACCCTAGCTCAGCCGTGGGCAAACTATGGCGCGTGACCAGATCCAGCCCGTTTGAAATGAATAAAACTAAAAAAAAAAAAAAAAAAAAAGACCGTACCCTTTTATGTAATGATGTTTACTTTGAATTTATATTAGTTCACACAAACACTCCATCCATGCTTTTGTTCCGGCCCTCCGGTCCAGTTTAAGAACCCATTGTGGCCCTCGAGTCAAAAGGTTTGCCCACCCCTGCAGCTGCACCTTGCCCTTGCGCCACTAGCCCCCAGGCCCTCACTCAACCAACCGGAATCGGCCAAATCAGTGGTCAGAGTGTGTCCCCCCACCCACCCCCACCCCAAGCCCTATAAATTCTTTGTTCTCTTGGGACTCCGGGCCCTCTAGCATCCTACAACGGTGGAGGCAGAGGGACCAAGCTCAGCTTGAATAAAGACTCTATGCTTTTGCATCGGACTCGGCCTCCCTGGTGGTGTCCTTTGGGGGATCTTGAAATCTGGGCATAACAGATACAATGCTTTTTCTGCATCTGTTTCAATTATTGTCGCTTTGTAGTATAATTTGAAGTCAGAGAATGTGATACCTTTGGATTGTTTTATTTTCTCAAGATTGCTTTGGCTCTTTGGGATCTTTTGTAGTTCTATACCAATCTGATGATTTTTTGTTCTATTTCCTTAAAAAATGTCATTAGAATTTTGAAGGAGGATTGCATTCAATCTGTGTATTGCTTTGGGTAACATAGGCATTTAAACTATGTCGATTCTTCCAGTCCATGAACATGGAAGACCCTTCCCTTTCATTGTGTCGTTTTTCTCTTTAACAATGTTTTATAGTTTTCAGTATATATGCCTTTCACATTTTTTGTGAGGTTTATTTTGAAGCATTTTATACTTTATGCTGTAAATGCAAAAGGAATTGTTTTTCCCACTTCATTTTCTGACATTTCATTTGGTATATAAGGACACAATGGATTTTTGTATATTGATTTTTATTCTGCAAATTAACTATATTCATTTATTTTTTCTAATGGTTGTTTTTGGTGGAGTCTATATGGTTTTTTTTGTATAAAGAATCATGCCATCTGCAAAAAGTGATACTTTTACTTATCCATTCACAATTTGGATGCCTTTTATTTCTTTCTCTTGCCTGATTGCTCTGGCGAGGACTGCCAGCTCTGTGTGGAATAGGAGTGGGCATCCTTGTCTTGTTCCTGATCTTAGAGGAAAAGCTTTCTGTTTTTCTCCATTGAGTGTGATATGGTTGAGGGTTTGTAATATATGGCCTTTAGTATTTTGAGGTACTTTCCTTCCATACACATTTCATTGAGTGTTTCAATCATGAGTGGATGTTGTATCTTACCAAATGCTTTTTCTGCATCTATTGGTAAGATCACATGCTTTTCACCCTTGTTTTGTTAATGTGGTGTGTTACACTGATTGATGTTCATATGCTGACCCATCCTTGTCTTCTGGAATGAGTGCCACTTCATCATGACGTATTGTTTTTTCAATGTACTCTTGTATTCAATTTGCTAGTATTTTGTTTAGGATTTTTGCATCTATTCATCAGAGATATTGGTCTGCAGTTTTCTGTGTGTGTGTGTGTGTGTGTGTGTGTGTGTGTGTGTGTGTGTTATTCTTGCCAGTTTTTGGTATCAGGGTTATGTTGGCCACATAAAATGTGTTAGGAAGTTTAGCCTCTTCTTCAATTTTTTGGAAGAGTTTGAGAAAGGATAGTTATCAAATCTCTTTTGAATGTTTGGTAGAATTCACTGAAGCCATCTGGTCCTGAACTTCTATGTTTTGGGGACTTTTTTTTAATGGTTGTTTCAATTTCCTTGCTATTAATCAGTCTGTTTCAACTTTCAAATTTTTCATGACTCAGTCTAGGAAGGTTATATATTTCTAGGAGCTTCTATTTCCTCTAGGTTATTGTTTTTCCGTGTCTTTAAGTATGTTTTTTAGAGATTTTTCATTTTCTTTCTGTGCTGCCATGCTGCCTTGTTTATTCATTATATTTGATGAATTCCTTCTCTGTCTAGACATCTGTGTATCAGTTGCACTTGTCTTGCAGATGAATATGAAGAATTTTTTCTCTTATTTTCCAGTAGGTGGCACTTAATCACTACTTTTTTAGCCCTGTGATAGTCCAGTGCTGCCCCCCCCTTCCTGTGCCGCCCCCCCCACCCCCCAACCCCCCTCCCGCCCCAGCAGCCGGATGCTGCCACCAGTGTAGCCCCCGGTGTGTGTGGGTGGGGTTGGCTCCGGTGGGCTTCTTTGTCATTTTGCCAACCCAGTAATGGCGATGTCGGACCTCTATGGGGTCCTCTTCGCACCCCAATCCTGGTACCAATCACAGAGTGCACCCTTTGCTCAGGGAAGGGAGTGATTCTTTAGTAACAGTTCTCAGGTTTGCAGATAATGGGCTCTGCGACCCGACCCGACAAAAGGAGGCGAGCTCTGGGAGGCACTTGGCAGCAGGGCGCCCTGGCTTTGTTTCTCTGCCTGAAAGCCCACTGCCCGCAGCTGCGCCCCCTGGCTGTGTGCTCCCCGGCTCTCTGGGCTCAGCTGCGCCCCCTGGCTGTGTGCTCCCCGGCTCTCTGGGCTCAGCTGCGCTCCCTGGCTGTGTGCTCCCCGGGTCTCTGGGCTCAGCTGCGCCCCCTGGCTGTGTGCTCCCCGGCTCTCTGGGCTCAGCTGCGCCCCCTGGCTGTGTGCTCCCCGGCTCTCTGGGCTCAGCTGCGCCCCCTGGCTGTGTGCTCCCGGGGTCTCTGGGCTCAGCTGGCCCCCTGGCTGTGTGCTCCCCGGGTCTCTGGGCTCAGCTGCGCCCCCTGGCTGTGTGCTCCCCGGGTCTCTGGGCTCAGCTGCGCCCCCTGGCTGTGTGCTCCCCGGGTCTCTGGGCTCAGCTGCGCCCCCTGGCTGTGTGCTCCCCGGCTCTCTGGGCTCAGCTGCGCTCCCTGGCTGTGTGCTCCCCGGGTCTCTGGGCTCAGCTGCGCCCCCTGGCTATGTGCTCCCCGGGTCTCTGGGCTCAGCTGCGCCCCCTGGCTGTGTGCTCCCCGGGTCTCTGGGCTCAGCTGGCGCCCTGGCTGTGTGCTCCCCGGGTCTCTGGGCTCAGCTGCGCCCCCTGGCTGTGTGCTCCCCGGCTCTCTGGGCTCAGCTGCGCCCCCTGGCTGTGTGCTCCCGGGGTCTCTGGGCTCAGCTGGCCCCCTGGCTGTGTGCTCCCCGGGTCTCTGGGCTCAGCTGCGCCCCCTGGCTGTGTGCTCCCCGGGTCTCTGGGCTCAGCTGCGCCCCCTGGCTGTGTGCTCCCCGGGTCTCTGGGCTCAGCTGCGCCCCCTGGCTGTGTGCTCCCCGGGTCTCTGGGCTCAGCTGCGCCCCCTGGCTGTGTGCTCCCCGGGTCTCTGGGCTCAGCTGGCCCCCTGGCTGTGTGCTCCCCGGGTCTCTGGGCTCAGCTGCGCCCCCTGGCTGTGTGCTCCCGGGGTCTCTGGGCTCAGCTGGCCCCCTGGCTGTGTGCTCCCCGGGTCTCTGGGCTCAGCTGCGCCCCCTGGCTGTGTGCTCCCCGGGTCTCTGGGCTCAGCTGCGCCCCCTGGCTGTGTGCTCCCCGGGTCTCTGGGCTCAGCTGCGCCCCCTGGCTGTGTGCTCCCCGGGTCTCTGGGCTCAGCTGCGCCCCCTGGCTGTGTGCTCCCCGGGTCTCTGGGCTCAGCTGCGCCCCCTGGCTGTGTGCTCCCTGGGTCTCTGGGCTCAGCTGCGCCCCCTGGCTGTGTGCTCCCCGGGTCTCTGGGCTCAGCCGCAGCTGATACTACTTGCTTTTGTAGGAGTGACCGCTGTTTGGACTGTAGGGCAGTACAATCCTTAACAGCCACTTGTAAGCTTCCTGCCACAGGAGAACAACAGACCAGGGAAAACTCGCTGGACACCAGGAGTCAGACCACACAGGGAATGGAAACTGTCCTGGAGGCACCTGATCGCACACCTGCATTCCATGCACATTCCAAGCCCAGCTCAGCCCCCGACCCACCCACAGCAAAAGTTTCCCGCCAGTGACTGCATGTAAGGATGGAACTCCAGCTCCTGGGGGCTGCCAGCCTGGATTCCATGGCCCCTCGGCTCCGTGCTATGCAGCCCTTCCCTCCTCCATCCCCTTTCCCTAAACAAACTGAATTTTCTTTAATCTATTTAGCCTACCCTCATGCACCATCCACTGTGTTCACCTTTCACTTCTTTTACTATTATTATTATTATTTTTAAATCCTCACCCAAGGATATTTTTCCATTGATTTTTAGAGAGCGTGGAAGAGAGAAGGAAAGACAGAGAGAATGTGAGACAGATACATTGGTTGGTTGCCTCCTGGGGCCTGAGCGGAATCAAACCTGGGACCCTTTGGTCCTCAGGTCGACACTCTATCCACCAAGCCAAACCAGCGAGGGCCACCTGCCACTTCTTAAACTTTTACTCCAAGCCTGTCAAACTCAAAGGCTAACGCAGGCAAAATAAACAAGGTTTAGGTTTATGTGGGCCACAAAAAAAAGCTTCAATTTTCATAGAAACGTAGGTTTATTTGGATAGAGTCATGATGAATACAAAGGGCTGAAATAAACGAGTAATTGTTAACATAAAATAATAGAACATTTTAATAAAAATTAATATTTTTTCTTGAACATTAACTTACTAGACACTGAATAACTGCACAAATTAATAAGCGTAACACAAATAAACCTATTTTTCTTGTTCTTCGAAAGCGAAATATTTCCTGTTGCACACACCAAACAAGTCAGTAAAAGACTAATGTCTTGGCAATCGCTGCTAAAATATTCGCTGCTAGTATTAGTGGAGAGAAATGGTGCGCCTGTGCGTAAGGCGCGTAAGGGAAATGAATGCAACATGATTATAGTAATCAGTCAATAGCAAACGTTGTAGTTTGTTATTAATAATTATGTATAACAGGAAATTGTAAAAATTAAGTTATGAAATTTTTATTAAAACATTTCTTACATACCGTTATATTCGCTGGGCCGCAAAAATATTCGTTGTGGGCCACATACAACCCGTGGGCCGTGAGTTTGACATGCTTGTTTTACAACGTCTCTTTGCCTGGTTCCTTTCGGCATGGACCTAACACCCACCATATCTCGTTGCTCCTTCTGGCCAGAGGGAGCACCAGCCAGAACTGGATTCCTTCTCTCTCTGGCCTGAGCTCCACCATGAACTTCAGGCTGCAGGGCTGTGTCTGTGGCTCCTGTAAGCCCTTCTCCCTTCCGGCCTCCCCCTTTTGTTCCCACATGCCCACCTTTAGATGTTTGAATGCACGGCTCTCTCAGGCCTGCTTGTATGTTGAGTTATAGCTGTTCAAATTGTTGAAACTTTATGAGGAGATCTCTCATACCACCATTCCTCTGACATCACTAAGCTGTTGTGTTTTTATTTTCATTTGTTGTAAGATATCTTTGGATTTTTCCCTTTGATCTCATTGTTAACCCATTCATCCTATCCAATATAATAAAGAACTAATATGCAAATGGTCATCATGCCCTCATGTCATCACATCCTCATGCCTTCACGCCATAACTGCTCAGACACTCAACATTGGGGAGAGGAAAATGGGGACCAGCCAGGCACAAATGAGCTCGCAAGAGAGGAATGGGGACCAGCGAGGCTGCGCCCAGGAGAAGGACAAGCTGCTGGCCCCGCGGTCCCAGGCGCCAGCATCTGCGCCTGTGCCTGCAGCCCCGGGAGAGAGAGGGACAAGCCGCCTGCCCCATGGTCCTGGGCGCCTGCAGCTGTGGCCGGCCCAGGTCCTGGGTGCCTGTGTCTGGCCAGAGGGAGGGAATCCTGGGTCCTGGGGTGCAGGGCAAGGCAGAGGCGGTTAGGAGCGATCAAGCCGCAGGCAGAGGGGTTAGGGGTGATCAGGCAGGTGAGCGGTTAGGAGCCAGCGGTCTTGGATTGCAAGAGGCAGTCTGACATCCCCTGAGGGGTCCCGATTGAAGAGGATGCAGGCTGGGCTGAGGGACGCACCAGGGCTCTAGTTATTTAATAAAACGTTATTTAGCCTCTATGTGTTTGTACGTTGTTTGTTTGTTTGTTTTTTTTCTTGTAAATGAATTCTAGTTTTATATCATTGTGCTCAGAGAAGACGCTTGATGTGATTTCAATCTTCATAAGTTAATTGAGACTTCTTTGTCTTTTAACATGTGGTCTATCCTGGAAAGTATTCCATGTTCACTTGAAAAGACTGTATATTTGCTGCTTTGTGGTGAAATGCTCTGAAAATATCAAAACCTGCTGCTCTAGTGTGTTATTCGTGGCCTTGTTGATTTTCTCTTAGGAAGATCTATCCATTTATGTAAATGGTGAGTTAAAGTTTTTCGACTGTATTACTGTTGCTATTTCTCTTTATGTCCCTCAATATTTGTTTTATATACTTATCTGCTCTTATGTTGGGTGCAAAAATGTATACAAGGGTGGTATCCTCTTTTGAGATTGATTTCTTTGTCTCTTATTCTGACCTTTGTTTCATTAGCCTCTGCTTTAAAATCTATTTTGTCTGATACAAGTATCACTTTCCCAGCTTGCTTTTTCATTTCCATTTGCATGAAATGTCTTTTTCCATCACTTTACTTTCAGTCTGCTTGTATCTTTCATCTCAGGTCAGTCTTGCATATATATCAGTCTTCTTAAAAAAAATCTATTTTGTTACCCATGTCTTTCGTTTGGAGCATTTAAAGTGATTATTGAAGGTACATATTGATTGTCATTTTGTTTATACCTATGCTTTTCCTGTCTTCCTCTTAAAGAAGCCCTGTTACCATTTCATATGACACTGGCTTGGTATCATATTGACCTCCTTTGGCTGTTTCTTCCTTGGGAAGCTCTTCATTTCTCCTTCAATTTTAGGTGATAGTTTGCTGGGTAGAGTAGTCGTGGTTGTAACTTATCGCTTTATGTCTACTTGAATATTTTTCATGCCTATCCCTTCTGGCCTAAAATGTTTCTGCTGAGAAATCAGCTGTGTCATGGGAACTTTCTTATAGGGTAACTAATTGTCTTTCTCTAGCTGCTTTAGCATTCTCTTTTTATGTTTTACCTTTGCCATTTTAATTATAACATGTTTTGGTGTGGGCCTCTTTGGGTTCCACTTGTGTGTCATTTTTCTTCAATAGGTTAGAGAAGTTTTCATTCTTTATTTCTTTTAAAATATTTATTTTTATTGATTTCAGAGAGGAAGGGAGAGGGAGAGATAGAAACATCAATGATGAGAGAGAATCATTGATTGGCTGCCTCCTGCACACCCCCTACTGGGGATCGAGCCTGCAACCTGGGCATGTGCCCTTGATCAGAATCAAATCCGGTACCCTTCAGTCCACAGGTTGACGCTCTAACCACTGAGCAACCATCTAGGGCTTCACTCTTTATTTCTTTAAATAGGTCCTCAATTTCTTGCTGTCTGTCTTCTCTTCCAGGTATCTCTGTGAAGTGGGTGTTGATAGCTTGATGTTGTCCCAAAAGTCCCTTAGACTAGACTCATTAAAATTTTTTTCTTTTTGTTACTCTGCTTGGGCGTTTTCTGGTATTTTGCCTTCCAAATCGCTAATTTAATCCTCTGCCTCATCCAACCTGATGTTGATTTCTTCTAGGGTACTCTTCTTTTCAGATATTGTATTATTTATTCCTGACTGATTTTTTTGGTATGGTTTGTATATCCTTTTCTATGTCTAATATCTCTTTAAAATTATTTTTTACTGAGTTCATATATTCTTTTCCTAAGTTTTTTGAGCATCTTTGTAACTATTGTTTTCCACTTGTATCTGGTAGACTTGTTGCCTCCATTTCATGTAGTTTTTGTGTGTTTTTTTGTTTTTGGTTTTTTTTTGGCGATTTCTCTTGTTGTTTCATTTGTGGAATGTTTTCTCCTCCATTTTGACTGCTTCTCTGTAATTGTTATGTGTAGAAGGTATATCTTCCATTCTTGGTATGGTGCCCTCATGTAATAGGTGTCTGTGGGACTCCCGTGGCCCAGTCTCCCTGGTCACCAGCGCTAGTTTCTCCAGAAATGTTCTTTTGGGGGTTATGTGAACCCTCTTGTAGTTATGTCTTGATTGCTGTTGGCTTGCCAGTGGATGGGATTGGCTCTTGGGCTAGCTGCCTATGTGAATAGACCCTGACCGTAGCTGCTATGCGGATTTATGCCAGCAGGGTCTGGTGTCTTCTGAGATTTCTCTTTGGATGTGCTGCTTATGGAACCAACTGGGTCATGCTGTGCTGTGCTCTGAATTCTTCCGCCAGATGTGTTGGCTTTGGGACCTCTTGGGAGGGACTCTGGTGCAGGTCAGTGTCAGGCGCTGCCTGTGACCAGCCCTGGGCTACTGGCTTAGAACTACAAAGCAATCCGCAACGTTTGGCTGTCTCTGCAGTACTTGGGTGTGCATGGGGCGGGCCAAGTTGTGCAGCAAGGTCAGCTTCCACCAGCACCGAGCCCGGGGACAGGTCAGCATAAGGCCCAAGGCACCTTGAGATCTGCCTCCACCTGCCGGCTGCTATTAGACTCAATAACTAAAAGAGCCTCTGGTGGTGCGCGAGGTGTGTTAGTAGGTTCTCAGGGAGTCACCAGGTGTGTCACCAGGGCCAATAGTGTTCAACAGATTGGTGCAGATTCAGACCTGGCGCCAGTGCTGGGACGAGGTGCCTCAGCAAATGTGCCACGGCGCCCCCAGACCTCTGCAGTGGGTGGGGTTTCAGGGAGTTAGCAGGGTGAGGGCAGCAGAGTTCATCAGGCCCAAACAACCCAAAATTTGTCCTTGTGAAGGGATGCCCCTGCACAGGGACAGCAGTGCCAGTCTGGCTTGTGAGGGGGAAACAGCCCCTGCCGTTGGGCCACAGGACAGCCTCTTCCTCCTTCAGAGCCTCCCAGGAGAGCCTGCACTGAGGGCCCTGGCTGGCCACAGCCAGCTGACCCCTCCGTATGGTGTGAGCTCCGCAAGGCAGAGTGACCGGAGTTGGAGGGTGGGGTTAGTGGGTCTCCTGTGTGGGCCGGCGCCGGTGAATTTGCACTTGAGGTTGTGGGACCTCTAGGAAGTATGAATTGACTTCATGAACCTTCATGGTTAGAAAACTCTCCCCTCCCTCCTCCTGCTCCTGGGAAGGTTACACCAGCACGTGGACTTGCAGGCCCTTTCTGCACGGTGATGTCATTCGTTGCTACATCGCGTGCAGACTCCGCAGGAGCTCCATGCAGTCCTTCTCATTAGCCCTTTACGCAGGCCTGTCCCCAGTGTCCTCTAGTCTTCACGTTCAACGTCGTCTTTACCATTAAAGCTCAGTGTCACTAGACCTCACGAGAGCTCCTCATGGTGAATGCCCATTAACACTTTTTCTCATTGTTTTGTAGGAATTCTTTTTTTTAAAAATATATTTTTATTGATTTTTTACAGAGAGGAAGGGAGAGGGATAGAGAGTCAGAAACATCGATGAGAAACACCGATCAGCTGCCTCCTGCACACTCCCCACTGGGGATGTGCTTGCAACCAAGGTACATGCCCCTGACCAGAATCGAACCTGGGACCCCTCAGTCCGCAGGCCGACGCTCCATCCACTGAGCCAAACCGGTCAGGGCTAGGAATTCTTTATATACATTTTGATTATGTCGTGACAGCTACTGCTTTGACCTTTTTCTCGGTGTTTTGTTATATTAATTACCTTTTTACTGCATCATAAATATTTATCATGTCCCAGTTTCTGCCAGTTAAGAATCTGGGTGTGACTTAGCTGAGTCCCACTGGCTCTCTGGCTCTTGATGTTGCAGTGAAACTGTCAGTAGGGACGGTGTTCTTCTGGGGGCTGGACAGGGAGGGATCCTTTCCTCAAGGTTCCGTTCATGGTGGGCTGCTGGACGGAGGGCTCAGTGCGCTCTGGCTGCTGGCCAGGGACCTCCCTCAGTTCCTCGCCCCGTGGGCTTTTCCCGTGGAGAGCTGAGAACATTACAGCTAGCCTCCTACGGAATCAGTGAATGAGAGAACGGGAGGATAGCATGCACAAGTCTATTTGTAGCCTAATCTCAGGGAGTGAATACAGGGAGGTAGGGATCAGTGGGGGACGCCTTAGAGACTGTGTACCACAGATTGCTGGAAGTTTGCTGTTACTAAATTTACATAAGTTTTTGGGTTTTCTATAAGACCCCATTCTATGGTCATTAATATATTTAAAAATTTAACAGTTTTGCTTATTCACAATTAGTTCTTAATACATCTGAGGCTTTACTGCATAATACAATAGTCAACAGTTAGCCACATATGAGTATTTAAGTTAAAATTACATTAAATTAAAAATTCCGTTTCTCAGTCACACTAGCCATATATTAAATATCTCATTAATAACCAGGCGTGGCTCATACTTCCATACTGGACAGCGTGGATGCTGAACACTGCCCCCCCCCCTTTTTTTTTACTGTGAGTTGTATTGGTAGCGCTGATTTAGAGCAGTAGTTGTCAATCAGGGCATATTTTGCCCCCAGGGGACACTTGGCAATGCCTGGGAATTTTTTTCATTTTCACAATTAGTGGGGTGAATGTTCTACTGCTATTTAGTGGATAGATGCCTAGGAAGCTGTTAAACATCCCATAATACACAGAACAGCCTCCCTCAACAAGGACTCATCTCGCCCAAAATTCCAACATCTCTGATGGTGGAAAACCATGCCATAGAGAGTGCTTGTGGTGATGTGTGAGGTGAGGGAGCTTGTTCTTCTTTCTGACCAACCAACTAGGCACCATTTCCTGTGTATTCTCAGTCCATTTCCCGCTGGCTGGCCATGAACTCTAAGCTAGAGATAGTTTCCCCTTAAGTGGTAGAGATCTTAATACTTTGTCAATTAAGGTACATTTTTTTTATTAAATATATTTTTATTGATTTCAGAGAGGAAGGGAGAGGGAGAGAGAGCTAGAAACATCAATGATGACAGAGAATCATTGATCAGCTGCCTCCTGCACATCCCCTACTGGGGATTGAACCCGCAACTTGGGCACGTGCCCTGACTGGGAATAGAACCGTGACTTCCTGGTTCATAGGTCGATGCTCAACCACTGAGCCACTCTGGCTGGGCTCACTTTTAAATATCAACTTCTGTTGTCCTACAGATTCTTAGACTCTGCACTTAAAGACAAGCCCGTGCTCCCAGTTCACCATGGCTTCAGCTTCCAGGCAGGAGTGCTGTTTGATGGAAGACTTTATACAAGTAATGACCCCTCTGTTTTTGAAAGGCCAGACCCATAATGTTTTAGCCTTTCATCCTGCTGGCCTCACTAAGCACTTGGTGTCTAGGAAGCAAAAAGTAGGAAAAGCAAGGAGAGAAGAGAGAAGATTAGAGCAAAGAGGCAGGCAAGGGAGTGTGTGTGGTACAGGTGGGGCTGTGTTGTTCCAATGTCTACACCTGATTGAAAAACATAATTTACTTTTAAGACAGAAGATGGTTGCTCCTGGGCCCACCTCAGTCCCTGCAGCCTTTCCCACACCAAGAGTTAGAACAAACATGGGCAGAAGCTGTTTGAAGGCCTTGGGGGTGAGCTGCAGCTCAGTTACTGAGACAGGCAGAGACCCTGGTTGGGTAGGCCGGAATCTGTTCCTACAGACGGAGTGAGGCTGGAGAAGGCATGAAGATGGCTTCTGGCCCCTGAGAACTTGGCCCATGCAGTTCTTGAAGAATATTTTAATGCCCTGGAGGTCAGACCTCGTCCCTGCCTCCATCGTGGGAGTGGCAGAGTCAGTGTCTGGGAAGTGAGGCTGCAGTGAATCTTTAATGCAACCTGAACTCCAGGTCTACAGCGGAATAGCCTCTGTGGTAAAACTTGCACCCTCCCTCTGGGGCAGGCTCTTTCATGTACATATGGAGCTCAGGAAGGGGCACTGTGCAGCGGCAGTGCCCACCCTCCCCATCTAGTCTGTCCTCACAGCCGGAGCGATGTATCTGAGCCCTTACTACCCTGCTTCACCTCCTGTGACAGTGGAACACAACCAGCAGTCCTGAGCAGGGCTCCAGGCTCCCAGCCAGCTCTGCACTGCTCTTCCCGCCCTCCCCCCCCCCGCCCCCACCTGCATCTGTAGCCTCACTGGCCTTTTTGCCATTTACAGATATCAAGTCTTAAGGCTCAGGGCCTTGAGCCTGCAGTCCCTTCTCTCTGCTTGGGCACCCTGTCCCCACGTGTCTGCAAGGTGCACTTCCTCACGTTCAGGCTATCCTCCTGTGAGCCTTCACAAACCATCTGCCTAAAGTAGCAGCCCCAGTCCTACTCCTTTGCTGTTCTTTGTCCTTATCCAGAATGGCCCTCATCACTACCTGATGCCACTCAGTAGGGCTGCTTGCTGGTTGATCTGTCATCTGTCTCCTCAAATTAGAGCAAGTCGTGAGCAGGTCAGGAATACGGTGTGCCCTTGCCTCTGGGCAGTGCCTGCTCATTACGTAGTGGCTTCTGCCTGCCAAGGGGGAGTTGGAGAACAGTGTTTCCATGTGTTCTAAACGTGCTGGGTTCTGCACTGCAGTGAGTGTGTAGCGAGATGTCTGGTATTGAGTAGCCATATGAAGATCTGTCTGAGTCTGTCCAGGTCCTAAGCTTGGGTAGTGAGAGTTCAAGTAGTGAGATTTTGAGAATTTGGGAAGTGAGGAAACCTGTATTTGCCAAATGAATAAAGAAAAAGGGAAAAGCCACATAAGACAAGAGGATGAAGCATAGCTGCTGGGGCTGCTGAGTCAAGGGCCATGAGTGGGTGTCACTTCAGCTGTCCAGTGACTCCTATTATCTGGGTGATGACTGTGACACCCGGACTCACTACTAGAGGGCACCCTTTACTCTGGACACCTTATTTAAGAAGGAAAGGAAGTCTGGAATGCCTCTTTAGAATGCTTTCCATTATTAAAATACTTTTAATCTGAGTTTATATGGAAATTCACTTACCTGAAACTGTGCCTGGGGTGTCCATTCCAGATGCTATTTAAGTCCAGATGCTGTGCAGTGGGAGTGACTGTCTCGGAGGCAGTGCAGTCTCAGGGTTTTCTGCTGAAACTCTATTTCTACATGGCCTCTCCCATTGTTTCCTGTCATTGCAGCGGCCTCGCTGCTGGGCGAGGTGCCAGCCCAAAGCTGAAGTGCATGAAGCTGCTCGAGGTTCTGGAAGCTCTGGAAGAGGAGTCTGGCTGCATCGGGAGGAAATCTTCAACTCCCTACCCACCCGACAGTGCCACAGGGGACTTCGCCGATGAGGACTCGGTGATGAAAATGGCTGTCAAGGCGCCCAGCTGCCCAGCAGTGTTCCGCATGCCTCTGTTGTGCCTGAGGACAACGGCATGGGTGGGAGGGAGGGGAGAGCTGCAGCAGCTGGCCACGAAGAAGCAGAGGGCAGTAGTGGAGCCTCAACGAATTGGGGCCCAAAGAGATATGCGACCAGACTTCAGCCATTAGGTGGGGTGAGATCTTCCTATGGAGGGTCTTAAAAGCCAGGAACTGAGTCCTGTAGGCCTCTTCCAGTTGTTCATTGATGAAGGAATGATTAATTTTATTGGAGCTTGTATATTTTTTTAAAATCTTTATTGTTGAGAGTATTACAGAAGTCCCTCTTTCCCTCCTCTTCACCTGGTTCCCGCCCTGCCTTAGGCCTTCACTACCCTACTGTCTGTGCCCATAGGTAATGAATGTATGCATGTAGATCTTTTTAAAATCCCTACCCCCCCCCCCCCCCCCCCGCTCCCAGCCCATTCCCTCTGAGAATCATCATTTGGTTCCATTTTCATGCCTCTGATTCTATTTTATTCACCAGTTTATTTTGTTCATTAGATTTCTTATTTATTTATTTTGATTTAGATTCAATTGTTGATAGATAAGTATTTATTGCCTTTTTATTGTTCATATTTTTTTTATCTTTTTCTCTTTCTTCTTCTTCCTCTTCTTAAAGAACACCCTTCAACATTTCATATAATACTGGTTTGGTGGTGATGAACTCCTTTAGCTTTTTCTTGTCTGTGAAGCTCTTTATCTGACCTTCAATTCTAAATGAGAGCTTTACTGGATAGACTAATCTTGGTTGTAGGTCCTTGCTATTCATCACTTTGAATATTTCTTTCCACTTCTGGCCTGCAAAGTTTCTGTTGAGAAATCAGCTGACAGTCATATGGGAGCTCCCTTGTAAGCAACTAACTACTTTCCTCTTGCTGCTTTTAAGATTCTCTCTTTGTCTTTAACCCTTGGCATTTTAATTATGATGCATCTTGTTGTGGGCCTCTTTGGGTTTCTCTTGTTTAGGACTCTCTGTGCTTCCTGGACTTGTAAGTCTATTTCTTTCTCTAGGTAGGGGAAGTTTTCTGTCATTTTTTTCCAAATAGGTTTTCAATATCTTGTTCTCTCTCTCCTCCTTCTGGCACCTCCATAATGCAAATGTTGGTATGCTTGAAGTTATACCAGAGAGAGGCTCCTTACACTATTTTAATATTTTGGATTCTTTTTTCTTTTTGCTCTTCTGATTGGGTGTTTTTTACTTACTCATATTCCAAATCCTTGATTTGATTATCGGAATCCTCTACTCCACTGTTGAATCCCTATATATTCTTCTTCTTCTTCTTCTTCTTCTTCTTCTTCTTCTTCTTCTTCTTCTTCTTCTTCTTTTTTTTTTAAGTCAGTGTATGCTTAATTTCTGACTGGCCCTTTTCCATTTTTTTTGTCATTCTCACTAAGATCCTTGAATGTCTCACTAAATCCCTTGAAGGTCTTAAAAAGATTCTTGAGTAACCTTTTAACTGTGGTTTTGAACTCTGTATCCAGTAGTTTGCTTTCTTCCACTTGTGACATGTTTCTTAGTCTCCGCATTTTAGCTGCTTCTGTGTTTGTTTTTATGTTTTGGGTAGAGCTGCTATGTCTCCTTGAGTTGGTAGAGTGGACTTGTGTAGTAGGTGTCCTATAGGGCCCAGTAGCTTAGTCTTCCCAGTCACCTGAGCTGGACACTCTAAGGTGCGCCCCTTTGTGGGCTGTGTGCACAGTCTTGTTGTAGTTGAGCCTTGATTGCTGTTGGTGTCAGTAGGAAGAATTGACCTCCAGGCCAAGTGGCTGTGAGGACCAGCTGCGACTACAGTGGAAGAGCTGCTGTACAGGAAACATCCCTATGGGGCAGGACTTGCTTCATTGGGGCTTTGGCACTCACTGAGTCTGCCCCTTGAGTGTGTAACTCATAGATGTGTAGAGATGTAATCTGGGATGATCTGATGCTGACCACTGGGTGCACTGGCTCTTGGGTCTCTAAGGAGGTGCAAAGTCAGCCACTGCCTGGGGCCACCTGGCAGGAGCTACAGAGAGATCTGCAGATTCCTCCTATTTGTATCTGGTTTGGAAGTGCCCAGATGAGGCCCAGCTGTGAAGTAAGGCAGGCTAGTGCTAGTGTTGGGTCTTGGGCCTTTTAATGATAGTTTTGGGGCTTCCTGACCCAGCTGCAGCTTGTTTGAGAGATTTTAGCAAAGTCTGAAGCCTGAGCAAGGACAGGCTGTCCATATGCAAAAGTCACTGCACACAGGTTAGGTGGGACTGCAAATTGAATTGGGCAGGATCTCAGGGAATTACCAGGGTGGAGCATACAGAAATTGCTGCCAATCAGCCCTGTGACCAAGAACAATGACCCTTGTGAGCACCTCCATCTGGGAGAAAGTGGCCCCAATTCCTGCCCTGATGCCAGACAATCCAGTTCTTCCTCATATGTGTCTATGACCTCCAGAGCCTCGCCCTGGCACTGGAGCTCAGAGAAAGCAGGACCTTGTAAGTTCAGTTTGTGTGCTGGCCCTTTAAGAGGAACAGCTGGGTCTTCAGTAGCCTTCCTGTCACTGAGCCCCAATCCTCACTGGTTTTTACAGCCCATAGTTACGGGGAGTTCTCTTCCCAAGTCTGAAACCCTGGGCTGAGGGTCTGATGTGGGGCTGGGATCCCTTGCTCCTCCCAGGGGGCCTCTGTAGAGACAATCTCCCTCCCAATTAAAAAAGCAGCACACATGGGTGCTTGTCCAGCCCATTCTGCACCTCTGCCCCTCCTACCAGTCTCAGTGTGCTTTATTCATTACTTATCTAGTTGTAGGACTTCCATTCTGCCAGCTTTCAGGTGGTTCTGGATGATTGTTGTTATGTATTTTAATTGTAATTTTGATGTGGTTGTGGGAGATGGTGAGTACAGGCATTTACCTATGCCACCATTTTGGTTCCTGTCTAGTCTTCTGCCCATTTTTAAAAATTTTTAAATCTTTATTGTTGAAAGTATTATATATGTCCCTCTTTTTCCCCCATTGACCCCTTCTAGTCTTCCCTGCCCCCACCCCAGGCCATCACCACCGTATTGTCTGTGTCCATGATATATATATATATATCTATATCTATATCTATATCTATATCTATATCTATATCTATATCTATATATATCACACACACACTAGAGGCCCGGTGCACAAAAATTTGAGCACTTGGGAGGGTCCCCCAGCCCGGCCTGTGCTGTCTTGCAGTCTGGGACCCCTCAGGGAATGACCACCTGCTGGCTTAGGCCCGCTCCACAGGGGATTGGGCCTAAGCTGGCAGTCAGACATCCCTCTGGCAGCCTGGGAGCCCTCGGGGGATGTCCACTTGCCAGCGGGGAGCAGGCCTAGCTGTAGTCGGACATCCTTAGCACTGCTGAGGAGGCGGGAGAGGTTCCACCACCACCGCTGTACTGGCAGCCGTCAGCCTGGCTTGTGGCTGAGCAGAGCTCCCCCTGTGGGAGCACACTGACCACCAGGGGGAAGCTCCTGAATTAGGCATCTGCCCCCTGGTGGTCAGTGTGTGTCATAGTGACCAGTGATTCCCAGTCGCTCTGCTGTTAGGGTCAATTTGCATATTACCCTTTTGTTATATAGGATACAGGCCTGGTGCATGGGCTGGGGCCGGCTGGTTTGCACTGAAGGGTGTCCCGGATCAGGGTGGGGGTCCTGCTGGGGTGCCTGGCCAGCCTGGGTGAGAGGCTGATGGCTGTTTGCAGGCTGGCCAAGCCCCCCAGCGGGGACCCTTACCCCATGAGTGTGTGGCCATCCTGAGTGAGAGGCTGATGGCTGTTTGCAGGCTGGCCATAGCCCCTTCAGGGTGGGTGTCCCCACTGGGGTGCCTGGCCAGCCTGGGTGAGGGGCATGGCCAAGCCCCCCAGCAGGGACCCTCACCCCATGAGGGTGTGGTCATCCTGGGTGAGGGGCTGATGGCTGTTTGCAGACTGGCCACAGCCAGTAGCCACCCAAGCTCCCAGTGGAGGCTGGCTGGAAGCAGGTATCTGGAATTTATTTGTCTTCTATAATTGAAACTTTGTTGCCTTTTGCAGAGGCCACAGCCAGCCAGGGCAGGCGGAAAGCTTGGCTTCCTCCATCGCCTGGGGAACCAAGCCTCCTGCTTGCTCCAGCTCCGTGGCTGCCAGCCGCCATCTTGGTTGGGTTAATTTGCATATAGTCGCTCTGATTGGCTGGTGGCTGTGGCTTGGGTGTAGCAAAGGTATGGTCAATTAGCATCTTTGTCTTTTATTAGTGTAGATACACACACACACACACACACACACAAAGTTTTTGGTTGATCACTTCCCACCCACCCACCCTTTCTCACCCTCCCTCTGAGGTTCCACACTTTGTTCTATGCTTCTATGTCTCTGGATCTATTTTGTTCATTAGATTCCACATATGAGTGAGATCATGTGATATTTGTCTTTCTCTGACTGGCTTATCTCACTTAGCATAATACTTTCCAAGTCACTCCAAGCTGTCTCAAAGGGTAAGAGATCCTTCTTTTTTACTGCTGCATAGTATTCCATGGTATAAATGTACCACAGCTTTTTTTATCCACACGTCTACTAATGGGCACTTGGGCTGTTTTCAAATCTTAGCTATTGTAAATTGTCCTAAGAACATAGGGGTGCATACGTTCTTTATGATTGGTGTTTCAGATTTCTTAGGGTATATTCCTAAACGTGGGGTCACTGGGTCAAATGGCAGTTCTGTATTTGATGTTTTTGAGGAAACTCCATACTGTTTTCCATAATGGGTGCACCAGTCTTCATTCCCACCAGCAGTGTACTAGGGTTCCCTTTTGTCCACATTCTCACCAACACTTGTCATTTGTTGATTTGTTGATGGTAGCCATTCTGAAATGTCTGATGTGATACCTCATTGTCGTTTTAATTTGCATCTCTCTGGTAATCAGTAACTTTGAACATTTTTCCATCTGTCTCTTGGCCATCTGTATGTCCCCTTTGGAGAAGTATCTATTTAGGTCCTTTGCCCATATTTTAATTGGATTGTTTGTCTTCCTTTTGTTAAGTTGTATGAGTTCTTTATATATTTTGGATAACACTTTATCAGATGTATCATTGGCAAATATGTTCTCACATACAGTGGGCTCCCCTTTCATTTTGTTGATGGTTTCTCCTGTAGTGCAGAAGCTTTTTATTTTGATGTAGTCCCACTTGTTTATTTTCTGTTTAGTTTCCTTTGCCCTGGGAGATGTATCTGTAAACATATTGCTATGAGAGATTTCTGAGATTTTGCTGCCTATGTCTTTTTCTAGGATTTTTATGATTTTGTGACTTAAATTTAAATATTTTATTTAGTTTGAGTTTATTCTTGTTTATGGTATAAGTTGGTGGTATAGTTTCATTTTTTTGCATGTACCTGTTCAATTTTCCCAACACTATTTATTGAAGAGACTATCTTGACTCCATTGTATGTTCTTGTCTGCTTTGTCAAATATTAATTGAGCATAATAGCGTGGGTCAATTTCTGAGGTCTCTGTTCTGTTCCATTGGTCTATATGCCTGCTCTTGTGCCAGTACCATGCTGTTTTGATTACAGTGGCTTTGTAGTATAACTTGATATCTGATATTGTGATTCATTCAGTTTTGTTCTTCTTCCTCACGTTTGCTGTGGCTATTCAGAATCTTATTTGGTTTCATATAAATTTTTGGAATATTTGTTCTAGATCTGTGAAATATGCTGTTGGTATTTTAATAGGAATTGGATTGAATCTGTAGATTGCTTTGGGTATTATGGACATCTTAATGAGGTCAATTCTACCAATCCATGAACACGGTATAGTCTTCCACTTGTTTATATCTTCCTCTATCTCTTTTTCCAAAATCTTGCAAATTTCTGAGTACATGTCTTTTACCTCCTTGGTTAAGTTTATTCCTAGGTATCTTAATTTTTTTGTTGCAATAGCAAATAGGATTGTTTTTTAGTTTCTCTTTCTGATAATTCATTATTGGTGTATAAAAAAGCCATCAATTTCTTGGTGTTAACTTTGTATCCTACTAATTGCCAAATTCATTTATTAAGTCTTGTAATTTTTTGGTGGAGACTTTAGGGTTTTCTATGTACAATATCATGTCATATACAGATAATGAGAGTTTTACTTCCTTCTTTCCAATTTGGATGCCTTTTATTTCTTTTTCTTATCTGATCACTGTGGCTAGGACTTCCACTACTATGTTGAATAAGCATGATGAAAGTGGGCATCCATGTCTTATTGCTGTTCTTAGGGGAAATGGTTTTAGTTTTTGCCCATAGCGTATGATGGTCACTGTAAGTTTGTCATGTTGAGATATGATTATGTTGAGATATGATCCCTCTATTCCCACTTTGCTGAGAGTTTTTATCAAAAAAGGGTGTTGGATTTTGTTGAATGCTTTTTCTGCATCTATTGATATGATCATGTGATTTTTGTCTTTCAATTTGTTTATGTGATGCATGAAGTTTATTGACTTGTGAATATTGTAGCAGCCTTACATCCCTAGAAAAATCCTACTTAGACATGTTATATGATCTTTCTAATATATTGCTGGATCCGATTTGCTAATATTTTGTCAAGGATTTTAGCATCTATGTTCATCAGGGATATTGGCCTGTAATTCTCTTTCTTTCTAGTGTGTTCATCTGGTTTTGGAATTAGGATAATTCTGGCCTCATAAAAAGAGCTTGGAAGTGTTCTTTCCTCTTGGAATTTTTGGAATAGTTCTTCTTTGAATGTTTGGTAAAACTTCCCTGTAAAGCCATCTGGACCCAGGCTTTTTTATTTTATTACTGCTTCTATTTCCTCAGTTGTGATTGGCCAATTCAGGTTTTCTGAATCTTCCTGAACCATTTTGGGAGACTGTATTTTTCTAGGAACTTGTCCATTTCCTCCATATTATTCAGCTTGTTGACTTATAGTTGTTCATAATATTTTCTTACAATCCTTTGTATTTCTGTGGTGTCACTTGTTACTTCACTTTTGTTTCTGATTTTATTTATTTGTGTCCTCTCTTTTTATTTCTTGATGAATTTGGCTAATGGTTTATCAATGTTATTTATCTTTTCAAAGAACTAGCTCTTGATTTCATTAATTTTTTGTATTATTTTTAGTCTCTATGTAATTTATTTCTGCTCTAATATTTATTATTAACTTCCTTCTACTTACTCTGGGCTTTTCTTGTGCTCTTTCTAATTCTTTAAGGTGTAAGGTTAAATAATTTATTATTAATTTTTATTGTTTTTTGAGATAGGACTGTAGTGCTATAAACTTCCCTCTCAGGAGTGCTTTTGCTGTGTTCCTGAGCTTTTGAGTTGTTGTGTGTTCATTTTCATTTATTTCCAGGAAATTTTTTATTTCTTTCATGATCTCATTGGTAACCCATTCATTGTTTAATAACATGCTATTTAGCTTCCATATGTTTGAGTGTTTTTGAGTGTTTTTACTGTAGTTCATTTCTAATTTCATTCCCTTGTGATCTGAGAAGATGCTTGATATGATTTCAATCTTCTTGAACTTGTAGACTTGTTTTGTGTCCTAACATGTGGTCTCTCATTGTGAATAACCCATGTGCACTTGAGAAGAATGTATATTCTGAAGTTTTGGGATAAAATGTTCTATAAATGTCAGTTAAATCTATCTGTTACTGTGTCATTTATTTTTTTCTTTTAAATATGTTTTTAAATTATTGATAATATTCCAGATATCTCCCATTTCTACTTCTTTTACCCCCCTGTTTATCCCCCTCCAACCAGACCCTACCCATCCCTCCAGGTCTTCACCACCCTATTGCCCATTTCCATGGGCTATGCATATAAGTATATAAGTTCTTTGATTTATCTCTTCTCATCCCCTCCCAATTCCACATCATGGTATGTCAGTCTGTTCCATGCCTCCATGCTTTGGGTCTTATTTTGTTGGTCAATTCATTTTGTTCATTAGAGTCCTCAAATAAGGGAGACCATGTGAAATTTATCTTTCTCAGATTGGCTTATTCCACTTAGCATAATACCAGTATGTCATTTAGAGTCACTGACTGCTTCCTTGTTAAATTCCTTGTTCTTCCTTGTATGGAAGATCTATCCAGTGAAGTCAGCAGGGTGTTAAAGTCCCCTACTATGACTGTATTGTTGTCAATCTCCACCTTAAAATCCTCTCGAAGTTTAAAAAAATATTTTTAGGTGCTCCTATATTGGGTGCTACATGTTTTCCAGGGTTATATCCTCTTGTTGGATCAATAAATTAAATATTATGTAGTGACCTTTGTTGTCTCTTGTGATAGCCTTCATTTTGAAGTCTATTTTGTCAGATATGAGTATTGCTACCCCAGCTTTTTTTTTCATTTTCATTTGCAGGGAGAATTTTTTCTGACCCTTCACTCTCATCCTGTGTGAATCTTGCTCTGAAGTTGGTCTTTCACAGATGGCATATAATTGGGTCATGCTATTGTATCCATTCAGCTACCCTATGTCTTTTGATTAGTGCATTTAATCCATTTACATTTAAGGTTATTATTGATAGGTACTTATTTATTGTCATTTTAAATTATATATGCCTAAGTTTCTCTCTCTCTCTCTCTCTCTCTCTCTCTCTCTCTCTCTCTCTCTCTCTCTCTCTCTCTCATTACAGCAGTCCCTTTAGCATTTCTTGCAGTGCCAGTTTGGTGGTGAATAACTCCTTTAGCTTTTTTTTTGTCTGAAAACTCTTTATTTCACCATCTATTTTGAATGAAGGCCTTGATTGATATAGTAGTCTTGGTTTCAGATACTTGCTTTTCATTACCTTGAATACTTCATGCCATTCCCTTCTGGCCTGTAGAGTTTCTTATGAGAAATCAGATGACAACTTTATGGGAGCTCCTTTGTAGGTAACAGTTTGCTTCTCTCTTGCTGCCTTTAAGATTCTCTCTTTGTCTTTAATTTTTGGCCTTTTAATTATGATGTGTCTGATCATGGGCCTCTTTGGGTTCTTCTTGGTTGGGACTCTGTGCCTCCTGTACTTGTGTGACTTTTTCCTTCACCAGGTTAAGGGAGTTTTCTGCCATTATTTCTTCAGACACATTCTCTATCCCTTGATCACTTTCTTCTCCTTCTGGCACACCTATTATGCAAATATTGTTGCATTTCATGTTGTCCCATAGCTCCCTTAAGCTGTCTTCCTGTTTTTCAATAATTTTTTTCTTTTGTTGTGTTGTTCTCTGATTGAGTGACTTTTTTTCCTACCATCTTCTAATTCACTGTTCAGATCCCTTGGCTTTCCTTAATCTGCTGTGGATTTCTTCCACTGTGTTATTTATTAGTTTATGTCATTCTTCATAGTTATTATATCTTTTCTCATCATTGAGCATCTTTGCCACCATTATTCTGAACCCCATGTCTGCAAAATTTCTTAGCTTCATTTCATTTAGCTCTTCTGGAGAATTCTCTTGTGCTTTCATTTGTCGGTTGTTGTTTTTATCTCCTATTTTGGCTGCCTGTTTGGGTTTGTGACTATGTATTAGGTAGATCTGCTACAACTTCCAATCTCTAATGCAGGACACTGTCATACACCATTTCTGACTAATTAGATTAGAGAAAGTCTCAAAGCTTCCAGAGACCCATCTCTTCCTGCAGACCAATTGGATTCAGTCCTGACTAGCCTCAAGCAATCATCCACAGCTGGAGTGAGAAGTTTTCCAACAGGGTGGGCAATTTCTTCTGCCTGGAGGCTATTTATTATTGTCAGTCTCTAAATGGGCCTTAGAAACTCCACAAGGTTGGGCAAGGGATTTTCCAATAGGATGGGGAAACTATCTTTCCCCAAGGTAAAAACTGCTTGGATAGCAAAGGTCTGCCTGAGAAAAATGTCCTCTGCACCATGAGGGAATGGCTCAGAACCAGAAACCAGGATAGCTCTCTTCTGAGCTCTAACACCAGAGGCCCAACCCTGACTTCTGCTCACATAGCTCTAGTCCACTCTGCCTTCCTTCTGTTGGGCCACACATCAAATTTTGTGTGTTGGCCCTTTAAGAGGGTGCCTGACTTTCCAGCCATCTCTCCCTAACAGATAGCACCCCTGCTGCTTTTCACAGCCAGATGTTGTATGGGCACCTTTTTCAGTTCTGGTGCTCTCTGCTGGGAGGCCCAGCTTTGGGTTTAGACCTGAGAGTCTCAGTGGCAACCCCCTACAGCTGAGATATCTCTCTGGAAATTCAGTTGCTGTCTGTGGGAGCCTGGCCAGCCCTTTTGCACTTCTGCACTTCCTACCAGTCTCTATGCAGTCTCCACTTTCCATCCTTAGTTATCAAGGTTCTTTCCAGATAGTCTTCAGTTTATTATCCTCGATGGATTTTTTTTTGTATTTTAGTTATAACTTCATTTTGGACCTGGGAGCATGTTTGTGTAGCATCCACTTACTCCACCACCTGGTGCACGAAATTTGTGCATGGGAGATTCCCCTCAGCCAGCCTGCACCCTCTCACAATCCGGGACCACTGGCTCCTAACTGCTCACCTGCCTGCCTGCCTGCCTGATCGGCCATAACTGTCTCACCTGCCATTCTGATCAACCTTAACGGCCTCTGCCTGCTGGCCTGATCGCCCCTAACTGCCCCTCCTGCCGGCCTGGTTGCCCTCAACTGCCCCCCCCCCACCAGCCTGGTCACCCATTACTGTCCCCCCTGTCGACCTAGTCACCCCAATGGTCCCCCCTGCTGGCCTGGGTTGCCCCCAATTGCCTCCCCCCCATCGGCCTGGTCACCCCACGCAGCTTGCTGTTCGGTCATACGTCTGTTGTTTCGGTTGTGACGGCCACTTGCTTTTTATATATTAGGATGCCATTGCTCCCCTCTCTCACACACACACACACTTCCTCCTCCTCCTCCTTCCCCTTCTTCTTCTTCTTCTTCTTCTTCTTCTTCTTCTTCTTCTTCTTCTTCTTCTTCTTCCAATAGTTCCTTCAGCATTTCTTGCAGTGCTGATTTGGTGGTAACAAGCTCTTTCCGCCTTTTTTGTTGTCTGTGAAGCTTTTTATTTCACTTCAATTTTGGATGATATCCTTGCTGGATAGAGTAGTCTTGGATTCATTCCCTTGCTTTTCATTAGTTTGTTTACTTCATGCAACTCCTTCTGGCCTGTTGAGAAATCAACTGATAGTCTAATAGGAGCAGGTAACTTTCATCTCTCTCTTTCAGCCTTTAATTCTGTTCTTTGTTTTTTCCCCCCATTGATTTCTAGAGAGAGAGAGTTAAAGGGAGTTAGGAGGGGGGAAAAGAGAGAAACATTGATGTGAGAGAGATACATCAATTGGTCACCTCTGTCATGTGCCCCAACTGGGGCCAGGGAACCTGCAACTGAGGTACATGCCCTTGACTGGGATTTGAACCTGTAACCCTTCGTTCCACAGGCTGATGCTCTAAACACTGAGATAAATAAGCTAGGGCTCTTTATTTGCCTTTAATGTTTGCCATTTTAATTTTGGTGTGTCTAGGTGTGGGTCCTTTTGGGTTCATCTTTATTGGGACTCCCCGTGTTTCCTGAAATTGAGTGATTTTTTTCCTTAACCTGGGTTGGGAAGTTTTCTGTCATTATTTCTTCAAATAGGTTCTCTATTCCTTGCTCATATTCTTCTCCTTCTCCTTCTGGGACTCCTATTGTGCGGATGTTGTTATGTTTTATGTTGTCCCAAAGCTCCCTTAAACTCTCCTGCTTTTTAATTTTTTCCCCAATAGCTGCTGTAATGGGTGTTTTTTCCTACCTTGTCTTCTAATTCCTGATTTGGTCCTCTGCTTCTAATCAACTGTTGATTCATTCCAGGGTATTTTTATTTCAGCTATGTAATTGCTCATTTCCACTTGATTCTCATTCATGATTTCTATCTCTTTTTTATGTTGGTGTAGTTCTCATTAAGTTACATAAACTTCTCATTAAGATGCGTATAGTTCTAAGGTTTTTGAGCACCCTTATAACCATTACTCTGAATTCTTTCTCTGACATATTGCTTGCCTCCATTTCATTCAGTCCTTTTCTTGTGATTCCTCCTTTTCTCTCGCTTGGGTTTTTTTTTTTTGGTCTCCCCATTTTTGCTACCCCTTTGTATTTGTTTCTTGTATTGGATCGAACTGCTATGCCTCCCAGACTTTTTGGGTGGCCTTTTGTAGTAGGTGTTTTGTGGGACCCAGTGGTACAGTCTCTTAAATCTCCTGAGCTGGGTGCTCTAGGAATGCCCCTTGTTTGTGTTATTGGGTTCTCCCATGGTAATTGCATCTTAAATGTTGTTGCCTTATTTGTGGATAGATTCTCCTCTCAGGCTGGCTGACTATGAGACTCCCCCCAGACAATATCATGTGAGCTATTGTGGAGCTGCTGACAGAACAGAATGCAATAACAAAACCACAATAAAACAAAAACATACACAAGACTCCTACCACATCAAAAGCAACTACAAAAGAAGAGAGGATTATGAAAAAGAATGGAGAGCAAGAATGATAGAAGAAAAAAATACGAGAAAAAAAGGGGGAAGTAAAAGGAATATGAAGGGAAAGAGATGTAATATAAAAATAAGGATAAAGAATAGGGGAAGAAAAATGGTATAAAAGGAAAGAAGAATAAAATAATTTGAAAAGGAAAGTAGAGAAAAATCAGATAGAACAAAATAAGAAAAAAAAGATGATAAAGCAGGAGAAAAAGGAAAAAATAGAGTAGGAGAAAAATTATATATATATATATATATATATATATATATATATATATATACAATAGAAACTAAAATAATAACAAATCAGTAAAGCATACAGATAAAGAAAATTTTTAAAAAGAGGAAAAAGTGACGTGGCATTCATCTCAGTGGAGTTTAGTGCCTCCTGGGAGCTCTCTTTGGATCTTGCTCCTCTGATAACTGTGGCTGACCTGTCTGCAAATTCTGGGCTTCCCGGGAGGTACTTAGGTGCTAACCACTATCAGAAACTCATCCTTTGGTGTTCAGCAATCTGTTTGAAGCTCCAAGCATTCCACAGTTCGTATCCATCTCCACAGGAGTTAGCTGTGCATGGGAGAGGCCAAACTGCCCTCTAAGGCTGGGTTGTTAGCAATATGGGCCAACAGCTGGGTCAGAAAACTTCCCCATCTTCCCCAGGCTCCACCTCTGCTGGCCTTCACCTGCCAGCCAGTTGTCAATCTTAATTGCTCCAGTCTGTTTCTGAAGGGGCTTTAGGCAGGATTCCAGTAGAGACCTTTGGCATTCCTGTGAGGGGGAGGTGCTGTTCAGATTTTAGGGAAAGTGGTGGGTGTGTTTCCCCATCCTAGAGCTACTCCTCTGAGAGTGTTCGAGAATATTACCCTGCCCTTGGCTGGGCAGATCCTTGTATGCAATCCAGAGGGGTTAACTGGATACCAGTAGTTTCTATCAGCTCTCCTGTGTGGGGAAGCACCAGTCAGGTTCCTGGGATGGGGGGTGGACGGCTTCACCCCCAAACCAGTCGCTGATGTTTCCTAAGACTGTTCAAACCTATAGGCTTGGCCTCTGCTGCTCTCTCCTCTGCAAAGGTCAAGACGCAGGGTATGTCAGTGAAGTTCCTGAGGGTGTGGTGGGCTGTATCACCTAGAAAAGGGTTTTTCCCTTTTCCTGAGCCATGGCTTCTTTGAGATGCTAGTGCCTCTCAGGAAAAATGGCCCTTTTGGTTTGGGGGAGGGTAATGTGACTGAATGCAGGACTCTGGGTTGCTGCTTTTCCCCATATCCACCCCCTCCCCCAATGCTTCCTACCCTGGCTGCTCCTTAGGACCTGGAGTTGGCGCACCCCTCTCTGGATCAAAGCCTTGGGTGAGTACCTGCTAACATAACTCCTGTGCTCTGGATTAAAAAACCTGTCTCCAGTCTACAGCTCGTCTCCCAGGTCGCCAGAAGCCCTGCTGCCCTTCATGGTTACTGTTATGTGGGCTGCTGCTCTCGGCTCTAGTGTTCTGGCCTGTGGAGCTCAGCCCGGGTTCCAGCCCTCCGTCTTCTCAGGGAAACAACCTTCCCATAGTAGAGAGATCCCTCCTCACACTCGGCCTGCCACCCATGGGGGCTGGGTCAGCCTCTCTGGGGACCTCGCCCTCCCGACCAGTCTCCAGGTGTTTTCTATCCCTTCTTGGTGTGTCTCCTCAGCTGGAACTCAGTTGGTAATTCCGGGTGACTCTTCCTCAATTTAGTTTTATTTCCAGTTTGGCCCTGGGAGGAGGTAAAAGGTCTACTATTTGGCTGCCATCTCTCCTCTCCTTAACCCATTTTAAAAGCTCAAACCCTCACCTCAGAGTTAACTCTCACCATAACACTGAACCAAAGAATAATTCTAAACTCAGTAAAAAAGTTACTCTAACCATAACCTTAACCATCATGCTTAAGCTACTCATTATGCAAATTTAGTGAAGTTTGAACACACTTGTAAATGATATAGACCAAATGGAAGTTTTGAAACTGTTTTTATATATTGTACATCCAGTGGCCAAAACTCGTGCTCATTAGGTAATAATTATAGTTAAGTGTATCCTCTCAGAGGTAATAAAAACCTATTAACTAAAAAGGCACTTGCAATGTGTTCAACACCATGAGTTTCAATGAATGAAACTTAGTAACGAATGTAGTAAATTGTTTTCATTAATTGTTATAGTGATATCTCTAAGATGATATTAGTACTCGAGAACACTATGTTCAGCATAGGATTTCTTAGTAAATGCAACACCTCCATTCTGTAATATATGTGGTGTGTGACCTACTACTTATGTAACTGCTCAACTGCCTGCCACCACGGAAACCAAACTTTCGAGACAAATGCTGGTGAGAAAGGAAAGAGCTTTATTTGAGTGCCGGCATCTCCAGAACATGGGGGACTCTTGTCCAAAGCCTGTCTTAGCATCTCAGTGCAGTCATGGGTTTTTATAGGGAGGGAGAGGGGAAGCAGGACAAAGCCATCAGGAGGACTGTGAGGAGCAGGCAGTGTCCTTGCTGGTCCCGATGTGGATGTAGCGTCAGCATCTGGAGCTGGTCAGTGCGAGCCAGATCCCTGCCACGAGGCAGCTGCATCAACCAAAGTCATGGCCGAGGCCGTCTTTTGCACAAGCGGTCACTGGAATTGCTGATGCCTGCAATGTGCTTGTAAGGCAACTGTCAGTATGTGAGTTCCTTCTATCCGTTTTGGGGTGGTTTTTTTTTGGTACATTTTATTCTACTTCCATTTCATAGTTAGAGTAGTATAAAGTTTTATTCCCTGTTACAGTTATAAATATATTTTTGACCACCTATTGCCACACTGATCCCAATATTGTGTTCTCTCAGTAAAAGGAAAACACAGAACATTTAGTGCTGAAATGGGGGAACTATTGCAATCAGTGTGGCATGAGATGTAGTAATGAAATACTAAAACAACACTGTGCTGAACAGTTTGTCCATAGTTTGTTTGTTAACCCTCACCCGAGGACATTTTTCCATTGATTTTTAGAGAGAGTGGAAGAGAGAGGGAAAGACAGAGAGAAATATTGATGTGAAAGAAACACATTGATCGGTTGCCTCCTGCAGAAGCCCCAACCAGGGCACAGGCCAGAGAGGAACCTGCAACCAAGGTACATGCCCTTGACCGGAATCGAACCCAGGACCCTTCAGTCTGCAGGTGACTCTATCCACTGAGCAAAACCGGCCAGGGCATCCATAGTTTGTCTTTGAAATGCACTGATTGTGTCTTACCACGTAACTAGTGAGCTGGCATGCCGGTAGCTTCTTTTCAACACATTGCTACACTACAGTTCCATTTAATGAGTAAACACTGTGATATGTACAAGTCGCAAGTAGCTGTTTAGAAAGGATTCATTACAACTCAGACCATAGGTTAATGCATGCACTCACTGAACAAGCACAGTGCTTCATAACCTGTGCCAGTAACGGCTTAAAACAATTAATTACCAGTCAGTCAAACATTTTACAATGACCAATACAGACTGCGTAATAAGTATTCATTATAAATGTTTGATAACTAGTGTGTAGAAAGCTTTATCATTAAAATATTGGTTTGAGTTCAGTTTACTAAAAGAACACAATTAGAAGTGTGCTAAAAGCTATTGAAAAACCATTTTACAAGTCTGTACAAACACATTACTACATATGTTCTGGAATGTGTATGACTTTCATTCATTGAAAGCACACATTGTGTGTTTTATTTACTAAAACATCACTGTCCTATGGAGTTTGCACGTAGCTTTTAAAAATCAAGTCTTGTAAATGTTTTACTACATTTATTACAGGAAATGTAGTATTACTTGCAAGTAGCATGTGGTGGGCTGAATATCTTTCAGTATCTTGTTAAACACAGAAATTACAAATCATTTTGAAACACAATACTGCATGCATTTCAGGTTTGGTTTTAGTACAATTCACTAAAATAAAGGCAATGCTGAATGTAGTATGCCACTATGCTGCTAGGCAAGAATCAATGATGGTTATGTTAAGAATTATTGATTTCAATTTTTAAACACATTTTACTACATGCTTTGAAATATGTGTTTTAATTCAATTACAAAGAAGACAACATGCTGAGACAAGATTTGCTAGGTTTTGTTGAAATGACATTTATTACAAGTTCTGTGTAACACTATATTACATACCTTTTTAAGGTTATTGCTAAAAACATTTTTTTACAATCTTTGCCAAACGTTTCAGAATATGCACTGAAGGAACACTACATAGACAAGCCATTTTCAAGAATTTTGTAAAAACTCACTTTATGGGGTTGGTTCTACACTTCTGCACACGTATTTAAAAGTAGGTATTAAAATTTATTCTTTAAAATAACACTAATAATACCACGTTCAGCTATCCTGTTAGAAATATTTTTAGAAACCTTTAAAAAATATTTTTCTTCATTCATTACAGACCCTGTATGCATCCCATTCACAGAGAGAACAAACACTATGAGAATTTTTCGAGTGTCTTGTTAAATTCACCTTCATTACAAGCCTTGGGAAACATTTCAGTGCACGTACTTTCAAATGGGTACATAAGTTCCATTCATTGAAAGGACACTATGTGAAAAAAACCCGAAACACCCGCTTTAAAGTATTTTGTTTCAACTTTGTGTAGCACAAGCCTTGCATGTGGGTTCAATTAATTTGAGAGTATACTGTGTTTTAACACAATTTTTAATTTCTTCTTATAACAGTTTTCTCATAAACTGTTCAACACACTGTTCTTTTAGTGAATAAAATGCTATATATTCTGTGATGCCCGTAGAAAAGTGTTTTAGGAGACTTTGGGTCCTACATACTAGCAGCAAGCTCTGTTCAGCACCGTGTTGTTTTATTAACTAGAACTCATCCGATGTGCCGTTAATGAGTGAAACATACACATTCGAAAATATGTGTGGAGGGGGATCCAAGATGGCAGCAGAGTAGGTAGATGTTACACTCACCTCCTCACAGGACCAAAATGGAATTACAACTAATATATAGAGCAGTGATGGCAAACCTTTTGAGCTTGGCATGTCAGCATTTTGAAAAACCCTAACTTAACTCTGGTGCCGTGTCACATACAGAAATATGCATAATTTTTTTTGATACTTGCAACCATAGTAAAAAAAAGATTTATATTTTTGATATTTATTTTATATATTTAAATGCCATTTAACAAAGAAAAATCAACCAAAAAATATGCATAAAATGAACAAAAACAGAAAAACAATGTACATTTAGGAAAAAAAATAATAAAAACAATGATAATCAAATGGTACGAAAACTAGAAATTAGTAACTTTTTTGGTGCTGAAGTTTGTCTGCTAATTCTTCGATTGCAGGTTCATACTTGGTGCACTTCAAGGCCAAGCAAGCGCCACTAACTTCATCTGTTAGCCGGTTTCTTTTGTTCGTTTTAATATTATTTAATGCTGAGAACAAAGTCTCACAAAAATATGTTGATGAAAAAATTGTTAGCAAAGCCATCGCTAGATTTTTTATGTCGCTAAAAGTGTCAGGTACTCTGTTCCAAGCACTCAAAATTTCTTGTTCGTAGTTGCACTCTTCTTCATTATTCAAACAATTTCGTTCCAGATTTTCAAGTTTCGACCTTAAGTCGACAAACACATGAGTCCAAATGCTACCTTGAAAATCTGCAAGTTGCATCTCTAAATCGTCAATTTGCATCCATTGGAAATCCTTTAATTCCAAAGTACTGTAAACAACTACAACTGGATACTTAATTATTTTAATGGTCTGTTCTAGGCTTCTAAATTGGTCGAATCTTTCACTGAACTGTTCAAATAACGAGTTTACTATATTCTGGTACATAAGTATGGACTCTATTACACTCGTTGTAGTGGCCTTCTCGAAATACGTTTTTATCCGAGGAAAATACTTAGAAGTTTTAGTTTCAATATCTCGCTTGAAGATTTTAATTTACTTTCAAAAGATTTGATGTATCCAAACATAACATCAATACTTTTGCCAAAACCTTGTAATTTTAAGTTCAGTTCATTCATATGAACAGAGAGATCTGTAAAAACCATCAAATTGCTGACCCACTATGATCATTGATCCGAGGAAAGTTTGCCAGATCCTTAGTCTCAATAAATACCGTAATTTCTTCAAAGCACTCCACAAATCGCTCAAGTACTTTACCTCGACTCAGCCATCTCACATTATTGGACATCAGTAGTCCACTGTAGGTTGAATCAACTTCCTGTAAAAGTGCAGAAAATTCTCGCTTGTGAAGGGGTCGAGAAGCTATAAAATTCACAATTTTTGTTACAACTGACATTAAATCATTCAATTCTGAGAATCCCGATTTGGCACATAACACCTCCTGATGGATAATGTAATGAAAAGGTACAAGTGGATATCTAATAGCTTCCATAAACAATTTCAGGAATCCCACATTTTTTCCCACCATATTTGGTGCCCCATCTGTCGTGATTGACACAATTTTAGAGATATCAATGCTTAGGTCACTGAATGTTTTTATAACAACCTTATATATTTCATTTCCTGATGTACTTATTGGCACTGATTCTAACTTTATCAACTCTTCTCTCATGAGACCATCAGAATATCTAGCAATAATGGTCAACCGAGCATTTGATGTGACATCAGTAGTCTCATCAAGAGAAATCGAAAAATATTTACAACTATTTAAGTCTTTTTTGTTTGTTTGTTTAAATATATTTTATTGATTTTTTACAGAGAGGAAGGGGGAGGGATAGAGAGTTAGAAACATCGATGAGGGAGAAACATCGATCAGCTGCCTCCTGCACACCCCCTATTGGGGATGTGCCTGCAACCAAGGTACATGCCCTTGACCGGAATCGAACCTGGGACTCCTGAGTCCGCAGGCCGGCGCTCTATCCACTGAGCCAAACCGGTTAGGGCTTTAAGTCTTTTTTTAATTGCTGTTGTACGTTTTTGTTAAGATCTATTATTCTGTCTTTGATAGTATTTCTACTGAGTGGTAACTCAGAAATTCTTTTAATAATATCATCTTTATTTTTCATATCGTGAAATAGAGCTGGTGCACATCTTAGAAATGTTTCCTTAATAAATTCTCCATCACTGAGGGCTTTTCCATGCTGAGCTATGGAGTGAGCAATACAGTAACTTGCTGATGTTAAATTTGTAGAGCATCTTACAAATTTAATGATGGAATTTGATTGACTTTTATAGAGGTGTAGCTGCCTAGAAATGTATTCCTTCCTTTCATCAATACTTTTTTTTCAAGAGCTGACAATGATTAGTTTCAAAATGTCTCTTTACATTCCACATTCTGCTTCACTACCGTTTCATTACACAGTATGCACAATGATCTGTTGTTTCTGTCGACAATCCTGTACATCTCGGTCCATATGTCTTGAAAGGGTCGGCTACTGCTACTTCCACTTCCTTTATTATTCAATCTTGCTTTTTTATTTTTTTGATTCTCCATCACAAGGCTGCAAAAATAAATAAATATAAATCACAGCATTTTTTATAAAAGGTTGATAGGTTTCTTACCTATTAACTTTTTGCAGTGTTGTTGCACTGACTCCTGGTGCAAAACAATTCAAAGATAGTATGTATAACCAACAAATATATGGTGCTGTCCAACACGCGGAATGTCTCGTCGAGCACTGTTGCACTGTATATCTTTTTTCTTCTAACCCTCCCACTCCTGTCTTCTAACGAACATGGAGACCAAGTGCATCCGTTTGCCAAATGCACCCGAACACACGGGAAGCTTACCCAAGGCACATGTTGACAATAACGAGGCCGCTTCCAAAATTGGGCATTTTGTCACTCGAGTAAAAATAAAATGTCATGAGTAAAGATTAATTTCTTTATAGTGCAATTCTTTTTTTTTTTTTCACAGCATTTGCACACATTTATTTTTAATCCTTGTAGTTTCATTTTTAAAATTTGTTGAACTTATATTATTGATATGATTTTATATCTTGATTTTTTTTATTGCATAAAGTATTACAAAGGGTATTACATATGTGTCCATTTTATCCCCCCGCCCTAGACAGTCCCCCAGCCTCCCCTATCCCCCAGTGTCTTATGTCCATTGGTTATGCTTATATGCATGCATACAAGTCCTTTAGTTGATCTCTTAACCCCCTACCTCCTGCCCCCCAACCCTCCCCGGCCTTCCCGCTGCAGTTTGACAATCTGTTTGAGGCAGCTCTGCCTCTGTATCTATTATTGTTCAAAAGTTTATAATGGTCTCTATTATCCATGAATGAGTGAGATCATGTGGTATGTTTCCTTCATTGACTGGCTTATTTCACTTAGCATAATGCTCTCCAGTTCCATCCATGACGTTGCAAATGGTAAGAATTCCTTCCTTTTTAGAGCAGCATAGTATTCCATCGTGTAGATGTACCACAGTTTTCTAATCCATTCATCTACTGATGGACACTTAGGCTGTTTCCAGATCTTAGCTATGGTGAATTGTGCTGCTATGAACATAGGGGTGCATATATCTTTTCTGATTGGTGTTTCTGGTTTCTTGGGATATATTCCTAGAAGTGGGATCACAGGGTCAAATGGGAGTTCCATTTTCAGTTTTTTAAGGAAACTCCATACTGTCTTCCATAGTGGCTGCACCAGTCTGCATTCCCACCAGCAGTGCACAAGTGTTCCTTTTTCTCCACATCCTCTCCAGCACTTGTCGTTTGTTGATTTGTTGATGATAGCCAGTCTGACAGGTGTGAGATGGTACCTCATTGTTGTTTTGATTTGCATCTCTCGGATGATTAGTGACTTTGAGCATGTTTTCATATGTCTCTTGGCTTTCTGAATGTCCTCTTTTGAAAGGTGTCTATTTAGGTCCTTTGCCCATTTTTTGATTGGATTGTTTATCTTCCTTTTGTTAAGCTGTATGAGTTCCCTATAGATTTTGGAGATTAGGCCCTTATCAGATATGACATTGGCAAATATGTTTTCCCACACAGTGGGTTTTCTCGTTGTTTTGTTGATGGTTTCTTTTGCTGTGCAGAAGCTTTTTATTTTGATGTAGTCCCATTTGTTCATTTTCTCTTTAGTTTCAAGTGCCCTAGGAGCTGTATCAGTGAAGAAATTGCTTCGGCATATGTCTGAGGTTTTGTTGCCTTTGGATTCTTCTAGAATTTTTATGGTTTCCTGTCGTACATTTAAGTCCTTTATCCATTTTGAGTTTATTTTTGTGTATGGTGTAAGTTGGTGGTCTAGTTTCATTTTCTTGCATATATCTGTCCAATTTTCCCAACACCATTTATTGAAGAGACTATCTTGGCTCCATTGTATGTTCTTGCCTCCTTTGTCAAATATTAATTGAGCATATTGGTTCGGGCCGATTTCTGGGCTCTCTATTCTATTCCATTGATCTATATGCCTATTCTTGTGCCAGTACCAGGCAGTTTTGAGAACAGTGGCTTTGTAATACAACTTGATATCTGGTATTGAGATCCCACCTACTTTGTTCTTTTTCAGGATTGCTGCAGCTATTCGTGGTCTTTTTTTATTCCAGATGAATTTTTGGAGAGTTCGTTCTAGATCTCTGAAGTATGCCGTTGGTATTTTAATGGGAAGTGCGTTGAATTTATAGATTGCTTTGGGTAGTATGGACATTTTAATGATGTTGATTCTACCAATCCATGAACACGGTATGTTCTTCCATCTGTTTATGTCTTCCTCTATATCTTTTTTCAACGTCCTGTAGTTTTCTGAGTAGAGGTCTTTTACCTCTTTAGTTAAGATTATTCCTAGGTAGCTTAGTTTTTTTGGTGCGATGGTAAACGGGATTGTTTTTATAATCTCTCTTTCTGAAAGTTCTATAGTGCAATTCTTAACCTTTTTATATTAATGTCAATATTGGAACAATGTATCTTGGATGTTTTCACTATGTATCTTTGCTATGCAATACCGATGTACATGTTTACATCCGGTTTTAGAATTGCATTATTGATCATGAGTAATATGAGTAATAATATTACTCGAGTGATGCCCAACTCTGGCCGAGAGACAAATATTTGAATTATGCAATTTTTTTGTCTCTGTTGATGCGTGTCACCAATGTGAGTTCGCATGTCCCCTCTGACATGCGAGTCATAGGTTCGCCATCACTGATATAGAACAATCAACCTGAATAAGCAATGGAAGACCAGCTGAACAGAAGTCTTATAACCAAGGATTTACAGAAGAAGCCACATCAAGCCTGGTAGGAAGGGCAGAGACATGCGAAGAGTTGGCCCTCTCCCTCAGGCAGCAGCTGAGATTCTGAAGAGCTATCTCAGCTGCAAAGCTTCCCTCCTGAGAAGCATGGAGTTTCAGCCTCACACCAGGTTCCCCAGCTAAGAGCACCAGACCTGGTAAATACATCACATACAGCTATGAAAATTAGCGGGGATCCTGTCCATCAGGGAGAGACAGGAGACTGCTAGATATTCAAAGGCCCTCTTAAAGGGCCAATGCACAAAACCTCATTTGTAGCCACTCATCTTGGGCTCTGGTGGAGGGAGGGCAGAGAAAACCAAGGGATGTGTGAAGAGAAACTAGGGTTTGTAGCTCTGGAAGAGAGCTGAATATGCAGCCACCAGGATTCCTATGCTTCATCTCCCACACTGCATACTCCATCTTTCTTGGGTAGAGCATTCCCTTCCATTTGGCAAAAGCCTGGGGAAAGTTGTCCCATCCTCTGGAGTCCCTCCCACCCAAGCAGAACTTGGGCCCTGCTGAGGAGTCAGCTGCCTGGGTCAGGGTGTAGAGTTCTAAGCAGACACAAGGGGTGTAAGTGATTGAATTATGTGGCTTTCAGGTACAGGCCACTCCTCCCACTTTTCAGTGAACCTGACCAGTGGCACCTCCCCTAAATGGGAGGTCCACTAGCCCCACCCTCTCAACTCCTGGTGGCTCCACCCTGCTGAGGTCTGGGCAGGATCTGGGACAAACTGAGTTGTGTGGCTCTTGAGTGGGGGCCACTCTCCCAACCGTCCCTTAAGCCTGACTGACACCTCCCTCTCTCCTAATACCCAGCATCCTCACCCTGCTGAGATTGGCTCCTGGCAGAACCTGGAACAGACCGAGTTGTGTGGCTCTAGTACATTTTTCCCTTGCACACCCAACCAGAGAAGAACTCTCCCTTCACATACCCAAATCTTGGTCTGTCTGGGCCCAATAAACTCAGCTGACCTCATCCCAATGACGTCCTGAGACCTCGCCCAGCCACAAATGTGTGCAAGCACCCGGGGTAGAAGGTGCACTTGGTATACCCTGGGATATTTGCTGAGTGACCTCAGACTCAGCACGCCACCGAGTTTTAACCTGTATAGATCTCATGAACACCATTCACCTTTACCTGGTGACTAACTGAGAGCATACTTCATGCAATTTGAGTACTGCCAGAGGGTCTTTCACTGAATGAGCCTAACAGGCAGCCAAGAGGAGGATGCAGGCACAAGTGGATCTTGTGGTTCCTTGGAAATTTTTGCTGATCTGTTCTGGGGCCCAGTGCTGGGATAGGCCAGTCCTGGTGTGCAGCTTGATCTCCCGCCACACACCCAGGTCCAGCAGAGGCAGCCACAAACTGTGGATCACGTTCCAGCTCCAAAACAGGTTGCAAAAGACCATGCACAGCAGCATATGACATTGGCCTGAAACAGAGTCCCTCTCAAGAGGCCCCAGAATCAAAACACCCAGTCAGCGTCAGACCTCAGAGCAGAATACAATCACTTTTACAAGTGGCATATCGAAGAGAGATCTCAGCAGGTGCCAGACCCTGCTGAGGTGAATTACACTCCATGTGGTCAGTACCTGCACAGCAGGTCATACACTGTGGTCAGGATTGTACCTCAAATACAGGCAACCTGAGTGTTGACCTCACACATGAACAAGCCAATTGTAAAGAAGACTCAATTAGAAGAGAGGGGCCCACATAACCCACACAAGGGGCATTGCTGGAGAACCAGCTCAGGTGATCAAGGGGATTGTGCCACTGGTTACCATAGGACACCTATTACATAAGGCCTCCCTACCAAGACTGGGAGTCATAGCAGATCTACCTAATACATAGAAATAAACATAAATAGGCAGCCAAAATGGGGAGACAAAGAAACATGTCCCAAATGAAAGAGCAAGAGAAATCTACAGAAAAAGAGCTAAGTGAAATGGAGGCAAGCATTTTACCAGATACAAAGTTCAAAAGGAAATTAGTGAGAACTATAGTAGTATAAAAAGAAAATAGGAAACATAAAAACAACCAGGCCTGACTAGTTTGGCTCAGTGGATAGAGCATCGGCCTGCGGACTGAAGGGTCCCGGGTTCGATTCCGGTCAAGGGCATGTACCTTGGTTGCAGGCACATCCCCAGTGGGGAGTGTGCAGGAGGCAGCTGATCGATGTTTCTCTCTCATCGATGTTTCTAACTATCTCTCTCCCTTCCTCTCTGTAAAAAAACCCAATAAAATATATTTAATAATAATAAAAAAGAAGTCTCTGTTTTTGAAAGATGATTTTCAGTTCTCCTAGTGGTTCAGTGGTCCATTGTTCTTCCGGTGCTTTTTTTACTGTGGTGTGATGATCCAAAGTTTTATTCTTGCCAATTTCATTGCAGTTGGAATAGTGAGGAGTACCTCCCAAAGTCCGGCCCACTTTTCTTCTAGTTGGCTTTCTGGGGATCCTGTCTTCTGGGGGGGCGGCAGGACCTTATCTCCATGCTCAGAGGAAGTTACTGAGCTTGTGGAAGAGAGGTCTCCAATACAAGCAAGGCCATTCAGTACAGCTAAGGCCCTACTTAAAAGTTGTACATACTTTTTTACCTTCACTTTTGTTTTTGCTAATCCTCACCCAAGGATATTTTTGCCATTGATTTTTAGAGAGAGTGGAAGGGAGGGGGAAGGAGAGAGAGAGAGAGAGAGAGAGAGAGAGAGACATCAGTGTGAGAGAGACACATTGATTGGTTGCGTCCCACCGCACCTCAAGTGGAGCCGAGGATTGAACTTGCAACCCAGGTATATGCCCTTGACTGGGAATTGAACCTGTGACCCTTCAGTGTGCTGGCACTCTAACCATTGAGCACACCAGCCAGGGCTACCTTCACTTTTTGTAAAAAATATATTTTTATTGATTTCAGAGAGGAAGGAAGGATAGAGATAGAAACATCAATGATGAGAGAATCATTGATCAGCTGCCTCCTGCACATCCCACACTGGGGACTGAGCCTGTAACCTGGGCATGGGCCCTGACCTGGAATCGAACTGTGTCTTCCTGGTTCATAAGTCGATGCTCAACCATTGAGCCATGGGCTACCTTCACTTCTTGATTTACATACATATCTCCCACCCCAATCATATCCTGAAATGGTTGCCTGTAGGCAATTTCATAAGGACTCAATTGAATCCCACTTCAAGGGTTCTGAGCAGGGCAATAGGTAAAACTTGATTCCAATGGAGATGAGTTTCTTGACACAGTGTAGCTATATTTTTCTTCAAGGTGCGATTCATCTTCTCTACCTCCCCAGAAGCCTGCAGTCTCCATGCTGTGTGGAGTCTCCACTTGATTCCTAAAAACTTACTAACCTGTGTAATTTCTGAAACAAAAGCAGGCCACTCTGGATGCTCCTGGGGAGGCCAAAGCGATGAGTTATTTCCTTCAGGAAGGCTGTCACTACCTCTGAGGGTGTCTCAGCTCGAGCAGGATAGGTTCCTACCCATCCTGAAAAAGTATCAACAGAGACGAACAAAGATTTCCACCCTCAGACCCTTGGCATCTGGGTAAAATGTATTTGCCAGTCCTCAAACGGGCATTGTTCTTGGTATTCCTTCCTTCTTTCTTTTTTAAAAACTATATTTTTATTGACTTCAGAGAGGAAGGTAGAGGAAGAGAGAGATAGAAACATCAATGATGAGAGGGAATCATTGACTGGCTGCCTCCTGCACGCCCCTTACTAGGGACTGAAGCATGTGCAACCCAGGCATGTGCCCTTGACCGGAATCGAACCCGGGACCCTTGAGTCCACAGGCTGATGCTCTAAACACTGAGCCAAACCAGCTAGGGCTCCCTTCTTTCTTTTTATGGGGATCTGTGTTGGGGTTGATCTGGCACACAACACACCTAGGTATTATTTTTCATATGACTGTGAGCCACGGTTTAATATAAGTAGCTGTTTCCTGGTAATGGGAATTTCCATTTGAATTATGGCTTCTTTTCTGTTTCCATTAAGACTGCTTTTGCCAGGTTCAAGCAGGAACCTAAGAAACCTGCTTGTTGGCAAATCCGGGACTTCTGTGCTGAAACTTTATAGCCACAAGATCCAGATGGTTCAAGGTAGCTATAGGATTAAACACTGCTGAAATGATGTCCCGGCAATTAAGAGGTCATCGACATACTGTATTGTAAACAGTTCCTCCTTCTAGGTTTAGGTCCTTTAAGTCCTTGGCTCAGAGTCTCCTCAAAAATCATGGGGGAGTTCTCGAACCCTTGTGGTAAGACTGCACAGCAGCACTGAGTCTTGACCCGAGATTCCAGGTCCTGCCATTCAAAAGCAAACAATGGTGGAGAGTCTTGTTCAACTAGATGCAAAAGAAGGCAGCCTCTAAGTCTGGTACTGAACGCCAGGGGCTGTCCCTGGGTGTACTGTTCACCGAAGTATAAGGATTCAGGGTAGTGGGGTGAATGTCCTGTACAATGTCATTTATGGTCCTAAATCTTGTACAAATTGATACTCATTTGAGTGGGGTTTCTTAACAGGCAATATGGGTGTATTGTGCGGGGAGCGGCAGGGCCAAGTCAGTCCATATTCCTGAAACCTCTGAACTATTGGGCATATTCCTTGTAGGCTCTCTTCCTGCAAGGATTACTGCCCCTTACTGGGAGCCCCTGTCCTTGGCTTGAGGTCAATTGCAACAGGCCTGTGGGCAGGCCTTACACAAACAAACCGTTGTATCTCCCACAACAGCCCTAAGATCGTTAACAGACAAGGAATTGGGACATAGGGAGATCCTTATGGCTCCTCATGGCAGAGATTCCAAGCCAGGCAGAGGGCTTCTGGAGTGGATGCCCGAAACACTAAGACAAATAACGATTTTCAGGTGGGAGGCAGGCAGGCAGGCCAAAACCGAAGCTGAGCCAGCCACATCCCCTGGGGGAGGAGGGCGGTCATTAAAAGGTGGGCCCAGGCCTTGCCCCATAGGTGCTCTGGGGCCTGGGTGTAGCCCAGGAGGGTACCTGTCTTGTTAACAGGTTGGGATGCTGGCAAGCAGTCCCTCTGAGATCTAAGGCCCAGGATGAAGCTTCAGGACCCCATGGCAGATAGACACCTGCCGCTCCAGGCCAGGGCCCCAGGGACCCTGCTAAGCTGCATACATCACTTGACCAGGAGTTTGAGGAGCCTGCATGGCCCCTCTGGTCAAACAGACCATTCACCCACCTCATCCTGAGATTCAAGAATCCCTTGAGACTCCTTCCTGGGGAGAAAAACATTTTCATTTTCCAAGACACTGCTATTGAATTTCACCCACCCGGGGAGAAGAGTGGAGGCTACTGACACTTCCAATTAGCAGTGGCATCAATTTCTTAGAGAACAGGAAACTTAGAAAGGTTTGGGATGTGGGAAGGACGTCCTGGGAGGAGCATGAATAAGCCTTCCCTCAATTGAACTTCACTACTGTCACGTGCAGCAGGGTCTACCATCCTCAATCCTAGATGGATAAAGGTGACTGTTGCAGGACTGACTCCCAGTTGGTTCACACCTTCCTGTATCCAACCCTCCTACAGCCCCTCCCCATTCTCACTCCATGTTGACTCAACCCTTTGGCAATGGGACAGTAGCAAACACTACACAAGCAAAACTTTGGAAAGTGCTTGCATATTTGGGGCTTGCTTTCTCATCCAGGGATACATTGCAACCCCCGCCGTATGAACAAGCCCTGGCTAGCTTCCTGGAAGGTGAGCCATCCCACCTGCCCCAGGAGAGGCCTCAGACAGAGCAGTGAAACTGTGCTGAGGGCTGCCTAACTAGCACACAGAACTAAAAAATAAATGTGGTGTTTAAGCCACTAAGTTCCGGGACTGTTTGTTACACGGCAACAACTAACACGAGAAATAATGTGACTTGTTCAAAGTCACACAGGCTGGTGAAGGCAGGGAGTCTGTCTCCTTGCCCACAGCACTCTTTATTCAGCTTAAGAAAGGGTGTTGAATCTGCAGTGCCACACACACAGGGCATGTTCCCAGAATGACACTGAAAATATTTAACATGTAAGTCTCTAGCCTGTTGAAATGGAGCAAGATCCCAGAGGCCCCCTGGTATTCTTGGAATGAATCCTAGTGCTGGGATCATGGCAGGTCCAGGGTCCTTGTGGAGCAGTTATATACCAACTGGTGTGGAAACAGCTCATGATTTAAGCCACCAACTCAGCTGTGCAGGCAGGTACCCGTGCATCGCCAGGCCTGCTGGTGACCACACTTAACCTCCTGCTTCATTGCTTTGAAGACCCTAGGGCTTTGTCCCACAACTTCCCAGATTTCCCTCAACACAGCCCACCCCATAGTCACACCACACAGCTCATAGGTCCTTGCTTGGACACCACACGAAAACAAGACTATTCTCAGATAATTTATTCAGAATTTTCATATAAACAGGTAATTACCCCATGTCTTACATGCAGAGCAATTTCAATACCCCCACCCCCCAAAGGCATATTCTATACATGGCATTACTTGGCTCTTATAGAAAAACATTGAAAATAATGATAATTGAGCTATTTGGTGTGTTTTGTGTTTCCAAGTTTTTTTCCACGTAAGCCGAGGCACATTTGATCCTGTGAGGCTGAGGGTGGACGGAGGTGTCTCCTGCTGACACACGGCTGAGGCCAACCTCCCCAGACACACGAAGTGGGAAAACGAAAGCCATTTGTCACACACTCATGTTGGGGGCTACTCCTTCCTTCTCAAATGGAACGAAGAGCCTCAGATCCATGATCTGTTTTTAACAGGGACTTACAGGGCGCATGCCCAAATGAAAGTCTGGCTGGAGGTTGGTTCTGGACCTTCTCTGGAATCAGATGACAGAGAACAGTCATTGTTTCCCTTTGTGGGGTGACCGTAAGGAAACATTCGCCTTCAGTTGCAGCCCCTGCAACTTGTTTTATGTGTTTGAGACGAACACATGCCGATCTTCTTTCCATTTCCAACCTCACCTCCAGCGCAAATGAGAATTCTGAAAAACACTCTGGAAGGTTTTCTCAAAGAACACCATTCTACATGCACCCTTTATATACAACCAGTCTTTCCTCGTCCCCCACCTCCAACAAAACCATCATTTCTGAATCGCCTGAGGTGTCAAGGACTCGCCAGAAAAGCATCCAAAAGGTTTTAACACCAAACGTCCACCAAAGCAAAATGATTGTCGCTGAGACTACAGCACAGCCACTCACCCCGACGGCTGGCAGGGGCCAAGCCACTGGCCAACGTTACATGGCTGCACGCAAACACCCTCCCGCCGAGCAGGCACCCTCCCGGCAGCCTGTCCACTCCTGCGGGAGACGCGACAGCTCTGTCCGTGCTGGCAGCAGTCCGCGTGGTCCTGGGTGGCATGCCCAGACCCTTGCGTCAGTTCCCGAATTTTCTCTCAGCAGCTCACCATCTCTCCAAGGGAACACCGCCTTCCTCCCTTCCTCCCGGCTGGAAAGAACGGGAGAGCACCCAGGACAGCTCCCCGACGTGTTGGGTGTCACCGGTCCAGGGAGAGAGTAATAGGTGTTCTCTTTCCAAAAGAAACAATGTGGATTCACCACGTGACTGAAAAGTTTTCATAATAGGGAGACATCTTTAAAACAAACCAAAGTGTCAACCCAAGCTGGCGTTGCTGCTTTGTAAGCCGTTGCTCCAACCCCCAGGACACCATGACTTTCTAGGATCAAAGTTCTGTTGTCAGAGCCAACCTTGTTTGAAAGGAGGTTTGTGACCCCACAGCTGCTCACACGGCAGCGGCAGAGGCAGCTAAATAGCCTGTCAAACCCATTTGCAAGGGCCGCCCAGCACTCTGCCTGCCTCTCCAGGGCAAGCGGACAGTGAACCCGCAGGGGCGGTGCCTAGAGGCACTGCCAGGGCAGCAAGGCTTGGTGAATATGACAGTAGCCTGACAGGCCCCGTCCAGACATCCACACGGGTTCGCAAAGCCCCACAAGGTCAAACAGCATCGGTTTGAAATCAAACTACAACAGGGGGCGCAAGGTTTTGTTGCTAAAATGTGTTCCGTATGCTGGTGGGTTTGGGGTTGAGATTCCCCAAATACCTCCTGGGAGGCAGTCACTGCGTGTTTGCATGGGAGGTGCCCATGAGTGTGACTGGGTCCACCCTCAAGTAGCATCTCAGGCAGAAAGGATAAGTCAGGGAGCACGTTGGCGCTCACTCCAAGGGGACGCCAGCTTGGCACAAGGCCTGCTCTGCCCTGGGGGAGACAGGCAACAGCTCCCTCCGCAGGTGGGCAGCTCAGGTCTGGGCACCCCGCACATCAGATACGTAACCATGGCCTCACATTTGGTTCCTGTTTGGGAAGCATGGTGTCAATGGAGATTTAAAAAAAAAAGGAAAATTAAAATCAGAGAAGATGATTACCTGTTAGAAAAAAGGATCTGTGCTCACAAAAGGCCACACTTTATCCCAAACCCCTCCCTCAAATTTCTGACTGGTCCCTGGCATTCGGAATCAGCCGATACAGATTTTCCCTGATTCAGACTGGATCCTGGCAGAAATCTGAAGCCTCGAAAATGTCCATTCTTGAACCTCATCCTGACAGTGCTGAGGTAGACTGTGCTGGAAAAGAATCACTGCCCCACATTCACCTGTTTACTTTTCTTTGATAAAAATGTATGTGCCCTCCATTTTTTTTTTTTAGGAAAGTGATTTTTACAGTGATTTTATATATTAAAATAAATTATTTTCCCCCTAATGTAAGAAAACCTTTCTGAATTAGAAAAACGTGAAAATTGCTGCAAGTACAGTCTACAGCCACTATTAATTTACTATGAAAAGAACTAAATACCTAGGCCTACGTGTTGTTTGTTTTTTAATGTACGTACAGACCCTCTTCTATGTACAGAGAAAATTTGGTGTAAAGAATTTCTGTACTCTTGCGCCTTGTACCCAATCATGGAGGCTCCCAGAAATATTTCACGTGCTCTGATTTCGCAAATCGTCTCGATAAGAGAGCAACAGACAATGGGGATTTGTGTCGCCCTGTGTTCTGACCAGGAGCTGAGAAGTTTGGAGTTGCCACTGCATCTCTATCTGTTGTTAAGCCCACAACTTTTAAGAGGAGAAGGCAGCCAGCGAAACTTGTGAGAAAATGCACCCAGGGATGACCCGGGTGATGATTCTGATGAACCAAAGCGACAGGTTCGCCCCGTCCTTTATCTGAGCGGCTGTGGTTCTTCTCCCCAAAGGGAAGAAGCTGGCTTCTCCCTGGGCTGGAAGTTCTGGGGAGTGGGACAGTCCTTAGCGGTTTCTCCCCTGGGCTCTACTTCCTTAAGGGACTGCAACATCGAGGGCAGCTGGGAGTTCTGCTCAGGCCCCACAGCTGGCCCAGCCGAGTTCTCAGCACAGAGCAGCGCCTGGAGGTCAGTTCTGAGGACAGCTGGATGCCCTGAGGATGGAGGGGCCGGCCTGGCAGTGCCTCTCGCGTCGTACCGCCTACTGTTCTCTGAGTCCGTGTGTGCCATCACACTTCGGGGCCTGACCCTGTCGTGTCTGCAGACAGCTGGAGGACGTGCACACCCGAGGGAAGAGCATGGCGCACACAGGGAAGCAGGAGATACAGGACCACAAGTGTGTTCGAAGGCAGGGCTCAGCACCAGGCGGCTTCCAGCTTCCCCAGCAGAAACCTAGCCAGTCATCAAACCCAACTGCCCACCCCTCAGCGTGGCCTCACCGCACCCCAAAGGGTTAGCAGCGAATGTGGCTTTATGCCTTGAAGACCACGCAAGGAGGCTCCTGGTGCTTTGCTCCTCAGGCCCAACAGGCAGACCGACACCAGCCCTCCCCCAACCAAGGAAACAGTCAATAACTTATGAGGCTGACTGGAGATCGTTAAAAAATTAAATATGTTATAAATATATTCTCAAAACTCTTTGTCATCTCGGGAGTTTTTTTTCCTTTTCCTTTTCTTTGTTATGTCCTGGCTTTGTTTGGTCTTGAAAAGACCCATTATCACTCCAAACCACTCCTCTGCCCCTAGAGAAGCCTTTTCACCAAAGTTAAGGGAGAGAGGACTCCTGAGGCTAGACTAGGGCACCTGAGGACCTGCGGGCACAGCCTCCCAGTGAGGACGAGAGCGGAGGGGAGCCAGGATGCTCACACACGGAAAAGTGCAACCTTCAGGAGCCAATCCCCAAACTTCATCTCAGCGTGAGTGCTTTGCACGCACGTGCACACACACACACACCAGCTGTGTCTACTCTGAATACACATGCACACACACCTGGACTGCAGAATCTTATCAAAAGTACAAAAGCAGCAGCTATTGGTCAATTTGAGAAACTACTTTTGTGAAGGAAGAAAAGTGTTCAGCCTGGATGAGAAAAACCTTCCTAAAATCCACTTCATAAAGCTTTGAATTCTACTAGAATAGGGTTTGTATGTTTTTTTTCTTTCTTTCAAACTTTTGTTCCACAAACAAGTTACACCAGCCCCTGTCCGCAAAAATAAAATAAAATGAAAATAAAAAAGAAAAGAAAAGAAAAAGCCTTTGTAAAAACAGGTGCGTTCTTTCAATTGACTAGAAAAAGAAGTCACACCCTGGCTTGAGCCCGCAGTTGCTGGAAAGGACCCCTTCTCTCTATGTTCACGGTTACATTCTCTGATCACTAGTCAGACTGGCGATCAAACACGGGTTTTAAGTTGTACCATACACAGAAATGGAGAGTAATGATCTCTTAGCTCCACTGGACACTGGCAGAGTTGTGGGAAAATCCTGAGTTTTCTGGAGACCGTCAAACCAGAGGAGAGTGAAGTTGGGATTCCCTCCCCAAACAGGTGCCGTTAGGAAGGACTGGACCGTGGCAGAGTCAAGACGCGTCCGTTTTTCTTGCCCCCATTCATGTGGCTGTAGGACATGTGATCCTCGTAATTCCGCTTTAGGGCCAGCGAACATCCCCCATCCTCCTCCCTCTGACAGTGTGAGGACCGATCCAGGGGTACACTCTCCATGTCCTCAAACTCCATCTCCAACTCATCGTTCTCAGGTGCCTTGTTCTCCTCGCTGTAGAAGAAGGAAACTTCCGGAAAGCTGGGGTGCAGGTTGTCCTTAAGCAGGTCAACGACCTCCAGGAAGGTCGGCCTCATCTTGGGATTGAAATGCCAGCACATGCTCATTAACTCACTGCTGTGGGACAGAGAAAGATGCTGGGGGTGAGTCCAGGGGTCCAGCCAAGCAGTCCCGCAACCCCCAGTGGCTCACACCACAGATGACCTGTTCATTTCAGGCAGTGGCTACATGTGCAGGTAACCATCAAGCGGAAGCAAGTAAGTCTATTGGTGCTGAAAGGGGGTTTTAAAAAGAGGGCCCAAGAGGCTGCCCTATTCCAGAACCATTTCAAGAAGGGCCTCTCCAGCATGGCCAGCGTGGCTCAGTGGTTGAGCCTCAACCTATGAACCAGGAGGTCAAGGTTTGATTCCCAGTCAGGGCACATGCCTGGGTGTTGGCTTGATCCCCAGTGGGGGGCGGGGGGGGGGGCATGCAGGAGGCAGCCGATCAATGATTCTCTCTCATCGCTGATGTTTCTGTTTCTCTCTCCTCCCTATCTCTCTGAAATCAGTAAAAAATATATATATATTTTTAAAAGAAGGGCCTCTCCTGATGTTGCCACATGTTGAAGACCACAGTTCCTCATCTGATCATTTGCTGTACCCTCACACCTGGCAGCTGTAGCTCTGTGGACTGAAGCCAGAGGGCCGTCCTGCAGGCCCAGCTGTCACTCTTTCGAGGATGGCCAGAAAGCATCACAAGTTTACTCAGCCAACAAACAGGACAGGGGCTGAGGCTTAGGATTTCCATTTCACCTCTTCCTTTCCCCACTTCTTCTAGGGCAAGGCTGCCAAACTTTAACCCCTGAACCAGACCTGGCTCCCTGAGTGTTTTTGTATATAAACTTTCATTGGCACACAACCACACACTACGGCTGCCTTCCAGCTACAGTGGCAGCGTTGAGGAGCTACAACTGAGAAAAGCAAGGACCACAAAGCAAAGATACTTAGAAATGGCCCTTTACAAAAAGTCTGCAGACTCCTGCCCTAGGGTCTCCTGAATCTCCCTGGTCCTGGAACCACAGCTGGCTGCTAACTGGCCTGACTAGCAAAGGATCTTCATGAGGCAATGTTTCAAAACACTTTGCTCAGAGACTCTAAATGACTCTGCATCATACTTTGTTCCATATATGTCTCTTCAAACTAGATTTTTTAAGTTGATGTCTTATTCTATTGGGATGGAGCAAAGAAATGGCCTCTGCCCATAAATTTTCAGGTCAAATTTTTCTCTTAAGAAACAGTGATAACAGATTTTGTATGTAATAGATGCTCATTCTATAAAGTTAAAAAAACACCCCAAAATATAGGGGAAATGCAGCTCACACACAACTCTCCTTCAGATATAAGCTCTTGTCTTTTCTAGCAGGACATATTTGGAAATGTAATACACACATGCTTTTTTCACTTAATGTATTAATAGGTTTATCCACTGAGTTATAAAACATTTTTAAAAAATATATCTTTATTAATTTCAGAGAGAAAGGGAGAGAGAGATAGAAACATCAATGATGAGAGAGAATCATTGATCGGCTGCCTCCTGCATGACCCCCACTGGGGATAGAGCCTACAACTTGGGCATGTGCCCTGACTGGTAATCAAACCGTGACCTCCTGGCTCAGATTGACCGTCAACCACTGAGCCATTCCAGCCTGGCTTTAAAACATTTTAAAAGCATCATTTGAAATTTCAACTGCTATAACATTATATTAATGTACAATTTACTTGGCAATTTTCATTTTGTTGATAAATTTTTAGATCATTTCAATTTTTTGAGACTTTAAATTGCTCCGAGTAGCTCTTATAATGGGGCAATAAGAATGGTTATCTAGCCATGCCATTGCTAATAATGAGTGTTAAGACTCACCCTGCTTTCCTTCCTCTCTCTCCCTCTCTCCATTCCTTCCTTCCTTTTTATATTTGCTAATTAAGGAAGAGAGTATTTTCTTTATTTTATTTTATACTCATTGAACTATTAGTGGGGCTGAATAATTTTGCAAGTGTTTAATGGTATGTGTTGTCCATTTGGTCCCATAAGAAATATTTAAAACAAAATATTTTTTAATGTTTATGCTTACTGACTTATTTTTTCCAGTATTATTGAGATATAGTTGAATATAACATTGTGTTACATTCATGACAGAACTTTAAGTGTATAAAGAACAGAGAGTTAAACATAAGTCTCCCATCCCAGCTCCCCAGTTCCCTTCCCTTCCAAAGATATGATATGCAAACACAAGGGTCATACAAAGATAAAATATGCAGCTCACACACAACTCTCCTTCACAAGATGTAGACATATGATACAGAATCATAAGTATGCATGTGAACACATGATATGCAAATACCAACATGCATGTACATATATGTACAAACACAAGCATGGATGTATACATACAATTACAAACACCAGCACTCATCCATGTAAACATATGATATGTAAACACAAGCACACATGTAGACATAAGATGCAAAAACAAGCACACATGTAGATATGATACGCAAACACAAGCACACAGGCAGACATGATATACAAACACAAGAATGCATGTAGAATATGATACAAAAACATAAACATTTATGTAGACATGACATGCAAAACAAACGTGTGCAAAATGCAATGCCTTTTAAATGAACACCCCTTTCTATACTTACAGTCTCTCTGGACAATTGTCAGGGATATCCAGATACCCTCCATCCATAACGAATTTCAACACCTGCTCATTAGAGAGGCCTTGGTAAGGCTGTTCTGCCAAGCTGGTGATTTCCCAAAGGACCACACCGAAGGACCTGCCAACAATAGTTGAGAGGAGTAACAAGAAGCCATTAAAACACACACACATAATTGTCTTGATTTACTAGAAACTGGCTGGCCAGTTAATTAAATAATTCAGATTCACTTCCTATCAAGATGGAGGAGTAGGTAAACTCTGCTCATTTCTCCCATGACCATATGAAAATTACAACTAAACTGTAGAACAATCAACCTGGAGAACGATCTGTAGACTAACTGAACAGGATTATAACTAAGGATAAAAAGAAGAAGCCATGTCACGACTGGAAGGAGGGGCAGAGATAGGGAACAGGCTGATCCCACACCCCTGTGTGGTGGTTGAGAATCAGAGGGATATCTCAGCTACAGAGGTCTCCCCGAGAAGCCAGGAGTCCTAGGCCTACACTAGACTCCCAAGCCCGGAGTGTCAATCCTGGGAAGAAGAGCCCACAAAACATCCGGCTGTGAAAATCAGTAAGGAGTCCATCCATCTAGGTGAGATGAAAGGCTGCTGGAAAACCCAGGCATTCTCTTAAAGGGCCCATGCACAGACAGCACCTGGGGAGCTGTGTGTCGGGGTGGGCAACAGAGACAGACAGGGAGAAGCAAGTTGTGTGGCCTCAGGGCAAGGGTGGGGAGGGATAGCTGTCATTGTCCCTGAGTTGAGCCCTCTTCCTCAGCCAAATCTTAAACTGCATGACTCTGATGAACTTCACTTGCCAGAGCCTGACAACTCCCTGCGATTTGGCCTCACCCGACTCACCTACCCGCTGAGAATCTTGCAGCAGCTGAGCCACATGGGCAGCTGGTAGGCAGCTATAGGCCTTAGGATACCCTGTGCCTTTCGCTGAGCAGCCCAAAGTTCAGAACTGGTGGCAGGAGGCCTCGGTTCACAGCATGGCCCATCCCCTGCACCTCTAGACCCAGAACAGGAAGCTACCAACCACAGAACACTTTGTAGTTCTTACCAGGTAACCCCATGCCAGTCACAGGCAGTGGCTAACATAGACCTGCAACAGAGTCCCTCTAACAGACCCCCAAACAACATACCCAATGGCCGGCTTCAGACCACAACACCCCACCAGATAAGCTAAACAAGTGGCTTGCATCAGAGTCCACTCAGGCAATTCCCAATCTATGAGGTCATCACCCACACAGAAGCTCATTCGCTGTGGTTGTGGCCAATCCTCATAACCAGTAAGCCTGAGGGTCAATCCCACCCACTGACATGACAACAGCAATCAAGACTCAATTATCACAGGAGGGCACTCCTGGAGCCCTCAGCTTAAGTAATCAGAGAGAATGCACCACTGGGTGCCACAGGTAACCTACCACATAAGGCCACCCTTTCAAGACTAGGAGATGTAGCAGATCTACCACATACCTAAAAGCAAACACAGAAATGCAGCCAAAATGGGGACACAAAGAAACATGTCCCAAATGAAAGAACATGAAAAAACTCTAGGAAAAGAACTAAACAAAATGGAGGCAAACAACCTACCAGATACAGAGTTGAAAACACTGGTTATAAGGATGTACAAGGAACTTAGGGGAAGAATAGATGAACTCAGTGAAAACTACAACAGATAGTAAGCATAAAAAAGGACATGGAAACCATAAACAAGAACCAGTCAGACATAAAGAATACACTGGAATGAAGAATACACTAGATGGAATCACAGCAGATTAGATGAAGCTCAGGATCAATTCAGCAATTTGGAAGACAAGACAATAGAGAACACCCAATCAAAACAGGAAAAAAACGACAAATTATTAAGATCATAACTATAGGATTCCAAGACAACTGCAGAGTAGCTGGAAATTCCATCTGCTTGCTCCCAACACTAGACTGGACTTGCGGCCAAACTGGAGAGCAAGCAGCTTGAAAAGCCAGCTAAAGTGTAGCTGATCTGAAATACTGAAAGCAGGGAATGTGGGGAAAGACGAGAAGATGCAGAGAGGGTGAGTCAACTTGCGCAGTTGCACAGCTAGAAAGCTGGAGGGTATGGCAGCAAAGCCCCCACCCTCTGGAAGTGTGGTCTCAGACCGACACAGGGATCCTCAATCCAGAACAACAGAGAGAGAGAAGCAGAGCCCACATAGTATCAGGTAGTGGGGATCAGTGGGGATTTTGTCCACCTGGGAGAGACAGACCACACCCATCCTAGGCAAAGAGCAACTTCTTTGTTTCAACACCAGCCTGGGAAGTGAATTTCAATCTGTGCATGCTGGAGGGGCCATGCAGCAGAGCTGGGGGCAAGTGGAGGGGTCTGATTAGTACACCCAGCAGTGATTCTGAGGGACCCTCTTTTCTCGGGAAGACCTTTGAGCAGAGAGCCAGACAGGGTCTGGTCTGTGTGAATTGGGAAAGAGGACCCGTCTTGCTGACCTTAAGCACACCAGTGGTGCCCTGTCCCCTCACCTGCAAAACTACTAGGTCTGCCCCATGCTGCTCTGATCCAAGGCAAAGGGGAATGGCGTTGGGCTGGAAATGCTGCTCAGTTTGATGGTGCCACGGACTTGGACATTTGGCCTGGAGGGGAGGCTGGGCTGAGGCCCCACTTAGCAGGGGCTAGACATGTGAAAAGATTAAAGTGCCAAGTGAGGATGAATTTTTTTAATCCCCTCCTACTTGGTGTGGTGGTGAGGGGGTGCCAGAAAGCCAGGCAAAGCTGAAGTACTGCAACTGTGTCTTCTGGGTGGGCTTCTGTCCAGGAGACAGACAAGCACGGGCTGGGCTTTTCGGATGCATTCGGAAGTAGACAGAGGTCCCTAGTAAGTTCAGCCAGCACAGCCCTGGAGAGGAGAGGAAGTACCCGCCACCCCTCCTACACGTTACAGACAACACTCCCAACACTGTCTGTTTAAACCACCCTGGCCAGATCCCGGATTCCTCCACGGAACACAGTTTCATGGGGTAAGGGAGAGCATCTCAGAGCAGGGACATTCAAGGCACAACCGAGACAGCCCAGACGTGGGCTCTGGAGGCATTGCCACAGAACTACTTGGGGCTCCACCCTGACAAGCTTCAGACAGGTTGCTGAGTGCCAGGCAGGGATAGTGACTGACACTGGCCTGCACCAGAGAACCTCCAGAAGACCTGGAATCAGCACACCGAGTGGCCAATTCGAACAACATCAGAGCAAAATCCAGCAAGCTCCACAAAGAGCAAATTCATTCTATTTTTTTCATTCTCTTTACTTTCGTCTTTTTTTCATGTTTTTCTTTTCCTATTCTATTTTTCATTTTACATTACTATTTATTATTTTTCATTATTATTAATACTTCATTTATTTTCTTATTTTCATCTTTTGTCTTTCTTTTCCTTCAGATTCTCTTTTTTGGTTTCTAGTTTCTTCCCTAATTTTTTGGTCTCATGTCTTTTAGTATCTTTTTCTTTTCTTTTCTTATTCTATTATTTTATTGTTGTTGTTTTTGTTCTGATTGTTGTTTTGTTTTTTCTTCATGTTGGTTTCAGTTTGGGCTTATTTTGTCTTGTTTTGTTCTGTAAGCACCTGTATAACGGTTGGCAGATATGGTTGGGATTGAGCCTCACAGGACAGCCAGAGGGTTGAGCCTTCCCATGAGTGAGAAAATAGCAATCGAGACCCAAATACAATAGGAGGGCCAACATAACCCACACAAGGGACATTCATAGAGCACCCAGTTCAAAAGATCAAGGAGACTACACCACTGGATCCCACAAGACAACTACAGAAGGCCACCCCACCAAGACAGGTAGAAATAGCAGTTCTATGCAATACATCAAAACAAACACAAAGAAACAGCAAACATGGGAAAACAAAGAAACAGGTTCCAAATGAAAGAACAGGAGGAATCTCCAGAAAAAGAGCTAAATGAAATGGAGGCAAGCAAATTATCAGAAAACAGAGTACAAAGTAATGATTTTAAGAATGCTCATAGAAACCATGAAAAACAACCAACTGAATAACATATCTTAAATAGAGGAATAAACAGTAGGTTAAAAGAAGCAGAGAACCAAATCACAAAATTAGAAGACAAAGTAGGAAAAAAATCACTCAATCAGAGCAGCAAAAATAGTAACAATAATAATTAAAAAGCATGAAGATAGTTTAAGGGAACTTTGGGACAACATGAAACATAACAATATCAGCATCATAGGGGTATCACAGGGAGAAGAAAGTGACCAAGGGATAGAGAACCTGTTTGAAGTAATAATGACAGAAAACTTCCCTAAACTGGTAAAGGAAAAAGTCACACAAGTTCAGGGCACACAGAGAGTCACAATCAAGATGAACTCAAAAAGAACCACACCAAGGCACATCATAATTAAAATGGCAAACATTAAAGACAAAGAGAGAATTTCATGGGCAACAAGAGAGAGACAGGTTACCTATAAGAGAGTTCCAATAAGGTTGTCAGTTGATTTCTCAAAACAAACACTACAGGCAGATGGGAATTGCGTAGGCATTCAAACTTATGAAACACAAAGATCTGAAACCAAGACTATTCTATCCAACATGGCTGTCATTTTAAATTTAAAGTGAAATAAAGTGCTTTCCAGACGGGGGGGGGGGGGGGGGGGCGGGGTGGCGCGGGGAAAGACTAAAGGAGTTTATTACCACTAAATTAGCACTGCAAGAAATGGTAAAGTGAGTGCTGTAAGAATAAGAAGAAATAGAGAGAGGAACATAGGCATAAATAGTAAGAATGGTGATAAGTACCTATCAATAACAACCTTACACATAAATGGATTAAATGCTCCCATCAACAGGCATAGGGTAGCTGAATGTATAAGAAAACATGACCCATATGTATGCTATGCACAAGAGACCCACCTCAGAACAAAGACTCACACAGGATGAAAGTGAAGGGGTGGAAAAAATTTTCCTTGCAAAAGGAAACAAAAAATAAGCTGGAATAGCAATGCTTATATCTGACAAAATAGGCTTCAAAACAAAGGCCATAACAAGAGCCAGTGAAGGTCACTACATGATACTAAAAGGATGGGTCCAACAAGAGGATATAACCTTGGTAAACAAATAGGCACACAATATAGGAGGACCTAAGTATATAAAAAAACAAACCTCTTGAAGGACTTTAAGGGAGAGATCAACAGCCATACAATCATAGTACACAATGTTAACACCCAATGACATCACTGGATAGATCTTCCAGAGAAAAGAGCAACAAGAAAACAGCGACCTTAAACAACACTGAATCAGATGGATTTAATTGACATTTACAGAACATTTCAAACCAAAGCTGCAGAATATACATTCTTCTCAAATGCCTATGGAACATTCTCAAAGACAGATGAAATGTTAGGAAACAAAATGAGTCTTAACAAATTCAAGAAGATTGAAATCATATCAAGCATCTTCTCAAGTCACAATGGCATGAAACTAGAAATTAACTACAATAAAAAACCTTAAAAACATTTAAACATGTGGAGGCCAAACAGCATGTTATTAAACAATGAATACGAGATCAAGGAAAAAATAAAAAATTTCCTGGAAACAAATAAAAACGAACACACAACAATCCTGAATCTATGGTACACAGAGAAAGCAATCCTGAGAGGGAAGTTCATAGCATTACAGGCCAACCTCAAGAAACAAGAAAAAGCTCAAATAAACAATCTAACTGTACAGCTTAAAGAACTAGAAAAAGAACAACAAGAAAACTCCAGAGTAAGTAGAAGGTAAAAACAATACAGAGCAGAAATAAATAATATAAAAACAAACAAACAAAAAACAAAAAATCAATGAAACCAAGAGCTGGTTCTTTGAAAAGATAAACAAGATTAAGGAATGTTTAGCCAGATTCATCAAGAAAAAAGAGACAGGGCCAAATAAATAAAATCAGAAATGAAAGAGGTGAAGCAACAACTGACATCACAAAAATACAATGGATTGTAAGACATTACTAAGAAAAACTATATGCCAACAAATTGGACAAGCTGAGTGAAATGGACAAAATCCTAGAAACATACAGTCTTCAAAAACTCAATCAGCAAGAATCAGAAAACCCAAATAGACTGATTAAAAATAATGAAATTGAAGCAGCAATAAAAAAAAAAACTCCTAGCAAACAAAAGTCCTCGTCCACACTTCACAGGCAAATTTTACCAGACATTCAAAGAACTAACACCTACCATCCTCAAACTATTCAAAAAATTCAAAAAAAGGGAAGACTTTCAAGCTCTTTTTACAAGGCCAGCATTACCCTAATTCAACAACCAGATAAAGATACTACAAAGAAAGAAAATAACAGGTCAATATCCCTGATGAACATAGATTCTGAAATCCTCAACGAAATATTAGCAAATAGAATCCAGCAAGACATTAAAAAGATCATACACTAAGTGGGATTTATTCCAGGGATGCAAGGTTGTTGCAATATTTGCAAATCAATAAATGTGATACATCACATAAACAAAATCAAGGACAAAAATTACATCGTTATCAATAGACACAGTAAAGAATTTGACAAAATCCAATACCAGTTTATAAACAATCTCTCATGAACCTCTCAGCAAAGTGGAAATAGAGGAATCATATATCAACATAATAAAGGCCATATATGAAACGCCTACAGCCAACATCACAATGGGCAAAAACTCGAAGAGTTTTCTTTAAGATAAGGAGTAAGACAGCAATGCCCTTTCATCACTTTTATTCATCATGGTACTGGAAGTCCTAGCCACAGCGATCAGAAAAGAAAAAATAAAAGATACTGAATTGGAAAGAAGAAAATAAAACTGTCATTATTTGCATGTGACATAATATTGTACACAGAAAACCCTAAAGCTCCACAAAAAAAACTACTAAATTTAATAAATTAATTCAGCAAAGTATCAGGACACAAAATTAATATTCAGAAATTGATGGCATTTTTATACACGAAAAATGAACTCTCAGAAAGAGAAAAAAATCCAATTTACCATTGCAACAAAAAAGGTACCTAGAAATAAACTTAACCAAGGAGGTAAAAGACCAATAGCACATTGAAACTATAGCATATTGAAAAAACTATAGCATATTGAACGATAAAAAACTATAGCATATTGAAAAAAAGAAAGTGAGGAAGATAAAAGTGCCCATTAATAGACAATTGGATAAAGATGTGGTACATACATGCAACGGGATATTACTCAGCCATTAAAAAGAACAAAATCTTACCCTTTGCAACAACATGGATGGCCTTAGTGGGTATTATGCCAAGTGAAATAAGGCAGACAGAGAAAGACAAATACATTGTGATTTACTTACATGTGAAATCTAAAAAACAAAATAAGCTAACAATCAAAACAAAAACAAACTCTAGATACAGAGAACAAACTGAGAGTTAACGTGGGAGGGGGAGTTGGGGGCTTTGGATGGAAAGGTAAAGCAATTCAGAGGTACAAATTGATAGTTACAGAACAGTCACAGTACAGCACAGGGAATATAGTTCATAATACTGTAATAAGTATGTATGATGCCCTAGACTTATGGGGGGATTGCTTCGTAAATATTACAGATGTCTAACCACTATACTGTATTCCTGAAACTAACATAATATTGAATGTGAACTGTAATCGAAAAACAAACACATAAGTAAATAAAAATGAAAAAAAAAGATTTATGCTGCCTTCAGAAATGCTATAAAATTAGTCCCCACTGGAATGTAGCAGTAGCTGTGCAAGGGTACTCAGACATGACCTTCCCTTCATTTTGTTGATGACCAGGAGGAAGGCAGGTGTTAACTGCCCCTTTTACTCAAACTAGAGGAGCACCCTGGAATTCAAGCCCAGCGCTCTACCAGCCGGCCCACGCACAACTCACCACATGTCGGAAGAAGCGGTAAAGACCCCGTCCTTCAAAGATTCAGGTGCCATCCACCTCACAGGAAGCAGACCTTTGCCACCTTTCCGGTAATAATCCGTTTCGTAGATGTCTCTGGTCATTCCAAAGTCTGACAACAAACAGTTCACAAACTCTTACCTTCAGCCTGTGGCTCAGGTGTCCACCATCTTCACAGCCCCACCCCTGGCCGAGCCCTCAGACAGGCTCACCTGCGGCCACCAAATCCCAGGAGAATGGATTCTGAGGGTGCTCATGGGACGTGGAGGAAGAGGAGGGCCACCATTTAAAGGAGCAAAAAACCGATGTTCTGGCCAGAGCTTGGGAATCCCATTCTCAGAAACACTTCCTTCTCACCCATGACTCACATGTAACCCAAATCGAACTATTAACTCTCTGCAGCCAACCTACTTCCCCCCATTGGATATGGCCCCACCTAACAGCCAGTTGCCCCGCCAGAAAACCAGAGTTGGGTCCTCTTTCGACCACCCCCTTTCCTCTCAATGAGAAACAGTGGGGAGTCCTACCCACTCTTATTCCACACCCCTTTCTAACTCTCTATTTCTCTCCATTGTCCCAGAACCCACCAGGCCTGACACCCTCGCTCACCTACAGGACCCTCCCTCCATCCTGACTGACAGCCACTGACCAAGAGAAGCTACATACATAGAACGACATCACTTCACCATTTCCTGCTTCCCTTGCTGATACAGGACAAGATCTTTAGGGATTATAAAGAGGATAACATCCTTCCTTGCTTCCCACTGACTGCTAACGAAGGGGAATGTCTTTTTTTGGTTCATAAAGAGAATCACATCACTTCCCGCTTTGCTCGGACGGCCTAGGATAACGTCTAGGTGACTTGCCGTGACTTGCAAAACCCTTCTGGGTCTGGCTCCTGTCTCTCTCCCTAACCGCATAGCTCCTGCTGCTCTGTACCCTCCACATTCAGCCATCGCCCGGCCTTGTGGCCTTTGCATGTGCTGTAACGACCCCTGGGATGCTGTCACTCAGGTCAACTTCTAATCCTCCCAGTCTTGAAATGGTGCCTCTTTTCAGAGAGGAAGTCCATTTCCTTCCCCACCGTCTTTAGCTTGTCTGAGTGTGAACTATTGTATTGTTCACCTAGAACAGCTCTGTCCAGACTGCCTGTGGTGATGAACACGGTCTATACCCACACCGTCCAATATGGCAACCACTGGGCTCAAGGTGGCTACTGGACACCTGAAATGGCCCAGGCACCAGCAAGCTAAATTTTTAACTTTACTTAATGCAAGTTAACGTAAACGCAGGTGGGCACATGCGGCCAGTGGCTACTGTGCTAGACAGTGTGGGTGAGGACTGCAAGCTCATGAGGGCAGGAAAGCCAGGGGACTTGCTCAGTGGCTTGCACATACAGGGTACACTAACATTATTTAAAGAAGTGAGTGAGTGAGTTAGTAAACAAATGCAATTAAATCACAGGGTGGAACTTTGTAAAGTATACGATTGTCAAAACTAATATGAATGTAAAATGCAATTAAAAAATAAAAAAAAATTTAAAATTTAAAGTAAAGAAAAAGAACTTTTGGGAAAAAAATTACAGTGTGGGGATCAGGGGCCCATCCCAAGCCTTGCCTCTTTGCACTGGAAAAGCTTTAACAACCCATGACAGACAATTACTTCTGAAACGGAACGTGACCTGGGCCATACATTCCCAAGCAGAAAGGCAGACAAACCTCCAATTTTGACGGTAAAATCGTGGGCGACCATGCAGTTTCGAGCTGCGAGGTCCCGGTGCACAAACTTCTTGGCGTTCAGGTATGCCATTCCGTCAGCAATCTCCGCTGCCATCTGAAACATCTCTTGCAGGGTCGGGGGAGGTCGGCCAGGGTTATTCTAAAGTCAAAACAGGAGGCTGTGCTCAGCGACACGGGGTCAGGGCCAGGAGGGAGCGCCCTGTGGGGCACCCGGGCAGCTCACCTCAGCGTCAGGCCGCAGGGAACGCAGGTGGCTCTTCAGGTCTCCGTGAGTCATGAGCTCCATCACCACCAGCGTGGGCTGGCCTTTGGACACCACCCCGAGGAGGCGGACCTGCAGAGCAAGCATGTGGGGGGTCAGGGAGGTCTCGGGTGAGGGTCTATGGGAAGATTGCAACTCGCAGGGGCCTCCCTGTCTGGTCACACACAGCATCCTGCTGCCGGGTAAACCCTAGCCTGTCCGATCAAATGCCAGGGTCAACACCTGGGGAGGGAGAACCAGGAGGGGGAATTCAGAACTCCCAGTGGTGGGTGGCGCATTCCCACAGTCAGACCTCTGCACAGCTGTTCCCTCTGCCTGAGGCTCTGTGCCCTCACATGTCCACATGGCTGTCCCTGTATCTTTTATGTCTTTGCTCAAATACACCTTCCCCACTCCCGAATTCCCAACCCCCGCCCCCGCCCTGCTCTCCTTTGTGCCACAGCGGCGCCTCCTAACAAGGGACCCAGTGGGGTTGGAGCGCCCGCACGGCTGGGCTGGAAGCACCTCAAGGGCAGAAGCTGACTCATCACAGACATGGGAACGGGGCTTGGCACAGAGCGGGAGCTCTGCGAGGGCGCGTGGGGCGGAGACGAAGGGACGCGAGGTTCACGGAGAACCGAGGCAACGGGAAGCAGAAGGCAGGAAGAGTGTGTGCCGACCTGTGGGGGCGGGGCCGCGGGAAGGTGCACCACTGTGTGTTTCAGGGTTAAAGAGGTGCTGAGAGGATGATGAGATGGAAGATTCGAGAAAGCACTCGGGCAAAAAGAGTTTGGTTCCAGGTGAGGTGGGACTGGAGAAGGGCTGGGGCGGGACAGGGTCCACACCCGCTGTCCTCATGCTCTGTGCACAGGGCGGGAGAGCAGCAGAGCGGAGTGGGAGAGGGAACCCACAGGCAAGTGATGATGGAAAGAAAAGAAGGCGCATCACTGGAAGGGTCACTTGAGAGGGCTGCGAGGCCGAGGGAATTGGCGCTTCTGCATGTCTCAGGCCTCCGTTCTTGGAGCTGCTCCTCACTTGCTAACCCGCTGCTAAACTCAGCGCCAGGCCAGGTCATAAACATCCTGGAACAACACGGGCCAGTTTCCACCCCCCATGGCATCTGCAACTAACCAGCCTGGTGACCTCCCCCCTGCCCTTGCGGGGAGAATTACACCAGCAGTTTCTGCCTTTATAAATCCTGCCCTTCTTCCTTCTCTCTGGAGCGCAGTGTAGCTGTCACCTGAGTTTGGGTCTCTTGGGTTACAACTCTTTGCTCAAATCCATGCCTTTTTTCTCCATTACTGCCAGGACCTCTTCTCTAAGGAACAGAGGTGCCTTTGTCTGCTCCCAGGGCACTTCGGGACTCACCACGTGATGGCAGGCGAAGCCTTTCATGACGGAGGCCTCGTTGAGAAACTCGATCCGCTCCCGCATGCTGGCCGACTCGTTGACTGTCTTCACCGCCACTCGAGTCTCCGCCTCGCCCTTGATGATGTCCTTGGCGTTGCCCTCGTACACCATGCCGAAGGAGCCCTGCCCCAGCTCTCGCAGGAGGGTGATCTTCTCCCGCGGCACCTCCCACTCGTCCGGCACATACACAGAACATGGGAACACTGCTCCTCACTTATCTACACCGTGTCTTCGGGGGACCCCGCCACCTCCCACCCGACCCCACAAGTGTTCATTAAGTGACTTCTGTGATCCAGGACCTCTGCCAGGCACACAGCCAAGAATAGGACACAGCCAAGTATGGGTCCCTGCCCTCATGGAGGGCACGGCCGAGACTCGGAGAGAAGCCACCCCAGCCCAGGGTCTTTCCCGGGAAGTGCCGAGCTGGGCCTGCATCCCACCCCATCTGTCTGATTCAGAGACCCACTGTCCACGGATGCCACTTCCCATCTAAGGCTGTTTCTGCAAAGTGCCAAGGGGCTGGGCACCACCAGCCTGTGAAACCCAGACACGGAAGTGAGCCCACCCAGGACCGCCGAGCGTCAGCGGGTCCACAGGCAGGTGCGGCCACGTGGGTGGAACCAGAACTGTCAGCCGAGCACAGCCCTGGGAACAGATCCACCAAACTGTGCACTAACTAATGGTGGGTTTAAGCCACTGTTTGGGGGGCTTTGTTATACAGCAAACGAATGCAGACAAATGCACGAAGGCCGGGTAAGAAAAGCCCAATGGTCCCTGCCTTCCCCTGTGCCATCCCGGTGACGGGCTAACTGCGTCCCTCCCCAAACTCATAGGCTGAACCCCTAACTCTGGGACTCAGAATGTGCCTATATTTGGAAATAAGGTATTTAAAGAGAAAATCAACGTGACGTGAGGTCACAGGGTGGGCCTTAGTCCGACATGACTGGTGTCCTTACAAGAAGGAGATTAGGACGCAGACACTCAGGGAAGGCCATGTGTGGACACGGGGAGAGACAGCCATCGACACACCGAGGAGAGCAGACTCGGGAGAGGATAAGCACCTCCCTTCATGAGAGTCACCTGAGTCTGTACGTCTCATCGGAAAGGATGGAAACAAACCTGGGCACCTAAAACACCGCCCCGTCTCCCACGCCCGTGTCCTGCTGGGCAATGGCGCTCCTGCCTTGAAAGTCACTTTTTTACTTTTGCTGCATGAAGTAGTTTAGAAACTTGTCATGCAACAGGTGCCTTCCGCTGGGAAGGAACGGCCAGGCCTGCCTACAGCGGCCACTCACTGCGTTTGGGACAATCAGGGAAAGTATGGGTGTCAGACCTATGCTCCCTCCACCAGCATCACATCCAGTCTCAGCAGCCAACAGCAGGTGTGTCCCTGGCACTCACACCGCCTCCAACCCACCCTCATGCCCCTGCTTCTTGTCCTCCTCACCCCATCCACAATCTCCCATTTTGGCTCCCAATTCCCACCTCCCAGCTTGGGCACCAGGTTCAGACACTGCGTTCTCGTTCTGACCCTGAGCAAGCTCTGGCACAGTCCCCAAGCTCCACCCCCACAGCTGGGCACCAGGTTCTCGCCTCCCAGCCCAGCCCACAGGCCCAGGCGGCCCCCAGTGCTGTGTCTGCAGCAAGGGCAGGTCTTCACTCCAGTGAACAGGGGCTTGTCTCAGTCCCTTGGGGTGTCAACCCCTGACTTTCACCTGACACTGATGGCAAAGGAAACCGGACAGTAGGACTCTGGCCACCCACAGGGAGCAGGATGGTACTCACCATCGCTGGCGCTGAGGTACTCAGGGTTTGAAGAAGCATACAGTGGTCCCACCGGCCCGTCTGACTGCCTGGACGAGAAAAAAGGGAGGCATCCCAGTTTGAGATTCTCACGCGACTTCATGGGTCACTACAGGCTACAGGCCTCCCCAGCGTAAACAGCACCTTTGTCAGCAGCATCTACCCACTAGTGCGGCTCTGTAGCCATCTCATCCCAGGTCACAAGAAACAACTGTCAATAAGTGCTGGCGGGCTGTTCAGTGGTTAGAGTGCTGGCCTGCACACCGAAGGGCCATGGGTTCGATTCCCGATCAAGGGCATGTACGTGGGCTGCAGGTTTGATGCCCAGCCCTAGTTGGGGCTCACGCAGGAGGCAGCCAATCGATGTGTCTCTCTCACATCCACGTGTCTCTTATATTGATGTTTCTCTCTCTCCCCTTCTCACTGCCTCCTTTGCACTCTCTCTAAAAAATTAATGGGAAACATATCCACAAGTGAGGATTAACTAATTAACCAACTAACTAAACAAACAAATAAAACAGGCTTACAATTAAATAAATCATATTAAAAGCAAAGGTAATAATATTCAAAATTCACCACATCCTCATTATCATACTACATCTTACTATGATCAGTGCTCTTTTTAAAAAATACATATTTTTATTGATTTCAGAGAGGAAGAGAGAAGAAGAGAGAGATAGAAACATCAATGATGAGAGAGAATCATTGACTGGCCACCTCCTGCACACCCCTTACTGGGCATGTGCCCTTGACTGGAATCGAACCTGGGACCCTTCAGTCTGCAGACCTACGCTCTATCCACTGAGCCAAATTGGCTAGGGCTGATCAGGGCTCTTAAGGCCATCTACATCACCTCATTTATTTACATTACTAGAGGCCCGGTGCATGAAATTCATGCAGGGGGGCGGGGGGACTCAGCCCGGCCTGCACCCTCTCCAATCCAGGACCCCTCAGGAGGTGTCTGACTACCGGTTTAGGCCCGATCCCTGTGGGCCTAAACCGGCAGTCAGATATCCCTCTCGCAATCCGGGACCGCTGGCTCCTAATTGCTCACCTGCCTGCCTGCCTGATTGCCCCTAACCGCCTCTGCCTCGGACCCTCCCACCATGGCTTTGTCCGGAAGGAGAACTGGAAGGAGGACTGGACGACCAAAGATGTCCGGTCGACCTGGTCTAATTAGCATATTACCCTTTTATTAATATAGATTCTATATGTATGGCAGAGATACTATACAATAGTGAGCAACTGCACATCCGTTCCCAACTCTGCATTCAGTGACATCATGTCTGTAGCTTGAAATTAAGAAAGTGACAGAAAAAATGTTAATAATGCAGATTAAACTTAAATGTGTCATCTGTAGCCATGATGCCGTAAATGGCACAAAATAGTGAGAAAATATTATTTAAAAATTATTATCTGATTCTGGAAAGTCACTCCTGTTAACATATGTGTCTTATTTCAATTTTATCCTACTCTTTAACATAAACAAAATATCAATCAACATTCATGAACACTTGTTTATCAATTGCAACCATAGGCTGGCTATAGATACAAAGGTTCAGAAAAAACAATCAATGAAAACATTTGGTGAGGGAATTTACGATAAACCCGCATTGTATATTGTATTACGGCCATTATCTGTAAACTGCAAGCTACACATCCTTGAGATCAGCAAAACTTATAACAAACTCAGATACAGCTGTATCTATATCTAATCTATATCTATATCTATCTATATCTATATATCAGCTTAATTTTTCTGGAAAGCCGACTGTTCAGCATCCCCCACTGCACTAACCTCTTCCTCAGGAATAGGTAAATACTTCCAATCACAACACTGAAGAGGAAGACAAAGATGAGGGGGCCGATGATGATTTTTGCAATATTGGAGGGGACGTCTACTGAAATAGAGTAAGAAAACACATGTTTTGTATCAAAACGTGTTCACATCACAAATCACAATCACAAATGTAACAGTGGGCCACACACACTTGTCCCCCATCTCTCTTCTGTCCCTGAGCCTCTCTCTGCTGGTGTCCTAGGCCCCGTTTCCCAGCAGTCCTGAAACACCACTCGGCTCCTTGGGGCTGGGCAGGGGGCTCAGAGGGCCGCGATCAGGAAGCACACCCGGCCGCCCGCTTATCTTCCCCGCCCAGGGCCAGCTTCCTCACCATGCAACCCAGGCACCCCCCAGGCCCACGCTCAGGAGGGCCATGCTCTGGGTTGAATATTCCATGGTCATCATCTTGAAAGTTTTAATTCTTAAGAGTACTGCATTTTCATTTTGCACTGAGCCTCACAAATTAAACAGCCTGTCCTGATTCCAAACAGCAGCTCTGGCGGATGAAAAATCCACCAGGAGGTGTTCTCTGTGTGCTAGAGGGTCCTGCCCCGCCTCACTCGATGGCTGGCCCACGGACCTTGGTGGGTGGCCTTGTTGCCAGGAAGAGCACCAGGCAGGATCAAGTGCATTTTCCCCAAAGAACCTCTTTTAAACTAGCTGAAGAAATGCTATGTGGCCTTTATTTTTTAAATTTGCATATAAGGCCAAGTTGTCAGAACTTGTAAACAGGCCCATTTATTCAGTCTCTTCCAAGCCAAGGAAAAAATGGGTTGGGAGAAGTCAGAGAAGGAATCTGGTCATTTGGGTCCTTCAGGAATAGCAGTTCACTGAACAGGCACTGTTTGAAGTCTCTGTGCAGTGACCGTATTTAATCGTCCCATACGGCAAGGTGGGAGGTGCTCTGACTGCCAGCTAACAGGCTGGCAAACAGGCTCAGGGAGGAGAGGGGCCTTGCCCAAAGCCCCAGAACTGGCCCACAGGGCAGCATGCGTTTGGCCCAGGCCATCGGAGTAAGCTCTGACCAACGTCCCATCCTGCCTTCGGTGGCCAGCTCCATCCTGAGATATCTTGCCCTCCCGCACCTCGCACCTCCGTAGCTGACAGCAAACTCAGTGCCGTGTGCGGCGGCTTCTGGCAGGCTGAGAGTCTCCACAGATGTTTGGGGATTGAATGTAACATGAGAAACAGAAATGGCCTGGTTCTGGGCAGTTGCCGTGCAGTTAAATATCCCTCCTCCCCTCCCTTTTTCCTAAGGAGCAGGAAAGCTGGAGGCTGACGAGGGGCTAGGACTCAGCCTGTCTCAGAGCAGAATCTGAGAGTCTGAAAGGAGCTCTTGCTCTGGGTCGTACAAGAGCCGGTCATCCCCTGAGCGTGAGCACCTACTTACATTTTGCATCCTGGTGCCTTGCTCTCTCCGTTACAGGATGTGAATTTCTTTAAAAAGTATAGTTGACCTTTGAACACGCGTTTGAACTGTGTGGTCGCACTTATACATACTTTTTTTCAATAAATACACACAGTATTATAAATGTATTTCTCTTCCTTATGATTTTCTTAACATTTTCTTTTCTCTAGCTCACTTTATTATAAGAATACAGTATGTAATATATATATGTAGTTCAGTTTTTGGGGAGTTGAAAGTTATACAAGGATTTCCAATGGCACAGGAGGGTCCATACCCCTCACCTCTGTGTTATTCAAGGGTCGCCTGTAATCTAAGTGTAGCATTTAACGGTCCAGATTGGTCCAGATGTTTGGCTATTGTAAGCAACGCGGTACGGAATTTCTGTGAACACGTGTCTGTCTTAGACAGCTGTGTCCTTCCTGTACGTTTCTAGGGCCCAAGCTGTGGGCTCAGAGAGTGAGATCTCTGCTAAGACTTCTCATGCACGCTATTTAAACATGTTAGTACTCACCACCCATAGAACAATTCCATGTGCCTGAGCTCCTGGACAACACCAATTATTGTAATTATAAAATAAAGAAACCAATAACAACTTTGCCAATTTGATAACTTGAAAATTACAACTTGTTGTAATTTGCATTTTTTCTTTTTTAGTGTGATTTTGACAGAATATGGACTTTTTTCTTATGTTTTCTATTTATTTTTAAATGGGATATCTATGCTCTTTGTTTATTTTTATGTTAGGACATCTATCTTTTCCTCACCCTTGAACAACACAAGGGTGAGGGGTGCTGACACCCCCTCCCACAGTTGAAAATCTGCATTCATCTTTTGACTCCCCCAAAACTCAAATACTAATAGCCTCCTTACGAATAACATAAACAGATGAGTAACACGTATTTTGTAAGTTATTGGTATTATATACTGTATTCTCACAATAAAATAAGCTAGAGAAGAGAAAATGTCATAAAAAAACAAAGGATAATACACTTATTTATTTTTAAAAATTTGCATATATGTGGACCCACGCTGTTCAAACCCATGGAGTCAACCATATATTCATTTTATATTAAGGACATTAACTCTGTCAATGGTGCTACAAACATTTTTGCCACTCGGATATTTTCCTTTGCATTTTATTCGCTGGTGTCCCTGGTTCTTAAGAGGCAGATTCCAAATCGTTGGCATCCTAAGGAGGAGAGTGTCGGTTACTGATGCGCCTCTCGGAACACACCAGAGCTTATGCTAAGAGGTGGGATGACTCAGGACGGGGCTGGTCACCAGAAGAGCAAGCCTGTGATGGGAGGGTGAGACCTTCTGCCCGCCTGACCTCGAGAGAGGAGGGAGGCTCGAGATTCGGTGCTTCGATCAATCACACCTAGATAATGAAACCCCAAGGAAAACTCCGACGGCGAAGCTCAGAGGATGAATACGTGGACGTCGGGAGGGCAACATGACGTTTCCTACTCAATGAAGTGGACACGGCAGCCCTGTGCCCAGGACCCTGCCGGCCCTGGTCCTGGCTGTCTCTTTGTTTGGGTGTTCCTGACTTATCCTTCACTGTGTTTGTACTTACAGCACTTTCCTGAGTTCTGTGAGCCACTCTAGCAAAGGATCTAATAGGAAAGGGTCGGGAACCCCAAACTTGTGGCCAGTTCGTCAGAAGGGCAGGTGGCCTGGAGAATCCCCAAACTTGCATCTGCCATCTAGGTGAGAGCAGTCTTGTTGAAAACTGTGCTCTTAACCTTGTGGGTTCTGTGCTAACTCCAGTGGCAGCGTCAGAATCACAGTGCAAGACACCCAGTTGGTGTCAAAAATCTCACCCTAGTCCTGACCCTGACCACAACCATCCCAGCAAGAATCACCCCACTTTCCACACTCCCAGCACGCCAGGTACGCGAAATTCCAGCCAGCCAGGCAGAGGCCACACCCCACCCCTGCCCACCCAGGTCCCGCTCCCCCGGGTCTAGCACCTCCCGACCATTCCCAGAAATGTGCTGCTGTTCCCAGCAGCAAGCACAGCCCCAACTATTCTAAGTCACCATGCAGACTCACAGTAGTTCGTCACATAGAAATAGGTGGGTTCTGTCCAGGAACCATTGCCCGCCAGGGAGGTGGCCCGCACTCTCACGCTGTAATTCCCGGGCGACAGCCCGCGCAGCCGGCAGCCCCGCTCCAGGGCGAAGTGCCTGCGGGACACACACAGGTGCAGCTCCTGGAAGGCAGGAGGAGACACAATGTCGGGGCTGAGCTCCGTGCGCGCGGGAGCGCCCAGCCTGGGTGGGAATGCCATGGACAAGATCTGCTCAGGAATGACACACAAGGAGTTAAGGCCCCATCAGTGCAACATGCAAGGAACTTCGAGACTTCTGGAATTTTAGAACCTTAGCTCTACTGAAACACAGGTTATTGTGGTTGATAACAGCCACTCTTCCTAAACCACAGCCAAACATTTGACCTAGATTATTTCATTTAATTCTTACAACAACCCCATGGCTTAGCTCTCCTTAGAGACGAGGAAAGTGAGGCTTAGGGGAAAGTCGGAACTTTTGCTGTAAAGGGCCAGAGAGTAAATATTTTCAGCTTCAACGGGGAAGATGGTCACTGCCACCAACTCAACCCTGCCGTCACAAGCAGCCAGAGACAAATCCCAACCCTGCAGCATCTGTAATCAAACACAGTGGAGGCACCACACAATACTATTGTGTCCATTTTATTGCAACCATTTAAGATGTGGAAGCATTTCCTAGCCCACAAGTTGTACAAAACCAGGCATATAAAAATAGTTTGCCCACCGTGACTGAGGATGTGAAATGATTAGTCAAAGATCTTATAGCTGGTGAGTGGCAGGGCTGGCCTTTCAACCCTAAACTTTTTGGCTCCAAAACTTCTTGCTCCCACTCTGGGATAGTTTTTATTTTGTTTGTTTGTTTTGTTTTTTGAGAAAATGCAGAATATAAAACCTTTATTGCTTAACTGAAATGTTAATTCTTGGTTACAACTATTCATATAACTGCTCCATGTAGGAATCACAGTAGTCAACATTAAGTACAAATTTATTACCACACTAGAGGCGCAGGGCACAAAATTCGTGCACTGGAGGGGGGGGGGAGGAGGGGGGGGAGTTCCCCTCAGCCCAGCGTGCACCCTCTCGCAGTCCAGGACCCCTCATTCCCTACCGCCCGCCTGCTCGCTGCTCCTTAGCGCTGCCGCAGAGGCAGGAGAGGCTTCTGCCACCGCTGCTGCACTCGCCAGTCGTGAGCCCGGCTTCTGGCTGAGTGGTGCTCCTGCGTTTAGCGTCTGCCCCTTGGTGGTCAGTGCATGTCATAGTGACTGGTCGTCCCACCGATCGTTCCTCCATTCGGTCGATTTGCATATTAGTCTTTTATTATATAGGATATTTCTTAAGATAAGATCATTCATGGTACACTGCCCCTTAATCCCTAAATATGCAGTTAAAGTGTTTTCAGAAGTGACTATGAAACTGATAAGAAAGCTAAAATAATTTCTGAAGTCAAATAGCTATGAATCTGGGCCAGAGAGCTCCTTAATTTCTCATCTGCTATAAACAGCTTCACAAATCATTCAGAAAATCAGCCTAGATATAAACATAATAAACCACATTTCCTGTCCATTCTTGAAGTTGATCTTTCTTAAGAAATGGTCGAACAGCACCTGTCTTTGAAGATGGCAGTGAGGCCTGACCCTGATACTCAAGCTCTGGCTCTGGATCAGCTTTCTGCGTTGGATTGGTCAGGAGTCACTTCCTTCCGCATCTTCATCAGGGAACTTAAGTGAGTGTGTGTTAATATTATCTTCTCTTTTCGCATTCCATTTTGTCACTGGAAAGGCAGAAGTGACCTTTCAAAGCAGCCAGGGCAGCATGAGTAGAAAACAGATGGAAACCACTGGAAATCCCCCAGGAACTACAGAATAAAAGGTTTAAGTGCTGCCCTTGAGTAAACCTTCAACGCCAACAAGGAAGGAAGCTTCCAAAACAACATTATTGGTAACCCTGGAGAAGACGACGCCCGAGGGACCGGGCGAGGGGCACCGAGCTGGCGAGCATAGAGCACAGCGTGGCACCACGTGCACTGGGCACCACGCACACGCGGCCGGATGGCGGCTCCTCTGTCCCCAGCCCCTCGGAGCCCAGCGGCGAGGACCCCTTCACCACCTCCGTGTCCCACTCCATGGAAGTCGTAGCGGAGGATCCGTCAATTGTCTTCGTGCCATGCCCGCTGTGGGATGTTTTCACGGGACCTCCAGACGTCCCAGAGGGCAGGAAAGAAGGAACCCCTGTCCCCTAAATCACATTTCAAGCTCCCCACTGTGCCTCCTGGCCTCTGCCTCACCAGAACCAAACGGAAACATGGCTTGATGTCTTAACAAGTTTAAATTCTCCTCCCTTCCTGACCTTTCTTCTACTTCATTTAGAAAGGCGGGGATCTACCTAAATGTCTGATAAAGAGAGAAGGTAAGCATATACACCCCAGGGGTAAACAGCCAACTAGAGACTAACCCAGAGCTTATTAGGAAAGGCAGGAGGCTCACAGGGCCAAGTTTTGAAAACTTTCCAAACAACTCCGAGCTCACAGCGCGTGCAGAGAACTGGCCAGGAAAAGTTAGGAGAGCAAGAACTGAGAGCCCCCGTGCCCATCGTGTGACAACAGCAACCGGCAAACAAACCGGCGTAGGCGAGGCTGGGAGCTCTAGTCCAAAGGTTCTTACAAGGATGAGTCACCAAGTAGAAAGCGACAAACAAGTAAACACAGAAGCCAAAGGCAGCAACTATCCAGGACAAGGGGACATGCAACCTCCAACCTCAGTCATTTGCCCAGATGCTTCAGGGGTGGGGACTGAGAAGGGAGCATGATGGAAGGAACTAGAACTTGATAGTCTCCCCACAGACACCATAAAAAAAAAAAAAAAGAAGCCGGTGAGAGTTTTGTAAGGCTGGCAAAGCCATAGTGGTGCAAAACATTTTTAACTTTTATCAAAGCGATGCTAGACAAAAACTAAGATAGACTGTTGGAGGCCATGGACCAGTCGTGGCTATGAATAGGCTTTTTAAGAAGTTCCAGTAACCTCTCACTCTCTCCTAACCCCCCCAGCCCGCACCCCCCGCCGTGCCCCATCCCTCTGTTCCCCTACATGTTGAAAAGGGCTGGTCTGTCTGGGATCGGGGCCAGAGCAAAGGAGGATGGGGATTCATGATGGGGATCCCACTGCTGACCCATGGGCTTCAGGAACAGCAGAGGCAGGCCAGCCCACGGCAGCTGGAGGACACAGGAGTGGGTCCAATGCCAACAGGGCAACCAGGGACTGAGGGGTTCCTAGGACGTAGGACTTCGTCTCAAGCCTAAAAAATTCCAGGCAGGTGGGGTAGAGTTGGTCATAGCAGCAGGAATAAAATCAGGACGGTCTGCAGTGTAAACACACGTCACTCACTGCATAGAATCCATATTCTCCTCCTGCTTCCAACAACACCCCAAACTTCCTCTGGTAGCTGTACCTCCCCTTGAGTGTCTCCTGCCTCCCACCCTCAACCCCACCCGGGCTCCAGGGCCCGAAGAGTCCCATTGGTTAGGGAAGGGCACAGAACTAGACACAAATGAGCCATCACCGAAATGCAAATCAAGACCACAGTGAGGCAGCGCCTCACACTGACTGGCACGGCTCTAATAAGACAGACCAGGACAGGCTGGCAAGGACGCACAGAAATCACAGCCCGCACACGCTGCTGGTGGGCACAGAAAAGGGTGCAGCTGCTTTGGGAGAGCCTGGCATTTCCTTCAACGTTAAATGTCGAGTTACCATGTGACCCAGGAATTCCACTCCAAGGCATGCACCCAAGAGAACTGAAACATATGGCCACACAAAAACGTGTACATGCGTGTTCATAGCAGCATGATTCCTAAGAGCCGAAAGGTGGAAATAACCCAAATGTCCATCAACAGATGAATGGATAAACAAAATGTGGCCTCTTTATACAATGGAATAGTGTCTAGTCATAACAAGGAATGAATTACTGATATAAGCTACAATGTAGATGAACTTTGAAGACATTATGCTAATGAAAAAGCCAGAGACAAAAGGCTACATATTATATGATCCACATATGACATGTCCAGGTCAGTCAGATTCACAGAGGCAGAGAGTGGACAAGTGGTTGCCAGGAACTGGAGAGAGAGGAGGCGGAGAAGATTGGGGGTGGTGGCTGGGGGAGGTTATGAACATATCCTGAAATCGGCTGTGGTCAGTGTTGTACGAGTCTGTAAATGTGCTGAAAACTATTACATTGCACATGTTAATGGGTGTGTTTCATGGTAGGTGAACGTATCTTAACAGGCTGTTATTAAAAACCCCCATGGCCTGGCCCAGCCGGGGGCACAGTTGGTTGGAGCACTGTTCTGTCCACCAATTCCCTGTATGTGCACTGAGGCTGCAGGTTCCATTCCAAGTTGGGGAGCATACAGGAGGTAACCTCTCTCTCTTTCTCTCACTCCCTCACCTCCTTTCTCTCTCTCTAAAAAATAAAATAAAATAAAAATAAATATCAATAAACAGCTCCTCAGGTGAGGATTAAAAAATAATCCTCATCCCCATCAGCACACAGCACTCCCCTGGTCACGTGATTGGTCCCTGGGTGTCACGTGGCTCAGCCTGGATGGGCATGCTGGGACACCAATGATCTCGCTTCTGGTAGGCTTGGCGCTGAGCGGATATGAGACTTGATACCACAGAACCAAAGAAGGACAGCTAAGAGCTGCGGAGCTCACTGCAAGGACACTTACAATGCAGCTGGTACAAAGGAATTCTGGATCCAGCCATGTCTGAACTCCTTAAACTGTTCGGTTAGGGAACGAATTAGCTTCCCTTCTGCCATAAGCTGGTTTGATGGTGGCGGGTGGGGGTGGGAGGGGCTGGAGTGGGGGAGTTCTTAACGCTGGTGGAAGACGAGGATCTAACACCCAGAGCCTGTAATCTCAGCCTCTACATTATACTGAACAAAGGTCTTCCCAAACACCCTTACAAAGGCTGCGCATCCACCCACTTTACGGACATGCCCTGGTTTATGTGTCATTTCCAACAGGCACCCACCTCGTGCCTTGCACTTTTTGATGGTGACGAAAACATCATGAATAAAGTTTTACACTCGCCTCCAATTCCCAATTATTTCCTTAGGACACATGGGATTAACATACACAGAATAAGATAGTAACGCATCTTACAGTAATGACCCTCCATGAGTCACGCCTCCCTCTATGCAACCCTGAGAGGCCCCTCCTCTGCTGAGGCTGGGCTGGCCACTGTGCTCGCAGACATACATTCTTCTTTGTTTCTTTTTACAACTCACTGCAGCCACAAGAACAGGCCTCGGGCCAGATTTGGACCACAGGCCATCGCTTGCTGACTGCAGTTTTAAATCACGGTCAGAGCTGAGTATTTGGGGCCACATAGGGAGGCCCAGCTCACCTTTCTGACTCGGGAAGCCATGCTGTGCCCACCTGGTTACAGGATCGCCAACGTTCCAAGACACTGGGCAGTTTTGTTATAACCTCTGTAAGGTGCTGGCAAACGAGGCCCACAGGCTAAATCTGACCCACTGCTTGTTTTTCTAAATAAAGTTTTATTGGCACACACTACGCCCACTCATTTACATATCATGTATATGGTGGCTTTCAAGCTACAATGGCAGAGTTGAATATTTGCAACAGAGACTGTCCGGCCACAAAGCCAGACACATTGACTACCTGGCCCTTTACAGAAAAAAGCTGCCCACCCCTGGATTAGAACACCAGGTAGGCTTGGGTTTGAATCCTGACTGTGTTCTTACTAGGATGACCTTGGACACAACTGAAATTCTGGAAGCCTCCGTATGAAGCTCATTTTGTTATTCTGAGGATTTATTGCCTTTCATCGAACCCAAGAGGCATTTCATCTTCACATCTGACATTTCTGAAACCGGGACGCACCTTGGAGACCACAGTTGGGGGTGGCAGTGTCTTTCTGCTTCTTAGCGGCTCCTAAAAATAACGGGGCCTCTGTGGCATCTTAGATGCAATAAATGAGATGCAGGCAAAGAGCACAGCATGCGCAGGGCACACAGTGAGCCCTCGGGTAGCTTGGCTGCTTTTCAGTTCTTAGATCCCATGTCTTGTGCATCTTGGCGCTCACCCACCACCCTGCAGAGCGTCTGGTAGTAAAGACAGGCACCCAGCAAACAGTCACTTCTTAAAGTTTTCAGTTATCTGTTCCCAGAATCAGGTAACTCTCGCTAAAGTGAGACGAGTCTCCTGTCATGTCAGGAGGGACACAAATGCAGGCAGCCATCGTTCAACTTGTAGGCAGAGCTAAAAGGCAACATGAGAAGCTGCTGAACGCAGTCTGTGGACAGGCATCTCTGACTGTCTCCCTGGAAAGGTATGTAGCAAAGCATCTAATGAGAGAAGCATTTGGGCCGGAATTTAAGAACAGGAAGGAGGCACTGACAGCCTTGCAGGTTCATGCCCAGGGCCCTGGTCTTACCTCATCTCCGTATCGCCGATAGCTCACTTCATACAGCACAATCAGACCGTTCGGGTGCTTTGGCTCCTGCCACATCAAATGAACGATGTTGTTCTCGAAGATTTCATGGGTCACGGGGCCAACAATGTCATCTGCCTTGGCTGTAAGGGGTAGTGGTTAGAGGCAGGGACCTGATCCCTGGATTGAATCCCACCTCCACCACTTACCAGCTATTGATTTTGAGCTGGTCACATAACTTCCTAGGTTCCATTTCCCTCGCTGCAGAATGAACATGTAAAACTCACCTCAAAGAGCTGTCCACATATCTATGCCTGTCTGTCTGTCATTGGTTCTGTTACTCTGGAGAACCCAGACTAATTCTAGAAGCCTCAATACCATATATATTTCTTAATTTTTTTTCTTATGGTTTGTGTGTATTTTCTAATGATGATATAATGGCTCTGCATGACTAGTGTAACTGAAAATAAGAAAGGCAACGCAGATGGACCTTGCAGGCAGTAGGCCAAGAAATAGGTCAGACGGAAAGACAAGTACTGTATGACTGAAAAGGCAGAGCTCCTAGAAACAGAGTAGATTGGTGGCTACCGGGGGCTGGGCGAGGCGAAGTGGGGAGATGTTGGTCAAAGGGTACAAACGTCCAGTTGTAAGATGAATAATTCCTAGGAGCTCATGTACAGCACGGTGACTGTAGTTAAACATACTGTACTGTGCGCTTGAAAGCTGCTAAGAGAGAACTTCAATGTTCCCCACCAAGAAGAGCTGAGGATAATGTGACGTGATGGAGGTGTTAGCTGACGGTAGGGGGTAGGTGCAGTGTAATCACAGTGCATATAGGACGGGGTCAAATCACCACCTTGTAACTGTGTTACAGGAACTTACACGATGTTATATGCCAATCGTTTCTCAATACAGCTGGGAAAAGCTAAAAATAAATAAAAAGTTCTAAGGGCAGATCAGTTAGGAGGTGGGGCCCCTGCTCGGTCAGCGTGTGTATCCTGGCCCCAGGGTGTGCCTGCCCACCTTCGGGCATGGTCCTGGCGCTGATGTAGGCAGCCACGCTGCACCTCTCCTCGGGGAAGTCCTGGTTGCAAGCCTGCAGCTCGATGCGGTAGCCAGTGAAGTGGCGCAGGCCCGAGATGACCAGCGACTCCTTGTTCACCACTTTCTCGAAGGGCCGCGGCTCCTCCGAGCTTGTGGGCACGATGGTTGAGGTGTTGGGGAAACCCGGAGCTGTGGGCACAGCCATCGTCACGTTCCCCTCGTCACCAAGGGCCCTGCGTTTTCTCGACGACGACCTGTCGCGACATCAGGACACAAAGGGTCATGCAATCACCATCTGTAAACAAATGCTGCTGGCGAGTAAGGGGCTTAGAACAAAGGCCCGGAGCAGGGGATGTGAGGGAGCAGGTGAATGGCCGGGAATTACAACAGAGCCGCTTGCAAGATGCCCTTCGAAGCCTCAGAAGGAGGGGGCAGGCCCATGAGAGGGTGCAGGGGCCGGGGCCATCGCTGTAGACGTACCACAATGTTGCCCTCAACCTGCTCGATTTCAGGTTTTCATTTTGCAGAGTAACAGACCACCCAGGGTGAGTGTTCAAAATACGATGCCAAAAGCCTGTAAGGATCAAGCGGACTGAAGGGTCCCAGGTTTGATTCTGGTCAAGGGCACATGCCCGGGTTGTGGGCTTGATCCCCAGTAGGGAGCGTGCAGAGGCAGCCAATCAGTGATTCTCTCTCCTCATCGATGTTTCAATCTCTCCCTCCCTCTCTGAAATCAATAAAAGTATATTTAAAAAAAAACAAAAACAAACAAAAAGGACATACTAACTAGAACAGAATTTACGTTTTTTCTTTTTCAATGTGAAACGAGGTTTTTCCTCATTACAACGGTAGCACATGCTCGTTGCAGAAAAGTTGGAAAACTAAAATATTCCAATTTATGCATAAGCCATAATTTACTTAACCATCCTCCTATATTTTTAAGATGAGTGTTTTTCCAATTCTTTTTTGGTATTACAAATATTGCTTTGACCATTGTCTCACTGTCTGATTGGATCCTAAAAGTAGATTCCTCGAGGAGGAATCACTAGGTTATGCTTCATACGTTGGGCTAAATTCTATCTGGACCTTAGACTGACCGTGGTCTCACCGCGGCCCGAGGCCCGATGTCCGCGTGGTTACTGGCTGCATCAGGTAACACTGAGTGAGGTCGGCGGGGCTGAGGTATTTCTTTGGAGCATCACTCTACTGCTTTATTTGTACCTCTTCGTACTGCTGAGTGAGACCTTTTCTTTCCTTTATTGCTTCTTTTGTGTTTCTCTAGGGAACTGTCCACCTTACCCTATTTTTCCACATCCTCGCTCCTGTGTTGTTCATTCACTTAAGATATTAATCTTTACACATTGTGTTGCATGACTTCTTCTTGTTTGCCAGCAAAATTTTTTTAAATAACCCAAAATAGTCTTTCCCATTTAACTGTAAAATTTTGTATCTCAGCCAGTTTTTAAATTTTTTCTTTACAGTAACTGTACACGGGGTTACTTAGGTTTTATGGCAATTATGAAAGAGATCTTTCTCCTTGTTTTGTATACTAATTATTGCTAGTATAGCCACAGGCTTTAGTTTCTTTATATTGTCCCTACCTTCCCATCCTCTCGTGCTAAGAGTTTCATAGTTGATTTCCTTGGGTTTTCAAGGAACACACCAGTAAACAGGTCAGCATACTTTTATCGCAAGTGCTAGAGAGTGAATATTTTGGGCTTTGTGGGACATATGGCTTTTATCGCAACTACTCAACTTTCCATGGCCTTCAAGCCACTGTGGCTTGAAAGCAGCCATGGACACAATGGAAACGAATTGTTGTGGCTACATTCCTAATAAAACTTCTTCAACACACAGGTAGCTGGGTCCTGGGCCAGCATTTGTCCAGCCTTACACTAGAATATCTGCAAATATCCATTCTTTTAAATTCTAATTTCTGTTTTGTGTCTATCTGCACTAGCTAGATACTCAGAGAAATGTTAATTAGTAATCATGACATTGGACGCCTCCTAATTCTAACAGGAACAGTTTTAAGGATGATGTTAGCTTGGTTATTGGTTACAGCTAGGTAATATTTAACTTGTTGCCTCCCCTGCCTAAATTAAAATATTTTTAACATTATCTAATGAATTATATGATATTCCTTACTGGGCCTCTTGGAACTAGATTACATTGTTCATATCTCTGGATCTTAAATCATCCTTGCACTTCTGAGACAAACAATATTGCCAACAGTGTTTTATTTAGGACATTTGGACCTAAAGTCCCATATTAGCTGGTCCTGGGGTTTTCTTTCAATGTAGCATCTTTGTCAGGTTCTGCTAAGAGGTATTATGTTAGTTTCAGAAAGTAAGTGGGGTAGGTTTCCATAGATTTCTATGCTTGGGAAAAGCTTCCATATTATAGGAAGTTGTTGCTCTTTCAAAGTCTCAAAGATCTTCTCTGTAACACTCTCTGGGCCCAAGGCCTGTTTTTTGTTGTGTTTGTTTTTTTTTTTAAAAAACTTAATTGACACCTTTTCTTAGTCTTTTTCAGAGTTATTAGAATATTTAATTTTTCTACTTCTTGAATCAATTCAGATGAATTAAAATTTCCCACCTCACTGAAAGCTTCAAATTTCATAACACAGGATTGTCAATGGAATGCAACATATTAAAATCTTCCTTAGGTCCTAGTTTTATGGCACCTTCTTTACTTCTAATTATTTTTGTGTTTTTCCCTATGATTTTATTTACAAGTTTAGCCATATTGATTTCCCCTCCCTCCCTAATACATTTATATTTTTGCATTTTTATTTTGTACTTAATCTCTGAAACAATGTATGTCTGCTGACTGGCATCAAAGCCCAGCTTTGCAATATCCTACAAGCTAAGGTATGTGTTTCACATTTCCGTATTTTTCAAATAGACTTTAGTGAAAGTTCTATTTCTGCTTTGACCCAATAGTTATCTAAGTAACTAACCTTTTTTTTTTTTTTTTTTTTTTTTTGAGAGAGAGAGAGAGAGAGAGAGAGAAAAGAACGGAGAGGGAGAGAGAGAAACATTGATGTGAGAGAGTAACACTGATCCAGTACAGGCCCGACCGAGGGATCAGATCCGTAACCGGTTCTGTGCCCTGACCAGGAATTGAGTCTGTGACCTTTCTGTGCATGGGACAATGCTCCAACCAACTGAGCCAAACCAACCAGAGCTAAATAGTTGGTTTTTAATTACCAGGAAGTAGACTTTTCTGCTCAAGCTTTTAGATTTTGTTACTGCACTGTGGTCACAAGATGTGTGGTCAGGAAACAAACCCTACTTTAGGTTTACTCACTGTCATTTTCATTGTGGTCTTTTTGTCTGAAAAGACCAATGGTTTCCTCAGATAGAAACCAAGGATACATTCATCTTAGCAAGATTCAAACCTTCCTGTATAGCTATAAGTGGGCCTTGAAAATAGTGCCAAGACGCTGAGGCCTCATGAATAATTGAGGAATTGATATCTCAACAACTGAGAACATAAGATGATCTCCTCAAAGAGGCAAAATATGTATATGCCCAAAGGATTATATCCAAAAAGACCACAAATTGGTCTTGAAAGACCTCCATGATCAAACATCAATGATCCTTCCACTTCCTACATACACAGCATTTCATTATCCCACAGGCTCACACTAGACCTGGTTCTCAACCAGGGTGATTCTGCCCAGTCCCAGAACCAGGGGACACTGGGCCCATCTGAAGGCATTTTTGGTTATCACTATTTGGGGGACGGGTTGCGCTACTGGCATTAGTGAATGGAGACCAGGGCAGTCCCTACAAATGAGAACAATCTGGTCCCAAGTGCCAGCAGAGCTGCGATCCAGAAACCCTGGTCTGGCCCAAAGCCTCAAAATTCTAGACCTTTCTTTTCTATAAGATTATATTCCAAATTGCCACTAGAGGGAAGATTGGGGCCACACAGATGCCTGAACATAAATAAACAAACAAACAAACAAACACTCTGCTTAAAGAATAAAATCACCAGGGTGAGTGAACAAAGTGGGTGAAGTGGGTCAAAAGGTACAAACTTCCAGTTATAAAATAAATACTGCCTGGGGTGTAAAGGCACAAAACGGTGACCACAGTTAATAATGCCGTATTGCATATTTGGAAGCTGAGAGAGTAGATCTTAAAAGTTCTGATCATAATAACTTTTGTGACTGAACTTTTTGTGACTAAAGAAATGTGTGACTAAGTGAGATGTTCAATAGACTTACTGTGATTACCATTTGGTAATATACGTAAATAGCAAATCATCATGCTGTACACCTGAACTAATACAATGTTGAATGTCAGTTATATCTCAATAAAATTAAATTAAAAACCCCACGGCATGGCCCACCCTGCCTTTTCCAGTCTTGCCTCCTATTCCTCACAAGAGCCCTTACTTCGTCCCACCAGCTCGCCTTCCCCTCGTGCTCTGTCTGCCCATCCTCACCTCCTGGACAACACTGTGTCTAAAAGAACAAAGGAAGTTCATTCAAAGGGAAGCATGCCTTACTGTCTGCAGTGGAATCCAGTGACATGGCACACCTGGCTCTCACCTATTGTCTCACACTTGTCACCCCAATAAAAATGTTCTGTTTCCAGCTCTATCTGGTTTGCTCAGTGGATAGAGCATCAGCCCGTGGGCTGAAGGGTCCCAGGTTTGATTCCCATTAACCGAGCACATACCCCGGTTGCAGGCTGGATCCCCAGCCTTGGTTGGGGCTCACATGGGAGGCAACCAATTGATGTGTCTCTCTCACATCGATGTTTCTCTCTGCGTCTCTCCCCCTCCCTTCTACTCTCTAAAAATCAGTGGGAAAATATCTTTGGGTGAGGATTAAAGAAATAATAAAAGAATGTTCTGTTTCCAGGTCAGTCCTCCCCACTACCAGCCGCACATGGACACCAGGCTCCACTCTACATACACAGAGGATACACATTCGGTGAGTGGATGCGGGGGGAACAAGTGGCATCTAGGAGGTGCCCAGAAAGAAGCCCCTTGATCCTAGGTTTTAGTAAGTGTGTTAGTAAAGATTTTCCCCCACATTCTTGCCCAGATCCCACTTCAGGGTGAAGGCGTTTGAGGTGTGAACCGGTGAAGTGCCCAGTCTTGGCAGAGAGGCCCTTCGCATGCACCAAGCCACAGAAGCCCTGGGCCGTGGAGGCGGCACAGCATGCTCTCTGCTCTGCCTCCTCCATGGGCCCTGCGCTGAGCGGCCGCCAGGGCCACCTGGACGTCCCACGGGTGAGTCGTACCTACTGTCCTCAGCACCAGGGCCTGAAGAGATTCTTCTGTGAAAACAAAACCAACCACTTTGAGTACAGACAGAACTTCTTCAGACAGACCTCCTGCTTCTAACACCCTGGAAGCCACATTCTGCCCGAGCAGCCCCAAGGTGCGGCCCCTGGGCCACTTCCCCGTCAGCTGCACCACATCTTCCCCCACCACTTAGCACAAGGGAGAAAAAAATCGGAGAAAACCCCCGGGCCCTGGCCTTCTGAGGTTCCCCTTGGATGCCATTTCACCGAGTCCGGCAGCGTTTCGTGCTTAGTGGGCAACACAGTCGCTGCCTCAATGCTTCTGTGCCATTTAGTGCTCTTTTGGCCTCAGGGTCATGGGAGGAAAATGCAAGACAACAAAAAGGATGAAGAGTTTCGTGCTGATGGGTCTGAGGAAACATCTAGCCTACTGGATGAGGAGTGATGGTGGGGGTTCAAGAAGACACGTTTTAGAAGCTTGTTTTATCCCAATGTAAGCCTTTTGGGGTTCGATCCACTTTGGAAATGGCCAATGGTATCAGACGTTCTGGGCAGCTGGCTGCTGAAGTCTTTAGGGTGAAGAGGCGAGGTCAAGGGTAAAAAGGCAGGAGGTGCCTCGTACATCTGCTGGGGGAACTTGGGGCAAGTCCTCGTCGGCTCAGAAACACAGGCTTTGGACCCATGTCCGGGAGGGGCACCTGCTTCAGGGGGTGACTGTGAAGACTAATGAACTAATAGGATGCAGACGGCGCTACAGGCCGCACGGGGGAGAGGCAGGGAGGCTGCTCCCCATGCTACAGCGCACAGGACGGCCCCACCACAAAGAATGACCTGGTTCCAAATGCCGAGAGTGCCAAGATGGAGACTCCCTGTGTGCCTCAGGCGTCTCATGACCCTCACCGGTGGGAGCTTGCTGTCTCCATTCTAGAGATGAGTAAACTGAGGCACTGACGGAGGTCTGCTTGTAGAGAAGTGAAGATGAAGAAAAGCCTAGTCATTTTTACTGCAAGCCCTCTCGGTAGATCAAATGTACACCAGCAAGTCCCTCGGCGTACTAACGGAAAACAGCACGTTTAAATAGAAGTCTCCGGGTCTGAAGATGCTGTGCAAAGTCCCAGAAGGATAAGAAGCTGACAGAGGATTTTAAAAGAGAATGCTCTGAGCTTGAGACTTGGTGATAAACCAGGCCTGGCTGGCAGGCATTTCTCAGGATTGGCATCTATAACCTTACAAAGTTTGTCTCAGAACTCGATGGGCAGGGGAGGCTGGATAAAGAGCTCTGGAGATGTCGGGAGGCAGAGGGTGGGCTTTTTAAACTTCCCCCCGCTTTGATGAATACTTGCTCCTCTTAGCAAGTTCCTGTTGAAATCACAAGCTCTCTCCCTGCATCCGGGGAACAGGCCCAGCGCGGACTGCGCACTCTCGGGGTCCCCCCTTCATCTTATCCCCTAGGCCACGACCCCCAACCCCGAGCCAGTGAAGCCCCTGACCTGGGGACGAAGACCACATTGTGCAGGTAATTTTCAAACGTCTTCCTGAACGAGGACTCCTCCAGTTCCTTCTGAATCTGAGAGTCAGTCTTCGGGCAGGAGCAGCACTCGCCGGCAGCCTCGTCGTACTCGCTCTGGTTGTGCTTCTGGGAGCCCTCCAACTCAGATGGTGGGGACCAGGTCCGGGAGGGCAGCTTCAGCCCTACAAAAGGCAGAGCAGGCGGACTCAAATCTCCACACACACACACACACACACACACACACACACACACACAGCAAAGAGGACCTGCTCTGAGCGGCTGGGCACACAGAGCTCAGGGCTGGGGTTTCCATTCAAGTCCTACCGTGAAGAGTAAGACCTTTCTCGGGGGCTCCGCCGGTGCCAGCTGAGAAGACGCATGTCAGCTGTTCCAGACACTGTCTGATGCCACATCCCCATGGGACTCGAACGGTACGATAACCAGCTCGTCCCTGCCCCCAGAAACTGCTAGTGCACAGAGCCTTCAGAATGCACAATAAACTGATAATAACCGTGCCATGGCTCAGATGGCAGGGTCAAAAGAGAGGTGTCTGGGGGTGGTCTCGGAGACAGTGACTGCTGAGCAGTCCTGAATGAGGTCCAGGAATGAGCCATCCACATATCTTGGTGTAAAGCAGTTCTGCCTGAGCCCAAAGCAGGAGTTTCCTTGGCATGCCAAAAGACACCAAGGACACCATGTAGCGAGAAATGATGTACGAGGGAATGGTGGGAGGCAGGATTAGAAAAGAACAGGGGAGCCAAGTCACCACTGAATGAATGAATGAATGAATGAATGAATGAATGAATCAATCAATCAACTGCTTAAGTAGACAGACCAGAGGGCAGAGCAGAATTCTACCAGGAATTCTGAGGGGTCCGGCTTAGAGGCCCGATGATTACACTAAGCCATCAAGCTGTACAGCACAAATAAAAGGATCCGCAGCTCATTCAGGAACCCAGGAGTGGGTTGGAGCAGTGGCTCTCACCCAGGGGTGATGCTGCACAACTGGACACTGGGCAAGGTCAGGAGCCATTTCTGGTTGTCAGGGCTGGGGGGGGGGGGGAGGGACTCCTGGCATCTAGAGGGCAGGGGGAAGGGGCATCCTAGAAAGCACAGGACAGCCTCACCCTAGAGAATTAACCGGCCCCAAAAGTCAACATGGCTGAGGTAGAGAAACCCTGGACTACAGACATGAGGGGAGATTACGCCCTCACAAGATGGCTGCCTATGACCAGGCCGGCAGGGGGCTTAGTGAGGGACGACCAAACGACTGAACAGCAGGCTGCATGGGGTGACCAGGCTGGCGGGGGGACCGTGAGGGGCAACCAGGCCTGCGGGGGCGGGGGAGGGTTGGGGGCGACTAGGCCAGCAGGGGGGACAGTTAGCGGAGACCAGGCCGGCAGGAGGGGGCAGTTAGAGGTGACCAGGCCAGCAGAGGGGTGTGGTTGGGGGCAACCAGGCTGGCAGGGGGGGCAGTTGGGGGCGATTAGGCTGACGGGGGGCAGTGAGGGGCAACTAGGCCGGCGGGGGGGGGGGTGAGGGGGTCAGTTGGGGGCTACCAGGCCAGCAGCGGGGGACAGTTAGGGGTGACCAGACAGGCAGGCAGGTGAGCGATTAGGAGCCAGTGGTCCAGAATTATGAGAGGGATGTCCAACTGCCGGTTTAGGCCCGATATTGTCGGACATCCCCTGAGGGCCACTGGATTGGAGAGGGTGGTGCAGGTTGGGCTGAGGGGACCCTCCACCCCGTGCCCCCTGCATGAATTTCATGCCCCGGGCCTCTAGTTTTAAAATAAGCTTAGAAAAGGGAATGAAAAAAACAAAACAACTTCTCATTGGAGCAGTGTTAATAATACAAAGCTGTTTTCTGTCTTGACCCCTGAGTCCACCCGCACAGCCACACTCTGGTACAACCTTGAGAATGCACACTATTCCTTACGGGCAAAATTCAGGACAGTCCCTTTGAGTCCCCTTTCCTGCCACCAGCCTTCCATGCTGCTAGTGTCTGCTGAGCAAAGGAAGCTCCATCCTTCCTCTCCGCTTCAATGCATCTCATGGACAATGAGCTCTTAGTACCTTCCTGTGAATGGTGAGTAGCCCAAGTACTCACACAGCTTTAAAACCTGCAGGGGACTCTTAAAAATGCTTCTTATGTTTATTAATAGGCATGGAATAACCTGGCTGGGTAACTGTTAGAGGGCCAGCCATGGCACTATGGGCAGAAAAAACTGGGTTTCCTTAGTGATGGAGGTGGGGTGGGTTCCTGACAATTCTCTGGAGGGGCAGGGACTTTTGGTCAGGTGCAGGCTGACACCTGTTCCCTTTCCAGCACGCACCCATGACACGTGGTGTCCCATGGTTTTCCGTGACTGTAAAGCATAATGACACACCTAGGACAGCCCAATGTATAGAGACCAAGAGGAGAATGTGGGAGCCAGGGGCTGGGGGGGACCGAGGAGTTCGTGTCTAACGGAGACAGTGTCAGTTCGGGAAGGTGAGGAAGTTCTGGAGATCGAGGGTGGTGACGGCTGCTCAACAGTGTGAATGCAGTTAACGCTACTGACTGACATTTAAATGGTGAAGAGAGTAAATTTTATGTTACGTGTATCTTACCACAATAAAAAGCCACATAGTTGATAAGACTGTGTTGTATAATTTAAATATCCTAAGAGAGTTAACATATGTTCTAAATGTTCTCACCAAAAAGAAGAAAAGATCAATGTGTGAGGTGATGGATGTTAATTAAGCAGATGGGAGGAGTCCTTTCACAATGTGTGTGTGTGTGTATGTGTGTGTGTGTATCAAATCAACACAATGTACACTTAAAATATCATACAATTTAATTGTCAATTATACCTCAAAAAGCTAAAAAAAACCACTAGTGGTACTAATAGGAAGCTACTACTGGTTATGGTTAGTATATTTATTTATATTGTGTTAGTAAGTTTATACATTTGTGCTTGCATTGTGTTTTTAAAATTATGGTAAAATACACATAATGTAAAACTTACTATCTTAATCATTTTTAAGAGTAGAGTTCAGCGGCATGAGTACATTCATATTATCATGTAATCACCACCACCCTCCATCTCCAGAACTTTCTCACCTTCCCCAACTGAAACCCTGTTTCCATTAAACACGAAGCCCCTCCCCTCCGGCTCCCCTGGCCCCTGGCTCCTGCACCTACTCTGTCTCTATGGATCTGACTCCTCTAGGGACCTCCTACGAGTGGAATCGTACACTATCTGTCCTTAGAAAGTTCCTTTTAATTATATAAACTTTGGGATCATTAGAAATCAAACCCCATTTAAATAGTCACAATTGTAATGATATATTTAGACTTCCAGAATAAAAGTAAAATGAATTAAATAAAGTTGTTGCTCTTAAAAAAAAAAAAAAAGAAAAAGGAGAGCTCTGACTGCCCTGCTGCTGGGTTCATCTGCTCGAATGCAGGGCCAACAGCTCGCAGCTGAGGCCAGGGCTGCTTGCTCTCGAGTTATATAAAGCAGTCGAGGAGCTAAATAACGTTTGCAGCCCGTGGCTCAGGCAGGGAATGAGGTCACAGGCATACAGATAGCCCATGACCCTACCACTGGGACAGCTCCCAGAGACCATCTGGCCTTCTGCCCCTTCTCCCGAAAATAAGGCAGCCGGTGACGAGCTCAGTGACTGGCCCCAGCCCATAGCAGGCCGGAGGTCCAGCTAAGAGCCTACCCAGAGCTCCTGGCCTCAGCCACGCCTCACCAGCAGCCCAAGGTCAAAGACCGAGGATATCACTATTCCCCCAAAATCTAAAGAAAAATAAATACAAACAAAACCAATTAAAGAAAAACATGACCTGTTTCTCCAGTTTGATAGGGTCTTTTAAAACTTACTTTTAAAATAACCTTAAACTAATTTATACAAACTAGTTTGAGGCTCCAAATATTTTTTTGTAGATAGATGGAAGCCCATTAAATAGATAAGATTAAAAACTAAAAAAAAAAATCATCATCAGTATAAATGTCTAACAGCAAGTACAGGAGGAAGTAGGTGGTTGCTCCTGCTGTCTCGGGTCTTTCAAACATAAGGGTCTAAAGTTAAGGGCCAAAATCCTTCCCTGACTTTGTCAACCTCGCAGCTCACTCAACTGCTGTGCTCCAGCAGGGAAGTCTCCTGTGTAACAGCTGCTCCCCATTGGGACAGGGTGTGGGAAGGGAGGGATTCCAGAGGGAAGTGGTGCCAAGACATGGGAAATACCTGGTTCCCACAGGAGACTTCGGAGTGTGTCCTCATGTCGTGATGTTTGGAAATGTGTGTTTCCGTATGAGGAACAGAGCGTGTGTGCACGTCTGCTCTTGTGCACGCACTGGGAAAAGGAAGAGGAGAGGATTTCCCTGGGGAACCTGCCGCCCCCACACGCGGCCGCACTCACCTTTGAGGCAGTAATCCAGCTCGTACAGCTCACTGTCTTCCGCCTGCCTCTCCCAGAAAACCAGGTAGTGTGTGATGTTGCCATTGGGGTCGGAGGGAGGCTTCCACTTCAAGATAATCTGGGATGAAGAGTTAGAAACCGAGATGGGATCCAAGGGGACGGAAGGATCTGGAAAGGTGAAAGGACACAGGTTGGCTGTGAGGAGGGTGCGAGCCGCAGGCCGGGTGTGAGGGGGTGTTTGCCGCAGTGCTATTTAACATCAGAGGGACTGGAGACACGAGCACGCTCGCCCAGGACAGGAGGTACGTAATCAGAGCCCATCGCTACCCCAGACCACGCACATCATGTGAGCATTCACCATCCATTTATGCAACGAACACGAACTTCATACAATGTCCTCATATTCAAGGCAAGACGCCTGACTCCCCCACAAATTCCTACGTCACACAATATACTTACTGGTGGCATTTGTCTGGATATAGATGATATCGCTCTTGGCCCCGTATGTGCGGCGTTCATCAGAAAAGGTGACCAAGGTCTTCACGAAGATGGCATACTGAGTCCAGGGCTTGAGGCTCCGCATCAGCCACCCAGGATGGTTCTGTAACTTGGGGTCAGTGGACCTCGGAGGCGGGTCAATGTCCACCACCGTCCAGCTGTTGGATCCACACGCATCCTGCCCATCAAACTCCGTCACATTCCGGTAAGGGCTGTCACGGTGGAAGAGAAGGCGGTTACCATTTTCAACTCTCACTCTGAGGGCCACAGAGATGCGGCCAGACTACAGGCTTGCATCCTCTTGACCAACACCCTCATGCACAAGGAAAAATGTCTCAGAAACGGCTAAGAGAAAGCAGCCACCTCCCCTGATTTCTCAATAGTAATAGTATTTAATAATAGTGATAAATAATATTTAATATTTTATTTAATATTATACAATTACATGATACTGTATTTACCTTTATTATATGGTATTATATAGTATGTGTAATATTACATATGTAATTATAGTAGTAAATATTAAATAATCTTTGATAATATTTAATAAATAGTAATTAATATTGTTTCCTGATAACAATAGTGATAATACTCTCAGCAGCTCCTTCTCAGCTCACAATATTATGCCACATAATCTTGAGAAATGAAGCCAATATTGATATTAACACTATCACCACTTCCATTATCTTTTTAAAATTTCAGCACAGCTGTATACTCGAAATTAGGTGGTGTTTACTGCAGACAGAATTTGGGAAGATAGAAAATTCTTGAGATGGATGGTTGCACAACATCATTAATGTACACAACGCCAGTGAGCTGGACGCTTCAAATTAGTTTAAATGGTCAATATTATGTTAGGTACTTTCCCCGCATTTCCCCCCTCTTCAGTGGTTTTAATAAAGGTCAAATGCTTACGATTCAACAAGACCATGTAAAGACTGTCCTTCATTACTGCCCCCAGTCTGTTCTCCCACCATGACTCACTTTCCTCCTTTTTACATCTGTCACTTCTTCAAACGTGAACCCCGCCCCCCCCCCGCCGGCCCCCGTCGAGTTCTTGCAGTTGCTACTCCTCTGGCCCTTCCCTCATATTTCAGTCCATCCCCACGGCCCTAGGGAAGCCCTTTCTGACCTGTGTGTCAAGTCAATTGTCTGTGATCCTGTCCTCCGAAGCACTGTAACATTTTCATTTATTTTTTATTGAGTTTATTGGGGTGACACTGGTTAATAAAGTTACAAAGGTTTCAGATGTACAGTTCTATAATACATTATCTATATATTCTACTGTGTATTGACCACCCCAAGTCAAGTCTCCTTCCATCACCACTTATTCCCCATTTTCCCTCTTCAACCTCTCCCCACCCCTTTTCCTCTGGTAATCACAATGCTGATGACTGTGTCTCCGAGTTTTGGGGTTTTTGCTTAATCCCTTCACTGTTTTCACCCATTTCCCCAACTCTCCCCGCTGACAGCTGTCAATCTGTCCTCTGTATCTATGAGTCTATTTCTATTTTGCCTGTTAGTTTATTTTGTTCTTTGGGTTCCATATACAAGTGAAATCAATCATACGGTAGTTGCTTTTCTCTGGGTTATTTCACTTAGCACAATATTCTCCAAGTCCACCCATGATGGACCATTCTGACAGGTCTGAGGGGTTATTCCTTGTGGTCTTAATTTGCATTTCTCTGATGAGCACTTTTTCTATATATCTATAGGCCATCTGTATGCCCTCTTTGGAGAGGTGTCTATTCAGGTCCTTTGCCATTCCTAATTGTTTTTTGGTGTAAGTTCCACGAATTCTTTATAAATGTTGGCTATTAACCCCTTATTAGATATATCATTAATGAATATATTCTCCCATTCACTGGGCTTTCTTTTCCTTTTGTTGGTTTGCTTTTCTGTGATGTAGTACCTTTTATTTTTTCTTTTCTTTCCCTTATCTGAGGAAATATATCAGAAAAAAAGATTCCTACAAGAACAGTCGTAGCTTTTAAGTCGTAGCTGTGTTTTCTTCTAGGATTTTTATAGTTTTGTGACTTACATTTAAGTCTTTAATCCATTTTGAGTTTATTCTCATGTATGGTGTAAGAAGATGATCTAGTTTCATTTTTTTTGCAAGTATCTGTCTAATTTTCCCAAAACCATTTTTAGACTATCTTTACCTCATCTCCTTTGCAAAATATTCACTGATCAAAAAGGTGTAAATTTTTATTTCTGAGCTCTCTATTCTATTCCACTGACCTAAATGTCTGTTGTTATGCCAGTACCATGATGTTTTGATTACTATAGCCTTGTAGTATAGTTTGATATAAGGTAATTTGATGCCTCCAAAGTTGTTCTTCTTTCTGAAGATTGCTGTGGCTATTTGGGGTCTTTTGTGGTTCCATTTAATTTTTGGAATATTTGTTCTGGTTCTATGAAATGCAACATTGGTATCTTGACAGGAATTGCTATACACTGCTTTGCAGAGTATGGACATTTTAATGATGTTTATTCTTCCTACCCCTGAGCATGGGATATGCTTGTTTATTTGTGCCTTCTTTGATTTTTCAGCACAGTGTCTTATAATTTTCCAAGTACAGATCTACAGATCTATATGTGGTTAAATTTATTCTTAGGTATCTTATTTTTCTTGATGCAGTTGTAAATGGGATTGTTTTCTTAGCTTCCATTTCTGATAGTTCAATATTGGTATATAAAAATTTAACTCATTTCTGGATATTTTGTACCATCTACTTTACTGAATTCATTTATCAGTTCTAGTAGTTTTTTGGTGGAATATTTAGAGTCCTCCACATACAGTATTATGTCATCTGAAAATAATGAGTTTTACTTCTTTCCAATTTAGATGCCTTTTAATTTCCTCTTCTTGTCTGCCATGGATAGGACTTTCAGTACCATTATCAAATAAGAGTGGTAAAAGTGGACATCCCTGTCTTGTGGCGTTGGCTATGGGCCTGCCTTATATGGCCTTTATAATGTTGTGGTATGTTCCATCTATTCCTACTTTGCTGAGAGTTTTCATCATAAACGAATGCTAGATTTTATCAAATGCTTTTCCTGCATCTATTGATATGATCATGTGATTTATCTTCCCTTTTTTTCTGTAGTCATCAAATTTATTCATTGGTGCATATTGTAACAACTTTGTATCTCTGAAATAAATACCACTCAAGCACGGTGCATGATCTTTTTAATGTATAGCTGGATTTGGTTTGCTAATATTTTGTTGGTGATTTTAGAATCTATGTTCATCAGGGATATTGGCCTATACGTTTATTTCTTTGTAGAGTATCTGGTTTTAAAATTAAGATACCGTCGACCTCATAAAATGAGCTTGGGAGACTTTCTCTTGAAATTTTTCCAATAGTTTGAGAAGGATAGGTGTTAGTTCTTATCTGAATGATTGGTAAAATTCTCCTGTGAAGCCATCTGAGCCAGGAGTTTTGTTTGTTGGGAGGTTTTTGATTACTACTTTAATTTTGTAGTTCCAATCTGTCTATTCTGATTTTCTGATTCAGACTGATTTAGTTTTGGAAGATTGTATGCTTCTAGGAATTTATTCATTTCATCCACACTGTCCAATTTTGTTGGCATATAGTTGTTTGTAATATTTTCTTACAACCCTTTGTATTTCTGTGCTGTCAGCTGTTACTTTTCCTTTTTCATTTCTGATTATATTTACTAGTATTTGGGTCTTCTATCTTTTTTCCTTGATGAGTCTGGTTAAAGGTTTGTCAATCTTGTTTATCTTTTCAAGGAAAAATATCTTGTTTCATGGATCTTTTTTATTATTTTTAGACTCTATTTTGTTTATTTCTGCTCTAATCTTTATTATTTCCTTTCTTCTACTCACTCTGGGCTCTGCTATTGTTCCTTGTCTAGTTCCTTTAAGTGTAAGGTAAGACTATTAGAGATTTTACTTGTTTCTTCAGTAGGCCTGAAATGCTATCAATTTCCCATTTAAACCTGCTTGTTCTGTCTCCCAAAATTTTGGGTTGTTGTGTTTTCTTTCATTTGTTTCAAGGTATATTTTGACTTCTTCCTTAACCTAAATGTTAACTCATTCATTGTTTAGTAACTTATTATTTAGCCTCCATGTCTTTATGTGTTTTCCAGTTTCTTTCTTGTTATTTCTAGTTTCATGCTATTATGGTAAGAGAAAATGCTTGACATTATTTCAATCTCCTTAAACTTATTGGGACTTGTTTTGTGTCCTAACATGTGGTCTATCCTAGGAAATGTTCCATGTGCACTTGAAAATGTATATTCTTTGGCTTTGGGGTGAAATGCTCTGAAGGTATCAATTAAATCCATCTGATCTAGTGTGCCATTTAAGGCCACTGTTTCCTTAAGTTTCTGTCTGGAACTTCTAGCCACTGTAGTCAATTGGGTGTTAAAAACACCTACCATAACTATGTTATTGTCAATCTCTCCTTTTATATGTCCGTCAAGGTTTGCTTAATGTATTTACATGTTCCTAGGTTGGGTACAAAATTTTTACAGGAGTTATATCTTCTTGTTAGACTGCTCCGTTTATCATTATGTAGTATCCTTCTTTACCTTTTATTCTAGTCTTTGTTTTAAAATCTATTTTGTCAGATATAATATTGCTACCCAGCTTTTTTCTTTTTTTCATTTCCATTTGCATGAAATACCCTTTTCTATCCCTTTACTTTTAGTCTGTGTGTATCTTTCATTCTGAGGTGGTTCTCTGTAGGCATCATATATATGGGTCCTTTTTTCCTATCCATTCATCTACCCTATGTCTTTTGATTGGAGCATTTAAACAATTTATACTTAAAGTGATTATTGATAGGTATGTATTTACTGTTTTTATTCTTTATGCCTCTGTTTCTCTATTATTTTTTCTTCTTCTCCTCCCCCTCCTCCTCCTTCTAGAATAGTGGTTGCCAACCTTTCGGACCTCATGGACCACCAATGGTCTGTGGACCACCAGTTGGCATCCGCTGTTCTAGAAGACCCTTTAACATTTCCTATAATGCAGGTTTTGTGGAAATTAAGTCCTTCAGCTTTTTCTTCCTGGGAAGCTCTTTATTTCTCCTTCAGTTTTAAATGATAGCCTTGCTCCGTATAGCAGTCTTGGTTGTACTTGATTCCCGCTTTTCATCACTTTGAATATTTCATGCCAATCCCTTCTAGTCTGAAATATTTCTGTTGAGAAATCAACTGACAGTCTTATGGGAGCTCTGTTGCAACTGTTTACAACAGGTAACTGTTTTTCAGTTGCTGCTTTTAAGATTCTCTCTTTGGTTTTAACCTCTGCCATTTTAATTATGATATGTCTTGGTGTGGGCCTCTTTGCATTCATCTTGTTTGGGACTCTGTACTTCTTGAACTTGTGTGTCTTTTTCCTTTACTAGGTTAGGGAATTTTTCTGTCAGTTCTTCAAAAAGGTTTTCAATCCCTTGCTCTCTCTATTCTCCTTCTGGTCCCTTATGAAGTGGTTGTTGGTAGGCTTCATACTGTCCCAATGGTACCTTAAACCAGTGGTCGGCAAACCGCGGCTCGCGAGCCACATGCGGCTCTTTGGCCTCTTGAGTGTGGCTCTTCCACAAAATACCACATGTGGGCGCACACGTACAGTGCGATTGAAACTTCGTGGCCCATGCGCAGAAGTCAGTTTTCGGCCTGGACGAGTCTATTTTGAAGAAGTGGCGTTAGAAGAAGTGGGGGGTGTTGATCGGTCGGGCGACGGGAGACGTGGCGCAGGCGGGCCACGGGATATGCAGCGCAGGGGAGGTACATTGTTTTGAAGTACGTTCGCTGAGGTCGACCCCTTCCAACTCTCCCATCCACACTCGTCTATCTGAAACAAGTACACAAGACGAGTGTGGATGGGAGAGTTGGAAGGGGTCGACCTCAGCGAATGTACCTCAATCAGACTGAGGACGTTTTTAGCAAAGGCCAGCTTAAGAGTACCTTAATTAAGTTAATAACAATGTACCTTCCTATATAGTTTAAGTTTAAAAAATTTGGCTCTCAAAAGAAATTTCAATTGTACTGTTGATATTTGGTTCTGTTGACTAATGAGTTTGCCGACCACTGCCTTAAACTATTCCCACTTTTTAAAATACTTTTTTCATTTTGCCACTCTGGATGTTTTCTGCTACCTTGTCTACCAAATCGCTGATTTGATCCCCTACTTCATCCAACCTAATGTTTATTCCTTCTAGTGTATTCTTCATTTTGGATATTGTATTCTTCATTTCTGACCAGATCTTTTTAATGGTTTCTATATTCCTTTGCTCTTATAATTCTAAGTTCCTTGAGCATCCTTATAACCATTCTTTGGAACTCTGTATGTCATCAATTGCTTGTCTCCACTTAATTTAGCTCTTTTTCTGAAGATTTCTCCTGTTCTTTCATTTGGGGCTTGTTCTGTTGTTTTCCCATTTTAGCTGCCTCTTACTGTTGTTTCTGTGTATCAGGTGGATTTGCTATAACTCTCAGTCTGGGTAGAGTGGACTTATGCAGTATATGTCCTGCAGGACTGCAATGTGCAGTTTCCTCGATCATCTGACCTGGGTGTTGCAGGAATGACTCCTGTGAGGGTTATGTGGGCCCTTCTCTTATAATTGAGTCTTGACTGCTATTGGCCCGTTCATAGATGGGGTCAGTCCTGAGACTGGCTGACTGTGAGGATCAATCCCAACCACAGTGTATGAGCTTTGTGCAGGTGCTGACTACACAGAGCTGACTTCTCCTCTGCAGGGTCTGGTGCCTGCCAAGATCTTCCTTTGGATATGCAACTTGTGAAGCTTACTAGATCTTGCTCTGATGTTGCCTAAAGCTGGCCAGTGGGAGTGTTGGTTCTGGGGCCTCTAAGGAGGAACTCTGGCACAGTCCAATGTCAGATGCTGCCTTTGACTATCCCTGGGCAACCTGTTTGAAGCTTCAAAGTGATCTACAGTTGTGGCTGCCTCTGCTGAACCTGGCTGTGCATAGGTAGAAACAAGCTGTTCACTATGGCTGGTTTTTACAAGTTCCAGGCCCAGGAATCTGGTTTTTGCCAGATTGAGAAAGGTTCAAACTCAGTGCCAATGCTGGGTCTGAGGCCACTCAGCAAATGCCCCAGTGTATAGAAAGTCTACCTGCCACCCACTGGGTGCTCACACACATTTGTGATGGGGCGTGGTCAAGGGAGTCATCAGAGTAAGGCCAGTTGAGTTTATCAGGTCCAAAAAGAGCAAGATTTGGCCCTGTGAAGGGAGGGCTTTGCACCAGTTGAGCATGTAAAGAAAAATGGTCTCTGTACTAAAGCTACACAACTCAGACTGTCCCAGAAAACATCCAATCACAGCAGGAGGATGGGTCTAGTGGATCTCCCATGAGGAAGAGCTGTCAGTCAGGCTTGGGGAAGGTGGTGGGAGTGGCCCTCACTGCAAGGCCATGCAACTCAATCTGTCCTGGACTCTGCCCACCAGAGTCAGGAGGGTGGGGCTAGTGGATCTCTTGCAGGGGAGGTGCCTCCAGTCAGGTTCACCAGAAAGTGGGTGGAATGGCCTCCACTCCAAAGCTACACAGCTCAGTCACAGAAAGCCACTGAGTTTGCCTGGGCTTCTACACCCAAGCCCAGGCAGCTACTCCTCAGCAGGACCCATGCTACACAGGGTGGGACAACTGGGAGTCCAGAGGGTGGTCTCATTGCATTCCGCTAGGGTAATACCATATGGAAGGGAATGCTCTCCCCAAGAAAGATGGCATCAGTGGTGTGGGAGATGGACTCAGCATAGGAATCCTGACAGCTGTCCCTTCATCTCTCTCTCCAGAGCCACAAACCCCAGTCTCTCCTTAGGAGATTCTAATCTGCTCCACCCTCCTTCCACTAGAGCACAGGGTGAGTGGCTGAGAACAAGATATGTGCATTGGGCTTTTAAGAAGGTGCCTGTGTCTCTAGCAGACTCCCATCTCTCCCTGGCAGACAGATTCACTAATTTTCACAGCCATATGTTATATGGGCACCTCTTCCCAGCTGTAACGCTCTGGCCCGGAGAGCCCAGATTGGGGTTGAGACCCCATGCTTTTAGGGGGGATGTTAGCAGCTGAGATATCTCCCCCCCAAAATTTCAGCCACTGCCTAGGGGAGCAGGACCAACCCTTTTTGTGTCTCTGCCCTTCCTACCAGTCTTGATGTGGCTTTTTCTAAAAACCCTTGGTTATAAGACTTCTTCAGCTAGTCTTCAGTTGATTATTGAGGCTGATTGCTCTATATTTTAGTTGTAATTCTAGTTTTTAGTCCTAGGAGGAGGTAAGTGTAACACCCACCTACTCCACTGCCATCTTGGATTTCCCTCCCCCAACGTTTTAAATGATGGAGAAATACAAAATAGGTAAAAAATAAAATTTAAAAAAACGATTAAGTACACTGAGTGACCTTTCACTGAAGGAATCTGGTGAGATGTACATATAAAGGGCAAATTAAAATAATTTCTATTAGAGATTGGCCAATCTGGACCCCAAATGAAACCTATCTGCTTCAGTTTCTGGCTTTTCCACAAGTTTATTCCACAAGTGGGAAGACAACATGGAGCAGCCTCAGAGGGGAACAATGAGCACATACGCAATATCCACAAGTTTTCACTTTATACTTACGCCTCTTTGTAGAAGAGCATGAACCCCAAGAGGTCTCGGAAGTCAGGGGGCCAGTACGGCTCCCATTTCAGCATGATCTTGTCAGAAGATGTCCGGATGTAAGAAAATTTAAGTAATTCATTTTCACCTAGAAAAGTTTATTTTTTTAAAAAAAAACACCAATATCAGTATTTCATCATTTGTTTCAGCATAAAGCGGTGATCCTACACTCCCAAGACTGTCCATGAAAAGGAGATGTCAACCTGCTGTTCCACGGACAGGTCTTGCGCCTACATGTGTCTCTCAGTATGTGAGGGCAAGAACTGGTCATGGCAGTTGGCCCATACTGCCAGCCAATTACCTGGCCAGATGCTCAACTGAAAAATAGCAGCTGGCACCAATGTGAGAAGGAAAATTGGACAATAGTTAAGAGTCCTGACACAATTTTGACATACACATGGACTTTTAAGCCTGACATGTCAGAAGATGTAACTCTAGTGCAAATGAGCACATGCCAAGTGAGTTTAGCTCACTATACCTTGGACAGACAATTTCTTGACTCTCCAATATCTCGGAGAGAGTAATTTCCTTTGCTTGGAATGCAAGTCTTCCCTTAAGCTCCACCCCAACCTCACTCTTCATCCTCAGAATTCCCACAGTGTGGACCACATTCTTCTGTAAAGAATCAACTCCGCGTGACAGTATTACGGAAGCCTTGGCAGCTCAATGCTCAGATACTCCTTCAAGAGAGAACCTATCACAGGAGTGCAGTCAGCTGACAGTCTCCAGCTGTAGCAACTGCAGGGCCTGTAGTAACATTTGATCCAAGGCCATACAGAAGGAGGTATTCATTCATTCATTCATTCAATATTTATGTAACATCTTCCAGTATCAGGCACTGTATCTGGTACAGAGACAACACCTGTCCTCAGTATTTCAGAAAGCCTATCGCACACAGAGTTGTGTAAGCTCACAGGAGAGGCAGTGCTACTCCCTGGAGGCCAGTGTGGTAGGTGAAGGGAAGGAAGCCACACTATCTGGTCCACAGGCTGGAAGTACCGGGCCATCACCACTTACAGGACGCCTGGTCCCCATTAGTCTTCAGGGCAATGTCGGTCCTCTCCTGGCGTCCCTTGGTTCCTGAAATTTCTTCCATCTTGTGAATTTCCGACAAGCAGAGTTTGGGATTATAGTGGAAGAAGAGTTTCCCCTGAGTTATGGTGAGGTTGTGTTTGCTCCAGTCCCATAGCTGCCTTAGGTTCTGGTTGTCCAAGGCATAGAAAGAGTAGTTCCTATGGAAACACACACACCTAGTCATTCATCGGCTTGTAATCTCCAACTACAAGATGGTGGGGCCATGGCTGGAGTTGATCTTGCCCAGCAGTACATACCCAGCCCTAACCATTTGCTTGGCACGTACTTAGTAAGTATAAAATGGGGGGTAGGAGGGCCAAGGGAATTTGAGGAAGTGTTCATGGCCAGGAAGGTACCCGAACTCCATCTTGTGGGGAGGAGAGTAAGACTACAATGGATTGAGATATGGGCTTCACAGATGGGAAAGACTAAACAGACAAAGGCAGCTGAGCTGGGCCCACAGAAGAGCAAAGTGGCCTGCTCTGCCTCCGGAGAGCTGCAGCAGGGCAAACCCGCTAGTGTCCTGGACACCAAGTCAGGACAAAGATCATGTGACCTTATTGGGTTGGCAGAGAGGAGCCACTGAAGGTTTCATAACAACTCAGTAACTTGATTAGACCTGTGCCCATGGGCCACCTGCACATAATGAATGAGAGAACGAAAGCATCCAGGTCTGTGCTGCACGATACAGAAGACAGTAGCCACCTCTGGCTACTGAGCGCCTGAAGTGTGGCCATTGTGAACTGCACTGGGAGTAAAACACACATCTTGAAGACTTAGCATGCAAAATGAGAGAGTATAAAAGCTCTTCTTTATAATATTTTATATTGGTTCCAAGTTGAAATGGCATTTTAGATGTAATGGATTAAGTAAAATACATTGTTAAAATTCATTTTACCTATTTCTTTTACCGTTTTTAAAATGTGGCTACTAGAACACCTGAAGTCACATGTGACTTGCATTATATTTCTGTTGGACAGCACTGGTCTAGTTCTAGGATGCCCAGCTTAGGATCATTGGAATAATCCAAATAAAGTTCTGACTTCAACAAAAAAGCAGTTGTATGGCAGAAAAAATCAACAGGAGCTGGTGAGTGATTCCAGAATGTAGTCTAACCAATTCTATGGATTGGTTTCTTGAAACCATTCACATCCCCCTCTTCCTGTGCCTTCCTCTACTATACAGACTGGAAAAGGTAAATATTCGCTTTCCCACTCCCTTGCAGCTAGAAGCAGCCACATGACTCAATTCTGGCCAAGGAGATATAAACAGAATTCAATGTTGGGGGTGAGAATGTGGGAGGTTCCAGACAATGTTTTGAAAGAGACATTCTCAATTGTCATATATCTTTGTCCCTTTCCCTTTTCCCTGTCAGTTCTACAGATGTAAGGCAGCCATTCTGTGACCATGATCACATAAAGATGGAAGAGGCCTGGGTCCTATCCTTGATGACATTGTTGGATGGCCTTCCTCAGACTTCTTGTTCACAAGTCCATCTCAATCTGCATGAAACGTGGCTAGTCTGGATTTCTATTATTTTATTAACTGAAGTGGGGTCAGCGCAAACTCAAGGGTAGGAAATCCAGGAAATAAGGAAGAAAATCCAGGAGGCCAGCAGAATATCTTGGGGAGGTAGAATCCTATCGGCCAGAGGAGATAAGATTTCATTAAGGAACAGGTGAAATCAGTAGGAATGGGACCCGGACGTGAGAAGGCCCCGGAGGCAGCAATTGAAGGGTCCTGGTCAGGCTTGCATGCCAACTCGCAGTGAAGCCCAGATGGCCAGGCACCGTGCCACTGCAGGTGGCGCCCTGGGAGGGCACCGTGTTAGGCTGTGCCCCTGTGACTTCCAAGAATGACTGCAGAATGGGCACCACTTCCCTGGGCTGGGTCTTCAGACATGTTCCCACACACACTGCTCTCTCTCAGGGTTCTCCAGGCACTTTCTCCTAGGAGATGGTTTTCTGGCTTTAAAACTCCCCAAGTTACAGCAGAGTGCCTGCGGTTAGCAACACTGCATTGAATACTTGAAAGCTGCCAAATGAACAGATCTTAAAGGTTTTCATCACAAAGAAGAACACTTTTTTGTAGCTATGTATGGTGATGGATGTGAAACAGACTTATTGTGGTGATCATTTCAGAATACACACAAATATTGAATCATTATGGTGTATACCTGAAACTAATATAATGTATACGAACTAAGTGCTTCTATTCTTCCCCCAGTTTTACTGAGATATAATTGACATCTAACATCAGTTTTAGGCGTATTTTATAATAATGTGACATTTACATGTTGCAAAATGATTATCACACTAAGTTTAGTTAACATCCATCACCTCACATAGTTAAGAAATATTTTTTTCTTGTGATGAGAACTTTTAAAATCCACTCTCTTAGCATCTTTCAAATATATAATACAGTACTGTTAACTGCAGTCACTATGCTGCACATTAGATACCCAGGACTTAATTTGTAACTGGAAGTTCGTACCTTTTGCCCATCCTTCATCCATTTTGCCCATCTTCCCCCAATGCCTCTGGCAACCACCAATCTGTTCTCTATAGCTATGATCTTGGGTTGTTGTTGTTTTTGTTTTTTTAAGATTCTATATATAAGTGAGATCATCCAGTATTTATCTTTCTCTGTCTGACTTACTTCACTTAGCATAATGCCCTCTAGGTCCATCCCTGTTGTCACAAATGGCGGCATCTCATTCTTTTTTATGAATAATATGACTGAATAGTACTCCCTGCATATGTAAATGCACATACCACATTTTCTTTATTATTCATCTGTAGACAGACACTCAGGTTGTTCCCATGTCTTGGCAAAAACCCCTAACTGTTTATAACTCACACACTTCCCAGTTAGTGCTCAGGCCATAGACACAGAATCAGGCCCACATACCCGACTTCCAAGGTATTCCCCTGAATCAGACGTAACTTCCGGAAGAAGGAAAGTGACACTAGAGCGTAGGAACGGCGGATTTTCAGATACCCTGAAATTTCCTCAATGAGGCCGAGGTTGGCCTCGAGCTCAGCTGCCAGGTTGTCTAAGGAAAAGAGAAAATACCAAGTGAGTTTTATAGAAATCTTTTAATCTTCCTATAATATCTCATAGGAAGGAGTTAAATTACAACCTGAAAATGACTTTGACATATCCTGCTCAAAATGAATCGTACTTAATTAAAATACACTCCAAAGTCCTTACTGCGGGGTCAGCAAATCCCTAAGTAAGTGCCTGCTGCTTTCTGTCTCATCTACCTTGCTCCCACTACTTCAGGCACCTGGGCCCCGCACCCTCCCATCAGCAGACCATGCACATTCGGCCTCGGGTCTTTGCCTGGCTGCCTCCTTTGCCCAGAATGTCACTCTCCCATCTATTAGCTTGGTTCGCGCTATTACCAACTCAAAGCATGGCTCCTCTGACCAGAAACTCTTCTAAACTAGCAACCTCTCATTCCGCCTCAGAGGTTTGCAAACTCCAGTCCACTGGCCAAACCCAGTCTGCTTTGTAAATAAAGTTTTATTGGCACAGAGCCACATCCATTTGTTCACATGTTCTCTACAAGGGCATAGTTGAGGACTTGTAATAGATACCCTCTGGCCTGCCAAGCTGAATAAATTTATTATATGGCGCGTTATAAGAAAAGGGTACCATCCCACTCCCTCCATTGCCACACTTTGCTTCCCCGCATAGTGGGACCACTGCCTGAGTTTATATCATAAACTGATCTGCTTATTTGCAAGCCCCATCATGCACAGACTTTGCCCTGTTCACAAAATATTCCACAAATGTTTGCTGAACACGTAAACAAAGGAATGCCTTTTTGCCTGTGACAGTATTTCTGGAAACACAGTCCTCAGACGTGCAATAGGGAATGTTGCCGTTTGTTAAAAATGCAAATTCCTGATGTCCCAGCTACGAATGTGGAAAATCAGAATCTCAGCAGGGAGGGTGGGACCAGATGAGCTTTGAATTACAGGTCTGGTAACAACTGACTCAAGATAGTCTTAAAACCACCGAGGAAGCAGGAAGCAAAGTCTAGGCCATTTCCCTTCTCCACGGCCAGGGACCGTGGACCCCAGCGGGACACCCCCTGCACTCACTGCCCCCACGGATGTTGATGATGAGGCTCCCGTTGATGACGGTGCATCCTCGAAGCTCCTGGGCAGCTGTCACTGAGTCGATGGTCTTCTCACCTTCCAGGATGTGACAGACCTTGGGACAGGGGCCCAGACACGGAGTGCACATCAAGCTGAGTAAAAAGCAAAGGAAGAGGGTCAGGGTACACGGGACCCCCCTCCACACGCAGACGCAGTTGCACAGGGTCCCAAGGGACACCCACAGCACTGCGAACAGCTGGGGCCCGAGAACCGCCATTGGGAGGGCTGCCCTGAGCATCGCGGGTGCCGAGCAGCATCCCTCAGCTTCACCCACTGACGCCCAATAGCACCACAACCAGGGACTGAAAGCCACAATGTCTCCAGACACTGACCCCTGAGGGACGAGGCCAAATGGCCCAGGTAAAGCCACTACCTACAAGGCAGGCTCGTCCCCTTTCCTGCAGCAGCAGGTCCCAGCATTACCAGGGGACTAACGCTTCTTCCCCCAAATGGCAGGGCTCCTGCTGTGCTCCAGCCCAGAGGACTCGCTGAACCGCATGGCGACAGGATCTCACTCTACCCTGTGGGGACAGGGGACTCCTGGAGTCACCAGACCTCACCCTACCAGCACCCTGATGACAACGCTGTAACCACAGGTACAGGTAGGGTATGCGCACATTAAGCTTTGATTGCTGAGGCATCCACTTCAGGGGACATCCATCTTGAATAAACACAACGCCAGCCTATGATACAGTGAGCAGGAAAACCACCAGTGAGGGAATCGGGCTCCTTCCACCCATGAAGGCCCTTCTTGCAGAAAGCCCTGGGTCACCAGATACCTGACTACTTGGGTGACCGTGCTTCCCCCTTCCTGGACCCTACTTCCTGTTCTTATGCTTTAAATTCGACAATAAAGAGAGAACCAGGGCCCTAACCGGTTTGGCTCAGTGGATAGAGCGTCAGCCTGTGGACTCAAGGGTCCCAGGTTCGATTCCGGTCAAGGGCATGTACCTTGGTTGCGGGCACATCCCCAGTAGGGAGTGTGCAGGAGGCAGCTGATTGATGTTTCTCTCTCATCGATGTTTCTAACTCTCTATCCCTCTCCCTTCCTCTCTGTAAAAAATCAATAAAATATATTTTTAAAGAGAGAGAGAGAGAGAGAGAGAGATAGAGAGAGAGAAAGAGAGAGAGAGAGAGAGAACGAACCAGGAAAACAGCAGATACTTCACCCTCAGACTTATTATAGGCAGAGCCCCAGGTCCCACCCCCCTCGCTCTCTCTGCCATGTACCCTCCAGGACCTGTGAGTAACAGATCTGTTCCTCAAAGTCCCCTGGTGGTTCATTTTGAAGTGTGTCCTGTGATTACAGTAAGAACCACGGGAGCCAGTCAAGCCATAAGCAGGGGCCCTGGTGGGAGGATGTCTACAGAGCTGCCTACAGGGAATGTGTGTGCAGTGCGCGTTCCTAAATGAGGAGGTACCATCAGTAGGCTCGGGACCCACAATGTATTACAGCCGTGTTTTAGTTCTGTGAGATGTTACAGCAAATTATTGAACCCAAAGGGTTTGTGGGAACCCCCAGATTTATAGCCAGTCGATCAGAAGTGAGGGTGGCCTAAGGACCCCGAAGCGTGGCTGGTGTCAGAAGCGAGGGCCTTCCTGTGGAGAACAGTCTTCAACCTGTGGTTTGATACGGACTCCAGGGGCCTAGTGTCAAACTGTAGTGCAGTGCACCCTGCGGTGTCCGCACAGCTGCAGTGGATGCAGAATTGTGACCAAAAGTTTGGTTCTTTTGTTGGTCCTACAACTACTCACTGAGCACTATGTGACAGGCGACACTCTAAGCTAGAGATCCACAAACTACAGCTGCATGTTAAGTCCATGGCCACCTGTTTTTTAAAGAACGTTCTATACAACCACACCCACTGGTTTATGGGTCATGTGTGGCTATCCTCACGCCATCATGTCAGAGTAGCTGCAGCAGAGACCATATGGCCTTCAGACTAAAAATATTTACACTCTGGGCCCTGCCAGTGCCTGCTCCACGGCACAGGCACACGAGGTGAACAAAACAACCGACTTTCCCTGGGGACATTATTAATGGCCACATGTTCTTTTCGGCCTCCCATCAAGTGGGGTCTATGTCCTCTTCCAGTGAATCTGGGCTTGGCCAGATGAATTGCTTTGGCCGATGGAACATGAGCAAATGCGATGTCAGTCGAGGCTTGACAAGTACTTGCACATTGGAGCATGCCCTTCCTGGCTGCCAGGACGAGAAACCACAGGGAGAGAGGCCCCGGCTGCCCATCTAGGATATGAGCGGCTGGCTATCTTACGCCATCAGTCAGGGCTGACCCTGCCCACATCAGACAAACCTTCCATCAGCCATCAGAAACCGTGAGTGAGTGTGAGGTACTAAGTGCCGGGCTGCTCTCCAGGCAGCAGGAGCTAACGGATACCCTGGTACAGCTGTTGGTGGAGTTGAGGAAAATGAATAAATTGACAATTACAATATCAGCCTGTGGTATAAGCCATGAAAAGAGTTAAACTTGAGTGATGTGCCAAAAAGGAGCTGGACAACTAATTCAGACAAAGTGGGCACACGGGGAAGGACTTCAGAGGAAGTGGCTTACAAGCTGTGACCTGGACAAGAAGGGGGCCGTGCAAAGATCAAGGGGCAGAGCACTCGATGGGGAGGGAACAGGGACGCAACATTCACCCCAAATACCGAGCCCTCGCCATCTCCGTGAGCACACACTGCTCTTGGCAGGCGTCTCCCCATGACTCCGCATGTACCCCCAGGCCTCTGCTCTGAAAACACCAAGAACTATTTCTGGATAAGCCACAAGAATGGAAGAAAGCATATCTGGTCCTATTTGATATCAAACCACATTAGAAAATGTGATAGGACTAACGTATTTCCTAAGAACGTCTTTTATTTTTAAAAGCTTCAGAAGAAAAAAATATTCATTTTTTCCAAAACCTTCGAAGTAGAATTGTGCCATAAAGAGTCATAATTAGCACCGCTTGCTTTGCCCTCTCTCACTCAGCGAAGGTCACAAGCATCGCGGGACACAGCACCCATTTCCTGAGGCGTGGGCTCCAGGGGCCACCACACCATCAGGAGAACATCAGTGAAGGTTGCTGGGCTTCTCAGAGGTAATTCCTTCTATTTAAAGCCAATGTCTTTTAAATAAACATCTTACTAGAAGATTCACTTAAAAAACAAACAAAAAGGAGTCAAAAGGAATATGGTCATTTCCCCAACCTTACTGATGAATTGGCCCAAAAAAGAAAAAGATAAGGGTCTTTCTGCCATGCAAAGTGATTTATAACTGCCTATTTTTGGTCAACAAAGCCACGGAACAGGTTTTTGTAAAAAAAAAAAAACTAATAAAACAAAACATGTTGTACTTGTAGGTTTCACAAACATTTGAAGAGAGCCTCATAAGAACTGAAATAAAGGTGTTTGGGGTTTTTTTGGGAAATAAAACTTCCCACCAGAACTCTCATCGGCTAATTCTTGAGTCTGAAGAGGAGATTTTCTAGGTGAGCAGGTCGGCTTCCCCTCGGCGTGCGCCTGTTTCTGATCTGTTTTTGTGTTGTTTTGTGCAGGGTTTTTTCAAACCCGCAACACAAAAACCAGAAAACAGATTTTTTAAGCTTGATTACAGCCCCCAAGAAACCAAAATAGCATCTAAGAAGCTAACAAGATGAACAAATGTCTGCAATGTGCATAGGCCATCTGACTCACAACAAAGAAAGAAAACCGCTTCCCAGTACGAGAAAGCCCTGGGAATGACCGAGAATCAAGTCTCTTCCTTCTCGTGCTCCGGGCTCATCTCAACACGCTGTCCAGCTCCGGATCAGAAGAAACACAAAAACCTGAGCTCCGCTTTGGGTGTAAGAGCCAGGAAGTCACAGCACGGGGACAGTCCCGCGAATGTGAAGGATGCGACGGGAAGCCAGGGACTGCTGCCTGTGTGCTTTCTGCTCCCGACGCCAGCACAGAAAGCTTTAAAAATCATGTGCAAGATGCCAACGTACTTCCTCTCAGGCCCTTTACAGAGACGGTTTGTCGACTCTGCTGCGAAGGCCAGGACCAAAACAGGAGGCAGACATGGACCCACGGTTCCCAAGTACATGCCCTGGTCATCACAGCGCCCTCACCCATAGCAACGGATGCTGGTTTTTCACACGGGTTTTCTGTTTTGTTTATTAAAATTGTTTAATGTTGAAATTATTGCAACTGTCCCCGTTTTCCGCCCCCTGGGCCAACCTCCACCCACTCCCACCTCCCCCTCCCTTGGCCGTCACCACACTATTGTCCATGTCCAGGGGCTGTGCATGTATGTTCTTTAGCTAATCCCTTCACCTTCCTTATCCAGTCACCTCAGGCACCAGCCAGTCTGCTCCATGTACCCATGCTTCCGGCTCCATTCTGTTCGTTAGTTTATTTTGTTCATTAGATTTTAACAGGTAGCACCACCTCACCAGCCCCACGTTCCTTACCTGCCCCTCCCCCCTGCCCCCCACCCCTCACCGAGAACCCACCCCCGGGACTCACTTGCTGGAATTCATCGTGTACCCAGAGGGACACTCAGGAATGCACTTGTTGTTGTGAATGACATACTGATGGCAGCCCTGCCCCCGCGAGTTCTTGCATTTGTTGTGCAGGTCCAGGCAGAAGCTGAAGTTCACACAGCGCCAGTCCCGGAAGTGGTAGTACGGGGCTGGGCAGGTCTCCACGCACCTGCCGTCCAGGTAGAAGTGGCGGCAGGCCACGCACTTGGTGGGGTCGTCGGGCTCAGAGCAGCTGCCCAGGCACTCGGGGTGGCAGCAGAGGCCTTCAGCAGTGCAGCCGTGCGACTTGCAGCTGGTCGGGCAGACTGGGGAGAGAAAAACCGGCTGGTCAGTGGGTTGCCCAGCTCCTGTCCGCACGAACTGCAGTGCTAGATTAGGGAAAGCAAGCGAAACAAGATAATAACAACAGCCTCACTTCGACAGCACATGCTGGGCCCCACGCACAAAGCCATTAACGAAAGCACGAACTCATTAAGCCCCCAAACCAGTGGTGTGCCGTACATGTTAACAACCACTTCAGAGAGAGGGGGTAAGAGAGGATCCGACCTGTAGCATCTGCCAATTTCCACGGTGTAAATACCACCAACCTCAAGTTACTGAACATGGAGCTGGTGAGAGATACATGGCACCACGGCGTAAACAGTACTTCCACCATATAGGCTCAATAGCAGCAAATAACCTCAAAAGCATAAATACAGCCGCCCTCCCTCACCTATGGGGGATTCATTCCGAGACCGCCAGTGGATGCCTGAGCCTTGAACAGTACCCAACTCTATAGATATGTGTTTTCCTGAACATACATATGATAAAGCTTAATTTATAAATTAGGCACAATAAGAGATTAACAACAATAACTAATAAAATAGAGTACTTATAACAATAGACTGTAAGAAAAGCTATGTGAATGTGGCATTATGAAGTAAAATAGGGTCACTTATCAGATACCACGACAGTCCATCTGATAGTCGAGCCGGTACTAAATGGCCAACGAGCAGGGAGCATATAAATGGTGGAGACACTAGACAACAGGATGAGTCGCGTCTCGGGAGGGACTGAGTGGGATGGCAAGAGGCTTCATGCTACCCAGAATGGCGCACAATTTACAACTTATGAACTGCTTAATTCTGGAATTTTCCATAATATTTTCAGACCACAGGTCACTGAAAATATGGAAAGAGAAACCATGGATAAGAAGGGACTACTTATAGAAAACTATAGTGAGGTCATTAGGATGCAGTGAATTTTGAGTATTTATTACCTTTGATTTTAACATAATTTGTTTAATTATAAGTTTATATTATTTAAATTGTAATAACAGCTTAACAAACAGTTCGTAAATATCCTGAAAATTGAACAGTTGACTCTAGCAAGCCAGCTTCAGCGCACAACTGGTATAGACAGACATATTACTGTCTCCATTTCACAAAGGGGGAAACTGAGGCTCAAGAAGGTTAAGCAAATTGCACAACAGTCACATACTGCTTCAACAGACACGGGCTTGCACTAATCTAGATACTGCAGCCACTGCAGGGCCACAGGCCCTGCCTTAGGGAGCACACAGTCTCATGAAGAAGGCATCGTAGTTACCCAAACACACAGGCAGGTAATTGGATATGCAGCACGCACTGTGCCAGAGGTGACGAGAGGTAACGTTCCTGCTGGGCCTGAACGAGGTGACGGATGGCAGGAAGAGAAGGCCCTGGGGACGGCAGACGCTGTGTGTGGATTTCGTGGCTGGAGAAATGTTCTTGTTCAATGCAGCTGAACTTGCCCGTGCGGGCCGGGCCCCTTCCTGGCTTCCTCCAGCAGCTCGTTACACATCCCCTTCCTCCCAGTGTCTCACCGCTCACTGCTTCCCAATACCCCTGGACTTCGGCCCCCCGCATGTGGCCTGGACCCTGATGGCCAGATCTCCCTTCCCAGACTGTCATGGACAAACGGCCTCCCTGTGGCTGGACAGACCTCGGCAGCGAGAGCCTGTGGCAGAGGGGCTTGCTTCACTCCCTCCCTGCATGCGTGAAACATGCCTTGGACACCCAGAGTGTTCTTCACTCCAAACCCTCAGGCTTCTTGCTGCAGCAAACGGCCTGAGTGGACCCGGGAGCCAGGGAGTGGAAGTGACCTCTGAAGCCCCGTGTACACACGAGCGGCACGACCTGATGGAACATCCTGTGGCGACAGAAACGTTCTCCATCTGTGTGCTGTCTGGCATGGCAGCCACTTCTCCCCTGTGGCTGGTGACTGTGGTTAATGACACGAGAAACCACATTTTTAAGTTGCTTCCACCTTTTGGCCATTGTCAATAATGCTACTGTAAACATGGGTGTGCAAATATCTCTTTGAGACCACTTTCAATTCTTTTATGTCTATATCCAAAAGTAGAATTGCTGAGTCTTATGGTAATTCAATTTTTAAATTCTTGAGGAACCACCATGCTGTTTTCCACAGTGGCTGAATCATGTTACATTCCTGCCAAGAGTACACAGTTTCCAATTTCTACTGAGAAACCAAACTTTTCATTGTATTTCCATTTCAATTTTTATGACCATTGGCTCTTGCATTGGACAGCAGAGGCTTAGAGAATAAAAATAAACTCCTTGTCAAGGCCAAGAGGGCTCACGTGGTCTCAGTGCCTGCTGGCCCGAGTCCTCCCAGCCCCAGGCAGCAGCCACCCGGGTCTCCTTTCTGCCCTCACATACCCAGGCTCAGTCCAACCTCAGGACCTTTGCATGTGCTGGCTAGAGCACCCTACTTATTATCCTCCCACTAGGGGTTCAGTGCACAAATTCGTGCACCTTGAAAGGAACTGTGAGCCACAAGGCTGCAGTGGGCACAGGGGCGGGTCTCGGCCCATCCTCCGCACCCCTGCTCAGCCCCTCCAGCCGTGGCACCTGGTCCCCTGTCTGCCGGCAGCCCGTTCCCACCGTCACTGCTCCCACACTCTGACAGCACCGGCCGTGCTCGCACCTGCTGACGGCGCAGAGCGATTGGGGCTGGCACCAGGAGTGGGTGCGAGCAGGGCCGGCACCATCAGCGGGTGCGAGCAGCGGCTGCTGCCCCGATCACCCCTCAGGAGCAGGGGGAGGTGGAGTAGCCCTCCGGGGTTACTGGGGCCACCAGCTGCCGCTCGCACCTGCAAACAGCACTGAGCTATCAGGACTGGCACTGGGCGCGGGCACCGGGTGCAAGCAGTGGTTCTAGCACCAGCAGCAGGTTTGAGCAGGACCAGCACCAGCAGTAGGTGCAAGCTCCGGGCAGGACTGTGGCACTTGGGAGCAAAGAATTTTCAGTAACCACCAGAGGCTCACCCTGATGACAGCGACCGGCGCCCCACCTTGGTCTGGCCCTCGCTCACCTGCTCCACCATCTCACCACAGCCAACGCCCACCATGTTCCATGCTCTGCCGCCTGCTGCCCACACCCGCCATGTTCTGCGCTCCCCTTGATGTTCAGCGCACAACATTGCGACCGGTTGTTTGGTTGTTCCACTGTTTGTTCTATTTGCATATTAGTCTTTTATTATATACAGTGACTGGCTCTTCTCATCCATCAGGTCTCAACACCTTAGAAAGACCTTCCCTGACCTCCCCAGTGGAAGTCACTCCTTCCTTCTCAAACCACACTCTGGCATATTATCTTGTGATGCTTTTCTTATAGCACTTACCACTCTTGAAATTACCTTGGGTGCTTGTTGAGTGACTAGAGAGGCTCAGGGGGCAGGGCCACGTGTGGACCATTCACCGTTCTGCCTCTCCCCGCACCCAGAAGGAGCTCGGTAGACACATGTTCACTTATGACAGAGGAGGCAAAAGGAAGGACTTGGAACAGTTACAAGACCCCAATTTTTAGCTGATGGCTCAAGAATTCCCAGTTGCAGGAGCTCCACAAACACCTTGAAAAACCACATGCAAAAATATGGAAAACCTATGCGTATGTGCATATTCTGACTTTCTCCATGGATCCAGAAAGAATTAAGAAGCTGTAACAGGAACAGGATGGGGGTTAACCCACCAGCTGTGTAGTCTTTTTAGGGTTCACATACCACCCACAGTCTCTTAACTCTAACAGAGACCCCAGCAGGGAGGGGCTAAATAATATTATGTCTATTTCACAGATACAGCAGCGCCCAAACTGGAGCCTCACTCTTTTGGCTCTGCCTCTGATTTCCTGGGTCTAAACAATGGCAAAGTCAGCCCCAGGGTCCACAAAGTCCAGGAGGAAGAGTGATGGGAATTTAGCTTTAGTGACGTAGCACCTGCTGCCACACAGGAACACCAGGAAGGTTTCTTTAAAGAACCAACAGCAGCCTTGTTTTGTCTGGAAAAGTCCCTTGACTCCTTGTGACTAAGTGCGATGATACAGGTAAAGCGCTGCATTCTCTGACAGACACGCTGTAGGTGTGATATCAGTCAGCTATTGTGGTTATTACTGTTATTATCATCATCATCCTTCTTAATGATCTATCTTATCTGCCAGGACACAGGGCTGAAACACAATGGCAGGAAGCAATAAATAGAAGGCAGACAACAATGATCTAAGGCAGCGGTCGCCAACCTTTCGGACCTCGCAGACCACCGGTTGGTGACTGCTGATCTAGGGCCCACAGGGACCCCACCCTCTGGGAGGTCATATGTGAGAGCAGGAAGGGCCTATTTCCTGAGCTGGGGCTACATCTGAGGGCCAGTCCTTAACTTCGGAGGAGGCATCAGCAAAGACCTAACAAGAGCCTTCCAAACACAAGGCCTTCCAGACCAGACAATGCTAAGAAAACGATGCAACACCAGCAAACAGGCTGAAGGCTGACCACAGGACTTTCCTATGTCAAGCTGGAGAACTGTTTCTGCAGAGGACCACAAAGCAAATATGCAGGCCCTTTGGTCTTTGTCGCAACTAGTCCGTTCTGTGGCTGCAGCATGAATGCAACCCCACACCCACTGCGTCCAATAAAACTTTATTTACAAAAGCAGTTGCCAGCCCTCTACCCAGTAAGACGTACCTGTGGTTGATTTACTGTTACTATTAGACCTAGCCTCCGGGAAGGCAGATGCCAACTTACAGGTGGATCTGCTGTAAATCATTTTACCCAGGAGAAGAGATAACCTCCCCCAATGGCAGTGTTATTGTTCATATGACATTAAGCAGCCTGTATCTAACTTGCAATCCCCTTTCAGGGATCTCAAAGCTTTGGCTTTGCCATCTTGCTGACCCCTCACTAAAGGGTTAAAGAAATGCCAGGTGTGCCCTAGCTGGTTTGGCTCAGTGGATAGAGCAGTGATGGCGAACCTATGACACGCGAACTCATTTTTTTGATTGACTTTTCTTTGTTAAATGGCATTTAAATATATAAAATAAATATCAAAATATAAGTCTTCGTTTTACTATGGTTGCAAAGATCAAAAAATTTCTATATGTGACATGGCACCAGAGTTAAGTTAGGGTTTTTCAAAATGCTGACACATCGAGCTCAAAAGGTTCTCCATCACTGGGAGAGAGTGTCGGCCTGCAGACCAAAGGTCCCGGGTTCGATTTCAGTCAAGGGCATGTACCTTGGTTGCAGGCTCCTCCCCGGCCCTGGCCCAGCCCCAACCCCGGTGGGGGCTCGTGCAGGAGGCAACCAATTGATGTGTTTCTCTCACATTGATGTTTCTCTCTGTCTTTCCCTCTCTCTTCTACTCTCCCTAAAAATCAATGGAAATATATCCTCGGGTGAGGATTAACAACAAAATGACAGGTATTCTTCCCCACTTTGGGGTGCTGTGTGTTTTTGCCTGAATTCTGTTTTTAACTTTTGAAGAAAGTTAAACGTTGAAAATGATAAGCTCTCCCACTCTGTTTCCAAGTGCTTTATCTTATTTAATAGAAATGCCACTCAGGGCAGCCTCTCAGACTGAATTAAGAAAACCACGCGTGATGCAAGATGAAAAAAAGCCCCCACGAAGAAAGGGCTGATTTTCTCTCCCCATGCTCTGAGCCGGGCGTCCAGTTCCAGACACCAAGTGAGTTCCAGTCTCAGAGGCCCACCACCCGGCGCTGTTTCTGTGAAACAGGATAGCCGCCTTTTCAAGAAAATGCCCAGCAATCCAGGAGCTGTCAACCCTCCACGGCCAGGTGTGTGCTGTGCGCGTAGGGGAGATGTACCCAGCCCTCCCCGATATGGCAAGCGCCAGCCCTTCCCCCGCAAGCACACCGGTTCCCCGTCAGTCCAGCCAGCCCCCCACCTCCGCCACCCCCAAGCTATCTTGGGCTGCTGGACCTAATTTCTTCTCATTTCGCCCCTAAAGTTTCCCAAACCCCTGGCCTCCATTTCCACTAGCAGGTGCAGCCACTGCCTTCCTGAGACTTTCACCTCAAGTGGCTTTTCCACTGCACCTTGCTGAGAAGATTGGTAACTGACCTCCAAATGAAGTGGTGACAAGGGCAGAGGCTGCTGTCAGCACACTCTGGCTGGACCCTCTGGATGAAGTGCAACAACCCCGCCCAGAGATGCTGTCCCCAACGAGTGATCTACAGACATGCCAAACTCTCGGCAAAGCGGGAATAGAGGGAACATACCTCAACGTAACAAAGGCCACATATGACAAACCCACAGCCAACATCACACTCAATGGAAAAAACTAAAAGTGTTTCCCTTAAGAACAGGAACAAGTCAGGGATGTCTGCTTCCACCACTCTTATTCAACATAGTACTGGAAGTGCTAGCCACAGCAATCAGACAAGAAGAAGAAATAAAAGGCATCCAAATTGGAAAGGAGGAAGTAAAACTGTCATTATTTGCAGATGACATGATATTAGATATAGAAAATCCTGGAGACTCCACCAAAAAACTACTAGATTTAATAAACAAATTCAGCAGTGTAGCAGGACAGAACAACAACATCTAGAAATTGATGGCATTTTTATACACCATTAATGAGCTCTCAGAAAGAGAAACTTATATATATATATATCCCATTTACCATTACAACAAAAAAATAAGATACCTTGGAATAAACTTAGCCAAGAAGGTAAAAGACCTGTACATGAAAAAAGTATAGGACATTAAAAAAAGAAATAGGAGAAGACACAAACAAGTGGAAGCATATATCGTGTTCATGGATTGGAAGAATTAACATAATTAAAATACTCATACTACCCAAAACAATCTTTGGATTCAATGCAATTCCTATTAAAATACCAACAGCATATTTTACTGATCTAGAACAAATATTCCAAAAATTTATATGGAACTAAAAAGGACCCCAAATAGCCGCAGCAATCTTGAGAAAGAAGAACAAAGTTGGAGGGATCACAATACCAGATATCAAGTTATACTACAAAGCCACCGCAATCAAAACAGCCTGGTACTGGCACAAGAACAGACACACAGATCAATGGAACAGAACAGATTCCTCAGAAATGACCCAAGCCATTACACTCAACTAATGTTTGACAAAGGAGGCAAGAACATACAATGGAGTAAAGACAGTCTCTTCAATAAACGGTGCTGGGAGAACTGGACAGGCACATGCAAAAAAATGAAACTAGACCACCAACTGACACTATACACAAGAATAAACTCAAGATGGATAAAGGACTTAAATGTAACTCATGAAACCATAAAAATCCTGGAAGAAAACATACGCAGCAAAATCTCATGTAGCAGAATTTTCACAGATGCATTGCCTAGAGCCAGGGGAACAAAGGGAAAAATAAACTATTGGAACTACCTCAAACTGAAAAGCTTCTGCTCAGCAGAAGAAACCAGCCTCAAAATGAAAAGGGAACCCACTGTATGGGAGAACATATTTGCCAATGCTACATCTGATAAGGGATTAATTACCAAAATATATAAAGAACTCATACAATTTAACAAAAGACAAACAATACAATTTTAAAATAGGCAAAGAACCTGAATAGACACTTCTTTAAAGAGGATATACAAATGGCCAAGAAACAGGAAAAAATGCTCAACGTTACTAATCATCAGAGAGATGCAAATTGAAACCATCATGAGCTCACACTTGCCAGAATGGTTACCATTAAGTCAACAAACAAGTGCTGGCGAGGATGTGGAGAAAAGGGAACCCTGGTGTACTGCTGGTGGGAATGCAGATTGGAAAACAGTATGGAGTTTCCTCAAAAAATTAAAAATGGAACTGCCATTTGACCCAGTGATTCCCACTTCTAGGAAGTACCCTAAGAATCCAAAAATACCAACCAGAAAGAATATATGCACCCCTATGTTCATAGTAGTGCAATTTACAATAGCCAAGATCTGGAAACAGCCCAAGTGCCCATCGGTGGGTGAGTGGATAAAAAAGCTGTGGTACATTTACACAATGTAGTATTATGTAGCTGTAAAAATAAAAAAGATCTCTTACCCTTTGAGACTGCATGGAGAGACCTGGAGAATATCATGCTGAGTGAAATAAGCCAGTCAAAGAAAGACAAATATCACATGATCTCTCTTATATGTAGAATCTAATGAATAAAATAAAAGGACGAACAAATAGGTCCAGAGGCACGGAAGCCTGGAACAGACTGACAGGTCTCAGGGGGAGGGCGGTGGGAAGAGCTTATATACACAAATGCATAGCCCAAGACAGACAATAGTGTGGTGAAGGCCTGGGGTGGGGCAGGACTGGGTGGAGGGGGACAGAGGGGAGAGAGGGGAATGAGGGACACCCGTAATACTGACGACAACAACAACGAATACTTTTTAAAAAGAGAGATGCTTCAAGAAAAAGAGAGCAGTACTTCAAAGCAAAGGAGGCAAGTGCAATGTGACCCGATATTTCTACTTCGAGGAATTAACCTGCAGACAAGACAGCATATGTGCACACAGACTACTGGACAAGGATATTCTTCACACAACAGGACATGAGTCAGTTGGGTTTATAACAGCAAAAGACTGGGAACATCTAAAGGTCCACAGCAGGAGACTTGTAATAAAGTATTGCAGATCAAGGAGGTGGCAGAGCACACAGCTACAAGAAAAACGAGAAGGCTCTATGCATCCTAGTGCTGGAGTCATTTCCAAGACAGCATTAAGTAAAAAAAGCAAGTTCAGAGCAGTGAACTCCAACACACAAGATGGCCGCCCCCATGTGGACACAAGATGGCCAACTGGGGAGGGCAATTGGGGGGGAACAAGCCAACAGGGGAGGGCAGTTAGGGGTGACCAAGCTGGCAGGGGAGGGCAGTTAGGAGTGACCAGGCTGGCAGGGGAGGGCAGTTAGGGCAATTGGGCCAGCAGGGGAGCAGTTAGGGGGTGATCAGGCTGGCAGGCAGAAGCAGTTAGGGGCAATCAGGCAGGAAGGCAGGCAAGCAGTTGGGTGCCAGCAGTCTTGGATTGTGAGAGGGATGTCCGACTGCCCGTTTAGGCCCGTTTAGGATCGGGCCTAAATGGGCAGTCGGACATCCCTCGAGGGGTCCCAGATTGGAGAGGGTGCAGGCTGGGCTGAGGGACACACACACACACACAGTGCACAAATTTCGTGCACCGGGCCTCTAGTCTATATAATACAAGCCTAAGCAACCGTTATGACGCAATGACCAGAACTGGTCGCAGTGATGCGCAGTGACCACCAGGGAGCAGATGCTCAATGCAGGAGCTGCCCCCTGGTGGTCAGTGTGCTCCCACAGGGGCGCGCCACTCAGCCAGAAGTGGGCTCAGGGCCTGGTGAGTGCAGCGGGGGAGCCTTTCCCACCTCCACGGCAGCGCTAAGGAGCAGCGCTAAGGAGCAGCAAGCTGAGTGATAAGGAGCAGCGAGCAGGCGGGCAGTAAGGAGCAAGGGGTCCCAGACTGCAAGAGGAATGTCCAACTGCCGGCTGGCTGAGGGACCCCCCTCCCCACCCACCATTGCACGAATTTCATGCACCAGGCCTCTTATTTCTTATAAAGTCAAGGATATACTTCCTATCCTTACCACACAACCTACAGGTTTATCCAGGTGAAATGAAAAACAAAACATATGTTCACACATATGGGAATGTTTACAGTGGCTACATTCACATCATTGTAAACTGGAAACAACCCAAGCGCCCCTCACTGGGGGAAGGACAAACGCTGTACCTCCACAATGAGCCTACTGAGCAATAAAAAAGAGAAAAAAGAAAAAAAGAATGAAGTGCCGATATCCACACAACAATGTGGATGAATTTCAAATACATAATATTGGGGTATGAAGCTGGTCTCTAAAACTCCACACTGTATGAGTCCATTTATATAACATCCTGGAAAAGGCAAAACTATAGGGACAGTGGACACATCCGTGGTGACCAGGGGCTAGAACCGAGGAGGCGCTGAGTGCAAAGGTTTCACAGGGAAATTTCGGAGGATGACGGAACCACCACATCTTGACTGTGATGGTGGTTACATGACTATACCGTTAAAACTTGCAGAACTTTACACCGAAAAGGGTGAATTCTGCTGTATGTAAATTATATCTTAAAGTGGGGGTGAGGAGGGAGAAAAACACAATGGGATCTATGTCCCTCTGGAAGGGCCACAGGCTGTGCCCAAGGACTGCCCATGGACAGTGCAGCTGATTTTGATTTTGATGATGTATGTGTAGTATTCTTTTAAAACTGACATACAGTTGAAAATACATGTTCTAAAAGCCTCTGCTAGACAATTAATAAATGTTATTGATCAACTGATCAACTGTATAATTCTACCCTTGAATATTCCAGCAGTGATTGTGTAAGAATAGCTGACAGGCACCGATGAGACCTTTCACACGGGATCTCTTCGGATCATTTCTGCCTTGTTACAAAGCCAACCGTCAAGGCAACTAAACACCAAGTGTGACCCTAGACTGGAACCCAGACCAGGAAAATACATTATTGGTGATGGACAACAGGAATAGCAGGAGAGACGAACTTAGCGCCTAAAAAATACAGCCCCCTTTTTTTCTCTGCCTTTTAAAGCTCAATCGGTTTGGTTTTTCTTAAGCTGTATGGTAAAAAGCAAAACAAAACAAAAAAACTACTATTAATATTTCCATAGCTTGACATATGTTAATAACATGTTGTTACATTCCTTTCCAAAGCCTGGAGTTTAAAAAAAAAACACCTCAAGATATGTTATTCCCAAAATGATGGCTTTCCAGAAATTTCCGAACAGAACAGTTGCATGTGGGTCTGCAGACACGTTTGCCAGAGTGCCAGAGCTCTCCCTCCAAGAGTGAATTTTACAGACTCCTGAAGATAATTTCCTTTGTCCGCATTCAAAGGTTTTTCTCTCCCACAGCAGCCTGGACACGGGCTGGCACGGGCAGCCCCGGGCAGCCCCTGGCAGCCGGACGGTAAGGTGGGCGGGGAGGGGACGGGTGCACCTGTGACAGCTGCGTCTTCAGCAGACGCCCTTTCAAGCCTGGGCGCCCACGTGGAAGCGCAGGAGCCAGGAAACCCCGTCTCCCTCCGCCCCGCCCCGTCCGGGGAGGGCAGGCTGGCTTCCGAGCGCGTTTTGAATCGCGCAGCAGAATTCTTCGAAACACCGGGAGCGAAGGCCAGGAGGGGGGGTGCCGGGGCCGCCCCACCGAGGCAGCCTCGGGATTGGCCAGCTCCGGCGACTCTGTGTGCGCGTCCGCGGGGCGGGGCGGGGACCGGGGCCGCGAGGCCGCGCCCCCCTCCCCCTCCCCCTCCCCCTCCCCCGCCACGTGGGCGCCGCAGAGCCCAGCGCGCTCCGCTCCGGTCTCGGGACTCCGGGCCGGGCGGGCGGAGGGGCGGCCGCAGCACCGCCCTCGGCTCAGCCAATAGGCGGGCGCGGTGACAGTCTGACAGTCGCCGGGCACCCGAGCGGGGCCGACAGTGCGGCGGACGGCGCTTTGGCGGAGGTGGAAGGAAAGGAGAGCCCAGCGCGCAGGCGGCCCCAGGCCCCACGCAGCCGCCGGGCGGACTGGGCCGGCGCGCGGAGCGTGGCCCGCGGGAGATCGGGCACCGCCGGCCACTGCCGGCTGGCAGCTCCCGGGAGGGGCGCCCTGGTCCCCGGCCTCATTCTGGAGGGTCCAGAAAGGAGTCACATGGCATTATCACCCAAATTAGGGGTAGTGAAGGTCCGCACTCCGGTACCCCACACCCAGTGTTTCCACCCGCCACTCCCCAGAACACCAGGGGCCATACTCATGAATCATATTCCTAAGAAAACTTACAGGATACTTTTTTGGGCTGCCCTCCAGGCCAGCCGATGTTTCCAGTGCATGTGAAGATGACAAACCTGTGTGCTGCACGTGTGTTTGCAATTCCAGTAAACCGAGGCAACGAACGGGCATTATCTCTAACCCCCACAGGCCCAAGGAATACACTTTGAAATGTGGATCCATTTGCATAATACAATGTTCAACACATGTCGGTTAATATGCTCTTATGAACTATTATTCAAGTAACCATCTCCATTACTGATGTGGAAACGGAGGCAGCGAAGGGCTGTTTTGCTAATGTCAGGTGAGCTAGCAAGCAGCCGTGCTAAAACTCGAACCCAGGTCCCCCAGGAAACCTGGACTGGGTGTGGCATCACGGAGTTAGACTGTGGGTTGGATTCACCTGCCCTCCCCCCCGCCCCCGCCCACCTGGACCTGGTCCCTTCTAGGCATTGGGGTACAGAAATGATGGCTCTGCCCTCCCAGGAGGCACAAAAGAGACAGGTAAGCCCTATGAAGGGGAGGGCCTTGTCTCTCTTATTACCGCATCCCAAAGCAAGGCACACAGTAGGTGCACAATAAAGCTCCTTCAAAAAAAGAAAGAAAAGATGGGGGGATGGGTGACTGGCTTTATCCCAGCAGGAGAGGGGCAGTCCGTGCAAATACACAAATCACCAGGGAACTCTGAGCACTTCAGAGCTGAAGAAGGGCCAAGCCCAGGGGAAGCGGTGTGAGGGACCAGGACAGACAAAAGGGGAGGGAGCAGAGGGACCTGGACATTGCCCGCGGGAGGAACCGGCCAGAAAAGATACCAGATCCACGTCGGGGCGATTTTCTGGTTCTCGGTGGAGGGCTGAGGAAGGCCAGGGAACAGGAGGAAGAGAGACTGGCTTCGGAAGCCCTCGGGGAGGTGAGGTCATGGAGACTTATCACCTGGGTGACTCCCAAGCTGCCACCTTGAAACTACAGACAGGGAAGCGAGGAGCTGAAGCTTGGAGGACTCGCCTCTGAGGTGTGGTGTCCAGGGTGTCGGGGCTTCTGCACACGCTGTGGTTGTGGTGCTAAGTCAGGCCTCCAAACACCCAGTTCGCTCCTGCAAACCACTCTTGCTAAGGTGCATGGGTCCCTGTTTGTTCACTGTGGACATTTTTAAAGTTTTTCTTCATTTGTGTACACAATACACACAAATTGTAGGCAATTAACTATAGCAACAGTTTTTCAAAGTTGTGGAATGTCAGTCTGCTCAGGTTTTCTGTCTCTTGAGCCAATTTAAATTTTACAGGCTATTTAGAAATTAATGATGGCTAAGAGTGCACCTTATGATATGGAGACATAGCTGTTTGCGGGAGGGCCATAATTTCTTGCAAAAGGAAATAATTAAATAAGTACTTAAACCAGTAAATAAAATTATTTTAATATTTCCAAATGACTTATCATTAGAGCTATCTTTATCAATTTTTTATGAATTTTAAGTTACATCTCCATTTTCATCCTTAATTTTACTTACACACAATATTTGTTCTCCCCCTCCCTTTTCTCCCTTTTTCTTAGTTACTATATAGATACTTCCTGCTAAAACAGCACAGTCAAATAAACTTTCTGAATTGACAGAAAAGTTTTCTATCTGTGTTGTCCAATTCAGCAGTCTCTAGCCACATGTAGCCACCAAGTGCTAAAAATCTGGGTAACGTGACTGAGAAATTGAATTTTCCTCTGGCTAGTAGCTTCCTTACTGGGCACTGAAGTTCTAAAAGATCCAGCTCTTGAATTTGTCAGTTCTGTTTGTTTTCTAATTAGTCCCTGTTAATTCATGCTTTCCTTCTTCCTGTATAGATAGATTTCATTACTCACTGTGTCATTTATATACTCATTTAACACTCTCATTTGTCTCTGCAACCACATTTGCAGTTTTGAGATCCTCCTTGACAAAAGTTAAGAGTTATGTTTTGTTTTTAATTATCACATGGTAGGAGTTTGTCTTCCATGGTTGTTTGGTTAAGTTTTTAAAAACTAGCCCTAACTGGTTTGGCTCAGTGGAAAGAGCGTCGGCCTGCGGACTCAAGGGTCCCAGGTTCGATTCCGGTCAAGGGCATGTACCTTGGTTGCAGGCACATCCCCAACAGGGAGTGTGCAGGAGGCAGCTGATCAATGTTTCTCTCTCATTGATGTTTCTAACTCTCTATCCCTCTCCCTTCCTCTCGGTAAGAAATTAATAAAATATATTTTTTAAAAAGTTTTTAAAAACTAATTTTCAGTTATATTTACTTGCTTTTTGGAATGTATTGCATTGGGTTGGGGGGGTTGGGTTTGGGGTGGTTGTTTTTTTTTTTTAGATTTAACAGATGATTAATTTTTCTAAATATTCCAAGAGCACTTTAAGGTGTGTATTGTTTGCAGAGTACAAAGTTCCATCCATATCTGTTACTACGATCTTATTTAACAACCTTATTATTCAAACTCCTTGTTGCCTAATTGAGGTTTATCTACCTCATCAAGGTTGTGTTTGAGGCCCCACTACTACCACCACAACCACCCCACCCCCGAACCCGCTTTCTCAATTTTCCTCGTAGTTCCTACAAGTTGCCCTCTAAAGTTTGGTTCTGTGCTAGAGCGGAGCTGCACGAAGGACTGCTCTTCGCACAATGCAACTGCTCTTCTCTCCTTACTGATGCCTTTGCCTTAAATTGTTTGCATTCTTTCTCTGTTCATGTTTAAGCACAGGTTTAAGTTTTCTGGGTCATTTTTGGAATTAGGTATAACCATTTTCTAGGAGAGAGAGAGAGAGAGAGAGAGAGAGAGAGAGAGAGAGAGGCGCCTCTATGGGAACAATGAAGTGGGGATGGGAAATGTCGAGTCTGAAATCTGTTGCTGTGGAAGACCTGATTGAAAGGAGAGTTTCCCTGGGGATAAGCTCAACGATCAGAAGATCCACTCACATGACCCATGGCAATGGCTTTTTAATAACAAGTAGTGGTGGCCTTCAGTGTGCACAGGTTGACAGAAGTCGGTTTCCCAGGAAATGCTCCACCCACAAACCAACAGAGTTTCCGCACAGTGCCGGGGCGGAGAAAACCCCTCACCTCATAAAGGACAAGAGCAAACACCAGAATGTACCAACTTTCTGCGGAGACACCATGAAACAGAACTGCGCGTCAGTGAAACTACACCCATTTCAAATTCCATGTGACCGAAGGGAGAGACCTTCTGGCTTATTTCCTTACTGAGTTCGTTCCCAAAGCCAGTCTGGCTGCTTTGTTTTCCATCTAGAAAAGAGGAAAACTCCATGTGTCCTCTCCAGGGCAGCAGCCTCCTGGCTGTTCCGGGACACTGCTATTCTATTCTGAAAAGATGGGGTTCTCTGGTTGGGGGAAACCCAGTTCCTGCCCATGTTTATTTTGACTAGAGAAAAGAATGCGTTTGCTCCTTGGCGGCTGGGTCCCCGGACGTCACTGGCTCTTCAGACCCCCTTTGCAGCCCTCCATCCACCTGAGCAAACCGCCAGGGAGTGCCCCCTGGAACTCCAGCTCCACTTCTCTCGAAGCTGCCCAGCCCCTGCACACACCTGGGGGAAACGTGTGAAGGAAAATAAAACTGCAAATGTTTCCCATCAGACTGGATGCTGGGCAGCATCTTAGACAGGTAGCATTTCAACACCAAAGAAAGTCAGCTGATGGGGAGAAAGCTTATTGGCAAAAAGCCTCTTTTGCATACAGACGAGGACCACAGAGGAATTGTGTTTCCTCACCAGAATCAACAATGCCCACACCCTCTCTCTCTGGCCAATATTTACTCACAGGTGGATTGTTTTCTGCACCATGGAGATGCCCTAGAAACCTCTTCGACCTTTTCAGACCGGCTCCCTGACTGCAAACTCTCCCTTTTATGAAAAAGTTTACTAGGTAGCAAAATACATCTTGTCATAGTCCCATCACCGTCTTCCTGCCAGTGCCCTCAGTCAACAGCCCTGCGATCCCACGGAGGAGCAGGCACCATTCTAAGCTCTGGACACAAGCTGCTAAGAAGCACATCCAGTTCTACCACCTCCTGGGGAGACAGACAGACATCCGCTCACCAGCACAGGGACATTCAGTACAAACTGCTGATTCGCCGAGTAAGTTCACAAGGGGCCGTGACAAGCCTAGGCTGTTAGTGTCCTCAGAAGCTATTCTGCAAAAGCTAAAGTGTTTCTTTCTTGCACTGATTACCCAGAGAGCCAAGTGACATCTTCTGGCTGAGCCCTCCGCCAGTCTTAGTCCCCAGCTTCCCTTTCCGTCTCTGCCATGCAGTGAGGCTCAGAGACAGAGGGACAGTTGGCACACTCCCCAGTCCTTCAGCCTCCAGGACTGAGATGGGGACCGCATGATGGGCTCAGAGAAACTGGACTGTCCAAATCTATGCTCTCAAGGCTCTCCCATCAGACCTGCCATACACAGTTCAAATCGCCCAAGTGTGCAGGGCAAAGAATTATGGCGTCAGGCAGATCACCTCCTGATTGCATTACTCTCTGTGCCTCAGTTTCCCCATGCATGCATGGGGACAGTAATAGTACCTTGGTCTGTCCAGAGGAACAGGTGGAATGATGCCCCCAAACAAGCTCAGCACAGCACCTGACCCCTAGCAGAACCTAAGAAAGATTTTTCAGAAGTGTCAACACCAGCAGCTATTTCAGGCACCTCATCCCTCTGCTTTGGACTCCATAAAATAGCAGTAACTAACTCCTGCATGCCATGGGGGTGTGGTGGGGGGACGGTTTAAATTACCAAATTTAAACCATGCCCCAAGAAATGTTCGTTTCTTCCCCCTTGAGGGGTTCTTGGGGAAACTGTTCATCCCACTTTTATGTGTGACTCCTCAAATCTGACAGGTTTTGGGGGGAGGATGACTGAGTCGGTATCGCTGGTGACCAGGGACTGGTGGCTGGTCCTGGAGATCCAGCCCATTGCTGTGCTCCATTCAATCAACAAATGCAAGTCAGTGTCTGCTCTGTGCCAGGCAGGCCAGGCACGGAGGCTGACGCAACTGGAGTTGTTCCTGCTCTCCAGGAGCCCCAGTCCGACACAGAAAGGTCCTAGCAGACACTTGTGCACGTCCATTTCTATCTGAATCCAAAATCTCTCTGTTCCCATCAACCCCACACTCACATCCTCCCCCAAAGGAAACAGCCGGCAAGAACTTTGCAGGGCACTGTTAAATAAAACTCATGATGTGCTCTAAAGCCCAACTACTTTGTAAAATAACCACACTTCCCAATGGCACCTTTGGAACCACTGGGACGTTTCTAGAAGAGCTGACCCACCAAAGCAGAACACTGCAGGCTGAAAGGGAAAACACAAGATGCCCAATTTTCCTCTCAGAATCCAGATTTAATAGGCTCCTCGGGAAACCATAATTGGAGGGCTATTGGGCGCATTCCTCCCTGAGGCCTGTGATTTTGCAACTCCGAAAAAGGTTGGGATTTGGGGCCTTGAACAATATTGGGCTCAAACTAAAATGAATGAAAAAAGCAAGAGGTGTAGCTAAATCCCACCACACACACACAGACATGGGGAGGAAGCTGGATGGGGCACAAATAGGTTAGGGAAAAAATCTCCACGAACAGAAAGAAAGCTCTCAAGTAAAACATGATCCACCCGTTACATCTCCCGCCCTGGCTGAGGAAGGGAGAGGTGCAAGGAGCGTGGCCTCGGACATGTAAAAGATTTATGATGAAGACCTGCCCCCCTCCCTCCATTCCTGCTCTTGTGCCCCAAAAACATCTCATGTTTGGCTCATAAACTTCTGCTTCTTGTTACTGGCCTACAGCAAAGACAGCAAAGCCCTCTGAGCTGTCACTGATCCTGTGCCATGTGACCCTGTGTGGCCTCCAAGAGCAACTGCAAGGTTGGCCTCCCTGGATAGATTCCTAATTCCCGCTCCCACCTCACCTTGAGTTCCCCACTTTGAAATCTGAAGATCAAAGAAACTTCTTGGTTCTCAAAAACTTCCCCCTGAACTTCCTTCCTGTGTCCTTGGCAATTCTCATTCCCAGCTGCCCGTTACTCACAGAGTTCCACAGGGTGCGAAGATAAAACGCAATGCACTTTTCCTTAGCAACAACCACCACAAAAAAGAAAACTTTTGGAAAATCAAACACTGGGTAGCTAAATAGAAACTTTGCGTTAGAAAAATGGGGTCTGACACACACTAGCGTCATAACCTTGACCAACTTCAGAGATCAAGTACCATGAATGTGAGAAACCAACAGCTGGAACATGGAACCATGGAGATAGGGCTGGGTGAGCCGTTAAGATAAGCACAGGCCCACTGGTGCTGGAGCCAGCACCCCTCCAAGAGAGGTGAGGAGGAGGCTGCTAAGCTGCAGGAGGGGGCCTAACGGAGGGGTATGAGGCAGTGCTGTCCTGACACCCCACTTGGTTTCCTATTTAGCGAAGAGTGTGCCAGTGTTTAGAAACTAAGGCAGAGAATAATATCCAAGGTGGAACCTGCCACTCCCAGACTCTGAGCTCTTGGGCAGGTATCTTAGCTTCACCAACCTTCCACTTCCCCTTCGGTAGAATGGAAGGTCATCAGGCCACCTACTTTATAGAGATGCCGTGAGGTTCATTCCATGGCTCAGTGGTAGCAGCTCAGAACAGCCGGCACTAAAACCTGTTTCTGAAAAATCACTAGGTCCCCCCGGGGCTTTGCACTTACAGGTCTGGCCACCTAGAATTCACTCTGCCCCAAGCGCCTCCCACAGCAGCTTCTCCTTTATTCCTCTGGTCTCGGTTCAAATGTCAGCCTCGGAGGGGTTCCCCCAATCTCCCTGTGTTTAAGGAGACCCCTCCATACTCCTCATCTTGTTACCCTGACTTAATTCCTTCGTAGGACTTACCACCACCTGAAATTATCCTTCCATCGGAACGCTGACCTGCTGACTGAGCGCCAGGAGATAAGGCCCCTTGTGATTTTCATTCCTCATCAGACCCAGAGCCCAAGAGCTGTACAAACCGTAGCTACTACTTTTAAAAATGTCCTCACTTGAGCTACACCTTCTGCCGGCTCCCAGTAAGCTTGGGAGTAGGTCACCGAGGCTGAAGGTGACAAAACCGATGGGCTGGGTTGCAGGGCCGCACCCGGTCTCAGCTCCCTGTTACTATCTGGGAAGTAAGTATAGCCCGTTCCGTTACGTAAGCATTCCTAAAAATCACCACATGTGTGGGGAAACAGGGTTAGGTCACAGCACTCAAACACGTCAACAGTGACACATAATGAAATAAAATGGGAATCTAATAAATAAGAGTAACACTGTTGTTCTGCACATGCCAAACGGTTACGCAACACACAGCCACAAATCGGAGGCACGTGACCCTGAGAGGCCTGAGGCTTGCTTGTGTGAAGTGGGTGTCGGAGGGTTGCCGCTGTGAGGGATGGTGACAGGGCGCTCTAAAATGGATGTGAAGTCCGGCCGCCAGGGGCGGTGTTGGGCACTCATACTCCCTGCAGGGTCCGAGAGAGGGTGTATGTTTCAGATGTGAGCATGCTTTTCGCCTACAGGACGTGGTTCAGCGGGTGGCAGCTTGCTGAGCTCAGTTCACCCACTTTTCTCTGAGACAAGACGGCCAGAAGCAAAGGTGAAATTTACAACATGTCTAAACTTGGCCTTAGCATCACCTTAGCATCTCAATCAAGTTGGAACAAATTCAAGTCTTCAAATCCAGCATTTGTACAAAATCGGAAACAGGTCAGAGCAAGTAGGAGCGTTGAGGATCACGACCCACAACTGGCGTTTGGTCGCATCACCTTCCTGAGGCCCATGTGAGTCTCAGCAGGAGCCCGGGCCTCACCTTAATAATGAAGGCTTAATCCCTCCCAGCACACTTTGCAGAGAGCAACCCATGCATCACGCACACCTCGCCTCAGCAGCCTGCACCAGCCACACATTTATTTGTGATCTCCAGCTTCTGCTCTCCATGTATGCAAATGTTGAGATCAACACTGTAAACGTCGTGTGTTTTACTCCATAGAAGATCCATGTGGTTTGAGGATAAAAATACAGTAAGACCTCGATATAACAGACTAGTTAGGGCAAAGGTGTCCATTAAAGCTGCAAATCTGTTATATAGTAGGTTTTCTGAATAGGTATGTTAAAAAATTGACAAATTAGTTATCTGTTTTTACTTATGTAGATGCATTTGTGTAATTAAAATTAAATATGTATGAAAAGTTTAATCTCACAGAAAAGTTTTCTATACGTAGTACAGTACTTTCAAATTTATACTGAATAGGTCTAGTAAATGCGGGCATTCACCAGTCACCACGAGTAAACAAATGCACATGCTGGGCATGGCTTCGCGCAGTCAGAACATCTGCCCCGCTCATTAAAACGGCTGCAGAAAGTCACACCACCCAACAACAGAACCAATTACCAAACTTGGTGTGGTGTGATCACATGCTAATCATTCGCCAAACATCGTTACCAGCGGTGAGTCTTGGATTTAAATATGAGACTATAGTTGAAGATATGTCATATTTATTTTGTCGGTGAAATTATTACAGTGTTTTCCCCCCCAACATATGGCCTATTCACTAAAATTTGTTAAAAATAATGGTGAATTAATAATAAAAAAATAACCTGTTAAATATAAGCAAATCTTGGTTAAAAGCATTTTAAAATTAACAGGGTGTTAATTTTCATATATCACATATGGACTGGAAATTTTGTCTATTAAATCGAAGTCTGTTAAATTGATGTCTGAAAAATTGAGGGTTTACTGTAATGTGTGAATAATTTACAGAGTAAAATGTAGAACGTCCTGACCTACCCCCATCTTTTAATACTACTTTCTCTGCCTACTCTAGTTCAAGAGCAAAGTCTAGGGTGTTCTCAGCACTCAGGGAGAGAACCCCCACAAAAAATTCTGTGCATGTCAAGTATAAGAACAGACAACTGCTTCACCATCCTATATAATAAAACCCTAATATGCAAATTGACCGAACAGAGGAACGACCAGTTGCTATGACATGCACTGACCACCGGGGGCAGACGCTCAATGCAAGAGCTGCCGTGACGCACACTGGCCATGTACAAAGAAACGGCACCGCGGACCTGGCGCCCACAAAGCAACACTGGGCTTCCCCCAAGTGGGACACAGGCCCCACCACCCCAGAGCGACAGCCCACCAAATCACAGCTGACGCTGCTGAGACCCCAGGGAGCAAAATGCGGCCCCCAGCCCAGCCCAGCCCAGCCGGAAACGGTCGCTGTGGCCCCGGGTAATGAAGTCACACAGCAACGCCCGGCTTCCTCTCCCTAGCAACAAATAGCCTCCTTGCAGTTTCTTCAGCCCAGGAACCCGATTTGCTTTATAGCCAGGTGCAAACATTTCACACTTTAACCAAATGTCTGTGAAGCGTTTTTCCGTGCATCATCTCATTTGATCCTCACAGGAGTCCTGGAGTAGGTAGACAGGAGACTCAGTGGAATCCTATTTTCTTTTCATTGGCCGGAAAACAGAGATTTAGAAAGCTTAGAAACTTGACCCGACTGAAAAGAAGAAATGCTGGACCTTGAAAATGACTTCAAATTTTCTCGCTGCGCAGAATATAGTCAAACGCTGCTGCATATTTTACCCTTTGTTCTCCCTATGTGATCTACAATAATCTGCTTCGTGTTGATATTTACTGCTGTGTTGCTGACAATTACCTGAAAGAGAAGTTTGGGTGCTTCACTGGGCTGGAAAAGTTTAGCTAAATCAGAAAGTAGGTCTAATTAAGCAAGTTTATCTATATACTAGAGGCCTGATGCATGAAATTCATGCAAGAGTAGGCCTTCCTTCCCCCAGCTGCCAGCACTGGCTTCCCTCTGGCACCCGGGACCCAGGCTTCCCTCCGGCTGCCAGCAGGCACCCAGGACTCAGGTTTCCCTCGCTGCCCCAGCTTCGTCCAGAAACATATTACGCTTTTATTATTATACATATAAAGCTCTCACTGGCGCCAATCACATGTGTGTGTTTCGATCTGTCACTGTCAATTGTGAATTTGGTTGACATTTGTATTTAGAGAAAGGGTGAATAGCAATATTAAAATATTTCTTCTAATTAATTTCCTTTCAATGTGCACATATTCGTGCACTGTTATAATAAAGAGCTGGAGATGTCCACAGACTGAGGATTGGAGAAAGACATTACAAATGAATGTGGCCACAAGAGAAAAAGATCCAGACAGCTTCCAAGGAATGTTATTAAGGGAGAAAGCCAAGACGCAGGCAGCAAGGAAAATATTTGTGCTGAAGGGGGACAGGCAGGTGTGTGTGGCATCCACACACACATACATAGAATTCTCTCTGGGTGAACAGACATCTGGGGAGAGGGCAGACATGGAAAGGTCTTAAGCCTCTTTATAATGGTTTTAACCATTGTATGTATAATAACCTTTAAAAATAGGTTGAATGGATAAACAAAATGAGATAGGTAGATATACAGATAAATAAATGGATGGATAGAGGCACACACACACATATCCAATCAATGGAATATTCATCAGCTTTAAACAGAAAGGACATCTGACACCTACTACAGCACGGATGGAAGAAGCCAGACACAAAAAGGCAAATACTATGCGATTCCATTTATAGGAGGTCCCTCGAGGAGTCAGATCAATAGAGACGGAAAGAAGATGGTGGATGCCAGGGGCTGGGAGTTAATGTTCAATGGAGGCAGTTTAAGTTTGGGAAGATGAGAAAATTCTGGAGGTGGATGTTGGCGACAGTTGCACAGCAATCCGAATGTACTTGGTCCCAGTGAACTGTGCACTTAAAAATGGTGAAGATCGTACATGTTATGCTATGTGTATTTTACCACAATAAACATCTTCATTAAAAGTGAAGAGTGGAGCGGGAGGCAAGATGGCTGCAGCCAGGGAAGTTCGGCGCTTCCTCCCAGCTCCGTAACTGGGCTTGCGCTCAACTACAGAACATTTGACTTGAAAAACCAGCTGAAAAGTAGCTGGTCTGAAATACGGCGGGTGGGAGCAGGAGCGGAGACAGGAGAAGGCGTGGAGGGGGTGAGCCAACTTGAGCAGCGGCACAGCGAGGCTGGGACCAGAGGGCACCCCCTGGAGCGCAGGGGTCCCCAACTCAGAGCAACAGAGATGGGAGAGGAGCCCACGTACCACCAGGAAGTGGGAATCGGCGGCGACTGGGTCCATCTGGGAGACTCGGAGGCACCACCATCCCAGGCAAAAGGCAATGCTTAGTTACCACAGCCTGGGCCGTTCTCCCCATCGGTCCGCAGCCGTCACCGGCGGCTTTCCCGGTGGGTGGAGGATGGAGGCTGGGCCCGGGCGCCGGCAGTAAATCTGAAGGTCCAGTTATTCTCTGAAATAACTTTTGGGGGAGAGCAGGACGTGGGCTGGACAGAGTGCCCTGGGCAAGGGAAGCGACCCTCCCCGCCTCAAGCAAAGAGGAGTCGCCTCTGCCCCCACCTATGGGACAGCTCGGGGCGGACACCTCGCCCCTGGGGCTGGGCCTGGCAGCACCCTGTCCAGCGAGGGCCGGCCATGCTGGAAGGTTAGAGCGCCGACGGGGCTGGTTTGTTTGTTTTGTTTTGTTTTGTGGGGGAGGGGGTGTTGTTGTTGTTGTTTTGTGTGCTGTGTTTTTTAACATCCCCTCCTGCTTGGGTGGCAACAAGGTGGTGACAGTAACCCCAGCTCAGGCCCCACCCCCATCAAATCTGTTTAAACCATCTGACCAGGGCCCGCTACCCCACATGGCCCACTTCCACGGGGGAAGGGAGAGCAGCTCAGAACAGGAATATGCAAGGTGTAGGCCCCAGGCAGACCCAGCCTCTAGGCTACCGAGGCCCTCCATGGGGATCTGCCCTGCCCAGGCCAGGCAAGGACAGTGACTCACACTGGCTGGGCCAGGAGGCCGGACTGACAGACACACCAACGGGCCAGACTCAATAACATCAGAGCAACACCCAGCAAGCTCCACATAAGCAAATCCAAAGGGGTTTTTTTATTTGTTGGTTTTTGTTTTGCTTTGCTTTTCTTTCTCTTCTCTCTCTTTTCTATCATATTCTGTTATTTCTATCTTAGTCTATTCTTTTTTTCTTGATATTTTAATTTTTTATTTATTTTTCTTTAATCTTTTCTTTTTCTTTCTTTTCCTATTCTGTATTTTATATTATTCATTATTACTTTAAAAATTATATCATTTATTTCTTTTCTTTATTTTCTTTTTATACTTATTCTATTTTTTTTGTCTCTTTCTACATTTCTTTCATAGTCTCTTTTTTCCTCCTCCTACTTTTTTTTGGTGTGTCTTTTGCTATTTTTTTTTAAATCTTTAATTGTGGTGGTGGTTGTTTTTATTATTATTGTTTTTCATGCTGTTTTTGAGATGATCTGGTTTGTCTTGTTTTGTTCTGTCAGCACCTGTGTAACAGCACAACATGGTCAGGGTTGAAACTCACAGTCAGCAAGCCTGAGGGCCAACCCGAAACAATCTTTGGATTCAATACAATCCCTATTAAAATACCAATGGCATACTTCTACGATCTAGAACAAATATTCCAAAACTTTATATGGAACTAAAAAAGACCCTAAAAAGCTGCAGCAATCTTGAGAAGAACAAAGTTGGAGGGATCATAATACCAGATATCAAAATATACTACAAAGGCATTGTAATCATAACAGCCTGGTCCTGGCACAAGAACAGGCATACAGATCAATGGAACAGAACAGAGACACCATATATCACCCCACACCATACGGTCAATTAATATTTGACAAAGGAAGCAGGAACATACAGTGGAGAAAGACAGTCTCTTTAATAAATGGTGGTGGGAAATTTGGACAGGTACACCCCCCCTCCGCCCCAAAATGAAGCTAGACCACCAACTTACACCATACACAAGAATAAACTCAAATTGTATAAAGTACTTAACTGTAAGTCCCAAAACCATAAAAATCCTAGAAGAAAACATAGGCAGCAAAATATCAGACATCTCACATAGCAGAATTTTACCCATGCATCACCTAGGGCAAGAGAAACAAACGAAAAAAATAAACAAATGGAACTCCATCAAACTAAAAACCCTCTGCACAGCAAAAGAAACCATCAACAAAATGTAAAGGGAAACCACTGTATTGGAGAACATATTTGCCAGTGATACATCTAATAAGGGGTTAATTTCCAAAATACACAAAGAACTCATACAGTTTAACAAAAGTAAGACAAACAATAGAATTAAAAAATGGGCAAATGACCTGAATAGACATTTCTTCAAAGAGCACATACATCCTGAAACATCAATCAGATAGAATGTATGCGCCCTTATGTTCACAGCAGCACTATTTACAATAGCTCAGATCTGGAAACAGCCCAAGTGCCCATCAGTAGATGAGTGGATAAAAAAGCTGTGGTACATTTACACCATGGAATACTATGCAGCAGTAAAAAAGAAGGATCTCTTACCCTTTGAGACAGCATGGAGGGACCTGGAGAGCATCACGCTAAGTGAAATCAATCAAAGACAAGTATCACATGATCGCACTCAGATGTGGAATCTAAGTAACAAAATAACCTGATGGACGGAGTGGATCCAGAGACATAGAAGCATGAACAGAGTGACAGATATCTGTTGGGGGAAGAGAGTTGGGGGAAGACCAGATTAACCAAAAAACTTATATGCATATGATAATAGTGCAGTGAAGGCCTGGGGTGGGGAGGAAGCTAGGTGAAGTGGGGCAAAGGAGGAAAAATGGGAGACATCTGTAATACTCTCAACAATAAAAATAAATTTAAAAATAGAAAATAAAACCCAAGTAACACCATCAAGGGGTGACAGATAAAAACAATGTGGTCCATCCACACAATGGACAGAATATTAAAAAAGAAGGAAATCCTTGGAGACATTATGCTCAGTGAGAGCAGCCAGACACAGAAGGACAAGTATTGCGTGATTCCACTCACATGAGGCCCCAAGAAGAGTCCGATTCATAGAGACAGAAAGTAGATGGTGGGAGCCAGGGGCTGGGGAATGAGTGTTCAATGGGAATGAGTTTCAGTTTGGGAAGATGAGAAAGTTCTGGAGGTGGATGGTGGTGATGGTTGCATCACAATGTGAATGTACTTAACGCCACTGAATTGTGCAATTTTAAAAATTGTTAAAATTGATAAATGTCACGTTCTGTATATTTTGCCACAATAAAAAGAAGTAATAAAAGACGCAATAATGGAAGCCAACCCCTCGCCAGTGGTGTACCAGGGGATCTCACCCCCTGCTAACCACAGCAGGTACAAAATCATCCTCTTTTTGTAAATGAGGAAACAGGAGGTCAGTAATTTGCTCAAGGTCACACACTGAGGATGTGGGGGATGGAGCCCAGATCTGAACCCAGGCTGTCTGCTCCAGAGTCAGAACTTTTAATGCCCACGTTGTAGAATACTCAAACTCAGGCTTCCTCGGGGCAGTCTCTGCCAATACCCCCTACCAGCCAGGAAATTCCTCCCCTTCCTGTGTGAATGTCCAGCCACGGCTGCCTCTCTGTGTGTGATCTCTACCAGTAAGACACACATGGGAATTGTACAATTGTACAATTATAGGACACGCTCCCCTCACCCACCACCTCCAACACACTCCTCTAGCTCGCTGGCCCGAGCCAAGAGGCTCAAGGGGCTCCCAGCCCAGTGGGGAGCAGTACAGACCTGACACTCAACTAGAGCTCAGCTCAGCTGAGTCAGGCAGACCCCGTTCAATGACCAACTCTGCCCTTACGTGAAATGGGCAAGTGAGTCCACATCCCTGGCCCTCAGTTTCCCGTCTGTAAGACAGGGGTAATGAACAACAATACAGTTTTTTAAAGGAAACAATGCCTAATACATAGGATAAAGGCACTTGAACTTCCTAAGACCCAGGGTGGACGATTGACAGCGAGGCCGAACACTGTCTGGAGCAGCTCCCGATGAAGGTGTTTTCTGTCATTAAGCTACATCTCGTCCAAAGGGGAAGTGCAGGATGAGAAGCAAACAAGGGCCAGAAGCAAAGCAGCCCGGTGGCCTGTTCGGTTTGAGTGTCGTCCCATAACAACCCCAAGAGGTTGCGGATTCGATTCCAGCTCAGGGCACGTACCTAGGTTTGGGGTTCAATCCCCAATGGGGATGCATACGGGAGGCAACCAACAGATCAATGTTTCTCACATCAATGCTTCTCCCTCTCTCTCTTCCCCTTCCTCCCTCCCTCTCCCTTTCTCTCCCTAAAATCAATTTTTAAAAGTATCTCCGGTGAGGATTTTTTTTTTTTTTAAAGCAAACCAGGTGTGAGAGGAAACATTTTCCATGGAGGGAGACAGTGACCTCACTCCCTCCACCGGCCCTGAGCCTACTCCTTCCAATGCCTTTTCATTTCCTTGCATGTCCGCCAGTGCCTGAGAGAGCAGGCCTGGGTCCTATTTCCCGTGTCTGCTCTCCGAAAATGTGGACCGAACAAATAAACCAGAGGGTTTGGAGGCAACAGAAACCCCAAGATGCTCGAGTCGCCTGTCGGCCAGGGGAACCAGTTTTCAGCACTCTAAAAGCTAAAAGCTAAAAGCTTTGCCCTGGCCAGTGTGGCTCACTTGGTTGAAGTGTCATCCAGCACACCAAATCGCTCGCTGCAGGTTCGATTCCTAGTCAGGGCACATAACCCAGTCGCAGGTCAGGGTACATAAGGGAGACAACCAATCAATCTCTCTCTCTCAAAAAAAATAAATTAAATTTAAATTAAATTTTTAAATAAATCAACAAATAAAATGGCACATTCTCTTAAAAAAAAAAAAGTTAAAAGCTTTCCCAAGGCCATGGAGCCGGGTCTTTAACCTGGCCTGAGGGCTTTGTCCCTCTCTACTATGCTCACCCAGGACAGAACTGACCTTGCAGATAGCCAAAAGTTTGGGGGTCTTAGACCTCCTGTAGTGAGAGCCCACGGAGAAATAACGAAGGCCAGCTCCATGGCAGGCACTGGGTTGCAAAATCCGTCTCATGTAAATCCACTCAAAGACAGTGTGGGGCGGATCAGATTATTTATTCCAATATTTATGTTTAAATAGAAGAGGAACAGAGGTGTTAAGTACGGCCAGAGGTCACACAGCAAGAACGTGGGGAAAGCAGCATTTGAACCCAGGACTACAGGCTCCCCTCTGCTTGTGTTAATGTGGACACTGGTCAGCTCAGGCCACCCGGGCTTCCAGAGTGCCGATGGGTCCAGGGAGGTCATGTGTGTCCTGTGTCATTGTCTAAATCTGGAGGAAAGAATCATGACTGAAACGCCACGATGATCTTCCATACTCTGGATCCAGACAGAGCGGCCGCTGCTGCCCCAGCTCCCCACATCTACGCACACGGTACGTCCGTCCCCATTCCACTCGGCTGTGACTCGAAAGCCTCCCAGTGCAGTGCTTTACATGAGTGGCCAGCAGGCCTCCTTTGCTCAGCTGATAGCAGAATGAGAAAGGAAAAGTGGCACCAGAGCTTGTGGGGAGAAGGGACCAACCTCTGGCCCAGCTTGACCCTTGGGCTGCAGCCTGCACTCAAATCCCTGGTCTCTGACGACCTTGAGCTGCCTTGGCCTGAATCCTAACCCTGAATGTTTCCTATTTACTCCACCAAGGCCTAACACTTGACACCCGACACCCGGCAGCACCAGTAAATACCCATGTGCTTCCCTAATTGATGGGGATTATGTTCACCCACAGTTCTTTGGGGCCAACAGCTATGTCCTTGGGGAGGGCCGGGCTGGACTAATTATGCGGCTACAGGAAAGCCTGCCCACGCCAGGGTCGGAGTGCCAGCTCCCACACAGAGTGGGTGAAGAGGGATAAAACTCAAGGGGTTAGTGGGGGTCAGGTGTTTTGCTTAGTTCGTCACAAGCATGAATTACTTCATTTAATTCTCACCCAAACCAAGAAATGGGAGAGTCTAGAACAGGGGTGTGGAACATCTAGCCCTCAGACCTTATAAGACCCACAAAATCATTTGGTCTGGCCCTGCCAAGGCATTAGGGTAAGTTAAGTAAAGGTCTGACCAAATATATATAGCAGGCTAATTTTTAAGCTGATAATTTTATATGGCCCGTGAATGATGTTATAAATATCCACATAGCCCTTGGCAGAGAAAAGGTTCCCCACCCCTGGGCTACAGCAGAAACCAAGCATGAAGATTCAAGGGGGCATTTGGATGACCACTAGGAGGAATGAATAAAAGAGAAGTCCGCAGGCCTCCGGGCTGTGGTGTCAAATTCTGCCGCTGGGTGAAACCTAGGATGACCAACTTCCCTGGTTATCCTGGGACTGATGGTTTTTCCATGAGTCAGGGCTCTTAATCCTAAAACTAAGAAAGTCCTGGGAAAACCAGAACACATTGGTCACCCTAGTAGCCTAATTCTGGTCTCCAAATATTGGCCACAAACTCCTATTTGCCCTTCAAAACCCAATACAAAAGCCCCCCTTCCTCTGTAAGGCAGAATATAGCAGGAAAAACTGAATATCTGTGTTTAAACTCTAGGTTTAAATCCTAGCTCTATGAGGAGGTCTTATCAGGGCCACGTTCCTGGTAGATGGTGCTTATTAGAAAGTATCTTATAGATCAGTGGTTCTCAACCTTGGCTGCACATTAGAATCACCTGGGAATCTTTTGAAAATCCTGACTGGTGGGCCTCATCCTCCGGAAATTCTATTTCTTTGTTACTAATGTTGTGGCCCCACCCCATAACAAAGAAACAGAATTTCCGGAGGATGAGGCCCAGAAATCAGGATTTTTTTAAAAATTTATTTTATTGATTTTTTTACAGAGAGGAAGGGAGAGAGATAGGGAGTTAGAAACACCGATGAGAGAGAAACATCGACCAGCTGCCTCCTACACACCCCCTACTGGGGATGTGTCCGCAACCCAGGTACATGCTGCCCTTGACCGGAATCGAACCTGGGACCTTTCAGTCCACAGGCCGACGCTCTATCCACTGAGCCAAACCGGTTTCGGCAGAAATCGGGATTTTCAAAAGATTCCCAGGTGATTCTAATGTGCAGCCAAGGTGGAGAACCACTGTTACAGATGTTCCCCGGGGCTTCAGAGCCCTTAGTCTGCTGTGTCTGTTACCTGTCCTTGTCTTCCTTTAGACTCCATCTGCCCTTCCCTGAACCACCTGAACAGACTAGCAAACAAATTGAAAAATGAAAAATAAGATAAAATCTCGTAACATGCAACCCAATGAACACTAATCTTCACTTCAGTCCTTCTCCATTACCCTCGTCCTGACACCAAGCAGAGCCGTTTTCCCCTTGGCTTTTCCTCTCCCAGTGATTGCGCAAGAACCACAGAGAGGCGTGCAGCGAAGTGAACAGAGACGCTCTAAAAACCTTTTCACGGGCAGCTCAAAGGTGTCAGGTTGTGTGGCCGAGACGTCAGCCCCAGACACAAGGAGCCTCCGTGAGGCCGAGGAGACTTGCCGACGGCCCCAGGAAACCACGCCACAGCTCGGCCAAAGGAACCAGAGTGCACAAAGGCAGACACTGTCGCTGCTGGAGGACCACGGTCCTGGGCGGGACACACTGCAAGGGGCAAGGGAGCCCTGAGACTGGCGTCCCAAGCGAAGGGAGTTCTCATGAAGGGAGTCCCCCTCTGAAGTGGAGACGGGCCTGCCTACCCAAACGCAGGTGGTTTCTGCACAAAGAAACCAGGGCCTTTGTCACGGAGACGTGGGGGCTGTGCAGAGGACTCGGAGCTCCCTTACATGTCCGGGTGATGCTTGTCTCCAGCTGGCCAGCTGAGGGAGGCCTCACTGTGCCAGTGGAGAGGGGAGAGGAGAAGTGGTGGATTGGGGGGCTGGGGTGGGGTAGAGAGGTCACAGCCCACCACGGAAAGGAAAGAGGACCGTGGAGTGAGAGAGAGGTGAGCAGTTCCATCGAGGCAGCAGCAGAAAGGACAGTCTGTGGCCACGGGCTGGCACACTCAGGATTTCCTGCGCGCCAAGCGCTGTTCCAATCATTAGCCGTCTATTTCTCCCGACAACCTTATCCCCATCTTATGGGTGAGGAAACCGAGGCACAGGGAGGTTAACCTGCCCGTGATTACTTAACCTTCTAGCGAGTGGCCAAGCCACAGAGACAATCCACGTGGCCATGGGCAAGTGGCCATCCTGGGTATCAGATGATCGATTGCTTTTTATTCCGCACCCTCCCCGCCGTGTGTGAAGCACTAGAGGGAAAACGCTGGCTTCCTCCAGATCAGCTCAGCTCAGGGGCACTCGCGCTCCCAGCCCCTACCCCACCAAATGAGTCTGAGTGCGCCCTGTGCTTTCCTGTCGACAGTGTCGCTCATCAGGTGTTTCAAGGGGGCGGGCCCGCCTGCTTCGCTCCCCGCTACTGTCTCCTCACCTCCTAGCCAGGCACCTAGAAAACCTCTAACCTCACCTGCCTTGGACCGTTATCACATTCCCTGAGATTCTTCAGTGTCCCAAGTGTGGCAATGTGGTTTCTGTCAGGAGGCAGCACTGGAGCGCCAAACCACTGATCTGCACACACATGGCTGACAGCTGGCTCCTGTTTTCCATTTTGCCATGAAAAGGAGCAGAGGACTGAGTGCCCATCCTTCCCCAGACTCAGTCATCTTGTTCCAGTGGCTCTCAAAAGGAGCTAACTGTGCCACCCAAGAGCCAGTGGCAATGTCTGCAGACATTTGTGGTTGACACAACTGTGGGGAGGGGTGCTCCTGCATGGAGTAGCAGAGGCCAGGGATGCAGCTCAACACCCCAAGATGCCCGGGGCAGCCCCACCATGGAGCACTATCCACTGCGAGTCACAGGCAGCACGGCAGAGTGAGAAGATGCCCCTCTCTACGGCATCAAAGCCAAGATCACGGCATCTCCAACTTTGACCTGAGCTTAGGGGGAAAGTCTTATCTTTCAAACGACCGGCTGCAAAACGGAACAATAAAACGAAAAGCCCAACAGAGGAGGTAAATTCTTAGAAACCATTCCAATTCCATTCCCACTCCAAACAGGTTTCCAAATGGCAAAAAACGCTGGTTAAATCCCTTACACCTGACAGAATGCCCCCTCCCTGCTCCCGGCAACACCTCAGCACCCCACTTGGACGCTGGAAACCTATGCCAGGAGACAGCACCCTCACTCCCTTTAGGAACCGTTCAAATCTGACCGCTGAAATCATGAAACAAGGAAAGCCAGCCACAGGCTGTGTGGAATCCTTTCCTCTCCATGCTAAGCATCAGGCTTTCTGTAACTTTTGCTGGGAGTGGCAAACATGGATGTTTCTAGAACAGCGTGAGTTCTCCAGCATAAATACTTTCCGTTTATTTCCAATAGGCTCGGTGTGAAAGATTAGGTGACCAGGAAATAGAAGCAACGAAGATTAGACAATGACTGCATTCACGACTGGCTGCTCGACAGCCTCTCCAGGCTGGAGTGTGTGTGAAGTCGCCGCTGCTTAATTGAGGGGACCTTTGCATTCTTGCCTGAAGGTCACGTCATTTCAAAGGCATGTTGGGGTTTTGTATCCGACACAGCGGCTCCGAACACTTCCCGACATCGGCCTCCCCTTCGCCAAGAGGGAGGGCCAGCAGCTACTACGCAGCACCTTGCCAGTTACACAGCAGTTGGCCCATCGCACCGCACAGGGCTATGGCCTGAAAAAGCCCGCCTCCGTGCAAACCACAGCATCGGTATAATTCATCTGTCAGTGTCGTCTGGCTACTGTGAACAACGCTGCTATGAACATGGGTGTACACACATCGCCCCGTCTCTGCTTTCGCTTCTTTGGGTACACAGTCAGAAGTGGAGGGCTGGATCACATGGTAGCTCCATGTTTAACTTTTTAGGAACCACAGCGGCTGTGCCATTTTACATTCCCACCAGCATTGCACACGGGTTGCACTTTCTCTTCACCAACACTGTTTATTTTCTGTTTTTCTGGTGGGTGTGGAAGTGGCACCTCCTTGGCCTCCAGCTCATTAAGGGTATTAATGACTACCCTTCCCCTGATGATATGTCAGCCTCACAAGGGCAGGAACCCTGGTCTCTACTGTTCTCCGCCACGTCCTGAGAGCCTAGAACAGCACCTGGCACTCACTAAGGGAGCTGAGCAGCCCGGGGAGGGAAGATGGATTTGAAGGCCGGTTAAGGAATTAAAGAGAAAGGCCTCAGTGACTGACGGGGTAGCTGGGTGAGGGAGAGATAAGTGTCCAGCACTGGGCCCAGAGCAGTCTGTGAGGGAGAAGCAAAAGCTACAGCCCATCTTGGTAGCAGCTGGGTCCCTGTAGCATAGTCCTGATTTTTCTGTAGGCCTCAAGTTCTTCCTTGGTGGCATGGGAGTGGATACAATGGTGTCCGCCCGAGGAGTCCGTGAGCTAATTCACGCGGCGTCTGGCTTGCAGCACGGCACACCGCCCTCCATGAACGTTAGCACACAGCCGCCTTTAGGAGAGCTTGATAAGGCTGCTCCTCACGCAGCAAGGCCTGCAGCAGAAGCCCGGAGGTCTGTGCAGAGGAAAAACTATCTAGGGAATGTGTTTTCAACAAAGCAAATGCCAAAGGAACACGTGTCTATACTCAGAGCCGTGGCCTTTAAAAGCTTCCAGCTTCCCTGCCTGGCTCAGGGCACAGAGAAACTTACTCCCTTGGCTGGCCCAGACCTTGGGCGGCCTCGGCAGCCACGCTGGGCGCGGGGAGAGCGGCACCAGCTGCTGAATCGCAGAAACTCAGAACTGCCCCTTCATCGGCACAGCCCGCACCGGGGAACCGGGAAGGAGGCGGTCCTCGCGGCACATTCTACCGCTCTCAACCTCAACTGGCTTCTGCAAACATCGGTCCCAACGCTTCTGCAGTCTCGATGAAGCCCAAAGTCACTGGGTGTCCAGGCTGAGCGCCCGCCACGCATCCTTCTCTCCCCAGCCACAGGCTCATCCCCGAGTTCTCATGGCTCGTGGCACTGAACCTCATCTATACACATGCCAACATCTCTTCAACTTTCCACAAAACTTTTAGGCCATGTCTCAGGCTTCTCGTGCACTTTGTGCATGGAAAGTGTGACAAGGCTGGAGTGCCAAGGATGCCCAGGTGGCCAGCTGCCCCATTATTTACACACTTCTTCTCCGCTCTTCTCTTCAAAACATAAACTGAATAAAATAACGATAATAATGTAGTAACACAGCATGCCCAGAGGCTGGGGGGTTCATTGGAAAGGAGCACTAAAGAACTCCTGGGTTAATGGTCATGTTCCCCATCTTGGTTTTGGTCATGGTTATAAAGTGTATACACTTGTCTAATTCACTGAGCACTTAAGACCTCTGCATTTTATTATACACTAGGGCAGTGATGGCGAACCTTCTGAGCTCGGCGTGTCAGCATTTTGAAAAACCCTAACTTAACTCTGGTGCCGTGTCACAAATAGAAATTTTTTGATATCTGCAACCATAGTAAAACAAAGACTTATATTTTTGATATTTATTTTCTATATTTAAATGCCATTTAACAAAGAAAAATCAACCAAAAAAATGATGTCATAGGTTCGCCATCACTGTACTAGAGCCTTGGTGCATGAAATTCATGCACGGGTAGGGTCCCTAGGCCTGGCCCAGCGATCAGGGCTGATGGGGGCCTTCGGGCTGCTGGCCGGGGCCTTCTTTCCAGCTGCGAATGAGGGCCTCCCTTCATTCCGCGCCACCCCCTGGTGGTCAGTGCATGTCATAGCGAGAGCGGTCAAACTCCCAGTCTCCCAGTCGAATTCCCGAGGGGACACTTTGCATATTAGGCTTTTATATATATATATATAGATTAAATGTCTTGGTTGTTAAAATTAACTAAAAAGAATAACACAACAGCAACAATATGACTACAATCATCCCCCCTTATCGACAGGGGATTCGCTCCAAGACCCCAGCAGACATCTGAAACTGCAGATAGAACCCAACCCTATACATACTGTAATTTTTCCTATACATACATACCTATGATAAAGTTTAACTTATAAATCAGGTACAGTAAGAGATTAACAAGAATCTATAATAATAAACGGGTAATATGCTAATTAGACCGGATGTCCTTCCTAATGAAGCCGGGCCGGAGGGAAGGCCTACTCTTGCACGAATTTTCGTGCATCAGGCCTCTAGTAACTAATCATAAAAGAGAACAATATAACAATAAACTGAAATAACAGTTATGTGAATGTGGTCTCTCTCACTCTCAAAATACCTTACTGCATTGTCCTCATCTTTTCACTTGAAGGAAGCACTACGGCTCCTCTGGCATAGCTAAGCTGCCGGCATCGCTGCTCCCGGGCTTTGGGCCCCTATGGCGTAAAATGAGGGCCATCTGAGCACCAGCGTTGCGGATACCATGACGGTCGGTGTGATACCTGAGGAGGCTAAGTGACTACGTACATATCGTGGAGACTGGACAAAGGGATGAGTCCGTCAGGGCCTGCATTATCTCATTTGATCTTTACAACCTGTGACAGAGTCCTCTTCCCATTTTACAGCTGAGGCCCTGAGGGACCCAGGAGAATTCCAGGAACCTGCTCAGGTCCCACAGTAAGGGGCAGTGCCGGTTACAATCACAATCCCCGTGTGCCCTGGCATAGACTATAGGAAGGACAACAAATAAAACGTGACGGCAGCTTTTCAAGAAATGTCTGCACTGCAGCTCTAAAGCCAAGTGCTGTGAGCCACCACCACGGACAGAAACTCACACGCGCACGCACACACAGCCCACTGAACCTCCCCACCATCCTGGATATCCAACTCTTTCATATTCAGAATGTCAGGTCCTGGCAACTCTGAGCAGCCCAGGAAAGCTATCTTTTTTTTTTTTAATCCTCACCTGAGGAGAGAGGAAATTTTTCCCATTGATTTTTTTCTGTTTTTAGAGAAAGAATGGAAGGGAGGGAAGAAAGAGACAGAGTAGAGAGAGAGAGAAATATCAATGAGAGAAACACAAATCAACTGGTTGCCTCCCACATGCACCCTGACCAGGGGTGGGAATTAAACCTGTGACCCTCTGGTGTGCAGGCTGATGCTCTAACCACTGAACACACCGGCCAGGGCCAGGAAAGCTATCTTTTATTTTTTTTTTCCTCCTAACTAGTGAAAGATGTGTTTATTATGACTTTTTTAAATTATCTTTTATTTATTTTTTTTTAATATATCTTATTGATTTTTTACAGAGAGGAAGGGAGAGGAATAGAGAGTTAGAAACATCGATGAGAGAGAAACATAGATCAGCTGCCTCCTGCACACTCCCTACTGGGTATGTGCCTGCAAAGACCGGAATCGAACTTGGGACCCTTGAGTCCGCAGGCCGACACTGTATCCACCGAGCCAAACCGGTTAGGGCCTTTTATTTATTTTTTAAACATATTCTTATTGATTTCAGAGAGGAAGGGAGAGGGAGAGATAGAAACATCAATGATGAGAATCACTGATCGGCTGCCTCCCACACGCCCCCACACTGGGGATTGAGCTGCAACCCGGGCATGTGCCCTTGGCCGGAATCGAACCCGGGACCCTTCAGTCCGCAGGCCAATGCTCTATCCACTGTGCCAAGCCGGCTAGGGCTATTATGACCCTTTACAAAGTTCTTTAGCAATCCAAAGCTGCAGACCATACATCTGTGTGTGTGTGTACGTGAGTGTGTGCGTGCATGTGTGTGTGCATGTGTGTGTGTGTATGCATGTGTACATGATGTTTTGTTCTTAACAAAAAAATTTAGAAAACTAATTTGAGGTTTTTTGTGGCTTAAAACAACATTTAATTTCTCACAGTTTCCGTGGGTCAACAATTTAATTGGATCCTCTGGCTCAGGTTTCTCATGAGCTACCACCAAGGTGCTGCAGGGGCTGCAGGCATCTCTGGGCTCCATAGGGGGGAGTCGCTTCCGAGTACATCGGTGGATGTTGGCAGGATTCAGTTCTTCCTGGACTGTTGGGCGGACGCTTCAGTGCCCTCCTGGCATCAGCTGGAGGCTGCCCTCCGTTCCTTGTCATGTGGGCCTCTCCATCGGGCAACTCACCAGGAAAGCTCAATATGGAGTGAGGCAACGAGAACAGCAAGATCCGAGGGGCATGGATCCCCGCGGGCGGCTCACGAGGGACCCCCTCCCGGAGGCTGCCTGCCCAGAGCTGTACTGTCTGTGAGGAAAGGTCTGTACAATAAGTAGTTGTACTTCAACTTTTTAAAGGTTTGTATGTGCCAATCATCTTGTTATTTCTTTATTTTTTGTTTTTTCTTTATTTAAATCATTTTTATTTTTCAATGACAGAATTGAGATACAGTATTACATTAGTTTTAGGTGTACACCCCAGTACTTGGACATTATATAACTTACTACGCGATCATCCTAATAAATCTCGCACCCACCTGACGCCATAAAAAGTTAACACAACATTGCTGACTCTATTCCCTATGCTCAAATCTACATCTCCCTGACTATGCTGTACCTGCCGACTTACACTTCTTAATCACTCCACCTTTATCACCATCCCCCACCCCCTACATGGCAAGCATCAAATGTTCTCTGTCTCTGAGTCTGCTTCTGTTCTGCTTCTTCATTTATTTTGTTTATTAGATTCAATCATTGGATAGGTATTTATTGCCATTTTATTGTTCATATGTTTTACCTTTCTTTTTCCTCTTCCTCTTCCTCCTCTTCCTCTTCCTCTTCCTCTTCCTCTTCCTCTTCCTCTTCCTCTTCCTCTTCCTCTTCCTCTTCTTCTTCTTCTTCTTATCATTATTATTATTATTACTAGAGGCCCAGTGCACGAAATTCGTGCATGGGTACGGTCCCTATGCCTAGCGTGCGATCAGGGCCATCGTCCCCAGCTGCCAGCAGCCAGTCTTGCCACCCCCCAACCCCTGTTCCCCATTCGCCATTGGTGATCAGAGCCTGACAGCCAGGGGGAGGGACTGAGAGGTTGGCCGTTCCCACCCACTCGCCGGCCCCACCCCTGCCGCAGGTTGCCCTCTGTGTGTGGGGCAACTGGCAGGGCAGGAGCCTTGGCCTGGCGCCATCTGCAGCCCCCACCACCCACCCCCGCGTCCCTGTTCGCCATTGGGTGATCGGAGCCTGCTGGTCAGGGAAAGGGACCAAGAGGTGGTCAGTGCAACTCATAGTGACTGGTGTTCTGCTGTTATGGTTGCGTCACTGGGCTTTTATTATATAGGATTATTATTATTAAAAAAGGCCTTTTAACATTTCATGTAATACTGGTTTGGTGCTAATGAACTCTAGCTTTTTCTTTTCTTTTAATTTATCTTCATTGTTGAAAGTATTACAGATGTCCCCCTTTTTTCCCTATTGTCCCCCTCCACCCCACACCTGCCCCCCTGGGCCTTCTCCAAACTCCTGACAGTGTCCATGGGTTATGCATGTAAGTTCTTTGGCTAATTTCTCTTCACCCACCATCCCTATGAGAGTTATCAGTCTGTACCATGTTTCTATGTCTCTGGATCTATCTTGTTCATCAGTTTATTTTATTACATAGATTCCACATATGAGTGAGATCATGTAATACTTGTGTTTCTCTGACTGGCTTATTTCACTGAGCATGATACTCTTCAGGTCCCTCCATGCTGTCTCAAAGGATAAGAGATCCTTCTTTTTTACAGCTTTAACTTTTTCTTGTCTGGGAAGCTCTTTATATGTCCTTTGATTCTAAATGATAGCTTTGCTGGGTAGAATAATCTTGGTTGTAGGTCCTTGTTTTTCATCACTTTAAATATTTCTTGCCACTCTGTTCTGGCCTGCAAAGTTTCTGTTGAGAAATCAGCTGACAGTCTTATGGGAGCTCCCTTGTAGGCAACTAACAGCTTTTCTCTTGCTGCTTTTAAGATACTCTCTGTCTTCAACTTTTTGCATTTTAATTATGATGTGTCTTGATGTGGACCTTTCTGGGTTCATCTTGTTTGGGACTCTCAGAGCTTCCTGGACCTGTATGTCTATTTCCTTTACCCAGTTAGGGAAGTTTTCTGTCATTTTTTTTCAAATGGGTTTCCAATTTCTTTCTCTCTCCTCCCCCTCCTCTTCCTCTTCCTCCCCCCCCCCTCCTCCTCCTGCCCTTCCTCCTTCTGGCACCCCCATAATGCAAATGTTGGTACACTTCAAGTTGTCTCAGAGGCTCCTTACACTATCTTTGTCTTTTTGGATTCTTTTTGTCTGTCTGCTGTTCTGATTGGGTGTTTTTTGCTTCCTTGTATTCCAAATTGATGATTTGATTCTCTGCTTCAACTACTCTACAGTTGAGTCCCTGTAAATTATTTTTCATTTCAGTTAGTGTAGCCTTCATTTCTGACTGGTTCTTTTTTATGGTTTTCATGTCAAAGTTTATTGCTCATTCTTATAACTAGTGTTATGAACTCTGCATCTAGTAGATTGCTCTTCTCTATTTTGTTTAGTTCTTTTTCTAGAGTTTTGTTCTGTTATTTCATTTGGGACATGGTTATTTGTTTCCTCATTTGGAAGCATCCCTGTGTTTGTTTCCATGAATTAGATAGAGCTGCTATATCTCCCAGTCTTGGTAGAGTGGCCTTATGCCGAAGATGATCTGTAGGGGCCAGTGGTACAGCTTCCCTAATCACCCAAGCTGGGCACTCAGGTGCAATTTCCCCCTCCCATGTAGGCTGTGTACACCCTGTTGTTGTAGTTGAGCCTTGGTTGCTGATGGCACATCTATGGGAGGGATTTACAACCAGGTCGATTGGCTGCAAGTACTGGCTGTGACCACCAACCGCCCTAGAGGATCAGCTGTGCAGAGGCCCACCCCACACAGCAGGATTTACTTGAGTGGGGCTCTGTGCTTGCTGAGTCTGCCCCTTGAGTGCGTCCCTTGTGGAGGAGATCGGGTGGTTCTTTGATGTGGTTTGAAGCTGTCCACCAGGTGCACAGGCTCTGGGGCTTTCCAGATGGTATAGGCCAAGGTCACCACCGCCTGTGTTCTGTCGAGGGCCAGCCTGCATGAGCTACAAAGCGATCTGCAGATGGCAACTCCTTGTGCTGGGCTTGGAGACGCCCAGGCAAAGCCAAGCTGTGAACCAAGGCTGGCTGCTGCTAGTGCCAGGCCTGGGGCCCCTTAGTGAGAGGTACGGAGCTTGCTGAGGCCCTATGTTGCTTGAGAGATTTTAGGAAAGTCTGGAGCATGAGCCAAGACAAGCCATTGGTATGGGAAAGCCACTGAAACAGCCTACATGGGTCCACAAGTTGGGTAGGGTGGGATCTCAGGGAATCACCAGGCAGGGCAAACAGTATGAGCCAGGTTGATGGAGACTCAGATATGGTGCCTGCCTGCTAGCTTTGTTGGGGGAGGACTCAGAAAAGGAACAATAACTTCTGCCAGCACTTCTACCGGGGATAAGGCTGCTCCCCCAGCTCTCGCCCTGATGCCAGACAATTCGGTTCCTCCTCATATGTCCTGGTGCCTTCTGAACTACTGCCCCAACCCTGGAGCTCAGTGGGAGTGAGTCTGAGTAAGTCCATGCATGGGCCCTCTAAGAGTAACTGCCTGGCACTCCAGCAGCCCTCCGTCTCCCTCTGCCACAATCCCCACTGGTTTTTACAGCCAGAATTATGGGGACTTTTCTTCCTGGCACTGGCACCCTGGGCTGGGGGAGCCTGGTGAGGGCCTAGGATCCCTTGCTACTTAGGGGGGACCTTGACAGCCTAGATATCCATTCCAATTTTTATCTATCACACATGGCTGTGAGATCAGCCCATTCCATGCCCCCTCAGTCACAATGTGGCTTCTTCTTCTCAGAAGTTTCTGAATGATGGCTGTTCTGTAGTTTAGATGTAATGCTGATGTGGTTGTGGGAGGATGTGAGTACATTACCATGCCACCATCTTGACTGGAAGTCCCTAACTTGTTGTTAACATGGTTGATGCAGACTGCTTTCTCCTTCACTCTCCTTACCCTGAACCGTTCTGCCCTGGCTCTAAACGACTACTCAGTACGTGCTAACTGTCTCGTGTGCATTATCTACAACTCCAGGAGGAAGCCTGGACTATATTTTCCATTTACAGCTGGGACCCCAGAGGCCCCAAAAGGATAAACAACCTGCCCACAGTTGTTGTCGATTAACAGCGGGTTGAGATTTAAACCCATGTAAGCCCTTAATCACGATGACAAAGTGTTTCCTCGAGCATGGTTGCCAAGTTGTTTTGCTTTTAATCTTTAATTTTGGTGATTTGATGTTTGTGAACACAACCCAGTTAATGAAAACTTCGGAACAACCTGTAACAATACAGCTGTGTATTCTTAATGCATCAGCCCCTTTATGTATCAGGCTTACTGCTTCACATCTTTGCCCCAGGGTTCCCTAGGACTTAGCACAACACACCCTTTGGACATGCATCCATGCTTTGTGTTTGAAATGTGATATTAAGTCACTGTCAAATGGGACCCTTGCGGAGACCCAAATGCCTGATATACAAAAAGAACAAACTAAGCAAAATTCACCTGACTGGGCTCTAAGGTGTTGAAGAGTTAGAATGTGGAACCATTCAAAATGGATGCAGCCCTGTGTGGAGGTCGACACTTCGTTGTTAAAAAATATAGTTTTGGTGGTCACTTAAGAAATACAGGTATCCTCCATAAACATATTCAAGTACTTGATAAGGGAGCCAAGAGCACTAATGGGGAAAGGATAGTTTCTGCAACAAATGGTGTTGGGAAAAATGGGTAACCACATGCAGAAAAATGAAATTGGAACCCTATCTTATACCACTCACAAAAATTAACTCAAAGTCAAAGATTTAAACATAAGATTAGAAATCATAAAACTCCTAGGAAAAAAGATCCTCTACACTGGTGTTGGTAAAAACTTTTTAAATATGACACCAAAAGCACAAAAACACAAAAGAAATATTCAACAAGTGTGAGTACATCAAACTTAAAAGCATTTGCAATACAAAAGCAACAACCAAAATGAAAACGCAACCTATGGAACTGAAGAAAGTATTTACAAACCATGCATCTCATAAGGGGTTAACATCCAAAACTGATAAAGAACTCATGTAACTCAATAAGAAAAAAAGACTCTAAACAATCCAATTAAAAAATCAGGCAAGGACTAAATTGCCATTTTTCCAAAGAAAACATCCACATTGTCAATAACTACATGAAAAGGGGCTCAATTTCACGAATCACCAGGGAAATGAAATCAAATCCACAGTGAACTGTCTCACCTCCCACCTGTTACAATGGCTATCACCAAGAAAACAAAAAATACCAAGTGTCGGTGAGGATGTGGAGGAAAGGGACTGTGGGCGGGAAGGCAAACTGGTTCAGCCCCTATGGGGACCAGTATGGAGGTTTCCCAAAAAATAAAAAACAGAACTACCACACAATCCAGCAAACCCATTTCTGGGTATACATCCAAAGGAAATCAAAACAGGGCATTGAAGAGATATGTGCACTCCCATGCTTATTGCAGCATTATCCACAAGAGCCAAGATATGTTCATTAATGGAAGAGTAGATAACATGTGATATATATGTCCAATGGAATACTACTCAATAATGAGAAAAGAGAAAATCCTGCAATTTGCAACAATGTAGATGGAACATAAAGGCATTGTGCTAAGTGAGACAAGTTAGACAGAGAAAGACAAATATGTATCTCTTATATGTGTAATCTAAATAAAGTTGAGCTTGCAAACACAAAAACAAAAAATAGTTATCTCTGGGGAGATGAAGGGAGTTCTGATTTAAAAGTGACATGCAGGGGGTTGTCTAAGGAGTCCAGAATGTTCCAATACTTGGCCCGAGTCCAACTCTTTACAATTACTTGCAAAATTGTAAAAATGTTCTTCACACTGCCCTTAGGCATGTCTCACAATAGAACACAGTCAGGAGGCAAAGAACTGAGAAAACTGACAATTCAGAGTGTCAGGATCTATGGATAAGATTTCAAAATACTCATATTCATATGTTCAAATCATGAAAGAAAGGGTTTGTTCGGGTGTTTCTGTTTTACTGCCTTCTTTAGCATATTTCTGGAAATAGATTTTCACAGATGTTCATGAGAGCACGTGCTAGAACCAGATCAGTCTTGGTCAGTGAGCCCTAACTCGCCTCGGCACTCACTCGCTGAACTTTAAGCCCAGTCAACAGTGTGAAAACAAGGCAAGGTTCAACTGACAGCTTTTCAAGACACCCTGCAAAGACACTGATCATTCCACCACTAAATGTTCCCTCTCTTCAAAGATAGTGGTAAACTACTTAAATTCTGAGTCCTTGCACTTACAGATGAAAATCCACCCTTAAATCTTTGCTCTAAACTCTCTCATACATGAAAGAGAATTTCTACTACTCTACAGAATAAAATTCTGGGAGTTTTCTCAAAAAATTAAAAACAGAACTATCATATGATCCAGCAATTCCACTTCAGGGTATTTATCTGAAGGAAACAAAAACACTACTCAAAAAATATATGAATAGCCAAGACATGGAAACAACCTAAATGCCCATCAATGGATGAATGGATAAATACAATGCAATGTATATATAGACATATATGCATAAATAGAGAGATGTAAATAATGGAGTACTATTCAGCCATAAAAAGGGAAGGAAATCCTGCCATTTGCAAAAACATGGCTGGCCTTGAGGGTATTATTATAAGTGAAATAAGTTAGACAGAGAAAGACAAAGATCATATGATTTCACTTATATGTAGAATCTAAAAAAAAAACACCAAACTCATAGATACAGAGAACAGGTGGGTGGGAAAGTGGGCAAAATGAGTGAAGAGAATCAAAAGATACAAACTTCCAATTATAAAACAGATAAGCCCTGGAGATGTAACATATGTAATGCACAGCATGTTAACTATAGTTAATAACAATGTACTGTATATTTGAAAGTTGTAGACCTGAAACTAATATAACGTTACATGTCAATTATATCTCAATTTAACTAAAGAATAAAGTTGTGGAAAGACGGAGGAATGATCAGGTGGGCACAGGCAATGATGGTTATTATGATGGTAGATATGTGCCATTACACACTCGTCAGCACCCAGAGAATGTATAACTCAGGCAGTGAATCCTAATGTAAACTACCAATTGTGGTTCATAATACTGTGTCAATATTGGCTCCTCAATTATAGCAGACTACACTCATAAATATTTTAATTACCACACTAATAAAGGTGTTACTAATAAGGGAAACTGTTAGGGAGAATGAGGGACTATATCGAAGTATTTTTTAACTTTCTGCTCAATTTTTCTGTAAACCCAAAACTGGTTTAAAAAATAAAATCTATTAATAAACAAAAAAAAGAATAAAATTCCACAAACGTCTGTGTGTCTGGGGCTAGAGCTTCTGGAAAATTCTCAGAGCCACAACTTGGAGCTAATTAAATTAATAAACTCACCATGTCAAAAGCTGGCTGCTCTTCAAAAGACAGTTAAGGTGGGAGAGGGTCAAGGGGATAAACGGTGATGGAAGGAGCCCTGACTTGGGCTGGTGAACACACAATACAACATACAGATGATGTGTTGTAAAATTTTACGCCTGAAACCTACATAATTTCATTAGCCAATGTCGCCCCACTAAATTCAATTTAACACCAAAAAGTCAGTTAAGAACAATGAAAGGGTCAAACCACTAGCTGGGAGAAAATAGCAAAATACCTCTTCAGACAACATCCTTTATTCCAACGTATATCAACAATGAGACAAAAACCCAAAATAGAAAAAGGGAAACAGGGGAAAGATTTTAATATTCACTCCACAAAACATACAAACCCCAATACACACATCAAAGGTGTGCAACATCGCTGGTCATCAAATGCAAATTAGAGCCACAGTGAACACCCATTCACACCTACCAGAATGGCTAATACTAAAAGACTGACAGTACAAGCGCTACTGAAGATGGGGAGCAAGCAGCAGGCGCGCACACTGCCGGGGGGGGGGGGGGGGGCACGGCGCGGGCACCCAGGGAAACGGGCGGTTTCTGAAACATCCATGCCATTCCTCGGTGTGTATCCAAGAGAAAAGAGCGCGTGCGTCCTCACAGAGGCTCCTGCACAAATGGTCCCAGCAGGTTGGTGCCCAACAGCCCAAACACTGAAAACAACCCAAATGTCCGTCAGCAGGTAAACACAACTTTCTGTATGCCCACACAGTAAGTGCTCCTCAGCAATTTTTAAAAGGTTAGGCTCTTGATAAATACAGTACTGTGCATGAGACTCAGAACATGATGCTGAACAAAAGAAGCCAGACAGGAGAGTACACAGGGTGAGGCAAAAGTAGGGTGACTGTTGTGAGTACAAGAAACAGAGTTTACTCGTGTCTTATTTATTAATTACTTGAGGCCCAGCGCACGGAATTCGTGCAAGGGTATGGTCCCTAGGCCTGGCCTGCGCTCAGGGCCATCTTTCCCAGCTGCCCACAGCCAGCTCCACCCCCGCCACCACCCACCCCTGGTTCCTCATTGGCCATCGGACCATTGGAGCCTGATGGCCGGGGGAAGAGACCAAGAGGTCGGCCATTCCCGCCCGCTCACCACGGGTTGCCCTCTGTGAATGGGGCAACCAGCAGGGCAGGGGACTTGGCCTGGTGCCGCCCGCATCCCCCACCACCCACCCCCGGTTCCCTGTTCACCATCGGTGATCGAGCCTGCGGGCTGGGGAAAGGGACTGAGAGGTGGTCAGTGCACCTCATAGCGACTGGTCCAGTGGTCGTTCCACTCTTAGGGTCAATTTGCATATCACCCTTTTATTATATGGGATTGTATTATTCTCCATACAAACCACTGTAAGCTTGCCTTTGCCCCGCCCTGTGTTTCATTCGCATGGAGCTCTAAAAGGCAAAGCGAACCCATCGTGACAGAAAGCAGAGGAGCCACTGCCTCCTCGCGGGAGTGCAAGGGGGACTGGCTGCCAGAGGCAGGAGGGGACTCTGGAGGGTGACGGAATGTTCTGTCCTGGTCGTGGTGGCAGTTACCTGCGTGGGCACTTTTGTCAAAACTCATCCAACTGTACACTTAAAATAGGAACATTTTTAAACTGTGGCAAAATGCAAACATAAAATTTACCATCTGAACCATTTTTAAGTACACAGCCCAGTGGCATTAAGCACATTCACACTGCTGTGCAGCATCCCCATCCTCCATCTCCAGAACCTCCTCATCTTCCCAAACTGACTCTGTCCCCGTTAAACACCGCTCTCCCTCCCCTCCCCCAGCCCCGGCACCCCGCACCTACTTCCTGCCTCTAGGACTCTGACTCCTCTAGGGGCCTCCTAGGAGTGGACCTCACAGCTCTTGGCCTTCTGTGACTCATTTATTTCACTGAGAATAATGCCCCTAAGGTTCATCCATGTTGTAACAGGTGTCAGCATTTCCTTCCTTTTTAAGGCCGAATCCTATTCCATCGTATGGATGGACCACATTTTGTTTATCCATCATCCATCGATGGACACTTGGGCTGCTCCCACGGGGCTTCTTCTGGACTTTGGCATCAAGCCACTGTCCAATGAGACTGTCACCTGAAATATTATGGGCTGAAGGTTCAAAATTCGTATGTTGAAGCCCGTTGGGGGGCGCACCCTAATGTGATGGCCTCTGGGAGGTAAACAGGTTTAGGAGAGATCATGAGGACGGGACTGGGATGATGGCATTAGCGCCCTTAGAAAGGGAGGGAGAGAGCGAGAGCGAGAGCGAGAGCGAGAGAGAGAGAGAGAGAGAGAGAGGTCTCCAAGAGCAGGCACAAAGGAAAGGCCACGTGAGGCACAGTGACAAAGCGGCCCATGTATAAGCCAGGAAGCTGGCCCTCTCCAGGGACCGATCTGGTGGCACCCTGACCTTGGACTTCCCAGCCCCCAGAACTCTGAGCAGTGTCTGTAGTTAAGCCCCTCAGTCCATGGTATTTTGTTACAGCAGCGGCATCTGACTAAGACACCTCTCCAAGGCCAGCAGACACTGGCTCCACCTTCCTGGCTCTGCTGCTCTGGTTTTCTCAAGAAGGAGCCCTGGGCTTGGAGAGCAAGGCAGACACGTGCTGGGTAACATTACCCAGCCGAGGGCGTGGAGAATCACCCTGGAGAGCCCCAGCAGATGGTAATTAGAATAACTGGGCCCCATCTCCACGTGACATCCAGACCCGATGATGAGGGCCCTGCAGCAGGGACCCGCCCAATCCGCTCCGCGCAGGACACAGGCCCGGCGTGCCAGGGCACGCTTCATCTCCCTGCAGAGCGGCAGAACCCTGACACCCACTCTCAGGTCCCGCAGGGTTTCACAGCTGACAGGACAGCCTCACACTCCGCCTCACAGTGGAGTCCAGCAGCCACACCGCCGGTCTGGCAGCGGGACGGCCTTGTGCCGCGGCCCGGCCGATGGGAACACGGACAGCACTCGCGGGCACTCACGGTGGGTGACGCTGCCACCAGGCGCTGCACGTGGCAGGTGCGCACCTCATGGCGTAGAGTGGTCCAGAGCTGTGATTTGGGGCAGGATGCCCTCATCCGTAAGGTAGGGAGACTAAAATCTTTTCCCTCAGAAGGTTGCCATGAGGATTGGCCTGCCTCTGAGCACACAGTAAGGACCAAATGCCTGTCACACTTTGAATCCTGGGCTGTGTTTCTTCCTTCTGACTTCAAACCCTACAAATCCTTCACATCCCCAAAGCACCAATAATCACACAAGTACGGTCTCATAAACCAGGAGGAAATAGAGTTAACCCACTAAGTTCATCCCAACACGCACGGGTGCCCCTGGAATGCCCAGCTCCAAATGGTATGGGGGAAGGGGCTGCAAGGAGAAACGAGCCAGTCCCCAGCTCAACAGTCTAAAGAGGAAGACCACTGGGAATGTCCACTGGATATGTAATTTAGGGGGAAATCGATACTAAAAGTGGAAACGCTCAGGTGCAGTGTATTGGAGATCTGGAGCCACAACCGAATGGGGGCTGGTGGGACACGAAGCTTTCAGTGGCGAGATCCCGTAAGTCAGGGAGCACAGGGTTAGAACTAACTGCTGGCACCACCACATTACCACTGACCTTAGCAATAGCCAATGGAGGTGCTGCTATCCCATTTTACAGGCAGGGAAACCAAGGCTCATGGGTATTTGGCTACTCACTCATGCAAGATCTCAGAAGTGTTAGAACCAGGAGAGCATAGAGGTTAGAAGGAAGACTCCATGTATTATGTGTGATCCTGAGAAAGCTACGTGGTCTCTCTGTGCTGTTTCTCCATCTCTAGAATGGGAATAACAGTAGCACCTACTTCTTTGGGTTGCTGAGAAGATGAAATGTGTCAACGCATACAAAGCTCTAGGAATAGTGTCAGGCCCTGGCCAGTATGACTTGGTTGATTGGAGTGTTGTCCTATAAACTGAAAGGTTGTGCATTCGATTCCCAGTCAGGGCACATACCCAGGCTGTGGGTTCTATCCTCAGTCAGGGGACATATAGAGGAAACCAATTGATGTTTCTCTCTCATCTCCTCCCTCCCTCCCTCCTTTGACCCCTCCCTCCCTCCCTACCTCCCTCCCTCCTTCCCCTAAGATCAATTAAAAAACAAAAAAAAGGAATAGTGTCTATCATAGAGTGAGCACTCAGGAAATGAGGCAGATTTTGTATCTAGATCTGATTCCATCCAGAAGAAAATGAAAGTCTCAGAAGACCTATGAGAAGGGGCCAACATGATGTGCAATGTGTGTGGGAAAGATCTGAGGGAGAAAGTGGGGGTTCAAGTGAGTGATGAGGAGCATCGATGTAACACAGGGAGTGGTTTAGAAAAAGCCGAGTGTGCCTTGGGGGAGGGGAATGTTGTAGGAGACACCAGAGTACTTTCAGGGTTGATGGAAAGTATATCTTAATTGGGGCAATAGTTATAGGCGTGTATACTTTTGTCTTCAAACCGTACATTTCAAATGTATTTTATGGTTTTTAAACTATATATCAATAAAGCTGGATAAGACAGAAGTGGAAAACAATGAGAGCAGTGAACAAGCCCTGGCTAGTGTGGCTCAGTGGGTTGGAGTGTAGTTTCATACACTGAAAGGTTGTGGATTCAATTTCCAGTCAGGACACGTACAAGAAGGCAGCCGATCCACGTTTCTCACATCCATGTCCTCGGGTGAGGATTATAGAAAATGTGAACAAAAATAAATATATAAATTTTTGTCACAGCAGTCTTTCATGTCAATGACAAATTAGAAACAACCTCAAAATGTCCACCAATAACGAAATTAAAAGATGGAAGGAGACCTGACTTGGGTAGTGAACACACAATACAATATATAGATGATGTATTGTAGAATTGTACACCTGAAACCTATATAATTTTATTAACCAATGTCACCCCAAGAAAGTCAATTAAAAACCATAAATAAATAGCCCTGGCTGGTGTTCTCAATGGTTAGAGTGTCCACCTGTGCACTGAAGGGTCTCAGGTTAGATTTCCAGTCAAGGGCAGGTACCTGGGTTGCGGGTTCACTCCCCACCCCTGGTAGGGCTGGAGCAGGAGGCAACCAGTCGATGTGTGTCTCTCACATCAATGTTTCTCCCCACTTTCCTCCCTCCCTTTCACTCTCTCTGAAAAAGTGATGGAAAACATTTCCTTAGGAAAGGCTTAAATAAATAAATACCCCCCCCCAAAAGAAATTAAAAGTGTGATATAGATTCATATTTGCATAGTCTTAGTAGATCTAAAAGAAAAAATTAGATTGCAACCTAGATATCATTTGACATTGTAAAACCTCATGATTTTCTTTAATGCATAATAGGATTTCAATTGACATGTTTGCAAGAATAATAATGGAAGATTTCATATAAAAATCAAGAAGTCAAGGCTCTGGGAGTGTGAATTTTAGGATGATCTGATATATTTCCTCTTATCTATATGTTCCTGAAATAAACATGGATAACTTACAAAGATAAAGAATATTTGCATTTTTTGTTGTCATTTTGTTGTTTTTAATATTTTATTTTTCTTAAGATGTTTTTTTAATCCTCACCCAAGGATATATTTATTGATGAGAGAGAGAGAGAGAGAGAGAGAGAGAGAGAGAGAGAGAGAGAAATATCAATGTGAGAAAGAAACATTGATCGGTTGCCTCGTATACATGCCCCAACTGGAGACGGAAACCACAACCTTTCAGTTTATAGGATGATGCTCCACCAACTGAGCCACACTGGCCAGGGCATTAATTTTTTTATTTTTCAATTACAGTTGAAATACAATACTATATTAGTTTCAGGTGTAAAACATAGTGACTAGACATTCGTACACCTTACAACGTGATCATCTGGATAAGTCTGGTGCCCATCTGACACCATACACAGTTATTGCAGTATTACTGACTCTATGCCCTACGCTCTAATTTACAGCTCTGTGGCTATTTTGTACTTCTTAATCCTTTTCCCTTTTCACGCAACCCCCAACTTTCCCCCAATCTGGCAACCATCAAAATGTTCTCTGTATCTATGAGTTTGTTTCTATTTTGTTTGTTCAAATTTAGATTTAGGAATCTAAAAAACAAAAGGTATTTGTATTGAAATCATATGGCATTTGTCTTTCTCTATCTGACTTATTTCACTAGCACGATACCCTCTACGCCCATCCATGCTGCTGCAGACGGCAAAATTTCATTCTTTTTTATGACTGAGTCTATGCCATTGTACGTATGCCTTACTTCCTGGTCCATCCATCCACTGACGGACACTTAGGTTGCTTCCAAATCTCGCTATTGCAAATGCTGCTGCAATGAACACGGGTGCATGGGTCTTTTCCGATCAGTGTCTCGGGTTTCTTTGGATAAATACCCAGAGGTGGAACTGCCGGGTCCTTCCTTCTTTGTCTCCTCTTAGAACCTTTGTTTTAGTCTGTTCTGTTTGGTATGAGTATTGCTGCCCCAGCTTTGTTTCTGTTCTGTTTCCGTTTTTCATGTTCATGAGATACCTGTTGCCACTCCTTTACTTTGTCTGTGTGTCTTTCTATCTGAAGTGAGTCTTTTTCATTGTTGACACTATTACAGATGTCCTCATTTTCCCCTCCTTTGGCCACCTCCACCAGCCCCGCCCCCTCCTCTGGCCTTCACCACACTATTGTCTGTTTTCATGGCTTATGCATATATGTTCTTTGGCTAATCTCTTCTCCTTCTTTTGTCCAGTCACCCGCAACGCCCTTCCCTCTGAGATCCATCAGACTGTTCCATGGATCCATACCTCTACTTCTATTTTGTCAGCTTATTTTGTTCATTAGATTCCATATACAAATGAGATCATATGGTACTGGTCTTTCTATGACTGGCTTATTTCGCCTAGCATAATACTCTCCAGGTCACAAAGGGTAAGAGTTCCTTCTTTTTCACAATCATGTACTATTCCATCGTGTGAATGTACCACAGCTTTTGTATCCATTTATCTATTGATGGGCACTTGAGCTGTTTCCAGATCCTGGCTATTGTAAATAATGCTGCTATGAGCATAGGGGTGCATATATTCTTTCTGGTGTTTCAGGATTCTTAGAATGTATCCCCCAAATGGGATGGGCAGGTCAAAGGCAGTTCCATTTTTAATTTCATAAGGTAATTCCATATTGCTCTTGTAGGCAGCATATGTATGGGCCTTGTTTTCTTATCCCTTCAGCCACCCTAAGTCTTTTGATTAGAACATTTAATCCATATACATTTTTAAAAATTGTTGATAGATATGTAGTTATTGCTATTTTATTATTCATATTTTCTTCTTCTTCTTCTTAAAGAAGACCCTTTAACATTTCATGTAATACTGGTTTGGTGGTGATGGACTCCTTTAGCTTTTTCCTTGTCTGGAAAGCTCTTTATCTCTCCTTCAATTCTAAATTATAATCTTGATTGTAGGTTCTTTTTCTTCATCATTTTCAATATTTTGTGTCAATCCCTTCTGGCCTGCAAAATTTCTGTTTAGAAATCAGCTGACAATCTTAGGAGATCTCCCTTGTAGGTAACTACCTGCTTTTCAGTTGCTGCTTTTAAGATTCTCTTTGTCTTTAACTTTTTGCATTTTAATGATATGTGTTTTGGTGTGGGCCTCTTTGGGTTCATCTTGTTTGGAACTCTCTGCACTTCCTGGACTTGTATGTCCACTTCCTTCACCAGGTTAGTCATTACTTCTTCAAACAGATTTTCAATTCCTTGCTGTCTCTTTTCTCCTTCTAGTACCCCTATGATGTGAATGTTGGTATGCTTCAGGTCCCTTAAACCAGTGATGGCGAACCTTTTGAGCTCGGCGTGTCAGCATTTTGAAAAACCCTAACTTAACTCTGGTGCCGTGTCATATATAGATATTTTTTGATATTTGCAGCCATAGTAAAACAAAGATTTATATTTTTGATGTTTCTTTTATATATCTAAATGCCATTTAACAAAGAAAAATCAACCAAAAAAATGAGTTCGCGTGTCACCTCTGACACGCGTGTCATAGGTTTGCCATCACTGCCTTAAACTATTCTCATTTTTTAAAATTCTTTTTGCTGTTTTGACTGGGTGTTTTCTGCTATTTTATCTTCCAAATCACTGATATGATCCTGCTTCATCTAATCTACTGTTGATTCCCTGTAATGTATTCTTCATTTCAGTTATTGTATTCTTCATTTCTGACTGTTCTTTTTATCTTTTCTATCTCTTTAAGTTCTCTCTGAGACGATTAAGCATCCTATGGTTAGTGTTTTGAACTCTGCATCTAGTAGTTTGCTTGTCTCCATTTTGTTTAGTTCGTTTTCTGGAGTTCTGTTCTGTTCTCTCACTTGGTACATGTTTCTTTGTCTCCTCACTTTGGCAGTTTCCGTGTTTGTTATCATGAATTAGGTAAAAAGCTACATCTCCCAGTCTTGGTAGAGTGGACTTACGTAGCAGGTCCTGTGGGGGCCAGTGGCATAGTCTACCCGGTCACCTGAGCCAGGTGCTCCAGGTGTGTCCCTTGTGTGGGCTGTGTGCCCTCCTATTGTATTTGAGCCTTGATTTCTGTTCACACATCAATAGGCTGATCAGCTGTGAGGACAGTGGAAGGGCTGCTATGCAGAGGCTGACTCCATAGAGCAGGATCCACTTCAGTGAAGCTTTGGTGCCCACTGAGTCTGCCCTTTGAGTGTGTCACTGGCTGAGATGGGGGGCAAGGGGGACGTACCCTGGTGAAGTCTGAAGCTGGCCACTGGGTGTGTCAGTTCTGGGGCCTCCTGGGACATACAGGCCAGGTCAGCCACTGCCTATAACTCTCCCACTTGGCATAAGCCACAAAGCAATCTGCAGTTAGATCCCCCGTGTGCTAGGCTTGCAGGTGACCCGGAGAGGCCAAGCTGCTGCTAGTGCACGGCTTGAGGGGCTTAGCGAGAAGTTCCGGGCATACCGAGACCAGATACGGCCTGTTCGGGTTTGTGGACCTTTGAGAGATTTTAGGAAAATCCATAGCAAGAGCCAAGACAGGCAGTTTGTATGGAAAAACCAGTGGAAGCAGCTTGGGTGGGGAGGGGTCTCAGAGAATCACGAGTGGGATGAACAGTGTTAACCAGGTTGATGGCTACTCAGATATGACAGCTGCCTGCGCCTGCAGGGGGAGGGCTGGGCAAAGAAACAAGGGCTTCTGCCAGCACTTCTGTCAAGCCAGACAATTCAGTTCTTCATGTATGTCCCTGGAGCCTTACAACTGCTGCCCCAGGCCTGGAGCTCAGGACGAGTGAGTCCAAGAGAGTCCGCGTGTGGGCCCTTTAAGAGGAAAGCCTGGTCTCCGGGAGCCTCCATGTCACTCAGCCACAATCCCGACCGGTTTTCACAGCCAGAGTTACAGGGGCTTCTCCCAGCAATGGGACCCTGGGCTGGAACCCTGCTCCTTAGGGGTGACCTGTAACTGAGATATCCCTCCCAATCCTAACCGCCACATGTGGGTATGGGGCCATCCCTTTCCTCATCTCCACCCTCCCTACGTGGCTTCTATCCTAAGTGACAGGGTTTTTGTTCAGCTAGATCTTAGGCAGTTCTCCATGATGGTTGTTCTATAGTCCACTTGTAATTTTTATGCGGTTGTGGGAAGAGCAGGTATACTGTTTACCTACTCCACCACCTTGACTAGAAGCCAAGAAAATGCATTTTTCTAAAGACACAAATGTTTTTTGTTTTTTAAGATTAAGCCATGTGTCTTTGTTGATGTTTTTATGAACATGTGTTTGTCTATGTGTTTATGAACAAAGTATGCAACTTTGTTCATAAAACTATACAGAAAAACAAGGTGGTAATCACTATAAAAGTCAGGACAGTGGTTAACTTGGGGCGAGTGGTAGGCACTCAGACCAGACAAGGCCCATGGATGGACTTAAGTGAGAACTGGCAAAGGTAATGAGGGTGTTCACCCTAGAACAGTAGTTCTCAACCAGGGGACTTCTGGCAATGATGTCTGGAGACATTTGTGGTTGTCACAAGTTGGGGGTGCTACTGGCATGTAGAGCATGAGGCCAGGGGTGCTGCTCAACATCCAACACTACACGGGATGGCCCCAGGACAAAGAATGATTCAGCCCGAACATCGGTAGGGTTGTGGTTGAGAAACACTGCACAAAGCAATTACATTTTAAAAAGACAACATGAATGGTCAATAACCACACTTAAAAGATGACCAACTTTGTTAGTAATCAAGACAATGCATGTTAAGGCCACAATGATAACCATCCACACCCACCACTCTCACCCAAACTAAAAAGTCTGACATTATTAATTGGGAGGAGAGGTGTGGAAGAAATGCTGACTTTCATTCCCTACCAATGCAAGTAAAAATCAACGTTTTCATTATTGGTAACTTTAGAAAAATTGTCATTCTCCATTTTGTTCTTTCTGTGTTCAATATTTAATTTTTTTTTTTTCAAAGAATAGTTTATCACCCTAGCCGGTTTGGCTCAGTGGATAGAGCATCGGCCTGCAGACTGAAGAGTCTGGGGTTCAATTCCACTCAAAGGCATATGCTGGGGTTTCGGGCTCGATCCCCAGTGGGGGCCGTCCAGGAGGCAGCCGATCAATGATTCTTTCTCATCATTGATGTTTCCATCTCTCTCTCCCACTTCCTCTCTGAAATCAATAAAAATATATATTAAAAATAAATAAATAAATAAATAAGAATAGTTTTTAATTTTTAGAGAGAGAGGAAGCAAAGGGGGGGGGAAGAGAGAGAAATTGACATGAGAGTGCAACATCAATCGGCTGCCTCCTGCACAACAACTGTCGGGGATTAAGCCCACACCCAGGCATGTGCCCTTGCCCAGGAACTGAACTGGCAACCTCCTGGGGCATGGGATGACACCCAACCCACCGAGCCACACCATCCAGGGCTCAATATTTAATTTAAAAAATGTCTTTAAACCTGCCTATGATTCTATATTAAATAAGACAAAATGTACGACATACAATTGTAACTCTGGAAACATTTGCATGTTGAGTATCTCTAAAGCTATTAAAAAGAAAAGGTTTGGGTCTAAAGAAAGAAAGGAAAAGAAAAGAAATCCAGGGCAGGACCCCTTAGGACCAGCACCCTGCTCTGTCTCCCCGCACAGCCAAGCAGAGAAAATGAGGTTTGGGGTAATGGAACCAGTCTTCCGGGCAGGTGTTAACACTAAAGCCAAACCCCTTTCCCAGCCCTCCACCCAACACCACTCTTAGTCATGAACAATAAAAAAGTGCAAGGAACACAGACTCCAGGTGGCAGATTAAAACCTTTACTAGATTTCAACCGAGAACTCCTCCTGTAAAACTGCTGCTAACGTGATACTAAAGATGAATCACAGCCCAATTTAAGGGAAAGGTTTGATCACTTTAAGTCACAACAAGTCACACTGACTTGCGGCAAGTCCTGCTGAAAGCAAGACCCTGAAACAGAACCAAAGGCTCAACAGCAGGTCAGCCCACAGTCAGTCCTACCCGGCCCGGCCCTCAATCTAATGAGCCGGCATCACAAAACCGCACGCACATGACGACGGACAGAGAGAGAACGTGTGTTTGGAAAAAACAGTTCCAGCTCTTAGGAGGCAGGGCCGCTGAATGACAGAGCGAGTGTGGAGTGAGAACTCCCCAGAAACAATCCGTAACTCTGCTGGGGCGACACTTGCCAGCACAGTTAAGCTTTATTTCCACACTCCACGTGCACGCGGGTCCAGGGGAAGTTCTCCTTGTGGAGCTGCAGACTCTGAGCTCTGGCTCCGAATCTGCCAGCTCTTCCCGCCTCCATCAGCACGCGCAGAAGACGATGAAACAGTCACTCAGCTAACAAGAAGCCACAAGCAAGTCTAATACGCAGAAGCTCTACAGGTCACAAGTTAATTATTTTTAAACCCCATCAACTTGGAGATTAAAATAACTCATTAAAATGAACAGTTAATTTTTTTAAACCCTAACAACTAGTGATTAAAATTCACTCACGTGGAAAGGCAGTGTGGCACAGTCAAAGAAGCACGTGGTGTAGAACCAAAACAGAGCGTGGTCTAACTCCACTCCTACCCTTGCCCCCACCCATTATCTGTGTGACCCTGAGCAAGTCCCTTAACTTCTCCTGAAGCTCAGTTTCTTCTGCTGTTAAAGTCTGTTAAACAAGAATAATTCCTAGGGTTGCTATGAAGATTAGATTAGAATGGCAGATTTCATGATAATGACTATCAAAAATAACAAAATCCAAATTATTTTTACAAACTCTTTAAAAAACAAGGAAAACAAAAATGTTATACAATATAGCCAAAATCTGTGAGGGTAGCCAAAGACATGTTCAGATTGAAATCACGGTCTTAAAAGCTCTCATTGTATTAAAAGAATGGTATTAAATTCTTCATTCATTCATTTTCCAATTTCTCCCAAAAAAGATTTAAGTGTATGATGAGTCATCTAAACACTTCACATGGGGGGATGGGGGGAGTTAAGAATAATCTCAAAATGGGAAGAATTAAGATTATAATAGTAACTAGTAAATTGTGGGAGTGGGGGGAGAGGGGGGGATTGATAAATAAATCCAAGATCTGCTTTTCTGGAAAAAAAGAAAAAGCAAAGCTGGCAAATCTAGATAGATGTAATGGAGAATATACCGACAAGATGAACAGCATGCTAGTAAATCTGAAAATCTCAATGAAATGATGCCTTAGAAAATATAAATCACAAAAGGTGAACTGGAAGGACCCAGAAATTCCACTTCTGGGTATTTATCCAAAGATACGCAAAACACTAATTTGAAAAGATATATGCATCCTTAGGTTCACTGCAGCATTATGTGCAATAGCCGAGATAGGGAAGCGACCTAAGTGTTCACCAATGGATGAATGGACAAAGAAAAGCGGTGCCTGTGTACCCTGGAACAGACTCAGTCATAAAAAGCAAACAAAACAAACAAACTCACAGATAAAGAGAACATTTTGATGAGTGCCAGATGGTAAACAATATTTCATGCAAATTAAATGAAAAAAATGCTGTGATGGCAATACCTGTATCTGACTTTAAAACAAAGGCGATGGGAAGACACAAAGAAGAACAGTACATATGACAAAGGGAGCAATCCAACAAGAGGGTATAACCCTTGTAAACATTTATGCACCCAGATCAAATGGATTTCACTGATATCTTCAGAGCATTCCACCAGAATATAAATATAAAGCAGCAGAACATAAATTCTTTACAAGCACAAATGGAGTGTTTTCTAGGATAGACCACATGTTAGAACACAAAACAAGTCTCAATAAATCTCAGAAGACTGAAATCATATGAAGCATTCTGTCTGACCGAAATGCTATGAGACATGAAATCAATCACAAGAAGAAAACAGAAAAAACACGCTGACGTGGACACTAAGTGGCATGTTACTAAACAACGAAGGGCTGGCGCGGCCAGCGGCTCGGCACGGCCGTGGGTGAGCGCGGCCCGTGAGCCAGGAGGTCCTGCTCCGATTCCCGGCCAGGGCACATGCTGGCTGTGGGCTTGATCCCCAGTGTGGGTCGTGCAGGAGGCAGATGATCAATGATTCTCATCACTGACGTTTCCATCTCTCTCCCTCTCTTTCCCTCTCTTTGAAATCAATAAAAATATATTTAAAAAACAACAACGAATGACTTAACAATAAGAACAAGGAAGAAATCAAAAGATACCCTCAAATAAAAGAAAATGAAAACACAACCCAAAATACTAAGAGGGCATGCAATCCTCAGAGGGCAAGTCACAGCATCACAGGCCTATCTCAAGAAACAAGAAAAAGCTCAAATAAACACTCTCACTTTACACTTAAAGGAACTTGAAAAAGAATAACAGACAAAGCCCAGAGTGAGTAAAAAGAGAAATGAAATAATAAAAGTCAGAGCAGAAATAAATGAAACAGAGTAAAATAAATAAAGAAATAAATAGGTCAATGAAACCAAAAGCTGGTTCTTTGAAAAGATAAACAAGATTGACAAACCTTTAACCAGACTCAACAGGAAGAAATAAAAGGCATCCAAATTGGATAGGAAGAAGTAAAAATGTCATTATTTGCAGATGATAAGATATTATAGAGAGAGAATCCAAAGATCCCACCAAAAAACTCTGAGAGGTGGTAAATGAATTCAATTAAGTAGCAGGATACAAAATAAATGTCCAGAAATCAGTTGCATTTTTATACACCAATAATGAACTATCAGAAAGGGAAACTAAGAAAACAATCACACTCACAATTGCTTCAGAAAGAATAAAATGACTAAGAATAGACTTACCCAACAATATAGAAGACCTGTGCTTGGAAAATTATAAGACACGGAAGAAAGAAACTGAGGGAGATACAAACAAGTGGGAGCAGATACCGTGCTCATGGACAGGAAGAATTAGCATCATTAAAATGGCCATACCATCCAAAGCAACCTACAGATTCAACACAATGCCTATGAAGGCACCAATAGCGTATTTCACAGAACTAGAACAGTGTTTCCAAAATTTACATGGAACCATAAAAGTCCTCGAATCACAACAGCAATCTTGAGAAAGAAGAACAAAGTTGGAGGAATCAAGCTACCTGATATCAAACTATATTACAAGGCCGTAGTAATCAAAACAGCATGGTACTGGCATGAAAACAAACATACATCAATAGAACAGAATAGAGAGCCCAGAAATCCATGCCTTTATAGTCAATTGTTATTTGACAAAGGAAGCAAAAACATACAATGAACTAAAGATAAGTCTATTCAAAAAATGGTGCTGGGAAAATTGGACAAATAGGTATTTTTAAAAAATGAAACTAGACCACCTTCTTACACTGCACACAAAAATAAACTCAAAATGGATTAAAGATCTAAATGTTAGACTCAAAACCGTAAAAACCCTAGAAGAAAACATAGGCAGTAAAATCTCAAACATTTTTCATAGCAATATTTTTTTCTGATATATCTCCTTGAGCAAGGGAAACCAAAGAAAACAATGGGACTACATCAAACTAATGGGTTTTTGCAGAGCAAAGGAAACCATTAACATAAAGACAATCCCCTAAATGGGAGAACATATTTGCCAATGATATATGTGACAACAGGTTAATATCACAAATTTATAAAAAACTTATAAAACTCAACACCAAAAAAACAAACAATCCAATTTAAAAATAGGCAACCTGAATAGACCCTTCTCCAAAGAGGACATACAGATGAACAATAGACATGAAAAGATGCTCAACATCACTAATCATCAGAGAAATGCAAATTAAAACCACAATGAGTTATCACCTCAAACCGGTCAGATGGCTATCATCAATAAAGAAATCAACAAACAAGTGCTGGCGAGGATGTGGAGAAAAGAGAACATGTGCACTGCTGGTGGGAATGCAGACGGGTGCAGCCACTGTGGAAAGCAGTATGGAGCGTCCTCAAGACATTAAAAAAGAAACTTCCTTATGACTCAGCAATTCCACTCTGGGAACTTATCCGAAGAAATTCAAAACACTAATTGGAAAGAATATATGCACCCCTATGTTCATTTCAGCCAAGATTTGGAAGCAGCCCAAGTGTCCATAAGGAGATTAAGCGGATAAAAAAGCTATGGTGCATTTACACAACGGAATACTACTTTACCCTCTTGATAACTGCTGGGGTCCTGCCCCAGCAGGTCCAGGGGTCCCCAAAGGTGTGGACGGAGTCGGCGAAGAAGGAATGACACGGAGACAGTGTTCAGTTGATCAGCAGCCTAGCCAGGATCTCCAGCCAGGATCTCCAGCCAAGTTCTGGTCTGGATCTCCGGAGAGGTTCTGTGTCCATGTTCTCTTGCTAGGTTCTCCAGCCAGGTTCTGTAGCCATGTTCCCTCACTAGGTTCTCCAGCTAGGTTCTGTCCAGGTTCTCCAGCCAGGTTCAGTCACCAGGTTCTAGTCAGGTTCTCTTGCCATGTTCTATCCAGGTTCTGTAGCCAGGTTCTGTCTCTAGGTTCTTCAGCCAGGTTCTCTCGCTAGGTTCTGTCTCTAGGTTCTGTTGCCGGTTTCTGTCCAGGATCTTTTGCCATGTTCTCTCCAGCGAAGTTCTTCTGTCTCTAGGTTCTGTGTAGGTTCTGTCTTCTAAGTTCTGTCTTGTTACATCTGTATTTATACCAGTTGATTCCAATCCTATCAATCTCTATTCCAAAGGTTAGGGCGTTTCTTATCTCCATTCCAGGGAGTAAAGATTATGTAGCTTAAGCATGATTGTTCATAGTTAAAGTGATTAATTACCCGCCTGGCACTTAGTTAAGAGGTTTTATTCCCTCCCTAACTTCAGGGGAAAATCCCTACCTGGGGAAACAACCTTTCTCAGAGACCTTGGTTAAAACACATAGTGCCAAGGTGAGCAAACATATTAAGAAGAGTATGCCATATATGCCAGGTCCCTTGAAACAGCAAGCATGGACTGGCTCCCGGCAGATAACATGGATGAATCTGGAGAACATTATGCTAACATGAATAAGCCAGTCAGGGAAAGACAAGCACCATATGATTTCACTCACATGTGGAAGTTAATGAACAAACTGAAGTACCAAGCAAAATAGAGACCGACTAATAGGCAGCAGGTAGACAGCTCGAGAGGGCAAAGAGGGCGGGGTACTGAGGTGGGGGTAGAGGAATTGAGCAAAAAATTAAACAAGAGAGAGAGAGAGAGAGAGAGAGAGAGAGAGAGAGAGAGAGAGAGAGAGAGATGACTCCTAGACACGGACAATAGTGAGGTGACTTCAAGGGATAAAGGTGGAAGAGGGTACAGAGGGGATAAATGATGAAAAAAAAAGAAAAGAAATATACACACTTGGAAAAAGTGTAACAGGAAAAGAATTGATCAACCGCAATAAAATATCTTCTAAATCTATAGTAATTAAATCAGTGTCATAATGGGATAATAGATACAGGTGAGTGAAATAGAATTGATATCCCAGAAACAGACCATGATTTTTGGTTGAATTTAATAAATGATAAATCAAAAGTCACTGGGAAAGGATCTGATTATTCAATAACTGGCATTCAGAAGGTTAAGTAACTACTTGGGAAACTCATTTAGGGTTCTCAGTTACACCGTACACAGATCTAAGTCCTGGTTAAAATGTTTCATGAGTCCCATTGTATTCCTCCCCACACTGGGGTCTGGGGTAGATGGAAAAAACAGCCTAAATGCTTCCTTTTTGGATGGTGAGAAAGATACCTCCCAAGCAGGGCTCCTGGTAGTAGAGCCTCGCCCTGGCTGGTCTGTCTCAGTGGTTAGAATGCTGGCCCACGGACCAAAGGATCAAGGGTTCAATTCCCCGTCAAGGGCACGTGCCTCGGTTGCAGGTTTGATCCTCCCAGCCCCAGTCTGGGCACAAGAGGAATGCAACCAATCAATGTAAGAGACACAATGATGTTTCTCTCTCTCTCTCTCTCTCTCTCTCTCTCTCTCGCTCTCGCTCTCGCTCTCTCTCTCTTTCCCTCCCCTTCTTTCCATTCTAAGAAAAAAGAAAACAAAAACAAAATCAATGGAAAAATATCATTGGGTGAGGATTTAAAAAAAAAAGCAGAGCCTAACAGCCATTTCTAAGCTGGGGCCTCTCACCCAAAGCACAATTAGGAAAAAGCCTAAACTACGCTGCCTTCCCGCACTGTGTTCCTGGCATCTGAGCTGCCTTTATAAAGAAGTTCCTGAAATCTTATTTCAACCAGTAAGATTGAGGCACTGCCCATCTAAACTAAGCTTTGCACCTATACATATTCCTATCAAAATCTTCACCAACCACTCAGAGGGACTCCATTCTGACCAATCAGGACAGTGGTCTTTGGACCAATCAGACTGCAAGGATTTGAAGTCCTCATATGCATGAGGACTGACCAATCAGGGAACAGGGGCAAGACTTCTGTCTATATAAATCATCCCTCCTCTAGCTCAGGAAGCCTTAACTTTTCCTTTCCACCAAACACTGCAGACGGCACTTACCTGGCTGGAGCAGAAACACCAAAGATGAAGCAGGAAAGATGTCTCACTGGACCTGAGTGGAGAAGAGCAGGCAGAGCAGAGCAGGGCGGACCACACCAGAGAGGAGCAGAGCTGTCTACTCGAGGGGCCTGGCCCCAGGGCCTCCTCCAGCCACGCTGCTTCATAGCTGAGCTGTAACGCTAACTGAGCTGTTTTCACTGAACAGTTTCCCTCACGGTACTCCAGATTGGGGATGCCTGTTGGTGTGGTATTGATGCCACAGACCACCAGCTGACACTCTCCAATCCGTAGATGGAGTCTGTATCCTCCCTCTTCCTTCAAGCTTGCCTTAGCCATGTGACTTGCTCTGACCAGTGGAACATTAGAACACCAGATACAGAGAAAAGCGCTTGTGCACTAAGGATTCATCTCTTGCTCTTGGAACCTCAAAACTACCATGAGATCCAAATACAAGCCAGCCTACTGCAGGATGAGCGGCCACGGGGAGAAAAACCAAAACGTACCAGCTGACAGCCAGCACCAACCGCCAGCCTTCTGAGTACGGCCATGCTACCTCCTCTAGCCACCAGCCATCTCACCAGCTTATCCCAGACCCAGGAGAGAGCCAAGCCTGTGTCTGTGGTCAGCCTGTGGTCCAGCCCAGAAAACCTCCCCAGCTAATCCAGAGAATCGCGAGCAAAATAAGTAACAATTGTGTAAAGCCATTATATCTAGGAACGGTCTGTTACACGGCGAAAGGCAGCTAATACAAGTTCCAAGAGAAAGCCCTATGTTCTCCCAATGAATGGCCGCCTGCCGTGGTTTAAGCTGTCTGAGCAGCTGCCTATTACCCGCAATCACCAAGGTGACTGAGATGCTCAATGCTAAGCCTGGAAGACAAACTCAGGCTGAGGTTCCCTCCCTCAGTTTCTTGCCCATCTTGACTCTACTTCCTCTCAACTCAGCCATTCATTCTACTTACACTGAGAAGCGCTCTGTTCCTATTGCCTGGCGAGAGGGGAGAAGCCAGGAAGGAGTTGACACATTCCTCATTCTCGGTCACCCACAGACACGATAACACTCTCAGCCCCAGTCAACACACCTACCCCTTCCTTGTTCCTCTTCTCGCTCAAATGTACCTATAATAGCCTCTTTGTTTTATCCAACGGTCCCAACACACTTCTTTGTCTATTTCAGGACTCTCAAATGGGTACAGAGGTTGGGAAGAAAACATTCATTTAAGGGGGAAAATCAAAGTAAAGAAGGGGGATGGATCTTTATTTTCATCAAAAGAGAGAATATCAGTTAAAAGTTGAGAAAAAAAAACATTGAGACTGAGTCTCCTACAATTTCCTCATTATCGATGAGGAAACAGACTGAGAAAAGCTAGGCACCTTGTCCAAGGTCACACATTTTCAGGATTCAAATCCAGGTCCATCTGACTGCAGAGCTATCTTTTACCATGAAATGAAACGTCCTAGGGCAGTGCTGCCCAACAGAACTTTCTGGAATGATGGAAATGTTCCACATCTGCATTGTCTAAATGCGGTTAGTGCAACTGAGGACCAAATGTTTGATTTTATTTCATTGTAATACATGCAAACTTAGCTACATGTGCAGCTCTAGAATGTCATCAAGTTGGTTCTACAATCTACACTGCCATCAAAGGTGGGGCCCTCAACATCCTTACCCTCCTAAACCCCACTCACCCACCCAGAAGTAGGAACTGAAAGAAGATCTTAAGGGGAAAATAGCATGAGGGAAGCAGGGTTGCTACAAAGCCTAGGGAAGCCCTCTATAAATATTCTAATGTCACCTAAAATAAAATAAAGCGACAGCCCATGCCATCTTACACTCATTCAGTTAGCAACAGCAGGTCCTGAAGAACTGGTTCCCACTGACCATTCCAGGCTGGCTAGACCTTCCTCAAGATGGCCTCTGCGGAGTTAGGGAAACTTAGAAAGGCTTGCCTCAGTGCAGGCAACATTCGCACTCTGGGTCAAGGGGGAGACAACTGAGGGCATTTTCTGACTTCTTGATTCTGAATCTGTCACTCTCGACCCGGGTCTACTTGAGCCACCCTCACCGCTCCTCCCGAGAACTCGGGGCCAGCGTGGCCACATGGCCTTCACTGTCTCTCGGGCACCAACGCCTATGTGTCATTCTACCAAATGCCCACTGGTGTCACCTGCAATCCCCATCAGGAACCACTTGTACATATAACATTTTCAACTGCAAGAAGTTTCCAAATCAAGCCACGCAGCGCTGAGGACCTCTTTGAAAAGCATACTTTCCAAACTGGGAGACAGTCTGTGTGGAGCATTGTGCCCTCCTCCGGACTCCATGAGCATCTTGTTTTGTTGTTGATATTCACCGGAAGATATTTTTCCCACAGATTTTTTTAGAGAGTGGAAGACAGGAAGGGAGGGAGAGAGGAGGAAGAAGAGGGAGAGGAAGAGAGAGATATATTGATGTGACAGAAACACATTGATTGGTTGCCTCCCCCAATGTGCTGGGGATCAAACCTGCAAACCAGGCGCATGCCCTTGACCAGGAATCAAACCCACAACCCCTTGGTGTGTGGGCCAATGCTCTAACCCAGAGGTTCTCAACCTGTGGGCCGCGACCCCTTTGGGGGTCGAACGACCCTTTCACAGGGATCACCTAAGACCATTGGAAAACACATATATAATTACATATTGTTTTTGTGATTAATCACTATGCTTTCATTATGTTCAATTTGTAACAATGAAATTGGGGGTCACCACAACATGAGGAGCTGTATTAAAGGGTCGCAGCATTAAGAAGGTTGAGAACCACTGCTCTAACCAGTAAGCTCAACAGCCAGGGCACTATATGAGCATCATTAAGACAACTTTCCAACTTCTTTCGTCATCAAACTCATCCTCCCATGACACATATTTCCTTTGCCAGATCTATTGTTTTCCTTCCGTCATGTGTCTCGAGGCTGGCTGCCCACTGTCTTACTTATAACCACCAACCCTAAGATGAACGTGTGTGTTTTCTTGCCCTTGTAAAATTCCTTCGCAATCACCCTCAGACCTTGTGCCTATATAAAACATCATTTTCTCAGCGAAATTGCCTTTGTGAAGAAGACAGTTTCATTATGATGTCCAATCTGTGCCTTGTTCATTAAAAAGCTGAGAAAGGGAGGTCCATGACTACCACTAGGCTGGATAACAAAATCTGCAGATTTAAAAAAAGGAAAACTAGCCTGAGTGCACACCACCACCCATAACCATGCTCAAGGGAAGGCGCGAAAGAATCACCTCTGAAAATGGCTGACTGCAGAGCGCTGGGGTGGGGCAGCCAATGACAGGCCTGGGTCTGACCCTGCCTCTGGGTCCAGAGGACGAGGGCCATGAGCACACAGCCAGCAGCACTCACTCTGCGGGCGAGTGCAGAGGAAACCTGCAGACCAGAGCTTCTGGAACCAGGGCTAGGAGCCGGTCAGGCCTGGGGGAAGGGATTTCTCTGCGCCGGAGCGTGCTGCGCGGCAGCTCTGGCCCCCACTCAGCGCCAGAAGCTCACCCTCGCAGGTTGAAACAACCAAAAATGTCTTTAGACATTGCCGAATGTCCCCTGGGAGGCAAGATCACCTCCCTCCTCACCCCCACCCCCCCGTTGAGAATCACTGCTGTACATCCGAAGAGACATACCAAATATTTCAATGGGCAAGACTAAACTATACTGTCTAGAGCAGTGGTTCTCAACCTTCCTAATGCCGCGACCCTTTAATGCAGTTCCTCATGTTGTGGTGGCCCCCAACCATAAAATTATTTTCGTTGCTACTTCATAACTGTAATGTTGCTACTGTAAACAATATGTAATTATATATGTGTTTTCCGATGGTCTTAGGCGACCCCTGTGAAAGGGTCATTCGACCCCCAAAGGGGTCACGACCCACAGGTTGAGAACCGCTGGTCTAGAGATTCACCACTTGAGTAGTGAAACTGTACAGAAAGAAGTGACCCGTAGAAGAGACAGAACAGTGACCACTCTGGGGAGGGAGGAGGGGCTGTGACTGGGATGGAGCCTGCGAAGGCCCTGGGGGGAGGCGGGGAGCAGGAGGCAATTGCTGCTGGCAAAGTGTTATTTCTCAACCACGTGGGAGTTATAAGGCTGTTCCCCTTAGAGCAGTGGTTCTCAACCTTGGCTGCACATTAGAATCACCTGGGAATCTTTTTAAATCCTGATTTCTGGGCCTCATCTCAGGAAATTCTGTTTCTTTGTTATGAGGTAAGGCCACAACATTAGTAACAAAGAAACAGAATTTCCGGAGGATGGGGCCCAGAAATCAGGATTTTCAATGATTCTAATGTGCAGCCAAGGTTGAGAACCACTGCCTTAGAGTAATTCATTAGGCTACATTTGTTTGTGGTTTTCTGCATCTGTGGTTTGTTTGACAATAAAATGGTGTTTTTAAAATTAAAACCAAAAGAAAAAAAAAAGGAAAGGAACCTTGACTCAATACTTATACACAGAATTGCCAAATGACTCAGCAATGCCACTCCTAGATATATTCTCTCTCTCTCTCTCTCTCTCTCTCTCCCCCACCCCCCGCCCCCACACCTCTTCCACTCTCTCTAAAATCAATGGAAGAAATATCCTCAGGCAAGGATTAACAACAACAACAAAAGTCACACAAGGTATGATTCTATTTGTAGGAAACCCAGAAGACGTGAATCCAGAGGACAGTAGATCCGGTTGACAGGGGCCCTGACAGGGGCTGGAGGCGGGGGGAGTGGAGTGATGCTCCTGGGCAGTTTCCTTGTGAGGGGATGATGCCACCCTTGTAATTAGCCGAGTTATTAATAACAGGAAAGGAGCAAAGGAAATGCCAATTATTACAGACAGACATTCATTCAGGCAGCTTCGCCAGGAGGCTACAGCATTCCACTCCCCAAGGAGCCACGGGTCTAGTCCCCGCAGGTCAGTGGGGGAAGGGACTGGACGGGGGAGGAGACACATGCCCAGGAAAGTTGGGGGGACTAGCGAAGTACCTGCTGTCAGTCACACCTGGGAGCAGGTCATTGGTCAGAGTAGGTGTGGCCACTCCAAGCAGGAAGGTTTGAGATGTCTAATCCCCTACACAAAGGAGTTCGCTCTCTTGGCTCCCGCACTCGTGGCTCTCGGTTCCTCTTGGTTGACTCCGGGCTTGCGGGGCTCTCACGCTCCTGCTCCCCGGCATTCGCCCACACGCCATGGGCTAATGGCCTGTGACGGCCTGATGCTGAACTGGACCCAGCTGCGACATGCAAGGCGCCTCCCGACACTGGCTTCGCTTTAGCTCCACTGAGTATCCCAACCGCACTTCTTCCAGGACGCACTTCTTCCAGGACGGGACTAAGGAACAGGGGACTTTGGAAACTCAGAGATGTCGTTCCACACAAATAAAAAGCACTCATCCTCCCATGAGAGTCTCAGAAAATTCTTTTTCTCGAGCTATCATAAAAACACCACCCCAATCATCCACTGGGGAAAGGGATACTCCACACATCCACTGACAACAAGGAATGTTCTGGAACCAGTGGAAATGGTGGCACAGCACTGCAAATGCGCTAAATGTCACTCAATAAAGCTTATGGGCATTTTACAACAACAAAAAAGAAAATAAATACATTGTTTTTTACAGAAATCTTGAATGCTCCAGGTCCAATTTGTCTTGTTCTGCATATTTCCTGCTATATCCAATTGCTTTGCCAATGTGAAAACCCTTAACCTCATCACCATGAGTGAGGTAGCCTGTGACAGGAATCCCGTTTGTGCAGGGACAAGCGTGGCGAGTGGCCAATGACCACCATCAGGCTGCTCACTCGCTGTGCCATTGTGACTAAACAGCAGGTCTTGAAACCTGTTCTTATCGGATCTTCTAATGAGAACAGTTTCATTCATAGATGACCACTTGGAAGCATTCCACAGTTAAAGCCCTCCAAGCAAACCCTCTTTCTAGACTGCAGCTATCTTAAAGACCAAACACCCTCCCTGAGGGACAAAACCAGAAGCAAAGAAGCTTCCGTCATAAAAGGTCAAATAACCCTTTACCCAACACCCTCCAGCCACTTGAGGATTCTGGGCTTTATCGCCCAGCCCCAATCTGATGACTATGCTCCATGCCTGCTTCAATGTCCTGTGGCTTGTGGCTGGGTTGGGAGATCTCAGTCCACTTCCTAAACCTGGAACTGGAGGAAAGTAGCCCAATGGTATGGCCCCACCCACACTGGACAAGGTGGCCAAAGGGAAAGCAATTCTCTTGTCAGTTTCCCACTGTCAACATTATTTATTTCTAAGCATATGCAGACATTTAACCTAAAGAGAGGGAAAGAGCGGGAAGGGGGAGGGGGGAGAGGAGATAAGGGATACGATTTGGAAACCATAGCACCTCACCAGTTCTCTTTATTGGGAAAGAGAACATTGTATCAGGTGCAGGTGAGTGGAGCTAGAAGGCAGGACCACAGAGAGCGCCTGGGCTGAGGGCCAGGGACCTCCCCGAGGCATTTCAGGCGATCAGTCAGTCACAAAGAACAGATTTCAATTCTGACAAAGGGTCTGGTGACACAGTAGGAAATGTCAATGAATTTTGTCAAGTATGTGGGAGAAGAAGAAAAACTCGTCAGACCAGTTACCAAGTCTCCAGACTGCCACCTTTCCATAATGAGGATTTAACTCTATCCCACCTTCTGCCAAAGGAAGGACTGGGCCAATTTAGTTCTCTAAGCAAAAAGTTAGCTAAATTGGTATCCCTGAGCCCCCTCCAAGAAGCTGGTCCCCTGCTAAAACGGAAAGTCTGGGTCTTCACTACTAAAGATTTGGACAGTACTGTCCCCAGAAGTCCACGTGGCCAACTGGTCTACCAGTCTTCAGTGCACCCTTGAGCCTACTGAAAGCCTTCATGCCTACCTGGCTTATAACCTTACAGTTACGTCTTTGACTTTCTCCCCCACTCAACAAGGACTTTGGGGTCCTAGCAACATCCTGGCTCAGCACATATCAGTATCAGTGGAAACAGCCCATCCTGAACCAGCCCTGGGATAACCTGCATGATTTTCCCATCATACCTACAGGAAAATGCCTGCCACTCAGCACACAAAATGGTCCAAGCCTCCCCTCACATGAGGCAGCCTCCTTACTCTAGTGCAGTGGTCAGCAAACTCATTAGTCAACAGAGCCAAATATCAACAGGACAACGATTGAAATTTCTTTTGAGAGCCAAATTTTTTAAAATTAAACTATATAGGTAGGTACACTGTTATTAACTTAATTAGGGTACTCCTAAACTGGCCTTTGCTAAAAACATCCTCAATCTGATTGAGGTCCGTTCGCTGAGGTCGACCCCTTCCAACTCTCCCATCCACACGCCTCTTCTATACTTGTTTCGTCTATCTCCTTTCCGAAAACCGACTTCTGCGCATGGGCCACGAAGTTTCAATCACACTGTATGTGCGCGCCCGCATGTAGTATTTTGTGGAAGAGCCACACTCAAGGGGCCAAAGAGCCACATGTGGCTCGAGAGCTGCGGTTTGCCGACCATGGCTCTAGTGCACAATAGACCTCTGCTTTTGTCACTGCCTTCCCACCCACCTGACACCCTTCCCTCTTACTCTCTGTCGGAGCATTATTGCCATCCAAACCACATTCTTATAGCCACTCCCATCCGGACCAGTCTCCTTCCACATATCCCACCGTCATCTTACTTATCATCAGTCCTGGGAGGGGGGAGAAGGGAGGAAGGCTCAGAAACATTCACACTAGCACTACTTTCCCACTATCAAAATCCATCCCACTATCAAAATCCAACCATCTGCAAAACTAAAAGTCACTTTAAACATTCCAATCATCTTAAGGATAAAGAAATCACAATGGCCACAGAATATTTTCAGTACAGTGCTTTTAATTCTGATCTAGATTCTTAAAAAGATCTGTAACAATACAAAAAGGAACATAAATTTAAAAAACTCACATGGCCCATCATGCTACACAATCTACTGTCCTTTTAAAATTTACTATTACCATTCAGTATCCATGTGCACATGCTAGAGATTTCTATTTTCTGCAGGACTACAGTGGCACACCCACGAAGGAATTTAACTTACCAACATTCTGCCGCGTTGTCTAGAGAATATCATGATTCCCAGGTGTGCCAGCTCTAAGGTATCTGGACCCACCAGCCAGATGACTCCCTTGGAGGGAAAAGGGGGCCTGCCTTGTCTTGTGACATCTCCTGCTGGCTACCTGCCTTGAACGGTTAATTTGCTCCCGCCTTCTAACTCCCCAGCTAAATCAAGAGCTCCTGAGGGTCACGGATGTCCTCCCAGGGTTGGTAGCCCCTTGGGGCCAGAAAGGGGCAGGCAGACTTTGTTGGCCTAATGCTGTGATGCTTCCAACTTCCTCTGAAAACAGCGTCCACCCCGTAAGGGCCCCTCATCTTGATAAGGTACATGACCAAGAGCAGGGGTCACCAAGTTTTTCTGTAAAGGGCCGCACAGCCTCGCTTGCAACTTCCCAACTCTCTCCTCAGGGCCCGGAAGCAGCCACACGTAAATGAATAAATGAACCACGGAAACGTGATTGAGGGACCCTGAAATGCTTATTTCATATCATTTTCACCTCTCACAAAATATTATCCTTTAGATTTTCCCCCCCAAAACTTTTAAAAATATAAATAACACTCTTAGCTCACGGGCATACAAAACCAGCCAGCAGGCTGGATCTGGACCAAGCATAGCAGTTTGCTGACCTTTGTCAAGGGCACCAGATAACCAAGGGTCAACCAATTACCCAGCAAGCTCTGCTGGAGAAATTAATTCCTCTTCAAGCCTGTGTTCTTTTTATAAAAATGGGAGTAACATCCTCTCATAGGCTGCGGTGAGGATTCCGTGAGATCCTAGTGCATAGTAAAGCTCAGTAATACTAGTCATGAATGGTCAGGATGTCTTCATGGCAGGTGCAGGGTCACAATAAACGCCAGTCCCTATATTTCAGGGAACTCAGCCTGAAGGGGAAGCAGCCAACTGCAGACAGAATGAGAGGGCTCTTCAGAGGAGGCAGCCAGAGCGCTGGCAGGGGCACATTCTAGGGGACTGCCTACCCCCAGCTTCTTTGCTCTCTGCTGAAGAGCTCAGATTCTCAGCCAGAATATCCAGGTTTCAAGTTCGAATCCCATCTCTAGTACTTACGAGGGATATGGCCCGGAGCACGCAGCCTAATTCCTCAGGGCCTTGGTGGCCTCACCAGTGACAGGAATTGCTGGCAGGACTGAATGCAGTATCATAAGCAAAGCACTTACACCAGTGTCCTGCACAAAGCAAGCATTTGCTGCCAAGGAGATTCTAAGGCAGAACTAAAACATAAATGAAGGAATAAAAAGTTTCAACATGAAGCTGAAACTTCTGACTAAAAGCAAACCCTTCAAGAAAAGGCATGCGTTTCAATATTTAACGTTCGGCCCTGGCCAGTGTTCTCAGTGGAGAGAGTGTCAGCCTGCGCACCGAAGGGTCCCAGGTTCGATTCCTAGTCAAGGGCACACACCTGGGTTGCAGGTTCTATCCCCAGCCTGTGGGGGTGTCGTGTGGAGGCAAGCCATCATGTCTCTCTCTTATCGACGTTTCTCGCTCGCCCTCTCCCTCCCTCCCACTCTTTCCCTCCCTCTACATTAAAAATCAATGGAAAAAGAAGCCTTGGGTGAGGATTAACAAAAAAGAAAAGAAGAAATATTTACTGTTCAATGTAGAGCCCCCAACTTACAGAGGATCTGAAACACAAATGAAAATGCAAACTCAGGAAGAAGAGACCTGCCCTGTGCCTCTGCTTCTGCCCTCTTGCTGTCTGTATGTGGCATTGCCAGCCATCTTCCTGGCACCCAGCATGCCCCAGCCTGACCCACCCTCTGACTGGCAGCACCAGCTGGGGTGGCCTCCTGGGGGGAAATGCCAGTGAGTTTGGCGAGAGCAGCTGGTCCGGCCAGCCCTGTGGTTTCTAGTTCCCCCAAAAGCGCAGCGTGGGGTCTGCAGAGCTTTGGAAGCTGGGGCGCCAGGCGAGCAGAGAGGAGCAGGGTAGGCCCAGCACCCAGCCCTCATCATGTGGTGGCCGCTCCTTTGCTACCCCCAGACCAAAGCCAGAAACGCAGCCAAGGCTTGGCAGGTATTCACTGACTCAGTGGTTTGAGTGGCCAGAAAGAGTGGTGGACCAAGGGCACTAAGGAGAAGCTTCCAGAACACTCACAGAGGTACTGGGCTAAGTGCACCTCCTGCACCATCTCATTTAACCCCCTAACCATAACCCTAACAAGCAGGTCCCTGCTGGGGTCCAACCCCAGCAGGTCCAGGGGTTCCCAAAGGTGTAGACGGAGTCGGCGAAGAAGGAATGACACGGAGACAGCGTTCAGTTGATCAGCAGCCTAGCCAGCATCTCTAGCCAAGTTCTGGTCAGGATCTCCGGCAAAGTTCTGGTTAGGATCTCCAGCCAGGTTCTGTGTCCATGTTCTGTCCAAGATCTTTTGCCATGTTCTCTCACTAGGTTCTGTCTCTAGGTTGTGTGGCCAGTTTCTGTTCAGGATCTTTTTCCATGTTCTCTCCAGCGAAGTTGTTCTGTCTCTAGGTTCTGTGTAGGTTCTGTGTCTAGGTTCTGTCTTGGTTCTGTGTCTAGGTTCTGTGTCTAGGTTCTGTGTCTAGTTGTCTTGTTACATCTGTATTTATACCAGTTGATTCCAATCCTATCAATCTCTATTCCAAAGGTTGGGGCGTTTCTTATCTCCATTCCAGGGAGTAAAGATTATGTAGCTTAAGCATGATTGTTCGTAGTTAAAATGATTAATTACCCGCCTGGCACTTAGTTAAGGGGTTTTATTCCCTCCCTAACTTCAGGGGAAAATCCCTACCTGGGGAAACAACCTTTCTCAGAGAGGTGACCTTGGTTAAAACACATAGTGCCAAGAAGGTGAGCAAACATATTAAGAACAGTATGCCATATATGCCAGGTCCCTTGAAACAACAAGGATGGACCGGCTCCCGGCAAATCCCGTAAATCATTTCCATTTTTCAAATGACAAACCTGAGGCTTGATCCAGATCATGACCAGTTCATGGCTGACAGGACTCCAAGGCAATTCTGCCAGACCCACACATCCTGTGACCACTCTGGGCCTTCATGACACGCCAATTCCGTGACCCCAAAGATGAGTTTAAGGTTTCAATCACGCCTTCACCCGCAGAGATAGCACTGTCGTAACTCTCCCCACAAGGTACTCAATCACGCACACAGTGTATTTGCCACCAGAAGATCCTCTCCAAGGAGGCAGGGGCTGGCCCTCCTGCGACCCCAAGCTCCCTCCCCCCTCAATGCCGAGCACACAGTCAGCTCTCGATGAGCGTGTTTCCGGATCAGGCTGCTCCTCCCGCACATGCAGGGCTCCTTGTATTTGGCCTCTCTTGGCATCTTCAGCCGAAATCTATAGACAGTGATGGAGGAGAAGAATGTGGAGCCACACACCAGTGACTTTCTCTTTTTAATTCCGCTGACCCTCCTCTGCTCTCCCGCCTAAAGCGTTCTCGTTTCAGGGCCGGGCGGAAGAAGGGTCACTGCAGAGGAAGGCCGAACACCTTCATCCCACAGGCACACGGGCCCAGGAGCTCCCAGAGCCTTGCCAGCCTGAGAAAAGGACAATGGAAGCTCGAGGACGTGTCTGGGAGGATTCTCTGGGAGGATTCTCGGGCGAGAGGAGCTGTCAGTTTTCTCAGGTCTGCATCTGTCTCCTGAGACGGGGGGTGTCTTCCGAGGGCTCGTTTCAGTCTGCTCTGCACTCAGAAACCCCGCGAAATGTTAACCGTAACTTCTGAAGCCACAGCAGCATTTAAAAAGCTGGAGACATACACCATGTTCACAGCAACATTCATCACAATAGCTAAAACGGGCAGTCGCCCAAGAGCCGATCCGTGAATGAATGAAGAAACAAAATATGGTCCAGCTAGACACTGGAATATCACTCAGCCGTAGAAAGGGAAGAAATGCCGGACCTACTATAACATGGGTGAGCCTTGAGGACATTATGCTCAGTGAAATGAGCAGTTACAAAGGACAAATGCTGTAGGACTCAACTCGCAGGACGTTCCTAAAGGAGTTAGGTCCACAGGCACAGAAGGCAGAAGGCGCGAGCCAGGGGCTGGGAGAGGGGAAGGCGGAGTGAGTGTTTAGTGGGGACAGAATTTTAGTCTGGGAAGATGAGAACGTCTGTAGCTGGATCGTGAAGATGGATGCACAACAGTGTGAACGTACTTAGTGCCACTGAACTGAGCACTTGGAATGGTTAAAATTGTAAATTTTATATTATGTGTATTTTACTACAATAAATTGTACTCACCAGACAGGAACACCAGTTCAAAGCACAATCACTTGTTGACATCTGTCCCAGGACAGGGCAATGCGTCACCCACGGGACCCCACCACCGATTATGAACCAGGACCAACTGCACGGTGCCCAGATGCCAGGAGCTCAGAACCCTCACAGGTGTCACTCACAGCAATGCAACCCCCAGTGCTGAAAAACAAGCTTTGTTCTCAAACGCAAAGGAGTTAAAAAATTAAAAAATAAAAAGCCTGCTGAAAATATTAGGGCATTTGCTGATAATGCGGTCCTGGATATTTTGACTAAAATGGATACAAAAATAAACCCACAGAAGCATGCCTCCAATTATATCCCAAGACATATGAGCCCTGGGCATTTTAAACAAGCTCCTAAATTTGGAGAACTCAGCCTTGGGGTAAAAGTGTTCACTGTTCTCCCTGCTTCCCCCGCCCCATCCAGAAGTAGATTCTGAACAAAGAGGTCACACAAAAACATACATGCTTTTTTGTGTCTGAGTTGGTGCAAACCCCAGCGGTCTTTTATTAGCTGTGTGGCCTTAGGCAAGTTAAGTAACCTCACTGGTCTCTAAATCAAGGATAACAGAGCTCCCCTTGCAGCTGTAGTTTAGCTTCTCTCTGTCCCTGACCTACCAACATTCTCAAGATTTTTCCACAATATATTAACCATCATATCATCACTTCCTCCAACCACAAACTTCCAGAGTCTCTTTCCCTTCGCTGCCCGACCTCTCCTCAGAAGAGGTGCGGCGGTCCCACTCTCTCACCATCTCACAGATGTTTCCTACCACCCAGCATCTGTGCGGTGGAAAGGCTCCTCCCTGGGCTCCGATGCAGTCCTCACTGAGAATTCCACAGATTCTACTCAGGACTCGCCTTGTAGGGCTTCGCGGTAGCTTTGGGCTCAGGTGAGAAGACCCTGATGTGGGAAGCCGCCCATTGCCTTCTCTAGCGGACAGGTGTGGACAAGGAGCCCGGGAGGCTGGTGACCCTTGAGCCCTGGCAAAGGTCAGGGCTATGCACCCACTGTTTAGTCCAGACAATGGTAGCTGAAGCAACTTCCCCACCAGATAGATAGTCATGTAAATCCTTACTGATAAGATAGCCTGTCTGTTACTGGAACTTGCCTGCCTAAGGGCTATAGGTGGCTCCCAAACTGAATAAAAGGATGGCAAGGCCTGAGCACAAGCGGAGTCCATCCTTTTAGAATGGGCTCTCGCCTGGCCCCCCAATTTCCAAATTATTATTTCTTGTCTTGTCTCTTTCATTTGCGTGCGGCCCCTCTTCCAGAGCCTGAACCCTGAACCACGCGGGACGTGGGTCACATTCACACCCTCCTTTTTCCCTTTCCTTATCTCTTATGATACAACCCATAAGCCTTCCACTCACTTTCTTCCACCTCAATCCCATGTTCACTAATTCTTCCCAGGGAATTTCAGTGTAGTAAGGGGTAGAGGAGACAATAAACAAGTAGCAAGTGTGTTTATTGGAACTTCCCACCCTGGATATCAATACATTATAAAACCACAGGGATCAGAACAGTATGGCCCTGGTGCAAGGAAAGACAGATGTATGTATGACTACCTAGAATCAGACCCCAAATCAATGATGAAGGGGTACATTTCTGCAATAAACAGCATTAAGACCCCCCCAACTTGTTATTTTGGGGACAATGGACATCCTTTCAAATCATACACACAAACAGATCCCAAATGTCCAAGGTGGTTTTCTTAACGATGATAACGGAAATAGAAAATTTGAGGAAAAAACATTTATTTTATGGATAGAAAGGAACGCTCTAAGCATAAAGTAACGTAAGAGGCATGTGAAAATCCAGCTCTGAACTCAATCAACCCTGTAAGTTTCTCTGTCAACAGACATCTAGAGCATTTGAACAAAATGCCTAAAAACACAATTGGTAAAGGGTTAACAGCCTGCATCTATGAAAACTGCACACAGCTGAATATTTCAAACACCACCAAGGTCCTAAAAGACAGATGGACAAAGGACATGAACAGGAAGAGAAAACCCACAGGACAAACATGTTTTAAAAGGTTCAACCCTGATAGCAATCAAAGAAATGCAAATAGAACGGCTCCTCCCTCCAGTGAATTATGAAAGATTCTCTCAAACAACACTCAGAGCTGGCCAAGGTGTCCCTCCACACCAATGCTGAGAGGAGCTCCGCTGGTACAGCGTTTCCGGAAAGCAATTTGGCAATCAGGATCAAGAACCTTTGACCCAGAAATGTCACTTCTGGAAAAGCAAGGCTTAAAGGAACAAATTCCCCATTAAGCTTTGTTCATCCCTCTCTCTGTGAAAATTGGAAAGAATCCTCACCCGAGGATATTTTTCCATTTGATTTTTAGAGAGAGTGGAAGGGAGAGGGACCGATGGAGAGAGAGAAGCATCAATGTGGGAGAGACACATCGACTGGGTGCCTCCCCGCACGATCCCTCTTCCCTCCCTCCAGGGCCTGGGATCGAGCCTGCAACCAACGTACATGCCCTTGACTGGAATTGAACCCAGAACCCTTCAGTCCACAGGCGGACACTCTATCCACTGAGCAAAACCAGCTAGGGCTGTAAATAAAGTTATTCACCCACAGCCATGTACACTCATTTATGTACAGTCTGCAAAGTCTAAAGCATTTCATATCTGAGCCTTTGCAGAAAAGGGCTGCCACTCCTGGTCCAGGTAACGCCTCCAGCTTCTCTAACAAACAAGGCACGAGCAAAGCGTAGACCCCTGCACACCCCAGCGTACCTTTCTGGCAATGGCTGTGAGTCCAACACCGTTCGACAAACTGCCCGTTGATGACGGTGGCAGGGCAGCTGGTCTTGCCCTTCGCAGTGCCTGGACAGACGTCCCCACACTCTTCATTGTCGTCTTTGTTCAGCACGATGTAATTATCCTCCACCGAGTCCAGGATGCGCGACCAGTCGATGGTCGCCAGGTAGCAGAGATCGTTGTTCTTCTCAATGCGGACAGACCCCCGGGTGATGTTCATCAGGCTGTAGAGGCCCAGCTCCTTCAGGTGGACCATCTCGAAGATGACCAGCGCGTAGTTGAAGAAGAGGCGGGAGCCCCGGATGACCGTGAGGTTGGGGAATAGGTCCTTCAGGCTCTCCAGCCCATACACCCGAAACAGCAGCAAGTAATCAGTGATCATGATGAGTTTGGGGAAACTGAGGTCTCGGAAATCCTCAGGCCTTGTTCTGAACATCAACAGTATCTGCAAATGTCCTTCGATGATCGAGCAGTTAGCCAGCTCATGCAGCCTCGTGAAGTTGTTCCGGATATCCATGCTGGGACACACTAGAGTAAAAATATGCAGAAAGTGTGACAGGTGAGCTAACACACAATGGTGGGTTTTAAGAATTAGCGGCAGGGCATTGCTCAGAGGGGCCTGCCCTTGGCTAAATCCCCTTCCATACATCTTAAAATCCTTACATCATTCTGCACTGAGACCTACAAATGCCATAGCCAATCCTGATTGGTAGTGTTCCCTGCAGTGTCTGTGTCTAAGGTACCTCTTAGAAGCCTTAATGCCATCATGTGGAATATGACATAATGGAGACACTGGGAGGGATTACAGGGGATTATGTAACACACAAGAGGAGTGGGGAGCCGTCTCCATTGAGTCGAAGTGAAGATATTCAGGAAACGGATTTATGGGGATCAGGTGCTCACAGGAGAGCTGAATCTGTCACTTTCCCACCTCACTGATTCCCCTCACCCTGCCTTCCTTCCAGGCAGGAAGCCAAGGCCTCGTCACCTTTTACCTGGGAGTGCAAGGGCTTCCAGCAAGTCTGATCTCTCCGTCACAAACACCCTTTGTGCCCGTTCTCCTGCAGGTGGTCCCCCCGGCTCTGACACCCTCCACAGCTGCCCATGACCCTGTACTTTCCTCCTGCAGCCTTCAAGAATTCGTCCCTCCCTCCCCTGCACCACACTAAACAGACCGGCCCACCACTCTCACACGACTCCAAGGCTGTGTCCAACGTGTGAGTAAAATAATGCAGGAAGGCCCACAAGCAGTGCCTGGCATATCGTAGGTGCTTATTAATGTCAGCTATTTTGTTATTGTTTATTTCTCCCAAGTATTATCAGCCATCTCTAGATGTTGTGTCTTCATTCCCCTAACCCAAGCCTGGGCAGACGTTTTCTATGAAGGCTCAGATAATAAATATTTTCAGCTTCGCAGTCAGTCTGCATTTAAACTCCTCCACTCTGCCCTTACAGCCCGAAAGCAGCAGAGATGATATGTGAATTAATGAAATTGGCTGTTCCAATAAAACTTTATTTACAAAAACAGGCAGCAGGCCAGAGTTGTGAACCCTCTGGCTGTAGTTTGGCGCTCCAGCCCTGGTCCAGTGCTGTCCAACAACTTTCTGCGGCAATGGAAATGTCCTGTCTCTGTACTCTCCACTCTGGTAGACACCAGCCATTTGTGGCTCTCAAGCTCTTGAAATGTGGTAAGACTGAGGAACTGAGCATTTCATTTTACTTTAGCTAATTTAAATGTAAATAGACACATTAGGCTAGTGGCTACTGCACTGGACAGGGAAGACCTTGCCTTGTTGGCTATCAACGTCCTTTTCTTGTGCCCCTTATGCTAGAGTTAACATTCACCAGAATCAAACTCTTTAGATAGCTTCTCCTTGCCAACACACACACACACACACACAGCCCTCAGCATCTGGACCGTAAGGCTCAGAACATAACCTGTACTTACTGTATTCCAAGGCACTAACCCTTCCCTTCCTATCTCTGAGGCAAACAGATTGTTCTAGAGAAGAGTAGAAATCCTTTTGCAAATGCACCCTGAGAATGACGACAAAAGCAGCACAAATTAGAAAGCAAACAGCCGAGCAAAAATCTGAGGAAAACAAAGCAAGAATGTTCCTGGGTCACATTCCGAACAGATTAGGCTGGATCGAGAAAAAACACATGCTCGCTGGCTCCCTCCCTCATTAGGAAGCTGGAGGCACCTCGCAGAGGACAAGGACACCAGCTCCAGCCCCACACTCACACCGCCCAAGCCCGGGACGCACGCGCACACAGACCTCTGCGGGCACTGAGTAACTGACACCTCTCTACAGGCCCCATCCCCACCCCGACGGAGAACCGGACCTCCAAGGAACAAAGCCAATCACGGGCACACAGTCCGCCAGTGACAGGCACGGTTGCCAGATCTGGCAAATAAAAATGCAGGATACCCAGTTAGATTTGAATTTCAGATAAAACAATGAGTAATTGTTCAGGATAAGTATAATCCAAACATTGCATGGGACATAAGGTACTTAGGTCCTAAAAAAGTACTCATTGATTATATGACATTCAAATTTAATTGAACTGATGAATGAATTAACAAAATGTGATCCATCCACACAGTGGAAGATTATTCAGCCACAACGAGGAATGAAGCAGGCACTCACTTCAACACGGATGAACCTTGAAAACATGATGCTCAGTGAAAGAATCCACTCACACAGACCAGAATGGGGTGTGAGTCCATTTACATGAAATGTTCAGAACAGGCAATCCAGACAGACAGAAACAGATGAGTGGTTCAAGGGGCTGAGGAGTGAGAGCTAGAGGATGGTATTTCTTTTGGAAAAGGTGAAAATGTTCTAAAATTGATTGTAGTGATGGTTGCACAACTCTGTGAATGTACTTAGAACCCCTGAGTTGTAAACTTGAAATGAGTAAATTGTATGCTATTGAATTATTTAGCGCTCAATAAACTTACTTTAAAAGGTTAAATGACTATAATTATAGGGGACAATAAAGACTTGACTTTTTGTAAATTTCCAATAACTCTAACTCAATTCATTAAAGCCATATGTGTTCCTATTAGTCTAAAACAATAGACAAACTTATTGCTGGGACAGAAATTACCCAGAGGATGTCAGAAATGGTGCCAGAAATACATACACATAGGGCCTTTGCTGGCTTTAAATGCCTCAGTTGGAAACCAAGGATGCTTCAAGTTTTTAATAAGTGGCAGCTAATACCTCACACACAGGTAGGGAGGACAATAAGCAGCAGGAGGTGGCAGGGAACCCTGGTGACAGCGAGTATTTTCTGAGCACCTTCTCCGTGCACTCGGCCCATGCCCTGGAGCACATGTTCTCTCGCTGAATTCTAAAAATCATCTCCAGAGGAGGTGTCTGTTTCACAGACTCACACAGGCTGTTTGAGATGGTGCCACTAGGATTGCAATCCTGCAATCAAATGCGAAGTCTGTGCTGTAACTGCTATGTTAGTTTTACCATTATTGTTTTTTCAAAAATATGCCTAATGAAGAAGCATGTGGATTGGATTTAAGGAAACAATGAAATAGCTGTCATGTAATGACAACCTGGAGAAAGACAGTTAAAGAGAATTTCCTTCATTCACTCCTTCAGCAAAAATCTGCTGAGGACCTGTTCCATGCCAGATGCTACTCCAGGTACTGGAAGTTCTACAGGGAATAGGACAAATGCTGCCCTGGATCTCACAGACTTGGAGTCACTATTAACTACCCAAAACAACTTAAATATAACTGAGAAGGATGTCATCGAGGAGAGTTCCACGGGCTAGAAGAGTTCATAAAAATGAGCTATTTGCAACAAACAACAAGTACTGGCGAGGATGCGGAGAAAAAGGAACCCTCATGCACTGCTAGTGGGAATGCAGACTGGTGCAGCCACTGTGGAGAAGAGTATGGAGTTTCTTCAAAAAGTTAAAAATGGAACTGCCATTTAACCGACCCAGTGATCCCACTTCTAGGAATATATCCCAAGAAACCAGAAACACCAATCAGAAAGAGTATATGCACCCCTATGTTCATAGCAGCACAATTCACCATAGCTAAGATTTGGAAACAGCCTAAGTGCCCATAAGCAGATGAGTGGATTAGAAAACTGTGGTACATCTGCACAATGGAATACTACACTGCTATAAAAAAGAAGGAACTTTTACCATTTGCAACAGCATGGATGGAACTGGAGAGCATTATGCTAAGCGAAATAAGCCAGTGGGAGAAAGATAAATACCACATGATCTCACTCATTTGTGGACTATAATAAACAACATAAACTGATGAACAAAAATAGATCCAGAGACAAGGTAACACTGAACAGACTGTCCAACCAACTTTCATGTTTCAAAGAGAAACATGAAAGTCAATGTATTTTACTTACTCCAGTGTATAAAAAACTTCACTTCAACATGTAAGCAATACTAAAAAAAGAGAAGGCAGGGGAGGGGGCAGTTAGAGATCAACCAACGGACTTGTATGCATGCATATTAGCATAATCAATGGACACAGACACTAGGGCGGAGGGGCCTTTCCTGGGGGGTGGCAGTGGCGGGAGACGGGGGTCAATCAGGGAATAAGGAGACATATGTAATACTTTAAACAATAAAAAAAGAAAAGAAAAAAAAATGAGCTATTTGACTGGGTCTGGGACAATCAAGGAGGAGGTGATGCCAGGACTGAAACCTAAACAAACAATGCAGTAAGAAGTATTCAGTTCTGCCTACTTCATTGGAAGGTCAAGGGCGATGGCAAATTATAGCTCATCATGCTGGATGACCAGGGTGTGTAGGATCTACAGCAGCAACATCTGATAGAAATATGTGAGCTACACATGGCGTTTTAAATTTTCTCTAAAACTGTAAAAAGAAACATGAAAGTCAATGTATTTTACTTACTCCGGTATATTACAAAACTTCACTTCAACATGTAAGCAATACTAAAAAAAATATTAATGAGATCCTCTACAGGATTTTTACCACACTATGCCTCTGAAGTGCCACTGTACTCTACATGTGCAGCTTGTCTCAATTCAGATGCTAAAATTTAATCAGAAATGCTTGCTCTATAGAGGTGGGTTTCACAAAGTGACTCACTGAAAATGTAGGTTCATAACCTCAAGTAATTCCAAACATACAAAAGAGTTTTCCAATAACAGAATCAAGTATTGATTTTTTTAAAATTTAAATAAGCTAAGTTAAATAAAACTTTACATTTGCCTTTAAATGAGCTAAGTAAAAGTAAAAATTCAGCCAGGCGCTGGCCACAGTTTCAAGAGCCCGAGTGTGGACAGGGGCGCCGTCCTGGACAGCGCAGCCACCGACATGCCCACCAATGCCGAACGGCCTGCCGGGCCGTGCTGGGCTCACGCTCCCCCGTGGCCTCTGGAATCTGAGACTTTTCCAGAGAAGAAGACTGACATGACAGCTGTCTTGGAAAATGTCCCCTCTCCCCTGGTTTTCTCTCCAGCATGAAAGCAGCAAAGGAAACGTGTAAGGGGCACAAAAGAAGGCATCTAGAAAGTTCTGAAAATCTTCACAATGCTACGAGTTCTACACTTTCTGTTTCCAATCATGAACGCACTCATTCCTTAGAATCGGCATTCTTAATATGTGCCCCAGTGCCCTACTCTGGGTCACGTGCTCCTCTCTGCATTCTTTCCAGTCTTAAACCTGCTCTCTCCAAAATCCAGGGGTCCTGCACCAATAAGCCTGGGTTCAGGGGCCAGGCCACCACCCGTACCAGCCTTGGGGCACAGCAGAAACCCAACAGATCTGGCTTCCCACGCCAGCACTGACACCTGCCAGCCGCGTGAGCCTGGGCACATCCTCAATTGCTGTAAACGACGACAACAGCACAATCAAAGCTATGAGGAGTAGAAGAGAAGTGAGCTTCGTGGTCCCCATGGAGCTACATGGAACCAATTCCCAGATTTATTGTCTTTAGAAATTAAAACTCGGGCACACCGCATTATCAGAGACCCTTCAGGTTCTCTGCCTGCCTGAAAGGCCGGCTCTTAAAACTGACTTCCGCAAAGGAGGCGGTTCCGGAACTGCAGTCAGCCGCGTGGAAATCATCCTTTATCCGCTCAACAAATGTTTGCTGGGCATCGCGCTGGGCACGGAGGCTGTCAAAATAGATAAGGGAGAGCCTTACAGTCCCCAAAGATTCCTGTTCTGGCAATCCGCTGCGGGCAGGGACGCAATATGAGCCTTGTGCCGGGTCATCCAACCCAGCACAGTCCATCCGGCCAAAGATGGAAACAACATCGCTGTCCATCAAAAGGGGGCGGGTTAAATCAATGATGATCCGTCCACGTGTCGTTCTCAAAGCAGGGTCCTGGGACCAGCAGCATTCGCTCCATCTGACAACCTGTTAGACATGCAAATTCGCAGGCCCACTCCAGACCTGCTCCTTCAGAAACTCCAGGGGCGCGGGGCCCAGGGATCTGCATTTCACGGCACCCTCCAGGTGACCTGGAAGCGTGCTCAGGTGCAAGAACCAGTGACAGAATGCAGGGGTCAGCAAACTTTTCCTGTAATGGGCCAGAGAGCAAATCTTTTTGGTTTTGTGGGACACACCATCTCGGTCACTACTCAACTTTGTCCTTGTAGCGCTAAACCATGACAACACGTGGCATGCTTGTGCTCCAATTAAACTTTATTTAGAGACCATGAAATTCAAATTTCATATAATTTTTTTAAAAATATATTTTATTGATTTTTTACAGAGAGGAAGGGAGAGAGACAGAGAGCTAGAAACATCGATGAGAGAGAAACATGGATCACCTGCCTCCTGCACATCCCCCACTGGGGATGTGCCTGCAACACAGGTACATGCCCTTGACCGGAATCGAACCCGGGTCTCTTCAGTCCGCAGGCTGACGCTCTATCCACTGAGCCAAACCGGTTTTGGCCAAATTTCATATAATTTACACGTGTCACAAAATCACAGTTGGAGTTTTTATCCAACCACTTAAAAATGTGAACACCTATACAAAAGCGGGTGGTGCACCACATGTGGCCCACGGGCTCTGCCAGCCTCTGAGGAGACGGAATGCCACACAGCTGTAAAAAAGAGCAAGGAGGCTCCTAACGGCGATACAGAAAGATCTCCAGAATGTGATCTTAATGGTAAAGAACAAGATGATCAATCTGTGCGATATGCTATTACTTATATGGAAATAGATACATCAGCTTATATGTGCAAACACTCGTCTCTAGAAAGGTAAACATGTACCAAAACAGAAAATTGCAAACGGACTGTCCTTGGGGAGAGGAAATGAGTGGCCAATGACCAGAAGGGTTCTAGGATACATCTTCAATGAGCAGACCAATGTTTCCGGGGGCCCAGAGAGGTACTCCCAGTCTGTGCTGAAAGGGAATGAGAAGGGTGGATAAGGAAGTCAGGTAAGAATGGAAAGAGACCTCTGACCAGCTTCTGTGAGGAAGGAGCAGGTGACTGTGGGCGCAAAGGGAGAAGAAGGATGTGCGGACCACAAAAAACTCAAGTGAAGACAGGAAGGACAGAGAACCCCAGGAACTGCAGCCATGTGCTTCGGGAAGTAAGACTGCACGCAGCTGGGGCCAGACGCAGATGCCAAGGGAAGGGATCTAGCTGGAAGCTACGGAAGGAACCAAGGAGATAGTAGAAAAATCACTGTGGCAGCCGAGTGGAGAAGGAATGAAAGGGGCACACTGGAACCACCACTCTGTCTGGCCTGGCCTAGGTGGTCTATCTTAGGAGGTGGGTCCAGGAAAAGGAGCAAGACTCTGGCGAGGCTGGGGAACTAGAATCAACAGGACTTGGTCCTCAGAGAGGTGGAGAGGAAGCAGAAGGGAAGTCACCAATGAACCCGAAGAGGCTGATACAGGACCGGTTTTGGGGGGCAAGGACAAGAGGCTCGGTTTGGGGGCATGTTGAGTGTGTGAGGGCTTTGGGGTGCTCGGGTTGCTGGGAAGGTGTGGGTCTGGAGCTTGGGGAAAGGGGCAAGTGAGTGCTGGTGGAAGTGGTGACAATAGGTGATATAACCAGGAGGAGATGGAACAACTGAGAGAGAGGAAAGAAGGATGAGAGGTGGGGGTTGGGGGAGCACAATATTTAAGGACAGGGAACTAGAGAGGGGACCAAAGACCTGGAGTCACCCTGATACCAACACCTTCTGTATCTGAAAACTCTGGAAAACCTAGGAACACCCAAGGCAACTCCTCCAGTCAGTACCACAGTTTTGTAACCCTAAGGACATCACACATCAAATCTCAGGCCCCACCCATCTTCAGGAGTCCCGTTCACACATGGGGACGGAGCCAGCGGCCTGCTTGCACACAGCGGCCTGAGTACAGCTAGAAAGGGACATCTCCAAGCACATCCCTTCTCTGACCTTCTGCAAGGTGGACTCATCTTTGAAAACAACTGGCAACAAAGAACCATGGAAAGGCCTCAGAAACAGTGGCCCCACTGTCTTCATCCCTTTGTGTCCAACCACTATCTTCCCCACAATGTTAAAGGACTCAGTCTGGGGAAAGTACCCGTTTTCCACATTCTTGCAGAGGCATGGGAGAGAAGCAAGCATCTCCTGGGAATACAAAACAGGTGGCTGTGCAACTGTGACATGACAACACACCCTTACGGAGCTGCAAGAAAAACCCAGATTTAAAATCGAATTTTAATCCTCACAAGCCTGCCTTAAACTCAAATTGGAACTCATACCCTGTTGACGTTTGGCAACACAAAACAGAAAAGCTCATTGTTGGAAAGAAAATTTCAAAAGCCACTGGGGCACCCCCGCCCCCCAATAAAAGACCAGGGTCTAGTGAACAAAGGGAGCCCCTCCATGAAACACCTTAATTCATAGACGTTATTGATTCAGCATTAAGCACGAAGCACTATAGTTCATCTGAGCAAAGCCTACCCAACACACGAGTTTCTCTGCGAGGTACCCCGCAGCCTTCTCACGCTTATGAGCACTAGACAGCACCTCCGTACTGTGCATGGGGGCCACATAAAACAACACAATCACCAACAAAAAGCACAAAAATGAGGAAACCACAGCACTCAATATATCACAAGAAGGGCACTTGTCTGAATTCTTGAGGACTGTATGAATCACGTGAGGAGAGCTGAACCGGGAGAGCAGAGCCGCCATGGCTGACCTCGGCTACTGTCAAGTCAAACTCCACGGCTCTGGGTGTCTGGGAGTGACCACACAGGTGCTCTGGATGTTGACTATAGTTACAAATAAATTCCAGCAAGTAGGCGAATTCACAAATATGAAATCCGGGAATAATAAGGATCTTATGAGTACTTAAATTAAAATTTTCAATTTTAGGAATATTAACCAATTATAAGATATTTTTTAAAGTCTGGAGAAAACCAGGGATGAACAGATCAGTGTTGGCGGGGATGAGGCGGAGGGATGAGGGGTGGGGACAGTGTAATGACAAAGGGTGGCCCCAGGGAGTTTAGGCAGTGATGGAAGAGATTGTTGTGGATCCTGACTGCGGGGACCACCACGCAACACTAGGCATCGTTTACAATTAAAAGCTGCGCACCAAAAAAAGAGTCACTTTTACTGTATGAAATTTTTAAAAATTTAGAAAGATACATGCAAAACGAATAACTTGTTTTTTCCCCTCTCTATACTTTTTTTATTTTTGCAATGAGAATGCATTACTTGTCATTATTCTAATCCTAAAACACATAAGTTCAGTCTGATTGCAAAACATAAACTAACCACCCCTGACTTATTCTTAATAGAAATGAACACAATGGCTCTTGAAAGAAAACCTCATAGCAGACACCACTTTTTGGGGGGCTCTGGAGACAGAGCTGATGGTGCAGAAACCTCTTTCAATGCCAAGATGACTTGAAATAAATAAATCCCAAGATCACAGACACTCAGCTAATGAGGGGACATCACTGTTATTTTCTCACCATCGGAACCCATATTTTCAGCACAGCAAATACATAAATTTCTTTAATAGGGCTTCTGTAAAGAAAAACCACAGCACTCCTGGATGTTTCATTTAACTTGATTCATTCAAGTTGTACCAAAGACCATAGGAGCTATTAGGCATGTCATCCTGATCCTCAAGGAATTTGTCCCAAATCAAGGGTCAGCAAACTTTCTCTGTAAAAGGCCCAAGTGTAAATATTTTTGCAGGTCATGCGATCACAAAATCCTCTGTGTTGGAGAACAAAAGCAGCCATAGGTAATGCATAAATGAATGAGTGTGGCTCCTATCGATAAAACTTTATTTGCAAAAACAGGCATGGTGGGCAGGATTCGGCCCTCTGGTTTCAGTTTGCTGGCTCCTGTTCTAGATGAAAGAGTTTGACCATATATAAATGTAAAAAGAGGATCAGAGTAGGGAATTGGCCCACTATGGAGAGAGCGCTGACATCATCTTAGCCCAAGAAGAGAACAGGGGAGGGGAAGAGAAAGGACCAGGAGAGCCCATAGCAGGTGAAAATCTGCCAGGAATCAGTGCCTTCCAGGAGGGAATGGGCAGTGGCAAAGAGAGAGGTCGACTGGGGTGAGGCTGCAGGAAACAAAATTAGGGCGAGGCATTACCATCTCTAGAGCCATCAACAGAGCAATGGAGACACAAGCCAGATGCAGTGGGTAGAGCATTGGGTTAAAGGCTAGACAGCGATTGGGGGTGGTGGGGAGAGATGGCAGGGCAAAGCCAGAGGTGGGTGGTGGGTAATGGGGTTCAGAGGAAAGAGTAAGGCTCCCAGGCAGATGGAAATCCCTGAACAAACAGGGGAGACGGCAGGGACCCAGGTGGGCCAGGGCACTAGGTGAGAAAAAAGTTATCTCCCCAATGCAGTGGCTTTCTATTGGAGACAATGTCTGGAGACACACGGCTGGTTGGCAGGACTGGGAGTGGAGAGGTGCTACTGTCATCTAGTGGGTGGAGCCCAGGATGCTGCTCAACATCTCACACCGCACAGGACAGCCCCACAAGCAAGACTACCCAACCCAACGGCAAAACCACCGAGACTGAGGGGATGTGTTTAATCAAATAAGGATGGAAGTCAATGATGGGGTAGGGGGCTCACCCCGATGACCTCTATGAGTGAGTTGGCGGGAACAAGGGGCAGGTCTCCAGGAGAGAAGCAAAGGTTAGGAAGAGCCCCAGGGAGGTGATGAGCAGGAGGTCGTTCTGTTCTCAGGGTCCTGGAGTGCACGAGAGAAGACACACCAGAAACATCTCATGCTGCCGTGAAGAATTAGGGGATCTGGAAGCAAGGGTCTCCCACCTCAATGAGCACTGGACCCCCGCAAAGCTCTGTAGGTTTTTATTGTACTTCATCCCACATTACCTTCCCTTTCTGACTGTGCGATGGCCGTGGGTATTGTTGGGCCAGAGCCAGCTAACCCAAGGAGAAATAGAGAAGCCACTGCCAGTTCAGAAAAGCAACAAGGGATTCCACAGAAGATGAACTGGGGGGACAACTTTGAAAAAGAGCCCCTCATTCCTTAACACTCACAATGATCTCCCTCCGCCCTCACCCTAGCCAGGATGCCCTACTGGCTGACATTAGAGATGAGTGATCTGTAGAGTTTCTCCCTGTCCCCAGCCTGCAGGGGTACGCTCGTGTTCATCCGTTAGGCCTTTGTTCACCATTACTGCAGGGCTGGGGTGTAGAGGCCCAGACCCCAAAGAACTGCTTTGTAGGAAACCAGTGCTCTGGCCCTGGACGGGTGGCTCAGTTGGTTGAAGTGTCCCCCTATACACCAAAAGGTTGCAGGCTCACTCCCCGGTTTGGGGCACGTACAGGAGACAACCAATCGATGTTTCTTTCTCACATCTATATTCCTCTCTCTCTCTCCCTCTCCACTGCCCCTTTCCTCTCTCTCTAAATATCAATTAAAACAAAAACATATCCTCAGCTGAGGATTAAAAAAAGAAGAAAGAAACCATTGCTCTGAAGACAGACTAGCTGGGGTTCTAATCCCAGCTCTGCTACCTGCTGGCTCTGTAACCTAATCAATTTCCTCACCTTCTGGGAAATGAATAATAAACTCTATCTCATAGGGTTGTGATGAGGATTGACTGAAATTATATATGCAAAGCAAATATCACAGCACCCACCAAGTATTTGCTATTACTGTTAGTTCAGTATTGTCTGGAGATAAAGGAGTACCCATGGGAGCATAAGGATAGGAGCTAAATCAAGAACAAACATTTACCGGACAGTTAAGGCACTGTTCTAGGCTCTGGAAATGCTGCAGTGGACGGAAGGAACATAAAGCTCTGCCCTTGTGGAAACTAGCCCGGTAAAGAAGTGATATGCCATCTACTGACCCCTGGAAGCCCAGGCACAAACCCACAATTAATCACCAAAACTGGGAGGACCAGAGGAGCAGGGAGCCACACAGGAACGTGTGCACACAGACACAAAACCTGGGGAGGTCCAAGAACTCGTCTTGTACTTTCTTAGCAGGAACCCTTGTTTGAATGCCTACTGTATACCAGGCGCCGAGGGCTTTGAGACATTGCGTGATTGGCAGAGGTGCCCAGCAAGCCCACTTTGTCAACTCCAGAGCCTGTGTGCTTCCTCATACTCCTCATTCGCCACTCGGGAACTCAGGCGCTTCCGTCCCACAGCCAGAAAGTCCAGCTCTCATGCCCCAAGGAGGGTGCTGAGGACGGGCTTGCCTCAGTCTACTGACAGCACAGGGAGCCAGGAGGGCGCAGGTGGTATGAGAGGGTCACCCGAGGTTAGAGACCTCCTGGGGCGCTGTAGGGGGAAGGTTATCAGGGAGAACTGGGACACGGGCAGCACACAGAGAGGTTCAAGTCCTCCCTCTGGCACTGACTTTGGGGCAATAAGTTGTCTCCTCCCTGAGCAGCCTACTCCTCTAGGAAATGGGTGAATAACAGTATCAGCCTCCAGGGGCCACTAGAAGAATTCAAAGAAATAAGATGGGCCGCCCGGTGGCATTGGGAGAGATGCTAATTATAATAAGCATGGCAACAGCCGCCACTGCGTCTGCCAGGACAACTGTGCTGTTGCCACGGCGCTAGAGTTTGCCTCCGGACATCTGGAAACACGAAAGCGAGCCAAAAGGGTAAACATGGACCCGAAGTCCCAGGTGGCCGAGGGCCTAGAGCTCAAGAAGAGGGGGGAGGTCACCATTTCCCAACCCTGGCAGCGTCACCCACCAGGGGGGACCCCAAAGGACCACCCAGTGTGTGTGCCGCGGGCCCTGGGTTCTCACAGGCCGCCCGGACCCAGGGACCCCCCTTCTCCAAGGCGACCCGCAGAGGACTGGGCACGGGCGGGAGGCGCGCGGAGAGAGGGGCCCGCGGCGGGGCAGGCACTGGGGGAAGGTTCCTCCCGCCTGGGGCCCGCGCAGGGGGCGCGCAGCCGCGAGCCCAGGCGGGCAGCGGCCAAGGTCAGCCTTCCCGCCCCCCACCGAGAAGGGCTGAGTCCCGGAGGCCGCTCCGCTTGACCAGGAGTCCCCTCCCCACCGCGCGGCTCCCCACCCGGCCCCGGGCCCCAGACTCACCCTCTCCGGGGTACAGGTGGCCGGCGGCGCCCACCAGCAGCGCGGTCAGCGCCACCAGCAGCGTTGCGGCCGCGGCCCCCCGCCCGCGCCCAGGGCCCATGGCAGCGGGAGCGCGGTCCCGGTCTCAGAGCGCGCCGCGCCGGGCCGCCGGGCTCATGCTCCGGGGCGGCCGCCGGGGGGCACCGCGCGTTCCCCTCCTCCGCCGCCGCCGGGGAGGGTCCCCGCTCCAGCCCCGGAGCGGCGCGCGGCCTCGGCCGCTGGAAATCCGGCGGCGCGGCCCGGGCCGCGGCCGTGAGCGCAGGGCCTGGGACCACGCGCTGCGCCCCGGACTTCTCGCTCTCGGCCCGAAACGCTCCGGACCACGGTCAGCGGGCGCCCGGACTAACGGACAGGCGGACGGAGAGACGGGTGGACGGGCGGGCGGGCACCTGGGCCGGCGGGCGGGCGGCAGGAGCGAGGACTGCTCGGCCCGTAAACAACGCCGCGCGTCAACTGGGCCCCGTCAGGCGGCGAGAAAAGACGGCGCGGATCCAAACTCGGAAGGGACTGGGCGCCCGCGGAGAGGCCTTCGAAGGGGAGAGGGAGGCCGGGCCGAGGGAGGTGCCGCCCCTCCCTCCCTCCCTCCCCGCTCCCGCCCTCCTGGCTCTCCTCGGCTCCGCGCCCGAGGCTCCGGGCACGCCCGGCGCAGGGCGCCCCCATCCCTGCCCAACCTGAGCGGCTCGGCTCAGAGGTTGCGCGCCCCAGAGGCCTAACTCGGGGAGACAGATCCCGTGTTTAATATGTTGCTATATTGTTCTTCGTGGCCTTCGGGGCATTGCTTTTCATTTTTTATATATTGCATTAAAATCTATTTATCCTGGGTACTTGGATTTTTGATCCTCTTAAATGTCCTCCCAGCCCAGCCAGCGAGTCTGGACCCAGCGCCCCTACCGCACCCCAGAGGTCCCGCCCCGCGAGTGCTGCGGCTCAGCGCCAGGCCCCTGAGGACAGCCACGTGCGCCCCTGCGCTCAACGTGTTCCTGGCCTGGGCCCCTCTGGGCGGCCTGTGGTTCAAGTTGGAAAAATGACAGCTGGGAGAATGTGCAGGCCTCGCCAAAGTGCAAACCAGGCTAGACATCCTGGGTACCCGGCACACCCCTCGCTGCCAGCGTGACCTCGAACCACGGACTTCACTCTCTCTGAGTTGGCCCCTCCTGCATGCTGGATGTGACAGTTACCTGCCTGTCAGAGTCGGTGAGCTGCAGGAGGAACAGAGCATGAGAAGCCACCCAGCACAGCGCTAGACCCAAGGCATGCCTTTTCGGTTTGCCAGGAACTTGGCCTGCTGGTCCTCGCAGCGGTTCTCAACCTGTGGGTCGCGAACAATGAAAATACCTCCTGCATATCAGATATTTACATTACAATTCATAACAGTAGCAACATTACAGTTATGAAGTAGCAACGAAAATAATTTTATACATGAGGAACTGTATTAAAGGGTCGCGGCATTAGGAAGGTTGAGAACCACTGGGTGCGAAACCTGTTCCTGTCTCCAGGCCTTTGCCCTGAGGTCCCCCCTGCCTGGCTCCACCTCTGTTGCAGTGAGCCTTCCCTGACCACACTAGATAAATGCCCCTCCCCAATCCCTTTGTTCCCGTCCCTGTTATTTACATCACACCTGGATCTCTACCTAAAATTTTTATTTGTTTTGTATGTGTGTATCTTCCTCTCTCCTCGTGCAGGCAGAAATCTTGTCCACCTTGTTCACTATTTTATACCCAGTGCCTGACACTTCTGTTCTTAACAAATATTTGTTGAATAAAAGCATTAACATGCAATAAGTAATGAGGATTTACAGTAAGCAAGATAATACAATCTATTTCCTTGTAGATTCACATGGTGGGAAGAGGGCCATTAATTAAAGAATCATTTGAGGGGAGTTGTTTCTCCAAGGAAGTGATTTTGAACTGAAATCTGAAAAGGAGGAGTAACCAGCCAATGGAAGCATCAGAGAAGTGTTCCAGGTAGAAGGAACAGCATGTGCAAAGGCCCAAGGAGGACAAACAGGTGTTCTTGCAACTGAACTAGGCACTGTAGCTGGAGCACAGAAGGGAGGAAGCTGACCTCATGGGCACTCTCTCTGAGTTGGCCTCTCCTGCATGATGACAAGAAGGGCAGAACCTCAGATGCACCATGTTAAAATCCATGCCACCCTTATCGTAAAAGCAATGGGTAGGCATTAGACGGTTTACACAAAAGGGTTAACATAGTCAGCTTTTTGCCCACCATCTGCTATAGGGCAAGAATGGACCAATGGAGGAGAAATAAAGGCTGACACAGTGTCAGAGTGCCAGGAAGTATGATTTGATAACGCTGTGCCCCTTCCTCTTGTGCAGACCTGTCCAGAGCTGTGGGCTTCCCTCTAACCCCCGGGAGCCCCCAAAGCCACCACAACTCCAGGCAGACAGCGTGTGCTGAAAAAGATCTGCAGGGACCATGCTGTCCTCTGGAAAGCCTTCATGACATGGGACTTCCCTGTCGGGTATAAAGTCAAAGAGTCATTTCAGTTCTGACTTGCTGGGAGAAAATTAAGACACCTCTTCCCAGAACCACTCATTGTTCCTATTGTATGCCTCCCTCCACCTCTCAAAAAAAAACAAGCATCCAGAAATGGAAAGTCAACCTCTGCCTTTTATTAAAATCATTGGAATAGAAAAATCGCCATTTGGCAATCTCCAAAATAATTGATTGAGGCAAGAACCATCAATGAATGCTAAAACTAGTGGTTGGAAGTTTAAGAAATAACAGAATATTTCCATGGTCTTCAAGTAACTCTCTGAAAAATATTTGTCAATAATAAAAGAAAGAAAAATGGTAGCTTCATGGAGGAGAAAGCTGGCAGATACCCTTAAACAAGGGATCAAAGTTAGTCCTGAATTCTTTTTTTAATAAAAGACATTAAGGGACTAAAACGGTCTTGTGTCAATATTATTTTTGATTATTGTACTGAGGTGTCAGAGGATGTCCCTGGCTTTAGGAGATATATATAAACAGAGTATGCAAGGGACAGGGGGCATAATGTCAGCAACTTACCCCCAAATGTTTCAGGGGAAAAAAGAGACAGAGAGAGAAGACAACGCAGATGATAAAAGTGATGAGACCGGCGAATGGAGAAGAGGGTGCCCGTGGGCTCCCTGTACTGTTTGTGCAGCTTCCTGGAGTCCTCATGTCAACATTAAACACTTAAAAAGTTTAGAAAAACCATTTGGGACTTTTTGTTTTGTTTGTTTTTCTTCTATTGCCTTTGGTTTGAGAGTTAAACACATTGTGCTCCGATGTATGATCTAGAGAGAGAGAGAGAGAGAGATCGTTTTGTTGCCACTGGAAATGGGTCCTTTCACAGAGTCACGAGAAAAGCATTTCTGGGGACCCATGCATAGGAAGCTGCGGTGTAGTGGTAAGATTTATTGGGATAGAAATAGAAGCTGACCCCAGGTTCTCAATGTCCATCTCAGTCCATCCCGCTGTGGGAAAAAGTCAGCCTTGTCCTCATCAGGCCTAGAGCAAAGGCCAGTGTCCTGCGCCATGACAAAGCTTAGCTTCTGTCCTTGTCCTTGTCTGGTCTCTTCCCAGCTGCACTCCAGCTGGCACTGCAGCGGCACGGAGCCTGCGCTCCGAGTCACGCAGCTGCTGGCATAGCCTGCTAGGGCTGCATGGATGCTATGGCGAGAAAACATGTGAACAAATGGGCAAGCGTATGTTATGGAGAGGGAGGGAGAGAGAGAGAGAGGGAGAGGGAGAGGGAGAGAGAGAGAGAGAGAGACAGAGAGAGAGAGAGAGAGAGACTTTGTAACGCTTGGATTATCTTGGGCTTGAGAAGGACTAGGTGGTTTTTCAAACTAACTGATCCATTTCCCAATCCTTCTCGGTTAGGTTTTGGTCCTCCCCACAATCAACCCATTTCCTAGTTTTCAGGGGTTCTGTGTTCCTGTCCAGTCCCATCCTTTTTCCAGGCTAAATTCGGCCCCCCTTTGTGGTGCCATCTTGGTCCTACTGCACATGCCTCGTAGTAGAAGCACTCCCCCTGTGCCATCTTGGCTTCTATTGGGCATGTGCCCAGCAAAGCAACTTCTCTCTTATTCCTCCCCCCCCCCCCCCCATCGTCTGGGCAAATGGACCAGTTGTATATTGGGGAGATTGAAAAACTGGCTCTTCCCCTCCATGGGGGGAAGGGAGGACACTAATCCCTTGAATTCATGGGTGGGGCGCCCCTGGATGCTGCGGTTTCCTAGTGAAGCAGGCTTACTATCAATTCAGCTCCTAGTTGGTTGGGGACGGCAATGTCTGATTCTCTGTGCTCCCTTTCTGTAGTAATAGTCAGCTACCCATGCTAACAATTTCATGTTCATGAACATCAACACCTACTACTCTGCTTTTGTTTCTCCCCATCAAGGAGAGCTTGGGGAGGCCTCCACCACCACCTTGCTGGGGTCTTGCTTTAGCATGTCCCTTCGGCACAATGTCCCTCCATCCAGCTGCCTTGCATTTCATTAAAGCAGGAAATTTAATGTAAATCCTAACTCCTGTGTTGTCAGGGAAACCTGTTTTAATACATTACATGTGAATAATAGTGTAAAAACCCACTGTCAAGAATTTACAACAACCCTAGCTGGTTTGGCTCAATGGATTGAGCGTCAGCCTGAGGACTGAAGGGTCCCGGGTTCGATTCCGGTCAAGGGCACATGCCCGGGTTGCGGGCTCAATCCCCAGTGGGGGACATGCAGGAGGCAGCTGATCAATGATTCTCTCTCATCATTGATGTTTCTATCTCTCTCTCCCTCTCCTCTCCTCTATAAATCAATAAAAATATATTTTTTTAAAAAGAAGAATACAACACAGCTCAGACCAGGAGGACAAAGATGGTTCAATGCTAGGAAGTCTAGTCATTGAGATCCCTGGACTAATAGGTCAAAGGACTGAAGGAGGGGCATGTTCCTACTACTAAAAATTTATTTGATGGCCCTGTCTGGGTGGTTCAGTTGGCTGGAACATTGTCCCATACACCAAAACATAAAAATAAAAAAGCTTGCAGGTTTGATTCCTGGTCAAGGCATGGGTTCAATCCCCTGTCAGGGCACATATGGGAGACAACTGGTCAATGTTTCTCTCACATTGATGTCTCTCTCTCACTCTTCCTCTCTCTAAAATCAATAAACATATCCTTGGGTGAGGATTTTAAAAAAATAAAAATAAATAAAAATGTATTTGATGAATTTTGTCACTATTCAGAACTGCAACCATAAGATTCTACATTGTGGAAATTTTGTCTTATAATTTCAAAGTAGGGAATATCTCTTTAAGCAAAACACAAATTCAAGTCTAAAAACACTTGACTATGTAAACATTAAGATTATATCAATAGAAAAAAATTGCACAAAAGTCAAAAGTTATTTTTAAAGTGAGAAAAAATATGCAACTTAACAGATAAAAGGTATGTATTACGTTATTATTCATAATATCTATCTATATATCTATATCTATACCTATCTATATATATATATAGATATATATAGATAGATATAGATATAGATATAGATATAGATGATATAGATATAGATATAGATATAGATATATAGATATATAGATATATAGATATATATAAAAGCCTAAGTGACTGTTACGACCGGTCGACCAAACAACCGGTTGCTATGACTTGCACTGACCACCAGGGGGCAGATGCTCAAAGCAGGAGCTGCTCCCCAGTGGTCAGTGCACTCCCACAGCCAACTTCCCACAGCTGGCCAACCTCCCACAGTCCCTCCCCCTGGCTGGCTGGGCACCCTCCTACCCCTTGATCGGCCCCGATCCCTGGCCAGGCTGAGGAACCCCACCTGTGCACGAATTCGTGCACTGGGCCTCTAGTATAATACATAATATTAATTTTTCCCATTGAGAAAAATAATTAGTTTTCCAAAATTTTAATGGCAAAGGATATGAAAAGACAGCTCAAAGAAACAGACCACTGAAAAGAAAAAAAAAGAGAAGAAATACAAAGGTGTTTAAACATAGAAAAGACTATTTAGCCTTCCCTGTGTCACTGAGTTTGCCAACGCTCAGGAAAACAGGCAACACCATGTGGGGTCTGTGAGGAAACAGACACTCTTGGCATCACTGGTGTAAGCAGTTCAATCCCTGGTAACGGTTCGGCATTGACTTTCAATGTTTAATTGCGTGGACCCTCTTTCCCACTTGTCTCACCTCTAGCGATTTATATGCGGCACAGATACAATCCCATGAGTGTGTAAAGAAGCATGTGCCTGGCTGGTGTGGCTCAGTGGTTGAGTGCCAACCTATGAACCAAGAGGTCGCAGTTCAACTCCTGGTCAGGGCACATGCCGGGGTTGCAGGCTCCATCCCTGATTGATGGCTCTCTCTCTTCATTGCTGTTTCTATCTCTCTCTCCCTCTTCCTTCCCCTCTGAAATCAATAAAAAAAATATTTTTAAAGAAGTATTCACTAGGATATTCAATATAAATAACTTTTTTCCCAAGAAACAGGGAAACCTATACATTCGCCTCAAAAACTACCTAATCAATTCAAATATTTCAAATTTTGCTTGTTCTTTCACTCTTTCTTCTCTGATACCCCTCACCGATGATGTGTATAGTCTTATAGTAATGGGTAATATTTTCATATTTTTCATGGATTTTTTTCCCTTTTTGAAATTTTGAAAATACAAAGCCAGGCTGTGAGATTGATATAAGAAAATGGACATCTTGAACTTGTAAAAACAGTAGAATGGTATTTACCAGAGGTTGAGGGTGGAATTGGGGAGACATTGTTGAAGATCACAACTTCTAATTAGTAGATAAATCCAGAGACCTAATGAAACATTAGGATTATAACCATTGTGATTATAGTCCTTAATACTACGGTATCAACTTTAAAGTTGCTAAGAGACTACATCTTAACTGTTCTCAACACATACAAAAAGAAATGATAAATAAGTGACATGAGTGTGGTGTTAGCTAACACTGCTGTAGTCAGCTGCAATATATGAATGTATCAAACCAACACACTGTAAATCTTAAAGGTGCACAGTGCTATATGTCCATTACATCACAATTTTTTTAAAAGAAAAAATACAGGCATCTTATACTTACACAGCTGGATGTCTGTCCATCCTCCTCCCCACAGGGCTATATTTCAACACTTCTATGGAGCTTTGTTACTCTTAAAATATACACTTCAGCCCTGCTGGCGTGGCTCAGTGGTTGAGTGTCGACCTATGAACCAGGAGATCACAGTTCGATTCCCAGTCAGGGCACATGTCCAGTTGCAGGTTAGATCCTCAGCGTGGGGCACGTGTAGAAGGCCGCCAATCAAAGATTCTCTCTCATCATTGATGTTTCTATCTCCCTTCCTCTCTGAAATCTAATAAAAAATATTTTAAAAATAAAATATCCACTTCTGACCCTTATTCAAATACTTTGGGTTATTGTTGTTGTTTGATTATTTTTATTGTAGTAAAATACATATAATATAGAATTTGCCATTTTAAAGTGTGCAATTCAGTGACATTCAACACACGACGTTGTGCAACTATTACCATGGTCTAGTTCCAAAATTTTTTCATCGCCCCAAATGGAAACTCCATTCCCATTAAGCAAACACTCCTCATTCCCCCTCCCCTCAACCCCTGGCAACTACTAACCTACTTTCTATCTTGATGGACTTACCTATTCTAGATGTTTCCTATAAATGGAATCATACAATGTGGTGCCCTTTGTGACTGGCTGGTTTCTCTCCTCAGCATAACGTTTTCAAGGTCCAGCCATAGTCTGTAGGTGGATTAGTACTTCATTCTTTTTTATGGCGGAATGACATTCCATTATCCATTTGGACTTTGGATTATCAGAGCTGTACCTGTCTCCTATCCTGAACCCACACTTCCTTTTTTTATTTTTTTAAATATATTTTTATTGATTTCAGAGAAAAAGGGAGAGGAAGATAGAAATATCAATGATGAGAGAAAATGAGAATCATTGATCGGCTGCCTCCTGCATGTCCCCCACTGGGGATCGAGCCCGCAACCCGGGCATGTGCGCTTGACCAGAAGCAAATCTGGGACCCCTTAGTCCACAGACACACACTCTATCCACTGAGCCCAACTGGCTAGGGCTGGAACCCACACTTTCTGAAGCCTGCAGGGTGGCTGAGGTGCAGCCCAGGGGGCTGGGGTGATGGGTTTCTTCTGTTTTCTGATGCTGCTGAGGCCACTGTCAAAACGGAGGCTTCGTCATAAGTTTCAGATAATTTAGATAGCAACTAAACTCATTGGATAAAGATAGTTCTGTTGAGAACTATTTATTTGTACCTGAATAGGACAAAAATATTAAGGAAGTACCACCAACTTATCAGAAGATACAACTATTGTAGTTTGCCTCTATTTCTGCCTACTCACTGCCCCCATCGCCCTAACCCTGGCCCAGTATAGTTTTCAAGAAAGATAAAAGATGTAATGAAGCCCTTGAAAACATTTTCTATTTCTCCAAAGCATTTCTTTTCTTAGTAACAATAATGTACAGGACCCTTTCCTACTGGCTGAGAGTAACAGATACCCAAATCTAGGTAGAAAAGTATTATGTAAAAATGTATAATTAAAGGAAAACTGTTTTCTTCTTCTTCTTTATTATTAAATTTATTGGGGTGACATTGATCAACATGATCATATAGGTTTCAGGTGTGGGTTTCTATGTTACAAGATCTGTATATTGTACCCTGTGCCCGCCACCCAAAGTCAAATCTCTCCTGTCAGCATATATTAGGACCTCCTTCTCCCCCACCCCTTCCCTCTGGTTATCCCACTGCTGCCTGTTCATGAGTTTCAGTTTTATATCCCACATGTGAATGAACTCATATGGTTCTTAGCTTTTTCTGACTGACTTATTCCACTTAGCATAATGCTCTCAAGGTCCATCCCTGTTGTTGCAAATGGCTCTATTTCATCCTTTCTTATGGCTGAATAGTATTTCATTATATTTAGGTACCACAACTTTATCCAGTCCTCTATCGCGGGACACTTTGGTTGTTTCCATGTCTTGGCCACACGAATAATGCTGCAATGAACATAGGGGCGTATATATCTTTGCAAATACATGATTTCGAGTTTTTTGGATATATACCCAGGAGTGGGTTGCTGGGTCATATGGTAGCTATATTCTTAATTGTTTGAGGAATCGCCAGACTGCTTTCCATAGTGGTTGTACCAGTCTACATTCCCTCCAGTAGTGAATGAGGGTTCCCTTTTCTCCACAACTTCTCCAGCACTTGTGATTGCTTGTATTGTCGATAATGGCCACTCTAACAGGTGTGAGGTGGTAGCTCATTGTAGTTTTGATTTGCATTTCCCTAATTGCCAGGAGGTTGAACATGTCTTCATGTATCTATAGGCTGTTCATATGTCTTCTTGGGAGAGGTCCTCTGCCCACTTTCTGATTGGGTTGTTTGTTTGGTGTTGAGTTTTATGAGTTATTTATATGTTCTGGAAACTGAACCTTTGTGGGAGCTACTGTTTGCAAATATCATATCCCATCTGGTTGGCTGCCTATTTGTTTTGTTGTCAGTTCCTGTTGCTGTGCAGAAGCCTTTTAGTTTGATATAGCCCCATTCATTTATTTTTGCCTTTACGTGCTTTGGGGTCAAGTTCATAAAATGTTCTCTATGACTAAGGTCCATAACTTTGATAACTATATTTTCTTTTATGTCACTTATTGTTTCAAGTCATATATTTAGGTCTTTGATCCATTTTGAATTAATTTTTGTACATGGGGACAAACTGTAATCCAGTTTCACTCGTTTTCATGTGGTTTTCCAGTTTTCCCAGCACCATTTGTTGAAGAGACTATCTTCACTTCATTGTGTATTTCTGGCTCATTTGTCAAAAATTATCTGTCCACATACATGTAATTTTGTAGCTGGGCTCTCTGTTCTGTTCCATTGATCTGTGTGTCCATTTCTCTGCCAATACCATGCTGTTTTGATTATCATAGCTCTGTAGTGTAATTTGAAGTCAGGCAGCGAGATACCTCCAGCTTTGTTCTTTTCTCTCAGGATTGCTTTGGCTACTTGGGGTCTTTTGCGGTTCCATACAAATCTGATGTTTCTTGTTCTACTTATTTTAAAAATGACATTGGGATTTTGATGGGGATTGCATTAAATCTGTATATTGCTTTGGGTAATATGGCCATTTTAACTATGTTGATTCTTCCAATCCATGAACATGGGATATTTTTCCATTTTGTTGTGTCTTTTTCAATCTCTGTTAATAATGCTTTGTAAATTTCAGTATATAGGTCTTTCACATTCTTTGTTAGGTTTATTCCTAGATTTTATTCTTTTGGATGCAATTGCAAAAGGAATTGCTTTTTTCATTCCTTTTTCTGAAGTTTTGTTGTTAGTATACAGGAAGGCAATAGAATTTTGCACATTGATTTTGTATTCTGCAACTTGACTGTATTTGTTTATTGTTTCTAATAGTTTTTTGGTGGAGTCTTTAGGGTTTTCTATGTACAGAATCATGTCATCTGCAAAAAGTGGCAGTTTTCCTTCTTCCTTCCCTATTTGGATGCCTTTTATTTCTTTCTCTTGCCTATTGGTCTGGCGAGGACTGCCAGCTCTGTGTGGAATAGGAGAGGTGAGAGTGGGCATCCTTGTCTTGTTCCTGATCTTAGAGGAGAAGCTTTCAGTGTTTCACCATTAAGTATGATATTATCTGAGGGTTTATCATATATAGCTTTTATTATGTTGAGGTACTTACCTTTTATTCCTATTTTATTGAGTATTTTAATCATAAATGGATGTTGTATCTTGTCAAATGCTTAGAAAAAGGAAATATGATCTATTGACAAGATCATATGATTTTTATCCTTTCTTTTTAAAATATTTTTAAATGTATTTTTATTGATTTCAGAGAGGAAGGGAAAGGGAGAGAGAGTTAGAAACATCAATGATGAGAGAGAATCATTGATTGGCTGCCTCTTGCACGACCCCTACTAGGGATTGAGCCTGCAACCCAAGCATGTGCCCTTGACTGTGATTGAACCCAGGACCCTTGAGTCCAAAGGCCGAGGCTCTATCCAGTGAGCTAGACCAGCTAGGGCTTTATCCTTTCTTTTGTTAATTGATTGATCTGTACATTGATTGATTTGCATATATTGAATGATCCTTGTGCCGCTGGAATGAACCCTATTTGATCATGATGTATTATTTTTTGATGTACTGTTGTATTTGATTTGCTAGTATTTTGTTTAGGATTTTTGCATCTGTACTCATCAGAGATATTGGTCTATAGTTTTCTTTCTTTGTGTTATCTTTGTCAGGTTTTGGTATAGGATTATATTGGCCTCATAGAATGTGTTAGGAAGTTTTGCCTCTTCTTCAATTTTTTGGAAGAGTTTGAGAAGGACAGGTTTTAAATCTTCTTTGAACATTTAGTAGAATTCGCTGGTGAAGCCATCTGGTCCTGGACTTTTATTTTTTGGGAGGTTTTGGTGGTTGTTTCAATTCCCTCACTACTGATCGGTCTATTTCGATTTTCCAGTTCTTCGTGATTTAGTCTAGGAAGGCTATATGCTTCTAGGAACTTATCCATTTCTTCTAGATTATTGAATTTGGTGGCATATAGCCTTTCATAATATTCTAGTATGATCCTTTGTATATCGGTGATGTCTGTGGTGACTTCTCCTCTCTTGCTTCTGATTTTGTTTATATGGGTCTTTCTCTTTTTTCCTTAGTGAGTTTAGCCAGGATTTTGTCAATTTTCTTAATCTTTTCAAAGAACCAGATCTTTGTTTTATGAATTTCTTGTATAGCCTTTTTGTTCTCTATTTCATTCAATTCTGCTCTAATTTTTATTATTTCCTTTCTTCAGCTGACTTTGGGTTGCCTTTGTTCTTCTTTTCTAGTTCTTTAAGATGTGATGTTATTTTGCTTACTTGGGATTTCTCTTGTTTCTTGAGATAAACGTGTAGTGACATAAACTTCCCTCTTATTACTGCTTTCACTGCATCCCAGAAGTTTTGATACGTTGTGTAGTCATTCTCATTTGTCTCTATATATTTTTATCTTGTCTTTTATTTCTTCTTTGACCAGGTCATTTTTTAGTAGTGTATTGTTTAACCTCCACATATTTGTGAGTGGCTTTACTTCCTTTTTGCAGTTGATTTCTAATTTCACGGCATCATGGTCAGATGTAATTTCAATCTTCTTGAATTTGTTGAGCCTAGTTCTGTGACCCAACATATGATCTATCCCTGAGAATGTTCCATGTGTACTGGAGAAGAATGTATAATCTGGTATTCTGTGATGAAAGGTTCTGTAAATGTCAATTATGTCCATTTGGTCTAGTGCCATGGTCGTCAAACTGCGGCTCGCGAGCCACATGCGGCTTTTTGGCCCCTTGAGTGTGGCTCTTCCTAAGCCTTAGGAGTACCCTAATTAAGTTAATAACAATGTACCTACCTATATAGTTTAAGTTTAAAAAATTTGGCTCTCAAAAGAAATTTCAATCGTTGTACTGTTGATATTTGGCTCTGTTGACTAATGAGTTTGCCAACCACTGGTCTAGTGTTTCATTTAAGGCAGATATTTCTTTATTGATTTTCTGTTTGGTTGATCTGTCTAGAGCTGTCAATGGAATATTAAGGTTCCCAACTATGACTGTGTTTTGTTCTGTTTCTCCCTTTAGTTCTGTGAGTAGTTGTTTTATATATTTCAGTGCTTCTGGTTGGGTGCATATATATTAAAAAGTGTTATGTTTTCTTGATGTAGTGCTCCCTTTATCATTATAAAGTGTCCATCTTTGTCTCTTGTTATCTTGACGTCTATTTTGTCAGATATAAGTATGGCTACACCTGCTTTTCTGTGGGTGTTATTTGCTTGGAAATCATTTTCCATCCTTTTACTTTGAATCTACTTTGTCTTTGCAGTTCAGATGTGTCTCGTGTAGGCAGCATACTAGTATGCTGGCTTTTGTTTTTTGATCCACTCTGCTATTCTGTGCCTCTTTGTTGGTAAAAATCAGACCATTTACATGTAGGGTAATTATTATATATGAGGATTTCCATAGCCATTTTATCTTTTGTTTTCTGGTAGCTCTGTGTCTTCATTCATTCTTTTCCTTTGTGTTTCTGTCTGTTATTTTTGTTGGGTGGTATTCCATACTTCTTTCCTCTGTGTCCCCTTTTATTAAGCTACGTATCCTGGTTTGGGGATTATGTGTGTGGTTACCATTAGGTTTATCTACACTAATAAAAGAGAAAGATGCTAATTGATCGTACCTTCGCTACACCTTAAGTCATGCCCACCAGCCAATTAGAGCGACTATATGCAAATTAACTCAAACAAGATGGCGGCCAGCAGCCACGGAGCTGGAGCAAGCAGGAGGCTTAGTTGCCCAGGCAATGGAGGAAGCCAAGCTTCCCGCCAGCCCTGAGCCAGCTGTGGCCTCTGCTAAAGGCAACAAAGTTTCAATTATAGAAGCTAAATAAATCCCAGATACCTGCTTCCAGCCAGCCTCTCCACTGGGAGCTTGGGTGGCTGGGGGCTGTGGCCAGCCTGCAAACAGCCATCAGCCCCTCACCCAGGCTGGCCACACCCTCATGGGGTGAGGGTCCCCACTTGGGGGCTTAGCCAGCCTGAAAATGGCCCTCAGCCCCTCACCCAGACTGGTAAGGCACCCCAGCAGGACCCCCCACTCTGAAGGGGCTGAGGCCAGCCTGAAAACAGCCATCAGCCCCTCACCCAGGCTGGCCAGGCACCCCAGTGGGACCCCCACCCTGAAGGGTCTGTGGCCAACCTGCAAACAGTCATCAGCCCCTTACCCAGGCTGGCCAAGCACTCCTATATAATAAAAGGATAATATGCAAATTGACCCTAACAGCAGAACGACTGGGAATGACTGGTCACTATGACACACACTGACCACCAGGGGGCAGATGCTCAATGCAGGATCTGCCCTCTGGTGATCAGTGCGCTCCCACATGGGGGAGCTCTGCTCAGCCACAAGCCAGGCTGACGGCTGCCAATACAGTGGTGGTGGTGGGAGCCTCTCCCGCCTCCTTAGCAGCACTAAGGATGTCCGACTGCAGCTTAGGCCTGCTCCCCACTGGCAAGTGGACATCCCCCAAGGGCTGCCGGGCTGCCAGAGGGATGTCTGACTGCCAGCTTGGGCCCTATCCCCCAGAGAGCAGGCCTAAGCCAGCAGTTGGACATCCTCCGAGGAGTCCCAGACTGCAAGAGGGCATAGGCCGGGCTGAGGGACCCCCCCCCCCCCACTGAGTGCACAAATTTTTGTGCACCGGGCCTCTAGTCTATATATAAAAGTCTAATATGCAAATTGTCCCCTCAGGAGTTCAACTAGGAGACCAGGAGTTCAATCGCTTGCTATGACATGTGCTGACCACCAGGGGTCAGCACGGTATGAAGGAAGGCCCCAGCCGGCAGCTGGCAGCCAGGGAAGGGAGGCCCTATCTGGCAGCTAGAAGGAAGGCTCCGCCTGGCAGCCGGAAGTCCCTGATTGGCCGCAATCACCGGCCAGGCCTCAGGACCCTACCTGTGCCCAAATTTTGTGCACCAGGCCTCTAGTAAAAAATAAAGTTGCATATATACAGTAGTTTTTTTTTTCTTTCTTTTGAGTACATCTGATCTTCATCCTCCTTTGCCAGTTCAAACCTTCCTCCCCAGCCCACCCCCCCTGTTTTTGTTGTCACAAATTATCCCTGTTTATGCTCTAAGTTTTTTGGTGATCTTACTCTTCATGTTGTGACCTTATGTTCTTTGTTTCAAGTAGAATAATTCCCTGACAATGGAGGTTTTCTGATGATAAAATCCCTTACCTTCTATATGTCCAGGAATGTCTTCATTGCTCTTTCATAGATAAAGGATAATTTTGCTGGATATATTATTCATAGCTGGCAATTTCTCTCTTTCTGACATTTGAATATTTGGTTCCATTCTCTTCTGGCTTGTAGAGTTTCTGCTGAGAAGTCAGATGAAATTCTGGTGGGTTTTCCTTTATAGGTCACTTCCTTCTTGTCCCTGGCAGCTTTGAGAATTTTTTCTTTCTCATTATTTTTTGACAGTTTTAATACCTAATGCCTTGGAGACAGCCTCTTTGGATTGAGGTAACTAAGGATCCTGTTTGCTTCTTGGATTTGAGGATCTAGTTCTTTCCATAGGTTTGAGAAGTTCTCATCCACTATTTGCTTGAATAGACTCTCTGTTCCCTGCACCCTCTCTTTCTCTTCCAGAATGCTTATAATTCTAATATTGCTTCTAAATCAAGCCCTAACCGGTGGCTCAGTGGATGGAGCGTCAGCCTGCGGACTGAAGGGTCCCAGGTTCGATTCCGGTCAAGGGCATGTACCTTGGTTGCAGGCACATCCCCAGTAGGAGGTGTGCAGGAGGCAGCTGATCGATGTTTCTCTCTCATTGATGTTTCTAACTCTCTATACCTCTCCCTTCCTCTCTGTAAAAAATCAATAAAGTATATTTTTAAATAAGCATCAAGAAAAGTGATCTGGAAGAAAAGGATAATTGGGAAAGGCAATAACATTCCCACATATAAAAATATTTAAATCTTGTAAAGCTAAAATAAATGTAAATAGGCACAAGGATAGGCAGGTGAAACAGTATATCAGTAATATATCCCAGTTTTTAGTAATTTATTTTTTTAAGTATGTGGAGCTTAATTGAATTTATTGGTTAATAGAATTATATAGGTTTGACATGTAGAATTCTATAATACATCACCTGTGTATAGTGTTGTGCTCACCACCCAAAGTCAAGTCTTCTTCCATCGCCAGTTATCCCCTCCTTACCCTCTCCCACCTCCCTCCACCCCTTTCCTTCGGGGAATCACCATGCTGTGTGTCTATGAGAAGTTTGTTGTTTGTTTTTTGCTTACTCCTTTCACCTTTTTCACCAGCACAACAACGCCCATCCCATCTGACAACTGTCAGTCTCTTCTCTGTATCTACGAGTCTATTTCTATAATGTTTGTTAGTTTATTTTGTTCATTGCATTGCACATGTAAGTGAAAGTCTATGGTACTTGTCTTTCTCTGACTGGCTTATTTAACTTAGCATAATGCTCTCCAGATCCATTCATGCTATTGCAAAAGGTAAGATTTTCTTCTTTTGTACAACTGAGTAGTAGTCCATTGCATAAATGTACTACAGCATTTTTACCCACTCATCTCCTGATGAGCACTTGGACTGCTTCCAAACCTTAGCTATCTATAATAATAAAAGCGTAATATGCTAATTAGACCAGACGTCCTTCTGGACATCCTTCCGGATGAAGCTGGGGCTGCAAGGGCCAAGGCGGTTGCCACGGCAGGTGGGGGCCAAGGCAGCTGCAGCAGTGGGGGCTGAGCCCCTTGCATGAATTTTGTGTATCCGGCCTGTAGTCTATATATATAAAAGCCTAAGCAACTGTTCAAACATTTGACCAGTGTCTATGATGCACACTGGGGGAGGAGGGAGGGTGGGAAGAGATTAACCAAAGATCTTATATGCATACTAGAGGGTGAGGTCCCTCAGCCTGCCTTGCGGGGATCGGGCCGAAACCGGCAGTCTGACATCGCCCGAGGGGTCCCAGATTGCAAGAGGGCTCAGGCCAGGCCGAGGGACCCCACCAGTGCATGAATCCGTGCACCAGGCCTCTAGTTGTAAATAACGCTGCAGTGAACATAGGGGTACATATATGCTTTTGAATTGTGTTTGGGGTTTATTCAGATATATTCCTAAAAGTGGAATTGCTGGGTCATAAAGCAATTCAATTTTTAATTTTTTGAGATAATTTCATACTGCTTTCCATAGTGGCTACACCAATCTGCATTCCCTCCAACAGTGCACAAAGATTTCCCTTATTCTACATCTTTTTTTTAAAAAATATATTTTATTGATTTTTTACAGAGAGGAAGGGAGAGAGATAGAGAGTCAGAAACATCGATGAGAGAGAATCATCGATCAGCTGCCTCCTGCACATCTCTTACTGGGGATATGCCCGCAACCCAGGTACATGCCCTTGACCGGAATCGAACCCGGGACCTCTCAGTCCGCAGGCCGACGCTCTGTCCACTGAGCCAAACCGGTTTCAGCCCTTATTCTACATCTTAACCAACACTTGTTGTTTGTTGATTTATTAATGATAGCCATTCTGGCAGGTGTGAATGGATATCTCATTGTGGTTTTAACTTGCATTTCTTTAATAATTAGTGACCTTGAGCATTTTTTCATATGTCTATTGACCATCTGTATGCCCCATTTAGAGAAGTGTCTATTCAAATCCTTTGCCCATTTTTTAATTGGCAAACAATTAATTGGATTTTTTGGTGTTGAGTTTTATAAGTTCTTTATTCAATTTGGTTATTAATCCCTTATCAGATGTATCATTGGCAAATATGTTCTCCCATTCAGTGGATTGTCTTTTCATTTTCAAAGTGGGTTGGCTTCCTTTGCTGTGAAAAAATTTTAGTTTAATATAGTCCTATTTGTTTATTTTTTGTTTTGTTTTCATTGCCTGAGGAAATGTATCAGAAAAAAATATGGCTACAAATATCCTAGATTTTACTGTCTATGTTTTCTTCTAGGATTTCTATGATTCCAAATCTAACATTTGAGTCTTCAGTCCATTGTGAGTTAATTCTTATAAGAAGGTGGTCTAGTTTCACCTTTTTTTTGCACATATCTGTCTAAATTTTCCAACACCATTTATTGAATAGACTATCTTTACTCCATTGTATGTTCTTGCCTCCTTTGTCAAATACTAATTGACTGTAAAGGCATGGGTTTATTTATGAGCTCTCTATTCTGTTCCATTGATCTATATGTTGGTTTTCATGCCAGTATCATACTGTTTTGGTTACTGTGGTCTTACAGTATAGTTTGATATCAGATCGCATGATTCCTCCAACTTTGTTCTTCTTTCTCACGCTTGCTGTAGCTATTCGGGGTCCTTGTGGTTCCATATAAATTTTTGGAATATTTGTTCTAGTTCTGTGAAATCAACATTGGAATCTTGATAGATATTGCTTTGAATCTATAGGATGCTTTGGGTAGTATGGACATTTTAATTATTGTAATTCTTCCTATTGATGAACATTAATTTTCTTCGATTTTGTTATATAGTGTCTTATAATTTTTTCCAAGTACATGTCTATTACATCCTTGGTTAAATTTATTCCTAAGTATTTTATTTTTCTTGATGCAACTGTTTTCTTCGTTTCCCATTCTGATACTTTATTATTGGTGTATGAAAGTGCAACTGGTTTCTGGATATTTATTTTGTATCCTGCTGCTTTGCTGAATTCATTTATCAGTTCTAGTAGTTTTTGAGTGAAATCTTTAGGTCTCTCCATATATAGTATCAGGCCATATGCAAATAATGACAGTTGTACTTCTTCCTTTCCAATTTAGATGCCTTCTATTTCCTCTTCTTGGCTAGGACTTCCAGTACTATGCTGAATAAGAGTGGTAAGAGGGGACATCCCCGTCTTGCTCCCAATCTTAAGAAAACACTTTTAGTTTTTGCCTGTCGAGTATGATGCTGGTTGTGGGTTTGTCATACATGGCCTTTATTATGTTGAGGTATGTTGCCTCTATTTCCACTTTTCTGAGAGTTTTTATCATAAATCAATGCTGGATTTTATAAAATGATTTTACTGGATCTATTAATATTATCATATCATATTATCATATTAATATTCTTCCTTCTGTTTCTGGGGTTTATCACATTTATTGATTTCAGAATATTGTAACAAACTTGCATCTCTGGAATAAATTCGACTTAAACATGGTGTGTGATCTTTTTAATGTATTGCTGGATTCAGTTTGTTAATATTTTGTTGGGGATATTAGCATCTATGTTTATTAGGGATATTAACCTATAAATTTCATTCTTTGCAGAATCTTTATCTGGTTTTTAAATTAGCATAATGCTGACCTTGTAAAATGAGCATGGGAGTCTTCCCTCCTCTTCAAATTTTTTGGAATAGTTTGAGAAGGATAATTGTTAGTTCTTTGAAAGTTTGGTAACATTGTTCTGTGAAGTCATCCAATCCAGAACTTTTGTTTGTTGCTAGTTCTTTAAAATTATTACTTTAATTTCATTAGTTGTAATCTGTCCATTCTGATTTTCTGATTCTTCTTGATTCAGTTTTGGAAGATTGTATGTTTCTAGTAATTTATCCATTTCTTCCAGATTGTCCAGTTCATTGGCATATAGTTGTTTGTAACAGTTCCTTACAATCCTTTGTATTTCTGTACTGTCAGTTGTTACTTCTCCCCTTTTATTTCTGATTGTATCTATTTTGGGTCCTCTCTTTTCCTTGATGAATCTGGTTAAAGGTCTGTCCATCTTGTTTATCTTTTCAAAAAAAGAGACTTTAATTTCATTGATTTTTATATTGTTTGTTAGACTGTTTTGTTTTTTTTTTCTGCTCTGATCTTCGTTATTTCCTTTCTTCTACTTACGTTGGGCTTGTTTGCTGTCCCTTTTCTGGTTCCTTTAAGTGTAAGGTTAGGCTGTATCTGAGATTTTTCTTTTCTCTTGAGATAGGCCTGTAATGGTATCAATTTCCCCCTTAGAACTGCTTTTGCTCTGTCCCATAGATTTGGGATTGTTGTGTTCTCATTTTCATTTGTTTCAAAGTGTCTTTTGATTTCTTCCCTGATCTCATTGCTAACCCTTTTATTGTTTAGTAACATGTTATTTGGCCTCCATGTCTTTGTGTGTTTTTCAGCTTTTCTCTTCTTGTGATTGACTTCTAGTTTCACAGCATTATGGTCAGAGATGCTTGACATGATTTCAATCTTCTTAAATTTATTGAGACTTGTTTTGTGTCCTTGCATGTGGTCTATCCTAGAAAATGTTTCACGTGCACTTGTAAAGAATGTATATTCTGCTGCTTTGTGGGTAAAATGTTCTGAAGATATCAATCAAATGCAACTGATCTAGTGTGTCATTTATGGCCGCTGTTTCATTGTTGACTTTCTGTCTGGAACTTCTATCCATGGTAGTCAATGAATGTTAAAATACCCTACTATGACTATATTATTGTCAATTTCTCCCTTTATGTCCATCAAGATTTAATTTATATATTTAGGAGCTCCTAGGTTGGGTGCATAAATGTTTACAGGGGTTATACCCTCTTGCTGGATTGCTCCCTTTATCATTATGTAGTATTCTTCTTTGCCTCTTACTATAGCCTTTGTTTTAAAGTCCTTTTTGTCAGAGGTAAGTATTGTTATCACAGTATTTTTCTTTTCATTTCATTTGCATGAAATATTGTTTACCACCCTTTACTTTTAGTCTGTGTGTACCTTTCATTCTGAGATGGGTCTCTTGAAGACGGCATATTCATGGGTCTTGTTTTCTTGTCCATTCAGTTACCTATGGAGCATTTATGCCATTTACATTTAAAGTGATTATTGATAGATACGTATTTATTGCCACTATATTCTTTTAACTATGTTCCTTCTCCTCCTCCTCCTTCTTCCTTTTCTTCCTCTTCTTCTTCAATCCTTTAATATTTCTTATAACACTGTTGGGGAATTTTTGGTAACAAAGTTCTTTAGTTTTTTCCTATGTGGGAAGCTCTTTACTTCTTCAGTTTTTTATTATTGTTATTAATCATCACCTACAGATATTTTTACATTGATTTCTAAAGATTGGAAGGGAGGGGAGGAGGGGGGTGGATATAAAGAAAGAGAGAGAAATGTTGGTATACAAAAAACACATTAATCAGTTGTCTCCCACGTACACCCTGACCAGGGCCAGGATCAAACCTGCAACCAAGGTACATGCCCTTGACCAGGAACTGAACCCGAGAACCTTTCGTGTGTTAGTCAATGCTCTGACCACTTAGCAACACCAGCCATGTTCTCCTTCCATTTTTAATTAAAGACTTGCTGGGCAAAGGAGTCTGGGTTGCAGGTCCTTGCTCTTCACCACTTTGAATATTTCATGCCAATCCTGGCCTGCAATGTTTCTGTGAGAAATCAGCTGACAGTTTTATGGGAGCTCCCCTGTAGGTAAATACTGTCTTTCTCTTGTTGCTTTTAAGATTGTCTCTCTTCTTTCCATGAGCCCAGCATTAGCCTAATTCCAAAACCAGATAAAGACACTACAAAGAAAGAGAATTAGAAGCCAGTACCCCTGATGAACAAAATCCTCAACTAGCCCTGGCTGGTTCGGCTCAGTGGATAGAGCACTGGTCTGCGGACTGAAAGATCCTGGGTTTGATTCCAGCCAAGGGCACGTGCCTGGGTTGCGGGCTTGATCCCCAGGAGGGCATGTGCAGGAGGCAGCCGATCAATGATTCTCTCTCATCATTGATGTTTCTCTCTCTTTCTCCCTCTCCCTTCCTTTCTGAAATCAATAAAAATATATATTTTGAAAATCCTCAAGAAAATATTAGCAAATTGGATTCAGCAATACATTAAAAAGATCATACCCCATGACCAAGAGGAATTTATTCCAGGGATGCAAGGCTGGTACAATATTCACAAGTCAATAAACGTGATACACCACATAACAAATTAGAAGACAAAAATCACATAATCATATCAATAGATGCAGAAAAACCATTCAACAAAATCCAACACCCTTTTTTTAATAAAAACTCTCAGCAAAGTGGAAATAGAGGGAGCATATCTCAACATAATAAAGGGCATATATGACAGGCATACAGTGAACATCATACTCAATGGCAAAATCTAAAACCATTTCCTCTAGGAACAGGACCAAGCCAGGGATGTCCGCTTTCACCACTCTTTTCAACATAGTACTGGAAGTGCTAGCCACAGCAATCAGACAAGAAGAAAAAATAAAAGGCATCCAACTTGGAAAGGAGGAAGTAAAACTCTCATTATTCACAGATGACACAATATTGTACATAGAAAACCCTGAAGACTCCAAGAAAAAAATTACTTGATTTAATAAATGAATTAGGCAGTTTAGAAGAATATAAAATTAACATCCAGGAATCTATGGCATTTTGATGCACCAATAATGAAATCTCAGAAAGAGAAACTAAAAATGCAATCCCATTTACCATTGCAACAAAAAATTAAGATACTTAGGAATAAACTTAACCAAGGAGGTAAAAGACATGTACTCAGAAAACTGCAGGACACTGAAAAAAAAGAGATAGAAGAAGATATAAACAAGTGGAAGAAAATACTGTGTTCGTGGATTGGTAGAATCAACATCATTAAAATGTCCATACTACCCAAAGCAATCTGTAGATGCAGTGCAATCCCTACTAAAATACAAATGGCATATTTCACAGATCTAGAATAAATACTCCAAAAAATTTTATATAGAACCAAACAGCTGCGGCAATCTTAAGCAAGATGAACAAAGTTGGAGGGATCACAGTACCAGGTATCAAGCTATACTACAAAGCCATTGTCATCAAAACAGCCTGGTCCTGGCACACGAGCAGGTATATAGATCAATGGAACAGAACAGAGATCCCAGAAATAGACCCAAGCCATTATGCTCAATTAATATTTGACAAAGAAGGCAATAGCTTTAATGGAGGAAAGACAGTCTCTTCAATAAATGGTGTTGGGAAAATTGGACAGGTACATACAAAAAAAAAATGAAACTAGACCACCAACTTACATCATAAACAAGAATAAACTCAAAATGGATAAAATATTTAAATGTAAGTCATGAAACCGTAAAAATTTTGGAAAAACCATAGGCAGCAAAATCTCAGACATCTCTCCTAGCAATTTGTTAATGGATACATCTCCTAGGGCAAAGGAAACTAAGGAAAAAATAAACAAATGGGACTCCATCAAAATAAAAAGCTTCTGCACAGCAAAAGAAACCATCAACAAAACGAAAAGGGAGCCCACTATATGGGAGAACATATTTGCCAATGATACATCTGATAAGGGGTTAATTTCCAAAATATATAAGGAACTCATACAACTTAACAAAAGGAAGACAAACAGTCCAATTAAAAAATGGGCAAAGGACTTAAATAGACACTTCTCCAAAGTGGACATACAGATGGCCAAAAGACATATGAAAAAATGCTCAAAGTCACTAGTCATCAGAGAGATGCAAATTAAAAAGACAATGAGGTATCACCTCACACCTGTCAAAATGGCTACCATCAAAGGAGGATGTGGAGAAACGGGAACCCTAGTACACTGCTGGTGGGAATGCAGATTGATGCAGCCATTATGGAAAACAGTATGGTGTTTCTTCAAAAAATAAAATATGGAACTGCCATTTGACCCAGTGATCCCACTTCTAGGAATATATTCTAAGAAACCCGAAACAACAATCAGAAAGAATGTATGCGCCCCTATGTTCATAGCAGCACAATTTACAATAGCTCAGATCTGGAAACAGCCCAAGTGCCCATCAGTAGATGAGTGGATAAAAAGCTGTGGTATATTTACACCCTGGAATACTGTGTAGCTATAAAAAAGGAAGGATATCTTACCCTTTGAGACAGCATGGAGGGACCTGGAGAGTATCATGCTAAGCAAAATAAGCCAGTCAGAGAAATATAAGTATCACATGATCTCAATCATATGTGGGATCAAATGAAGAAAATAAACTGAAGAACAAAACTGATCCAGAAACACAGAAGCATGGAACAGACTGACAAATCTCAGAGGGAAGGCAGTGGTGGGGAGGGTGGGGAAAGATTAACCGGGGAACCTCTGTAAATATATGTAGAGCCCGTGGACACTGACAATAGAGTGGTGAAGGCCTGGGAGGGGTGGGTGTGGGGGGAGGGAGTCAATGGGGAAAGACATCTGTAATACTTTCAACAATAAAGATAATGTTTTAAAAATATATTATCTTTTTCTTAATCCTCACCAAGGACATGTTTTTTGTTGATTCTAAAGAGAAAGAAATGGGGAGGGAGGAAGAGGGAGACAGAGAAACATTGATGTGAGAGAGATAAATTGATCAGTTGCCTCCCATATGCTCTCCAACCGGTGATTGAACCCGCAACCTGGGTATGTGCCAGGCTGGGAATTGAACCCATAACCCTTTGGTGCACAGAACAACGCTCTAATCAAGTGAGCCATGCCAGCCAGGGCAAGATTCTCTCTTTGTCTTTAACCTTTGCCTTTTTAATTATGATGTGACTTGATGTGGGCCTTTTTGGTTTCATCTTATTTGGGGACTCTGCACTTCCTGAACTTGTGTGTCTTTTTCTGGTTAGGGAAGTTTTCTGTCATTATTTCTTCAAGTAAATTCTCAATTCCTTATTCTCTTTCTTTTCCTTCCTGTACCCCTATTATGGGACTGTTGGTACACTTCATGTTACCCCAAAAGTCCCCTAAACTATCCTCATTTTTAAAAAGTCTTTTATTTTGCCATTCTGGGTGTTTTCTGCTACCTTGTCTTCCAAATCGCTGATTCAATCCTCTGCTTCATCCAACCTACTGTTTATTCCTTCTAGTGTATTCTTTATTTTGGACATTGTTTTCGTCACTTCTGACCAGATCTTTTTAATGGTTTCTATGTCCTTTTTTGTGCTCTTGCATTCCTCACTAAATTCCTTGAGCATCCTTATAACCATTCTTTTGAACTCTATCGCTGCTTGCCTCCATTTCACTTAGCTCTTTTTCTGAAGCTTTCTCCTGTTCTTTCTTTTGAGGCACATTTCTTTCCATTTTGGCTGCCTCTTTCTGTAGGTAGATCTGCTATGGCTCCCAGGCTTTGTAGGGTGGCCTTATGTAGTATGTGTCCTGCGGGAACCTGCTATGTAGCCTACTTGACCACCTGAGCTGGTGTTTCACAAATGTCCCTTGAAGGGATTATGTGGGCCCTCTTGTAATTGAGACTTGATTGCTATTGGCCCATTCATGGGTGGTCTCCACCCTCAGGCTGGCTGGATATGAGAATCAACCCTGACCACAGTGTACGAGCTGCTGTGCAGTGCTGATCACACAGAGTGAAATTCTCCTCTGCCGGGCCTGGTGCCTGCCAAGATCTCCCTTCGGGTATGCCACTTGCAAACTTAACTGGATCCTGCTCTGGCGTTTTTAACACCAGGCCCGGGGACAGTCAGCAAAAGCCCCAACGCACCCTGAGATCCGCCTCCACCTGCCTCTGCTTGCCGGCTGCCTGTTAGGCTGAATCACTGAAAGAGCCTCTGGCGACACTCCAGGTGGACAAGGCAGGGTCTCAGTCACCAGGTAGGGTGAGTGGTGTTCAAACTCGGTATCAGTGCTGGGTCTGAGGCCACTCAGCAAGTGTCCCAGGGTTACCAAGTCTAGCTGCCACCCACTGGGTGCTCACACACTTTCATGGTGGGGCAGAGTCTAGGGCAGTGATGGCTAACCTTTTGAGCTCAGCGTGTCAGCATTTTGAAAAACCCTAACTTAACTCTGGTGCTGTGTCACATGTAGAAATTTTTTTATATTTGCAACCATAGTAAAACAAAGATTTATATTTTTGATATTTATTTTATATATTTAAATGCCATTTAACAAAGAAAAATCAACCAAAAAAATGAGTTTGCATGTCACTTGACACGCATGTCATAGGTTTGCCATCACTGGTCTAGGGAGTTGTCAGGGTGAGGCCAGCAGAGTTTATCAGGTCCAAAAAGAGCAAGATTTGGCCCTGTGAAGGGAGGGTTCTGCACAGGTCAGGTGTGTGATAGGACAATGGTCTTATTAGAACCACACAATTCAGTCTGTGCCAGAGTCTGTTCAATCACAGCGGAGGGGAAAGGGAGGGTGGGGCTGGTAGATTTCCTGGGAGGGGAGTAGCCGGTCAGGCCTGAAGGAAGGTGGCGTGAGTGGCCCGGACCCCAGAACCACACAGCAAGTCTGTCCTGGTTCTGCCCAGACCTCAGCAGGGGAGAGCAGGAGTCAGGAGGGTGGGCTCACGCATCTCCCCTGCAGGGGAGGTGACACAAGTCAGATTCACTAAAAATTGGGTGGAATGGCCCCCACTTCAAAGCCACACAACTCAGGCACTGATACCGCTACGTCTGCTAGGACTTCTACACCCAGGCCCAGGCAACTGACTCCTCAGCAGGGCCCACGCTCTTCAGGTTGGGTATCAGGGAGTCAAGAGGATGGGCATTGCATTCCCCAGGCTGATGCTGCATGGAAGGGAGTTCTCCACCCATGAAAGGTAGTGTCTTCTGTGTGGGAGATGGACTCAGCACAGGAATGCTCTTTAGCTTCCCTGTAGCCACAAAGCCAGTCTCTTCCCAGGCAACTCTATTCTTCTCCGCCCTCCCTCCACCAGAGCCCAGAGTGAATGGCTGCGAATGATACTTTGTGTATTGGCCCTTTAAGAGGGTGCCTATGTATCTAGCAGGTTCCCAACTCTCCCAGGTGGACAAAATCCCCACTTATTTTCACAACCAGATGTTATGTGGGTGCCTCTTCTCAACTCTGGTGCTTTGGCCTGAGGAGCCCAGCTTGTGGTTGAAACCCCACACTTCACAGGGGGGCCTTTTGCAGCTGAGATCCCCCCTAGAATCTCAGCTGTCACCCATGGGAGTGGGATCAGCCCTTTTTGCATCTCTGCCCTTCCTACCAGTTTCAATGTGACTTCCTTTCCAAATCTTTGGTTATAAGACTTTTCTTGAGCTATTTTAAGTTAGTTGTTCAGGTTGATTGTTCTATACTTTAGTTTGGTCCTGGGAGGAGATGGGTGTAACATCCACCTACTCTGTCACTATCCTGGATCTAGTAATTTATTTTTAAAAGTACCTCCTACTCAGTTGGAAAGAAGAAAATTTTCTCTAACACCATCATTCAATAAAAAGGGGTGAGATAATTGCCTGGTAATTTAAGAAGGAAATCTATAGCATCTTTAATGAATGGATTTAAAAACTAGATCTAAAAGTGTCTTTAACTATAGAAAAGAAAAAAGAAAAAGAATCCAAAAATATGAAGATAGTATAAGGAGCCTCTGGGACAACTTCAATCACACCAATGTTCGCATTATGGGGACACCAGAAGGAGGACAGAGAAAAAAAAATATTGAAAACTTATTTGAAGAAATAATGACAGAAAACTTCCCCTACCTAGTGAAAGAAATAGACTTACAAGTCCAGGAAGCACAGAGAGTCCCAAACATGAGGAACCCAAAGAGGACCACACCAAGACACATCATAATTAAAATGCCAAGGGTTAAAGACAAAGAGACAATATTAAAAGCAGTAGGAGAAAAGCAGTTAGTTACCTACAAGGGAGTGACCATTTGACTATCAGCTTATTTCTCAACAGAAACTTTGTAGGCCATAGGGGAGTGGCAAGAAATATTCCAAGTGATAAATAGCAAGAACCTACAACCAAGATTACTCTACCCAGCAAAGCTATCATTTAGAATTGAAGGTCAGATAAAGAGCTTCACAGACAAGAAAAAGCTAAAGGAGCTCATCACCACCAAACCAGTATTACATGAAATATTGAAGGGTATTCTTGAAAAAGAGAAGGAGGAAGAGGAGAAGGAGGAGGAGAAAAATATAAGCAATAAAATGGCAACAAATACATATCTATCAAAAACTGAATATAAAAATCAAAATAAACAAACAGGATATCTGATGAACAAAATAAATTGGTGAATAAAATAGAATCAGAGGCATGGAAACATGGAACAAACTGACGAATCTTAGAGGGAAAGGGGCCGGGGGGAGGGAGAGGAAAGACTATGGTCACAGACAGTAGGGTGGTGAAGGCTTGGGGTGAGGATGGAACTGGGTGGAGGGGGGCAATGGTGGGGAAAGGGGGACATCAGTAATACTCTCAACAATAAAGATTTTTTAAAAAATAATCTGCATTTTCGCAAGCCTTCTAGGTGGTTCTCATGCACATTGAAATGTTCTATATGTTTAAACATAAGAAGAAAGGGATCAATTCCAGCATAGAGGAATCCTATCTAATAAAGAGAGGATATGCAAAACAACCGTCACTCCGCCACAAAGATGGTGGTGCCCATAGCGGCCAGGTGGGGCGCTGGCATTGTCGCCCCCGCAATGAGGCTGATGGTTTGCCCGCTGTATCTGCCTCCCAGGGGCGCCTGTGCCAGCGGCTCCTACCTGCAGTTCCAACCACTGAGGAGCGGTCAGACCCCAGGGCCACCGTCTCTGCTGAGAACCAGGAGGCCGCTGCCCCGAGGCCCAGGTGAGAGCACGACTCTGCCTCCTGCTTTTCAGACCCACCGGGACACAGGAGCAGAGCCCTGTGGAAGCAGCCCCCGGGCAGGTGAGCGGGCTGGAGGTCATGCCTCGGGCTCCACCTTCCAGCGGCGGGGAAGAGGCAGCTCGGCTCCTCCTCCTCTCCCCAGTCCCCTCCCTTTCTAACCGTGGTTCTCACTGGGAACGTAACTTTCTTTGTTAAAAGAGGGGACAACGATGGTCCGACCTCTGCAAACCCAGCAGGAGAATCCGTCCGGGAGGGGGTGCCCCTGCCCACCCAGAGCCAGGCAGTGCCTGTGCACAGCGCACACCTTTCTTCCTGGAAGATGGGCGCTGCTCAGAGAACTCGGTGGAACAGCGGGGATCCGCTGAGCAGTTCCCGGGCGTCCACGAGTCCGCCTGCGAAGGGGTTGCTGGAGAAGGGTGTCTCTCTGCCGCAGGCGCTCCCGGCCAGCCCCTCTGACACCCCCAACGGTGAGGCTTCCCACGGAAACCGCAACGCAGGACGAGACCTGCATGTCCTTGCCATCAAGCTCTCTGAGAAACTAAGAAAGAGGCTTCCAAATTGTGACTGTGAGCGCTTCCCCAAACCCACACGACCGCCTCCCCAGCCAGCTCCCGGCGCCTGCTATCCCCCCGGGTCTTCCATGTTCCCTCCACCCAAACCTATGACAGCTCTCCTCCCTCACGGCGAGCCCAGGGGACCGTGACGGAAGAAGGCACCACGACTGCTCCGGGGACGCAGCAGTGGGGCGACTCAGGGTGCAGGGAACTGGCCGCATTCCCAATGCCCGGATCTGGTTACTGTGCGGGATCAAGGCTCCGACTCCCCAGGTGTGCCTTCCCGTAAACTACGCACAGCCCCGACGGGCACCGCACCGCTGGGCAGCACGGAGCAGATGCATGAAACCCCCCAGCCCAGGAACGAGCCAGTCTCAGGCGGCTGGTCATGAACTGGCCACTGCGGGGATGGCCCTGCTGGCTGTCCCCGCACTCAACTGCCTGCCAAGGTCCTAACCCTACGCTTTGGTTCACTCCTCTTCCTCCCCAGCTCCCTCCAGAGACCCGAACTTGTATATATATAATCATCTGAAGAAAGAATGATTCAAAAATTTCCAAATTTGGCAAAATAATAGTAAAAAATATAAACCCACAGTCAAAGAAGCTCAGTGAATAGCAAGCATAGGACATAAAGAAAGCTACATCAAGACACATAAAGATCACATTTCTCAACATCAATGATGAAAAGAAAAAATTTTTAAGTAGTCAGAAGAAAAGAGACACACTATACCCAGGAATAAACATAAGGATTACAAAAGATTTCTCATCAGAAACAGTTTAAGGGAGAAGATAGTAGAGCAACATCATTAAAGTACTCACAAGAGGGGGAAAATCCTCTCAATTTATAATTCTAGACTGAGTGAAAATATTTTTTAAAATAGTTAAAATATATTTTTCATATATAAAAGATTGAATTTTTTTATCACCAACAGATTTGTAGTGTAAGAAATGTTAAAAGAAGTCCTGCAAGCAGAAATAAAATTTTTCTAGATAGAAATAACGATCTATGCCAAGAAGTGGAAAACACCAAAGACAGGAAATGCATAGGAAAAAATATAATAGAAGTTTCTTATTATTTAAATATATTCAAAGATAATTAACTATTTAAACAAATAATAATGTAATGTCAGTTTTGTAACATCTGTGAAAGTAAAATACATGACACCAATAGCACAAAGATCGCCCTGGAAAAGTGAAATTTTGTTACAGTGAAGTTTCTATACAAGATGTGAAGTGGCATAATATCCACTTAAAAATAGACCGTGAGAAGTTAAAATCCTATATAATAAAGAGCTAATATGCAAATAGTCATCACACCCTCATGCCATCACACCGTAACAGCTCAGACACTCAACACTGGGGAGAGAGGAGTGGGGACCAGCCAGGCTGTGGCCCGGGAGAGGGACAAGCCACCCACCTCAGGGTCCCGGGCACCAGCAGCTGCGCCTGTGCCTGCGGCCCAGGAGAGGGACAAGCCGCACACCCTGTGGTCCCGGGTGCCTGCGACTGCAGCCTGGGCAAAGCCACCACCCATGGTCCCATGTGGCTACGGCCGGCCTGGGTGAAGCCAGCCCAGGTCCTGGGTGCCTGTGGTTGGCCAGAGAGAGGGAAGCCCGGATCCCGGGTGCGGGGTGAGGCAGAGGCAGTTAGGGGCAATCAGGCCAGCAGGGGAGCAGTTAGGGGTAATCAGGCCAGTAGGGAAGCAGTTAGGGGCCATCAGGCAGGCAGGCGGAGGCAGTTAGGGGCGATCAGGCAGGCAGGCAGGTGAGTGGTTAGGAGCTAGCGGTCCCAGATTGCGAGAGGGATGTCCAACTGCCAGTTTAGACATGCCCAAAGGGGTCCCCGATTGGAGAGGGTGCAGGCTGGGCTGAGGGAACCCCCCCCCCCCATGCACAAATATCGTGCACCAGACTACTAGTCAGAAAATAATAAAGAAGAAAGTCAGGAAAATTTTATGACTTTCTCCAATAATAATTAAGTGACCAGGAAGAGAGAAAATACTATTAGACTCCTCTTATAGCTTCCCTTTAGCATATTACATTGCAGAGTAATCATTTAAAATTGAAGATTAGGTAGAAACTCATAAATTGCACTTAAATGAATTTCAAAATATGGAAAGTCCTTTGTACTTGCATTAAGTTTCAAAACACTGCTGGAACTATAGTTCAAGCTCAGAAAATATACCTATGTGTAAAGCAACTGGATGTGACTTGTGATTGAAACAGCATTAATTGTCATCGAAATGACTTTACCATACTATAAGTTTTGCCTGAGCACTGTATTATCTTGTAATTTTAGGTTGAGTTTATTAGACATTATCAAATCTGCAGCAAAAAGTAATTTCCAAAGCTATTTATTTTGTGTTCATTAATAGTAGTTGAGGGTAAGTTCTTCTCTGTCAGAAAAATTTCAATCTCAGCCTGAAAAAATTGCAATAAAAACTTTACCATTGCTAAGCCATTGAACTGCTTTGTGGGAGGGTGAGTTGGACTATTCATACCATTCTTTAGGCATTTTAAATTCAGTATTGACACCGCAAATAATCCAAAACTATACAGTATCTATAACACCTGTTGACCCATCAAGCGGTAAGGAAAACCACTCAACATCGTTTGGCTTCTTATTTAGTTGCCTATGGACATTGCTTCCAGCGTCCTCCACGGTTAGAGCGACTCTTCACACCAAACGGCTAATCGTTTCAAACAAGTTTGTGTTTTTCTGGACACATTTCTTCAGCTGCTGTAATTAAACATGATTTGATTAACTCACCATCGGTAAATGGCGTTCCTTGCTTGACTGACAAATAAACCAGCAGAAAACTTTAAAAAAATAAAAATAAATAAAACTTGTAAGGAAACGACTCCAGTCTGGTTACCTCCTTGAATATTTGGTTTGGTTTGGTTTTCAATATATTTTTATTGATTTCAGAGAGAAAGGGAGAAGAAGAGAGATAGAAACACCAATGATGAGAGAGAATCATTGATCGGCTGCCTCCTGTACACCCCCTTCTGGGGACTGAGCCTGCACATGCCCCCAGCTGGAACTGAACCCCAAGCCCTTCAGTCCCCGGCCAAAGTGGCCAGGGCCCTCTTTGGATGTTTGCATGCCAACTGTCACCTGTGAGCTTTATAAACTCCCCTTGAAGGGCACAGGTGATTAAGTGAAAGGGTGAGCGGCAGCTGGCTTCTAGAAACTGCATTCTGATTAAAATTACCAAAAAGACCAGAAACAACAAGTGCTGTCGAGATGTGGAGAAACGGGAGCCCTGGTGCACTGTTGGTGGGATTGTAAAGCGGTGCAGCCACTGTGGAGAACAGGAGGGAGGTTTCTCCAAGAAATAGAAGTACAGCTCCCATGTGATCCAGCAAAGCCCGTTCCTGGGCATCCGCTGACGGACATGGAAACACTGTCTGGAAGCGTCCCTGCTCCTTGCTGGCACTGCAGCCTTCTTCACAGCAGCCCCGCTGTGGAGACCACCCAGTGGCTCGGACAGGTGAGTAGATAATAAAATGTGGTCTGTGCTCAGGGAATGCTTTTCAGCCACAGGAGGAAATCCCACCAGTTGCACCCACATGGATGGACCTAGAGGACATTATACTGAGTGAAGTCAGGCCGGCAGGGAAAGACAAGGGCTGGATGATGCATTGTAAGAGGAAGCGAACCAACACAAGAAGCAGAACAAAACCCGGTTCCTAGGTAGGCGGACAGATGGTTGGCTGCCACAGGCAGCGGAGAGGCGCTGGGAAAATGGGCGAAGGTGGTCCGAGGCAACCAACTTCCCGCCCGGGCTGTGTGGCTCCCACGCGCTGCAGGTGTGATTCCTGGTCATGGCACACACCTGGGTCTCGGGTTCGAGCCCAGGTCGGGGCGAGTACTGGAGGCAACTGATGAATGTTTCTCCCTCACGTTGATCTCTCTCTAAAATCAATAAAAACAGACACTCACGCGGGGATTAATTTTTGTAAGAGGCCCAAACCTCCAGTTATGAAATAAACTGGTCTGGGAGGCCATGCAGCGCAGGTGACCGTAGGTAACCCTGCTGCACTGTAAATGGGAAACCTGCTAAGAGACCAGGTCTTTGAAGTGCTCAGCACACGTTCTCAAGACGCAGCGGAGTGGCTCCCCCCGCACCAGGCTGGTCGGGAACGTTCGCCCTGAATGACCGCGTGAAGGCAGGAAGGGGGGTGCGGGGGCTGGCCTCGCCCGCGGAGGCCGAGGCTGTGCGGGGCCTCTCCGCTGCCGGAGGGGTGAGGGGGCCCCGGGCTGGGCTCCAAGCCCCAAGCACCGGAGCGAGCACCGGGGCGGGACGGACCAGCGGCGGGGCTCCCACCTGCCGGGGACAGAGGACTTTCTTAAAGGGCCAGAGCACAGGATCTTTGCTCGTAGCCACGCCCCCGGGGCTTCGCGGAGGGAGAGTGGGGTGGATGGGGGTCTCCGGAGGAGAGTCTCGGGTGGGAGGCCTGGGGAGAGGCCTGGAGAGCAGCGGCCAGGCTCCGTCTCTCGCCCGGACCATAGCAACCGCTTTTCCCGGGGCTCCCCCGCCCCCCCCAACCCCCCTGCCCCCTCGCCCCGGCCGCAGCAGCCTGGGAAAGGCGATTACCCCCATCCCTGGGACCCAGCTCGCCCCACCCTCAGGAATCCGCTCGCCCCACCCTGCATTTTGATCCCTGCTGAGAAGGCAGCCATAGAGGCCAGGCCTCTGGGTCTGAGCCCTCACAGCGGGGCCTGTCCCCCCACTTTCCCGGGGAAGCTGACCGGCGCTTCTCCCTCGGGAAGAGCTGATTCCCTCTCCTGGCCCCCGCAGACCCCGTGGCCTGCCTACCGGCGCCTCCACGTGGCCGAGGTCAGGGGAATGTTCGGGGACAGGCTCAGACGCGTGGCCCTGGGACAGGGGAACACTCCCCACATCTTCCCTGCCGTCTGGGTGGCACCCCACCACGGAGGAGCCAGAGGTCCCATCCTCCCAGTCCCCCCAAAGCCTCTGCAGTGACCGAACGTCAGCTGCCCAGCAGGCGGAGGCAGGCGGAGGCGGAGCTGGGTGCCTCGGGCCGCGCTGACCTGTCCCTGGGCCCCGCTGCTAGAAAGCCGGCCTTGGCGTTGGGGTGCCTCTCGGCCCGTCCTGTTCCCGGCCCGGTCCAGCCCAGCCCAGCAGTGGCAGCCACACGCTGTGCACGGCTTCAAGCTCCAAACCCGCTGCCAAGAGCAAAACGTGGACAGCTTCTGGCATTGATTAGCAGCGGAGCACCTCCCCGGAGGCCGACGCTGGCACACAACACAGCCGCTCAGACACCACAGAAGCAGGAGCCAGGGAGAGCCGGGGATGCTCCAAACTGCTGAGGCAAACTCGGCGCAATTATTTTTCTTCACTGTCCGTATTTGTTCTTTTAAATGGCTTTATTATTATTATTATTTTCTCTCTTTTTTCTTTACCATCTCATGTTTCTCTTTCCTTTTCTTACTCTATTTTTTCCTTCTCTTCTTTTTTCACTTATTCTCTTATTTCTTTTTTCCTTTCCTTAATTTTTTCTTTCTTCATTTTTTTTAAATATATTTTATTGATTTTTCACAGAGAGAAAGGGAGAGGGATAGAAAGTTAGAAACATCGATGAGAGAGAAACATCGATCAGCTGCCTCCTGCACACCTCCCACTGGGGATGTGCCTGCAACCCAGGTACATGCCCTTGACCGGAATCGAACCCGGGACCCTTCAGTCCGCAGGTCGACGCTCTATCCACTGAGCCAAACCGGTTTCGGCATTTCTTCATTTTTTTTACAATTTTTCTTTTTCTATTATTTATTTTTGTTTTTCTCTCCCTTCTTTCCTTTCATATTCTTATTTCTTCAACATTTTTCTTCTCATATTTTTTATTTTATTATTCTTGTTCCCTTTTCTCGTTCCTAATTCTTTTTTGCGTGGTTGTTACTGTCGTTGGGTTCTTTTGTATGTTTTTGTTTCTTTCCTTTTCTCTTTTGTTCTGTCAGCACTCCTACAACAACTCACCCTATGTGGCTGGAGTTGAGACTCACAGTCAACCAGCCTGAGGAGAGACCCCACGCCCGAATGGGACACAATGATTAAGACTCAGTTACAACAAGAGGGCCCAAATAGCCCACACATGGGACATTCCTAGAGCATCCAACTCAGGAGCTCAAAGAAACTGCACCACTGGGTCCCACGGGACACTTTCCACATAAGGCCTCCCCACGAAGACACAGAATCATAGTAGTTGTATCTAATACTCTACTACATACAAACAAACACAAAGAGACAGTTAAAATGGGGAGACAAAGAAAAAAAATGTAAGTAAATGAGGAAACTCTAAAAAAAGACCTAAATAAAATGGAGGCAAACAATTTATCAGACACAAAGTTCAGAGTAATGGTTATAAGGATGCTCAAGGAACTTACTGGAAACCACAAGGAATTTAATGGGAACTATATACAACTTAGTGGTAACTACGTCAGCATAAAAAAAGGACATAGAAACCATGGAAAGAACCAGTCATAAATGAAGAATACCATATCTGACATCAAGACTACACTGGAAGGAATTAAAAGTAGGGTGGATGAAGCAGAGAATCAAAGCAATTGAAAGACAAGGTAAAATCACTCAATTAGAGCAGCAAAAAGAAAAAATGCATAAAAAGCCTGAGGATAGTTTAAGGGAACTTCAGGACCATGTGAAACAGAACACCTGTCTGTATCATAAGGGTACCAGAGGGAGAAGAGAGTGAGCAAGGGATTAGAGAACCTGTTTGGAGAAATAATGACAGAAAACTTCCATAACCTGATAAATGAAAAAGTCACACAAGTTCAGATAGCACATAGCCCCAATAAGGATGAATCCTAACAGACCCACACCAAGACACATCATAATTAAAAGGGCAAAGGTTAAAGACAAAGAGAGAATCTTAAAGACAGCAAGAGAGAAACATAGTTAACTCAAGGGAGTTTCCATAAGGCTGTCAGCTAATTTTTCAACAGAAACACTTCAGAGCAGAAGGGATTGGAATGAAGTGTTCAAAGCAATGAAAAGCAAGGACCTAACCCAAGACTACTCTATCCAATAAGGCTATCATTTAAAATTGAAGGCTGAATAAAAGCTTCCCAGATAAAAAGAAAGCTAAAGAAGTTCATTACTACCAAACTACATTGCAAGAAATGAAGAAATGTTAAAGAGACAGCTTTAAGAAGAAGAAGAAATAGACAGGGAAGCGGGAAGTGGAGAGGGGGTGGGGGGCGGGGGTGGGGGGGTGGGAGGAAAGACTTTGAAACTCTCTTTACAAGGCCAGCATTATCCTAATTCCAAATCCAGATAAAGACACTACAAAGAAAGAAAATTATAGGCCAATATCCCTGATGAACATAGATGTTAAAATCAACAACAAAATATTAGCAAACCAGATCCAGCAATTGAAAAGATCATACACCGTACAGCTACCCTATATCTTTTTATTGGAGTGTTTAATCCATTTTCATTTAAGGCTATTATTGGTAGATACATATTTATTGCCATTTTTATTCTTTATACATTTCTTCCTCTCTTCCTCTCTTCTCAGACAAAAAAGACCAAAGGAGTTTATTACCACCAAACCAGCACTGCAAGAAATGCTGAAGGGTCTGCTGTAAGAAGAAGAAATAGAGAGGAAGAAAGGAACAAAGTCATAATGTTGTCTATAAGAGACTCACCTCAGAACAAAAGACACACACAGAATAAAAGTGAAGATATTGGGGGAAGATTTCCATGCAAATGGAAATGAAAAAAAAAAAAAAGCTGGGATATCAATACTCACATCTGAAAAAATACACTTCAAAATGAAGGCCATAACAAAAGACAATGAAGGTCACTCTATAATACTAAAGGGATCAGTCAGTACAAGAGGATATAACCCTGGTAAAAATATGTGCACCCAATATAGAAGCACCCCCAAAAAATCTGGAGGACTTTCAGGGAGAGATTGATAGCAATACAGTCATAGTAGGGACCTTTAACACCCCACTGACATTGCTAGATAGATCGTCTAGGCCAGTGGTCGGCAAACTGCGGCCCCTTGAGTGTGGCTCTTCCACAAAATACCACGTGCAGGCGAGCACATACAGTGCGATTGAAACTTCATGGCCACACTCAAGGGGCCAAAGAGCTGCATGTGGCTGCGGGGGTCTAGCCCCAGCGGGTCCAGGGGTTCTCCAAAGGTGTGGACGGAGTCGGCGAAGAAGGAATGACACGGAGACAGCATTCAGTTGATCAGCAGCCTAGCCAGGATCTCTAGCCAAGTTCTGGTCAGGATCTCCAGCGAAGTTCTGGTTTAGGATCTCCAGCCAGGTTCTGTGTCCATGTTCTCTTGCTAGGTTCTCCAGCCAGGTTCTGTAGCCATGTTCCCTCGCTAGGTTCTCCAGCCAGGTTCTGTCCAGGTTCTCCAGCCAGGTTCAGTCACCAGGTTCTAGTCAGGTTCTCTTGCCATGTTCTATCCAGGTTCTGTAGCCAGGTTCTGTATCTAGGTTCTTCAGCCAGGTTCTCTCTCTAGGTTCTAAGGTTCTGTGGCCAGTTTCTGTCCAGGATCTTTTGCCATGTTCTCTCGCTAGGTTCTGTCTCTAGGTTCTGTCTCCAGTTTCTGTCCAGGATCTTTTGCCATGTTCTCTCCGGCGAAGTTCTTCTGTCTCTAGGTTCTGTGTAGGTTCTGTGTCTAGGTTCTGTGTCCTATTGTCTTGTTACATCTGTATTTATACCAGTTGATTCCAATCCTATCAATCTCTATTCCAAAGGTTAGAGCGTTTCTTATCTCCATTCCAGGGAGTAAAGATTATGTAGCTTAAGCATGATTGTTCGTAGTTAAAGTGATTAATTACCTGCCTGGCACTTAGTTAAGGGGTCAAGGATGGACCGGCTCCCGGCATGTGGCTAGTGAGCCGCAGTTTGCCGACCACTGGTCTAGGCAAAGAACCAACAAAGAAACAGCCACTCTAAATGGCACAATGGATCAGATGGATTTCATTGACAGTTACAGAATTTCACCCCGAAGATGTGGAATATAAATTCTTCTAAAGTGCACATGGGACATTCTCAAAGATAGACAACATGTTAGGACACAAACTAAGTCTCTACAAGTTCAAGAAGATTGAAATCATATCAAGCATCTTCTCAGATCATATGGCTTAAAAATCAACTATAATAAAAACTCTCAAAAACAATCAAACACATGGAAGCTACATAGCATGTTATTAAACAATGAATGGGTTGCCAATGAGATCAAGGAAGAAACAAAAAACTTCCTGGATATAAATTAAAATGAACACACAACAACCCCAAATCTATGGGACACAGAGGAAGCAGTTATGAGAGGGAACTTCATAGCACTACAGGCCTACTTCAAGAAACAAGAAAAATCTCTAATTAAATATCTAACCCTATGACTAAAATTATTAGAAAGGGAAGAACAAGAAAAGCCCAGAGGAAGGAAAAGGAAAGAAATAACAAAGATCAGAGCAAAATAAATGACCTAGAGACTAAAAAGAACAATACAAAAGATCAATAAAACCAAGAGATGGTTCTTTGAAAAGATAACAAGATTGATGAACCTTTAGCATGACTCATGAGGAAATAAAGAGAGAGGACCCAAATAAATAAAATCAGAAACAAAACAGGTGAAGTAACAACTGACACAACAGAAATACAAAGGATTGTAAGAAAACACTATGAACAATATGCCAACAAATTGGATAACGTAGGCAAAATGGACAACTTCCTAGAAACATACAATCTTCCAAAACTCAACCAGCAAGATTCAGAAAACCTGAACAGACCAATAACAACGAATGAAATTGAAGCAGTAATCAATAAACTCTCAGCAAACAAAAGCCCAGATCCGGATGGCTTCACAGGGGACAAAACACTCAAAGAAAAACTAACACCTATCCTCCTCAAACTATTCCAAAAAATTCAAGAGGAAGGAGGACTTCCAAGCTATTTTTACAAGGCCAAATAGACAATACAAAGAAAGAGAATTACAGGCCAATATCCCTGATGAACATAGATGCTAAAATCCTTAACAAAATATTAGCAAATTGGATCCAGGAATATATTAAAAAGAGCATACACCATGACAAAGTGGGATGTATTCCAGGGATACAAGGCTGGTACAATATTCACAAATCAATAAATGTGATACATCACATAAATAAATTGAAAGATAAAACTCACATGATCATATCAATAGATGCAGAAAAAGCATTTGACAAAATCCAACACCTATTTTTGATAAAAACTCTCAGCAATGTGGGAATAGAGAAATACCTCAACATAATAAAGGCCATATATGACAAACCTACAGCTAACATCATATTCAATGGACAAAACCTAAAAACATTTCCCCTAAGAATAAGAACAAGACAGGGATGTCCACTTTCACTACTCTTGTTCGACATAGTACTGGAAGTCCTAGCCTCAGTAATCACACAGAAGAAAAAATAAAAGGCATCCAATTTGGAAAGGAGGAAGTAAAACTGTCATTGTCATGGATGACATGATATATACATAGAAAACCCAGAGGACTCCACCAAAATACTACTAACTTAATAAATGAATTTGGGTATGTAACAGGATACAATATAAATATCCATAAGTCAGTTGCATTTTTATATACCAATAATGAACTATCAGAAAGGGAAACTAAAAAGCAATCCCATTCACAATCGTTTCCAAAATAATAAAATACTTAGGAATAAATTTAATCAAGGATGTGAAAGACCTGTACTCAGAAAATTATAAAACACTGAAGAAAAAAATTGAAGAAGATACAAATAGGTGGGAACATATACTTGTTCATGAATAGGAAAAATTAGCATAATTAAAATGTCCATACTATCCAATGAAATCTACAGATTCAATACAATTCCTATCAAGATACCAATTTCACAGAACTAGAACAAATGTTTTAAAAATTTATATGGAATCACAAAAGACCCTGAATTGCAACAGCAATCTTGAGAAAAAAAGAATAATGTTGGATAAATCATGCTATTTGATTCAAACTATACTACAAAGCCATAGTAATCAAAACAACGTGGTACTGGCATAAAAACAGGCATATAAATCAATGGAACAGAGTAGAGATCCCAGAAATAAACCCATTGTTTTATAGTCAATTAATATTTGACAAAGGAGGCAAAATCATATAGACTAAAGAGTTTATTCAATAAGTGATGCTGGGGAAAAGGACACATACATGCAAAAAAAAATGAAACTAGACCACCTTCTTAAACTACACACAAGAACAAACTCAAAATGGATTAAAGATTTAAATGTTAGACTCGAAACATAAAAATCCTAGAAGAAAATATAAGCAGTAAAATCTCAGACATTTCTCTTAGCAATATTTTTTTCTGATATATCTCCTTGTGTAGGGGAAACAAAAGAAAAAAATAAACAGGACTACATCAAACGAAAGAATTTTTGCAAAGCAAAAGAAACCATCAACAAAATTAAAAGACAACCCACTGAATGAGAGAACATATTTGCCAATGATGCATCTGATAAGGGCTTAATCTCCAAAATTTATAAAAACATAAAATTCAACACCAAAAAAACCGAAATAATCCAATTTTTAAAAATGGACAAAAGCCCTGAATACACACTTCTCCAAAGAGGACATACAGATGGCCAATAGACATATGGAAAAATGCTCACTAATCATCAGAGAAATGCAAATGAAAACTACAATATGATGTCACCTCACACCTGTCAGATGACTATCATCAATAAGTCAACAAACAAGTGTTGGCAAGGATGTGGAGAAAAGAGAACCCTAGCGCATTGTTGGTGGGAATGCAAATTGGTGAAGCCACGGTGTATGGAGTTACCTCCAAAATTAAAAATGGAACTGCCTCATGACCCAGGGATTCCACTTCTGGGAATTCATCCAAAGAAACATGAAACACTAATTCAAAAGAATATATGCACCCATATATTCATTGCAGCGTTATTTACAATAGCCAATTTTTGGAAGCAGCCCATGTTTCCATCAGTAAATGAGAGGATAAAAAAGCTGAAGTACATTTACACAATGGAATACTTCCTGCCATGAAAAGAAAGACAATTTCACCCTTTGTGACAGCATGGATGGACCTAGAGAACATTATGCTAAATGAAATAAGCCAGTCAGAGAAAGACAAGTACTACAGGATTTTACTCCTATGTGGAATCTAATGAACAAATTGAACTATGAAGCAAAATAGAGACAGACTCATAGAGAGCAAGCAGACAGCACAGAGGGAGGGCTGTTGGGGTGGATGGAAGTATTGAGCAAAATATGTTAAAAAGAGAGAGAACTCATGGACATGGATAACATTGCAGGGAGGTGAGGGAGGTGGGTGGAGGTGGGAAAGAGAATCCTATCTAATAAAGAGGGAATATGTAAATTGACCATCATGCCATCACAAAGATGGCGGCACCCATAGCAGAGATGGACGGGGGTTCCGTAACACAAGATGGCTGCATCCACAGTGGAGGCCAAGTTCCCCTAATGAGTCTTAACGAGCAATCAGCAGGGACCTGAGGCTGCGTGGCACTGGGCTGGGGCAGGGGACCTGAGGCTGTGCCCCCCGCCCGGTGGAGCTTGACAGAGGACCTCAGGCCATGCCCCCTGCCCCGACGCCAGGCAGGGGGACCTCAGGTCACACCCCCCTCCTGGCAGGGCTTGACGGGGGACCTCAGACCACGCGCACAAACCCAGTGCCATGCTGGGGGACCTCAGGCTGCACCCGCCGACCTGATGCCAGGCCGGGGGACCTGAGGCTGCGCCACCCTCCCAGCACTGGGCTGGGGGACCTGAGGCTGCATCCCCCGCCCAGCGGGGCTTGACAAGGGTGGGGCTGGCCAGGCCTGGATCTCTCCCAATGGGGGTGGGGCCGGCTGGGTCTGGGTCTCATGTGATTTTGAGGTGCCGCTGGTGGGCGGGGACTTGACTCTGGGTCCTGCGGCGCACCCCAGACTCTGACAGGAGGAAGATTTTCATATACATTTTACTAATTTTCTTTCATCTCTGACACTTCTATTATAAAGAAAGGGCAAATAGCAATATTAAAATATGTCCTCTAATTAATCCCCTTTTAATGTGCATGAATTTCGTGCACTGGGCCACTAGTAGAGGGATAAATGGTGATGGAAAACAAAATAAATAAATATAAAAAACATATATGCATTGGCCATAGACACAGACAATAGTGTTGTAAGGGCCAAGGAAGGAGGGCAGGGGCTCAATGGATGTGAGCAAAGGGGCCGTTATTGAGGACATCTGCAATAGTGTCAACAATAAACAATTTAAATTAAAAGAAATAATTTTTTTTCACAGTCCTCATAACACACACAAAAAATTATAACTATGTCAGGTAATGGATGCTAACTAGATTTACTGTGGTGAGCATTTCACAATATATACAAACTAGAGGCCTGGTGCACAAAAATTCATGTACTGGGGGTGGTCCCTCAGCCCAGCCTTCCCCCTCTCACAGTCCGGGACCCCTCAGTGGATGTCTTACTGTGAGGAGCAGACCTAAGCTGCAGTCTGGCCTCACTCTGTGGGAGGCGACCAGGCTCATCAGGGGAAGGTGCCGCCCTCATCACCCTGCTGCTGCTGCCACTGCCGGCTACCACAGCCGCCAAAGTGTTTTCATTAACACAGAGTCCAGTCCCTTCACCACGAAAAAATGACAACTTTCTTTAGGCATTTTCAAGATGTCTCTTTCGTAGGAAATGACATTTCTTTCTTTTTTTTTTTTTTTATCCTCACCTGAGGTTATTTTTCCATTGATTTTTAGAGAGCAAGGAAGAGAGAGGGAAAAACAGAGAGAAACATCAGTGTGAGAGGAACACTTCAATTGATTGTCTCCTGCATGAGCCCTGACCTGGGCCCTGGCCAGGGAGGAGCCTGCAACTGAGGTACATGCCCTTGATCAGAATCAAACCCAGACCCGGTAGTCCGCAGGTCGAGGCTCTATCCACTGAGACAAACCAGCTAGGGCAGGATATGACATTTCTTAGCCCCTCCAGCAGCAGACCTACGTTTTTTCCTCCAGGAGTGAGGTGGAAAAACCCTAGATCACCTTCTTGGATTCTTATTACCCAAGTTACCAAAAACATTACCAGTGGCGTATCGGGAGCTTAGCCAATGAGCGGTCAAAAAAGGTGTTTCCTCTGTAACTCACATGCAGAGGCGAATGGCCAGCACACCACAGCCGGCAGGGCCTGTTCTCTCTGGGCCTCCCCACAGCCGCAGTGGCAGGCAGACCCTCTTCTCTCCAGGCCTGCACCATCTGTGGCTTGCCTCACGGCGCACACAGTCCCCTCCCGCCCACCTGTGCACGCAGCCTCCTCCTGAGCGGTCGTGATGTTACGGCATCCTGGACAATTTGCATATTACCTCTTTATATATATATACTAGGGGCCCGGTGCACGAAATTCGTGCACTGGGTGTGTGGGGGGGGGGAGTGTACCTCAGCCCAACCTGCCCCCTCTCACATACTGGGAGCCCTCAGGCATTGACCCCCATCACCCTCCAATCGCAGGATCGGCCCCTTGCCCAGGCCTGATGCCTCTGACGCCTGGGCAGGGGACCCTCATTTGCCCCCATCACTGGTTCTGCCCCCAGCCCAGGCCTGATGCCTCTGGCCAAGGCATCAGGCCTGGGCAGGGGACCCCCAGACCCCTCCGATTGCTGGCTCTGCCCCTTGCCCAGGCCTGATGCCTCGGCCAGAGGCGTAGACCCCCATCACCCTCCGATCGCCTGATCGGCCCCTTGCCCAGGCCTGACGCCTCTGCCAGAGGTGTCAGACTTGGACAGGGGACCCCCATCTCCCCCCGATCACTGGTTCTGGCCCCCACCCAGGCCTGAGGCCTCTGGCCCAGGAATCATGCCTGGGCAGGGGACCCCCATCGCCCTCTGATCGCTTGCTCCACCCCCCGCCCAAGCCTGACGCCTCTGACCCAGGCTTCAGGCCTGGGCAAGGGGACCATCATATCCCCCCAATCCCCGGCTCCGCCCCCCACCCAGGCCTGATGCCTCGGCCAGAGGAGTTGACCCTCATCACCCTCCGATCACCAATCACCGGATCGGCCCCTTGACCAGGCCTGAGGCCTCCGGCAGAGGTGTCAGGCCTGGGCAGGGGACCCCCAGCTCCCCGCGGGTGCAGGCTCCGCCCCTGCCCAGGCCTAACGCCTCTGGCTGAGGCGTCCGGCCCGGGCAGCGGGGACCTGCAGTGGCAGCGGGGGGCGCCGCAATTGTGGGCTTCGCTTTAGGCCCAGGCAAGGGACCCCTAGCTCCCGGGACTGCCAGCTTCGACCGTGCCCAGCTCCCATCGCTGGCTCCACCCCTACTTCCTGCTATCACTGGCCAGGCGGAAAAGGCACCTGATTCTCCAATCATGGCTGGAGGGCAGGGCAAAGGCGGCCCCAGGGCCGCCTTTGCCCTGCCCCCCAGCTCTTAGCTCGCCCCTGGGTTTCCGATCACTGTCAGTGGCAGGGGGCTTCTTCCTGCTTTCCCTTTCGCCTCCCTGCATTGTGCCTACATATGCAAATTAACCGCCATCTTGTTGGCAGTTAACTGCCAATCTTAGTTGGCAGTTAATTTGCATATAGCCCTGATTAGCCAATGAAAAAGGTATCGCTGTACGCCAATTACCATTTTTCTCTTTTATTAGTGTAGATATATATATATTATATGTAGTTTTATATATATAGTACTAGAGGCCTGGTGCACAAAAATTTGTGCACTCGGGGGAAGGGGGGGTCCCTCAGCCTGGCCTGTGCCCTCTCGCAGTCTGGGACCCCTCAGGAGATAACGACCTGCTGGCTTAGGCCTGCTCCCAGGTGGCAGAGGGCAGGCCCAATCTCTAGGTGCAGCCCCTGGTCGGGCTCAGAGCAGGGCTGATTGGGGAGTTGGGGCACCACCCCTGTCATGCACAGAGCAGGGCGGATCGGGAGGTTGCGATGCCACCCTCAGTCATGCTCAGGGTAGGGCCGATTGGGGGGTTGGGTCGCCGCCCCCATCACACTCAAGGCAGGGTCGATGGGCAGGTTGTGGCGCCACCCCCTGTCACGCACAGAGCAGGGCCAGTCAGAGGGCTTGGGGCTCCGTACCCTGTCACACACAGAGCAGGGCCCATCAGGGGGTTGGGGAGCTCCCCCCTGTCACTCACAGAACAGGGCCCATCAGGGGGGTTGGGGCTCCATACCCTGTCACGCAGAGAGCAGGGCCCATCAGGGGATTGGGGAGCTCCCCCCTGTCACACACAGAGCAGGGCCCCGGGGGGGGGGGCGTGTTTGGGGCACCGCACCCTGTCACACACAGAGCAGGGCTGATCAGGGGTTTGGGGCGCCGCCCCCTGTCACACACAGAGCCGCAGGGTGATCAGGGGGTTTGGGTGCTGCCCTCTGTAATGCTGATCCCGGTGCTGGGAGGCATATTACCCTTTTACTATATAGGATAGAAGCCTGGTGCATGGGTGGGGGCCGACTGGTTTGCCCTGAGGGGTGTCCTGGATAAGGTAGGGGTCCCCACTGGGGTGCCTGGCCAGCCTGGGTGAGGAGATGATGGCTGTTTGCAGCTGGTCACACACCCTTCAGGGTGGGGGTCCCCACTGGGGTGCCTGGCCAGTCTGGGTGAGGGGCTGAGGGCTGTTTTCAGGCTGGCGGGTGACTGAAGCTCCCAACCGCTCCTTTTTTCTTTTTGTTTTTATTCTGGGTTTTAAGTATATATTTCTACGATACAAAATCTGTATATTGCACTGTGTGCCCACCACCCAAGGTCAGCTCCCACGTATGAGTGAAATCATATGGTTCTTAGCTTATTCTGACTGGCTTATTTCACTCTGCATGTTCTCAAGGTCATCCATGTTTTCGCAAATGGGAGTATTTTGTCTTTTCTTATGGCTGAGCAGTATTCCCCTGGGCGGACAGTGTGTCCCAAAGTCTCATTGTGTATACGGACCACATCTTCTTTATCCCGTCCTTTTCCGAAGGACACTTTGTTTGTCTCCATGTCTTGCTCACCGTGAATAATGCTGCAATGAACATAAGGGTACATATATCTTTGAGAATACATGTTTTTGAGGGGTTTTTTAAGTATATACCCAGGAGAGGGATTGCTGGGTCATATGGTGACACTAGTTTTAATTTTTTGAGGAATCGCCAGACTTTTCCCATAGTGACTGTGCCGTCTACGCTCCCACCAGCAGTGAGTGAGGCTCCCTCTTCTCCACAACCTCCCCAACAGCTGTTATTTGTATGTTGATAGTGGCCATTCTAACACGCGTGAGGTGGCAGCTCATTGTAGTACTGATTTGTATTTCCTAATTGCAGGTGAAGTTGAACACCTTTTTATATATGTGTTGGCCATTTGTATGTCTTCTTGGGCGAGGTGTCTGTTCAGGCCCTCTGCCCTTTTTTAAATTGGGTTGTTTGTTTGTTTGGTGTTGAGTTTTATGAGTTCTTTATATATGTTGGATATTAAACTCCGGTTGGAGCTATTGTTTGCAATTACTACCTCCCATTCGGTCAACCACCTCTGTTTTGTCGGTTTCTTTTGCTGTGTGGATCTTTAGTGTGACATCGTCCCATTCATTTATTTTTGCCTTTACTTCCCTTGCCTTTGCGGTCAAGTTCATAAAATGTTTTTTGTGACCAAGATCCACAAGTTTAGTGCCTGTTTTTTTCTGTGTGATTTATTATTTCAGATCTTATATTTAGGACTTCGATGCATTTTGAATTAATTTTTGTACATGGGGGCAAAATGTAATCCAGTTTCATTTTTTTGCATGTGGCTTTCCAATTTCCCAGTCCATTTAATGAAGAAGCTTTCTTTTCACCACTATGTGTTTCTGGCTCCTTTGACAAAAATGACCTGCCCGTATACATGTGGTTTTATTTCTGGGCTCTCAGTTTTGTTTCACTGATCTGTGTGTCTGTTTTTTCTGGCAATACCATGCTGTTTTGGTTATCATAGCTCTGTAGCATAATTTGAAGTCAGCGTGATATTTCCAGCTTCGTTCTTTTTTCTCAGAATTGCTTTGGCTATTAAGGGTCCTTTGTGGGTCCATACAAATCTGATTTTTTTGTTCTATTTATTTTTGAAATGACATTGGGATTTTGCTGGGGATTGCATTAAGTCTGTATATTGCTGTGGGCAATATGGCCAGTTTAACTATGTTGAGTCTTCCAGTTGATGAACACGGAATATTTCTCTATTTTGCTGTATCTTTTTCAGTCTTTTAAAATAACGCTCTGTAGTTTTCAGTATATAGCTCTTTCACATCCTTTGTTAAGTTTATGCCCAGGTATTTTATTCTTTTGGTTGTAATTACAAAAGGAATTTTTTGTTCTAAGGGTTTTTGTGCACCACATCCCCTGGGGGGCAGTGTGTCCCAAAGTCTCGTCTCACATAGCCTCAGCTTCCTCAAGCACAAAACAGGGCCAATGGGACCTGCCTCCCAGGAGGGCTGTGAAATTAAATGAGTTGAAATAAGCCCCATAGAAAGCGTCCAGAGAGTGAAGACCCCACTTTTATGATCCATAACCAGATCTATAATCAGAGCCACTTTGGGACGCATCTTACAATTGGAAGTATGAGAAAACAATACTGTGCTTCTGTGGGCGTCTTTAATGGGGACGCTGGGTTCTGTAAAGATGTGGTTTCCTTGCTGAAGCCCCTGAGTTCCCCCGCGGCCTCTCTGGGAGTTCCACCGCAGGGGAGGGGTAGTTCCTGAGCAAGGAATGGGCCAGAGAAGAAGTCCAGTCTCCCCCAACCTCATGCTTCTGCCTGGACTCGGGAAACCAGCCCCAGGGTCTGAGGGATTACCACAGAGGGCCCCTGAGCAGGGCCCCTGTTAGCTAATTGCCACAATTAGCAAATACAAATATATTTTCTCTGGCAACACTGGATCCTTAGGTGGGCTGGGCACTCTCTCTGGACAGAATAAATACGTAATGTCTCCTGCACATTTGTAAGTCTATGTTTTGTAATGTGGGCAGGTGTCATTTTTGTTTTTGAAATGCAAATGGATTAAAGGCATGAATGAACTAAGGGTTTTGCCTACACACACACACACACACATGCACACACACAGACACACACAGACACACACACATACACATACACAGACACACACAGACAGACACAGACACAGAGATACACACACACACACACGCACAGAGTTATGCAGTTGAAAGGAGACCAGAATACTAGTCCCACGAAGGGAACTGCACGTGCCGAAGCCCTGCAGCTGGACAGCGGCTGTCAGAAGAAGCTGCACGAAGGCCTGGCTGCGGCCTGCGGGTGCCAAATCCTGTTCGGGCCCTTCGCCCGCATTGTCTCATCTAAACCTGTGACATGGGAATATTACCGAGTAGGAGCTGCAGCACAGACAGGTAGGATTAGGCCCACACAGGCCTCACAGCCAGTGATTGGCAGGATGAGGTCAGCCCTGACCCCTGCACTCCTAGCTCCTGCAGGCTCTGTAACCTCTATTCTCCATTTAGAATATTAAGACTGAGAGGCAAGCATCCAAGTTTTCTGACGTTATTAAGGGACCCTAACACAAGGAGAGACCACTACACACCAATGGCTAAAGTTAGAAGGTGACAACACTAAGTGCTGACAAAAGTGTGGCTCGTGTGAATGTTAAATGGTACATTTTTCAAACCATTTGGAAGACAGTTTACCATGGGACCCAGTGTCGGAGAGCTAGAGCGCTGCTCAAGCCCACTGCTCAGAGTTGCTCTGAGTCCATGTGTTCTAAATTCTTCCCGACTACACCAGAGTAGGTTCCTTCTTGAATCCTACACTAACTACACTAACTGTTGGGAACTTAGTCCAAGTTCCTCCTTTATCCTCTGCTCACTAGTTATAGGTGTCAGGTCCAAGCCCCTCTGCCAGGGGCTGGACCCCCTAGGATGCCGGGTCTTAGACGGAGAAGCCATGAGAAGTTGCAGGTGTGTAAGAACGAGTCTTTAGTGCAGAAACCAATGGTTATAGTAATCAGACAAAACAGTCTTTACAACAAAGTCCATACAGGCAACCACACACCGCTGGCAAATACATATCCCTCCCACACAGTAGTAGGAGTCTCTGTACCCACAGCCGTTATCTGAGCAGCCGCACACTGCCTCCAGACCTAGAGCTCTACACAGCAATAGTACCTGAGCTCTCCCTTAGCGCTACAGCCTCAGTAGCCTCTCCAGCCTCTCAGGCTCAGCAGCTTCCTGTCTCCTGGCCCAGCACACTGGCTAGTCTCCGTAGCCTCACACAGAAACTCTCTCTGAGCTTCACTCTCAGCACACTGGCTGGTTAACGTGGCAGCTGTATCTGAGTTCTCTATGAGCTCGTAGCCTTACACCGTAGCAGTACCAGCTCTCAGCTCCATCTCAGCTCTCTAGCCTTTTCCCTCCTCTCTAGCCTACCAGCTGGTCAGTACCATGTATTCTACTCCTTGGACAAAAGAGGCCTCCAGCCAACAATGCATCAGTCATTTGGCTAGAGAAGGGCACGGCGTGCCATGAGATCACTGCGGCCCTGCAGCTGTGTTCGGAGTGGCCCTGGACATCCCGGGATACTATCAACAAGGCCTCCACACTAATTAGCCTTGACTATCTGGGGACTCTGGCATGGTTTCCACACCCAGCAATGCCATTCCTAGGTATTTTCCCAAAAGAAATTAAAACATATATTTACACAGAAAACTCCTCACAAATGTTTATAGTGGCATTATTCATCATTGCCAACAACTAGATATAAGCTAAATGACGTTCAATGGGTGAATGGATAAACAAACAGAGGTATATACTGTGCAATGGAACACTGCTCAGCGGGGAAAAGGACTCACTGATGCACACAGCAACATGGACAACGCTCAAATGCCTCATGCTAGGTGGAAGAAGTCAGACTCAAGGGGGACTACACGTCCACTTATATGATATTCTGGAAAGGACAAAGGTATAGGGACAGAGAAAAAGACAGGGATTTCAGGAGTAGGGGATGCCTACAAAAGGGCACGAGGGAATTTGGGGTAGGCAATGGAATTCTTATACCAAGTATATCTTGATGGTGGTGGTGAATACATGATGGTGTATGGATTAGTCAGAGCTCATGGAATTGTAAGCAAAAGGATTGAATTGTACTACAGTGGGGCCTTGACTTAGGAGTGTCCAGACTAACGAGTTTTTTGAGATACCAGCTGTCTCTTGGGGGGAATTTTTGCATTGAGTTGATAGAGTAATTTGAGTTAATGAGCTCCTTAACGAGCTCCTTAACGAGCTCGGTCTCTGAATGAATTAAAATCATAAGTCAAGGCCCCACTGTATATACAAATCGCATCTCATTGTTTAAACATCGAGAGAAGGGGGAAGCCTATACTGAGAAAATGTAACGCTACTGGGTACCTTGCTCCTCCGATCTCACAGGAAATGGGATGGGAGATTATACACAACCCCGGGGAGTGAGCTGTACCCTGAAATAAGATGACAACAGAGCAGAGGCTGCTGACAGGTGGCCTCAGCTGTGACTGTTTATGGTCTAGACCCGTGGTCAGCAAACTGCGGCTCGCGAGCCACATGTGGCTCTTTGGCCCCTTGAGTGTGGCTCTTCCTAAGCCTTAGGAGTACCCTAATTAAGTTAATAACAATGTACCTACCTACATAGTTTAAGTTTAAAAAATTTGGCTCTCAAAAGAAATTTCAATCGTTGTACTGTTGATATTTGGCTCTGTTGACTAATGAGTTTGCCGACCACTGGCTAGACTCCTTAGCAGTGGTTCTCAACCTTGGCTGCACATTAGAATCACCTGGGAATCTTTTGAAAATCCTGATTTCTGGGTCTCATCCTCCAGAAGTTCTGTTTCTTTGTTATGGGGTGGGGCCACAACATTAGTAACAAAGAAACAGAATTTCCGGAGGATGAGGCCCAGAAATTAGGATTTTAAAAAGATTCCTAGGTGATTCTAATGTGCAGCCAAGGTTGAGAACCACTGGCATAGAACAAGAGTTTCCAATTATAGGACAACTAGTGGCCAGGTGCACGAATTCGTGCATACTGAAAGAAAATTAATTAGAAGAAATATTTTAATATCACTATTCGCCCTTTCTCTATAATACAAGTGTCAACCAAATTCATGGTCGACAATGACAGACTGAAACACACGCTCCAGCAAGAGCTTTATATGTATCACACATGTGTGAGCCAACAGCCTTTTATAGATATAGAATAAACTTGCTTAATTAGACCTGCTTTCTGATTTAGCTAAACTTTTTCCAGCCCAGTGAAGCACCCCACTTCTCTTTCAGGTAACTGTCAGCAACACAGTAGTAAATATCAACACGAAACAGATTATTATTGCAGATCATGCAGGGAGAACAAAGGGTAAAATATTTAAGGGCAGCAGTGTTTGACTATTTTCTGCGCAGTGAGAAAACCTGAGGTCATTTTCAAGGTCCAGCATTTCTTACTTCTTTTCAGTCGGGTCAAGTTTCTAAGCTTTCTAAATCTCCGTTTTCTGGCTAATGAAAAGAAAATGGGATTCCACTGAGTCTCCTGTCTACCTACTCCAGGACTCCTGTGAGGATCAAATGAGATGAGGCATGGGAAAACACTTCACAGACATTTGGTTACAGTAAAGTGTTTCTACCTGGTATATAGCAAATCGTGTTCGTGGGCTGAAGAAACTGCAAGGAGGCTAGTTGTTGCTAGGAAGAGGAAGCTGGGCGTTGCTACTTGACATCATTACCCGGACTTTTGGACACTTAGCATATTAGCCTTTTATATAGATAGATATGCATCTCTGCCACCAGAGGTGAATCACCTTTATAGGTTTGTTGTTTTTTTGTTTTGTTTTTTCAAGCAGTTGAGCACAAGTATTTTAATTCCTTAAAATGAAATTTTCTCTAAGAGTTAACTATAGTTCAAAGCTCATTTTTATGGGATCTCACATTCATCACCCTTTTAAGAGACATCCTATATAATAAAAGGCTAATATGCAAATTGTCCCCTCAGGACTTCGACCACTCACTATGATGTGCGCTGACCACAAGGGGGTGACACGGAACGAAGGAAGGCCCTGGCTGACAGCCGGCAGCTGGAGGAAGGAAGGCCCTGATCAGCCCTGATCACTGTCCAGGCCTAGGGACCCTGCCCATGCACAAATTACATGCATCAGGTGTCTAGTCCTATATAATAAAAGCCTAATATGCTAAGTGTCTGGTTGTCTGGTCAGCCATTCAACCAATCAAAGCATAATATGCTAATGATATGCTAAGGCCGCTCAACCACTTGCTATGACATGCACTGACCACCAGGGGGCAGATGCTCCAACTGGTACGTTAGCTTGCTACTGTGGTCTGGTCAATTGGGACTGAGCGAGATGGGCCAGACAAGCTCTGGAGCCCTCCCATGGTCCCTCCCTGGCTGGCCAACCTCCCACATCCCTCCCCCGAGTCATGAACTGGTGGGATCCCTCGTTCTGGCCTGCACCCTCTTGCAATCTGGGACCCCTCGGGGGATGTCGGAGAGCCGGTTTTGGCCTGATCCCACAGGCCAGGCTGAGGGACCCCACTGGTGCACAAATTCGTGCACTGGGCCTCTAGAAACATGATAAAAGGATATCAGTAGAAGATACCTAGACATTTCAGTTAAGGGTTAAGATAAAGTTAAGGGTATTTTCAATGTGGAAATCCAAAGAAGACAATGGGAATGAAACAAGTTTCACATGGTCCTACAAATCTTGGTAAAGGAACCAGGTGGAAGCCCAGGCTGGTGGGCAAGTGGGAGAAGGCAAGAAAACATGGTTCAAACAGATGGCACGAGGCAACCGGTATCTAGATAATCCCTATTTTTTTGGCATAGGTCCAAATAATAGTCCTAATAATAGTCCTCTAATAATAGTCCTGTTGTTACCAAACCAGTCTAGATCCTACCAAGTTAAAAAGAAGTTCCTTACCCTAGCTGGTTTTTCTCAGTGGTTAGAGCATTGGCCCGTGGACCGAAAGGTTGAAGGCTCAATTCTCTGTCAAGGACATGTACCATAGTTGCAGGTTCCATCCCCAACCCCCATCAGGGTGCATGCGGGAGGCAACCAATTCATGTGTCTCTCTCATGTCTATGCTTCTCTCTCTCTCCTTCTCCTCCCTCTCTTCCACTCTCTCTAAAAATCAATGGAATCATGTCAACCAATGTCACCCCAATAAATTTAATTTTTAAAAAATCAATGGAAAAAATATACTCAGGTGAGGATTTAAAAAATAAAAATTTTTTAAAAGTTTTAAAAAGGAGTGCCTCATCAATTTATTGGGTGTAGGTGGTAACCCATGTCCTTCCACACCAAGCTGGATCAGGTCTGGCAAGAAAGTCTCACCATGCCTGAATGGTACTTTGGGTAGGAAGCCAGAGGCCAGGCACATCCCAGTGATGCTCTGGTGGCTGAGATACCAGGTGGGAGGAGAGTGGGTCTTATTACTCACTTGGATCTTTGGCCTTGAAGAAGCAATGCCGGTAGAAGCACAGTGGCTAGTCCAGAGAGACAGAGCATTGAAAAGCTGCTGAAGCACAGGCCCGATTGTTCGTAACGCTTTGATATCACACCGCTCCTCTTCTCACTTCTTTGTGGAGGAAAAATCATTAATGATAGATTCCAAAAGGTCTTCTAGGCATCGTAGCTCCACTTCTAAAGGTTTGAGACCCTCAGCTTTTGCAATCAGTTCATAATGTTTCCACCTGCACTCTGTGCTTCACATCTGGAATCACAAAGTGCTCAGGTATCCACCACGTTCCCTTGCTCTCAAAACACACTTTCGAACGTGTCATGATCTTCGGTGGTAGAGGCAAATTTCTCCGTGGTTGCATCTTCCTTGGATACCGTACATGGGCAGCAGAATCTGTAACCCTCCGTGGGTGAGCAGGCCACCGCACCCCAGGGTGGTGGGTGATCTCAGATGTGCCCATCGCCAGAAGGCCCTGGTGCATCTCCTCAGGGAGGTACTTGCAGTGGAACGAGATGGCGAGGACCCAGCTGAGCAGGAGCAAAGGTGGCCACACTAAGTGGCAAGGGCAGTGCTGGGGTTGTGGGCCAGACAAAGCAGACAGGGGCCGGCACTGTTCACCATGGGCCGCTACGCTCCGGAAGTGGCCCTTTTAGGTTTCTCAGCACCTTTCTTTGTTTGTTTTACATGTTTTACAACAACTGCTTGAAAACTTCCCTTCAATTTTAGAAAATATTTGAAATCATGGACAAATTAGAATTTCACACATTTTCTGATTTTTACCACAATTTCAACTACAATAAGGTGATAATCAAATACATGCTGTCACTCTTCTGTTGTTGCTGTTGCCACTATCCTGGGTGGGAAATGACAGCTCGTTATTCCTGAAATTCACACTTTCTGGGCTCCGAGGCTGTATTTTCATGTTCTTTGTTCTTGGTTCTGAGATGTTTATATCCTTTCTCAATTTTCTATTTATTTTTGTCTTTTTCTTCTCAATGTGTGGAAATTCTTTATACAGGGTGTCCCAAAAATGTATACACACGTTAAATGACTATAAAGTCGGTGTGTATGAATGTACAGTCCATTTTCAAAATTTAAAAGAATCTACAGAAATGAATACTTTTTTGTCAATGCCTGTTTTCAAACTGATGGCCGTTCTGGTCTAGTCACTGCTGATAACGCAAAGCAATGGAATTGTAAACATCAGGAATAATTTCGTTCGGGATTTATAGGCCATCGATTCATCGACTACTGCCCGTTTTGTACTGTAATATTTTATGGATCACCCTAAAAAAAAAGTCTAGTGGCACTTTAGGATAAACTATCTTTGTTCAAATTTTAGTCTGGCTTCACCCATTATTTCATATCAGTTAAACCTGAAAAGAAGTGAAAATTAAGTGAGTTATCAGCAGTTAAAGTGTGTATACATTTTTGGGGGACACCCTATATATATATATATGAATGTATTAACCCTTCTCAGACAAAACAAAATTGATCGTTACTTATTGGTTTTGTTTATAATATTATTTCCCTAAAATTTTTATTAATCAGTTATTTCTATCTTTTCATTCATAGCTTCCAGGTTTCCTGTCTTCATTTTTTTTTCTGTTTTCTTTTTAAAAATATTTGCAACCCTTTGTTGTAAAAATCGACTTGTAGCCCAGCCGGCATAGCTCAGTGGTTTAGCATTGACCTGTAAACCTAGGAGGTCATGGTTCAGTTCCTGGTCAGGGCATATGTCTGGGTTGCCGGCTTGATCACCAGTGTGGGGTGTGCAGGAGGCAGCCAATCAATGATTTTCTCTCATTGCTGATGTTTCTATCTTTCTTCCTCTCTCTTCCTCTCTAAAATCAATAAAAATATTTTTTTTTAAAATAGCCTTGCAAATTCTTTCTACTATTTTTATTAGTTTTGTTTTGTTTGCATTTTATCTTTAGTCCATCTGGAGTTTGTTTTATTTTTTTCTGCAACACAGATATATTTCACTCAGCCACACCTCTATTAACGGTGAGAAGAGGCAAGGCAACCTTAATGGCTTCCTGTGTCCCACATCCATGCCCCTCACTAACTCAGGCATGGCCTGACCCCTGGGCGGTGGGTCCAGTCCATCCCTGGTTTTCTGTTTTTGACCTATGGTCTTAGCTTCACCAGAGAAGTCCTGGGAAAGCACTGCCCTCCAGTGGCTAGTAGCAACTACAATCTGATGACAAAGACTTCTCTGAACGCTGAATAGATCTGTTCATGACTGGGCTTAAATTCTCCAGGAGTATATTCCCATAAGGATTGAAATCAGGGACTTGAACATATATTTGCACACCCATGTTCATAGCAGCACTATTCATAGTAGCCAAAAGGTGAAAACCACCCAATTCTTTATACAGGGTGTCCCAAAAATGTATACACACTTTAAATGACTATAAAGTCAGTGTGTATGAATGTACAGTCCATTTTCAAAATTTAAAAGAATCTACAGAAATGAATACATTTGGGCCCCACCCAAGCCATGCACAGAGGCATTTGCATATGAAAGGCCCGGCCCTTTGCAATCTGAAAATTACTTATCAACACATGAATGGATAAATGCAGTGTTATCCATCCATACGATGGAATATTGTTCAATTATAAAAAGGAGGGAAATTCTGAGGAAAAAAAACAAGATGGCGACATAGGTAAACACCTGAGATTGCTACCTCTCACAACCACTTCAAAAATACAACTAAAAGACAGAACGGACATCATCCAGAACCACAGAAAGGCTGGCTGAGTGGAAATTCTACAACTAGAAGGAAAGAGAAAAGCTTACCGAGACTCAGAGGAGGCACAGTGCAGAAGTAAAATACAAAGGTGCAGAGGTGCATGTGGAGCGGGCTGGCGGCTGAGGACACAGTTGTCTTTTTCAATCAGGAGGGAGTCTCAAGCTCTGAGCTCCAGTTCCGGGTGAGTCTCTTGGGACCCAGACTCATACGGGAGAAAGGGGACTGTCTGTCATCGGTCGGAACTTGAGGGCAGCTTTCTCTCAGAGGTGCTCACAGCAAATGCCAGGACACTAAGAAGTGGAGCCTCTGAGGGCAGGACTGAGAGCAGCCATAACTGCTCGCTCCGCCCTGTTGATCCCCTGGGACCCCGCCCCACCCAAGCCATGCACAGAGGCATTTGCCTATGAAAGGCCTGGCCCTTTGCAATCTGAAAATTACTTAACAAACTGCAGCTGGCCCAAGGCCCCATGGCAATTTACATTGCTTCACAGCTGGCTTCTGCTGGGTAGCCTCAGGCAGAGGCTAGATTAGCACCTCCTTAGAGATCCAGGAGCCAGTGTGCCCAGTGGTCAGAGTGGGACCATCCAGATTGCAGCTCCTCAGATCCATAAAGGACACACTCAGGGGGCAGACTCAGTGAGCACCAAAGCACCACTGAATCAAGTCTTGTCCCGGAGGGGTGTCTCTAGCACAGAAGTTCTCCCACTGCAGACATAGCTGATTCTCACAGCCAGTTGGCCGGGAGATCAATCCCTCCCAGTGTTACCTACAACAATCAAGGCTTTACTACAACAAGACTGTGCACAAAGCCCACAAGGGGGTGCACCAAGAGTGTCTACCTCAGGTAATTGGGGAGGCTGAGCCACTGGGCCCTATAGGACACTTAGCACAGAAAGCCACTCTATCGACAGAGTGAAGCATAAAAAATGCTGAGACAAAGAAACAGGACACAAATACAGAAATGGAGGAAAGCATACTACTGGATATAGAGTTCAAAACCACACTTTTAAGGTTTTTCAAGAATTTTCTAGAAACCGCTGATAAACTTAATGAGGCCCTCAAGAAATCTAGTGAGACCCTCGAGGTTGTGATAAAGGACCAACTAGAAATTAAGCATACACTGACTGAAATAAAGAATATTATACAGACTCCCAACAGCAGACTAGAGGATCGCAAGAATCAAGTCAAAGATTTGAAATATGAAGAAGCAAAAAACACCCAACTGGAAAGGAAAAGAAAAAAGAATCCAAAAATACGAAGATAGTGTAAGGAGCCTCTGGGACAGCTTCAAGCATACCAACATCCGAATTATAGGGGGGCCAGAAGAAGAGAGAGAGCAAGATATTGAAAACCTATTTGAAGAAATAATGGCAGAAAACTTCCCCCACCTGGTGAAAGAAATAGACTTACAAGTCCAGGAAGCGCAGAGAACCCCAAACAAAAGGAATCCAAAGAGGACCACACCAAGACACATCATAATTAAAATGTCAAGAGCAAAAGACAAAGAGAATCTTAAAAGCAGCAAGAGAAAGACAGTCAATTACCTACAAGGGAGTACCCATACAACTGTCAGCTGATTTCACAGAAACTTTGCAGGCCAGAAGGGAGTGGCAAGAAATATTCAAAGTGATGAATACCAAGAACCTACAACCAAGATTACTTTATCCAGCAAAGCTATCATTCAGAATTGAAGGTCAGATATAGAGCTTCACAGATAAGGAAAAGGTAAAGGGGTCCATCACCACTAAACCAGTATTATATGAAATGCTGAAAGGTATCCTTTAAGAAGAGAAAGAAGCAGAAAAAGGTAAAGATACAAATTATGAACAACAAATACGCATCTATCAACAAGTGAATCTAAAAATCAAGTGAATAAATAATCTGATGTACAGAATAAACTGGTGATTATAATAGAATCAGGGGCATAGAAAGGGAGTGGACTGACTATTCTTGGCGGGGGAAAGGGGTGTGGGGGGTGTGGGAAGAGACTGGACAAAAATTGTGCACCTATGAATGAGGACAGTGGAGGGGAGGTGAGGGCGGAGGGTGTGATGGGAACTGGGTGGAGGGGAGCTATGGGGGAAAAAAAGAGGAACAACTGTAATAATCTGAACAATAAAGATTTAATTTAAAAAAAAAAAAAGGAGGGAAATTCTGCCTGGCCGGTGTGGCTCAGTGGATTGAGCGCCATCCCATGCACCAAGAGGTCACCAATGCAATTCCGGGTCAGGGTACGTGCCCGGGTTGCAGGTTAGATTCCCAATAGGGGGTGTGCAGGAGGCAGCCAATCGATGTTTCTCTCTCATCAATGTTTCTATATTTCTCCCTCTTCCTTCCTCTCTCTTTAAAAATCAGTAAAAACATATTTTTTTAAGGAAGGAAATTCTAACACTTGCTTCAGTGGGGATAAACCTTAGGGATATTATTCTCAGGGCAGGGGATTGAACCTGCAACCCAGGTAGGTACCCTTGACTGGGAATAGAATCCGCAACCCTACAGTGCATGAGCCAATGCTCTTGCCGCTTAGCACCACCAGCCAGCACAAAGGCTCACCAATCTTGTTTAACTTTTCAAAGAACCAGCTCTTGGTTTCATTAATCTTTTGTCTTGTTTTGTTTCTGTTTTTATGTCATTTATTTCTTCTCTGATATTTATTATTTCCTTCCTTCTACTTACTCCAGGCTTTTATTGTTCTTTTTCTAATTCTTTTAGATGTAGGGAAGGAGTGTTTATTTCAGATTTTTCTTGTTTTTTGAAATAGGCCTGTAAGACTGTGTACTTTCCTCTCAGGACTCCTTTCACTGTGTCCCATAGCTGTTGGGTCATTGTGTGTTTGTTTTCATTTGTGTCCAGTAATTTTTTATTTCTTCCTTGAGCTCATTGATAACTCATTCTTTGTTTAATATTGTGCTATTTATCATCCAGGTGTTTGAACATTTTTTACGTGTTTTTTTTTTTATTGTGGTTGATTTCTACTTTCATGCCATTGTGATCGAGAAGATCCTTGATATGAGTTCAATATTCTTGAATTTATTAAGACTTATTTTGTGTCTTAACATGTGGTCTATCTTTTAGAATGTTCCATGTGCATTTGAAAAGATTGTATATTCTGCTGTGTTGGGATGAAATGTTCTGTAAATGTCTGTTAAATCCATCATATGTAGTGTGTCATCTAAGGTCACTGTTTCCTTGTTGACTTTTTGTATGGAAGACCTATCTAGTGATGATACGGGGTGTTAAAGTTCCCTACAATGGCCGAAACCGGTTTGGCTCAGTGAATAGAGCATCGGCCTGCGGACTGAGAGGTCCCAGGTTTGATTCCGGGCAAGGGCATGTACCTTGGTTGCGGGCACATCCCCAGTAGGAGATGTGCAGGAGGCAGCTGATCGATGTTTCTCTCTCATCGATGTTTCTAACTCTCTATCTCTCTCCCTTCCTCTCTGTAAAAAATCAATAAAATATATTTTTTTAAAAAAAGTTCCCTACAATGACAGTATTGCTGCCAATCTCTCCCTTAAAGTCCACCATGAGCTCTAGCTGGTTTGGCTCAGTGGATAGAGCATCGGCCTGTGGACTGAAGGGTCCTGAGTTCGATTCTGTTCAAGGGTAATACCTTGAGTGCAAGCTCCTGGCCTTGGTCAGGGGCATGTGGGAGGCAACCAATCAATGTGTCTCTCTCACATTGGTGTTTCTCTCTGTCTCTCCCTCTCCCTTCCACTCTCCCTAAAAATCAATAGAAAAATATCCTTGGGTGAGGATTAAAAAAAAAAAAACGGAAGTCCAGCAGAAGTTTTGTTTATATATTTAGATGCTCCTAAATTAGATGCTTATATGTTTACTAGAGGCCCAGTGCATGAAAATTCATGCACTCGGGGGGTCCCTCAGCCTGGCCTGCACCCTCTCATAGTCCGGGACCCCTCAGGGGATGTCCACCTGCCAGCTTCAGCCTGCTCCCTGGAGGATCGGGCCTAAGCTGCCAGTCAGACATCCCTCTGGCAGCCTGGGAGCCCTTAGGGGATGTCTGACTGCAGCTTAGGCCCACTCCTCTGCAGCTGCCTCTGCGGAAGGCGTGGTCTGAGACTGGGACTGGCCCCGTGCTGCAGCCTCTCCCACCGCCTCTGTGGAGGAGGAGGAGCGCTGGGACCAGGCCAGCACCACTGCCTGTGTGGATGGGGGGTGCCGGGACCACCATGCCTGGCCTGGCGACGCAGGCTTGCTATCCCCGCCACCCGCCCACTGGTCGTTCCAGCAGGTCTTTCCAGAAGGTCATTCTGCCTTCTGGTCTAATTAGCATATCAGCTCTTTATTAGCCTATATAATAAAAGCCTAATATGCAAATCAACTGAAGGTGGAACGACCGGTCACTATGATGTGCACTGACCACCAGGGGCAGACTCTCAATGCAGGAGCTGCCCACAGGCCCCAGGCAGAGGGAGGCAACTGGCGGTGGTGGGGGGCGGGGCCGGTAAGCAGGCGGCGCCAGGCTGGTCAAGGCAGGTGCCAGTGGATGCCCCCCGATTGCTCCGCCAGTCAACCCACAGATGGGCCCTGATCGCCGGCCAGGCCTAGAGACCCTACCCGTGTACGAATTTCGTGCACTGGGCCTCTATATAGGATAAGGATTATATCCTGTTGTTGGATCAGTCCCTTTATTATTATGTAGTGACCTTCTTTATCTCTTTTATGGCCTTTGTTTTTAAGTCTATTTTGTTAGAAATAAGTATTGCTCCCGCAGCTTTTTTTTTTGCTTTTTTTTTTTCCATTTGGATGGAATATTTTCCCCAATCCCTTCACTTCAGTCCGTGTGAATCTTTTGTTCTGAGGTGGTCTCTTATAGACAGCATATATGTGGGTCATGTTTTCTTATCCATTCAGCTACCCTATATCTTTTGATTGAAGCAGTAAATCCAGTTACTTTTAAGGTTTTGATAGGTACTTATTTATTACCATTATTTTCTTTATGCCTATGTTCCTTTCTCTCTCTATTTCTTCTTCTTCTTAAAGCAGTCCCTTAAGCATTTCTTGCAATGCTGGTTTGGTGGTGCTGAACTTCTTTAATCTTCCTTTGTCTGGGAAGATCTTTATTTCACCTTCAATTTTAAATGATAACCTTGCTGGATAGAGCAATCTTGGTTGCTAGTTCTTGCTTTTCATTACTTTGAATACTTCATGCCATTCCCTTCTGGCCTGAAGTGTTTCTGTTGAAATATCTTCTGACAGCTTTATGGGAGCTCCCTTAACCATCTCTCTCTTTTAATGCCTTTAAGAGTCTTTCTTTATCTTTAACCTTGGTCATTTTAATTATGATGTGCCTTGGCATTTATCTCTTTGGATTCATCTTGATTGGGGCTCCCTGTGCTTCTTAAACTTGTGTGACTTTTTCTTTCACCCGCTTAGGGAAGTTTTCTGTCATTATTACTTCAAACAGATTCCCCCTCCCTTGCTCGCTTTCTTCTCCTTCTGGGACCCCTATGATACAGATGTTATGTTTCATGTTGTCCTGGAGTTCCCGTAAGCTATTCTCATTCTTCATAATTCTTTTTCTATGTGTTACTCTGATTGGGTGTTTTTTTCCTACCTTCTGTTCCAAATTGCCAATTCGATCCTCTGCTTCATCCAGCCTACTTTTAATTCCTTCCAATGTAGTTTTGATGTCAGATAGGGTATTCTTCTTTCTGACTAGTTCTTATCCATGGTTTCTATATCTTTTTTCATATGTCTTCTGGTCTAATTAGCATATCAGCTATTTATTATATAGGATAAGGATTATATCCTCTTGTTGGATCAGTCCCTTTAGTATTATGTAGTGACCTCTTTATCTCTTTTATGGCCTTTGTTTTTAAGTCTATTTTGTCAGACTTAAAATAGACTGTAGTTCCCCCCAACACACCCAAGTTCCTTGTAGTTTTCATTAAGTTCCTTGTAGTTCTCACTGAGTTGTTTGAGCATCCTTATAACAGTTACTTTGAACTTTGTATCTGATAAATTGCTTGCCTCCATTTTATTTTGTTGTTGTTTTTCTGGAGATTCTTCCTTTCTTTCATTTGAGGGTTGTTTCTTTGTCTTCCCATTTTAGCTGTCTCTTTGTATTTGTTTCTGTGTATTAGATAGAACTGTTATGACTCCCAGTATTCATGGTGAGGCCTTATATAGTAAGTGTACTGAGGGAACCAGTGATGCAATCCCCTGAGCCAGATGCTCTAGGAATGTCCCTTGTGTAGGTTATGTGGATCTTGACTGCTATTGGCCTGTTTTGTGGGTGAAATTAATGCTCAGGCTGGCTGGCTGAGGTTCAAGCTGACCACAGAGTGCAAGCTGCTCTGCAAGTGCAGCCTGAAGGTGTCTGGTTGGACTCAGTAGCACAATCTTCCAGATCACTTGTGCTCCTTGCTCCAGGGATGTTTCTTATGGGTTATGTGCACCCCCTGTTTTAGTTGCCTCTTGATGAATGCTGTTGGCCCTTTCCTGGGTGGAGTTAACCCTTCTGGCTGGGTGGCTATGAGGGTAAACCTTGATCACCAGGTATGCAATATTGTGGAGTTGTTCCCAGTAGTGTCTGGTGCCTACCAGATTCTTCCTTTAGGTGTGTTGCTTGTGTGGCTGGTGAGATCAAGTTCTGATGTGGTCTAAAGCCCACCACTAGTTTTATTGGTTTGGGTCCACTTGAGTGGGGTTTGGGTATAGATCACTGTTAGACGTTTTTTGTAACTAGTTTAGGGCTACCTGTCTGAAGCTCCCACAGTGTTCACTGTTAATGTCTCCATCTGTTGAACCTGGGTGTGCATGGGAGGGGCCAATCTGTGCAGGTGGGTCAGCTTCCTGGAGCTCTGATCTGGAGTCAGATGAATAAAAGACCTAGACTCCCTGAGGTTGGCATCCACCTGTTGGCTACTCTGCTCCCCTTCCAGGTTGCCTGGATTTCCTCCAGTGTCTTATGCAGGAAGGCTAAGAGTGAGAACAAGCTGGCCATGCCCACTGACCCTTCCACAGGGCTCAGGCTTGGTAGGTGGGGGTTACCAGGTCAGGCAGACAGGATTAGTGGATGCCCTAGTTTGGTCTGGCACTCAATGGGGAGAATGTGGTCCTGACTCCACAGCCATCCAATTTAGACTCTGCCAGAGTCTCCAACTCTATCTCCCCCAGGAGGAGTGCACCACAGGGTTAGGTGTAGGCAGCTGCCCTCACTGCAGGAGGGCAAACAGTTTGAGAAAGCCTTCTTTTGGGGGTGGTACAAAATGTGCCAGAGGAGGGGGGAAACGGCACTTCTCCTTTTAGCTCTGTAGCCACACCCGCTCAAGCCCTGGACTGGAGCCTCTGAGGTAGATGCACTCTGAATGTCCCTACTCTGAGCAGAGCCTCCTTCCCCCCTCGAAACTGAGCCTAGCAGGGTGGGGCCAGCTGGGCTTTCCCTGCTCCCTCCGCAACCCCTGCAGGGTTTGGAGGTCAAGGTGGCCCTCCCCTTGGGGTGGTGCCAGCCCTTGGGAGGGGAGAGAGCTACCCACCTCCATCTGCAGTGACTGCCAGAGACCCTAACAGAATGTTCTGAGGGGGTTGCATCAAATGTCTCAGCTCTGAGTTGTGAGCCCTGCCCCCCACAGATATGAGTTTAGCAGATGGGGTCAGCAGATGGGGAATGCAAATCCAATCCACCCTTTGATTGAGGTAATGTGGGCCCTTGGCCCTCAGGAGGGGAGCTAGCTACTTTCTCCTAGCCTGGTGGTGTCCTGCTAGTGAGCCTAACAGGAGGCTCCAAGTGGGTTGTGCCAAATGTCCCAGTTCTGCACTGTGCTTCCTTCCCCCTGTGGAACTGCACTGGCAGGCTGGTGCCAGCAGATTTGGGGGATGCATATTCAAGTAGTCCTTTGTCGGGTGTGGTGTAGGGCTACAGGAGGGGTGCAAGTGCACGCCTCCCCCTAGCTCCACAGCTGACTGCTGCCTGAGACCTTAACAAGGGCGTCTTCCGGTGGGTTGGTGTGGCACCTGCCTCACCTGTGGAAGGGGGAAAGCTTGGCCCTTGTTCCAGAGCCACTCAGTTCAATGATCATCTAAGAGTCTGTCTATAGTTTCTCCAGGAAGAGTGCACTCGGGTCCCTGTTGAGTGCAGACAACAGTCTTTTATGCCAGACTGGAGGTTTCAGGGTGGTGTCGCCAGTGTTTGGAGGACAGGGTTAGTGCACTTTCTCCAGCTGGTGCTGTAAGAACAGAAGTGATCGACCCTGGGAGATGGTGCCTGAGGGCCGGGGGGATGTTGACTCAGGACCAGGACCTCAGTAGCCTACCTTCCAGATCTCCAGATTTGTGCCACCCAGATCTTCCCTTTATGGCTTCCATATGCCTGAGTCTCCTTCCCTCTACCAGAGCCCCAGGTGAGTGCCAAGAGAAGCCCTTGTGTGTTGGCGCTTAAGTAGAGCACCTGGGATTCTAGCAGACTCCCTCCTCTTTCCAGCAGACAAAGCCCCCACTGATTTTTGCTGCCAGATGCTGTGCAGGCTCTTCTTCCCAGCACTGGTGCTGGGTTGGGGGTCCTGGCATAGGGTTGAGACCCCACTTTCCTTGAGGGGACTGGTGCAGTCACTGTCTCTGGGTTCAGGGACCAGCCCTCTCTGCCTCTCTGCCCTTCTTACCAGTCTCTTCCTTCTTACCAGTAGCTTCCTTTTTCAATCCTTGGATACCATACTCCTGTCCAGGTGTCCTTCTGTTGTTTATTCAGGTTGATTGCTCTAAATGTTAGCTGTTAACCTGGTTTGGTGCCGGAAGGAGGTGTGCGTTGCTTTCACCGACTCCTCAGCCATCTTAGAACCCCACTTCTACCATTTTTATAGTTTAGCTGCATTAAGTACCTGATGATAGATTTAAGTGGTTATTACTTTTGTTCTTAACATAATTTATTTAACTGCCAATTTATATAATTAAATTTTGATGACAGCTGCATTTAACAACAGCTTGCAAAATCCCTGAACGTTTAACAACTGGCTCTGTAAGCTGACTCGAGATGGCTGAGCCTGTCTTTGTGTCTCCTCACAGGCTCCCCCTACCCTCAGAGTCCAGGTGTGTGCTCCCGTGTGCCGGTGTGTGCTCCTGTGTGCCGGTGAGTGCTCCCGTGTGCAGGTGTGTGCTCCCGTGTGCAGGTGTGTGCTCCCGTGTGCTGGTGTGCGGCTCCACATGGCACCATGCATAAGCTGTGTGTGCCTTGCATGCACCCAGCTGTCTCTATGGGTAGACTGCCCTGTCTGCACACCACCGTGTGGCCCTGGACCCATAGGTGTCCACACACCTGTGTGCCAGCATCCTGTGTGCATGAGCCCACGTGCCTGAGTCCCCACTCCAGTGATGTGCTGGAGCCACGCTGAGCATTTCCTCCTAACTCCACACTCGGTGACATCAGGTTGGCAGATGAAACCAGCTGTGATGGGAGTATTTGTACCATGGGAATCAGCAGATGCTAAGTACCAGGGTTTCATTTTCTTCATTTCTTTTATTTTCTTATGTTGGTCAGAGAGGTGGTTATTAACCATTTATCAGCAGACCATGGGGCCCAGGTGCCTCCATGCCCGATGTAACCGAGTGTGTACCCGCGCACCAGTGCATGGTCATAAGTGTGTCTGAGCAACTGTGTCTCTGGGTGCACGTGACTTTGTGTTCCCATGAGTCTCTGCCTGTGTACCCATGCGAGGCCCAGGGCCCTGTTCCTCTTTGGCAGTTGGTTCTACAGGAAGCTGCTGGGGTGGGGGTGAGGGTGCGGAGGCTTCCCCCATCCCCCACTCATCTCTTCAGGACACCTGCACCCACAGGGCTGAGTGGTGGAAGTGAGTACCCTGCTTCTAGAACCCCAAGCCTATGCTGTACTCAGACCCCCACCTCAGCCCACAGCTGGGGACAGAGGGACCAAGCAGTCGGGCAATTAAGGAAAAGGAAGTTGAGGTCACCCTGCAGTTACTCTGGACGCTGACCCACTGAGGTTCCCGCTGGACAGGCTGGAGGCCTTGGCCATGGGCGGTGGGGGCTGCAGGAGCCGGACTGTGTGCCCGCAGCGGCAAGGACAAGCCTCCGTGTGGTGAGTGACCGTCCTGGGGGCGTGGGAGCGGAGGGACAGGTGGACCAACAGGGACAGATGGGCAGCGAGGCCTGTGCAGCCTGAGGGGCGGTGGACAGACAGCCCATCCTATTTCTCTCGACCCTCTGGTCAGCCTGTTTTCAAGTGAGCAGGCGAGGTGGTTTGACCTGCTTGTTTGTCCTGCAAAAGTCTGTGGTCCTAAGAGGTCTCTCCAGGGGCTGGGGTCCATGACAGACCACAAGGTACAACAGGAGGATGGAGCCCCTTGTGGCCAAAGTCTGGGGAAGAGAGACAGTGGATGCTAGGGGGAGGGTCTTGGGCTTCCTGCAGCAGAGTCGCCAGGCATGCTTCGCTTTTTAAACTGGAGATTTTGGAACACACACACCCACACCCCATGGACCTCCCTGAAAGAGAATCTGAAAGTTGAGGCTGGGGTGCCTGACTTTCAAAACAAACACTTCTGCTTCAGGCTGATGTGTGAGAGCCAGGCCTGAGAACAGTTGCTCCCCAAGCTGGCTAGCTCACCCAAGGAGAAGAACCCTCCACCGGGCAGCCCTCCAGCTCCCCTTCCCCCAAGGAGGTGCTCCTGGCTCCCACCATGGCCCACCTTGGGGAGCTTCCCACCCCAGGCTGCCTGGGGTGGGGTGCAGTAGGGAGGAAGGCTGTGGTTTCGTTCAGGGCACACCCAAGCCTCTGCTTCCTCCCAGCCCCCAAGGCCACACGGCCACCAGGCGGGTTCAGGCACTCTGGGGCCCGGGAAGGTGACCCGGAAGCAGCCAGGAATGGGTGCATTTGGAGTGGATGGCTGAGGCCGTGGAGCTGGTGAGTGAGGCTGGGGCACATCAGAGAAGGCCTCCAGGGCCACTCAGGTGGCTGATCCCACTGGCCCAGGCTCCTACAGTTCTAAGAAGGTTCGACAACCAAGCAAGATCAAGGGAGGACTGCCCGCCTTTGAGCCCCCTTGCCATGGTCCCGGGCCTCTCTGGGAGGGCTTCTGGGCAGAGGCAGGCTTTTCACTGGACCTGGAAGCACCATGGAATGTCAATGGCAAACCCATCAGCATGTCTTGTCTCGGCCGTCTTCGCACACCCTGACTCCCAGCCCTGACACGGTGCTGGACGCCTGCCACACTCAGTATCATACAGATGACAGGATGGTTGTGTCAGCCTGCTGTGGGTTCAAATCCCGCTCCCCTGCCTCTGGGCAGCCATGGGCAAGTGCCTTCACCACGCTGGCCCTCCCTCCGTTCCTCCATTAAAGAGCCGTCCTAGCCCTTACAAGTAAGATCAGGGCCCAGGCCCCCACGCAGTAGGAGCTCAGAAAACGTGGCCAGACGTTCCTGTTCCTTCACCCTGTCCCTGTCCCTGTCCCCCAGCCTTGCTTCCCTGAGCAGTCCCTGCCAGGCAACCTGTGTGCATCCTTAGCAGCTTCTGGGCCACCCTGGAAGGAGAACCTGATGGTCGGTCCAGCCGTTGCTGAGTTTGCAGGGTGGGCTCCTGAGAAAGGACTAGACGGAGAGGACAGCCGTGTCCTTGGGCCTCTTTCTGGTCTGCTTCCCAGTCACGTACAAACCACATTCATATCCAGAAACTCCCGTGAGAAAAAACACGGCATCGTGCCTGCCTCACGTCACTAGCTTCCTGCCCTCCGGGGCCTGACCCCTCAAGCCCCAGTGCCAGTGCCTCCCAGTTGTGGGCGGGGATTCCCCTCCAGTTTTGTCCAGCTTTGGGGGCTGTTCTTTTTAAGCCGCCTATGGTGCTGGATGTTGGTGGACAGCGTGTGTTTTGTGTCTTTCTACAATAAGCGAGCTTGCACTGTTAGAAAGGGTGTCCTTGTCGGATTTGTAAAGTAAGATTTTTCTAAAATCTCCACTGCCTACTGTGCTCTAACCTCGCGTTCCCCTGGTTCTGGCCTCCTGGGCTCCTGCCTTTGGTGCCAGGGGCTTGATGGGGGCTCTTCCTGGCTTCTCACTGCCCTAGGTGTTCCCGAAGTTCTCACATCTGCCCTCCGCCCAGGGACCAAGGGGTCCCCAAGGCGTTGGTAGCCTGTTGGGAAACATGTGTGGTGGGAGATAAAGAATTCAAACCTGGAGCACAGCAGATGAGGTGCTTTTTAAATGTCCACGAGCTGTTCTCTGGATTCTATGTATGTGTCTGACTGTGTATAATTGTATGTGTCTGTGTCTGTCTATGTGTGTGTGTGTGTGTGTGTGTGTCTGCCATTGTCCACAGATATTAGTATATAGAGTGTGTGCTTTTGTGTCTTTGTGTGACTGAAAGATTTCGGGGCCACCTACTTATGATAGCAATGAGGGAGGGGCAGGGGGGATCACCAGGGCCGGTGGGAGAGCAGGAAGTGACCAGGACAGAGCCCTAGGAACACAGAGTGTAAAGATCAGGCAAAAAAGGGAAGATTAGGCCAGCTGGTGTGGTTCAGTGGTTGAGCGTCAACCCATGAACAGGAAGTCATGGTTTAATTCTCCGTCAGGGTGCATGCCCAGGTTGCAGGCTTGATCCCTGGAGGCGGGTGTGCAGGAGGCAGCCAATCTGTGATTCTCTCTCATCATTCATCAATTCAGCCTGTTGCATCATAGGAGGAATGAATTTCTAGAGGGATGTGGTTGGAGGTAGCCAGTCGAGGTGAGTCGGGCAAGTGTCCTTTGGATTTAGCCTCAGAGAGCCAGGAGACTGAGGGGCTGGAAATGGGACTGCAGTGGCTGTGCAGTTGGGCGGCGTGCAGGGGCAAAGACGGGCGTGTGGAGAACTCTCTGAGAAGGGAGGGAAGAGCCTAAGAAGTCGCCAGACAGCCAGGAATTTTTCAGAGAAGAATGAAAACACCAGTTAGGAGGCAGCACTTGGCCGCTGGCAGGTGCGCACACAGCCACAGCACTGGGTACACCCAGATCCCGCAGACACGCAGACACAGAGCCCAGGCAAGCAGCAGAGCCCTCACAGATGCCAGAGCAGGTCTCCCTCAGGCCTAGAGGACACAGGCAGGTCCCACCCCTCAGATACTAATGGCCTTCACACACATGTGCACACACACACACTCACGCACATACACACACACTCACACACACTCACTACACACACTCACACACATACACACACTCACATATACACACACTCACTACACACTCACACATACACTCACACACACTCACACACACACTGACACACTCACATACACACACTCATATACTCACACACACTCACATACACACACACACTCACACACACATATACACACACTCATGTGCACACTAACATACACTCACTCACACACCCACATACACACACACTCACACACTCATACACACACACTCACATACACACGCACTCATACACACACTCACATACACACACTCACACACACATACACTCATACACACACTCACATACACACACACACTCACACATACACACACACTCATATACTCACACACACACTCACATACACACACACACTCACACACACACACATTACACACGCTCATATACACATACACACATACACAATCCCAGACGTTTGAAAAAGCACATAGATAATATCATTCAGCCTCAAAAAGAAGGAAATCTTGTCATTTACAACAACATGGGTGACCTTTGAGGGCATTATGCTAAATAAAGTAAACCAGACAAATACTATAAATAAAGTAAGAGAAACAAATACTATATGAGCCCACTTATATGTGGAATCTAATTTTTTTTTTAAAAAAAACTTATCGTAAAAAACATCAGATTTGTGATTGCTGGGGGTGGGGGAATGGGTAAAGGTGGTCAAAACATAGCAACTCCCAGTTACAGATGACTACGTCCTGAGGCTGTAGCTGCTGCACACCGTAAACGGGCACAGTGCTGTATGCCCGTTACATCACCAACACCGCAGGGAAACCCACTAGACCAGTGGTTCTCAACCTTCTGGCCCTTTAAATACAGTTCCTCATGCTGTGACCCAACCATACAATTATTTTCGTTGCTACTTCCTAACTGTCATGTTGCTACTGTTATGAATCGTCATGTAAATATCTGATCTGCAGGATGGTCTTAGGCGACCCCTGGGAAAGGGTCGTTCGACCGCCAAAGGGGTCGCGACCCACAGGTTGAGAACCGCTGCACTAGATGCTGAGTGTGAACACACACGTGGACACTCCGGACTTGCACTCAAACACTCACCTGACAGCACACGCGCTATGCACCAACACAAACGCCCCGTTAAACAGGGACAGGGGCACACAAACACTCAGACACTCAGTCTAGCCTGTTTCCCCAGGACCCACCGTCACCACTCCTCCCGCCGCTCGTCAGCTCCTCCTGGAATGTCTTGGCCAGCCCAGGTAAGAGGCCGACAGGGCTGGGGGTGGGGATGCTGCTAGAGCTTGGCCTCCCCCCAGACTGGAGCCCAGGGGCCCCGTAGCCGAACGCCAGCCCCACGATCCCCCCAGCGGCTGCACCCGGCAGCCCTTCGCACAGTCCCCGCCCCTCTTGCTGGCAGCGCCCCCCTGGCAAGGATTCCCGGCTGAGCTCTGCTCCATCCCAGCCGCACTCACTCGTGCAAGCCTGCCCCATGGCTGACCCAGGGCTCAACCACTCCTGGCCAGCCTTCTCTAAGCTGTGGCTGAAGCGGTGGGCCTTCAAGAGAGGTAAGAGGGCAGGCCGCGAGCAGCGGGCACAGGCCCGCACACAGGGTTCCCTGGACAACTTGCCCACCGCCCCGCCTCGAGCTCTCCTCGGCCGGGGGCACGGAGTGCCTGAGCCAACCCCCAGTTCCACATCCCGGGACCCCATGGCACATCCAGACTGTGGGTCCCCCTTGCCCAGGAGGAGACATCTTCCCAGACTCCGCAGTAACTTGTCTCAGGAGGTAAATTTGCAGAAGGAGAGGATTCACCTTGTAGCTCCCTCGGGGCAGCCTGGTAGCTTCCTGGGCCGCTGACACTGTGAGCTCTGGCTGGCTGTAGGGCAGAGGCTCAGCAAGAAAGAGCAGGGCTGAGACCCCAGGGGTTCTGATAGGTACCTTCCTTACACACACACACACACACACACACACACACACACACACTGGACAATGACACCCACCCCCGTCCTGGGCCTCAGTTTACCTCTGTGGTGGCTAGAGAGGCCCTTGTATTATATCCCCCCCCCCCCCCCCCCCCCCCGCCTGGGTGAATTGCTTTTGCAAAAAGATACTTCTTAAATCTCAGGAGGAATTTAGCCCTTGAAGATAAGCAGATGGTGCCAGGGCCATGGTGGGGTAACACTGTGCTAGCAGCCCCCACACCGTTCCCACGACCTTTCCACACGCATCTCCGAGGCAGGCCAGCCCCGCTGCTCAGCCTCATCCGATTCTGGCGCCCATTACTTGTGAGAGCTGCGTACTTGTTCAGGGTGGCAACGAATGTCCATTTGAGGGGCAATGAGAAGATTCATTAGTTCTTTTATCTACAGACTCTCCCTGAGGGCCGATTGTGTGCTGGGCACCCTGCTGGGGGAGATAGCAATATCGAGGGACCTGGGGGTGGGGGTGGGGAGAGAGGGTGGCAACTGAAGAGCAATCACAATGATGGGAATTGCTGCCCGTTGTTAAGTCTCATGCAATTAGACTCAGAGAGGTTGAGTGACTTGCACAAGGTCACACAGCAAGGACAAGCTAGAGGAACCAGCATTTTAAACCGGTTCTGTTCCAAGGCCACCTTTGAGGTGTTTTACCCAATGAACAAAGCTGCCAGTGTGGGCAGCTGGAGGGCTGGGAGGGTTTTTAAATCCACCAGTGGGTGGCAATGCTGGAGAATTTAATGCATCAGCTGCAGATCAGCAAGGCAACAGTCTGTGACCCAGGTCCTTGCAAAGGCCTACCAGCTCCTGGTCACCCAGCCCAGCCAGGCTCCCTGTCTGGGTAGGTTGAGGCTGTGATTTATAGGCAGCAGATGAGAGAGTGAGCTGTGGGAACCTGTGGTGACTCTTAAACCATTTTGTGGCTGGTGCTGCAGATACTGCTGGTGGAATAGGCTGCCTGGGACCTGAATCCAGGCTGATAGCTTTATCAAGAGGATCTTGTGGGGGGATGAGGGGAGCAGAGTGACTCCCCACCAGCGTCCTTCCGTCTTTAGCCCTGGAGGGCATAGGGAGAATGTCCTGTTTGTTTCCCTCTTAAGCTCTGGAACTAGCTGCCTGGAACTTCCTGGGAAAATGGTAGCGTTGGGCCCTAACTGGTTTGGCTCATGGATAGAGCGTCGGCCTGCAGACTGAAGGGTCGCAGCTTCTATTCCGGTCAAGGGCATGTACCTGGGTTGCGGGCACATCCCCAGTAGGGGGGTGTGCAGGAGGCAGCTGATCGATGTTTCTCTCTCATCGATGTTTCTAACTCTCTATCCCTCTCCCTTCCTCTTTGTAAAAAGAAATCAATAAATTAAAAAAAAAAAAGAAAGAAAATGGTGGAGTTGGGTTTAAGGAGGCAGACAAGCCAGGGAGATGGGGTGGGGACCTCCAGGGAGGTTCCTGTGGCAGGGCTGCACTACCCCTTCTCCGTTGTTCCAGTTACCCCTTCTGGCCATACTTTTTCATTCATTCCCCAAAATATAGTAAGTACATACATAATTAGTGCATCCTGAGCCTCAACTTGGTTTCTTTCTTCTCTGGATTCTCTGTCATGATTCTGACCCCATTCCATCTATACCTCTCACCAGCTCATCCCCTAAGAATCTCCTGATGTAATTCATCCCCATCTCCTGATGTAATTCATCACTGCCTCTGGGCCCTGCCACATCACCTAACCCCCACCCCCAACTATCCATCCTTCCATCTTCCATCTATTCACCCATCTCACCATCCATCCATCCATCTAACCAACTATCTTCCATTCAACCAGCCAACTGTTCATTATCCATCCACCTAACTATCCATCCATTCATCTGTTCATCTGTCTACCCATCTAAACATCATCAACCTAACCATCCATTCATCTAACATACATACATACATACATACACCTGAGCATCCATCCATCTAACCATCTATCCACTCATTCACCCATTCATCTGTCCAACCAACCAGGCAGCCAACTATCTATGCATCTAACCATCCCATCAGATAGCCAACTATCCAACCATCCATCCATCTAACCATCCCATTTATCTAACCATCCACCCATTTAACAATCCATTTACCCATCCAACCACCCACTCATTCATCCATCTAACATTTATTCACCCATCTATCCACTCATCAGCTCACCACAGAATGGCCTGTTGCTTATAAGTATTGCTTTGAGTTGGAAATACCTAGGTTTACATCCAGCTCTTGCCCTTACCAGCCTGGTGTGACCTTGAGAAAATCAGTACTCTCTCTGAGCCTCGCTGGGGTCCCCTTCTGTATAGTGGGGGCTCAGAGGGTTGCCGTGAGGATAGAAAAATGCAATTATGTGATGGCCTCAGCAATAGCCCTGGCACATAGGAGCTGACTACTACACATGAAGTTTTACACCCCAGCTGGTTTGGCTCAGTGGATAGAGTTTTGGTCTGCAGACTGAAGGGTCCCGGGTTCAATTCTGGTCAAGGGGTGCATGTGGGAGGAAACCAATAGATGCGTCTCTCTCACATCAATGTTTGTTTCTCTCTCTCTCCCTCCCACTCTCTCTAAAAATCAATGGAAAAATATCGTCAGGTGAGGATTAAAAAAACAGCTTAAGATTCTACTTGGGGCTTGGAGATATGACAGTGAATCAGATACAGAGCCTGCCCTTATGGGCCACATGGTCTGGAGCAGGGGTCAGCAGACTTTCTGTGAAGGGCCAGAGACTACATGTGTTTGGCTGTGAGGGTCATGTGAACCCTGGTACAACTATTGAATTTTGCTGTTGCAGAAGGAAAGCTGTCATAAAGTGGGCATGGCCGTAGGCTTGGAGCCATAGTTGGATCTTGGAACCCCCGGCATAGAAGGGCACAAATAAACCAACGACACCACAGCCGGGTGTCGGGAAAGGGTGCAGAGCAAGTCAAAGTTCTCCAGCAAAGACTCACAGCAGAGGATCAGAGTCCTCGATTGTCAGGCAGGTGCGGGGGGGCGGGGGGGGGTGGGGGGCGGGACGGGTGGTGAGGACAGCACAGCGGCAGGCGGGAGGACACTGAGTGTGGGCTGGGGGCGGCTGAGAGGGCTGGCACCCATCCCGGTGTCAGACTGTAGCCCAAGGGTCAGTCTATGGCTGAATGACAGTCTATGGCTGAATGACAGTCTATGACTGAATGACAGTCTATGACTCTGTGACACAAAGATTCGTGCTCAACATGCGATACCAGGATCAGAGTTGAGCCTGTCATCAGAATCCAGCACAGCCTGTTCCGGGCTCAGAAATTTCTGTCAAAAGCCTAAATTCATCCCTGACCTTTCACCTTTAGCCTTTGGACGGCAGACCTGCAGGGGGGCAAATGCCAGGCATGAGCTTCTGTCTTTGGCCTCTACAGGCTGTGGAAGGCTTCGGCCTCCATGAACCCCTGCCAAGTACAGCAGGCAGGCCCTGCAGCCTCTCCAGAGGCCCCTGGAGGACTTGGCCCAGAGATGGGTCTGCCTCTCCCTCCCAAGCTCCCATCAGCCTCCAGGACTCACCTCCACATCTGCTTTTTCTCATCCTTCAGCCTGCTTGTTTTATTTCAACCTTCCCCTGAGTCACAGATGTTGCCCTGGCTTCAGGTTGGGGGAGGGGCTCGATGCAGGCTTAATGAGGGCAGCAGACCAGCGTCCCTCAATCAGCCTGAGGGGTAGGTAGCTGGGGAAGCTGTGATGATGGAAACTGTGACATGGTCACACCTGTGGCAGGCCGAGGGCATCACGGCTCACCTACCTGGAAGCAGTGGAGCTGAAGCCCTGTGGGCCTGCCCCGTCATAACTCCGAAAGGGGCCTCAACACATTTTTCTGGTTACAGCTTCATAGACATATAATTCATACACCATGTAAGTCACCCACTTTATGTGTACAAGTCAATGGCTTTTAGTGTATTCACAGCGTTGTGTAGCTGTTGCAATTTTAGAACATTTCCATCACCGCCCCCCCCGCCCCCCCCCCAAAAAAACTGTATCCTTTACCTATCAGCCCACAATCCCCCCTTCCCCCACCCCAGCCTGGGGCAACCACTAATCTATGTTCTTAGACCCTATAGATTCACCTATTGTGGGCATTTCACACAAGTGCAATCACATAGCATGTGGTCTTTTGTGACTGGCTTTTTTGTCTTAATGTTTTCAAGGTCCGTCCATGTTGTAGTGTGTGTCAGTGCGTCACTCATTTTTATGGCTAATATTCCATTGTATGGATGGAGCACACTTTGTGTATTCATTTATCTATTGATGCATATTTGGGGCTATTTCCACCTTTTGGCTATTAAAAATAATGCTGATATAAACAGTTGAGTACAAGTGTTGGAGTAGAAATACGTGAGTTTATTTCTCTTGGGTAGATAGCTCGGGGTGGAATATCTGGGTCATATGCTTAACCTTTAGAGGAACTGCCAAGATGTTTTCCAGTCTTCTTAGTTTTCTGTATAGTTTTTGCGGGGAGTGGGGGTTGCACACATGTATGTGTATATGTCAACCCTTTTCGTTCATTTATTCATCAAATGTGTTTCATTCTGCCTTGACTATTTTTTGCCATTTTTGCTACCTCCCAAAGGCCCCAGCAATTTTGTATTCATAATTTTGTATTCTTTTTCTCAAAGGAGGCCTCCCCAAATTATATAAACTTCAGCCCCCCCACCCCCCACAACTTGGGGCATTATGCAACTGGGAGGAGAGGGAATTAGTGGTTATTGACAGCCCTGTGCTATCCCCCTCTCTGCTCACCGCACATTGGAATAGAGAGGGATATCCTCACCCCCACTCATCCGCTGATGGGCACTTAGGCGGTTTCCAGATCTTAGCTATGGTGAATTGTGCTGCTATGAACATAGGGGTGCATATATCCTTTCTGATTGGTGTTTCTGGTTTCTTGGGATATATTCCTAGAAGTGGGATCACAGGGTCAAATGGGAGTTCCATTTTTAGTTTTTTGAGGAAACTCCATACTGTCGTCCATAGTGGCTACACCAGTCTGCATTCCCACCAGCAGTGCACGAGGGTTCCTTTTCCTCCACATCCTCTCCAGCACTTGTCATTTGTTGATTTGTTGATGATAGCCATTCTGACAGGTGTGAGATGGTACCTCATTGTCATTTTGATTTGCATCTCTCCAATGTTTAGTGACTTTGAGCATTTTTTCATATTCCTCTTGGCCTTCTGTATGTCCACTTTCAAAAAGTGTCTATTTAGGTCCTTTGCCCATTTTTTAATTGGATTGTTTATCTTCCTTTTGTTAAGTTGTATGAGTTCCCTATAAATTTTGGAGATAAACCCTTTATCACATGTATCATATGCAAATATGTTCTCCCATAAAGTGGGCTCTCTTGTTGCTTTGTTGATGGTTTCTTTTGCTGTGCAGAAGCTTTTTATTTTTATGTAGTCCCATTTGTTTATTTTTTCCTTAGTTTCCATGTATCATTAAATGTATTGCTATGACATATGTCTGATATTTTGCTGCCTATGAATTCTTCTAGGATTTTTATGGTTTCCTGTCTTACAGTTAAGTCTTTTATCCATTTTGAGTTTATTCTTCTGTATGGTGTAAGTTGGTGGTCTAGTTTCATTTTTTTTGCATGTACCTGTCCAATTTTCCCAACACCATTTATTGAAGAGACTGTCTTGACTCCATTGTATGTTCCTGCCTCCTTTGTCAAATATTAATTGAGCACAGCTGTTTGGGTTGATTTCTGAGTTCTCTGTTCTGTTCCATCGGTCTATATGTCTGTTCTTGTGCCAGTACCAGGCAGTTCTGAGAATAGTGGCTTTGGAGTATACTAATAACTTGATGCCTGAGCGGCCAATGAACAGGTTACTCCAACACACGTTTCTGTGAAAGAGAGGCTAAGGCACTAGTTTACTTTAGGAGTAAGTAGCCCTGACTGCCTGCCTCGTTGGCTTTTTATTGTCACAACAGCTTGAACTAAAATTAGCCTCTAGATACAACCTGAAGGGTAAGTATCCTTGAGAAAGCACATGCTTCTACAAGGTCGGGTCTTAAAGACTAAACAGAGAGATTCTAGCAACCCCCACCCCCGGGGGATCGGACTTGTTTGGAAAAGTCAAGGCAGGGGCTGCTGCCTTCGGCAAGGTCCCCTCAGAGGCCCCCGACCTTCCAGAGAATCCTCCTCGCAGACATTCCAACCACACCCCGTGCTTCCCCACGTCTCCCCGCTTTTCGTTTTCTGGCTGCAGAAGACAGAGGGAGGCGGCGAACTTTCTGCTTTGGAAGGTCAGGGTCCGTGAAGCGCGTTCACTGCTCGAGTTCTGATTTTGTAGACTGTAAGAAAAACAAAGAGAATTACAAAGACAGCAATGGTTAGTCCGGTCAGGTACCAATTGATTTTAGGAAACTATGTGGTGGAATCTATCCACTCCAAATGCTCCTGTACCCTGTTCCAAGCAGAAGTCTGTTTTTCATGCTTATTGATAGCAAGTAAGGACTCTAACTTGCCTTTGACACATGTTTACTTCTTCAGTCAGGTTATCATGAAAGACTCCCTACGATGCTTTGTAGCACCAATCCACTGATGGTGACGACTGTTTCATTTCAAAGGGGTGACACATATGTGCTTATGCTCCCAATCGCAAGTAAGCACTGGCCTGTTTGCTATAGCGCCCTGTCTTTCCCCCAGATATTCAATGGCTGCCTCTGCTGCCTGTAGTCTAGCTAATTTTTTTAATCTATGTGCTGCTGTACAGTGAATTCCCTAGTTACGTTATATGCCATATTGTCCACAAATGTGGCCGTCTGCACAGATTCAGAAAGACCCACCATGGCGACACTGGCAGTAGTAAGAATAACAACAGCCGAGATGATGGCTGCAGTGAGCATCCCCCAAAATCTTCTGGGCCATAAGTGGCCCAATGCCCCTTCTAAGACTTCAATAGCTGACGAGCCTTGCTATTTCCCAGTGAGATCAACAGGGATCAGGATTTCTGCTTGTCTCCTAAGCACCAGATAGCGCTGATGGCCAATGAGGTAGTATTCTGGGTGGTAATACAGGGTGGAAAATGAGCTCCTTCTCCAACCTGTACTAGAAAAGATGAACTGTGGCTGATCAGTAGATGGGGCCCGTAACAAAGACAAAGGGGTGAGTGGTGCAAATCAGACTATTGTCAGTAAGATTATTAGTAAAAGTTATACTGTAGTGGCCAGAGGGGTTCTGACAGTCACCGTGCCACAGTTTCAGAGGGCTAAACACATGGCCTAATCTCCATAAAGTTTCCTGAACTGGCAAGCCTAGTACTTGAGGTCATGGGGAACTCATCCCTCCCCCAGTCCACACCTCAGGCGTGACTGCATAACCCATGTAACTAGCATTAGGGGCACGGTGTACCAGAGTGTCAGTGTGGCTGGCTTGCAAATGAGCATGTGGGCTTCAATCTATAACCTGTTGGTCCCCTAGGACCGTCAAATGGGCATGATTTCCTCGACCAACTTCCCAAGGAATGCCTAAGCAGAGGGGTCCCACCACTTATTTTGCTTGCACAGTGGGATGGGGGGCACAGTAGCATTGGTCAGATTACCACAGGCCAGACTGCCTGCTGAGAGAAATAGTTAATTTACCAAATAGCTTTAAAAATGCTTCCTTACATCTGAAAAACAGAAAGTTTAAGAATTAGTAATACTTTCAATAAAAGTTACAAAAACTATATAATCATTTTCTTTTTATTTAGTTTTATAATAAAACTAGAGGCCCAGTGCACAAAAATTTGTGCACTTGGGGGGGTGGGGGGGTCCCTCAGCCCGGCCTGTGCCCTCTCGCAGCCTGGGACCCCTCGGGAGATAACGACCTGCTGGCTTAGGCCTGCTCCTGGGTGGCAGAGGGCAGGCCCAATCCCTAGGTGCAGCCCCTGGTCAGGCTCAAAGCAGGGCCGATTGGGGAGTTGGGGCGCCTTCCCCTGTCATGCACAGAGCAGGGCAGATTGGGAGGTTGCAATGCCACCCTCAGTCACGCTCAGGGTAGGGCCGATTGGGGGGTTGGGGCACCGCCCCCTGTCACACTCAAGGCAGGGTCGATGGGGAGGTTGAGGCACCACCCCCTGTCACGCACAGAGCAGGGCCAATCAGGGGGTTGGGGCGCTGCCCCCTGTCACGCACAGAGCAGGGCCGATTAGGGGGTTGGGGTGCCGCCACTCTCACACTCAGGGCAGGGCCGATGGGGAGGTTATGGCTCTACCCCGTCACACACAGAGTAGGGCCCGAGGGCAGGGGGGTGTTGGGGCGCTGCACCCTGTCACACACAGAGCTGCAGGGCGATCAGGGGGTTGGGGCGCCTTCCCCTGTCACAAACAGAGCAGGGCGGATATGGAGGTTGTGGCCCCGCCCCCTGTCACACACAGAGCTGCAGGGCGATCAGGGGGTTTGGGCGCTGCCGCCTGTCACGCTGATCCCAGTGCCGGGAGGCCTCGTGGCTCTGCTGATCCTGGTGCTGGGAGGCATATTACCCTTTCACTATATAGGATAGAGGCCTGGTGCATGGGTGGGGGCCGGCTGGTTTGCCCTGAAGGGTGTCCTGGATCAGGGTCGGGGTCCCCACTGGGGTGCCTGGCCAGTCTGGGTGAGGGGCTGAGGCTGTTTTCAGGCCGGCGGGTGACTGAAGCTCCCAACTGCTCCTTTTTTTCTTTTTTCTTTTTATTCTGGGCCAGCTTTAGCTCTGGCTCCAGTTCTGAGGCCTCTGCTGCTGAAAGCAGGTATCTGGTTTGTTTGGGTTCTATAATCGAAACACTGTATCAACTCCAGCTCTGAGATCCTGGCAGGCTAAAAGCAGGTTTCTGAGGTTTTGTTTAGCTTCTATATTTGTAACAATGTTTCAAACTGCAAGCTCAGAGGCCGGCAGCGGCAGGCGGGGAACATTGGTTTCCTCTGTCACTGAAGCAAGCAAGCCTCATGTTAGCTTCAAGCTGCCTGGCTGCCGGCCGCCATCTTGGCTGGCAGTTAATTTGCATATCGCCCTGATTAGCCAATGGGAAGGGTAGTGGACGTATGGCTAATTACCATGTTTCTCTTTTATTAGATAGGATTGTTGTTTCTCCTGATTTTTTTCTATTAGTATTTCTATAAATTTAGATACTTTATAGAGTAATGTAAATGACATGGAATCTTGTCCTTTCTACAAAATGGAATATTCTACAATAATATAACATAACAATTAGTTATAAATGAAAGTATATTAGAATTTATTTAATATGCATATATAAATAGAATATAATTATTATTTTCTCATTTGACAGAATTTCCCATATACCTTAAGTATAAAATTTTCTTTATGAGGAGAGAAAGTAAATTTTAAAATTTAAATCCTGGGAAGGTAGTCAAATATATTATATATTACTAGAGGCCTGGTGTACAAATTCATGCATGGGTGGGGTCCCTCGGCCTGGCCAGCAATTGAGTCCTATGGTTGGGGGGAGGGCGCGGCAGCCAAAGGGAGGGACCACAGGAGATTGGCTGGTGGTGGGAGGGGCCAAGGGAGGTTGGCTGTAGGAGTGCATTGACCACCAGGGGGCAGCTCCTGCATTGGGTATATGCCCTCTGGTGGTCAGTGCATGTCATAGTGACTGGCCAACCGGTCGTTTGGTCATAACGGTCGCTTAGGCTTTTATATATATAGATTATTATTATTAAACAGTATTAAGTAATTTATTTAAAGTAATTAAGTTTTTATTAACATAACATAATTATTTTAATAATCTATATTATAAAAGGCCAGTGGCCATAACACCGTAACGCCATAATGACCAAACAACCTGTCACCAGGAGGTGCATGGAGCACCTCTTGGTCCCTCCCCCGGCCTATGAGCAGCAGCTCTTGCAGCGTGGTGGGTGTGGCGCCTCTTGCGGCATGGTGGGGTACAAGGTGCCTCTCACGGCACAGCGGGAGGCAGGGCGCAGGCAGGAGACGGGGCGCCTTGCACGATTTCACATACTGGGCCACTAGTCCTATCTAATAATAGACAAACATGGTAATTAACCATACCTCCAACATGCTTCCCATTGGCTAATCAGGGCAATATGCAAATTAACTGCCAACCAAGATGGCGGCTGGCAGCCAGGAAGCTGAAGCGAACATGAGGCTTGCTTGCTCCAGTGACGGAGGAAGCCAACGTTCCCTGCCTGCCGCTGTCGGCCTCTGAGTTTGCACTCTAAGAAGCAATGTTGCAATTATAGAAGCTAAACAAACTCCAGAAACCTGCTTTCAGCCGTCAGAGCTGGAGCGAGCAGGACCGCAACAGTGTTTCAATTATAGAACCCAAAGAAACCCCAGAAACCTGTTTTCAGCAGCCGAGGTCTCAGAGCTGGAGCCGAGCCTCAGAGCTAAAGCCGGCTCTCAGCTCCAGTGACAGCCATAGAAGGTAAATAAATCCCAGAATAAAAAAGAAAAGAAAAAAAGGAGAGGTTGGGAGCTTCAGTTGCACGCCAGCCTGAAAACGGCCCTCAGCCCCTCACCCAAACTGGCCAGGCACCCCAGTGGGGACCCCCACCCTGAAGGGGGTGTGACCAGCTGCAAACAGCCATCATCCCCTCATCCAGGCTGACCAGGCACCCCAGTGGGGACCCCCACCCTGAAGCAACAAGATGGTGGCTAATTTGCATACTGAAGGCGGGCTGCAGCAGGCAAGGCTGTCCGTGGTCTGGGACCGGATCTGTGACCTGATGGGCAGGGCGGCAGCGCTTGAGGCTGTCCGCGGTCCGAACCCAGATCTGTGACCTGGCAGGCGGGGGGGGGCGGGGGGGGGCAGTGCTTGAGGCTGAACGCAGTCCCGGGACCCAGATCCATGACCCTTCCTGGCAGGGCGGCAGCTCGCACAGGGGCGGATTAGCCGGGGTTGGGCAGGGCAGGATGCCTGGCTTCTGCCCAGCCCCAGTCACTCTGGGCAAGTGAGTAGCGCAGGAGCCTCTGGACAGGGGAGGCAGGCCGGCGGAGGGTGGCCTGTACTCCCCAAATGGCGGTGGTGACAGCTGTGAGCACGCCAAGCGGAGCCTGCAGGCTGAGCTGAAGTAGTGCCTGCAGGCCATCAGCGCCCAGGAGTAGCTGCGCAAGATCCGCCTCCTGGCCAGAAGGTGCAGGATCGCAGGGACAGCCACCGTGGCGGGCCAGACTGACGTCCTCCTGGCCGCACCACAGGGGTTTGCGGATCTGCAAAGCCAGAGGCCTCCAGTGTGCACATCCCCCAGCACACTGTCACCCTCCCACGCCTGCAACAGTTGCAAACCAAGTTCCCCCCGCCTCTCCACCGCACTTCCATCAACCCAGCATGCCTAACACCCCCGCAGGATGTGCACACATCCCCTCTGATGCGCTCACATCCTTTGGAGAGTGTCTGGGTGTTCTGGGTGCTGAGGGTGGGCGCCTGTGAGATGACAGTGAGAGGGCGGAGTGGTGATGCCCTGTCCCACAGAGGCCAGTGCAGCTATGAGATCACCTCTGGAGGGTTAATGCAGGTGCTGAGGCAGGAGCAGGTGCAGACAGACACACCTGGTGGGCGCGGGCGGCCCTTGCTGAGGTGCCTTCAGTCAGCGCTCAAGATCAAGAACCCAGAGGTGGAGAGGAATTCCGTCCTCTCAGTGAAACAGTGGGATAGTCGGGGCGACTGTAGAGGAGGAATGTGCACTTTGGGTGCCAGCACCCATGAGCAAAGGCTGCCCTGACTGAGCCTCGCTTGCTTGGGGCTTAGCGCACTCCTGCCAGGCAGCGGGTGACAGGACGTGCTTTTCCGAATTAATGAGAGGAAACGTTGATTCTCCTGCTGCCCACGAAGGTAGAAAGTGAAGTGGGGAGACATGTGGGGAGTGAGCGAGGTTCCCTGTCTGGGGGTTCCAAATCTGCTGTTGGTTTCTTTCACCACTGACTAGAGATATACAGGGTGTTCCCCCAAAATGTATACACACTTTGAATACCTACTAATTCCAATGGTTTTAAGCATAAGAAATAAACAACAATGGAGCTGTTATCTGTTAAAAGTGTGGGCACAAACAGGTAGTTGGACATTCCCTGAGGGGTCTCAGATGGAAGAGGGTGAAGGCCAGACTGAGGGACCCCTTTCCCCCGCCTACCCCAGTGCACAAATTTCGTGCACCGGGATACTAGTATATATATAAAATCTTTGCTTCTTAGGCAAATACAAGAAAAAACTTTTTTTCTCCCTTACTTTTAGAAATAGGATTTTTCCAATGGAAAATATACTTATATCTTTAAGAAGCATAACAGAGATAATATGACCTTGACAACTCTCAGGAGGCTGGAGAAAGGGTGGGTGTGTATCTGGGGAGATAGCAGGCTCTGGGGTTTGTTCCCAGGACTGCAGTAACTCTTGGGCCTCTAATGGCTTTAGTGTAAAAGTATCATTTTTTTTTTAACAAGGAGAGTGTCCCCCCCGCACCTACCCCACTGCTGTCATTCTGCAGCCTATTCAAGGGCACTTTTGTAGCTCCAATCCTTTAGGATGAATACTTGGGGGATTTAAATAATTTATTTTCCATATTTTTTTTCTTTTTGAGTAGACTAACAATATGAAATCTTGTATATAAGGAGAGATCTTAAAAACAGAAATAAAAAGCCCCTACAGTAAATGAATGAGTTCTCACAAAAAAGATAGACTGGGACATTAGCCTTAGAATCTTATTTTATACTAGAGGCCCCGGGGGGGGAGGGGTGGAAGGGGCAGTGTCCCTCAGCCTGGCCTGCACCCTCTCACAGTCCCTTGGGGGATGTCCACCTGCCAGCTTAGGCCCGCTCCCCGCAGGGTCCTCTCTCTTTATTTCCTGGTGAGCCTGGCTAGAGGTTCATCAATCTTATTTATCCTTTCAAAGAACCAGCTCTTGGTTCTATTGACCTTTTGTAATTTTTTTTTGGTCTCTATGTCATTTATTTCCCATCTGATCTTTATTATTTCCTTCCTTGTACTTTTCTGGGCTTTTCTTGTTGCTCTCTTTCTATTTCTTTAAGTTGTAGGGTTAGATAACTTATTACCAGTTTTTCTTGTTTTTTGAGGTATGCCTGTGATGCTATGCAGTTCCTTCTCAGTACTGCTTTCACTGTGTCCCATAGATTTTGAATTATTGTGTTTTCATTGTCATTTGTCTCAAGGATATTTTTTTATTCCTGCTTTGATCTCTTTGGTAACCCATTCATTGTTTAATAGCATGCTATTTAGCCTCCATGTGTTTGTTTTTATTGTTTTTATTGGAGTTTATTTCTAATTGTATGCCATTGTGATCTGAGAAGATGATTGATATGTTTTCAATCTTCTTGAATTTGTACAGACTTATCCTGTGTCCTAATATGTGGTCTATCTTTAAAAATGTCCCATGTGCACTTGAGAAGAATGTATATTCCATAGCTTTCAGGTGAAAAGTTCTGAAGATGTCAGTTAGTTCCATCTGATTTAGTGAGTCATTTAGGATTGCTGTTTCTTTGCTGATTTTTTGACTAGAAGATTTATACACTGATGTCAATGGGGTTTTAAAGTCCCCTACTATGAGGATTGTATTGCTATTAATCTCTCCCTTGATATCATCTAGATTTTTTTTAATGTATTTGGGTGCTCCTATATTGGGTGCATATGTTTATCAGAGTTATATTCTCTTGTTGAATCTATCCCTTTAGTATTATGAAGTGCCCCTCCTTATCTCTTGTTATGGCCTTCACTTTGAGGTCAATTTTGTCAGATATAAGTATTGCTTCCCCAGCTTTTTTTTTTCCTAGAAAATTTTTTTCCCATCTCTTTACTTTAGTCTGTGTGAATCCTTTGTTCTGAAGTGGGTCTCTTGTAGACAGCATATATAGGAGTCATTTTTCTTATCCATTCAGCAACTCTATGTTTTTTGATTGGCGCGTTTAACCCATTTACCTTTAAGGTTATTATCGATAGGCACTTGTTTGTCACCATTTTAATTCTTTATGCCTCTGTGCCTTCTTCCCTTTCTAGTTCTCCTTTTTACAGCAGACCCTTTTGCATTTCTTGCATTGCTGGCTTGGTGGTCATAAACTCCCATAGCTTTTTTTTTTTTTGTCTGTGAAGCTCCTGATTTCACCTTCAATTTTGAATGATATCCTTGCTGGATAGAGTATTCTTGGATTCAGTCTCTTGTTTTGAATCACTTTGTATACTTCATTCCATTCCCTTCTGGCCTGATGTGTTTCTGTTGAGAAATCAGTTGATAGTCTAATGGGAGATCCCTTGTAGATAACTTTCTGTCTTTCTATGGCAGCCTTTAAGATTCTTACTTTGTCATTTGACATTTGTCAATTTAATTATGTTGTGTCTTGGTGTCCGTCTTTTGGGGTTCATCTTGTTTGGGACTCTGTGTGCTTCTGGACTTGTGTGACTTTTTTCTTCCCAAAGTCAGGGAAGTTTTCTGTCATTATTTCTTCAAACAGGTTTTCTATTCCTTGCTCCACTTCTCTCCTTATGGTTCCACTATTATGCAGATGCTGTTTCCTTTTGTGTTGTCCCAGAGCTCTCTTAGACTCTCCTCCTGCTTTTTAATTCTTTTTTCCAGTTGCTGCTATGCTTCAGTGTTTTTTTTTTATCTTATCTTCTAACTCATTGATTCAGTCCTTAGCTTCTTCTACTGTTGAAACCTTCCATCGTGTTCTTTATTGCAGCTATGTCATTCTTCATTTCCTCTTGATTCTTACACATGGTGACTCTTACCCAGACGTTTGAGCATGCTTATAACCATTACTCTGAATTCTTTCTCTGACAAATTGCTTGCCTCTATTTCATTTATTTCCTTTTCTGGTGATTCTTCCTTTTCTTTCATTTGGGGATTGTTTCTTTGTCTCCCCATTTTTGCTGTTCCTTTGTAATTGTTCTGTGTATTAGGTTACACTGCTATGCCACCCAGATTTTTTGAATTGGTCTCATGTAGAAGACCAAGCATGCCAAACTCAAAGGCTAACATGGGCCAAATAAATAAGGTGTAAGTTTATGTGGGCCACAAAAAAACAAAAGCTTCAATTTTCATAGAAACTTAGGTTTATTTCAATAGAGACATGCTGAACACAAAGAGCTAAAATAAATGAGTGATCGTTAACATAAAATAATAGAACATTTTAATAAAAATTCATATTTTTCTTGAACATTAACTTACCAGACACTGAATAATTGCACAAATTAATAAGCATAACACAAATAAACCAATTTTCTTGTTCTTCGAAAGCAAAATATTTCCTGTTGCACACACAAAACAAGTCAGTACAAGCCTAGTGAAGTGGCAGTCAGCTACTAAAATATTCTCTGCTACTATTAGTGGAGAGAAATGGTGCACCTGTGTGTGAGGTGCGTAAGGGAAATGAATGCAACACGATTATAGTAATCAGTCATTAATGAATGTTGTAGTTTGTTATTAATAATTATGTAACAGGATGTTATAAAAATTAAGCTACAAAATTTTTATTAAAACGTTTCTTACATCCCCTTATATTGGCTGGGCTGCAAAAATATTTGTTGTGGGCCACATGCGGCAAGTGGGCCATGAGTTTGACATGCTTGTAGTAGATGCTTTGTGTGACCCAGTGGTGCAGTCTCTCGGGTCTCCTACTTGAGATATTTAGGTTCTCCTGATGGAGTTGGGTCTGGAATGTTATTTTCCTGTTCATGGATGCAGTCTCCTCTCAGGGTATCTGATTATGTGGCTCGCTCCCTACCACATCATGCCAACCGTTGTGGAGGCGCTGACTGAACAACACAAAATACGATATGACAAGGCACGATACAGAAGGAACAGAACACAAATGTAGACAAGACATCTATAACCCCAATAAAGGGACCACCACAGAAAAGAGTTTGGAAATAGAAAAGAGAGAAAGAATGATAGCAAGAAGAAAAGAAAAGGCTATGGGTTGAGAACACAACAAAACAAACAAATAAACCGAAAACACCCAGAAAAAAGGGGGGTCAGAATCCATAGATGTAGAGCTTAAATAGAGAAAACAAGGTTGAGGAATTGGATGAAATAGAGCAAGGACCTATTTAGAATAGAGAAGGGAGAAAAGAAAGGAGAAGACAAGAAGAAAAAATTTTAAAAATTTTCTTTTTTCTCTCTTTTTAAAAAGGAGAATAGAGGAGAGAGTAGATAAGCCTATAGTTAGGAAGTGAAACAAGTTAAAAATTAGAGAAGAAAAGAGCAAGAGAAGAGAAAATAAAGGAAAATATTGATTAGTGAAAAGAAAGAGAAGGGGAAATGGAGTAGGAGCAGGGAAGAGGAAATTAGATATACAAATAAACCAACAGACACTAGAATACTAAGACATCAATAAAGTAGATAAAGACTTCCCATTTTTAAAAGGGGTGGAAAAGAAAGAGAAAAACTAAAATGGGGATAGGAGAAGAAACACAGGAGGAAAGAAAGAGAAATGAGGAAGAAAAATGGTGCAAAAAAGTAAAATATAAAATAAGATAAAATGAAAAATAAAAAAATTTTAATAATAAAAATTTAAAATAAGAAAGTGAGTGTCATTCGCTTTGCCGAGTTGTAATGCCCCGCGGGAGCTGGTGTAGGACCCCACTCTTCTGTTCTGTCTGCTGATTCTGGGTTCCCTGTTGGGTACTTAGGTGCTGGCCCCTGCCAGTCACTTCCTTTTGGCCTTTAGCACCCTGGTGAAGCTCCAAGCGATCCAGGGGTCCTCTGCTCATGTCTGTCCCCCAGGCCTTGCTGCAAGCAGGTGAGGCCAATCTGCCCTCTGCCTGTCTGCCAGCTGCCAGGCTTAGTCACTCAGGCGTCTGTTTCTGACAGGGCTTCAGGTGGGGTTGGTGCTGTTTCACTTTCAGGGAGTAAGATGGGTGTTTTTCCCTGGCCCACAGCTCCTCCTCCATGAGGGGCCCAAAATATTACTCTGGCCTCAGTTGGTCAGAGATCCTTGTATGGAGACCAATGGGGCTGGCTGGCCACCTGGAGTTTTTATCAGTCTGGTTCCTGGAATAGCAGGGCATTCAGCCCCTCTTCCATCCAGTCACTGAGGGCTCTTTGGGGCTATTCAGAGCCTTTGTTTCCTTGGCATAGCTCAACATACAGGCAGGGTGTGGCAGCTGTATTACCTGCCTTGAGGCTACTGGCAGGGGCTAGCTCTTCTGGGGAGAAATGGCCACTCAGGTTTGGAAGCTTGAGAATGTCCCAATGAAGGATTCTTGGCCATGTCTCCTGCCCTACTTCCCTCCCCAGCCTCTCCTCAGGCATCTCAAGTCTGTGCCTTTTGCCTCTTTCCCTGTGCTGAAGCCTCGGGGGCGTGTTTGCAATCGAAAAGTCCTATGTTCAGGGTTTAGCGAATAAAAGCAAGGACAAAACAACCATGAAACTGTGGATTTCTCTCTCCCCAGCATCGCACTGCTCGGGCTGCCTTTCAGACCACCATTCGAGGGGCAGCCTTTCGCAACTGTGGTCTTAGGTACTGATCCCCCAGCCACCAGCAACCCTGTGGCTTTTCCTTTCCACAGTTGGATGTTATGCCTGTGGCCAAGGGATGTGGCTTTGGTGCAATGCAGCTAGCTTCCTCCTCACCCTCTCGGCCTGCTGGCCAGCTGTCCCTCTCTAGCCCAGATCCCCGTTCCTACCATTCTCCGAGTGTCCTCTGCCCTTCCTTGTAAATTGTCTTTTCCGCTGTGTCTAATTTGTTAATTCCAGGTAGATGTTCTCCGATTTAGTTGTTTTACTAGCCTGGCCCCAGGACGAGGTATCCGACACAACCGCGTATTTGGGCCGCCATTTTCTCTCCTCCTCTCTAAAAACCGCCATCCCATTTCAGAGATAAGGGAACTGAGGCCTGTGGAGAGCCATGGCAGATGCAGAATTCAGGGCTCCGCAGACCTCCCAGCTCAGCCCTGACCCCTCGCCCTGCCTTTCTCCACAGGCTCTGAGTCCAAGCCATGTGTCCAGCCTTTTGACCCTGGGGCTGCAGCCTTGACCACCAACAGCAGCAGTGGATCCTGGAGACCTGAGCACCTGGAGTTCTTCTCCACCATGGGGGATGAGCAGGCAGGTGTCTGACCACTGAGACAGGCGGAAGCAAAGGCACCAGGACCAGCAAGTACACTTCATTTATCACCTGCCTGTCACCAGGCACTTTGTGTGCATTATCTCAGGAGACCTCATTACACCTTGGCAAATTAGTTATTATCCCACGTTGCAGATGGGAAAACTGGAATCATTTCTGGAACAAGAGGGAAAGGGAAGGATGGGAGGGAGGAAAGGTGGACCGAGAGATGAATGGGTAGATGGACAGATGGACAATGTATGGAAGGAAGAAAGGAAGGAAGGAAGGAAGGAAGGAAGGAAGGAAGGAAGGAAGGAAAAAAAGAAAGGAGGGAGGGAGAGGGGAGGGAAGGAAGGAAGGAAGGAAGGAAGGAAGGAAGGAAGGAAGGAAGGAAGGAAGAAAGAAAGAAAAACAAAGTATGAAGGAAGGAAGGAAGGAAGGAAGGAAGGAAGGAAGGAAGGAAGGAAGGACAATGGATGGATGGATGGATGGATGGATGGATAGAAGGAAGGAAGGAAGGAAAGAAGGAAGGGATGGGGAGGGGAGGGAAGGAAGGAAGAAAAGAAGGACAGAGGGATGGATGGATGGACAGATGGACAATGTATGGATGGATGAAAGCAAGGAGGGAAGGAAAGAAGGAAGGGATGGAGGGGGAGGGAAAGGGAGGAAGTGGGGGAAGGAAGGAAGGAAGGAAGGACAGATAGACAAGGTATGTATGTATGTATGGATGGATGGATGGATGGATGGATGGAAGGGTGATTAGATGGGTGAGTGGGTATGCAGAAGGATGGATGTAAAGGGAAGAAAAAGCTCACATGGGAGCTCTGAGCTAGAGCAGCCCTGCAGAGTGGTCTCAAGCCGGGCTGAGATGGCCAAGTTACTACAATCACACATCAATCAGTTGTAGCCTGTGGGCTTCTCAGGAAAGGGTGTGATTTCCCAGAGGCTGACAGCCGGCAGCTATCTACTGACAGTCTCCACAACATCTGGGGCAGCATATCCTCACTGAAGGGGGATCTGGGTGGCATTTTACACTGCCCACTACTCTAAGGAAGGGCATTCTATGTATCCACCTCCCTCATCTTATCTAATAAAAGAGAAACATGCAAATGGACCGTACCTCTGCTACACCCACAAGCCACACCACCAGCCAATCAGGAGCAAATATGCAAATTAACCCAACTAAGATGGCCATGGAGCTGGAGTGAGCAGGAGGTTTGGGTTGCCCGGAGCAATGGAGGAAGCCAAGCTTCCCGCCTGCCCTGCCGGCCCTGAGCTCCGCTCAAGGCTACAAAGTTTCAATTATAGAAGATAAATAAATCCCAGATACCTGCTTCCAGCCTGGGGGTGTAGCCAGCCTGCAAACAGCCATCAGCCCCTCACCCAGGCTGGCCAAGCACCCCAGCGGGACCCCCACCCTGATCCAGGACACCCTTCAAGGCAAACCAGCCGGCCCCCACCCACGCACCAGGCCTTTATCTATATAATAAAAGGGTAATATGCATATTGACCCTAACAGCAGAATGACTGGGAATGACTGGTCACTATGACATGCACTGACCACCAGGGGGCAGATGCTCAGTGCAGGAGCTGCCCCCTGGTGGTCAGTGCGCTCCCACAGAGGGCACTCTGCTCAGCCACAAGCTAGGCTGATGGCTGCCAGCACAGCGGTGGTGGTGGGAGCCTCTCCTGTCTCCTCAGCAGTGCTAAGGATGTCCGACTGCAGCTAAGGCCTGCCCCCTCTGGCAAGTGGACATCCCCCGAGGGCTGCCCGGCTGCCAGAGGGATGTCTGACTGCCAGCTTAGGCCCGATCCCCCAGGGAGCGGGCTTAAGCCAGCAGGTGGACATCCCCCGAGGGGTCCCAGACTGTGAGAGAGCATAGGCTGGGCTGAGGGACGCCCCCAAGTGCACAAATTTTTGTGCACTGGGCCTCTAGTCCTATATAATAAAAGCCTAATATGCAAATTGTCCCCTCGACCAAGAGTTCGACCGGGCATTCCACCAGGGGGTGGGGCCAACCTCCTGCATCCCCTCCCCCCCCCCCACCAGCCCCGCCCCAATCAGCCCCCATCCAGACCGGCTGGCTGGCCCCCACCCATGCACGAATTCGTTTTATGTAAAAGAACACTAGGGCCAAGCAGGGAACTATTTGGCCCAAGAGTGAGGGCTGATATAGGATAAACAAAAGTAGGACAGAGACGCAAATTGAGTTATGGCTCCTTCCAGGATTGTGGACCTCTTGAGTAGGAGCCATGGGCTGCAGTCAGGCCAACAAGATGGTGAGGGAGAAACTGTGTGCCTGGGGGAGCAGTGAGCACTCAGCATTGCAGGGAGGCTCTGCACCCAACACCTCCAAATAAACCCCTCCCCCTGTGTCTCAGCCATTGGCACTCAATCCCCATAGCTGGAGGCAAGGGAAGCTATTGTCCTTGCCCCTCCTTCCCACCCCGCCAGTCCCAGCCCTGTGAGTGCTGCACTGCACAGCCCCCAGTTCTGTCCACATCTCTCCCTCCTTCTCCAGGCCCCTGGCAGCGGTCGCCATAACCACTCTCCCAGGTGATCTGCACAGGTGTCCTCACTGCTCCACCAGCTTCTGTCTTGTGCCCTTATAGCCCCTGCCAAGCCCATCTTGGCTCTGCATCTTGCATGATCTTTCCAAAGGCAATCGCAACCCCTAGCCTCCCTACCACCACTGGTTGGAGCTTAAAGATTAAATCCTTAGTTGGCCTACCAGGCCTCCTGGTGCAGCCCCATCCCCCTCCCTCCACACCTCCAGCCATCAGGAACGCTTCTCTGGCCAGTTGTTGGGAGGTACTGTGAGCTCTCAGGCTGTGGGCTTCTGAACGTCCTGGGTTTTGTTGCCTGAAATGCCCTCACCACAGCCTCTGCCTACCCAACTCCTGTTCATTCCTCAGGGCTTCACTAGCTGTCATTTCCTCTAGAAAGCTGGCCTTGATTGATTGATTGATTGATTGAATTTTTACATTTTGTAGGACTTCTTATTGACACTCTGTGAACTGATAAGATGTTGATCATTTTAAGATATATGAAACTTGGTCCTGGCCGGTGTGGCTCAGTTGGCTGGTGTTGTCCCCTGTATCAAAGGGTTGCCTGTTCGATTCCTGGTCAGGGCATATGCCCAGGTTGTGGGTTCACAGGAGGCAACCAATCGATGTTTCTCTCTCACACATTGATGTTTCCCTCTCTCTCTCTCCCTTCCTCTCTCTCTAAAAGTCAATTTAAAAAAAATAGGTAAGTAAATAAAATGTATGAAACTTGACTGATATGGTCAGTTAAAGAAATAATTTATATGTCATGTGGAGACTATTTTATGTGGTCGGAACTAGGGTTTTTTGGTTTAGTTTTGGCCATGGAAGCTGTCTAAAGATTATCTAACTTTTTAAAACTAAGTTGCAGTTAGTAGGTCTTCATGCCAATGATTACCCTGGGGTTTGCACTTTTTAAAAAGAGATTTTTCTAAGTAAAATTCCAACCTAGAATTCCTGCTCCTCCAGACTGGGTCAGGGGGCTCCCTTCAGTCCTTCCCCAGCCCACTTCCTGGAACATCACAGGTTATAATTGCTGGGTTTAATCCCCAGTGTTCCCCAGTCCGCTCCAGGCAGCCAGGGACAGTGTGACTTGCCCAGAGAAAGGGCCCTGACTCCTGAAATATAAAACTTGGAATATAAAAACAGTAACCAACCTAGTACCTACTTCCATTAATGGAGCACTTGCAACGTGTAAACCTCATCTCATGTTGCCTCAGAGCCATCCGACTAGAAGCAACATTCCATCCATTTTAGAGATGAGAAAGCTGAGGTCCATAGGAATTGGCTGTGGGCACTGAGCCAGCTGAGAGCCGTGCCAGGACTGCAGACCTGGAGTAAGGCCTCTCTACCAGGCTGCCGTGCAAGAACCATCTGCCCTGGTATTTGTTTGCTATTTTATTTAAAACCGATTCCCTTTTGCCACAGTGAGATGGTACGAGGGACACAAAATGCATGAAGTCGCTTTGGTGCGCTCCTTTCCCTAAGAGAAAAGCAGAAAACAACTCCGTACATTGTTAAAGACATGTGTGTCGGTGCGCTGTTTAACCTGCACGCAGTAAGCCCGTCTGCAGGGGTTCCCGGGGGGATCTCACCTCCAGATCTGAATGGGGAGCCCATTCCCCAAGGCTTTCCGTGGTCCAGAGAGCGGAAGCCTGAGCCCCTTACAGTGTTAGTCAGAGGCCTGGAAAGGCCCCCTGGGGCCAGCTCACACTTGTTCTCACCCAGGAAATGTTGGAGGAAAGGTGTACGTCCCTAGTGAAGCCCCTGCCTGTTCCTCTGGCAGTGTGCCTGCTGCAGGGAGCGGGCACCCTGTGCCCCCAGCCCGCCACCCCCAGCTCCGGCCGGCTGCCCGCTGCTGCCTCCTGTGAGGGACACCAGATGCGAGAGAGGGAGCGTCCCGGCCCAGGCCAAGAGGCTGTCCTGGCTGTTTATATGTATAGGAGGACGAAGACCAGAGCCCAGGGACACGTTTGGGGCAGTGGGCGAGGAGGAAGGAGATCACAGAGGCTGTCCAGGCACCGGGGGTGGGACGGGGCCTGAAAGGAGGCCGCTGCCCAGGTCCCCGGAGGGCCAGGCATTCGGACAGAGACTGCAGAAGGGACCCTGGTGTGCACCGGACAGAGGGCAGAAGAGAAGGAGCAGCCGGGGAGGTGGGAGGGAGGCAGACATGGGCACAAAGGAGAGACGCCGGAAGAAAGGAGGCCTGGAAACAGTGTGGCAGGTCCTTGAAAAACCAAAAATGCAATGACCACGTGCCCCAGCCAGTCCACTGCTGAATACCTACCCAAAAATAGTGAAAGCAGCCAAAACCGGTTTGGCTCAGTGGATAGAGCGTCGGCCTGCGGACTGAAGGGTCCCAGGTTCGATTCCGGTCAAGGGCATGTACCTGGGTTGCGGGCATATCCCCAGTAGGGGATGTGCAGGAGGCAGCTGATCGATGTTTCTCTCTCATCGATGTTTCTGACTCTCTATCTCTCTCCCTTCCTCTCTGTAGAAAATCAATAAAATATATTTTAAAAAAAAAATAGTGAAAGCAGGGGCTCAAACATATTGGCACACCCGTGTTCAAAGCGGCATTATCCTCCACAGCCACAACGTGGAGACACCCAAGTTCCCCCCAGCGGATGATGGATGTGCACCCTGTGCTCTGTTTACACCCGTACCGCGTGGCCCTCCATACAGCAGACTGTTACTCAGCCTTAAAAAGGAGTGGAATTCGGGCACATGCTAGGATACAGATACACCTGGAAAACATTAGGTTAGAGGAAATAAATCAGACACAAAAGGATAAGTGTCATGTGGCTTCACTTATAGGAGGTCCCTAGGGGAGTCCAAGCCACGGAGACGGGGGAGTAAAGGTCCCCAGGGGTCGGGAGGGGCGAGCGGGGAAGGGGAGCTAGTGTTGGATGGAGACAGGGTTTCTATTCGGGAGGATGAAAGCCCTGGAGAAGGACGGTGGTGACATGATGTGAACGCACTTAATCCCACTGAACTGTAAACTTACAAATGGTAAAAACTGGTAAATTTTCCTGTGTATATTTTGCCATAATACAAAGAATGACAAGGGAGAGGTCAGACTGTAGAGAGCTCCAAGTGGCTGCGGTCAGGAGACGAGGCCAGGCCTGCAGGACTCTCCCTTATTCCAAGGCCAGTGTGGCCACCGCCGCTGCCTCCGCAGCCAAGATCCTCAGCTGACCAAGAGCCTGGCTTTCGGGTAGCGGGGATTTTTCCACTTCAAATTGGAAACGTCCCCACACCAAGACTCAGCAGCAATCCCTCTGTTCTCCCTTACCTGGTAAAAAGACCGGCCGTGCCAAATGGTCCAGGGGTAGGGTTGCAAATAAAATTACAGGACACCCAGTTGGATTTAAATGTCAACCACTGCAACATCTGGGTTCTACCTATACTAAAAACGTATTTGTTGTTTACCTAAAATTTAAATTTAACCAGGTGTCCTGTATTTTATCTAGTAATCCTATCCTAGGGCCCTCTTGCAGAATTCATGCAGGGGGACACCTTCAGGCCACCCATTGGGGCAGTCCATCAAGGGCTTCCTGAGATCACCTAGTGCCTGAGGCAGGAGATGCCCACCCACCCACTTACCTACCAAACACTGATCCAGAGACAGTCCTAACAAAGGCCGGGAAAGGGACAGAGGGACACCTTACCTAACCTCAAGGGGTCGGGATAATAGCCTAGAGGGCGTGCCAAAATTGGGTTTTGAAGGATGAGTAGGAGTTCACCAGGCTGACTCTAAGTGGGCTGGGAGAAAGGGTCTCCAAGAAGAAGAAAAGGCAGGTGTCCTTGCTGGGAAAATTGACAAACAGAATGACTGGGGGGAGGGAGAGCAGGGCAAAGGAAGTGGGGGGAAAGGAGTAGAGAGCAGCGAGTAAGGAAGGAACACAGGGCCTGGATCCAGACAGACCTGAGTCTGAGCCTAGCTCGACTGTTTATGGACTGCGCGGCTCTGGGTCAGTCCTTTCTCCTCCCTGCGCTTTGTCTCCTGACCCGGAAAATACTGCCCCCTGGTGGAGCTGCTGTGGGATACACATCTGCGAGTCTGGTGTCTAACCCTGCCTGGCGTTTGCTGCCTCCTGCGGGGGAGGGAACCTGAGGCTACCCAGGGGCCAGAAGCAGGAGGCGCTGACCCTGGAGCCTTTCGTACTGCGCTGAGGGGCTGTTGGGGAGGAAACGGCAGTGGAGGACTGGCCGCTCAGATGTCCCCGAGTCCTCTCTGGTAGGCGGGGGCGGAATGGGGAGCTGAGCGAGGAGGGTGCAGGGTCTAGGACTGTGTGTGATTCCTTAAATGTTGAGAATTTGTTCATGAATCTCCTTGCATTAGTTTTGAGTTGCTTTAACAATTACATTAAAATATTATCTTGATTCCTGAGTTTTGCCACACACACACACACACACACACACACACACACACCGTCAGTTCTGTGCCTGAGGCAGATGCCTCGCTTGCCTCACCCTAGTCCCAGCTTGGCAGGGAGATTTAGGGTCCAGGAGAAGTGTGAGCCCAAACAGCCCTGCGACGAGGAGCCTGCACCCGCAGCAAGGGCAGCCCAACTCTCTGTGGCGCTTGCCAGGCGGCATTTGCAGCCCTGGTCTTCCCTGAGCCTTACAGTGAGCGGGGTGAGCAGGCAGGGCAGGGCTACTGAAGACAATGGGTCCAACGGGAGCTCAGAGGGAGGTGGAAGCCCAGGCTTCCGGCCCCTTGTGGGGGGAATAAAGCTTGAAGGCCCAGGTGAGCCAGAGGCCTGAGGGACTGCCTCCATCCCAGCCCACCCGCCCTGAGAAGGCGCTGAGCTCAAGTGGGACAGGGGGGGTATGGGCAGGTCTGGGTCTGGGGCCTCTGCTGCCTTCAGCCAATGTGCTCTTCTCCCACCACCTGCAGGAGGAAGCTGGTCCTGGGCAGCTCGGGGAGAGCACGGAGGACCTCAGCCTGGACTGGGGGGCCCTTCAGGGCAGCGAGTATCTCCAGGACCTGGGCCTTGAGGCCCCTGCCCACCGCCAGCCTGGAGCGGCCAGGGACAGTGACCCCCCAAGCGAAGCAGCAGGAAGCGGTCCATCCTGCTCCAGTTCAACTGGACCCCAGGGCCTGCCTCGGAGATGCAGCTGGGCGAGGTCCCGCAGCTGCTCGGACGGCTGGCAGAGGTTGGTGCGGCCACTGGGCCTCCCATGACACCCTCCCAGGACCAGGGGTGTCCGCACCGGCGGAGGCAGCCCCTCCCAAGACACACATGCATGCCCACACACAGATCCACGTGCATGGAAAACACGTGCTGAGTGTGTACAAGCCCCAAAGCACACTGTACATACACACCGCAGGCAGGTGCGATCCCAGGTGTGCACACTTGCCCAGGCACACTAGGTGCACCGCTGCCCATGTCACCCCCAGGCTCGCACATTCACTCGCTCTGACCCACACCTATAGGCCTACATGTCCGACTTGCAGGGCAGTGGCACATGCATGCTCAAAACCACAGATGCGCTTGGAATCAAGACACATATTGCCCTAGCCGGTTTGGCTCAGTGGGTAGAGTCTGCAGACTGAAGAGTCCCAGGTTCGATTCCAGTCAAGGGCACATGCCCGGGTTGTGGGCTCCATCCCCAGTGTGGGGTGTGCAGGAGGCAGCCAATCAATGATTCTCTCTCATCATTGATTCTATCTCTCTCTCCCTCTCCCTTTCTCTCTGAAATCAATAATTTTTTTTTTTAAGACACATAGGAGTGCTCGACTCCACACACACCACAGTGGCAGCCCTAAAGAGTGGAGGCGGGTGCTTTAGCCACCCCCACCCAACCCCTCCAGCCCTCTCACCCCAAATAGAAAGCCAGTCCATGTAAAAATGGGGGGGGGGTCTGTGATGCACAGGCAGCTTCAGCAAATCCACCAACCTGGTTCCCCCCTCCCCCTCCCCATCCCCTCCCCTTTCCCCTCCCCCTCTGATACAGGAAGATTGGACCCCTCTCTATGGCCCAGAGGGGTCATCTGCGGGTTCTCCCAAACCCCCAGATTCTGGAGCTGGTGGAGTGGCAGCAGGTGGAGACCTGCTGAGCCCTGAATCCCGCCCTTCTCCCCCCAGGTTCAGCCTCGACTCCTCCGCTGTGAGTGAGGAGCCGTGTCTCCCTCGGGCGCTGGCGACCCTTGCCCTGAACCTTCCTGGGGAGAGTCTGCAGGCCTGGACTAAAGAGTGTCTCTCTGGGGGCAGGACCCCAGCGAAGCACCCAGGCAAGGTGGGTGCAGCCTGCGGCCACCTGGACATAACGCTCCAGGCCCAGGAGCCGTGCTGCGGCGGGAAGGGGGCCTCGCCCATAGACTGACCTGCCATGGCTGGGCGGCCGGTGCTGGAGCCCACGACGGGGGAGTCTCAGCCCTGAGGTCGCAGCCCAGGCCCGAGTTCCTCCCTGAGGAGGGCCCACAGCAGCGGATCCTTGGCCAGAGGTGCAGCCAGTTGGCAGGGGCGGGGGGCGGGGGGACTCCTCGGAGCCCTTGCAGCAGAAGGGAGGCCTGTCTGTGATGGGAGTCTGGGACTCCAGCCCACAGCCGGGAGAGAAGCCTGGCCCCTTTGCTCTGACTCTGACCTGCAGACCTACTGGTACTGGAACCTGCACTCACAGTTTCAGGGCCCGGCCCACGGCCCGGCAGGGGAGCTGCCACGCATCTCTGGGAGGGTGAGGCTCCAGCCTCTGGCTGCAGGGAGACCCCTGCCCTGTGCCTGGGGCGCCTGCATGTGCTAGAGGCTGGGGCCCGAGCCCTTGATCGGGAGCCTTCCTGCAGCCTCTGGGCCCCCGGCTTAGCGAGCTGCTCCTTCCGCTTGTTCCATGCAGGAAGGTGACGGCCTGGAGGAGAGAGTGAGGTCCCAGTCGGTTCCCGAGACCTTGGATGAGGTCAGCGCCCTGGAAAACTCTCGGGCTTTGGAGGTGCCCACTCAAGCTGCCCAAGGTAGCCCGGCCTGGGGTTTCCCTCTCGGGCCAAGCAGGGCAGTGGGGCTTGTGGAGGTCCTGGGGGAGGGGTTCCAGAGAGTGGGAGAGCCTACAGCATCTGCCCCTCCTTTCCCCCCTCCCCCAGGGGTCTGGAGCCCCCACCACTGCCATGGCCTCGGCTCCCTTCTCGTTCTGACTCTGTCTCTTTGTTGCCTCCCTGCCGGCCTCAGACAAACTCTGGGTCCTGAGAGTGTGTCTCTGGTGTCAGGCAGACCTGCAGGCTACACCCAGACCCACCACTGTCTGACCAGCCTCAGCCCCTGCAGCCTTCTGCATGAACTGAGGCATAGTGTCCCTCCTTAGGGCCACTGGGGGTTCACACACACACACACACACACACACACACACAGCACTTAGCACCTCCTAAGCTCTTGTGAAAAGCTGGGGATACCTCCCTCCCTGCTCTCTTCCCTCTCCCCGCCTCTCCTCCTGAGATGGCGAGGCCCCTCTGGCCGACCTCAGGTCTGCAGGGGAGGGTCCCAGGGAGCCCACTGCAGGGCGGGCTCCGCAGTCTCTGCAGGGAGCGGGCGGGCTCCTCACGCCTGCGCTTCCTGATGCTGGGCTACTTCCAGGCCTGGAGCCACCAGTGCTGGAGGGTCTGGGAAAGGACCACGTGGAACCAGAGCATGTGTGAGTGTCTGCCCCGCGCGGGGAGGAAGCCCGGTGGCCACCGGGGGCCCAGGCTGTGGGAGGCGGTGTGCAGGTTTCAGCATTGCCGGCCGTCAGTGACCCGGCAGCACGGTGCCTCTAGTCCCCCGTGACCTCACCTTCTCCCAGCGGAGGGACCCAGGCCCCTCAGAGAGGTTCCCACCGGCCTCAGGAGGGGGCCGGGCTCCTGGCTAGGGTCTGCTTCAGGACCCAAGGCAGGTGCGGCCATCCCCGCTCCTCTCGGGGATGGGTCTGTAATCTGGGACAACTATGGGCTATTTTATTCCCGCCCCAGGCTGATGGTCCAGCAGGTACTGCAGGAACTTCGACTGTACCACGGGTAAGTGGAAGGGAGACAGGCAGGGAACAGGGGTGGGAGGACAGGTGTGGGGGACAAGTGTGGGGAAGGATGGATGTAGCGGATGGTTGTGGAGAAGTGTGGGGAGCACAGGTTTGCAGGAAGAGGTTGGAGGACAGAGGTGGAGGGACAGGGATGAGAGGCCAGATGTGGGAGTAAACAGGTGTGGGAAACAGGCTGCAGAGGAGACGGGAGGAATGGGACAGGACAGGGGAGGGAGGCGGTGGGAGGGGAGGCGGTAGGAGGGGAGGGGGTAGGAGGGGAGGGGAAGAGAGCAGGGCCACCCTGGGGAGGAGGGAGCGCGCTGGCCCATGAAGCCTCTGTGCGGTGGGAGCAGATGCATCTCCCGAAAACACTGCCTCCCGGGCGGGCGTGGCCTGCCTCCTGTCGGAACATATGCCCCAGTGGCCACACATGCCGGCCCACATGTGGAGGAAGGGTGGGCTCTCGGGCCATGGCGGCGGGCGCACACCAACCACAGAAACCTGAGGGGGAGGGGCTGCTGGGAGGGGGGGGCGCTGCTGACCCGGTGTCTGCCCCTCTGGTCCTGCAGGGCTCAGCAGAGGGCTCACTTGTCCGTCAGCCCCAGAGAAGCCCCCTCAAACCTCACCTGGTTTGAGTTCCTGTCCGAGTGAGTAGCAGAGCTGCTGCAGGCGGCTGCGGGCAGGGCAGAGGGGAGCCCAGCCCTGGGTTTGCACAGCGTGTCCTGCGGCCCTCCGTGCCTGACCTGGGCTGGGGGCAGGAGATGGGTCCCCCGCCTCTCACTGGAACCACCAAGGGCAACAGCAGGGGTGAGGGTGGGGCTCGTCATGCACCTGCGGTGGGGGGGGGGGGGGACTTCCTGGAGGAGGTGACAGCTTGAACTGGGTTCTGGGGGAAGGGCAGGGTTCGCCAGTCCCCGGATCAGAGGATGGGAAGGGAAAACAGTGCCTTCTGGACTGGGGACCGGTGTCAGGTGGGGCTGGGAGGAGGGACAGTGGAGGAAGTCAGCAGGACCAGGTCACCTCTGCTAAGCTAAGGCCATAGCTGCCTAGTGACTGAGGATGGTGCGCACAGATGACTGGGGCAGGCAGGGTGCAGACTGGAGGTGCAGAATCCCCTCCAGGAAATAGGTTCTGCCCAGCTGGGCTTGTTTGTCATTGACCTAACAAGTATTTATTAAATAAAGATGTGCCTGTAATCAGGGGGGCCATGGCAGTGATGCGGGGAGGGAAGGAGAGCTGGGTTTGAAGAAATCCCGCAGGAAGAATGGGCAGGATTTATAGGCTCATTCGATCTGGAGGTGGGGAGGGGTGGATCAGAGGGAGGAGGCAGAGATGGCAGAGCCAAGATTTCTAGCCCAGGCCCATCAAGGGACCTCAAGCTTGAGACCATGTTACTTGACCCCTGCAAACCCAATCCCTATGGTTCCTGGAACATTGCAAACAGCAAAACACTCAAATGTTTGATGAGTGAGAGAAGGAGGGAGAGAGTTGAGGACTATAGACGAGGTGAAACAGGAGGAGGAGGCCACAGGGAGATGGATACAGGTAGATTCCAGGAGTGGCATGCAGGCCTGGCTCAGAACGGCCTCTGACCCTGCCGCCCGCCCTCACCCATCTTCCCACCCCTCAGGAGCGAGGACGGAGCCAGCAAGACGGAGAGGAGTGGCAGGGGCACCATCGGGGCGAAGTGCAGACTCAGCTCCCTGCGCAGTCGAGTCACCAGGCACAAGGACAAGGTGAGGGGTAGGGCACGGCCCCCTCTGCCTTCCTCTCCTCGGCATGTCAGAGTGCCCCTGGCCCTGCAGCCCTGTGGCTCCAGGCAGGCCTGGATACACAGGCATCCTAAGTGCCTCCTCTGTCCCCCACAGGGGAAAAGCCCTGTCCAGCTGAAGGACAAGGATCAGGATGCTCGAGAGAGAAAGGAATGTGTCACTGGCCACCAGCTGCCGCGAGGAGCCGTCTCTGGCCACTCCCACTGCCCCCTGTGCAGCAAGCCCTTTCTCAGCTCTGGTAAGTAGGTGGCCCAGCCTGTCCCCTTGGATGGTGGCCACTTTCTCCACTTTTCTAATCGCGCTTGTGGCCGCCTTCGCTCTTTGCACTCTTGTCCGATTTCGCCCTAGCCAAGGGCGGGCTGGCCTTGGCTCCCTGGAGAGCACCAGGACCGGTCCCCAGGGACAGGGGCCATTTGGTTAGCGAGGGGCCCAAAAAATTCCCTTTTAAGTTTCACTTTTGTCGTCGCAAAATCCTCTTGCAAAATGTGGACTTGGGCATATGTCTCTCACGGCTCCTTCTGAGGGCACTGGGCACGGGCCAGTCCAGGTCTCCCTCCTCGCGCGTGGCGGTTACTTGGCCTGTGGCTGCAGAACTGCAGGCCTCATGTGGCGTCTCCCCTGTGTGCGTGTTTGTTTCCCAATGTGCCCTTTCTGATAAGGACACTAGTCAGCTGTATTGCACTAGTGTGACCTCATCTGACCTAACTACGTCAGCAATGACCCCATTTCCAAATAAGGCCACCTTCTGAGATACTGGGGGGATCAGGACTGCAACCTATGAATGGCGGGGTGTTACCAGAAAGGGGACCGGCTCTGAGTGGGTCTGCCTAGGGCCAGCTGGGACTGTGCGGGTTCTTGACTTCGTGCAGAAAATATTTCACAACAGGAGTCCGTCCAGGTGACGATGAGGGAGCGTTTATTAATGCTGGGGGCAGTGAGACAAAGGGCTTAGCGTAGAGGGAGCAACAGAGAGCCTAGACTGGGCTGCCCTGGCTCTCTGGGAAGTCAGAGAAAAGGGGGCCTTGGGGACAGGTTCGGGGATTAGCCCGGGGCGAGCTGCTGCTGTCCATTGCTCCCCAGGTTGCAAGTCTCGTGGGGCCCCTTAGAGTTTCGGAGATGCACGCCTGTGGGGGAAGAAGTGGGGAAGGAGGGGAGAGGCGGCTGCTCCCTGAGGAAGAGCATGTGTTGGGTCATTTGTCTTGAGGCTTTGAGATAGAGACTCCTCCCAAAACGGTAAGACAGCTGTCCAGGTGCGGGGCCTTGGACCCCGGGCAGATTCTGAGGCCTCTGACCTTCTGGGAGGCTTTCACCCCGTGTCTGTCGTGGGTAGACAGTCTGGCCTTTTAACTGGCTTCTCACAGTTGGGCCAGTAACCTGTCCCTGTCATATTTTACTAACAGCCCCGGTGTCTTAAGAGGCTTGGTAGCGTGAGACCGCGTCCCTTAAGAAAGAAAAGAGCCCAGCCGGCATTTCTGGGTTCAAATTCTATTTCCAGCAAGTTTCCAAGATCAGGTTACAAACCCTTTTATTTCTCTGAGCACCTGTGCCTTTGAGGCTGTTCTCTACCTGCTGTACCTGTGGGAGAAGCAGTAATGAGAGGCAGTAACATCTGTGTGAATTACTCCCAAGCTAGCGGCGGGCTAGGGCAGGACTCCCACCCAGCAAGGCAGCCCAGCAGAACTGCAGCTCCCGGCTCCGCCCGCAGCAACAGGGCAGAGGGCAGGCTACACTGCGGGGCAGCTTTTCTGGGTGACTTTTCTCTGTCCAGGAATTCTCTGTTGCCTCCTCCCCCAACCCCTGGTGTCCAGCCAGGAGGTCCGAGGGGTGCCTTGGCTGGGGAACTCACAGAGGGCTTCGGGCCGCCCTAAGTCCCAGGCTAGGGGCACAGGCTAGCTCAGGGGTGGGCAAACTTTTTGACTGGAGGGCCACAATGGGTTCTTAAACTGGACCGGAGGGCCGGAACAAAAGCATGGATGGAGTGTTTGTGTGAACTAATATAAATTCAAAGTAAACATCATTACATAAAAGGGTACAGTCTTTTTTTTTTTTTTTTAGTTTTATTCATTTCAAACGGGCCAGATCCGGCCCACGGGCTGCAGTTTGCCCACGCCTGGGCTAGGGGCACAGGGTCTGACTGCCCCTCCTGGGCCTAAGCAGGCTGGGGGTGGGGGGGTGGGGGGTTGAGGGGGGTGCTTGGGGTTTCACACCCCAGGGGTAAATTTCAAAGAATAGCGAGTGTGTGCCGCCGGCTCTTCACATTTGGGCTGTGAGCCTTTTCCTAAGTCCCCGGCCTGGAGCCGGGGTTTCAGTCCCCTCCCAGTGCTTAAAGACGCTGGGGAGCCACTCTTCAGTCCCCCCCCCCCCCCCCGGGGCCCGGGGATCAGGAGCCAGCGATCCCTGGGAGCCCACTGTCCGATTCTGTGCACCTGGCCGCCAGCAGTGCAAGGCTGACAGGAAATGGACCAGGACAGGAGAGAGAGGGGCAAGAGTGACAACCCTCTCCCTTCCCCCCCCCCACCCCCCCCGCCCACCCCCAGAGCAGGCAAGATGCAGGCCAGAACTGCTGCAGGAACACAGGGTCCCATCAGCTTCTATTTCTTCTGCTATTTTATCTTCCAAGGGCTGGTTTGGAGGCTGCAAATGGGCTTCTTGAGTACCAGGGAGATGACAATGGCAGGGAGGGGTGTTTTCCACGTGTTCCACACGTCCGTTCTCCCAGTCACACCCCCATTGTGGGGGGCACTCTGATGCATGGCAGGATGTTGAACCGCATACCTGGCCCCCACCCACGAGATGCCAGCACCCCTCCCATGAGTCAGGACAACCAAAAATGGCCCCAGACATGGCCACATGTTCCCTGGAGGATAGGATTGCCCTGGGTGAGAATCAGGGGGCCAGAGAGATGGAGAGCAGGACCTAGAAATCACACCTCCACCCTCGGAGCAGGTTAGGGTGGATTTTTAACTTCTTGCCTTTCCTGGCTCCACACGGGGCGGAGCGTTAGTTCCTTCTTCCTCATTCCCGCCTCATGTGGAGCCCTGGGTGTCCTGCTGCTGGTGCGGTGGTCAAGAGTGCACGGTTTTGAACTGTTGGTCCATCGAAGGCGCTCCAGCCCGCTTTCTGACACACAACCTGTCTTTGGCTGAGGCTGGCATGGGCTTTGCAAGTGCAAAATGCACTGACAACTTCTGGTCTTGAAGTGCTTCTAAGCAGCAGGTGATTTCCTGGTATGCTGACTCCCCTGCTCTGCAGGGGGCCTTCCTGGAGGGCCTGGATCACAGGAGCCCTGTCTCAGGCACCTGACTCAAGGAGTTGGTGAGTCAGCAGAAAGAAGGGTGAGCCCTAGAACCATCCACAGACGGACATAAGGGAGCGGCTGCTTTCACGCTACAGGGGCGAGCTGGAGTATTCTGCAGCAGGATCGATCCCAAAGGTGAAAATCTTTGCCGTGGGGCTCTTGACAGAAACGGTTGCTGGCCCTTGAACCCAAGAAGACTTACCCTGGCCAGCAGATCAATAAACCCCTTACCAGGATGATCTTGAAAGAGGAGGGTTCCAACAGGCACTAATCTCCTGAAGGCCACTTTACAATCACAGATTTTGCACAAATAATAGGAATAATGGGTAACATTACATCACTGGGCACTTACACGCCCCCGAACACCCTGTGCGTTCAGCGCATTCCTCATAGCCCTCACCACTGTGCTTCCCCTTCGACAGGTGAGGGAAGAGAGGCCCAAAGCAGTTGAGCGTTTGCCCAGGGTCACACAGGCCGCATTCCAGCCCAGAGCCCAGCCCTGGTCACCAATCCACTGTCACATCACACCATTCAATTTTTAATAATAATAAAATAATCTTTTAATTTTTTTAGTTCTACCAAAACCGAAATTTTATATTTTAAAAGAAAATAAATACCTCAATTAAAAAAAAAAAAAGACATGGAGAAAAAAAAGAAAATTTAATTACAGCTGCATGAAGAGCAGAAGTTTAATATGTCAAAACATTTTGTTCTTTGATGTGCTTTATCATCAATATTTGGGGGCGATTTTTAAGGTTTTCCCACCAAAACGATATTAATAATAACTCTGTATAATAACATTTAAAATAACAGGAAATTGTAAACACCTTTATACCATATTTTCTCAAACTGTTCTGAAGACAGTGAACTCATAATTGTTTTGCTTTTGCTTTAAAATAAGCTACCAGTGCCCTAGTCAGTTTGGCACAGCAGTTAGAGCCTGGGCCTGGGGACTGAAAGGTCCCCGGTTTGATTCCGGTCAAAGGGGTCAGTACAAGTACCTTGGTTGCAGGCTTCAGCCCCAGTTGGGGCTGGAGGCAACCAATCAATGTGTCCCTCACATCGGTGTTTCTCTCTCTGTCTCTCACCCTCCCTTCCATTCTCTCTAAAATAAATAAGTCAATAAATAAAATAAGCTACCAGTAATTCTAAACCAGGCAAAAATGTTTTGCCTGGATCAAATATAAGCATTCAAACTTGTAAAAATGTTTTGCAATGAGTTCTTGCTTTCTATAAAAGCCTAAAATAGCGAAGGAGAGACTAGAGTTTATTTTCAAATTTTATGACTGGCTTCCTATAATCTCTTACCAGTAGACTTACTGGTGAAATACTAGATATTAAGGATCAGATTTAATTCTTTGGTACAAGCATGCCACTGTCATTGATTGCTTTGTGTGGCTAACAGAAACCATTGAGCCACCAAGTCTAGAATACAATGCAAGGCAGGGCAGGAGCCGTACCTTAATGCTTTATTTTGTTACAGGAAAAATCAACACTAAGTATATACTCCAGAGGAACTAGCTCCTATTAGAGATTTCAACATTACAACAAACCAACAGCTCAGGTTTCAGAATGACCCAACTATAACTTGTAGCTGGAATATTATGCGGCATTTTGGCAATATACCCCAACTTAAGAGTATACAACTATCTTAGGATGCTTAACGAAACTAGCTCCTCCTATCCCTCCATGGGGGACCCCCTTCTTTCCCCTAAACTTTTAATTTTAGATTTAAAGCAAGGTGCAAAAAGAATAAAGAGGGTTCCCGTATACCTTTCACTCAGCTTCCCCTAACGTTAACCTCTTATACTAGAACTAGAGGCCGATGCACGAAAATCCGTGCAAGAGTAGGCTTCCCTTCCCCCGGCTGGCCTGGGCTGGCTTCCCTCTGGCCCTGGCTTCGTGAGGAAGGACGTCTGGGATGACATCTGGAAGTTGTCCGGTCTAATTAGCATATTACCCTTTTATTATTATAGCTGACCACAGTACATTGGTCACAATTTAGCAACCAATGTTGGAACAATACTGCTTACCAAACTCCAGCTTCAGATTTCACCGGGCTGTTGTTGGTGTTGTTTTGTTGTTTCCATTAGGGTGCTTTTCGTATTTTCGGATCCAACTCAGGACACATTACCTTTAATCATCCTGCCTCCCGTCTCTCTGGTCTGTGACGGTTTCTCAGTCTCTTCTTATTGTTCCTGACTGTGACAATCTTGAGAAGTGTTAGTTAGCCATGTGCCTTGTACAGTGTCCTCCAGTCTAGGTTTGTCTGATGTGTCCTCATAATTAGACACAAGGGTTATGGTTTGAGGAACCTCTTGCCTCATCCTATCAGAGGGCAAGTGCTATGATCATGACATCCCTGGGGATGTTAACCTTCATGCCCTAGTTTAAGTAACGTCTGCCAGGTTGCTATTTTTCCCTCTTCCTACTCTATTGGTTAGAAGCCAGTCACTCAGTTGGATCTACTCTCAGGTTGGAAGAAATCACGCTCCAGCTCTTGGAGATATTTGATTTTCAAAATAACCCTTTGAGCTTAGGGAAGATTTGAGTTTGTGTGAAAGAAATTATGTAGGTAGCACTTAGCATGGTGCCTGGTATGGAAGGGCAATAGTAGCGTCTATCATCATCACCATCATCACCGTCATCATCATCACCATCATCCCCGTCATCATCATCATCATCATCATCACCATCATCACCGTCATCATCATCATCATCATCACCATCACTATTCGTTGTTGTGTGAGGACAAAACTAGCATCTAAAGCATAGACCCTAAGCCTAGGCTTTTACCACAGCCCCACACACCTGTCTAAAGAGGCACAGGAAGCCAGAACAGCCGTGTCTCACTTCCTACAGGCTGAGAGCAGGCACCTCCAGGTATAACTCACCACAAGCTTATCTACCATGGGAGACATTCAAAGCCACACATCCCTCTTTGTCCCCTAGAGGAAACGGCCCCACAGTAAGTGAAACAGAATAGGGAATGACTCACTCTCCAGGTAATTACAGAAGGTGGGTCTCCAGGGTAAAGCTGACATGCTTTCCCAGAGACCAGCCCTCTAAAGGAATACCATTCCAGACAGTCCTGTTCCTGGCCTTGGCCTTTGAGGCTCTTCATGGTCTGACCCCGCCTACCCCTCCACCCTTCTCTCCCACTATTCAGCCACCTTGGCTCCAAAGCCCAGCCATCCTGGAGTCTTGTGGCTGCCCATGCAGAGTGCTTGCTCATTCAGTGCTGTTCCTGGAACTCCCTGGGCCACCTAACTCTTACTCACCTTTCAAAACATAGTGCAGATCCACTTCCACTGTGAAGCCTGCATCAGGTGACTGTATGTGTCTGAGTGTCTCTTAGGGCAGTTGCTGTCAGCTGAAGGTCATTCTGTCCTCCAGGGGACATTTGACAATGCCTGCAGGCATTTTTGATGGTCAGGCCTGGGAGTGCTACTTATATCTAACTAGAGGCCTGGTGCACGAAAATTTGTGCACTCAGGGAGGGGGAGTCCCTCAGCCTGGCCTGTGCCCTCTCGCAGTCTGGGACCCCTCAGGGGAAGACCAGCTTCTGGCTTAGGCCTGCTCCCTGGGGGATTGGGCCTAAGCTGGCAATCAGACATCCCTCTGGCAGCCCGGCAGCCCTCGGGGGATGTCCACTTGCCAGCGGACAGCAGGCCTTAGCTAGAGTCGGACATCCTTAGTGCTGCTGATGAGGCAGGAGAGGCTCCCACCACCACCGCTGTACTGGCAGCCATCAGCCTTGCTTGTGGCTGAGCAGAGCTCCCCCATGTGGGAGCGCACTGATCACCAGAGGGCAGCTCCTGCATTGAGCATCTGCCCCCTGGTGGTCAGTGTGTGTCATAGTGACCAGTCATTCCCAATCATTCTGCTGTTAGGGTCAGTTTGCATATTACCCTTTTACTATATAGGATAGAGGCCTGGTGCACAGGTGGGGGCCGGCTGGTTTGCCTTGAAGGGTGTCCCGGATCAGGGGCTTGGGTGCCTGGCCCGCCTGGGTGAGGGATTGATGGCTGTTTGCAGCTGGTCACACCCCCTTCAGGGTGGGGGTCCTCACTGGGGTGCCTGGCCAGTCTGGGTGAGGGGCTGAGGGCTGTTTTCAGGCTGGCCGGCGACAGAAGCTCCCAGCCTCTTTTTTTTTTCTTTCTTTTTATTCTGGGATTTATTTACCTTCTATAATTGAAACTATGTTGCCGTCACTGGAGCTGAGAGCTGGCTCCTGCTTGCTTCAGCTCTGAGGACATGGCCTGCTGAAAGCAGGTATCTGGGGTTTGTTTAGCTTCTATAATTGAAACTTTGTTGCCGTCACTGGAGCTGGAGCTGGCTCCTGCTTGCTCTAGCTCTGAGGACACGGCCTGCTGAAAGCAGGTATCTGGGGTTTGTTTAGCTTCTATAATTGAAACTTTGTTGCTTTCAGAGCTCAGAGCCAGGCCGCGGCAGGCGGGGAGCCTTGGCTTCCTCCATCACTGGAGCAAGCAAGCCTCCTGCTCGCTTCAGCTGTGTGGCTGCTGGCCGCCATCTTGGTTGGGTTAATTTACATATCATGCTGATTAGCTAATGGAAGACGTAGCAAAGGTACAGTCAATTACCATGTTTGTCTATTATTAGATAGGATGGGTAGAGGCCACGAATGCTGTTTAACATTCTCCAATGCACAGGCAGCCCCCACAACAGAGACTTTTCCAGCCCAATTGTCGATAATGCTAAGACTAAGAAATGCTGCTGTAGACTTACACTCTCTGTGTCTCCTTAGCTCTTAGTAAAAGCCCATGGCCCATGATAAAGACTCCGTAGGTACAGAATGGTTGGATGGGTAAAAGACAAGAGATATCTCTCCTTGCCAGGCTCTTTGAAAAGTCAGTTTCTACCTTTAGGGGAGAGCTATGTCACCTGAAGGTTTCTATAACCAAGATGGCTACAGAAATAAGGGTTATACCACTCTTCCTGCTTAAAATCTCCAATGGCTCCCCAGTGCCTTCGGGTAAAGTCCAAAAGACATAGCAATTCAGACAGTGAACATTTACCGACCCATAAGGACCTCAAAAGACCCAAATTGGGGCTTCTGGCCTACATCAGAGTTGGGTGTCTGATGAAGTGTGTCCTTGCACTTCTGGAGTCTCCAGTTCCCTCGGCATGCTTCTTCTCTCGACCATAAAGACCAGAGTTAAACTGAAGGCAGGTCATTTGAGAATCCCCCACCCTCACCCCCAGTTTCTGAAGTGAGGGCTCTTGACCACAGAATATGTGCGTATGTGTCGAATTGAATTTGATTTGGGGAAAGCTTGGCCTGGCGGAGCAGCTTGAACCTTGGGTGAGAGGTACTTGGTTCCTCTCCTGGTTACTGCCCAAAGGCCCCACCTGTGAGGGACCTGGATGGGACCAGCAGCCTCAGGGCAAGGATGTCTGATGGTACCTGAGCAGGTGCTGGCACTGGGGAAGGCATATCTAAGAACACCTGTGTGAGGGTCCCTGGCCTGTGTTTCAGGCTCTGGACACCTGTTTCAGAGTATGTGCTCGATCTGTATTGAGGGAATCTGGTTTGTGTTTTGGGAGAGGATCTAAAAGTTGCTATGTGAGGTCTCAGAGGTTTCTGGGTGCCCGAAAGCCTGTTTGGGGGTATCTGATGGCTCCTGGATGAAGGTGTGTGGTACTTTGGGGATATTTGGCACGTTTTTCAGATTCTGAATGCTAGTATTGGGGCTCTAACAGACCTAGGTGGGGTGTCTGAGCAGTTGTCTGGCCTGAAAGTATCTGATGGCCCCTGCCTGGGTGTCTGCCTGGCATGTTTGGGATCGCTGGGCGACCTATGGTAAGGTGTCTGGGACCACCTGACTTTCAGGCACTTCTGTCTGTAGTCTACACCCACCCTTCTTCATAGGTGACAGATCTATTCGCTTCGTTTCTTGTACCCTCCCTTCTTCTTGCCCTCAGACTCGCCCTCAACCTGCCAACGTCCCCAGGCGCCCGCTGACCTCCCAGCACCCGATCCACCCCCCATCGCCCGCCAGCCCCACTGTCCTCGCACCCAGAACCCGCCCCGCTAATAGCCGGGCTGCGGTGGACTCCGCCCCGCTGACCCACCCCCGAGGACCGCCCTCCGCAGCAGACCCCGCCCCGCGAACAGGCGGCTGGCCAATCCCAGCGTTCCAGGCTCAGCCGCGAGCCCCGCCCCCCAAGGCCACACCCTCTGCCTGCCCCGGGGCGGGGCCGCGCCTGCGCGACTCCGCCGCGCGGCTTTCCGCTTCCGGCTCCGCGCAGCGAGCGGCAGTGGCGGCACCGAGGGTGGGCGGCGGCGGCGCCGGGAGGCTGGCTGTGCAGCGGCCCGCGAGCGGCCTGCGAGGGGCCGCGCCGAGGTGAGGGCGGCTGGACGGGCGCTCCGGGGGGAGGCCTCGGCCCCGCGGGCGCCGTCGGGCACTGGGGCGGCCGCCTCCGAGCTGGCGGCGAATGCAGAGGTGGCGGCGATGCCCGCCGGTGCCCTCCGAGCCCCGGCCCTTGGACGGTGCCCCGTCCTCTCGATCGGGAGGGGAAGGTCATCGCTCCAGGGCCAGGGGCACCTGGGGCAGGACCAGGGAAGCGATACGAACCGTCACCGTAGCCAGCACCGGGGCTGGAGTCCTCCGCGGAGAGCTCACCTCCCGGAGCAGAGGTCCTCTGCCGCGCGCGTGGGGGCAACCAGCCCCGAAAGGGCATGGGCTGTGGGCGCACGCACCCCTCGCTCCTCCCCCGGCGTCTGGCGGGAGCATGGAGCCGGTGGATGCCGTTCTCGTTGCGGGCAGCAGGAGAGGCCCTTGGCGTGGGCGCGGTCTGTGGTCGCCGACCTGCTCTTCCCACCTGTCGCTCCGCTGAGACCGAAGCGCTCAGATTCCTGACCCCGAGGGTCGACGTTCTCCTGGAGCGTTACCCACGGAGGGAAGAAAACGGCTCCCCCGGGCCTCGGGGGCGCGGAACCCCAGCCGGCAGGTTAAGGGACCCTCTCTTCTGGTTGCCTAGGGAGCGTTCAGGACAGGGCGACAGCCCCGTGGCCCAGGGCGATTTATGGGGGTGATTTTGCACGTATCCGGGTGAGTGATTAATCCTGGAGCTATACGGGAAGTGTCAAGAGCACAGGCTGGAGTGACAGATCGCAACCTGGTTCTGGTCCCAGTGTCTGCCGCAAATTAGCCATGTAACCTCGCCGAACCCCGGTCTCCCCATCTTTAAGCCGGGAATAAGGACTAGTTGAGGATTTGATGTGATAATATGTGCAAGACGCGTAGCAGAGTGCCTGGCAAATGATGAATGCTCAATAAATTTTGTCTATTTTGTGCACATGCGCATGCCCTGTATCTTGAGGTTGTATTTTTAGGTTGCCCTTCCAGGTAACACACGGTCTGGAAAATGTGAGCATTTCGGTGGTTGTTGGGACTGGGTCAGAGTTTACACTTCATCAAGAGTTTACAGTTTCTATCGGTCAGGTCCTCTTGAGAGAGAGGGGGGAAAAAGTTGTTTTAAAGCAACTAAGAGCAAGCAGCCAGAAGGCATAATAACTTAGTTCTTGTAAAGCAGTGGTTCTCAACCTGTGGGTCGCAACCCCTTTGGGGGTCGAACGACCCTTTCACAGGGGTCGCCTAAGACCATCGGAAAACACATATATAATTACATATTGTTTTTGTGATGAATCACTGTGCTTTCATTATGTTCAATTTGTAACAATGAAAATACATCCTACATATCAGATATTTACGTTATGATTCATAACAGTAGCAACATTACAGTGATGAAGTAGCAACGAAAATAATGTTATGGGTGGGGGTCACCACAACATGAGGAACTGTATGAAAGGGTCGCGGCATCAGGAAGGTTGAGAACCGCTGTTGTAAAGGTACTTTGCTTTCCTTTCAATTAGCTTTTCACTTTTAAATGCCATATGTTAAAGGCAGAGCGGTTCTGTGATTCCTTTCTCTTTTCTTAAGCTGATTTGAGAATGCCCCACTTTGAAAGCTGCCTGTGCCTACACTGCTTCTGGCAGAGCCGGATGTAATTTTTATTCTCGTCACACAGTAGCAATTTCCATTTTCCTTGTCCCCAGCCGCCGGGACCAGGGCTGTGGTCAGCAGCCGTGCCTCCCTGGGTGTTTACCTTGCACATGTTCAGCATATTTCTGATCCTTAAGTCAGAGTCTCCTTCATTCTTCCTCACTCCTCCCCGGGCCTATTTCCATTTCTTCAAGTTCCAGCTGACTTTTCGAACATTTTCATCACAGCTTTTCAAAAATAACTTAAAGCCCGGAGATCTTAGTAAGTTCAAGCAATTGTGGTTTCTTTGTTGTTTGTTAGTTACACTTTACTTTCCCCCTGAAAGTCATAAAGAGCTGCCGTTTTCAAAACCTTCGCCAGGTGCAAAATAATTGCAGTCACAGCTCCAGTGCTGCCTGTGGGACCTCTTTGGAGGAGGGAAGTGGGTGATGGGGGAGGTTCACACTGAGGAAAACAGTGTCCTCCCGAGAGCTCCGTGACAGGACCCCTGCAGCTCTGCTCATTCTTGTTAAAATTGCTTTGGGTGTAAACTAAACGCAAATTGCTTGCTTCTCTGCTTTTGTTCTTAGATAGGTTCATAGTTTCCACTGAGAATAAAGTTGCAGTTGGTTATGTTCAAAGTAGCAAATACCTTCACTGATTTACATCATCTTTTGAAAAAAAATATTCTAAAGGTTTACGTGTGTACATTTAACACATTGTGGGGAGGTTATGTTTTAAAATCATGTCACTCTTTTTCAGCATAACAGTTTTACTGAGATATAATTCACACACCATATAATTCATCCTTCTAAAATGTGCCACTCAGTGGTTTTTAGTACAGTAACAGAGTTGTACAACTGTTAACACTAACTCCAGAACATGTTATCAGCTGGTCATTCTTAGGGGTGGGTATCAGAGGAGAGAAAGGTAAAGCAGAGATGTGGTGGGCAGCTGCCTCTCCACTGCAGCGTGCGGTGGAGGGCTGGAATCAGGCAGGACGCTGCACCCGAGGACAGCTATGTGCTGTGTGTGGATAACTCTGCTTTGCTGAGGTTATTTTGCAAAGTGAAAATGAGTTTAGAAAGAAGAATAAACCCACGGTGCAGGCCCGTGTGCGCTCTACTAAGTGAAGTGGACAGTGACTGACCAGACACATGTAGCGCAAAAGACTCAGCGTTGTTGGGCGTCCCGAGCAGTACGGCGTCAGCTCTGTGGCTTTCAGAATTCCAGGATGTGATCAATAGCAGGTTCTTGTGACCCTTTGCAGTGTCCATTTGGGGGCTCCTAATCCAAGACTATAGCGAGAGACGGGAAGATGGAAGCAGTGAGGCCCTCAACACGATTGGTGGGACTGTAGAGTGGGGCGGCCACTTTGGAAAACAATCTGACTGCTCCTCAAAAGGTTCAACACAGAATTACCATAAGGTCCATCAATTCCACTCCTAGGTACGTGCCTAAGAGAAATGGAAACCTAAGTCCTCCGCACAAAAACCGGCCCACAAATGTCCGGAGGAGCATTGTACCCAGTAGACAAAAGGTGGAAACAACCCAAATGTCCATCAGCTGATGAGTGGAAATAAGATGCGGTCTGTCCATGCAGTGGAATATTGTTCACCCACAAAAAGGAATGAAGTTCCGATATACGCTGTAACGTGGGTGAGCCTTGGAAACATTATGCTAAGTGAAAGAAGCCAGACACAAAAGACCACATATTGTCTGATTCCAATTATGAGAAATATCTAGAAGAGGCAAATCCATAGAGACAAAAAGTAGCTTAGTGGTTGCATGGGACTGGAGGGAGAGGTGGGTGGGGAGTGACAACTAAGAGGTACAGGGTATCTTTTGGGGATGTTAAAAAAATGTTCTAAAATTGATTGTATGGATGTACAATCTGCATGTGCTAAAAGCCGTTGACTGCACTTTAAAAATGTGGATTACGTGGTATGTGGGTTCATCTCACTGTCAGATAAGAGGGGGCAGGAGAGCTAGAGCTCAGTGGAAGTGGCTATGGGCGCGGGCAGAATTGTAAGAAATGGTTTGAGACTGAGAAACTAGAGGCCGAGAGGCAAAGATCAGACAGCTCTGAAGAAAAGGGGACAGCTTGCCAACATCATGATTTGCAGCTGGATTATTGATATGAATAGATTCTCATTTTCCTAAAGTCAAGTATAGGCTCCCTGCCATGTAGCAGATGGTTACAAAGTCCTCTGTGCCGTCCATTGTAACGGCTTGAGACAGAGATGTGGGGTCAGAACTTCATCCTGGACATAGCCCGGCGTGGGCAGGAAAGCCCTCTGTCCTGTGGAGTGATGGTTCGCCATGCTCAGCAGCTACGGGCACCGTGCGCACAGCGTGTGTGAAGGCTGAGTCGGACAGCATGCTGTTGGTTGGGTAGAGCTGACACGAGCACCTTACAGACTGGTGCGTTACTACGGGTGACTTTCTGGCTGTTTCCATCAGTGGGCTTGGCAAGGGCGGAGGCTGGAGACAGGGAGCAGTGTTGGGAGATGACTTGGGTCTGAGCAGTGTGGAAAGAGGTCAGTCTGTTGGGAGATAGATGTGTGGGGCTTAGTTGACAACGTGAGGAGGAGTTTGACAGAGGGACCGGGTAGGTGATGGGCCCTGAGTCATCAGCTAGTTGAACTCTTTCTTGTACTGCGTGGGCCCCCCTTAGGAGATGACCAGTTCACATTTCTCACATTTATCTTGCAGTCGAGAAGGGGAAACTGCTCCCTGCCCTCAGATCTGGGGTCTCTTTTCCACTACCCCCACCTCTTCCCAAGGTCTTTCTGGGTTCAAGCACAGGGAAGAGTAGCCCTTCATAGCCCTTCATAGGCCTTCAAGGCCTCTAGGGGGGTAGCGCTTTGGGTGCAGCAGGGGCAGGGCAGAAAGCTACGTACAAGGTTTAGAAAGCAGCCACTACCTTTTAGAGCAAGCCTGTCAAACTCAAAGGCTCACACGAGCCAAATAAACAGGGTGTAAGTGTATGTGGGCCGCAAAAAAAACAAAAGCTTCAATTTTCATAAAAATGTAGGTTTATTTCCATAGAGACATGCTGAATACAAAGAACTGAAATAAATGAGTCATTGTTAACATAAAATAATAGAACATTTTAATAAAAATTCATATTTTTTCTCGAACATTAACTTACCAGACACTGAATAACTGCACAAATTAATAAGTGTAACACAAATAAACCTATTTTTCTTGTTCTCTGAAAGTGAAATATTTCCTGTTGCACACACCTAACAAGTCAGTTCAAGATTAATGACATGGCAATCAGCTGCTAAAATATTCGCTGCTAGTATTAGTGGAGAGAAATGGTGCGCCTGCGCGTAAGGCGCGTAAGGGAAATGAATGCAACACGATTATAGTCATCAGTCATTAGTGAACGTTGTAGTTTGTTAATAGTTATGTATAACAGGATATTGTAAAAATTAAGTTATGAAACTTTTATTAAAATGTTTCTTACATACCGTTATATTGGCTGGGCCACAAAAATATTCGTTGTGGGCCATATGTTTGACATGTCTGTTCTAGAGGTTGGTGGTCGAGGGAAGAAGGAGTGTGGCAGTATTGAATACTTATTCAGTATAAGAATACTTATTCTGCCAGCTAAGTATTGCAGAATCCACCAGAAATGAAAATGGAGTCAGTCTGACAGTGGAGCAGTGATCAGGTTAATGCGTTTTTAACTGAGGCCACAGTTTCAGGAGTCTGCCTCCCGGGAGCCAGCGCTGTCCGTGCCCTTGCAGTTGTGGGCTTTGTTGTTCATTCCCAGCAGTTACCAGCCACCCAGGTCCCCGCACAGCGCACTGTGCGTGGGGAGTCGTGGTTTTGCAGACTCGGGGGACATCTGCCCCTGTCCTCTGTCCCGCAGTTTATGTTTGGCCCCTCCCCCCACATTGACCTGGTGAAACGTCATAACCAGTGGTTGGCGGAATAACAGCCCCCCGAGACCTGCCTCCTAACCACCGAGAGCTTGGAATGTGTGGCCTTACAGGGCAGAAGGGACTTTTGGTTTCTGATTAAGTTAAGCATCTGGCGATGGGAGACTCTCCTGGATTATCCAGGGGGACCCAGTGTCATCACAAGGGGTCCTGATGAGAGGGAGAGGGGGGTCCGGGTCTGAGGAGGAGATGTGAGGATGGAAGCAGAGTCAGAGAGAGAAGATGCTCCACTGCTGGCTTTGAAGGTGAAGGAAGGGTTCATGGCTGCTTCTACACACACGTGCGCACACACATACACACCACACACACACACACACACACACACACACAAACCCATGAGCCTGTGAACAGAGAGCTCAGGTCATTGGAGATGCTACTTACACTCTCTAATCTCAGCTTCCTGTCTGTAACATTAGAAGCATGACAGCGGATGGTTATTGCTTGTGGAGTACTCAGTAATGTTTGGGTGTGTTCGTTTGTTCATTCACCAGATAATTACCAGGCTTCTACTGTGTGTCAGGTACAAGGGTTACAACAGTAAACAAACGTAGCTTTTTCTTCCTATTTGAAAAATATAACTTTATTCATGAAGTACAAACTAAATTAAAATAATTTATTTTAAAAATGAAGTGCAGCCCTAGCTGGTTTGGCTCGGTGGATAGAGCGTCGGCCTGCCGACTGAAGAGTCCCGGGTTTGATTCCAGCCAAGGGCACATGCCTTGGTTGTGGGCTCGATCCCCAGTGGTGGGTGTGCAGTAGGCAGCCGATCAATGATTCTCTCTCATCATTGATGTTTCTATCTCTTGCTTCCTCTCCCTTCCGCTCTGAAATCATTATATATATATATATATATATATATATATATATATATATATATATATTAAAATGAAGTGCAACCTGAAATTTGAGGAATAGTCATATGTTACATCTTGTAAATTACTGCTTTTAAGTTGTCATTAGCCCCACCTGACCTGTTATCAGGAAGCTAAAACTTTTCTTTTAGTGTTTCTCCCTCTTCTAGAATGTTCCAAAAGCTCCTCAGGGGAAAGCCCTCCAGCTTGCCCTCTGGCTGAGGAGAGCCCTGCTGTCCATAGGGTCAGCCATTCTGCTTTTTAAAATTGGGATATTGTAATTCACATACTGCAATATTCACCCTTTTAAAGTGTATAATTCAGTGTGTGTGTTTTTTCATTCTTATCACCCCAAAAGGAAGTCCTGTACACATTAGTAGTCACTTCCCTGTCCCCAAGCCTCTGGCAACCATGAGTCTACTTCCTATCTCTATAGATTTGCCTAATCTCAACAAATTCCTATAAATGGAATTCTACAGTGTGTGGCTTTTTGCATGTGGCTTCTTTTACTGTTTTCAGGGTTCATCCACATGGTAGCCTGAAACTAGCTATTTTTTAAAAATATATTTTTATTGATTTCAGAGAGCAAGGGAGAGGGAGTGAGAGATAGAAACATCAATAATGAGAGAGAATTATTGATCGGCTGCCTCCTGCACACCACCTACTGGGGATCAAGCCTGCATCCCGGACATGTGCCCTGCCTTGGAATTAAACCATGACCTCATGGTACATGGGTTGATGCTCAACCATTGAACCACAACAGTGGAGCAATCTAACATTTTTTTAAATCCATAACAACATGACCATTAAAGGAATAGTGACATGGGACATGTCAGGGTGGGCCCAGTCAGCCCCAGGGGCAGTGTCGTTCCATCAGTTGACCTGACCCAGTGTCCTCTAATGGGTGTTGATTAGTTTCCTATGCTGACTCCTTGGTTGAGGGGCGTCATGGCCACTGCCTCTGCCTCTGGGTCCTACCTATGCTGTCCCATGAACACTTAGTGAATTGGACAACTGATCAACAGTCAAGGGAAGCAGAAACACAGTTAAGATGAAATGTAAAGGCCTTCTAAATGGGAAAACTAACCAATCACCGAGGAGCTTGGTCCCCGGAGATTTTAAAAACTAGGGTTGTTTCCCAATAGTCAGAATGTTCACCTTATAGATGGGCCCAAAGATGGGGGCTTCTGGGACTCTATAGCACAGTCCCTTAGATGGGTGTATTTCGTTGACTGTGATCATAATGAAAATTAATTCTTTACCCAGTGACCCTGCACACATGAGGGCATCCAAAGTTTTACCAAAGAATACTCATTTTCATTACTCATGATAGACACTGGTATTTTCTGTTATATTTTATTTTGTGAGAAACTTTTTCCAACTCACTAATGGATCACAGTTTACAATGTCAAAATGCAGCCTCGGAATCCCAGCACACTATACAGTAGGAAATGTTTAGAAAAAAGTAAGTGCTGGCACTACCATTAATAGCTTTGTCTGTGTTTCCTAGGGCTGCTGTAATAAATTGCTACCCCCTGGGTAGCTTTCAATCAGAGAAACATATTCTCCCGGGAGTCTGGCATCAAGGTGTCTGCAGGGCCACATTCCCTCAGGAGGCTCTGGGGAAGATCCTCCCTTACCTCTTCCGGCTTCTAGAAGGTGGCCCTAGACGTTGTTCCTTTGGCTTGTGGCTTCCTCTATAGTCTCTGCCTCTGTATGCATTTGGCTTTCTCTTCTGTGTGTTTGTGTCTGTCTGTGTCCAAACTCTCTCTCTTTTCTCTTACAGACGCACCAGTCATTGGATCTAGGGCCCACCCTAAATCCAGGGTGATTTCATCTCAAAATCCTCATACTTCTGCAAAGACCCTAATTCCAAATAAGGCCACATTCTGAGGTTCTGAAATTTGGGGGGAACCCTATTCAACCCACCAGGAATCTTCTATATCTTCAGGAATCTTCTGTATCTTGTTACTCATAAATAGAACAAGTTTACAAGTAACTGGTCCTCATTTCTTAGGTTATTTTTTTAAAATATATTTTTATTGATTTCAGAGAGAGAGATAGAAACATCAGTGATGAGAGAGACTCATTGAATGGCTGCCTCCTGCAAGCCCCCCACTGGGGATTGAGCCCACAACCCAAGCATGTTCCCTTGATCGGAATTGAATGTGGGACCTTTCAGTCCAAGGGCCGCTGCTCTATCCACTGAGCCAAAACCAGCTAGGGCTCTTAGGTTCTTTTCAACATGTAGTTCTTTTCACATATTTTAAAGTTAAAATAAGTGTTCAACTTGGACTTACTCTTGGGAACCTAGTAAGTCAAGAGAGGAAAGGGGAGAAGATCTTAAGAAGAACTAGCTTCTTGTTTGAAAAGCTTCTAAATGTGATGTGTCGCTAGGCGATGTCGTGTGCGAACATCACAGAGGGCACTTACACAAACCTAGGTGTGCAGCCTACCACAGGCTAGACTGGCACAGCCTGCTGCTCCTAGGCTCCAGCCTACTGTATGCTACTGTACTAAATACTGTAGGCCCGTGGTCGGCCAACACGGCTCGCGAGCCACATGCGGCTCTTTGGCCCCTTGAGTGTGGCTCATCCACAAAATACCACTTGTGGGTGCGCACGTACAGTGCGATTGAAACTTCATGGCCCATGTGCAGAAGTCGGTATTTTGTGGAAGAGCCACACTCAAGGGGCCAAAGAGCCGCATGTGGCTCGCGAGCCGCGGTTTGCCGAGCCGCAGTTTGCCAACCCTGGTGTAGGCAGTTGCAACATCGTGGTAAGTATTTGTGTATTTAAACAGACCTAAGCATAGGTAAGGGAAAGTAAAAATACAGTATAAAGGATAAAAAGATGGGCCCAACCAGCATGGCTCAGTGGTTGAGCATCGATCTATGAACCAGGAGATTGGTTTGATTCCAACTCGGGAAATATGCCTGGATTTCGGGCTTGATCCCCAGTGTGAGGCGTGCAGGAGGCAGCTGATCAATATTTCTCTCATCATTGATGTTTCTATCTCACTCGCTCCCTTCTTCTCTGAAATCAATAAAAATAAAATAAATAAATAAATAAATAAATGATAAAAAACGGTGCCCCTGTAAAGGGCACTCACCACAAACGGAGCCCGCGGCCTGGAGGCGGTTCTGAGCGAACCGGTGAGGAGGGCGAGCGAGTGTGGAGGCCGCGGACACACTGCACACTGCTGTGGGCTGTACACACTGCGCTTAGCCCACACTGCGTTTGTGTTAATCCTCACCGAGGATGTTTTTCCATTGATTTTCAGAGAGAGGGAAAGACAGAGAGAAACATCGGTGTGAGAGAAACACGTCAACTGGTTGCCTCCTGCATGCACCCCAACCAGGGCTTGGGCCGGGGAGGAGCCTGCAACCAGGGCACGTGCCCTTAACCGGAATTGAACACCAGACCCTTCGGTCTGCAGGCCGACGCTTTATCCTCTGAGCCAAACCGGCTAGGGCAGGCTACCTTACATTTATAAAACAACCTGAGATTAAATCAAGCACAAAAGAAAATGACACCATCAAGAGACAAGTGTTATGTCCTGTACGTAATTGCATGTGCTATACTTTATACAACAAGCAGCTCAGTAGGTTTGTTTACACCAGCATCACCACAAACTTGTGAGTAATGCATTGCACTATGACATTATGATGGCTACAGTGTCACTAGGTGATAGGAATTTTTCAACTCCATTATATACGAGCCCATGGTCATGTATTTGGTCTGTCATTAACCATTAGATGGCATGTGACTGTATAAAAAGATGCCTGTCAAATGTTTGCCTATACTCTACATTTTAGAATATATTCCTTCTCCGTGCATTAAAATACCACTTTCACCAAATACAAAAGTTTTGTAGACTTTAAGGGGGGAGGGAGGGAGTGTTCCGTCTGTCTAGCCCTGCACATGACATTGTTTTCTTCCTGACCTTGAGATGTGAGTTGTAAAATAAATTCAAGTTCACACCTTTGCAGTTCTAAAAAGAATACTAATGAAGGTCTTTGCAAGGTTCTGGAATTTTCCTAATGTAGGAGCTGGTTGCCGGTCTCCTTTAATAGTCATGGCCAGCATCCTTAGGATTGTCGGGATTTAGAGATGCACAGAAACCACCTTGTACCTGTTTGCTACCAGCGTGCAGTATTTGGGCCTCTGGAATCCAGTAATGACTTCACAGGGTCAGTCACCACTATACTCCATTCTCTTCTGCATGCCAGGGATTAAACGGGGGAGCTTCCCATGAGCCCAGCAGGCTGCATTTTGATTGTTGGGAATGTTCCTCCTTCCAGAACAATCCAGTTAGATACAGTTATGAGGGATCCGCAGACTTTTTCTGTAAAAAGCCAGTAGTAAATATGTGAGACTTTGCAGACCACAGGTTGTGGCTATGTTCCCATAAAACTTTATTTGCAAAACAGGTGGCTTGCCGAGAGCCCAGTTGCCAGCCCCTGTAACAGTGGTTCTCAACCTTGGCTGCACATTAGAGTCACCTGGGAATCTTTTTAAAATCCTGGTTTCTGGGCCTCATCCTCCGGAAATTCCGTTTCTTTGTTATGGGGTGGGGCCACAGCATTAGTAACAAAGAAACAATTTCCGGAGGGTGAGGCCCAGAAATCAGGATTTTAAAAAGATTCCCAGGTGATTCTAATGTGCAGCCAAGGTTGAGAACCACTGCCCTATAACAGCCCATGATTGTTACCGTTCTGTTTCTAGGGCCATGACTCTGACCTTGTAAAGCTGGTGAGAAACAGGTGAAGGGCACAGGTGTGAGTTAGCACTTAGAGCTCCCTGTGGAGGATCTTTTCTAAGCCCCAAGGACACTGGTACAATTTCAGTTGTCTTTTTACAGAAATGCATTGCCCTTGAATAATTTCCCAGGCCATTGAAAGCAAACAGGTTTTTTCTGGCATTGTTGTGCATGTTTGTCTTTCCTGCCTTCCGCCTTTAACTGAATGCTTTTTATCTGCTGAAAGACAAACCCATGGGCCTCTGTCAAGTGTTTGATTTCCTCTGCCCTTCTTACAGCCACCTCTGCTAACATTTGCTCTTTATTTCTCCCATCAGAGGTTTTTAAAAAAGGTAATAAGGCCAGTTGGGGAAGATTTCAGATGTATAGTAGCTGAGTTAGTCTGTTCAAAATCATTTCTTTTTGTTAAAGTGTTTTTCAGCCACGTCATTTTGGTTTGTGTATAGTCAGTTGAATTAACATAATTATGTTTTAAATGCCTGAAAGGAAAGTCAGCCGCCCTTCCTAGCAAGGCTGCAGGGGGGAGTGAGGAATGCCTTGCTGGGTCCCAGCAGTTCGGCATCTGGCCTTGGACCCAGCGTCACGAGAAACACTCACAGGCAAGTGCTTTTTCTGGGTCTGAACTGCCCGTGTGTGATGTTGAAGGTGCCTCCTTTCTGACACCAGAAAATAGTGTGAAATCGAGCAAGGGGCCCGCAGGTGAGCTCAGGGACAAGCCTGAACAGTGCAGGGCGTCTGTTCTTCTACATGTTCCTTGTCAGGTATGTTAATAAGGAAAAGTCTCAATCCACCATGGTTGAGGAGTAGACATTCTGAAGTTCAAGTCTCCTGCAGCATTGCTTGTACCTTTTTTTTTTTTTTTTCCATTTTTAAGTGTAGTTCAGTGGCATTAAGTACATTCATATTGCTGTACATCCATCCCCACCATCCATCTCTGGAACTTTCTCATCTTCCCCACCTGAAACTCTGTCCCCTGCAAATACTGACTCCCCCAATCCCCAGCCCCTGGCACCCATCCACTTTTTGTCTCTATGAATTTGACTCCTTTAGGGACCTCCTATGAGTGGAATCTCACAACATCTGTTCCTTTGTGACTGGCTTATTTCACTGAGCATAATATTTTCAAGGTTCATCCATGTTGTAGCAGGTGTCAGAATGTCCTTTTTAAGGCTGAATCCTATATACCACATTGTTTATCCATTCATTCGTCAATAGACACTTGGATTGTTTCCCCCTTTGGGCTATTGTGAATAATGCTTCTGTGAACATGGATGTACCAGTATCTTTGAATCCCTGCTTTCAGTTCTTTTGGGTCTACACTCAAAAGTGGAATTCCTGGGTCATGCGGTAGTTCCGTGTTTGACATGTATTCATTTAAATTTAAATCCTCACCCGAGGATATTTTTTCCATTGATTTTCAGACAGAGTGCAAGCGGGGAAGACAGGGAGGGGGAAAGAGAGAAACATCGCTTGTTTGCCTCCTGCATGCACCCAGACCAGGACTGGGGGTCAAACCCACAACTGAGGTACATGCCCTTGACTGAGAATTGAACCCGTGACCCTTTGGTCCACAGGCTGATGCTCTAACCACTGAGAAGCCCAGCCAGGGCCCATGTCTGACTTTTTGCAGAATCACCAAACTTTTTCACAACAGCTGCACCATTTTACATGCCTACCAGCAATATATGAGGATTCCAGTTTCTCTACATCTTCATCAACACTTTTCATTTTTTAAAACTATATCATCTGGATACACCAAAGTAGTGGATTTGATCCCTGGTCAGGGCACATATAAAAATCAAACCGTGAATGCATAAATAAGTGGAACAACAAATCGATCTTTCTCTTTCTCCTACCCTCCCTCCCTCCCTCCCTCCTCATTCCCTTCTTCTCCCTCTCTAAAATCAATACATAAAAATTAAAAGAAAAAAATTGTGTCATGCTAGTGGGTGTGAAGTGGCATCTCATTGTGGTTTTGAGTGCATTTCCCTAATGATTTGTAATGTTTAGCACCTTTTTACATGCTTTTGGCCATTTGTATGTCTTTGGAGAAATGTCTGTTCAAGCCCTTTACTCATTTTTGAATTGGATTATTTTTTATCATTGAATTCAAATTGTAAGAGTACTCAGCCCAGCTGTGTGGCTCAGTGCTTGAGCGTTGACCTATGAGCCAGGAGGTCAAGGTTTGATTCCCAGTCAGGACACATGCCCAGGTTTTGGGCTCAGTCTCTCGGGGAGAGGGGGCGGGGGGGCAGGAGGCAGCTGATCAGTGATTCCCTTTCGTCATTGATGTTTCTCTCTCCCTCTCCCTTCATCTCTGAAATCAATTTTATATTATATTATAATATATATATAAAAATATATATATATTTTAATTATCTATACTAGTTGCATCTGACATGATAGGGTCTTGAAAGAACTTAAAAACAAGTCTCAGATACCTACAACCTTTGACTCTCGAGGCACACCACCAGAAAGCTGGCATCGGTGTGTGGTCCCAGGCCTAGGAAGGAGGCAGAATTGGTTGCAGTCTCCCAACTAGAGACCGCCCACTTGTTGTCATCCTCCTGTCACCCTGAAGAATGAAGTTATTAAAGAGGCAGCTGCGTTCATGAGCTTTAAAACCAGCATGAATCACGAGGAAGAAGTCATGTCACATCACCCTCATTTCCTCTTCTGGCAGGCGGTAAACTTCTAGTCCCGTAGATCAGGGAAACAGGTGGAACATGTGGAATGGGAAGCACCAAATTGTCCCCCACAGTGTTCTCGGGCAGGAGGAGAAGCCCACAGAAATATTAAGGTAATTCTGAGCTAATCATTCTTCAGCCAGGCTCACCACTTAGTTGGATGAAAGTTCCCACAGGGCGTTAATTCGGGTCCTAGCGTCAGGTTAGAGGTAGACCACCAGGGTTCCATCCTCTGCTCGTCCTCGCTGGCTGTTGACAGTGTAGCTTCGACAGAGATGCAGGAAGTGTCTCAACGCTGCTGGCGACTGGAGGGGTGGCCTTGTTCTCCGTGTCACAGAATGAGGACCCAGAAGCCTCGGGGACTGAGCGTACTGGCTGCAGCCAGCAAGGTGGACTGAGTGTGGTGGGTGTTTCCATTCCCTGCCTGGTCTGAGGCAGCGTTTCCCAGCCTTGGCCTGTGGACATTTGGGGCCAGGCAGCTCTCTGGTGGGGCCATCCTGTGGCTGAGTAGCATGCTCCGTGGAGACCTATTCGATACCAGCAGCATTCCCCCAGTAGCAACTATCAAAAATGTTTCCAGGCTTTGCCACGTGTCCCCTGGGGAACAGAATCACCCCCAGTTGAGAATGGCAGGTCTAAAAAAGCAGCTGTGTAAGTGTGAGATGATGAAATAGGCCAAGTGACAGCCTATGAGAAAGCAACTTAGAGATTTCAGTTGATAATAATAACAACAACAACAATAATAATAGTTGGAGCCAGTGGTTGTGATACAGCAGTCCTCCCCAACTCCTCCCCTCGCCCCCGCAAAACATAAAAATTAAAAAGGATGTGGTTAGGCTGTTCTGGTACCAAGACCACTTGCAACAAGCAGGGACCCTAAGAACACTTTATTCCATGCCTTATCCCATTCAGTCAGTCCCCAGGCAGCTCTGCACCAGTCTCTCTACCCCTAGAATCTCAGCTTCTCCTTGGCTCAGACCTCCTATGCCCAAATGGCATCCCTCGTCTCACCCTCTCCTACACGCCGCACTCCCATGTCAGCTGCCACCTGCCATGGCCTGGAGTCCTCATGGGCCGCTTAGGTGACTTAGATCTGAAATGGGACTCGCCACCTCTCCATCTCCCGGTCTGAGTCTGCCCTTCCCAGGTCACCCATGTCGGTCCTGCCTCCCTACATCTACCTGCAGCCCCTTCCAGTCTACTCCCCACGCTGCAGCCACTGTTTCCAGAGGCAAACCTGATCTAATACCTGCGCATAAACCTTCCTGTAGCTTCATTTCATTGGTAAACTATAAGCTCCAAGTTTGAGTCACTGGACAAGCCCATGCCCAGCGGAGCTGGAGAGGGGCGGGGCGCTGCGACGTCTGCCTCCTTGCTTCAGATCCAACTGTAAACAAGGGTCCTTCCTGTGGTGTACTTGGGGCCGCACTTTTCAGTGCTGTGCTTTTTGTTGATGATTTCATTGTAAATGGCCCAAGCACAGTGCCGAAGCTCCATTCTGGAGCACTGGAAGGCTGAACTTGTGTCAGACAAACTTCAGTCATGTCTCAGTTATCCTGCTGTCGGCCCTCAGTTCAGTGTTAATGAATCGACAGTAGATACTAAATGAGGCATCTTTAACCAAAACACGCGCAACACCGTGATGTGTTGGTGGCTGACCAAAACATGACCTTGCGTTCCCTCGAGGAGCAGTGGCTCGGTATTCGCCAGTTCAGTGCTCGCAGCAACTTTATAGACATAACCACGGAAATAATGAGCACTAACTGTTCGTAGTATCCACGTGGGGGTGGTGCTGGAGGAAGATAAAACCAGAGGGGTGGGGGGTGTTGGGCTCGTGCTCCTGGGGCCTCTGAGGAAGTGGGGGACAGGCTGAAGGAACAGTGACTGCAGAAGCCTGGGGGGGGGGGGCTGTCTGAGGGACATGGATGGCGAGGTGGCTGGAGCCAGGATGGTGAGATGAGGGCAGGGAGATGGCAGGACCGTGGGCCCAGAGGCCAGCTGACTGTCTGTAAGGCCTCATAGCAAATAGGTTAGGCTTCGTGGGCCACGTCCATCTCTGTCACATATTCTTTTTCTTCTTTTCTTTACAGCCTTTTAAACATGTAAAACCTATTCTTGGCTCATAGAGATGCTGGATTTGGCCCTGGGCCACATTTTGTCGTTCCCTCCTGGAGGCCGTAGTAAAACAGGGCTCCTGAGGGAGATGGGAGCCCTGGCGGACCCTTGATCAGAGGAGGAGTCCACTGGCTTGGTGTTACCGGCATCATTCTGGCAGCTGCTTGGGAGTGAGCAGTAGTGCAAATAGGCAACACCAATGCTTACATCATGACAGACCTATTCCAAAATGTTCTCCATCCATTACAGCCACCTTCAGTAGGGGGTGTGCAGGAGGCAGCTGATCGATGTTTCTCTCTCATCGATGTTTCTAACTCTCTATCCCTCTCCCTTCCTCTCTGTGGAAAATCAATAAAATATATTTTTAAAAAATACTTTATTGCTGCCCTAGCCGGTGTGGCTCAGTGGATAGAGCATCCGCCTGCGGACTGAAGGGTCCCAGGTTCGATTCCGGTCAATTGCATGTACCTTGGTTGCGGGCACATCCCCAGTAGGGAGTGTGCAGGAGGCAGCTGATCGATGTTTCTCTCTCATCGATGTTTCTAACTCTCTATTCCTCTCCCTTCCTCTCTGTAAGAAATCAGTACAATATATTTTAAAAAATACTTTATTGCTAAAAAATGCTTATCATCTTCTGAGCCTTCAGTGAGTTGCCACTTTTGCTGGTGGAGGTCTTGCCCTGATGCTGATAGACACTGGGCATGCAGTGAAGTACAATAGAGTGAGGTGCACCCATCTTTCCATCTTACTCTCTCCTAGAATTCTTGCACGGGTGCGGTCCCTCAGCCTGGCTGGCGATCGGGGCCAATGGGGGCCCGCTCTCCGGGGAGGGTTCCAGGGTGTGCCCAGCCCTCTCGCCCAGTCCCAATCTGCTGGACCCAGCAGCAAGCTGACTTCCCGGTCGGAGTGTCTGCCCCCTTGTGGTCAGTGCGCGTCATAGCGACTGGTTGAGCCGTTGACCAAATGGTCAACCAGTCAGTCAGACAGTTAACATATTACAACATATTACACTTTTATTATATAGGATGTTTGTTCACGCTATTTCTACACACAGGTTGCCCCCGGTATCCCCAGGTTGACCTTTACCCTCATTACAGAGGTATTTTCAGCCGCCTTCAGGACTTCTGTGACCAGTGTCCTGGGGACAATTCAGAGTGACGGTGTCGGAAGTGAGAATTCTGGGGTCTTCCTCTGCCCCATCTCCCGTGCTTCATCTGGTCTCACCTCATTGAAAGCAGAGCCCAGAGGCCCAACCAGATGTCCCCGTCATCCTGGTCCGTCCATCCAGCCCATCTTAACAGAGCGCCATGCCCTGCTGGTCCTGCCTCTGGACTCCCATTCTGTCTTCCCACCCTCTGCCTGCATTGAGCACGTGGTCACCTGGCGCTCAGACTGCTGACCTGGTTTCCTGCTTGTGGTCTCTCTCTGTCCCTATCTCATTGCTCACCGGTACCACCATCAGTACCTTCATAAAACACAGGTCTAATTGTGTGTCTCCTTGACCTACAACCTGCCCCATGGCCCATGGCCCATGGTCAGGAAGTAAAAGTGCTTTAGGGAGGCACACTCTTAGCCCAGCCTGCTTTCTTATCTTCTCTCTGCCCGCCCACCCCCCTGTGCCTTAACCATCTTCGTCCTCTGGCCCTCATCCCTGTGTGTCGCCTCTGCTTCTGCTCATTGCGCTCCCGTGGAACAGCCTTCCCCTTTTCTTTCTCCTCAGGACTCCTACTCATCCTTCAAGATCCAGTGCAGGTGATGCCCTGCCATGACACCTCCCTCACCCTCAGGCAGAATTACTTGCCTTCTTCCTTGGGACACTCTCACTCCCAGCTGGAAATCCCATCCTTATTTGTTACCACGACACCACCTTGACCACCTGGGCTCCTCTGGGCTGGGGATTCATCTCACTCGGATACCGTTACTCCCACAAAGAGATGTGTTTTAAGTTTTTTAAAATAGATTTGTAAACATTATTATTATTACTTGGGGGGAAACCTAGTTCTTACATAAGCTGTGACAGCCTGGACAGTGCAGGCAGGGGTCAGCTGGAAGGAGCCAGCCCCATCCCCCGTTCCCCAGTGCTTTAGGTGTATTCTGGTATTAAACCTAGGTCCACGGTCGTGTCTGCAGGAAAACGTCTGTGTTCTCATGAGCTTGGGCAAGAGGGAGCTAACAGTTTACCACTCGCTCTGTTCCTAGACTCTTTACATTTATTTCTTCATGTAATCCTCCAAGAGCCCTGGGAGGTAGATTCCATTTATTGTTCTGCACAGAGGACCGAACAGTCTCCAGGGGGGATAAGTCATTGGCCCAGACCAAAGAGATGGTCATAGCAGGTGGCAGAGTCAAGATTCAAACTCCTGGTCCTCCTGACTCTGTCTTGGAGGAACAATTTTTAAGAAAATGTGCCTAATTCTGCAGCGCACACTTGGGGAAAAACTGAAGTAGTGGATCTTATACCACTGAAGCAGCGTTGACTTTAGGCGGCACCAAAAATTGCTGCCACCTGCTTCAAGCTTTTTCTCAGACTTTTATTTTGAAATAATTTTAGGTTTACAGAACAGTTTTAAAAAAAGATTGTGCAGAGAGTTTCCATAAACCCAGCACCTAGCTTCCTACTACTGTTAACTTTTTTAAATTATAAAAGTCATACAGCCATTGCAGGAAAATAGAAGAATAAGGGAAAACACCCATAATCCTGTGCAACTACAATTAGCTGTCTTTTGATTGTGCCACCTTCCGGGATTTTCCTTCTTTGCACGTGTTTTCCTGCAAGAGGCTGTACTGGTTCGTGCAGTACTTGGAAATGCAGCCTGGCGATGCTTACCTGACCTTTGCCTGCATAGTTCTTCTCTCTGAGACTCGTGTGTGTAATGGGAAAGCAAATGATTAAACCGTACTTCCGAAGACCGTGGCTCCATGAAACACGGCACGCGTTTGTGTGGTCACTGGGATCATCAACACACGCCCATGCAAATACAAGTGGGGCATAGGAAGTGGTGGTAAGAATACTGTTAATTTTCATTTTATTTTAATGTTTCCCTTTTTTACATTTGAAGTTCACTCTTGTACTAGTATTAACCAAGAGGCATCAAATTCGGGTAATGGTGACATAGGCGACATGTTTTCATGCGCCCTTATCAGTGTTTCAGGAGGCCCGCTTCTCAGCAGCCAGGAATCTCTGCGGTGAGCGGTTGGGCCTGCAGCTGCACTTCAGGGCCGCAGCACGCAGCTGGCTGGGCGTGTGCCCGAGAATGTCCCTTCCGCCTTGTCCTTTTCTTCCTCCTAAGATGACTCACCTATCGCAGTTTGCCTTAGCTTTTAAAGATTTCTTATTGAATTTTAGAGAGAGGAGAGGAGAAAGAGAGAGAAACATCTATGTGAGAGAGAACATTCATCAGTTGTCTCTTGTATACCCCCTACAGGGATCAAGCCCACAATCCGGGTATGTGCCCTGACCAGGAATCGGACCACCAACCCTTTGAGGCGCAGGACAACGCCCAGCCACTGAGCCACACTTACCTTTATTAAACAAGAATAACTTAGAGAAATGCCATCTTAGTATTAGACATTAATTTAGAGACATACCTTATTTTCCAATAAAATAATTAAGTGGGCAGTCTCCCCCATCCCCCCCAAAAATCTTTGAAGTTAAGGTTTATTAAAAGTGAGAATCCAGCCCTAGCCAGTTTGGCTCAGTGGATAGAGCGTCGGCCTACAGACTGAAGGGTCCCGGGTTGGATTCTGGTTAAGTGCACATGCCTGAGTTGCCGGCTCGATCCCCTGTAGGGGGCATGCAGGAGGCGGCCAATCAATGATTCTCTCTCCCTCTCCTTTCCTCTATCAAATCAATAAAAACATATTTTTAAAAAATGAGAATCCACTCCTAGGCATTATACCAGATACTTAACCAACATCTAGAGGGTTGGGCCCTAAAATCGAGCTCTCTGCCTGACTCTCCCATTTCCACCTCAGTTTCCCCCTTACACAGAATCAGAGTACTATTTTTCTGCACATCATATCACCGAAATGATGGCAGACTGCTTGAGGGAACATTGGTACAGAATGGATGGTTTCTGCCAGGATAAAGGTCTTACATTAATATTCTAGTTGGCAACACATATGTTTTTTACCAGGAATTGTCTCTGACTTCGAGATGTTCCAGAAGGAAAAGCAACTTCAGGTGGTTTCATGGAGAGGTGCGGTTTCTCACCATGGAGCTCGAATTTTTTCTCAGTGTGCTGGCAAACATTTTTTTAAATCCTCACCCAAGGGTATGCATATTGATTTTAGAGAGAGGGGAAGGGGGAGAGAGAGAGAGAGAAACCTTGATGTGAGAAACATGGCTTGGTTACCTTCCCGTATGTGTCCCAACCAGAGATCGAACCTGCAACCCAGGTTATGCCCCGACTGGGAATTGAACCACAACCTTTCAGTGCGTGGGACGACACTCCAACTAACTGAACCACGTCAGCCAGGGCGAAACTTTTTGTGTGTGTGTTTTTGTTGTTAATCTTCACCCAAGGATATTTTTCCATTGATTTTTAGAGAGAGTGGAAGGGAGGGTGAGAGACATATTGATTGGTTGCCTCCTGCATGTGCCCCCACCAGGGTGAGGACTGAGCCTGCAATCGAGGTACATATGCCCTTGATCGTAATCGAACCCGGGACCCTTCAGTCCAGCGGCCAACACTCTAACCATTGAGCCAAGCCAGCTAGGGCAAAACTTTTTTAAAAAAATCATAAGCCACCTAGAAGTATTAAAAAGTTCTGAAGAGCCTTCTGAGTCTTGAAGAAAGATAACGCAAGAGAATTCTGGGGCTGGAGAGCCTCGGGGAGATCTTGGGGATTACAGATGACACCACCAGTGTCCCCAAGGGTGGGGATGTCTGTGGGCACATATGGAGGAGGAGGGTTATCCTTGTGAGATCAGCCAGGGCAGCAAGCAACCCCGCCCCCACCCCGAGACCCAAGGAGAAGAGGGGGCTGAGAGAGGTCAGCCTGCAGGGTGCCCAGGACAGGGGCGGAGCTGGGTCTACACGCAGCGTAAAGTTCATTAAGACGTGAGCCATGAAGGTTAGCAGCCACTTCCGGCCATCTCCTACCCCCACCTTCCATCAGAGTCCAGCAACCACACCATCTGTTACGTAGAGATTTTTTTTTTTCTTTAACCAACGAGAATAATCCTTAAATAGCAGATTGTCTTTAAAGTGAAATAGCCAAGACTGGGCGTACACCCTCACCTTTGGACGCCCTCCCTAATCCCTCTCTGTGTGCCCCCTGCCCTCCCTGTGTACCCAGGAGCGGGCTGACAGAGCACATAGATCAAAGGCAATGCTAACACCCACAGATGAGTGGCACCAGACCCTTGCCCTCGAAAAGGTCAAGGTTCAGTGAGGCAGTGCAATTAAAGTCAGCAGGTGACAGGGTAAAGGAAGCACGCAGGCCGGCCTAGGCTGTGGGGGCGGGGAGTAGGGGAGAGTGGCCCCGAGGGATTCTGGCCTCATCCCAAAGCCAACCAGGCCAAGGGGCAACTGGGCCACAGCACCAGGGACTCTGAGGTCCGAGCTGACATGGGCCACTTGGTGAAAATAACTGTTCACAGATCTTTGAGAACTGAAGAAAACAATACCAGACAAAACACCATGTCTCTGGTTAGACCCTAGGTTTCTTCCTAATGACTCCAAATAGCAAAGGAAATACACTGCTGCAAACGCAGTTCTCCTTTTTAGGAACTCCCTGGCAGGCCTGACCACGTGCAGCGGGGCTGCCCTGCGCCTTGTAATTGCCCGGTATTGACGACCTGAGGTGACCGGCCCCGTGTGCACCGTGCTGTTGCCTGACTGAGTCTGCTGGCCGGTTCCCAGCAACCCCCGTTTTCTTCACCTGTGCTGCCCTGCAGGGGGCCCCTACCCCGCCCATCTTTGCTGCCTCTGGAGACTTTCTTCACTGTCACCTGTCAGGATCATTTTGTGTTAACTCGTCTCCCTGTCTTCATTTCCAAACATCATTTAAGGCCGCGCCTCTGCTTCGTGTCATCTGTGAATCTAATGAGAGCCTTTTGTGTTCTCATCTCAGGAGCGCTGAGGACAGAGCCCTTTGGCATTCCATCGGAGAGCTTCCTCCTGAGCTTGGTTCATGTGTGTGATGCCACTTAGAGGGGGGGGCGCAAAAGAGGCACATTCATAAGGACGGAGTAGATGGAGGTGGTTACCACATCCTGGTGCAGAGAGAACGGAGAGTTAGTGTTTAATGGGGACAGGCTCTGTTGGGTATGGTGCAGAAGTCTTGGTTAGAAGAAGATAGTGGTGATGGTTTCACAATATAGTGAATGTATTTAATGCCAGTGATTGTACACTTATGAATAGTCAAGATGATAAATATGATGCATATTTACCACAATGAAAAAAAAGAAAAGAAAAAGCAGTCACACATCCTACTGGATTGCTCAATTTATCTTACCGTGCTTTCTCATGGCTTTATTTTTATTACTGATTTTAGAGACAGAGGGGGTGGGGAGAGAGAGAAACATCAGTTTGTTGTTCCACTTATTTATGCATTCATTGGTGCTTCTTGGATGTGCCCTGACCGGAAATTGAACCCACAACCTTGGTGTATTGGGTCAATGTTTTAACGAACTGAGCTACCCCCCATGGCTTCTCATGGCTTTTTATACTCATCACAGCCTTAGCTGTCTCCCCATATTAAAGTACTTTGCTGTGAGGTCCCCAGACATTTCTCATTTGCTCAGTAATCCTCTCTGAATGTTCTCACAAAGAATCATTCTCAGACCCTCCTCCTTAGCCATGAGAACATCTGCCCGAAGTCTGAGCTATGTGTCCATCACTTCTCCAGTAATCGTCCCTAAGAGGCCGTGCCCTTTGGTCTTCCCACTGAGAGGTGAAGGAAAGGCAGGAAGTAGAGAGCTGCTTGCTCTTTCTGCTGAGCCATCTAGTGAGCGATAAGAGAAGCTCTGGGTTTAAATGAGTTCTCAGGATGCATGGTTTTATTCATTGTTGGGTGCTATAGGCTGAATTGTGCTCCCCCCCCCCCTTCCCCATACTGAAGCCCTAACCCCCAGTGTGATGTATTTGGAGCTGTGGCCTTTGGGAGGTGATTAGGGTACGTGAGGTCATGAGGGAGGGGCCCCATGATTGGACTAGTTCCATTAGAAAAAGGCAGCAGAGAGCTTGTTCTTCTCCATGTGAGGACACAACCAGAAGGCTGCCATCTGCAAGCCAGGAAGAGAGTCCTCACCAAGGACCAAATCAGTTTTGATCTGGGACTTCAGCCTCCAGAGCTGTAGGAAATAAATTTCTGTTGCTTCAGCCACCCATTGTATGGCAGCTAGAGCTAACTAAGACAGTGGACGTGAGTGTTCTATTTTTTTGTTGGTAGTACTTTGGTTTATTTCAAACTTTTCCTTTCAAAATCACTATAGATTCACAGTTCATTGCAAAGGTGGGTACAGAGGGGTTGCATGTCCCCTTCACCCAGTTCTCTCCATTGCTTACTTCTTAGGTAACTATATAGGATGTCAAAACCAGCAAATTGTCACGGGCACAGTGTGTGAATGTGAATCTAGTTCTGTGTGCAAAATGCAATCGCATGTGCAGGTTCCCATCACCACCACCATCAAGATCAGGACTATCTATCACTACAAAGATCACCCTTGAACTTACGCTCTATGGTCACATCTGCTCCCCACCATCAGTAACCCCAGGCAGTCACTTATCTGTTCTCCATCTCTGTGATTTCATTTTCTCATTTCAAGAATGTTCTGCAGCCCAGGCCAGTGTGGCTCAGTTGGTTGAACTTTGTCCTGTGCACTGAGAGATCACCGGTTCGATTCCCTGCCAGGGCACATGCCCAGGTTGCAGCCTCTATCCCCAGAAGGGGGCTTGCAGGAGGCAGCCGATCAATGTTTTTTCTCCCTCTCCCTCTCTCTAAAACCAATAAAAACATATATTTTTTAGAAAAGAATGTTCTGTAAATGGAATCATACAGTGACTTTTTGCATGTTATGTAGTGCCGATGGACCACAGTTTGTCTAACCATTTGCCCAGTGAAAGGCGTCTAGGTTGTTCCAGTTTGGGGCTATTAAGAATAAGGCTGGCCGAACCGGTTTGGCTCAGTGGATAGAGCGTCGGCCTGCAGACTGAAGGGTCCCAGGTTCGATTCCAGTCAAGGGCGTGTACCTTGGTTGCAGGCGCATCCCCAGTGGGGGGCGTGCAGGAGGCAGCTAATCGATCTCTCTCATCGATGTTTCTAACTCTCTATCCCTCTCCATTCTTCTCTGTAAAAAAAAATAACAGAAAAAAGAATAAGGCTGCTACCAACCGTCGTTGTGCAGGTTTTCGTCTAGACCCAAGTTTTGCATTTCTGAGATTTAATACTGAGGGGTGCAATTATTTCGTTTTCTATACAAACTGCCCAAATGTTTTCCAAGCGGCTGTACCATTTTATATTCACACATGTGAATATCCCAGTTTCTCCACATCCTCGCCAGCATTTAGAGTCGTTTTTATTTTCATCGTTCTGTTTTTGATAACTCAGGGTGGTTTTAATTTGCATTTCTCTAATGGCCAGTGATGTGAAACACCTCCTACACATCTATTTACATCAGGGAAAGGTATCTTCATCTCTTTTGCTCATTTTCTAAGTGGGTTGTTTGTATTTTTACTCTCGAGTTTTGAGAGTTCTTTGTCAGATGGGTGGTTTGCAAATATTTCCTCCCTCCCCCTAGCTTGTCATTTTACCCTCTTCACAGGGTTTTTCATAGCAAACGTTTTTAGTTATGATGAAGTCAATCTATAGATTTTTTAAAATGTGGACTGGGCTCTTGGCGTCGCATCAAAAACTCTTCAGTATCCAAGCCGTAGTTCCTGAGGACCTTCCCCTGTTATCTATGGAGAGGTTTATAGTGTTACATTTTCCGTATAAATCTGTGGTCCATTCTGAGTTCATTTTTGTGAAAAGCAAGAAGTTTAGGTTGAGATTTATTTTTATGCCTACAGACATGGCGTTGTCATTCTATTTTAACTTCCGGAATTATCCATAGAGTAATACAGAATATGGTTTTGTGGTATTGTACAGTTGACCCTTGAACAATATGCGTTTGGACTGCATGGGTACACTTCAATATATTGGAAAATATTTTTGAGATTTTCTTACTACCGTGAAGCAGTTGTGTCAATTACACTAGACCAGCGGTCGCCAATTGGTGGTCTGCGGACCACTAGTGGTCCGTGAGGTCCGAAAGGTTGGCGACCGCTGCATTAGACCACACAGAGCAATCATATTGCTGCTGCTGCTTCATTATCAATGCCTGAGTCGTTACATATGTAAATAAATGTGAATGCCTTTTTCACAATATCTTTTCATGTTCCAGGTCTAGTCTTAGTAATACATAGAATATCTACAGTGTTTCTGTATCACATAGGACAATATTGATGTAGGTGCTGACAGATCATTCATCTTATAAGCAGACAACAGAAACTTATAGTATCGATAAATACAGTGCAGTACTGGAAATGTATTTTATGATTTTCTTTTTTTTGGATTTTTTTAATTATTAAATCTTTATTGTTCAGATTATTACATTGATTTTCTTAATGACATCTATTCTCTAGCTTGCTTTATTGTGATAATACAGTATATAGTACATAGAACACACAAAGTATGTGTTACACACCTGCTCATGTTATTAGTGAAGCTACTATCAACAGTAGGCTATTAGGGGTTAGCTTTTGGAGGAGTCGAAAGTTCCATGCAGAGTTTTGACTGCCGGGATCAGTGCCCCTAACCCCCACATCGCTCAGTGAATGGCATACCCACATGTCCTGTATGATGATTATGCCAAAAATATGTGTTTCCTATTAATATTATCCTTTTGCTATTTGTGAGGGATTTTTCCACACAAATTCCCAATCATCATTACTAAACATTATTTCTCAACTTACAAAAGTATTTATACTAGCAGCAATTAACTGTGGATGGTGGCATTATGGATTATTTCTACTTTTATACCTTTCTGTGGTCTTTAAGTTTTCTGCACACATAGTCAAGCAGATACCACAGTGTTTTAAATGTTATCCTGGATAATTGGGGAGTAGGGGGCTCGTGTACTTTCTATGGGGTAAGATCAGGTTTAGAAAGAGTGTTCTTTCTGGCTCATGTTATCTTCTAAGCCACAAGACACCTTTTTTCCTTTGTGCCCTAAAACATGGGGCTATGGTGTTTTTCTCCTCCTGTAGTTTTATTCTTTGTTATACCATCTTGCTTGTGTGACATCTAAATGAAGCAGGGCAGAGAAATCAATGAGTCATCTTGGCATCGATTTAGTCTCTTCTCAGGCGTCAGAAAAGACGGGAACTGTGAACTGAAAACTTCATCTTGTGTCAGAGTCTTTTAATTGTCTCTCTAACACTTGCTCATAGCTCGAGCTTGCTAGAACTTTCCAGAGCGAGCGACACTGTCAGCCTGAAAGGAAAGTTTGCTGAGATAGAGAGTGGGGGCAGGGAGGGTACGCAGGACCTCACTGAGTGTGAGGAAAGGAGCAGTTATTTCACAGCCAGGCCTTGGGAACTGCTGCGGGGCTGGGCATGGCTGTTCCTGCCGAAACATGCTGCTGGTCTGGCCCGTTCGTGTGGCTTTTTGAAGAAAACTGCAGGGACCTCTGTGCCAGGGTCCAGCTGCTTCCCCATCAAACAGCAGGAGGAATCTACCATTTAGAATATAAAATTATTGCTTGAAAGTCAATTTTTCTTGAAGCCAGTGTGTTTTGAGATGATAAAGGACAATTTAAAAGCAATTAAGATGATCACTTGATATGCCATATTAAGCTTTCTCAAAAAATGACTTTCAAAGGATTCGTAGCTATTAAATCTCATTCACAGAATTTCCTTGTGGGTCCGTACAATTCCTACAAAGGCTAATGGGGTCGTGTTTGTGTATTAGAAAGGAAGGTGTATGCAGGTGGAGCATAACTGCACTAGAAAGTAGCCCCTGAACCTGGACGTGTGGAGCCTGGTCAGGCAGGACCCTGGTATCTGTCACACAGCTTGGTCACATTTGCTCAGAGACTCCTCTTTGGTTCAAGAAACTAAGACAAAACAGGCTAAAGATCATGGGAACAGGCCGCCATCTGTGTTTGTCGCTGAGAATGGGGGCTGGGGGGCTGTTTTTCTCCAGGCAAAGAACTTTCTCCATTTTCACTGTTCACTGCTTTTTCCCTGCTGCTCCTCGGTCCCGTTAGAAACAGCCCTGTGTGCCAGTCGATGGCCGCTCAGCGGTGGGCAGACAGTGCTAATTAGGCCCTGGAGGGCGTTTGTGGCCGTGCAGACGGTGGGGGCAGCCTCTGCCCAAGTCCGCGCGGGGCTGTCCCAGGGCGGCTGTCTGGGTAGGATGCATGCGTGTTTCTGTCTCACAGCCCCGAGCTCGATGCCTAACGCATACTGTGTGTTGAACTACAAACCAGACGCCTTGTTCTGCAGAAGGCCCGCTGGTCCTGCCGAGTTTATCTGTTGAATTCTCATTCCGTCCAATTCACCCATTTAAGTGTACAGTTCAGGGCCTTTTAGTATATTCAGAGTCAGTGCAATTAACTTTAGGACCCAAAAAAGAAACCCCACACCCACCCTCCAGTCTCCCCCCGACCCGGGCACCTCTTACTCTACTTCCTGCCTCCATGGATCCGCCTGTTCTGCCCATTTCCTGTGGAGGGAACCCTGAAAGCGTGGTCTGTGGCTGGCCTTTCCCTCCGCGCACTTTCCAGGCCCACCCTGACCGTAGCCGTATCAGGGCCGCACAGCAAAGCGCCAGGGTCTGAGGAAGAAGGGAGAGGGGAAACCTGAGCCAGGGCCTTGACTGTGGGTTCCGTGGGGAGGAAAGGGCGAGGCAGGGCTGACGGCATGAGGATGGGCTCCTGCGAACAGTCCCAGGGGGATCTGGGGCACAGGCCCGGCTGATAAGCTTAAGGCAGGTGGGTGGTGACCCTGAGTGTGAGGCTCCATCAAGGAGGTGGTTGGAAGGTGGGCTCTGGGTGGTTGCTTTGCTTATTCATGAATTTAACTCCTGCAGGTGAGTCCTCACCATCTCCAGGAACCGGCTGCCCTTGCAGGTGAGCTGGGCCCCAGATGTCAGACCATCAGAAATACAGAACAAAAAGACATGCTTCATACAGCTGATCTTTGGCATAGGTGCTGATTCATGTCTTGATCAAGCCGTTATTTCCAAGGCTACATATGTTACAGAAAGACTCGATTGGTGGCTGTGTATCTTATTTTAAAAGTCTTATGTAGCTTGAGTGGTGTGATGGTTAGACTGCTGCAGAGGAAGAAGAATTTATTTCGGTAAAGTCACATTGCCACCAAATGGGCATCGTTGAAGTTTTCTGTAAGAAGTTCCCCAAAATAAAAGGCCGTCTCATATACTCTTGGAAGAAACCAGTGGTCTGTGGTGTGTGTCTGAGCAAATACAGGTGTTCTAAAATATAATAACTTCTCATTTAACACCCAATATACTCAGTCCTTATTATTAGCAGACTCTATTTATGAATTCACTTATTTGCTAAAATGTATTTGTAACCCCCAAATTGATACCTAGTAATTATAAACTAATTACTGTAATCCTGTGGCACACCAAAAAAACATACATGTTGCCAGTCTGACCAAAAAATAGGTCTAGTTTTGATTCGTTCACACCAGATGGGAACTATTGTATTGGCTGTTGTCACTTTTTTATTTAGTCAGTGCTCCTGAGTAAATAGCCAGGTATTGCATGTTTTAAAAACTCTTGGGTCACAGCGGTGGGAAATTGTTGCTCCAGGAACCTCGGATGAGTAGAATCCTGCAGTACTGTCCTTTTGTGGCCGGCTCATTTCACGGAGCGTAAAGGCCTGAAGGCTCGTCGATGGAGGGTGTGTTAGAATGTCCTTCCTTTTTTCGACTGAATAACATTTCATGAAAAAATGATTCCTTGCCCTGTTTTATAGGAGGCACTGTCCTCCATTCAGTTGGGGAAACCGACTCAGATCAGAATAAATAAGTGCAGTTGACCCTTGAACAACCTCTGGGACCAGTGCTTCTTAGAGAGTGTTTTTCTTCTGTGGACTGTTTGGTTCAGGTAGAATCCATCCCGCTTCAGGCAACGCTGGGCGTCACAGGAGCAATGCGTCGGTCCTCCCAGGATGTGCGGCAAAGGGTGCATTTCGGGACCTGTCTCATTTCTACGAGAAGGCCCTAATCGCCAGGGTGGAGTTTACTGTGGTGCAGAAATGGCGGGCAATGCCTGCCCTGGACCCCGAAGGCCTCGATTTCATGGCGATTGCTAGCCGCTATTGGTGGTGATGTCACTGTGTTTGGGGGTCACTGCCCAGGTGGCATCCTCACCATGCTACGCTCGTTAGAGAATGAGTAGTGGGACAGTACGCTTCCTGTGCATGTGAGGTTTCCGTTTGCGAGCTTTCCATTACTCCTCTACCAGAAATTTCCCCTGGACACATGTCCACCTGCACACATGCAAGCTCCCTAAATTTCCACCAAAATTAAAACTCGCCCAGCATGCCGAGCCCGCCCCCCCCCCCCCCCAGCTCCTGGAAGAAGTAGTTTCCTCTAGGGCCAGCCCTGTGCCCACCCCCAGGTGACAGTCTCCCCGCGTCTGAGACCAGAGCTCCAGCCACTCTCTTCCAGAAACCTTGATGGGTGGGAGGGTGGGGGACCCAGAGCCAGGTCGGGAAGGCCACCGGGCAGATTTCTTCTTATGCTGCTGTTGGTCTTGGAGCAAAGCTTTCAGATGTGGCTTTCACCTGAGAATACATTAACCAGGCAGCCTACTTGAGTTAAATGGTTCACCTGTTACATAGGAAGGGAACCCAGCCTAGTTAATGATAGCTTGGTTCTCAGAGTTGCTTCCATCGGTGGGAAGGTGCTTCCTGATAGCTCAGCTCTTAGTTAATGAGCAGATGGGAGTGGACAGCCCTCTGGTCCCCTGTTGCATGTTAGGTTGGTTTACAGTCACCCTATGAATAGGATCAGAGCCTGCTGTCTGCTTTGGTGGTTAGATTCTGCTAGAATTCTTATGAACCGCAGTGCATGCCCCTCACCGTGGTGGTCTCTGAGCCTCAGTGCGTGTGTGTGTGTGTGTGTGTGTGTGTGTGTGTGAGTGAGTGTGATGTCAGCACAGCCACACGAGCATGGAGCTCCCTTTTCATGATCTGAGCTTCTCCACAGTGAACAGACCTGCTCTCTGCTCTTGACCCCCCGCTGACACGGAGGATGCTTTGTTGCTGTTATTCTGCCAAAGGAAAAAATGTGGCGCGATTTGCACCCTAAACGGTCACAGTAGGGACCAATTTCCTGCTGCCAGAGCTGCGGCGGCCAATACAGTAAGAGCAGGCGCCACTTCACATTTCCAGAAGGATCTCACGGAGGCATAAAACTGCTAGAGTCCGGGAGCCCCAACCGCGAGCATGGGGAACGCGCATCCCAAAGGCAGCGGCAGGGCCAGTGCGCCGCCCCGCCCCGAGCTGTCCTTCTGTGGCTCCTTTCCTAGGAGATGGGGCGAGAATGTCTTTCTAACTAACGAGCTGCTAACCTCCAAGATCCTGTCCATGCTGCGGCCACAGTCAGAGCAGGGCTTCCAGACGGGCCGCCTCCACTACCCTGCCCACTTCCTCAGCACCAACTCTGTCCTTGCCTCCGTCACAGCGGCCGTGAAGGAGCCCCCGCGGCCCACGCTCCTGTCTGACGGCAGCCTGGCCCTCTCCAGGAATGCCGGCATGACCGTCTCGCAGAAGGGCAGTCCACAGCCAGCACCCAGCCAGGCGGGAACAGGGGCAAGACTCGGGTAAGCGGCCCTCTCTGCTGTGGGTGCGGAGGGGGAGGGAGCTCGGGGTGGCGGCCTCTCTGAAGGGAGACCCCGCCGGGAGGTGCGGTTCCAGGAACGCCGGTTCAGAGCCACTGCTTTCCCTTTTTAAAAGCTGTGGTTTTGCTTCTTGCTCTCGAAGGACCCTCGTCCGAGGTCCCTGTCTTTACTCAAGACGAGGCTAAAAGTCCCACTGAGGTCGCCTGCCCAAAGGTCTTCGTGTGATCCTTGTTGGATGGCGGGGAAGGGAGCCGGGGTCTTTCTCTGAAGGGTTCTCCCCCAACCCCCCGCGGAGAGAGGCTTTGTCCACAAACTCTGAGCTCTCGCTTGAAGGAATTTGGGGGCGAGGGCGCCACTGGCCAGTAAAGGAAGCTTACACTTACCGCACCCCGACTGTGTCTGAACAGTAAAGGTCGTTATGCTGGAAGAGGTCCTGATGCTGTGTTGACAGTCTTCTAATTTTCAAAAGTGACTTGGGACAAAGTAAAGGCTCATACTAAAATCCACGAAGTTCTCCACGCGTATTTAAGCAGATTGATTAACAGTCTAATTTGCCTTCATAGGATGGGGTGTGCATATTTAATTCAATATTTTGAAATAATTGTTTTTATGATTTTTTTTAGACCAGTCATAGGAGAGATGGATGAAGCCGACTCTGTATTTTTGAAATTTAAGCAGGTAGCTGACGACTCCCTTTCACTTACATCCTCGAATGCCGAGTCCATTTTTGTAGAAGGTACTGTCTTCCCACTTCCTTCACTGGTGACATGTGGTCCCCACTCACCCTGGGGATGCTGGGACCCATGTCAGCTTGTCCATGGGATGAAGGCCAGTCAGGCTGAGGTGCTAAGCAGTGGCCTCCCGCCCTTCCCCCAGACCCCTACACTGCCTCACTGAGGAGTGAGATCGAATCGGACGCCCACGAGTTCGAGGCCGAGTCCTGGAGCCTGTCTGTGGACCCGGCGTACGCAAAGGAACAAAAGAAGGAGGTGGCGAAGAGACAGGATGTGATTTATGGTAAGAAACCCTACGCCCCCACACTGGCATTTCCTTCTTTTCTTTCCTTTTTTCTTTTTTCAAATTTTTCCACCTGGAATCTGGGCTCCACTGCTGACGCCTCCTGAGACTCTCAGCTGCTCACTGCTCTCCCCAGGACAGGGAAGAGGTGGCCAGGAACATCCCCAAGGGTCAGGATGGCCGAATGCCCTGGCCTAACTCATCTTACCTTGTTGGTGACCCTGAGAGAGAAGAAAGGCCTCAGCGTGGCTGAGAGTGGCGTGTTTGGGAAGCATGTCCCTTTCCCCCCATGTGACTGTAGCACCAGCTTCCTGTAGGCACTCCTTCCCACTGGCTGTCAGAGAACCAGGCCATGGGCAGCCACTGTCCTGAGACGGGATGTTGTAGGTTGCAATGAAAATCCCAGCTCCTAAGGCACAGAGCCATTCCCAGGCCAAGAGCTATGCTGGGGGCCCTAGCCCTCCAAGCCCCTTTCAACAGAGTGACAAAGGCCCAAAGGGAGAGAAACAGCAGTGGGAGAGAGAAGCATCGATTGGTTGCCTCTCGTACGCACCCCAACCGAGGACTGAACCCACACCTAGGGATGTGTCCTGACAGGAATCGAACCCACGACCTTTCAGTGTACAGGATGATGTTCCAGCCAACTGGGCCAGCCCAGCCAGGGCTGTTACTGGCTCTTCTCCTGGTCCTCTCTTCATGGGAGCCATCCCCTAAGAATGAGTATTGTGTCACCTGAGGAGGCACTTTGCTGTTCCTTGATGGCATTCTGGGAGGAAATGCTGGTTCTCTCTTGGTATCCCACATGGCAGGTCTAGCTCCGAGACCCCCGTGTGCCACTTGGTAATGTCCACTGGCACCCACGTCCTTCTGCGTTTCACACTCTGAGCTCCCTGCCTGGCCCAGAGTAAGGTGGGGTGTGGCTGTGGAGGAAAACCTTTTGGATGCTTTCCCTCAGGGTCCAGAGCCAGGCCACAGATCCTGCAGAGAGGGGCAGGGGCACCAGCCTAGATACCCCCTTCCATCTGGGCAGCCAGTTGCCACCTGATCCATACTGCTGTGCAAACACAGACTGCTTCCAGCCCTCCTCCCGCCCCCTCTGGACACCTGGGGCCCAGCCCTGTTGACCTTGGTTTTATCTTGAAGAGCTTTAAGGCCTTGTCTTGAATATCAGAAAAACTCTAACACAAAACCTGATCTTTCTTTGCCTTTTACAATGAATTCAAATCTCACTTGCCCTGGCCAGGTGGCTTAGCCTGAGTCTGGCCATTGACATGCACAAATGTGTGAGTTTCACACCCCAAGGAGTGGTGTTTATCCAATCTTCTGGCTTAAACAGCCTTGAAATGTCTTTGTTCGACTCTAGGCACAAAGCCCTCCTGTGGCCCCAGCTGATATGACTCAGTGGATAGAGCATTAGGCCAAGGACTGAAGGGTCCTGGGTTCGATTCCTGTGAAGAGCACTATCTCGGTTGCAGGCTCAATGCCCAGCCCCGGTCGGGAAGCAGCCAGTAGATGTGTGTCTCACACATCAATATTTCTTTTTCTCTGTCTCTCTCCCTCCCTTCCAGTCTCCCTAAGAGTCAATCGAAAAATCCTCAGGCAGGATTAACAACAACAAAAACACCCTCCTGTGAATTTGACAGTACACATTGTGGGTCCTCCCTGTCCTGATGTCACTCCATCCCCCGCTGCTCCCTTAAGCTGGGAGCCCTGCAGGACTGGGGCCGGAAGGCCTGGCCCCTGGGCAGGAAGGCCTCGGGGACAAGGATTTGGGTGGAGAACGGAGAAGCCAGCCTGGTGCGTGGTGGGCAGGCAGCACACACAGTGCCCCCGTGGGACACGAGGAGCCAAGCCAGGGTGTGCTCCCACTCGGGGTAAGTTCTGTCGTCCATGTCTCCGCAGAGCTGATACAGACGGAGGTGCACCACGTGCGGACGCTCAAGATCATGCTGAAGGTCTACTCCAGGGCCCTGCAGGAGGAGCTGCAGTTCAGCAGCAAGGCCGTCAGCCGCCTCTTCCCGTGTGCAGACGACCTGCTCGAGGTGCATGGCCACTTTCTCTCTCGGCTAAAGGAACGCCGCCAGGAGTCCCTGGAAGAGGGCAGCGACCGGAATTACATCATCCAGAAAATCGGGGACCTCCTGGTACAGCAGGTGGGCAAGGCCAGAACAAGCCCCGCCCCCTCTGTTCCTCCTAATCACAGAAACATGGCTCCCTGCAGTATTGTAATTCATAAGAAATACACGTGGTCTTCATCCAGCTTCCTGGCTCCCAGCTCCCAGCCCTGGGGTTTCCTGAGTGCTGAGAGCATAAAGGTGTCTGGTCTGTGAATGAGGTAACTGTCAGGAAGAGCCTAAGGATGGCAGCTGATTGCCAGGGGACCCGACCATTGATGAGAGGGTTGGAATTTCGTCCCACCCCCAACAAGAGGGGGTAGAGGTTGAATCAATTGATAGTGGTCATTGAGTTAATCAATAGTCACTGTGTAGTGAAGCCTCCGTAAAAACCCAGTATGGTTTGGAGAGCTTGCAAGCTGTGAACACATGGAGATTTGGGGAGTGGTGCCTGGGCAGGTCACGGAAGCTCTGCGCCTTTCCCCATCCTGGCCCCACGCATCTCTTCCATCTGGCTGTTCCTGAGTTACATCCTTTATAACAAACCAGTGATCTAGCAAGTACCATGTCTCTCTCCGTTCTGTGAGCCACTCTAGCAAATTCATCTAACCCAAGAAGGGGATGGTGGGACCTCTGGTTTATAGCCAGTCGGTCAGGGGCTCAGGTGACACCTGGTGTCCTGGGGAGGGATACTTTTGAGGGACTGTACCCTTAACTGTGGAATCTCACGCTGTCTTCAGGTAGACAGTGTCAGACCCTGCTGTTGTCTGAGAATCATTACTATGGAGGGGACCGCCCCCACATTGGAATTGGGCCCAGGAACCCTTTCCCCCGATTGGTTGAGAGCCTGCCGCTCTAGAAGACAGTGATCCGGGGCCCTTCCTGCTGTGTGTGCAGCTAATGGTCTAACCACAGACGCCTAAATAGCAACACGCTTGTGCAATCACTGTCCAGCAGTGCATTCTGGGCTTTTCTTTGGTTGATTGGCTGGCCTTTATTTTTTTTGTCTTGGTGGCTGTGTTTCTTTGTTAGAAGCGTATTGATTACCCAAAGCCATTCATGGGGGAGGGGGGTGCTGACCCTGAATTGACTTCAGAGTCAACCTCTGAGTCTTGGCCAAGATTGACAGAGGATCTCGTTACCCCTCATCTGACCTCAGAGTGCTCCAGGATCTGAGTCAGCTCATGAGAATTAATTAGAAGATACCCCTTTTGCTTTTAAATTTTTCTAACATTCTTTGGCTTAAATATATTTTTTCTTCTCAGATTTCAGGAAGTTGTTACAGCACCTATAATGGCATAAAGCTCATGAGCACTTGAGCTTTCTGTGCCTTGCCGTGAGACACCTGTAATGAAGCATTGCTGTGTTTGAGGGTGTGTTAGAGAAGAAAGTTAAATTGCAAGTGAACTTAGTATTTGTTTTAGGAGAAAACAGATGAGCTGGAAGAAAACTTTCCCTGGTGGTTAACATCTCCACTGTCTTTCTTCAGTTTTCAGGTGAAAATGGAGAGAGAATGAAAAAGAAATATGGTGTCTTTTGTAGTGGACACAACGAAGCAGTCAGTCATTACAAATTGTTGCTGCAGCAAAATAAGAAATTTCAAAACTTGATCAAGGTAAAAAGAACTATAATTTTAATTAAAAACATATCCTCTTTGCTGTAGGTTTTCCCCTACAGAACTGTTTGGAGATCCTTTGATTAAGGTGCCTGTTATAAATCAATGACTTTCAAGTTGTTACTTCATTCTTAATGACACATTCAGAACAAGTCAGTGGAATCTTCTGGAGAATCCCCAGGTGCAAAGTAGAGTTAGAGCTTTGTTCCTCGACACACCACAGTGGCCCTGAGATGCCCCAGCATAGAGCTGACCATCCTTCTCAAAATGTTTAGGTGACACAGTGTGGTTTCAAGGGGCACCCTCCCCTGGAGCCACCCCCTCCAGAGTCACCTGTTGTGGCTTCAGACACTCCGACTGATGCAAGGTGTGCCTTACTCTAAACCTTTGCCTCCTCCCCTCTCTGGTCCCCATTTGTTCCCTGATAGCCTGTGGAATGACCCACACCCATGTTTTGCCTATCAGTGTGTGGATGCTCAAGCTCAGAACTAAACATACGTCCCCAGCCTGGGTCAGCCGGGTCGGGCCAGGCCCACCTCCCACGTTCTAGACAGGACACCTGGTTGAGGCAGCGGGGCTCCATCAGCGTGGCTCTGCAGCAGCCCCCGCCACCTGATCCCGAAGGCTTCCGCCACCTGCCACCTGTACCGAGGTGACATTCTCTAGCGAATGGTCACTTCACGCCATTGCCATCCTAGTGGATAGACATGAAAGGGAGAGGGCCCTTCAGGGCCTGAATTCATCTGTGCTGAGCAGTGGGACAGGCCACCCGACGTCATGGCTAGAAACACCTGGGAAGTGGGCAGGTTCTGGTGAGTCTCACGCATCCCTCCGGGACTCCCGGTCCTCCCTGCAGTGCTGGCATTTCTGAAGCAGGCGGACGGTGGCTGGTACGCTCTGGAGAGCTGCTCTCAGTCCCCACCCAGGAACGGCTTCTGAAGGCCAGTTCTTGGGCTCTTACCAGAGGTGTGCGTCAGACGCCAGCAGGGAGCGGTTCAGGAGGCCCCCGCCCAGTCATTCTGGAAGGTTCCAGCAGCCGTCAATCAGGGTTGGGATCCCATGCAGGGTGCGTGTGTGCATCATGCAGCTCTCCAGGTGGTTTCCATACCCGCCCCTGGCCCCTGGCTGGGTCTGGTTTCTTCTCAGCTGCTCTCTCGGGGGCCCTCTTACAACAGGCATGGCTGTCTTGGCCTTTGTTGCCTTTACGCAAACAGAGGGGCTCCCTGCTTTTAAATACCTGGTGAAGTGCAGAGAAAAGGTCCCCGCCAGCCAGGAGAGGAAGGCGCGCCCAGCCTCAGGATCCGATCCAGTTAAACTCACTGACTTGGCAGGAATAAAACGTCAGTGTGTCATGGTTTCTTTCCATTTCATAGAAAATCGGCAGCTCTTCCATCGTGAGACGCCTTGGCGTGCAGGAGTGCGTTCTTCTGGTCGCTCAGCGCATAACCAAGTACCCCGTGCTGGTGGAGCGCATCCTTCAGAACACGGAAGGTGCGCAGCTGCCCCTGCCCTGCCCGTGGTGCTGGGGTCTGTCTGCCTGCCCCTCTGGGCAGCGGATTGGATAAGTGCCCCTCGGATTTGTCCCTGGTTCTCTGGGTTCAGCTGAGCGTGGCGATCATGAGCCAGGCGCCACCATGCAAATCCACTGTGTTGGGTGCTGGGGTTTCCAACAAAGAAAGATGGGCACTGAGTCTCGTTTGCCTGCTGTTACCCCTGCCCCTGGCACAGGCATCTGGGGAGTGGATGAATGATGGAGAAAGTGCCCTCGTTAAGGTCACTCCTGAGTGATCCATACGGGCACAGAGTCCAGGGGCAGGGCCATGAGAGGGACTCGCCTACAACATGGAGGGCAGAGGAGAAGCCAGGGCAGTGCTGGCCATGCTCCCTCCACTCCAGGGGATTTGAGCGTGGGAAAATGAGCACGTTTCCCCACCACGAAAGCCGTATCCCTAGCTCGTGGCGATGGCAGGGGTGCAGGGAGGCTGTTGACCAGGCAGTGCCCACGGAGCTGTGCAGGGCTGCTCTTTCCAGGGCGGTGCACCTGACTTCAACAGACACTCTGGGCAAAACCCCAGCGCTGGGCTAGTGCATGTATTTTGGAAAAGCATTGATGTCTTGGGAAATTCAAGTTGGGAGGTGATTCTCGAGGGTCCCCTAAGCAGTCCTGCCTCAGGGAATGCAGCTCACAGACCCCGTAGTGTGTCCACCTCTGTCATGTTCATGAACGCAGACGAAGGAAAGCACTAACTCTGCTGTGTGTGGCAGCTGGCTCCAAGGACTACGAAGACCTGACCCAGGCCCTGAACCTCATCAAAGACGTTATCTCACAAGTGGACACCCAGGTCAGCGAGTGCGAGAAAGGCCAGCGCCTCAGAGAGATCGCGGGGAGGATGGACCTGAAGTCCTCCAGCAAGCTCAAGAACGGGCTGCCCTTCCGCAAGGAGGACATGCTGCAGCGGCAGCTGCACCTGGAGGGCACGCTGGCCTGGAAGACCACGGCGGGGCGCCTGAAAGGTGAAGTCTGCCCGGCGTGCAGCGCGCTCTGGGGGTGCTGGGCACTGCTTTGGAGTAAGAGCACCGTCCGAGGGGGTGGGCACCCTCTGCATTGCTGGTGCCGTCGAGGAGTAGTGGCTCCATCTTCGACCGGTGGCACCTTCTTGGTTTGGTACCACCTTGAATCGGTGCTGCCAACTTGGAGTGGTGCCACGACCTTGGAGGAGGGGTGCCCTCTGGGTCAGTGAGCACCATTTGGGGCTGGTGGGTGCCGCTGGCCAGAGCCACTGCGGTCTGGCTGCTTTGTGGCTGAAGGGAGATTGTGTGCAGAGTCGGGATGAGCACAGGCAGCCAGGAGTGTAGTGAGAATGAGATGCTCACAGCAGCACCCTCTCCCTCCACGTTTGAGGTGGTGGGATGCACACCGGGCGGGCATGGGACTCAGACGTTTGAACAGAAATCCAAAGCTTCGTGAGGCCCAGGTTACTTCCAAACAAGCCGTGGGTGCGCCTGCAGTGGCCCACCCACCAGAGAGCCTGGTTTGGGTAGAAAACACCACACAGACCTCAGTGCCCCCCGCACCCCAGTCACGGCTAAGCGTGTGCTCCGAGCCCAGCTTTCAGAATTCATGGCGTGATCTCACGCTTGAGGTTCATGAGCCTCTGGAAGCATCCTGGCCTGTCCACTGGCATCAGCATCTGTACAGATCCTAAAGGGAGCGGCAAATCCTCAGGTGGTCAGACGATGGAATGTGTCTGTGGTATTTTGCATGACATGCGTCCAGTAGATACAGTTGCAGCGGTTCTCAATCTGTGGGTCGCGAACAATGAAAATACATCCTGCATATCAGATATTTACATGACGATTCATAACCGTAGCAGCATTACAGTTATGAAGTAGCAATGAAAATAATGTTATGGTTGGGTCACCACAACATGAGGAACTGTAGTAAAGGGTCACGGCATTAGGAAGGTGGAGAACCGCTAGTTTAGTGCCTCCCGTGTGCCAGGCCTGAGGTGGGTGGTAGAAGGCCCCTCCCTGCCCTTATGGGGCTCCCGTCAGCGGGCAGAGAGAGAGACCAGTCCACAGAAACGTAGTGCGAAGTGTAGTAAGTGCTTTGGGGGAAGCCAGAGGCTGGGATGAGAGGGTGTCTGATTCTCCCTGAGGAAGCCGTGCTCCCGGGCATGACTGCTCGTGTCGGAACTACACTCAGGATCGTACCACGTGCTCGGGTGCTGTGAGAGGTACTCACAGGGACAAGACACCCACCTGCTGCCCCGGGAAGGAGGCTCGGGCCACGAGGGGACGGGAGTGCATTGCTGCAGGAGGAGGCAGGAAGCTGGGGTCCAGCACCTCAGGTCCCAGGTGGCCTGGGGCAGGTAGAAGGAGGGAGGGGGCGGAGTTCACATTTGAGAAATCATAGTGAGAGAACCTCAAAGACCAGACCCAGCAGGCACTGTTACAACAGGGGGCGTCGGGGCACAGGGCCTGGCAGTGGGAACCCAGGCAGGTGGGGGCAGCGCAGGGGGGAGGCGTGAGGTCGAAAGGAAACCCTCAGGCTCCTGCAGAAGCGTCATGGCTCCGGGCTGAGAGTGGCCCAGGCTCCTCCCATGGTGCCCAAGGCCTCCTCAGGGTCCATGTCTCCTGGCACCCCGTGCATTGCCTCCTGTCCTCTCCCCTTAGATGTCCTTGCCGTCCTGTTGACCGATGTGCTGTTGCTGCTACAAGAAAAGGATCAGAAGTACGTCTTTGCTTCTGTGGTACGTGTCCTCTCTTCACACGAAGGGCTGCTGGCTGCGCAGAAGGCGCTGGGTGGAGGGGGGGCCAGGCTGCATCCACAACTAGACAGAACAGCACAGCGAGGTGGCTAGACAAGCCCATCCGTAAGTCACGTGTTGTCCCCGTCCTCCCAGGGCCAGAAGGTTCCAGAAGGCAGGAGTAGAAGTTCCCCAGAACAGGGGTCCTGTCTAGTTGGTCTGACGAGGCTGCAAGGGCTCGTGCAGACATCCTCTGTCTGCATTCTGTGTTTCTGTCAAAGCGCTCAGATCCTCACCGGCCCTGGCCTTGCCAGGAAAGCCCCTCTGCCCTTCCCAGGGACTTTCCAGCTGGACGCTGAGAACACGCTCAGGCAGCCACCACCCTGTGCTTGACCATGTTGATCCCACAGCAGGCTGGCCCCAGGAGACCCTTGCTGTGGGAGCCACGCCTGCCACGGGCTCTGCGCAGCCGGTGGGCTGGGGGTCGGGCTGGGAAGCCAGTCACCCTCCCCACCCACAGCCCCCGGGACTTGCTTCCTCCTCCGCTCACCTGCAGGGCCCCGCGTCCTCAGGGTCTAACAGCACAGACCTCCCTGCGGGGGAGGCGTGATCCCCCGCCAGGCCTCCAAGCTCACCTGACGAGGAGGGCAGTGCTGACTCAGCTATGAAGTCACGCACCTTTCCCAGATTTGAAAGCCTCCCAGTTTCCCAGCACGCGGACGGGCCAGGCTGCTCGGTGGAACCTCGTCTGCCCTTGGCCCCAGCACGCCTGTGTGCTGTCGGTGCCCTCGCTTGAGGGTGATGCGATGCTGCGGTCTGCTTGGTGTCTGCTCCCTGTGTCCCCGCATGGTTGTCCCTCTGCGCGCGTCTGTCTCTTCTTATAGGGACACCAGTCAGATTGGGTCAGGACCACCTTAATGACCTCGTTTTAACTTAATCACCCACGCGAAGGCCCGTCTCCAAATGCAGTCACGTTCTGAGTGCAGGGGGTGATGGCTTCAACGTATGAATTTGAGGGAACACCATTCAGCCCAAAACAACCAGCTGAAAATGTGTATTTTACTATCTTCTTACGGGACTGCTCACTGGGAGTACTGGTTGGCCCTGGGTGTTTGGGACCAGGGGCAGGAGGAAGATTTATTGTCATAGTTACTATCTGCTCTTGTTTTCCTGTTTGTTTTGTTGTTGTTGTTTTTTAGTTTTGTGCTGTGTACATGTGTTATCCTATATAAAAGAGGCCAATATGCAAATTGTCCCCTCAACTGGGAGTTCTACCAGTTCAACCAGAGGGTGGGGCCCGCCGACCACCACCCACAGCCCCGCCGGACCCCACCTGTGCACACATTCATGTACTGGGCCTCTAGCTGATTATAAAACACATTTGTTTAAGCACATTAAACAGATGCATTAAAGGATACAAGGATGTCATAGCAATAGTGTCTTTTTCCCCCAGATGGTAAAACATTTCTACTTTGGATTGCTTGGAAATAAGTGGGGCGCCCTGCAGTAGGTAAAAGGTGACCCTCCCACCTTGTTCCACCCACGTAGGACTCGAAGCGCCCCGTCATCTCATTACAAAAGCTCATTGTGAGGGAAGTAGCCAACGAGGAAAAAGCCATGTTTCTGATCAGTGCCTCCCTGAAAGGGCCTGAGATGTACGAGATCTACACCAGTTCCAAGGAGGAGAGAAACGCCTGGATGGCCCACATCCGAAGGGCCGTTGAGAGGTGAGCAGGGCCGGTGTGTTCCACGCGGGCCATTTTGCCCTTGGCTGTGACCTTGACCTGCCCAAGAGAGCACCAGAAACCACAGGCGGACAGAGACCTTTGCTTCCCCTCTCCGCTCTCCACCTTGTGCTTTGTCCTCCCCTTCATTCAAAGATGCCACCATTCCGACTCCTCTAAAGAGGCCCCAGCGTGTCTCGCCAGGGGACGTGGAGCCCGGCAGCTCTGACTTCTGTTCTGGTGGGACACAGGCCTGAGACACAAGCTGTCCCCATCCTACCACCACCCACCTCCCCCCCCCCACCCCCTCCCCACCCCTGTCTGGGGCCAGACCTCTTGGAGCAGATCATGGCATTCTGTCCTTCCTCCCCGGGCCAGGGAACCTCGGACCCCAGCCCTGTGGTTCTCTGTGATTCCTGGCTCCTGGTCCACCCAGCAGATGGGAAAAGGGGGCCCAGCCCCCACACCTAGGCAGCCTGCCGCTTCCTCTCTCAGCGCCTGGAAACCTCCAAAGCCTTAGCCTGTTGGGAGCTCCCTCCGTCCTCGCCTCAGCCCTGCTAGCCTCGCAGCCTCCGTGCGGGGCAGGGCCCTAGGAAGAGCTGTCCCCAGTCTCTTCCTCCCGCTGTGGCCGGCATTTAAAACGTGGCTGGTCCTGGCCCAGTAGTTCAGTTGGTTAGAGCATCGTCCTGATCCACTAAGGTTTCGGGTTTGAACCCCGGTCAAGACACATACAAAAATTAACCAATGAATGCATAAGTAAGTGGGACAACAAATTGATGTGTGTCTTTCTCTCTCAAAATCAAATTTTAAAAATTTAAAAAGCGGTGACATGGCTTTCAAGGCATTTTAAATAAACAAATAAATAATAAAACCTGTGGCTGGTGATATCCCAGCACTGAGATTAGGTTCATGCTAATGGCTGTCTTGCTCTTCCCTGTCCTTGTTCTGCAACATTGACCAGCTAACCCGACCACAAAATGAGATCCTCTTATCAGCTGGTTCTGAGATAAACTTCTCAGGCCCGTTCCGAGGCCAGTCCGCCCGTGAGCATTCTCAGCCGTCTGTCCCCCTCCCCGCAGCTGTCCTGACGAGGAGGAAGGGCCCTTCAGCGAGGCTGAGGAGGAGAGGAAGGTGGTGGAGGCCCGCGCCCTGAGGCTGAGGGACTTCCAAGGTAAGAGGGAGGGAGTCTGGGCACCCATGCCCACGATGTGCCCCCTACATGGTGGTGGTGACATGGCCCTGCAGAGCACTCCTTAGGCAGCAGGCCTGGGCCCACCAGTGGCATTTCTGCTCTGTCCCATTGGGATTGGCCGTGGCGAGAATCACTGCGCAAGTGACCGGTTCTGCTGTGGCCGCCTCAGGTCCAGTCCTGTGGGCTGTTGCAGCAGCTTTGTCAGGAGGTGCAGAGTGGTCTCCGGGGTGTGGGGAAGGGAGGAGGGGCACAGCGTCCCAGAGCCCCTTCCAGACACGACTGCTTTGCCACACAGGGCCCCCTCCCACCGTCCGCATTCAGGGGAGTTCACGGTCAGTGTCCCAAGTCACGTACGCAGGAGCACACGGCCCTGTACTAGCGCAGGACCCACAGCCTCCTTCCACAGCCTGGCCCGGGGACCTGGGCTTTCTCCTCCCGATTTTAATTTTTTAAACTACTTTATTGAGATAGAATTCTCACACCATTTAATTCACCCATTTAAAATGTCCCATGCAATGGCTTTTAGCACATCACAGCCATCACCACAATTTATTTTATTTTATTATTATTTTTTTAAAATATATATTGATTTCAGGGAGGAAGGGAAAGGGAAAGAAAGCTAGAAACATCAGTGATGAGAGAGAATCATTAATTGGCTGCCTCCTGCACATCCCCCTCAGGGGATCAAGCCCACAACCTGGGCACGTGCCCTTCACTGGAATCGAACCTGGGACCCTGCAGTCCGCAGGCCAACGTTGTATCCACTGAGCCAAACCAGCCAGGGCACCACAATTAATTTTAGACCATTTTTATCACCCCAAAAGAAACCCTGTCCCTGGTAGCAGTCACTCTGCTCTTCCTCCCCCAGCTCGATAACTTCTAGTCCAGCGGTTCTCAACTTGAGGGTTGCGACCCCTTTGGAGGTTGAACGACCCTTTCACAGGGGTCGCCTAAGACCATTGGAAAACACATATATAATTACATATTGTTTTGTGATTAATCACTATGCTTTACTTATGTTCAATTTGTAACAATGAAAATACATCCTGCATATCAGATATTTACATGACGATTCATAACAGTAGCAACATTATAGTTATGAAGTAGCAACAAAAATAATTTTATGGTTGGGGGTCACCACAACATGAGGAACTGTATTAAAGGGTCACGGCATTAGGAAGGTTGAGAACCACTGTTCTAGTCAGTTATCTCTGAATGTGGCTATTCCAGGGACCTTGTATAAATGGAGTTATAAGCATTTCTCCTTTTACATCTTGCTTATTTCACTTAGCATATTTTCAAGGTCCATCACTTTGCAGCAGGTGTCAGAATTTCCTTCCTTGTTATGACTGAGGAATATTCCATTGTGTGAGTGTAACGCATTGGGCTTGTTTACTCTCCTCCCAGTTTCAACAAATTCCTGTGAGATTTCAGCAAGGTCATTGCCAAGAGCAGTGCCTAGTACTCTGGTCTCAATCAACTTCCCTCTTCCCTCTTCCCGCTCACTAAGGGCATTATTTTAAATAAAGTAACATTTACGCAATAGGTACATAAAATTGGGTAGTATATATTTTATCTCTCTTTGTGAGGAAGTGCACATTTAAATATATTAATTAATTAAAATGTCCAAAAGAAAGGGGAGGAAATCCCATTGGACCCTGGAGGGTATAATCCTAGCAAAGTATTCATTTCATCTCACTCTAACTCACAATTTTCTCTGACAGCAATGAAGTTATGTCCTGCATGGAGACTGTCTCTTTACCACTCATTCCCAAGATTCTTAGTGAATTAGGACTATATATTTTTATCAAGATATTCTTTCCCATTTTGGATCAAAAGCTGAACTCACCCTTAACTTTGAGACACTCCCATCAAAACCAGAAGTCAGCCCTGGCTGGGTGGCTCAGTTGATGGGAGCATTGTCCCCTACACCAAAAGGTTGCAGGTTCGATTCCAGTTAGGGCACACACTTAGGTTGTGGGTTTGATCTTTGGTCAGGGAGCGTATGTAAGGCCGATTAATATTTCTCTCTCTCCCTTGCGCTCTCTCTAAAATCAATTAAAAAACATATCCTCCCGGTGAGGATTTAAAAAACTGGAGCCATCCACTCTCCATTATCATCTTCACCTTGGCAGTCCCAGCCAGGGAATGTTGGGAGAGACAGAAGTAAGGCATGATTGGAAGGGTGGCAACAGAATTATGGTTTTGTGTGTGTGTGTGTGTGTGTGTGTTTTGTTTGTTTATTTGTTTTTTAAGAAAATGGGTGAATGTATTTAATTTAATGTCCTTGTATGAATGACAAAAAACCCAGAATCAGAAGGAAATGATTCATCAAAGCATGTGTAAAAATGGTATTAAAATATGCAGAATGATGTTTTTGCATGTGACATGACTATTTTGCCTACAAAATACAATAGAATCAACTGGAAAATGATTGGAACTGATGAGAGAGTGAGGGATTTAGATGTAGATGTACTGAACGTGATGTAGATGTACTAACAATCACCAGTGAGGAAGTCTGATCCAGTAAGTCGCCGAGATGGCAGCCGTACAAGCATAAAACAGGAAGACTTGTAGGAAGGAGTTTGACCTAAATGCCTGAAGGAGGACGTTCAAGATTAGAAAACTAAATCTTACAAGGCTCTCAGTTTGTCCCAAAATTGGCTTGTTCATGGTCTCACCATACCCCACCGTTTGCTATTTATGATTGTGGGAAGCGATCAGAGGCAGGGCCAGTCCCTCACTGCCTCACCAAGGTTGGATGGAGGGAGCAGTGGACCTTGGGGTGAGGTGGATCAGCAGGGGTCCCCGCAGGCCAGCCCCACTCTGTGAGGCCCCCCCAGTGCCGACTCCTGGGGAACAATCCTAGAGAGCCTGACGGCCACCTCCGTGGCTTCGCAGAACGACTGAGCCTGAAAGACCAGCAGATCGCACAGAGCCTGCGAGAGAAGCAGCAGATCTTCCTGGAGATGGCCGAGATGAGTGGCCTGGACGACTCGGCTCAGCCGCGCCTCCTCTTCCGAGGAGGGGACCTCTCAGAGAACCTGCAGGGCGAGTGGATCCTCAAGTCAGCCATGACCGAGAGTACGTAGCCTTGCCCCAAGGTCCTCATGGGACAGCGCCTCCCTCTACAGCACCATTCTCCCGGTAGTTCCTTGGCCCGGTGTGGCCAACTCGCCACCCTCTCCGGGGCACACTTCTATCTGGCTGGGCAGCTGGGCACCCTCCCCAGCACCTGTTAGAGCCAGAGGGTCGTTAGACGAGACCCAGTGCAAGCCCCTGGTTGCGGACTTAGACCACTTTCTCGCACATTTGACACTCCCGGTGCCTGCCACATGCAAGGCACTGTTCTGGGCCCCAGGGATCTGAAGTTGACAGACGAGTCCCCACATTCAAGAGGTGACTCTCCTTTCTGAGTAGTGGGTCATGGTGATATATCCAGAAGTGCGCACACGTACACATTGATGGTCCTTTCCGAGGGCTCCTGGACCCAGCAGCCCTCCTAGGAGCTGGCCCAGGGTCTGGTGGGAAGATGCACCAGCAGCCAGGGCAGCGCGCTGGCCGGTAGGTGGCCTGCCCCTGTGCGCTTCCTGCCAGGCCTGCTTCGCGGAGCAGTCGGGGTCCATGCCAGAGCCCAGGCAGCTTCCATGCAGCTCCTGAGCCCCCACGTCAGGCCCGCAGCCGTGCTCATTCACCCTCTTTCAGCAGCAAACAAGGCAGACACATCCCCTCCCCTCACAGTGCAGGTAACAGCAGACGGGTCCCATGGACTCTGCCCCGTTCGGTCTGGCTTCCACAGCCGTAGCAGTGTTCCTCCCATTTCTTCAGTGGCTGTTGTTCTTGGCCCCTGAGGCCTCTTGTGTCCTGGGCCTCGGCCAACCCCCTCACCTGGGCAAAGCCTGTTTGTCCTAGAGCACTTTGTGTGACCAGCCGTGTCCCCAAGTCCTCCCTCCATGACCCCTAACATTCTGGATGATTGTCACCACACAAGCAGTGGCCACACAGTTCCTTACTGGACCCAGCATACCCTCAGGCCCAGGGTCCAGGATGCCCCGTCCACATGCTGCCCCACGGGGCTGGTCTCTCCTTTAGCCACGGAGAGGCCTGACCTGGGCAGAGCGCCTGTGCAGGGAGTGCACAGGGTCAGTGGGGCTGGTCCCCACCGCCCTCTGCCCTGGCCCTGCACCACACCTGACGCTCACAGTGTGACTGCACAGAGTGACTGCATCCCGCCTGTCTCCTTCCACAGTCGAGGATATCCAGAGCCTCGTCTGCAGGCGGCTGGGCGGCACCAGTGGCCAGGCAGAGGGGGGTGCCCCTGCGGGCCTGCACCAGAGGGCAGAGGCCTTTGGAGGCTCCAACAGCACCAGTGACCCTGGCAAGAGTGAGTGGTACCTCCTCCCCCAAGGGCTGGGCCCCGGGACCCTCGGGAAGGAAGGCCAGTAGCGGCAGCAGGTTCGGGCTCCTCAGATATTCCCTTTGCTCACGTCCTTGGCAAAGCCGGCATCTGCTGTTTGGCGTCTCTGCTGCTACTTCCTGTCGGCGTCCGTGAACCCCCTATGGTCAGGGTCAGGGACCGTCTGAGTGTTGTTGGTCATGTCTGACAGCAGCCGGGCCTGCTCCTGCCGATCTGTGCGCCACAGATGCCACGTTTCGGCACAGGCCTAAGGCAGCAGCCCAGCCACCATTTCCTGCCTGGGTTCGGGCCGGGGGAGAGGGGGGTCTAGACCCTGCGGAACCCCAAGCATCCTCACGGGCCTGGCCTGGGCTTTTAGGTGACAGTTGTAGGAAGAAGGTATGCAGCAGTGACCTCAGCCCAGGAGACTGGCAAGACCCTGTGAGCAGTGCAGATGCGAAGCTCGGCGACACCCCAGGCGCCTCTGAGGAAGCACCGTGGGTGGTACGTTGCTCCCTCGGGCCAGTCCTGAGCTCAGGACAGCGCCGGCCCAGTTCTTGTCACTGCTCAGCCTCTCCTCACGGCCAGCGGCATGTGCGGTTCGCTTCATGGGGAATAGCCTGTCTCAGTCAGGCAGCGCGCCAGCTAGTGAGCCTCATGTCTCCTCCTGCAGGCCGGCATGTGGGAGGCCGGGGGGGCGGGCTCAGGGCAGCAGCCGTGGCCTCCCACAGGTGAGGAGCACCATGCGGGGCCATGAGCGGTCAGTGTCCTCACAGCCACGATGCCAATCATGCTGGCTGCTCCCTCCCCTTCGACTCAGAACACCCACCCTTGCCAAGCGTCGGGTGAGAGCAGGGCCGGGCGGCGTGCTGAGTCCGAGGCCAGTGCCATGGCCAGGCCCCTGCCAGCTGCCTCCCGCCTCCGGAGCCACCCTGCGCCCTCACTGTCCAGGCAGTGAGGAAGGCCTACCCGTGCTGGGGCAGTCTCGTCAGCACGGAGTCTGGCTTGCTTCCTTAGCAGCTGTGTGCTCCGACATTGTTTCCACAGGTGGAGGCCCCAGGCACTGAGTCTGGCCCCCGTCTGCCCACTGTCCTGGAGTTGGAGGTAGGCTCAGGCTCGTCCATCTCCCGGGGACTGGCACGCACACCGGGAGGGCTTCGGGCGGAAAGCCAGCACTCTGTCTCTCCACAGCTGGTCCAGCGAGTCCAGACACTGTCCCAGCTGCTCCTGAGCCTCCAGGTACAGGCGTGGTGGGCAGGGACGGGCTGCGCTGCCCTTTTCCTGCTTGCAGCGGGGATCTGGGAGAGGGCAGGGCCAGCACCTCATGAGTCCACTTCCCCAGGCGGTCATCACCCAGCAGGACAGCTACGTGGAGATGCAGAGGGCCTCCATCCAGGAGCGCGAGAAGCAGTTCCGGCTGCAGTCGACACGCGGGAACCTGCTGCTGGAGCAGGAGCGGCAGCGCAACTTCGAGAAGCAGCGGGAGGAGCTGGCGGGCGTGCAGAAGCTGCAGAGCCAGCTGCGGCTGGAGCAGCAGCGCTGGGAGCGCCAGCGGGAGCAGCAGCGGCAGGAGCTGGACCTGGCCTTGGCCCACCTGCAGCAGCGCCAGAGCGAGGCGGCGCGGCTGCACGAGCAGCTGGCCCAGGAGCGCGCCGAGCTGGAGCAGCAGCGCCAGGCCTACCAGCACGACCTGGAACGGCTTCGGGAGGCCCAGCGCCTCGTGCAGCGCGAGCGGGAGCGGCTAGAGCTGCTGCAGAGGCTCAAGAAGCAGAACACAGCGCCCGGGGCGCTGCCACCTGAGCTGCCCACAGAGGTGAGCGAGGGAGCGGGCAGCCGCCGGTGTGGGTGCACTGCGGCAGCGCATGCGTGAACACGCGGGGGACGAGGGCATGTGTGTCACCATGCAAGTGCCGTGTTGGGGCTGCGAGCTCTGTGTGTGTGTGTGTGTGTGTGTGTGTGTTTAGGGGACAGGCAGCGAATGGCAGCTCCATCGGCCCAGCTAAGAGGCTGCAAGCTGTGGGCCCACGTTCCGGGTGGGTGGGCAAGGCTCTCCCCAAAGCCCTGGGAGTGGGCGGTGCTGAGGAGAGCACCTCCCCTCTGTCCCAGGAAGGGCTTCCCTGAGGAGCATCTCTGGGGTGTGTCTTTGTCCCTCTTCCAGGCCCAGCCCCCAAGCCACTCCCCCAGCTTCAACGGGGAGGGGCTGGAAGGCCCTGAGCGCCTGGAGGCGGCTCGCCGGGACAGCACCCCATCCGAGAGCCGGCCAGCCAGGAGCGACGTTCCTATCCAGCTGCTCAGCACCACCAACCAGATCCAGAGGCAGGCGGCCGTGCAGCAGCAGATCCCCACCAAGCTGGCGGCCTTCACCAAGGGCGGCAAGGACAAGGGCGGCAAGAGCAGGGGCTCCCAGCGCAGCGAGAGTTCAGGTGAGCTCTGTGCCTGAGGGAGGGTGTGGCGGGTGGGCCCAGCTCCCTCTATGGAGTAGGTGGCCTCCAGTGCCGGCCCAGCCCCTCCCGGACTAGGAGATCCAGTCGGGGCAATTAGTGACACCAAAGCCCCTCCTTGTGGGCGAACCACAGGACCGGGCGTCCTCCCCCACCCTGGGGAGGTTTATCCTCTGGAAGCCACATGGGCCTGGCAGGCCCCAGGTCCGTTCCACCTCAGTCCTCAAACTGGACCAGGAAGGGCGTGTCTTGGCAATTCAGAAAGAAGGGCCTGGCAGGCCTTGTGGGGTGGCACCAGAGGCCAGCAGTCAGAGCACCCTAGTCACTCGGGGACACTGGTGACGATGCCAGGGGTCTCTGACACAGCTTCGGGGCTCCCTCAGGTGCTGTGAGTGTGCAGGTGTGGTCAGGGAGCCCTCCTGGGACCTACAGAGCAGGGCCTGTGTCCCAGGACTGGGTCCAGAGGTTGGCTTATTCTAGGGGCTTCCTGGGGTCGGCTGGGGGCTGTTCTCCCCGTTTTGTGTCACTGCATTTGGGGCTTACTGTCTGAGCGGGGTCCCCTGGAACAGTGTCCTGGGAAGTGCTCAAGAGCAGGGGTGGGGGCTGCCACGTGCGGGAGCCGGGCTGAGCACCCAGGCTGCACCCTCTTTCCTCTGTCAGCTTCGTTCGACCTGAAGCAGCAGCAGCAGCTTTTCAGCAAACTCACGGGCAAGGAGGAGCATGCCTCTCGGAGCCACAGCTCACTGAGTCCCGTCCGGCGCAGCAGCCACCGCTCCGCATCCCCCCAAGGTGAGCCCAGCCACCCGGGCACAGGGCCTCCGCGGTGCCTGGTGGCTGCCGACACCGCCATCCTCTCTCTTCCAGACCTCTCCTGCCAGGCGCCCAGCCCAGCCGTGGAGGACACGTCCCCCGAGTGTCCCCCCTTCCTGCCCGTGCCGCGGCCCCTCACCCCACTCGACAAGGAAGAAGTGAGCAAAGAAGACGTCATCTTCTTCTAGGGCCAGCGGCTTGAGGTGCTGTGCTCTCTGGGACTCGCCGGCTGCCCTCCCCCTGCCCAGCACACCACCGTGGATGCCCACCTGGCCAGGCTTGGGTCGGGGCCGGGGCCACCTGTCGTCTCCAGGCTCTTGCTGTAGGATTGATCAGCGGCGGTGCCTTTTTTTATACGAAAAGGAACATTTTTAATTGAAGGTTGAACCTAAGCTAACTGAGGAGCTATTTTAATGGCAGCCCCCGCTTGGGTAGGGAGAGGCCCACTCCAAGCAGTTTTCCCAGGTAGTGACAGACTGGGGGTCCCACACGGAGCCTGACGACGGGCCAGACCTCGGTCTGAGGAGGAGGAGACACTGGAGCTGGACTGGTCATTAGGGCAGCAGAAGGGCCAGGGTAGTGTCAGCTGTCTCCCTTGGCAGAATCAAAGCCGAGATGTACATGGGTTCATGGTGAGCCTCGAGGCGAGGGCATAGGCAAGGCGAGGGCGTACACAGCCCCAGGGACAGAGGGCCCCCAGGGCAGAGTGGCTGGAAAGGATGGCCAGTTGTACTCGAGTTCTTTAGGGCAGAACTCATCTCGAAGGGGTCTGACTGGAACCCGTGTTAATTTAGTGGGTTTTTTAAAACCTGCTGTAGTCACTCTTCGTGCTTTCCCAAGCACCTCACCAAGTCTGCGTGGCTCTCCAGGTGCTCGGCCTGGGGAAGCCAAATCAAGAGGTTTAGCCAGGCCAGCACGCCCCAAAGTCCCAGCCCCCAGCAGGGGGCCCTCAGTCCCCATGAGATGAGCTGGTTTTCCCAGGGCCTCCAAGAGGAAGTCCCAGGGCTGGTGTCCGGTGCTGATGGGCTGATGCAGGTACAACACAGAGCAGAGCGGTGGCGCTGCCAATGAAGGTGACACACTGGGAGCACATGTGGCCTGGAGACCTCCAGTGGGCAGATGGCCACCTCACAGGCCCACATATCCCGTGAGCTGCTGTAGCGGGCTGTCCCCTTATCCCTGGAAGAGGGCAAGGGCCACCAGTCCACTCGCAAGGCTGTGGGTGTTGGGGTGGTGTCACATGTCAGGGTGGTGACTGAGCCAGAGCCACAAACACAAGCTCGGGTGCCGGTGCAGGAAGGGGACATGACTCACTTTTCTGCATCCCAGGCTCCCTCCACCCGCCCAGAGCCCAGCACCTCCCGAAGCATTGGCAGGATGGGTCCTGGGCTGCCCAGGAGTTGGGGCACCACAGGGTCACGGTGACACAGCCAGTGAGTGACGAGCTGACAGCAGCCATTTAGACCCACTCCGGCCCTGGCCCCCGCTGGCCCTGACCCTCAACTCTGCCTACGGGACCAGCAGCATCAGCAAGGACCAAAGAAACATGTCCTCCATCCCCTGGACACGAGAGCCTGTCTGTGCTGGATCTGTAATCAGTGTTTTGTGTTTTTGTACTGAAACGAATCAGAGCACTTTAGAGAATTCTCCTTTACTTCCTGTCCTTTTGTGACGAGTGCTTTCCTGGGCCTCAGGCACACAGGTCCTCGGAAGAGATGTCCCAGGCTTCTCGGCATGTGGTGGGGTCTCCACTCAGGCCGTGCAGCGGGCAGGTCTTCAGCACATGCTCTGGCCAGTAGCCTGCGGTGACTCCTGGGTAGGGCCCGGTTTTATTTGTAAAGTTGGCGGCTGAGCAGTGTTACTCCTGTGGGATCTGGGTACATCTTTGGTAACTTTGACATGATCTCGGTCCACCCAGTGATGCTATGATCGCAGTATGTCCTCATGCGGGATGTTTCAGAACTGCCTTAGAGCTCAAGCCCGATTCTAGCAATAAAGGTGTCTGAAGATGAGCTGGCGGAGCGGCTGTCCTTCACTGCGGCAGGGTCGTCTCTTGGTGGGGCTCCCCCAGGCTCACCTCGCCAGCGGGGCCGCACGCCAGGTGCTGCAGGAGAACTGGAGGGAGGTCTGACCAGACCCAGGGTCTTGCAGGAGCCTGAGGACCAGAGTCTGATGTACCACCTCCCAGTGGGCCCACGACACCCTAGGAGCCCCCTCGGCTGCTGTCCCCACTCCTGCCCTGTAGCTGGGGTGGGGAGTGCAGGGAGGCAGCCTCAGGACTAGCCTGACCAGCTGCCTGTACCCCACGCCTGTGGCGAGCGGAGCCTGCTCTGTTCCTCTGAGAAGTCCCCGCACGATCCTTTTTGGACAGTCAGAGGTAGAGGCAGAAGGCCCAGAGTGAACCCCCCAATGCAGGTCAGCTTTTGGGGAATGCCGCCACGCCCTCCCACCCTGGCTAGCCTGGCCCTGTGGCCCTGGGGTGACGGCCCCCTGCTCTCTGAGCCCTTTGCCACAGACGTGCTCCCAGGACCAGTGACGCCTTACCCCCCACCAAGGACCTAGCAGTGGGCAGGGGTGTGGCCACTCTGCAGGCAGGGTCATCTCAGCTGCCCAGCAGTGTGCCTGAGCCTGGTCAGCGGTGGCCCCCAGGCTGACCAGCAGCCAGAGCCCCGGGGCCTGATGTGGCACAGCCAGGTGTCCACGTGGCTCGCCCACTCGTGCAGCGCTTAATGTGCTCCCCGAGTCTCCAGACAGGCAGGCGGTGCTGCTCCGACCCCACCTGGTCTCGCTGGTTCCTCGGGCACTGGAACATGCCAGCTGCTCGGCTTTGCAATAGGGAGGGGGAGACTGAGCCAGTATAGGGTGGGGTACCTTCTGCACCCATGTTACCCCGAGCAGCCCTCCATCCCCGCTGTTCCCAGCCACCTATCTTCCCAGAAAAGAGCCATCTGGCTGAAATCATGAGGCTTCAGACTGCAAGCACAGGTCTTGGTGAGTCTTCCAGGCACTTTGGGGACGTAAGGCAGAGCCTGATTCCCTTTTCCCACGGGGACTAAGGTGGAGGGTCCAGGGACACATGGAGATCGCCCAGCAGGCGCAGGCTGGGCATCATCGACCAATGCCACATGCACGCACTTCCGGCCGCAGGTGTCAGACTGAAAACAAACGCACCGGTCCCGCCACGCCTCCCTGAGGCGGAGGCAGCGCCACGGCATCTTCAGACACCGGCCGGCCCGCGAGGACCCTACGAGGTGCCGGACTGGCCTGAAGGGATGGCCCTGGTCCGAGCGGTGGCTGAGTGTCAGCTGCTTCGACCACAAGCACCTCCCAGGGATCAGGAGGAAGGATGTGATGTGGGCACGGCCTGGCAGGACAGTGTGGGTGGCAGCCAGCACAGCCTGCGGCCCCAGCAGCCTTCACCGGATAGGACCACCGGCCAAAGGGGTTCCAGAAAGGGTCATGGGAGGTGTGGCCTCCCACTGCAGCTCTGTCCCCTGAGAAGCCACCCAGGCACAGGGGCCGTCACGTCCAGAGGTGGCACCGCACGCCCTCCCTAAACTAAGGCGCAGGGAGAGGGCGTGCAATGAGCGGGCCTGCGACGGGAGGGGCAAGGAGCTGGTGAGTTTAGGAAACAGGACACACCCTGGGCCTCGCACCAGCACCACAGTTTTAATTGATTCTCATGTCAGCTTTCCTGGCCTGCCTATCTGGGTACAGGATGCCAGGGACGGGAGTGAGGCTCTGTTTAGGCCGCTGTGGCCTTTTCGTCTACATGGGAGTCCCGGGTCCTCTGCTCTGCCCCTGAGAGACACCTCCTCCAAGTGGGGGTGGGGGGGAGCCCTGGGTGGAAGGGCCCAGACCCCCAGCGCCCGGGGACCTCAGCCCACCACATCCTGCCTCACTGAGCTCGTGCCCCAGGTCACGCCCTGTGTTCTCTGGGTGGCAGCTCCCGCATCTGGCCTTGGTTTGCTCAGAGACCCAGCCGCCTGCCCGGTGGTTCCTGTCCGTGGAAGGCCCTTCAGCAGGTTCCGGCGGTGTCCGTGCACCTCCGGCCGGTCAGGAGGCGGCCTTGCCCGCCCAGCCGCTGGCCCGGGCTGCCTGGAACACGCTGAGGAGGGAGGAGATGGTGCCCAGGAGGCCCACCAGCCACGGGGGGAAGCGGCCGGCCCACAGGAAACCCGGGGGCAGCCAGTGCACGGCGTTGGCCAGGTCGGCCAGGTTGCTCAGGAGAGTCATGAGCTCCGACTGGATCCGGGCCTCCACGGCCCGCCGCTGGCTGTGGGGTCAAAGAGGAGTCGTCAGGGCAGGCCCAGGGGTGCCCGTGCTGGCCCGGACGGGCAGGGAGGGGAGTGACCACAGACCCTGTTTGTGAGCAAGGAGGAGTCCTGCCACCCCCAGAGGGAGCCCACGTGACCAGGGCACAGACCTGTGTGGAAAGTCTCAAATCCACATCTCAGTCCTGACCCCGGGAACCAGTCAGGGATGGGGCAGGACTGGCCCCGGCAGGTCCCAGGCCTGCGCCAGGCACAGCGGTTCCCAGGAGAAAGGGACACTGCCCTGGTCCTCCGGTCCTGCCCTGCGGGTGCAGCGTGAGGACTCAGCCCGAGTCCTGGCTGCTGTGTCCTGCCTGTGGGCCTCGAGTAAGCCTCACTGTCCCCACAAGTGAGGGTGCTACGGGAGGCTGTGGTGAGCCCGGAGACCCAGGCACCCCTCCCCCCCCCCCCCCCGGGCCTTGTGCAGGGACAGGGCTGATAATGCTGGCAACTCAGAGCACCCCCGGGGGCTGGGGAAACTCCTGGGACCTGTGAGAGGGAAGTTGGCCGTTCTCCCCAGGAAATACCTGGTGACGGCCGCTGCAGGGCTCCTCAGCTGCTGTCTCAGCTTCAGGACCACCCACAGGGACCTGCAACACCAGAGAGGATGAGGGGCCCTGCCGGAGGGCAAGAGCAGCAGGGTGGGTGCCAGGGTTCGATCCCCAATGCAGGCCCTGGGGAGGCTCTGCCACCTGCTGCTCGGCCACAGGTTACCCTAACGGGTGCTGAGCTCTGCCGTAAGTGGCTCCAACCAGCCTGTGGGAGGTGGTCCTGACAACTTTCTGGGCTCTGAGGGCCGGCATCTGCAGGCTGAGGAAGCAGCCGGCCGCAGGCAGCCCTGGTGCCCCCCCCCCCCCCCAGGGCTCAGGCCTGCAGAGCGCCCGCCCGACTGCCCACCTGGCCCTGCACCCTGGGCTGCGGGCGGCCGGGTAAGTGCAGGTGGCTGAGTCCTGCCCGTGGGAGGGCTGACCCAGCCAGACTTCACGATTGGGAGGTCCAGGTCCTGGTCACATCTCCCAGCCCCTGTGTGCCCGTCCAGAGAGTATGGGACGCAGGGCCACACCTGCAGTGGGGTGAGTGGGGAACTAAGGCAAAACCAAGTCCTCGGTGCGGGGTCCCTAGACCAGTGGAATGAGAACCTCTGGCCCCAGGCATCGCTCCAACCTTCCAGGTGACTCTGCAGCATCCTGGGGTCTTAAGGACACCTGGTCATGACGAGCACACGCTCCTCCACTGCACGCCCTTGCTAACACCAAATACGGAACAATCCTGGGAAAACAACAGGCTCCAAACGCGAGTGGCATCAGGCAGAGCAGGGGGTTGTCAGGACTGGGAAACCGCTCTGTGTGATGCTGTGACGGTGGATGTCGGGTTACATCTCACCAGACCCAGGGACCGTGCAGCGGAGTGACCCTAGTGTAGACCACGGCCGGGGTGAGGATGGCATGTCGGTGCAGGCTCATCAACTGCAACGGAGGTCCCTCCCTCTCTCACGCCATGTTGGCTGGGAGGCGGTGTGGGGCAGGTGGGACGTGGGAACTCTACTTTCAGCTCAATTTTGCTGTGAACCGAAAACTGCCTAAAATATAGTCTATTTTTTAAAATGAATGGAATGGAGGCCGCCCCTAAAACAGGAATGGCGGGTCTCCGCGCAGAGGTCACCAGGCCCCTGGGAGCTGCAGCCTCAGGGGTATCCAGAGCCCAGGCCCCTGTCGGGGCCCCACGCCCACGGGAAGGCACAGACACAGTGACCATGAACGTGAGGAGAGCTCATGATCAAGACCAAGCCCCGTCCGTGTAACGAGGAGATCAGAGCAAGGAAAATGTGTCCGCAGAGTGTGAGGTCAAAGGATAGAAGAGTCATCAGAGTCTAAACAGCAGGATCTCGGGGTCCCCCCTGGCCTGTGGGTGATTGGAATCTTCCACTTTGGGTTCGTTTGTTTTCCAGACTGTCTGGGATGAACGTGTAACTAGAGCATCTGTAACGGGGAGAACAGGGCTATTGGATGACAGGCCTAGCCCAGGGCGAGGGACACGCCCACCTCCCCCAGGCCCTCAAGGTCAGGGGTCGGCTGCCTCCCTTCAGGGACCCCAGAGACTGTTGCTGCATGAAATTCTGCCACGGGAGGCCCTTCACGCCCTGTGTTTTCTGGGCCAAGGGACTGAACAAACCCGCTCAGCAATGTGCAGAGAAGAAAATGTTTGCCAAAACCGGTTTGGCTCAGTGGATAGAGCGTCGGCCTGTGGACTGAAAGGTCCCAGGTTCGATTCCGGTCAAGGGCATGTACCTGGGTTGCGGGCACATCCCCAGTAGGAGGTGTGCAGGAGGCAGCTGATCGATGTTTCTAACTCTCTATCTCTCTCCCTTCCTCTCTGTAAAAAATCAATAGAATATATTTTAAAAAAAAAAAGAAAGAAAGAAAACAAGAAAATGTTTCGGAGGAAACCATTATTTTAAAGTTCTAGGAACCTTACGGCTTTTGGAAGCACAGCCAGCAGGAAACTCCTGACTGTTTCACCTGGGGCTGTTTGCTGATGGCGACGGGAGCAGGACCCAGGGGCCCGGTGAAGGCAGCCACGCTGGCCACTCCTCTCCAGGCCACAGTTATTCTTCCTGAGCCCAGTGGGCACAATCATGGCCCCCAAGGATGCCCACGTCCTAATCCCCAGGATCCATGAGTGTGTTCCCTTATGTGGCAGATGGGACTGAGTGAAGGGTCTTGAGTTGGGAGATTATCCAGGTGGGCCAATGCTGACACCAGGGACCTCAGAGGAGGGAGGCACAGCAGCAGAAGCAGAGGCTGGGGTGATGTGCTTCAAAGACGGAAGGGCCCGAAGCTAAGGAATGCAGGAAGGAATTCTAGAAACTGGAAAAGGCGGGAACATTCTCCCTGAGCCTCCAGAGGGCCACAGCTCTGCCCACAGCCTGAGGTTAGCCCAGTGAGACCATGTTGGGCTTCTGGCCTCCGGAACTCTAAGACAATCAGCGTGTGTTGTTCAAAGCCACGTCTGTGTGCCGTGGTTGGGTGCACACAGTGAGGTGGCAACAATAGGAATAGCAGGGCAGCCAAGACCACACAGCTCCCACCTGTCTGCCAACCGCACCAGCGATGAGCGCTCCCTCCCTCCAGCCTACCTGACAATCCCCAGCAGCAGCGAGAGCCCCCAGAAGGCCGTGCTCAGCACCCACCACCGGGCGGCGTCCACGTGGAGGATCTTGGCATCAGCAGCCCAGGCGATGTGCTCGCAGGGGTAGTACAGCTGGTCGGCCAGGTTGCCCAGGACAGACACACAGCGGACCAAGATGTCCTCCTCCTGCAGGACCAGGAGAGGGAGCTGGGCCTGGGGCCGACCTACCCACTGCCCATATTAGGGGCCCGGGCCAGGCCATGAAAAGCCATGACTCGGGACCCCCTGCCTCGCAGCCTTCTTGCCCTGCCACAGGCTCCCTACACAGGACCCTGGGAGGGAAGCAGGCCGGCAGTCCTCAGAGAAGCTGGTGGGGCAGAGCTGGGTGGGGTGGTCACTCCAGGCTGCAGGACGGGTTCCTCTCCCAAACCAGAGGGGTAGTCACCATCCTGGCAAACAGGCAAACAGGTGCTCAGGGTGAGCTGCCACCTGCCCCAACTCATACAGGGACGCGCCTCAGGCCATGGACCTGCAGGACTCTGCTGCGCAGTTGCCTTTAGACAAGTCCCTGCGGGCTGCACCCCTTACCTCTGCCCCCAGGCCATACTGCTTCGTGTACACAAACATGGCCACGTCATCGAAGAGGCGAAGGATGGTCCTACAGCCGCTGAGCTGGGAGGACACCGCCAGCAGGCGCGCCCCCACGTCTGCCCTGGCCGGGCCTTGTTCCACCAACACCCCGCCGACCAGCTGGGAGCAGTATGCCAGGGTCCGGAGCTGGGGAAGCAGACACTGTCAGCAGGCTCTGCTCCTGGGCGGAGCGAGGCACCTGGCGGGGGGCCTGCAGGTGAGCAGGCAGGAGAGTCTCAGCGGTTCTCAACCAGTGGGTCGCGACCCCTCTGGCGGTCGAAAGACCCTTTCACAGGGGTCGCCTAAGACCATCCTGCATATCAGATATTTACATGACGATTCACCACAGTAGCAACATGACAGTTATGAAGTAGCAACGAAAATAATTTTATGGTTGGGTCACAACATGAGGAACTGTGTTTAAAGAACCAGAAGGTTGAGAACCACTGGTAACTCAACAAGGTTTCAATAAAAGCTGAAAGTTCAAAAAGAAACGTGCAGGACGAATGGAAAAACAGGACATCCTTGTCCAGAAGGCACTGCGCCGACTCTAACAAGGGGCTGGCTCATGTCAGGAGGCCACGGCCTCCGGAGACAGATGTGATGGGGACAAGAAAAGGGAACCCCACTTCCCACCTCCGGGCCTCCCTCCCCCGCTGGCAACGGACGAGGCAGACACCACCCGGGACGAACCGGGACGAACCGGGCTGGGCTGGGAGATGGGGACGGGAGGCTGCCTCGGCCCGCGGACAAAGGGTGATCTGCATTAATTATTCCGTAAGAAGGAGCCCGCTCGGTGCTGTGGGGCGTGGTGAACCGGGTCAGCCTCGCCACCTTCCAGCTTGATTCCACCCGCTTCGCCCTGTCTTCCACCCGCTCGCTGAGCAGCAGGGGTGGGGAGTGAACTGCCTGCCCCGCCCGGGGCGCCCTCTGCCGGCCCGCGAGGCCGCGAGGCCGCCGGGAGTGGCGGGGGCTTGGAGGGGGTCAGGCAGTCCCAACCGGAGAGGCTGCGCTCATCGCCAACATCCAGACCCCGAATCCCCGAGATTTCCCCGGACAACCGGGCAGCTGGCGGCGCGCCAGACCCGGGCCGTCCGCGGGCTCTGGTGGCAGGTGCCGCCCCGCGGCTGCGCCGGTGGCAGCGCACGCCCCGGGCGTCCTGAGACGGCCCAGCCCGCCCCCTACTTGGCGGTCCGGTCGGGTGCGCCCAGCCCGGCGCTAGGTCGGCGGGCACTGCCCCGAAGGGCTGCTGGGGCCGGGCCGCCCGGAGGTCGCCGCTCGGCCGGGCTGAGCCCCGCGGGGCAGGGCCCGCTGCACGGGGATCCCGCCCGCGGCCTCCGCTTCCTGGGTCTGAGGTTGGGCCCGATCCCGCGCCTCGGCTGCGCTCCGTCCCAGCCTCACCAGGCGGTCGCGGCCGCGGTACGACTCCAGCGCCGACGCCAGGCCGCTCAGCGCCGCCATGGCAACCCGCCGTCACCTCGCGGGGGGCCCGCCCCCTGCCCGGGACCTTCTGCGCCGGCGCGGCCGCAGCCCTTTGTCCCGGAACCGGCCCTTTCTTTCCTTCTTGTTAATCCTCACCTTTCACCTACTTTTTAGAGAGCGTGGAAGGGAGGGACAGACAGACAGAGGAACAGAGACGGAAGACGTGGATTGGTTGCCCCCAGGGGCGGGGGTGAACCTGCAGCCCAGGTAGTGCCCTTGACCAGGAATCAAACCCGCACTCTAACCACTGAACACACCGACCAGCGCCCTTTGACTAGCCGAGTTTGCTGCGGGCTGTGCGCCCTCTGCCCTCTGCCCTCTGCCCTCGGCCCGCGGGCGCGCACGTGACGCCCCACGCGGCTCCCCTTCCCTGCCTGGCCCAGTGCAGTGTAACCAGCCTCCTCTGCCCACGGGGAACAATCATTTCAAGCAAAATCCCCAAACCTGTTCGCTCGGATCCAAGGCGCTTTTTTGTTGCTGTTTCACCCTTTCTGCATTTTCTGCTTAAGTTAGTACGCGCAGGTTCGTGCCAGAGAGCAGACAAGAATCTGCTGACCCGAGTGGCTGGCGGCTGGAAAGAGGAGATTAAACTTCCACTTTTGTGCCACTTTGTAGCTTTGGAATTTTGTGCAATATGCATGCGCTGTCTCATCAGCAAGTCAGATACTTTTTTTTTTTTTTTTCAAAAAGTTAACACAGCCTGTTTACTTTTTTTGTAATAAAAGTCTCCATTTTAAAAAGTACAGTTCAAGGGCGGTTAGCACATTCATGTGCTGTATAAACAGCACTCCTTTCTAATACGGAACATTCTCCTCACCCTGAAAGGACGCGTGCCACTCCCTCCCCTCCCCACCTGGGACCACCATCTGTTTTCTGTCTCTGGATTCGCCTGTTCTGGGCATCTCATATAAATGGAGTCCCAGTATGAGACCATTTGTGTCCGGCTTCCTTCACTGAGCAGAGTATTGTTGAGGATAACCCAGGCTGGAGTTCGTAGCCGTGCTTCGTTCCTTTCGTATAATACTCCATCCTACGGATGGGCCACGTTGCTTACCTGTTGATTAGCTCATGGACACCGAGGCTGCTTCCTCTTCTTGGCTGTTGTGACTAATGCTGTTGTGGACGTAAGTCTGCATGTGCCTGTCCAAGTCCCTGCTTTCAGTACCGTTGGGTAGAGACCTAAGAGTGGAATTGCTAGATCATACAGTAACGCTACGATTGACTTTTTCTTTAATATATTTTTATTGATCTCAGAAAGGAAGGGAGAGGGAGAGGGAGAGAATCATTGATTGGCTGCCTCCTGCACGCCCCCTATTGGGGATTGAGCCCACAACCTGAATCAAACCCGAGACCCTTCAGTCCACAGGCCTGCTCTATCCATTGAGCCAAACCAGCTAGGGCAGCGGTTCTCAACCTGTGGGTCGCCAACCTGTGGGTGGCGACAACCCTTTCACAGGGGTCACCTAAGACCATCGGAAAACACATATATAATTACATATTGTTTTTGTGATGAATCACTATGCTTTAATTATGTTCAATTTGTAACAATGAAAATACATCCTGCATATCAGATAGTTACATGATGACTCATAACAGTAGCAACATTACAGTTATGAAGTAGCAACGAAAATAATTTTATGGTTGGGGGTCACCACAACATGAGGAACTGTATTTAAGGGTCACGGCATTAGGAAGGTTGAGAACCACTGAGCTAGGGCTATGGTTGACTTTTTGAGGAAAAGTTAAAACATTGGTTTCCACAGTGGCTGTACCATTTTACATTCCCACCAATGATGCACAAAATTCTCCACATTCTTGCCAACACTTTTATTTTGCTTCTTAAAAATTATTATTACAGTCATTCTACTGGATGTGAAGTGGTATTTCAATGTAACTTTGTTTTGCCTTTTCCTAATGACTAATGATATTGATTGATTGCCTTTTGCAAAATATTTCCTCTTGGTTTCAACTCCTATGACTCGTTCTGCCTCACTCACTCCTTCCCAACTACCTGGTTCCTATTCCTTGAAGCTGCAGCACATCCTGCCTCAGGATCTTTGCATTGGCCGTTCCCTCTTTGAGGAATGCTCGCCTTCCAGAGCCCCACTTGGCCCCTCCCTGTCCTCCCCCTCAGATTTACTCAAACATCATCTTCTCCCAGGACCTCCCCTCACAGGGCCGCCCTTCCCACCCACCTTTCCTGCGTCTGATTTTTCTCCTTAGCTTGTAACACTATCAAGTGCAACTGTATTTTTGTTGCATTAGCTAGTTGTCTACTTACTTGTCTCGCCTCAACAGAATGTGAACTACACCAGGGCAGGGATTTGTATCTGTCTTGGTGGCTGCTATCTCCCCACAGCCTGGCCCCAAACCAGCTCTCAGGAAGTGTCGCCTCCAGGGCTCAGCTGCCTGTGCACACTCCCTTCCGCATGCTGAACCCACACTGTCCTGGGAGGCCTTGTCCGCTCCCACAACTTGGTCTCCTTCACTGGCCTCTCCCCGTCCTCCCCCAGTCCTGACCAGTCTCCTGCTCCCACCGGACATTTCCCCTGTGCATCCTACAAGCCCCCTCACACTCAGCAAGTGCCAGACTGACCACAGCGTCATCCCACACATCTTGTTCTCCCATGTCCCCATCCCAGGGAGGCCCCGCAGCCCCCCAGCCCTCCTGCCGCACTGCCCCTCAGCCACAGGGGACCTGGGCGCCATGCTTGCTCTTTCCCTCCACACACGCTCCACCCAGGTCCCAACAGTCACCAAAATACCCCTTGAACCCATCCAATTCTTCCCAGCCCACCGCCCCCTCCATAAGGAACCCCCATCTCTCACCTGGACCCCAAGTCCCTGCTGCCCCCAGGCCTGCTTTCCCACACACCCCAGAGATTCTTTAATCCCCACACCCAATCACAGCCCTCCTTGCTTAAGACTAGGGTGCAGGGGTTGGTGTCCCCCCAGCCCCCAACTGGAGACACTGTTCCTCCCCAGAAAAAAATCTCAGCCAAGCTCTGGGCCTGCAGAGCCTGCCTGAGCGACGGACGGTCCCCGGCCGCCTTGTAGCAGCCCCGTGTGCCTGGCCCTGCTCAGGCACCAAGGGCACAGCCGCGAACTTCGCAGACCCCGCCCAGCCCGCCCAGCGTCCGCCACCGTCTGGTTAGGGCTGAGCGTGACCTTTGAGAAGGAGATAGGAACTGGCCTGCTGGTCCCGCTGACCTTGGCATTGCTGAGCGCCGGCCTGGCAGTCACAACAAGGCCCTGGCCTTCTCCCGCTCCTGCCAGACATCAGCGCTTTCACAGCCTTCAGCGGACAGGGTACGCAGTGACCACAGGGAACAACACAAAATGAGGCCAGTCGTCTTCGTGTCTGACAGGCGAGGCGTGAGCACTGCCCAAGAGCAGCGGCGGCCAGAGACAGACATTCGCTGCTCCTTGACCAATCCCAGCTTGGTTCCTGCTTCACTCCTCAGACTGCTGGGTGCAAATTAAGGTCCTCGATAATAGCTCCTTCTCCCCTTGCTTCCCTGCTTTCCCACAGGCAGGGGACTCGGCTGGCCTGTGCACTTGTACCAGCCTGGCTGCACCAAAGCCCTGTTGACGGGGCTCAGTGCTGGGGGCAGCTGATGGAACCGTAACTCAGTGAACACAACAATTAGCTCAAATTTAGTGAAGAGGGACCCACTCGGTAAATGAGTCCTGAAGGCCCAGGTCTCATTACTCAGCACAGGAGTTACAGCAAAACTGTGCCATAAACATTAAACTTGTTCAGAGACTAGATCTTGTTCCCAAATTAGAAGAAATTACAGTGATATGAGACCGTAGGGGTGTTAGCTACAATGGCAACACAATGCAATGTAGGCGATTCAGATCAATAGGTTGTGACCCTTAAACTTCCATAATGTTGCATGTCAATTATATCTCAAAAAAAGGACCAATTCAGTAGGTGATTGGGGTTATGATGAACTCAGACGGGGTTTACTACATTTATATCTTTATTTCATTTTTATCTTCTTTCCTTTTACAAATTTTTTATTGTGGTAAAATATACATACAATATACAATTGCCGCTCACAGCCAGTTGGCCTGAAGGTCAAATACCCCCCAGTGTTACCTACAACAATCAAGGCTTAACTACAACAAGACTGTGCACAAAGACCACTAGGGGGTGCACCAAGAAAGCATAAAAAATGCGGAGACAAAGAAACAGGACACAAATGACAGAAATGGAGGATATAGAGTTCAAAACCACACTTTTAAGGTCTCTCAAGAACTGTCTAGAAGCCACCGATAAATTTAGTAAGGCCCTCGAAAAGACTGGTGAGACCGCCGATAAATATAGTGAGATCCTCAAGAAATCTAATGAGACCCTCGATGTTTTGATAAAGGACCAACTAGAAATTAAGCATACACTGACTGAAATAAAGAATATTATACAGACTCCCAACAGCAGACCAGAGGAGCGCAAGAATCAAGGCAAAGATTTGAAATGCGAAGAAGCAAAAAACACCCAACCAGAAAAGCAAAATGAAAAAAGAATCCGAAAGTATGAAGATAGTGTAAGGAGCCTCTGGGACAGCTTCAAGCGTACCAACATCAGAATTATAGGGGGGCCAGAAGATGAGAGAAAGAGCAAGATATTGAAGAAATAATGACAGAAAACTTCCCCTACCTGGTGAAAGAAATAGACTTACAAGTCCAGGAAGCGCAGAGAACCCCAAACAAAAGGAATCCAAAGAGGACCACACCAAGACACATCATAATTAAAATGCCAAGAGCAAAAGACAAAGAGAGAATCTTAAAAGCAGCAAGAGAAAGAAACTCAGTTACCTACAAGGGAATACCCATACGACTGTCAGCTGATTTCTCAACAGAAACTTTGCAGGCCAGAAGGGAGTGGCAAGAAATATTCAAAGTGGTGAATACCAAGAACCTACAACCAAGACTACTTTATCCAGCAAAGCTATCATTCAGAATCGAAGGTCAGATAAAGAGCTTCACAGATAAGGAAAAGCTAAAGGAGTTTATCACCACCAAACCAGTATTATATGAAATGCTGAAAGGTATCCTTTAAGAAGAGGAAGAAGAAGAAAAAGGTAAAGATACAAATCATGAACAACAAATACGCATCTATCAACAAGTGAATCTAAGAATCAAGTGAATAAATAATCTGATGAACAGAATGAACTGGTGATTATAATAGAATCAGGGACATAGAAAGGGAATGGACTGACTATTCTTGGGGGGAAGGGATGTGGGGGATGCAGGAAGAGACTGGACAAAAATCGTGCACCTATGGATGAGGACAGTGGGTGGGGAGTGAGGGCGGAGGGTGGGGTGGGAACTGGGAGGAGGGGAGTTATGGGGGGGGGAAGAGGAACAAATGTAATAATCTGAACAATAAAGATTTAATTTTATATATATATATATATATATATATATATATATATGTATACAATTGCCATTTTAATCATCTTTAAGTGTCCAGTTCAGTGGCATTAAGTGCATTCACACTGTTGTGCAGTCATCATTCACCTCCAGAGCTTTGCTGTCATCCCAAACTAAAGCTCTGTCCCCCTTAAACACTAACTCCCACCCGGCCGGCGTGGCTCAGGGATGGAGGGTCAAACCTATGAACCAGGAGGCAGTTTGATTCCAGTCAGGGCACATGCCCGGGGTGTGTGCCGGGGCATGGAGGAGGCAGCCAATCAATTATTCTCCCTCATCATTGATGTTTCTCTCTCTCTCTCCCTCTCCCTTCCTCTCTGAAACTACAAAAATAATAATAATAACAACAGCAACACTAACTCCGCATCTCTTTTCCTGTTGTATACATTCTTTTTATTTGTCAGATCTTCCGAAAAAAGGAAGTCAAACCTCCAACCAGTAAAAGCCTGTGATGCAGAGCAGAGCCCCACTTCTTCCTTTCCTTTTCTTTTCTCTTTTTGTTAATCCTCACCCGAGCATCTTCTGTTGATTTTAAAAAATATATATTTTATTGATTTTTTACAGAGAAGATGGGGGAGGGATAGAGAGTTAGAAACATCGATGAGAGAGAAACACCGATCAGTTGCCTCCTGCACACTCCCCACTGGGTATGCGCCCACAACCAAGGTACATGCCCTTGACCAGAATTGAACCCGGAACCCTTGAGTCCACAGGCCGACGCTCTATCCACTGAGCCAAACCGGCCAGGCTAAAGCCCCACTTCTCGAAACCTCCCCCAAAGCACCGGAGACAAGTCCAAGCCCGATCAGTCCCTTACACCCTCCCAAGATGCCCACACTCCCCTGGCCTGTGCTCTTTCCAGCTGCACTGAGTCCTAAGCCAGATTTGTCCAACCACAGGTGTGCCCCTGAGGGTCATGGGCTGGAGGGGTGGGCACTGGCGCTTTAAGGGGGCCTTGGAGGCCCGCGAGCCCGGGGGGGGGGGGACAGTAAGCGGGGCAATGACGCAGAGAGATTTCCCAGCTTGCGTGGGAGATTTAGGAGGCAGATGAAGAGGAAAACTCGAGACGATGGTGAGAAGAGACCCGCAGCCTCTTGTATACATCCTCACCGCTGCTTCCCAAGTAGCTACCATCCCCAGCCCCATTGTCCAGGGGACAAAACGGAGACTCAAGGAGTCAAGTCTGTGGCAGGCTCCCTGAGGCCCCAGGAGGCAGGGCCCTCTGGTCTTGCTCCCAACTTTTCCCCTCGCTGCCCCCAGAGTTGCTGGGGGACCACTGTGACAGCATTGGCGGGCAAGCTCTTGAGTCACAATGGGAAGGCGGGACCACGTGAGCGTCTCTGGGAGACAGGACAGAGGGAGCAGAGGGTCAGCCCGTCACGTGCATTTTCTACGGCTCATTGGCTCCCATGCCACCCCTCGAGGTAGGTACCCTATCTTCTTCTTCCCTGAGAGGAAGCTGAAGTGCACAGGAGCCCAGCTACTCATTCCAGGGTGACTAAAACCTGTGATTTGTGTCTGGAGGAAAACTCGAGACGATGGTGAGAAGAGACCCGCAGCTTCTTGTGTGAATCCTCACCGCTGCTTCCCAAGTAGCTGTCGAGCCCCACTGTCCAGGGGACAAAACTGAGACTCGAGGAGTCAAGTCCTTGATGCATGCTTTCCCTAGCGGTCAACATGAGACGTAGTGGTGGGCTGAAGTGGTCTGGGAGGGCTTCCCGCAGGAGGTGAGCCTGAGCTGGGAGTGCTGCTGGCACCCGCGGGCCTGGTCTCCACGGAGCAGGGAAAACGGTGGGGGAGACACATCTGCTCTGAGGAAGGCAAGAAAGTCCTAGTCAACTAAACAGGATCCTGAGAGACTGGAGCTGAAGGTCAGAGAATTGAGTGCGAGGTAGGCAGACCTCTGACAGCCCGTGGACAGGAAGGGATCCGGGGAACAGTCAGGACCCAGGACAATTGCAGAGGCAGGGCCACCAGGGAGGAGTATGGCAGAGACAGAAGGACTCCCAGACATGGAGGGGAGAGCGGAGGACTGCGGGTGAGGAGAGAGGCCTCCCCCTCAGACACGGCAGAATGCGGAGGTCAATTCCTCCCGCTCCCCATGCTCACTGTGCCCGCTGCTCTTCAGGCGCCCAAATGCCCCCTCCACCTTCCTCAGGCCTTTGCTTACCTGTCATCTCAGGGATGCCTTCCTTTCTAAAGCTGCAGCCCCCCACCCTGACCCCCATCCTCCCACCCTTGTGACTTTAGTTCCCACAGCACTGGTCACCTCCTATTTGCATTGCAATGCATTTCATTATGTTATTATGTAATAATAATTTATTTACCACAAGTATGTATCATAATTGTGACATATAATAATTTTACAGTGTATTATTATTATATTGCAATGTTGTTGTTATGTTATGTTATGGTCTGTCACCTCCCTGCCCCATTATCAACTCCACAGGGCAGGGCTCTCGGCCTGTTCTGTTAGCTGATGCGCCCCTTTCCAGGAGCCCACGTCCCGGCGGGCACGAAGTAACTGTCCAATAAACGCTGTTTCATGTTGTGTTCTCCCTGGGGCAGCGCAGGGGCTGCGCCTGTCTCTTCCCAGGCCCCCAACACCGAGCCCAGCGCCCGGCACACAGAGCAAAACGCAGACGGTCCCGGCGGGCACGCCGCTCAGTCCGCGTCCCCACCCCCTCACAGGTGGCGCAGCGGCCGGCGATGGCCGCGGGGGCCCGGCTGCAGCTCCCGATGGCGGGGCCGGACCTCCTCCGCGCCTCGCACTTCACGCTGGGGCCGGACGCGCGGCTGCGCATGAGCGCCGCGCTCTCCACGGCGCACCGGGACTTCCCGCCCTACCCCGACGTGGCCCCCGCGCCGCCCAGCGCGCCGCCGTCCCGAGCGACCCTCTTCCAGCAGGACGCGCGCTGGGCCCGCGAGGAGCGCGTGTCCGAGGCGCACGCCGCGTTCGCGCCGCAGCCCACGCAGTCCCGGGAGCTGGAGCGGGCGCGCCGGCTCGCCATGCAGGCCAGCCACCTGCACCTGCACGCGGACCCGCGCCGGGGCGCCGGCCTCTCCACCGCGCGCGCCGACTTCCGGTGGCCGCAGCTGCCCGAGCGCGGCAGCCAGCAGAGCCGCGGCGCGCGCCTCATCTTCCACCGCGACTCGGTGCCGCTCGGCCACGGAGCCAAGCTGCCCTTCCCGCCGACCACCCAGCAGGCGCTCTTCCTGCCCCACGACGCGCGCCCGCAGCCCCGCGCGTCCTGCCGCCACCTCGGTGAGCGCCCCCGACGCCCCGCGCTGTCTGCGCCGCCCAGAGGCGCTCGAAGCGGGCGGGACTCGGCACCCTCCCCAGGGGACATTTGGCAATGTCTGGGGATGGGTTTGGTTGTCACAGCGGGGAGAGGGGTGCTGCTGGAGTGCAGAGGCCGGGGTGCTGCTAAACACCCCACCATGCACAGGGCAGCCCCCACGATAATGATCCAGCCCCAGAGGTCAATAGTGCGAGGTTGGAAAACCCCGGAACCTCGCTTTTGCACCCGTGGAATGGGCACATCTCCTGAATCCTGTCAGAGGCTGTGCTGTGGGCAGAAGTAATGAACGCTGGACTGGGGGTCAGCCAAGTCTGCTAGTGACACCCCCCCCACCCCCACCCTGCGCCTCAGTGCTTGAGCACCTGAGCGCCGACCTCCACATGCCGCTGGCAACAGCACAGCCCCCTCGGCGGCAGCTGGGGAAGCAGACAGCGCCCAGGCGCAGGTGCCCGGCATAGGGCGGGCGCTCCCCCAGAGCAGCTGTCATCGTGATGCCCCAATTCTCAGTCAAGGGGAACGGCTGGTGGGTATCGCTGGGCAGAGCCCCTTCAACCTGGGTCCAGCGATTGTCAGACTCAGTTCTGGTTCTGAATTTCTCTTTTTCTTTTCCCTCCTCCCCCTCCTCCTCCTCCTCCTCCTCCTCCTCCTCCTCCTCCTCCTATTTTTTCTTTGTTTAAGATTTTTGATTTTTAGAGAGAGAAAGGGAGAGGGAGAAAGAGAAAGAGGAACATAGATGTGAGAACCAAACATGCGCAGCCTCCTGAAACCCCACCAGGGATGGAGCCTGAAACCCCAGCGTGTGCCCTGACCGGGAATAAACCTGCAGCCTTTCGGTGCGATGCCCAGCCCATTGAGACACATGGGCCAGGGCTGGATTCCTGTGATTCCTAACAGCTCTGAGCCTCAGAGAGGCTGCAAAGTGAAGGAGGGGCTAATGCCAGCCCCCCCTCCCCAAATGAGGTGCAAAGCACTTAACCTAGATATCTGGCTCAGTACTTGGCAGTTATTCTTGTTTTTGTTATTTGTATTATTTTTGGTGTTTGCCAAGCAACCCTCAGGCTAAGCTAGTCAGGACTGCCTACTTCCACAGTGGGCCTGAGGCTGCAGGGCCCTAACCCCCTTCTCTCTGTCATCTTGCCACCCTCAGGGGGCCCCTCCCCCCTCAAGTGGGATCACAGGAGATGGGACCACGAGAGATGGGATGACAGGACCTCCTACCAGAGGCAGTTCCAGGCCCTGATGGGCCCCCCTGCCTTGATGTGTAAGAGGGTAAATTAAGTCTGCTGTGCGGCTGGGGAGGGCAGTGATTGGGCTGGTGGCCTTGCCCTTCCACCCCTGTCCACTCGCAGGACTCCTCCAGTGTCACCCTGGGAGACTTCAGGATTGGCTACGGGCCCATGTATTCCGAGCAGAAACAAGCCTACAGGCCCCAGAATCTGCCCCCAGACAGGTACAGAGGGGCCATGACCCGCCACCAGGACAGGTGGCTTTGTGCCACCAAAGACTGTGGGGCCAACACTGTGCCTCTGGGGTCTCTGTTACCTGCAGACTAGGCCCGCTGCTGTGCCAGATCTCCCCCATTAGCACCACATGCTTGCCCACTAGGAACCCTGCCCCCATCCCTTTCCTGGGAGTTTCCAGGGCCCAGATCAGATGGATGCCTCCCCCACCCCTGCCCCTCTATATGCAGGTATGACAAGGCCCAGGCCTCGGCCTGCATCCACTATTCGAGTGCTAGTCCTGGAGACGGCCTCTTCCATGACAGGACCACCAGTGCCGAGCACTTCTATGCCCGGCAGCCAGGTGAGAGCTGCGGCTGGCCCGCCCCTGGCTCCAGGGCAGCCTCCTAGAGCTGCTGAGCCGCACTCTGCCGCTGGCAGAGCCTTTTGTTCATCACAGTGACCAGACTCCGGAGTCCCACATCCTGGAAGGAAATTGGTGCCCTGGTCCAGGCAGCCTCACCACCTCCATGAACTTCTTCTATGGCCAGGTCGGTGGGAAGTCGGGGAGCAGGCAGGGCTCATTGGGGAAAAGGGCTTCCCAGGGAGAGCAAATAGCATGTGCAAAGGCCCTGAGGTAGGAGTAAGCTTGACATGTGTACAGTGCTCTCCTGAACCTATTTGCATGATCTAGGGCAGCCCCGTAATCACTCCCAGCCTCAGTGACCTTGTCTGTAAAATGAGAGAATACCAACTCTGAGTGCCGGCAAGTGGGGTCCAGAGAGGGTTGCGCTGTCCAAGGTCACACAGCTCTTCCCTCCGACCGGGCCTCGGGACACGCTGGACATGGGAGCTTCCTAGTGTCCTGTGGTCCTATAGCCGCCACCGGTGACCAACCCAAACAGCCGCCACATACCTCATGAGAAATTGCAGGATCACGTGATCCTAGGGGAGTCGAAGCTGTGGGGGCAGTTCTTCCAGACCACCATGGGCACGGACTATCCCTCCACCAGCGCAGAGCGGCCAGAGAAAGCGCCCAACCTGCACTTCCTGCCTAGCAACATGCCGGAGGGCTTGGGCGGTGAGTGAGACCCACCCCAGAAGGCCGCCCCTGCCACCGCTGGGGCCTCATTCTGGTTCACTTCCGGGAGGGCTAGATCCCACTCCATCCACCAAGATCCCACCTCCTGCCCTAGACAACCCTCCCCTCGTTGTCATGACCACCCACCCCCCACCCCCACCATCACACCACCCTTCCTCAGTCAGGTTCTGGCTGGGTTCCCGACTCACTGGCCTACCCTACCCTCACTCCCAACAGACATCTCAGCCCCTCCCTCCTTCCCGCCTCCTAATCAGCACGGCCCGGCTGCACCCTGAACCCCTACCCATTCTTAATCTCCTATGTCCCTGCTCTCTGGGGCCTGCCTCTCCTCCTCAGCCCCTCAGTTCAGCCACCCACACTCAAATCTCCAGAACCAGATTTATTGACCATGAACCAGAAGATGCTGAAACCACACCGAACAGCTCCGGCCTCCATGACCCAGGAGATGCTACAGCGGGTGAGGGGCCCCTCCCTTACCAGGGAACCCTCAAGTCAGTGTAGAGTTATCTCAGGATGCTTTAATGTCACCTCAGACTCAGAATCAGTGTCAGGTCCTCTCAGAGTCACTCTAGAGTCACCCCAAACTCAAGGTTATCTTGATGCTATGTCATCCCAGCCTCAAGATCATTGCAGGCTCATCTCCAGGGTCATGGCAGGGTCAGCTCAGAAACATCTTTGTATCACCAGCCACAGTTACACCATAAGCTGAGGGTTATCTCAGGGTTGCCTGGAGTCACCCCAGCCACTCCCCCAGTTTCTCATTCAGCTCCTGGGGCAGCCCAAACTGGGGTCCCTTTTGCCCACCTCCCCAGAGTCCATGACCAAGTTTTGGTCCTCCCAGGGTGGTGAGCCACAGGGTGGCCCAGGGGGGTCAGCCACCCTCCAGGCTGCCCTGCCAGGCCACCCACCCTGACTCCGCAGTGCAAGCATAGCCACATGGAGCCCCCACTGGGCAGACAGCGCTTCTTCTCCACCCAATACAAGGACCAGTTTGCCTTCAAGTACCAGGGTCCGACAGTGCTGAGATCTGGCAACTTCCAGGAAAGCCACTTGCCGCTGGGCTCCCCTGACCAGTGCAGCTCGGGTGGGACGGTAGACCCTCAGGCCCCCCAGGCCCCTACCTACCCGTGCCCTAGCCAGCAATAAACACCCTGGCAACACCCAGTCCCTCTCTGTCAGTCAGACATGAAAGAGGATGCTTGGGTGAAGGGGACTGAACAGGAAAGGATGACTGCATCAGGAGACTCTGGAGTTGCCCCACTCTGGGCGGGGAGGCCTTGCCAGTTTGTGCAAAGACTTGGCGGACAGATTTGGTATAAAATGTTCAGGTGCCATGACAATTTATGAATGACATGGAGAGGATGGAGTTAGTACTGAACAGAGGCAGTGTGGCAAGACATTGAGAATGCAGGCTTCTGTGGCTGATGGACAAAGTCCAAATCCTGACTTCTCTATGCCCTGGATTGTAGCATTGGGCGAGTAATTTAACCCCTCTAGCCTCAGTTTGTTCATCTGTAAAATGGAGATAAATAGTAGCTCTCTCCGTGAATGTTATAAATGAGAAATGTGTGGCTGGGGTAAAGGAGGGAGAGAGCTTATCTTCTGAAGATAAAGGTGAGTAGGTGAGAAGACAATGAAGTTGTGAGATTTCAATCATTAAAAGACTGGGTAGGGCTCAGAGGGGGAATGAAGGGGTCGACACCATATTGGTCCTGCAGTTTCCTCCATAGTGGGCAAAGGCTGGGAGATTATTGGTGCACTGACTGGCTGGGTGACTAGTCAGAACTCACAAAATCCATCAGGATATGATGAGGTTCAAGGGTATAGGTGTCCAGCCAGCAACAAGATGAAAAGGGTGGGAAAGAGGAGGATGGGATGGGGCCCCTGAACCCATGGGTGAGCTGTGCAGCAAGTAAGGAAAGGACCAGTACCTTGGACAGCACCTACCTGCCCGTCTGGGGTCTGGCAGGAACACCAAGAAGCTGGGTGGTTCAATCTGGGATAAGAAGGGTCTTGGTGGCCATACCCAGGACCTGCCTCTGTAGGCTGTTGAGAATCAAAGAATGAATATGGCCCTAGCTGGTTTGGCTCAGTGGATAGAGCATTGGCCTGCGGACTGAAGGGTCCCGGGTTTGATTCCTGTCAAGGGCACATGCCCTGGTTGTGGAGGGCGTGCAGGAGGCAGCCAATCAATGGTCCTCTCTCATCATTGATGTTTCTATCTCTCTTCCTCTTCCTTTCTTTCTGAAATCAATTATATATATATACTAGAGGCCCAGTGCACAAAAATTTGTGCACTCGGGGCGGGGAGGGAGGAGGGGTCCCTCAGCCCGGCCTGTGCCCTCTCGCAGTCTGGGACCCCTCGGGAGATAAATACCCGCTGGCTTAGGCCTGCTCCCAGGTGGCAGAGGGCAGGCCCAATCCCTAGGTGCAGCCCCTGGTCGGGCTCAGAGCAGGGCTGATTTGGGAGTTGGGGCACTGCCCCCTGTCATGCACAGAGCAGGGCGGATCGGGAGGTTGCGATGCCACCCTCAGTCACGCTCAGGGTAGGGCCGATTGGGGGGTTGGGGCACCGCCCCCTGTCACACTCAAGGCAGGGTCGATGGGGAGGTTGCGGCGCCACCCCCTGTCATGCACAGAGCAGGGCCCATCCGGGGGTTGGCGAGCTCCCCCCTGTCATGCACAGAGCAGGGCCGATAGGGGAGTTGGGGCACTGCCCCCTGTCACACAGAGCAGGGCGGATCAGGGGGTTGGGGCGCTGCACCCTGTCACACTCAGGGCAGGGCCGATGGAGAGGTTATGGCTCTACCCCATCACACACACAGCAGGGCCCGTGGGGGGAGGGGGGATTGGGGCGCCACACCCTGTCACACACAGAGCCGCAGGGCAATCAGGGGGTTGGGGAGCTCCCCCCTATCAGGCACAGAGCAGGGCTGATCAGGGGGTTGGGGCGCCTTCCCCTGTCACGAACAGAGCAGGGTGGATAGGGAGGTTGTGGCCCCGCCCCCTGTCACACACAGAGCCGCAGGGCGATCGGGGGTTTGGGCGCTGCCCCCTGTCACGCTGATCCCGGTGCTGGGAGGCATATTACCCTTTTACTATTTAGGATAGAGGCCTGGTACACGGGTGGGGGCCAGCTGGTTTGCCCTGAAGTGTGTCCTGGATCAGGGTGGGGGTCCCAACTGGGGTGCCTGGCCAGTCTGGGTGAGGGGCTGAGGGCTGTTTTCAGGCTGGCGGGTGACTGAAGCTCCCAACTGCTGCTTTTTATCTTTTTTTTTTTTTTATTATGGGCCAGCTTTAGGTCTGGCTCCAGCTCTGAGGCCTCTGCTGCTGAAAGCAAGTGTCTGGTTTGTTTGGGTTCTATAATCGAAACACTGTATCAACTCCAGCTCTGAGATCCAGGCTGGCTGAAAGCAGGTTTCTGGGGTTTTGTTTAGCTTCTATATTTGTAACAATGTATCAAACTGCAAGCTCAGAGGCCGGTAAGGCAGGCGGGGAACGTTGGTTTCCTCTGTCACTGAAGCAAGCAAGCCTCATGTTAGCTTCAAGCTGCCTGGCTGCCAGCCGCCATCTTGGCTGGCAGTTAATTTGCATATCGCCCTGATTAGCCACTGGGAAGGGTAGTGGACGTACGGCTAATTACCATGTTTCTCTTGTATTAGGTAGGACTAGAGGCTCGATGCATGAAAATTCATGCAAAAGTAGGCCTTCCTTCCCCCAGCTGCCGGCACCAGCTTCCCTCCGGCACCAGGGACCCGGGCTTCCCTCCTCTGGCCTCCTGCAGGCACCTGGGACCCAGGCTGGCTTCCCTCTGGCCCTGGCTTCGTCAAGAAGGACGTCTGGAATGATGTCTGGTCTAATTAGCATATTACCCTTTTAATAATGAATATGACTCCCTGACCCTGTAGTCAGATCTTCAAAAGACCGAGGCCCTCCTGCCCTGGCTGGGTGGGTCAGTTGGTCAGAGTGTCAGCCTATACATCAAAAGGTTGAGGGTTCAATTCCTGGTCAGTACATATACCTAGATTTTGGGTTTGATCCCAGATTGGGGCACATATGGGAGGCAACAGATCAATGTTTCTCTGTCTCCCTTCCTCTCTCAAATCAATAAATATATCCTCGGGTGAGGATAAAAAAAAAAAAAAGGCCAAGGCCCTCAAGCACATGGGCTATTAAAAGCCACCCCCAAGCCCAGCCAGGAGCCCTTTCCCTGTGGGCAGCAACTCTGTGGGGCTGTGTTGTCATTGCCACAGAAATGAAAGGAGAGCAGCTTCCAGAGACAAGGTGGCACGCTTATGAATTACTCCATGATAAACCAGAGCTGCTTTCTCGGCACTACTGACAAATGGGTGAGCTCATTCTTTGTTGTCAGAGGACATGTTCAGCCTCCTCCCTGACCTTTAACAATTCCATGCCGTTAGCACACTCGCTCTCCCCCCACCAGTTGTGACAACCAAAAAGGTCTCCGGATATTGCCAATGTCCCCTGGGGGAGAGATGCCCTGTTGAGTACTACTGCAATAAATTCACCCTACAACGATTCCCAGGACCAATCAGGTCCTCCTGATGGAGCTGGCCTGCTTCTTGACCAGATTACCCGATCAAAAAGGCCTTCCCTTGTTGCCTTGCCTGCCAGACACTCTGAAAGCTTGCCTTGGTGTTCAGTTCCATGCAGCTCCAGTTACAGAATTTGTGTGTGCTCCTGCCTGGTTCTAGGAATGCCTTAAAGCAACCCAGACACCGGGTGAGAAACAATGGGTAGGACTTACAAGGAGACAGATTTCAGCAAACCTTGAAGCAATTTTTAGTAACGACACTGACCAGTCCCAGGATGGGTTGCCAAGAAAGAAACCTTACTGGAAATATTTAATCAGTGCAGAAAGACACAACATCTTGATGATTCTGGATGTACAGTACTTTATGTCGATCCCTCCTATATCCTACTCACCTTCTAAAAAAGGCATTTCCTGCGAACAAAACCCAAAAAGGTTTATGAAATAAGGTGAAGAGGGCGGAACATAAAGGAAAACAACTTTGTCCATGGGAAGCATCACTGCGCAGCAGAGTTCAGACCTCCCCTGACCTGCATTTCTGTCCTTCAACAAGCGCCTCATGCTGGCCCGCGCTGCTCACTGGTAGCCTGGGGGTGGCCAGCTCTTCCTTCACCGAGTGGTCACAAGGGTCAAGTAAACTGTGCTCGGTCCATGCTTAGCACAGGCCCACCCCTCACTGCAGCTCCACAAATGGTGCCGAAATTTAATGTCTTAAGTCATTTTTGTTGCAAGTGACAAAAACCCAGCTCTAGCTCAAGTGGAAAGGGATTTTATTAACTTAGAATCAAGAAAGTCTGAAGTAGGTCTAACATCAGACATGCTGGATCCACATCAGGACTCTTCCTCACAATTTAACAAGCAGGTGGCAAAAAAAAACCAAACAACAACAACAAAAAAAAAACACCCCCAAACAAAACACACACACACACACACACACACACACACACACACCCAGGTACCACAGGTCCTTAGAATTAAAGCCCCAAAGGAAACAGGGTCATCTCCTCCTCCCAACTCATATTGGAATTTAAGGAACACTCTGATTGGCCTACTGGAGTCACATGCACAGCACAAACTTCACAGCTGAGATTGGATGGCCCAGCTCGCTAACCCACCCAGAGCGATTTGGTTCCCCAGTCCACCCGAGGATCTCTGAGTGTGGAGCCCAACCTTGCTGGATTCTGTCTCTAGCCACAGACCTGAGCCTGCCCATACCCCTTAAGGATCTGTCTTACCCCAGGTTACAGTCTGGACAGTGGAAAGACAGCTAATGGGCTCTTCCCTGGGAGGGTGACTGCTTCCTGTACAGACAGGGAGTGCTCAGTGTTTGAGAACCTCCACCCAGTCCTCTGATAGTCCCAACTTTACTTCCCACCTCATTACTAACTTCCTCTTTTAGTTTGGGGCAGAGAATTCAGCTCTGGCATTCTCACAAGATTGTGTAGATGCTAAGCTCTGTTTATATTACAGCATCCTGATATTTTCCTCCAAAGCCCATAAGCCTCAGTCTCGGAAAACACATGGGTAGAGTCCCAAGACAAAATAGCAACAATTTAATCAGCTAGTTTTCTTTCACATAATGGAGATTTCGTTTCCTGAGGAGGGCTATTCTACAGGGATGCCATATACACCTGGGCAGGTTGTGCAATGCACAGATCTTGGAAGCCCTATTCCCTTTACAGTGAATATATATGTATTAGAGGCCCAGTGTACAGCATTCGTGCACTAGGGGAGGGTCCCTCAGCCCAGCCTGCGCCCTTTTGCAGTCCGGGAGCCCTCAGGGGGTGTCCAACTGACAGCTTAGTCCTACTCCTGGTCAGCCAGCTTCTGGCTGTGGGGCGCTCCCCTGTGGGAGTGCACTGACCACCAGGGGGCAGCTCCTGCATTGAATGTCTGCCCCTGGTGGTCAGTGCGTGTCATAGCGACCGGTCGTTCGGCTGTTTGGTTGATTTGCATATTACCCTTTTATTATATAGGAGGCCATTAGCACCAGTCGGCCAGGCTAGAGGCAGGTCACCTCTGCTCGGCCAAGTTCACATTTTATTTCCTTTAATACTCTCCCCTTTCCAGGTACTAATTTCTAAATTAGTCAAGACTGTCAGAGATGCAAGGGACAGAAACCCAGTAAAAGTAGCTCAAAAATCCAGGAAATGTGTTGGCTCATAATAAAGAACGAGGGCTTCTGGCTTCAGGCGTGGTTATCACCAAGAGCTGAACCAATATAGCCAGAGCTGTGTCTCACCTCTACGTCCGGTGGAGATTGGCTTCCGTCTGCAGACTATCCTTGCAGACAGCGAAGGAAGATGACTGCAGGCAGAATGAGGCTCTGTATAAAGCTTATAATCCCAGAAGAATGAGACCCTCCAAAGTCATGTCCTCATCCCAGACCTAATTATTGTGGCCAGGGGATGGGGTGCTTTGATAAGTGTAGGTCACATGGCACTGGGGTGGTTGTGTTAGATCCGGGCCCATCTAGAGAAGTGGAGGGGGACCCACAGAGGGAAAGCAAGGTGCTGGTGGAGCTACTAAGCAGACAGAAACAGCTGGCATTACAAGTAGTATTTGCACTAGGGTCATCCAGGAGGTGGCAGGATGAAGAACCAGCAACATAATGCAATTGCAGTCTCGGGGCTCTCAGATCTGCTGCAGGCTTTTCCACAAAGAAGTGAAAAGTAGGTCTCCCGCCACAGGCAAGCGCAGATCTAGAAGGTTCAGGAAGGAAGAGAGACAGCTGCTAGAGTCCTGATTTGCTCAAGGCTATATTCAAGGGTAGGAGGTGTCAACATTCACCGGGCAAAGACCGTCAGAAGCACACCTGTGCTCAAGGCTTGTTTAGTTAGTCCCAGCGATGAAACCACACACTGGGGACCCACGGAGCGCGTCTGTAGGAGCGAGCTGGGGGCAGGCGGGCATCTTATGGGGTCGGGACATGTGCTGGGTAGTTTTGAGGAGAGTGGAGGAGCCGTCAGGACGCAGGGAGCAGATGGGTGGTGGTTGTCTCAGAAGCGGAGCTGGCAGCGGGGCAGGAGGGGCTGTGTGTGCATTTCTGTGGCCGGAGTGCTGTCTCTGGCCGGGCGCAGACGTGGCCACAGCGTGGCCTTGAACGCTCCGTGTTTACGCTCTGTGACTGTTTATGTTCCGTGAAGAGCGTCGCGGCCCAGCTGCAGCCGAGCTCTTCGGTTCCCTCTTCTCGGGGATCTTTGTCTCCAGGTAAAGCTGCCCCCGTCCTTCCCGGCCCCGGCCCGGCTTCTCCCAGAGATCCTCACTCCAGGGAGAGTCGGGCTCAGGGTGACAGCAGAGCGGCCCCTGACTGGGTAGGGAGCGGGAGACACCCAGGGAGACTCTCCAACTCCTCCTCGGGGCCTTAGGGCAACGCTGGATTAAGCAAAGATAAAGAAGTTTGTAAACTGCAGGGCTTCTCGGGGCCTTGATTATGCTTGTGTGCGTTGCCAGTCTTGAGAGAGACAAAATGGTGCTTTTTGAACAAAGACAGAATTAGAGACAGAGGTAGGAGCGGGAGAGAGAGGGGTACAGAGGCAAAATGATGGAAATGGAGACGCAGAGAAAGGAATAGAGATAGGCGGCGGGGATGGACCGGGACGGGATGGAGAAAGAGGCGGGGACGGGGACGGGGACGGGACGGGGACGGGACGGGGAGGCCGCACAGGAGCGGGCCGGCCACGGGCGGGCAGGCGGGTCGGGACAAAGGCTGGCGGGGCGGGGGGCGAGGGCGGGGGCGGCGAAGGCTCCGGCCGGGCGGGCGCGGGAGAACTACAAGTCCCAGCAGCTCCCGCTGCGGCCCGCGGCCGGCCCCCCTCGATCCCCGGGAGCGCCTGGCGGGGCCGCTGGGCCGAGGGGGCCGCCGGCGGGGCGAGCGGGCGGGGCGCTGGCTGCGGGCCCCGGGGGCGCCGGCGGGAGCGGCGGGCCGGGCAGGGGCGAGGGGCGCCGGGTGAGTGTCCCCGCGAGCGGGTCGGCGGACGAGGGCCCGGGTGGGGTGGGCCGGGACCGCGGTGCGGGGGGCGGCCCCGTGCGCCCCCGCCGCGCACGCCGCCGCCCGGGCCCGGAGAGCAGGGTCGTGGCCCCGTGCGAGGGGCCGGCCGCCCGCGGGCCTAGCGCGCCCAGACCGGCGCTGCGGCCCAGGGAGGGCCCGGCCGAGCTGGGCGCCTTCGGGAGGGAAGGATGGGGCACCCCGCTGTGGGCCGGGAGTTCAGGGCGCCCCTCCTCCCGAGGCGATCCGGACCCTCTGCCCCGAAACCCAGCAGGGCCCAGGCATTGTTCCCCCGCCCCGGGCCGGGCTGGGAGTTCCGCCGGCCCTTCCCATAGAGGGACCCGGCTATTGTTCCTCACTCTCCAGGCTGGGAGCCCAGCGTCCGAAGCCACTTCCCGGGAGGTGATCCAGGAACCCAGAGGGACCTGGGCGTTGTCCCCCCACCTGCCCACCTGGGGCTCTGGGTAGAGGGGGTGATCCAGTAACTCTGCACCCCACTTGCTTACCCACCCCCAGCTATGGGTTATGGCCAGGATGCCTCCCTCCCCAGGAGAGGTTCCCCCAATACCCAGCCATGGGTGGGTAGCATAAGGCATCGCCTCCCACCAGGTCATCCCGAGCTCCCCCTGCTCCCAGCAGGGTCCCTGCTGTCGTTTCTCCACCCCTTTCCCTATGGATCTTTCCTCCCCGAAGGGACAAAAGTGTCCTGACACACTTCCCCATACCCCAGCCATACCACCGGGCACTCAGGAGTCTCCTCCTCCTGGGAGTTGGCTCAGGGGTCCCCCAGTCACCCAGAGGGGCCACGGGTATTGTTTCTGCGCAGCCCCCAGCTAGGGGTTAGAATTCAGAATCTTCTATCCAGTTGGGCAACAGGTGCCCTGACTTTGGGATCCATGGTCTCCCCCATCCCACGGGCCCACAGGTAATTCCCCACCTGCCAGCTTCAGGACCTGGCGTTCGGGAACACAGCACAGGTGCTCCGGAACTGTGAGGCTTGGCATTCAGGCGGTCTCTTCCCCAGGAAGTGAGCCAGGTCCCCTGCACTCCCCCAAGGCCCCCAGAGCACTACCAGATGTTGTTTGCCCCCCCCCCCCCCCGCCTTCATCCCCCAGATACAGGCTTCTAAGTGTGGGATGCTTTATCTCTAGTACTTGAGCCAGAGGTTCCCCACTCCACCAGAAACTCCCAAATATGCCCCCTCTGACTGTGGGACAACAATTCAGGCCGTGTACTTAGAAGCCAGCACAGGATCCCGGACACCCACCCCCTTCCCCATGAGGGGTAGGAACCCAGGACTCTCTCTCTACAGGACCCAAGCTTCCCACAGAGGAGGAGTCCAGGATGGAGAGAGGGGCAGAGCCATGGAGTTGGGCACTGGAGGCCTCTAGTGCCAGATCCCATGACTTCCATCCAGGTGTGGGGCTGAGAAGGGAGGGGCCCCTCATGTCCCACCAGGGTCTCTCCTCTGGCCCCAGCCAGGGCGAGTCACAATCTGCCTGCAGCCTAGAACAAGAAAGATCCGTGTGTATGCTCAGAAGCGGGTTTGGGGGCACAGCTTGGCCACCTATCCCATCCCTGCCCAGGCTCTAAAAGAGACCCCCTGCTCCCCAGAACCTACCTCTGCCCACCCTGTCCTCGCCCTGCAGATCCTGCCCTGGAAGCAGCTGGCACCTCCACAGCTGGGATGCGGCGCTCGGTGCTGGTCAGGAACCCAGGCCACAAAGGCCCGAGGCCTGCTTACGAAGAGCTTGGCTCAGACTCAGAAGACCTGGACCCCGGCCCCGAAGACCCAGAGCCCGACCTGGAGGACCTCAACTCTGTCTCTGAAGACGTGGACCCCGGCTATGAAGAGCTAGAGCCTGTCTCTGATGATCTGGACCCTGACGCGGGAACTCCAGGCTCCATCTTGGGGACCGGTGCCATGGATGCCCAAGATCTCGACCCCATGTCTTCAAGTTTTGATCTCGATCCAGACGTCATTGGCCCTGTGCCCCTGGTCCTTGACCCTAACAGCGACACCCTCAGTCCCCCAGAAGCCCCAGACCTGGACCCCCTCTCCTCCAGCCTTACTGCCACCCCGGAAGGCCTGGCCACCAGCCCGGCGGTGATCCCGGCACCCGCCAGCCCGCCCCGGCCCTTCTCCTGCCCCGATTGTGGGCGAGCCTTCCGGCGCAGTTCGGGGCTGAGCCAGCACCGCCGCACCCACAGCGGCGAGAAGCCCTACCGCTGCCCCGACTGCGGCAAATCGTTCAGCCACGGCGCCACGCTGGCCCAGCACCGGGGCATCCACACGGGCGCACGGCCCTACCAGTGCGCAGCGTGCGGCAAGGCCTTCGGCTGGCGCTCCACGCTGCTCAAGCACCGCAGCAGCCACAGCGGCGAGAAGCCGCACCACTGCCCCGTGTGCGGCAAGGCCTTCGGGCACGGCTCGCTGCTGGCGCAGCACCTGCGCACGCACGGCGGCCCGCGGCCGCACAAGTGCCCGGTGTGCGCCAAGGGCTTCGGGCAGGGCTCGGCGCTGCTGAAGCACCTCCGCACGCACACGGGCGAGCGGCCCTACCCGTGCCCTCAGTGCGGCAAGGCCTTCGGGCAGAGCTCGGCGCTGCTGCAGCACCAGCGCACGCACACGGCCGAGCGCCCCTACCGCTGTCCCCACTGCGGCAAGGCGTTTGGCCAGAGCTCCAACCTGCAGCACCACCTGCGCATCCACACTGGCGAGCGGCCTTATGCCTGTCCCCACTGCTCCAAGGCCTTCGGGCAGAGCTCCGCGCTGCTGCAGCACTTGCACGTGCATTCCGGAGAGCGCCCCTACCGCTGCCAGCTCTGCGGCAAGGCCTTCGGCCAAGCTTCCAGCCTCACCAAGCACAAGAGGGTGCACGAGGGCGCAGCCGCGGCAGCCGCGGCAGCCACAGCTGCTGCCACTGGCCTGGGCCTTAGCCCTGCTTCGATGTTGCGGCCTGGGCAGGTCTCCCTCCCGGGTCCTGATGCTGCCCCTGTGCTTGGTTCTGGCCTGGGCCCCAGCTCTGGCCTGGGCACGGAACCATGCTCTGTGCTGGGCTCCCTCCCCAATCCCAGCCCTAAACCTGGCCCTGGCTCTGAATCTACCCTCACCCCTGATCCTGTCAAGTCCTCTGACGCTAAGCCTGGTCATGATGCCAATCCTGACCTTGTGGCCAGCCCTGGCCACGGATCTGGTCACAGCTCAGACCCAGATCCTGTGCCCAGCCCCAACCCCAACCCTGAGTCCCGCCCTGACCCCAGCCCTCCCACCCACGACAGCTCAGCCCTCCCTACCTGTGAGAATCCTGAAAGGGTGCAGGAGCGAGGGGCACTGCTGGGGCCTGACGGCTGAAAGGGGTGCCATCACCCATGGAGGCCTGGAGAAGTTGTGTGTTGTGCAGTTAGTAAAATCTTCCCACTGCCTGCTCGCTCTGTTTCATGGTTCTCCGGTTTTTTCCCTTAATGCATAGCTCCTTGAAACGGAAGGTGTGGCCTGAGCCAGCCATACATCCGGAATCCTAATGTTCTGGCTCCCCCCTGACATCCTCCAAGCTTCCCAGCGTCCCCCATCCGAGCAGTTACCACTTTGCTCCCCGAGGCCTGGTCACCTTCGTTAGCAGCAGACTTACCCTGCAGGTGGTCGGAGAGCATCCTTCCCTTTGGTTTATCTGATGGTGGGGTCCGGCATGCTGAAATTAGGGGGCTGATAATGGAGGCGGATAAGAAGCCATGGGGGAAGTTCTGCCTTGTCTGTTCCCCTAACTTACCCTTGCCCTCGAAGTCCACACTATAGGTACACCACTGGACAAAGGAGGTTGCTCATGTATGCATTCAATAAACATCTATTGAGAGCTCACAGGTACCACATTTGGAAACATTTAAACAGTAATTACATGGTCTGGTACGTTCTAAATGTATAAAGGACTCTGATTTAGTTTGGGGACAGCTTGCTCAGGAAGGACCACTAATTTAATCATCAGCACTGCCCAGCCTTGTGCTACGCTTTTGCATTTTCTCCATGAAGCAGGCAACTATGGTTGAGCATCCCCATTCGGCAAATGATGAAACCGAGGCACATGGACTTTCAGGGGCTCTTTGGAAGACAAGAAATGGCAGTTGGCAGCGCCTAGATTTTAACCGGAATTGTCTGCCCCCACCCCCCAGCCTATGTTCTTAACCATTATTCTCCAGGGCAAGAGTGCTCAAAGGCTCTGGGGCCATTGAAAGATGAACTGGGGGCCCGACCATGTGGCTCAGTGGTTGAGCATCAACCTATGAACCAGGAGGTTATGGTTCAATTCCCAGTCAGGGCACAGGCCCGGGTTATGGGCTCTGTCTCATCATTGATGTTTCTATCTCTCTCTCCTTTCCTCTCTGAAATCAATACCAATAAATTTTTGTTAAAAAGAAAGATGAACTAAGAGAGGAGGTGGCGGCGGACCAGAAGGCTCTGGTAGGTTGCTGCAGGGAGTTTGTCATCTCAGAGACACGGGAAGTCGCCGGCAGGTTCTGGGGAAGGACTAATAGGAATTATTCTTTGAAGATGGTCTGGCTGCTGATGGAGGTGTAATGGGAGGGGTCGGGAGTGGGAGTCTAAGATCGGAGAGGAGGTTGCTGCAGTGGTCCGGGCCAGGAGTGGTGGGACTCTGGGCTGAAAGCTATAAAAGTGAGGACAAGTGGGCCTATTTGGGATATAATTAGGAAGTGAAATAGGATTTGATGATAGGTCATGAGAGGGGCCGAAGAGGAAGGATTTGAGAGCAATCAGGGAATTTCTGGGAGGATGGAGGGAAACAACCCTTAGAAAGATGTAGGGTCATCGCTGGACATCGCGGACATGGAAGTCAAGACGCCGGCAGGACACAGGCAGGACAGGGAGCCCGCCCATGCTGCAGCAACTGGCTCGCCCGGCGGCGCTAGGGCCCCGCGACCGCCCTCGGCCGCCCGGCGCCGCGTGGGTGCGCGCGCACTCCGCGATGGCAGGCGCGGTCTCCGCGCAGGGCTCTGGGGTCGCATCCTGTCACGTGCCTCCCAGGGCGCCCTGGGCACGTGACCGGGCGCGAGTCACCTGACGCGCAAGGGTTTGAAGCGGCGCCGCGAGGGAGCGAGACCGCAGTGACAGCGGCGGGCGCTGGTGCCCTGGCTGCTCCGCCGCGCCCGCCGGCGTCCGGCGCTCCCCGCCCCGGGATGGCAGCCCCCGGGGGCTGGGGTGGCTCAGGTGAGGTCGCGGGCGGCGGGCGGCTGCCCCGACTCTGGGCGGCGGAGTCCCGGTCTCCCTGTCCCGAACTCCCGTGCTGACCTCGCAGCTTAGGGCGGTGGGGATTTGGGCTCCTGGACCCAGGAGGCGGGCGGGCACCAGCTTTCCCGACACGGAGTGGCGGGGCTCCCGACGGCCTTCCTGGACCCAGGCTGTGCTCGGAGGTCCCGAACTCCGACCGCGAGTGGGCCCCGCCAGCTTCTCTGACTCGGGCAGCGAGGCTCCCGTTCAGCTTTGCAGGAACTCGGCGGGCACCGGTTTCTCCATCCCGCACGAGACCCCCCGGATTTCCTTCCCCCATCCAGGAGGTGGATGCTCCGCTTCTCTAACCCAGGCCGAGCACTGGGGCATTGCCTCCTTGAGCCTCGGCGCCTGACTCTCTCTCAGATCTCCGAACCCATGGAAGCTCAGCTTTCCTGAAGGCAGGCGTGGGGTGCCCCGCCTCCAGTCCCTTCAGTCTCCATCTCTCCTGGGGGAACCTGGAGGAAGGCCCTGCTGTTGATCTTCCCTTGTAGAGCTAGCGGGATACCCTGAAAGGTGTCTCACTGGTAGGGCCTGGGATGGGTTAGCTATGACCCAGAGAGAGAGGCCGGCCTGCCCTCTGGCTTCCATCCAGCTCTCTTGTAGACAACTGCGAGAGCATCCAAACTCCAAAGGGACCGGACCAGTCAGGAGCTGGCCCTCCCTGCAGAACAGGTTCTGGCAGTGGCCACAGTCATCTTGGTGGCAGTGCCAGGCAGGGGGACAGCCAGGTCCTGGAAAGAAGCTGGGTTCTCCCAGTAGGGTGGTGGTGGGGGTGCCAGGGACAGTTCTGGGCCGCTGTGACCAGCTGTGACCCCAGCAGTTGCGGAAACCTTGGCCCTTCCTCTTAGGCTGGTGGGGATTGAAGGGAACAAGCAGTGCTTAGAATAGCCTCTGTCTCCTGAAGAATTACTGATATTCGAGCTGAGCTGCGTTGTCTCACTCCATTCTGGAAGCATTCTCAGGGTTTTGGCCTCGGGGGGAGACTTTTAAGAAATTTCCACTATAAAAAAATTAATTTCAGAAAGAAAGGGAGAGGGAGAGAGAGATAAAACATCAATGATGAGAGAGAATCATTGGCTGCCTCCTGCATGCCTCCTACTGGGCATCGAGCCCGAAACCCGTGCATGTGCCTGGCAGGGACGGGAAGACCAGCTCCTAGTTCATGGGTTGATGCTCAGCCACTGAGCCCAGCGCCCAGGCTTTTCCCATGTTTCAGATGAGGGAACTGAGACTTAGGGAGGTGCCTGGGGTCCCCCGACCAGGAAGAGGCAGGTCTGGGATTTGGTCCTAGGGCTGTGTGGTTTCCAGGAGCTGGTAGCCTTAATGAAGATGCCATTTTTTTTTTTTTTTTTTTTATGAAGATGCCATATTAGCTCACAAACTGACATACGGGCAGTGCTGTAATAGCATTGGCCCACGCACAGTGAGTCTTCAGGAAATGCATTCCCTTATTGCCCTACGTGTTGACATTCCCTTCTCCAAGCCTGTGGCTGTGAGAGCGTCAGCTGGACAGATCAGGTCATGATGAGTGGGAAGGGTTTTCCAGAAAATACTAGAATGCAGCTGAGTTCCATGTTCATGCCTGGGGTTTGGAGTTGGGATGTGTCCAGGAGCCTTGAGTACCCTGTGAGAAGCCAGTGGGAGCAATTCATTCTCTCCTCACAGATCAACAGGAATAATGGTGGGATGTCCTGACATTCTTACCACACTACCAGCCCTGTGATAAAGACTTTGTAAGCATCAAATCCTCAGCTTCCTGTGAGAGATGCTATTGCCACATTTTGCCAATGAGAACTTGAGCCCAGAGAGTCTGGGTGCCCTGTCCGTGCCCGTGAGCATCAGGGTCAGGTATCAACTCAGGCCCTTTTGAGTCCCAAACTTGACTTTGCAACCTCCGAGCAGCACTGCTGCATATATTCATAAAACGTAGGTTTTCAGATTTTCTGAGATCTCCCAGAATTCTTTCTTGGCTAGGATGTGAGATCTGCCTTCCTTTGGGGAGGTAGGCCGGGCGGGGTCCGGTCCCCACCGCTCTCTTCCATTCCCACAGAGACCGAGCACCTGCTGACCGCCAGCCCCGGGTATGGGACTCAGGCGGGGGCGTCGCCGGCCCCTCCAGCCCCTCTGGAGGAAGAAGACCTCCGCCGCCGTCTCAAGTACTTCTTTATGAGTCCCTGTGACAAGTTTCGGGCCAAGGGCCGCAAGCCCTTTAAGCTGATGCTGCAAGTGGTTAAGATCTTGGTAGTCACTGTACAGGTGAGACCTGTGGGAGCCCCAGCAGGAAGGAGAGTCTGGGAGTCAGAACCTCGTCCTGACCCTGCGGCAGCCACTTAGGAAGGTGCCTGGGGTCCCTCGACCAGGAGGAAGAGGCAGGCCTGGGATTTGGTCCTAGGGCTGTGTGGTTTCCAGGAGCTGGTAGCCTTAATGAAGATGCCATATTAGCTCACAAACTGATATGTAACAATTACTGCCATTGTTACTTATTACTGTAACAGTGGCAGTAATAAGTCAGAAAACCCGCTGAGCTCTAGGTGAGCAGCTTCTTTTAACCTCACACATGCCCCTATTTTGTAGATGAGGCAGCTGAGGCTCAGCGAGGTGAAGGGATTGGTCCAAAGTCACATGGCAACCAGGCACTGGGATTTGCTGGCACTTGAACCCAGGCAGTCTGGCACCATGTTGACCCTCAAAGAGAACTGACCCGGTGGCTGAACAGATATTTGCCCCCTTTCCCATGCCAGGCTCTGTTCTGGGGTCTTGTGATCCCAAGATGAATCAGACCCTGCCCTAGGGCGCTGTGACTTTGGACATGTGACTGTGCTTCTAATTTCCCCTTGGTAAGGGTTCCAGTACTGTGGTACTTACCCTATAGGTTTGGGTTAACATGGAAGTTGGCATCAGGTAAACATTTCATGAACACTAGTTGCTACCCTGAGATATATGAGTGCCACTATGTGCTATGCATTGGGAACAAATGGTGGGCATGGAAGATGGCGGGCATGGAGTGGGTCCTCTACTCTTCCTCCATTCATGCATCGAGGGCGGTCCCATCCCAACAGTGTCAACCCCCTGTCATCCCACCAGCTCATCCTTTTTGGGCTCAGCAACCAGCTGGCAGTGACATTCCGCGAGGAGAACACCATTGCCTTCCGCCACCTCTTCCTCCTGGGCTACTCTGATGGGGCAGACGACACCTTCGCCGCCTATACGCGGGAGCAGCTCTACCAGGCTATCTTCTATGCTGTGGACCAGGTGCGGGCAGCCAAGGGCAGGTGCAGGCAGCCAGGGCAGGTGGGCAGGTGGGCAGGTGGTGGTGGTGGGGCTGACGGACCCTCCCCTTCTCTGCCTACAGTACCTGATGCTCCCTAATGTGTCGCTGGGCCACTACGCATATGTACGGGGCGGGGGCACCCCCTGGGCCAATGGCTCAGCCCTGGCCCTCTGCCAGCGGTACTACCACCGCGGCCACGTGGACCCAGCCAATGACACCTTTGACATCGACCCAAGGGTTGTCACTGGTGAGTGGACAAGGCAGGGCTGAGCTATTGGGGGTCCCTGGCTGCTGGGATTAAAATCCCAGCTCTACCCTCATCCAGGAGATGGGTTGTCTTGAGTATTGATAATGTATGCAATGTGTCTAGAAGAATGCTTGGCATGTAGAAAGAGCCAGGTGTTATGTTTAATATCATTAATCCACTAATCAGTTAGGGCAGGGGTGGGCAAACTTTTTGACTCGAGGGCCACAATGGGTTCTTAAACTGGACCGGAGGGCCGGAACAAAAGCATGGATGGAGTGTTTGTGTGAACTAATATAAATTCAAAGTAAACATCATTACATAAAAGGGTATGGTCTTTTTTTTTTTTTTTTTTAGTTTTATTCATTTCAAACGGGCCGGATCCAGCCCGCGGGCCATAGTTTGCCCACGGCTGAGTTAGGGCCTACAGAGCTCCAGGCCCTAGTGTCTGTTCAGGGAATAGGCATACTGGGCCCTACCCCAGGGAAACGGGGGACAAACAACAAATGCTCAAGTACAAAGTGAATGAGGGCAGGGGTCTCCCAGGGACTCTGGGAGACTTGCCTGTGCCTCCTCTATCCTGTGCCCCTTCCCTGACTCCCTGTTCTCAGATTGCATCCGGGTGGACCCTCCTGAGAGACCCTTTGTGCCCCCCAGTGATGACTTCTCTCTCTTGGACGGCAGCGCCAGTTACAAGAACCTCACGCTCAAATTCCACAAGTACTGCCCGATGGAGGGGGTCGCCAGGGGCTGGGCAGAGGGTGGGGGGAGGCAGGAGGCCAGGTGTCCTTGGGGCCCCCCTGGCAGCCACTTCCCTGAAGGTGGGGGCAGGGCGGGCCAGGCGGATGCCTGCTGAGTGATCACTTCCCTCTGCCAGCTGCAGAGTCAGCATCGGGCAGGAGTGTTGGCACTCTAGGGCCTCAGGGAGCTGTGGAGCTCCCTCCCCCTTACCAGAACCCTCCCCTCAGGCTGATCAACGTCACCATCCACTTCCAGCTGAAGACCATCAACCTTCAAAGCCTGATCAACAATGAGATCCCCGACTGCTACACCTTCAGCATCCTGGTGAGCCCGCAGTGTCCCGAGTAAGAGCATGGACCCAGCCGTGATCTGGGGTGGGGAGCAGGACTTCTGAGCTCCAGGGCTAGGGACCTGTGGCCAAGGCCCGCATGTGGGCGCTGAGAGCCTGGAGCTAGACAGACCATCCTTCATGCAGGTCTGGGCGCCCAGGCCTGTGCAGGCTCACTCTGTATCCCACACAGATCACGTTTGACAATAAGGCATTCAGCGGGCGTGTCCCCATCAGCCTGGAGACCCAGGTCCACATCCAGGAGTGTAAGCACCCCAGTGTCTTCAGGCATGGTGAGTCCTCAAACCCTAGACCAGGGATTTCAACACCCCAGACCAGCATCAACCAGGGACCCTGACCTACCGAGGGATCCCTGAACCTCAGACCCACACTGACTGAGCTTCTAACTCAGGATAGTCATGAGCCCCCTGACCAGCCCAGACCGGCCCTGCAGTCCCCTTGGCCTGGCCCGGCCCCAGCCCTGGCCTCCCAAGGCCCCAGGCTACCCCGGCTCTACCCAAGGCCTCTCCCCACAGGAGACAACAGCTTCCGGCTCCTGTTTGACGTGGTAGTGATCCTCACCTGCTCCTTCTCCTTCCTGCTGTGTGCCCGCTCCCTGCTCCGTGGCTTCCTGCTGCAGAATGTGAGAGCCATCCCAGCGTCACATGTGCCCAAACCGGCCTTGCCCAGTTCTGGGGCCAGAAGGGCTGTGGGTGGCAGGAGGCTCCCGGGCCTGGAAAAGCCCTCACCCTGCCTGCCTCCTGCAGGAGTTTGTGGGGTTCATGTGGCGGCAGCGGGGACGGGCCATCAGCCTGTGGGAGCGTCTGGAATTTGTTAACGGCTGGTACATCCTGCTGGTCACCAGCGATGTGCTCACCATCTCGGGCACCATCATGAAGATCGGCATTGAAGCTAAGGTGGGTCCTGCCCACACCTTGCCCGGGGCCACGGCAGCCCCTTCCAGACCTTGGCCCCTATACTGCCCCCACCGATGCCCACCTGGGGCCACATTCCCCAGCCAGATGTGGTTGACACTGCTCCCACTCCTAGAACCTGGCCAGCTACGATGTCTGCAGCATCCTCCTGGGCACCTCCACGCTGCTCGTCTGGGTCGGCGTCATCCGCTACCTGACCTTCTTCCACAAGTACAATGTGAGCCTGTGTGGGTGCAGCCGGGCCCTCCCTCCGGGTGGCAGCCACACGTCCCCCAGTTCCCACCTCCCAAATTCATCCTCACGCGCAGTCACCAGCCCCTGCAGAGGACCCGTCATGAGCCTTTTAGCCATATACCTATCTACCCAGACGTGCCTGTCACTGAATCTGAGCAGGGACTGTGTGAGCCTGGCCCTCAGCTCCAGGCTCCCCCTTCTCAGCTCCCCAGCTGTGCCCTCAGCCAGGCCCTGCCTGCTTCGCCCGTGCGCACTGATGACCAGGGTTGTGGCCATGCCCTCATCAGCCATCTGCCCGCTGCAGATCCTCATCGCCACGCTGCGGGTGGCCCTGCCCAGCGTCATGCGCTTCTGCTGCTGTGTGGCTGTCATCTACCTGGGCTACTGCTTCTGCGGCTGGATCGTGTTGGGGCCCTACCACGTGAAGGTAGGGACCAGCAGGGCTGTGGGGGTGCACAGGGCCCACAGGTGAAGGTTCTCTGGCTCCCTTCCTCCGAGCCTACGTCCCAAGCCCTCGGCCCCTGGTTTAACTCTCACTGACCTGGACACACTGCGTGACCCTCTGTACTTTACCAAGAGGTCTGCAGCGGTTCTGCCCACTGACTCTGATCTTATGACCTTATTGACATGACGACTCTAAATGACCCCATTGTAACTGCTGATATTCTGCCCACTGTCCCTCTGACCCCTGGTAACCCTGGCCTTGACTCTAGGGCACTCATTGCATAGTGAGCCCCAGGTGGCCCCATTGTAACTAGTACTCTGCTGTCCCCTCTGACTCCCGGTCCCCCCGCCCAGCCCCCTCCCTACAATCCCACTGACTTCACTGCCTGGCCACAGTTCCGCTCGCTGTCCATGGTGTCGGAGTGCCTGTTCTCGCTCATCAATGGGGATGACATGTTTGTGACGTTTGCGGCGATGCAGACACAGCAGGGCCGCAGCAGCCTCGTCTGGCTCTTCTCCCAGATCTACCTTTACTCCTTCATCAGCCTCTTCATCTACATGGTGTTGAGCCTCTTCATCGCGCTCATCACCGGTGCCTATGACGCCATCAAGGTCAGCCGCGCCTCCCTTCCAGCGAGCCTCCCCATGGGGCCAGCCCCATCACACACAGTCTAACCAGAGCTCCGTGTCCCTTGGAAGCCCCCACGGGGGGTCTCAGAGGACATGGCGGGGTGAGGGAGAGAATGTGGGCCCCATCACACACAGTCTAAGCAGGGCTCCGTGTCCCTTGGAAGCCCCCACGGGGGGGTCTCAGAGGACATGGCGGGGTGAGGAGAGAAGGACCCAGGGAGAGAATGTGGGAGACTCTGCAAAGCCAAAGGAAGTGGTGCCTGGAAATGAGGGGTCACAGGTGGGACTGCTGTCATGGCTTACTTGCCACCTTCTCAGTTTGATGAGGTGAGCTCCGGCCAGGTAGGGTCTCGAGTCGGCTTTTACCAACAGGGACACCAGGCCGCAGAGTTTCAGTGACTTACCAAGGTCAGCAACTGAGGGGTGAAACCAGGCTGTCCTGTGGGGGCAGACAGTGGGGTTAGAGGAGAGAACGGGGCAGAGCAGAATGTGCGGGTGGCAGGTAGGCAGGATTCTTATAGCCAACGCGTCCAAGGGCCCATTGTGAGCCAAGCCCTGTGCTGGGCCAGGCCTCTAGGAAACAAGGTGAGGTGTACACAGGCTGCCCAGAGCCAGTGGGCAAGACGGATAATGCATGAGCAGGAGTACGATCACTGCCTGTGAGAGCTAGGAAGCAAGGAAAGTCTCTAAAATGTGCTGTTCAATACGAGCCTCTAACCTCGTGGGACTATTTAAATTTTGATTTTAATTAAAATGAAATACAATTCCAAAATTCAGTTCCTCACTCACACCATCCACACATCAAGTGCCCAGGAGCCCATGTGGCTAGCGGCTTCCTGAGTGAACACCCTAGAATCAAACCTTTCCGTCATATCAGGAAGTTCTAGATTGAGAGGTGGGATCCCAAGAGAGGGAGCACCAGGGGGAAGGGGCACCTGGAGCAAAGGCCACGTAGCCAGAAAGAACTTGGGGAAGAGATGGTGGCTCCCTCCCGAGGCGGAGGGCAAAGGCTGGGCTCGCTGAACGCTGCGGTGTCCACCCACTGAGGAGTAATGGGCGCCACCCGGCCCAGGTGCGGGGTCGCACATCCCACGCATCCAGGAGTCAGGGATGTCTTCCTGGAATCACTAGGGCCCAGAGGTGGGAGCCGCTCGGGACAGAGAGGAGACCCAGATGGCGGGGGAGGAGGGGGGGAGGGGGAAGATCCAAGGAGCCTCTTGCACGGCGGCCAATCGCCATCTCTCCGCAGCACCCGGGCAGCACGGGCGTGGAGCCCAGCGAGCTGCAGGCCTACATCGCGCAGTGCCAGGACAGCCCCACCTCCGGCAAGTTCCGCCGCGGGAGCGGCTCGGCCTGCAGCCTGTGCTGCTGCGGCCGGAGCAGGAGCAGGTTCGATCCCCCGGGAACGGGGAGGGCTGCCGGGGAACTGCCGCCTGCCCGCCCCCTGACACTGCCCTCCTCCAGGGACGCCTCGGAGGAGCGACCGCTGCTGGTGAACTGACCCGGACCCGGGACCGAGGACCGCGGAGAGCCGGGCTGGCCGTTTTTAGGGGTGGCTTTTGGGACTGGCTCTCGCACCCTGTGCAGGCGTGGGCCACTGGGTCGGACAAGCATAGGGTGGATGTTAAATAAAAAGGGAAAATACACGTGGTGGCCCCATTTCTAGCGGGAGGGGCATTCCAAGAGCCCCTCGTCTCCAGCCCCTTTAAGGCGTCGCCCCACTCGGCCTGGCTCCGCGGCCTTCCCAGCGGCGGGGCGGGGCTTCGAGCGCCTTCGGCGAATAACTTAAAGGGGCCGCGCTGGGGGGGCGACTCCAGCGGCGTTGGCAGAGTGCATCCCGGCTGCGGCCTCCGGGTGAGTCCGGGTTTCCATCCCCGCCTTCGGGGGTTGTGAGCGAGTCCTCGGCTTTCCCAAGATCAGTCCTCCGCCGACTAATGGACGCCCCCGACTTTCTGACGCTCATTCCCCGGTTTCCGGCAGGTGTTTCCGCACTGGGAGCCAGGTGTTCCCTAAAGTGGGAGGGGACTAGTCCCATCCACCCACCCCGCCCTGAATTTTCAAGGTAATGTCTCAAGGGTCCAATTACCTTAAACTCCCATTAATGCTCTAGCGAAGCCAGAAGCATTCGCAGCCTCTCGGGAAAGTCGCAGTAATAGTCCAGCATTCCTCGTATCTGCCAAGGAGCCGGCGCGCTCGACCCCGAACGACCCAGGGACTGTGCACCAGCTCCCGGGTTTCCCAGTAATAGTTCTGTCCTCAGAATCTCAGTGATTGTTCACCGTCCCCAGTAATCCCGGCGTCCCCAGCATCGAGTCCCAGGGATGCTCTGTTTACTATCACGTGACAGATCTCCAGCATCAGCCAGTAACGTCCAGGATCCCACTTACTCCCAGAGCCCCAGGACCCCTCCAAGACCTCGGCACCGTCCAAGACCCCTCGTTATATTGTAAATCAGAAGACGCCTTCATCAACAAGCCCAATTTATTTGGAGTCCTGGTCATTTTCGCCAGCACTAGTGGGCCCAGAGGAACTCTTGCTTCTCAAATTCTGGGGCCCAATATGGTGGAAGTCTCCCTTATTTATATGTTTTTCAGCTCTTTGTTTTCCAAATTTGGAACTAGACTTCTGGACCTTCCGAGAAAAAGTCCTGTTTGCTGAGACAGGGCAGTGAGACCATATCTCAAGGCCTGGCCTGGCGCCAGCACTGACAACTCTGGGGCAGGCTTTATGGCCTCTCTGGAATGGGGAGTAGTCTTATTTTCCCTATTATTTAAGCAAGAAAACGTTTACAGAAGCCAGAATAGCAGGGTTAAATTTTTAAACAGCAGTTTTTACCTGATGGAGGTTACTATGCTTCACCCTTGGGTAGGAGCTCCCAGTAGCACCCCCAGGCGCCCCAGCCTCTGGGTCTTCCCCGGGGCAGGCTTGAGCCAGGAGCCAGGCATCTTCCCCTACCCCTTAGCTTAGGCTCTAGTTTTCGCAGGGGGTGGGGGAGATCAGGATTGATTAATCCCGTAGGGTAGAGGCCGGCGTGAAGGAGCAGTGCCCTTGGGGAACCCGGGCGTTGGCTGCGCATAGCGGGTGCCCGGCAGCAGCCCTTTGGCCCTAGGGTGGGGGTTGGACAGGTAGAGCGGCTGGTCGGCCCAGGTGCTAAGTGAAGAGAGCCAGGCGGGACCGGAGACACGCCTCACTCCCTAGCCCGACCCCAGGTCAATTTGCCCCACCCCTCGGCCCTGCCGCGCCCCTCTAGCTCTCCCCCACCCAGGCTGCGGGTACGAAGGGGCAGGGCTTGTGGCAGGGGAGGGGCGGGCCCAGAGTGACGGGTTCCTCCTGCTTCTTGATTCCCAGGACTCTGGGCTACCAAACCTGTCGACCCGCCAGAAACAGCTGGTGGAGGCCCCTCTGCGTGCAAGAATGGTAAAGCTCCGAGGGTGCGAGGCTCCGCGGGGACTACAACTCCCGACGTGCTCAGCGCGTCCCGCAAGAACTGGGCAATGTCTGTTCAGGCGGAACTATATTTCCCGGCGTGCACCGCGCGCGGACGGCAGAGCCGCCGGGAAGAGTCGCGCCGCCTCCTACCCCCGCCCTGGGGGGGAGTCGCGCTGTCCCATTCTGCAGATGGAGACGCAGAAGACAGGGGCCGCTGTGAACGTCTCGGGTGTGGACGTGGCGCAGTGGGATGGGGTCCAGGACGTCCTGGCCCCCGGGGAGGGCTCGGCGGGGCGGGTTTGCGATGCGCAGCCAGTGCCATTCGTCCCGCAGGTGCTGGGCGTGATGATCGGGGCCGGAGTCGCCGTGCTGGTCACTGCCGTGCTCATCCTCCTGCTAGTGCGGAGGCTGCGAGTGCCGAGTGAGGATCCCGCGGGTCCCTCTGGGGAGGCTGTGTTGTGGGGAGCTGAAATGCCGGCTCCGGAGGCAGGCGGGATTGGACTGGCTAGGGTCTGCACGCAGGGTCCCCTCTGGCCGCGTGGCGTCTGCGCAGAGCTGAGTGCCCCTCTCCCCTGATCCTAGAAACCCCCGCCCCGGAGGGCCCGCGGTACCGATTCCGGAAGAGGGACAAAGTGCTTTTCTATGGCCGGAAGATTATGCGGAAGGTGAGTCCAGGACCAACAGGAGCGCGCTGGCCACGCAGAAGCCCTGCCCTTCACTTAGTCACAACTCCTGTAAACCCCTCCTCCTTGGTTAAGGATTAGGCATCTGACACCCCTCGGCCCCAGGGTCTGAGCTAGCAGCTGACTGCTCTTCCCCTTAATTATGCTAGGTGTCACAGTCCACTTCCTCCCTGGTGGACACCTCCGTCTCCGCCGCTTCCAGGCCACGCATGAAGAAGAAACTCAAGATGCTGAACATTGCCAAGAAGTAAGGCTGTGCGGAGTGCCCCCGGCTCCGGGGCGACCTTAGGGGCCGTTTGAGTGATCAGCCCATGTATCTCGAGTTTCTTTCTACCCCGTGGGCTGTCGGGAGTCTTCACATCAGCGAGGCCATCCCTGAGCTGCCTCACCAGACAGGCTGGCCCCCGAGGCTCTCTCAGAGATACTCCCCTGCCAGCGACGCCTCTCCCTAGAGGTTATCTATGAGCTATTTGCTCTTCAGTCAGTATCTCTGGCACCTTGTGGGGTCTCTATCTGGGGTTTCTAGGTAGGCTGTTTCATAGGTCTCCTCACACAAGGGTGTGGGTTGGGGTTATTTCAGCTGGAAGAGCTGTCTGTAGGCTCTGCTCTCCCGGGTATCTGAGCAGTCTTGCTACCTCAGAAAACATCTCTCCATGTCACCTACCTTGGAGTTCTTCCCTCATAAGGAGGCTGTGTCAGGGATTGCGTTCCCTGGGAGTTATCTCTAGAGTCTTTTTGCACGAGAAACATAGGAAGGACATTTAGGGGTGCCTGTCATTAGCAAGGACGCCCTCAGGGTCTGAGGAAGGCTCTTCCAGGGATCTTGCTAAGTTGCGAGCTGGCTCTGGGGTCTCCTACCATCATGGAATCCACTTCATGAGATATGAAGGTCTGTCCCAGGGCTGTCCATGACCAACATGTCCTATCACATGACTTTCTGTGGCTTGCGAGGGCTGTCTCTAGTTCTCCATGATCAGACACCGTATCTCGAGTCTCCACATCTCAGTGTCTGCCCTGATGTTGTCATGACCATCAGAGGGCTATCTCAGGAATCTGACCTGGGGAAGGGCTAGCCCAACGGCCTCCCTGTTCAGATGAGGCGCTCTGTCTGGATTTCTCTGTATCATGGGGTTTAACTCGGAATTGCTCACACTGGAGGGTCTATCTCAGGCATCTTGTGACCAGTGTGGAGGCTGTCAGAGTAACTGACGTGCGGGGAAGGGCTCTCCCAGGCCTATGAACAGCAGAGGCTGTGCCTGGATTCTCCACATGTAATGAGCATTGTCTCAGGGCTCTCTGAGACCTGGGAGGAAGGATTAGCTCAGGGACCTTATAAAGAACAGAGCAGCTGTATCTGAAATCTCCTCATATAATGGAAGTTACGCCAGGGGTCTGCCTACGCTAGAAGGGCTATCTCAGGAGTCTGGTGTGTGATTGCTGGAAGGACTATGTCAGGGGTCCCATGACGAACAGGTGTTTTTTCTAAAGTCTGCCCGTGTCTTAGAAGCTATGCCAGGGTCTAACTAGAGGGTCCATTTCAGGGGCCTATGACTAGTGGAGGAGTGAGCTCAGGGTTTTCTGTATAGGGCCAGGTAGTAAGCATCTTAGGCTGTGCAGGCCACATACAACTCTGCTATCACTATTCAACTCTGTTGTAGCATGAAAATAGCCAGACAGCATGGACATGAACGAATGAATGTACCTATGTGCCACTAAAACTTTACGTACAAAAAAGAAATGGGGGGCCTGATTTGGCCAGTAGGCCACAATTTGCTGATCCCTGCTCTCTGTGACTCAGGAGAAAGGGTATATGGGGATCTCAGGTCTGCCCGTGCCTTCTCCCTGCTCGCCCCCATACCTTTCTCCTCCCACCAGGATCCTCCGCATCCAGAAAGAGACCCCAACACTGCAGCGGAAGGAGCCCCCGCCGGCCGTGCTGGAGGCTGACCTGACCGAGGGTGACCTGGCCAACTCCCACCTGCCCTCCGAGGTGCTCTACATGCTGAAGAACGTCCGGTCAGTGTCGGAGTGCCGGCTGGGGCTGCAGAGCCGGGTGCTGATCTGACCTGCGTTCCTCCTCCCCTCCCACAGGGTGCTGGGCCACTTCGAGAAGCCGCTCTTCCTAGAGCTCTGCCGGCACATGATCTTCCAGCGGCTCAGCCAGGGTGACTACGTCTTCCGGCCAGGCCAGCCAGATGCCAGCATCTATGTGGTGCAGGACGGGCTGCTGGAGCTCTGCCTGCCAGGGCCTGTACGTGCTGCCCGAAGGGGGATGCAGGGAGACAAGCAGTGATGCAGTGGCCGCTGGGACAGGCACTGCTGTTGGTCATAGGGCTGGTGGTCTTGAGATGTGCAGGCAGGAGTTGGGAGCAGATGCCCGAGGGTATCTGGGGTGGTCAGTGGTTGCAGTTAGTTATGGGCAAGAAGTGGGTGCTGGTCAGAAGGTTCGGTGGGGTCAGAGATCGGGGCATCAGTGATCAGGGTGGGTGAGTGTGAGGGCCAGTGGTGTGGTTGGCGACGGCATGCTGGTTGGCAGCCCTGGTCACTGCCCTGACTCCCACCGCCATGTGTTACAGGATGGGAAGGAGTGTGTGGTGAAGGAGGTGGTCCCCGGGGACAGTGTCAACAGCCTTCTGAGCATCCTGGATGTCATCACTGTGAGTGATCAGTTTGGGGTGGCAAGGTGGCTGGGGTTCAGCGCCACACCCTGTGGACCGGGTTGGAGAGGCCCCGGTCTCCTGATGCTGCTGGTGGTTCCTCAAGGCACTAGAGTTAGGAAGAGCTGGGGGAGCAGTGAGGACTCTCAGCCCCTGACCTTGATTCTCCTCATATCCTGCATCCCCAGGGTCACCAGCACCCCCAGCGTACAGTGTCTGCCCGCGCAGCCCGAGACTCCACTGTACTGCGGCTGCCGGTGGAGGCCTTCTCTGCAGTTTTCACCAAGTACCCTGAGAGCCTGGTGCGGGTGGTGCAGGTCAGCAGGCCGGCCACCTCCCTCGTCACCGGCGCCCGCGGGCTGGGACCCAGCAGTCTCTCAAGCTGTGCTGTTAGCCCTGAGCGGCCAGACCTCCGTGCTGCCCGCCTCTTCCCATTAGCTGTCTTGACCCATCTCCCCAGGCTTCTGCCGCCTCACTGTGGGTTCCTCACTGGAGCCTCTGTGGCTCTGCTCTCCGCTCAGTGCTCCCAGCCTTGGTCTTGGCTCCACCCAGCCTCCTCACCCCTTTAATGCTTCCTCTCAACTTTCTTTGGCCCCTCTGCTGCCCGACTTGCTTCCTGGCCCTGCCCCTGCCCCTCTTCTGGCTCCGCCCCTGCTGACCACGCCACTGCAGATCATCATGGTGAGGCTGCAGCGCGTCACCTTCCTGGCCCTCCACAACTACCTGGGTCTGACCAATGAGCTCTTCAGCCATGTGAGTCACTCGGAGAGCACGGGGTGGGGGGTGGGTTGGAAGGTGCAGGGGCACATGCCTCCCAGGACTTGCTATAAGGTGCTCTCTGCCCCCAGGAGATCCAACCCCTGCGCCTCTTCCCCAGCCCCGGCCTCCCGGCTCGCACCAGCCCCGTTCGAGGCTCCAAGCGTGTTGGCAGCACCTCGGCAACTGAGGAGCCTCGCGAGGCCCCTGGCCGGCCACCTGACCCCACCGGGGCCCCTCTGCCTGGACCTGCAGGTACCTGAGCTGACCCATGCTGGAGCTCCACTGGCCTCTTACCTAGGAACCCAGATCTGACTCCTGGCTGGTCCCCCAGTGGCCTGTGGCCTCAGCTTTGTGGACCAAGCATGTCGGACTCACGGCCTGCGGGCTGTATGCCTCGTTTATTTGGCCGTGTTAGCCTTTGAGTTTGACATGCTTGCTGTAGATGCATTGGAAGGACCTTTCTTAGTCTCCTAGTCCCCAGGGACTCTGAGCTGACTGCTCCCCAGGCCCCCTTCCGTTCCCCACCCCCAACGGTAGGAGCCTGAACACGTGTCTCCCTCAGGGGACCTGGTGAAGCCCACATCCCTGGAAGCGCCCTCGGCCCCCCTGCTGAGCCGCTGCATCTCCATGCCAGTGGACATCTCAGGTCTGGGGCCTTGGGCCGGGAGGGGGAGGCATCGAACTTCTGGGTTGGAATGCAGGCTGGCCAGTCTTTATTTTTCTTATCTGTCAAATGGAAACCCTGGCAGCACTTTCTGCTGACTTTCTCATGGGTGCTCATTGAATGATGCCCTCCCAACTGTGGTGAGGATCGAGGTGTGCAGTCATTGGTTAGTCACGTCTGCACGGGTTGGCAGTTGTGGTCAGTCTTGTCTCTGTTGCTTTTATTGTCCCCTGCCCACTGCAGGCTTGCAGGGAGGTCCCCGCTCAGACTTCGACATGGCATATGAACGTGGCCGGATTTCCGTGTCTCTGCAAGAAGAGACTTCAGGGGGGCCCCAGGTAGTCCCTGTTCGGGTAAGGCCCTGCCCTCTCTGCCCTTCCCCTGGCGGAGGCCCCTGAGGAGCAGGGAGGTCACAGGCCCTGTCCCATGTAGACTCCCACTCAGGAGCCCCGGGAGCAGCCGGCAGGTGCCTGTGAGTACAGCTACTGTGAGGATGAGTCAGCCACCGGCGGCTGCCCCTTCGGGCCCTACCAGGGCCGCCAGACCAGTAGCATCTTTGAGGCAGCAAAGCGGGAGCTGGCCAAGTTGATGCGGATTGAGGTGGGTGGCCTTGGCCCAGGAGCTGGGGGACTAGGTGGAGGGTGGGGGGAGGCCTGGCTGGACCAGTCTCAATCTCCCTCCCTCCCTAGGACCCCTCCCTCCTGAACAGCCGAGTCTTGCTACATCATGCCAAAGCCGGCACCATCATCGCCCGCCAGGGGGACCAGGTGAGGCTGACCCCTGACCTTTAAACATATAACTGTGACCTGAGACCCCTCTGATCTCTGATCCTTGCTCTTTGACCCCACATGTAGAACTCTTAGTCTATGATTTCCAGTCCCTGACCCTCGGATCCTACGACTGACCCCCAGCTCAGGTACCCCTTATCCTCTGGACCAAGCATGTCAAACTTTCGGCCCATGGCCCTTGTTTATTTGGCCCGTGTTAGCCTTTGAGTTTAACATGCTTGCTCTGGACCAATCAGTCTTTGACCTCCAACACTTTTTTCTAAGACCCCAGCCCCTAGATCTGTTGCCTGCCTTGGCCTTTCCTGCAACCTGTTTTCTGAGCTTTTGATTCTGTAATACACCCTGATGGTTTTGGCACCCTGCTGGGCACTTGATAAATGTGTACGAATTGGAATCAGGACCCAGAGGCCATGAACTGGCCCCAGGAGCTGGACTTCAGTGCCTGCTGGTAGCACCTGGAGGTTTGGAAACTGCCCCATGAACCCCTCTAGTCTCCATTTGGGGACACTGAGGCCGTGATCTCATATCAGGAAGCACAGGAAGAGGGTTCTGGAGGGAGGGGCTAGATTAAAATCAGGACTCTGGCCAGATACCCTGTGTGACCTTGGGCAAGTCATCTAGGAGGTTCTCTGCTTCCTCATCTGTGGGGTGGAAGTATTGCAGTAACTGCCACCAGCATGAAAGAGGAAGTAGTCAGAGCTGCCTAAGGTTTGCAGGGTGACAAGCCCAGGGCAGGGTGTGGAGCAGCAGCTCCGGGGTGACGCAGAGGGCAGCATGGCATAGGTACTGAGGCTGAGGCACTGCTTGGGTGGATGTGGGGCGCCTGGCCTGTTGGCGGCTGATTCAGCCGTCGCCTCAGGCTGCTTACTGCAGGGTTGGGCTCCTTTCTGCAGAGGGAGTGGGTGCTTTGCCAGCTGTTTGTGGTTTTGGGGAATGAGCTGAGAAAGTGCGGTCCTACCTTGGCTCCTGCGGGGGCACTTAGGCCCTGCTGATCTGGGAGACCCTGTTGGGCTCAATGCAGCCATGGGTGCTAACGGATCGCTGTCCTGCGGCCACTCGGGGTCTTCTCAGGATCTTCTCAGGAGCTTTGTTAGGGATGTGACTGTGCCTCTCTCTGAAACTTCACACTGATGGCTTTCCACCTGGGAGAATGTTGCCCCCAGCAGACATTTGGTCATGTAGAGGTGTTTTTTCCTGACTTGGGAGGGTGCTCCTGGCGTCTAATGGTTCGAGGCCAGGGATGCGAGAACACACAGGACAGCCCCCCAGCAGAATGATCCAGCCTGAAATGTCAGTAACGCCAAGGCTGGGAACTCTGCTTTGCACGGATATTTCTCAAAGTGTGTTTTGTGACACACCTGCACACAAGGGGTCCGGGCCAGTAGGTTTGGGAAATGCCGGCTGCTTGATCTCTTTGTGGAGGTCCCGTTGAGCAGCATGAGCCTATTCAAGTCTCTGAGGAGTGCTGCAGTAGAGAAACTTGCTTCCCGACCTGGTGGCAAATGGCAGCCTCATGTCAGTAACGTCCATTCCCATCCCAGACGCAGCCAGAAATTGTCTTAGGCGGTTCCAGCACATGTGTGTATCTCCGGGGCTGGCCCTCCCAGGGGTCCTTGCAGTGTTTTGGTGCTCACTGGAGCTTTGTGAGGTGCCAGACAGGTTGCTGTGTTGGGTGGAGAAGAAGTCTTTCCATATCTGTACAGTTTCACTTCCTTATTTATCAGAGGTTGGAAAAGGGAGGTGTCCAGGTAGGCAGGCCAACCAGAGAGGAAGGAGAGGGGCACTGTTCGTACTTAGTATTTGCTGTGACTCAGGTCCTGCTGGACAGATGTCCCAGGCCCTGTGTAGCAGCTGCAGAGGCGGAAAACCAGGCCTCTGCCCCTGGGAGGCCCACAGTTCTGACATTCCATTCAGAGGACGTAAGATCCTATGTGCTTAGTGCATAGCTAGAGGGATCTGTTCTCGGCCCTGTAGACTCTGGCTGAGGGGGGCAGCATCTCTGAGGTCGTGACCTGCAGCTAAGAAGGAAGGTGGGAGGGAGGTAAGTGTGAGGGGAGGAAGGAGCATTCTGAGCAGAGGGAACGCTGTGCCAGTTACTTGCTGTGGGGAGAAGTCATGCGTCGTTTTCTAGAAACCAAGGATGTCCGCAGGCATGGAGGGAACAGGGAACGGGGACAGAGGGGATTTTTGACTTTTGGTGATAGTTTTATTGAGATATAACTCACATACTGTGCAGTCCACCCATTGAAAGAGTGTGCTTCAGTGGTTTTTAGTGTATTCACAGAGTTGCACAATCCATTTTAGAACGTTTTTGTCACCTTGAAAAGAAATCCCATACTCTGCAGCTATCAGTCTCCTGCCTCCTGAGCCCCCCACCCACCCCATGCCCTAAACAGCTCTAGTCTTATTTCTATCTACTGGCCTGTTCTGGACACTTCAGTACGTGGAATCTCATGCTCCGTGGGCTTCTGTGTTTGGCTTCCAACTGAGCAGCATGTTTTCAAGGTTCAGTCCTGTGGAAGCGCGTGTTAGTGCGTCACTCCTTTCTATGTCCGGATGATGCTTTACTGTGTGGACACTCAGCCTTTCGCTGATCCATTCCCCAGCTGATGTACATCTGGGTTATCTTCTGCCTCTTGGCTACGATGCATCATGCGGCTGTGAACACTACGCAAAATGTCCATGTGGACATGAGCTTCATTTCTGTTGGGCAGATACCTAGGAGCCAGACGGCTGGGTCATACGGCAGCTCTGCTTTTAACTCTCTGGGACGTTTTCCAGGGGCTGCACCCTGTCCTCTCCCGCCCACCTGCTGTATGAGGCTCTGATTTCTCCACATTCTCTTTAACATTTTTTGATCCTAGTTCTCCTAGTGAGTGTGAAGTGGCATCTCATTTTTGTTTTGATTTGCATTTCCCTAATGAGTCATGATCTTTTCATGTGCTTATCTCTCTTATATTCAGATCCTTTGTCCATTTTTATATTGGGTTATTTGTTTTATTATTGAGTTATAAGATTTCTTTATATATTCTGAATTCAAGACCCTTAGTAGGCCATATGATTTGCAAATATGTTCTCCCGTACTGTGACTTGTCCATTTACTTTCTTGATAATGTCCTTTGAAGTTCAAAAGTTTTATTTTGTTGCTTATGCAACAAAAATCCATTATCAAATTCAAGGTCATGAAAATGGATCCCTGTATTTTCTTTGAAGAGTTTTATAGTTTTAATTCTTACATTCATGTTTTTAATCCATTTTGATATGGTGTAAGGTGAGGATCCAGCTTTATTCTTCCCTGCGGCTATCCAATTGCCCAGAAGAGCAGAGGATTGAAGCCACACCCCCTACGTAGCCAATGCTTGCAGCCTCTTGCTGGCTGTATTGGAAAGAATTCATGGGCCATAATCTGGGCTTAAGAGTTTGGTGATCCATTAGCAATGTCTGCCCTGGAGCTGAATAATATGGAGATACGTATATGTATATGTGTGTGTATATGTATGTATGTATGTGTATATATATATATATATCAGCTGAGCTATGCAAACCCTTCACCCCCTCCTCCGCTTCCTGTGGGGGGAACTGACCTGAGGTGGGGGTGGAAGTGTTGGCCCTGTGCCCATCTCCTGGTGCCTGCCCCTAGGATGTGAGCCTGCACTTTGTGCTCTGGGGCTGCCTGCACGTCTACCAGCGCATGATCGACAAGGCTGAGGACGTGTGCCTGTTCATAGCACAGCCAGGCGAGCTGGTTGGGCAGCTGGCTGTGCTCACTGGGGAGCCCCTCATCTTCACGCTGCGAGCCCAGCGGGACTGCACTTTCCTGCGGATCTCCAAGAGCGACTTCTATGAGTACGACTGGGCCCTATGTTGGGGGGCCCTGACTCCCTTCTGCCATGGGAGAAACCACCCCCCTGAAGGCTTGCACCTGAACAGGGACGCTTTGGGCCCTTCCAGCCCCACCTCCCGGCCATCACCCTCCCGGCCCCTCCCTCAGGGCAGCCCCAGGACCCCCGAGCCCCTGCTCCCCGTCCTTCCTCTCCAGGATCATGCGCGCACAGCCCAGTGTGGTGCTGAGTGCCGCGCACACGGTGGCGGCGAGGATGTCGCCCTTCGTGCGCCAGATGGACTTCGCCATCGACTGGACCGCCGTGGAGGCCGGACGAGCGCTGTACAGGTGCAGCCCCCCCCCCCCGCCCCCCGCCGCCCAGGCCCGGCCTCGGACCGGCTGGAGCCCGCGTGACGCACACCCCACCCAGGCAGGGCGACCGCTCCGACTGCACCTACATCGTGCTCAACGGGCGGCTGCGCAGCGTCATCCAGCGCGGCAGCGGCAAGAAGGAGCTGGTGGGCGAGTACGGCCGCGGGGACCTCGTGGGAGTGGTGAGCGCGGCCACGCCCCTGACCGCTGACCCCGCCCTGTCCGGTGTTCTCCCGCCCCCCCCCCCCCCCACACACACACCATCCGGTAGTCTGCCCGGGTGGGGCACACCCGTGACCTCGCCCGGTCCGTTTCTCCCGGGCCTGTCCCGGCGGGGGTGGGAACCCATCGGGATGGCGCCTGGCCTGCCCCCAGCCCTGCCCCTCGGACCCCGCCCGGGTCCCTGCACTCCCTCCCGGGCTAACGGGCAGCCAGGCTGGTTCCTCCCGCCGCCGCTGGGGGACCGAGCAGAGCGGCCCTGCCCCCGGGCCTCCCCTCACCCGTCCTCCCTGTTCGGAGCCTCCGGCTCGAGCGGCTCGGTCACGCGCGGGTCCCCCAGGTGGAGGCGCTGACGCGGCAGCCGCGCGCCACCACGGTGCACGCGGTGCGCGACACGGAGCTGGCCAAGCTCCCCGAGGGCACCCTGGGCCACATCAAGCGCCGGTACCCGCAGGTGCGACTCCGGGCTGCGGGCTGTGGGCTGCGGGCTGGCTTCCTAACGGGCCGGCTGATGGGGGGTGGGGGGGGACGGGGGGCAGGGGGCAGGGCCTAAGGTTTGGAGGTGCGGAGTGTAGGCGGGACTCTTGGAGGGGGGCCGGGAACGCGGGGAAAGATGGGCCCGCACTGCGGCCCCTCCAGTCCCGCTGGACCGCCGATCTCAACGCCCCAGGTCGTGACCCGCCTCATTCACCTGCTGAGCCAGAAAATTCTGGGGAATTTGCAGCAGCTGCAAGGACCTTTCCCAGGTGAGATCCGGCAGGTGCCCCAGATGCTGCGGGGATGTCGTCGACACCTGGGACTTGCTGGGAGAGCGCCCTGGCCCAGGGCATGCTGGGAAACCAAGGCCCCCTCTGGGGGTTTGCAGAAGGGGGGCTTGGAGCTCCGGCCCTGCCGGAGGGAGTTAGGGTCCTGGGCCTGCCGGAACGGAGTTAGACTCGGGCTACTTGCTGTGGAATCTAAAATGTCACTTCTGTTGAGGGGACAGAGTTTTGGGGGTGAGCTTCGTTCTAGGCGGCAGGGCTTGGCTGAAGGATGGAGAGAGGGTATGCTGGGAAATGGGTTCCTGGGGTGGTGTGTGGGCCCCGGGGCATGTGGAGGAGGGACCTCTGACGGTGACAGCAGCTGGGAGGCGTGATTTCCATGAACTAGGGAGCCCTGGGAATTGGAGTTGGGTTTGAGTTGTATGGAAATATGGGACTGAGACTGGCAGCCTCTTTGCCTCCCTTTTACCCCAGGGGCTTCTGCCCCATCAGCTTTGACTCCTGCCCCCCCTGCCCTCTGGGGTGGTGGCAGTGGTGAGCAGTGGCCAAGAAGCGCCTCATGTCCATGGTCAGGTGCCCCCTCCGCCACAGCCTGAATTGTACTGTATACAAATGCTGGAGCCATCCTTGAGGTGATACTTGGGCGGCCCTGGGGCGGGGCCGTTAAGATGCTGGACTTCCAAGAGCCTCTCTGCTGATGCTCCACAAAAGGCATTTGTGCTCAGGCCAGTTTGCTCAGCGTTGAGAGCATCGGTCCCCGACCTGCAGTTCAATCCCCCGCCCTCATCAGGACAAGAGCAGGAGGCAACCAATCAATCTCTCTCTCCCTCCCTCCCTCTCCCTCTCTCCCTCTCTCCCTCTCCCCCTCTCCCCCTCTCCCTCTCTCCCTCTCTCCCTCTCCCCCTCTCCCCCTCTTCCTCCCCCTCCCCCTTCCACACCCTCTTTTCCACTCTCTCTAAAAATCAATGGAAAAAATATCTTCACTCCTCCGGTGAGGGAACAACAAAAAGAAGAGGCACATTCCAGTGGCACCTAGTGTGTGCTAGGCACTGTGCCCAGCGTGGGCGTGGGAGAGTGCACAGCAGGCCCTAGAGAGGTTTACAGCCACAGGCGAAACGTCAGACCAGCACTGTGAAGACAACAAACAGGGTCTTGATTGAGGGTGACTAGCTTTTCAGAGGACAGAGAGCTGAGACCTGATAAATGAGATGGGGCCGGACACTGAAGAGAACTTTGAAGGTTCTGCACACAGGGTGTGGTGGTTTTGAAATCTTTGGAGGAGGACAGTGAGTGATGGGGAGAAACGGCCAGGGCAAGTCGCATAGGGGCGAGGGGCCCTGGAAAGGCATTTGAGCTGTTCAGAGGGCATGGGAAGCAGCTGGAGGCAGAGAGGCTCCGCACCCTGGCGGTTAGTGGGAGTGGGAGGTGTTAGTGGAGACGCTGGGAAGCAGTAGGTGGGCCAAAGGTCTATTTGTTTCTGCTTAGTTTTGTGTTCAAGTCTCTTCAGTGGACAGAGGCACCCAGGCCAGCATAGGGCGGGCACAATGGGTGCATGCAGGCCCTGTGGGAATCAGAGGCTGCGATGTGCTTAGTGAGGGCCACTGAGGACATTGGAGCCAAAATGGAAGGTTGGATGGCCAAGTCCTGTCATGTGTGGCCCAGGATCGTCGCTGTGGTCTCACTGAGCCTCAGCTCAGTGTGGAACACGGGGCAGGGTTTCTGAGGAGGAGGAGGAGGTCTCCCTCTTGGGACACGGCTGCACAGCAGATTTCATCCTTTGGGGTCTCAGCAGGCTCGGGACTGGGTGTCCCCCCTCACTCGGAACTCACCAACCCAGCCAGCAACCTGGCCACGGTGGCAGTCCTGCCTGTGTGCGCGGAGGTGCCCATGGTGGCCTTCACACTGGAGCTCCAGCATGCTTTGCAAGCCATCGGTCAGTCGGATCTGCGGGGCAAGGCGCGTGTGGGTGGGGCACTGGCCAATGAGTGGAGATGCCCCGCGGTCCATGGGGGGTGGGGCAGCACAGGGCCATGGGAGTGGGGTGGGGGGTGTTCCATTCTGGGAGAGGCCCCAGCTCTGTTGACCTGGGCTCCTAACCTCTCTTCCTTACCCATCCTCAGGCCCCACACTCCTCCTCAACAGTGACATCATCCGGGCTCGCCTGGGTGCCTCCGCACTGGACAGGTGTGTGTTGGGGGCAGGGGGTGGGTGTGAGGAATGAACGAGTCTAGGATTCTTTCAGCTGCAATTTCAGATCTAGGCTGTGGGCTGAGGAGCATGCTCCCCCGTATCCAGTTAGTGGGATGAATCGCCCTGGAGGGATGTGTGTGGGAACCTAGGTGTCTGAGTCCCTCTCCCCCAGCAGTGGCCTTGGAATGGTCTCTGACCAGCTCCAGATGATCTCCCCCCACCCCCACCCCAGCATCCAAGAGTTTCGGCTGTCGGGATGGCTGGCCCAGCAGGAGGACACCCACCGCATTGTGCTCTACCAGACAGACTCGTCACTGACGCCCTGGACGGTGCGCTGCCTGCGCCAGGCTGACTGCATCCTCATCGTGGGCCTGGGCGACCAGGAGCCCACGCTGGGCCAGGTCTGGAAACCGTCCACAGGGACCCCACTCCCAGACCGCCCCCTCCCCTCCAGTGCTAGCACCAGGGCCACACGCAGCCTCACTGTGGGGTTAGGCTAAATCTTAGGGGCCCCAGGGGAGGAGGAAACGACTGGAGATTGGTGATACCCGCCCTGGCTCCCCGGCAGCTGGAGCAGATGCTGGAGAGCACGGCCGTGCGCGCCCTCAAGCAGCTGGTCCTGCTGCACCGGGAGGAGGGCCCGGGCCCCGCGCGCACCGTGGAGTGGCTCAACATGCGCAGCTGGTGCTCGGGGCACCTGCACCTGCGCTGTCCGCGCCGCCTGTTCTCGCGTCGCAGTCCTGCCAAACTGGTGAGGGCGGGATCCAAGGAAAAGGTCCCTCCTCGGACTTCTCTGGGGTGTGGCTACGGGGGGCGTGGCTTAGGGACCTGCAGCCCTGCGGCATCCCGATGCCCCCTCTGCACCCCATTCTTACGGGTCGCCTCTCTGTCCTCACCCCAGCATGAGCTGTATGAGAAGGTGTTCTCCAGGCGCGCGGACCGGCACAGCGATTTCTCCCGCCTGGCGCGGGTGCTCACCGGCAACACCATCGCCCTGGTGCTGGGCGGGGGCGGAGCCAGGTGAGGGGGTGTGGCCGGCACCGGTTGTGAGCGGTGCCCAGGGGTGGAGCTTACTGGGGTGAGATCCCATAGGGGTGGAGCTGGCACCTTGGTCCTGGCCAGTGGGGAGTTGGAGAAGGGCCTCTCCTGGGGGTGCAGCCGAAGGGATTCCCAGCGGGTCACCAGGGCGCCTCTTCCTTGCAGGGGCTGCTCACACATTGGGGTGCTGAAGGCATTAGAAGAGGCGGGGGTCCCTGTCGACCTAGTGGGCGGCACTTCTATCGGCTCCTTCATTGGGGCCCTGTATGCCGAAGAGCGAAGCGCCAGCCGAACTAAGCAGCGGGCCCGAGAGTGGGCGAAGGTGTGTGTGTATGGGTATGGCGGGGGGGGGGGGGGGGCGCTCCCGGGGGGGCGCTCCCCACCCCAGAAGCACCCTAAACGATCCCATGGGAGCTTCTGAGTTTCTGCCAACCTTTTCCTCATTTAATTTGTGGACGCTTAACGGAATACCTTCCGGACTTTGGATGACCCCCTACCACATTCTGGCTAGCGACTTCAGCCCCCAGTCCCCAGCTTGAGCAATCGGCATTCTTAGTGACCCCCTGTTAGTGACCCCAAGTGACTCCTGTTTCACCCCAGCTGCCCCCCTTGCCCCTAGAGCATGACTTCCGTGCTGGAGCCCATGCTGGACCTCACCTACCCCGCCACGTCCATGTTCACGGGGTCAGCCTTCAACCGCAGCATCCACCGCGTCTTCCAGGACAAGCAGATTGAGGTGCGCCCTCTCCCACCCCCGCTCTGTCCCTGCCCCTTCCACACGTGTCCCACTCCTCCCCAACCTTGGTCCTCGTCCTCATAGGACCTGTGGCTGCCATACTTCAACGTGACTACGGACATCACTGCCTCGGCCATGCGTGTTCACAAAGATGGTGGGTGCCCCTGGCTGGCCCCACAGCATCTTTGTCCACGTAGGGAGGGGGGCAGGCAGGGCAGCCAAGTGTCTGGGACACTGTTAACACGAGTGACCGTCCATCCTGACCTGATTGCCAGCACTAACCATCACCCACTAATGCCCCAGAGGTCCCAGGTAGGTCTGTCCTCAGGGTGGGGACCAGGAAATAGTCGGGCACCTCACCCGCTCACGCCATCCCTGCAGGCTGCGTGTGGCGCTACGTCCGGGCCAGTGCCTCCTACTGCCCCTACCTGCCCCCGCTCTGCGACCCCAAGGACGGGCACCTGCTGGTGGACGGGTGCTACGTCAACAACGTGCCAGGTCAGCGAGCCCACCGGGCTGGCCGGGCCTCTGAGCGTGTCTGAGCGTGTCTGTGCGTGTCTGTGTCTGTGTATCCCACTGGGCAGGCTCCCTATGGCGATACGTGCGTGCCAGCATGACGCTCTCGGGCTACCTGCCCCCGCTGTGCGACCCCAAGGACGGGCACCTCCTCATGGACGGCGGCTACATCAACAACCTGCCAGGCAAGTGGCTGCCCGCTCGCTCATGTGCACACACATGCACACAGGCAAATAGTGAGCGAGTGGGCCCATGCACAGGCACACATGCAGACAGGTGCCCAGGAGGACGGGTGTGCAAGCAGACCGGTGCAGGGCTCTGGACACACACACACACACACACAGATGCACAAGCAGATATGTGGATGAGCCGAGGACAGGAATGTGCAGGTGGAAAGTGTACCATATGTAAAATGCAGATGAATGCACACAGACATGTACACTCAGCACCGGACATAGGATAGAACGGCACACCTTGACATGCATCTGCTGACGTGCACATTGACATAGATGCTCAGATGGCAGATAGGGTACTTGTGTGCACAAGGTTGGATGCATGTGCATGGATGAGAACACATGCATTAATGAAATGAAATTGGGTACATGTGCTCTCACACTGGTCCACCCACACTCACCCTCATGCTTCCTAAGATGTGCATAAGCGTACACACTGAGGTAGGGGGGGCACCTACGAGGCCAAGTCAAGTATCTTTTCACCCCCTCTGACTTGTGTGCAGGTAAAAGGCAGGCAGGTTTGCAATTTAAAATTTTACATGCCCGGACACGTGCATGCACAAGTAGACACCTTCACTGGTTGCACACACACACTTGCAATCCTGCATGCCAGGGCTTGGCAAACTCTGCCCTGAAGGTCAAATCGGCCCCTGCCTGATTTTGTCAATCACACCCAGTCATTTACTCATTGTTTGTGGCTGCTTTTTTGCCACAATAGCACAGTTGAGTAGTTGTGACACAGACCATGTGGCCTGCAAAGCTGAAATTATTTTTTTGCTGGCCATTTCCAGAAAAAATTTGCCAACTCTTGTATAGGCGCTCTGTACACATACCTGCACTAACATAACCACACACCTTCACGTGTGTGTAAGCCCGTAGGTGGATGGCATACTCGGACGCACAGGAAACACAGACGTTGATCTAGCTGCATGATGACTTAAATGAACGCAGACATGCCCAGGGATGTGGACAGAGACGTGGCATGCCCAGAGGTGTGTGTGCTCACAGAGACACGTGGACGGGAGACGCACACAGACGCAGGGACACCTGCCGTGGGCATGCGCACTCAGACTTACACACCAGCTCCTGAGGGACACGTGGAAAGTGTGACAGAGACTCTGTTTCTCTGGGCTGAGTGTGGTTATAGGACCCTGTCCCTATCCCCCCAGGTTTCCCCAGACCCACTCAGGGCCCCTCAGTGGGCCACATGGACCCACGGACACACCACCCTCCCTGCCGGGCCCCTCCCCATCACCTCCTCTGTTCTGCTTTCCTGTTCTCGGCTCTCTGCCCCTTGTCACAGCCCCAGACTCTCTCTTCTTCCATTTCTCTAACTCTTGATCTCTTTCTCCTCCCCAAACCTCTTGCTAATTCTGCTTCCCTGCATTTCTCTCTGTGGCCCGTCTCCTGCCGTCTTCACCACTTACATCTCTGTCTCCAGGTGTCCTCATGGCTCTGTCTCTACATCACTCTCCTCCCACTTCTCTGTCCTGCCTTTTCCCCAGCAATTTTATCCCTCTGTCTCCAACCCCTACATCCCTCTGGCGTGGTTCCTCACCTCTAAAAGCTCCGCCATCTGACCCTGTCTTCTCCTCATCGTGGGCATCACTTTCCATGCCATTTGCATGCCAACATGCTGTTTGCATGGGTTTTGCGTGACATTGCATGATGGTGTCTGTGGGACTGGGTTGAACTTTTCTGCTCTGGGCCCTGGTGGGGAGCCACCCGCTGACCCCCTGGCCCCACAGCGGACATCGCCCGCAGCATGGGTGCCAAGACAGTCATTGCCATTGATGTCGGGAGCCAGGACGAGACAGACCTCAGCACCTACGGGGACAGCCTGTCTGGCTGGTGGCTGCTCTGGAAGCGGCTAAACCCTTGGACAGATAAGATCAAGGTTCCAGACATGGCTGAGATTCAGTCCCGCCTGGCCTACGTGTCCTGCGTACGCCAGCTGGAGGTTGTCAAGTCCAGCTCCTACTGCGAGTACCTGCGCCCCCCCATCGACTGCTTCAAGACCATGGACTTCGGGAAGTTCGACCAGATCTATGTGAGTGGGTGGGAGTGGCCTGGTATCAGTGCGGGGCCAGCAGGGCTTACTATTGAATGCCCAGAGCAACACAAGGCGAACGGTTCTAGGACTCCCTTCCCAACTGGGAACTGTGGGGAATAGAACAGTAATCAATTAGTGATGTCTGTATTGACGTGGCAATGGAACACGCTGCCCACATGCTGTGTATGAACTAAGCTGCTTATGTGCCAGCTGCACTACCTGAAGCACTGTGTAGAGATTTCTGCATTGGTGGGCATGGGGACAGTGATCAACTAGTAATGCCTGCCACAGGTAAGCGAGGGAAGGAGCAGTGTGTGTGTCATGTGTCACAGGCCCTGAAGAATGTGCCATAGCCCATGCCACCTAAAACGGATCGTTAGCTGCTGCCCAGAGACCTGGGTACAACTTGTCTGATGCTCTTTCAGGGCTGACGGGGACAGTGTGCCCTGGTGGATTAGTGGTGTCTGTTCTGGGTATGGGAGCTGGCGATACCCACAAATAGACTGCTCATTTGGAGAACTTAAAATAAGGTTGCCACCACCATCTCAAGTCATTTGGTACTTGGCCCACTGCATGGGGATGAGTGGGTAAGAACATGAAGTGATGGATTGGTAATGTCTGGCAGGGGCAGAGGATGGAGGACATGGGCCAAGAATGCTACATACAGCTGACTCCAAAATAGGGTTAGCCTTGATGCTAGTTTCCCGAAGCAGCAGCTTTTGAGGGGCCAGGCCAGGGGCAGGCAACGTGGGGCTAAGCAAGCGGACCAGGCGGGGAGCATCTGGGGGAGTTGCAGTGTGGATGGCCCCAGTCCCCTTCTTCCTGCAGGATGTGGGCTACCAGTACGGGAAGGCTGTGTTTGGGGGCTGGAGCCGGGGCGACGTCATTGAGAAGATGCTCACAGACCGGCGGTCTGCTGACCTGATTGAGAGCCGCCGTGCAGACGTAAGCCGGGGACCCCCCCCAGCCCCTCTGGGTCTCCCAAACCTCAGATGACCCCAGATTCCCTGGGTTTCTCTGAGCTCCTCCGACCAGAGAACTCTCCTCAGGACGTGTCCCCAAGGCACAGTCCCCCAGCACCCCAGGACACCACGGAGCCTCTGAGACATCACCCCTGTCCCCCACAGGTGCTGGCCTTCCCCAGTTCTGGCTTCACTGACTTGGCGGAGATCGTGTCCCGGATCGAGCCCCCCACCAGCTATGTTTCTGATGGCTGTGCTGATGGTGAGGGCGCTTCCAGAGGCGGGGCTAGGCCCGGGGTCAATGGGATGTGGCTGGAAATGCCAGGCCCGCCCATGTCCCCTCACTGTCCTGCTGCTCCCCGAATTCCAGGGGAAGAGTCAGATTGCCTGACGGAGTATGAGGAGGACGCAGGACCTGACTGCTCACGGGACGAAGGGGGCTCCCCCGAGGGTGCCAGCCCCAGCACTGCCTCTGAGATGGTGAGAGGAGCTGCCCGGGCCCTGGGTGGTTGTGCGGAGTGACCTGTCCCGAGACCTGCTCTGTGTGACGTGTGGGGGCTCCTGTTCCGCAGGAGGAGGACAGGACGGTGCTCAGGCACCGGCGCCACCTGCCACAGGACGCTGCCAGCTCGCCCGCAGACACCTGAGGACCGCAGGGGCCCCCGGAGCTGGGCTGCTCCCCCACCGCCTGCTGCTGTGCCTGTGGCCTCCTGGTCTCCCGGGACCTCCAGGGCCCACACACTGGATTGCTGCCCCTCCAAGAGGAGGGCGGCGCTGCACTGAGGACCTTGAACAGCCATTCCCAATAAACCTCTATTCTCGGAGGAGGGCCCATGTCGTTCTTTGGGTTCAGGGGGTGTCGCGCCCCCCCCCCCCCCCCGTCCATGCTGAGGACAGCTGGGGCTGGAGCTTCCACAGTGACCCATGCACCCAGCCTCTGGCTGAGCTCCATGAGCTGGGAGTGCCATCCCAGAGTCCACCTGTAGCCCCACTACTGAGCACAGGGCCTCCAAACGCTACATGCCCGCCCTGGGGGTCCCAGATGTCCCTGGGTGCCTGTCCTGACGCCACTCATTCTCCCGCCCCTGGGCTGGTCATACTGTGTGCAGGTACTTCAAGTTTTCTGTATGTTCCTATCATGTGCACTGCTGATTCTGGTTCCTGAGAGACACGCCATGTGCATGCACATGTACATATACAGGTACACACAGGCACAGGGTTCAGTGACTTTATTCTGTTTCCCAGGCATTGTTCCTACTGTGTGCTCAGCTGAGGTCACACAGAATGAGCCAGTCCCTACTGTGCACTCTTGCCCACTGTCCTGGCATGTTGGTCAAGAGCTTAAGAGTGTGGAGCCAAACTGCCTTACGTGAAACCACAGTCCGGCCTTTTAACAAAACTCGGGGCTTCAGCTGCTTCACCTGTGAGGTGGGGGTGCTGAGAGCGTCTGCCTCATCAGGTGTTTCTATTACCGGACTCTCCTGCCAGCAGGGTTGGATTGGGAACAAGGCTGGAGGCCAGAGACCAGGGAGAGATGACGAGGCCTAAATTAGGCAGCAGGCGTGGAGACGGTGAGGAGAGACAATGCCCAAGAAATATTTACAATAAAATTGGGCAGAACAGAGAGATTAGTGGGCAGTGGGGGAGGCGGGGTTGGGGATGCCAAGGAGGATGAGGGGAGGTTGGCATAGGTGGTGGGGGGACATTTTACCGAGGCAGAAGGAGGGGGAAGGAGAGGGACGGGAAAGCTGTCGAACCCCATTTAGATCTTGTTGAGTTTGAGTAGCTGAAGGGACCATCAGGGGAGCAGCTGGGCTCTGGACACTTGGGGGTGGGCGCTTAGGAGAGCTGTGCCAGGAACACGTCTGAGTGTCAGGACAATGGCGGAGACTGGTGCTGTGGGGAGGGAGAAGTCCAGGGAGAACGGGCGGTGAGAACGGCCCTGGGGCTGTGTTGGCCCCACTGTGTGTGGCTGCTGTCTCTGCGTGCTCCTCTAAGCGTCCCTCCTGGCCTTGAAGAGCCTGGCAGTTTCAGCCTGCTGAGTGAGGTGGGCTTCCTTCCTAATTCTGGTGACGGTGCGTTTGGGGGCTCTGCTCTTCCAGGGGGGCTTGGGTTGAGCTCGAGAGGGGCTGAAGCGTCCCAGAGTCCCAGCTTCCAGGCAAAGCGCCACAGCTGGGGCGTGGAGATTTATTGTCAGGGTCTGTAGGCTGCGGGCCTGCGATCAAGGTGTCTGCAGGGTCAGCTCCACTTGGACTTTGTCCCTGCGCCCCCACATGGTCTCCCCTCGGTGTGTCTGTGTCGTCATCGCTTCTAAGGACGTCCATCACACTGGGTCAGGGCCGCTATAGAGGCTCATTGTTTTCACTTAATCACCTTTTAAGCACTCTGTCTCCAAAACACTCACATTCCGAAGCTCTGAGGACTAGAACTTCAACATGAATTGGGGTGAGAGGGACGCAGTTCGCCCATAAACCAGGGAGAGTATGTGTAGCTGGGGCGGCAGCGCGGGCCACTGGCCTGGATCAAACCACCTGATTTGAATTCCTGTTTCTTCCAGTTCCCTCTAGGGCCTGCTGTGCACCTCCCACCCCTGTGCCCGGCAGAGTGCCTAGCACATCCTAGGTGTTCACTGGAAAATGCCTTTTCTTTTTTTTCCCCTGATCCAAGAAGTGAAGATATTTTCTCCATTGATTTTTAGAGAGAGTGGAAGGGAGGGGTGTAGGAGAGGAGAGAGTGAGAGAGAGGAGAGAGAAACATTGATGTGAGAAAGAAACCTTCACAGAGGAGCTCCTGGCTCTTAGTAGGTGCTCAGTCAATGTTTGTTGAATGAGATCAAGCCCTGAAGATGAGGAAGAGATGCCTGAGGTGTCTCCCACGCCCTCTGAGCCACAATGAAACCACAGTCATTTCCCCTTTTAGTATGTTTTTTAAAGTTGATTTCAGAGAGAGGAAGGGAGAGGGAGAGAGGGATAGAAACAATGATGAGAGGATCATTGATTGGCTGCCTCCTGCATGCCCCCTACTGAGGGTCGAGCCCAAAACCTGAGCACATGCCCTGACCGGGAATCAAACCATGACCCCCTGGTTCATGGGTCAACACTCAACCCCTGAGCCACAGTGGCCGGGCAATCTCCCCTTTCTTTTAAGCACATATGACCACCACCAGCAGCAATAGCAGTGGTAACTGATTATGGCAGGATTGCCATATATCAGGTATATTCTCTTTGATTTCTCATAGGAGCTCTAAGGAGAACACGTTATGATCCTCTAAAACAGCGGTTCCCAACCTGTGGGTCGCGACCCCTTTGGCAGTCGAACGACCCTTTCACAGGGGTCGCCTAAGACCATCCTGCATATCAGATATTTACATGACGATTCATCACAGTAGCAACATGACAGTTATGAAGCAGCAACGAAAATAATTCTATGGTTGGGTCACATGAGGAGCTGTATTACAGGGCCAGAAGGTGGAGAACCGCTGCTCTAAAAGAAGAAACAGGCTCAGAGAGGTGTCTAAGCCGCACAGTTGCTGGGAGATGAGTCAGGGTTCATGTCCGTAAGCTTTCTCACCATCCTGTGCTGTCTCCCCGGGGGTGGGTTTGTTGAGGTTTCCACTGCAGTCTGCAGTCCTGGGAGCAGCATTGATCCCCAGGAAAGAAGTCCTCCATGGACCTAGAAGGAGCCCCCTAGCACCTCCTGCTACGATGTCCCAAATCTCACCAACTTAGACTGGCATCAGCCTTCACTCACCCTGGGCAGGATGGGACCCCTGGCGCCGTGGAGTTGGAATGGAGCCTGTTATAACCTGGACTGTGCCCCTCAATTCATATGTTGAAGTCTTAAGCCCCAGCACTCAGAATGTGACTCTACAGGCAGAGAGGATCTTTAAAGAGATAACTAGGTCTTTGGGGGTGTCCTGATCCACCATGACTGGTATCCTGATACATAGAGGAAGTTTGGACACACACACACACACACACACACACACACACACACACGGGAAGACAGGGAGAACACCATGTATTTACCAACAAACACCAAGACCACCAGCAGCTAGGAGAGAGGCATGGGACAGTCTCTCTCACAGCCTCATAAGGAACCAACTCTATTAACTCCTTGATCTTGAACTTCAGCCTCCAGAACCGGGAGAAAATACATTTCTATTGCAGCCCCCCAGTCTGTGGTCCTTTGTTATGGCAGCCCCAGCAAACTAATATAGAGACCTTGGCAGCAGCCAGGTTACGTGGATGGGTTGGTGTATCAGTCAGGATAAGTTACAGTAACAAATGACCCCAAAATCTTGAGGGCCTAAAACAATGCAAAATTGATTTCTTGCTCTCAGGATATACCCGTGACAGGTCAGTTGGGAGTTTTTCCCCACGTGCCCCACTCCACCAAGGGGATACAGCAGCCACTGCCTGGAATGGTTCAGGCCTCTGGAGCAGGGGAAAGAAATCTCTGGGGCCCCAGCAATTAAATACTCTGGCCTGGAAATTATACTGCATTTCTGCTCACTGCTCATTGGCCAGAAGAAGTCACATGGCCTACCCAGCCAGAGGGGGCCTACCCTACCAGTGTACTCCGGGAGATCGATGTAAGGATTCGTTAACATCATTCATGACTAACTGAGTAGCTGGCTTTCTACTGGAGCTTCCAGGCGACTTTCCTCTGGTTCCAGAACTTGAGGTCTAGCTAATGCCAAGAAATCTTGGGGTTCCAGTGAGGGCCTGAGTTCTAGGTCAGAGGAACTCCCCTGCATGCAACTCGCAGGAGTTGGAGGACGCTGATGGGGTCAGGCTCACAAGAGGGTTTGCTTGGTGTGTTTCTGGCCTGGTCTCTGGAAATGGCCATGTAGAGGTCAGACAGGGAACTGACAACCAGATCAGGCCCCAGGATCTGGGAGGCTAAGTTAAAAGGCCTCTCATACGTAGTGTTACCATAGGACCCCTCAAACCCCTCCCTGGTCTCTACCCAAGAGAAGGGAGAAGACCTGTCCATCAAAATCTTGTACTTGAAAGTTCATAGCAGCGTTATTCATAGTAGCCCGTCAACTGATAAATGGATATCAAATGCCTGTCAAAGGATGAATGGATAAATTTCTACCCACACAAGGAATATTACTTAGCCATAGAAAGGAGTGGAGTCCTGATACAGGCCACAAAGTGGATGAAACTTGAAAACATTATGCTACGGGAAAGAAGTCAGATACAAAGGCCACATATCGCATGACCCCATCGGTATGAGTGATTTATTGTATGAAGGATCTAGATAGAGAGTAGATGAGCAGCTGCCAGGGGATGAGGAGGGGGATGTGGAGTGACTGCTAACGTGTGTAGGGTTTCTTTTGGGGGTGATGGAAGTGTTTTTTTAAAAAGTTTTAAAATATATTTTTATTGATTTCAGAAAGGAAAGGAGAGGGAGAGAGAAATAGGAACATCGATGATGACTCTTCGATCAGTTGCCACCTGCATGCCCCACACTAGGGATTGAGCCTGAAACCCGGGCATGTGTCCTGACCGGGAATCGAACCATGACCTCCTAGTTCATCGGTCGACATTCAACCACTGAGCCACACTGGCCGGGTGAAATGTTCTTCTTTTCAGCTTATCCTATCTAATAAAAGAGAAACATGGTAATTAGCCGTACCTCCACTACCCTTCCCATTGGCTAATCAGGGCGATATGCAAATTAACTGCCAGCCAAGATGGCGGCCGGCAGCCAGGCAGCTTGAAGCGAACATGAGGCTTGCTTGCTTCAGTGACAGAGGACTCCAACGTTCCCCGCCTGCTGCTGCTGGCCCCTGAAATTGCCGTTTGAAACATTGTTACAAATATAGAAGCTAAAAAAAAACCCAGAAACCTGCTTTCAGCCAGCCGGGATCTCAGAGCTGGAGTTGAAACAGTGTTTCGATTATAGAACCCAAACAAACCAGATACCTGCTTTCAGCAGCGGAGGCCTAAGAGCTGGAGCCAAGCCTCAGAGCTAAAGCTGGCCCAGAATAAAAAAGAAAAAAAGAAAAAAAGGAGCAGTTGGGAGCTTCAGTCACCCGCCAGCCTGAAAACAGCCCTCAGCCCCTCACCCAGACTGGCAAGGCACCCCAGTGGGGACCCCCACCCTGAAGGGGGTGTGACCAGCTGCAAACAGCCATCATCCCCTCACCCAGGCTGGCCAGGCACCCCAGTGGGGACCCCCACCCTGAAGGGTGTGTGACCAGCTGCAAACAGCCATCATCCCCTCACCCAGGCTGGCCAGGCACCCCAGTGGGGACCCCCACCCTGATCCAGGACACCCTTCAGGGCAAACCAGCTGGCCCCCACCCATGCACCAGGCCTCTATCCTATATAGTAAAAGGGTAATATGCCTCCCAGCACCAGGATCAGTGGAGCCGCGAGGCCTCCCGGCACCGGGATCAGCGTGACAGGGGGCAGCGCCCAAACCCCCTGATCGCCCTGCAGCTCTGTGTGTGACAGGGGGCGGGGCCACAACCTCCCTATCTGCCCTGCTCTGTTCGTGACAGGAGAAGGCACCCCAACCCCCTGATCAGCCCTGCTCTGTGCCTGATAGGGGGGAGCTCCCCAACCCCCTGATCGCCCTGCCGCTCTGTGTGACAGGGTGCGGCGCCCCCCACCCCCCACGGGTCCTGCTCTGTGTGTGACAGGGTAGAGCCATAACCTCCCCATCAGCCCTGCCCTGAGTGTGACAGGGTGCGGCGCCCCAACCCCCTGATCCGCCCTGCTCTGTGTGTGACAGGGGGCGGTGCCCAACTCCCCTATTGGCCCTACTCTGTGAGTGACAGGGGGGAGCTCCTCAACCCCCTGATCGGCCCTGCTCTGTGCGTGACAGGGTACGGAGCCCCAACCCCCCTGATAGGCCCTGCTCTGTGAGTGACAGGGGGCAGCACCCCAACCCCCTGATTGGCCCTGCTCTGTGCGTGACAGGGGGTGGCGCCGCAACCTCCCCATCGACCCTGCCTTGAGTGTGACAGGGGGCGGTGCCTTAACCCCCCAATCGGCCCTACCCTAAGCGTGACTGAAGGTGGCATTGGAACCTCCGGATCTGCCCTGCTCTGTGCATGACAGGGGGTGGCACCCCAACTCCCCAATCAGCCCTGCTCTGAGCCTGATCAGGGGCTGCACCTAGGGATTGGGCCTGCCCTCTGCCACCCGGGAACAGGCCTAAGCCAGCAGGTCGTTATCTCCCAAGGGGTCCCAGACTGCGAGAGGGCACAGGCCGGGCTGAGGGACCCCCCTCCCCCCGAGTGCACAAATTTTTGTGCACCGGGCTTCTAGTTGTTGTATAATTGACAAACAAAACTGTATAATATATAAAGTGCACAATGTGATACGTATGCATTGTGGGAGGATTCCCCATGGAGTTAACACCTCTATCACCTCACCTATTTACCTTATTTGTGGTGAGTACATTTAAGTTACACTCTCTTAGTAAATTTCAATCACATTACACAGCATTATCAACTCCAGTCACAACGTTTAACATCAGGTCCTCAGACCTTCGTCGTTGTATAGCTGGAATTCTGTGCCCTTTTCCCAACCTCCTACGCCACAGCCTCTGGCAATCACTTCTCTGTTCTCTGGTTCTATGAGCTCTACTTTTTCAAAAAAAAAAAAAAAATATATATATATATATATATATATATATATATATATATATATATATGTTTTTATTGATTTTTATAGAGAAAGGAAGGGAGAGAGAGATAGAAACATCGATGGGAGAGAAACATGGATTGGCTGCCTCCTGCACAGCCCCCAGTGGGGTTCAAGCCTGCAACCCAGGCATGTGCCCTGACCAGGAATCAAACCAGCGACCTTGTGGTGCAGGGATCGACGCTCAACCACTGAGCTACACTGGCTCCCTGTTCACTTTTTTGTTTTAGAGTCCATATATAAGTGCTACCATGAAGTATCTATCCTTCTCTCTCTGACTTATGTCACTTAGCATAATGTCAGGTTCATCCATGTTGTTGCAAATGACAGGATCTCCTTTTTAAAGGCCGAACAATATTCCATATTCCGAATAATATGTGTACACCACAGCTCTTCACCCATCCAGCCAGCCACAGCTACGTCAGTTGTTTCCCTGTCTTGGCCATAGTGAATAACGCTGGAATGAACATGGGCGGTGGGCAGATCTCTCTTCGAGATAAAGATTTCCTTTCCTTTGCATATATATCTAGAGGTGAGATTGCTGGGCCATATGATAGTTCTATTTTTAATTTCTTGAGGAAACTTGATGCTGTTTCCCGTAATGGCTGCAATTTACATCCCCAACCACAGTGCACAAGAGTTCCCTTTTCTCCACACCCCATGGTGGAAGCGTTCTCAACGAGTGGTGATGGTCGCACAGCTCGGTGGATACCCTAACACCTCTGAACTGTACACTTTCAATGGGTGAATTCTGTGGTATGGGAGTTAGACCCACAGACAGGACAGGGAACTTTTGGGGGCAGAGCACTCAGCGACTAAAAACAGGCATGTGGCCCTGGCCAGGCGGCTTGGTTGGTTGGAGTGTGGCCTGTTCACCAAAGGTTATGACTCTGATTCCACGGCAGGTCAGGGCACATACCTAGGTTTCAGCTTGATTTCTGGTCGGGCACCTGTGGGAGGCAGTTGAATAATGTCCTCTCCCCGCCCGCCCCCCCCCCCCCCCTCCACTCTTCTCTCTCTAAAAATCAATTTTAAAAAACCATACTCAAGTTTGAGGATTAAAAATAAAACTGAGCTTGGACTTTTCTCAGAGCTAGGGGACTCTGCCCTTGTCAGGTGGGTGGCTCAGATTTCCCACCTGTCTTTTACATAATTCAATCCCCAACTCAAAGGGTTGCTTTGTGATTCAGATAAAATGAGACAGATTCTTAGAGGAAGGGACACGTGCGCACACAGGCCCGCCCGCAGCCCTTCCTGATGGCCACCAGGGGGCGATCCTGCTGTGAAGTTCGGTCTATTGCCGCGAGAGTGGAGATGCCAGGGCGTAGCTTCCTTCTGCGGGCTGTGGAAGGGTTGTGTGCAGCAGTTCACTAACTCCTTGCTTTTTTTTGGCCTTTAGTGTAAACAACATTTATTGGGGAGTAGGTAATGCTTTTTTCATTATGTATTAAATGATTACCATGTGCTTAAAATAAAATTTTAAAACAAAGCATAAAAGTAAAGGTAATATGCATTCATTTGGAGCTATATATTCACTAGAGGCCCAGTGTATGAAATTCATGCACTTGGGGGGGTGGGAGGGGTGTCCCTCAGCCTGGCCTGCACCCACTCACAGTCCAGGAACCCTGGAATCTATCGCCCCACAGAGGGAGGCCCCGCCCACCCACAGCCCGCCAGTCAGTGGCCTGGGCCTCCCTCTTTGGGGTGATCAATTGCAGAGCCCCCTCGATCAATAGCCCTGCAGAGGGTGGCCTGGGCCTCCCTCTTTGGGGTGATCACGGAGCCCCCCTGACTGATCACCCCGCCTGCCGGTGACCTGGGCCTCCCTCTGCAGGGCAATCGTGAGGCAATGGCAAGGCCCCCAGCCAATCGCATTACACCCGCCTTCGCTGGCCTGGCACCAGCGTGTGTCATAGCATGGTTGTCCAGACAGGAGTTCTGCTGTTCAGCCGTTCAGTCCATTTGCATATTGCACTTTTATTATTATAGATGATATATGTTCATTATAACATTTGGAAAACAGTATAAAAAGGAAAACAAGTCATCCAAATTTCATTGCCCAGACATAACTGCTGCTATTTTCTTCTCTTTTCCCAGTTTCTTACTCTGGGTTCAGTTTAAATGTCTGGTTTTGCTTTTATTGAAACTCAGAGCCATGAAAGAAAAGATGGACAGATCTGATGACATGACAAAGAAAATAGACTGACAAAGCAACAGCCTGGAAGGAAATATTTGCAAAATAAATTATAGGCAAAAAGGTCAATAATTGCTAATGTTTATTGAATGCTTACTATATACCAGGTGCTGCTCTAGGTGCTTTCTATATACAAAGTAATTTAATGTTCAATCCTTTGAAATAGATATTATTACCTCCATTTTACAATGAGAAAGAGAGACACAAGGAGTTAAGTAACTTGCCCAAGGGCACACAGCCAGTAAACATCATACCTTGAATCAAAGCAGCTTGGCCCCATGGCACATACTCCTAGTCCCTACATCATTTTTGGGTCTTTATATAGTTTAGGTTGACACTGGAACTATGTAAATAGTAGAAATATTTACAATATGTAACAGTACAACACAAACAGCAAAAAAAAAATAACCACATGCTCAACTTTCCTAGTAATCAGACAAATTTTAGTTTTCTTCCTTTTAGTGTTTTTCTTTCCCAATCCTTAAGTATAGTTTTCATGTTAAAAATATGTAAAACGTCAGATTTTATCAGAGAGTTGGATGAATGATCAGTCAGCATGGCCTCACTGTTGGGCGAGGAAATGTAAATTATTGAGCCGCTTGGGAGGGAATCTGACTGTGGTTGAACAGAATATTTAAAGCAGGTCACTGATGCAGCCATTCTATACCCAAAAACTAATTCCACTAATATAGGTGCCTGATGATGTGTGCCCATTGCAGCCTGGCTTGCAACGATACCGATGCTTGTAAAACTGAAGCAGGGAAAACAGTCTCGATTACTGGCAATAGGGCATAATTAGGCAAATTAAGGCACGGCATGCCATGGGAACAGTCTGCACCCATTAAAAAGAGAGAGAGAGCAAGCCCTGGCTGGTTTGGCTCAGTGGATAGAGCGTCGTCCTGCGGACTGAGAGGCCCGGGATCGATTCCGCTCAAGGGCACGTGCCCGGGTTGCAGGCTCGAGCCAGTCGGGGTGTGTGCAAGAGACAGCTGATCAATGATTCTTCTCATCATTGATGTTTCTGTCTCTCTCTCCCCTCTCCCTTCCTCTCTGAAATCAATAAAAATATGTTAAAAAGAGAGAGAGACAGACTTACATTTCCTGGCACAGAAAAATCCTAGGTGTGTTGCTCCATGAGACAAAAAGCCAGGGAACACGGTGTGCAGCATGATTACATTTATGCTAAAAACACGAATGACACACAAGTACACACATGCAGAAGACGCCCTAAGAGTTTGTTCCGGACAGTCACAGTGGTTCCTTCTTGGGAAGAAGTGGCAGGGCGAGAGGTCCAGAGGGATTTTTGTATTTTCACTTTTACAGTTAGATTGTATTATATTGAGATTTCTTAAAGCCCCAGAAAATATCTTGTTGTTAAATATTCCTTTAAAGCCTGACTCCTTCCTCTCTCTCCCACTCCCATGACTGCATCAGTACTTAACCAGTTCCTGGCTGGGTATTTAGGCTGTTCCAACTGCTCACCATTAAAAATTAAATCGGAATGAACACCCTTGTACATTAACCTTCGTGTGCCTTTCTGGCGATTTCTTTATGCTACCCCCAGTTCCCTGGGAGAAATAAACGGACGAGCACATATTATAGAAAAAATCTCAGAGGAAGAAATGCTGGATCGCGGTGGTTCTGTCATAGTTCTCGATGCACGTTGCCAGGTTACCCTGGGAGAAGTGGTGCCCGTGCCCAGGAGTGATGCAGAGTCCTGCTCCGTGCAGCACTGGAAAGCACCAGGCCGGATTGCAATCCTAAGGCATCCACTGCTGCAGCTGAAACAGAATGTGTGACATCCACACAGGGAATTCCACACCTTCTTTTAAAAATTATTTCTTCCTTGCAACAACCCTTTTTAGCTCTATGTAGATAAAGTGAGGCACAGAATACTCAAATGACTTGGTCAATAGCCTGACTTTAATTTGCATTTTTAAGTCTCTTCTTTTTTTTTTTTTAAATATATATTTTATTGATTTTTTACAGAGAGAAAGGGAGAGAGATAGAGAGTTAGAAACATCGATGAGAGAGAAACATCGATCAGCTGCCTCCTGCACATCTCCTACTGGGGATATGCCCGCAACCCAGGTACATGCCCTTGACCGGAATCGAACCTGGGACCTTTCAGTCCGCAGGCCGACGCTCTATCCACTGAGCCAAACCGGTTTCGGCAAGTCTCTTCTTATTTAATTTTTTTAACAGGCTGACTTTTAAATACTAAGCCCAGAGGTAGACAGAATGGCTTGAGGCTCCGAGTTCTTAAGTACTCTAACACTAACGTCTTCTCAACTTTCTCTGTAAAGGGTCAGTAAGTACATATTTTTGGTTTTGTGGACCATACAGTTTGTGTCATGACCACTCAGCTCTGCCACTGTACCTGAAGGCAGCCAGATAATCCTATCTAATAAGAAGGGAATATGCTAATTGACTGCCACACCCTCAAAGATGGTGGCACCCACAGTCAATAAGGAGGAAATCTGCTAATTGACTGCCCCGCCCTCAAAGATGGTGGCACCCACAGTCAATAAGGAGGAAATCTGCTAATTGACTGCCCTGCCCTCAAAGATGGTGGTGCCCACAGCCAAAAAGGAGGAAATATGCTAATTGACTGCCACACCCTCAAAGATGGCTGTGCCCACAGCCACATGGAGGCAGCTCCCAGTCCCATCAGCCCCCCAGCCACCCAGGGCTGGCCCAAGGCACAGGCAAGCCTCGGCTGTCAGCTGTCCAGCCACCCAGGGCTGCCAGAGGCTCAGGTAACCAGGGCCGGCCAAGGCTTGCGCTGCCAGCAGTGGCAGCAGCAGAGGTGTGATGGGGGCATTGCCTCCCCCTGATCGCCAGGCCACCTCCTGCCCCTGAGGGCTCCCAGGCTGTGAGAGGGGACAGGCCTGGCTGAGGGACCCCCTCTCCAGTGCATGGATTTTCATGCACCGGGCCTCTAGTATGTAAATGAGTGGGTATAGCTGTGTTCCAATAGAACTTTATGTGTGAAATTTGAATTCCATATAGCAGGAGCTGTCAAATATTCTACTTTTTTTCAAATGTTAATAGCACTCAAAGGGCTTTCTTCTTCCTTTTTAAAAGAGTATTTTTATTGATTTCAGAGAGGAAGGGAGAAGGAGAGATAGAACATTAAGGATAAGAGAGAATCATTGATTGGCTGCCTCCTGCAAGCCCCCTACTGGGGATTGAGCCTGAAATCTGGGTGTGTGCCTTGACCGGAATTGAACCAGGGACCCTTTAGTCCCCAGGCAGACACTCTATCCACTGAGCCAAACCAGCTAGGGTAAATATTCTACTTTTGGGTTTAAAAAATCATTTTAATATGGCTAACTCATTCTTAGCTTGCAGGTCATACAAAAACAACTGGTGTTCCTGGCCTGTTGCTCAGTGGTTAGAGCATCGGCATGCACACCAACGGGTCATGGGTTTGATTTCTGGTCAAGGGCACGGACCTCGGTTGCAGGCTCCATCCCCTGCCCAGAAGGGGCATCAGTGGGAGGCAACGAATCCTTATGTCTCACATCAGTTTTCTCTCTCTCTCTCTTCCCCTCCAACCACCCTTCCACTCTCTCTAAAAGTAATGGAGGAAGATGCATTAGTTAGAGATTAAAAATGGCAGTGGAGTAAGTGGAAGCTACACTGACACTCTCCCAGGACCAAACTGGAAATACAAATAAATACAGAAAAGCCACCCTGAAAAATCAACTGAAGACCCTCTGGAGAGCACCCTGGCAACCAAGGACGGAAAGTGGAGACGGCGTAGAGACTGGTAGGAGGGGCAGAGACGCTAAGGGCTGGCAGGGCTCCCACAGGCAGCATGCGAAGGTCCGGAGGGATATCTGAGCTGTGGGGGGTTCCCACTGAGAACTCTGGGGTCTAAACCCCAAGCTGGGCTTCCCAGCCCAGAGAACCAGAACTGAGAAAGGAACCCACATAACATCTGGCTGTGGAAAGCAGCAGGGTTGTCTGCCTGCCAGAGACGGCTGGAAATTCCGGCGCCCTCTTAAAAGGCCAATGCACAAAATTTCGTGTGCAGCCACTCACTTTGTGCTCTGGCAGAGGGAGGGCAGAGTGGAGCTGTGTCAGGAGAGTCCAAGTTTGGGGGCTTTGGGGTTGGAGCTTGGAGGGCAGCCACCCCAGTTTCCTCTCCTGAGCCATTCCCTCACACTGTGGAGGACATCTTTCTCTGATGGACCTTTGCTATCCAGGCAGGTTTTGCCTGGGGAGGGAAGGCAGTTGCCCCACTCTGTTGAAAAATACTCTCGCCCCACTCTGTGGTCAATAGCCTGCAGTCAGGCCCATCTGCTCTAGGTGCGCTGGCCCCTGCTCGGAACCCGTGACCCCACCCTGGTTCTGCCTGCTGGCGTGAACCCTGCTGGTTGCCCCACAGATCCCCATCTTTTCCAGGAGGATGCAACGCAGTCCTATTTCCACAATGGAATCGGAAAGATGCAGACAGCAGCTGGGCGGGGCCTCCACGGCGGGCTTCAGGGAACCAGGACCACCAGGTCACCATTTTGTCACGCCCAAAGCGGAGCTGGGGATTGGGAGAGCCCCCCTAGTGAGCCCAAAGGATGCCTGGGTTGAAGACCAGAGTGAGAGAAGAGAGAGAGCCATTTCCTGCAGAGAAGGAAAGGGAATTGGGGACAAATAATGGCATCAGTGGCTTGAGAAGTGGACAGAGTTGCAGCACTAAGAAGAAAAGCAGCCCTGAGAGGCACAGTTGGTACAGTCTTGGGTGCCCTGATGTACAAAAGCAATGTCACAAAATATTGACACGTCTCTCTCTGATGGATGGAAGGAGAAGAAAATAACAATCATGCCTGAACAGCTAAAATCACATTGTGCAATCACAAAAGATACCCAGCTATCCCTTCACCAGCTAACGTGACTACTTCAATGACATCTCTAGGCCTGCTTTCTAAATAAAATTTACTAATTACTGAAAAAAAAGAACACATTGGAAGGAATACACAGCAGGTTAGGGAAAGCCAAGGATCAGATCAGTAAATTAGAAGACAGGGTAGAAAAAATCACTCAATCAGAGGACCAACAAGAAAAAAAAACAGTAAAAAAAAAAAACAGGAGGACAGCTTCAGGGAGCTGTGAGACAACATGAAACATAACTATATTCTCATAATTGGAGTGCCAGAAGGAGAAGAAAGTGAGCAAGGGATTAAGAAAGTGTTTGAAGAAACAATGGCAGAAAACTTCCTAAACCTGGTGAGAAAAAAAAAGGTCACACAAGTCCAGGAGGCATAGAGAGTCCCAAGCAAGAAGAACCCAAACAAGCCCATGCTCAGATACATCATAATTAAATTCCCAAAATTAAAGACAAAGAACCTTAAAGGCAGCAAGAGAAAAGCAATTTGTTACCTACAAAGGAGCTCCCATAAAGCTGTCAGCTGATTCCACATCAGAAACTCTACAGGCCAGAAGGGAATGGCATGAAGTATTTAAGGTATGAAAAGCAAGGACCTGAAACCAAGATTACTTTATCCAGCAAAGCTATCATTAAAAATAGATGGTGAAATAAAGAGCTTCCCAGACAAAAAAAAAGATGAAAAAGGGGACTGCTGTAATGAGAAGAAGAAGAAGAAGAAGAAGAAGAAGAAGAAGAAGAAGAAGAAGAAGAGAGAGAGAGAGAGAGAGAGAGAGAGAGAGAGAGAGAGAGAGAGACAGGCTTACAGAATTAAAATGGCACTAAGTAAGTATTTATCAATGACAACCTTAAATGTAAATAGATTAAGTGTTCCAATCAAAAGACCTGAATGGATACAAAAACATGACCCAATTATATACTGTCTACAAGAGACCCACCTGGAAACCAAGATGGCGGCATAGGTTAATGCCAGAGATTGGTGCCTCGAACAACCACTTCAAAAAACATCTAAAAGAACAGACATCATCCAGAACCACAGGAAGGCTGGCTGAGTGGAAATTCTACAACTAGGAGGAAAGAGAATATCATACCCAGACTCAGAGGAGGCACAGTGCTGAAGTGTAATACAAGGTGCGGAGTGCGCACGGAGCAGGCTAGCTGCAGAGGGCGCAGTTGTTGTTTTCAATTGGGAGGGAGTTTCAGACTCTGAGCTCCAGATCCGGGCGAGTCTCTAGGGACCCAGACTCAAACGGGAGAAGCGGGACTGTCTGGCTTCGGTCGGAAATCGAAGGCAGCTTTCTCTCCGAGGTTTGCAGCGGTTGCTGGGACTCTGTGAGGCAGAGCCCCTAGGGATGGAACTGAGAGCAGCCATAACTGCTCGCTCTGGCCCGCCCTGTAGATCCCCGGGGACCCGCCCTGCCCAAGCCCTGCACAGAGCCATTTGCTGGATAGCCTCAGGCAAATGCTAGATTAGCACCGCCCTAGAGATCCAGCACAGAAGCTCTCCCACTGAAGACACAGCAGACTCTCATAGCCAGTTAGCCTGGAGGTCAAATCACCCCCGGTATTGCCAACAACAATCAAGGTTAACTACAACAAGACTGCACACAAAGACTACTAGGGGGTGCACCAAGAAAAGATAAAAAAATGCGGAGACAAAGAAAAAGGACGCAAATGTCAGAAATGGAAGATATAGAGCTCAAAACCACACTTTTAAGGTCTCTCAAGAACTGTCTAGAAGCTGCCGATAAATGTAGTGAGATCCTCAAGAAATCTAATGAGACCCTCGATGTTGTGATAAAGAACCAACTAGAAATTAAGCATACACGGACTGAAATAACGAATACTATACAGACACCCAACAGCAGACCAGAGGAGCGCAAGAATCAAGGCAAAGATTTGAAATGCGAAGAAGCAAAAAACACCCAACTGGAAAAGCAAAATGAAAAAAGAATCCGAAAATACGAAGATAGTGTAAGGAGCCTCTGGAACAGCTTCAAGCGTACCAACATCAGAATTATAGGGGTGCCAGAAGATGAGAGAGAGCAAGATATTGAAAACCTATTTGAAGAAATAATGACAGAAAACTTCCCCTACCTGGTGAAAGAAATAGACTTACAAGTCCAGGAAGCGCAGAGAACCCCAAACAAAAGGAATCCAAAGAGGACCACACCAAGACACATCATAATTAAAATGCCAAGAGCAAAAGACAAAGAGAGAATCTTAAAAGCAGCAAGACAAAGAAACTCAGTTACTTACAAGGGAATACCCATACGACTGTCAGCTGATTTCTCAACAGAAACTTTGCAGGCCAGAAGGGAGTGGCAAGAAATATTCAAAGTGATGAATACCAAGAACCTACAACCAAGATTACTTTATCCAGCAAAGCTATCATTCAGAATTGCAGGTCAGATAAAGAGCTTCACAGATAAGGAAAAGCTAAAGGAGTTTATCACCACCAAACCAGTATTATATGAAATGCTGAAAGGTATCCTTTAAGAAGAGGAAGAAGAAGAAAAAGGTAAAGATACAAATTATGAACAACAACATGCATCTATCAACCAGTGAATCTAAGAATCAAGTGAATCGCTGAAACCGGTTTGGCTCAGTGGATAGAGCGTCGTCCTGCGGACTGAAAGGTCCCAGGTTCGATTCCGGTCAAGGGCATGTACCTGGGTTGTGGGCACATCCCCGGTGGGGGATGTGCAGGAGACGGCTGGTCGATGTTTCTCTCTCATCGATGTTTCTGACTATCTCTCTCCCTTCCTCTCTGTAAAAAATCAATAAAATATATTTTTTAAAAAAATAAGAATCAAGTGAATAAATAATCTGATGATCATAATAGAATCAGGGACATAGAAAGGGAATGGACTGACTATTCTTTGGGGGGAAAGGGGTGTAGGAGATGCGGGAAGAGACTGGACAAAAACCGTGCACCTATGGATGAGGACAGTGGGTGGGGAGTGAGGGCGGAGGGTGGGGCAGGAACTGGGAAGAGGGGAGTTATGGGGGGAAAAAAGAGGAACAAATGTAATAATCTGAACAATAAAGATTTAATTAAAAAAAAAAAGAGACCCACCTCAGAACAAAAGACTCACACAGGATGAGAGTGAAAGGATGGAAAAAAATTTCCATGAAAATAGAAATGAAAAAAAAAAAAGCTGGGTAGCAATAGTCATATCTGACAAAATAGACTTCAAAATGAAGGCCATCACAAGATCACAAGAGTAGCAAAGGTCACATAACACTAAAGGGATTGATTCAACAAGAGGATATAACCCTCATAAACATATATGCACTCAATATAGGAGCACCTAAATGTATTTTTTAAAAAACTTCTAGAGGATTTTAAGGGAGATATAGGAAATTCAGTCATAATAGGGGACTTTAACCCCACCAACTGCACTGAAGAGCTCTCCCAGACAAAAAATTAACAAGGAAAGGGTGACTCTAAATGACAAATCAAATGGATTTAATTGACATTTAAAGAACATTACATTCCAAAGCTGCAGAACACACATTCTTATCCAGTGGACATGGGTCATTCATAAACATAGACCATATGTTAGGACACAAAACAAGTCTCTACAAGTTCAAGAAGATTTAAACCATATGGAGCATCTTCTTAGATCACAATGGAATGAAATTAGAAATCAACTACAGTAAAAACACTCAAAAACATTCAAACACATGGAGGCTAAATAGGATGTCATTAAACAATGAATTGGTTACCAATGAGATCAAGAAAGAAATAAAAAACTGCCTGGAAACAAATGAAAATGAACACATACCAAATCTCTGAGACACAGCAAAAGCAGTCCTGAGAGGGAAGTTCATAGCACTACAGGTATACCTCAAAAAAAAAAAAAAACAAACCAAGAAAAATTAATAATAAATGACTTAACCCTACAACTTAAAGAATTAGAAAGAGAACAACAAGAAAAGCCCAGAGTAAGTAGAAGGAAGGAAATAATAAAGATTAGAGCAGAAATAAATGACTGAGAGACTAAAAATAATAATACAAAAAGTCAATAAAACCTAGAGCTGGTTCTTTGAAAACATAAACAAGATTGATTAACCAGCCCTAACTGGTTTGGCTCAGTAGATACAGCATCGGCCTGCATACTGAAAGGTCCCAGGTTTGATTCTGGTCAAGGGCATGTACCTTGGTTGTGGGCACATCCCCAGTAGGAGGTGTGTAGGGGGCAGCTGATCAATGTTTCTAACTCTCTATCCGTCTCCCTTCCTCTCTGTAAAAACTCAATAAAATATATATATTTTTTTAAAAGATTGATCAACCATTAGCCACTCATCAAGAAACAAAGAGAGAGGACCCAAATAAATAAAATCAGAAATGAAAGTGGAGAAGTAGCCCTAACTGGTTTGGCTCAGTGGATAGAGCGTCGGCCTGCGGACTGAGGGGTCCCAGGTTCGATTCTGGTCAAGGGCATGTACCTTGGTTGCGGACACATCCCCAGTGGGAGGTGTGCAGGAGGCAGCTGATCGATGTTTCTCTCTCATTGATGTTTCCAACTCTATCCCTCTCCCTTCCTCTCTGTAAAAAACCAATAAAATATATTTTTTAAAAAAAGAAAGTGGAGAAGTAACAACTGACTCCATAGAAATACAAAGGATTGTAAGGAAATACTATGAACAACTATATGTCAATAATGTGGATGAAATGGACAAATTCCTAGAAAAATACAATCTCCCAAAACTGAATCAGGAAAAATCAAAAAACCTGAATAGGCCAGAAACATATGATGAAATAGCAGAAGTAATAAAAAAAATCTCAGCAAACAAAAGCCGTGGTCCAGATGGCTTCACAGGGGAATTTTACCAAACTTTCAAAAAAGAACTAATATGTATATTCCTCAAATTATTCCAAAAAATGCAAGAGGAAGGAACATGTCCAAGCTCTTTTTATGAGGCCAGCATTATCCTAATTCCAAAACCAGTTAAAGACACAACAAAGAAAGAGGATTATAGGCCAATATTCCTGATGAACATAAATGCTAAAATCCTCCACAAATTATTAGCAAATCAGATCCAGCAATATATTAGAAAGACTATATACCATGACTCAGTAGGATTTATTCCATGGGTGCAAGGCTGGTACAATATCCACAAATCAATAAATGTGATACATCACATAAACAAATTTAAAGACAAAAATCACATGATCATAACAATGGACACAGAAAAAGCATTCAAAAAATCCAACACCCATTTTTGATAAAATCTCTCAGCAAAGTGGGAATAGAGGAATCATATCTCAACATAATTAAGGCCATCTGTGACAAATCTACAGAGAACATCATACTCAATGGCAAAAACTAAAATCATTTCCCCTAAGAACAGGAACAAGACAGGGACGTCTGCTTCCACCACTCTTATTCAACATAGTCCTGGAAGTGCTAGCCACTGTGATCAGACAAGAAGAAGAAATAAAAGGCATCCAAATTGGAAAAGAGGAAGTAAAACTCTCATTATTAGCAGATGACATGATATGGTAGATAGAAAATTCTAAAGACTCCACCAAAAAGCTACTAGATTTAATAAATGAATTTGGCAATGTAGTAGGATACAAAATCAGCACGCAAAAATCAATGTCTTTTTTATACACCAATAATGAATACTCAGAGAAACTACACAAACAATCCCATTTACCACTGCAACAAAATAAAGGAGGTAAAGGAGGTAAAAGACTTGTACTCGGACAACTGCAGGACGTTGGAAAAAGAGACAGAGGAAGATATAAACAAGTGGAAGAATACACCGTGTTCATGGATTGGTAGAATTAACATCATTAAAATGTCCATACTACCCAGGCAACCTACAGATTCAATGCAATCCCAATTAAAATACCAACAGCATATTCCATAGCTCTAGAACAAATACTCCAAAAATGGATATGGAATAAAAAAAGACCCTGAATAGCTGCAGCAATCTTGAGAAAGAAGAACAAAGTTAGAGGAATCACAATACCAGATATCAAGTTATACTATAAAGCCACTGTAATCAAAGCAGCCTGGTACTGGCACAAGAACAGACATATAGATCAATGGAACAGAACAGACCCCAGAAATTGACCCAAACCATTACGCTCAATTAATATTTGACAAAGGAGGCAAGAACATACAATGGAGTCAAGACAGTCTCTTCAATAAGTGGTGTTGGGAAAATTGGAGAAATACATGCAAAAAATGAAACTAGACCATCAACTTATACCATACACAGGAATAAACTCAAAATTGATAAAAGACTTAAATGTAAGTAGTGAAATTATAAAAATCCTAGAAGAAACCATAGGCAGCAAAATCTCAGACATTACTTGTAGCAATATGTTTACAGATACATCTCCTAGGGCAGTGATGGCGAACCTATGACATGCGTGTCAGAGGTGACACGCGAACTCATTTTTTTTGGTTGATTTTTCTTTGTTAAATGGCATTTAAATATATAAAATAAATATCAAAAATATAAGTCTTTGTTTTACTAGGGAGGTTGCAAATATCAAAAAATTCTATATGTGACACGGCACCAGAGTTAAGTTAGGGTTTTTCAAAATGCTGACACGCCGAGCTCAAAAGGTTCACCATCACTGCCCTAGGGCAAAGGAAACTAAGAAGAAAATAAACAAATGGGACTACACCAAAATAAAAAGCTTCTGTACAGCAAAAGAAACCATCAACAAAACGAAAAGGGAGCCCGCAGTATGTGAGAACATATTTGGCAATGATACATCTGATAAAGGGTTAATATCCAAAATACATAAGTAACTCATACAACTTCACAGAAGGAAGATAACAGTCCAATTTAAAAATGGGCAAAGGACCTAAATAGACACTTATCCAAAATGTATATACAGATGGCCAAGAGACACATGAAAAAATGCTCAAAGTGACTCATCATCAGAGAGATGCAAATTTAAATGACAATGAGGTATCACCTCATATCTGTCAGAATGGCTACTATCAACAAATCAACAAATGACAAGTGCTAGGGAGGATCTGGAGAAAAGGATATTCTAGTACACTGCTGGTGGGAATTCAGACTGATGCAGCCATTATGGAAAACAGTATGGAGTTTCCTCAAAAAATTAAATATGGAACTGCCATTTGACCCAGTGATCCCACTTCTAGGAATATATCCTAAGAAACCCGAAGCACCAGTCAAAGAGAATGTATGCACCCCTATGTTCATAGCAGCACAATTTACAGTAACTTAGATCTGGAAACAGCCCAAGTGCCCATCAGTAGGTGAGTGGATAAAAAAGCTGTGGTACATTTACACTATGGAATACTGTGCAGCCGTAAAAAAGAAGGATCTCTTACCCCTTGAGACAGCATAGAAGGACCTGGAGAGTATCATGCTAAGCAAAATAAGCCAGTCAGAGAAAGACAAGTATCACATGATCTCACTCAGATGTGGAATCTAACGAACAAAATAAACTGATGAACAAAATAGATTCAGAGACATAGAAGCATGGAACAGACTGTGGAAACTCAGAGGGAAGGCAGGGGCTGGTGGGTGGGTGGGAAGAGATCAACCAAAGAACTTGTATTCATATATGCACAACCCATGGACACAGACAATAGGGTGGTGAAGGCCTGGGTTGGGGTTGGGGGGCAGGCTAGAAGGGGTCAGTGAGGGAAAACAGGAGACATATGTAATACTTTCAACAATAAAAACAATATAAATAAATGCCATGGAAAAATATCCTCTGATTAAAAAAAAAAAAAAAAGATGTCCATGACTTGGCCCTGGCTGTGGCTCAGTTGGTTGGAGCATTGTCTGGTACCCCAACAAACAAAAGCCAAAAACAAGTAGTGGATGGCATTGGTCTATGAGCCATAGTTTGCTCATCTCTGTTTTAGTTATCCACTGTATATCAAAGATTTTAACCCATTGTGATTTATATTACAAATATTTTTTATACCAACTTATTTTATGGCTTCATTTCTTTTACTCGTGGTTCTTTTACCAATCTTGAATTTATTTTTTATATGATGTGTGGCAGGATTTGAATTAACTATTTTCCCAAATGATCTACCAGTTGTTCATGCCATATTTATTGAATATTCTATCCTTTCTCTACAAATTTGAAATGATACCTTTATTATAAAATATTAGATATTAGAGGCCCGGTGCATGGCATTCATGCACTGGGGGGAGGGGGGAAGTGCCTCAGCCTGGCCTGTGCCCTCTCGCAGTCCAGGACCCCTCAGTGGATGTCCGCCTGCCAGCTTAGGCCCTCTCCCTGCACAGTCAGACATCCCCTGAGGGGTCCTTAGCGCTGCTGCAGACATGGGAGAGGCTCCCGCCACCACCGCTGCGCTCACCAGCTATGAGCCTGGCTTCTGGCTGAGCAGCACTCCCTCTGTGGGAGCGCACTGACCACCAGGAGACAGCTTCTGCATTGAGCATCTGCCCCCTGGTGGTCAGTGCGCATCATAGCGACCAGTCGTTCCACAGTTCAGTTGATTTGCATATTAGCCTTTTATTATATAGGACTAGAGTCCTGGTGCACAAAAATTTGTGCACTCAGTGGGGAGAGGGGGTCCCTCAGCCCGGCCTGTGCCCTCTCACAGTCTGGGACCCCTCGGGAGATAATGACCTGCTGGCTTAGGCCTGCTCCCGGGTGGCAGAGGGCAGGCCCAATCCCTAGATGCAGCCCCTGGTTGGCTCAGAGCAGAGCTGATTAGGGAGTTGGGGCGCCGCCCCCTGTCACACTCAAGGTAGGGTCGATGGGGAGGTTGTGGCACCACCCCCTGTCATGCACAGAGCAGGGCCAATCAGGGGGTTGGGGCGCTGCCCAATGTCACTCACAGAGCAGGGCCCATCAAGGGGGTTGCGGCACCACCCCCTGTCACGCACAGAACAGGGCCAATCAGGGGGTTGGGGCACTGCCCAATGTCACTCACAGAGCAGGGCCCATCAGGGGGTTGAGGAGCTCCACCCTGTCACTCACAGAGTAGGGCCAATCAGGGGGTTGAGGAGCTCCACCCTGTCACTCACAGAGTAGGGCCAATAGGGGAATTGGGGCACCGCCCCCTGTCACACACAGAGCAGGGCGCATGGGGAGGTTATGGCTCTACCCTGTCACACACAGAGCAGGGCCCGTGGGGGGCGGTTGGGCGCCACCCTCTATCACCCACAGAGCAGGGCTGATCAGGGGGTTGGGGCGCCGCCACTGTCACACTCAGGGCAGGGCCGATGGGGAGGTTATGGCTCTACCCCATCACACACAGAGCAGGGCCCGTGGGGGTGGGGGGGTGCCATACCCTGTCACACACAGAGCAGGGCCGATCAGGGGGTTGGGGTGCCTTCCCCTGTCACGAACAGAGCAGGGTGGATAGGGAGGTTGTGGCCCTGGCCCCTGTCACACACAGAGCTGCAGGGCGATCAGGGGGTTTGGGCGCTGCCCCCTGTCATGCTGATCCCTGTGCCGGGAGGCCTCGCGGCTCCGCTGATCCCGGTGCTGGGAGGCATATTACCCTTTTACTATATAGGATAGAGGCCTTGTGCATGGGTGGGGGCCGGCTGGTTTGCCCTGAAGGGTGTCCTGGATCAGGGTGGGGGTCCCCACTGGGGTGCCTGGCCAGCCTGGGTGAGGGGATGATGGCTGTTTGCAGCTGGTCACACACCCTTCAGGGTGGGGGTCCCCACTGGGGTGCCTGGCCAGCCTGGGTGAGGGGATGATGGCTGTTTGCAGCTGGTCACACACCCTTCAGGGTGGGGGTCCCCACTGGGGTGCCTTGCCAGTCTGGGTGAGGGGCTGAGGGCTGTTTTCAGGCTGGCGGGTGACTGAAGCTCCCAACCGCTCCTTTTTTTCTTTTTGTTTTTATTCTGGGCCAGCTTTAGCTCTGAGGCTTGGCTCCAGCTCTTAGGCCTCTGCTGCTGAAAGCAGGTATCTGGTTTGTTTGGGTTCTATAATCGAAACACTGTTTCAACTCCAGCTCTGAGATCCCGGCTGGCTGAAAGCATGTTTCTGGGGTTTTGTTTAGCTTCTATATTTGTAATAATGTTTCAAACTGCAAGCTCAGATGCCGGCAAGGCAGGCGGGGAACGTTGGAGTCCTCCATCACTGAAGCAAGCAAGCCTCATGTTCGCTTCCAGCTGCCTGGCTGCCAGTCGCCATCTTGGCTGGCAGTTAATTTGCATATCGCCCTGATTAGCCACTGGGAAGGGTAGCGGAGGTAGGGCTAATTACCATGTTTCTCTTTTATTAGATAGGACTAGAGGCCCAATGCACGAAATTCGTGCAAGAATAGGCCTTCCTTCCCCCGGCTGCCGGCACTGGCTTCCCTCTGGCACTAGGGGCCTGGGCTTCCCTCTGGCTGCTGGCAGGCACCCGGGACTCGGGTTTCCCTCACAGCCCCAGCTTTGTCCAGAAGGTCATCTGGAAGGATGTCTGGTCTAATTAGCATATTATGCTTTTATTATTATAGGTTATTATTTTAATGTACTTTTATTTATTGATTTTGAGAGAGAAGGACATTGATTCGTTGCTCCACTCATCCATGCACCCACTGGTTGATTCCCTTATGTGCCCTGACCAGGGATGTAACCCACAATTCCAGTGCATGGGAAGACACTCAAACCAACTGAGCTACCCAGCCAGGGCTGAAATATTAAATGTCATTAAAATGCATAATGCTACATTTTATAGGTAAGAAGAACTTATAGGTAAGAAGAATTCTAATCTATAATAATAAAAGCATAATATGCTAATTAGACCAAGCGTCCTTCCAGACAACCTTCCAGAAGAAGCTGATGCCAGCAGCCGGGGGAAGGAAGGCCTGCTCTTGCACAAATTTCATGCACTGGGCCTCTAGTATATATAGATTAGAATCTGTGTAACCACATAAGAACTTCATTTCTTTAACATGGCTTTTTCCTTAATCCCAGCTAGCTCTGTCCAGTCCAATGGCACCAGGACTTGCTGCATGTCCATTTCATTAATTATTAAGCCCTTAGGACATCAGGTTCTGATCAGTGTCAAACTGTCGTAAGAATAAAGCCTCAGGTCTGTTGATCAAGGGACTAGAGTTTTGGTCAAACTGAAGATGACATCTTGACCTCAGTTGTGTTTCAGCCTCAGGCCCTTGAAAGCTGAGCCTACTGACCACACCCTCATGAAACCAGACAGAACAACAACATGGCTGACACCAGGCCTGATGCAATGATTACTCCCTACCCTGGCCCCAACCAATCAGTAGAAACTATGACCCCAACTCCCATAGTCCCATGAGGAATAATTTTTCCTATATATAATCTGTCCCTATTTAGGCCACCACTAGCTCATCTGTGTATCGGGGTTTAGTGCCATTTCCTTAAATAAACCTTTACCTTTTTGCTGCAAACTCTTAATTTTTTTTTAAATCTTCACCAGGGGATATTTTCCTATTGATTTCTAGAGAGAGTGGAAGGGAGGGAGGGGGAAAGAGAGAGAGAGAGAGAGAGAGAGAGAGAGAGAGAGAGAGAGAGAGCTGGGGATCAAATCTGCAACTGAGGTATGTGCCCCTGACGGGGAATCAAACCCAGGACCCTTTGGTCCCAGGGTTGACCTCTAACCACTGAGGTACTGGCCAGGGTTTTTGCTGCAAACTCTTGTTTGAGTTTTATTGGGCTTTGATGCACTCAAGCAAATGAACCCCTTTAGTTTGGTAACATCTGTTCTTTTCATTTTTAATAGTACCACACTATTTATATTATTGTCATTTTATGGTGGTGTCATTTTTCTTTTCCAAAAATTTATTGTGATGTTCTTTTTTTTTTTTTTAAATATATTTTATTGATTTTTTACAGAGAGGAAGGGAGAGAGATAGAGAGTTAGAAATATCGATGAGAGAGAAACATCGATCAGCTGCCTCCTGCACATCTCCTACTGGGGATGTGCCCACAACCCAGGTACATGCCCTTGACCGGAATCGAACCTGGGACCCTTCAGTCCGCAGGCCGATGCTCTATCCACTGAGCCAAACCGGTTTCGGCTATTGTGATGTTCTTATCTTTTTATCCTTCCAATATTCTAGGTCAATCTTCCAGCGCTTTCCCCAAATAGCTTCTCCCAAGCCCATGGAATTTTTATTTGAGAGTATTTTAAACCTACAAATCAATTCATAGAATATCAGCAATCTTATACAGTGGGGCTTTGACTTACGAGTTTAATTCGTTCCGTGATGGAGCTCGTAACTCAAATTACTCGTATGTCAAATCAAAAAGTGAACAAGTGAGACATGTGATGCTGGGCTGATGTTGTGGCGTTCACTGTGACGTTCGCTGCGCCAACTAGCGGTGGGATATCTGAAGCTGGCTCGTAACTCAAATTTTAGCTCACAACTCAAAGCAAAAAATCGGCCGAGAGACAGCTCGTATCTAGAAAACTCGTTAGTAGGGACACTCGTAAGTCAAGGCCCCACTGTAATATAAAGTCACCCATCCAGTAATGCTTTAGTTCTCTATTGAATTGAAGCCTTCATTTATGTCTCTCATGATATCATGTCTTACCCATTTCTTAATTTTATATTAATTTTTCTTACTATTGTGAATGAGCCTATATAAACTAATCAATTATCACTGGCATTTAGAAAAACTATTGAATGTTCTATTTTTATTTTGTAGCTGACCGCACTTACTAGTTCTAATAATTTTCAGTTGGTTTTCTAAGTAGACAATCATGTCAATGATGAATCATCTCCGTTCCCCAATAATAGTATCTAATTTCTGATTCCTGCCTTATTGCATTGGCTAGCACTCGTAGAAACAACTGGACACTACAGATAATGTTTATTATTATTATTATTTAATCTTCACCTGAGGATATGTTTTATTGATTTTAGAGAGAGGGTCTGTGGACCAGTAAGCGTATAAAACTGGAGCTTAATTAGGCTCTCCTGATTCATTCAACACATGTTTGCACCAATTAAGTGCAACTATCATGTTGGAATCTGTGGTATGATTCAAATGATGAGAAATTAAAAAAAAAATAGTCCCTGCCCTTACATTCCTGTGGGGAAGTGAAATTGTTGTGTAAGATGATAAGTGTATGTTTAACTCTGTAAGAAGCTGCCAAACATTTTTCAAAAGCGGCCACACCATTGCACATTCCCAGCAGCAATGTATGAGTAATTGCTCCACATACTTGCCAGCTTTTGGTATTGTCCTATTTTATGTTTTCTTCCCCTGTTCTAATGGGCCTGTAGTGATGTCTTGTAGTTTTAATTTGAATTTCTCTGATGACTAATTATGCTGAACTTTTTTCCCCATATACTTATTTGCCATTTATATAATTTGTTTGGTAAAGTGCTTATTTAAATCTTTTACCCATAGGGGAAATGGGTTGTTTGTCATTGTTGATTTATAAGAGTTTTTAATATATTCTGGATACAATTCCTGTACTTTGAGAAAAATTTTCCAATCTCTGGCTTATATTTCCATTTTTCTAACAGTAACATTGAGAGGCCAAAGGTTTTATATTTTGATTAAGTTCAATTTGTCATTTTGAATGATCTATTTTTTTTGTGTCCTACATAAGAAATATTAGCTAAACTACAACATGGAGATTTTCTCTTATGTTCTCATCTACACGTTTTCTAGGTTTATGTCTATGATCTATTTTGAGTTATTTTTTTATACATGGTGGAAGGTAAGGGTCAAAGTTCTTTTTTTTGCATATAGATACATAATTGTTTTTATACTATTTGCAAAACAAACAAACAAATAAACAAAAAACTATCCTTTTTTTGCCCTAGCTAGGTGACTCAGTTGGAGCATCATTCTGTACACCAAAAGGTTGCTGGTTTGACCCCTGGATGGGGCCTTAAGGGAAGATGTTTCTCTCACATCAATGTTTCTCTCTCTCTCTCTCTCTCTCCCTCTCTCCTCTCTCTCTCTCTCTCTTTCTCTCTCTCTCTCTCTCTCTCTCTCTCTCTCTCTCTCTCTCCTCTCTCTCTCTCCCTCTCTCTAAACATATCCTCAGGTGAGGATTAACAAAAATAAAAAATAAAAATACTAACCTTTTCTCGTTGAGTTACTTTGACACCTTTATCAAGAGCAGCTGATTGCTCAGTGGCTAACTTGGCTCAGTGTTTGGAGCATCAGCCTATGGACAAAAGGGTCTCAGGTTCGCAGGTTCGATTCCCAGTCAAGGGCATGTACCTCAGTTGTAGGTTGTCAGAGATGACTCTCTCTCTCTCTCTCTCTCTCCTCCCCCCTCCTCTCTCACTTCCACTTTCTCTTTAAAGATCAATGGAAAAAATAGCCTGGGGTGAGAATTTAAAAAAAGAAGAGCAACTGCCCTAACTGGTTTGGCTCAGTGGATAGAGGACCGGCCTGCGGACTGAAGGGTCCCGGGTTCAATTCCGGTCAAGGGCATATACCCAGGTTGCGGGCTCGATCTCCAATAGGGGTCATGCAGGAGGCAGCCAGTCAATGATTCTCTCTCATCATTTATGTTTCTATCTCTCTCTCCCTCTCTTCTCTGAAATTAATAAAAATATTTTTTTAAAAAGATTGCATTGTTGTATGGTTTACCTGTCTGCACTTCACCCTACACCTGTGCCTCCCAGTGCACTCACCACAACTGCAATTAAATAATTGTGTCTTTAGCTGTTCAATGTCTGTATCCCCATTAGAACAGAAGCTCTATGCGGACAGAGACTCTGTCTTTTTTATTGTCTAAAGTTTTACATGTGTCTCCTTCTTCCCCGATTGACCGCCCCCCCCCGCCCCCCACAGCCATTCCAACCCCGGGCAAGCCCCCCCCGCCCCAGTGTCTGTGTCCATGGGTTATGCTGATATGCATGCTACAAGTCCTTTGGTTGCTCTCTACCCCTCCCCCCTCTCCCCTGCCATTTGCTCTGGATCTATTCTTGTTCATCAAATTATGTTGATCATTATATCCCACAAATGAGTGAGATTGTGTGGTATTTATCTTTCTCCCACTGGCTTATTTCACTTAGCATAATGCTCTCCAGTTCCATCCATGCTGTTGCAAATGGTAAAGGTTCCTTCTTTTTTATAGCAGCATAGTATTCCATTGTGTAGATGTACCACAGTTTTCTAATCCATTCATCTACAGATGGGCACTTAGGCTGTTTCCAAACCTTAGCTATGGTGAATTGTGCTGCTATGAACATAGGGGTGCATATATCCTTTCTGATTGGTGTTTCTGGTTTCTTGGGATATATTCCTAGCAGTGGGATCACGGGGTCAAATGGGATTTCCATTTTTAACTTTCTGAGGAAACTCCATACTGTCCTCCACAGTGGCTGCACCAGTCTGCATCCCCACCAGCAGGGCACGAGGGTTCAGAGACTCTGTCTTTGTCCGGGCTGTATCCCTAACCCCCAGCACACAGTAGATGCTCTGTTAACCAGTGTGTTCTAAATGAAACCTTACGTTGCTACACCCGGCCACTACCTTCATGTCTAGGATACACACTCGCATGAAAAGTTGAGAAATGCGGAGGGTGGCAGTGAAACAGATTCCACGAACATGACTTGAGCACCTACGATATGCAGGATTCTGCTGAAAGAACCAGCGTGTCCATCAGTCTAGGAAGGGCTGCTTCTCTCAGTCGTGTGCCCCCTCTTCATGGAAAGAATCGAGGATGGGCTGGACAGGAGGAGACGGAAGGGGCTTGTGTGAGCTCTGGGGCAAGGTCTGGACTAACCTGTGTGCTGTCCCTTCCATCTCTGACCACCCCCAGCTCCCCAGCAGGGACCGAGCTATGAGGCACAGTAAGAAGTAGAAAGGGAACAAAGGGATCTGCCCCCAGGAGGCGGGAAGACTGGCCTGGGGGGAGAAAAGCTCCGAGGAGCAGCAGGAGGAGAGCATGGAGGGCGGGAGAGGCAGGAGGCTTCCAGGGGAGGTTTAACCAGTAGGCGATGTTTCCACTCCCTCTCATCTTACTTGCTTCCTCATCTGCCCCGTTTCTTCATGCCCCCCCCCCCCGACACACACTGTTCAACTGCCTTCGCCAAGGTCCCTGTTGAACACTCTGTCCCTGTATCTTCTCTGAGTGTTTGTTTAGTATCTTACGAGCCCTCCAGGCCAGTCCTGAGCCCTGGAGATCACGGCCACTTTGCAGAAGCCTCCCCAGGGCTCTGTCCTCCTTGTCCAAGGGCCTCAGTTCCCTGACTCCCCGGCCATCTGCAGCCCTGACTACGGCTCCAACTTCAGATCTGCAGGGCCCAGGGCTCCAGAACCACGCAGCCTTGTCAGACCAAAACATCGCGAGACCCCACAGCTTGTATGTGCGTTTATGTTCCCCTCGAACCCTCCCCTGTAGCCTCAGGATTGACAAGGGCCAGCAGGCACCGCGATGAGTTCAGAGGATGATTCAGGAACCTTCGGTGTCGAGTCCCCACTGGCTTCACCACCATCACAGGAGCAGCCAGAACCCCCTTCTCTCTACACTGCTTTCCCCACCCTCCTTCCCCTACAACCACTTTGGTCTTCGCTGGTTTGTTTTTCATTTTTAAATACGTTTTTATTGTTTTAGAAAGAGAGGAAGGGAGAGGGAAGAGGGAGAGAGAGAAGCATCGATCGGCTGCCTCCTGCATGTACCCTGACTGAGGATCGCGCCTCCAACCTGGGCATGTGTCCCAACCAGGAATCAAACCAGGGACCTTTCAGTGTGCAGGACAGTGTTCAACCAACTGAACCACACGGGCCAGGGTGGTCTTCATTTTTGTTTTGTTTTTATTGATTTCAGAGAGGAAGGGAGAGGGAGAGAGCGCTAGAAGCATCAGTGATGAGAGAATCATTGATCGGCTGCCTCCTGCACGTCCCACACTGGGGATCAAGCCCGCAACCAGGGCCTGTGCCCTGACCGGGAATCTGACTGTGACCTGGTTCAAAGGTCAGTGCTCAACCCCTGAGCCACTGGCCAGGCCTGTCTTCATTTTTCACACTTGTGAAGTCACTGCCTCACTTGTGTCTGTCCAAAGGCCTTCCACCAGAGGGAGGACAGGGAAGAAAGGGATGAAGTGGACAGAACATTTCTTCCCATCAAGGACACGCAAAGGAGAGAGGCGACTTGAGAAAATTTCTCCCTTGACCGACATCAATGCAGAGCACGTGCATGAGTGAGTGCGTGTGTATTTAGAGCAGATTTAGATTCACAACAAAAATAAGCAGAAAATACAGAGATCCCCATGAGCTCCTGCCCACACACAGGCATGGCCTCCCACCAGACGGTGCATGTGTCAATAACATGAGCTATACTGACGCATTATCATCACCTGGGCCCAGAGTGGACACGAGGGTCCCTCCTGGTCTGCACATTCTGTGGTTCGGACAAATGCACCATGACATGTACTCATCATCGCAGTACCTGCAGAGGGTTTTCCCGGCGCTAGGTCCTCTGTGTGGCCCAGCTGCTGAGCGCAGGGGTTGAGCACAGGCCCAGGAACCCAGAGGTCCCGGTTCCGTTCCCAGTCAGGGCACATGCCTGTGTTGCAGCTCGATCCCCAGTGGGGGGCGTGCAGGAGGCAGCCGATGAATGATGTTTCTCTCTCATTGATGTTTCTCTCTATCCTTGTTTCCTCTCTCTCTAAAGCTCAATAAAAACATTTTAAAAGTAAAATAGAAGTCCTCTGTGCCCAGCCTATCCATCCCCCCACCCCCGCCCCGCCAGGCCCTGTCTCCCTAGCTCCACCTTTTCCGCTGCCGCAGCCCTGGAGTCGGGTTGTAGCCTGGCAGACCGGCTTCCTTCGCGCAGTCACTCACACTTCGCTCCGCCGGCCTTTCTGTGGCTGACGGCGCGCTTCCTTTCAGAGCGGAACACTACCCCATTGTCTGTGTGCTCGGCCCATGTGTCCATCCACCTGCTGGAGGCTCCGGGTGGCTGTGTGGGAGCGGAGGGCCGGCTGCCCTTCGGGCTGCTGTCCATCGGTGGGTGCCACAGGCACCTCTCATCACAACATGTGAAAGGCTGTGAACTGCTCTCCTCCTGGCCCCTCTGGGACCTGAAACTCAACCTGTTCAAGGTGAAATGCATCCTCCTCCCTCCCTCACCCACCTGTGCCACCTCAGCACATGAACCACCACTTACCCCAGGGTGAAAGGTGACGACCTGGCATCCCCCCCCCCCCCCCCCGCCCTTGCCTCCTGCCCCGACAATCAGCGAATCCGGGCAATTCTCTTTCCCAGCCGCCTCCCGGGTTCTGTGCTCTCTCCATCCCCAGAGCCATGCCCGGGGTGGCCTCCTGCGGGCGCTCAGGGCCCGGGCACCAGGTGGGTTGTCTTGGAAATACCAGGCCCTGACGGCAGCCGAAGCTCACAGATGCGCATGGCTCTTTCCAGACGACTCACAGCTTTGAATTTGTCCCCTGCACGTGCCATGGTGTCCAGCAGGGGAGTGATCCAGCCTGCCAGGGAAGCGGGCGATGCCAGGGAAGTGGGCGATGCCAGGGAAGCCAGCGATGCCAGGACAGGCGGCGATGCCAGGAAAGCAAGCCAGCGATGCCAGGACAGGCGGCGATGCTGGGACAGCAGGCGATGCCAGGGGAAGCAAGCCAGCGATGCCAGGACAGCTGGCGATGCCGGGGGACATTTGTGTTTGTCACAGGAAGGGGAGTGCTACTGGCATCTAGTGGACGGAGGTCAGCGATGCCGCTCAGCAGCCCCCACAACAAAGAATGACCTGCCCTGATGTCAGGAGAGCCGAGAGGGAGAAGCCCGTTCTAGAACTACCCGACGGGGTCCACACACAGGTGGGTCCCCGCCCACGGATTACCTGTCCATATGAGACAGGAAACAGTGTTGAGAAACTATAGTATCTTTTTTTGTTGTTGTTAATCTTCACCCCAGGATATTTTTCCATTGATCTTTTAGATCAGCAGTTCTCAGCCTGTGGGTCACGACCCCTTTGGGGGTCGAACGACCCTTTCACAGGGGGTCGCCTAAGACCGTCGGAAAACACATATATAATTACATATTGCTTTTGTGATTAATCACTATGCTTTAATTATGTTCAATTTGTGACAATGACATTGGGGGTCACCACAACATGAGGAGCTGTATTAAAGGGTCGCGGCGTTAGGAAGGCTGAGAACCACTGTTTTAGAGAGTGGAAGAGAGGGAGAAAGACAGAGAAACATGGATGGGAGAGAAACACATCGACTGGTGCCTCCTGCACGTGCTCTGACCAGGGGCCAGGCCAGGGAAGAGCCTGCAGCCGAGGTACAGGCCCTTGACTGGAATCGAACCCGGGGCCCTTCGCTCTGCAGGCCGATGCTCTATCCACTGAGCAACATCGGCCAGGGCAAGAAACTTTATAGTCTCTTAATATAGTCATTTAATCACTATTGGGCTCATGCTTTGCATTTTAAAAAATTCTTTTTTATTCATAGATTTTTAGAACAGTTTTAATTTACGGGCAGTTTCCATATACTCCCTCCTCAAACACACACACACACACACACACACACACACACACACACACACACACGAGTTCCCCCTACTTGTAACATCTTATGCTAATACGAGACATTTGCTACAATTTATGAACCAATATGGATACGTTACTATTAACTAGTGCCTGTGGCTTTATTCCGATTTCTTCGGTCTCCCCCAGTGTCTTTTTTCTGGCTCAGGAGTCCACGTGACCTTCAGGTGCCCTGTCTCTGAGGCTCCTGGCTGGCAGCTTCTTGAGCTTCCTGGTCTGTGATGACCTGGGCAGTCGGGAGGCACATTGTCAGGTACGACGGAGGAGGCCTCCCTGGGCGGATGTTTCTGATGGTTCCCTCACGCTTCGATTAGGGTAACGGGTTTGGGGGGAGAAGGTCAGAGAGGCGAAGTGCCACTTCCATCACACATCAGGAGTCTATATTACCGCCCGGCCGGTGTGGCTCAGTGGTTGGGCGTTGACCTATGAACTAGGAGGTCACAGTTCCATTCCCAGTCAGGGCACATGGCCGAGTTGCTGGGGGGCGTGCAGGAGGCAGCCGATCAATGATTCTCTCCCACCATTGATGTTTCTCTCTCTCTCTCCCTCTCTGAAATCAATAAAAAAATTTTTTGAAAAGAGTATATCTTATCACCTAATGATGACTTGCTGGTGACCATCACCTGCCAGGTGACAGCGTTTTTGTCAGGTTTCTCACCGGAAAGTTACTCTTTCCCCCTCTTTTCGAACTCTCTCTTGGAAGGAAATCACTAAACGAAGCTCCACCCCTCCTCGAGGGTGGAGTGTTTACACAAAATATTTGGAATTCCCTGCCCTTTGGAATTCCCTGCCCTTCAGGTTTGCCTCCTGCCCTTCACCTGCGATGGATTTGGTCGTGTGCACACCCGCCGGGACTCACGGCGAGCTCTCTGTTCGCGGGGCGATGCGCCAGCTCTCCGGACGCGGATGCTCACGCTGCTCCGGCGGCCCTGGGAGCCCCCTGACCTTCGCCGCGCCTGTGCTGGCCGGGGCTCCGCGCTGCCTGGCGCTGTGCCTGTCTCCTTCACTTTAATGCTCCTAGAAATTCATGTTCATGGCACTTCATGGACTGGGGCGGGGCGGGGGGTCCCTTCACTGGAGAGAATTTGAGGAGCACTCCAGAACCTCCCGGCATCTTCCTCCAGGTGCCTCACGGTACTCCAGCTGCAGTGACCTTCCCAGGGCAAGCTCATACCTGCCCCAGGGCCTTTGCTCTTGCAGGTCCCTCTGCTGGAATGTGTTCCTTCAATGCTCCCTTTCATCATTCCTGTCTCTGCTCACCTCCCTCCTCAGAAAGGCCGCCTCCTCCCAGACCCCACAGCCCGCCCGCCCGCCCGCCCAGCCCTGCTCCGTTTCCTCCGCATCATTCCCGTGCTGTTCCTCCCTGAAATGGCCTCTGCTGACATATCTGTTTATCGCTTCTAAAGGCAAGTGTCATAAGGACAGGGTCAGCCAACCCTTAGCATGCGCGACATATGCTTGTTCGTCTAATTATTTTGAAATATTTCAGAAATGTCTCCCAGAGACCCCTGGGGTCTGAGGGTAAACTTCTTCTACTTTGGACAAGTGTCAGCGAGGCCCCCACGGGATACTGGTGGGCAGGGAGGGCAAAAGCAGTGGCCGCACCTGGGTCCCATCACCACAGCTCACTGCGGGCTGCAGGTATGGAGAGGGGACCCCAACCTCCTCTGCTTTGAGATCCCCACAACCACAGGCTGCCCCAGCCCCGGCGGGGAGCTCAGGATGTGGAGAGAAGGCACAGCCGCAGGACGGAGGGCAGCAGAGGGGTGCAGGGGCTCAGAGCCCCCTAGCATTCTCCTTGGCTAGGGATGGTGTGAGGGTTAAATGAGATTGGCTGGACATAGAGCCCCTCAAAAACTGTTGCCTATTAGTATGATTCCAGAAGTACACACACACGCAGATGACTTTGGAGGTGTTCATACACTCCCCCAAATCTATTCCTGAGCACTTGACCTACAAACACTCTGAATTATCCCCACATCCCACCCCCAGCTTGATCCCCTGAGTTAGGAGGCATGGCAGCTGAAGGAAGCCCCAGGCAGAGAGGAGGCAGGAGGCAAGGAATTGGAAAGGGCACAAGGGAGTTTGGGGCGGGGGGTGGGGGGTGCTGCCTTGTGCACTCAGGAGAGCTGGTATGTCTGCACCTGCCGAGGCCCAAAGAACAGCCCCCCAGGGGCAGGTGGGACCCGATCCCAGCAGCCCCGTGTGGGTGGGAAGACCTAGCCCAGCCCGACGTTCCAGTCGGCCCGGTGTGGGGGCTGGGCCCCAGGAGGCCCTTGACGCTGGCGCCGGCCCTGGCAGAGAGGGTACGCCCAGCTCCTGCCCTAATGCCCCCAGGCCCTTCCGGCCCAGGAGAGGCGAGGGCCTGTGGACACTCTCCCGGGCTGGAGCCTGAGTGTTTACCCTGCGTCCCCCTGGGGGTGTATGCCCGTGAGCAGGGGCACCGCCTTCACCTGTGTTTGGGTTTTGGGCCCACAAAGGTCATGAGAACCTTCCCAGGAAAAGCAAACACGCATGAGCTGGCTGGACACGCCATGCTCACAGGAGGAGGAAGGCACGACAGCAGGCACACGGTCAGTGCCTGGATGCCTCCCCATGCCGGGAGCCCTGGGTCCCCCAGTGGTGCCACAGAGGGGGAAAGGATTTGCCCAGGCCTCTCAGGGACAAGGGCTGGGGCACATGGATCACACACCCTCACGTGTGCTCAATAAACACACTGGCCTCTTTGTGCGCCCACACCCTCTCCTGCGCGGGCACATCCAGGCATGAGGGCCCACGCCCAGCTCCCCTCCCGGCGCACCCACCGTGCCTGGTCACACACTCCGGACCTCACGCACACGTGTGCGATGTGTGTCACAGAGACGTGGGGCGTCCTACAAAGGGCAGCGCTCAAGGACCCCCGTCTGGGCTCGGGTAGGGCAGGAGCTCAGGAATTGGCTGGCCGTCATAGGTTTCCATCTCCTAGAATGTCATCTAGTCAGGAAAACACTGATTGCTCTGTGTTGATGGGAACCCCTCTGTAGTTGTAGATACACCGACTCACACTGACATCCCTTATGTGGAGTTCACCCCCCCCCCCCCGCCTCACTTATATGTGATGTACAAATGCATCCAGACACACAAAAATACCCATATACACCCACAAACATTCCAACACAACTACTGGTACAGGCATACCTACACACACGACAGCTGTATATTCACAACCAGGCACACCCAGGCCCCACAATGCACTCATGTGTAAAGAGATGTGTTCAGATACTCGATTTGCATTCAGAAAACAGGTACCCATACATGTGCACCTTGTCACACTCACACACACATGAAACATCCACAAATTCACAGATGTAAGCACCAGCTTCATATCCACAAATACGCTCAGAAAGTGATACATGTCAAACTCATATAAACAAATAACAGACAAGCCCTAACACATACGTATACTTATACATACACAATTACACCCAGAAAAACACACCTAGACATACAGGCCCACAAAGACCTGGCACACAAACACTGTGCACTCACTGTCACACACAGCTAAGAGGCACACAGCAGATGTTTTGATGCAAACACACAATGGAACTCACAAGCAAATATTAAACAAATATCCACAAACAGGAATATACCCAGACATTTACTAGTAGAAATATACCCAGTAACACGCACACAATTGCACTATGTACACAACTATATTCACACACACCTCCATGCTGACATACAATCAGACTCATAGCACACAAATATATTTACTCACACAATACGCAATTCCTAAATAAATATGCACACTAATAAATGCATCCAGATATGGACATTCTTACACAATTATACCCACTTCCACAGTTTACATATCCTGTCACTCGAGACTGACACCATTATGCAAGTGCCGTCACCCACAAACACACTCATGTAATACATGTTGCATAAAAATACAGTCCCACATACACACATGTGTGCACACACCACACTCAAATGCTCATATACAAATACACTTGGACACAAATACATCCCCATCTACACACAATTGGAGCCTCAACAAAGTCTGTTGATACCACAAATGCACATGCAGATATTTGCAATTGTACCCAGTAGCAGCCATTCAAATACACTCATTGATACAAGTAGTCACAAGTACACACACTCTCGTTGTCCCTCCGATATTCCTTCATGGGCCTTAATCAAACCTTTGTACAAAACACAAGTACATTTAGGTGTTCACAAATACACACACTCACAAAGCCACCGACACAGACACACACACACACTCACCACTCCTATATCCTCAGGACACAGACCTACACAGTACGGATCCTCATACACACAACACACAAGAAAAACACGGACACCCCCACACACCTATGCGCACCCGCAGACATCCTCAAATACACCCGTCAGCACCTAAGTACATTCAGGGACACACACAGGTAAGTGCACGCATTTCTGTATGCGCGTAACAGTCAGGGACAGGTGCACCCACGGGAGGACGAGCCCGCACCAATGCTCACGCTCGCATCTAAGGACACACACTCGGGCCAGCACACACATTCACAGCACAGGGCCCCCCATCCTCTCCGGTGCGCTCACAAGCACGCACACATGCGCGCCCCCGAGCGCGCGCGCACGCTGCTCCGCAGCCTCCGCCCCACCCTGCGGCGGGGACCGGGCGCGGCGCGGGCACCGGGCGGGGGCGGGGCGCACCTGGGCTCCGCCCCGGGGCGGGGCCGACGCAGCGTCGCGGACGCCGGCGGCCGCACCTGGCTGGAGGCTGCGGCGGCGGCGGCGGCGACCCGGGTGGAGCGCAGCGCAGCGCAGCCGACCGGCGCGGAGCGGGCGCCGCAGCCCCGGCAGCGCCATGGTGGAGGCGGCGCCCCCCGGGCCCGGGCCGCTGCGGAGGACCTTCCTGGTCCCCGAGATCAAGTCGCTGGACCAGTACGATTTCTCGCGGGCCAAGGCAGCGGCCAGCCTGGCGTGGGTGCTGCGGGCCGCGTTCGGGGGCGCAGGTACCCGCTGGCGGGCGGCAGGTGCGGAGGGCGGGCCTGGGAGGTCGGGGACGTGGGAACAATAGCCGGGCCGCCGGGGTCCCCGGGCCTCCGCTGGCTGCTCGGCCCGGGCCGTGGACTTTGGTCGCCCCGCGGCGGGAGCGCGGTGGGGGTGGGGCCGGCGGCCGGGCTCCGCGCCCAGACCCCGATGTCGGGGTCCCAGGTGAGCGGGGCGGTGTCTGCGCGCCGCCGGGGGTTCCAGTGCGGGCCTTGTCTTACACGCCCTCCTCCCCTTTATACACTCGCATCCTGCGCGCGAGGACCCCCAATTCACACCCGGACACACTCCCGGAGGCCCGGACACACAGCCGCCGACGCCCCGCCGGCTCTGCGGGCGGCGCGGGGAGCTCCGGGAACCCCTTCTTTCGCCCCCACCGCCCCGGCCAGGCCCGGGCTGGCAGCTGTGACTTATTGCCCCATTTCGCCGAGGAGGCCGGGAGCCCAGTGGAAGGGAAATGGCTTGTCCAAGATCGCCTGTGGCAGGGCCCAGGTGGGAAGAAGTCGGGTGGAGGGGGGATGTGGGTAGGTCCCCAGCATTGGCGGCCCTGGGCGGGCTCCGGCAGGGCCACTTGCTAGAGCTGGGAGCGAGGGCCTGCCCATGGGGAAGAAGGGGTTAATTAAGGACCGGGCCTTCCTGTGGGGACGCCCTGCCCACCCACTTGCCCTGCCCACTGGTCTTGGCAGCAGTTGGGCACAGCCCCTCCTCCCTCAGTGGCCTTCCCAGATCAACCTGTTCTGGGTGTGGGTCCCGTGATCGCTGCCCCTCTCCTGGTTCCGCTCAAGCCTGCCTCCTCTCCGCTCCCTGCACCCTGGCATGAGGGCCCGCCCGCTCCGGGGCCTGCTTGCCCCAGGGACCTGCTTGAGGAAGAAAGGTGGTTGGTGGAGACAGACTCAGGCGGCCCCAGCCCCTCACATCCCAGGTGATGAGGCCATAGAGGGCTCACCTTTGGGGATCAGAGTAGGGTTGACTCCTGGCTCCACCAGGACACTGTGGACTGATTCTCCCAGCCTCTAAGCTCCCATTTCCCTTCTGTAAAAGAAGGCATTCCTCACTGACCTGTTTCGCAAGTGTCTGTGGGACCCACTGCACCAGGACAGTGCAAGAATGAGTGGAATCCCAGTCAGGGCCTTCTCAGGGATGCTGGGAGGCAGAGAGCCCGGCTACAGAATCCCCGCTCTGTGCCTGGCACACATGCCGCTACATGGGTGCTCGCTCTTACTGCTGTCGGCGTCGGTATGATGTTTTTATTTAATAATATTATGGTATTCATTGTCCCCTGGCCAGCGGACAGCAGAAATTACTATCCCATTTCACAGAAAGGAAAGTGAGGTCCCTGAGGAGACGCATGACCCAGCTCCCTGCGCTGTGACACCCTCCCCGAGGTCTTCCCCACCCACCGCCTCTAAGCAGAGGCCTGAGGAAGGGGGGGCACCAGGCCCCGACGGGAAAGTGGGAACAGAACTCTGCTGGGTTCATGAGCTCTGGGTGCCAGGCCAGTGCTGGGTGTTCAGGATGGATTGGGGCTTGGATGTGGGAGAGTGGGGTATGGCACATAAAACCATATCGTTGCTGCCGTGAGTGGTGAGTAGAGGGGGTGCAGCAGAGCCCAGGGAGCGGGGAGATCCCTGAAATCTTCCAGGGAGGGGAGGAGCAGGGAGCCCTCCTCAGAAGGAGGGCTTGAACCTTGAAGTATGCATAGGAATGTGCGGGGGGCGAGGGGGAGTCCCACGTGCTGAGGCATGGGGTAGGGACCAAGGAGGAGTTCTCCCAGAACATGGGGGTCCTGGTGGTCACCGAGGGAGGCTGAGGATGGGGAGGCAGGTGAGACAGGAGGGCTCTCGGGCCCTGGGTGGGATCTGAGGGCCCTGGGGAGTGTAGACCATGTTTGGGGACTGACAGGATGAGATCAGAAGTGCCAGTGCCCAGGGGGAGTCGTGGCTGGGGAAGGGGGAGTCTGGTGACCCCAAGGCACAGGTGTGAGGAGGCTGCAGCAGTCCGGCAGGACCCAGCAGAACTGGAGCTCAGAGAGAAGACAGAAAGGGTGCCATCTTTAAGCAAGTTTGGAAACAGCACATGCAGTCCCGCGTGCCTGGTATCAGTGTGCTGCACAGGGAGCTGGGCTTCGGTCAGCTCTGCGGGTTACTAGCCGTGTGAGCTTTGGCAGGTTCCGTCAGCCGTCGCGCTACGCGTTCTCACCTGCGCAGTGGGCGTAAGGATGTAAGTCCTGTAAGAACCAATGACCAAATGGATGAAGGTCGTCGTGGCGTAAATACATGCTAGTGGCGCTTGGAGTCACTGTCCCCTGTGGCAGCTGCGAAGCCTGCTGGACTGGACCACGGTGCGCTGTAAATGTAACATACACCGTGGCTTCCGAAGACGTGGTGCCACCCCCCATGCTGTATCTCATGACGGTGTTTTTATGTCGACTCCGTGTTGAAATGACAATGTTTTGAAGGTACAGGGGACCCCTGAACAGCACGGGCCAGGGGCACAGTTGGGACTCTGTGGTAACTTGTTGTGTTGTTGTTAATCCTCACCCACCCAGGGATATTCTTTCCATTGATTTTTAGAGACACCAGAAGGGAGAGGGGGAGGAGGGGAGAGGAAGAGAAACAACGATGTGGGAAAGGCACATCGCTTGGTTGCCTAGGGCTGTGGATAACTTCGGACTCCCCAGAAATTTAACTACATTAGCCTACTGTTGACTGGAAGCCTTACTGATAACATAAACAATCGAGTAGCATGTATTTTGTATGTTCTATGTATTATATGTTGTATTCTTATAATACAGTGAGCGAGAGAAAAGAAAATGTTATTCAGAAATCATAGGGGCCCTAGCCGGCTTGGCACAGTGGATAGAGCATCGGCCTGCGGACTGAAGGGTCCCAGGTTCGATTCTGGCCAAGGGCACATGCCCGGGTTGCGAGCTCAATCCCCAGTGGGGGCGTGCAGGAGGCAGCCGATCAATGATTCTCTCTCATCATTGATGTTTCTATCTCTCTCTCCTTCTCCCTTCCTCTCTGAAACCAATAAAGAAATATATTTTTTTTAAAAAAAAAGAAATCATAGGGAAGAGAAGATGCATTTATAGTATTTATTGAAAAAAAATCCATGTATACATGGACCCATCCAGTTCAAACCCATGTTGTTCAAGGATAAACTGTATATTAGGTTAAATGTATTGCTAAATTAATGTTGCTTGTTTCTACTTTTTAAATATGGCTATTAGGAAATTTAAAACTACATACATGACTTGCACTACATTTCTGTGGGACAGCACTGTTCTGCAGCAAATGCTTAACAAACATTTTAGAGCATAGCGTGGTGGCCCTCGGCCAGAGGGGGGTGGGGGCTGGCTTCGGCTCTCGGGACATTTGGCACTGTCTGGAGACGTTTTGGGAGGAAGGACACATGTCGCTACTTGGGAGGAAGGTGCTGCTGGCATCTGGTATCAGAGACCATCTTACAACACAGGACAGCTCACCCCACCCCTTGCTGAACACGAAGAATTATCCGCCCCAAATGCCAATAGAGAGAGGTGGAGGCACACTGGCACAGAGGAAGTGCTTGTTAAACATTAGCTATCTGTGGCAGTGTCTCTCCTCATGGTTTCATTTTGAAGGCCCTGACAAGTCCCGCAGAAAAGAAACTTGTTTAATTTTTGTGGATGGGAGCAGGAAACGAGTAGGAGCTGGAGAGACAGGGAGCAGGGTTTGGCTTTGAAAGGTGCCAGGAGGTCAGAACTGATTGAATGAAGGAGGGATGGTGACTGCTCACTGCAATGGGAACAGAGAGAAGGAACAGGTTGGAAGCAAGATGCTGAGGATTCTGGGAGATGCCAAGGTTACAGCAGGTGCTCAGATGGTAATGGAGGCCATCGTAGTGTAGGGGTGGGGGGTGGGGGGCATGTCCGTTTATGAGGCTGCTGAGACAGAGCCGCCAGGAGCTCTGCCGTGAAGGGGCAGGTGTGGAGGGGCTGTCAGGGGTGGGAAACCGGGAGGTGTGGGGGAGGAAGCTTCCAGAGGAGGCCCCGGGCAGAGAGCCCAGGCGAGATACGAGCCCACGGTGCGTGTTGGATGGCCCCGGCCTTGAGGAGGCTGGGAGCTGGCAGGGGAGGAGCCAGATCTGGGAGGTTGGGTGGGGGTGGGCTGGAAGGAGTGAAGCCTGGAGAACTTGTCTTTCAAGGAGCTGAGCTGAGGGGCAGAGAACAGGCACAGCTCTCCACAGAGGTGGGGCGGGAGTGGGAAGGTCCGGTGTGATTTTAGGGGGTGGGGACGCCCGCCGGGGAGGGGCTGGAGGCAGGATGCTCGCGGCCTGTGATGGGAACCAGAGGAAGGCCTGGCCAGGTTCGAGTGTTCTAAGCACTAGAATCCTGCCCTGTTCATTCAGACACACACAGAGCATCTCTGGTTGGATAAGCGTGGGCCTCCTGGAAGAGCCCGCGAGGCAGGTCCCCGTTGGCCTCAGGCCCCTCTCCCCAGCCTTCTTGGGGTCTCTCTACCCTCTACCCTCTCTACCCTCTACCCTCGGGCTCCCTTAAGCCTCTCCCGACTCTGCTGCCTCACTCAGGTCTGCGTGGCTCTTCTGGGGCCTCATCTCCCTGTTCAAAGCCCCAGCCCCTCACACTGAGCCTCCCGCACCTCCGCCTGTCACCACCCTCTCTTCCCCGTCTTCCTCTCAGGCCGATGGGGCCGTCTTCCCCCTTCTCCTCTCCCTCCTCCCTTCAGTCACCAAAGTCAGACCCCTGACTCGGCCGCGCCCCCCCCCCCCCAGGGTGTCTGCAGTCTGTCCACCTCACCTGTTTGGTGCCCTGCCAGCTCAGCCCCCCAGCCTCCCAGCTGAGGGTGTCCGCTGAAGGCCTGGACTTGAGAGCCAGGCCCTTCACTGCCCAGCTGCGTGGCCTGCCCTAGGCAGGTTGCTGTTCACGGTGCCTGGGTTTTGGAGTTCCCACTTGCTCCCCGGCTGCTGGTCCCAGGGCTGCAGGTGTGAAGGAGCCTGCAGGGAGGCGGTTAGGCATGTTGTATTGTTACTGTCCTCCCCCCAAACCCCCCAAAGACCTCCCCCAGGCTGCCCTCCCCCAGGCACTGCTGTCTTCCGCCCTGACCTGTGCTTGCATGGCCGCCCTCCTGCCTGGACACCATCGCCTCCTCTGCAAACTCCTCCACTTGCTCTCCTGTCTCAGCCAGGTCCCGACTCTCCCTTCTCAGTGCCATCCTGTGTGTGTGTGTGTGGGGGGGGGGGGGGGGGGGCTCGTGGCCCTGACCTGCCCTCGCCCTCCCGCCCGCAGAGCACGTGCCCGCGGAGCTGTGGGAGCCCTTCTACACGGACCAGTACGCGCAGGAGCACGTGAAGCCGCCGGTGACGCGGCTGCTGCTGTCGGCCGAGCTGTACTGCCGGGCCTGGCGCCAGGCGCTGCCGCAGCTGGAGGCGCCCCCCGGCCCCTCCGCTCTGCTGGCCGTGCTGGCGCGGAGGGGCACGGTGCCCGCACTGCCCGAGCGCCCGGTGCAGGAGGCCGACCTGAGACACCAGCCTGTCCTCATGGTAGGCCCCGCCCACCAGACTCGGGGGCTCCACCCACCAGGCCAGGCTCCTCCCCCAAAGGCTCCTCCCCGGCCAGGTTCCTCCCATCAATACTCCTCCCACCCGGTGTGGGTCCAAAAGACACGCCTATGGCCCTGGAGGACTTGCCTACATGCCCCCCCAGAGCCTAAGGCCTGGCATCCGACCCCAAAGCCCAGCCCACCGGAGGGGCTCTTCCAGGACCCCTGCCCCGCCAGCCCCTCCCGCTTCCAGCTGCTCCCGTTCACCCACAGGCCTTGTCCCCACAGGGAGCCCACCTCGCCGTCATCGACGCCCTCATGGTTGCCTTCGCCTTGGAGTGGACAAAGACGCTGCCCAGTCCCTTGGCCCTGGCCAGCTTGGAGCACAAGCTCCTTTTCTGGGTGGACACGGTAGGTGGGGCCAGGCCAGGATGGTGGGGGGGGGGCAGGATTGCTGTGACCAGAACACTGACCCCTCCTGGCCCCCCAGACAATCCGGCGGCTGCAGGAGAAGACGGAGCAGGAGGCCGCCCGGAGAGCAGCGCCCGCAGCGCCCGCAGAGGGGGCGGCCCCCGCGCAGCCCTCGGTGAGGCTGGGCAGTAGGTGGACGGAAGGACAGACAGTCACGGGCCGGGTGGGCAGAGCGGGGTTCCTGCACTGAGGGTGTTAGAGGTGACTCTGTCTTCCTCCCTTTCCCTCCTCCCCTCCCCTCCCTGTGCCTGCTCCTCTCATCTCTGCCTCTGGCGTCAGTGCCCCACACGCTGGTACTGGAAGCTGGTTCCTGTAAGTGGGGCCCTCTCTGCCCCGTCTGCCTGCCTGCTTGTCACTCTGTGTCTGTCTGCCTGTCTCCTCCTCCTCCTACCTCCCCTGGCTGTGAGCAAAGGAGGTGTGACCCCAGCCCTGGGGGACAGGGAACCCCTCTGTGAACCAAGAGAAGAGGGAACTCTGCTGTTCACTGAGCGGGCAGCCCCCTCCCCTCCCATCAGTCACAGGGTAGAACTCCCTGTTAGCTGGGAAATGAGCTGAGGCAGGGAGTCCTCCTGTCTCTGAAGGAGGGCCCAGCCCATCAGACACATGGTCCTGACCCAGTGGGGCAGGCGCATGGTGGAGACCCCTTCTGGCCAAGAGGAAGGCCCACACCCAGAAGGTGGCAGATTCTTCCTGAGACTCCAGCTTCCTGGGGATTCATCTCACCTTTAGGGGTGGGAGGTGCCCATCCCTGAAGCACAAGGGGAAAGTGACCGCTGAGTGTGGGGGAGGCCTTGGGCTGGCTGGGGTCCCTGCCTTCTCTCACTCCAGGGCCTCTTTCCCCAGCCTTGGGCCTAGGTTGGGGGTTCCTCTCCTTTTGCTTACCTGCTTCCTTTCCCTGAGCTGGGCCTGGGTCTTTTGTGGGGGGAGGATTCCCTGCATGGAGGCTGCTCTGTGGGGTCCCTTCAGGCTGGGAGGAGCTGGGGTCCCCAAAGTTGGCCAGAGTGCAGTTGGGGAGCTGGACGGCCAAGGGCTCAGGACTGGGCTCCGGGCTTTCCTCCCCCTGCTCCCGGAGGTGTGCTTGGGTGCCCAGCAAGTCAGCACCCCTCCTGCCCCGCTGACGGCTGCTCCTCTCCCCCCAGCACGCAATTGCCTTCTGTTTGAAGGAGTCGGGGAGCAAACCCCCCATGGTAATGTATCCCCCACCCCAGGTCCCAGGAGCCCCTGCCCCAGCCCCCACTGCTGGCCTGGCTGCTCGAAGACACCTCCTCTGCCTTGCTGCTGCCCTTCCCCCGCTCCAGGCTGGCCCTCACTCTGGCTCTGGGACCCCCCTCATGGCGGAAACCCCAGTCTTCCCTGCCCCGCCTGCATGACCACTAACCTGAGGGCCAGCCTGACCTCTGACCTGACCTGACTCCCACCCGCAGATCCGGTATCGCAAGGACCGCACTGTGGCCCGATGTGCCCCCTGCTTTCCCACCGTGACTGGCCTCCAGGACCTGGCCAGTGGGGCCGCACTGGCCGCCACAATCCACTGCTATTGTCCCCAGCTGTTGAGGCTTGAGGGTGAGTGAATGGGCCTGGGCCAGATGCCCTCCCCGGAGCCCATCGTCCAGGCGTCGGTTCCCAGAGTGGTGCAGCCACTGTGAGTGCAGCTTCCAGAATCGGCAGACCTGGGTTTAACCTCTTCCCCTAATTTGCTGTGTGACTTCACATAAGTGTCTAAACTTTTCTGAGCTTCATATGACTCACTCCTGCAGCAAATATTCCTAGCGTGAACTGTGTGCCAGACTTCATTTTAGAGGCCAGGATCCAGTGGCTCACATTCTAGTTTGGAGAGAAAGACAGCAAGTTCATCTGGAAGAACATTCCTGATGTCAGGTGCCCAGAGGGTGCTGGGTAATCAGGAAAAGCTTGGTGTTTTTTTTAAGATTTTTAGAGAGAAAGGAAGGGAGAGGGAGAGAAACATCGATGCCAGAGTGAGACTCCTGCACACCTCCTACTGGGGATTGAGCCCACAACCTGGGCATGTGCCCTGACCAGAATGGAACCATGGCAGCCTTTCGGTGCATGGAGGACACCCAGCCACTGAGCCACACCAGCCAGGCAGGGAAAGCGTTTTGAGTTGAGTCCTTGGGGGACTAGTGCCCTAGGTTTTGGAAGTAGCCGTGAGAGACCTGAGGAACAGCCTGTCCCAGTACCCGCCTGGTGACGGCGCCTGGCACTAGACCCAACAGAGGCCTCCTTTTCCCGGTGCCCCTTCTCCTTCTCAGACCGGCATTCTGCCCCCACAGAGGTGTGCCTCAAGGACCCCATGTCGGTGGCGGACAGTCTGTACAACCTCCAGCTGGTGCAAGATTTCTGCGCCTCCCGCCTTCCTCGTGGTTGCCCCCTGTCCCTGGAGGACCTGCTTTATGTGCCACCACCCCTCAAGGTAAGGCCATTTCGGGCATGTGGGCATGTGGGCATCCAGGACCATGATGTCCCCTGGGCTGACCCTGCCTTCCGCTTCCAGATCAACCTGGTGGTGCTGTTGGCTGAGATGTTCATGTGCTTTGAGGTGCTGAAACCTGACTTCGTGCAGGCCAAGGACCTGCCTGACGGTCACGGTGAGGCCCAGCCCGGGGTCCAGGTGGGGGGTGGGGGCCACGCTCTGACTGACCCGCCTCTCTCTACTGCAGCCGCCTCCCCCCAGGCCACAGAGGCCTCCACCCCTCAGAACAGCAGTGGCAGTAGGTACGCTTTTCCCATTGGGTGAGAGTCCACAGCCGTGACGGGCGCCTCCTCCCGCTGGTCACTGGGACAGGCCTCAGGGATGCTCTGCTCTATCCCGGGAGAGGTGAGGGAGGGGTCCCATGGCTGACGTGCATCTCTTGGCAGTTCTCCTGTCTTCAACTTCCGCCATTCACTCCTGTCACCTGGTGGCCCCCAGTCCCCACTCCGAGGATCCACAGGTGAGGGCACAGGGATGTCCCGGGAAACCCCCGCCCAAAAGACTGCCCAGCTGATTCATGTTGTCACCTTGTGACCCCTCCATTGGGTCTCTTTGGCACATGGTAACACGCACTGGCCCCCACACTGACCCAATGGCTCAACAGGACTTCCTAATAACATTAAATGGCCCCCAGCTATCCATCCACATAATGACCCATGGGTGGCTCACCCAGTGAGACCCCCTGGCCAACCCCACCCATGGTCCCCAGTGACCCCGCCCCCTAGTGACCAGTGAGTGACCCCGCCCCCCCATAGTGACCACCAAGTGACCCCTCCCCAACCCTCCCCAGGCTCACTGAAGTCCTCCCCATCCATGTCCCATATGGAGGCCCTGGGCAAGGCCTGGAACCGGCAGCTCAGGTGAGTGCATCTCAAGGGCCTGGGCAGTGGAGAGGGCTGGGCCAGGTTGGGGCTGGGGTGGGGCCGGGGCTTGACCCAGGGGCTGACCCCTCCCTCTGGCCGCCCAGCCGCCCCCTTTCCCAGGCTGTGTCATTCAGCACCCCCTTTGGCCTGGACAGCGACGTGGATGTCGTCATGGGAGACCCGGTCCTACTCCGCTCTGTCAGCTCAGACAGCCTGGGCCCCCCGCGCCCTGTGCCGGCCCTGGCCCCTGCCCACCCACCCCCGGAGCCTGGAGACCTGCCTACCATCGAGGAGGCCCTGCAGATCATCCACAGCGCCGAGCCCCGCCTACTCCCAGACGGGGCTGCTGATGGCAGCTTCTACCTCCACTCACCTGAGGGGCCCTCCAAACCCCCGCTGGTCTCCCCCTACCCACCCGACAAAGCACCTGCCTACTTTCCCCACCTCGAGGGCCCCTCAAAACTGTCTCCCTGCCTGGCAGGGGAGGTACTGAATCCACCGGCCCTGTCCGAAGGCTCCCCGAAGGTGGGGCCTTCAGCCTCAGCTGCCAGCAACTCTGAAGTGAAGATGACCAGCTTTGCTGAACGCAAGAAACAGCTGGTGAAGGCCGAGGCCGAGGCCGGAGCGGGCTCCCCGGTGTCCACCCCAGCGGAACCAGCGGCCCTGAGCTCAGAGATGAGTGAGCTTGGAGCCCGGCTGGAGGAGAAGCGGCGGGCCATCGAGGCTCAGAAACGACGAATAGAAGCTATCTTTGCCAAGCACCGCCAGCGACTGGGCAAGAGCGCCTTCCTGCAGGTGCAGCCACGGGAGGCCGGAGGGGAGGCCGAGGCCGAGGCCGAGGTGGAGGCCGAGGCAGGCCCTGCCCCTGGTGGGGAGCGGCCAGCGGGGGAGGGCCAGGGTGAGCCGTCCCCACGGCCCAAGGCAGTGACATTCTCACCAGAACTGGGCCCAGTGCCCCCCGAGGGCCTGGGGGACTATAACCGGGCAGTCAGCAAGCTGAGCGCTGCACTGAGCTCATTGCAGCGGGATATGCAGAGGCTCACAGACCAGCAGCAGCGGCTCCTGGCCCCGCCCGAAGCCCCCGGACCCACCCCACCTCCTGCTTCGTGGGTCATCCCTGCCCCCACGATGAGTCCCAAAGCTGCATCTGCCAGCCCTACGCGGCGAGCCCCCGCTGTCCGGCGCAGCCCCGGGCCTGGTCCCAGCCCAACACCCCGCAGCCCGAAGCATGCGCGGCCAGCGGAGCTACGACTGGCGCCCCTGACAAGGGTGCTCACACCCCCCCATGATGTAGACAGCCTCCCCCACCTGCGTAAGTTCTCGCCGAGCCAGGTGCCCATGCAGACGCGCTCCTCCATCCTCCTGGCAGAAGGGCCACCTCCAGAGGAGCCCATGGCCAGGCCGGGCCTCATCGAGATCCCACTGGGCAGTTTGGAAGAGCCCTCGGCCGAGAATGAGGGGGATGGGAGCCCCCCTGATGCTGATGATTCCTTAGAGGAAGACGGTTCTTCAGAGGGAGTTCCCCGCTCTGGGCTGGGCTTCTTCTATAAGGTGAGCCACCTTAGCGGGTAGGGCCAGGGATGCATGGATGGATGGTCAGGGCGTGGGGAGGTGCGGGGGTGGGTTGCTGGACCGGTGGGTGGACAAATAGATGGAGTTAGTGGATGGATAGAAGGTGGGTGGATGGGGGCTAGGTAGCCACATGGGAGTGGGCAAGTGTGTGCGGCCAGATGGACAGATAGGTGGGGTGTGTGGACACACAGGGTAGATGGGTAGACAGACAGATGGGGTGTGCAGGTGGATAGATGGGTGGGTGATGGACAAAACGGACACATAGGGCAAGGGTCTTCAATGACATCTCCTTCCCCTCCTGCTGTTTCCTTCCCAGTGGCCTTGCCAGTTCCCCTTCCTGTCCCTGTCCTATATCCCGTTACTCTTCATCCTCATGGTACCCCAGCCTGGGCCACCACCTCTCACCTGGACACCTGCCGTCACATTTTAAAAACAGATTTTTTTTTTTATTGATTTCAGAGAGGAAGGGAGAGGGAGAAACATCAATGATGAGAATCATTGATCGGCTGCCTCCTGCATGCCCCCACACTGGGGATGGAGCCCACAACCCGGGCATGTACCCTGACTGGGAATTGAACTGTGACCTCCTGGTTCATAGGTTGATGCTCAACCACTGAGCCACGCCGGCCGGGCTGCAGTTATATTTTGACTGGTATACACTGACCTCCTCTCCCAAGTACCTGGCCATTTCCAACTGAGCAGCCAGAGATTTTCAAAAAGTGCAGATTGGTCCTTGCCGCTGTCCTGTTAAAACCCTTTGCCCTTACAATTAAAGCCAGTCCTTAGGCCCAGCCTGACCCTGTGCAATGCCATTCTCCCAGCTCCGCGTCCCCGACCAGCCTCCTGCCGCCCCACATGCTTGCGAGGCTTGTGCTGGCCTCAGGGCCTTTGTACATGTTCCCTCTGCTCTCCACCCTCCTCCTCTGGGTTGCTGCCTTCAGGAAGCCTTGCTTGGTGCCTCTCTACGTGTAGACTGGCAGCTGCCGGTCGCTGTGGTCTCACATTGCCTTCCCCACTGGGCTAGTGCTTTATGGGAGCAGCACCCAGGTCTGCCCTGCCCGTGTGTCAGTACCCAGCACATGGGGCTCTGCATAACGTGGGCGCCAACTAAATACCTTTAGAACAATTACAAAACCGCAAGTACAGGTGAGTGGCTGGCGGGCTGGGCTGACTGGTCAGACTGTAGCTGTGCCAGGGGAGAGACACCAGCTGGACTCAGTGCCTGCTCCCAGGATGAAGACAAGCCCGAGGACGAGATGGCCCAAAAGCGAGCCAGCCTGCTGGAGCGGCAGCAGCGGCGGGCGGAGGAGGTGCAGCGCCGGAAACAGTGGCAGGAGGCCAAGAAAGAGCAGCAGAGGGAGGAGGCTGCACGGTGAGGCTGGGCACAGGCCAGGGACCCTGCCACCAGAGACCCCGTCACCTGTCTGACTGCTTCCTCCCTCCACCTGTAGGCTGGCCCAAGAGGAGGTGGCCGCTGGCCCCCCAGCCCCCACTGCCAGGGCCCCAGCTGAAGAAGAGGCGGGCCCCCGACGTGGGGAGTTCACACGGCTTGAGTACGAGCGCCGGGCCCAGCTGAAGCTAATGGATGACCTGGACAAGGTGCTGCGGCCGCGGGCCTCAGGCGGGCCAGGCCGGGGTGGACGGAGGGCCCCGCGGCCACGCTCTGGTTGCTGTGATGATTCTGCCCTGGCGCGAAGCCCAGCCCGTGGCTTGCTGGGTGAGGACCCGGTGGGGAGGGGGTGGATATGCTGCAGGGGCCATATGTGGGCGATGAAGGTCTCAGGTAGGACTGTCCTGCCTGCTAGGTGAAGACTTCTGGGGATGTGGGGGTTGCAGTAGGGTAAGGGCAGTTGAGCAGAGCTGGCTTAATAGTTGAAGCTCCTTGGGTACGTTTGGGGGTGCGAGATTTCTGCTCGGGGCTACATAGGGTGAGGGTTTGGGGACAGGGATGACCTCGCATTCCCTCCCCAGTCTGCCAGGCAAGGCCCCACTGGGCACTTCGGGAGGTAAGGGGGCTTTGAGTGGGGTCTGATCCAATGCACTCTCCCTAGGTTCCCGGCTCAGCAAGGTCTACTCCCAGTCTACCCTGTCCCTGTCCACAGTGGCCAACGAGGCCCCCAATAACCTTGGCGTGAAGAGGTCCACATCTCGGTGAGCGTGGCCGGGGCAGGTGGCCTCTCCAAGTCTGTATGTGCACGTGTGAGCTTCGGAGCGTGACATGGCATGGGTGTGTGTATCTGCCACTAAAGGCTGCAAGGGCACCTACAAGGCCAAGGGCGAGTGTCTGTATTGAGGGGCAGGACCTACGGATGTGCCTGAGGCAGGAGAGCGAGGGCACTGCATGGACTTGGGAGTGTACAGCGTACACGCACGTCTCCCCTCTGCAGAGGTTGCAGGCTGTTCCATCTCTAGTCCCACTGCAGGCTGGCAGCTTCGCTTCCCCTCCCCCACTGACTGCGTCTCCATCCCACCCCTTTCCGTGTAGGGCTCCATCCCCATCAGGCCTCATGTCCCCAAGCCGCCTTCCTGGTGGCCGTGACTGGGAGAACGGCAGCAATGCCTCTTCGCCGGCATCAGTGCCTGAATACACAGGTGAGTGGGACTCCAGGTGGCGGGTGCTGGGCCCTCCTTTTCCCTGGTCATCACTGCTGACTACCCTGCCCTCTAGGTCCCCGGCTGTACAAGGAGCCCAGCGCCAAGTCCAACAAGTTCATCATCCACAACGCCCTGTCGCACTGCTGCCTGGCAGGCAAGGTGAACGAGCCGCAGAAGAACCGCATTCTTGAGGTCTGTGCCCAGGGGTGGGATTCAGCGGGAGGGGTGGGGGCCTGGCTGTGCTGGCTGACTGCCTCCCCTGCCCACCAGGAAATTGAGAAGAGCAAGGCCAACCACTTCCTGATCCTCTTCCGGGACTCAAGCTGCCAGTTCCGGGCCCTGTACACTCTGTCAGGGGAGACAGAGGAACTGTCCCGGCTGGCAGGCTACGGCCCCCGCACCATCACGCCCGCCATGGTCGAAGGCATCTACAAGTACAACTCAGACCGCAAGCGCTTCACCCAGATCCCCGCCAAGACCATGTCCATGAGCGTAGACGCCTTCACCATCCAGGGGCACCTCTGGCAGAGCAAGAAGCCCACCACCCCCAAGAAGGGTAGCAGTACCCCCAAATAGCCCTGCCCGGGTGGTGCTTGGCCACCACCCTCTCGGAGGACATTCAGTGGGGACTCCTGGGTCCTGTCTGTCCCTAACCTTGTCTGGGTGGGGCTGGAGTCCCCACCCTCTAATTTTCGTCTCATCCTGCTGTGGGGGCTGAGCTGGGAGGTTCAGGGACTCAGGGCTCAGCTTAGCCCCCTGTCTGTCCTCCCTACCTTCTTGAATAAAATAATTTAAAGTGACCTGGAGTGCTGGCATCTCGGAGGCTGGCTGGGGCACCTGGTGATCTCTGCCTAGGAGGGTTTTCCACACTGTTTCCTGTCTCCTAGTCACTCTTGAACCTGCCCAGTCTCCTCAGCTCCCTTGCTGGCCCTGACACAGCTCTGGCCAAGGCCACGTCTTCCCTGCCAGCACCCCCACCCCATCCCCATCGCCACTTCTCAGCTCCTTTACTGACCTCTTGGACACAGGCGGCTTCTGACCAGCCCTCCTCTCCCCACGGCCTTCCCATCCCTGCTCACCGTTTTCCTCGCCAGCGTGCCTGTTGTTATTTGCCTCGCCTGGCACTTGGTCTGTGGCCAACTGCTAAACTCGATCGTCTCTTCCAGCCGCCTGCCTACATTTCTAGGCTGGTTACCGCCCCTGAACCAGGGATTCCCATGTTGTCGCTTCAGAGCTCCTGGCATGGCCCGACGCCCAACAGGCCCTACACCATAAGCTTGAGCCAGGCTGGGCTCTGTCTCCCTGTAGCTCTGACATGCCAGGGAGGGACCAGCTTCCCAGTGCCATCCAATACCGCACACTTCACCCCCTAAAGCCTCTTCTGTGCTTTATCGCCTCTCTGTCCCCGTGACCACCCCTAGTCCAAGTCAACAGCCTGGGCCTCCCCAGCCACCTCCTATCACAAGCCAACCCCCCACAGCAGCCTGCATGGCCTATTCAGGACACAAATCTGATTACATCCCTAAATGCTTAAAATCCCTTAATAGCTTAGAGACTGCTAATGGTTTCCCAAAGCTTAACTTAAGGGCACACCATGGCGTGGCCCATGGCTGAGTTCCGGCTCCTGGCCTCTGTCCAGGATAGAGATGCCTTGCTAAGTCCCAGGGACTGTCTACCTCTCAAGCTAGCTGACCAGTCCTCCCAGGGAGAAGCTGGGGATCTCTACCTGCTGACTGGGGTGGCAAGATAGACCTCAGGAGCAGGGGCTGGTGAGACCTGGGCAGATGGGGGCAAGGCCCCACCTCTCCCAAGGCTCAGGGATCAAAGAGGCCTCAGGCGGCCCAAGTCCAGAACTGGCTCTGCAGGGTGAGGATGGGCATGTGCCCTGGCCCAAAGCCCAGTTGCACCACCTCCTACACCAGCCAATCTCGGGGTGGAGGGGGCTGGGCCCAGGGCCAGAGTGAGAATGAGCTGGCAGTCCCTGCAGGCACCTGGGTGGCAGGAGGGGCAGGCAGGAAGGAGGCTCAGACCAAGTCATACAAACAGGCTTCATTGTGAGGGGGGGGTGGGGGGTGGGGGCGGGGCGGGGGTGGGGGTGGGGGCGGGCAGTGCGCCATCAGTCCTCCTTCAGGCTCCCAAACACAGCAGCCGGCACACTCTGCTGCTCCAGCCGCACCTCTGGAAGGTGGAGAGGACATGGTCACTTGGCAACCCTCCAAAAGGGGGTCCAGCTCCTGCCTCCCCTCACCACCCTGCTGGGCTGGCTGGCCCCTCACCATTGGGCTCCAGGTCCATCTCGTCCTCGTCCTCGTCCTCGCCCAGCTCGATCTCCTCCGGGTTGGCCTGTTGCGCTAGCTCTGCCAGTTCCTCCCGGGACGCATCGCTCCTGGGGCGGGTGGGAGTCACACTGTTCAGTGGGTCTGGCCACTTCTCTGGGCTCCCCAGGAACCTCCCTCCTGAGGAAGAACTGGCTTGCTCCCACCCCCCACCCCCGGCCCCCCATCCTCACCTCACGAACAGGATCTTGCTCTGGGCCCGTGGGGGCTGGTCGTGCTCGGCCTCGGCTGCCAGCTGCTCTGCCCGCTGCTCTAGTAGCTTCATGTCATCCATGCCACTCTGCCCGGGGGCAAGGTCGGACACTGGGAAAGTAGGAAGGGGCGTCAGACACGGTGGAGGGCTCTCTCCACAGCCACGCCATGTGCTGAAGGACCCCCACCTGTCCCCGAGGCTCCAGCCCTCAAGGGGTTCCCAGTCCAAGCAGGGAGGTACAGAGTTGAACCTGCTGCTCCCAGTTCTAGGAGGTCAAGGCTGGGTAGAGGGCAGAGGCAGGACCCACAGGCCCTGAGACAGGGGAGTGTGTTGCCCCAGGGTGGACCCAACCAGGGTGAAGGGTGGCTGCAGCTGCTCACCAGTGCCTGTAGCACTGCCCGACACCTTGAGCATCTGCGAGGCCATGAAGTTGACCTGTGTGTTGTAAGTGGCCTGCACGCTTCGGCGGATACGCAGCATCTCCCGGATGGTGTCCTCGTTGCCATGCCGTACCTCGAAGTCCTTCCATGTTTGCCAGAAGGCCCCAGTTGTCTGTGGAGGGTGGGGGTGCCTGTGTAGGAGCTGGCTAGCTCAGCTGCTGCCTCCCCCTGCTCACCCACCTGCCCTGGGCTCATGCCTACCCGAGGGTCACAGATCTGGGAGCAGAAGCTGTAGATGGCCCGGGCGCGGTCAATCTCTCCAAGCTTGCACTCCATGTCCGCAAACCGCAGGCACATCTCCCGGGCGTGTTCGTCCGACAACACCTGGGTAATGCCAATCACCAAGAACAGCATGAGGTGGGAGGAGAGCTGCCACAGGAGATCCCAAACAGCAGGCTGGTCCCTGAGCTTCCAGAATGCTCTCTGCCAGCCCAGGTCCAGGCATGCTCAGATGTGCAGCCTGCAGGACCCCTCCCATCTTCTAAGGCAGCGGCCGCCAACCTTTCGGACCTCACCGGTTGGCGACTGCTGTTCTAAGGGACCTGCAGCCCCCTGCCCCATGCCCCTGCAGTGGGCACCTCAATGGCCTTCTGATAGATGCCACGGGTGTGGGTGACTCCATAGATCTCCGCTGCCCGCTTGATGTAGATGTTGAACATCTCGTACTGCTGGGCGGGCTCCACGGCCTGGGTGGCGCGCTCGTACACGGCCATTGCGTGCCGGGCCAGGCCCCACTCCTCCTCCAGCTGTGCGTACAGCAGGTACAGGGCTGTGGCAGGACAAGAGCAGGTCAGAAGTCTGTGGCCTGGACCCCCACCCTACCACCCTCCACTGAGCCAACTGGCGCTCCTCACTCTTTGCATATTTGGGGGGGCAACCATCCAGCGCCTGCTCAAAGAGGTCCCGAGCCCGCTCCAGCTTGCGGCCCCCATAGCGGGCGATGAATTTGGTCAGATAGGTGCTCCAGATGTCAGACACATTGGGCCACTTGAACAGCGAGATGCCACGCTCATACGCCTGCCCAGAGATGGGGAGTCATGTGTGAGTCCTCAGGGCAAGGACAGCCCACATACCCACACCAGCACCCTCCCTCCCCTCACACACACAGAGGCGGGCTATGACCCCTGACATTCATGTGGAAGCCTAACTCCAGTATCTTAGAATGTGACTGTATTTGGAGATAAGGTATTTAAAAAAGTAAGTTAAAATGAAGTCATTAGGGTGCCCCCTATTTTAATATGATGGGTGTCCTTATAAGAGGAAACCTGGACACATGGAGGGACACCAGAAACACGCACAGACACGATGAACAGGTGAGCACAAGAACAAAGATGGTCATCTACAGGCCAAAGAGAGGCCTCAGAAGGAACGAACCCTTGACCTCAGACGTGCAGCCTCCAGAACCACGCGATAATAAATTGCTGTGCGTAAGCCCATGGCACTCCGTTACAGTAGCCTGAGCAAACGAATACAGGGGCCAACACTGTATGAGGGTAGGAACACTGCTGTCTGGGATCTCCGGATGGGCTCTCCTCACCTTGAAGCTCTCCTCGAAGTACTTGTGCTCCTCCAGGAACATGGCGTAGTTGATGACGATCTGGGGGGTAGCGATGCGCAGGTCCAGAATACGGTCATACACAGCCTTGGTAGACTGCAGGGGCAGGAGCAGGTCAGAGCACATCCTGGGGCTGAGTTGGCAACCCCACCACTCTCCCATGATGCATTGGGCCCTGGCAGCTCACCTGAAAGGTGCCAAGGCTTTCCTCCAAGTCAGCAAGCATGGACCACACCTTTAACGATTTGTACACACGGTTCTGCACAGGCTCCGAGCCATCAAAATACTCAGCCCGGCGGGCGGGCAGTGCTGTTGCCTTCTAGAAACACACCGGAGGGGGTGCTGGGAGGGTGGGTCCAGGCTGGGTCACACACCTGCACACTCCCCTCTCCAAAACCCCGGGGACATTTACCCGCAGCAGCCGCAAGGCCTGGTCGTAGTTCTCATGCCGGAGCTCCAGCTCCCCACACTCGCACCACACGCTGGCCAGGTCATCCACCTGCTTGAAGCTCACCTTGGTGGCCTTCTCCAGGATGATGCGGGCCTGGGGCAGGCAGAGGTCCGGCTGAGACCCTGCCCACCCACCTGCCCGAGTCCCCTGAACAAGGATGCCTCTACACACACACACAATGCAAATGGACTCACATCATCCAGCTGCCCGTTGTCCTCATAAAACTTGGCAAATGCAACCCACAGCGTATGGGGTTTGCCCGTGGCCTTGAAGGGGTCCACTGTCTGCACAGCCTCCGTGTACGTGTTGATGATCTGTGGAGGAGGGGCAGGGGTCAGGCTGGACAACTGGAGCCGTAGCAGGCGAGGATGGGGTGGGGCTTTGAGGGGCAGGGCCATCACGCACCTCCCGGGGGCGGCCCTGGTGCAGGGCCACACGCTTGTGCCACTCATGGACATGGTGCGGGTTCTGGCGCAGCAAGACGCTGTTGAGGAGCAGGGGCCGCCGACTGATCAGCTGCTCAAAGCGGGCCAGGCGCAGTTCCAAGTCCACGTCATCTGGGACCCATGGGGAGGGCCAGGGGAGTGGGGTTGAGGGCCTCGGCACATACTCACTTCCATCACCCAGCCCTCTCTCCCTCCAGCCCGTGGCCCAGTGCTCTGACCTTCCAGTTGTCCCACTGTCCACTCTGCACTCCTTCCCTGAGCTGCCACAAGGCCATCCCGACCCCAGACTCTCTCCTAGCCCTTGTCATTCCCCCTAGCCCTCCTGCCCTGCTGCCCTCTGCCATCCTCCAGCCCTCCCGCTCCACCCAGCCTATGTCCAGCCCAAGCTTGAGATGTATCCTCAGTTGGGGTTACTCCCCAAACCGCCCTGCACTGCCCACACTTCCTCCCTCCTTGCTGGCCCGACTGACCCCAAGACACACCTCTCCACTGCCCCAGCCCCTTGGATCTCCCCCAGTACCTGCAGGCTATCCCAGTCCACTCTCCCTACCGGCCCAGGACTGTCCCAGCAGCTCACCCTCTTCTTCCCGCCCCAGCTCCGAGGTGGTCTCCATCTTCGCTGCAATCATGCTCTCCTCGAACTGGGCATAGCTGTCAAACACCTGGGTGAAGTCCCGCACGGTCATCACGGTCCGGATGGCCTCCTCGTACACGTCCCGAGCCTGTGGGTGGGTATCGGGAGGGGTGAAGCGCTGGCATGGAAGAGGCATGCCCCCCCCCCAATAGACAGGGAATCCAGCAGCGCTGCCCCTGGCACCAGTCCCAAGCTGGGACCCTGGAGGGCCTTCCCTTGGGCCTGCTCAGCTCCATCAGGCTCTGAGCAGTGACGCTCAGCAGAGCCAGGTTGGAGCCGTCCCCTTCCCTGACAGAGTGGCCTGGGGACCTTGGCTCCTCCTCAGAAAACTGAGAGTGACAGCCCCTCATGCAGTCACTGTGAGGTGCAAGGAAGACATGTGTCAACAACCTGGCACCCGGGTCCACACTGCAGGGACTCTAAACTCAGCTCAGCCACAGAAGGCTCAATGGTTGCTACTAGCACCCGTTATGCCAGTGATGGCGAACCTATGACACGTGTGTCTGAGTGGCACGCGAACTCATTTTTTTGGTTGATTTTTCTTTGTTAAATGGCATTTAAATTTATAATATAAATATCAAAAATATAAATCTTTGTTTTACTATGGTTGCAAATATCAAAAAATTTCTATATGTGACACGGCACCAGAGTTAAGTTAGGGTTTTTCAAAATGCTGACACGCTGAGCTCAAAAGGTTCGCCATCACTGCGTTATGCCCACCTGACCCCCCTTCTCCAGCTCAAATTCTCCCAGAACCTTGGCACCCCCAAGCTCAGGCCCCATCTCTCCACCCCTGCTCCTGACGGTCCTGCCCCCTGCCTCCACCAGGCTGCTGGCTTGCTGCTAACCCTGGCCAGTGCATTCTACTGGAAGTGGCAGCCTAAATGGTCGTTGTACAGTGGATACCTGGTCATGCCTCAAGACTGGCTGGAGGCTCCGAGTGGGACACAGCCAGTCTCTCCTCAGCCTGCAAAGCCCTTCTCACCATTCCCTAGCACTTCACCGCCCACTTTCTCCACTCAGCCCAGCTCCCGTCTACTCCCTTTCCCCAAAGCTCCAAAACCCCATGCCAGCTCCTCCGGGGATCTCTCAAAGCCCTACGTCTCTCCCCAAGGATGAGGGCAAGATAAGATGGACACTGTAAAAAATAAATGGCCCTAGCCAGTTTGGCTCAGTGGATAGAGCGCTGGCCTGCGGACCTAAGGGTCCTGGGTTCAACTCTCATCAAGGGCACTGATCTCCGTTGCAAGCTCCTCCCTGGCCCAGGCCCTGGTTTGAGCGGGTGCAGAAGGCAACCAATCGATGTGTTTCTCTCATATCGATATTTCTGTCTTTCCCTCTTTCTTCCACTATCTCTAAAAATCAACTGAAAAAATATCCTCGGGCCCTAACCGGTTTGGCTCAGTGGATAGAGCGTCGGCCTGCGGACTCAAGGGTTCCAGGTTTGATTCGGGTCAAGGCCATGTACCTTGGTTGCGGGCGCATCCCCAGTAGGGGTGTGCAGGAGGCAGCTGATCGATGTTTCTCTCTCACTGATGTTTCTAACTCCTTATCCCTCTCCCTTCTTCTCTGTAAAAAAAATCAATAAAATATATTTAAAAAAAAAATCCTCGGGTGAAGATTAAAAAAAAAAGTGCATGCATGAATGAATGGAACCACTTTAAAATGGAGCCTGGCCAGCATGGCTCAGTGGTCAAGTATTGACAATGAACCGGGAGATCACGGTTCAATTCCCAGTCAGGGCACATGCCCAGGTTGCGGGCTCAATCCCCAGTGTGGGGCATGCAGGAGGCAGCCGATCAATAATTCTCTCATCACTGATGTTTCTCTCTTTCTTTCCCTCTCACGTCCTCTCTGAAATCAATAAAAATTAAATTAAAAATAAAAATGGAGATGGAGCTGCCATCTCAGATGAATTGCCTAGCACATCTCACTCCTCAAACCTTTGGAAATGTTAAAATTGGGCAAAATAATGTTTGGATTGGGCCTACAGCACAATTATATACCAAATAACTTTGCAAAAATAACAAGAAAGCAGATGTGATGACTACCAGACTGAAAATTGGACTGGCGTTCCCTGGAAGAACCGGGTACCTACGGGGCCTAGTTTGCGCACACGGCTCCCATGGAGGCTGCCTCTCCAACCATGAGAGCCTCTTTGGTGTGAAAATCCCTCCTCTGATTGAGGTAAACGACTGAGATCAGGAGGGGTTTCTGCCCCAGGGACGACAGTCCTAATGCCAGCAGGAATTTGCTACTGCATGAGGGCTACAACGTGGAGCCTGCTACCACACGAGAAAGAATATTTTTTCCTCTGGAAGGACTTTTCACGGCCCTGATGCTTGTGGGAAGTGCCTGGAAGGTGAGCAGCCTGCAGGATCCTTCCCTTGATGGGTAAGCACTCATTTTGTTGCTCACTCATTTGTTTCCATTCCTTTTGTTTATTATGTTGTCATAAGAAAGGTTACATAGGGAAAGACACATGAATCCTATAAATCCTTGTCCAGGCCAGCCCCCCCAAAATGATGAGTTTGCAGACCTCCCCAGACCGGCATCTACTTCAACAAACAACCGGGCTTTCAGTTAACATCACTTGTCTTTACGTTCTGCCATGGCTACTTTCAGGAGACTTTGCCTCTCCCATTGGATCTTCACCTTCCCAAGTCCTCAAAAAGTACCTTCCTTGAAGTTCTAGCTAAATATATAGAGAAACATTTTGGTCCTTCGTCTTGTGCCTTTTAAATAAAATAGGCCAAATTAGCCAAAATAATTTGAAATTCTAACAGCCATTCAGGAAAACCTTGTTTTTCAACTCTATCTCAACCTTCTCTCCTCTTAAAATAAAAGATTCCAAACCTCTTGGGAACAAGAGGATACACTCTTTAGCTGATATACAGAAGCTTCTAAAGGACAAAACAGGGTCCAAAATGGCATTGTGTAGGAAGACGGGCAATTCACGTTCTTCCACCAGCACACTGCAATACACACCTACATACAGAGCAATTACTCCCGAGAGACAAGTGAGGGCTGATTAAACAGCTTCTCAACAACAAATGAAAGAGACCAAATAGGGAGGCTGGAAACCAGTTCTCTGGCTTCGGCAGGAACTCTAGAATCAGAGGTGCAGGTGAGTACCACTGTCATGTCCCACTCCACCTCAGCAGGGAGGGCAGGAGCTCGTCAGGCGCTCTGGCCTACTTCTAAGACGGCTGCAGCACATTCCCTGCCACACCGCCCAGAGCCCATTTTGGCTCTGAACAAAGGAGTAAGCAGAATCAACAGGGCATCACCACACCCAGCCTCGCTGCGTGAAGCTGCGCCAGCACTCTGGACGCTCCAGGCACCTGCTCACCTCCAACTGGCTTGCAGGAGGCACCCGGCACAGACAGCCTGCCACAGAGGTTGCTTCTACACACGGTCATATTTTCAAGACTGGGAGAGATGGCTATTATGTCTAATTAATATAAATGAACATAGAAAATCAAGCAATGAGAAGATGCCAGAATAGAATATCTTTCAAATAAGAGAAAAAAAAATCCTAATAAAATGGAGATAAGTAATTTGCCCAATAAAGAATTCAAAGAGCCCTAGCCAGTTTGGTTCATTGGCCTGCCGACCAAAGTGACCCGGGTTCGATCCCAGTCAGGGGCACATGCCTGGGTTGCGGTCTCGATCCCCAGCAGGGGGCGTGCAGGAGGAAGCCAGTCAATGATTCTCTCATCACTGATGTCTCTATTTCTCTCTCCCTCTCCCTTCCTCTCTGAAATCTGTATTTTAAAAAAACAAAAACAAAATAAAAACTTAAAAAAAAAAAGAATTCAAATAAACAGTTATGAGGACGCTCACCAAACTTGAGAGTGAAATAAAGGAACTTAGAGAGAAATTCAACGAAGAGTTAGGAAGTATAATAAAGAACCAGGTATTGGGGGGATAAGGACACATTTGTAACATCTTAATCAATAAAGGGAAAAATTTAAAAAAAAGAACCAGGTAGAGCTGAAGAATACTATAACTTACACGAAAAATACACTAGAAGAAATCAAAAGCAGATTAGCCAATACAGACTAGATCAGTGACCTGGAAGACAGGCAAGTGGAAATAAACCTATCAGAAGAGCAAAAAGAATTTTTAAAAATGAGGATAGTTTAAGGACCCTTTGGAACAACATCAAGCACCCAAACGTACGCATTAGAAGGTTTCCAGAAGAAAGAGAGAAAGGAACAGAACCTTTATTTGAATAATGGCTGAAAACTTTCCTAACCTGGGAAGGAAATAGACATCCAAGTCCAGGAAGCAGAGAAAGAGATCCAAACAAGATGAATCCAAAGAGACCAACACCAAGACATCTTGTTATTAAAATGGGAAGTTAAAGATAGAGAATCTTGAAGAAAGCAAGAAGGAAACAATAAATTATGTAAGAAGGAAATGCCAAAAGGCTTTTGGCTGATTTTTCAGGAGCAATTTTACAAGTCAGAAAGGAGTAACAGGCCAGTTGCACAGGCTGAAAGAAACCTACAACCTAGAATAATTTACCTGGCAAAGTTACCATTCAGAATTGAAGGTTAAAGAATTTCTCAAAGTGAAGTATGTTCCATTTCCTGCTATAATTATTTCTCAGTCAGATTGCAATGTCAGCAGTTACTGCCTCGTTCTTGTCAGCTTAAACACAAATGTCATTATGTTTTCTTGAAAAGCAATTTAAAACATAGATATTTTGAAGTACTAGGCTTATACTTCATTGGAATAGATGTGTACAGCAATAAGCAGGTTTTCAAATCCATTACTAGTTTGTGCACAAATGTAATTATGTTCATTGTGTATGTATTATACAATGAGCACATGTAAGTAGTGAAGGCTACTATTGTTTAAATGCAAATGATCGTTTCTCATTTCTTTTTTGTCATCCTATATAATAAAAGCCCAGCAACCGAACGGCGGAATGACGGGTCGACCAGTCGCTATCATGCACACTGACCACCAGGAGGCAGATGCTCAATGCAGAAGCTGCCCCCTGGTGGTCAGTGCACTACCACAGTGGGAGCGCTGCTCGGCTGACCGGGATGCCTGTCTGGGAAACTTTTTTGGAGCATTTAATCCATTTACATTGAGAGTTATTATTGAGAGGTACTTACAGCCATTTTAATTCTGTATGGCTAGGTTTCTCTCTCTGTTTCTTCTTTCCAGCAATCCCTTTAGCATTTCTTGTAATGCCAGCTTGGTGGTGATGAACTCCTTTGGCCTTTTTTTGTCTGGGAAGCTCTTTATTTGACCATCTATTTTGAATGATAGTCTTGCTGAATATAATAATCTTGGTCTCAGATCTTTGCTTTCCATTACCTTGAGTACTTCATGCCATTCCCTTCTGGCCTGTAGAGTTTCTGATGAAAAATCAGGTGTCAGCCTTATGAGAACTCCTTTGTAGGTAACAGTTTTCTTTTTTCTTGCTGCCTTTAAGATTCTCTCTTTGTCTTTAATTTTTGGCATTTTAATTATGATGTGTCTGAAATCACATCAAGCCTCTGTTTCAACCACAACTTTGTGAAACTAGGAATCAACTACCAAGCACACAAATGTGTGGAAAAAAACAGCATGCTACTAAACAACAAATGGATCAAAGAGGAAATCAATAACCTTGAGATAAATCAAAATAAAAACATAACTTTTCAAAGTTTATGGGATGAGGCAAAAGCAGTTATAACAGGGAAGTTCATAGCTGTACAAGCCTACATCAAGAAACAAGAAAAATCCCAAATAAACAATCTCTAACTTTACACCTAAAATGACTAGAAAAAGAAGAACAAAACTTGCCCTAGCTGGTTTGGCTCAGTGGATGGAGTGTCGGCCTGTGGACTGAAGGGTCCCAGGTTCAATTCCAGTCAAGGGCACATGCCCGGGTTTTGGGTGAGAGCCCCAGTGGGGGGCATGCAGGAGACAGCCAATCAATGATTCTCTCATCATCGATATTTCTATCTCTCTCCCTCTCCCTTCCTCTCTGAAATCAATAAAATATATATACATACATATGAGTGAGTATACACACACACACTCAAAGCAGGAGTAAAGAAATAATTAAGATCAGAGCAGAAATAAACAAAATAGAGATTTTAAACAAACAATAGGAAAGATAAATTAAACTAAGAGCTGATTCTTTAAAAAGATAAACAAAATTGAAAATCCCTTAGCTAAACTCTTCAAAAAAAGAGCCCAAATAAAATCATAAATGAAAGAGAAGTTACAACATAAATACAAAGAACCGTTACAGAGTATTACAATGTAAACAAATTCAACAATCTAGAAGAAATGGATAAATTTTAGAAGCATATAATCTTCCAAGACTGATCCAGGAAGAGATAGAAAATCTAAACAGACCGATTACTAGCAATGAAATTGAAGCAATAATAAAAAACTCCCAACAAATGAAGTGCAGAATCAGATGGCTTTACAGGTGAATTCTATCAAACATTAAACAAGAATTAATACCTATCCTTCTTAAACTATTTCACAAAATTAAAGAGGGAGGAACACTTGCAAACTCATTCTACACAGCCAGCATTGCTCTGATACCTAAACCAGACAGAAATATTACAACAAAAGAAAATTATAGGCAAATAACCTTGATGAACACAGATGCAAAAATTCTCAACAAAGTATTAGCAAACCAGATTGAAAAATACATTAAAAGCATTATACACCAAGACCAAGAAGCATTTATCCCAGGGATGAAAAGATGGTTTAAAATCTGTAAATCAATCAATGTGATACATCATATTAACAAAATAAAGGATAAATATCACATAATCATCTCAATAGGCACAGAAAAAGCATTTGATAAAATTCAACATTCCTTTATGATAAAAACTCTCTATAAGTGGGTATAAAAGGAACATACCTCAACATAACAAAGGGCATACGTGACAAACCCACACAGCTAATATTATATTCAATGGTGAAAAGCTGGAAGCTTTTCCTCTAAGGTCAGGAACAAGACAAAGATGCCCACTATCACCCGTCTATTAAACATGGTATTGAAAGTCCTAGACACAGCAATCAGACCAAAAAAAAAAGGAAAGAAAAGGCATCAGATAGGAAAAAAAGTAAAGCTCTCACTATTTGCCATTGATGATACTATACATAAAAAAGACTCCACCAGCCGAAACCGGTTTGGCTCAGTGGATAGAGCGTCGGCCTGCGGACTGAAAGGTCCCAGGTTCGATTCCGGTCAAGGGCATGTACCTGGGTTGCGGGCACATCCCCAGTAGGAGATGTGCAGGAGGCAGCTGATCGATGTTTCTCTCCCATCGATGTTTCTAACTCTCTATCTCTCTCCCTTCCTCTCTGTAAAAAATCAATAAAATATATTAAAAAAAAAAGACTTCACCAAAAAGAATTAAGAAAACAATCCCAGTTACAGTTGCATCAAAAATAATAAAACACCTAGGAATAAATTTAACAAAGAGGTGTACTCTGAAAACTATAGGACACTGAAGAAAGAAACTGAAGAAGACACAAATAAATAGAAGGATAGACTGGAAGGATTAATATTGTTAAAATGTCCTTACTACCTAAAGCAATATACAGATTCAAAAGCAATAGCTGTTAAAATATCAATGATATTCTTCTAAAAACTAGAACTAATCCTAAAATTTATATGGAACTACAAAAGACACGAAATAGCCAAAGAAACCTTGAGAAAGAACAAAGTGGGAGGTATATACTCCCTGATTTGAAACAAAGCTACAATAATCAAAACAGTATGGTAATGGTATAAAGGCAGATATATACTAGTAGATCAATGGAATAAAATAGAGAGCCCAGAAGTAAATCATCACTTATATGATCATTAATTTATGGGAAAGGAGGCAAGGATATACAATGGGTAAAGTGAAATACATCATACATTAAGCCACAAACCCAGTCTCAATACCTTAAAAAATATTGTAATCATACCAAATGTCTTTTCAGACCATAATTTCAAGACACTAGAAATCAACTACAGGAAGAACATTGGAAAGCACACAAATATGTGGAGAAAAAACAACATGCTACTAAACAACAAATGGATCAAAGAGGAAAGCAAGCCCTGGCTGGTATGACTCAGCTCTCTGAGCCTCATTCTGTGCATCGAAAGGTCATGGGTTTAATTCCAGTCAGGGCACATGCTCATATTGTAGAATCCTGGGTAGGGGTGCATGTGGGAGGCAACAGCTCAATGTTTCTCTCTCACATTGATGTTCTCTCTCTCTCCCTTCTTTTCTCTCTAAAACTCAGTAAAAACATTTTTTTAAAAAGAGGAAATCAACAACCTTGAGACAAAGCCCTTCAACAACTGGTGCTGGGAAAACTGGACAGATACATGCAAACCGGTAAAACTGGACCACTTTCTCACACCATATACAAAAATAAACGCAACACAGATTACACCCTTAAATGTAAGATATGAAACTATAAAACTCCTAGAAGAAAACATAGGCAATAAACTCTTTTTCAGTCTTCTTTTTAAAAATTATTTTAAAAAATATATATATTTTCATTGATTTCGGAGAGGAAGGGAGAGGGGGAGAGAGATAGAAACATAGATGAGAGAGAATCACTGATGGGCTGCCTCCTGCATGCCCCCTCCTGGGGATTAAGCCCACAACCCCGGCATGTGCCCTTGACCAGAATCAAACCCGGGACCCTTCAGTCTGCAGGCCGATGCTCTATCCACTGAGCCAAACCGGTTTTGGCAAGAATTTAATTATTAAAGCTGATCTGAGTGTGGTTTGTTGAAACAGACATGTTTTTAGAGTTATCAACATTAAATATAATACTTTTATTTCTAGGCTTATTACAAATTTATTAGTAAAAACAACTTGGGCCCTAGCTGGTTTGGCTAACGAATAGAGTGCCATAAAAAAGAAGGAACTTTTACCATTTACAACAGCATGGATGGAACTGGAGAGCATTATGCTAAGCGAAATAAGCCAGTCAGAGAAAGATAAATATCACATGATCTCACTCATACGTGGAATATAATGATCAACATAAACTGATGAACAAAAATAGATCCAGAGACAAGGTAGCACTGAACAGACTGTCCAACCTCAGAGAGAAGATGAGGGGTGGGGAGGGGGGGCGGCTAGAAATCAACCAAAGGACTTGTATGCATGCATATTAGCATAACCAATGGACACGGATACTGGGGTGGTGGGGTTTTGCCCTCAGGGGTGAGAGTGGCAGGCGGGGGAGTGGGGCGGGGTGTCAATGGAGAAAAAGGAGACATACGTAACATTTTAAACAAAAAAATATATAAATAAATAAAATAAAATACAGGTTTCGGATAAACTTCCAGATCACACCATTAAACTGGTTGCGAATTTGCAGAACACTAAGAAAAACTGAATTCATAAAACTGCTGACAAAAAGATCAATACGAATTGCTCTGCCCGGTTTGGTTTGGTTCAATGGACAGAGCGTCAGCCTGTGGACTGAAGGGTCCCAGGTTAGATTCTGGTCAAGGGCATGTGCCTGGATTGTGCCACACTCCAGCAGGGAGTGTGCACGAGGCAGCCGATTGATGATTCTCTCCCATCACTGATGTTTTTCTCTCTCTCTCCCTCTCCCTTTCTCTCTGAAATTAATTTAAAAATATATTTTAAAAAAAGATCAACAGGAATTAATAGCATGAGGCTGAATGAACTAGTGAGGATGAACATTTTATGTTTTTTATATGAAATATTACTGGGCTTTTTAAATCTTTGTTTTCCAGATATAAAATTACTTTTCTCCGACGCTACCTGTGACCTACAACAATTGAGTAAATTATACCTTTGGTAAGCAGAACTGAGAATAAGCCACAGCTTCATTTTTCCTTTTTCCCTTTAGTTCCTTTCTAGTTCCCTTAATACGTCGTAAGCAATATGCAAGGCCAAGCACTGAGTATAAATAGCTGTTGTTTCCCTTAATTTCTACCTGGGAAGATAACTCAACCTACTTCACAGGCCAAAATGTGCACCTGGTGGCACACATGGTAAGGATTTCAATGCCCGGGAATGTCAATTCCAATGAAGGTACCCAATTTGGAAGAGTACTTTTTCCTGGGCAGGTACTGCAATTAACAAGTACATGATTAGAAACTTATCACAAACCTTAGAGAAAGTTGCTGGAGCTAGCGCCAAAGCAACAGCCAACCAGGAAAACTTTTTAAGTTCCTTTGCACAAATTATACTAGATGATAAAATTGTGCTTGACTATACTATTCTAGCTGAGCAAGGTGAGGTTTGCTGTGTTAATACTTCTGTTACACTTGGATAAAACACCTTCGGTAAAACAGATGGAACTAGATAAAATCTGGGCACAAGTCAAATGATTAACCACTGACACCTCCTGGTTCTCTAATACCTTGGCTAACTTCCCTCAAGCATTCCTCCTGGTTCAGATCTATTCTTCAATTTGAACTTAGCCTTTTATTTATTATAGAAATTTTTGCTGTTATAAACGTTTATTTTGTATAGCTCAATGTTTTAAAAATACCACTCAGATACTAGTTGCTCAGCATTTTGAAATGAGCACTAAGGTTTGTGAGACTTCATATGAGAAGTTTCAAGAAACTACAAAAGAGTTTGCCTGTGGAGGAATATGACGATAAAGCTTTCCTCTGTTCCTCAAATGTGCCTGCCCTAAGGCTCCTAAAAAAAACAAAAAACGATTTCCCACCTACGTGGCATATGGCATACCAACATACCAACAAGAGCCTTCCTAGTGATGAGGGATTGACAATGGCATGTCATACTAAAAACTAGCCTTCTCAGCAATGAGGGACCGACGGTGCTTTTAATAAGTGATCGGTACTGTTTTCCAGCAATTGATCAGTGATGCTTTCAAAGAAAGATCTCAACCTAAAGGAAGAAAATGTAAAAAGCATAAACTGAGCCCATTTAAAATGGAGTTGGAACTGCCATGCATGTCTTATTCCTCAAACCTTTGGAAGGTCAAAACAGGGCAAAATAACCTATGGACTGGGCCTAAAGCAACTTACTTCCTAAACAAACAACTGTTTGCAAAGATAAGAGAGAAGATATGATGACTACCAGACTGAAAATTAAAAACATTCTTTAGAATTAGCACCATTGTTAGCTTATTTGCCCCTACAGATATTCCTCTTGTCTACTGAAATAGTTGTTCCGCTTCCTTTTCTCAAAAATACCTTGCCTTCACTCCTAGTAAAAATACTGTTTGGGCCGTAACCGGTTTGGCTCAGTGGATAGAGCGTCGGCCTGCGGACTGAAAGGTCCCAGGTTCGATTCCGGTCAAGGGCATGTAACTTGGTTGCAGGCACATCCCCAGTGGGGGGTGTGCAGGAGGCAGCTGGTTGATGTGTCTCTCTCATCAATGTTTCTGACTCTCTATCCCTCTCCCTTCCTCTCTGTAAAAAATCAATAAAATATATTTAAAAAAAAAGAAAAAGAAAAGAAAAAAAAATACTGTTTGGATTTTTGCCTCAATCAGTGCTTCCCGAATAGCTATTATTTTGGATCTCAAACAAATGCTTGCTGCCTCTCACTTTTGCCTTTTATCTTTAAGTTAACAACACCAACATCTCGGGAGTGGGGAGTGGTCAGCAAGTCAGGCACCTGCTTGGCACCTGATTCCCCACAGGTGAGGATATGACTGCTACTCAATCAATTTTTCAAATTGAGGCTTAGGGGATCCAGGGCCACACAGCTGACTCAAAAGCGATGCACTTGCCAGCAGGCCTTCGGCAAGATAAATAGATGCATGAGGTGCACACGTGTGCACACTGGCACACCCACACCTGCAGGTGTTTCTTGCTCAAGCACGTGTCCACATGTGGCCTGAGTACTGTGCTTTGGTGGGAGACTCTGCCCTGCACCCAGTGTACCCACGCACCTTCTCAAAATGGCCACTGCGGATGTAGTAGTCGGCCAGTGAACACCAGAGCTTGCCCAGCTGGTCTGTGAAGCGGGTAAGGCCCCCTCGGATGATGGCGTCCACGTTGAGCGACTGCACCTTGTCCGGGTTCTGGGAGATGAGGTCACAGAGCTCGTGCCACAGCTGCAGGGTCCAGGAAGGAATTTCAGCCTTAGTCCCTGAGCGGGTAATCCCTCCAACCTGGCCCCCGTCTCCCCATAGGCCCACCTGGTAGTTGGACTTGCCAGCCTTGGAGACGAAGCGCTCATCATTCACCACGGTGGCCAGGCGCTGTGCAGCCTCGTCCAGCCGGTCACTTGACTTGAGGTACTCGATGTATTCCTCTGCGCTCTCAGGGCTCAGCTGAGCACCCACACACCATGTCAGCAGTCAGTGGGGCCACAGAGCCACACTGCTGTGCCTACCTTCCCACTCAATGGCTCTGAGCCACCTGTGAGCCTACTACCACTGTCCTGGCCACACCTGTCCACACTAGGCTCTAGTGGTCTAGCCTCAGCCCCACGGTTTGCACCTTGACCTCCACACTGCCTGTTATACATTTCCGTAGCTGTGTCCCCCACAGCTGCAGTTTTACTCTGGTTTTCAATATGGTCAGCTCATGTGAATCTGTCTACCCAGTGAGACTAACAGCTCCCTACAGGCAGGGACTGTCTTAGTCACACTACACTAAACTATTTAAAGAATAAACAAATAAACTACAAACAAAAACCTGCCTGTCTCAAGGAGCCTTTTTCTCATTTACATCTGTTAAGTGACATCTGCATGGGACTAGTGTCCCAGTGAGCCAGTGGGAAACTTTGACCTGGGGAACTGGCCCATCTGCCTGAGGCGACCCCACCTCACCCTCCATGGGCTTACCTTGAGGAAGCGCCGGTAGCCCCGCACGGCTGTCTCAGGGAGCGGGTGTGAGCGCAGAAAGCGCAAGTACAGAGGCCAAATACGAGAGTGCTGTGTGATAGGCAGCGCCCGGAGGGCACGGTCGAAAGTGCGGCGTGTGTGAGTGATCCGGCCCTGGTCCACCAAGAACTGACAATAATCTAGCCACAGACGTGGCATCTAGAAGCATGAGGAGAGGCAGGGTCTGAGTTGCTGGCACTATAGCATGGCTACAAAAACACCAGATGTCCCATGGCCAAGCCAAAATGCAGCAGGACCCAGAAGGCGATCCCTCCGGGACTAAGTCTAGCTCAACCTCAAGTGCACAAAGGCAACAGGACTCCAACCCTCCTGCTTCATCCACCTCCCGACTCATCCCCTGGCCCAGTCCCCCCACCTCCAACCTTGTGCATGAAAACGAAGGCCCTCTCGTGGCAGTTGTTGACATCTTCATAGGCAGGATCAGTCACACAGCGATGCTTCACCTGGGCCCTGCGTGCCTTCAGGTAGCGGTACCAGAGTTTGTAGCTGGAGGAGGCAGACATTGGTTGGTCAGCTTCATGGAGCACCAGAATCCTTCACCCTGCCCCATAAGGCCACTGCTGGGAGCAGGAACCTGGGAGAGTGACAAGTATCAGCAATGGGGGATGGGCTGGGATATACAGGAGGGTGTGCTGACCCATCAGAGGACATATACTCAGGGACGAACCATAGCAACCACTTGGGACCTACTGGCCAGCTCTGCTGTAACTGGACAGGGGGGCTGGGCGGGGCCGGGGCGGGTGGGGCCGCCGAAGCCGTCTCACCTGCAGGGCAGCAGCTTCAGCGCGCGCTCGTACAACTGATTGAGCCTGGGCTGCGGGGCCCCCTGCTTGAACTCAATGTAGCGGAGCCAGCATTTGACAGAAAACTGGTTCCGCATAATTTCCTCCTCATAGGGGAGGTCTTCTTCATCCTGCCAATGGGAGAAGGGAGAACTGCCCTCAGAGCCTCGGCATGGCACCACCTACTCCAACTGCAGACCCTTACCCAGATCTTGGTGCCCACCCTCAGAGCCAGGTCACCAGATGCCCAAAGAGGACTCCGGTCCAGACTTAGCCTTCAGAATTCTACTGCCCACAATATAACCCAGACCATCAGACTCTCAGTCATAGGATTCCAGGCCAGATATAGACTGTCACCCAGACTTCACGTTTTTGGTCTTCCAAATCAAGTTACCCGCTCCCTGGCCGGGATACCAGACTCCTTAGGCCAGGGGTGGGCAAACTTTTTGACTCGAGGGCCACAATGGGTTCTTAAACTGGACCGGAGGGCCGGAACAAAAGCATGGATGGAGTGTTTGTGTGAACTAATATAAATTCAAAGTAAACATCATTACATAAAAGGTACGGTCTTTTTTTTTTTTTTTTAGTTTTATTCATTTCAAACGAGCCGGATCCGGCCCGCGGGCCGTAGTTTGCCCACGGCTGCCTTAGGCTGTCCTGTCCAACACCAGCCCTCTGCCCTGGACAGTAAGCTTCATCTCCTCACAACATGCCTTTTCCTAGACACCAGATCTTTGGCACTTCTTCAGGCTAACACCAGCCAGAGTTTAGTTCGGCTGTGCCCCAGAACTTGGAAGCTAGACCTTTACTCAGAAGACAGATATGCACCAGACACAAAGCTTTTAGCCCTAGACACTGAGGAAGAAAGTGAAGAAACAGTGAAATAAATTACACCTTAGGTGACAATACAAGCCTCAATAACTGAAAAAAGACTGAAATCATATCAAGTGTCTTTTCAGACTACAACTTCATGAAACTAGAAATCAACTACAGGAACAACATTGGAAAGCACATAAATATGTAAAGACTAAATAGCATGCAACTAAACAATGAATGGATCAAAGAGGAAATCAACAACCTTGAGACAAATCCCTTCAATAACTGGTGCTTGGAAAACTGGACAGATAAATGCAATAAATTGAAACCGGACCACTTTCTTTTCTTAAATATGTTTTTGTTGATTTTAGAGAGAGAGGAAGGGAGAGGGGAAAATAGAAACATCAACGAGAGACAAAAACCCATCCATTGGCCGCCTCCTGCACACCGCCTCCTGGGGATCAAGCCTGCAACCCGGACATGTGCCCTGACCAAGAATCGACCCCCGGGGACCTCTCAGCGCATGGGCCACCCTGGCCAGGTGAGACTGGACCACTTTCTCCCACCATATGCGAAAAGTGAAAGGAGTCAGAGAAAGATAAATACTGTATTATGTGTGGAATTTAAAAAAAAAAGAATAAACAAAACAGAATATAAACCATACATATAAAGAACAAGCTGATAAAAAAAAAAAAAAGGAACAAGCTGATAGTTGCCAAAGCAGAGAGGTAGGGGGATTGATAAAAAAGAAAGAAAAGAAATATCCCCAAACAAGAAGAAAAGTAAATAAAGTTGGAGTCACTATAATCAAGCTGCTAAATTACTAAAATCAGGTAGGCTGAGCCATGAGGAAACACTCTATTCTTCTTGTAACTGTTCTGGGGGCTTGACCTTTTGACCTTTCCGGAGCCATTGCCTGGCTGTCACCTGCTCCCTGAGTATCAACACCTGGACACACACCGGGCCCCGCCGCCCCTGTCCTACCCCCTGAAGCCTCATTGCCCTGACCCCCTGCCATGACCGGACCTGCCGGCGGCCACACGCCACACTCCCCGGAGCCCACCATCCAGACCATCTGGCATCTGACAGGTAACTGTTCTCTGAGCTGTCACTTTCGGGCTCTCTGGGTCCCGCCGGCCATCGCCTGACATGTCCGCACCGGCAGGTCTTTACTTCCGACGGCAGGGTGCTCCGAAGCCAGACACCACGCCTTTCTCCCAGAAACGGTGTCGCTCAGGACCGTTACCCGGACACCAGAGTCCTGGCCCGGCCACCGGGTTTGGTGCCTTTCCTTCCAACACCAGGCCTCTCAAGAGTCAGCCATTCGAGTTTCTCTCCTCTCCCGCTCCGCGCGCTCCCCTTTGCGCGCCAGGCCCTTCACCTCCACAGCAGTGCTTCACTCAGGCGCCGGGCTCCGGCACCAGACGTCTACTCCCGGCCAGCCCGGTCCGGACGGCACCTCTAGCCCGTGAGCTTCCTCCCGCCCTTGGGCCGACATAGCTTTGGCCCAGATCCCCGGGGGGTCAGGCCCCGACCGCCTGAGGCATCCAGGCTCCGTCTCCAGTGCCTGCGGACTCACAAAGACAAGGTCCGGCCGCTCCTGCCGCGAAAGTCGCGCCATGACCACCATTTTGCCAGCGCTCCACCTACAGCCAACAGTCGCGTTGTAATGACGTCTCTATCCGAAGACCCGCCCTCCCCGAGCCAGATCCGTTTTCTATTGGCTGACCGCGTTCGGAGCGTGCAGTCGGGTCGCGACTTTCCCCTCAGTCTTCCTCAGCGACCGGAAGTAGAGTGAGAGCCGGAGATGAGGTCATTAAACGCAAGAGCTCCTCGGCCAATCAGCTTCTGCGGTCGAGCGACGCTGTGTCTCTGGAGGGTTGGCTTTGGACCGGAGCGACTTTGTGGCCTCAGGGGAGCGACATGGGAGTGAAGTTGGAGGTGTTTCGGGTCCGTGGGCGCCGGGGCGGGTGGGCACCGGAGCGGGAGGGCGGGGCGGGCGGGGCGTCTTCCTCGACCTGAGGAGGCAGCTCTGAGAAGGAGGATCCCAGGACAGGGCGCTCTGGGGAGGGACCCCGAGATCTGAGAAGGCCCTTTAGGGTCGGAAGCCCAGAGGAGGGGCTCCGGTGAGGGCGGCTCTGGGAGGGCTGCTGTGAGGAGGGCCTGCCGAGCGGGGTGGTCAGAGCCGGGGCTCTGGAAGGAAGAAGGCTGCAGACTCGGGGAGCTCTTGGGCTCAGGATGGGGGGGTGTGTCCGGTAGGGAGACTCCTACCCTAGGGAGTAGACGCCGAGGAACGAGGGGTTCGGGGAGCTCCCGGGACCCGCCTTGGGGGCGGGGCCGCGAGCGGGGAGCTCTGTGCTCCTGGGCCGGGGGGAGCGTGGCCTCCGGGAGGGAGCTTTCAGAAGTAAGGCGCCTTGGGTGATGGCGGCCAGACCCCGCAATCCTGGGGTTCTCGGGGCCCCCGAGGAGGGCGGCTGGGCGGTGCTAGAGGGTGGTCCGCAGGCTCTGAGCGGCCTGCGCCTCGCCGCCCCCTCGCAGATGACGCTCTACCTCACCTTCCCGGTGGCCATGTTCTGGATTGCCAACCAGGCCGAGTGGTTCGAGGGCTCCGTCATACAGCGGAAGGTGGGCGCCGGGAGTGCTCGTGGGCTTCCGGGGTGGGAGCGCAGGGGCGCCGGTGTCTGCCGGCCGGGAGCTCACCTGCCCTAGGTGTGGGCTCGGGAGGCTCCTGGCTCACCTGTGGCTTTACCCCCGCAGAGGGAGCTGTGGCCGCCTGAGAAGGAGGACCAGGTACGCGACACCCTCTTCCCCCCAGCGGGACAGGGGGCCTGGCTCCCCGCGACCGGGATGGGTCGGGAGCAGCGAGTGGAGCAGAGGACCACGTGGTTCCCTTGCCGTCCTCTCCCCACGCCGCGAAGCGGACCCGCTTGGACCTGCGTGTGACTGGCCCAGGGCTTCCCGCGCGGACACTGAAGCCTAAAGCCACGGCGGGGCGCAGGGGCGGGGTGGCGGTGCGGGAGGGCAGGGGGCACCAATGTCTGCCTCCCATGAGCTGACCTGTCATATGTCCCACCTCTTGCTCACCATTAGCGCCAAGAACTAGAAGAATTCAAAGCGAGGATACGGAAGCAGCGGGAGGAGAAGCTCCTTCGTGCTGCCCAGCAGAGCGCCTGAAACCCCCAAGTGCCCGCGTGCCACCCGTGAAACAACACACACTCAGTTCTTTCTCCTGCAAGTGTTTTATTGTCTGCTTTTGGGGGGCACGAGTGGGGCGCAAGATGGCTCAGGCCCTCACGGGGCTTGTGTCTGGGGCTGGGGGCTGCTGTTCCGACGGAAGCTGAGAGCAGAGGGGTCCAGAGGGGTGAGGAGGGGTTGGGGGCTCAGGGTCCCAGCTCGTTTCTGCGCTCCGTCCTGTGGAGGAAGAGGGGTCAACCAGAGGGAGAGGCCAAGGGCCGCACTGGCCCCAGGCGACGCAAGCATTGGAAGGAGGTGCAGGTGGGAACCTTGTTGCATCGCCGGCGTCTGCCCCCACCATCCTGGAGCTTCTACGTACCTTCGTTGCTCAACAGTTAGGGTGCAGTTTGGGTGTGAGGTGGGGGACCTTGGGGATCCCACTGGGGTCTTGATCAGAACCCAAGCTGTGCATGATTACACGTGACAGACACCCGTGAGTGTATGAGCTCGTGTGCCCTCCTCCCTGAGGCTGTCTTCCCAGGAGAGGGGTTTGCTCTGTCTACCCTCCCTGACACCCTCAGCCATGGCTCTGGCTTAATGTGCCCTCGGCGTGACCTTGTGGCCCTCTGGGCCTTGTCTGAGCCTTCGTTCTCCTGTCTAAAGTCAGGTATTGGATTGGCCAGGGCCTTGGGACAGGCAAGGACACAGGCAGGCACTCCTACCAGGCACTCATCTCCAAGGAGCATATGATAGACCGGTGGGGGTGAGATCCCATTCACTCTGAACTGGGGGTGAGAGGCAGGATTGGGGTGCTCAGCATGGCTGGTCTCCCTCAGCCCCAGCAGAATATCACCTACCTTGGGGCCCACAGGCTGGAAACCAGGCAGGGCGCTGACTGTCACACGCTGGTCATCCATGCGGCGACCCTGGGTGCTGGCCAGCATGTCTATGAGACTGTCCATCTCCGGCGTGGGGCCACTCTCTGCAGAGAGCACAAGCAGGTGACGGTGGACACATACACAGATGCCAGGGAACACGGCCAGCGGGACCCTCAGCCCACCCTCCCTCCCACTCCGGTTCTTCCCTGCCAAGCCTTGCCCCTAGACCCACAAGCATCTGTGTCCCCAGCTGCCCACTCCCTCTCAGACAGACTCTTGCCTAGATGGTAACTTGTCCTGTACCGCCCTACCCCGTTTACTCCTCCAGGCAGCACACCCTCCCTCCACCCACTGCCCACTCACGGCTCTTGGAGGTGGTGCCTGGCTCTGCCTGCAGCGAGCAGCGCTGCTCCTCCATTCGGTCGCCCTGCACATGGGTCAGCAGGTTGAAGAAGCCTTCTTGGTCTGGAGAGCCCGCCTGGGAGACAGACACATCTGGTCCAGCTGGCCCCTCAGTTGGGGGACCCCTCACTAGCTCCCACCTTGGCCCCGGCATCTGCCCTCCCCTCCGTGACTCTCACCATGGTCCCCGCTGATGCGCTGCTCTGCAGAGCTGCTGTGAATGAGACCAGAGTCTCCTTCACAATCCCAGCCCGCAGGGTCTGGCCATCGGTGCCTCTGCACGTGGTGCTGCCTCAAGGGAGAAGCTTCTCCATTCTAGATTGGGGCCCAACTATGGACACCAGCCAGGAAAACATCCCGGGGGCGGCCCAAAAATCCCAGCACCCCCCTCCCCCCAGCTCACCGGGCCACCGCTGAGCACTGCCCTGCCCTGGGGCTGTGGTAGGCACGTGGACCCTCATGCCCACCAGTACGTCCTTGGGCAGCAAACTGGGTCAGGGATCCCAAGAGACTCAATCGCTAATTAGATGCCCTACAAACTAGTTATTGTCATTCACTGCTCTTGAGGAATTGAGAGGGGGCGGGGGGACCTGCTTACCTTGGCACAGGGCACTGAACCCCCATCCACCTCTTCCCCGTCCATCTTTGCTCCCGCTTCCTGGACCCCGTCCGTTCTCTGCTGGCCTCTGGCCCAGCCCCAGGCCAGGAAAGGCTTTTTTAAAGGCAGACGGGGCAGTGGATACCCAGCCCAAATCCCCAGCTCACACCCATCTGCTCCCACCCAAGCTTAAGCCCCATAAAGATGATCCAGATAATGGTTTTCGCTGCACACTGCTGGGGCTGCTGTGGGGTAGGATGCGGGGTGCCCTGGGTTGGAACCTGGCAGGACTCCCTGTGCCTCCAGAACTCTCAGGTGGGACACAGCAGGCCAGAGCAGAGCCCCCACATTGGGTCGTGGGGGCTGGCTGGGCCCCATTGGGAAAGAACAGGGCTGCTCGGGGGGTCTGCAGCCCAGTAGCGGGAAGCAGTACGGCGGTCTCACCGGCCGGAAGGCAGTTGCCATCTGCAGGCAGTAGGGTAAGTCGGGCCTCAAGGCCCCTGAGGCACTCGCTGCCAGCCTAGCTCTGTCTCCTGGCGACCGCTGCCCCTACTCACTGTCCCTGGGTCTGGTTGCCTCCCATAGGCCCCCAAGGCGAGGTTTGGGGTCTCCTGTCTCTGATTTGTGCCTCCAGCCCTGCCTGGGGAGGGAGACAAAGCCCTGCCCCTGCTGCCCACCTCCTCCCACCCCACAGCTTTGGCTTCCTCTCAGTGGCCTGGGAGGGGATGCCCATGGGAGGCTCCCGTCCACACCCACTCCCTCCTCAAGATGCCTTTCTAGAAACTAGTGAAAGTTTCTTCCTGGAATAAATGGCCACATTGTCACCACCCCAGCCTGAGGGCCAAGCTTGGTCCCCCTCCGCAGGCAGCCCTGCCCTTATTCAGGGTCACACTCCACGCCTCAATCCTGGATGCCAGCGTGATGTGCTGCTCCGCCGCGGCTTAGAACACAGACATTACGGCACACAGTTCTGGAGGCCAGCGTCGGAACCACGTAGGAGGGCGCGCTCCTGAAGCTTGTGGGGGGGCCCTTCCTCGCCTCGCCCTGCTCCTAATGGCTGCCGCAGGCCTCAGGGGTCCCTGGATGGTAGCCGCAGTGCCACACTCGCAGCCTCTCATCACACGATGCTCCATGTGTCCTTGTCTTCACCTGGCCCCCAGTCATTGCATTAGGGACCCACCGACTGCAGCATAACCTCATTTTAACTCACCTGCGATGACCCTATTTCCAAATAGGGTCATATTCTGAGGTCCTGGGGGTTAGGGTTTCTTGTTTTCTTTTTATTGATTTCAGAGAAGAAGGGAGAGGGAGAGAGAGAGACATCAATGATGAGAGAGAACCATTGACTGGCTGCCTCCTGCACGCCCCACACAAGGGACTGAGCCTGCAATCCGGGTATGTGCCCTGACCAGGAATTGAACCGGCGACCTCTTGGCTCAAAGGTGGATACTCAACCTCTGAGCCACATTGGCCGGGCTCAGCATACCTTTTATAGGGATGAAGGGGACAGGAGCCCATTCAGCCTGTAACAGCTGAAAAGCCTGGTCACCCTCACAGAGTGCAGTGTGGGTGGCAGGCCCCTGTCCTAGGGGACAGGCTATGACGCTAGAGGGGATCCCAGCTTCCTCGTGGTCTCCCAGCGCCCCCCTTGGTCCCTGCAGATTGTCCTCCCCCCTTAGAAGCTGCAGGGGTCCCTCCTGCCCCTGCTCAGAACTCTCCCTTAGGCCTCACTGTCCTCAGGAGAAAACCCAAACACCTTGGGGGCCATGGAAATACTGTATTCTAGAACGGACTGATGATGGCTGCGCAACGCTGAATATGCTGAAAGCCGTTTAACAGTACTAATATGTGATATAACTCAACAGAACTGTTTTTTAAAATATATGTTATTGATTTTCCACAGAGAGGAAGGGAGAGGGATAGAGAGTTAGAAACATCCATGAGAGAGAAACATGGATCAGCTGCCTCCTGCACACTCCCCACTGAGGATGTGCCTGCAACTGAGGTACATGCCCTTGACCGGAATGGAACCTGGGACCCTTGAGTCCGCAGGCCGACGCTCTATCCACTGAGCCAAACCGGTTAGGGCTCAACAGAACTGTTAAAGAAAAGGAAAGGAGAGCGTGGGCGGGAGGGAGGAAAGGAGGGAAGGGCAGGGAAAGGGAGGAAGGAAAGATAGAAAAAAAGGAAGGAAAGGAAGGAAAAGAAAGAAGGTGGAAAAAGAACCCAAGTCTCTGTCTGGAGCGGCCAGCCCTGGTTTGCCTGGAACTGCTCCAGGTTATCAGGGTCCTGCACCCCAGGAACCTCTCAGTCCCAGGCAGATGGGCTGGCTTAGGCCTACTCTGCCCTCGGGAAAGCTGGCCTGTGCAGCCCCTCCAGCTCACCTCCTGGCCGGCCTTCCCCACCATCTCCTGCTCTTCGCTGCCTGGATCCCTGCATGGCTGCTGCTTGGTGTCATCCCGGTTAAGTCTAAAGGCCACCCCCTCAGAGGGTTCCTCTGTTTGCGACTCAGTGAAAGGACCTCATTTCCACGCGCAACAGTTCCACGACCGGTAAAGAACCCGTCCCCCACACGGCATTGCTACTATATCTCTGTTTCCTTCGGGGCAGAATTGATTATTTTCTCTCCCCTCCCTCCGGAACTCCACGCCAAGTCCCACATGGCAGACCTTTTGTTGTCTGCCCCGTGCCTACCCCATGCAAATGGCAATAAACACTAAATGGAGGAGCGGTTCAGGGCTCTGCCTTCACGCACGGGCATCACACTTTAAAGCCGAGCCCCCACCCATGCGGGGCTGGCCCAGGGCCAGCCTTTCACACAGCAGGGCCGGCCTGAAATTCCGAGTCTAGTGTGAACTGAGGTGTGTGTGAGCGTGCCACCCGCCCACGTGTCTATCAGCCTGGAATGTGACCGTCACCCATGACGGGTGTGTGCAACCAGCGCACCAGGCTGTGCGGAGCACCTCGGGGACGGCGCCCCGGTTGGTTCCGCCCTCACCTGCGGACGTTTGTGCTGACGGGAGGGAGGGAGCGGAGCACGTCGCGAGCGCGGAGGGGGCCGGCAGCGCTGCCGCTGTTGGGGCACATCTTCCACCTTCCTCCCCGGCCGGGCGGGGCGGGGCGGGGCCAGGCGGGGCGGGGCCCACGTGGGTGGTGCGCGAGGCCACGCCCCCACCTTTGACAGACCCGGAAGCGGCGGCGCCCCTTGGGGAAGATGGCGCCCTCGGGGCTGAAGGCGGTGGTGGGGGAAAGTGAGTGTCGCCCCGGGCCGGGCTCTGGCGTCCCCTGGGGGGCGGGGGCCGGGGGCGCACGGACTCTGGGGCCCCGGGGGCGGCCAGGTGGGTGCCGGGCCGGGCGTCGCACCTGCTCCTCGAGGGGGCGGGCGGCACTTGGCTGCACTGCCCCCCGGCTCCCCCGAGCCGGAGTCGAGCGCACCTGGGGGACTGCGCCCCGGGAGCCCGAGGGCCGGCTCCGGGCACAGCTGGGCGTCCAGGCTCCCGGGTCTCCGAGCGGGCAGCGTGCTGGGGGCTGGGTGCTGGGGCCCGATGCTGCAGGTTGGGGCCGGGCTGGGTGCTCTGACCGGCGATCCCAGCTGGGGGGCGTGCTCCGGGGGTGTGTCCAGGCCCCGGTTCTAGTCCAGGGGTGGGGGCCTTCCTCCGCGCCCCATGCGACGTGAGGACCCAGGCGTCCAGGCCGTGCGAGGCTGGACTTGGGGGAGGGGTGAAGATCGCCGTCCTGAACCTCGGGTAGTTCCGGCCTCAGCTGCTCCTTCCGCCCTGGCTGCCCAGATAACAGTGGTGACACTCGGGCAGGGCGGGCCATTCCTTCCCGTGTCCCCCTTCCGCTGGGCAGGCGGAGTGCGGTCAACCCCAGCACCCCAAATGAAGAAGGAACCTCCTGCATAGTGGTTAAAGGGAGCCCGGAAGGCCACTGATCCCATTTTACAGATGAGGAAACTGAGGCTGGAGGTTGGGTGATGGGATGACCGTAGCCAGGCACATTTCAAAGCCGGGACCAGGGGCTCCTGCATTCTCGTCCAGTGGAAACTGATGGAGGTGGAGTGGGGACTCTGGTCAAAACCTCCCCACCAGGCGAGGTTGACGTAGCCCATGGTGAGGCCAAGTCCATTTCTGGAGGCAGGAAGACCGTACGCAAGCCCTGACTTTGCAGTTATTGCTCATCTAAAGTGTATTTATCCGGCTGCTTGTATAACAGGCTCTGAGCCACTTGGCCATTCAGGGTTCCTAGTCTCGTCACTTGCCCTCTTTTAACCTCCGCTTCCCTGTTTACAAGTTGGGGGGTGACACCAGGAGCTACGTCACAGAATGGGGGAGGGGTAAACAGGAGTGAAGATGGAAGTCCAGCCTGGAACCCAGAAGGCTTAAGGGTGTGTGTCGGGGGCAGAGGACCCAGCATCCTAAGCCCACCCTCCTCCACAGAAATTTTGAGTGGAGTCATTCGGAGCGTCAAAAAGGATGGCGAATGGAAGGTAGGAGTGAGCCAGAATGGTTCGTGCAAACAAATGTGGGGTGCCCTGAATGTGAGGCACCCCCAAACTCCCTGAGGGGTCTGGGTGGGTCTGATGAGTGGGGTTGGGGTCCTGGGTCCTCCCATCCAGCTCTTGAAGCTGACAGTCCTGCTCACCACCCCAGCCCCACCTCTGGGGCAGCTTCAGCCTCTCTTGCCCACCTGTCTGCCCATCGTCCATCTCTCCATCCATCTGGACAGGTGCTCATCATGGACCACCCAAGCATGCGCATTTTGTCATCCTGCTGCAAGATGTCAGACATCCTGGCTGAGGGCATCACCAGTGAGTGACACCCCACCCCATGCTCTCCAGAGGGGACCTGAGTGTGGGAGCTCATGATGGGCAACCCCCACATAGGACTCCCCAACTGGGCAACCCCTGTGTGTGTACCTGTGTAGAACCCTCAGGGTGAACTCCGTGCGGGGCCCCAGAATGCATAGCCCCTGGGTGTGGCTGTGTGACCCTGACACGGGCTGTGCGCCGGTCCCAGTGCTGCCTTCATGGGTCCCTTCCTCTGTTCCGACTAGTTGTGGAGGACATCAGCAAGCGGCGGGAACCCATCCCCAGCCTGGAGGCCATTTACTTGTTGAGCCCCACGGAGAAGGTGCCTATGTGAGCGAGTGTGTGAGTGCGTGGTGCACGCCCCGTCTGCATGTGTGTGGGAGCGCAGGCAAGGCTGAGGGGCTGGGGTAGCGGACAGGGGGCTCTGGGGGTGCAGGGCCAGGCCTGGAGATTGATCTGCATCCCTCAGTCGGTGCAGGCCCTGATCGCAGACTTCCGGGGGACCCCGACCTTCACCTACAAAGCGGCACACATCTTCTTCACAGACAGTGAGTGAGGATCACCTGCGGAGAGCGCCGGAGAAGGGGGTGAGGCTGGGGTGGGGCCGGCCCTGGTCTAATGTCCCCTCTTGCCCACCCTAGCCTGCCCTGAGCCTCTGTTCACTGAGCTGGGCCGCTCCCGTCTGGCAAAGGTAGTGAAGACGCTGAAGGAGATCCACCTTGCCTTCCTCCCCTATGAGGCCCAGGTACAGCCCAGCCTGGCCCTGGGCAGGTTGTGGGGGTCTGCTACCCGGCAGCCCAGGTTCCCTCAGAAACAGGCTCAGAGACAAGTAAAGGGGACAGCGAGTCAGAGGCAGGGGCCAACACAGAATGACTGGGGCACCTGGAGCTGCGTCCCACTGGGCAGCTGCAAGGGGCATGGAGCAGCCCCTGAGTTGTCCCGCCTAGGGGGGTGGGTGCTGGGGCATTTCTCCGGCCCCTCCTCCAGGCGGGCGCCCGCCTCAGGCAGCGCTGGCACTGGTGTCCTTGCAGGTCTTCTCCCTGGACGCCCCCCACAGCACCTACAACCTCTACTGCCCCTTCCGGGCAGGGCAGCGGGCACGGCAGCTTGAGGCGCTGGCCCAGCAGATTGCCACGCTTTGCGCCACCCTGCAGGAGTACCCAGCCATCCGCTACCACAAGTGGGTACCCCACCCTGATGCTGCCCTCTGACCCCGGCCCCATCCTGCATCCCACCTTTCCCCTCTTTTTGGACCCTAGCCCCAGTCCTCACCCTGTTACCTGACTCCTATCCCTGGCCCCATCCTTGACCCCCAGTCTGTGCTAGCCCTCCCCAACACCACTCCCTCTGGCCCCATATCTGCCCATCCCACCCCCAGGGGACCAGAGGACACGGCCCAGCTGGCCCACGCAGTCCTGGCCAAGCTGAATGCCTTCAAGGCAGACACTCCCAGTCTGGGCGAGGTAAGGGGATGTGCTGGGGAGGTGGGGCGAGGCCCCAGCCAGGGTCAGGGTTAATGTCCTCATCCCTGCCCACCCCAGGGCCCCGAGAAAACCCGCTCGCAGCTGCTGATCATGGACCGGGCGGCCGACCCCGTGTCCCCACTGCTGCATGAGCTCACGTTCCAGGCCATGGCCTATGACTTGCTGGACATTGAGCAGGACACGTACAGGTGGGCGGTTCCCGGAAACCCCTTTCCCCCATCACAACTGACCCGGGCCCCTGGGCCCCTGGGTCCCTGGTCCTCAGCTCGTGCTCCTGACCTTCGTGTCTCCCTCCTGCAGGTACGAGACCACCGGGCTGAGCGAGGCCTGTGAGAAGGCGGTGCTGCTGGATGAGGACGATGACCTGTGGGTAGAGCTGCGGCACATGCACATTGCGGACGTGTCCAAGTACGTGCGTGGGGGAGGGCAGCTGGGGGTGGGCCCTTCTGCACCGTGGTCCCCGCCTGTATCCCTCCCACCAGCATCACCACTGCTCCCCCACTGCGGCCTGGCACAGGCCTTCCACCCTTGGTGAGTGCTCCCCTCTACAAGCCACGCCCCTCAGCCAACTCTCCAGTGTCCCCAGTGTGGGCTGGCACCCGGCATGGTGCAGGGACATGTGTCCCCTGGCTCCCAGACCTCCCCCCCAGCTCTGTGACCCCCACACTGCCCTCAAGCTACATTCTTGGCACCAGCCCCAAACCTCACCCCTACCCACCCTCACTGCCAGGAAGGTCACGGAGCTCCTGAAGACATTCTGTGAGAGCAAGAGAATGACCACCGACAAGGTAGGGCCGGCCTGCACGAGGAAGGGCAGCTTGGGGGGGGGGGGGGGCTCAGCCTGGATCCCAAGCCTGGAGTGGGAACCTCACCCCACTCCGTCCCTAGGCCAACATCAAAGACCTGTCCCACATCCTGAAAAAGATGCCACAATACCAGAAGGAGCTGAACAAGGTGAGCACAGGCAGGAACCTGCCCCCCACTCTGCCACCCATCTCCCCTTGGCTCAGTGTCCGTCACCCCTGATTCCCCCACCTGCCCCCGTCTCCCCTCAGTCTGTCCCCCTGACTCCCCCACGCTGCCCCCGTCTCCCCTCAGTCTGTCCCCCTGACTCCCCCACGCTGCCCCCGTCTCCCCTCAGTCTGTCCCCCTGACTCCCCCACGCTGCCCCCGTCTCCCCTCAGTCTGTCCCCCTGACTCCCCCACCTGCCCCCATCTCCCCTCAGTCTGTCCCCCTGACTCCCCCACCTGCCCCCATCTCCCCTCAGTCTGTCCCCCTGACTCCCCCACCTGCCCCCATCTCCCCTCAGTCTGTCCCCCTGACTCCCCCACCTGCCCCCATCTCCCCTCAGTCTGTCCCCCTGACTCCCCCACCTGCCCCCGTCTCCCCTCAGTCTGTCCCCCTGACTCCCCCACCTGCCCCCGTCTCCCCTCAGTCTGTCCCCCTGACTCCCCCACCTGCCCCCGTCTCCCCTCAGTCTGTCCCCCTGACTCCCCCACGCTGCCCCCGTCTCCCCTCAGTCTGTCCCCCTGACTCCCCCACCTGCCCCCGTCTCCCCTCAGTCTGTCACCCTGACTCCCCCACCTGCCCCCGTCTCCCCTCAGCCTGTCACCCTGACTCCCCCACCTGCCCCCATCTCCCCTCAGTCTGTCCCCCTGACTCCCCCACCTGCCCCCGTCTCCCCTCAGCCTGTCCCCCTGACTCCCCCACCTGCCCCCGTCTCCCCTCAGTCTGTCCCCCTGACTCCCCCACCTGCCCCCGTCTCCCCTCAGCCTGTCCCCCTGACTCCCACTCCCCACCCCGCAGTATTCCACGCACCTGCACTTGGCTGACGACTGCATGAAGCGCTTCAAGGGCCCCGTGGAGAAGCTGTGCGGTGTGGAGCAGGTGGGCAGCTGAGGGCCGGCGGGACAGGGGGGCCCATGTGGAGGGAGGGCTTGCTGGTGGCCGGGGCTGAGCCTGCAGAGACCAGGCACGAGGAGGAAGCAGGCCCCAAAGGGCTAGGGGGTCCCCGGCATGTTCCTGCCACGCCCCTCCCCCAGGCGGCGGGCATGGCCGCTGACCTCCGCTCCCGCAGGACCTGGCCCTGGGCTCGGACGCGGAGGGGGAGAAGATCAAGGACGCCATGAAGCTGATCGTGCCCGTGCTGCTGGACGCAGCAGTGCCCGCCTACGACAAGATCCGCGTCCTGTTGCTCTACATTCTCCTGCGGAACGGTGGGTGGGGGTGGGGTCTGGGCTTCTGTGATTCCTCAGGACACCCCCTCCAGTGACCTGGGAACCCCCATTGACATGCGAGCGCCATTAGCACGCAGGACCCTAAGAACCTGTGACTCCTTCCAACTTGGTCCCTCAACTAATTCCAGAGGACACCCCCCCCCGCCCCCCGCCCGCCCCCCCCCCCCCCCCGTTTGCCCTGCGAGGCTCCATCCCCACCCAGAATCTGATGGCAGGCCCTGCAGGCCCTGGGACCTCACACACCCTAACCCAGGAGGTCGCATGGCCACCTTCTGTCCCCCTGCCCTCCCAGCGCCCACCCCATGAGAATCCCACCCATGAGAGCCCACCCACCCCTCCACCAGGTGTCAGTGAGGAGAACCTGGCCAAGCTGATCCAGCACGCCAACGTGCAGGCCCACAGCAGCCTCATCCGGAATCTGGAGCAGTTGGGGGCCACTGTCACCAACCCCGGGGTATGCGGGGGGGGGGGGGGGGGGGGCGGGGGGGTGTCGGCAGAGTCTGGGTGGGAGGCAGATGTAGGCTTAGTGGGGGCGGAGCCCTGGGGGGTGGGGTCCACAGGGTATGGTGTGGTTTGGGGTGGGGGTGGGGGGCAGAGAATGCTGTGCAGTGATTGGTCTGTCCCCAGCGCGGGCACCATTCAGGGTGGTGAGGTGTGGGCAGAGCCCAGGTCCTGGGGAATGTGGTGCAGTCCCCACGGCGGCAGCTCGTCGCTAGCCCTGCGGTGAGCACACACAGTGGCCTGGGCTCCTGGGCGTCTCGGGACTCCTGTGCACCCAGCACACCCAGCAGCTTCCTCTGCTCAGCCTTCTGCTCAGCCTCTCCTGTCTGGCCCTACACATCCTCCACACCCCAGTGCGCCTCAGTTCCCGTCTCCCGGTCCCCCAGCTCCACCTCCCGCCTCTCCGTTCCCCCGTTTCTCTGTGTCCTCCCATCTCTGTCCTCATTTCTCTTTGTCCTCTTTCTCTGTGCTCCCTCTTTGTCTCACTGTCTCTGTATTTCTCCCCCCCCCCCCTCATTCTCTCTAGTTCTGTCCATATCCCCATCTTTCTGCAACCGCCCAAGCAGCAGGAGCCCCCAGCCTCCCCCTCAATCCCCCACCGCCTGCAGGGCCCTGGGGTCTCCAGCCGGCTGGAGCGGAGGGAGCGCTTGGAGCCCACCTATCAGCTGTCCCGCTGGACTCCAGTCGTCAAGGATGTGATGGAGGTACCACGGGTGGGGGTGGGGGTGGGCCCTGGGAGGGTAGGGGCTGAGGCCTCACCTCTCCTGCCCCCATCCAGGCATCAGCTCAGCCCCCTCATGCTCAGAGCCTTGGGGCATCATGAAATATCCCTTGTTACAGGCATCCCCAGCATCTAGCCTGCTCTGCCAGGGGGTACCCCAAACCCACACCCAAGGAATTGGGGCAGCAGAAGGGCCCCTTGTGGGAGGGCTCAGTTTCTGTCCACCCACCGGTGCCTCCTGTGACCCTCTCCACCCCCCAGTCTCTTCCCCTGTCTCTGGGAAAGCCCCCTGCCCTCCCCCCCCGTGCCTCCCCCCTGCCCATCCTCGGCACTAAAAGCAGCAAAAAGAAAAAGGGCCAGGTCAGGGCCCGCTTCCTGGCTCCCAGCCTGCTGTCCCTGCGGAGTCCTGGCACTCCCACATGCTCGGGGCCAGTGACCTTGACTCCTCCAAGGACCATGAGCGCCTGGTGCCCGGGTCTCTGAGGGGCACTGGAGTCCAACAAGGACAGAGGGTCCAGACTCCTAGGTCCCCAAGGGGATGGAGAGGCAGATGGTGGCTCCTGTCTGCCCGGATCTTGGCTCCTGAAACACCTAGTGAGGGATTCCAGGGCCTGGGCCCCATCGCCTGAAGCTTCTCTCCCAAGCCTCCCTTTCTGGCCCCAGGATGCTGTGGAGGACCGGCTGGACCGGAAGCTGTGGCCCTTCGTGTCTGACCCCGCCCCCATGCCAAGCTCTCAGGCTGCAGTCAGGTGAAGGTGTTGGGGTTGCCCCCTGCTGGTGCCCAGGCCCGTTAGTTGAGGGGCGTGGAGGTGTCTCCTGCCCAGACTGACCTCTGCCCTCCCCGCCCCACCCACACAGTGCCCGCTTCGGCCACTGGCACAAGAACAAGGCTGGTGTGGAGGCCCGGGCGGGGCCCCGGCTCATCATCTACATTCTGGGCGGCGTGGCCATGTCGGAAATGAGGGCCGCCTACGAAGTGACCAGGGCCACGGATGGCAAGTGGGAGGTGCTGATTGGTGAGTAGCCAGGACTGGGGTCCCTCGCGCTGGGGCTGGACTCCCAGGTCCTTTAGGAGGTGGGCCTGACAGCTGGGTGCTTAGCGCCCACCTCTGCAGAGCTAGCGCCTGAGAGCCCGGACGAGGGAAGGGGCCTGGGTTCCCCGGGAGGGGTCGGCTGGGGCTGGTCCCTGTGTGTACACGGGGTGCTCAGAGCCAAGGCCTGGTCCCCCAGTGACAGCCTCCCTGGCTGGGGGTGTCAGGGACCCAGGCATCGACCCCAACCCTCCCCTCCTGCCCAGGCTCCTCACACATCCTCACTCCAACCCGCTTCCTGGACGACCTCAAGATGCTGGACCAGAAGTTAGAGGACATTTCCTTGCCTTGACCGTCCAGGCCCACCCTGACCTGCACCCCTCCCTTTCCAGAAAAATAAAGTCCTCTCTTCTGTCTGGGGCCAGCACCCATCTGCTTTCTTTCCGAGGGCGCGGTAACGGGCGGGTGGCCTCCGCAGCCTGTGCCTCTAGCCCCGCCACACCCTGCGGTCCTGCCAGAGGGCGCCTGGGGCCGAGTGGAGGTGAAGGACTTGGGCTCTGGTTTGAATAGTGTCTCCCAGACCGACTAGTTGTTAGGTCCTGGCCGATTTGCGGGGTTCCCCTCCCCAAAACGGGGCTGGTGATGCCATGCTCTGCAGAGGAAATAAGAGATGGTGGCAGAAAGCTGATGGGTGATGGTTGCTGTTCCTCCAGTGTCACCAGAGTGACCTTGACGGCTCCAAGGGAGCAAACACAGTGCCCCCCCCACGCCCCTGGGAACTGTCCTGAGAGGCTGCAGCCCCACAGGCTGGGTCTCCTCCAGCTCCCAGGATCAGCAAGTCATGCCTGACTCCCACCCCAGCAAGTGAGAACTCTCCCTGCTCACCCTCCTCCTAACCCCAGGGTGTGCCCAAGGGCTCCTAACTACAGACTTCCCAGAGCCTTTGCCGGAGTGTGCCTCTCCCAGGACGGCCATAACCATGCCCCACAGTCCCGGCGACTCCCACCACAAAGCTGCCTTCTCCCGGCTGAGCAGGCTGGAAGCACAAATGAAGGTGTTGGCAGAGTTGGCTTCTCCTGAGGCCTCTCTCCTGGACTCCTGGACAGCTGTCTTCTCCCTGCGCCCCCCCCCCTAGGTCCCCCTTCTAAGTGCGCCCTCATCTCTTAAAAGGGCACCAGCCATATCGGACTAGGTCCCACCCTCATGACTTCATTTTAACTTGTCTCTTTGAAGGCCCTTTAAATAGTCACATTCCGAGGTACTGAAGGTTGGGGCTTCAACATACGGATTTTAGGGGGACACAGTTCAGCCCAGAACACTCAGCTGAAGTGAGATGTGAGCAGCAGCACTAACAGGACAGATGACACTCGTCTGGGGTGCAGATGCATAGCCAGGCAGAGGCCGGGCGGAGGGGTCTGTGGGAGGCCAGCCGGGCAGCCAGGGAAGGCTTCCTGGAGGAGGTGGGTTTGAGCGGAGAACGAAGAGGAGTCAGGGAGGGGAGGAGAGGGCACCGCGGAGGCAAACGCAGGAGAGTGGCATGAAGCCGGAGGGACTGGCATGAAGCCGGAGGGACTGGCATGAAGCCGGAGGGACGCGTCCAGAGGCCAGGGCCTGGCGGGTGGCGGGTGAGCTGGGCGTGGCTGCCCCTCCCCGCCCCGGAGCGCGGCTCATTTCACTCGGCCACCCCGGGGGCAGCCCTGGGCTGGAGCCCGCACTGGGCTGGGACCGGGCGGGGCACCCAGGGCCGTTCTTCCCCGCTGCTGAGGACTTGGCGCTGATGTTGGAGCCAACGATGCTTTTCAGAACTCGGGGCCTAAGGCCACTTTTCTAGAAGAATCGCCCGCGCAGTGCGTAGGTGGGGCCTGCGGAGGCCCTGAGTCGGCCCCAGCAATTCTAGGGTTTATGACTCCAACCAGGGCAGGAGGGTGGTGTGCAAAGTTGTCGCGTGGCGGGTGTGTGTGTGTGTGTGTGTGCGTGCGTGTGCGTGTGCGTGGGAACGTGGGTCGTACCCACCCCTGAGACGGCTCCCGTGGATGCACGGCTCCTGGCGAGGCTTCGGCACGGAAGCGATTTAACTGGCGCGAGACGGGGGTTGCGGGGAGACGTTTTTAAAAACATTTAAACTCGCCTCCCTGGAAAGGGGCCGTTTTCCTCCACGGCCGCTGGTGTAGGTAAGCGCTGTGAACACCAGGGGGCGCTGCGCCTCAACTTCCCGGTTTCTTTGCCCCTTTGCGGCTGCGCCGGGAGCTTAGGTGACTCCCATTAGAAACACCCGGTGAGAAGGTCAAGGTGTGCTCAGTAATTAAGCCGCAACAAAACTCTGTTGCATAGCCGCCTTGACCTTTGCCCTTTATTTACACCCAGGTATGTCTCCGACCTCAGGGTATTTTGATTATACGAGTATTCCTGAGCCTCTATGGGCCACGGCCGCCAGCGGTATCAGGCTGACAGCGTCCCAGGTGTCATGCCAGGCCCTCCACACCCATGACCCAGAGTCCTCAAAACGTTCCTATGAGAATAAATGCCAACCTCCCTCTGTCTGCGTCCAGTGAAGTCCCCTCCCCAACTCCATTTCCCACTTGATCAGTCAGTCACAGCTGCTCCAGCAGCACGAGGGTCCCTGCCACAGGGCCTTTGCACCTGTTGGTCTCCTTGCCTGCAAGGCTGTTCCACCAAATTTTCGAATCCCTCCCTCCTCCCCATCTTAGTTCCAATGTCACCACCTTTGAGAGGCCTCTGCTTTACTTCCTCAGGGGCACGTCTTCTTTGCGGTTCTCCGCCCATCCTGGGGAACAGTCCCCTTCCTGGACTTGACTGGTTGCTTCCTTGTGATCTATAGCTTCTTCCTTAGGATTCACCCATCCCAACCGATGAAGAGGTACCTTTGGTCTCCACCAGCTCTCTACGTGGGGATGTTAGCAGCCATCAGTTCTCGCCACTGGACCCATGATCTCTTGAAGATGATTTCCAACCTTACGTTCCTTCTGCTGGAATGAACTGAGGTCCTTCTCAAAAGAACTGCCTCTCAGCAACTAGGGGGTTTGTATGGAAACCCACTAGTTGTATGATTTATGTTCTTACTATTCAAGACCCCCAGGAGGCAACTGGACACATGAGCTCACCAGGGAGGCTTGAGGTGAGGCAGATCTCAGGGTCTCCAATGGTCACATTATAAGCATACTAGAGGCCTGGTGCACAAAAATTTGTGCACTCGGAGGGGGGGGGGTGTCCCTCAGCCTGGCCTGTGCCCTCTCGCAGTCTGGGACCCCTCGGGGGATGACCACCTGCTGGCTTAGACCTACTCCCCGGGGGATTGGGCCTAAGGTGGCAATCAGACATCCCTCTGGCAGCCTGGGAGCCCTCGGGGGATGTCCACTTGCCAGCAGGGAGCAGGCCTAAGCTGCAGTCGGGCATCCTTAGCATTGCTGAGGAGGCGGGAGAGGCTCCCACCACCACCGCTGTACTGGAAGCTGTCAGCCTGGCTTGTGGCTGAGCAGAGCTCTCCCTGTGGGAGCACCCTGACCACCAGGGGGAAGCTCCTGCATTGAGCGTCTGCCCCCTGGTGGTCAGTGTGTGTCATAGTGACCAGTCATTCCCAGTTGTTCTGCTGTTAGGGTCAATTTGCATATTACCCTTTTATTATATAGGATAGAGGCCTGGCGGCTGGCTGGTTTGCCCTGAAGGGTGTCCCAGATCAGGGTGGGGGTCCCACTGGGGTGCCTGGCCAGCCTGGGTGAGGGGCTGAGGGCCGTTTTCAGGCTGGCCACACCCCCTTCAGGATGGGAGTGTCCCGCTGGGGTGCCTGGCTAGCCTGGGTGAGGGGCTGAGGGCTGTTTTCAAGCTGGCCACGCCCCCCAGCGACCCAAGCTCCCAGCCTCTCCTTTCTTTCTTTCTTTTTTTCCCCTGGGATTTATTTGTCTTCTATAATTGAAATTTTGTAGCCTTGAGCGTAGCCCAGAGCCGGCCAGGGTAGGCGGGAATCTTGGCTTTCTCCGTCGCCGGGGGCAACCCAAGCCTCCTGCTCGATACAGCTCCGTGGCCACCGCCATCTTAGTTGAGTTAATTTGCATACTCGCTCCTGATTGGCTGATGGGCGTGGCTTTTGGATGTGGTGGTGTGATGGAGTGATGGTTAATTTGCATCTTTCTCTTTTATTAGTGTAGATAGGCAGCACCCAGGAACTGCTAGCTGACATAGTAATAATATAATAATGTAGATTATAATAATATATTCTTGACATAATAATGTTACGATTATTTAACACTCTCATGGGGGCAGCCCTGGGCTGGGCAGTGGTTCCCAGTGTGCTAGGAAATATGTCCACAAGTGAGAAGAAAGGTTTACTCAGGCTGATGTCCATGCTTTGGGCAGTCTGAAGGGCTTCTAGGATGGAGTGAGCACCCATGTTCTTGAGGTCAGGGACACATTCCAGGATGGGAGTGCCCCACCCGTGCTATCTATGCAGGGGCTCCTTCTAGAATAACACCCAAGTCACAGGAGGGGAAGATCTGTGGTCTTGAGCTGCTCGACCTGAAAAATGTGAGGGAGCTGCCGGATGGAGCTTCCAGATGAGCCAGGTGATGGGACGGGGAAACCTGGGAGGGGCCGGGGGGAAAGGGAGCAGAAAAAGACACGCCCGAAGTCTGCAGGGAAAGGAGGCTTCGTGCCCCCAGGCAGGAAAAGGAAGTGACTGTGAGTTAATTGTTAGGGTTTTGGCCAGTGACGCAGGCTGTGGAAAAATTCACAGCTGAGAGAAGAGATAGATGCAGAGAGAAAGTTTATTTTACTTTCCCTGAAGAGAAAGGGCCAGTGTATTGCTAATCAATACAGAGGCAGGTAGTAAACAGAGGCCTACTCTTTTAAAGAGTAATGGCTGCTGTTGCTAGGTGACAAGGAAGGGAGGGGGATTTGGGGCTGAGACAGTCTGGCAGCTGTCCTAGGGAGGTGTCCTGTCTGTATTTTTCCCCAGCCTGTAAAACATGCTTAGAGCAAAAATTATGAGGAGTTCAAAAGAGGCTTGTTTGACGGGGGCGGGGGGGGGGGGTACTTTCTATTAACGAGTGCGAATTATCCCTGAGTTGTAAAACAGCAGGGAGGAGGGGTATGCAGGAATGTGGCCTTGAGAGTAGCTTATCTTGTCTTACAGTTTAAACTGAGGGGCTGTTTGAATCAGAGGAGCTAACAATCTTGGGGTTTAATTACCCACGTGCTTCTCATAAATTGTGGAAGGCCACAGCAAGGGAGAAGAGGCCTTTTTCTTGTCCTCACACTCACAGGAATGAGCCAAAGAAAGCTTGTGGAAGTGAAGAGTGGGGAGGCCAGCGTCCCAGGGGAACCCAGACATCCAGGAAACAAGGCAAACTTCCTGTTTTGGGGTTGTTGTTTTTTTGGTTTTTGGTTTGTAAAGTTGCTCGAAATCTTAAAACACAAGTTAACCAACAGTTACAGTCAAGGATGTTGTGAAAAGGCATCTGGGATGAGGAAAGTGCCCTGCTAGTGGGAACGTCCTGCCCCAGTGAGGCCAGAGATGGGGTGCCCTGAGGCTGGAGCATTGGGGGGCACCGAGCAGGAAGGGAAAGTCCTGACGGGGGTGACTACAGTTCCCTTTGGGGACCACTAAGAGCCTCAATCCCTGTCGGTGGCTGGGGAAATTTTGGGAAAATAATGATGAAAAAGGTGACATTTATGAAGCATTTCATAATAAATATAAAAAAAGAAAAACTCGTAGAAACAGAGAACAGATTGGTGGTTGCCAGGGGCTGGGTGGTGCGGAAATTAGTGAAATGGCCAAAAGGTACAAACTTCCAGTTTTAAAATAAATAATTTCTGGGGATCTAATGTACAGCATGGTGACTATAGTTAACAATACCGGACTGTGTGTTTAAAAGTTGCTGACAATAGATTTAGATGCTATTGTCTAGATGCTAGACCCCATCTGTATAGTCTAAACAGATTCACCTAAAGTGCTTAAGGAAATAAGACAAAGACAAATCCTTTATAATCTCACTTATATGTGGAATCTATTTCTCCCCTCCAGCTTTACTGAGATATATTTGACATAAACATCATGTAAGTTTAAGGTGTACGTTTGGATATATGTATATGTTTCAAAATGATCACCGCAATAAGGTTCGTTAGCACATCCATTCTCACACAGTTACATTTTCTTATGTCTGATGAGAACCTTTAAAATCTATTGTCAGCAACTTTTAAACACACAGTCCGGTATTGTTAACTATAGTCACCATGCTGTACATTAGATCCCCAGAAATTATTTATTTTAAAACTGGAAGTTTGTACCTTTTGGCCATTTCACTAATTTCCGCACCACCCAGCCCCTGGCAACCACCAATCTGTTCTCTGTTTCTACGAGTTTTTCTTTTTTTTTTTTTTTCTTTTTTTTTTATTTTTTTTAAATTTTTTTTTTAATTTATTGCTTAAAGTATTACAAAGGGGAGTTTTTCTTTTTTTTATATTTATATGTGGAGTCTGAAAAAACTGAACTCGCCTTGACCATGTGGCCAAGTGGTTGTGTGTCTACCCATGCACCAGAAGGTCCCAGTTCAATTCCCTGTCAGGGTACATGCCCGGGTTTCGTGTCTGATCCCCAGCAGGGGGCATGCAGGAGGCAACCAATCAATGTTGATGTCGATGTTTCTCTCCCTTCCTTTTTCTCTAAAATCAATCCTATCTAATAAAAGACAAAAAGGGTAATTAACCATACCTCTGCTACACTTCCCATTGACTAATTAGGGTGACACGCAAATTAACTACCAACAAAGATGGCGGTTAATTTGCATATGTAGGCACAATGATGGGAGGTGAAAGAGGAAGGACGGAAGAACAGTGATCTGGAAACCCAGGCAGCAGGCAAGAGCTGGGTGGCAGGGCAAAGGCGACCCTGGGGGCCACCTTTGCCCCGCCCCGCCAGTGATCGCCATCGGAACGCCGGGATGAAGGCGAGGCCGCATCCCCAGGCCCGGGTGCGGCCCTGTGATCGCATGGCAATTGGAGGGAGAGAGAGCCTGGCCTGCACCCGGTGGTTGCCATGGCGATCGGAGGGAGAGAGAGCCGGGGCACAGGCCAGTCGGCACCCCTGGGTGCCCGGGGGGTGCTGCCTGGCCTGCGCCCCGTGGTCGCCATAGCGATTAGAGGGTGAGAGAGCCTCATTGGGACGGGAGAGCCCGGGCGCAGGCGAGGCGGCACCTGGCACCCCAGCACCTGACATGCAAAGGTCAGGGATGAAATGACTTTTCCCAACCACATCTGCAAATATCCTGGGGAAGGCATCACTGAAGAGTTCACAACAACTCTCTTACTTGGCAAGGAAGAAAAAGTTGGCAACGGAAACAATCCCTTACATCAAAGTTAAGGTCCCTCTGAGTAAAAAAGAATATTTCCAACGTAAAGGAGGGAGCAGGCAAAAATAATAGGTTCTCATGACTTCCACTGAGGTTTGAGCAGATGACAGAGTCAAAACGAACATACAAATTAAAACAGACAGTGGACTTTCAAATGATCCGAATCAACTGTCACTGTTTGTCCCAATAGCAGCCATGCTGATGTGATAATATAGTTTAACAAACATACAAAACAAGTCACATGATAAGAGAGGTTCGGCTTCTAAAGTAAATTGAATATGTGTTTTAAAAATTCTCATGTCCTCCCCTCTGACTATAATTCTTAATTTTCCAATCAGAAAATTACCCCAGGTGATCCAGTAACATGTAGAACTCCAGTAACCTAACTTATTTAATAAAACAAACATCCCAACCATTTTTAAAATATTTAAATTGATATTTTAGGGTTAAAATCATAGAAGATATTTAGATCCTAATAGAGTTTCTGAATAGAAAATATTTCAGTTTTTGATTTAAAAAAATAAACATAAAAAATATATAAGTGACACATTTTCCCAAGGAACTCTGAATTAGTACCTTTCCCTCTAACTTTCTTCAAATTAAGAGAATCTATGGAGTTCCCTATACTGCACAAGTTTTAATGAAAGAAAATAAGACTTTCTAAGAGCATCAAATACATGTTTTATTATTTACAAACATATATACTCTTCTCTCTCTCTCTCTTCCTCTCTCTCTCTTTAAAATATATTCTTACTGATTCAGAGAGGAAGGGAGAGGGAGAGAGATAGAAACATCAATGATGAGAGATAATCATTGATCGGCTGCCTCCTACATGCCCTGTACTGGGGATCAAGCCCACAACCCGGGCATGTGGCCTGATCTGGAATCAAACTGTGACTTCCTGGTTTATAGGTTGATGCTAAACCACTGAGTCACACTGGCCGGGCTCAATTCTTATTTATAAATTCATTCCAAGGACATATACAGCTTGAAAAGCTTTGGAAGTAGTTTCAAAAAAAACAAAAAACAAAAACACCTAGCTTTTAAGTAACAAGAAAACAGTTATAGAAGAAAGTTTAAATTAAGAGAAAAAAATTGTTTTGATTTATTCAAGAGTGGGAACATCCTCCATGAAAATGTGTACCTTGACTGTGGATGGCTGGGTGGCCTTATCACACCTTAGGAATTCAAATGCTTTTTACAATGAAAAGAAAGAGAGTTTCATCTCATTTCTCTCCCAGGGTAGATGTCTGTCAATAGAAGGTGGACACCAATAAAATGAGGGGCTTGCACAATCAATCCAGAAAGTCAGCAATCTATGAATAATCCAGAACTGAGTATTTACCTCCTCTGCCACACACCTTTCCTCCCAGCCAGTGAGCAAGGTAATTACTCTCTAGTCAAACTAAGTGCCCCCCAGTCACAGTGGCCCAATGCTGACATACAAAGCATACAAATACTCACTCTGGCATAAAAGTGACAACTTTCTTGGAAGAAAAGCAGATACTGTAAATTTCTCAAAGTCTTCCTGAAACATTTTTTAAAGTAATTTTTACTTCTTTAGAAAAAATGCACACATGGAAAACCATCTGTAATAAAAGGCCCATTCTATAAAATTTTACCTGGTCCTACTCATATGTGCAATCATAACCATATTTACAGACAAATATATCTATACTAATAAAAGAGTAATATGCTAATTAGACTGGGAGACCTTTCAGGAGACCTTCCAGATGTTCTTCTGGACAAAGCCATGGTGGTGTGGTCGAGGTAGAGGCGGTTAGAGGCCAAGAGGGGAGGGTAGTTGTGGGTGATCAGGCTGGTGGGGGGCGGAGCCGTTGAGGGTAAGCAGACCAGCAGGGGGGCCAGATGGAGACAAGCAGGCCATCAGTGGGGGTCAGTTGGAGGTGATCAGGACAGCGGGGGGGGGGGGCAGTTTGGAGTGAGCAGGCCAGCAGGGGGACAGTTTGGGATGAGCAGGCCAGTGGGGAGGGAAGTTAGGGGCGAGCAGGCCAGCAGGGGGGCAGTTTGGGGTGATCAGGCTGGCGGGGGGGCACTTGGGGGCAAGCAGGCTGGCAGCAGGGGGGGTGCAGTTGGGGGCAAGCAGGCCCCAGGCAGAGTGGTTAGAGGCAATCAGGCAGGCAGGCAGGCAGGCAGGTGAGCAGTTAGGAGCCAGCAGTCCCGGATTGTGAGAGGGATGTCCGACTGCTGGTTTAGGCCTGATCCCTGTAAACTGGCAGTAGGACATCCTTCAAGGGGTCCCAAATTGGAGAGGGTGCAGGCCAGGCTGAGGAACACACCCTCCCCTGTGCACAAATTTCATGCACCGGGCCACTAGTAATAAAATAAAATGAAATAAAATAAAATAAAAAAGTTGAACACAGAAACAGAGAATAGATTGATGGTTACCAAGGGCTGGGGGAGGGGGAAATGGGGAGACATTGTCAAAGGGTACAAACTTCCAGTTATGAGATGAGTAACTCCTGGGACCTAATGTACAGCATGGTGATTATAGTTAATTAGAGGCCCAGTGCATGAAATTCGTGCACCCGGGGGGGAGGGGTCCCTCAGCCCAGATTGTGAGAGGGCACAGGCCAGGCCAAGGGACCCCGCAGGTGCACAATCAGGGCCGGGGAGGGACACAGGAGGCTGGCCAGCAGGGGAGGGACCACGGGGCGGGGTGGGGGGGGGCACACCAGGAGGTGTCTGGCCCATCTCATTCAGTCCCCATTGGCTGGACCCCAGCAGCAAGCTAATCTACCGGTTGGAGCATCTGCCCCCTGATGGTCAGTGCACATCATAGCGAGCAGTTGAGCAGCCTTAGCATATCATTTTACACTGTGATTGGTTGAATGGACGACCGGACAACCAGACACTTAGCATATTAGGCTTTTATTATATAGGATAATTATATTGTGTGCTTGAAAGTTGCTAAGAGAGTAGAACTTAAATGTTCTCACCACAAAAAGGAACTGGTGATGGAGATATTAGCTAACCTTATGTGATAATCCTTTCATGATATGTACATGTATCACATCATCTCACATCACATGGTATACCTTAAACCTACACAATGTTATATGTCAATTCTACCTCAACAAAGCTGGAAAACTCTTCCATGAAAATGAATGAAATCTTACCATTTGTGACAACATGGATGGACCTAGAGGGTATTATGCTAAGTGAAATAAGTCAGCCAGAGAAAGATACAGTAAATCTACTTTGAAAGATACTTTGAATCTAAAAAACAAAATAAACAAAAAAGATATAGAGAACAGACTGATGGTTGCCATATGGGAGGAGGGTTGGGGGGAGGTTGGTGATAAAGGTGACGGGATTAAGCAGTTCAGATTGGTAGTTACAGAATAGTTACAGGAATATAAAGTACAGCATAGGGGACATAGTCAATTATATTGTAACTAGAGACCCAGTGCACAAAATTCATGCACTTGGGGGAGGGGGGTCCCTCAGCCCAGCCTGTGCCCTCTTGCAGTCTGGGAGCCCTCAGGGCATGTCTGACTGCTGGCTTAGGCCCGCACCCCCTCTAAGCCGTCAGTCAGACATCCTTAGTGCTGCGCTCGCCAGCCATGAGCCTGGCTTCTGGCTGAGCGGTGCTCCTGCATTGAGCGTCTGCCCTCTGGTGGTCAGTGTGTGTCATAGCGACCGGCCGTTCCACTGTTCGGTTGATTTGCATATTAGCCTTTTATTATCCTATCTAATAATAGACAAACATGGTAATTAACCATACCTCCGCTATGCTTCCCATTGGCTAATCAGGGTGATATGCAAATTAACTGCCAACCAAGATGGCGTCCGGCAGCCACGCAGCTGAAGGGAACAGGAGGCTTGGTTGCCCCAGCGATGGAGAAAGCCAAGGTTCCCCACCTGCTGCGGCCCAGCTCTGAGCTCCGGATGCAACAATGTTGCAATTATAGAAGCTAAACAAACCCCAGATACCTGCTTTCAGCCAGCCGGCCTTGGAGCTGGAGCCATAACAAAATTTCAATTACAGAAGGTAAATAAACCCCAGAATAAAAAAAAAGAATAAAGGAGAGACTGGGAGTTTCAGTTGCAGGCTTGGCCTGCCTGAAAACAGCCCTCAGCTGCTCATCCAGACTGGCCAGGCACCCCAGTGGGGACACCCATCCTAAAGGGGGTGTGACCAGCCTGAAAACAGCCCTCAGCCCCTCATCCAGGCTGGCCACGCACCCCAGTGGGGACCCTGACCCTGAAGGGGGTGCAGACAGCCTGAAAACAGCCATCAGGACCTCATCCAGGCTGGCCAGGCACCCCATCGGGACCCCCACCCTGATCCGGGACACCATTCAGGGCAAACCAGCCAGCCCCCACCCGTGCACCAGGCCTCTATCCTATATAGTAAAATGATAATATGCAAACTGACCCTAACAGCAGAAAGACTGGGAATGACTGGTCACTATGACACACACTGACCACCATGGGGCAGATGCTCAATGCAGGAGCTGCCCTCTGGTGGTCAGTGAGCTCCCACATGGAGGAGCTCTGCTCAGCCACAAGCCAGGCTGATGGCTGCCAGTACAGCGGTGGTGGTGGGAGCCTCTCCTGCCTCCTCAGCAGCGCTAAGGATGTCCGACTGCAGCTTAGGTCTGCTCCCCGCTGGCAAGTGGACATCCCCCAAGGGCTGCCAGGCTGCCAGAGGAATGTCTGATTGCCTGTTTAGGCCCAATCCCCTGGGGAGCAGGCCTCAGCCAGAAGATGGTCATCCCCCAAGGGGTCCCAGACTGTGAGAGGGCACAGGCCTGGCTGAGGGACCCCCCCCGCCCCCCCCCCCGAGAGCACAAGTTTTTGTGCACCGGGCCTCTAGTATAGGATAACATGGGTAAAGAAAAATGTACAAATATTATAAATGAATTTGTGTGGTATGTTCTTTTGTATCTGGGCTCTTTTGCTATTATGTTGATAAGAATCATCCAGATTGTTGTATGTAGCTGCAATCCATACACTGATTGACCGGGGTGGGGCAAAAGTGTTTTGGTTTGTTTTTTTTTCTGTTCATCAGATTATTTATTCACTTGATTTTTAGATTCACTTGTTGATAGATGTGTATTTGTTGTTCATAATTTGTATCTTTACCTTTTTCTTCTTCTTCCTCTTCTTAAAGGATACCTTTCAGCATTTCATATAATACTGGTTTGGTGGTGATGAACTCCTTTAGCTTTTCCTTATCTGTGAAGCTCTTTATCTGACCTTCAATTCTGAATGATAGCTTTGCTGGATAAAGTAATCTTGGTTGTAGGTTCTTGGCATTCATCACTTTGAATATTTCTTGCCATTCCCTTCTGGCCTGCAAAGTTTCTGTTGAGAAATCAGCTGACAGTCATATGGGTACTCCCTTGTAGGTAACTGAGTTTCTTTCTCTTGCTGCTTTTAAGATTCTCTCTTTGTCTTTTGCTCTTGGCATTTTAATTATGATGTGTCTTGGTGTGGTCCTCTTTGGATTCCTTTTGTTTGGGGTTCTCTGCGCTTCCTGGACTTGTAAGTCTATTTCTTTCACCAGGTAGGGGAAATTTTCTGTCATTATTTCTTCAAATAGGTTTTCAATATCTTGCTCTCTCTCTTCTTCTGGCACCCCTATAATTCGGATGTTGGTACTCTTGAAGCTGTCCCAGAGTCTCCTTACACTATCTTTATATTTTTGGATTCTTTTTTCATTTTGCTTTTCTGGTTGGGTGTTTTTTGCTTCTTTGCATTTCAAATCTTTGACTTGATTCTTGTGCTCCTCTGGTCTGCTGTTGGGAGTCTGTATAATATTCTTTATTTCAGTCAGTGTATGCTTAATTTCTAGTTGGTCCTTCATCATAACATTGAGGGTCTCACTAGATTTCTTGAGGATCTCACTACATTTATCGGCGGTTTCTAGAAAGTTCTTGAAAAACCTTAAAAGTGTGATTTTGAACTCTATATCCAGTAGTTTGCTTTCCCCCCTTTCTGTCATTTGTGTCCTGTTTCTTTGTCTCGGCATTTTTTATGCTTCGCTGTGTGGATAGAGTGGCTTTCTGTGCTAAGTGTCCTATAGGGCCCAGTGGCTCAGCCTCCCCAATTACCTGAGGTGGACACTCTTGGTGCACCCCCTTGTGGGCTTTGTGCACAGTCTTGTTGTAGTTAAGCCTTGATTGTTGTAGGTAACACTGGGAGGATTTGACCTCCAGGCCAATTGGCTGTGAGAGTCAGCTGTGTCTATGGTGAAAGAACTTCTGTGCTGAAGACACCCTTATGGGGCAAGACTTGCTTCAGTGGGGCTTTGGTGCTCACTGAGTCTGCCCCCTGAGTGTGTCCCTTATGGATCTGCGGAGTTATAATTGGATGGTCCCACTCTGACCACTGGGTACACTGGCTCTTGGATCTAAGGAGGTGCTAATCTAGCCTCTGCCTGAGGCTACCCTGCAGAAGCCAGCTGTAAAGCAATGCAAGTTGCCCTGGGGCCTTGGGAAGCTGCAGTTTGTTAAGTAATTTTCAGATTACAAAGGGCCCGGCCTTTCATATGCAAAAGCCTCAGTGCATGGCTTGGGTGGGGTGGAGCCCCAGGGGATCAACTGGGCGGGAGAGCGAGCAGTATGTCTGCTCTCAGTCCTGTCCTCAGAGGCCCAGGCAATCACTGCATGCGCCTCCGAGAGAAAGCTGCCCTCGAGCTCTGACCGATGCCAGATAGTCCGGTCTCTCCTGTATGAGTCTGGGTCCCCAGAGACCCACCCAGAACTGGAGCTCAGAGCCCGAGACTCCCTCCGTATTGAAACAGACAATCGTGTCCTCAGCCACCAACCCTCTCTGCATGCACCTCCGCACCCTTGCACTTCACCTCTGCACCGCACCTCCTCCGAGTACTGGTATGCTTTTCTCTTTCCTTCTAGTTGTAGAATTTCCACTCAGCCAGCCTTCCTGTGGTTCTGGATGATGTCCGTTCTGCCTTTTAGTTGTATTTTTGAAGTGGTTGTGCGAGGCAGCAATCTCTGGTGTTTACCTATGCTGCCACATTGGTTTTTTTTCCAAAAGTTTTTTTTCTGTAAAGGGCCAGATAGTGAGTGTTTGGTTTTGTGGGCCATAGAGTCTCCATCACAGCTACTCAACTCTGCCACTGACATGCCAAAGCAGCCACAGATGATATATTAAAAAGTGGGCATAGCCCAGCCAGCATGGCTCAGTGGTTGAGCGTCAACCTATGAACTAGGAGGTCACAGTTTGATTCATGGTCTTGATCCCCAGTGTGGGATGCGCAGGAGGCAGCTGATGGATGATTCTCTCTCATCACTGGTTTTTCTATCTCTCTCCCTCTCCCTTCCTCTCTGAATTAAATAAAAATATGTATATTTTTAAAAATTGGGCATGGCTGTGTCCCTAGAAAAAGTTCTTTATACAGACTGGGATTTGAATGTCATAGTTTTCATCTGTCACTAAGTATTATATATTTTTTCAATGATGTAAAAGTGTAAAAACTGTCCAGCAGTTCCCCAAAAAAGTTCAACATAGAATTGCCATATAATCCAGCAATTACACTCCTGGGTACATACCCATGAGAATTAACATCAGGGACGCCAAGAGATATGTGTACACTAATGTTCATAGCAGCACATTCATGATAGCCGAGCGGTGGCAACAACCAGACTGTCCATCAAGAGATGAATGGAGCTGAAACCAGTTTGGCTCAGTGGATAGAGTGTTGGCCTGTGGACTGAAAGGTCCCAGGTTCAATTCCGGCCCAGGGCATTGAAAGGGCGAGGTCATGCCCTCCATCTTGCCCTGTACCCTCCATGTTGGGGCAGCCGCCATGTGCTCAGGAGAGTACCTTCTTCTCGGAAGCCCAGGCCCCTGCTGGCCACGCCCGGGATTTCTTTAAACTAACCAATGACAATCAAGGGATGTGCGCGCCATAGAGATGACCACATCCTGTGTAGGAAGACCCAACTGGCGCCTGGCCAATCGTCAGGACCCACAGTCAGCTCCCCTCCCCTCACTCCACCCCCTATTAAAACCCTGTTTTTCCCACGGTGGGGACACTCTGCTTCCGGTTTCTGCTTCCGGTTTCTGCGTCGGCCAGGAGGCGGAGCCGAGCTAGCTCAATAAAGGACCCTCTGCTTTTGCATCGGACTGGCCGGTTCCCTGGTGTGGTTTTCTTGGGGATCTTGAAATCTGGGCACAACAGGCATGTACCTGGGTTGCGGGCACATCCCCAGTAGGAGATGTACAGGAGGCAGCTGATTGATGTTTCTCTCTCATTGATGTTTCTAACTCTCTATCTCTCTCCCTTCCTCTCTGTAAAAAATCAATAAAATATTAAAAAAAAAGAGAGATGAATGGTTATTCAAAATGTGACATAAAATGGAAGTTCTAGAGACAGAAAGCAGAAAAAACTCTAAAATTCCTCTGCTAGATCTCCTGGTACAGGTTAACCCTGAAGCTCGCTCTCCCTTTTACTTTGTTATGGCTTCCCCAGAATTTATGAGAAGCACCTGGCAATTAAATCCCGAAACTGCTGGCGTCTCTGTTCCAGGGGTGGGGAACCTCTTCTCTGCCAAGGGCCATTTGGGTATTTATAACAGCTTTCTCCGGCCCATACAAAATTACCAACTTAAAAAATAGCCTGGTATATCTGGTCAAACATGTAATTAACTCACCCCTGATGCCTTGACAGGGCCAGACCAAATGATTCCAGGGCCTTATATGGCCCGCGGGCCTGATGTTCCCCACCCCTGATACTTCAAACAGTGGGACGAGATAAGCCTTCCCTCCCTCACCCCGTCTGTTAGTTTCAGGGCGATTTAAGCTGTGTATTCTCCAGTTGCATTAAGGTTCCTCCCCTTCTCCCCCTTCTCTCCCCCTCCTCTCCAGCATTCTTCAGAGAGACAACCGTTTGCTCTCAAGCTCCCTGGCTGGGGGAAGATAAGGGCTTGCTATTTACAAGCTGGTTGCAGGCTGCCTAACTGTTTGGCCTTGTTTAATTTTCTTGTCTCAGTTTCCCTATTCCTCCTGCCCTGAAATTTTCCTAGCTTTTTGCTATCCTATAACAGGTCATATGAAAATAGATGGTGGGCTGGATTTGCCCACAGGCCGTTGCAGATTGTTCTATTGAGGAAACAAACCGCAGTTTCCTTTACCCATTCTCTGCGGATAGACACTTGGGCATGAACCTAGTCTGCAAGTCACACACAGGGACGTTACTCTGGTCTTGTTTGCAATCCCACCCCTACATGCTCACTCGTTTCTCTACCTGTCCCTTGGACTGTGGCTTCTGGAATCATCCCCAAGCACTACCTCCTGGACCAGGCCCAACCAGATGTGGGGAGGGAGAGTTCTTGAAGAGGGCGGCTGTGGCAGGGAGAGTGACAGCTCCCACCCCTGGTCCCTGCAATCTGCTCCAAGGGCTTCCTCTTGGCCCCGGATGTGGGCAGGCAGGGCTAGGGGGCCAAGGGACATATTACCTAAGACAGGAAACCCTACGCGCAGAAGCCTTAAAGAGAGAGATATGTCAGTGGCATGGAATTTGTGTCCAAGATTTGGCTTACTGCGTCTGCTGGAAGGATAAGTGACATGTTCGGGGGGCCTGACCCTCCCAGATGGACAGGGGCTGACCCAGCCCTTGCAGGATGAAGGCTCTCTCGCTTCCCCACCTCCCTATCCTGGGCTGCTGGTGTGGGTGGAATTGCTGTGTCCGTGGACGAAGCCATCTATGAGAAGATCCAGAATGTTGTCAGCTCCCTGAGTAAGGACTTTAACATACAACCCAGCAGGGGCCTCATTGGCCCCTCTGATTCCTGACCTGGAGGGAAGGTCAAGCCAGCCCCAATCCTAACCCAAACCAGAGCTCAACCCCAACCCAACCTAATCTTAACCTCAATCCTAAATGAACCTCAACCTCCAGCCTAAATCAAATTTAAAGTTCAAACCTCAAACCCAGCCCAACCCGAATCCCAACCAAACATCAGCCCAATCGCAACTAAACCTCAAATTCAAACTCAACCCTAAAACCCAACCCAACCCATCCAGCTCCAGCTAAATTTAACCACAGCTCCACCCTTCCTTGCTCTAAACCCCACCTCCAGACAGACCCCAGATGAGCTCTCCACCAGGCCTTCCCTAGGGGGCTTCTTGACCCGCTCCCTATCTCCAAGCCACCAGGGCCCAGGCAACAGGAGAACTGGGGAGAGGCAGTGTGGTGTCACAGAACCCCTCCTCCTGCAGGCCCAAGGCCACAAGAAACATTAGATCTGGAGGAAGGAATGTCACCTCGGGCCCTGGTCACCGCGGGCAGATGAGCACAGAAGTCCGTTTCCCATGCTCTCAGTTCTGTGCCCAGTGCCCTGAAACCCCTTCCCCATGTCCGGCCTCTATTTCTCTAAGACCCTGGAGCCTCTGCCTCCCTAGGGTCCTGGTCCACATGCCCAGCCTTCTCCCGGCCCCTCTGGTGGGATCCATTTTCTTAGGACACTGATGTCTAGGCCCCCAGCCTCCAGCCTCCTCACAGCCCACGGACCTGGCTTTCATTGCCTGGTGGGGAGCCGCCAGCCCCTTACACCTCACCTCCCCCCACCCCTCCCCACCCCCCCACTCCCCACCTCCCCAAGCCAAGTTCCCTCCGCTACTGCTACTGCCGCAGGCTTCGCTGTCACCGCTGCAGGGGTGATTCTGTCTGGTCTGTGGCTATTGGGAGGTGCGTTCGGAGACCACCTGCCATTGCCAGGAGGCGCGCGGGCGTGGGGCGCGGGCTGGACAGGAGCGCGCTGCTGGGCGCGCGGCCGCCTCCTGAGGTCACTCGGGCGGGGGGCGTGTCCAGGCCTCGTAGGGGCGTGTCCAGGCCTTGGAGGGGTGGGGCTGGAAATAAACCCTGAGAAGAGGGTGAAGAGGTGTGGGCGCGGGAAGACTGGGCCGTGTTCCTAACGGAGCCAGGTGCTTAGCTGGAGGGAGGCGGGCAGCTGGCTGAGACTTCCTTCTGCCCTCTCCCCGCTCCCATGCTGACCCCCACCTTTAGCCCCGAGAATGGGGCCTCGGCATTCTCCAATGACCCACTCCCAAGGCTCATGGCCTCCAGGAGGGGAGTGAGTGCCACCTCTGAGGCCACCTGGATGGCCACCCTGGGTCCTGGGTTTCCCAGGAAGTTGCTGGTCATTCTCCCTCGCACCCCACAGTGAGGCCTCCTCAGGGGTCTGGGTCTGGAGGAGACGGATCCCTGCCCTCAGCCCACATACACTCCAGACCTCCAGCAGCTCCAGGGTCAGCGTGGACCCCTGAATCATCTCTCAGCCTGGAGCCCTGTCCTCACTCCCCATCTCATTGAAGGTACCCCACGCGCAGGCCAAGCCGGGTCACGGACAGAAGAGTCTCCATGCGGCCTGCTGAGCTCTGCTCTCCGAGGCCACGCACCACTGTCCGTTCCACACGGGAGGGTGCAATTCCAATGGCTAACCACCCACGGCCACAGCAGCACATGCACCCTCACGAACACTCAAGTATGAAGACACAGGGCAGGGCACTTGCTTGTCCTTTGGTGTGTCTCTGGCACGTACAGGAAACTGTGGCACATAGTAGGCACTCAGGAAATGTCTGTTGAATATATAGCCACATAACACACATGAATACACCACCGTGCACACTACGTGCACAGTTACACATGGCCACGTGCACTCACAGTACACAACCCAGTCATCACACACATGCACGCACAGTACATCACACAGAGACACTATGCCCACAGACACACGTGGACACAGGAAGGCACCCCTGAAACACACAGACAAGCCCGCAGGGTGGGGTCATAGTGACACGTAGACACATACACCCTGGGCCGACTCTTGTACTCCCAACATTAAGTCCCACCCCAGCCTGGAGGCACTTGTCCCTGTCTGGACTCAGGGCCCTAAAAGGCAAACCCCAGCATCCAGGCGATTCAGGGTCCAGTTTCCTAGGAAGCCTAACCGACTGGTTTTGTTACAGGATCCCAGGGCAGGAGGAACGGGGAAACTGAGGCAAAAACGTTAAAACAAGGCCGAACAGTGTGGGCAATCTGCAGCCAGCTGGTAACTAACAAGCCATTATCTTCCCAGCAAGGACATGAGAGCAAATGGTGAAAAACCTTCGGAATGAGAGAATGCAGAGAGGGAGGGGGAGGGGAAAGGGGAAAAGGCAGTTCCACTCCCTCAGCAGGGAAGCCCGCAGTCTCAGGCTGGGCAAGACAAAGTTGCAGGTGCTTCTCATGAATTCTGGGAAGGTCACAACAAAGTAAAAAAAAAAAGGGGGGGGGGCCCTTGAGAATCACTCTGCACCAAAACAGTCAGCAGAGGAGTGTTGAAGCCTGTGGACAGGAGGGTATATAACGCCTCAGACCCCACCCAACTCGCTCTTCAATGAGCTGAGAGCCCGTCTGCACTTCATGGGCCAGATGCCTAGGTTTGCTGGCTTTGCTTTTTCAATAAAGGTGCAGCTTTAATAGATTGGCTTTTCACAAGGCAGTCAAGGTCTCTTGAATAAATGCATTTATATGAGAAGACTAGAGGCCTGGTGCACGAAAATTCATGCACTGAGGGGGTTGTCCCTCAGCCCGGCCTGCCCCCTCTCACAGCAGTCTGGGAGCCCTCAGGGGATGTCCTACTGACGGCTTAGGCATGCTCCCCGTGCCTAAGCTGAAGTCTGGCCTCCCTCGGCGGGAGGCGACTGGGCAATCAGGGGAAGGCGCTGCCCCCATCACCCCACTGCTGCTGCCACTGCCGGCCACCAGCTCTCCTCAGCCCTCACAGCCGCTGCAGCTGCCGGCCCTCCTCGGCCCTCGCGGCTTTGTCCGGAAGGACGTCCAGAAGACGTCCAGTCTAATTAGCATATTACCCTTTTATTAGTATAGATAAGGATCGCCTTAGCTGGTTTGGCTCAGTGGATAGAGCATCGGCCTGTGGACTGAAGGGTCCCGGATTCGATTCCAGTCAGGGGCACATGCCTGGGTTGTAGACTTGATCCCCAGTGGGGAGGTGTGCAAGAAGCAGCCGATCAATTATTCTCTCTCATCATTGATGTTTCTATCTCTCTCTCCCTCTCCCTTCCTCTCTGAAATCAATAAATATATATATTTTAAAGAAGATAAGGATAGAGGTTTGGGACAGCCCTCTCCCACTGACTCAGGGGCTTTCTGGTAACACCTCTCTGGTGTCAGTGAGAGGTGCCTATTAGTTTTATAATCTAGCCCCTGAGAGCTGCACAGTTTAGAAACTTGGTGCCCAGTCTTGAAAGGAACCCCCGACTCAAAAGTCACAGCCCCAGCAGCATGCTCCGGGAGCTGGAGCGTGGGTGATTGGGGGGGAGCTGGCTTTCAGGATGTCTTGGATTCTCCTTCCACTGCCACCCACACCCTGAGATGGCACAGCCCCTGTCTGATCATGTGGGCCATGAGCTAGGCTCACAAACACTCTTGATGCCCACGGAGCCCACTTAGGTCCCAGCCCAGGGATTCCCCCCTCAGGCCCTTCCTCCTACCTCCGCTGTGGCCCTGGGTTGGAGTGAGACCACTGAGTCAAAAGGGTGTCCAGGACCAGAGCAGGTGAACCTGGTGTTTTACTGTCTCCCTCACTGATTTGTGGTTGGGGGCCCTGATGTGTATGCCTTTGTCTCCAAGTCCCACCCAATTGTCCCTCTATAACTGGACCCCAAGGAGGGTCCCCTCAGAACCCTAAATTCCAACACAGTCACCCTCCTGTCCCAGAGTGAAGACTTGGGATCACATCTTACTGCCTGTAGCCCCATTCTTGAACCTCTATTTTTCCATCCACCAACTGCCCAGCCCCCTGAGGGAGTCAAGATCCTTCCAGCTGCAAGGTCCACAGACCCCACTTCAAGCTAACTTGAGCAAAAGTGAAAGGAAGGTTCTGGATTATGTAACTGAGAGGTCCAGGGCTGGAACAACAGGTTCAGGTTGAACCCAGGGACTCAAATAATGTCTCCAGGACTCAACTCCCTCTAGAGCAGCGGTTCTCAACCTTCCTAACGCCGCGGCCCTTTAATACAGTTCCTCATGTGGTGGTGACCCCCAACCATAAAATTATTTTCGTTTCTACTTCATAACTGTAATGTTGCTACTGTTATGAATCGTAATGTAAATATCTGATATGCAGGATGTATTTAGGCGACCCCTGTGAAAGGGTCCTTCGACCCCCAAAGGGGTCACGACCCACGGGTTGAGAACCGCTGCTCTAGAGTTTCGCTCTCAGCCAGGTTCTCCCCTGCCACAGCTAAAGGCTATACATTCTCCCAGTGTGACAGCCCCCGTGGAGAGAGGAAAGAGAGGATACCTTTTTTCCTTGGTTAACCCAACAAAAGTTCCAGGTCTGAGTTTCATTGGTTGAGTCTGACTCATTTGTCTGCCCTTGTGCCAAATTTTACACTCTGATTGGCTGGGCCTGGATCATGTGCCCATCTTAAACCAACCCCTGATTATGACCCGTTTTCTTTCTTTAAGGAAAAGAAAGCTGTTACCCCATGAAAGGGGCTGGTCAGGCAACCTCATGGAGCCCTCTCAAGCCACTGTGGCATGACTGGCGGGTTCCCAATCGCAGCTGCCTTTTCTCAGCTTCCAGAGGGCTGGAGCCCAGCTTAGGCCCCCTGAGCCAGGGGAGTGCGCAAGTCTGAGGCCCTCCCCCTGCACCTGTCCATCAATCAGAGCCAGCTCTCCTTTGGTCTGTCTCCTCTGTGGCTATTACATCACACGGGGGGGGGGGGGGGTAGGGGGGGCAAATTGCTCAATGGCTGGCTGCTTTCTACCACCAGCAAGGAGCTAGCATTTCACCGCTGCTAGGTCGACCTTCCTGGAGCAGACAAGGTTGGCAACAGTTTAGGAAGGAGAACGTTATCCTCACCAGATCTTGGGGGACCATTCCAAAGCTCTCTTGAATTTAACCACGTATTTTAAACAGAGAACATCACACTTCCTGCACATTGTCAGAAAACCTTGCCTTTTTCCAAAGAGAGAAACCTCTAACACTCTAGACCAGTGCCGTCCAACAAGGCAGCCATTAAGCAGCTGAATGTGGCCCCTGTAAATGGAAAGGCACTTTACGTGTAAACACACATTTGATTTTGAAACTTAGTACCTCCCAAAAGGCGACATATATCAATAATATTACAATAACACCCATACGTTGAAGAGATAATATTTTGGGTATATTATGTTGAATAAAATATGTTATTAAAATCAATTTAGCCGAAACCAGTTTGGCTCAGTGGATAGAGCGTCGGCCTGCGGACTGAAAGGTCCCAGGTTCGATTCCGGTCAAGGGCATGTACCTGGGTTGCGGGCACATCCCCAGTGGGAGATGTGCAGGAGGCAGCTGATCGATGTTTCTCGCTCATCGATGTTTCTAACTCTCTATCTCTCTCCCTCTCTGTAAAAAATCAATAAAATATATTTAAAAAAAAATGTGGTTCATATTATATTTCTCTTGGAAGGCACTAGACTTACAGGGAAAATTCCCTACGCATATTGTCTCATTTTCATCCCCCATTTTCAAGGTCAGATAGACACAAGGAGGGTTTTAAGACACCTAGACAGAGTGGAGGCATGCGACTGCACGAATATGTGTATTTCTCTGAGCATGTGAATGGGTGTACTAAGCGTATACGTGACTCCGGATATTCGGGAGTGTGTGCGTGTGAGTCTGGGTGGGCAGGCAGATGTCTGAATGAGTGTGCTTCTGAGTATTTCTTTGAGTGGGGTCTCCAGGTGGAGGGAAAGCAGTTCCAGAGAAGGTCTTGGCACCGTTGCCTCAGATCCGTTCCTTTCCTCCAGGTAGACACACACACACACACACACACGTGCGCACACACACAGCTTCCTGTAAAGATCCTGTTTGTTTAAAAACTTTATTTTTATTTAATACTAGAGGCTCGGTGCACGAAATTCGTGCAAGGGGCTCAGCCCCCGCCACAGTGGCTGCCTCTGCCCTCACAGCCACAGCTTCATCCAGAAGGTCATCCAGAAGGACGTCCGGTCTAATTAGCATATTATGCTTTTATTATATAGGATAATTGACACACAATGTTATAAAAATTTAAGGTGTACAACGTGTTGATTTGATATATTTCAAAATGATGACTGTAGCATTAGCTAACTCCTCTTTCACAAGTTCCGGACCATCTGGTCTGCCTCCAGGTCTACGGGCTTCTCTTTTCCATCCTTCCTGAGACCTCTGGTCTCCTAAGACCGCTCTTGATCTGGGGGTACGAGGATGTCCCAGGGTGGGAGGTTCTGGATCCCTGAAATTAGGAGGCTGACCTCTCCTTCCTCCCCCACACCCCAAACCCGAGATTTCCTCATCTGACAAGACACCTTCCGGGGGGTGGGGATATGTGTGGACAGATTGGCAGACTCGGGATCATGGAGGCTGAAGAAATCTACATAAACCAGACCAGTATGCAGGCAGCAGCCGTCAAAGACAAGCAACGAGGGACACCAGCCAATAGGAAAGGTTAGACACCTTGGCATGGGGGTGGGGGGTGGGGGTGGGGGCGGGGAGCCAAGAGGGAGAGGTTGGGATGGGAGAGGTAGGAGCTGAGAGTGGGGGTCAAAGGGCTTCTTCCCCTCCCCAAAAGGTGTGAGTGTATGTGTAACCCACCCTCTTCTCTTAACCAAGAAGCAAGTCTTAGTTAACTTTTATCCCCAGAAATGTGTGTGTGCAGGGGTTTGGTGAACCAAGACTTCTGACTACCCCGACCCCAGAGCTCCAGGAAGGTTTCCAAACCCTTCCCACTGACCCGCTCACAGGTGTAGATGACCCCAACTATGCGAATGTCCCCGTGATCTTAAGAAAACAGGATCATCCAAAGGGCAGTCACTCACCCTCCAAGAGTGAGGGTAAGGGGCCCTGCCAGCCCACACCCCACAGCTTTGGGAGGGGCCTGTGGGAGGGCGTTGCCGGGACAGTGGGCAGCACTGGAGGTCAGGATCAGTGGTGTGGGGTGTGGTGGCATCAAGGCTTGTGAGACAGTGGTGGGGTAGCTCTGCAGGCGGTGATGATGATGGCATGGTGCTGGTTGTGTCGGTGGAAGTGTTGGTGAAGGTTTGGGTGATGGTGATGGTGAATAGGTCACAGCTGCTAATGGCATTGGGAAGAGTGGGCGAGGTGACAGCGCTATTATGGTGTTAGAATCGGTACCAATAGCTGAACCCTGGCGGTCACCTGCCCTGCCTCTGTCCCGTCCCAGCCCGGTCCAGGCCATCCTCGGACTCTGCCCAGTGTTCGCACAAAGCGTTCACAAGCCTGTGCATTCTTCTCGCCCTGATTTCCATCGTTCTGCTGGTCTGGGTTCTGGTGAAGAGTGAGTAGGCTTTCAGTTGGTGGGGGGGCAGGGACTGGGCAGTGTGGAGGGGTCCACAGGAGCTGGGGCCCCCAGTGCTCCCATTGTCCCCTTTCCCCCTAGCGCCCCCCCCCCCCCCCCCGCCTGCTGCCAGGGTTGCGAACTGGCGCAATTGATGTGTTTTCCTACCCTCCCCCATCCTGAACAGATTCTGTGATGTCCCAGGAGCTGCTGGTCTTGAAAACGGAGATCTCGAATGGTGAGGGGAGGCCTGGGGAGACCAAGGGGTCAGGGTGGGGGTAGAGAGAGCAGCCGTGACACGGACACCCCCCCCCCCCCCCCCGCAGTCTCTATCTCCACACGTGAATGGGAGGCGGGGCAAAGGAAGGGCTGGAGCTACCTCAAGCAGAGCCTCAGTATCGCCAAACAGAGCATTGACTTGGCCAACCGCAATCTGCAGGCTGCATATGAGAAGCTGAAGAAGCTGACGGAAGGTGCCCTGTGGGCCCCACTCCGGGACTGTGGTGCTGGGAGGCGGGGAGGTGCCCTGTGGGCCTCACTCTGGGACTGTGGTGCTGGGAGGCGGGGAGGTGCCCTGTGGGCCCCACTCCGGGACTGTGGTGCTGGGAGGCGGGGAGGTGCCCTGTGGGCCCCACTCCGGGACTGTGGTGCTGGGGAGGTGGGGAGGGGACAGCAGAGGCCCTCCCTCCCGGAGCGCAGGGTTTGGAGGGCTGATGGGTGTCACCTGTTAGTAATGTGGGGGTATTTAAATGCTGCTGGGCACCCCAAGTTCAGGGCTCTGCAGCACCCCAGCCTGGAGGTTTGGGCAAGGTGGGGGCCTTGTCTGAGGCTCCACCCCAGTTTTCTCCTGTCTCCTCCCACCCCCAGACATAACCCAAATCAAGACTCAATTACAGCAGATCTCTGAGGTGCTGAAGAAAATGCAAAATCCACGTAAGCCAGGGCCAGGGGAGGTGGAGCCTGGATGTGCCCTACTTCTCGCCTAGCGGGACCTGCCTGATCTCGGATCGCTCCTTCCCTTCTTTACAGAGCCCACACAGCCCACTCGGTAATCAAGAGGACATGGAAGCCTGGGCGCAGCTCGGAGGACGGGGCGTACCTCCCGTCTATATGACACACGGGGCCCAGTCTTGTCTGAACCTGTTCATCATCCCCACATATCAAATCCTCTGTCACGGTGAATGAGTGTTGTGGAGTTGCGTGTGTGCGTGTGTGTGTGGGGTAAGCATTTCATGGAGGGCAGGTCTTGGGTCACTGTCCATGTGACACGTGTATATCATAGCGTGTGGTGTCATGCACATCACAGTGGGTAGCTGTGTCAGCAGGGACCACAAAGGTGGGTCACAGTGAGGGTGGGTGCTGGTGACACATGTTACCCATGCATGTTTCACTGTTGGTGTGAATATGCATGAATGCCCTGCAACATGTTACATGTATGTATAAACGTGTCATGGTGGAATTGGTGGGAGCACCCCGTGGGAGTGTAATTGCGGGTGTCACAGTGTGTGCCTGTCACTCCCTGTGCCCCGAGAACAATATGTGTCCATGTGAGTGTGCCTGACTGTCACCGAGGGTGCTGGGAGCACGCACGCCCGTGTGCCTGTGTTTCTGCATCACATTTTGTGGTTCATGGAAGTAAAGGCCAAGGGAAAACAATGTGGCTTTCAGATCTGTTATTGGGGCGACTGGGGGCCCTGGGGAGGGTCTGCAAGTGTCTGGACTTGGGGGTGGGGAACATCACACCGTGAACAGGTGGACGGACGTGTGCCAGAAACGCTGGCGATGGGCACGCGTCTCTGTCTCTGGGCACCTGTGTACACGGTGCATCCCAGGCCACACCCTGGGGCACACGCTCAAGGGCACAGGGACTCAGGCACTCCCTGGGTACACGGTCCTGGACACGGGGACCCACTCCAGACGGCATTCTCACACACCCGCGCGCCCCCAGCCGTGCCCCCTGAGCACGTGACCATCGGTGCCGCTCCCCTGCACGTGGGCCTCCAGGGCCAGCGAGACCCCAGGCGCGGGCCGCCCGCCCGGGCCGGCCTCGGGGACACGCGCGCCCCCCAGCGGCGGGTTTGGGGAACCGCGGCGCGCAGCCCGCCCCGCCCCCGCCCGCCGCGCCTGCGCACACGGGGCCGTTTACGGCGCCGTAAAGCAGCTCGGCCGAGCCGCGGGCCGCAGTTCCCGGTGAGACCTCGCCCGCCCGCGCCCCCGCCCGCCGGGCCCCGTGGGCTCCACACCCCGCCCCGCGGGCCGATGGGTCCTGGGCCGGGGTCCCGGCGTCCGCGCCCCCCGCCGCCGGCCCCGCCCCAGAAGGACGCAGGAGGCTGGGCTCCTCGGGCCCCCTCCGCCCGCCCGGTAGAGGGTGTCAGCCTCGCGCTCCGGTCTCGGGTCTCCCCTCTCCCTGCAGCGGCTGCACCTGCTGGGTCCCGTCCCCCACGCAGACCGCCGGGGGCGTCTGGGCACCCAGACCTGCGGCCTCAGCCCCGTCCCGCCCGGTGGGGGGGGGGGGGCTGGGTTCTCAGTTCCCCCTCCGACCTCCCCGGGCGGCGGCTTCTCACTGAGTGGGCGAGGGTGGAGGAGAGGGTGCCTCAGCGCCCTTGGGGTCCCCCATTCGCCGTCACCCCCCACCCCCCTCAGAGCCACTGCGGAGGTCTGAGCAGCCCCTCCCGAGTCTCCCCCACCGACGCTGAGGCTCCTAGCGCTGGGATGGAGGATCACAGCGCCCCCTAGGGGCTCCCTTAAACCCCGGTCTAAGGTCAGCCCCTCCCTCCGGCCCCATCACTTTCCTGGGAGCCTGGGGGTGAAGGGCTCCCAACTCCTCCGCCCCCCACCCCCCCGAATCCTACAGACGCAGGTCCTTCCTGTCCCGAGGCGGCGCTGCCCGCCGCAGGCCGGGGCCGCTCACTGCCCCCACCCGGCCCTGGGTCTGACCACCCCCCCCCCCCCCCCCCCCCCCCCGGTGTTCCAGTTGCTGCCACAGGTGGTGGAGGGGTGCAGAGGTACTTTTCTCGCACCAGGAATTAGCGGGGAGGAGGGGTTTCTTGTGTCCCCACCCCGTCTCCCCCCACCTTACCCGTGGCCCGCCTGCCCCCATCTGTCCTTCGCCGGATAGGGCTCTTGGGGACTAGATTTGCGCCCAGGTGAATGTCCCTTTTCCTTCCACTCTTCCCAGCGGGGAGGCCCGTGACAGGGCCCAGGGGCCGGGCTGGGTCCCAGGGTTCCTCCCCCGCCCCTGACCCTGCCGCCTGGTCTCCCGCAGGGAAGCGGTGCGGCATGGAGGCGCGCTTCACGCGGGGGAAGTCGGCGCTGCTGGAGCGCGCGCTGGCGCGGCCGCGCACCGAGGTGAGCCTGAGCGCCTTCGCGCTGCTCTTCTCCGAGCTGGTGCAGCACTGCCAGAGCCGCGTGTTCTCCGTGGCCGAGCTGCAGGCGCGCCTGGCCGCGCTGGGCCGCCAGGTGGGCGCGCGCGTCCTCGACGCGCTGGTGGCTCGCGAGAAGGGGGCCCGGCGCGAGACCAAGGTGCTGGGCGCCCTGCTCTTCGTCAAGGGCGCCGTGTGGAAGGCGCTCTTCGGCAAGGAGGCCGACAAGCTGGAGCAGGCCAACGACGACGCGCGCACCTTCTACATCATCGAGCGGGAGCCGCTCATCAACACGTACATCTCGGTGCCCAAGGAAAACAGCACGCTCAACTGCGCCAGCTTCACGGCAGGCATCGTGGAGGCGGTGCTCACGCACAGCGGCTTCCCCGCCAAGGTCACGGCGCACTGGCACAAGGGCACCACGCTCATGATCAAGTTTGAGGAGGCTGTCATCGCCCGAGACCGGGCCCTCGAGGGCCGCTGACCCCGCCGGAAATAAAGGATGAGAGAGCACCCTTCCCAAGTGTGTCTTGTGTGGGTGCGTCCCAGATCCACCCAGCAGGACCCAGATTCCTGCTCCAGGCTGAGGCTGTGTGTACCAGGGAGGGCCAGATTGGACCCAGCTTGGGCTTTCAGATGGGGCTGGGGGCGCCCAGAGACAGCTGGGAGGTAGACCAGGCAGAAGGAGTCGCTGGAGTGGGGAGTTGCTGGTAGTTTTTGGAATCACAATTGGAGGCTAAATATAGGCTGGAGAGGTGTGGGGCAGGGGAAGGATCGGGAGAGATTCCTCTAGGCCAGGGCTAGCACGCTTCTCTCACAAAGGTCCGGGTAGTGAATAGTTGGTGCCCAGCAGTGGGTCAGGATTGGGTGTGGCTGTGCGCCTAGAAAACAGGCTGACCACTGCTTCAGACTTGCTACTCAAAGTGCGGTCCAGGGACCAGCAGCATCAACAAATCTGGGGCGTTTGTGGGTAGTACAGACTCTCAGGTCCACCCCAGACCCACTGCCACAGAGTCCGCATGTTAGCAAGACCCCCAGGGGGTTCCTGTGTACCTTAGTTTGAGAAGCAGCGTGCTAGGGCACAGAGTATTAAATCCTCCTGAGTTTCAGATCCTGCAGGTTTGGTGGCCAGGAGATTTGCATGTCTAATAAGTTCCCAGGAACCGCTGAGGCACCGTGGGCTCCCCTTTGGGAACTATGGCCCTAGACACCTGGCTCTCAAGGGGAAGTAGGTGAGCTCACTTCAGTCATCTGGACGCTTAAAATAGTTTGAAGTTAATTTCTAAAAACGCTATTGGTGCACACACATCCCTTGTTTAAAAAAATACACCTCAGGCAGCCCTTTCCCTCCTGCCCACTACCGAGACCCTAGTCACTCCTCCCGAGGGGAATCGTGCCGCTCTTGGGGAACCTCGTTCGAGTGCCCGCTGTCCCCGTGCCCGACGGCACCTGAACGAGTCTGTTTCCAGAGGGACCTCGGTGCAGCCGGCTGGGCCCCTCACTGCGTGCGGAGGGCGGGACCCAGCACCTGCCACGCAGGCAGCAGCATCCCCTCATTTCACAGGCCACAGAGCAGTTCCTAGGAACCGGTCACCCACCCACGGTCACGCATTCATTCATTGGACAAATGTCTATGGAGTGCCTGCTCTTTGCCAGGTGTTGGGGACGCAGCTGAGAACAAAACAAAGGTACCTGCTCTGAAGGTAGATGCCGTGTTCTAGCCAGCAGAGACATCAGTAAACCCAACATTTTGTTAAAAGAAGGAGTGCCGCGGCGAGAAGTGCAGTGGGCGAAACATCAGAGGTGGGGTGTCATTTTAAATGCGGGGCAGAGAGTGCTCGGGTAGGTCTCGCTGAGGAGCGTGGGGAGGCGACAGCGGCCAAGGCCTGAGGCTGGAGTAAGCCCAGGTGTTTAAGGAACAGGGAGGAAGCGGGGTGGTGGGAGGAGAGAGGAGATGAAGCTGGGGAGGTGAGGTGCATGGGAGGGATTCTGCGATGGCAAAGTCCTTTAGGACTTTGGCTTTTTCTCTGAGCTAGAAGGAAACTTCTGGAAGGTTTGGGCCAGTTCAGGTGGAGCGAGGAGGGGGTGAAAAGTGGGCGGGCTCTGAATATGGCTTCGTGGCAGAGCCCATGGCTTTCCTTATGGGTTTGGGGGGAAGGGAAGGCAAGGACGACCCACTGTTGGCCCGAGGGACTGGTAGAGTGGAGCCATGAGTTCCCACACGGAGCATTTTGAGGGGGGGCCGGGGGAGACCAATCTGGGGGTGGGCAGCAGGCAGAGAGAAAAGGTGATCTGGGATGCCAAGGGTCTAGCTCTGTCCCTTACTCCTGAGCCCAGGACTCCCAGGTGCCAATAGAGTGCCCTCCCCAGGCCCCTGGGTCATGGTTGGACCTCCGTCTGGCCCTTGACTCCCAGGGTCCCAGGTGGTTCAGTGTGGGCACCTGCCATGATTCGTCCTCCTGCTGCAGTGGACCTGAGGGTCACAGGAGTGGGCCTGGCTCTTCTCTAGGCCAGGTACTGGGGGTGGGGCATTAAGGAGGGGTGGCCTCAGAGCCTGGCCTGCCTCCCTCCTGCCTTCGGTGCTGGGCTGACGGTGGCCAAGCCTGGGCCTGGGGCTGCCTGGGCCGCTGAGTGGGAGTGGGGCTGGAACCTCTGGACCTGTGCCCATCCGGGAGGGAGCGCCCAGCACTCAGGCTGACGGGCAGGGGTTCTTGAGGGGGGAGCTCTGAGCACTGGAAGGCAGGGAGGCGGTGACAGCAGGTTGGGTTGCGGGACGAGGGACAGGCCCTCTGGGGAGCTGGCAGGAGCCGGGGAAGGGTCACTGTCCTTTGGGCAGGAGGAGAAGTCAGCAGGATTCTTCAGCCATGAAAGGGGCGCCCAGGCCTTGGTTGGGGTCCTCGGGGTCCCAGTTTGGCCCTAGCTGTTCCCGTATTTGAGGTGGGGGAGTCACAAGGGGCACATGTGGCGGGTAGGCAGGGGGCTGTCAGGGTCCACGTCTGGGGGACCAAGGCGGCAGTCAGCAGGTGGCCAGCCGGTCACATACCCAGCCGTCGAGATAGCTGCTGCAGAAGGCATCGTTCCACTGCCCGGAGCCCAGCAGCATCACGCAGTCCTCGCCCTGGCCCCCGTTGTTGGGCTCCCCCGGCCGCCAGTTGCTGGAGCAGAAGGCTCAGTTGGCGTCGGGGGAAGGGCCCCACTGCCTTCAGCCTAGACACACCCCTCGGGACCTGGGTCCTCTCACCCCACCCCTGGGCCCCACCCCGTCTCTGCAGCTCAGAGACACACCTGCCTTCTCTCATCCCAGCTCCCAGCTCACCCAGCCCTGACCATCTCCCGCCATTACAGTCCAGAAGCTCCCCCAAGTCTGGGCCTGGGGCATGTGCCTCCAAATACCCTCCCCTCCATCACAGCGATGTCCCCCTCTCCGCGTCAGCCTGGGGCCGTCTCCTTTGCGTTCCCCTTCTCACCTGTAGTCCAGGGGGCTCTGGTCCATCCAGACAAACTCTCCCTCTGTGTGCAGGTCCCGGAGGCCGATCCAGGAGCCCTTCTTGTTGCTGTGTGTGGCCAGGAAGTCCTGAGGAGCAGGACAGGCTGGAGGGCTGGGGCGCTGAGCGCGGTCCCTCCGCCACCCAGGAGGCTGTGTCGGGCTCCCCTCCCCCCGACCGCATGCTGGCGGCACCTGCTCCTCCTGGCTGTGGATGCTGACCAGCCGCCCCCGGAGCCCGCTGCAGGCATTCCGCGCCTGGATCCACCGCTTGGCGCCCTCTCCGAAGTAGTAGCACTTCCGCTGGAAACTGACCCAGCTCTCAGGGCATGTGTTACACATGGAGCCTGCGAGAGGAGAGACTCAGGGCAGCTGTGGTGGGCACCACAGGGGGTGCTGTGGCTGGTGCTGTGCTGGGCACGGTGGCAGGCATGGTGGCGGACAGCTGGTGGGCACCTTGTTGGGTACCCTGGGTGGGTACAGTGGGCAGAGGGGGTGGCAGCATGTCTCCCGGAGTCACTCTTGGGATCCGGGCTGAAAGCAAACCCACCCCGAGCCTAACAGAGGGTCTCGCCGGTACCCCGCTTCCCTGGGACTCGGATGCGGACATGCAAGACCAGCCCCAAACAGGAGCACCTCCACTGCCACACCATCGCCACACCTGGCCTCCAAGAGCAGAACATCGGCCACCGACACAATGGCCATCAGCATCGCTCGGCCGCCAGCACTTCAGTCATCAGTGACACCCCCGCAGCTGCACGCCTGCGGCACTCGCACCCCCTCATCGCCACACCGCCAGCTCCATGCGGCAGCGCCCCAGGCACCAGTGTCCCGACCACAAACATTGTCGTGGTCAGAAGCACCTGGTCACCAAACCGTGACTACAAATGCCTCTGTAGCCATAGCATCTCATCTGCCAACACCACGTCCCCAAACACCCCCACGGTCGGCAACACCTTTACCACTAGTATCACCGCAGCAACGCCTATCCAACGCCAACACCATGGCCGGCACCGCCTTCACCAGCATCAGACCAGCCATGTCTTAACCACCAGTGCTGACGGCAGTCTGAGGCCAGGGCCCGGCACTGTCCTCACCAGCTGCTCCGATGACAGCCCCGCCGCCATCACTGCCAGCACCCCAAACCAGCCAGCCCTTGGCCACTTTCGGGGATATCTTGACTTTCTTCTCATTGGCCAGGAGAGGCTGTGGGAGGGGGAAGGGGCTGAAGGGCTGGGTCCCCATGGCCTCGACCCAAGGGCACCTTGGTCTCTCCCCTTGCCACCCCCCCCCACCCCCACCCCAGGACACGCTCAGGCTCTGTCACTGCCACCAGCATTTCCGGGCGGAGGGTTGAACCCACTGTTTCTGGGCCCACTCACGCATGCTTTTAATCGATTTTCTTCGAGTGACATCTGGGAGGGGTTGTCGTAAGGAGTCTGGGGTCCACAGAAGGTTGTGAAACCCTGGGAGGAGCAGAGCTGCGTGTGCGTCTCACTCACGGGATGGCACCCGGTATGCAGCCCCCTGGGGTGCCATGTGAAGACGGGAAGAGGACATCTCTGGTCCCTTCAAGAAAAAGCTGGGGACGGTGTCGTGGCTGTGTGCCACCCAGTCATTGAGAGGCAGCCCTGGAGCTGGCGCTCCATCAGAGGTAGCCCTTCAGAGTGAGCGTGGCCCAGCCTGCCCCGGGGAGCACGGGGGCTTCCTGCTGGAAACCCCACAGCCACACCACGCTCCCGGGACAGTCCTGCCCACCAGGCACAGATCCTTCCTCTTCTCTCACCCAGCCGGGCAGCCGGGGCTTCCCAGAGGTGAAAGACCAAAAGTCAAGGGGGTGGGTGGAGGGGGACTTCAGGTTAAAGGCACAGTGACTGAATAGCCACTCCCTCTGCAGGCGGCTGGCCTGCTGGGGCCACCCCATGGCCCTTGTACCTGCCAGCGTTGCCTCCCTCACACCACCTCTGGGGCTTATGCCATGATGCTCGTCATCCCCACTGCCGCCACGGTGACCCCGCCACAGCCCTCGGGCTGGCCAGACCATCTTCTGCGGGGGCTGTGGCTGAGGGCATCTACTCATGACCCTCTGCTCAGCCACGGTGGACAGAGGGCTGGTCAGTGCAGAGAACCCGGTGGCTGCTTTAACCGGGAGGAAAACATGTGGGCCCCCACCCTCAGGTCGGTGGAGGGGTGCAGCCGGACTCAGAACGGGCTTCCTCGTGTGCCCTCCGTTGGCCCTTCCACACACATACACACATACCCCTCCACGTTGTCACTCACACACCTGCCCTCACATTCACGCACCACCACACACCTGTGCTGTCACATGATTGTATCAGCGCACCTGTGGGCACAGGCGCACACACTCACCGTTGGACACGCGGAGCTCTATCCACAGCTTTGCCACCTCCTCCTGGAGTCTTTCCAACGAGTTCAAGGCCGAGCGTCTCTCATTTAAGCCTTGGGTGGTTGGACGGGGGCAGCGGTCACAGACAAACTTGTGGGCCAATCCTGCCCCCCACCCCACCCGCCCCGCAACCCCGGCCCTCCCAAGCCTCACCCTGGGACTTGAAGTTGCTCAGGTCCTCTACAAGTCCATCCAGGTTCCGAGAGAGCTCAGAGTCTGATGGAGGGGGTGGACGGGGGGGACAGGACGGGTGTCAGGAGTGAGGCCTGAGGGTCTTGAGGTCCCCATGGCTCTAGGATAAGCCCCCCCCCCCCGCCCCTCGTCCCCAGCTCTCACCCTGAATTTCCATTCTCTTCTGTTCTGCTTGCATCTCCTCCATGTTCTGCAGCACCTGGGCCACTGGTTGCAGGGCAGAGGGCTCAGTGGTGAGCAAGGCCTGAGGGTCTCGAGGCCCCCATGGCTCTAGGACAACCCCCTCCCCACACCCCCCGCCGCCCCTCACCCCCAGCTCTCACCCTGAATTTCTGTTCTCTTCTGTTCGGCTTGCATTTCCTCCATGTTCTGCAGCACCTGGGCCACTGGTTGCAGGGCAGAGGGCTCAGTGGTGAGCAAGTCTGTCAGGGCCACCCATTCCCACACAGACCCCTTGGCTCCGAGCCGGGGGCTTAGGGCCGCCTGCTCACTTTGCAGTTCACAGGTGGTCTGCAGCACTGTCTCCACAGGCCCCCCAGTTCCCTTCCTCTTTCTCCCAGACACGCCCTGAAGCCACTCACCCTGGGCTTTCTGGGCCATCTGGTCACCCTTATGTCCTTCCATGGCCTTGGAAAGCTGAGAGCCTGGGGAGGGGAGGGAACACGCGTGCGTCCTCAGGGGCCAGGCAGGCAGGTCCTTGGACCCCCCCCCTCCCCCAGCCCCAAGTGCAGGGACCCCTCCCATAGTCACAGGCTGCAGCTTTGGGCTTTTAATTTTGGTGGTAATAGTACTCAGGAAAGTGCCGGCAATAGAAAGAATTTGTGTACCTTTCCTGCCCCCAGAATTAAATGTAAAAGCAGCAGGCATTTAGTGAAAGCTCACTGGGTGTTAGGGGCCTTCTAAGTGCTGCACGAATCTCAGCTCGTTTCCACCTCACAGCACCGAAATGGTGCCCATTGTACAGGTGGCTAAGCTGAGGCGTGGAGCAGTTATATAACAGTTCGCCAAGCGCTTCTCAGAGCCCTCCCCTGCCCTCCAAGAGTCACTGGGCTCACCCCCACATGGGGAAGGAGGAACACAGGCTGCCCCTGGAGCTCCTGGGGGGACACTGGAGCCCAGTTCGCCTCCACATCCCACAGTGGCCAGTGGCAGAAGCAGGACAAGAACCGGGTTTCCTAGCCCTTCCCACGCTGCCCCTGCCCCTGCCCCCCCCTACCGTTCTGGGCAGCGATGTCCTCCAGCTGTCGCAGGCCCTGCACGGTGTCCCGGTCTGGGCAGGGGAGAGGGGAGGGGAGGAGAGGAAGGGGTTTCAGCTGCCCCACCGGCCCACAGCCCGCCTGCCAGCTGGGGTGGAGGCCTCAGTGATGTCATGTGGGAGGTGCCCAAAGGGCGGGAGATGGGGTTGCTGAGTGGGAGGGGGCCCCCCCCCGAGAGAGGGGCTGGAGGGGCAAAGTGGGAGCTGTGGTGGGAGAACGGGCTCCCAGGGCGGTGCTGGTCCCCAGGATCTTGGATGGGTGTCTGGGAGGGAACAGGGGGCCCATGGGCGGGGGGTGTTCTCACGCCACAGGAGAAGCAGGGTCAGCAGCCCAGCCCACAGTGTGGCCGTCACCAGCCCCAACAGCGCAACCTGCGTCCCACGCCTGCAGCACCGCCGCCCTCTGCGAAGCTGCAAGACGTCTGCCAGGGGAGGGGGCGAGGAGGGTGCAGGCTGAGGCTGGGCTCCCGCCCGCCCCTCCCTTCCCCGGGCTCAGGGCCCCAAGGCCAGGGAGCCTGCCAGAGCCCACCCCTTCCCCTCACTCTACATTCATGTCCACCTGCACATCTGCCCATGCACCCCCGGATCTGCTGCTCCTTCTGCCCCAACTGCAGCCGTCAGCAAGCCTGACTCGGGGCCAGGCCCTTCCAGAGAGACCCGCGGGGGGGGGTGGGGGGCGGGCCTGCTCCATGTGCTCCTCTGCAGGTGGCCGAGCCCCCCAGCTCTCCTGCCCCTCTGCCCTTGTACAGCGTCAGCCACCCCCACTAATGTCAGGACCCCAGGCCTCACCTGAGCTCCTACCCCCACAAAACCCTACCTTGATGCTCCACTGCAGGTCCAGCCCCCCGCCCCTCATCCTGGCTGTGAGGGCTCATCATGCTGAGCCTCACGTGCTCTGAGTCCCCTGCGACCTGCTCCTCCACCCTGCTGGGCTCCGGCCCCAGCTGGAGCCGCCTCACTGTTGGGAGACTGTTGAGTCAGAGCAGGGAGGTAGCCCGGCTTCCCTTTCTGAGTGGCTCTGTGCCCGCCCCCCACAGTGGGCCTTTCCTAGAAATTCACTCTTCTTCCCAGGGAGGGCCCAGGAGCCGGGGGTGGAAGGAGGAGGTCGGGGTTCTGGCTTTTGCCAATGTCAGCTCCAGAGTCCTCTCACCTGAGTATAAGCCTTCCTCCATGGCAGAGCTGACTGGGGGCTCCCCGCTGCCAAGACAGTCCACGCGACGGGCTCAGTCACAGCTGTGGTTGGGATCTGTGTTCTAACAAGGGTTGGGGGTGACATCAGCTCTAGGCCCTGGCACAGGACAGCATCTGAGGTGGAGAAGCTCTGAGCACCTGCGGATGCTGCTTCGTTCACGGCCAGGCGTCAGTGTCGCCGGGAAGAAGGAGACACGGCTGGTGTGAAGGGTCGCAGGCTTCAGGCCAGATTCGAGCGCCCAGGCCCATCCCATGGGAGGCACACGGCAGAGGCTCAGTGAGCGTGCACCTGTGATCTGGGCGCGTGGCTGAGCCTCAAAACCAATTTCCTTCTTTATAAACTGACTATATTAAGAATCCCTCTGCTCGGGGGAGTGTCGGCTCTCTATGAACGGCCTGGCACATAGTCCCATCCTCAGCGCTTGTCAGTCTTGCTGCCTGTGCAGCCTTGGCCCGGGACGCAACCTTTCGGAGCCTCAGCTTTCCCCTCACTAAAATGGGGCCCAACTCAGGAGGCCACGGTGGGATCAGTGGGAGAATACTGTACGCGAGGCTGCAGCACAGGCTGGACACAGCGGGTCTTCAGATGCTGAGCCTTTAGCCGGCATCTGCTCTGTGCGGCCCCGCAGGGGAACGAGAGCCCGGTCACCAGGCCGCAGCTACTTCTCCTGCCAACCTTTCCAAACACCTTTAAAGTCGCTTGCTTTTATTTCGTTTTGGTTAATCCTCACGGAGGATCTTTCCACTGAATTTTAGAGAGAGTGGAAGGGAGGGAAAGAGGGGGAGAGAGAAAAACGCCGATGTGAGAGAGACACATCCATCTGTTGCCTTCAGCAGGTGCCTTGACCTGGGCTGGGGATCCAGCCTACAACCCAGGTACATGTCCTTGACCGGGAGTTGAACCTGTGACCCTTTGGTATGAGGACCTGATGCTCTAACCACTTAGCACACTGGCCAGGGTGAAGTCACTTGACTTTAAAACACCTACTATGTGCTGAAGAGCGTGGACTTTGGGTCAGACAAGCCTGGGGGTCGCTGGCTGCCCCTCTTGCTGTGTGACTATGGGCAAGTGGCTTCCCCTCTCTGAGCCTTGGGGGGATGAAGATGTGGGGCTGCCCGGCTCTGATTACTGGCAGCTCGAACCAAGTATTTGGTCATCTTGGAGGAGGCCAGAATGTCACCATTCTGTGGCTGGACATGCCTGAGCCCAAGCTGGTCAGACCTGGGGCTGAGTCCTGACTTCTCCCTGGACGAGTGACTTAATTTGCTCTCTGTAAACTGGGGCGAGTGACAGTGCTGACTCCACTGATGAAGTACAGGGGGGTGAGAAGCCGGCATGCAGTGGCCGCTCAGTGACCCACCGGTGGGGAGCGGACAGCTGGGAGGGTAAGTGATTTGCCCCTTCCCAGTGCTTGAACCCAGGAACTGTGCCTTGAAGCTTGTTTGCTCAACCACCTGGGCCATGGCCTCCTGGCGGGCATCTGCTGGCAAGCGTCAAGGTGCCGGTGCAGAAACCAGGCCATTTTTCCAGCACGAGAACTCTGGCCTCTGCTTACAACCGTCCATGGCTCCCCAGGGCCCTCCATCACCGGCCCCCAGTGCACACGCCTCACTCATCTGTTTGGCTGGCTCCCACTTGCCCAGCCGGCTCCCTGCGCACCGAGAGTCTGTCAAGGACACCCGTCGTCACTGCCCTGCCCTTCCCCAGACACCTCCTCTGGGCGATCCCGCGAGACTCAGCCCAGAGCTCGTTTCTTCTAGCAAACCAAGGTCCACTTCCCACCACCAGCCCCGACACACACACACGGAGTCACACGTGTGCACACACATTCACACACTCACACGGGCACACCCTCAGAGGCACGCACACACAGGCACACATTTGCACAGTGACAAGCATCACACATTCACACTCACGCATATGCGTCCTGTGTGAGTTGCTGTCCTCCCGGTCCTTGGGGCCACTAGCAGAGGCCGCAGGCTGCGGTGAGGAGCTGAGCCTGGAGGCACTTTCTCCTGAGAGCAGAGCCGCCGGCTCTATGTTCACAAACCTGATCGTGGGCGCGCCCGGATGAGCGCGTCCATGCATGGCCGCGTCTGTGCGCCACAGCCCGGCAGCGTCCCTTCTATTATTATCTCCATGTCTCAGGTGAGCAAACTGGTTCAGAGACGTCACCCCACGTTCCCAAACTGCTAATGGAGGTGAGTGGTACAGCCAGGGTTTGAACTAGAGTGACTGGGCGGGAAGAGGGGAGAGAATGGGAGAGGGAAGGAGAAAAGAGAAAGAAGGACACGTGAGATAACATGTTAAAATTGTGGTCAGATATTGGGAATTTTGTTGTACAGTTTAATTTAGTAGCAACATGTACTAAGCACACTCCTTAGCAGCCTAGATGTAGTAATACATTTAATGTTCATAATCACCCCATAAGATAAATGCTTCGTCACCCAGGCTGCCTTATGGGTGAAGGGTATGAAGCACAGAGAGGTTAAGTAACGTACCCAAGGTCACACAGCTCATACGTGGCAGAAGCAGGATTTGAACTCAGACAATGTGAGTCTCAAGTCTAAAGCCCTAACCATTATGCCACCTAGCCTTGTATTTACAGGGACTCCTTGGCACTTTACCCATCTCACTCTTTATCCCTATAACAGCGGTCGCCAATCTTTCGGACCTCACAGACCACCAGTCCGTGGACCACTGGTGGGCGACCGCTGCCCTATACCATGTCCCCTGACCCTTAGACCCACCCCCACTTTCAATCGGGGACTGCCTAGTGCCAAACACCCTACTCTCGGAGGGCCTGCCTTCTCCCCCCGGCTCCACACCCTGGCTCTCGCTCTGGAGGATGTCCCCTGTGCCCCATGCCCCAACCAGACCTGAGCGGGCAGCCACCCGATGGGGAGGGTCCTGGCTGGAATGTCCCCGGGAGAAGGTGCTCCATGCCAGCAGCACGCGCTGCCCTGTCTGCCACTTGTGTCCCCAGCATGGGGTCTGGAGCCCCTGTACATGGCTACGGGCTGGGACACTCACTCTGCACCCCACCTTGGTCTGGGCTCATGTGGGGCGTGAACCCATTGCACGGCTGCCAAGGGACAGAGGGTGACTGCCTTAAGTAGGGAAGTGTCGAGTGGGCATCAGAGAGAGGCCACTGGGGCCTCATGCTGTCCTTTTCCACCCAGCCGCCCAGGGCCTTGGCGGGGGTGGGGGGAGGGAAGGGGAACGTTGAGAGGACTGTTTTGGAGGGCCTGGCAGGGATGGGGGCTGTCACTGGGTCCAGGGGCCAGAGGAGGTAGCCTGGAGCGCGGCTGTGGGATGGAGAGCAGGTTGGTCTGAAAGAGACAGGCCTTGGGAACGGGTACTCAGAAGATGCTGTGAAAAAAGACCGGTTTCAGCCCAGTGTCTGGGTGGACAGTGGGGCTGTCCTAGCGATGCGGACACAGAAAAGATGAGGACACAGCTTTGGGACAAGTTCTGTCGGGCACAGTGAGGACACGGGCCGGAGGCTAGAGGGCGGGGCTGGATTGGAGTCTGGTGTTTCCAGACCTGCTCTGGCCCCGGGGCTCTGGCGACAGCCACACGCGGACCCACGGCGTCTGCCCGGGCTCCACGGCTCGGTCCGTGTGGTCCCTGCCAACCATCAGTCTAGAGAAGCGACGCTTTGGGGGTGAAATCTCAATGGGGGTCCCCGTCACGCGATCGCCCCCTCCTTCCCCTCTGCAGTATCAGCTCGTGTCTCTCACCCGCTTTAGGGGAAAAACAGGAAACGGTGCGGATGTGGACCGAGATCTGAGGTTATCGGTTCTTCTTTCAGGGTTGGGATCCTCGCGCATGGGGCCGCGCCTCACTCATCGCCAGTCTGAGGCAGGGGTCTGGCAAGGAGTATATGTGGTGCCCAAACCAGACGCCACCCCAGCCCCAGCCCTGACCCTGCACAGCCCCAACTCACCCCACATCCGATGCTGGATGCTCAGGTCTCCAACCCTAACCTGCTCGGTGCTGTGTGGAGCCGCATCTCCAGCACTGAATTCAGAACCTCAGCACGGGGGACAGGGCCGGCACCAACTGCAAACATGATGCAGGAGCCTCACCACCCTGATCCGAACCCCATCTTGGAACAGCCCTGGACTCACCCCACCTGTGTAACCTCCCCTGGTGATGCCAGGGGAGAAGGGAAAGGGATGTGTGAGGCAGCAGGTGTGTCAAATCCAGGAGGGCTTCCAGGAAGAGGTGTCCCTAAAGCGGGTTTCTCTTTCTCAGCACTGTGACATTGTGGCTGGATGACTCCTGGCGGTGGGGCTGTCCTGTGCATTGTACGTTATTTAGCAGCATCCCTGGGCTCTGCTTACGAGTTGTCAGTAGCACCTCTCTCTCCTCCCTCCCACCTAGTAGTGAAAGCCAAAAATGTCTCCAGATATTGCCAAATGCCCCTTGGGGGGCAGAATCACCCCACTGGAGAACCACTGCTTGGAAGCATGATTTAAGGGGGAAGAGAAGGTGCTGGCTTTAGGCTTCAACTTTCATTGTTCTCTGTTTCCATTTCTCTCTCTATTTGCTGTCCCCAGATCACCTCCTTCCTCTTTCATTCACTCAACCAGTGGTTGGCCACCTACTGTCTGCCAGGCGCTGGAAACAAGGCAAAGTCCCAGTTCCCATGAGGAACGAAGACAGGATTTTGTTTTTAACTGTAGTAAAATACACATAAAATTGAACGTTTTAATCATTTTCAACAGCATTAAGTACATTGTCGCGCAACCATCCCCACCATCCGTCTCTAGAACTTTCTCATCTTCCCAAACTGACACTCTGTCCCCACTAAACACTCACCCCCCGTCCCCGGCCCCTGGCTCCCACCGTCTACTCTGTCTCTATGCATCCGGCTCCTCTAGGCCCTCCCATGAGGGGACCCGCACAGATCTGTCCTTCATGTGCCTGGCTACTTTACTGCACATAATGCCTCAGGGTTCATCCATGTTGCAGCATAAGAGCAAAAGCCAAAACCCGCAAGCCCACAACGTTAGGCGGCGGAACGCAGGACTGGGGACACCTTGGCGGACGCAGAAACCGGGGCCCGGGAGGTGGCCTCTGAGCAGGCCACTCGGGGGAAGCGGAAGCTGTGGCTACATTTTCATCCTTCACGCAGCCCAGGTCCTCCCCTGGGCTTTGCAACCTCAGCGTCAGGAGCGGGTGCCACTGCCCTTCCAGCCCGGGGAACGCCGCACGCCCACCCGAGGCGCCAGGTCCTGGAGCGGGGCCAGTGGCCTTCTGTCTCCCGGACCGTGACCGAGTGGCTTCAGCAGCCTGTTCTTCTGGGCCTCACAGAGAAGGGCACTGGGCTCTGGGCCCTGGCGGGCCTGGGCATCTAGCCTCCTGCAGAACCCCAGGGCTGTGGGGAGCTGGGAATTCTAGAGAACTGGGCTGGCCCAGGGGACAGCTGCTGCGACCATGGTGAGGGATGCAGTGTGTGGGGCTCTCAACGTGGAGATATACAGACACACACACACACACACACGTTCACAAAGGGATGCAACACCGTCACTTACAGTCACACACACAGACAGAGATGGACAGGCACTACACAACTAACCCGCAGACACATGCACCGCACACACAACACATGCACACAGACACAATGCAATAAAAGCACAGACACACGCAGACACTACACCATACACATGCAGAGATTTGGACATGTAGACAAATGCCACACAATCCAACCACATCACACACACACCACAGACACACAGACACAACTCAGGGATGTCTACACTACACATACACAAAGACACAAACTACAGGACACTACCAAACCACACACACATTACATAAGACACACACATGACATACATAATCCATGCACATAGATACACGCAGATACAGACAAATATAAACGAAACAGACACAGCACAGACAAGCATACACACAACACCATGAGACCACACATACAACCAATGGACATTTATGCAACACATACACAAAGGTGCAGTTCAAATGACATATCCAAGCCACAGTTGAATGTCCACATGCACATAGATATAATACAGTAAAACCATAGACACTCACAGTACATACACATAGAAACATAGATACCAACAGGTGCATAGACACCCACAGAAGTACACACCAAGCACACACATATAAACACACAGGTTAGACATGACACAATCTACAGGTACAATATAGACACAACCAATGTGCACATAGATACACACACAACACAATCACAGGCACAAACCCATAAACACACGCATGTACATAAATGCACACACAAGCAGAATGCTCACACATACAGAGCACACCGCACAGATATGAGCACCTGCACAGACACGCCTCTGCCTTCTGCAGAGCTGAGGGGGTGGCTGGCCGAGCAGCGCCCTTTCCTCCTGCCACCCCTGCCTGCTCTGCCCTCCTCTGCTCTGCAGGCCTCCCCTCCCCTGAGGACCTCTTGCTTGGCCTCTTCACAGCCCTCACCGCCAGCGTCCCAGTCCTTGCTGACTCCCCACTTCTCTGTGTGCAGTCCGGTCCCATCTCCTGAGCTTCATTTGTTAATGCACTGATTCACCCACTCATTCAGCTATCGAGTGAGGCACTGGGCACTGTACCGGGCAGTTGGGCCACCGTAGTGAATAAGCCAGACAGAAATCCCTTTCCTTGGATCTGCCTTTCTGTCCAGATAATAGATAGATAGATAGATAGATAGATAGATAGATAGATAGATAGATGATAGATAGATGATAGATAGACAGGCCAATAGCAGATGGTGGCAAGTGCTGTGAGAGACACAGAGCAGGTAGGACTGGGGAGACAGGTGCTGTTTAACTAGAGTGATCAGCGACGGTTCTCCGAGTGGGTGATGTTTGAGCTGGGACCCCTACAGGGACCGAGAGAAGCAGCCTTCAAGGATCAGGGGAAGGGTATCCTTGGCAGAGGGGACGGCAAGTGCAAAGGGCAATAGCCTGCAGGCCTGGTGTGGCTGTCACTCCCCCTCCTGGTCCCCCCGTGCTTGGCTGGGGATCACTGGGTGGACTGTACATGGTGTGTTGGAGACACATCGAGGAAGCCAGGTGACTGGAGTTGAGTGAGCCCAGATGAGGTCGCTGCTCCAGGCTGGGTACCATATCACTGTCACCACCCACCATCACGCCCCCAAGCTCCAGCTCCCCCATCGGGAGTTGAAGAGCCTTACTACTCAGGCCCTGATCTCTCTCTCTGTCTCTCGTTTTCTTAAAAAATTGATTTCAGAGAGGAAGGGAGAGGGAGAGAGAGATAGAAACATCAATGATGAGAGAGAATCATTGATCAGCTGCCTCCTGCTGCCCCCAACTGGGGATCGAGCCCGCAACCTGGCCATGTGCTCTTGGCTGGAATCAAACCTGGGACCCTTCAATCTGCAGGCCGACACTCTAGCCACTGAGCCAAACAGGCTTGGGCCTGACTGCTGTCTCTCTAGCCACCCCCACCCCCACTCCTCCATGATTCCCCACGGGCCTGAAGTCACCGCGCTCTCGCACCCCTTGCACGGGCAGGTCCGTGCTGGCAGTGCCCGCTGGTCTGCAGCACCAGCTTGCAGAGGCCTTTCTGCGGGGAGGCCAGGCCAGGCGCCTCCTCTCAGCCCCGCACCCTGTGTCCTTTCTCCCCAGCACTGAGCTCCTGTGCTGAGTGGGCTGGGAGCTCCCCAAGGGCAGAACCTGGGTCCGCTTCCTGGAGGGGCCGTGAGCTCACAGCCTGTGCACCCCTTTGCTCCCCTTCCTGAGCCTCGCCCTTGCAGAGAGCAGACAGAGCGGAGGCATCGGGAAGAGGCTGGCTCTGCATCGTCGCCTTCCTGGAACTTCGGGGCTGGAGCCAGGCCGGTTTTGTTTTTGTGTGTTGGGTGGAGAGAGGTTGGGGTGCTCAGGAGAAGGGGACCCTGAGGTTGGCTTATCCACAGCTTTCCTTCTGGATGGCCTCTCAGGCCCACGGCCCACTCCCTCCAACTCCCAGGCCCCTGCACACCCGGGGGCCTCGGCCTGCACTGGCTTTGGGGATTTCTCTCTGTTGATGCCATGGTTCAGTGACCGGAGAGAACATGGTGTGGGGACCAGGCTGCAGGATGGCCCCCAGCCGCCCAGGCATCCAGAAACTCCTCAGGGACCCATCAGTCCAGGACCTCAGGCCCCCAGCCCCTCGGGGACTTCTATCTGGGACTGTGTGTGTTTTCTAATCCATCCCAACGGATGAGAAAGCTGTTTTGCCCGCAAGTGCATTAGTGAGCCAGAGCAGTAGGGGTGCTGCCCCCTGCTGTTCACACCCACTCACTGTCCCCCACTGGGTGCAAGTGAAAGGTGGAGCCCTAGCTCCACCCCCTTTCCCTGCAGGCTGACTTTATCCTGTCCAGCCTCAGTTTCCTCAGCTGTAAAGTGGGCTGAGCACAGTTCTCCCACATAGGTCGTCATATGTGCCACGCCTTCTGCACCATGCCAATTGGAAGGAGCACAGGGGAGGGTTATTGCTACTTCCCGAAGCACAGGGCTGTCCTGTGTCTCCCGTCATGAATCCCCACCCCTGCAAAGGCCCTCAGACGAAAATTCCCTGCAGCCAGCAAGGCGCTGTGTGGCGGGGACACGCCCCGCATGCATGGTTCTCCCTTCGCTACAGCCCTTTCCCTGGTCCTTCCTCATCCTCCAGGACTCTGCTCTCTGAGAGAAGTGACCCCAGCTAAGTGGCCCCTAGCCCCCCAGTCATCCCTTTAAGGGTCTCTGTGACACCTGCCCCATGTGTGAATGTGTCTGGTTTTCCAATGGTCATCACCAAGTTGTCAGTTCATCGCTCAGGGCTTGGCACACAGTAGGTGCTTTACAGGCATCAGGTCTGAATTCGTTTCCTATGGTTGTTGTAAGAAATGACCAGAGACTTGGAGGCTTTAAACTACACACATTCATTACCTTGCGGTTGTGGAGGTCAGAAGTCCAATGCGATCTCTGGGCTGGACAGGGCTGTCCTCCTGGAGGCTCTGCGGGAGAAGGCAGCTTCTAGAGGCGCCACACTTCCTGGCTGTGGCCCCTTTCTCCGTCTGCAGGCAGCAGCGTGCCACCCTCCCATCTCTCTCTGCGTCTGCTGCCATGCCTCTTTCTCTGACTTTGACCCCCAGTCCCTCTTATAAGAACCCTTGTGACAGCATTGTCCCCCTTACCCCCCGGAATCCAGCATCATCTCCCCTCTCCAGATCCTTACCTGAACCCATCGGGAAAGTCCCTTTTGCCACATGAAGCCACACAGTCACAGGCTCAGGGGCAGGACGGGCATCTCTCAGGGGCTGCTGCTCAGCGGCCACAAGGCCCAGACGGTGGGCGCTGCTGCTATTGTTACCCCCCCTTGGGAGACGCACAGACGGGGCCTCAGAGAGGCAAGGCCACGTCCCGGAGACCAAGCGGCAAGCACCAATTTTGGGCTCTGGGCATTCTGTCAGCATCTGCCACATCATCCATTGGAGCCGTCTGTCCGTGGGTCGGGGGACACAGGAGCGGCCGGGGGAGGGGTGCGGTGAGGGGCGCTGAAGAAGGTGGCGGAGGGGCCGCCCAGGGTGGAAGAAAGCCGGTCCTGTCCCACCCTGGGGGCTTCCCCGGACCCCTCCGCCTTGGGATCCCAGGGGTTTTCCTGGAATTGGAAGGAGAGAGGTGGGAGGCTGGAAAGGACAGGCTGCTCGGTCTCAAGGCCATTTCCTAGGAAAGGGGTGGCGGGTGGGACCAGTTTGTCCAGGAAACCCTGCTCCTGAGTCAGTCCCAGAAAGTGCTGTCACTAGGGGGGTGCTGGGACACCCGCTGGGAGAAAGGCAGAGGGCAGCCCCGCCTCCGGCCTCCCAGCAAAAGCCTCCTCTGCCTCTCCAAGGCAGACCTCCCGCCAACCACCTCACTCCTCAGGCAAAGGTTGGGGGAGATTGATTTTCTAGCAAGTTCCACCTCCAACCTCACCATGTGGGCACAGGAACTTCTATTCCTCCTCCTCTCCTCCTCTCCCTGCCGGACTGTGAGCCCAGGGAGGCAGCCAGGACCTGACTCCAGCGTTTCATGTGTGACAGCCTCCCAGCAAACAGAAAAGGGGAGTTTTAAACCCGGCCGGTGTGCTCAGTGGTTGAGCGTCTACCGGTGAACCACGAGGTCACCAGTTTGTTTCCGGTCAGGGCACATGCCTGGGTTGTGGGCTTGATCCCCAGTAGGGGGCGTGCAGGAGGCAGCCAATTGATGATGTTTCTCTCTCATGATACTTTTATCTCTCCATTCCCCTCCCTTTCTCTCTCTCTAAAAATCAATAAAAACATTTTTTTTTTAAAGTTGAGTTTTAGCCCTAACTGGTTTGGCTCAGTGGATAGAGCGTCAGCCTGCGGACTGAAGGGTCCCGGGTTCGATTCCGGTCAAGGGCACATGCCCAGGTTGCAGGCTCAATCTCCAGTGGGGGGAGTGCAGGAGGCAGCCGATCAATGATCCTCAGTCATCATTGATGTTTCTATCTCCCTCTCCCTTCCTCTCTGAAATCAATAAAAGTATATGTATATATAAACGACAATGAGGTATCACCTCACACCTGTCAGAATGGCTACCATCAATAAATCAACAAACAACAGGTGCTGGAGAGGATGTGGAAAAAAGGGAACCCTCACGCACTGCTGGTGGGAATGCAGACTGGAGCAGCCACTGTGGAAAACAGTATGGAGTTTCCTCAAAAAAATTAAAAATGGAGCTGCCATTTGACCCAGTGATCCCACTTCTAGGAACATATCCTAAGAAACCAGAAACACCAATCAGAAAGAATACATGCACCCCTATGTTCATAGCAGCACATTAACAATAGCTAAGATCTGGAAACAGCCCAAGTGCCCATCAGTAGATGAATGGATAAAAAAACTGTGGTACATCTACACCATGAATACTACATGGATGTGAAAAAGAAGGAACTTTTACATTTGCAACAGCATGGATGCACCTGGAGATTATTACAGTAAGTTAAATAGGCCAGTCAGAAAAAGGCAAATACCATATGGCCTCACTTATACGTGGAATCTAATGAACAAAATAGAGTCAGAGGCATGGATACATGGAACAGACTGGCTAATGTCAGAGGGAAGGGGTGTGTGGGACTGGATAAAGGAAGATTAAGGGATTAGCTAAAGCACATAAATGCATAGTGCATGGACACAGACAGTAGTGTGGTGAGGGCCAAGGGCGGGAGGGTGGCCCCCTGAGTGAAGTGGCAAACTGGGGGGAAATGGGAACATCTGCAATAGTGTCAACAACAACAAAAAGTTGGTTGTGGACTTCCATCTCCCTTCCCCTGAAATAGTCCAGCCTGCGGAACATGAACTGAAGTCCAATGTTTGCCACTCTCCTTACTCTTTTTCCCTTTTGAGTAAAATGACATAGAATGAAATGCACAAATCCCAGGAGTGTGCTTTTTTTAGCTTTTAAAAATCGATTTTAGAGAGAGAGGAGGTGAGAGAGAGAGAGAGAGAAACATTGATGAGAGAGACACATCGATTGGCTGCCTCCTGCACACTCCCCCACTGGGGACTGAGCCCACAACTGGGAATTGAATCGTGACCTCTTGGTTCATGAGTCAATGCTCAACCACTGAGCCACCAGCTGGGCCTCTCTGAGCTTTTACAAATGCATTCACCTTGTAATTCAAATGTCTATCGAGGTCGCAGAACATTTCCATCACTCCAGAAAGTTCTTTCATGGCCTTTCCTGGGAAAGCCCTGCCCCTGCTCCCTGACAACCACTGTGCCACGCTTTCCCCAGCTCGCACCGCTGTGCCTGTTCTAGAACTTCACATAAACGGGCTCCTAGCATCTCCACCACTTTGTGAACGGTTGTTCCCGCTCAGCCTAAGTATTTTCAGAATCCCCCGTGTCCAGAGATCCTGACCTCTTGTTCTCTGTTGTGTGCCATGCCTGATGTATAATAATCTAACAAGCACTAGAGAAATGTCTGTGGATAAGAAATAATTGTATTGAATGAATGCAAATTATTTCATTGCATAAATGAATGAATGAAATGGCTTCTTGTTCCCAGGAGACTTGATCTCGCTCCTTCTCTCCGGCTTCTCTTGCCAACCTCCTTAGTCATGATTCAGGGGCTACAGTTCCAAAGCGCAGAGACCCCCCCCCCCCCACCTCTTGTTTCCCAAGTCCCACAGTCTTCCCATGACAACACATGTTGTCAGGTACATATCATCCCAGCTTCCTACCTTCCCCATTATCTGCTTCAACCTCCCACTTTATTTCCTTCCCTCCTGCCTCCTCTAGATAGACCCCACCTCAACCTGGCTCTAGAACTGCTGAAATGTCTCCTGGGTCAAAAGTGCCCACCCGAGTAGTCAGAGCCCTGAGACATTGCTGAGGGGGTGCAAAATGGTGCAAACACTTTGGAAAAATGGTTTGACAGTTTCTTATAAAAGTTAAACACTCATCTACTATCTGACTCACTGCCAGGTATTTACCCAAGAAAAGTGAAAACTTAAAGCTATAAAAAGATCTGTATAAGAATGTTCACAGCAGCTTAATTCATAGTAACTTACATGGGAAACAATGCAAACATCAGTCAACAGGTGAATGGACACACAGACAGTGTAGATAAATCTCAAAGATACTATGCCTAGAGAACGAATCACTACATATGGCGATTCAATTTAAAGGACATTTGAGGAAAGACAAGTCTAGGCAACAGTGGTGCAAGCAGATCCTGGTGGCCTGGGGCAGGGGTGGGGAAGGGAAGGGACTTGAGGGGATGATGGAAATGCTTTGTATCTGGAATGTAATGGTGACTACACAGCTGTATACTTTTCTCAAAACTCTGACTTGGAGCTGGAAATGGGTGCCTTAAAATTTAAAACACTTAAATTGTGGTATAAAATACGCATAATATAAAATTTGCATCTTAACCATTTTAAGTAGACAGTTCAGGCCCTGGCCAGTGTTGCTCAGTGATTAGAGTGGCATCACGTACACCAAAGGGTTGTAGGTTTGATTCCCAGTCAGGGAACATACCAAGCTGTAGGTTCCATCTTTGGTCGTATTAAATATATTCACATTTTGAGCGACCAATTTAGAAGTTTTTTTTATCTTTCAAACTGAAGCTCTATATTCATTAAATAACTCCACACACCTCCCACCCCACAGGTCCTGGCACCCACCATTCTGCCTTTTATTTCTATGAGTTTGACTACCCTAGGTACGTCAAGTAAGTGAAATAATACAGTGCTTGTCCTTTTATTGCTGGGTTATTTCTTTTTAAAAAAAATATATATTCTATTGATTTTTTTACAGAGAGGAAGGGAGAGGGATAGAGAGCTAGAAACATCAATGAGAGAGCAAATATCCATCAGCTGCCTCCTGCACATCACCTACTGGGGATGTGCCCACAACCAAGGTACATGCCCTTGACCGGAATCAAACCTGGGACCCTTCAGTCCGCAGGCCGATGCTCTATCCACTGAGCCAAACCGGTTAGGGCTATTGCTGGTTTATTTCATATAGCAACAGAGACTTGGCAGATGTGATTAAGGATTTAGAGATGGGGATGTTACATGTTAAAGAATTTGATTGGTTTTTGTCTGTTTGTTGGCAAGGTGCACTAAACCCTTGGGATTTCTCAAGTGATAGGAATGTCTTTGGTCTTCATGGGGACCCATTGGCTCATACCTGAGTTTATAGCAAGGAGATGGCTCAGGGTGGGGGTTGGTCATGCCAAAAAGACCAACCATGAGGGGTGGGGCTTTCAGACACCCAACCTCTGGGGAGGTGATGGAGGTGGAGATGGAGTGCAATCACATGACCAATGATTCCATTAATCACCTTCATAATGAAGCCCCAATACAAACTCTGGACACCAGTGCCAGGATGGTGATCTGTCCTGAGAACATGGGAGTTCTATGTTTGAGACCCTCCCACCCTCGCTCTATGTGTCTCTTCATTTGGCTAGTCTGAATTTGTGTTCCTTATAATACAACTGAAAGTCTAGAGCTTTCCTAAGTTCTGAGCCATTCTAGCAAATTATAGAACTCATTTGGAGGGGATTGTGAGATCCTCTGAATTTGTATCGGTTGGTAAGAGTCAATTGGTCAGAGGTGTGGATGGCCCAGGTACCCCCAAACTGTAGTTAGGGCAGTCTTGTTAGGAACGGTGCCCTTAATCTGTGGGTGCTGTTTATACTAGTTTGGGGTGGTTAGTGCCACAGTTGCATTACAGAAACCATCCTGGACTATAAGGCTGGGCCTAAAAGTGCAATCACAAGTGTCCTTATAAGAGGGAAGCAGAGGGATATTGACCCAGAGAAGGCAAGGGGACCACGAAAGCAAGATGCTGCCCTATTGGCTTTGAGATGGAAGAAGAGGCCATGAGCCAGAATATGTGAGAGATGCAGCTAAAGAAGCCGGAAGACAAGGACAGGTTCTCCTTGGAGCTTCAGGAGGGAGCCTGACCCTGGGGATACCCTGATTTTGGCTCAGTGAAACTAATTTTGGGCTTCTGACCTCCAGAATGTGCTGTCTTAATCCATCAAGTGGTGGTCATTTGTTACAGTGACCTTAGGAAACTCACACGCTCCTCCAAGCTGACCATGTGAAAACCTATCCATCTGGCTGACAGTCCACTCAGTAGGCTATCTGTCCAGGAGTCAGGCGGCGCCTGGGGCTGGCCAGTGCCTTGCTCTGAGCTGTAGTTGTAGAGCCCAGAGAAGGGTCGGGGGGCTGGCTGGTTACACCACAGAAAGGCTTCCCCTGGCCAGGCTGTCTGAGTGTTATTCTCTCCTCTTCCAGCTCAGTCGATGCTCTCAGGGCGGGGCATCCGAGGGCTCAAGCAGCTTTGGACTTGAACTCAGTTCTACACAGATGTAAAGGCTGCTAGCCTGCCACACTCCTTAGACCTGTCTCCATTGGAAATTCCAGGAGAGCCTCCAGCCCCCAAGACAGGGGCAGGAAACTGGGAGTACAGAGTGAATTCAGAGACAGAGTTCCTGTGTTTGGGGGGCACCCTGCACCCCCCAAATGTGTTCAGCCATCCTTAACACCTTCCCACACTCTCCACCCGCAAGACTTTCCCTTCCCAGCTCCACGTGCTGAAATCTCATTCTTCGAAAGTCCATCTTCTCTGGGGTGTATTTTCTGATCGCTCCACCCAGTGGTCACAGAACCTAAGTGCGCTAGACATAAGGGACCTACACCTGCCTCAGGGCCTTGTCTCAGGAGCCTGAAATCTTCAAGGACAGGGGCCACCCCTTCAGTGTTCCAGCACAGCCCCTCTCCCCGGGACACAGGTGGCTCCTTCAAATGCGTCATTGTCACTCATTCCTGCATTCCTCCACTGAGGTACTGGTCAGATTTCTCCTGTGCCCAGGGACAGTGGAATGAGCCAGCCCGAGTGGGGGAGGGGGTGGGGGTGTAGGACTGGGTCTGACTCACTCCCATGTCCCCAGGGCCCCACAGCCCTCCTGGCCCAGTGCGGACTACTCACTGGGTTTGGGAGCATAATAGAGCCATGAGGCCACTCGGGGAGGTTGGGGTCCCTCACAGGTATCATGTCGGGGTCTCTGGCATAAAGCTTAGAAGAGCTCCCCAGAGCCAGGAGCGAAGATTCATATCTCAGACATTTATTGATGCTCCTTAGGGCTTCAAGGGTAGTTCATAAAACCCCTGTCTTTGAGGCCTCCCAGTCTAAAAAAAATGCAAGAAAACAGCTCTATCTCCCAGGACCTGGTCTTGGCTCCGGAGGGAGGTGGGGTCCGATCGGGGTTCAGGAGCCAGGGTTCCGGAAGAGGTGGAGGCTAAAGTTAGGTTCCCGCGGGAGGGCTAGTGGTCAGGGCGGAGAGGAGGTCCCCGAGCACACGCACTGCACTCCGCTGAGTGGGGTGGGTAGTTCTTAGTGGTAGTGGGGGCGGCAGTGGGGCGGGCGGGGGGGGGGTGGACCCGATGGTGGCGGGCAAAGCCAGGAAGGTGAGTAGCTGGAGCCATCGCAGCGGAGGGTGTGGCTCAGGGACACCGGTGGGCTCAACAGTTGAGCCTCTTCTCGCAGATCCAGTTGTCCTTCTCGTTGCGGCAAGGGGCATCGTTCCACAGACCCGTGTGCAGCATCATGACGCAGTCCTCGCGCCCCTGAGCGTCATTGGGCTCCCCCAGGTTCCAGTAGCTGCAGCGGTTTGGCGGGGGTGTTGCTGGGGTCTAGGCTGAGGATGTCCCTGGGGTCCAGCCTTCAGGGTCCAGCCTGTCTCTTGCTTGTGTCTCCTCTAGACACTCTGGGGGTCTAACTTAAGCACGCACCGGGGATATAACTTCCTAACGCCCAGAATTTGTCCCTCAGCCAGCTCCTGACGCTAGACTGCCCGTCCGGAAGGGGCTGCTGGGAGCTGCCCAGAGGACTGCTGCAGGGTTGGCCTGCCCCTGGCCAAGCCCCTTCCCTCACCTGAAGCTGAGCGGGGCTCCGTCCACCCACTGGTAGCCCTGGATCTTGCGGGCGCGGCGCACGGCCCTCAGGCCCAGCCAGTAGCCCCGGCCGCGTGTGTCCCGGGACAGGAAGCCCTGGATGGAAGCGGAGACTGAGCTCGCGCGTCCAGCCGGTCAGCTGCACCTCCCGGGCTCGCCCCCAGGTAAACCCGCCTCCGCCTCCGCCTCCCCCACGGCCGCCGCGCCGCGCACCTGCTCATCCAGGTCCTCCACGATCACCAGGTGCGCGCCCACGCCCGCGCAGTTGCGCTGCGAATCTTCCCACGTGGCCTGCAGCTCGGAGAACAGGTAGCAGGAGCCCCGGAAGGGCAGCCACGGCGTGGGGCACTGCTGGCAGGAGCCTGTGGGTGGCAACGGTCAGGGAGGTAGACTGCTCCCAGCTGGAGCAGATGAAGGGGTGTGGGGGGCGCAGGTGCAGAACCATCGCGAACAGGTCAAGGTCAACGGGCGGATCCGGGTGGATCAGGGAACCACGGGGCCCACAGGTAGGGCCCCCTGACCCCCCACCCCACCCCGTGCCGCTCACTGTTTCCAACTCGGACAGCCTCCAGCGCCCGGAACAGCGAACTGCGGATGCCCTCGCGGTCCCTTCCCGCCTCGGCCAAGCTCTGGGTCACTGCGAGGTCAAGGGAGTCCGGATTACGGCCGGGTTAGTGTCAGGTGTCGCTGCGATTAGGCCAGGGCAGCACCCAGTGGCACGGTGAAGGGTGTCACGGCCAAGGACTGCTAGCGCTAGTGTGTCCCTGTGGCGGGGTTAGGAGTCGCAGTCAACGGCAGAGCCCAGGGTCAGGGTCAGGGTGGGAGACGCGACCGGGTTAGCGGTCAGGATCACGGGGCAGGGTTGGGTCGCGGAGGGGTCAGGATGTAGATGAAGGTGGGGTTGGACGTGCGGGACACGCCCTCACCGCGCTCGCTCAGCTCCCTCAGGGCGCTCTCCTGCTGCAGCAGCTTCACCTGCGCCTCCCGCAGCTCGGCGCCCGCGCTCTTCTGCTGCTCCTGCGTCCCCAGGCCTGGGGCGGGGCGGGGCGGGGCACCTGAGCCCTCCCATCCCGGCTCCCATCCCCGCCCCAGCCACAGACCCGCCCCAACCACAGGCCCCGCCCCAACCACAGGCTCCGCCCCGCCCACAGACCCGCCCCAGCCACAGACCCGCCCCAACCACAGGCTCCGCCCCGCCCACAGACCCGCCCCAGCCACAGGCTCCGCCCCCACCCACAGACCCGCCCCAGCCACAGGCTCCGCCCCGCACACAGGCCCGCCCCAGCCAAGGCTCCGCCCCGCCCACAGACCCGCCCCTCCCCAGGCTCCGCCCCGCCCACAGACCCGCCCCCGCCCACAAGCCCGCCCGCGCCCCGTCTCACAGCAGCGGTGGCAGGATCCGACCTCGTCCTTCAGGGCGTCCAGCACCGCCGTCTGCTTCGAGGCTGCAACGACCCCCGCCCGACCCACACACGCCAAGTCACCCTCGGGACTCACGGGGACACCCTTCCCCACTCTGGGGCCAGCTCCGGGACCTTGGGGTACCCACCCACCTACTCATCAACCCAGGAGCCCCGGTCTGCACGCACCGTTTGTTCTCAGCAGGTCCTGGCCGCCCAGCAACTCCCCTTGCTGCTTGGAGGCTGCGGAGAAAGGCTCCTGCGGACGCGGCCCCGGGGACCCGGGAACCCCCTCGCCCCAGGGATGCGGGAGCTCGCGTCTTGGGTTGCAAAGAGATGGGGGCAGGGGCACAGCGCACATGATGCGCCCAGGCGCCGAGGGGCGACAAATACACCAGACCGCACACACACGTTCATGCGTGCACATGCACCCGCATGCGGTGCACAGCCCCAGGATGCACACACACTGGTCACGTGTGTTCACACCCAGCCCCCGGCAGGGTCGGGGACCCAGCTGTTACGCCCCGGGGTGGAGGGAAGAAACTGAGCAGGGAGGGGGTTGGGGGGGGGCGTCGACTGGGACACGGTCTTCCATCATACCCGCCACTCACCCTTGGAAAGTAGGATGCTCAGAACGAAGGCCCACAGGACTGTGGTGACCAGGAGACCCAGGGTTAGGAGGAGGAATCGCCGGCCCCAGCGGCCCCAGGGCCCTTGAATAACAAAGGACTCGTGGGTCCCTCCAGCTCCAGGACAGTCCTGGAGCCCTGAGCCCTGAGGACCCAGCCCAGGAAACTGGGATGCAGAGAGGTTAAGCAGCTTTCGGTGCTGAGTCAAAATCTGAATCTATGTCCAGTTGGCTGGGGCCTGGGGTGTCTCTCCTGCACCCGGGACTTGCTCCCTTTCTTGGATGTCACCTCCCTTGCCCATCAAATCCCCAATCAGAGGGACCCAAAGGGGCAAGTGAGGTCCCCCTGCTCGTTCATACCTGTGGGGGCCTCCTTGAACCCGCCACCCAAGTTGCTGTACTCCACAGTGTCCATGGCGAGCAGGCTCCCAGCCTGGGCATGGATGTAAATATAGCCCCTCCCTCCCCCTGCCCCGCCTCCTCTTTTCCTTCCTTTTCATTTCTTTCCTTTCCATTGCTGGTACCAAGGACCCATTGACCAATCACAGGGCTGGGCCCTTTCTGGGCTGAGCTAGGGGGTAAGGGTGAGGTGGAGTAAAGGAAGTGGAAGAGTAGGGGTGTTGAGGGGGTAGAGAAAGTGGAGGGGGATGGGCAGTGGAGTGTGAGCACTTGCCGGTGTGTGTGTGTGTGTGTGTATGTGTGTGCATCTGTGCACTGTACCAACCTCCTTTGCCTGGTAGCTATAGCAACATCTCCAGGCTGGTGCTGGGGGCTTCGCTCTGGTCCCCAGCTCTTATGGGTCAGAGGTTGGGTTTCCTCCCAAGAGGGACAGGTCTCCTTCTGGGTCTGGGAAAGCCCCCTCAGGCCTGGACTCGGGTCAGCTCAGCTTCGCTCCTTAACTCTCCCACAGACGCCGATCCTTCCTTCAGTCCTTAGAAGGGGAACACAGATGGTCAGCCAAGCTTCTGGACTCAACCCTTGGGTGGGTGGGTGGAGGGGTATATGTATGTAGCTTCTAGAAGCATCAGTTTTTCTCCTCTGTGCAAAGGAGGACCTCTCTCCAAGGGATGCTGTGATAAAGGAATGAGGTTATGGATGTTAAGCCCCGGCACCATCCCCAGGCACAAAACCCACTAAATGTTCGTTCATTCTTTCAACAGAGATCAAACACCTCCCGTGTTCAGGCATCGACCTAGGACCTGGGAATCGTCCTGTGGTGGCAGAGGCGTAATGGCCACTGTTTGCGAAGTTAGCTTCAGACCGAAAAACAAGGCAGGCAACGCCATAGTACGATAGAACTCACTGTAGCGTTATTCACGTACAGGAAGATGGCGCTGGAGCAGAACAGATGGCCCGCAGTCTGTGCAGATTATTTTCCGCTACCAGACCCCCGTGACTGTGCCGTTCACGGTATAACTGAGCACTGGTGACCGACAGGACAGAGGGACGAGGACGCGGTAGTGCAGGGGCCGTTCTCCTGACGGTCTGGTGATGGATGGTTGTCCAAATCGATACTATCGCCAGTTTGGTTTTTTTCTCGGTTGTCATGCCCTTCTGCCATTACTAACAAAAATATTTATGATTCCATTTTAAGGAACACAGATAATCATCACCTAGAAGGCTTGATATGCTTGCTAAAGGAGTGAGGTTGGTCACAGCACAAAACTTAAAAATGAAATGAAATCCGGACACAGGTGGAGTGGGTTTTGTTCACATCTACACCAGGGCCCAGTGAGCAAAGTCCCTCCTTGGAGCACACACTGCAGCAGGCGCAGGGGTAGACCGACAGCAAATAACGAACATCAGGAAAAAGGAAGGTGCAGAGAGAGTGATTCTCAGCGGGAGGATCCTGCCCCCCAGCGAACACTGGGCCGTGTCTGGAGACAATTGCGGAGCCACAGTTGGGGGTGTGTGTGTGATACTGGCATCTAGTGGCATGCTGCTCAACACTGGCCCCCAGGGCTGACGGGGCAAACCCTAATAGAAGACATTAAAAAGTCCTCAGTGCTATAGAAGCAAATGCTAAGGATAAAGGGCTTGGGAGAGCTGGGCTGGGGCAGATGACTAGGGCAGGCCTCCCCGAGAAGGCAAAATGTTATATTTTATCGAGCACTTCCTATGTTCCAGTCTCTCTCTCTCTTTCTCTTAGAGCAGTGGTTCTCAACCTTCCTAATGCCGCGACCCTTTAGTACAGTTCCTCATGTTGTGATGACCCCCAACCATAAAATTATTTTTGTTGCTACTTCATAACTGTGATTTTGCTACTGTTATCAATCATAATGTAAATATCTGATATGCAGGATGTATTTTCATTGTTACATAATTAAATTGAACATAATTAAAGCATAGAGATTAATCACAAAAACAATATGTAATTATATATGTGTTTTCTGACGGTCTTAGGCGACCCCTGGGAAAGGGCCGTTCGACCCCCAAAGGGGTTGCGACCCACAAGCTGAGAACCGCTGTCTTCCATCTAAATGAGAATCCTGAGCTGAGGGGGAAATGACCACTAAGAACAGTGAGAGGAATTCTGTTCCATGTGGAACGAGGAATGTCAATGAGGAGTCAGATGGTAACCTCAGGTAGAGGATGTGGTCTCTGGGTACCCAGTTTCTTTGTTTTATTTTTACTTTAATTTTATTTTTTGGTGCCCTTGACTGGAATGGAACCTGGGACCCTTCAGTCCACAGGCTGATGCTCTATCCAATGAGCCAAACCGGCCAGGGCAAGTTGCCCAGTTTCTCCATCTTCACCACCAATGAAGTATTTGTTGACTCTATTGTGTTACTGTGGCCTTGAAGAAACAGATGTAAATGTACTATGAAATATTTACTACTAGTGGCCCAGTGCACAAAATTCATGCACATTAAAAGGGAATTAATTAGAGGAAATATTTTAATACTAGAGGCCCAGTGCGTGGATTCATGCACCGGTTTGGTCCCTCATACTGGTGCATGAACGGGGCCGGGGAAGGACTGTGGGAGGGTCCCAGGGAATGTCCGGCCCATCTCTCCCAGTCCTGATGGACTGGACCCCAGCAGCAAGCTAACCTACTGGTTGGAGCATCTTCCCCCTGGTGGTCAGTGTGCGTCATAGCTACTGGTCAAATGGTCCAATGATCGAATGGTCACTTAGGCTTTTATATATATACTAGAGGCCCAGCGCACAAAAATTTGTGCACTGGGGGAGGGGGTCCCTCAGCCCAGCCTATGCCCTCTTGCAGTGTGGGACCTCCTGGAGGATGTCCACCTGCTGGCTTAGGCCCGCTCCCTGGGGGATCGGGCCCAAGCTGCCAGTCAGACATCCCTCTGGCAGCCTGGCAGCCCTCGGGAGATGTCCACTTACCAGCGGGGAGCAGGCCTAAGCTGCAGTCGGACATCCTTAGTGCTGCTGAGGAGGCAGGAGAGGCTTCCGCCACCACCGCTGTACTGGCAGCAGTCAGCCTGGCTTGTGGCTGAGCAGAGCTCCCTCTGTGGGAGCGCACTGACCACCAGGGGACAGCTCCTGCATTGAGCATCTGCCCCTTGGTGGTCAGTGTGTGTCATAGTGACCAGTCATTCCCAGTCATTCTGTTGTTAGGGTCAATTTGCATATTACCCTTTTATTATATAGGATAGAAGCCTTGTGCATGGGTGGGGGCTGGCTGGTTTGCCGTGAAGAGTGTCCCAGATCAGGGTTGTGGTCCCGCTGGGGTGCCTGGCCAGCCTGGGTGAGGGGCTGATGGCTGTTTGTAGGCTGGTCAAGCCCTCCGCACCCCTCCCCGGTGGGGACACTCACCCATGGAGATTTGGCCAGCCTGGGTGAGGGGCTGATGGCTGTTTGCATGCTGGTCAAGCCCCCCGCCCCCAGTGGGGACCCTCACCCCATGGAGGTTTGGCCATCCTGGGTAAGGGGCTGATGGCTGTTTTCAGGCTGGCCACACCCCCTTTAGGGTTGGGGGTCCCCACTGGGGTGCATGGCCAGTCTGGGTGAGGGGCTGAGGGCCATTTTCAGGCTGGCCAAGCCCCCCGCAACGTAAGTTCCCAGCCTCCTCTCCTTTTTTTCTTTTTCTTTTTTTTAAAATATATTTTACTGATTTCCTACAGAGAAGAAGGGAGAGAGACAGAGAGTCAGAAACTTTGATGAGGGAGAAACATCAATCAGCTGCCTCCTGCACACCTTCCACTGGGGATGTGCCCGCAACCCAGGTACATGCCCTGACCGGAATCGAACCCGGGACCCTTCAGTCCGCAGGCCGACACTCTATCCACTGAGCCAAACCGGCTATGGCTTTTCTTTTTTTTTTCTTTTTTTATTCTGAGATTTATTTACCTTCTATAATTGAAATTTTGTAGCCTTGAGTGGAGCTCAGAGCCGGCCAGGGCGGGCGGAAAGCTTGGCTTCCTCCATCACCAGGGGCAACCCAAGCCTCCTGCTCGCTCCAGCTCCGTGGCCATGGTTGGCTGAAAGCAGGTATCTGGGGTTTATTTATCTTCTATAATTGAAACTTTGTTGCCTTGAGTGGAGCTCAGAGCTGGCTGGCCACGGCAGGTGGGAAGCTTGGCTTCCTCCATCACTGGAGCAACCAAGCCTCCTGCTTGCTCCAGCTCTGTGGCTGCCAGCCACCATCTTGTTTGGGTTAATTTGCATATAGTCGCTCTGATTGGCTGGTGGGCCTGGCTTAAGGCATAGTGAAGGGACGGTCAATTTGTATGTTTGTCTTTTATTAGTGTAGGTAGATTGCTATTTGCCCTTTCTCTATAATAGAAGTGAGAGAGATGAAAGAAAATTAGTAAAATATATATGAAAATATCCCTCCTGTCAGAGTCTGGGGCATGCCACGGGACCCAGAGTCAAGTCCCCCCCCACCCACATGTGCCTCGAAATCATGCGAGACCAGACCCAGCTGGCCCCACCCCTGTCAAGCCCCGCAGGGCAGGGGGTGTGGCCTCAGGTCCCCCGTCAAGCCCTGCCAGGTGGGGGGAATGGCCTCAGGTCCCCAGCCCTGGCGTGAGGGCGTGACAACAATTTGCATATTAGCTCTTTATTATACAGGATATCCTCATTATCCTCCCGTCACCACTGGTCTACTTTCTGTCATTAGATTAGTTTGCATTTTCTGCTTAGCATGACTATTGATACCTCATTCCTCTTTATTGAGGAGTAGAATTTGGCTGTGTGGCTGTACCAGTTTGATTATACATCCACCTGTTGGTGGACCTTGGAGCTGCTCCAGCGCCAAGTATTTACGGGCTGTGCTGCGCTGGGCAGAGCACCACAGGCACTCCTCTCCTCAGGGCTCGCACACAGCAGCCCCTTGCTAACTTACTTCACAGATATTCATTTAGTGCCTACCACGGCCTCTCATTAATTCATTTAACCTGCTATGTGCTCTGTTAAAGCTCTTGGCCTTGTAATGGCAAGTAAGACAGCCAACCCCTGCCCAGCTGGACCTAAACCTAAATATTTGAAAAGCGAAACGTTAGGACGAATATCTGGATAGAAACAATTTCTTTGTCAAAACATCAAAAAGACAACAAAAACTGATGAATACATTAAGCCTCATTTTAAAAACCTCTATTTTGATTTGCGTCATGCTTTGTGAGAAAGCTGATCTTTAAGTTTATTGTCATGCAGGCACACATTCTGTTTTCTTAATTTCTAATTGCTGCTGTGTTTTCTTTCTCATTCCAGGCTTATCTCAAGGATATCCTATTTGTGAGTACTTTTTCTTAAAAAAGAAAAAGGTTTCACTTATTCTTTTACTATTTTTGGTTAAAAGATATGGTATTGCTTACTAGTTAAGGGTCAAACTGCCTGGGTTAAATCACAGCTATAATAATTACAAGCTATATAATCCTAGGAGAATAAAAAAAACCCTTCTTCTTGCACCTCAGTTTCCTATCTATAAAACAGGAATAATATTACACTAGTACCTCTTTGGATTATTGTGAACTTATGTGAGTTAATACGTATAAAAGCTCTTTAAACCTGGTGATTTTGCTATTTTTCTTCAATTATCTCACCTTTTATTAAAAAAAAAATCCCTACTCCTACCTTCTTTTGGTTCGTTTTTGCTTTCTAAAAACTAATTTATCAAGTGAAATCCTTAATTCCTTCCTTTTTAATATATTGCCTTTCATGTCCCTCCCCCTTCTCTCATTCACTTTTTATTCCCCTTCGTTAAAACAAAGGCCTTTAAACACTTTCTGCTGCTTCTCGATCTCACGGTGACTCCTGACTCACTCTCTGCTCACTCTTCCTGTCATCTGTCTGTGTCCTCTGTCTTTTTGTAAGAGATGGTTTGGTTTTTTTTTTTATTAATTTATAGAAGTTCCGTAAGTATTAGAAATACAGACGCAACCATCATTTCCCGCGCGGTGGCTGGTCTTTCCACTTTATGGTGCTTTTTTTGTTGTTAATCCTCACTCGAGAGCATTTTTTCATTAATATTTTTTAGAGAGAGTGGAAGGGAAGGAGGGAGAGAGAGGGAAAGAGAAAGAGACAGAGACAGAGAGAAAGAGAGAGAGAGAGAGAGAGAGAGAGAGAGAGAGAGAGAGAGAGACACCGATAGAGATACATCAATTGGTTGCATCCTGCATGCTGGTTGGGGATCAAACCTGTAAACCCAGGTACCTGCCCTTGACCAGAATCAAATCCGAGACTCTTTGGTGTTCAGCAGGTGTTCTAGCCACTGAGCACACAGGCCAAGGCTCTTTATGGTGCTTTTGATTGGTCATCAAGGAGTAAGTAGATCTTGGTGTGCACGCACTCTGAGTAAACTAGTAGTGAACTAGTTGTACCGGCAGTGGCGTGTCTTAGATATCAGTAACTTGGGGTTTCAAGAAGCAGAAATCATTTGAGATTCATGGCACTGTGGCATTCATGTAAATTCACACACACGTGCACACACACACAGCCACATAACTATGTGTACTTAAGGACATGTATCACGCAGCTAGTGGATGGCCACTGTACACAGAGGAAGAGCGATTGGATATTAAGGGTCAGCAGTGCTCACAGGACAATGCAGGCCTGAGAAAGGTTATCTTCCACCAAATGGGAAGGTCCTGCTCCTCTTCCTAAAGTCCCTTTGTTCCAAGACACAAGACCCATCTTGCCCTCATCATCAGAAGCGGAGCTGGAGTCAACAGGCCCGACAGCTGACTTAGCAGCGGGCTTTGCTGGGGCAGAAGGCTCCGGGAGGGCACACCCTCCCTCTGGGCTCTGGAGGACAGCCGTGCTCTGGAGGGCGAGGGCGCAGTGGGAGGAAATGGAAAACCACAAGGATTGCACAGGCTCATCAGAATGTGCTCTTGGGAAAGGACCCAGATGGAATTGATTTATCAGCCCTTACGGAGGAGAAAGAGTGATCAAGCTTGGGGGTCATGGGACGCTTTCTGGAAGAGTGAGCATTGGAACTGGGTCATCAAGGGCTTGTATATTGTTGACAGGAAAAGTTAGGGTCTACCAGGCAGAGAGTACAGCGAGGCGTAGGCAAGGAGGCAAGTAGAGGGTCTCCTTTGACTATGCCTGGAACTGAAGCGATGGTGGGGAGCCAGGCAGAGCTGTCCAGCCTAGTGAGGCAACCAGAAAGCTGCCTGCCTCATGCCTCTTGCACAGAATTAGATAAAATGAAAGGGGAAAGGAGGTCCCAGGTGTGAGGATGGCTACAAATCTCACCTCTAGCCACGGCCCATCACTGGGAAGGGAGACCCGTTTTGGGTGGTGGTGGGGAACTTGTGACTTGGGAATTTAACACAATGTGATGAATCTGGGAAGCACAGGGGACTATGAGGCCTCCTGGAGGCATCTAACTCAGCCTGGAAAGTCTGGGAGGGCTTCCTGGAGGAGGCAATGCCGGAGAAGTAAAATTATAGATATAGTCCATCTCAAACAATTTGGTTCTCGACCAAGTTGTTCATGGAAAAAAAAAGTCTTGGTTGTTGAAGAAACTTCAGTTCTCAACCTGACAACCCTTTCAGGTTGATGCATCAGCAGGACAAAAAAGCGTCTCTCAGACCACAAGCAAGGGAGAGAATGCACAGTGTGAGTCAGCTTACCAGTAAAACTCCCGTTGTTAACAGGAAATTGTGCTGTGAATATTTGTGTGTGTATGTGTTTTGATTGTGTGTGTGTGTGTGTGTGTGTGTGTGTGTGTGTGTTTGCTGATGGTGAAATGAACCATTAGCACAATTTTAAAACATAAAGAGACCATCAAGAGTGCTAATGTTGCCCTAACTGGTTTGGCTTAGTGGATAGAGCATTGACCTGTGGACTTAAAGGTCCCAGGTTCGATTCCGGTCAAGGGCTGTACCTTGGTTGCAGGCACATCCCCAGTGCGGTGTGTGTGTGTGTGTGTGTGTGTGTGTGTGTGTGTGTGTGCAGGAGGCAGCTGATTGATGTTTCTCTCTCATCGATGTTTCTAACTCTCTATCCCTCTCCCTTCCTCTCTGTAAAAAATCAATAAATACATATTTTTTAAAAAGTGCTAATGTTGCCAGGGGTCTGAAAGAAGCAGTGATCACAGGCCATTGAAGAAGTAGAACTGTTGTTGATTTGGATAAAGGAAAAGCAGTCACTGACAGCATTTTGGGGGCAGTGACATGTGAAAAAGGGAAGATGGTGCTTGCTGACCTGAAAGACAGCCCTGGACCGAGCGCTGGAAGTGATCCCTTTAAGGCTAGCAGGGGTGGTTCGATAATTTAAGAAAATAAGTATTTGTTTATAGATAACACTATACATTCAACCTGCACTGTATATAACAGGGGTGGGCAACCCCAGGCACGCGTGCCAAACATGGCACGCCAGTAACTTTTGCTGGCACGCAAAATCCTCTCTTATAATCTTCCATTTACAATTTTTTTCTTAATATCGACTTTTTTATTTTTCAGATAAATTCAGTGTAGGTGCATCTTAGATAAATAAATAATTTTACATAACAAGTTATCTTAAAGACCATAGACATGGATTGACGAGAGAGGGGAAGAGCCATTTCTATGCCTCTGCCTTAACTCTCCCTGCCTTCCTAGATCCGACCAGTGTTTTGGTTTCATCCACATATGCTTGTGAATCTTTGTTTTCAGGGATGAATTTCGTTAAGTCTCATATAGGAGTAGCCTGACGGATGAAAGTAGTAGCTCGTGCATATCTCTGAAGGTCACAGAATAGAAACCTGATGTAAAATCTCTGTCATCAGTGATGCAGCAGCAAAAGTCCCACTGATAATATCAAACGGAGTCAGAAAGTTTTCTGTCGGACTATCAGTGTACATGTATACGTTAAAAAATAAATGTATTTTTCATCATCATATACTGTGTTTTTGTCGCTCGAATGAATTTTATTTATTTCTTCGAGGTTCTTCACAGATGTATACCTTAAGAGATATCAAGTAGGCGTGACATCTTCTCAAAAAATTAGGGTTGGCACGCAGAAGAATTTTGAGTCAGAGATTTTGCTGGTTTTGGCACGCACTCACAAAAAGGTTGCCCACCCCTGGTATATAAGAAAGGTTAAAACAGGGAATCATTTGGGGGGTCTGCAACAGATTAATTTAATTTAAATTATTTCTAATGAGAAACAATGATTAGGTTTGTGAACAAATCGCTTCTCGAACAGCCTTCTGGAATGAATTAAGTTCTAGAACTGAGGTTCCACTTCAGACTGAATTGTTTTATTGTGGTGATGTACACAACATATGGGTGATGAGAGAGTTTCCCAACAAGATATCAACACATGGGAGGAGAACCAAGATGGCGGCATAGGTTAATGCCGGCGATTGCTGCCTAGAACAACCAATTCAAGGATACACCTAAAAGACGGAACGGACATCATCCAGAACCACAGGAAGGCTGGCTGAGTGGAAATTCTACAACTAGGAGGAAAGAGAATATCATACCCAGACTCAGAGGAGGCGCAGTGCTGAAGTGAAATACTCAGGTGCGGAGTGTGTGTGTGGAGCGGGCTGGAGGCGGAGGGCGCGGTTGTTGTTTTCAATCGGGAGGCAGTTTCAGACTCTGAGCTCCAGAGCCGGGCGAGTCTCTAGGGACCCAGACTCAAACGGGAGAAGCGGGACTGTCTGGCTTTGGTCGGAACTCGAAGGCAGCTTTCTCTCCGAGGTTTGCAGCGGTTGCTGGGACTCTGTGAGGCAGAGCCTCTGGGGATGGGACTGAGAGCAGCCATAACTGCTCGCTCCGCCTGCCCTGTTTGATCCCTTGTGATCCGCCCCGCCCAAGTCCTGCACAGAGCCATTTGCCAGATAGCCTCAGGCAAAGGCTAGATTAGCACCTCCCCAGAGGACAGAAGTTTTCCCACTGCAGACACAGCAGACTCTCACAGCCAGTTGGCCTGGAGGTCAAATCCCCCCAGTATTAACTACAACAATCAAGGCTTAACTACAACAAGACGGCGCACAAAGACCACTAGGGGGTGCACCAAGAAAGCATAAAAAATGTGGAGACAAAGAAACAGGACAAAATTGTCAATGGAAGATATAGAGTTCAGAACCACACTTTTAAGGTCTCTCAAGAACTGTCTAGAAGCTGCCGATAAACTTAATGAGATCTACAAGAAATCTAATGAGACCCTCGATGTTATGATAAAGAACCAACTAGAAATTAAGCATACACTGACTGAAATAAAGAATACTATACAGACTCCCAACAGCAGACCAGAGGAGCGCAAGAATCAAGTCAAAGATTTGAAATGCAAAGAAGCAAAAAACACCCAACTGGAAAAGCAAAATGAAAACAGAATCCGAAAATACGAAGATAGTGTAAGGAGCCTCTGGGACAGCTTCAAGCGTACCAACATCAGAATTACAGGGGTGCCAGAAGATGAGAGAGACCAAGATATTGAAAACCTATTTGAAGAAATAATGACAGAAAACTTCCCCCACCTGGTGAAAGAAATAGACTTACAGGTCCAGGAAGCACAGAGAACCCCAAACAAAAGGAATCCAAAGAGGACCACACCAAGACACATCATAATTAAAATGCCAAGAGCAAAAGACAAAGAGAAAATCCTAAAAGCAGCAAGAGAAAGAAACTCAGTTACCTACAAGGGAGTACCCATCCGACTGTCAGCTGATTTCTCAACAGTAACTTTGCAGGCCAGAAGGGAGTGGCAAGAAATATTCAAAGTGATGAATATGAAGAACCTACAACCAAGATTACTTTATCCAGCAAAGCTATCATTCAGAACTGAAGGTCAGATAAAGAGCTTCACAGATAAGGAAAAGCTAAAGGAGTTCATCACCACCAAACCAGGATTATATGAAATGCTGAAAGGTATCCTTTAAGAAGAGGAAGAGGAAGAAAAAGGTAAAGATACAAATTATGAACAACAAACATGCATCTATCAACAAGTGAATCTAAGAATCAAGTGAACAAATAATCTGGTGATCATAATAGAATCAGGGACATAGAAAGGGAATGGACTGACTATTCTTGGGGGGGAAAGGGGTGTGGGAGATGCGGGAAGAGACTGGACAAAAATGGTGCACCTATGGATGAGGACAGTGGGTGGGGAGTGAGGGCGGAGGGTGGGGCGGGAACTGGGAGGAGGGGAGTTATCGGGGGAAAAAGAGGAACAAATGTAATAATCTGAACAATAAAGATTTAATTAAAAAAAAAAAGATATCAACACATGTAAACAGGGGGAGAGGGGAGGGCGCAGGGCTCCTCAGAGCAGCTGAGAGCAGCGCCTGGGGCTGGGGGTTAGATGGCAGCAGGACTATGAGTGGGGACAGGGGTTTGGACTAACGTTGGAAGAAGGAAAAGCCTCGGATTTAGCCCCGAGGCCAAGGGTGCTCTGTGACTTCTATTCTCTCCAGAGGCTGGAGGCTTGCGACTCAGCAGGGGACCCAGGTCAGTGCAAGGGGTACGTTATGCTTGGGTTGTCGCAGTTAATTTTTGGTTTGCTTTTTTATTGTAAAAAAATTATGCATGCAAAAATGTCTGTAGGAAACAAGCCCGTGAAAACCCACATCTTTCACTCAGCTTGGTCAAGTTCCGACACCTTCACAGAGGTCAGGTCCCTGTAAAAGTCAATAAACCATAACAGGTCATGGGAGCCCTATGTACCTTTATCCTATTTGTCTCCTTCATCCCCCAAGACAACTGCCCCCCAAACTTGATGTTTATCATATTAAACATCCGTAACTATTTGTCCTTTAAACGATACATTGGGCTGGGTTGCATACCCGAGGCTTTACACAAATGATACCGCGTGGCCCATGACCTTACACAACTTGTTTTTGTTCCTCCATATTAATTTTGAAATATGAATACCCAATACGCAATCTTCATTAGAGGAAAGATAAACACAAGAATAAAATGCTTAGTAAACAAAAACCCGGATAAAACTTCCTTAATTTGATAAGTGGTCATTTCCAGGAAACCGCAAACATGTTGATGAATAGTGAATTCTGAGAACCAGTTTTGGTAAAACTAAGAACAAATTAAAGCTGTCCATCCTGTTACTTTGCCAAGACAATAAGAAAAAGAAATAAGGCCTATAAATATTGAAAAGAGTCAAAGTTGACAGTATTTCAAACCCATGGTCATCTACTTAGAAAATTCTAGAGGCTTCACTGTTGGACTAATGATGGATGCAGCAAGATTAGGGACCAGCTTTCTCTCAATAAGCATCTCAAAATGAGAGAAGGAACAGCTCTGGCTGGGTGGCTCAGTTGGTTGTAGTGTCGTCCCGTACACCAAAAGGTTTCAGGTTTGATCCCAGGTTGAGGTGAGTATGAGAAGCAACTGATCTCTCTCTCTCTCTCTCTCTCTCTCTCTCTCTCTCTCTCTCCCCCCCCCCCCTTCCTTTCTCTCTAAAAATCAATAAAAACATATCCTTGGGTGAGGATTAAGAGAGAGAGAGAGAGAGAGAGAGAGAGAGAGAGAGAGAGAGAGAGAGAGAAGGAGCAAATCCTCTTCCCAATAGAAGAAAACCCTAGAAAATTAAAGAATAATTGTAAACAGAGTAAACCTATTAAACCCAACTAAGATCTTGGCACAGACCAGTAAGCCAGGACAAGCGGAAAAGGGAACCGGAGGCCGAGAGCTGGACAAACTGACAGCGACTTACAGCACATGCAGAAAGTCACCGCCCTAGAAATAACATCGAGGCCCCAGCTGTATTTCAGCTCCCGGCCCGGAAAAGCAGCAAAACCTGGAGGGCGACTGGGACCCGCTGGGCCTGGAGGGGCGCGCCTAGAGAACCGGTGGCTGTGCTGCCGAAACCCTCCCCTGAAACCTGCCCTAAGGTTCTCGCCCGCATGAGAGAGATAAAGCCTCAAGACAGAGCCCTAGCTGGTTTGGCTCAGTGGTCAGAGCATCGGCCTGGGGACCTAAGGGTCCTGGGTTCGATTCCAGTCAAGGGCACGTACCTCGGTTGCAGGCTCCTCCCCTGCCCCCGACCCGGTCAGGGCATGTGCAGGAGGCAACCAGTCGATGTGTGTCTCTCGCATGGGTGTTTCTCTGTGTCTTTCCCTCTCTCTTCCGCTCTAAATATCAATGGAAAATGTCCTCGCGTGAGGATTCAAAGAGAAGACAACGGACCAGCCCGGGCTCTTCCTCGGGGAGCAGCCCCTGCCTTTCCCTCTTCTTCCCCGATAGGCCTGCGTCCCCTAAACTCTAAGGGACCTTCAACCTGGGGAGCAACGGGCTAACCCCTGAACCTGACCCCAGGCCCCCTTTTCTCTGACTTCCCAGAGAGCCAGGGCAGCCCAGCCTAGGCTCTCTGTTGCTCCCTCTACGCTAAGCCCTCTGTCTCACTGCCCCCAGCGTTAATAAACGCTCCCTCATCGTCACCTGGACTCCTGTTGTGAAATTTTTCCTGCACGAAGTCAGGAACCCGCACAGTCCCAGCTGGCCTAGGCAGACCCAGCAAGGGGCAGGTCCCCTTTCCGGCAACAATCAAACAAATCAAGACACAACACGAGATAACCAAGAGAATACTCCGTGTTCTAAAGAGTTTAATCCTTCCCAGATTAAGTTGTAAATTCAATACCACCTTGATAAAAATCCTAAATAGATTTTTAAGAGTTGTTTTATTGTGGTGAAATACACAAGACATAACATTTGCTATATTAATCATTTTAAAGGCACCGTTCAGTGGCATTAAGTACATTAAGTACATGTGTGTGACCATCCCCACCACCCATTTCCAGACCTATTCCATCACCCCAAAGCGAAACTCTGTCCCCAGGTCTCCCTACCCCCCAACCCCCGAAGCTCCCAGTACCCACCCTGTCTCTATGAATGTGACTATTCTGTGTGCCTCATGTAACTGGAGTGCTAAATAGATTCTTTGAATCTTTTTCAAACATTTTAGTTTGAAACAATTTCAGGTTTATAGATGAATTGCAGTGGTAGCAGAGTTCTATGTACCCTTTACTCAGCTTACTCTGATGTTAACGTCTTACATTGCCGTCATACATGTGCCAAAATGAGGAAATTGATATTGGTACAATACTGTTAACTAAACTACAGGCTTCATTTCCCTTTTTGGTACTTTGTTGGGGAGCACAGGAGACTTGGTTGGGAAGTTTGTAAGGAGGACCTTCCGAGAAAAGGGAAGTGTGTGGAAGGCCGCCTGCCCTGTTTATCGGAATTCCGACTTAGGGGAGTGTCGAAGGCGGCGCCCCTAATTATTCCTTGACCTTTCCATACAAGTCTGTGCAGGTGCAGACCCCCAGGTGTTTACTGGATTTCTTATGCTTAATCCCTGGATGCCCTTGCCTAGAGGACAGTGTAAACACACGTGTCCTCCCAAGATTACTCACCTACTGATTGTATCCAAAGACAAAAACTGTAATAAAAGGTGAACGAGGCAGGCGATCGGGGCTGCTTGGACCCTTGAGCCAGGCAGCCCCTTAGCCCTCTCCCCACAGTGAACCTGTGTCGGAGTCATCTGTTCATCCCCCGTTCAGGGACTGCTGGTCAGCCCGGCAGAACTTCAGCTGCATTTTTCTTTTGAGCATATTTAATTTATTTGTTTTTATTGTTGAGAATATTACAGATGTCCCTATTTTGTTTGTCAGTTTAGTTTGTTCATTAGATTTCACATAATAGTGAGATCACGTGATAGCTGTCTTTCTCTGACTGGCTTATGTCGTTTAGCAAAATAATCTCCAGCTCTACCCAACAAAATCTTATTTCTTAATACTTAATACAGGGAGACGATTAGGGAAAATATTTATAAAGGCCACTTGGTTAGGGATGAAAATGGGGGAAAAGGTTGAGACACACGGCTCTATTTCTGTGAGGTGAGTCCCCACGTCCAGGGAGAAGCCCTTCTAATAGGGAGCACAACAACAATGTGCGGCGTCGGACAAAGGCAGCCGGGAAATGAAGAGCTACTCTCCAGGGCGAGACTCTTTGAGGCTCTTCCCAGGTCCCACTTCTCCTGTGAAAGCCACACTGTGCATGGCAGCGCCCAGCACCATGATTTCCTGGTGATTTCCATTGTCTTCATTGCCTCTACACGGGAATCGTTCTGTGAGGAAAACCAGGTCGGTCATGTTAAATCGACTTGACGTTTTCAAGTGGTTTTAGATTCATAGCAAAATTGAGTAGAAAGGAAAGGGGGTTCCCACATACCCTCTGTACCCACACAGGCACAGGCCCCACTACCAGCACCTCCCTCCCCCCCGCCCCAGAGCGATGCCTCGGTTATAATGGATGAACTCACATTGACACGTCACTATCACCCAGAGCCCACAGTTTACACCGGGCTCCCTCCTGCTGGTGCATCTTCTGTGGGTTTGGACAAAGGTGTCATGATGAGGCAGACCAGGAGGCCAGGTCGGGGGGAACAGGGAAGCTGAGACAAGAAAACTAAACAAGGCCAAACAGTCCGTGCAGCTTGCAGCCAGCTTGGAAATAGCAAGCCCTGGTCCTCCCCAGCCAAGGACGCTTGAGAGCAAATGGTTAATACCTCTCCTCCCAATCAGAGGACACATAGCTTAAATCACCCTGGAACTGCTGCGGCAGGGGCGGGGAGGGGGAAAGGTGGGGAGTTTTATTTCACCACTGGACAAAGAAATCTTGGAACTTGCCAAACAAGATGACCAGGCATGCATACAAACAGCCCAAGAAAAGCCACAACAAAGTGAAAGGGGGACTTTCAAACCTAATCAGCTACCCTAAAGGAAGAAGGGTATAAAACCGCTTGAACCCCACCAGGTGTGTGCTCAGATTAGCTGGGTGCCCACTTGTGCTTTGTGCCAAGTGTATCTATAATAATAAAAGAGTAATATGCCAGTTAGACCGGGCGACCTCCCGGATGAAGCCGGGGCTGCGAGGACTGAGGCAAGCCCCCTCGGCTGTGAGGGCCAAACCCTTGCAAGAATTTTGTGCATCAGGCCTCTAGTTTTTAATAAATTTGCTTGCCTTGCTTCCTTAATAAATTTGCTTGCTTTGCTTCCTTAACAAATTTGCTTGCTTTGCTTCAACACTGTTGTCACTGGTCTGAAAACTTTCTAATGAGACTGACAAGAACTGAGGAGGGAACAGCTCTCCACCCCCCCAACTCATGGGCTTCCCGATAACAATGACATGTGTTCACCATTTTCATGAGACATAGAGAGATTTCACTGCCCTGAAAATCCTGTACTCCGCCTACTCACAAAGAGATTTTTAAACATGTTATTGAAAGATTGTCAAGCATATTTTAAAATGAGCTTGACAAGTGGATTATTTGGAACATAGAGGTTACATCTAGGGAGGGTAACATTTTGGGCTAGGACAGTCGTGGGCAAACTACGGCCTGCGGGCCGGATCCGGCCCCTTTGAAATGAATAAAACTATTGAAAAAAAAGACCGTACCCTTTTATGTAATGATGTTTACTTTGAATTTATATTAGTTCACACAAACACTCCATCCATGTTTTTGTTCCGGCCCGCTGGTCCAGTTTAAGAACCCATTGTGGCCCTCGAGTCAAAAAGTTTGCCCACCCCTGGGCTAGGACCATAGTAGGGAGGGAGCTTTAGTTTTTCTGTACACTAGTAGACTAATATATTTTGGTTCTGTGTGCAATGGATTACTCATTCAAAAACATTTAAGCTGTGTTAATTTTTTTAAATCCTCGCCTGAGGATAGGTCTTCATTGATTTTTAGAGAGAGAAGAAGGGAGAGAGAGAAAAACATTGATGTGAGAAACATTAATCAACTGCCCCTCATAGATGCCCTCACAATCCAGGCATGTGCCCTGACTGGGAATCAAACCCCCAAGCTTTTGGTGTATGGGACGACGCTCCAACCAACTGAGCCAGCTGACCAGGTTAAGCTGTAGCAATTTTTTAAAAATAATCTTAAAAAGACATTGCACAAGAATAGCCCAGCTGGCGTGGCTCAGTGGTTGAGCATCGACCTGTGAACCAGGAGGTCACAGTTTGATTCACGGTCAGGGCACATGTCTGGGTTGTGGGCTTGATCCTCATTAGCGGGTATACAGGAGGCAGCCGATCAATGATTCTCTCTCATCAATGATAGTTCTGTCTCTCCCTCTCTGAAATCAATAAAAATATATTAAAAAGAAAAGACATTACACAAGAATAGCCAAGGATGTTTTGAGATAGAAGGCAAATTCCTAGCAACTGGACCTGGATTTCCCCAGAAGCAGAGCCGGGGATAAGGACTTGGTTTAGATCTAGGTTGATCTAGATTCTAGGACAGGGATGGTGAACCTTTTGAGCTCGGCATGTCAGCATTTTGAAAAACCCTAACTTAACTCTGGTGCCATGTCACATATAGAAATTTTTTGATATTTGCAACCATAGTAAAAGAAAGACTTATATTTTTGATATTTATTTTATATATTTAAATGACATTTAACAAAGAAAAATCAACCCAAAAAAAATGAGTTCGCGTGTCATAGGTTCGCCATCACTGTTCTAGGAGGTTCATTCCAAGAAGCACCAGTAGAGGAGTGGGAAGGGGGCAGGGCAAGGAGGACACCAATGCAGGGAGCGTTGATGAGCAGATGGCTGACTAGGCAACTGGGCTCAAACTTATTAGGGCCTGTGGGACATGGTCTAGAGCAGTGGTTCTCAACCTTCTGGCCCTTTAAATACAGTTCTTCATGTTGTGACCCAACCATAAAATTATTTTCGTTGCTGCTTCATAACTGTAATGTTGCTACTGTTATGAATCGTCATGTAAATATCTGATATGCAGGATGGTCTTAGGCGACCCCTGTGAAAGGGTCGTTCGACTACCAAAGGGGTCGCGATCCACAGGTTGAGAACCGCTGGTCTAGAGCAAGCCTGTCAAACTCAAAGGCCAAAGAAACAGGGTGTAAGTGTATGTGGGCCGCAAAAAAACCAAAAGCTTCAATTTGCATAGAAACGTAGGTTTATTTCCATAGAGACACGCTAAATACAAAGGGCTGAAATAAACGAGTCATCGTTAACATAAAATAATAGAACATTTTAATAAAAATTCATATTTTTTCTTGGACATTAACTTATCAGACATTGAATAACTGCACAAATTAACAAGTGTAACTCAAATAAACCTATTTTTCTTGTTCTCCGAAAGTGAAATATTTCCTGTTGTGCACACCAAACAAGTCAGTCCAAGACTAATGACGTGGCAATCGCTGCTAAAATATTCGCTGCTGGTATTAGTGGAGAGAAATGGTGCGCCTGCGCGTAAGGCGCGCAAGGGAAATGAATGCAACACGATTATAGTAATCAGTCATTAGTGAACATTGTAGTTCGTTATTAATAAAATTATGTATAACAGGATATTGTAAAAATTAAGTTACGAAATTTTTATTAAAATATTTCTTACATACCGTTATATTGGCTGGTCTACAAGATATTTGTTGTGGGCCGCGAGTTTGACTTGCTTGACCTAGACAGTCTACCTCCACAGTCCATGCTGTTATCCAAAGAGTATAAATAGTAACAAGGAGGAAATTAAAAATTCACAGAAGTCCCAAACTAGAAACCCAAGTGGCCACTAATAGGTAACTGAAAAATAATCGTAGCCATTCATATAGTGGGATACTATAGTATAATGAAAAAGCGAACTACAGACACATGCAACAATGTGGATAGATCTCACCAAGGAGCCAAGGAGCCGGGTGTAAAGAGTACGGACAGTAGGATTGGATATGACACGGGTTTTGAGAACAGCCAGAACTAAAGTTTGATGGCGACTCAGAATCAGGGTTAATTGAAGGGGTGGCTGGGGTTGACCAGGAAGGCGTATGTGGAATCTTCTAAGTGCTGAAATGGCCTATATTTTGATCTGAGAAGTGGTTATGTGGGTGTATTCCTATGTAAAACTGCTTGAGCTGTAAAATAAGCTAAAATGACATTGACCTACACACACATACTGTGCCAATGCCAGTGCCTCCGTTTGACCATGTGCTGTAGGTGTGTAAGATGTCACCACTGGGGAAAGCTGGGGGCGGGAGGGGTTGAAGTGTCCACGGGACTCTGATGTTCTTTCAAAATAAAAAACAAGTAAGAGCCGAAACCGGTTTGGCTCAGTGGATAGAGCGTCGGCCTGCGGACTGAAGGGTCCCAGGTTCGATTCCGGTCAAGGGCATGTACCTGGGTTGCGGGCATATCCCCAGTGGGAGATGTGCAGGAGGCAGCTGATCGATGTTTCTAACTCTCTATCTCTCTCCCTTCCTCTCTGTAAAAAATCAATAAAATATATTTAAAAAAAAAAAGTAAGAAAAGCAGTTAACAATTGAAGAAGAATACTTAAAACAAATTCTAAGGCTAGTAAACTCAGTGAAATATTTCATGTATGATCAAATGTTGTGCTTACCCAACAAAAGTATTACACTCTGAACTTTTCTTTCTTTTTGAAATGCCACTGTTTTAAGTTTTACACATGGATTTAAAACTTTAAGTGGTCACATCGAATGATAGAATTAGAATAGCTCTAAGTCTGCCTTGTTTTTTCTTTTTTCACCATTACAATCAGGGAGATCTTGTTATATATTTCAAACCTACTTTTTAAAAAAATATATTTTTATTATTGATTTCAGAGAGGAAGGGAGAGGGAGAGAGAGATAGAAACCTCAACGATGAGAGAGAATCATTGATCGGCTGCCTCCTGCACATTCCCCACTGGAGATCAAGCCTGCAAACCAGGCATGTGCCCTGACCGGGAATCGAACCGTGACCTCAACCACCTAGCCACGCCTGCCGGGCACAAACTTACTTTAAAAAAAAAAAGAATCTGTAGAACGACAGGGGTTGGGAACCTGAACTGTGTCCCAAGGAAAACCAGTGAGTGATTCTAACTCTGGGCAAACTCACTCTAAAAGCTGTGTGTAGCTCAACATCGTAGTCATTAAGGAAATGCAAATCAAAACCACCATGAGCTATCTCCTATGCCCGTTAGCATGACTACTATAAAAAATCCAGACAATGGGCAATGTTGACAGGGATGTGGAGACTTCCGAACCCTGTGCATTCCTGGGGCAGCCACCAAGGAAAACAGTCTGTCCATTCCACAAAAAATTCAACATAGAATTTCCATATGACCCAGCAAATCCATCCCTAGGTGTACACCCCAAGACTGGAAAAGACAGACTCAACAGATGCCTGTACCCCGTGTTCACAGCAGCATGATTTACAGTCACCAGAAGGGGGAAACAGCCTGTGTCCATCAATGGAGGATGGATAAACACACCGTGGTCCATTCACATGATGGAAGATTACTCAGCCTTAAAAAGGCTGACAGCTTCTACCACATGGATGAACCTTGAGGACATTAAGCTCAGTGAAAGCCAGACCAAAAGGGCAAATACTGAGTGATTCCCTCACAGGAGGACCCTAGAGGAGTCAGATCCATAGAGACAGACAGCAGATGGTGGGAGCCAGGGCTGGGGAGGAGGATGGGAGTAAGTGTTTAATGGGGACAGAGTTTCAGTTTGGGAAGGTGAGAAAGTTCTAGAGGTGGGAGGTGGTGATGGCTGCACAACATTGTGAATGGTCAGTGGATAGAGAGTCAGCCTGCGGACTGAAGGGTCCCAGGTTTTATTCCGGTCAAGGGCACATGCCCAGGTTGCGGGCTCGATCCCCAGTGTGGGGCATGCAGGAGGCAGCCAATCAATGATTTTCTCTCATTGTAGATTTTTCTCTCTCTCTCTCTCGCCTTTCCTCTCTGAAATCAATAAAAATACATTAAAAAAAAACAAACCCCAACTCTGTCGCTGAGTGTCCAGACATCAGCGGTTGATCGAACATCTGGGAGTTCTGAGAATGAACTTCCATGTGGGAGGAAGTAATAAGGTGCTTCTTTGAAGTTTACAGATAATGATATTAAAGCTCATGTGCTCGTGCTCAACCACTGAGCCACACCTGCTGGGCTACATTTCAGTTTTTAAAAATACACAGCAATTGGTTAGAATTTAGACTCCGTAATATTTGGGACCAAAAGAGTGTCCTTAAAAAAATACGTTTTTATTGATTTTAGAGAGAGATAGAGAGAGGGAGAGAAAGATAGATGTGAGAAACGTCAATCAGCTGCTTCCCCGCACACCCCCTACCAGGGACTGTGCCTGTAACCGGGGCGTGTGCCCTGACCAGGAATCAGGCCGTGGGAACGTTTGGTGCCCGGGACCGAGCTCAACCAACTGAACCACACCGACCAGCGAGAGGAGTGTTTTATTACTGATGTTTAGAATTTCCTGCAAGTGTGAGTAATAATAGGTGGATTGGCTTTTAGTCTGTTTTACTGTCATTTTAAAATTCTCTACAGAGGACCATGGCGTGCCCCTGGAGTGGGCTGCTCCCACCTGCCTCTCACCATTGCACAGGAGGTCAGTCCTGTGCCGGGCATTCCAGGGCACACTGGGAGGGAGGGGACCCTTACTTCATAGCACCGAGGCTTTGCTTAGAAGAGCCAAATTTTCATTCAGACATGAAAGAGCTCCCTGATTTGAATAATTTCCTTAAAACTAAAAAAAATAAATACATATTTGCTCTTGTTCCAAGAACTTTGTAGGGCAGGCATTATCTAATTTAACCCTCACAATGGCCCTCCCAGGTGGTCGCTGTGATCGCCCTCAGGTACAGACAAATGCACAAATGAGGCTTCCGGAGGCTGAGGAGCAGGCTCAAGGCCACACAGCTCTCCGGTGGCAGAGCTGAGATTTGAACCCAGGAGGTCAGGCCAGATCTTAGGCTTCCTGGCTGGGTGAAGCCGCAGCTTCTAAAGCAGCGGTTCTCAACCTGTGGGTCGCGACCCCTTTGGGGGTCCAACGACCCTTTCACAGGGGTTGCCTAAGACCATCGGAAAACACATATATATAATTACATATTGTTTTTGTGATTAATCACTGTGCTTTCATTATGTTCAGTCTGTAACAATGAAAATACATCCTGCATATCAGATATTTACATTATGATTCATAACAGTAGCAACATTACAGTTATGAAGTAGCAACGAAAATAATGTTATGGTTGGGGGTCACCACCACATGAGGAACTGTATTAAAGGGCCGCGGCATTAGGAAGGTTGAGAACCACTGTCCTAAAGCAAGGGCTTGGCCCTCACCCCGCTCGCACCTCCAGGACGGCAGCCCCTCAGTCTAGCTGGCCGGGAGATCAGGGTTTAGGTCAGCCCTTTGCTCCGGCTGCCTCCCAGCACACTCCCCCTGTCTCCAAATATTCCTGACCCTGGATCAGATGCTGGAGGCAGGAGGGGGATGGGTAAGAGGAAAGACAAGGCGCTTCTGGAGCCCAATCGAAGGCCGCCCTGGGGCATCCGACTGTGAAATGGAAACAGTGTCTCTAATGCCACCACTGCCCCGCCCGCTCCCCCTCTGCTCAGCCACCCCTTTCTGCCCTCACCTCATCTGCCCTTTCTTGATTCCTGGTTGGGGGTGGAACTGGAGCAGAAAGGAACGAGGAAAGCAGAGGATGGCAGCCAAGGGTGAGCTCAGGTGACGCGTGGCCAGGCGCTGGGCGCTCTTGGCATCGCCGAGTCTGACTGTGGGCCCTGGGGGCTCGGCTGGGGTTGGAGTGTGGCTGAGGTTCTGGGGGTGAGGGTAGGCAGACAGCAGATGCTGGGCCTATGGGTTCAGTGGGCCAGAGGTGAGAGTTGGAGGACAGAGCTTTACCCAGAAGACCTGGGCCTCCTCCTACGCTTCCTCCCGCCTCTCACCTATCACCAATGGATTTCACGGACCCACCTGAGTCTCCTCCTTTGATCGTAATGTACGACAATAAGTGAAAACCCGCCATTCTCCGGGGCACTGTCCCAGTCCGTTGAGATTCTGCTTCCCGGCAATTGGTGACAGTTTGGCTCAAATAAACTCACAAAAATCCTTCACAGGTTTGAATGTTTTTGCGTGAACAAGGGCCAACACACACAATCATGTTCGCAGCCACACGCTCTGGGCCCCAGGGGAGGGAGGCCAGCGTGGAGCTGAATAGAGTCCTGTGAGGGGGACTGGGTAGCGTGGCTCTCGGGGGGAGCTGAGGGCCGGCCACCAGGGCCCTGTGCTGGGTCCCTCTCCCCCAGCACAGCTGCCATGCTTCTTGCGTGAAGCACCCCCCTTCTTATGACATGGCCTCAGAAGATGCCGTAGCCCCACTGCCCCCACCCATGTCGTCCTCACATGCTGCAGGGGAGGCAGCTCTCTGGGCCCGGGGTCTAGAGGTCCAGGTGGACACAGAGTGTGTCAGAGACTGAGCTGTGTGGCTCTTGGGTGGTAGCCCTTCCCCCTCCCTTTTCAAGAGCTTGGCCAGCACCCCCCACCACCACCACCACCACTCACAGGTGACCCCCTAGCCCCACCCTCCTGCCTCCGGGCAGCTCGGGCTCTCCAGGAGGTCTGGGCGGAATCTGGGAGAGAATAAGTGTGTGGCTCCCCGAGGGGTCATTTCTTCCTCACACGCCCGCCCGACCGCACAGAGCCCGCCCTTCACAAGGCCAGTGAGAGTCTGTTGGGGCCTGACAAACTCTGCTGGCTTCCCCCCATGACTCCCTGAGACCCGCCCACCACAGAGGTGGGTGGGCACCCAGGGGTGGCAGCTAGTCTTGGTGTGCCCTGGGTGGCCTCAGAATGCACTGGCGCACGTGTGAGTCTGTGTCCGTCTGGTGACCACCACTTGCCTCTATCTGGCGACTCACCGAGAACCTGCCTCGTGCAACTTGCATTCCACCAGAGGCCCCAGTGACGGAGCGTGCAGGCCTCGGGCAGGCAGGGGCCGCCGCCAACGGCCCATGAAGGCAGGTGGGTCTTTTGCTGCCCTGCCCTGGGCTCAGCACTGCTGGGAGCTGGCCTTGGCATGTTCTTCAGCCATTCCCATGCACACCCAGGCCCAGCAGAAGCAGCCACAAACGATGGATTGCTTTGCGGCTCCTAACAGGCATCTCAGCCCCCGTCACAGGCATCGTCTGACACTGACCTGCACCAGGGTCCTTCCCAAGAGGCCCCAGAACAACAAACCTGGTGGCGGCTTCAGACCACATCAGAGCAAAGCTCAGCTCCACAGCGGCACCCCAAAAGGACACCCCACAGGCACCAGGCCCTGCTCCAGGTGGTCAGCACCTGTGCAGCGGCTCGCACCTGTGGTTGGGGTGGATCCTCACAGTCAGCCAGCCTGCTGGTCGACCCCACACACAAGTGGGCCAATAGTATCAACACTCAATGACAACAGGAGGCTCCCATGGCCCACGGAAGGGACATTCCTGGAGCCCCCTACTCAGGAGAAATCCCACAGGGCGTCTGCTACATGAGGCCACCCTACCAAGACTGGGAGACATAGATTTAACTAATACACAGGGACAGACACAGAAAGGCAGAAGAAATGCGGAGACAAAGAAACGTGTCCCAAGTGAAAGAATAAGAGAAATCTCTAGAAAAAGAGATTCAACTTCTAGGAATATATCCTAAGAAGCCCAAAACAGCAATCAGGAAGAATGTATGCACCCTTATGTTCGTAGCAGCACAATTTACAATAGCTAAAATCTGGAAACAACCCAAGTGCTCATCAGTAGATGAGTGGATAAAAAGCTGTGGTATATTTACACCCTGGAATACTATACAGCTGTAAAAAAGAAGGATCTCTTACCCTTTGAGACAGCATGGAGGGACCTGGAGAGTATCATGCTAAGCAAAATAAGCCAGTCAGAGAAAGACAAGTATCACATGATCTCACTCATATGTAGAATTTAATGAACAAAATAAACCGGTGAGCAAAATAGATTCGGAGACATAGACCTGGAGCAGATTGTCGAATCTCAGAGGGAAGGTGGGGGTAGGTGGGAAGAGATCCACCAATGAACTTGAATGCAGTTATGCATAAGCCATGGACGCAGACATGGGTGAAGACCTGGGGCGAGGGGGTAGGGGCAAGCTAGAAGGGGCTATTGGGTCGGGGGCAGGGAGGGAGGGGACATATGTAATATTTTTTTTAAAAGAGAAGTGACTCATGGGTTGGGTTGAGTCTGTTTCTTATCATTTTTGTTTCCTCCATCTGATACTTTTTATGGAGATTTGTTTGATAGCTGCAGGAGGAAGTTGGAAATTCCCATACCACCTTCTCTGAGATCTGTCACTCCCCTCCCAGTGTCAGCATCTCCTTCATCTTCCAAGATCAGAGCATATTCCACAATTCTCCAGTGATGAAGGGGTCCCTGAGAAAGGCGGGGAGTACACAACTTCATGGAGGGGTGGGGTCGTTTTAGACTTCTCTCGCCATATCTGTGATCTAAAAACTGACAAGCACCAAAATGAATCATTGGCAGTGTGTTGTATGGAATCTCTTTTTTTTATTTTTTCCATTTTGATTGTTTCTCCATTTCCTAAACCCTAAGCCCCACTGGATGTGGTTCACACAGTAGAGAGAGATAGAAACATCAATGGTGACAGAGAATCATTGATCGACTGCCTCCTACATGTCCCCTACTGGGGATCAGACCCACAACCTGGGCATGTGTCCTTGACTAATATCGAACCCAGGACCTTCAGTCCACAAGCCGACGCTCTATCCACTGAGCCAAACCAGCTAGGGCCTCATTGTGGTTTTGATTTGCATTTCTCTGATAATTAGAAGCAACTATTTATTTATTTATCCCCCACCCGAGGATATTTTTCCATTGATTTTTTTTCAGAGAGAGTGGAAGGGAGAGGGAGAGACAGAGAGAGAAACATTGATGTGAGAGAGACATATTGATTGGTTGGCTCCCACACAATCCAAACCTGGGGTTGGGGATCAAGCCTGCAACCGAGATACATGCCCTTGATTGGAATCAAACCCAGGCCCCTTCAGTCTGCCGGCAGACACTCTAGCCACTGAGCCATACCAGCTAGGGCTAGTGACAACTATTTAAGTGAACAAACATAGGGGGTTTGGATGATAATATGGAGCAAAATGATCTCTGATGCATTAGGTGTAGAAGTGACATCTGTGTAACCACACTGAACAGTAATCATAATTAAAACAGCAATAGTTAAAAACAAAGAGAGAATCTTAAGGCAGCAAGGCTGTCAGCTGATTTCTAACAGAAACACTACAGGCCAGAAGGGAATGACATGAAAAATCCATTCCACTGTCTCTGTTTAGAGCAGTGGTTCTCAACCTGTGGGTCGCCTTTTCACAGGGGTGAAACGACCCTTTCACAGGGGTGGCCTAAGACCATTGGAAAACACATATATAATTACATATTGTTTTGTGATTAATCACTATGCTTTAATTATGTTCAATTTGTAACAATGAAAATACATCCTGCATATCAGATATTTACATTACAATTCATAACAGTAGCAAAATTACAGTTATGAAGTAGCAACAAAAATAATTTTATGTTTGGGGGTCACCATAACATGAGGAACTGTATTAAAGGGTAGTGGCATTAGGAAGGTTGAGAACCACTGCTTTATACCCTCCTGGTTTCTTTGTCTCCTAAATATGGGTCTTCTGGACCTTTTGCAGGCTTTTCAAAGAGCCCTATGTACTGGGATGGGGGGAGTGTGCTTAGTAGATATCTTGCAGGAAGCTTGTAGCCTTGAGCACAGCATAATTCAGATAACTAAAAGACACCTGGCATGGGAGTAACCAGGGATGGACCAGACCCTTACGTCAGCAGAGTGGCTTGCAGGACCAGATAACTGAGCTTATCATCCCTATTATTCAAGCAAGCATGTTTACAGAAGCCAGGAATAGCAGAGTTAATTAACAGAACAAAGGACCATCTATGCTTAGTGAAAATTTTTAAATGGCAATTCTAACAAGATGGGGTGCCTATGGTTCAATAGCAGCAAAATTCATCATACATGCCTCTCCTAGAGAATTTAATGAGGTGTTTAATGATGTCCGGTTGCTGCTTAATAATGATAATCTTCTCAGGGAAGGAGCAGCCCAAGCATTTGCATGATATAACTTGGACCAGTTACTCCAGTAAAAATTGAAGGTGATGAAGATCAGGTATCGATAACAAAACATGGATACATGAGAAATGGAAAGTTTTTGGATCCAAGAAAACAGAATCTGTTTCAAATTTGATCACTTAAGAAAGGAAGCAACTGATCCAAGACCGTATGAAGCAGAGAATGCAATTGAATCATGGAGAACTTGAGTAGAAACGGCTCTGCGAGCTTCTGTAAAAGAACATTATCCACATGGGGTCTGTACTGTATGTGGTAAAAAACATATGGGCAGCAAACCATTATTGCATGCACAGAGAGCCATCAGTTCCAAGCAAAAAACTTTTGGAATGGTCATTGGAGGTCAGAGTGGAAGTTTACAATCACTCCTTCAACCACTCAAGTGGTTGGCATCTTGAAATTTCAGGTTCATTATTATGAAGATGGTAATGTTCAGCTAGTGAGTCATAAAGATATACACGATTCCCTAACAGTGTCTAATGAGGTGCAAACAGCAAAAGAATTTATAACGGTTGTAGAAGCTTCAGAAAATGAATACCAGACTGCCATCAGGGAGAACTTTCAGACCATGTCGGACACTACTTTCAAAGCCTTATGTCGACAGTTGCCAGTTACATGCACTAAGATTGATTGGAACAAGGTCCTCAGCTGCAGATTGGCAAAGAGATGCAGAATGCCTAAGATGAACATTGTGTGATCGGATCATTTTAGCGGCTTTGTGTTTTTATTTATTTATTTATTAAAACACATTTTATTGATTTCAAACAGGAAGGGAGTGGGAGAGTGAGAGAGAAACATCAATGATGAGAGAGAATCATTGATAAGCTGCCTCCTGCGTGCCCCCTACTGAGCATCCAGCAACCTGGGCATGTGCCCCTTGGCTGGAATTGAACCTGGGACCTTTCAGTCTGCAGGCCGACGCTCTATCCACTGAGCCAAACCAGCTAGGGCTCTTTGTGTTCTTAAAAATATTATTTCAGGATTCTCACAGCCAGTTGGCCTGGAGGTCAAATCACCCCCAGTATTACCTACAACAATCAAGGCTTAACTACAACAAGACTGCACACAAAGACCACTAGGGGGTGCACCAAGAAAGCATAAAAAATGCGGAGACAAAGAAACAGGACACAAATGTCAATGGAGGATATAGAATTCAGAACCACACTTTTAAGGTCTTTCAATAATCTTCTAGAAACTGCCGATAAACTTAATGAGATCTGCAAGAAATCTAATGAGACCCTTGATGTTGTGATAAAGAACCAATTAGAAATTAAGCATACACTGACTGAAATAAAGAATATTATACAGACTCCCAACAGCAGATCAGAGGAGCGCAAGAATCAAGGCAAAGATTTGAAATGCGAAAAAGCAAAAAACACCCAACCAGAAAAGCAAAATGAAAAAAGAATCCCAAAATATGAAGATAGTGTAAGGAGCCTCTGGGACAGCTTCAAGCGTACCAACATCAGAATTACAGGGGTGCCAGAAGATGAGAGAGACCAAGATATTGAAAACCTATTTGAAGAAATAATGACAGAAAACTTCCCCTACCTGGTGAAAGAAATAGACTTACAAGCCCAGGAAGCACAGAGAACCCCAAACAAAAGGAATCCAAAGAGGACCACACCAAGACACATCATAATTAAAATGCCAAGAGCAAAAGACAAAGAGAGACTCTTAAGAGCAGCAAGAGAAAGAAACTCAGTTACCTACAAGGGAATACCCATACGACTGTCAGCTGATTTCTCAACAGAAACTTTGCAGGCCAGAAGGGAATGGCAAGAAATATTCAAAGTGATGAATATGAAGAACCTACAACCAAGATTACTTTATCCAGCAAAGCTATCATTCAGAATTGAAGGTCAGATAAAGAGCTTCACAGATAAGGAAAAGCTAAAGGAGTTCATCACCACCAAACCAGTATTATATGAAATGCTGAAACGTATCCTTTAAGAAGAGGAAGAAGAAGAAAAAGGTAAAGATACAAATTATGAACAACAAACATGCATCTATCAACAAGTGAATCTGAGAATCAAGTGAACAAATAATCTGATGAACAGAATGAACTGGTGATTATAATAGAATCAGGGACATAGAAAGGGAATGAACTGACTATTCTTGGGGGGGAAAGGGGTGTGGGAGATGCGGGAAGAGACTGGACAAAAATCGTGCACCTATGGATGAGGACAGTGGGTGGGGAGTGAGGGCGGAGGGTGGGGTGGGAACTGGGAGGGGAGTTATGGGGGGGGGGAAGAGGAACAAATGTAATAATCTGAACAATAAAGATTTAATTAAAAACAAACAAACAAAAAAAACAAAAAAATAAAAATATTATTGCAAAATTATTGAACTATCAAGCTACCCAGTCAGGTGGGCTATTGACATTTAAAGATCACTGTAATTAGTTTGGTTAGAGCACGAAGCTTAGCTAATCAGCCATTATTTTTCATTTCTTTTGTTCAAAGAGGATTGAAAATCAGTTTAGTTTAAATGCCTTTCACTTTCTGTTATGCCTTTCTTACAATGAACAGATGATTCCTCTAGGTTAATGTTAAAAGTTTATCAAAAATATTTACTTACCATAAACCTAAAATTATTGTCTTTTGGTTTATGAAGTGTGTGACTTCTGATATTTGCCAGTTCTTTTTAATGGGGTCAGTCACGGGCTTTCCAGGTTCAGGTGTTCGATGGGTTTAGCTGTATATGCTGCTAAAGGAATTGCCTGCCTTTCCCCCTCACCTCCTCCATACATGTAAGATTGAGATGCGAGGGAAAGCATTTTCTATACCAATTGTGTTTAAAGCTTTCAAGCAAGTTATTTAGCTAGTTTAGTGTTTAACGAACCTTCCTTTAAAGCAATGCCAAGGGCTAATGCTATGTTGAGAGTCTAAAATTAAATGAAAAACTTATTTCAGAAATGCATTTAATGCTTTTTTTCTTGTGTTATGCAAATTAGCTTGAGTTAATTTTGTCATGAAGCCACAAATCTATATATATAAAAGCCAGAGCGACCGAGCAACCAAGCGACTGAACGACCGAACACCGAACAGTCTACTGGTAGTTATGTTGCACATGGACCACCAGGGGGCAGACGCTCAATGCAGGAGCTGCCCCCCCTGGTGGTCAGTGTGCTTCCGCAGCAGGAGCGCCGCTCAGCGAGCTCACCAAGCAGCAGCGGCCACAGGCACAGTGGGGCTGGGATGAGCAGAGTGGCACTGGCTCCTCCCCAGCAGCCTGCAGCTTCCCGCACTACTACATCCCTCAGGGATGGGCTGCCGGTTTCAGCCCGGTCCTGGATTGCGAGAGGGTTCAGGCCAGGCTAAGGGACCTCCCTGGTGCACAAATCCATGCACCAGGTCTCTAGTGTATTATAACAAGGCAAACTGTACTCTCTATATATAAAGAGCCGGGGACCATCGCAACCGAAAGAATGACTGAACAGACAACCAAACAGGCTGAATGGGGCAACCAGGCCAGCAGGGGGGTTAGTGAGGGACGACCAAACGACTGAAGAGCAGGCTGTGTGGGTCGACCAGGCTGGCAGAGGGGGGCAGTGAGGGGCAACCAAGCCGGGGCGGGGGCAGTTGGGGGCCACCAGGCAGCAGTGGGGGCACTTGGGGGTGACCAGGCCAGCAGTGGGGGCAGTGAGGGGAGACCAGGCTGGCAGGATGGGCCATTGGGCATGACCAGGCCAGTGGGAGGGGCAGTTGTGGGCAACCAGGGGTGATCAGGCTGGCAGGGGGCCAGTAGGGGAATTTAGGCAGGCAGGCAGGTGAGCAGTTAAGAGCCAACAGTCCCGGATTGTGTGAAGGATGTCCGACTGCCGGTTTAGGCCCGATCCTCAGGATCAAGCCTAAACCAGCAGTCAGACATCCCCTGAGGGGTCCCGGATTGGAGAGGGTGCAGGCTGGGCTGAGGGGATTTCCATCCCCCACCCCCCCGTGCACAAATTTAGTGCACCGGGCCTCTAGTATATATATAATCCTGAACTCATGACCATGTCTCATTTGTGTGTTTTTTTCTTGGATTGAAAAGTACTGAAATTCAATGTGACATTAAGATGAAAATTTTTTTATTTATTTGAGTAGAAAATCACTTACTAGTCATATATTATTTTAAAATATTTTCTCTAAAAACTGTGGTTCTTAACTGATTGTAAATTAGAAAAGCTGGGAGTACATAAGGTGTGCAGTTACAATCTAAACTTTTTCCATCTTCCTGTGCATCATATGCATGTTTATAATATTTTTAAAAATACAATTACTAATGCTACAAGGGTTTTCAAGCCTATGGTGAATGTTAGTATTTACTATAGGGAGTGGATTGTATTATGGTTTTATCAATCAAATTCCACTTATTATACTCCAGTGGAATTTTTCCTCACACACTCCTGCAGATGTGTGGGCCTGGAAATGTTATTTTAAATATATCACTTTTATTATGCACATAAAATATTTCATTAGCTTGAAAAAAAAACGGAGGATAGTTATCCACAAGGATGTCAGGGCTTTGTCAACTATAGCCTTTGTGCCGTGATTAGGGCGTTGGCATCATTTAAAAATTCCTTGGGAATGAAAATGAAAATGGATAGGTTATTTATCGGTGTACCTACAATTTAAAATCAGAGCCCATTCATTATTCATTAGTAGAAGCTACTAATCACAGGTAATCACCTAGTATGTTGTGAACAGAGCTATCGGCACAGGTTTACTTTTGTTTTTTTGCTAATATTTGAACAAAATCATCCTATTTACTATTGAAAAGAAAGACAATGGGCAACTATGCCTGATGCGTTTCTTCTTTTATAATTAATGGCGTACTCCGCTTCTCCTCTCAGAAAATCTAATATTAATACCTTGATTCTAAAAACACTATCACAAGTAAAATTTAAAAAACATAGAAAAGACAAAATTGAAGTAAATATCAGGTCATTAAAGGGTCTCTTCACTAGTCCTATATTTTAAAAGTTTATTGAGTAGCTTATACATCAAAACTAAAATGCATAATTACAAATGAAAATATCGGCGTTTGAAATTTGGAGAGCATGGCTGGAACTGAATGTTTTAGGTTATATATTTGTGGATGTTTATTGTCCTAGGAAGGTTTCCCCACCACCTCCATATCTTCAAACCTTACAAACAAAAAGATGTAGAAGACTTTAGATCCTTATGCCAATGCAGACGGCTTCATACAAACCACAGAGATACCATGTTTAAGAGTTTCCCAAGGCGCTATATTAAAAGGACATGATTTCTAAACTCAGGACAGAAATGAATGTTTTATGAACTGCTGAGAGAGAGGCTTCCCCAGCGGGTATCCCTCTGTACCATCTTTGTTACTGAAAGACGAAAAGGCATGAGGTGCCTAGTGGGGAAGCACAAGTTCGTAATCATGCTCCGGGGTGCAGGGCGAACGCCTGGTGATGCACGTCCTGAGGAGGGCATATTCTGTTTCTTCTTTAAATGATTTCACCCTCTTTGTGATGGAGTCAATGTTCTCATAGCCATTGTCATTGGAGCTCAAGGAGGGCTTGGGTTGAGCGTGGGGACGAATGACTGTGTAGCACACTTCTTCAGAACCACAGTCATCCTCATTTTCCTGCCAGGCACAAAGGAGAAAGAAATCAAGGATCCAGCCATCCATCAGATTCGAACCCAGCCCCTCACCCTCCTCTCTTCTTCTCTGATGAAGACCTTACACTTCAGGTGTCCAAAGCTTCGGGCCCTGATGTCTGAGAGACTCACTGAGCAAGGCGGACTGTGCTCTAAGTTACCGCTCACTCTGCTTTCCTCTCACCTCACACAATAAACAAGAAAGGAAGCACACTGCTATCCCTCCTTTAGGCCACACGTGTTGAGATAGAATATATGCAGCAATCAACACTCAGCAAGTAATTGATCAAGTTACATAACTATAGCCGAAACCGGTTTGGCTCAGTGGATAGAGCGTCGGCCTGCGGACTGAAAGGTCCCAGGTTCGATTCCGGTCAAGGGCATGTACCTAGGTTGCGGGCATGTCCCCAGTGGGGGGTGTGCAGGAGGCAGTTGATTGATGTTTCTCTCTCATTGATGTTTCTAACTCTCTATCTCTCTCCCTTCCTCTCTGTAAAAAAATCAATGAAATATATTTTTTTAAAAAAAATTAAGTTACATAACTATAAATATGCATAAGATAAAATACAATTAATAAAATTTAGATTTTTAAATAAACTTTCAATTGCATAGACTATGAAAGAAAAATTTAAAAATGAAGATACTACATAATAAAGTTAATAAAATGCTTGTGATGTAGAATTAAAAAGAATAAGCTTTTTAATGTGCCTGTTGTTATCCACCATGTTTGTGAATATAGATGTTAATTCATGGACATAAATATTGGAAACAAATGTGGAAAGTTAAAAAGAATGGATGTTTTATAGTGTCAGATTATATGTGTGTATTTACTTGATTAACTTATTTTTGTTATATTAGTTTTGAAAATTAAAATAAGACTTCAGTAGAATTATAACAAGAACTTTCCAATCATCTAAATTCAAAGCATTTAAAAATTTTCAAATTTATTTTTGTTTCTGCATTAAAATTCTCAAGAATATTATTTAAAATTTGAAAGTATTGATCAATGCATTTAGAAATTTCAAGTAAAGGAAGATCTACAGCTATGCTTACATAAAGGCATCTGGATTTTGACATTTATCAGACAAATGTAATATTTTTATTACCTGATTAGAGGTGGATAAAACTTCATTACCTAGAGGATAAAACATAAAAAGAAACCAACCTAAGAATTTTGGACATCACAGTTGGGGTTGAGGAGTGGTTAAAAGGGTAGAACGCAGTGGTGAACTGTAAAGAGGCCCACCTGACACTGAGCTTTTCAAGGCTCTAGGACAAGACCACGGAAGAACATACGTCCGGAAGCAGCATCAGTACTGTTTCTGTGTAAAGGCTACACACCAAGGCTGCTGAAGGACAGTGGCATTTGGAAGTGGGTAACACAATTTTGCCCACAAACACGCTATGAAAACAGAGTATGGCAAGGATGAAGGAAGAACGATTATAGTTATAAATTTAAGATAGAACTTCCATAAAAGCATCACAGGAAAATCATATTTTTAAGATGAATAATCATTATAGAGATAGGTACTGAAATAAGAGTAAGTTCTTCAGATTAAATACGAAGGTTGACTACATATATGAATACTGAAGCGATTTATACATATGTTAATCTGATATCCACTGTAATATATTTTTTCTTTTTCCTCTTTTTTTTTCCTTTTCTACCACTGCATATATATTTTTTAATCCTCACCTGAGGATATTTTTCCATTGATTTTTGGAGAGAGTGGAAGAGAGAGGGAAAGACAGAGAGAAACATCAATGTGAGAGAAGCCCATCGATTGGTTGCCTCCTGCCTGAGCCCCGACCAGGGCCGGGGAAGAGCCTGCAACCGTAGTATACGCCCTTGACTGGAATTGAACCTGGGACTCTTCTAGACGACCTTCTGGACAACCTTCCAGACGAAGCCAGGGCTGCGAGGAAAGCCCAGGTTTTGGGTCCCAGAAGGAAGCCGGTGCCAGCAGCTGGGGAAAGGAAGGCCCACTCTTGCATGGATTTCATGCATCGGGCCTCTCGTATGTTAATAATTTCTAATAACTAATCATTCTGCACAAATAAAAAGTCATGTTCAATGCAGTGCTTTCAAATATAAAATGCTACTTATATCCATAAAACCACATATCTTCATAAATGCAATAATTTAATTAAACAGCTATGTTTTGACTTTAATAGTGTTTTATAATCATAAACGGAGGAAATTATGTAGCCTAGAAACAGAATTCAGTTGTAGCGTTAGAAACAGCAATTTGGAGGACCAAGTGTCAGTGTGATCGGCATCAGAAAGTCAAGGACCAGTGGTCCCACTGTTGGTGCTGAAGATGTTAAAATGTTTAGCAACAAGCATAGTTAGTCTCTGATTAAAAACATGGAGTTTGCCATTACGAAGCTAAAGGTCAGTTGAATTAACCTCCTGAGTAGACTTCTTATTTGAAGTTAGGGCATTGATTGGGGGAAATATGGCCCTTAGAATCGGAACGAGAACAACTGAGAGAAGGTCTGAGGACTGCCACGAAGCTGGACGCCAGCCTCCAACAAGTCTCTCTTGGCAGATGAAGTGCTCCCTCTGGTCTTGGATAATGAGGTTCTTTCTTCCTCAGCTGAAAAGGGGAGACTCTGTTTCTTCGTCTTTCCAGCTCCTAGAGGTTGTGCTCATTCCTCGGGTCCTGCCTCCCTGTGCTAGCGACCCGAGACCAGCAATGGCAGTTCAGATCCTTCTCCCGCCGCACCGCCCTGGCCCCGTCTCCTCTGCGTCTGTCTTCCTCCTTGTACGGACCTTTGTGTTTACCCGCCGCTCCCCTGGATAATCCAGGCTCCTCCCCCCACCTTCATACCCTTAATGCCATCACATCCTCAATGTCCCCTTTGTCATATTTTTTTTTTAAGTAGATTTAAACGCATATCTTTTGGGGCTTTTATTCTGCCTACCGCACATGTATTCTATTTTATTTAAAAAACATGAATATATCTAAAGATTTAAGAGTATAAGAATATTAAAGTGAATATGTTAATGTAACCTTATTATCTTTCTGACAATATCCCATAAAATGACAAGGAAAGCCTTTCTCTCCTCAAGGCCATGAGATAACACATTAGTGAGCACCGTGTTGTTTTCTGAAATGCTAATTTCACTTGCTGTTTGTTTTTTTTGTAAACGTGGTAGCCCTATTGTGATTTGTAAGACCTTAGTGCACTACAGTGGCTACTCTGCAATTCAATTCAATAATTGTGATTGACTTCAACAGTTGGTATCAGGAATTGTTAAAAGCAACACACTCCCCAACGTGTGAGAGTCTGGTCTTAGTTGTATCACCTGGTTTGGTTTAGAGGCAGAAAGGGTGCCATCAGTGTTAATATATGGACACAAATGGTCCATGATATGCGTGGCAAAAGGTTTATTAAAGTTTACCTGTGGTCACCAGGATGGAAGAGGCCAGCCTAAATGACTGCTTAAACAGGCCATTACAAAAAGAATGCGGAATGTAGACACTGACCTGTGATCCAATTGCTCCTGGAGTACATAAGCAGAGAATATGATGCATTCATGCCTTTAAAGTTGTGATTCAATAAATAAGGCATAGTTCTAATAAGTAGACATTGATTTTTAAATGTTATTTTCACAACCAGAATCTAAAGTTGTAATATTTTTTAATTTTAAGACAATTTTCCATATGAAGAAACCAAAATTTAAAGAATATGAGTAACTTGCCTCAAAGTTGATATATATGACAAAGAACTTTGATAAAATCCACAGCGCAGAACTAGCAGACACTGGCGCTTTAAAGATGTGGTGATCTGGCTCTCAGCTTCTCCCAGAACCAAACTGGAAATACAACTCAATTGGGGGAAAATCACCCTGAATTACTAACTAAAGACTATCTGAAAAGGGGGCTTATTTATTTTTCTTTTTTAAAATATATTTTTATTGATTTCAGAGAGGAAGGGAGAAGAGATAGAAACATCAACGATGAGAGAGAGTCATTGATTGGCTGCCTCCTGTTTGTGCCACACTGGGGATTGAGCCTGTAACCCGGGCATGGGCGCTGACTGGGAATGAACTGTGACCTCCTGGTTCATAGGTTGATGCTCAACCACTGGCTGGGCTGAGGAGGAGACTTTTAAACAAGGGCGGACGGAAGAAGCCACCTCGAGGATGGTAGGAAGGGTGGAGATGTGACAGGGCTGGCCCTGCTCCCACAGGCAGTGCTGAGGTTATGGAGGGATAGTTCAGCAGCAAGAGGTTCCCCAGAGAGGCATGAAGGCTAAACACCAAGCCAGGCTCCCCAGCCCAGAGCGCCAGAGCTGGGAACCGGTGCCCATAGAGCATCCAGCTGTAAAAGGTGGCAGGGTTTCTGAATGCCAAGGAGAGGCACAGCCCCTTTGAGACAAGAGCACCCTCTCAAAGGGCCAACTCACAAAATTTTGTTCGCAGCCACTCACCCTGGGCTCAGGTGACTCATGTCTGTCACCTGAGGAGAATCTGGGGCTGGGGCTGGGGCTCTGGGAGACAGGGGGCGAACAGCCATCAGGACCCCTGTACTGAGTCATCCTCCAGGACCGCAGCAGCCATCTTTCTGCAGCAGAGAGGTCCTCTCTGCACAGTACCAGCCTGGGAAAAGCAATTAACCCACCCTCTGGACTCCTGCTCACCCACAGCAATAGTAACCCTGCTGAGGAGTCAGTGGCACCGGCTGGGACACAGCAGTCCGGGCAGACTCAGGGGTGTCAGTGGCCAGCTGTGGGATTAGGTCATTCCCTCCAATTTCCCGTGAGCCTGACTGGTGCTTCCCTCTCATGGGAGATCCAATAGGAACACCCTCGCAACTTCTGGGCCCCAGAGGCCCCACCCACTGACTCCTAGGGGCCCTGCCCGCAAGGTTGGGGGAAATCCGAGATAGACGCAGAGGTGTGACTCTGGGGCAAGGGCTCACACCCACCATCTTCCCTGAAGCTGAAAACACCTCCCCCTCATGGGAGACCCAATAGCCCCATCCTCCTGATTCGACCAGAGGACCTTTCAGTGACTGGGCCTTTTCAGTGACTAAAACTAAAAGCCAGCCAGCAGGCGCAGGCACTGAGGTAGGCCCTGGTGCCTTGGGACACTTGCTGCCAGGCCTCTAAGCCCTGTGCTAGCAAAAGCTGGCCTTAGAGTGCAGCTTGGTCCTTCCCGTGCACAGCCGAGCCCAGCAGAGGAAGCCACAAACTGTGGATACCTTGTAGCTTCACACAGGTGACGGAGAGCCAGGCACAGACAGCAGTCTGACCTTGGCTTACAAAAGAGTCCCTCCAAAGAGGCCCAGAGCCAGCACAGCGAGTGGCCAGCTTCATACAGCGTCAGAGCAGGATGCCTCTTGGCCATCTGTATGTCCCCTTTGGAGAAGTAGCTATTTAGGTCCTTTGCCCATTTTCTAACTGGATTGTTTGACTTCCTTTTGTTAAGTTGCTTTGAATTTGTAGATTGCTTTGGGTAGTATGGACATTTTAATGATATTGATTCTACCAATCCATGAACACAGTATATTCTTCCAGTTGTTTATATCTTCTTCTATCTCTTTTTTCAACATCCTGTAGTTTTCTGGGTACAAGTCTTTTACACCTTGGTTAAGTTTATTCCTACATATATTAATATTTTTGTTGCAATGGTAAATTGGACTGTTTGTTAAGTTTCTCTTTGCCGAATTAATTTATTAAATCTAGGGTTTTCTAGTACCATATCATGTCATCTGCGAATAATGAGAGTTTCACTTGCTCCTTTCCAATTTGGATGCCTTTTATTTCTTCTTCTTGTCTGATCACTGTGGCTAGGACATCCAGTAATATGTTGAATAAGAGTGGTGAAAACAGCCCTAGTCGTTTTGGCTAAGTGGATAGAGCATCAGCCTGTGGACTAAAGGATCCCAGGTTTGAGTCCATTCAAGGGCACATGCCTGGGTTTTGGGCTCACTCCCTAATAGGGGGCATGCAGGAGGCAGCTGGTCAGTGATTCTCATCATTGATACTTCAATTTCTCCCTCTCCCTCTCCCTTCCTCTTTGAAATCAATTTAAAAACAAAACAAAAAAGGACTGGTGAAAGCAGACATCCCTGGCTTGTTCCTGTTCTTAGGGGAAATGGTTTTAGTTTTCGCCCATTGAGTATGATGTTAGCTGTAGGTTTGTCATGTATGGACTTTATTATGTTGAAATATGACCCCTCTATTTCCACTTTGCTGAGCGATTTTATCAAAAACGGGTGTTGGATTTTGTTGAATGCTTTTTCAGTGTCTATTGATATGCTCATGCGATAGTTGTCTTTCAGTTTGTTTATGTGACGTATCATATTTATTGATTTGAGAATACTGTACCAGCCTTGCATCCCTAGGATAAATCCCACTTGGTCATGATTTATGATATTTCTAATATATCGCTGGATCCGATTTGCTAATATTGAGGATTTTAGCATCTATGTTCATCAGGGATATTGGCCTGTACTTCTCTTTCTTTGTAGTGCCTTTATCTGGTTTTGGAATTAGGATAATGCTGGTCTCATAAAAAGAGTTTGGAAGTGTTCCTTCCTCTGGATTTTCTGGAATAGTTTGAGGAGTACAGGTGTTAGTTCTTCTTTGAATGTTTGGAAAAACTCCCCTGTGAAGCCGTCTGGACCAGGGCTTTTGTTTGCTGGGAGTTTTGGTTTTCTGATTCTTCCTGATTCATCTTTGGGAGATTGTATTTTTCTAGAAATTTGTTCATTTCATCCACATTGTCTAGCTTGTTGTCAATAGTTATTCATAGTATATTCTTACAACCCTTTGTATTTCTGTGGTGTCAATTGTTACGTCTCTGCTTTTGTTTATGACTTTTTTTATTATTTGGGTCCTTTCTCTTTGTTTCTTGATAAGTCTGGCTAATAGTTCATCAATCTTGTTTATCTTTTCAGAGAGTCAGCTCTTGGTTTCATTGATCTTTTATTTATTTATTTATTTATTACTCTTTATGTCATTTATTTCTGCTCTAATCTTTATTATTTCCTTTGTGATCTGACACTTGTTTTGTATACTAACATATGGTCTATCTTTGAGAATGATCCATGTGCACTTGAGAAGAATACATATTCTGCAGCTTTGGGGTAAAATGTTCTATGAATGTTAATTAAATTCATCTGATCCAGTGTGTCCTTTAGAGTCACTGTTTCCTTGTTAATTTTTTTTCTGGAAGATCTATCCAGTGAAGTCAGAGGAGTGTTAAAGTCCCCTACTATGACTATTGTTGTCGATCTCTCCATTAAAGTCCTCTAGAAGTTTTTAAAAAAGATATGTTTAGGTGCTCCTATATTGGGTGCATATATGTTTACTAGGGTTATATCCTCTTGTTTGATTGATCCCTTTAGTATTATGTAGTGACTTTTGTTATCTCTTGTGATGACCTTTATTTTGAAATCTATTTTGTCAGATATGAGTATTGCTACCCCAGCTTTTCTCTTCCTTTTCCGTTTGCAAACTGGAATTACAACTAAAATATACAGTCAAACTTCAATTTTCTAATGTCTCCCATCTCAAACAATTTGGTTCCTGACCAAATTAGTCATAGAAAAATGGGAACAAAACTTCTCAGGCGACAAAGATGAGTCAGTTTACCACTAAACCTCATGTTGTCAATGTCTCAGGAAATTGTGCTGTGAATATTTATTGAGAAATATCACCATGACAAAGAAATAGCAAACCATGCAATAAACTTGTTCAATGACAATGCAGTGTTTCACTTCAGGCAAGTGTTAAAATGCAGACAAAACCAAAAATCAGCCGAAACCGGTTTGGCTCAGTGGATAGAGCGTCGGCCTGCGGACTGAAGGGTCCCGGGTTCGATTCCGGTCAAGGGCATGTGCCTGGGTTGTGGGCACGTCCCCAGTGGGAGATGTGCAGGAGGCAGCTGATCGATGTTTCTCTCTCATCGATGTTTCTGGCTTTCTATTTCTCTCCCTTCCTCTCTGTGAAAAATCAATAAAATATATTAAAACAAAACAAAACAAAACAAAAAAAAAATCATTGGATAGATTTTTAGTGAGACAGGCCCAGTGAGCCTGGAGCAAGTTCTAGTGGAGCAGAGGCAAAAGAGAGAAAGAACCCCAGAAGAAGAGCTGTGCCACGCCAGCACAGCCAAGGGTGAATTTGGGGAGGGGCGGTGAAGGATTGAAGAAAAGACAGACAAGAGAATACAGCTGGGGCTCGGTGGATCTCCCTGCCTGGATGAGGACACAAAAGACCCAGCCTGCGAGCCGATGCTTTATTTATAGTCTGATTAAAACAAGGGTAGATTAACATGTATACAAATGTTCTTGTTTTGGCAACACTTGCTGCACCTCCCACAGTCCATGAGCTACTTGGGAAGGAATTAGGGAGGGCTACAAGGTCAGGCTTAATTATGCTAGGAGAGCTCTGCCCTCCAGGCCGGGACTTGTTTGTGGCCCTGCCACAGGTCAGCCTGAGGCTTGACCCTAGAGCCACTCCCTACAAAGAGCTACCTGATGTTTTTATGGAAGGGGACTCCTCTTCTAAACAATAACATCCCTCCATCCCACTTCTCCATTTCAACCATCAGTAGCTCTCAACATTAAGGGTAAGTTCTAGTGTGTACATACATTTTCATTTTTTTACTGTACATTTTATTTCCTTTTTGTAAAATTTTCATTTCCATTTTATGTGTTTTTTAAAACGTTTATAGATTAAACAGTACATTAGACATGCACTGTATACAAGAAAGGTTAAAATAGGGAGTCATTTGGGGGTCTGGAATGGATTAATTCAATTTACATTATTTCTAATGGGAAAAAAATGATTCGGTTTTCGAACAAATCGCTTCTTAAACAGCTTTCTGGAATGAATTAAGTTCAAGAACCAAGGTTCCACTGTAGAACAATCAACCTGAATAACCAACCAAAGACTAGTTGAACAGAAGTCTTATAACCAAGGATCTACAGAGGAAACCACATCGTGAGTGGTAGAAAGGGTGGAGGCGTGAAAAGGGTTGGCCTTGCTCCCATGGGTGGTGGCTGAGATCCCAGAGAGATATCTCAGCTGCAGTGGTTCCCCTGGTAGGTTTTAAACAGGTTGCTCAGGGCCTGTCACAGGGAGTGCCAGACATTGACCAAAAGGCCCCAGAACAGACGGAACCAGTGCTCAAGGAACGTAGTAAGAACTTCAACAGCATGAAGAAGACATAAAAGGACCCCCAAAAGAACCAGTCAGACATGAAGAATACACTATCTGAAATAAAGAATACACACAAAGGAATAAACAGTAGGGTGGATGAAGCCAAAGATTGAATCAGCAATTTGGAAGACAAGGCAGCAGAAAACACCCAATTAGAGTAGCAAAAATTCAATTTAAAGAAATGAGGATGGTTGTTGGAAGCTACCCATTGTCTTCACTATCAGAGAAATGTAAACAAGGAGCCCGGAACACTGGTGAACCTTGAGCCCTGGCAAGGGCCAGAGCAATGCACCGATTGTTTAGTTGAGACAATGGTAGCTCAAGCAATTTCCTGACCAAATAGTCTCAGAGTAAATCTTTACTAATATTTACTGACCTTTAAGATAGTCTGTCCATTACCAGAATTGCCTGCCTGACTAAGGGCTATATTTGTATCCAAAATTGAATAAAAGGTTGGCAAGGCCTGGGCACCAGTGAAGTCCTTCCCCTTGTGTTGGACTTTCCGCCTGGCCCCCAATATTTCCAAATTATTATTTCTTGTCTCATCTCTGTCATTTGCTCGCAGCCCTTCTCCAGATCCCAAACCCTGAACCACGCAGGACGTGGCTCACACAGATGGTGTAAGGGACCCTTGGGACAACATCAAGCATAACAACATCCAAATCATTTGGGTACCATAAGGAGAAGAGAGAATGCAGACTGATGGACATGCAGACTTGTAACTGGACAACCAAGGGGTCCAGCCTGCCTGTCACTTATTCAGCCAATTAAGCAGGGTCAGGGTTGAATCATATATGAGCATTTATTCCAATAGTGCCGGCAGCAGGGAGAGGAGCAGGTCACCCACAAAAATCTGCCCTGCCCTCCCCATAAGCCAGCTGCTTATATTGGGTAGAAGGACAAAGATTATGTGGGAAAGTAGGAATTACAGACATGGGAAAGAAGGCACGGAATTATCATCATGTGGGCTGGGAGAGGAGGATTGCAGGAGGAGAGGCACCTCTGGGCCCCCCAGGACCAGATTACAGGCAAAAGGGGCTGGGATTGTAAGGAGCAGGTGCCTCCTCAACTAGACTGTTTCAGCCATGAGGTTGTAACTCTTTCCTAATGACAGGCAGTTCTCAGAAGGAGGATGGTAGCTCCCATGTCCCAGGGTGCACAACTCCCAACAAGGTTAGAATGTGCTTTTTCTAATCAGAACAGAACCGTCATGGTTATAGAGCATGATTAATATTACTTATAATTGCCGCTGGTCCCCAAGATTCTATTTCTGCCCTTAACAGACTGGTGCAATCACTATGGAAAGCAGTATAGAGTTTTCTTATAAAATTAAAAATGGAATTGTCATGACCCAGTGATCCCACTGATGCAAAAGAATGTATGCATCCATATGTTCATTAAAATGTTATTTTCAATGGCCAAAATTTGGAAGCAGCCCAGGTGCCCATCAGTAGATAAGTGGATAAAAGAACTGTGATACAGCTCTAGCTGATTTGGCTCAGCGAATAGAGCATTGGCCTGTGGATTGAAAGGTCCCAGGTTCAATTTTGGTCAATGGCACATGTCCCCGTTGTAGGCTCAGTCCCCAGTAGGGGACATACAGGAGGCAACTGATCAATGATTTTCTCTCATCATAGATGTTTCTATCTCTCCCTCTCCCTACCTCTCTGAAATAAATAAAATCCTATCCTATATAATAAAAGGGTAATATGCAAATCGACCAAACGGAGGAATGACCGGTTGCTATGATGCACACTGACCACCAGGGGGCAGACGCTCAAAGCAGAAACTCCCACAGGGGGAGCTGCTCAGCCAGAAGCCACCTGACAGCTGGTGAGCACAGCGGAGGTGGGAGCAGCGGTGGTGGGAGCCTCTCCCGCCTCCGCAGCAGCGCTAAGGATGTCCAACTGCAGCTTAGGTCCGCTCCCTAAGCTGTCAGTCAGATGTCCCCCGAGGGCTCCTGGACTGCGAAAGGGCACATGCTGGGCTGAGGGACTCCCCTGCCCCCCAGGTGTGCATGAATGTTGTGCACCGGGCCTCTAGTATATGTATATATATATTTTAAAAACGGTGGTACATTCACATAATGGAATACTGTAAAAAAGAAGGAAATCTTGCATTTTGCAATAGCATGGATAAAACTGGAGTGTATTATGCTAAGTGAAATAAGCCAATCAGAGAAAGACAAATACTATATGGTTTCACTTATATGTGGAACTTCAGGAAAAAAATAAACAAACAAAATAGAAACAAACTCATAGAGCCCTGCTGGAGGGGCTCAGTTGGTTAAGTGTTGTCCTGCTGGACCAAAGGGTTGCCAGTTCGATTCCCTGCACATACCTGGGTAGGAGACAGGCCTGTGATCCATCTTCAGCATAGTCAACTTTTAGAAAACAAACAGCACGTGGCCAGTCGGTTACCGAATTTCCCCAAGGTAAAGGGGGAGAGGGTACAAGAACAAAGAACTGTGCATGTGACCAGTAGCACATTTTCCAGGAAGATCTGCCTAGACCAGGGGTGGGCAATCCCTGGCATGTGTGCCAAACATGGCACGCCAGTAACTTTTGCTGGCACGCGAAACCCTCTCTTATAATCTTCCATTTACAATTTTTTTCTTAATATCGACTTTTTTATTTTTCAGATAAATTCAGTGTAGGCGCATCTTAGGTATAAATAAATAATTTTACATAACAAGTTATCTTAAAGACCATAGACATGGATTGACGAGAGAGGGGAAGAGCAATTTCTATGCCTATGCCTTAACTCTCCCTGCCTTCCTAGATCCGACCAGTGTTTTGGTTTCATCCACATACGCTTGTGGATCTTTGTTCTCAGTGATGAATTTTGTTAAGTCTCGTAATAGGAGTAGCCTGATGGATGAGAGTAGTAACGCATGCATATCTCTGAAGGTCACGAAATATAAACCTGATGTAAAATCTCTGTCATCAGTGATGCAGCAGCAAAAGTCCCACTGATAATATCAAACAGAGCCACAAAGTTTTCTGTCAGACTATCAGTGTACATGTATACGTTAAAAAACAAATGGCCGAAACCGGTTTGGCTCAGTGGATAGAGCGTTGGCCTGCAGACTGAAAGGTCCCAGGTTCAATTCCAGTCAAGGGCATGTACCTTGGTTGTGGGCACATCCCCAGTAGGAGATGTGTAAGAGGCAGCTGATTGATGTTTCTCTCCCATCGATGTTTCTAACTCTCTATCTCTCTCCCTTCCTCTGTGTAAAAAATCAATAAAATATATTTTTAAAAATGTATTTTTCATCATCATATACTGTGTTTTTGTCGCTCGAATGAATTTTATTTATTTCTTCGAGGTTCTTCACAGATGTATACCTTAAGAGATATCAAGTAGGTGTGACATGTTCTCAAAAAATTAGGGTTGGCACACAGAAGAATTTTGAGTCAGAGATTTTGCTGGTTTTGGCACGCACTCACAAAAAGGTTACTCACCCCTGCCCTAGACAAAGGGAGGTGGAGACTGTCTGGTATTCGCTGGCACCCTGCCCCCGTGTGCTCCCAATAAAGCCTGTTTAATCTGGTCTCTGTTTGGACTCATGGTTTTTCCTTGCGGTGGCGTAAAACCTAAGAGAGACAACTAGAAAAGGCCTCAGCCCATTTTTTAAAATAACCCAATAGGAGACAATAAGACCCAGGTGACTTAGGGGAGAGACTGTTAACTCCACAGTACTCAGCCAGTGAGGAGCCAGAGCAGGGACGCTGGCACCATAAGGTTAAGTTGCCTATGATCACTGCTCTGTGTGTGCCTGCCTGCCCACATGTACCCGCTCTCAAGGATGTATTAAAGCTCTGGTTTTCGCCATCCTTCATGTCTCCAAGTCCATTACTGGGACTCGGACAGGTGAGACTTCTCACAGTCTCAGTTGGGGAGCATATGGAAGGCAATGGGTCAATGTTTCTCTCTTTCTCCCTTCCTCACTCTAAGCATATCCTTGGGTGAGGATTTAAAAATATATATATATTTTTTACAAAGGAACAGACTCGTAGGTGCAGAGAACAAACTGCCAGTTATAAGCGGGGAGAGGGTTGGGCGAAAAAGGTAAAGGGACCAAGAAAAAAAGTGAGAGGCAAGATGGCTGCAGACTAGCTGGATGCTGTGTCCCCTTGCTCCCAGCCAGGGGGCAGATTTACAGCGAAGCTACTGCACAATCCACTGGAAACACCAAGCGAAGTGCAGCTGACTAGAACTGCTGCATCTAGGGAGCACTGACGGAGCCACCTGGGACCTACAGGAGGACTGCCATTGTGGAAAGGGAGGACCCCGCCCCGCCCCGCCCCCGCCTGTGTGGCCGATGTGAGGCAGGAGGGATATCATGGCTGCAAAGCTCCTTCCCTCTGGGCGTGTGAGGCCTCAACCCCACACCCAGAGCAGCAGAGATGGGAAGCAGAGCCGGCCTAGCACTGGGCACAGGGAACCTTGGTCTGCGCCTTCCCAGGGGAGGAGCCCTCTTGTCAGCCGCCCAGCTGAGAACGTGGCTCCAGGCTCTGCTGCTGGAGGGGCTTCGCTGCCATGATTCCGTCTGGAAGAGGAGTCTGCGGGCCGCACCCAGCAGCAGCTTTGAGGGATCCTCAACTGTCTTTTTTTAAAATATATTTTTATTGATTTCAGAGAGGAAGAGAGGGGTGAGAGAGATAGAAACAACCATGATGAGAGAGAATCATTGATTGGCAATCTCACTTCTGGGTATTTATCCAAAGAAATCCAAAACATTAATTCAAAAAGATATATGCACCCCCGTGTTTATTGCAGCACTATTTACAACAGCCAAAGCATGACTGGTCTCAGAGGGGAGGCTTGGGGGCGATGGGAAGGGATTAACCAAAGAATGTATATGCATATAGGGATCGCCAAGGACACAGATAATAGTGTGGTGAAGCCAGAGATAGGGCAGGGGTTGGGTGGAGCAAGGAAGTGAGTGGGGGAAGGGGGAATAGGGGGCATTTATAATAATGTCAACAATAAAAAATAAATTTTAAAAAAAGATAAGAAACCATCTTAAGTGTCCACTGATAGACAATTGGATAAAGCCAGTTTGGCTCAGTGGATGGAGTGTTGGCCTGAGGACTAAAGGGTCCTGGGTTCAATTCTAACCAAGGGCATATGCCTGGGTTGCAGGCTCGATCCCCCCAGTAGGGGGTGTGCTGGAGGCAGCCAATCAATAATTCTCTGTCATCATTGATGTTTCTATCTCTATCGCTCTCCCTTCCTCTCTGAAATCAATAATAAAATTTTTTAAATAAAAAAAGTTGTACATTTATGCAGTAGAGTATTATTCAGCCATAAAAAAGAATAAAATCTTACCATTTGTGACACTATGGATGGACTCATAGGGTATTATGCTAAGTGAAATAAGTCAGACAGATAAAGAAAAATACCATAGGGTTTCACTTATATTTGGGGAATCTAAAAAACAAAATATATGAAATAAAACAAAGAATCTCATAAATACAGAGAACAATTTGATGTTTGCCAGTTGGAAGTGGTTCTAGGGGGCTGGGGGCTGGTGAAGGGATTAAGAAGTACAAATTGCCCGTTACAAAAACAGTCAAAGGAAGGCAAAGTCCAGCATGGGGAATATAGTCAATAATCCCACGTAATGAAAGGCTAGTATGCAAATCAACTGAATGGCAGAACGAATGGTCGCTATGACGCGCACAGACCACCAGGGGGCAGACGCTCAATGCAGGAGCTTTCCCCTGGTGGTCAGTGCACTCCCACAGGGGGAGCACTGCTCAGTCAGACGCAGGCTCATGACTGGCGAGCACAACACGGTGGTGGGAGCCTCTCCCGCCTCTGCAGCAGGGCTAAGGACAACTATATTCAAGCTGTCAGTCGGATATTCGCCAAAGGTTCCCAGACTGCAAGAGGGCGCAGGCCAGGCTGAGGGACCAGCCCCTCCCCCGCCCTCCCCCCCCCCACACACACTGAGTGTACGAATTTTGTGTACTGGGCCTCTAGTATTATAATAACTATATATGGTGTCAGGTGGATACTATACTTATGGGGTGATCATTTGTAAAGTATATAAATGTCTAATCATTACACTGTACACCTGAAACTAATATAGTACCGTATGTCAACTGTAATTACAATTTTAAAAATTATAATAAAACTAGAGGCCTGGTGCACAAAAATTTGTGTACTTGGGGGGTTACCTCAGCCCGGCCTGTGCCCTCTCGCAGTCTGGGACCCCTCGGGGGATGTCCTGCTGGCTTAGGCCCACTCCCTAGGGGATCGGGCCTAAGCTGGCAGTCAGACATCCCTCTGGCAGCCTGGGAGCCCTCGGGGGATGTCCACTTGCCAGCGGGGAGCAGACCTAAGCTGCAGTTGGACATCCTTAGTGCTGCTGAGGACGTGGGAGAGGCTCCCACCACCACTGCTGTGCTGGCAGCCGTCAGCCTGGCTTGTGGCTGAGCAGAGCTCCCCCTGTGGGAGTGCACTGATCACCAGAGGGCAGCTCCTGCATTGAGCGTCTGCCCCCTGGTGGTCAGTGTGTGTCATAGTGACCAGTCATTCCCAGTCATTCTGTTGTTAGGGTCAATTTGCATATTACCCTTTTATTATATAGGATAGAGGCCTGGTGCATGGGTGTGGGCCGGCTGGTTTGCCCTGAAGGGTGTTCCTGATCAGGGTGGGGGTCCTGCTGGGGTACCTGGCCAGCCTGAGTAAGGGGCTGAGGGCTCTTTTCAGGTTGGCCACACCCCCTTCAGGGTGGGGGTCCCCACTGGGGTGCCTGGCCAGCCTGGGTGAGGGGCTAATGGCTGATTGCAGGCTGGTCAAGCCCCCCAGTGGGGACCCTCACCCTGTGGAGGTTTGGCCAGCCTGGGTGAGGGGCTGAGGGCTGTTTTCAGGCTGGTCACACCCCATTCAGGGTGAGGGGGTCCCGCTGGGGTGCCTGGCAAGCCTGGGTGAGGGGCTGAGGGCCGTTTTCAGGCTGGCCATGCCTGTGGGCTGGAAGCAGGTATCTGGGATTTATTTAACTTCTATAATTGAAACTTTGTAGCCTTGGTCCTGCTAGAAGCCTGGGTTGCCCCTGGCAACCCATGTTCCCAGCCCTTCCTTGAGCAGAGGCCATGGCGGCTGGAAGCAGGTATTTGGGATTTATTTATCTTCTATAATTGAAACATTGTAGCCTTGAGCAGAGCTCAGGGATGTCCAGGGCAGGAGGGAAGCTTGGTTTCCTCCATCGCCGGGGGCAACCTAAGCCTCCTGCTCACTCCAGCTCCGTGGTCGCCGCCACCTTTGTGACGGAGTGAGGGAGTGAGGGTGTGATGGTTAATTTGCATATTACTCTTTTATTAGATAGGCTACATATAAGTATATATGACCCACTTTAAGCTTAGGACTTTGAAATTTTAGTGAAAAAGGACAAATTTGATGAGAACAATGCATGTTACAAAGCTGACAAAATTAAACAAAAAATGTGAATACTCTGTAACTTCCATCAAATATTAAGAGACATAAGGTCAATCCTACACAAACTCTTCAAGAGAGTAAAACAAGTTCCAAGGCTGGACCACTGAGGAGCACCAGCATTTTATTTTATTTATTTTTTAAAAAATATATTTTATTGATTTCTTACAGAGAGGAAGGGAAAGGGAAAGAGAGTTAGAAACATCGACGAGAGAGAAGCACCGATCAGCTGCCTCTTGCACACCCCCTACGGGGAATGTGCCCGCAACCAAGGTACATGCCCTTGACTGGAATCGAACCTGGGACCCTTCAGTCCGCAGGCCAACGCTCTATCCACTGAGCCAAACTAGTCAGGGCGAGCACCAGCATTTTAGATGTGCCCAGGAAAGGGTAATGTTAGGTGGTGGAGAAATGGCTGTGAGTGAGGATGCAAACAGCAGAGTGTGGTGTCAAACGGAGGAAGGAGCGATTTCAGGAAAGAGATAAAGTGGAGGAAGGAGCGATTTCAGGAGGGAGTTGTTGAGCAGCATTTGTAAGTGCTGGAGATAAAGCGATTGAGATTAAGACTGAACATTGCATTTTAATGTCTGTAGTAGTTACCTTTGGGGAGAGGCATTTGGCTTTTTTTAAACATGACCAATGTTAGTACAACTATATACAACCAAATAATTATTTCATCAGGAAGGAAAAGAGCCTTATGATTTCACTCATATGTAGGATATAAAACAGAAAGCAACAAATGAACAAACAACTCACAGACAAAGACAAACATAATGGTGGTTACCAAAGGAGAAGAAGGGTGGAAGGAGGATGAAGCAGGTATAGGAGGTCAAATATATGGTGATGAAGGGAAACTAGATTTTGGGTGGTGAGCACACAATGCAAAACACAGATGAATTGTAAACTTGGAACATATAATGTTATTAACCAAGTTACCTCAATAAATTTAATTATAAAAATTGTCTCATATGGCAATTTTATGTGCAATACACTATGATTTTTTTAAAAAGTATGTTATTCTATTTATGATAATGATGACATTGGAAAAATATTTATTTCATTGCCCTAGCCAGTTTGGCTCAGTGGATAGAGCTTTGGCCTGTGGACCAAAGGGTCCCAGGTTTGAATCCGGTCAAGGGCACATACTTCAGTTGCAGTTTCCTCCCTGGCCCAGGCCCTGCTTGGGGCATGTGCAGGAGGCAACCAATTGATGTGCTTTTCTCATGTCGATATTTCTCCCTTCTTTCCTTCTCTCTTTTACTCTCTCTAAAAATCAATGGAAAAATAGCCTCTGGTGAGGGATATATATATATATTCATAGACCATTTAAAAATTAATATATTTATTTCATAGACCATCAAGTACACTCAGTGGAGCTGAGAGATTGGAAAGTGACATGGCTAGACAATTCTTTGAAGAAGTTTGACTGTAAGAGGAGAAGACAGTTGAAGCAACAGTAATGAGAAAAGTTAGTGTCCTTCAGATAAGCCTGTCCCAAGGGACTAAGCATCGTTATTTATAGTTGTCCCTTTTAAAGTAATCACATGATTACTACACATAGATACTAAATCAGACAGAGTAAATGCATGAGCAAAGAAGATATACTTAACACCAACTAATATTCCAAATAGCCCTATTTTGAAATAACAATATGGAAATTCAAATCCATAGGATTTTGATTAATTGCTTCCTATAGAAGTGCACAAAGTGTTGCTTGAAAGAAATTATATATAGATACTACTATAATACAAATAATAATAAAATCAGTTTTGTGAGGCAAAAAATGAAGGGCTAAGACATTTCTGTGAAGACTCCAGCCACGTCTCCTCCAATCCTGACAGAGTATCAGAATCACAGCTAATTTGGATGTTTAATTTACAGCTTCCCTAGTAAAACAAATATTGTGAAGCAATGACTTACTTTTCTTATCTTGACATCGATTTCCTTTCTCCAGTGCAGTAATTTCCTGCCTACAAGAGAAAGAGATAACGTGAGACACTCCACTTTTCCGAAGCTGAAATTGTGCTTGAAAGAAATGTTTCATTGCTCTTAACCTAAGGCCATTGCTAGATTGACAATTTAAAAGTTAAATAAAATTGAAATCCTGCTTACCCTGTTTTTTAAAAATATGTTTTTATTGAGTTTTTAAAGAGAGAGAGAGGGAGAGGGAGGGAGAGATGGAAACATCAATGAGAGAGCAACATCGATTGGCTGCCTCCTGCATGCCCCCTACTGGGGGTAGAGCCCACAATCCAGGCATGTGCCCTGACCTGGAATGAAACCGGCATCCTCTTGGTGCATGGGAGGTACTCACCCAACTGAGCCTCACCGGCTGGGCATACTTACCCTGTTTTGTTTTTTTTCTGAAACACCATGAAATATAGCTGATAACACTGTATTGTATAATGTAAATTAGCCGAGAGTAGAATTTAAATGCTCTCACCAAAACAAACAAAAAAAGCTAAATATGTGAGGTGGTGAATGTGTTAATTAACTCAATGGAGGGGATCTTTTAAAATGTATACATAAATCAAATCACAATGTACACTTTAAATGGATTTTTTTAATATTTTGGTGGGGTAACTGCCTGTAGTTCTTTTCTAGTTATTTGGTCTGTCACAGTGCCATATATATATATATATATATATATATATATATATATATATATATATATTTTAGGAGCCCAGTGCCCAAATTCATGCACCCTGAAAGGAACTGTGGGCCACGAGGCTGCAGTGGGCACAGGGGCAGCCCATCCTCGGCCCATCCCCCACGACCCCTCCTGGCCCCTCCCTCCGCAGCCCCTGGTCCCCTGTCTGCTGGCAGCACTGATAGCGCAGAGCAATTGGGGCCGGCACCAGCAACAGGTGCAAGCGGGGCCAGCGCCATCAGCGGGTGTGAGCAACTGGCCCGGATTGCCCCTCAGAAAGAGGGGCAGGTGGAGAAGCCCTCAGGGGTGATCGGGGCCAGCAGCCGCCGCTCACACCCACTGACAGTGCCAAGTGATCGGGGCCGGCAGCGAGGACTGGCAGCGGTATGAGCAGTGGCTCTGGTGCCAACAGCAGGTGCGAGCAGGGCTGGTGCCGGCAGCAGGTGTTAGCGCCGGGCAGGACCATGGCGTGTGAGAGCAAAGAGTTTTCAGTAACCACCAAATGCTCGCGCCAGTGACAGTGACCAGTATCCCACGTTGGTCTGGTGCCCTCGCTCACCTGCTCCACCATCCTGCCGTGGCTGGCGCTCACCATGTTCTGTGCTCTGCCACCCGCTGCCGACGCATGCTATGTTCTGCATGTGCCCCCTGGTGGTCAGCACACATCATAGCTACTGTTGTTCGGTTGTTCCACCATTCGGTCTATTTGCATATTAGCCTTTTATTATATAGGATATATATATATACATACACATATTTTTTTTAATTAAAAATTTTAATGTTGAGATTCCAAAATGGTGGTGGAGTAAGTAGAAGCCACACTGATCATGCTCCCAGGACCAAACTGGAATTACAACTAAATACAGAAAAACCATCCTGAATGATCAACTGAAGATTAGCTGGAGAGAAGCCTGGTAACCAAGAACAAAAAGTAGAGACTGAATAAAGACTGGTAGGAAGTGTGGAGGTGTGAAGGGGCTGGCCAGGCTTCCATAGACAGCAGCTGAAGTTCCGGAGGGATATCTCAGCTATGGGGGTTGCCACTGAGACTGTGGGGTCTAAACCCAAAGCTGGGCTCCCCAGCCCAGAGCACAGACCTGAGAAAGGTGCCCACATAACATTGGGCTGTGAAAAGCAGCAGAATGGCTAGCTGCCAGGGAGAGACAGCTGGAAATGCAGGCACCCTCTTAAAGGGCCAATGCACAAAAGTCTGTGCACAGCCACTCAGAGGGAAGACTGAGTGGACTGGAGCTGTGTGAGCAGAAATCAGAGTTGGGGGCTCAGGGGTTAAGAGCTTAGGGGCAGATACCCCTGTTTCCTGTACTGAGTCATTCCTACATACTGAGGAGAACATCTTTCTACAGCAAACCTTTATCATCTAGGCAGCTTTTGCCTGGGGGGAGAAGCAATTGCCTCACCCTGTTGGAAAACCTCTCACTGCAACCTGTAATCGATAGCCTAAGGCTAATCAAGACTGAATAACAATCAGACTGCAGGCAGAGGCAGATCTCTGGAGACTTAAATCTTTCTCTGTTCTAATTTGGAGCCCTGGGCTAGGAAAACCAGACCTTGGTGCACATGTTGGTCCTTTCCAAAGGCACCCAGCCCCAGCAGAGGGAGCCACAAGGTGTGAATTGCTGATAGCTCCAAACAGGGTGCTCAGCACAAGTCAGAAACAGTGTCTGACAGTCCTGCACTAGAGATTGGGAGTCGTAGCAGATCTACCTAATACATAGACACAAACCCAAACAGGCAACCAAAATGGGAAGACAAAAAAACAAGTCCCAAATGAAAGAACAAGAGAATTCTCCAGAAGAAGAGCTAAATTAAATGTAGATAAGAAATTTATCTGATATAATGTTCAGAATAATGATGGCAAGGATGCTCAACAACATGAGAAAAGATATAGTAACTATGAAAAAAGACCAGTTGGAAATAAAGAATGATATAGCACTAATAAAGAACACATTTCAAGGAATACACAGCAGATTAGGGGAAGCTGAGAAGGATCAGTGAATTAGAAGTCAGAGTAGAAAAAATCATTCAATCAGAGAACCGAAAAGAAAAAACAACTAAAAAACAGGAGGACAGCTTAAGGGAGCTGTAGGACAACATGAAACATAACAATATTCGTACAATAGGTTTGACTGAAGGAGAAGAAAGTGAGCAAGGGATAGAGAAGGTGTTTGAAGAAATAATAGCAGAAAACTCCCCTAACCTGGTGAAGGAAAAAGTCACACAAGTCCAGGAGGCACAGAGAACTCCAAGCAAGAAGAACCCAAACAAGTCCATGCACAGACACATCATAATTAAAATGCCAAAAATTAAAGACAAAGAGAGAATTTTAAAGGCTGTAAGAGAAAAGCAAACTGTTACCTACAAAGGACCTCCCATAAGGCTGTCAGCTGATTTCTCATCAGAAGCTCTACAGACCAGAAGGGAATGGCATAAAGTATTCAAGGATTTGAAACCAAGATTACTATATCCAGCAAGGCTATCATTCAAAATACATGGTGGAATAAAGAGCTTCCCAGAGAAAAAAAAAGGCTAAAGGAGTTTACCACCACCAAATCAGCACTGCAAGAAATGCTAAAGGGACTGCTGTAATGAGTAAAAAGAGAGAGAGAGAGAGAGAGAGAGAGAGAGAGAGAGAGAGAGAGAGAGACATAGTCATGCAGAATTAAAATGGCAATAAATAAGTACCTGTCAATAACAACCTTAAATGTAAATGGACTAAATGCTCCAATCAAAAGACATAGGGTAACTGAATGGATACAAAAACATGACCTGACTATATGGTGTCTACAAGAGACCCACCTCAGAACAAAAGACACAGGATGAAAATGAAGAAATAGAAAATTTTTTTCCATGCAAATGGAAATAAAAAAAAAAAGCTGGGGTAGCAATACTCATATCTGACAAAACAGACTTCAAAATGACGGCCATCACAAGAGACAACAAAGGTCACTACAAAATACTAAAGGGATCGATCCAACAAGAGGATATAACCCTGGTAAACATATATGCACCTAATATAGGAGCACCTAAATATATATATATATGAAAAAACTTCTAGAGGACTTTGAGGGAGAGATCAAAGCAATACAATCATAGTAGGGGACTTTAACACCCTGCTGACTTCATTGGATAGATCTCCTAGACAAAAAATTAATAAGGAAACTGTGACTCTAAATGACACACTGGATCAAATGGATTTAATTGACATTTATAGAACATTTTACCCCAAAGCTGCAGAATATGCATTCTTCTCAAGTGCTCATGGATACTTCTCAAAGATAGACCACATGATAGAACACAAAACATGTCTCTACAAGTTGAAGAAGATTGAAATCATATCAAGCATCTTCTCAGATCATAGTGGAATGAAATTAGAAGTCAATTACAGTAAAAACACTCAAAAGCATTCAAACACATGGAGGCTAAATAGCATGTTATTAAACAACTAGAGGCCCGGTGTGAGAAATTGTGCATGGGTAGCGTCCCTAGCCTGGCCAGCAATCAGGGCCAATCTATGAAGCGACTGATGGGGCAATTGGGGGACCCCACTGGCACCCACCTTGGCCAGCCTGGTGCCACACACTTGCCAGCCCTGCCTTTCACCACTGCCGCTGGTCACCTCTTTCTGTGGGGCAACCAGCAGGGTTATCAGGGGACCTCTGCTGGCACCTACCATGGAGGTGACTGGCAGGTCAATCATGGGGGCAGTGCTGCCTGCTTACTGGCCGGTCTTGCCCCCAATCACCTTGCTGCCCCCTCTGGTCGCCTCCCTCTGTGGGGTGACCAGTGGGGTGATTGGTGGCCCCCACTGGCACCTGCCTTGGTTGGCCTGGGGCCTGCCTTCTGGGGGCAGCTCCTCCATTTAGCATCTGCCCCCTGGTGGTCAGTGTGTGTCATAGCAACCAGTTATTCCACTGGTTGTTCCACTGATCATTCCGCCATTTTGTCAATTTGCATATTAGGCTTTTATTATATAGGATGAATGGGTTACCAATGCACTCAAAAAAGAAATCAAACAATGCCTGGAAACAAATGAACAAACAACAATCCAAAATCTCTGGGACACAGAAAAGCAGTCCTGAGAGGAAAATTTATACCACTACAGGACTACCTCAAAAAACAAGAAAATTTAATAATAAACTATTTAACCCTACAACTTGAATAATTAGAAAGAGAACAACAAGAAAAGCCCAAAGTAAGTAGAAGAAAGGAAATAATAAAGATTAGAGTAGAAATAAATGACATAGAAATTTTAAAAAAACAATACAAAAAAAATCAATGAAATCAAGAGCTGGTTCTTTGAAAAGATAAACAAGGTTGATGAACCATTAGCCAGACTCATCAAGAAACAAAGAGAAAGGACCCAAATAAATAAAATCAGAAACAAACACAGAGATGTAACAACTGACACCACAGAAATACAAAGGATTGTAAGAAAATACTATGAACAACTATATGCCAACAAGCTGGACAATGTGGATGAAATGGACAAATTCCTAGAAAAATACAATCTCCCAAAACTGAATCAGGAAGAATCAGAAAACCTGAATAGGCCAATAACAACTGAGGCAATGGAAGCAGTAATGAAAAAACTCCCAGCAAACAAAAGCCCTGGTCCAGATGGCTTCAACAGGGAGTTTTACCAAACCTTCAAAGAACAAATTACACCTTTACTCCTCAAACTATTCCAAAAAATCCAAGAGGAAGGAACACTTCTAAGCTCTTTTTATGAGGGCAGTATGATCCTAATTCCAAAACCAGATAAAGACACTACAAAGAAAGAGAAGTGCAGGCCAATATCCCTGATGAACATAGATGCTAAAATTCTCAACAAAGTATTAGCAAACCAAATCCAGCAATATATTAGACCTATCATACACCATGACCAAGTGGTATTTATTCCAGGAATATAAGACTGGTACAATTGATTTTCAAATCAGTAAATGTGATACAAATAAACAAATTGAAAGACAAATATCACATGAGCATATCAATAGACACTGAAAAAGCATTCAACAAAATCCAACACCCATTTTTGATAAAATCTCTCAGCAAAGTGGGAATAGAAGGATCATACCTCAACATAACAAAGGCCATATATGACAAATCTACAGCCAACATCATAGTCAATGGGCAAAAACTAAAACCATTTTTGCTTTCACCAGTCTTATTCAACATAGTACTGGAAGTCCTAGCCACAGCAATCAGACAAGAAGAAAACATAAAAGGCATCCAAATTGGAAAGGAGAATTAAAATTCTCATTATTTGCAGATGTCATGATATCATACTTAGAAAACCCTAAAGACTCCACCAAAAAACTACTAGACTTAATAAATGAGTTTGGCAATGTAACAGGATACAAAATTACACCCAGAAATCGATGGCATTTTTATACACCAATAATAAATTCTCAGAAAAGAAACTAACAAACAATCCATTTACCATTGTAATAAGAATATTAAAGTACTTAGAAATAAACTTAACCAAGGAGGTAAAAGACTTGTACTCAGAAAACTACAGGACGGTGAAATCAGAGAGAGAAAGATATAAACAAGTGGAAGAATATATTGTGTTCATTGATTGGTAGAATCAACATCATTAAAATGTTCATACTACCCAAGGCAAACTATAGATTCAATGCAATCCCTATTAAAATACCAATGGCATATTTCATAGCTCTAGAACAAATACTCCAAAAATTTATATGGAACCAAAAAAGACTCCAAATAGCCACAGGAATCTTGAGAAAGAAGAACAAAGTTGGAAGGATCACAATACAAGATTTCAAGTTTTACTACAAAGCCACCGCAATCAAAACAGCCTGGTACTGGCACAATAATGGGCATACAGATCAATGGAACAGAATAGAGACCCCAGAAATCAACCCAAGCCATTATGCTCAATTAATATTTGATAAAGGAGGCAAGAGCTTACAATGGAGTCAAGACAGTCTCTTCAATAAATGTTGCTGGGAAAATTGGACAGATACATGCAAAAAAATGAAACATGACCTCCAACTTACACCATACAGAAGAATAAACTCAAAATGGATAAAAGACTTAAATGTAAGTCGTGAAACCATATGAATCCTGGAAGAAACCATAGGCAGCAAAATCTCAGACTTCTCTCATAGCAATATGTTTACAGCTACATCTCCTAGGGCAAAGGAAACTACGGAGAAATAAACAAATAGGTCTACATCAAAATAAAAAGCTTCTGCACAGCAAAAGAAACCATCAACAAAATGAAAAGGGAGCCCACTGTATGGGAGAACATATTTGGCAATGATACATCTGATAAAGGGTTAATATCCAAAATATTTAAGGAACTCATATAACTTAACAAAAGGAAGACAAACAATCTAATTAAGAAATGGGCAAAGGGCCAAAATAGACACTTCTCCAAAGAGGACATACAGATGGCCAAGAGACATATGAAAAAATGCTCAAAGTCACTGATCATCTGAGAGATGCACATTAAACGGCAATGAGGTATCACCTCACACCTGTCAGAATGACTACCATCAACAAATCAACAAATGACAAGTGCTGGAGAGGATGTGGAGGAAAGGGAACCCTGGTGCACTGCTGGTGGGAATGCAGACTGGTGCAGCCACTGTGGAAAGCAGTATGGAGTTTCCTTAAAAAATCAAATATGGAATCTCCATTTGACCCAGTTATTCAACTTCTAGGAATATATCCTAAGAAACCCAAAATAGCAATCAGAAAGAATGTATGCACCCTTATGTTCGTAGCAGCACAATTTACAATAGCTAAGATCTGGAAACAACACAAGTGCCCATCAGCAGATGAGTGGATAAAAAGCTGTGATACATTTACACCATGGAATACTATGCATCAGCAAAAAAGAAGGATCTCTTACCCTTTGAGACAGCATGGAGGGACCTGGAGAGTATCATGCTAAGCAAAATAAGCCAGTCAGAGAAAGACAAGTATCACATGATCTCACTCATATGTGGAATTTAATGAACAAAATAAACCGATAGATTCGGAGACATAGACCTGGAGCAGATTGTCGAATCTCAGAGGGAAGGTGGGGGTAGGTGGGAAGAGATCCACCAATGAACTTGAATGCAGTTATGCATAAGCCATGGGCACAGACATGGGTGAAGACCTGGGGCGAGGGGGTAGGGGCAAACTAGAAGGGGTTATTGGGTCAGGGGCAGGGAGGGAGGGGACATATGTAATATTTTTTTTAAAAGAGAAGTGACTCATGGGTTGGGTTGAGTCTGTTTCTTATCATTTTTGTTTCCTCCATCTGATACTTTTTATGGAGATTTGTTTGATAGCTGCAGGAGGAAGTTGGAAATTCCCGTACCACCTTCTCTGAGATCTGTCACTCCCCTCCCAGTGTCAGCATCTCCTTCATCTTCCAAGATCAGAGCATATTCCACAATTCTCCAGTGATGAAGAGGTCCCCGAGAAAGGCGGGGAGTACACCACTTCATGGGTGGGGGTGGGGGGGTCGTTTTAGGCTTCTCTCGCCATATCTGTGATCTAAAAACTGACAAGCACCAAAATGAATCATTGGCAGTGTGTTGTATGGAATCTCTTTTTTTATTTTTTCCATTTTGATTGTTCCTGCGAATTTCACCATCAGCTCTTCACCATCTCTTACCTGTTACATGTTAAGTTTCTTAACTTTGTCCGTTATTCCCTGTCATTCCACCGTACTCAGTGAGGACAGACATTCTCCCTATAAGCCACATTACATCTTTCTCTAACTCATAAATGTCCACATACTTCCTATGTGCCTTTGAAGACTCTCCATCATCAAACACCAAACTGTATGTTCAGCTTCTCCTATTGGACTTATCCTTGAACAATATGCTCCAATTATCGGCAACTGAATTGTCATCCCTGAACCACCATATACTTCAAACTCATATATTTTCACGTTGTTCCTCCAATTTGGCAAATCTTTTCCTCCTCTTGGAAACCTGCCTAACATGTTCACCACAGTCCAAACAGCAGTTCCTCAGACGTGTCCTTTCTTTCCGCCACTCCAACCAGAACCCCCTTCATTTCTTCCTCTTGTTTCTATAGCTCATGGTTTGTGCTTCTCCCCAGAACACATAGCCTCTGCCCCACCTGCAAAAGACGCTGCGGTGGTGGAGGGGAACCACACAGACCTGGCACCGGGAATTAGACCCGAGGGGTCTGCCACGGTGTGTGCATGTATTAAATCACCGCGCCGCACACGGACGCTTCACTGGTCACCTTTTGGTTCTCTCTCGGCTACACAAGCTCCAATTTTTAAAATGCTATTAATTCCAGTGTCTCCTAATGGGGCTTCTCAGGGTTTAAAATTAGCATCCACTGGAGTTTCTCCTCTATGTTTCATTTTTTTCTGGAGGCTCAAAGTGCTGTTTCATATAGGTTTTCCATAAATATTAACCCAAAAGAGAGGGAAACATTTTTATCAGAGCACATGTTTGAACTCAACTCCTTGAGCACAGTTGTGTCATCTGTCCTCCATCTTCCAAGAAGACATACAGGTAAGTGCCCAAAAGCCATATGAGAAGGTGCTCAACATCACTAATCCTCAGAAACGCAAGTCAAAGCCACCAGGCGGCCCCTCACGCCGGGTAGGATGGCAATCACAAAAAAGGCAAATAATAACCAGTGTGGGGAGGGCATGGGGAAATTGGGAAGTGTGTTCATAGGCATGCAAATGGCGCCGGCACTATGAGACACACATGGAGCATCCTTAAGAAATTAAAACTACGATATGATCCAGCAACCCCACTTCTTCATAGTTATCCAAAGAGATCATTATCAGGATCTCAAAGAGATGCTTGTGTCCCCACTGCAGCATTATGCACAATAGCCATGGTATGGAAACCATGCATATGTTCACTGACAATAAATATAGAAAATGTGGTATATATACAATTATTTTTCAGTCTTAAAGAGGAAGGAAATTCTATCAGGCCATCATGGCTCAGTGGCTGAGCATCATCCTATGAACTAGGAGGTTATGGTTCGATCCCCAGTCAGGGCACATGCCCGGGTTACAGGCTCCATCCCCAGTGTGGGGCGTGCAGGAGGCAGCCAATCGACGAGTCTCTCTCATCGTTGATGTTTCTATCTCTCCCTCTTCCTTCCTCTCTGAAATCAATAAAAATATATTTTGTGTTTTTTATTTTATTTTATTTTTTGCTTTTGTTGCTGGTGAAATGGAGGCCATCAAGAGTGCTAATGTTGCCAGGGGTCTGAAAGAAGCAGTGATCACAGGCCATTGAAGAGGTAGAAGAACTGTTGTTGATTTGGATAAAGGAAAAGCAGTTCGCTGGTGACAGCATTTGGGGGGCAGTGACATGTGAAAAAGGGAAGATGCTGCTTGCTGACCTGAAAGACAGCCCTGGACCGAGCGCTGGAAGTGATCCCATTAAGGCTAGGAGGGGTGGTTTGATAATTTAAGAAAAGAAGTGTTTGTTTACAGATAACACCGTACATTAGACATGCACTGTATATAAGAAAGGTTAAAACAGGGAATCATTTTGGGGTCTGGAATAAATTAATTCAATTTACATTTTTCCTAATGGGAAAACAAATGATTTGGTTTTTAAAAATCCCTTCTCGAACAGCCTTCCAGAATGAATTAAGTTTGAGAACCAAGGTTCCACTGTTATCAAAAAAGAAAGAAAGAAAAAGAAAAGAAAACAGGATCACAAAGAGATATCTGCACTCACGTGTTCATCACACTTTAGTCACAACCTAAGTATCTGTCAGCAGATGAATAGATTAAGATGTGACACGTCTCTATCTCTACCTCATCCATATCTATACAACCCAGGGGTGGGGAGCTTTTTTTCTGCCAATGGCCATTTGGATATTTATAACATCATTCGAGGGCCTTACAAAATTATCAACTTAAAAATCAGCCTGCTAGCCCTAGCCAGTTTGTCTCAGTGGAGTGCGCATCAGCCTGTGTCAAGGGCACATACCCAGGTTGGGGGCTCAATCCCCAGTGGGGGGCATGCAGGAGGCAGCTGGTCAATGATTCTCTCTCACTGATGTTTCTGTCTTTCCCTCTCCCTCTCCCTTCCTCTCTGAAATCAATTAAAAAAAGATATTTTTAAAAAATTAGCCTGCTGTATTTGGTCAAACATTTAATTAACTCACCCCTAGTGCCTTGGCAGGACCAGACCAAAAGTTTCCTCAGGCCTTATACAGCCCCCTGGCTGACATTCCGCACCCCTGATACAATGGAGTACGATTCAGCCACGGGAAAGAAGGGAATCCTGCCACTTGTAACAACATGAATGGACCTTGAGGAAATTACGCAAAGTGAGATAAGTCAGACACAGAGACAAGTACTGTGTGATCTCACCTACATTTGAAATTTAGAGAAGGTGAACTGTAGAAACAGAGAGAGGATGGTGGTTGAGAGAGGCTGGGCAAGGGGGAAATGGGGAGATGTTAAAGGTACAAAGCTGCAACTAAAAGATAAGTCTGGGAGATCGCATGTACAGTGTAGTGATTACAGACAACAGTGCTGTGTCATAAACTTCAAAGGTCCTAAGGGACTAGACCTTAATTGTTTGCACCATGAAAAAATTATAATTATGTGATGTGATAGAGGTGTTTGCTAATGCCATGGTGATAATCATATTACAATATACAAATGTATCAAATTAACATACTGTATACCTTAAACTTATATAGTGTTCTATATCAACTAGAGGCCCGGTGCATGAAATTCTTGCACGGGTAAGGTCCCTAGGCCTGGCCGGAGATCAATGCCAATCTGTTGGGCAACCGGCGGGGCGATTGTGGGGACCCCACTGGCACCTGCCTTGGCCAGCCTGGCACCATCTGCTCGCTGGCCCTGCCCCCCACTGCCGCTGCCGCTGCCGCTGGTCTCCTCCCTCTGCAGGGCAACTGGAAGGACGATCAGTGGGTCCCCCGCTGGCTTGGGGCCTGCAGACTGGGGACAGCTCCGGGGCTGAGCATATGCCCCATGGTGGTCAGTGCACGTCATGTAAATGGTTGTTCTGGCGGTCATTCCGCCATTCTGTTGATTTGCATATTAGGCTTTTTTTTTTTTTTTTTTTAAATATATTTTATTGATTTTTTACAGAGAGGAAGGGAGAGGGATAGAGAGTTAGAAACATCGATGAGAGAGAAACATCGATCAGCTGCCTCCTGCACATCCCCTACTGGGGATGTGCCCGCAACCCAGGTACATGCCCTTGACCGGAATCGAACCTGGGACCCTTCAGTCCGCAGGCCGACGCTCTATCCACTGAGCCAAACCGGTTTCGGCATATTAGGCTTTTATTATATAGAATTATATGTCAATTTAAAAAAATAGTCTTGTTAAATAACATAATATAATTAGACTCTTAAAGGATTAGGAACGTGGATGGGGAGTGGGGTGCTGTTCTTTAAGGTTAAGAAAGATGTAAAAAGAATAATGCCTGTTATCCATATCTTTTCTACAACTTCAAAAGCATTTGAAAATGATAGAGGTAAAAGTCACCAATAAAGGGCATTATTTAAGCCCGGCCAGTGTGGCTCAGTGGTTGGGCATCAACCTTTGAACCAGGAGGTCATAGTTCCATTCCCATTCAGGGCTCATACCTGGGTTGTGGCTCCATCTCCACTGGGGGCATGCAGGAGGCAGCCAATCAATGATTCTCTCTCATCATTGATGTTACTATCTCTCTCTCCCTATCCCTTTCTCTCTGAAATCAATAAAAAAAAAACCATATAGTCTTTAAAAGGCACTACTTAAATCAAAAGCATCTGCCGAAACTGGTTTGGCTCAGTGGATAGAGCATCGGCCTGCGGACTGAAAGGTCCCAGGTTCGATTCCGGTCAAGGGCATGTACCTGGGTTGCGGGCACATCCCCAGTGGGAGATGTGCAGGAGGCAGCTGATCGATGTTTCTCTCTCATCAATGTTTCTAACTTTCTATCTCTCTCCCTTCCTCTCTGTGAAAAATCAATAAAATATATTTTTAAAAAAAGCATTTGAGTCATTATTGTGCATCCATAATTCCAACAACCAGACTGCTTATTCTGATGCCGACTCCGTAACGCTGATGTATGGGAAGGTAATCTCTATACCCAAATGAGAAAACAGGTGTAGGAAGGTTCAAGTGACCATTGTCTAGGTTGCTAAATAGATTATAGGATACACAGTTAAATTTGAACTTCAGATAAACAATGAGTTCTTTTTTAGTATAAGTATGACCCATGCAATAATGCTCCAAATATTGCATGGGGCATGCTTATACAAAAATATATTTATTTATTGGATATTCGAATTTGCTTTGGTACCTTGTATTTTTATTTTCTAAATCGGGCAACCTGCCATGGCTCCAAGGTAAGGCAAGAGAAGGAGTGGCAGGCGGGGGTCTCTGTGTGTTCTCAGAGGATGCTGTGTCCCGCCCAGCCTTCTTAAGCACAACTGTCCCACCCTTCCAAGGGTGAGAGCCCAGCCTCCTCCCCACTGTTCTCTTTCTCCCAAAGGGCGCAGCGCCCAGAGTCAGGACTCACCTCAGTTCTCTCGGGAGACAATTTCCCATTCTCTCAGAGTGACTCGGTTTCTCAGCTTCTGAGTTTCACTCCACTTTGGTTAGTCTTGACCAAAGCAACAAGGGTGCAACATGGGGCAGGATGTGACATCTGACCACTTGTGCTCCCACCAACCACCGGCTGCCAGGGGATGAGCATGTTAGAGAAGGAAGGAACCGTTCTGAAGGGGAGGGGAAAAGAAAGGCATGCTTTTTTCATAGAGAGAGAGAGAGAGAGAGAGAGAGAGAGAGAGAGAGAGAGAGAGAGAGAGAACATCAGGCTGAAGCATGGGAGAATAAGTCTAGCATGCTAGAGTCACTTGGCTTTCAAGGCCATTCCAGGATTGCAGGATCATGTCGGGTAGGGACTTTCCTATTCCTAAGAAATCTGATGTCAAGACTCCCAATATGTTATTCTCTTCCAAGCACTCAAGAAGAAAGCCTTTTAGAAGAAAAAGAAAAAGAAAATCTGTGTTCCCCCAGCCATAAAAACCCAATCATATGTAATGTCTTTGCTCAGAGCTCTGACACATCAATAGACAAGACTACAAAGAAAGAGATGAGTATGGCAATGGAAGGGTCTTGATGTGGTTCAAGGTAGGCCACAGAACAATCATTCTTCCTGTTTTTCCAAAGTGAAGGTCACAAGGGGAAGGACAGGGCCTGACAGACCCATCTGCCCATCTGGTCCCCACTTCCTCCCCTGCCCCGCCCAGCAGAGCCACAGAGCACAAGCTGGCTGCAGAGATAAGGCAGGCGACTAGCTGGCTGCTGACTGAGCCGTTGCTGGTGGGGAGTGAAGTGTCTCACTCGTCATGTCTTCCACCCAGTGGCGTGCGGAACAGGTGCCTGGTTTTCTTCAGTTTCCATCCAACACAAAATTGACTTGCTGAATTCAGAAGCTATGTGTTCATCTACTCCAATAGTTTTTAATCCTCACCTGAGCACATGTTTTTATTGATTTTAGAGAGAAAGGAAGAGAGAGAAAGAGAAACGTTGATGGGAGAGAGAACCCTGGGAGTTGCCTCCTGTAGGCATCCCGGCCAAGAATCAAAGCCACAGCGTTTTGGTGTGTGGGACAATCCTCAAACCAACTGAGCCATGCAGCCAGAGCAGTGCCAATTTTTAAAATATATTTGTCAGATAAGGATTCCAAGGTTGATGAAATTTAAGTCACTGTTACCCATCGTCAGAGCTCAGAGGCCTCAAGTACTTAAATGTTATGTTTTCATCAGAAGCTTGAGAAAAATTATAGAGTTTCACACACACTGTTCCAGGTTTTGGGTTCACCTAATTCACCTTTCAGAACCTTTGTCCCAAAGCCCTGCTGCCCAGACTCTCACATCCACACGGATCATCTGAGGGTCCTGTTAAATGCAGGTTCCGATTCTGTCAAACTAGGTCAACATTCTGCCTTCCAACCAGCTCGGAGCTAGACCAGGGATTCTCTAAGCATGGCCCCAGGCACTTGACAGCACGAGGCACCTGACAGCCGGTGAGAAATGTGAATTCTCAGCCCTCAGCTCACACCTCCTGAAGCAGAAACCCTGTGGGTTTGTTCTCCCTGTTTGATAACATGTGAGAACCACGGCAATAAACCATTTATTAGCCACAAATAAACTCATCACTCCCCAAATGCTCGAGTAAATGGGTCCTTATTGGGTCCCCGTCACTCAGTACGAGAGATGTGATAACACCAAGGTGTCCGGTTCCTTCAGCCTCCTTCCCTCCCCCTCTGCCCACACCGGCGAGAACCAATGTGGAAAAGAAGACTTCACTTTCACCAGCGAAGGCTCATCAGTCAGCTTCCTGGACCACCCACCCTTCATCTGTGGAATGGATCGGATAGAAGCAAAGTGGGTTTTGGTGAACTAAAATGCTTTGCAATGACAGTGCTGTGACTGCTGATGGAACACAGCAGGGCTGCACCCTATACAACTTCAGCTGGAGTCGCGGAGCTGTGTGGGAGATGCCAGTCCTTGCAAAGGCAGCGCCCCGACGTGCCCACCGGATGCAGGTCATGTCTATCCTCCACAGGGGTCCTCTCTGTGATATTCTCTGCTCCTTGCTCATATGTACGTTCTTTCTACTTGGTCTCCTGCCTACCAACAAGTTTAGGTTTTACTCATCTGAACTTTTCCTAAAAAGGACGTACAATGCTTTCTATTTACTCTGATAGAGTATAGTCATCTCACGCTGTGCTTTCAAAGTCAAACATTTAATCATATGTGGGTTTTTTATTGTTAAATTATTATGTGTGGTACAGAAAATCAAAAAGAGTGCAAATAAGATAACAAAAAAGCATTGAACTAACCCAGAATCCTACTACCCAGGAACAATTCTTATGTGTATTTTGATGTATATTTATAATCTGCTCTGTGAACACACACATGCACCCATTGGTTTAAAGAATCCAAAAGAGGAGTGTACTCTTTGCACGTGTCTTTCTACACCATTAAATAGGTTTTCAAAGATCGTTTTATTTTTTCCCAGCTTTTTTGAGGTATAATTTGTATACAAAAAACTGAATGTAATTAATGTATACCATTTGATAAGTTTGCACATATGTATACATTCTTGATACCATCACCACAGTTAAGGTAATAATCATATCCATCACCTTCAACAGTTTTTTGTGTGTGTCTTTTTGGTGTGTGTGTGTGTGTGTGTGTGTAGAACACTTAACATGAGATTTACCCTCTAACAAAAATTTTTTTAAAATATATTTTATTGATTTTTTACAGAGAGGAAGGAATTTTTAAATGCCTTTAAAAATTTGTTGGGTTAGCATGTGGCCCCTTTCATTCACGATGATGATAATGATGATACTGATACTGAGGAACTTTATGATCAGCCTAACAGATTCGAATCTGGAGCTCTGGTATCTGAGCCTGCGCTCCGGAGGGAGCACATCCCCCGCCCAGGATGCAGATAAAGAATCACGGTCAACAGAGGAAGGGACGCTAGGGAACTGGCAGGACTGCAGCTGTTATCTGATTAACCTTTTCCCTGAATTCCAAACCCCTTACCTACACTTTCCTTCTCCTTATAAAAAGGATTGACTTTGAACCCTGGCCAATTTGGCTCAGTGGATAGAGCATTGGCCTATGGACTGAAGGGTCCCAGGTTTGATTCTTGTTAAGGACACATGCCCGCATTGCGGGCTTAATCCTCAGTGTGGGGCCTGCAGGAGGTGGCTGATCAATGATTCTCTCTCATCACTGATGTTTCTATCTCCCTCTCCCTTCCTCTCTGAAATCAATTAAAAAAAAAAAAAAAATGATTGACTTTGAGCCCTAGCCAGTTTGGCTCAATGGATATCAGCCTGCAGACCGAAGGGTCCTGGGTTCCATTCGGGTCAAAGGCACATACCTCAGTTGTAGGCTCCTCCCTGGCCTGAGCCCTGGTCAGGGCACATGCAGGAGGCAACAATCAATGGGTTTCTCTCACATCAATATTTCTCTGTCTTTCCAGCTCTCTTCTACTGTCTCTAAAAATCAATGGAAAAATATCCATTGGTGAAGGTAAAAAAAAAAAAAAAGGTTGATTGAGGTGAGATGTAGGGTGGTCTTTAGGGTACTGGCTGTCTTCTCAGATCACCAGCCATCTCAGGAAAGCTCCCATAAAGACTCAGGCTTTGTCTCTACTTATTGGTCTGGTAGTGACAGGCAACACGAATGCTGATGTTTCGAATTCACAGTGTCTACATATATCAAAGCATCACTGCACACCTTAAATATATAGTGCTTATTCGTCATTCATTCCTCAATGAAGATGGGGGTGGGGGAAGAATTAAAAACGTTGTTACTGTTTCTCGAGACATGACCATAGAGTCACAGTGTTATAGAGTGAACTTGCCCCTCTAAATCCATGTTGCTTTTCTAACACCCAGAACCTTATAATGTGACTGTATTGGAAATGGGGCTTTTAAAGAGGTGACTAAATTCAAATAAGGCTAGGAGGGTGCGCCCTAATCCGATCATACTGGTGTCCTTATAAAAAGATTTGGACACAGAGAGAGACGCCAGGGAAAGACAGAGGAGAGGGAATGTGAGGACAGAGAGAAGGCAGTCAGTGGCCTGCAAGCCAAGGAGAATCGTCTCAAGAGAAACCTTTCGGTGCACGGAACCGCCTCCAACCAACGGAACCAACTGAGCCACCTGGCAGGGCTAAACACTCTTTTAAAGGACATAAAAGGTAGTCTGAAGAAACACCCCAAGGCTCTCAAATTAACCTACGACGTTCAGGCAACTCCATTATAATTCCAATTGGATTGATTACAGAACTTGATAGACTTACTCTGAAATATTCTGAGTCTAGCAATAGCAAACCAGTTTATTCAAACAAAGCTTCCTACTGGGAAAAATTTAAACACAGTTTTAAATGTCTCTTAATCTTTGTGAAAACAATGAAGACATTCTGGTCCCAAGTCAGATGGAGTCAGCACAGTCCACTCCTCTTTCTCTGAATACAGTTGAAACCCTGGGACTGGACCCACAGTTTGGCTTTCTGGAGGCTCTGAAAAATAAGTAGTATCAAATAGATTTTAGAGAAAACCAGAACTCACGGCACACATGATCGGGCGGTGGGCTTCTGGGGGCGTGGCCCCCCTTATCTCCTGGTCTGAATTCAAAGGCAGCACAAATCCTGGAACTGCATGCGGAGTGCCAACAAAAATTGCTCCAAGACAAGCCCTCCTTTTCTTGCCTGAGAAGCAGAAAGAGAACCCCTAAAGGGCAGAGAGTGGAAAATGCCCCCTGCACTGGCTGGGTGGTTTCCCTCCCCTGGCGGGAAGCTGCAGCCTCAGCTTTTCTATTCTCTCTCTTTTCCCACCGCTTAGCCACAGAAGGTGTGCAGAGAGGGGAAACTGCAGCTCTGGCCTTCCCGGGGCTCCTGGGAGCAGGGAGCGTGGAGAAGATTGTGAAGAGGGGGCCACTTAGAAGGCATCACACGTGTGTATGAACTCCTGCTCGTGCTCACCCTGCGCATGCACCGGCCTGGCCCCAAGCAGGGCACCAAAGGCTCTGAGACTGAATGACATTTATCCAAGAACCCAGATCAGCTGTGAAAACTGAACCAAGGCCGGAACCAGAACCCACAGAGGGCAGGTTGGAACGTGTAACTTAAACTCACCCCAATTAACTGCGCTGAGAAAAAAATGTCCACAAGATTTAAACAGCACCCAGAGTCTCATGATAGATTATATTTCAAAGGTCCAGAATAAGATCCAAAATTGTTTGATATGCAAAGAACCAGGAAATTGTGATCTATTTGCAAAAGAAAAGACAGTTAACACACCAACTTCATGATGACCCAGATGTTGGAATTATTCTATTTTAAAGCAGTTGCTATAACCATGCTCCAAGAAGTAAGGTCAAGCATTCTTGAAACAAACAGAAGGTAGGATATCTGACAGATAAAAAGAAGCTTTAAAAAAAAAACACCAAATGAAAATATTATAACTGAAAAGTATGATCACGGAAATAAATGTACTGGGTGAGCTCGTGAATAGACTGTAGATGAAAGTAGAAAGAGTCGGTAACCTTCACATCAACCTAGACCAGTTGATGTTAACCAATCTGAAGAGCAGGTGCTTTTAAAGCTGATACAAAACGAACAGCCTCAGGGACCTGTCAGGTAGCATCTAAAGGTCTAACATCCACGTCTTGGGAAACGCGGAGGAGAAAGGGTGTACCACTGAGAGTATTTAAATAAATCACGGGTGAAAACTTCCCAAATTTGGTGTAAGACATAAATCTACTGATTCAAGAACCTCAGTGAACCCCCAGCAGAATAAACCCAAAGAAATCCATGCCCAGCCCTAATCGGTTTGGCTCAGAGGATAGAGCATCTGCCTGCGGACTGAAGGGTCCCGGGTTCAATTCCAGTCAAGGGCATGTACCTTGGTTGTGGGCACATCACCAGTAGGAGGTATGCAAGAGGCAGCTGGTCAATGTTTCTAACTCTCTTTCCCTCTCCCTTCCTCTCTGTAAAAAATCAATAAGATATATATTTTTTTAAATGACCTTTTGTTTTGTTTGTTTTTTTTTAAAAAAAGAAAGAAATTCATGCTCAGAAATGTGATAATCAAATTGCTGAAAATGAAAGACAATGAAAAAGTTTTAAAGCAGCACAAAAAAAGACTCATTGCATAAAGGGAAACAATGATCCAAACGACTGGACTTTCTCCCAGCAGGATTGTTTGAAAAAACTGGAAACAGCCAAGTGTCCATCAACAGGGTAAATGGATAAACAAGTTTTGGTGTAGCCAAACAACGGAAACTACTCAGCAATAATAAGGAATAATAAGCAATAATTGCGCCTGGCTGGTGGCGCAATTGTTAGAGCACCAGCCCAAGCACCAAATGGTCTCGGGTTCAATTCCCGATCACGGGCACCTAGTTTCTGCATGTGGAAGGCAACCAATCACTGTGTCTCTCTCACATCGATGTTCTCTCTCTCCCTCTCTCTCTAAAAATCAATAAAAACATATTTTTAAAAAAGAATAAATTCATATGTGCCTCCCACAAACTTACAATGCAGACATTATTCTTGTGCGGAAGAGCAAATTGAGGGCCAGAGGGATGCAGCAGTCCATTCAAGGCTACCCGGAGGCAGTGGGAGACCAAGGAGGAAGCCCAGACCCTGTGCTTCTTCAGGTAAAGAGGCCTCGGTGGGTTCATCTCGTGCCCCTCGTCCAGGTCCTTCACAGGCAACTGGAGTGAGCATTTACCATGAGCATCCCTTCATGAGCCCTAACCCTAACCCTATTATTCATGTGTCAGGAGGCGCTCGGCCAGGCTCCTCTCAGCTCTGGTGCACACATCTCACCCCTCCTGGACCACTCTACCTGGATGTCCGCCCCGCACATGTCCTCTCCTTGCTGCCCACCACACACCCACTCACCGGGTCAGAAAGCTGAGCATGGCCCACATTTCTCCTCCTCCTCACCTTCCTGTCTCACAAGTCCTCTGACTCTCCTCCAACAGCTCTGGCATCAAACTGTCCTGTCTCAGTGTAGGCCTCCCACCTGGATGACCATGAATGGTTCCCAACTGGCCCACTTCTCTTTGATCTCCTATGCCCTTGAACCATGCCACCTGCCACCATACTTTAACTTCCAGAGCACTTTCTGAACATGTCGCTTCCCTACTTACAAGCATCCCTGTCCCTGTTGCTTACAGGATAAAGTCCAGGCTCCTTCGAGTCTCGGTTGGCATCCTCCAAGGCCTGCACTCAGACCACTTTTGTAGACTCACCGCTACCCATTGAACCACTCAAAGCCCACGGCTTATTCTGCACAAGGTGCAGATCTCACAGCCATTCCAGGCCTCTGCACTTGGCTCCAGATGCTTTCCCTGCCCCAGCTCCCTGCACAGGTGAGCAACTGCTCATCCTCCCAGGCCCAAGCCATGTGAACTTCTCTCCGAACCCTTTCCAGCACCTCCCACCACCACACTGGAGGGTGAGCAAGGCTCCTTTCGCCCCAGGAGGTGCTGTGCTCTGCTGTCCCTTCCAGCCTGGCCCCTCAGGACCTCCTCGCCATCTGCCTCACCGAGGTGGAAACCATCAGCCTGGAGCACCTCCAACCTGATTCTTCTCCTAGGCACGTGGTGGGGTTGCACTTCCCACCCCTCCCCTTGAAGCTGGCATGACCATGTGTTCACTCCGGCCAGCGAAATGTGAGCACAGGAAATGGGCACCTCCATGAGGAAGCCCTGAGGAGCAGGTTGCTTTTCTCTCTGTCCCTTCCCCCGCTGAGGTGATCAAGGAAGTGCCAGAGGACAGGTCTCAGGCAGCGGGTCTCTAAGTGGGAAGAATGGGGAGCAAATCTGCCAGCCATCCACACAGTGGCTGTGTGGTGCGAATGCCATAAACCTGTGTGGGTTTTTGTTTGTTTTTCCCATTCACTGTTTTGTTTTTTATTTACGAATAATTCTAGGCAAAGGCTGATGGATCAATATTCATTTACAAAATAAGTTTACTTTTTTGTGTTGCTATTTTTTATCCTAAGTACTTCCACAGTCTTAAAAAGAAATTTACTTTTCACATTTAAATGTCTTTCAAAGTATCTGAAGGATTCCTTGTCCTTCTGCATTCTCCTTTCCAGAAAGTACTTTGAAGTCTATCAGTTCCGGATTCTTTTTCTTTTTTTCTTTTCTTTTCAGAGCCAGATGGTTTTGTATCCTGTGCTTGCTTTTGGTTTTTTAATTTAACTTTATTGTTGAAAGCTTTACAGATGTCGCCCTTCCCCCCACCCCCCATAACCCCCTCCACCTCCAGTCCCCTACCCCCGTCTCCACTAGCCTTCACCACACTGTTGTCTGTGTCCATGGGTTATGCATATCTATACTAATAAAAGGGTAATATGCTAATTAGGCCAGATGTCCTTTGCTGCAGCCACTGCAGCTGTGAGGGAGGGATCCAGGCAGCCAAGGCTGCGAAGGCCTCCTCTTGCACGAATTTCATGCACTGGGCCTCTAGTATGCATATAAATTCTTTGGTTAATCTCTCCCCATCCAGCCCCACCCACCACTCACCTTCCCTCTGAAATTTGTCAGAGCAAGACAAGTATCATCTCGCTCATATGTGAAATCTAATAAACAAAATAAACTGATGAACAAAATAGATCCAGAGATATAGACTTGTGTTGTTTTTGGTTTGTTTGTTTGTAATATATTTTTATTGATTTCAGAGAGGAAGGGGGCAGGAGAGAAAAGTAGAAACATCAATGATGAGAGAGAATCATTGATTAGCTGCCTCCTGCACGCCCCACACTGGGGATTGAGCCCGAAATCCGGGCATGTGCCCTGACCGGGAATCAAACCTGGACCATAGGTCGATGCTCCACTACTGAGCCACGCAGGCCAGGCAGACGTGTGTGAAAGTCACGAACACATGCGTGTAGTCTGCTCTGAGCACCGGGGATCCGCAGCGAGCAAGAGAGGCAGGCCTCCCTCTGCGCTGCGCTCCAGGGAGCGGAGGCAGACACACCAAATCCAGCTCCAACAGGAAGAGACAAGCTCCATGACACTTCACCCAGTGACAGAGCGGGACTGGAGACGGGACGACTGTGTTTCAGAGTGGTTACGGAATGTCTCTGTGAAAAGTTGAATAAGAAGGATGATGACACAAAGTCATTCAGGCTAAAACTGGGGGCAGGGTTGGGGTGGGGGAGAGTCACTCCAAGCCGAAGGGGAAACATATGCAAAGAATACGCTTGGTTTAAGGAACAGAAAGAAACCATGTGGGGCTTAACAAATTCAGGCATATTCTTATGAAATGGGGCCAGAAAGACTGGCAGGGGCCGGGTCCCCTAGGACCTCATGGTCCGTGATGGCATGGCTACATGGATGGGAGGGGAGACGAATGGACTGAAGGATGGATGGGAGGATAGAGGAAGGAAGGATGGAAGGATGGATGGATGTAAACTGTCAAATCCTGGATGGTTAGAACCACAAATCCAAATCCATTGTAGACCACTAGATGGAGCCAAACACTGGCAGTATTGTTGCACAGTTAGGTCTTCCTTTCGGCATAAATTTAAGTGGACAGGATATTCCTCACTGGGAAACGGACAAGCCATCCACTCTCTTGAGGAGGGAGCAGAGCTTCTCGACTAGGACTGCTGCTGGGCCAGTGGCCAGGCAGAGATACTGATGCCCTTGGTTCCGGGGGGCTTGAGTCAAGTCTGGTGAAGCCAGATGCCCCAAGCATCTCCTCTGAGGCAAGCAGCCTGCATCTGTTTGTGATGCTGTCTTATCATCCAGCACCATCATGTTCTAGGTTGGCCATGATGTAAAGAAGATGAGGAGGCACAGTTCGAGAGGCTGAGAATCTCTGGTTCTGATAAAGAAGTAAAAAGACCAAAGAGTTTGACCTAGAGGAGCCTCCTACCCTAGAAAGTAAATGTCCGTCCCAGACTCTCCATTTTAAAAATAATTGCTTATGAAATTAAATTATATCATTCAATCCTTCAAAACACGCTTCATGAGCACCCACTCTGTGTCTGTCTGACACACAGAAGTGGGTATTGTGAGGAGGCCCCTATCTTAAGGAGCTGCCACTATAGAGAGGAGACAGACAAGGACTGTTAAACAGCAGGATGCGCGTTGTGGCCAACCAGCACGCAGAATGAAGTTCAGCTTCACTGGGCACCTCATTCAGAAATACTTACAAGTAAGAGGTTTACTATGGCTTCAACAGACTGGTCATATTATGGTAGCAAAGTGGCTGCCTCAGCTCCGGGATCATGTTTCCATTCAAGGCAGGAAGGGAAAAGGACATGAATAGTCAGCTGTACCTTCTTGTTTATCAGGAAAACCAAAAGACTTCCCAGAAACCCCAACACACTCTAGTTGCAGCTCCTTAGTTAGAACTAGGCCACATGACAGCCCTGAATGCCAGGGAGGTTGTCAAGATGACATCTCACCTGGGGCTGACCCAATTAACAAATCAAGATCCAATTAGGAAAACAGGACAGGAACCGGCAGAGCATACAATTATCTGTGTCTCATCCTATCTAATAATAGACAAACATGGTAATTAACCAGACCTCTGACACGCTTCCCATTGGCTAATCAGGGCAATATGCAAATTAACTGCCAACCAAGATGGCAGCCAGCAGCTAGGCAGCTGATGTGAACAGGAGGCTTGCTTGCTCCAGTGAAGGAGGAAGCCAAGGTTCCCCGCCTGCCGCTGCTGGGCTCTGAGCCTGCACTCTAAGAAACAATGTTTCAATTATAGAAGCTAAACAAACCCCATGCTTTCAGCCAGCTGGCCGAGCTGGAGTTGCAACAGTGTTTCAATTATAGAACCCAAACAAACCCAGATACCTGCTTTCAGCAGCCAAGGTCTCAGAGCTGGAGCCGAGCTTCAGAGCAAAAGCCGGCTCTCAGTTCCAGCGACAGCCATAGAAGGTAAATAAATCCCAGAATAAAAAAAGAAGAAGAAGAAAAGGAGAGGCTGGGGACTTCAGTCACCCGCCAGCCTGAAAACGGCCTTCAGCCCCTCACCCAGACTGGCCAGGCACCCCAGTGGGGACCCCCACCCTAAAGGGGGTGTGACCAGCTGCAAACAGCCATCATCCCCTCATCAAGGCTGGCCAGGCACCCAAGTGGGACCCCCACCCTGATCCAGGACACCCTTCAGGGCAAACCAGCCGGCCCCCACCTGTGCACCAGGCCTCTATCCCATATAGTAAAAGGGTAATATGACTCCCAGCACCGGGATCAGCGAAGCCGAGAGGCCTCCCGAACCTGGGATCAGCAGAGCCTCCCAGCACCGGGATCAGTGGAGCAGCAAGGCTTCCCAGCACTAGGATCAGCAGAGCAGTGAGGCCTCACTGCCTCTGTGTCAAGCAGAGCTGCGAGGCCTCCTGGCCCCTGGAGCAGCATGACAGGGGGCAGCACCCAAACCCCTTGATCGCCCTGTGGCTCTGTGTGTGACAGGGGGTGGGGCCACAACCTCCCTATCTGCCCTGCTCTGTTTATGAAAGGCGAAGGCGCCCCAACCCCCTGATCGGCCCTGCTCTGTGCATGACAGGGGGCAGCGCCCCAACTCCCCAATCGGCCCTGCCCTGAGCCTGACCAGGGGCTGCACCTAGGGATTGGGCCTGCCCTCTGCCACCCGGGAGCAGGCCTAAGCCAGCAGGTCATTATCTCCCGAGGGGTCCCAGGCTGTGAGAGGGCACAAGTGGGGCTGAGGGACACGCCCCCCCCCCCCCGCCAGTGCACAAATTTTTGTGCACCGGGCCTCTAGTACAGTAATAATCAAAGAAATGCCAATTAAAATAAGAGGTCTTTTTTGTTTAGCAAATTGGGCAAATTTTAAAAGGTTAACATCTAATGTTGAGAAGATGGAGAAAAGTGAAATTTCACAGCCTGTTGGTAGAAATGCACAATCCTCATTTGGCAATATAATGATAATTAGGGTTTTTTCAATGTTAATATTTTGACCCAACAATTCCACTCCTAGATAGTTATGTTAAGGAGGTAAGTGCACAAAGACATAGTGTTGTTTAGATATTTAAAATTAGAAAACTATATATCTAACAATAGGAAATTGGTAACATAAATGAAGAAACCTCCATACAATCTAGTACAATCATTTTTTAAAATTACAAATTTATACAAATACAAGGTTAGATTAAAGTATCTCTTTTTTGATGGTTTTCTGTAGTGGTGTGCTTTGATTCCTTTCTCTTCCTCTTTGTGTATCTAATATAGATTTTCTTTTACAGTTACCATTGGGTTTATATAAAACATCTTATAGATATAACAGTCTATTTTAGGTGATAACAACTTAACTTTAATCACATACAAAAACTGTATACTGTTTGTCTCCCACCACATCTTGTTTTTGATATCACAATTTATGTATTTTTATATTATGTACCCATTAACCGATTGTTGTATCTATAGTTAGTTTTAATACTTTATACTTGAGTTAAGAGTTTTACACACACCATTATAAGAGCAGAGTATTCTGAATTTGACTATATAGTTGCCTTTGCCAGTGAGTTATACTTTCATATGTTGTCATGTTACTAATTAATGTCCTTTCATTTCAACTTCAAGCACCTTCTTAGCATTTCTCGTAAGGCAGGTCTAGAACAAAAGTATCTTATTAAGCCCAGCAAGCGTGGCTCGGTGGTTGAGGTTTGACCTTTGAACTGGGAGGTCCCAGGTTGATTCCTGGTCAGAGCAAATGCCCGGGTTGTGGGCTCAATCCCCATTTGGGGGGTGTGCAGGAGGCAGTCGATCAATGATTCGCTCTCATCATTGATGTTTCTAACTCTCTCTCCCTCTCCCTTCCTCTCTGAAATCAATAAAATATATTTTAAAAGCATTTTATTAAAAGTATGTTCCAGTGTTAATTATACTAAAGTTGATAACATTACCATAGTTATGTAAGAGAATATTTCAATTCTCAAGAAATATATCTTGAAAATTTAAGGCTAAAGGGTCATAGTTTACCCTCAAAAGGCACAGGGGGGAATACACAGATATAGAGAGAGCACATGCAAATGATAAAGCAAACAGAGGAAATGTTACCAACTGGGGGATCCGGGTAAAAGCTATACAGGTTGCTCTGTGCCATCTTTATTCTTGCTTTTTTTGGTAAGATTAAAATGATCGCCGAAACCGGTTTGGCTCAGTGGATAGAGCGTCGGCCTGCGGACTGAAGGGTCCTGGGTTCGATTCCGGTCAAGGGCATGTACCTGGGTTGCGGGCACATCCCCAGTAGGAGATGTGCAGGAGGCAGCTGATCGATGTTTCTCTCTCATCGATGTTTCTAACTCTCTATCTCTCTCCCTTCCTCTCTGTAAAAAATCAATAAAATATATTTTTAAAAAATAAATAAATAAAGGATCGGAAAATGGCGGAGGTATAAGCGGACGTGTCCTGTGCCTTGCCCTGGAGCAGATAAGGGTGAGCAGCTGAAACGGGTAACATTCAGCCCGAATAGGTAGAGGATTTTCAGCTGAGAGATTGTCTGCAGCTAGGAAAGACTGAGAACCCCCCAGGGAAAAAAAAGGACGGTTGGAGACTGCGGCTGAAGCCTCTCCTGGTGCGCCAGCTAAGCAGCGGAGACTGCGCCATCTTGGGTGGTTGTTGCCGGCATCCAGAGACCAGCTACTAACCTGGAAACAAGGGATCTCCAGCAGCGTGACTGCGTGAACTCAGACGAGCACTGCTTCTTCTCACGGAAAGGTTGGACATCCCCTAAAGGTGCGGTTTGCAGTTCAGGTTGGAGGGAGGACCGCGTTCGCGCACGCGGGGCGGAATCTGTGCCCCACAGAGTCCGCAGCCGTTGGGACCAGCGTGACCCGCGAGTGGGGAAGGGGCCCCACAGGGCTGCTGGCAGAAGGGAACGCGAAAAATGAGCCCATAGCTGGACTGGATGTAAAGGAGCAGCCTTGGACTTTGCCAATCTGCTGGCTGCTTGGTGCCAGGGGCGAGTGGGTGCGCGGAGACTGCGCGCGGAGACTGTGCGCAGACCTGGAAGGTGGAGGCTTGCGAATTCGCACAACTATCAGGCTCTTGTTACAGTTCCCCTTAGATCCGTGCATTTGATTATTAAACCCAGCGCATGGGATTCCCCAGTTGGGGTCATTCGCAGAGGCTGTAGGGGAAAGTTCTTTTTGGGGAGCCTGGGAAACAGCGGACAGTGGCAAGGAACCAGCTCTGGGCAGTGGTCTTTCCCGAATCAGTTCCAAATACCATAGAGGACAAAACCCTACTGATAGAGAGGACTTAGAGCCTCGGAGGTAAATCCAGACACACTGCCACCCAGAGGCAGAGCCACGAACTGTCTCTTTTGCGATCACAAATAAAGGCAGTCTGGAAAAAAATACAACCTGCCTTAAAATCAGGTCTGTGGTTTACTGCACGGAGGGACAGTGTATCACAGGGAAGTTCAACACTCCCCTAAATGCCTGGCAGGACTGAGGCGTGCCAAAAAGAAGAGTGGAAGATCTGAAGCACCTTCACTTCCGAATATTTATATATATATATATTTTTTTTAATTCTTTTTTCACCATTTCATTAAGAACCTATTTTTTTTTATTTTTTATTTTTTTCATCACCTGATTTTACCTTTTTAATTACTACATTTTTTAACCAGTATTATTGCTATCCTTTTACCATTTTGTCAAGGGTCATTTTATTTTTTATTATTTTTTTTTATTTTTCTTTATTTTATTTTGGGATTAGTGTTCTACACTCTATTTTCATCGTTCCTTTAGCATCATTTCTCTCTATCTCACATTTACCCTTAAGCCAAAACTCTCTTCCTCACTTTTCCCCTTTTGTTGTCCTGTTTCTCTTACCCTATTCCTGCTTTGGATTTTACCTATTCCTTCTTTCTACCCACTGTCTAAATTTCACCCTACTTATATATCTAATTTCCAATCCCTCGCTCTCCCCATACAAATAGCCTCTTCCCCACCTCTATTTCATTCTCTTAATTTTTTTTTGTTTTTGTTGTTTTGTTTTGTTTTTTTTTTTTTTGGTCTTTTTGTGTGTTTTTTTTCTCTCCCTTTTCCCAATCTCATTTCGGCACTCCTTTTTGTTTTTGATTTTTCTCTCTAATATTTTTCTCTTTTTTCTTCTTTATCCCCTAATTCTCTTCGCTCGGGGGGGGGGGGCCACCTTTATTTGGGGTTATTAATATCGTGAATGCATTTACTTCGGTGCCTTGTATGTTGTGCCTTGTTGTGTTGTATTTTGTGCCTTTGAATCAGCGCAACAGAGAGAGATCTACATAACCAAACACCTTGAGAAGAGAAATCATGGTGAAACAAAGAACCAACCCAAATATGAAAGAAAAACAGGCATCATCAGAAAAGGAAGTAAACGAAATAGAGGCAATGGAGGCAAGCAACCTGTCAGAGAAAGAATTCAGAGTAATGGTCATAAGGTGGATGAAAAGAATGGAAGACCAATTCAACAATATGTGTAGGAACCAAGAGGAAATGAAGAAGAACCAAGAGGAAATGAAGAGAAACCAAGAAGAAATGAAAAACGACATCACTGCCATAAAGAACTCAATAGAAAGCATCAACAGTAGACTAGAAGAAGCAGAGGACCGTATCAGCGAGCTAGAAGACAAGGTAGAAAAAAATACCCAAACAGAACAGCTTCTAGAAAAAAAAATTAAAAAGCAGGAAGAGAGCCTAAGAGAACTCTGGGACAATGCTAAACGAAACAATATCCGAATAATAGGGGTGCCAGAAGGAGAGGAAACTGAGCAAGGAATAGAAAACCTGTTTGAAAAAATGGTAACAGAAAATTTCCCTGATATAGGGAGGAAAAAACTCACACAAATCCAAGAAGCTCACAGAGTCCCAAACAAAATGAACCCGAAAAGACCGACACCAAGGCACATAATAATTAAATTGGCAAACACCAACGACAAAGCAAGAATCTTAAAAGCAGCCAGAGAGAGACAGAAAGTTACCTACAAAGGATCCCCCATCAGACTAGCGACCGATTTCTCAACAGAAACACATCAGGCAAGAAGGGAATGGAATGAAATATACAAAGTCATGCAAAGGAAGGGTCTGAATCCAAGAATACTATACCCAGCGAGGCTATCAATCAAAATTGAGGGTCAAATCAGGAGCTTCACAGACAAAAATGGTCTACGGGAGTTTATTACAACCAAACCAGCAATGCAAGAAATGCTAAAGGGTCTGCTGTAAATAGAAAAAACAGGAAACAAAGAAGGAACGCAGCGGTAAAGAACAAAAATGGCGACTAACAAGTTTCTATCAATAATAACTTTAAATGTAAATGGATTAAATTCCCCAGTCAAAAGGCATAGGGTAAATGAGTGAATAAGAAAACATGACCCATATATCTGCTGTCTACAGGAAACCCACCTCAGAAAAAAAGACGCACACAGACTGATGGTGAAGGGATGGAAAAAGGTTTTTCAGGCCAATGGAAGTGAAAAAAAAAGCCGGGGTAGCAATACTTATATCTGACAAATTAGATCTCAAAGTGAAGGACATAAAAAGAGATCAAGAAGGCCACTTCATAATACTAAAGGGAGCAGTCCAACAAGAAGAAATAACTCTGGTAAATATATATGCACCCAATATAGGAGCACCCAAATACGTAAGAAATCTTCTGGAGAAGATCAAGGGAGAGATTGACAGCAATACAATCATAGTAGGGGACCTTAACACCCCATTATCGCCACTGGACAAATCCTCTAAACAGAAACTCAGCAAAGAAACATCAATCCTAAATGACTCACTAGATCAGATGGAATTAATTGACATCTTCAGAACATTTCACCCCAAAGCCACAGAATATACATTCTCCTCAGGTGCACATTTGTCATCTTCAAAGATAGACCATATATTGGGTCACAGACAAAGTCTCTTCAAATTCAAGAAAATTGAAATCATATCAAGTATCTTCTCAGACCACAAAGGCATAAAACTGGAAATCAACTACAACAAAAACAATCCAAAAAAATTAAACACATGGAGACTAAATAGCATGCTATTAAACAATGACTGGGTCACCAGTGAGATCAAAGAAGAAATAAAAAACATCATGGCAACGAATGACAATGAAAACACAACAATCCAAAACCTATGGAACACAGCAAAAGCAGTCTTGAGAGGGAAGTTCATAGCTCTACAAGCCTACTGCAAGAAACAAGAAACAATGAGAATAAATGACCTAACTCTACAACTCGAAGAATTAGAAAGAGAGCAACAAAAAAAGCCCACTGTAAGCAGAAGGAAGGAAATAACAAAGATCAGAGCGGAGATAAACGACATAGAGACCAAAAAAACAATACAAAAGATCAACAAAACCAAGAGCTGGTTCTTTGAAAGGATAAACAAGATTGATACACCTCTAGCCAGGCTCACCAAGAAACAAAGAGAGAGGACCCAAATAAACAAAATCAGAAATGAAAGAGGAGAAATAACAACAGACCCCATAGAAATACAAAGGATTGTTAGAAAATACTATGAACAACTCTACTCCAACACACTAGACAACCTGGAGGAAATGGACATATTCCTAGATAAATACAACCTTCCAAAACTTAACCAGGAAGAATCTAAAAATCTCAATAGGCCAATAACTATGGAGGAAATCGAAGCAGTAATCAAAAAGCTTCCAGCAAACAAAAGCCCGGGTCCAGATGGCTTCACAGGGGAGTTTTACCAAACATTCAAGGAAGACCTAAAACCTATCCTTCTCAGACTATGTCGAAAGATCCAAGAGGAAGGAACACTTCCCAGCTCATTCTATTAAGCCAACATCACCCTAATCCCAAAACCAGATAAAGACAATACAATGAAAGAGAATTATAGGCCAATATCCCTCATGAACATAGATGCCAAAATCCTCAACAAAATCCTAGCAAATCGGATCCAGCAGTACATCAAAAAGATCATACACCATGACCAAGTAGGATTTATCCCAGGGATGCAAGGATGGTACAATATCCGCAAATCAATAAACGTGATACATCACATAAACAAATTGAGAGAAAAAAACCACATAGTCATATCAATTGATGCGGAAAAAGCATTTGACAAAATCCAACACCCTTTCTTGATAAAAACTCTCAGCAAGATAGGAATTGAGGGATCATACCTCAACATAATAAAAGCCATATATGACAAACCCACAGCCAACATCATAATCAATGGGCAAAAACTAAAACCATTCCCCCTAAAAACAGGAACAAGACAGGGATGCCCCCTCTCACCACTCCTGTTCAACATAGTACTGGAAGTACTAGCCATTGCGATCAGACACGAAGAAGAAATAAAAGGCATCCAGATTGGAAAAGAAGAAGTAAAACTGTCCTTATTTGCAGATGACATGATACTGTACATACAGAACCCTAAAGACTCCATCAAAAAATTATTAGACTTAATAAATGAATTCGGCAATGTAGCAGGATACAAAATTAATGCTAAGAAATCCATGGCATTTCTTTACACCAATAGTGAACTTACAGAAAGTGAAACTACAGAAGCAATCCCATTTACCATTGCACCAAAAAAATTAAAATACCTAGGAATAAACTTAACTAAGGAGGTAAAAGACTTATATGCTGAAAACTACAGGACACTGAAAAAAGAGATAGAGGAAGACATAAACAGATGGAAGAATATACCGTGTTCATGGATTGGTAGAATCAACATCATCAAAATGTCCATACTACCCAAAGCAATTTATAGATTCAATGCAATCCCCATTAAATTACCAACGGCATATTTCACAAATCTAGAACGAACGTTCCAAAAATTCATCTGGAATAAAAAAAGACCCCGAATAGCTGCAGCAATCCTGAGAAAACACAAAGTAGGTGGGATCTCAATACCAGATATCAAACTGTATTACAAAGCCACTGTTCTTAAAACAGCTTGGTACTGGCACAAGAACAGACATATAGATCAATGGAATAGAATAGAGACCCCAGAAATTGACCCAAACCACTATGCCCAATTAATATTCGACAAAGGAGGCAAGAGCATTCAATGGAGTCAAGGCAGTCTTTTCAATAAATGGTGTTGGGAAAATTGGACAGATACATGCAAAAGGATGAAACTAGATCACCAACTCACACCATACACAAAAATAAACTCAAAATGGATAAAAGACTTAAACGTCAGACGGGAAACCATAAAAATACTAGAGGAATCCATAGGCAGCGAAATCGCAAACATATGCCGAAGAAATTTCTTCTCTGATAATGCTCCTAGGGCAATGGAAACTAAAGAGAAAATAAACAAATGGGACTACATCAAAAGAAAGAGCTTTTGCACAGCAAAGGAAACCATCAAAAAAACAACAAGAAGACCCACTACATGGGAGAACATATTTACCAATGATACCACCGATAAGGGTTTAATTTCCAACATATACAGGGATCTCATGAAACTTAACAAAAGAAAGATAAACAATCCAATAAAAAAATGGGCAATGGACCTAGATAGACACTTTTCGAAAGAGGACATACAGAAGGCAGAAAGACATATGAAAACCTGCTCAAAGTCACTAATTATATGAGAGATGCAAATCAAAACGACAATGCGTTATCATCTCACACCTGTCAGAATGGCTATCATCAACAAATCAACAAACAACAAGTGTTGGAGAGGATGTGGAGAAAAAGGAACCCTTCTGCACTGCTGGTGGGAATGCAGACTGGTGCAGCCACTGTGGAGAACAGTATGGAGCTACCTCAGAAGACTAAAAATGGAACTCCCATTTGACCCTGTGATCCCACTCCTAGGAATATATCCCAAGAAACCAGAAACGCCAATTAGAAAGGATATATGCACCCCTATGTTCATAGCAGCACAATTCACCATAGCTAAGATTTGGAAACAGCCTAAGTGCCCATCAGCAGATGAGTGGATTAGAAAACTGTGGTACATATACACAATGGAATACTACGCTGCGGTAAAAAAAAAGGAACTCTTGCCTTTTGCAACAGCATGGATGGAACTGGAGAGTCTTATGCTAAGTGAAATAAGCCAGTCAGAGAAAGATAAATACCACATGATCTCACTCATTTGTGGATTATAGAGAACAACATAGACTGATGAAAAAGGACAGACCCAAAGACTGAGAAACAGCGATCAGGCTATCAATCCCCAGAAGGAAAGTAGGGGAGGGCGGGGGTAAGGGGAAGAGATCAACAGAAGGACTTGTATACATGTATATAAGCCAAACCAATGGACATGGACAACGGGGGGATGGGAGCATGAGTTTGTGTGTGGGGGGGAGGTTGGGGGTTAAAGGGGGGGGATGAGGACACATTTGTAATACCTTAACTAATAATTAAAAAAAAAAATTAAAAAATAAATAAATAAATAAATAAATAAATAAAATGATCTATATGTATAGAAGCCTAAGCAACCAGCCAACTGGCCGACCGGCCGGTAGCTATGATGTGCAATGACCACCAGGGGACAGACGCTCAACGCAGGAGCTGCCAAGCTGCGGTGACTTGGCAGCTGCGGTTCTTGGGTGACATACCCGGAACCAGAAAGGAGGGAGCCTGATTCCGGGGTGCGTCACCCAAGAACCGCCTTCTCACAATCTGGGACCCCTCAGGAGATGTCAGAGAGCTGGTTTTGGCCCGATCCCCGCAGGCCAGGCCGAGGGACCCCACCGGTGCATGAATCCGTGCACCAGACCTATAGTTTCTAAATAAAAATGTTTTTAAAGCATTAGTAAATTGTATTTGAAATACATAAAAAAATAAGATGGATTAATGGATGGACACAGGAATGAATACATGGATAGACGTGATAAATGCTACACTCTGTGTTTAAAATTTTTCATAATAAAATGTTGTGGGGTAGGGGGAATCACTAGGCAAATTTATGAAAAAATGTTACCTAATCAGAAAATCCACTGTTTTAGAAGCCACTGGGAGGGGCTTTACAGCCCAACGTCCTGGCCCTTGGTATTTTCCCCAAAAGTGTGAATTGGGCTGAATGCAAGATTCTCTCCCCCACCCACAGCCACTGTGAGGGAGGAAAAGGCCAGGTCACCCAGCTGACATGTGAGGGTTCTCTCTATTAGGGACACATCATGCAAATTCATTATGCAAATTCTCAGGTTAACATTTTTGCACGTATATTTTTGAGTTAATATTATTTTAACAAAATAACTTGTCAGATTTATTTTGTTTTGTTTTGATCCTCACCTGAGGATATTTTTCCACTGAACTTTTAGAAAGAGTGGAAGAGAGAGGGAAAGACAGAGAGAAACATTGACGTGAGAAAAACACATTAATTGGTTGCCTCCTGCATGCACCCTGACCAAGGCCCGGGTCAGGGAGGAGCCTGCAACCAAGGTACCTGCCCCCAATCAGAATCGAACCCTTTGGTCTGCAGGCCGACGCTCTATCCACTCTGCCAAACTGGCTAGGGCAGATTTATTTGTTGAAATAAAAGATTTTAAAGGAAATCTTTCCTAAAACCACAAAAGACAAAGCAGCATTAGAAATGTCTGTATTTAAGTAAGGAAGGGCTGGGGAAGGTCGGCCTGGAGCCCACTTTGAAGACCACCCTCTTGGAATGTTTTTATTCTTACAGGCACAGCTTCATCTAAACTATATTTTCATTTGTCTTCCTAAATACTCTTTGAGTTCTCAAGGAGTTAATACTTTTGTAGTATTTCACTTTCCCTAAGTTGTATCTACTTTTAAAATAAAACCCTTTTTTAAAAAAATGACTAATCTGATTTCCCAAAATGAAGTGCCCAGATGAGGACCCTGCAATTGCAGCTAGCACGGGGGTGATGTCACTCAGGGAGCTGAATCGTCGGTGCTTGCTGTTTCACACCTGCACGCTGTCATGGGCCCTCTGCTCCTTTGGTACTGGTTGACTTCCTGTAGTTTTCCACATCATCCCTTCTCTGGTTACATCACCCTCTTCTTCATGTATTGTTCCTTCTATTAAGTGGTTTATTATTAAGGGCATGGAAAACACACTGGAATCTTCTTGCAGTGGCTGCATCCTAGCTGCCGGTTGTACCTTCTTAAGTCATTAGATTTCCAATGCATGTTATAGTCCTTTGATCCAAACACAGAATATCTTTTTAGTAAAATTTTCTCTTGCTGCTCTAAATACAAATGCAATTTGTTAGCTCTATAATCGATAGAAAGGGTAACCTGATTTGTGTGGTATAATTTTTTAATAAAGGAATGATGTATAGTAATCTTGGTTGTAGGTCCTTGCTATTCATCCCTTTGAATATTTCTTGTCACTTTCTTCTGGTCTGAAAAGTTTCTGTTGAGAAATCAGCTAACAGTCATATGGGTGCTCTCTTGTAGGTAACTAACTGCTTTTCTCTTGCTGCTTTTAAGATTCTCTCTTTGTCTTTAACCCTTGGCATTTTAATTATGATGTGTCTTGGTGCAGGCCTCTTTGGGGTCCTCTTGTTTGGGACTCTGCACTTCTTGGACTTGTAAGTCTATTTCTTTTAGCAGGCAGGTGAAGTTTTCTGTCATTATTTCTTCAAATAAGTTTTCAATATCTAGATTATTCTAACCAGCAAAGCTATAATTTAGAATTGAAGGTCAGATAAAGAGCTCCACAGACAAGAAAAAGCTAAAGGAGTTCGTCACCATCAAACCAGTATTACATGAAATGTTGAAAAAGAAGAAGGAGGAGGAGGAAGAGGAGGAGGAAATATGAACAATTAAATGGCAATAAATACATGTCTATCAACATTTGAATCTAAAAATCAAAATAAACGAACAAGAAGTCTAATGAACAGAATAAACTGGTGAATAAAATAGAATCAGAGGCATGGACATGGAAACAGACTAATGATTCTCAGAGGGAAGGGGGGTGGGAGGGTGGGAAGAGATTAACCAAAGAACTTATATACATACTAGAGGCCTGGTGCACGGATCTGTGCACTGGTGGGGTCCCTCAGCCTAGCCTGCACCTTCTCGCAATCCGGGACCCCTCAGGGGATGTCGAACTGCGGGTTTCAGTTTGATCCCCACAGGCCAGGATTGGGCCGAAACCGGCAGTCCGACATCCCCCGAGGGATGTAGTAGTACATGAAGCAGTAGGTGGGAAGGGAGGAGCCCGAGCCAGGGCCGGGTGCCGTGCCGCTCCAGCTCATCCTGCCCCACTAGCCTGCTGCCGCCACTTGGTAACTAAACAACCAAGGGGTCCAGGCTGCCTGTCACTACTTCAGCCAATGAAGCAGAGACAGGGTTGCATCATATATGAGTGTTTATTCCAATAATGCCGGCAGTATGGGAGAGCAGCAGCTCATCCACAAAAATCTGCTCTGCTCTCCCCTTAAGCCAGCTGCTTATATTGGGTAGAAGGACTAAAATTATATGGGAAAGTAGGAATCACAAGTATGGAAAAGTGGGTACAGGATTGCATGTGAAAGTAGGAATCAGAGGTATGGGAAAGGGGGCACGGGATAATCATTACAAGTAATGCCTGCTGGGAGGAGGGGGTGGAGTATCACAGAGGGCAGGTGCCTCCAGGTGCCCCAGGACCAGATTACAGGTAATAGAGGCTGGGGGTTATAAGGAGCAGGAGAGGCTTGTGCCACCACAGCTGGGCTCGCCAGCCATGAATCCAGCGTCTGGCACCTGTTGGTCAGCTGAGCAGAGCTCCCACTGTGGGAGTGCACTGACCACCAGGGGGCAGCTCCTATGTTGAGCATCTGCCCCCTGGTGGCCAGTGCACATCACAGCTACCGATCGACCTGGTCGCTTAGACTTTTATATATATAGCTATGCATAACCTGTGGACACAGACAATAGGGTGGTGAAGGCCTGGGGTGAAACGGGAACCAGGTGGAAGGGGGCAGTGGAGGGAAAAGGGAGACATCTGTAATACAATCAACAATAAAGATTTAAATTAAAAAAGAAATTGTGTATAGACCCTGGTGAGGTCGAGACAGCCCCGGTGAGGTCGAAATGGCCCCTGTGAGACTGAGACGGCCCCTGGGAAGCTGAGAAAAATACCACATGAACTCACTCATTTATGGATAATAAGGACCATTATAGACTGAACAAAAATGGATACAGAGGCAGAGCAGCATTGAGCAGACTGTCAAACTACAGTGGGAACCCTGGGGAGGGTTGGGGTGGGGGGGGGTAGGAGATCAACCGAAGGATTTGTATGCATGCATATGAGAATAACCAATGGACACAGGACACTGGGGGGTGGGGGAGGCCAGGGGAATGCCAAGGGGGGGTGGGAAAGGAGACATGTGTAATACTCTTTGTAATACTTTAAGAAATAAAAATAAATAAATAAATTGTGTATAGAATAAGAAGAATAAGGAGCAGGAGCAGAAGAAGAAATAATATTTGGTTTCTGTTCCTGGTTCCTGACACAGAGCTCTTAAAACCCTTGTGCTTTCCTGAGTAATAGGGGAGATATGTGTGTCTTCTGTTGTTTCTAAAAAGTGCCTTTCAACCATATCTGAGTTTATGCTAATGAGGTGACTTTGGAGGGTGAGGGCTGGTTGCCAGAGGAAGTAAAACCAGGTAATTAGAGGGTTGGAATTTTCATCCCCACCACAGGACTTCCAGGGAGCAGGGAGGGGCTGGAGATGGAGTTCAACCACTCATGGCCAATGATTTCATCAATCAAACCCAAGTAATGGAAGCTCCATGAAAACATTGGGGTTCAGAGATCTTCCAGGTTGCTGAATACATCAAGGTGCTGGGAGGGTGTGTTAGGGGCAGAAACACAATATTGGAAACTAATTATAAGGAATATTAATCATGCTCTGTTAACCATGATGGTTCTTTTATGATTAGAAGGAACATTTTCACTTGGCTGGGAGTTGTACGCCCTGGGACATGGGAGCTAACATCAGAATGTAGTCCATCCTCCTGTCCCGAGAACTGCCTACCATTATGGACAGATTTACAACCTCGTGGATGAGACAATCTAGTCCCAGAGGCACCTGCTCTTTATAACCCCAGCCCCTATTACCTGTAATCTGGTCCTGGGGCACCTGGAGGCGCCTGCCCTCTGTGATACTCCGCTCCCCCGCCCCCCCAGCCCACGTGACTTGTGATGACTATCCCGTGCCCACTTTCCCATACCTCTGATTCCTACTTTCCCATGTAATTTTTGTCCTTCTACCCAATATAAGCAGCTGGCTTCTGGGGAGAGGCAGAGCAGATTTTTGTGGATGACCTGCTGCTCTCCCTGCTGCCAGCATTATTGGAATCAGCACTCATATATGATGAAATCCTGTCTCTGCTTAATTGGCTGAAGTAGTGACAGGCAGCCTGGACCCCTTGGTTGTTCAGTTACAGGAAGTGTGCCCAGAAAGGGCATGGAAGCTCCGCATCCCTTCCCACAAACCTTGCCCTAAGCATTACTTCATTTGGCTGTTCCTCAGTTGTATTCTGTATAATAAACGATTATAGTAAGTAAAGCGCTTTTCTGAGTTATGTGGGTCATTCTAGCAAATTATCAAACCCAAGGAGGGGGTCATGGGAATCGCCTATTCATAGCAGTTGGACAGAAGTACCTGAGGCCCAGACTAGCAATGAGCCTCTGATGTAGGGTGTGATTAGGGGCAATCTTATGGGGTCCGCACCCACTCTGGACAATTAGTGTCAGAAGTGTGGTGAGTAGAGAAAGTTTTCCTTATAGCTAATTACCCTTTAAATTGCTAGACTTCGATGCCATCTCAACAACCACACCTGCATCCCATTCAGTTACAGTCACCACCACAAGCTCTAAGTTCTAAACTCAAAATAGGTGGCATCCTCATCTGCAGATATTTTATCGAAGTTCCTCAGACACAAGGCCATTTAGAGAAGCAAAACTCTTCATGATGTTGAAATAGTCACTAAAGAATATATTAGTATCACCCCTTGAAAAAACCAAGATGGCGGCATAGGTTAACGCCAGAGATTGCAGCCTCAAACAACCACTTCAAAAAACAACTAAAAGACGGAACGGACATCATCCAGAACCACAAGAAGGCTGGCAGAGTGGAAATTCTACAACTAGGAGGAAAGAGACTATCATACCCAGACTCAGAGGAGGCGCAGTGCTGAAGTGAAATACTGAGGTGTGGAGTGCACGCAGAGCGGGCTGGCGGCAGAGGGCGTGGTTGTTGTTTTCAATCGGGAGGGAGTTTCAGACTCTGAGCTCCAGATCCGGGCGAGTCTCTAGGGACCCAGACTCAAACGGGAGAAGCGGGACTGTCTGGCTTTGGTCGGAACTCGAAGGCAGCTTTCTCTCAGAGGTTTGCAGCAGTTGCTGGGACTCTGTGAGGCAGAGCCCCTAGGGACGGAACTGAGTGCAGCCATAACTGCTCGCTCCGGCCCGCTCTGTAGATCCCCGGGGACCCGTCCCGCCCAAGCCCTGCGCAGAGCCATTTGCCGGATAGCCTCAGGCAAACGCTAGATTAGCACTGCCCTAGAGATCCAGCACAGAAGCTCTCTCACTGCAAACACAGCTGACTCTCATAGCCAGTTAGCCTGGAGGTCAAATCACCCCCGGTATTGCCGACAACAATCAAGGCTTAACTACAACAAGACTGCACACAAAGACCACTAGGGGGTGCACCAAGAAAGCATAAAAAATGCGGAGACAAAGAAACAGGACAAAACTGTCAATGGAGGATATTGAGTTCAGAACCACACTTTTAAGGTCTCTTAAGAACTGTCTAGAAGCCGCCAATAAATGTAATGAGATCCTCAAGAAATGTAATGAGACCCTCGATGTTATGATAAAGAACCAATTAGAAATTAAGCATACACGGACTGAAATAACGAATACTATACAGACTCCCAACAGCAGACCAGAGGAGCGCAAGAATCAAGGCAAAGATTTGAAATGTGAAGAAGCAAAAAACACCCAACTGGAAAAGCAAAATGAAAAGAGAATCCGAAAATACGAAGATAGTGTAAGGAGCCTCTGGGACAGCTTCAAGCGTACCAACATCAGAATTATAGGGGTGCCAGAAGATGAGAGAGAGCAAGATATTGAAAACCTATTTGAAGAAATAATGACAGAAAACTTCCCCTACCTGGTGAAAGAAATAGACTTACAAGTCCAGGAAGCACAGAGAACCCCAAACAAAAGGAATCCAAAGAGGACCACACCAAGACACATCATAATTAAAATGCCAAGAGCAAAAGACAAAGAGAGAATCTTAAAAGCAACAAGACAAAGAAACTCAGTTACCTACAAGGGAATACCCATATGACTGTCAGCTGATTTCTCAACAGAAACTTTGCAGGCCAGAAGGGAGTGGCAAGAAATATTCAAAGTGATGAATACCAAGAACCTACAACCAAGATTACTTTATCCAGCAAAGCTATCATTCAGAACTGAAGGTCAGATAAAGAGCTTCACAGATAAGGAAAAGCTAAAGGAATTCATCACCACCAAACCAGTATTATATGAAATGCTGAAAGGTATCCTTTAAGAAGAGGAAGAAGAAGAAAAAGGTAAAGATACAAATTATGAACAACAAACATGCATCTATCAACAAGTGAATCTAAGAATCAAGTGAACAAATAATCTGGTGATCATAATAGAATCAGGGACATAGAAAGGGAACGGACTGACTATTCTTGGGGGGGAAAGGGGTGTGGGAGATTCGGGAAGAGACTGGACAAAAATCGTGCACCTATGGATGAGGACAGTGGGTGGGGAGTGAGGGCGGATGGTGGGGCGGGAACTGGGAGGAGGGGAGTTATGGGGGTAAAAAAGAGGAACAAATGTAATAATCTGAACAATAAAGATTTAATTTTAAAAAAAAGAATATATTAGTATCACCCCTTATAAAATCTATCACCACTCATAAAATTGGTACCTACTCAAAGTTCACTTCCTGCTGAACCCCAAAGTGCCATTCCCCATGTACTGCACCAACAGCCACTCAGGTGTCTACAGTGCAAATAAATTATACAGTGAAACTGTAACCTTTGCATGGGATGCAAGATTTTATCAGTAAATGAAAGTGATGCTCAGGTCCCACTCCATTCCCACACAAAGCCAGACATGTGAGGTCGGCAGAAAAGAAAAAGTAAATGCTGATGATCCAATAGAAGCTTCAAAACAATGGTTGAAAAAAATAACCTAGATCACAAAAGGCATCACAGCGTCACAACTAGCTACCGGACTCACCAGGAGGTGCATTGATGGGTCCCGCAGCAGCCTTGGTGAGCGGGACTTCTGGAGCATCGGGGTGCCGGCAGCGTCTGAGGAGTGTCACGGGCTGCCGGTAGCATCCATGGTGTGTGTGAGGCTTCGCGGGACGGCGGACATGGCCCTGATGGCAGGTTAGGCCTAGTGGACCCTACACATGCACGATTTAATTGTGTGCTGGGCCTCTAGTGAATTTATAACGTGCATTAAAAGTAGAGTAAGCTCAACCAATGATTCTCTCTCTTCATTGATGTTTCTATCTCTCTCTCCATCTCCCTTCCTCTCTGAAATCCATAAAAATATATTAAAAATAAAATAAAACCCTCGCTGGTTTGGCTTAGTGGATAGAGCATTGGCCTGTGGACTGAAGGGTCCTGGGTTTGATTCCAGTCAAGGGCATATGCCCAGTTGTGGGGGTGTGCAGGAGGCAGCCAAGCAATGATTCTCTCTCATCATTGATGTTTCTATCTCTTTCCCTCTCCCTTCCTCTCTGAAATCAATAAAAAAATATTTAAAAATAAATAAAATAAAAGTAAAGAGTAAGTTTAGATAGGCTCAAAGTACAGAGTGAGTAATAATACCATAAAATGGCTTGTATTTCCCTACAAGACATCCCATGAAAGTATCCTAAGGATGAATAGCATGGTGAATGGGATAATTAATTACTTCACCACTTTGGCCAATTAGCTTGAGTACTAGCTAAATCCAAAGAGATGCAATAGAAACAGAAATATAACTATTAAAAAAATGGTATTATTTGTCTATTAAAGGATTGAAGAGGCCTTGAGAAATAATATGAAGCCATTCTGGCTGGTGTGGCTCAGTTGGATCATCATCCTGTACACTAAAAGGTTGCAGGTTCAGTTCCCCTTCAGGGCACCTACCCAGATTGTGGGTTCCATTATCAGACTTAACAAAATTAACAATAATTCCATGTCTAACATCCACTCCATATTTAAATTTCTCCAACTGGCATAAACCAGTCTTTTCCCGCAGGCAATTCTGGTCTTACCGGGTCGCCTCTTCAGTGAGGTCCAGGGGATGCTGCCCCTTCTGGAAGCATCTTGCTTTTACTACAGGTGTTGCTTCACTCCTTCCTTTATTCCCTGTGTTCCCTGTAACCTCAAAGTTAGAGCTACACCTGTGTTGTCCGGTACAATAGCCATTGGCCACATAGAGCTATTTTAATTTAATTACAGTAAGCATTCCCTTTATCAATCTCATGACCCACACTGCAAGTGCTCATACAGTCCAGCACAAACCTACAATATTCCATCACCTCAGAGGGTCTAAGGGACAATGCTCATAGCCAACAGTTTGCACCAGGATACCAACTATGTCCAGACAGTAAAGATCTCCTAGACTATGCCAACCAAAATGTATACTTTGTACATGTGAGATAAAATGAGTGAAGCCCCAGGCACTCTCAGTTGATGAGCTAACTCATGGAACCAACAGACCCAATGAGGCCAGGAGGATCCATCTCTTTGGGAATTGCTTTGGTGTGGAAGACCACCTATTGTTTTCACTAGCTGATAAACGTAGACAGAGAACCCCCCAAAGGCTGGGTGCCTTTGAAGCCCTAGCAAAGGTTGGAGCTGGGCACCACCTCTGTTTGTCCAGACAGTGGTAGCTGAAGCAACTTCCCCATTTATTATTATGTAAATCCTTGCTGATGGGCTAGTCTGCCTATTGCTGGGGGGCCGCCTGCCTAAGGGCTATGCTATGGGTGTATCCCAGACCAATAAAAGGTTGGCACAGCCTGAGCACCAGTGGAGGTCCTTCCCCTTGAGTTGGACTTGCCCGCCTGGCCCCCCAATATTTCCAATTATCTCGTGTCTTTTCTCTTTCATTTATGTGCAGCCCCGCTTCCAGGTCCTGAACCCTGATCCATGCGGGACGTGGGAAGGAAACACTCAACACTTTGGGTTCAGGCAAATCAGCAAACCAGCTTAGGGTGCTGCACAACTCCATTTCCAGTCCTCACTGAGGACACAGTGAGCAATCTGCATCTGCAGCACAGAGACAAGACAAAGCCTCCTCTGCAGGGGCAGCAAAGGAGGTTTGTAAGCTGGAAGATAAAAGGACCAGCCCGGAGCCTTAGGAAGTCCAAGGGCTGAGGCGTGAATAACAGAACAGAGGAAGTAAAGCCCCAAGACACAAGGAGACGTACTGAAGGGTGACTACAAAACCCAGGTGAGAATCCATGTGGCACTGGGACTAGAAGGACAGGGCCAGATTTGACAGACAGGTTCTAAATGTGGTGAGAACTGGAAAAAATGATGGCAGAGTAAGTGGATGCTGCACAGACATGCTCCCAAGAACAAACTGGAATTACAACTAAATTACAGAAAAACTTCCTGAATAATCAATGGAGGACTCACTGGAGAGAACCATGATACCGGAGAACCAAAAGTGGAGACCACATGGAGATTAGTAGGAAGGATGGAGGTGTGAAAGGGATGGCGGGGTGCCCACAGACAGCAACTGAAGTTCTGAAGAGATATCTCAGCTGTGGGGGGAGCCACTGAGAACTCTGGGATCTAATCCCCAAGCTGGGCTCTCCAGCAAAGAGCACCAGAACTGAGAAGGGTACCCACAAAACACCTGGTTGTGAAAAGCAGCAGGGTTGCTGCTTGCCAGGGAACGGCGTCTAGAAATTCAGGCACAAAATTCCCCATGGAGCCACCCACCTTGCGCTCCAGCAGAGCGGGGGAAGAGTGGACTGGAGCTGTGTGAGCAGAAGCCAGGATTGGGGGCTCTGGGAGTAGAGCTCAGAAGGCAGACACCCGTTTCCTGTGCTGAGTCATTTCCTCACACAGCTGAGGATATCTTTCCCACACAGACATCTGTTATACAGGTGGCTTTGTCTGGGGGGAAAACAGTTGACCCATCCTGTTGGAAAACACCTTACCCTGAGGCCACTTAAGAGACTAAAAATAATAATTAGCCTCCAGGCAGAAGCAACTGCCCCACCCTGCTGAAAAAAGCTCTCACACCTGGCACAATTACCTAAGGCAGTGGTTCTCAACCTTCTGGCCCTTTAAATACAGTTCCTCATGTTGTGACCCAACCATAAAATTATTTTCGTTGCTACTTCATAACTGTAATGTTGCTACTGTTATGAATTGTAATGTAAAATATCTGATATGCAGGATGGTTTGACCGCCAAAGGGGTCGCGACCCACAGATTGAGAACCGCTGGCCTAAGGGCTATTCAAGATGGAATCCTATCAGTCTGTAAGCAGAGGTGATCTCTTGAGGCTTTGAGTCTTTGCTCAATCTAATTAGTCAGAAACAGTGTTTGACACTGTCCTGCACTAGAGATTGAGAGGCATAGCAGATCTACCTAGTACATAGTCACAAACCCAAAAAGGCAGCCAAAATGAGGAGACAAAAAAAAAAAAAAAAACCCAAATGAAAGAACAAGAGAATTCTCCAGAAGAAGAGATAAATGAAGCAGAGATAAAAAATTTATCTGAAACAGAGTTCAGAGTAATGATGGTAAAGATGCTTAACAGCATGAGAAAATATATGATAACTATGAAAACAGAAATAAAGAATGACACAGCACAAATAAAGAACACATTGGAAGGAATACACAGCAGATTAGAAGAAGCTGAGGATTGAGTCAGCGAATTCGAAGACAGGATTGAAAAAAATCACTCAATCAGAGAACCAAAAACAATTAAAAACAGGACGACAGCTTAAGGGAGCTGTGGGACAATGTGAAACGTAACAATATTAGAATAGCAGGTGTGCCAGAAGAGGCAGAAAGGGAGACGGGGTAGAGAACATGTTTGAAGAAATAATGACAGAAAACTTCCCTAACCTGGTAAAGGAAAAAGTCATACAAGTTCAGGAGGCACAAACCCCAAGCAAGAAGAACCAAACAGGCCCATGCCTAGACACATCATAATTAAAATGCCAAAAATTAAAGACAAATAGAATCTTAAAGGCAGCAAAAGAAAAGAAAACTGTTACCTACAAAGGAGCTCCTATAAATCTGACACCTGATTTCTCATCAGAATCTCTAACCCAGTCCTAGCCACTTTGGTTAAGTGCATAGAGCGTTGGCCTGCGGACCAAAGGGTCCTGGGTTTGATTGCGGTCAAGGGCATGTACCTCGGTTGCAGGCTCCTCTCTGGCCTGGGCCCTGATTGGGGCTCGTGCAGGAGGCAATTAATCGATGTGTTTTTCTCTCATATTAATGTTTCTCTCTGCCTTTCCCTCTCTTCCACTCTCTCTAAAAACTCAATGAAAAAACATCCTTGGGTGAGGATTAAAAGAAACACACACACACACACACACACACACACACACAAACCCTACAAAAATAAAAGTAAAATTACATTAAAAAGGAAGAAAAGAAACTCTACAGGCCAGAAGGGAATGGCATGAAGTACTCAAGGTAATGGAAAGCAAGGATCTGAAAACAAGATTACTATATCCAAGCAAGGCTATCAGTCAAAATAGATGGTCAAACAAAGAGCTTCCCAGACCAAAAAAAAAAAAGGCTAAAGGAGTACATCACCACCAAGCCAACATTACAAGAAATGCTAAAGGGACTACTGTAATGAGAAGACGAAAGAGAGAGAGAAACCTAGCCATACAGAATTAAAATGGCAATCAACAAGTACCTATCAATAGTAAACTAAATGTAAATGGATTAAATGTTTCAATGAAAAGACATAGGGTAGCTGAATGGATACAAAAAAAAAAAAATGACCCAACTATATGCTGTCTATAAGAGACCTACCTCAGAACAAGAAGATACACACAGGATGAGAGTGAAGGGAAAAGAAAAAAAAAAGCTGGAGTAGCAATACTCATATCTGGCAAAATAGACATTCAACTTAGGAGCACCTAAGGATATTTTTAAAACTTCTAGAAGACTTTAACGGAGAGATCAACAACAATACATAGCAGGAACTTAAACACCTCGCTGGCTTCACTGGATAGATCTTCCAGACAAAAAAATTAACAAGGAAACAGTGACTCCTAAGGACACACTGGATCAGATGGATTTCATTGACATTTACAGAACATTTCAGCCCAAAGCAGCAGAATATACATTCTTCTCAAGTGCACATGGGTCATTCTCAAAGATAGACCACATGTTAGGACACAAAACAAGTCTCTACAAGTTCAAGAAGATTGAAATCATATCAAGCATCTTCTCAGATCACAGTGGAATGAAATTAGAAATCAACTACAGTAAAAACACCCCAAAATATTCAAACACATGGAGGTTAAATAGCATGTTATTAAACAATGAATGGGTTACCAATGATATCAAGAAAGAAATAAAAAACTTCATGGAGCCCTGGCTGGTTTGGCTTAGTGGAGGGAGCATTGGCCTGCGGACTCAGGGGTCCTTGGTTGCGGGCACATGCCCAGTGGGGAGTGTGCAGGAGGCAGCTGATCGATGTTTCTCTCTCATTGATGTTTCTAACTCTCTATCCCTCTCCCTTCCTCTGTAAAAAAAAATCAATAAAATATATTTTTTAAAAAACTTCCTGGAAACAAATGAAAATGAACACACAACAACCCCACATCTCTGGGACACAGCCAAAGCAGTCCTGAGAGGAAAGTTCATAGCACTACGGGCATACCTCAAAAAAAAGAGAAAAAACAGTAATAAGATATTTAACCCTACAATTTAAAGAACTAAGAAGAGAACAACAAGAAAATCCCAGTGGAAGTAGAAGGAAGAAAATCCCAGTGGAAGTAGAAGGAAGGAAATAGTAAAGATTAGAGCAGAAATAAATGACATAGAGACTAAAAAGACAATACAAAAAAAAAAATCAATGAAACCTAGAGCTGGTTCTTTGAAAAGATAAACAAGATTGATGAACCGTTAGCCAGACTCATCAAGAAGCAAAGAGAGAGGACCCAAATAAAATCAGAAACGAAAGCAGAGATGTAACAACTGACACCACAGAAATACAAAGGATTGTAAGAAAATACTATGAATAACTATTGACAACAAGCTGGATAATGTGGATGAAATGGACAAATTCCTAGAAAAATACAATCTCCCAAAATTGAACCAGGAAGAATCAGAAAACCTGAATAGGCCAATAACAACTGAGGCAATGGAAGCAGTAATGAAAAAACTCCCAGCAAACAAAAGCCCAGGTTTAGATGGCTTCACAGGGAAGTTTTACCAAACATTCAAAGAAGAAGTAACACCTGTACTCCTCAAACTATTTCAAAAATCAAAGAAGGAACACTTCCAAACTCTTTATGAGGCCAGCATTATCCTAATTCCAAAACCAGATAAAGACACTACAAAGAAAGAGAAGTACAGGCCAGTATCCCTGATGAACATAGATGAAAATATTAGCAAATAGGATCCAGCAATATATTAAGAGATCATACACCATGACCACGTGGGATTTATTCCAGGGATGCTAGGATGATACAATATTCACAAATCAATAAACATGATTCATCACATACACAAATTGAAAGACAAGAATCACATGATTATATCAATAGACACAGAAAAAGCATTTGACAAAATCTAAATGTGGTGAGAATCCACCAAAAGATTGGGAAGAAAATCAAGAGTGGCAACGGGCTAAGGGTGGAATCATACTCGGGAGAATGCAGCGAACAAATGAAACCCATAAGAAACAGGGCCCAAGCAGAGAGGAGAAAAGAGCTGGGAACAACCACACAGGGAGATGGTATAAAAAAAAATGGTGGGGGTGGGCTCAGGAAAGGAGGCTTGGCCACATGTTTTCAAGGGAGGAATTTTTATTATAGAACATTTCAAGCATATGGGAAATTACAGAAAATAACATAAATATGTCAGAGTTTCTTCTAAATTTTACTGTTTTGTCCTAAAGTAAAACACACACATCCTCTTCATTAGAATTGCCATGTTTGTTGCCAGGAGAATTAAGATTATTATCAGCACACTCAATTACCTACCTTACCAGGAATACATATTTTATAATGCCCCATTTACAATTATGAAATAAAATTCATAGATAATAAACCTAACAAGTCTTAAAAATTTTTTTTTAAAAATAATCTGTCCTAACTGTAACATAAAAGAGAAATAAGTCTATAATATATATTGCAGTATGTAAATGAGGTACAACTACCACTAAAAGAAATACTGTAACCAGACATTTGCACCTTTATATAAAATCCCCATGATTGTGACACCACAGGCACTGTCTTAACATCTCAAATACCAAAAGCAAGTGTTGTGGGTGATGAGATGTTCCGAAATGGTTAATATCTCTCAGTTTCTGAACAAATCAATTTAGTTGCATTCTGGGAAAATTTGGGCTATATTCATGGTACTGCTCACAATACTCACAATTCTCCTTTTCCCAGGCACTCGTGGGACTTACCCTTCCAACTCCCGTGAAGTTGGAGGTGGCATGTGACTTGCTCTGGACAGTGGAATGCGTGTAAGTGAAGCCTGTCGCTTAAGTACCGGGGCGGGTAATGCTGATGTGAAGCTCTGCTCCAAGCGAGGGACCCTCCAAAGCCCAGGGCCTCCAGTGAAGGGCGATGAGAAGCCAACTTTGGTTATGTTACGCCCGGAGATTTGGGGCTGTTACTCAAGCACAGCCTGATACAACGTTAAAACGGTTCTCGCCCCTGCCCCCCAAAAAGAGTTTCTATTTTTATGCAAAATGGAATTAGATCCAGCTCTGGTCATTATAAACAACCGTTTCACTTATGTGACTGTCCAGGGGCACTGGAGTCCTATGGGTCCTGGACAAGACTCGGTACCATCCTGTCCATCCCAATCCTCAGCCACGTGACAGCTCCAACACTCCCACCATTTCCCACTCACTCCCCACCCCACTCCGAACACTGGCCTTCTGGAACCAGCCCAACCAGAACCAGCCAGACCCTGAAAACCAGTGAAGGGGCTAGTGTGCTAGGGGCAGGGGCCTGGCAGAGAAGAATTACTGAGTGGGCTGAGGGCAGGGACCATGGCAGAGAAAAATTGCTAATTGTCTCGCCAGAAAAGCAATGTGTTATGATTAAACCCAGCCAGGTGTGACCCTGCTCGTAAATTTTATGTGAACTTTTTACCCTGCCAGTACCAGGAACAGCTAATGAACTGCTTTGCAGTTTGTTTTTTCTTTTTCTTTTCGTTTTTTTTTGTTTGTTTGTTGTTTTTTTTTTTTTTGAAATACTTTGTAGTGTTGCAGATAAAAAGCTTTGCTGTACCCTCGGTCGGGACTGCAGTGCAAGGCTCTCCCTATGAGAGGGACGTGCTGTAGTCAGCTGGCCAGCTTAATAAAGGCTCTTAAATTTAAATTCTGAGTCGGTGGTCTATCTCGCTGGGCTAACTCACAACACTAGTACCAGCTTGGCATGTCAGCATTTTGAAAAACCCTAACTTAACTCTGGTGCCGTGTCACATATAGAAATTTTTTGATATTTGCAACCATAGTAAAACAAAGACTTATATTTTTGATATTTATTTTATATATTTAAATGCCATTTAACAAAGACAAATCAACCAAAAAAAATGAGTTCACGTGTCACCTCTGACACGCGTGTCATAGGTTCACCATCACTGGTATAAGGGAATAAATGCTGAGAAAAAAATAAGTTACAATTTTAAAAGAAAAAATCAGTTTAAAAAGTCCAAATTTTTATGCAAAATCTCTTAATCTCTAAATATCTGCAACAATTTAAAATATTTGAGTTTAAGGCCCTGACCGGTCACTCGGTTGGTTAGAGCCTGGCCAAGCACACCAGGGTTGTGGGATCAACCCCCAGACAGGGTACATGCAAGAATTGACCAATGAGTGCATACGGAGCTAGAACAACAAATCCCTTTTTCTCTCTCTAAAAAATCAACCAATCGATCAATCAATATTTTAAAGTTTAAGCACTCTGGCAGTCAGACCAAACAGTTCTGGTTTGATGAGGCCACACACAGCACTTGGCAAGAAAAGAAATGTCAAAAGCGAATGAAATTTGGGTTTCTATTTTGTCAACTTTTCTTCGTTTCCAAGTGACAAAATAGTCTAACTTCTTGCACGTGCAGAGCGCCCTGCCCAGGCCTCCTGTGGGTGACGCTCATCACAACGGCGCCGGCGCTCCTCCTGCAAAACCGTGTTTACTGAGGAGGTAGGTTCTGTTACTGCCCCGCTTAGATCATTAACAGCAGAACCGGAACCTTGAGATCCCGCCCACCAGTGTGCTCTTCCGCGCCAACCTGCTGTATTTAATTTTTTCTTAAATTCTGTTCCTTGCCTCTCCTCTCCGTGTCCTTTTGAAGTATGGTAGCAATCATCTCAGGTAGAAACTACAGTTTAACTCTAACCCTGCTGTTTGGCTGAACACTAGAGAAGTTATTTCGATTTTCTGAATTGTATAAATCATCCCATTCGATTGAATGCCTTATTGATTGTGATGTGACTACCCCATTGGCTGTGACCTTACTGGTTTTAGAAAGCACATTCCTCTGCACCTGGGAACCAGGACAGCACAATTATCCCAGGACCTGAGGGTTCCAGGTAATGTTTCCCTGTCAACTCAGTGGTCCCAAGACCAGGACGCACAATTACTCTAAATTGCCTCGATGGCTCCAGATAATGAGTTCCTGCCAACCCAGTGATCCGGAGACCCCAAACTGTAATTAACATGCTCAATTCTGCTTCTGTAAAGGGCTTTTTGGGAACCAGGTTCCTCATTCCAAACCCTGGGATGTAATCAATGCCTGTGTGATCTTTGCCTATAGAAGTCTGGTGTTGCGGCCATCTTATCACTATGAGATTTGGGAAATGGCCTCTCAACTATCCCGGATTTGCAATAAATGTGACTCTTTAACTCGACTTCTTGAGGCGTTCTTGTGTGACTCGCGGGGTACATTACAACACTTTCCGCTCTTTCTAGGGCTTGTCCTGCGGCTGCTGCAGAAGGATGACCAAGTAGAAAAAGGAAAATAGGAGCTGAAAATAAGGGGGAACCAGCGTCACAAAGAAAACCAAGTCCGGGGGCTGCGTTCCCGGCTGGGCGGGCCCCCGAGGGGAGGAAGCCGGCGCGCCGGCCCCACGCAGCCCCGCGGCGGGAAGGTGGGCGCCGCCTCGGTGATGACGGCCCCCCAACCCGCCGGGAGGGGACTCGGCCCAGGGAGAGCGGGCGGCCGGGCACCAACCCTCACGCCCGCCCGCCCGAGGCGCCACCGCGCGCCACGTGACGCGCCCACATGACGCGCCCACGTGACGCGGCCAAGATGGCCGCCAGCAGGGGCGACGGCGGCCTGGCGGAGGGGGGGCCGGGGCCAGAGCCCGGAGAAGAGTTCGAGGTGGTGGACAGGAGCCAGCTGCCAGGCCCGGGGGCCCTGCCGAGCGCGGCGAGGCGGCGGGCGACGGCGGAGGGCTGGTCGGCGCCCATCCTGACCCTGGCGCGCCGGGCCACGGGCAACCTGTCGGCCAGCTTCGGGGGCGCGCTGCGCGCGGCCGAGGGCCCGAACGGCGCGGAGGGCGCGGCGCGCGCAGGTACGTCAGTGGTTGCGCTGCGGGTTCCGACGGGTGGGCCGTGGGTGGGGCGGGGCCGGCCGGGCCTGGCTGGGCGCGGTCCCACGTCTGCCGTGTCCTGTTTTCTCTGCGCCGTGGCCGCGCCCGGATGAGCACGTGGGCTTGGGGGGCGGGTGTGGACGCCCCCGTGCGCCCCGCCCCCGTGCGCCCCCCGTCCCCCCCCGTGCGCCCCGCCCCCGTGCGCCCCCCGCCCCCCGTCCCCGTGCGCCCCCGCCGCCCCCGAGCGTCCCCGCGCACCCCCCTTGTGCGCTCCGCCCCTCGCCCCCGTGCGCGCACTCCCTCCCGCTCCCTGAAGTGTTAGTGCGCCTTGGACTTCCCGAGATTGTGTCCTGCCTCCGGGAAATGTGCTGCAGAAGCAGCACGGACACCGGAATAGTGTGAACATCTCAGTGGTTAAGAGAAACCGAGTAAAGTTTAAAATTGGACTTGAGATTCTGGCAACGAAGAGTAGTTCTGGAAGGTAATGAGAAAGCTGTTCGACCCGGATTTCTGGTTCCCGCGAGCTCGCCAGCTTCGTGCAGCCGCTGGTGTTGGTGCACCCCACGCCCCGGGCGTCCTGAGAGCCAGGCCCGGTCTTCCGGGGCCTCTGAGACGGTTCCTGGCGTGTAGTAAGCAAATAAAATTCGTCAGGGCCCAGCACACAGATGCATACAGGGCTGGGGAAAAGTAACTTACAGTTGTTCATACAGAAAATAATACAACGATTAATAAATAATACAAGAATAAACTAGTGTACTCACAACTGTAAACCTACTTTTGCCCCACAGTGTAGTTGAAAAGTACTTGTTTTCCATTTATAGTAGGTGAATAATAGCCAACACTTATATTGTGCTTCCTAAGTGGCAGGCTTTATCTTAAATCTCTGCGTACATTAATTTTATCTTCACAATACTACCTAATAGCAGGCCTGGCTTCCTGGTGGATAGCCAGTGCAGGCTGTGGTTAGCGTGGTCACCCAGGACTGCGCTCTGGGCAGCGCCCCATGCTTGAAATTCTCAGTAATTATATCTCTGAGTTTGTGTTTCTTAAGTGAAGTCCAGTGGAACAAGGGCGCACGTGGAGAAGCGGGGCCTGGAGGTGGGCTCCTGTGTGGTTCCACCTTCCACTGCCCCCTCGGACAGGTCCTCAACCTCCCGGGCCACTAAGGACTGACCTGGGGCTTGTCTCTACCCTCCCTGACGCCACTCCATGACCACTGCGGGGCTGGGGTGGGGGTGAGGGGGCTCTGGGCTGGGGTGGGGGTGAGGGGGCTGGAGGTCACACCTTCTGCGGCTCAGGGCAGGACAGTCTCAGGCTGGCAGCACCACAGCACACTAGGCAGGCATCTGGGCAGGGGCCTCACACCACCCCAGCCAGATACAGACTGTACCCCTGCAGGAAGTTGTGATGCCTTAGACCAGCCGTGGGCAAACTACGGCCCGCAGGATCCGGCCCGTTTGAAATGAATAAAACTGAAAAAAAAAAAAAAAAAAAAAAAGACCGTTTCCTTTTATGTAATGATGTTTACTTTGAATTTATATTAGTTCACACAAACACTCCATCCATGCTTTTGTTCCGGCCCTCCGGTCCAGTTTAAGAACCCATTGTGGCCCTCCAGTCAAAAAGTTTGCCCACCCCTGCCTTAGACCCTACGAAGGGGAGATTGACTTCCTCCTCTCTGCCCTGTAGCCAGCCCCACGTAATAGGTACCATTATTCTCCCCATTTTTTAAAGAGACAAACTGAAAGAGAAGTAACTTGACCCGGTTGCTTAGACATGGCAGAGGCAGTACTGGAACCAAGACATCTGCCTCTCGAGACCATGCTCTCAGTCAGATACCTCAATGCCTCGAAGCTTCTAATTTTATAAGTAAATGAGTGGCCCAGTGCACGAATTCATGCACATTGAGAGGAAATTAATTAGAAGAAATATTTTAATATCGCTGTTTGCCCTTTCTCTATGATACAAGTGTCAACCAAATTCACGATCAACAATGAGAGATGTGATTGGCGCCAACAAGAGCTTCATATGTATCACACATGCACGAGTCAACTTAGCCTTTTATAGATATAGAATAAACTTGCTTAATTAGACCTACTTTTTAAAATATATATATTTTATTGATTTTTTTAAAATATATTTTTATTGATTCCAGAGAGGAAGGGAGAGGGAGAGAGAGATGGAAACACCAGTGATGAGAGAGAAACATCAATCAGCTACCTCCTGCACACCCCCTACTGGGGATGTGCCTGCAACCAAGGTACATGCCCTTGACTGGAATCGAACCCTGGACTTTTCAGTCCACAGGCTGACACTCTATCCACTGAGTGGAACCGGCTAGGGCTATTTTATTGATTTTTTTACAGAGAAGAAGGGAGAGGGATAGAGAGTTAGAAACATCGATATGAGAGAAACATCAATCAACTGCCTCCTGCACACCCCCTACTGGGGATGTGCCCGCAACCAAGGTACATGCCCTTGACTGGAATCGAACCTGGGACCCTTCAGTCCACAGGCCGACGTTCTATCCACTGAACCAAACCGGTTAGGGCTAGATCTGCTTTCTGATGTAGCTAAACTTTTTCCAGCCCAGTGAAGCACTCCAACTTCTCTTTCGGGTAATTGACAGCAACACAGCAGTAAATATCAACACAAAGCTGATCATTATTGTAGATCATGCAGTGAGAACAATGGGAAAATTTTTAACTGCAGCAGTGTTTGACTGTATTCTGCGCAGTGAGAAAACCTGAAGTCATTTTCAAGGTCCACCATTTCTTCTTTTCAGTCGGGTCAAGTTTCTAAGCTTTCTAAATCTCTGTTTTCTGGCCAATGAAAAGAAAATAGGATTCCATTGAGTCTCCTATCTACCTACTCCAGGACTCCTGTGAGGATCAAATGAGATGGGGCATGGGAAAATGCTTCACAGACATTTGGTTAAAGTGTAAAGTGTTCCTGTGTTCCTGGGCTGCAGAAACTCCAAGGAGGCTAGTCGCTAGGGAGAGGAAGCAGGCATTGCTACGTGATGTCATTACCCAGAGCCCACAGCGACCATTTCTGGGCCGGGCTGGCCTGTGGGCTGCATTTTGCACCATGGGGTCTTGGCAGCGTTGACTGTGATTTGGTGGGGTGTCACTCCGGGGTGGTGGCGGGCCTGTGTCCCACTTAGGGGAAGCCAAGTATTGGTTTGTGGTGCCGGCCAGTGTGTGTCATGGAAGCTCCTGCATTGAGCGTCTCCCCCCTGATGGTCAGTGCGTGTCATAGTGAACGGTTGGACACTCAGTATATTAGCCTTAGTATATTAGCCTTTTATATATAGAGTCTAGTGACCCGGTGCATGGATTCATGCACATTGAAAGGAAATTAATTACAAGGTGGCCGGGAGGGCGGGACTGGGTGAGATGGGCTGGACATGCTCTGGAGCCAACCTCCCGCTGTCCCTCCTTGGCCGGCTGCACCTGGGGTGGAACTGTGGCTTGAAAGGCATCTGTGGAGTGAGCAGGAACCCTCTGGCACTTGAGGTCCCTCAGCCTGACCTGTGGGGATTGGGCTGAAACTGGCTCTCCGACATTACCTGAGGGGTCCCAGAGTGCGAAAGGGCACTCTGCAAAGTTGCTGTGGTACAGGGTGTGGAATGCAAATATAAGTGTGCAGTAAACCAGATTCGGGGCCGATAGTGTCCCAGCAACAATATAACCCACGGCCGGAGGTGGAATCACGCGGTCCTGCGAGGAATCAGGTTCCCTCCTCTCTGGTTTCAAGGTGTGTCACCTGAGAACTGCCGCTGCCAAGTCACTGCAGTTCAGCAGCTCCTGTGTTAAGTGTTTGCCCCCTGGTGGTCAATGCGTGTCATAACGACTGGTTGGACAGTTGGACACTTAGCATATTAGCCTTTTATATATATATACTAGAGGCCCGGTGCACAAAAATTTGTGCACTCAGGGGGGTCCCTCAGCCAGGCCTGTGCCCTCTCGCAGTCTGGGACCCCTCGGGGGATGTCCACCTGCTGGCTTAGGCCCGCTCCCTGTGGGGATCGGGCCTAAGCTGGCAGTCAGACATCCCTCTGGCAGCCCGGCAGCCCTCAGGGGATGTCCACTGGCCAGAGGGAACCAGGCCTAAGCTGCAGTCGGACATCCTTAGCGGGAGAGGCTCCCGCCATCACTGCTGTGCTGGCAGCCATTCGCCTGGCTTGTGGCTGAGCAGAGCTCCCCCTGTGGGAGCGCACTGACCACCAGGGGGCAGCTCCTGCATTGAGCGTCTGCCCCCTGGTGGTCAGTGTGTGTCATAGTGACCAGTCATTCCCAGTCATTCTGCTGTTAGGGTCAATTTGCATATTACCCTTTTATTATATGCCTGGTGCATGGGTGGGGGCTGGCTGGTTTGCCCTGAAGGGTGTCCCAGATCAGGGTGGGGGTCCCGCTGGGGTGCCTGGCCAGCCTGGGTGAGGGGCTAAGGACCGTTTTCAGGTTGGCCACACCCCCTTCAGGGAGGGGGGTCCTGCTGGGGTGCCTGGCCAGCCTGGATGAGTGGCTGAGAGCTGTTTGCACGCTGGTCAAGCCCCCCAGCAGGGACCCTCACCCCTTGAGGGTGTGGCCAGCCTGGGTGAGGGGCTGATGGCTGTTTTCAGGCTGCCAAACCCCCTAGAGGTAGGGGTTCCTGCTGGGGTGCCTGGCCAGCCTGGGTTAGGGGCTGATGGCTGTTTGCAGGCTGGCCACGGCCCCCAGCCACCCAAGTTCCCAGTGGAGGCTGGCTGGAAGCAGGTTTCTGGGATTTATTTAGCTTCTGTAATTGAAACTTTGTTGCCTTTAGTGGAGGCCACATCTCAGGCAACCAAGCCTCCTGCTTGCTTCAGCTCTGTGGCTGCTGGCCGCCATCTTGCTTGGGTTAATTTGCATATAGTCACTCTAATTGGCTGGTGGGCATGGCTTGGGGCATGGCGAAGGTACAATTTGCATGTTTCTCTTACTCTCTACCAGATGTTACAACACACTGGCAGCCCTTTGCGCTGTTTGTGGCTGCTGGTTTGTATTTTTTTCTGTCTTGAAGGTATAAAAGCAATTTTAAAATGTTTTTTAGGCAATTAGCAGGTTTTACATAAAAATTCAGGACCCCAGTTTCTGAAACCTCTATTGACAGCATTCTTCCAGCAAGAGTGTCTGAAGCTCAGCCCCTCTCTGCCGTGCTCATTTAGGTCAAGGCCCGCCCCTCTGAAAGGGTCAAGGTTGAAATCCCTGATCAGACCACTTATTTGGCAATCCCATAAGTGTAGAATTTTGTGACATTCTGTATGTTGTGTTGAATTATTAATAATGAAGCTTAGAGATGTGAAAAGCATGGCCAAGGTCACAAACCTAGTAAAATTGAGAGATAGACCAGGTTGAAGATCCTCCCGCTTGAATTTTCTATAATTCTAAGTCGAGCATGAATGGGAATAGGTGACTCACCAACCAGGGGTGGATGAGTTGGCAGCAGTGCACTGCCCCATTCCCAGCAGCAGTGATGGGAGCCGCTGCCACCCCCAGCTCTGACCACCTAAAACACTAGTCTCCACATTTTTGGCTCACATGACCTCCTAAAGCAGTGGCTCTCAACCTTCTGGCCCTTTAAATACAGTTCCTCATGTTGTGACCCAACCATAAAATTATTTTCATTTCTACTTCATAGCTGTAATTTTGTTACTGTTATGAATCGTAATGTAAATATCTGATATGCAGGATGTTCTTAGGCGACCCCTGTGAAAGGGTTGTTTGACCGCCAAAGGGGTCGCGACCCACCGGTTGAGAACCGCTGCCCTAAAGAAACTTCAGCTTTTTTAAAATTACTTTAGAGAGAGAGAAACATTGATTTGTTGTTCCACTTATTTATTTATTGGTTGTTTCTTGTACATGCCCTGACCCAGGATTGAACCCACAACTTTGGTGTATCAGGATGATGCTGTAACCAACTGAGCTACCCAGTCAGGGCAAGAAACTCCAACTTTTAAAGTTGACATATAAAGTTCTTCATCATAATTTTAAAGTTTAGAATATATTTTCTGGCTCATTATAAATATTGACTTTTTGAAATAAAACTGTTACATCACTTTTAAGTGTGCCGAGTGATATGTAAATACCTTAATGATTTGATAAGCACTAGCATTCATCTTAAAAATAAACATGTTTTTTAATATTTAAAATTTTTACATTTTTCCCTTTTACCCCTTGAACTTGAATTCCCATTCCACTGCCATATGTTTTATAATTTTTTATTGGTCATCATATCATATATCTCAGCCAAAAATACATAAATAAAAATTTAATAAACTTTTCTTGTGACTAAAGCTGAGTGTTTTAAAAAAAAACCCTTTCTTTTGGAATGTACCATTAAAAGTATTCGCGATGAATAAGTCGATAAAAGGAATTTAAATATAATTTTATAAATAATCATACATATATTTTTCATGGAATTTCCTCTCTTTTAAAAAACATACATTTTTATTGATTTCAGAGAGGAAGGGAGAGATAGAAGCATCAGTGATAAGAGAGAATCATTGATTGGCTGCCTCCTGCACACCCCCTTACTGGGAATGGAGCCCACAACCCAAACATGTGCCCAGACTGGAAACTGAACCATGACCTCCTGGTTCATAAGTGAATGCTTAACAGCTGAGCCACACCAGGTAGGCAGGCGCAGTTGCCTCTCTGTTAAAATGAGCTAAATGATATTGATTTTTTCATGAGCATGTATCTGTAGATGAATATATATGATTTACTGATAAAATGTGATAGGACTCAGCATCAATTTTATTCCAAATTTTTTGTTTTTATGGATGTAATCCCCGAGAAACCTGGTTCATATAAATAAGAATTATAGACAGTTTTGTTAGAGCAGTGTTGCTCAAGTCTTTGAACTTGTAAGTTATATGCTCCAAATCACATTGATCTACTGTCAATAATTTTTTTTCAAAGCAAATGAAAATCATCTGACTTGCAAGAGAGGATACAACTTGTAAGTGTTCCCCCCACCCACTAGACCGGGTTTCCTTAACTAAGTGCAATAAAGCAGAGAGGTTTTATAATTTTTATTTCCTTTGCCCATTATCCATTTCATTGAAGTTTCAAATGTATAAATATAACACATAGGATTCTCTCAAAATTTAACAATAATTAAAGAAATATCTCAACCTCTGGGAAGTTTTCCAGCAAAGGCTTTACCAAGATTTATCTAATGATAATTATGCTTGTAATGCTTTTATGTACTTAGTTATCTTGTTTAACCGAGAACACTCAAAATGGTTGGGGCCATCTAAATATTATTTCATTACACCTTTGCCAATACAATATTTTTTGACCAAAAGACTTATTTTACCTTTTCTTTCAAAGCCATTTTCATCAAAAACTTGGAGCTACCGTTTGGCTCATTTAATTTATGAAACCTGTCCATTGAGTTAATGGCACATCTAGAGTATTGAGGTTAGCAGAAAATAATTACATATAATTGGGGGGGGTAGGGGTAGTTTTCTAAATTCAGGACACCCAGCAGAGGGCTAGAAGTGTTCCCCTCTCCCCCTAGACAGGTTTCGTTAACTAAGTGCAATAAAGCAGTGAGGGATTGAAAGCTCGTCCTGATGTTGGTGACCTGATCATCACAGGCGGCTCCACCACCAGGCGGCGTGTGGGACTGTGTGGGGCTGTCTGCACCCAGGCCAGTGCGTGGAGAGGCCGGGGAGTGAACTGACACTCTTCTGTGGGATGGCAGAAGAAAGAGTGCCTGTGAAACAGGAGGTCTGTTCTTGGGCTTCCTTATTTTTAAACCTCAAAACAAAGCGACAAGGTTAATGGCATTGAAGTGGAAAGACAGCTGAGTTTCAGGGTTTTGTTAACAAAACTCATAACGGTCCACTCATTGTGGAAGAAAGGTGGGCAACACTTTGAATGTGAGTCTAGAACCGAGTGGCAGGCGCTTCCCAGGAGCAACTCGGATGGCCCCTCACACCGAGGAGCAGGCGGGAGCCCCCTTGGCCCGACCGGGCGCCCGTGCGGGCTGTGGGCGTGGCCTCGCGGCTTCGCCCAATAGGCACGTCCGCGGGCGGAGCACGTTCCCAGCTTGGGGCGGGGCTTCCTGCGGTTTGCGCCTGTCGGGTGCGCGGAAAATAGGGCGCTGCGTGCGGAGAGGCCAAACTCCAGCCACCGGGAGAGGCCGTGCCTCTGCAGGCTGACCCCGGGCCGGGCGGTCCCGGTGCGGCTGTGACCTCCGGGGTCAGGTGACCGCGCACCGGTTATCCGCGCGTTTGCACCCCGCGCTGACCGCCTGCCGCCCACCCGGCTGGCCTGGCCATTGTTGCCCCGGAGCACACGCAGTCCACGGACAGAGCTGTCCCTGCTTCTGCCCCCCAGCTTCCAAGTGCCAGATGATGGAGGAGCGCGCCAACCTGATGCACATGATGAAGCTCAGCGTCAAGGTCTTGCTGCAGTCCGCGCTGAGCCTGGGCCGCAGCCTGGATGCAGACCACGCCCCCTTGCAGCAGTTCTTCGTGGTGATGGAGCACTGCCTCAAACACGGGCTGAAAGGTGAGTCTGGGCGCCCGGGTCACAGCATGTGCTCATCAGTGCGGAACACTGTTCTGGTGCCGGGATGGCGGCAGAGTACAAGCACACCGCGTCCTGCCTGCAAGATGGGACTTCCCTGAGCACTGCTGTCCGATAAAAAGTCATGCAAGCCAGATGGGCAATTTTTAAAAATATATATTTTTATTGATTTCAGAGAGGAAGGGAGAGGGAGAGAGAGATAGAAACATCAATGATGAAAGGGAATCATTGATCGGCTGCTTCCTGCACGCCGCCCACTGGGGATGGGGCCTGTAACCCAGGTATATGCCTTTGACTGGAATTGAACCCCAGGACCCTTCAGTCTGCAGGCCGAACCAGCCAAACTGAGCCAAACCAGCTAGGGCCAATATTTAATGTTCTAGTACACATTTTTTTAAATTAAAAGAAACAAGTAAAATTAGTTTTAATGATATATTTTATTGAAATGAATATATCCAAAATATCATTGTGATACATAATCAGGATTTAAAAGCCTTATTAGTGAGATATTTTGCCTTCTTTTTTATACTTAGGCTTAAAAACCCGCTGTTTTACATTTATAGCATGCCTCAATTGCACTAGCATTTGAACAAGTGTTCAGTAGCACATGTGACTAGTGATCACCTTGGACAGCACAGTTCCACACCAGGAGGTGGATGATAAACGCAGCAACAAACCAACATAATTATAAAATGCTACAAATTCAAGGAAGCAAAATGGGTTAAATGATAGAGAATCAAAGAGAAAACCTTTCAGCTGGGGTAAAAGGGGACAGTTTTTCTGGGGAGGTGAAACGTCAACTGAGACATACAGGATGGAGCAGTCAATCATGTAAAGAGTAGGGGAAAGCAAAAATCAGAAACAAAAAACAGGTTAAGGGTCCTGCGTGGGACCACCCTTGGCTGGAGGAAGCGGTCAGGTAGCTATGGGTGCTGAGAGGAAAGGAGGACGGCTCGAACATGTAGGCCTTTACGGGTGAAGACCGGGGTTTATTCTAAGGACGTGGAAGACTGTAAGCCCAGGGAAAACTTGACCTGACTTCCACTCATAAAAGACCTCAGCAATGCGGAGTGCGGATTTGAAGGGTGACAATATTAGGAGCAGGGAGGCTCATTAGGAGGTTTTTGCAGCAGTTCAGGTGAGGCGGGTGGTGATATCCATTCAAAATTAAGTATTGATTTTGGCATCAGGTAGGAAGGAGAAAGGGGAAGGATTTCACAAGGGATCAGTTTTATCTCATGGGCAGTAAACACCTTGGAGGAAGAGCACAGTAGGTGCATCAGGGAATCCCTGTTTCCAGAGAAGGGAGAGCTCCTTTGCTGCTTGGCCTTGCCCAGTCCCCAAGGCTAAATCTGAAGAATTAAGCAGAAGGATTAAATCTGGAGCATTTATTTGGCTTTTGGAAGAGAGACCACAGACCCCTAAAGACATTTTGCCACCTATTCTTATGACTAACACTTTTGTTTTCCCTTTTAGTTAAGAAGAGTTTTATTGGCCAAAATAAATCTTTCTTTGGTCCTTTGGAGCTGGTGGAGAAACTTTGTCCAGAAGCATCAGATATAGCCACTAGTGTCAGAAATCTGCCAGAATTAAAGTGAGTAAGAAGTCATTACACTGGTTTGATATTTAGAAAAACTTACCCATTTCTCAATTCCTTGATGATAAAACATTTTCTAATTTAAAACAAAGTGCATGAGCCACATTCAGGGACAGTGTCTGGCTGGCATGGCTCAGTGGTTGAGTGTCGACCCATAAACCAGGAGGTCATGGTTGGATTTCCAATCAGGGCCACACCCAGATTGCAGGCTTGACTCCCGGGTGTGTGTGGCGGGGAGGGGGGGGGGGGGGGGGGGCGGGGCTTGCAGGAGGCAGCCAATCAGTCGATCGATGATTCTCTTTCATCATTGATGTTTCTCTCTCTCCCTCTTCCTTCCTCTCTCTGAAATCAATTTTAAAAAAAGAAAAGGAAGAAAAATTTAAGTATTAAACTGTACATACTGTTCTAGGCTTTTTTCCATTTCATATTGGATTGTAGACCCCTTTCCACGTCAGATCTCATCCACATCACTTTTGAAATGGGCATAGCTTTATGTTCTCTAGCTCATATGCTTAACGCCCCTTTGGGCTTCGTAGCTGTCTTCCAGTGCTCATTCTCCAAATAGTGCAGTGGTGACCATCCCCAGTCATCCCCTTGTACATTCTGGTCACTTCCTGAGGCTGTGTTCCTAGATGTAGGATTTGGGTAGCCAGCCATCACCAGGCTGCCTGCTGGAAGCGTTGTGACAGTTACACCCCCACTGAGCAGCCTCTGTTAGTGTCCATTTTCCCAACATTAAATCCCAACATTAAATACCTCTCCCCCCACATTATTTTCTTTCCTTTTTACTCTGGTTCTTTTTTTCCCCTCATCATTTACTTGTGGGGTGGTGGTGGTGGAGCTACTGGGGTGTTCAGAGCCTTTTGTATTGATGAAGGGAGATGAGCCCTGAGATCCCTGGGGTGCACAGCCAGGCTGTGGCCCTAAGAGCGCCCTTGGGTGCAAACACTGATGACAGCAGTGCCTCTGTACTCCTGAGTCTGTCACAAATGCACTTACTCTGCTTAAAGAGAATCTTGTTTTCCTTAAACAGTGTGAGGTCTATAGCAGGGAGGCTTTTTTTCCTTCTTTAATGTTTAAAACAGGCCTTTCCAAGTTTGCATCTTTGAGATTGGTTGCACAACAATGTGAATGCACTTAGCATTACCAACCAATACACTTAAAAAGATATATTTTATTTTATATGTTTTCTACCACAATTTTTTAAAATATATTTTTATTGATTTCAGAGAGGAAGGGAGAGGGAGAGGGAGATAGAAACATCAATGATGAGAGAGAATCATCAATTGGCTGCCTCACCCTAGCTAGTTTGAGACAACCAGCCTAACCGAGGGGTCCTCTATGCCCTTCCTCTCTGAAATCAATAAAAATATATTTTTTTAAAAATTGGCTGCCTCCTGCATGCCCCACATGGCGATTGAGCCTACAGCCCAGGCATGTGCACTGACCAGGAATCGAACCGTGACCTCCTAGCTCATAGGTCAACACTCAACCATTGAGCCATGCTGGCCAGGCCAGAAATTATTTTTCAATTGCATCTTTAAGCTAATGCCTCAGAAACCTTGTGAGACTTCAGCACTTTAACAAGCACTGACAATCTTGTGTATTAATCTTTGAAAGAATATTTATCCATTCTACAAAGCCAACCTAATATTTCCTGGTTCCTGTGAAATTTTATCAATATACACAAAGTTTTATCTGATTATATTTGTTCCAGGAATCAAATTTTGTGGCTTAAGATATTTTTCCTCTTTTGTCAAAATAAAGAAACACACATGCCCATGATACAAAATTCAAACAGCACCCAGAGGTATATAGTGCCTTCCCTGACATTGTGCTCCCTCGACCCCCAAAGCAGCTATTCTTACAGAGTTTTCTGTATTCACAAGCAGGAATGTGTGTATCTCTTGAGCTAACTTGTCTTTTTGTTTTGTTTTATTGTTATTATCCTATATAATAAAGGCTAATATGCAAATCAACCAAACGGCAGAATAACCGGTTGCTATGATGCGCGCTGACCACAAGGGGGCAGACGCTGAACACAGGAGCTGCCCCTGGTGGTCAGTGTGCTCCCACAGGGGGAGCACTGCTCAGCCAGAAGCCGGGTTCACAGCTGGTGGTGGCAGGAGCCTCTCCCGCCTCCATGACAGCATGAGGAGCTGGCCTAAGCCGTCAGTTGGACATCCCCCAAGGGCTCCCGGCTGCGAGAGGGCATAGGCCAGGATGAGGATCCCATTACCCACGCCTTCCTACCCCCTCCTCCCCCGCACAAGTGCACGAATTTCGTGCACCGGGCCTCTAGTTATGCCATAACAGTTTGATTCTCTGTTTGAATTCTAGGACAGCTGTGGGAAGAGGCAGAGCTTGGCTTTATCTTGCACTCATGCAAAAGAAACTGGCAGATTATCTGAAAGTGCTGATAGACAATAAACATCTCTTAAGGTAGTTCATCACCTTTTTTTGCTTGTGTTGCTTAAATTAAAATAAGAGTCTATAATGTATAGAGCTTTTATTCAAATTATTATTAATCATAAATATTCTCTGACTTAGTTTTAAAATAGTTCTGTTTTATTTTTTTGAGCACTGATATCTGAAAGTTGATATGAATGACTGAAGATTTATATTACTTTTCATTTTTAAAAGTCATTTTAAAGATAATTCTTCAAAAATACCTAAGATTAGGTAGTTGACAGTATATTCCATTAAATTTCAGCAAAATTGTATTTATTAGATTGGATAATAACAGGGAAAAATTACTTTAGAACTAAATGCTTTTTGTAATATCTTACCTATTTTAGGATTCCATATCCAATTTATAAAATTTTATCTCTTAGCATCAGTAAAGACTGACTGGCTATCTCTGAAATTTGACTGTTTCATATATTTTTATATATTTTTTATTGATTTCAGAGAGGAAGGGAGAGGGAGAGAGAGATAGAAACATCAATGATGAGTCAGAATCATTGATTGACTGCCTTCTACCCACTCCCTACTGGGGATCGAGCCTGCAACCCGGATATGTGCCCTTGACTGGAATCGAACCTGGGACCCTTCAGTCTGCAGGCCGATGCTCTATCCACTGAGGCAAACCAAGTAGGGCTGACTGTTTCATATTTGATATTTATAACTATAAGCAAAAATAATCATTATGAAAAGAATTTTCTCTAGAATATGAGAATTCATAAGGGAACAATCTCTCTAGAGTTAATTCTCTTATCTAATTGAGATAAAAATTATTTTACAGTATGGCCTGCTACTCCAAATTTTTCATTGTTTTCAAGTCATGGTTTATTGTTGAATATTCTTTACATGATAAATACTGATTTCAAGTATGTCATGTCCTTTGTACTCTGAGCACAGTTACGCTGAGTAACTTTGAGTTACAGATTTTGTCTAAAAAAACTGATTCTTAAGATAGTAAGTTCTCGTGCGCGCGCACACACACACACACATACACAATGGTAAATTAGCAGATCAATGATGACCAGAAGCAGTCAGAGACAGGGGCTGAAGTCCCACTGCAAACAGCCACGGTGGCTGCTGTCAGGAAGTAGGAGCAGCCAGTGTTGCGCCATGGGACATGTGGGAGAAGGAAGAATTTTATTCTTGTGTGCGGGAGTTATTCTCAGCAATATGGAAAGGAGCCTGTAGGGACAGAGGGGGCAGAGTGATGGGCAGGAATGTAGGAGATGAGAAGGGCTGGGGTCCAGGGTCCAAATGGCGGAGTTCACCATAGACCAGAGGCAGGAGGAGCCCTCTCTAAGCCGTAAGGGAAGAGAGGCCAGAGGAGAAGCAGCGACTGGCAGCAAGAGAGGGAATGAAAGGCGGAAGGAACTTCACACAAGGGAGCTGCTGGCAGTCAGGCCATGAGCTGAGAGGTGGAAAGGCAGGTTGGGGTGGGGAGAAGGGGTGGTGAGGACGTTCCTGAATGGCTCCCCTGGCCACCAATCTCTTGCAGTGAGTTTTATGAGCCAGAGGCATTAATGATGGAGGAAGAGGGGATGGTGATCGTCGGTCTGCTGGTGGGACTCAATGTTCTTGATGCCAATCTCTGCTTGAAAGGAGAAGACTTGGATTCTCAGGTAAAGCGGGGATTTGGATCCTGACGGAATAACTTCTCTAGGCCAGGGATTGTATGTAGGATCTGCAGACGGTGCTGACCCTCAGACCGGCACAGGGGGTGCCTGACCGAAGGCTGTGCTGGGGTAGGCAGGGAAGCGCGGGGGAAGGCAGGGAAGCGCCGGGGAAGGCAGGGAAGCGCTGGGGTAGGCAGGGAAGCGCTGGGGAAGGTGAAGAGCGCTGGGGTAGGCAGGGAAGCGCTGGGGAAGGTGAAGAGCGCTGGGCTGGGGCTCACAGAAAGCACCCATGTTTGTGAGCAGGACGAGCTCTCCAAAGTTGGAGCCCAGATGCCCACAGGGAGGTGAAGGTGAAGGCTGGGTTCAGATGCTGGGCCACCAGTGCCAGGCTAAAGGCTTTCACATGGTCCTTTGAGCTTTGAGAAGCTCTTGGAGGTTTTTAGCCAGTGAAATGGTCAGGTCAGAGCTTGAGAACAACCAGTCTCACATCCAGGCCATGAGTTAGAAGTGGCCAAGAAGAGACACAGCGGAACATTGAGCGGACAAGCCTACAAGTCCCAGAAGGTTGGATGAGGAGTCGGGAGAGAGAGTCAGGAGAGGTTTGGGAAGTCAAGTTAATAAAATGGGGCACAAATGAAAATAGTAAGTAAGGTACAGAGAGGTGGGGCACCCGCTTAGGCTGGGAGCAGGTGACCAGGGCTGAGGACTAGACTCCTGGTGTCTGAGCGGGAAAGGCACCCTGGCCCGTCCCGCCCTTGACCCTCTTCAGGGCAAGAAGGGCCTTCGCCCAGCACATGTTTGGACCTGAAGGCTTTACAGCTTCCCTAATCCCTCCACGCCAAGGTCAGCTTTTTTTTCTCTCCATATTTTTGTTGTTTTTGCATTTTGAACAAATTATTTTAAATGCAGAGGTATATTTTTACCCTAGCTGGTTTGGCTCAGTAGATAGAGCATTGGCCCACAGGCTGAAGGGTCCTGGGTTCGATTCCAGTGAAGATCCTGGCCGTGGTCGGGTGGGTGCGGGAGACAACCTATCAGTGTGTACCTCTGACATCAGTGTTTCTCTCTCTGGGTCTCTCCCCCTCCCTTCCACTCCTCTAAAAATTAATGGAAAAATACCCTCAGGTGAGGATTAACAAAAAAATACAATAAATAAATAAATACAGAGGTGTATTTTTTAAAAGAAATTAAATATCGCACATAATCCCATTACTCAGCGATACCTAATTCAGTGTTACATTTTGGTATATATTCTTCCAGTCCCCGAATAAGCAGGATGTGTGTATGTATGTGTGTGTGTATTTTATCAAAATATGGTTATTTAAAGCACACTACGGTAATTTTTTTAAAGAACATATCCCACATAGCCCCCAGTGTCACTGATGATGTAAGGCATTTTAAGTGACTGCATAGTATTCCATTTTATGATGTACCATATTTATGTAAGCAATGCTTATTAACTTAGGTTGGTTCCATTTTTTAACAACAATATTATAAACAGCCTCATACCTCTTTGTACTCTTGTCCAATTATTTCCCTAGGAAAAATTTGGGGATTGTTTGTCGAAGTATGCACATTTTGGTGTCACGATGAACACCAGCAAAACATTTTTTTAATAAGATTTTCATGTTTCTGGAAGAATTGAATCATGGGCATATATTGAACCAGTGCTACACATTTGGGAATCTATCCATCTATTTTCTTTTTCTTTTTTTAAATATATTTTTATTGATTTTTGAGAGGAAGGAGAGGGAGAGGGATGAGAATGAATCATGTATCAGCTGGCTCCTGCATGCCCCCTACTGGGGATGGGGCCCAAAACCCAAGCATGTGCCCTTGACCGGAATTGAACCCAGCCCGAGTCTGCAGGCCGATGCTCTGTGCTCTGAGCCAAACCAGCTTGGTCTTTTTCAGTCTGATAGACAAAGCGACTATTCTCAAGTTTACAGTTTTGAGAACTAGGGAGGTCAAGTATTTTTTCTTTTTCTTTTTTTATTGATTGATTTGAGGAGAGAGAGAGAGACATTGATTTGTTGTTCCACTTATTGATGCGTTCATTGGTTGATTCTTGTGTGCGCCCTGACTGGGGAGCGAATCCACGACCTCGGCATCTTGGGGACGACGCTCTCACTAACAGTTACCAGGCCAGGTCAAGTATTTTTTTCATGTTTTATCTGCCATTGATGGTTCGGCTTTTGACTACCTGTTTATTTTCTTTTCCCATTTCTCTGAGTTTTTCATCCTTTTTTTCCCCCCGATTTCTCAGAGCGGATTTTCTCTGTAGAAATTTTTGGGGGCAATCAATTTTAATGGACTTTTCCTTTATACTTTTTAAGGTATTGTGCTTAGAAAGTCCTTCCCCACCTAAAAATTATTTTTTAAATCAACTATATTTTTTACATTTAAATAATCTCCCTGTCATTTGTTTTAACATAGTGTGCAGTATGAGTCTAGATTTCTTTACTAGTGGTAAACCAATTTTCTGAATATCATGTATGATGTATTATTTTTCTACTAATTTGAAATTCCATGAGGACCAGGATTCTTCACACTTTCAGGGTTTCTTTTTTCCTACAAATTTTGGACCAAAGTTTTCTATTTTTCGTCCGCCTCTTACGGTGGGACAGCAGCCCTCGAGTCTCCGCTGTCTCCTTTACCTCGTGCAGCCCTGCACTCACGGTGCTAGGGCTTCTCTCTGCATAGGCCAGACTTCCTGCTGGCTGGCCCCGCCCTCTCCTCTGTGGCTGGAACCCTGAGCTTCCATGTCTGGGTGGAGACAAGGGCATAAACATTTATTTTATTTTATTTATTTTTTTAGGGTACAAATATTTATAATTTTTTAAATTTCTTTATTGATTAAGTTATTACATATATGTCCTTATCCCCACATTATCCTCAATTCCCCCCACTTATGCCCTCACCCCCCCGTTGTCTGTGTTAGGCCTATATGCATGCATATAAGTTTACACATTTTTATACGTTACAAGACGTGAGGGGCAGCAAATGGTGACGTGGATGTATATTTTGATACCAGCTTTTACAGGCTCAGTATTGTTAATGTGGAGGGAAGATGGCACATTCCACTGCCCGCCTGGTGACTTGTAATGTGGAAAGAACTGAATTCCAGTGATTTTATAACAACTTTGCCTTTTCCCCAGGCTTTCTGTTCATGTTGTTGAAGGCAGTTTGGCCAGTCTGTCCTGGATTTTGAATAAACTCTGTATCCTGAAAAAAATAAAATAAAATCTATCTTTATCATGTGTGAAATATCTAATACACTGAAGTTTATTTCTGGACTCTCTGTTAGTCTCTGGATCTCTTCATTCCTACGCCAGAAGCACAGTCTTTTAACTTCTAGAGCCATATGTGTTGTTGTTGTTGTTGTTTTGCTTTTGGTTTTTATTTTAATCGTCACCTGAGGACGTTTTTCCCATTGCTTTTCGGAGAGAGCAGAAGGAAGGGATGGAGGAGGGGAGAGAAACATCAACGTGAGAGAGATACACTGACTGGTTGCCTCCTGCTCGTGCCCCAATCTGGGGCAGGGAGTGAACCCGCATCTGGGTTCATGCCCTTGACTGGGAATTGAACCCGCAACCCTCCAGCACACAGGCCAATGCTCTAACCATTGAGCACACCAGCCAGGGCCTACATGGTTTGTTTTATACTCTGGTAGATCACCTCTTGCCCACTTTTTTATACTTTTTTCAATAGAGTTCAGGCTGTCCATTCTGCCAGCTCAACTTGAACATCATTTTGTCAAATTCCAAAATAAAGATTGGGAATTGTCTTAAATAATAGATGTGATTGAGCCCCTGCTCTGTTCTTTAACACAATGCCTCTCATCTGTCACCATAAAGTGTGAGTGTTTGCTGTTGATGTCTGAGGAGTCCTCCATCTCATGTTTAGAAAGTATTGTTTTATTCTAATTTACTTTGTGTTTTTATGAAAAGTGAACATTAAATGCTAATCAAATACTGTTTTTGCCATCCATTAAAATGTCATATTTGCTTTTAATTCATAAATATAATTGAATTAATTCACTGGTTTCCTGTGTGATATTATGCCTGCTTTCCTAAAATAAGTCTCCATGCATTATTCTCTGAGTGTGTTTCTGGATTTCATATGCCTCTGGTTTATTTGGAATTTTTGTGTTTCCAGGTATTAGTGACACTGTTCTGAATTTCCCTTCCTATACTGTCTTTGTCACTGTCCAGGGGAAGGATTGTATTAACCTCATAAATAAGCTGGACAGTCTCCTTTCTCTTGTTTTCTACAGCAGTTTATTAGAGCAGGAATTATTTTTCTCTGAAGGCTTGCTGGTATGACCACTCCTAATACCTTTGTTGGTCCTAGTTCTTTTATCACATTAAGTTTTTTCTTGGCCTTTGGTTAATGTATCAGTTTCTTAACTCTTAGAACTATTTTTTCAGTCATTTACATTTTTCCATAAGTCATTTGTTTCATTCAGATCAATTATTATATGAGCATATTCTCTTACAGCATCATAAAATCTCACCTTCCTCACATGTAATATCGTGCACTTGCCAAATACTGATCATACTTGGTAGAGGTTAGTCTACTTTGTTGAACTCGAAGAAGCAGCTATTGTTTGTATTAATTCTGCTTTGGGAGGAGGATTTTATTTGCTTTCTTATCCATTCACTTCTACTTTGGATATTCTCTCTCATTCTTTCTGTTGGTTTTTTTCATTTGAATATATATTTTTCAGTTATTTTTTTATTTCAAAAGTACATGCTTCTTGAAAAAAAAACATTAATTAATACAAAAGCATGAAACGTGAAATTCAAACTGTCCTTCTCCCCTCCCCTCTCCTACTCTCATCCCACAGTTAACGGTAAAAGTTGGCCGGGGAGGGAGGGGTGTCTTTCTTGAACTTTCTACTTTTTTAATGCACTTCTGTATACATAGGTTTTGGTTCAAATTCAGTCTCTTCTGGTTTTCTCTTTCTGTGTAACAAGTCAACAGGCACATGAACAATAACACCACTGTATCTCACAGCTGGGGGTTTGGGCTCAGCAGGGCCCTTCCTCCTTGGGTGCTGGGCAGGCAGCACGAAGGCTTGCCCCCGCTGGCTGGGAGAGGCCGAGGAGGCGCCACGCGCTGCCTGGGACAGCAGGGCTTCTTGGCCTCTCTGTCCCCAGGTGGTCTTCCCGTTTGGTGTGCAGCATGATGGCTTCAGCTTGGCCAGACTTTCATGGCAGCCCAGAATTCAAAGGTCTGTGCCCCGAGAGAAAGTGCTGGGAAGAAGCTGGTATTGCCCTCGGTAATCTGCTGCAGAAGTCAGAGCCATCGTTTCTGCTGCTTGCTGAAGCACATCATTTTCTTTTTAACCCATGTTCCTCTTCTGCCGTGTGTACGTGCCCTGACCAGGGGTCGAACCTGCAATCTGGGTATGTGCCCTGACCGGGAATCGAACCTGCTGCATTTTGGTCTACAGGACAGTGCTCTAACCAACAGCCACCTGGCCAGGGCCTATTTCTGCTGTTTTTTAACTCATCAAGACCGGCACGAAGGCTGCCCAGGATCAAGGGTCAGGAATATGGATTAGTGGGAGGTGCTACAGAGAAGTTGCAAAAACCATCCTGCATAGCTTTGGCTTTAACACAAGTGGAATTATGAGAAGGAGTTTAATGCTGTACATGTTATTTTTTGACTTAAAATTTTATCCTGGAACTTCCTTTGTGTAAATGCATTTCCATCGGCTGCATTCTTTGGTATGGTTGCCTAGGGTTCTGTGATATGGCTATAAAATGACTTTAAACATTTCTCTATCAGTGGACCCAATATTCTTATATTTCAAGTAGGAATAGTTTCACATATACTGCAGTGGACAATGGCAGACAAGGACCCTCACTCACTCTCTCTCAGGTGCTTTATTTCTGGACAAAACCCTTGACCTTGAGACGTGTGAGGGGTCTTCATCCTCTCTAGGTGCCCGCAGCGGCAGATAATTTTCCTGGAATACCGATGGGCCATTTCCCCACAGTCCCGGAGCAAGGGATCAGAGTCTTAGTGAAGGTCACCGTTTTTGTCTAAAGCCTAGGTCTCTCCCTTTTTTATTACTTGGTACCCAAAGAACTTGGTTGATCTTTTGTCAAAACTTGATTATTGAATAAATACATAAAACTAATCTTAACTGGGTGGTAAAATTTCAGAATATTTCTTTAAATTCTGATTTTTAGTAAGTTTTTCTTCTACAAGGGTGTGGTGGGGTAATTTTTTTTTGACTTGTTTGATTGATTGATTGATATTTTATAGAGCTTCTTAACCTAAGTATTTGTAGGAAAGAGACAGGGCAGTAAATACCAGAATTCTAAAGAGTGTAAGGTTTGTGTGGAAAGTGAGAAGGTGATTTTTTACTTAAACGTGTGTGTTTTATTTTGAACAGGTTGGAGTGATCGATTTTTCCCTCTACCTTAAGGATATGCAGGATCTTGATGGTGGCAAAGAGTAAGTACTGGATTGTATGCTGTTGTTCACATTATTAATGAAATCCCAGCAAGAATGCTACACTTGTTTTAGCTTTGTTTGAAATTCTAGTTCTTCTTTGTCTGTTTTGAATTACAGAGGTGATACATTAATTTTCCCTTTGTTTGAGGCATTGTGCACTACAGAATGCAGACTACCAGTGGACTTTCTCCGCTCCTGCTGCCCCGTCTCCCTGCCCTGCCCCTCCCGCTCCCCCTCGGAGGAGTCTGCTCATGTCTCCTGTCAAGCCTTTGATTAATGCCCCACACATACAGCTTTGTTAGTCATGACTTTTTTTTAATACTCACCGAGGAGTGAGGATATCTTTTCCATTGATTTTTAGAGAGAGTGGAAGGGAGGGGAGAAGGGAAGAAAGAGAAACATGGATGTGAGAGAGACACATTGATTGGTTGCCTCACACTGTGTCCCAGCTGGGGCCGGCAATTGAACCTATAACCAAGGTATGTGCCATTGACCAGGATTCGAACCTGAAGACTGAACCCGACACTCTATCCACTGAGCAAAACCAGCCAGGGCTGCGTTTATAAAGATTTTTTGTTGGTTTTTAGGGAGAGAGGAAAGGAGAGGGAGAGAGAGAGAGAAAGCAAGCATCAATTGGCTGTCTCCTACACACTCTCTACCAGGGATTGAGCCCGCAACCTGGGCCTGTGCCTTGACTGGGACTCGAGCCAGCAACCTTTCAGTGCTGGGATGAGGCCCACTGAACCACACTGGCTGGTGCTTTGTTTGTTTTTTTAACTGATTTGAGCGAGAGGAAGGGAGATAGAGAGAAACATGGATTTGTTGTTCCGTTTATTTATGCTTTCATTGGATGATTCTTGTATGTGCCCTGATCAGGGCTTGAACCTGCAACCTTGACGTATCAGGATATCACTTTAACCAACTGAGATACCTGGCCAGGGCCATTGGTCATGTATTTTGCTATGCAGTTTGTTTGAAGGTAAATGGGATGGTACTATTATATAAGGAAGTTGCCCATGGAACTGTTCTTTGATCCTAATGTTATCTTTGATGTCTTTCATGCCATGTGGAACTCTCCCTCATCTTTGTTAACAAAAGCATTCTTCTAAAAAAAGTTATCCTGGCCCAGCTGGTGTGGCTCAGTGGTTGAGCGTTGACCCATGAACCAAGAGGTCACTGGTTTGATTTCCGGTCAGGGCAGGCGCCTGGGTTTTCTGGCTTGAACCCCAGTAAGTTTTGTGCAGGAAGCAGCCGATTGATGATATTTTTCTCTCATTGATGTTTCTCTCTATATATCCCTCTTCCTTCCTCTTTCTTTATCTCTCTAAAAATCAATAAAAATACTTTAAAAAATTATTTTTAAAAGTTATCCTGGACACTCAGCTGGTTTGGCTCAGTGTTTGAACATTGACCTATGAACCAGGAAGTCAGGGTTCAATTCCAGTCAGAGCACATGCCTGGGTTTCGGGCTCCATCTCCAGTGGGGGCCGCACAGGAGGCAGCCAATCAATAAGTCTCTCTCATCATTGATGTTTCTATCTCTCTCTCCTTCTCCCTTACTCTCTGGAATCAATAAAAATATCTGTATATATAAAAGCCTAAGCGATCATTATGACAGTCAACCTAATGACTGGTTGACTGGTCGCTATGATGACGCACTGACCACCAGGGGGCAGACGCTCAATGAAGGAGCTGCCCCCCCCCGCCCCCCCCCCGGTGGTCAGTGCACACCCACAGCCAACCCCCTGCAGCTGGCCAACCTCCTGCGGTTTCTCTTTCAGGCCAGCCAACCTCCCGATCGCTGGCCAGGCCGAGGGACCCCACCCGTGCACGAATTTGTGCACTGGGACTCTAATATATTTTTAAAATATATATATATTTTTATTGATTTTTGACAGAGAGGAAGGGAGAGAGATACAGAGTTAGAAACATCGATGAGAGAGAAACATCGCTCAGCTGCCTCCTGCACATCTCCCACTGGGGATGTGCCTGCAACCAAGGTGCATGCCCTTGACCAGAATCGAACCTGGGACCTTTCAGTCCGCAGGCCGACGCTCCATCCACTGAGCCAAACCGGTTTCGGCTCTAATATATTTTTTTAAAAAAGAAGAAGAAAACAAACAACATGTAAAACCTGATACCATTTATGTTATGATAAAAAAGAAAACACTATATATGTTGCACCTCCGTACCCATGGACTGTTCTAGAGTGGCACATAGACTTGGTAGCCATGCTGCTGGAGGAAAGAAAACAGAAGGGAGGTACACTGTAAACCCTTGGGTCGTGTTTGACTGTTTTACTATGTGCGTCTGTTACCTGTCATTCAATCTTCTTTCCAACAAAGACACTCCCTCCCCCTAGTCTCAGCACCTTGGCCGCACACCTTACCAAGAAAGGGGCCAGAGGGAACCCCATTAATGCTTAATGTACCCTAAATACAAGGATTCACCTACTTTACACTTAAAATATATTCTTTATATTTTAAAAAACTGGAAATAAACAGGTTATCCATCAGTAAAGGAATAATTGAATGAATGAATTATAGAACATCCATAATATTCCATGAAGACTAAAAAAATGAGCTACTAGTCTTGTTGACTTAGACTGCAGTGGTTCTCAACCTTCCGAATGCCACGACCCTTTAATACAGTTCCTCATGTTGTGGTGACCCCCCAATTTCATTGTTACAAATTGAAGATAATTAAAGTATAGTGATTAATCACAAAACAATATGTAATTATATGTGTTTTCTGATGGTCTTAGGCGACCCCTGTGAAAGGGTCGTTTGACCCCCAAAGGGGTCGCGACCCACAGGTTGAGAACCACTGACTTAGAGGGATTTCCACAAGGCATTATTAAGTGAGAAAAGTATGATACTGAGAAGTATATGAATACCATTTTTTAAAATCCCTAGTCCATATTTTATATTTTAATTGCACAGTATACACACGCGCGCGTGCACACACACGATCGATAGATGATTATGTGCACACAGTATATATCCCACAGGGTCAGGGTTACCTGGGAGAGTTATGTAAAGTGAAGAACGGTAAAAGGAAAAAAGTGACAGCATTGGAAAACAAACCCAGTCCAGTGGAGTGAGCCTGTGTGGAAGGATCCTACTTATGTGCATGTGTGTGTATGAATGTAAAGGAATGTGAGGGGCTAACTTTAAAATACTGAAGTCTTCTTTAAAATATACTTTTATTGATTTCAGAGAGGCAGGGAGAGGGAGAGGGAGATAGAAATATCAATGATGAGAGAGAATCATTGATTGGCTGCCTCCTGCACGCCCTCTACTGGGGTTGGAGCCCGCAACCCAGACATGTGCCCTTGACCGGGAATCGAACTGTGACCTCCTGGTTCATAGGTCAGTGCTCAACCTGAGCCATGCCGGCCAGGGAAAGTCTTTTTTTTTTAATGCAGACCCATCAGCTTTGTGTTTCGAAGTCGTGTGGTCTTCTTTTCTAAGCCAGCCTCCTTCCTTCAGTATAGCAAGGTGTCTTCATCTGCCACCGTGGGAGCCATTTGCATGTGGCTATTGGTGTTTCCACCTTGCATGCTCATGGCTTTCATCCTCCCAAATACCCAGCCGGTTGTAGGGGCAGAAGGGGAAGAGTTGGGGGGGGGGGGTCTGCAGGAGCCTGCTCTCCAGGCGTGTTTCCATGTCTTCCAAGGCCCAGCTGCTGTCTCCCCCTTGGCCTTGCTCCCTGTGCCCTCGGGGCCATGAAGACAGCACTAAGCTATCTCTCTGGGTTTCCTGGGAACATTGTTACCCCTACCAGGCGACTCCAAGGTTGAGGGACAGTTACACAGTGTCAGTCCTTAGTAAAAAGAATTTCTTCTCCTGCTCTTTTAAAAGGCATGAAAGAATTACCGATGTCCTTGATCAGAAAAATTATGTGGAAGAACTGAACCGGCACTTAAGGTAAGGCTCCCCCCTTCTCCGGGTTACAGTCCGTTCTCAGTGCCCGATAATTGTTTCGTGGAACTTGTTTGAGTTGCCGTGTATTTCTAACTCACTTTCTTTCCACACCAGGAAGAAGGGTTATCGTGCCATGCTCACAGGTACAGGCTGGAGCAGTATGATGTCTTGATAAAGAGCTTTTGGGGCTTCTTCAGTTCTTCCTGTTGTGCAGTTACACAGTTTAGAGCCAATAAGTAAAACCTTGAGTCTCCACCCCTCCCCACAGCCACTTAGGTGAAAATCGCTGCCCTGGGGAGCATCGTGCTGCTGGGAGTCAGCACACCTCCCTCCAGGTTTGGGAGCAGGAGGAAAAGGATTGCAAACCACTGGGCGAGATCTTCGAGAGCATTCAGTAGCCACTGCCGGCATCTTTATCTTGATTTTTCATTTTAATTGGAAAGCCGCTGCTGCCGTATCTCATGAAACAGCAGTCGCTGGAGGTATTGATGGGAGTGGAGAGGTGGAGCTTCCCCGTGGCCTGGGCTGGGAGACGCACTCGCTCTCTGAACCCCCTTCAGAGCGTGCGTGTGCAGTCTCACTTCACAGGGGCGGCCTCCGGCCCAGGGGCAGGTGAGGCAGGCCAAGGAGCTGCCGCATCCCTCAGGATGGACCCGGGGAAGTGCTGCTCTAAGCTCACCTGATGCTGGCTGTTACTTTGAAAGAAATTCTTGATCATTTCCTAGTTTATTGAGAGTTTTTATAAGGAATGGGTGTTGAGTTTTTAGCATCCAATAAGATAATTGTGACTTTTCTCCCTTAACCTGTTGATGTGATCTATTTGATTCATAGATTTCTTCATCCTGAGCTATTCCTGGATCATAGAAATAAACTCTTCTTGATCCTAGCTTTAAAATTTAATTGTTCTCTTACCAGGGAACTTGACCTAACTGTCCTATAGTTCTCGCCCTCTTGCCTACCGGTGGTCCGCAGACCTCTGGCGGTCCCTGAGTCCGAAAGGTTGGCGACCGCTGCTCTAGCGAGTTAGTGAGGTTGTGCAGCTTCACGAAGCAAACCGGGAAGCTCTGCGTTGGCTCTGTGCCTGGGAACTGGACCCTCCTAGTCCATGAGCGTTAGTTGCTCTCGGATGCTGGAAGCTCAGAGCCTGGACACAGACAGCACTGTGCCACTGTATCAATTTCCCTTAGTTGGTAGTTCATCTAGGTTTTCTTCTCTGGAGGATGTGTCTGTTTGGGTAATTTATATTTCCTAAGAAAAATGTAAATGTTATTAATATTTTCTAAGCTATATAATCGGTATAGAATTGACAGTTGTCGACTCTTAAACTTTTAGTTCCCTTTATATCATTTGCTTTGTTCCCTTTTCATTTTGTGTCCTTGTATTTTTACTTTTCTTCCACCCAGTTCTTTTTGGGGTGGGGATGAATCAAACCCTTTTATTGGGGGATTTCAGGGGGGGGGGTCAAAGGGCCAGAAGGACAGTCAGGTCCGCCATCCTCAGCCTGGCGGGATCTCCCCTGCTTCCCTGTTGCTGAAAAGCTCCCTCTCAGTTCTTGAGCCCTGGTTCTCTAGCCTTGTTGAGAGTGTGGCTCGTCCCCCCACAGGCACAAGCAGCAGGTTGGAGTAGGGCCCGTTGTCTACAAGTGCAGGCTCTGAGGCCAGACGGCCTGGCTTCAGGCGCGGTGCCCCTTCATAGGGATATGAACTTGAGTAAGTCTTTATAAAGTTATGGTTTTCTTGTCTGTAAAATAGGTTAATAAAATTTACCTCACACAATTGTGGGAGGATTATATGCATTTAAAGTGCGTATAGCAAACAGGCCTGGCACATTGTCCAAACAGAAAGACGCTACTGTGATTTCTGTGGTGGTTATTAGTATTGTCTATCAGGTCTTCTTTAGCTCTTTACATGTTTTTCAGTAGAAAAGTAGTACATAGTACTTAAAGAATATTTGAAAAATGGGGCAAAGTATTACAAGATTTGCCCGGCCAGCGTGGCTCAGTGGTTGAACGTCAGTCTATGAACCAGGAGATCACAGTTCAATTCCAGTCAGGGCACTTGCCTGCGTTGTGGGTTTGATCCCCAGTAGGGGGCGTTCTGGAGGCAGCCGATCAATTATTCTTTTTCATCATGGATGTTTCTCTCTCTTTCTCTCCCCCTTCCTGCCTGAAATCAATAAAAATATGTATTTTTTAAGTATTACAATATTTATTATAAATGACCTTTGATCCTACTACCCAAAGTACCAGTGTCTTGTTATGAATATTACATTAGATATATGACTGCCAATGCTTTTAGTTCCCATTTATTGTGTTGGGAAGAAAACATGGGACACTTTTTAGCAAGTGTACAGCACACACACACACACACGTGTACCTAGAATTGTCACCCGAATTCATTGGAGGCCCTTTGACTCCACTTCCTGCAGGAAATCTAGGAACCTCTGTTCTCGTTCACGGGTTGGGAAGGCAGTCAGCCTTTGTAAGTTCACATTTCTTGATATTGTGTTTCCCGTAGCTGCACAGTTGGGGATCTTCAGACCAAGATAGATGGCTTGGAAAAGACTAATTCGAAGCTTCAAGAAGAGGTTGGTAACTTACTGAAATTCTTAAAGCAGAACGGCCTGAGGTTAAGGAAATGGTGTAGTCCGTGCCCCCGACCAGAGCTGCTGGCTAGTGGCACCGAATTGCTGACCTGGGTTGAGCTGCACGTGGGACAGGCATTCTCAGATTTCACATCCTCAGAATGTGCTCTGCCCTGACGGCTCCCGTGAGCCAGTCCTCACAGCACTCGTCCTGGAAAAGCTCAGCTCCTGTGAGCGGCTCTCCTCCTCTCGCACGTTTCCCGGGATGCGCTTCATCTCCCTGCTGCCCAGCCGGCACGGACCCTTCCGAGATAGACCGCAGCCCGCCCACTCCTGTGTGTCGGCCTCAGAAGCACGGAACCGCCTTCCCACAGTGTGGTCTTTCCCTGCTTTCTCACCAGGAAGAGAGAGGATGAGAGGACAGGAGGAAGGAGGGCTGACCGAGGAAGCCAGCTGGCTGCCAACTGCCTGGCAGGCTCCGGGTGGACACATGTCTCCTGTTAGCTCCCACAGGGAGCGTCCCGGCTGCTCCCATGTCCCCACCAGGTCTCCCTGGGGAGGAGGAGGGCTGTGAGGGAGCCGCAGCGCGGACCCCCACACGGTGGAGGCAAGTCACAGCCAAAATGAGAGTCGCAGGCACGCCTTTGCGTGGAGGTCCCAGTGCCGGCTCCGTGGAGACGGGCCTGCTCTCCTGAGGGGCAGCTGAGACCCTTTCAGGGGAGCAGCCGGTCTGTGAGGGGGAGATCCAAGCGGCCCTCACAGCAGGCCTCGCAGGAGAGACCGGCCGTGCCTGGAACAGGCTCGCCTTCCCCCGGTGGCTGGGCCTTCGGGCCTCCGCTGCCGGGCAGGTGTGAGTTCTCATCGCCACCCTGGAGGGTAATCACACCTCACACTGTGGTACAGGGCACGTCGGATTAATAGCGTACGACTGTGGCTCCTTCGGCCGCGGCCTGTGGAGGGCACCGGAGACGGTCGCCATAGCACAGCCCCAGAGCCGGTCCTTCTCCCAGACGAGGGCCTGCCTGGCAGGAGGGTCTGACTTACCTTTTGAAACTAAATGACTGGGTGTGTGTTTTTTTCAAAGGCAAACAATTGTATTAGAAAATGTCCTTTAGGAAAAGCGTACCTCTCGTCACGGTGTGCTCTCTGCATCTTCAGAGAGTGGAACGGGCATCAGCTCATGGCTTTTGCCTGTGTCCTCCCTTCTAGCAACTGGCACCTCCTTCAGAGCCTTAAAGTTTCCCATGTGGGCACAGCCGTTGTGTTTACAAACCCCAGTTCTGGATTTTGAGTCCGAGTGAACTTAGACGCTCTTGACGAAGAGACGAAGAGCTCAGTGCTTCCAGGCCCCCAGGAGTTAATGATGCTAAGAGCACAGCCAAGGACCAAGCGCAGACGCCTCGCTCCTTCTCCTCCAGCCTCACCGCCTCCCTCCAGGCTGTGTTCACATGTTGGATAAGGAGGGCTCCGTGGGTGTACCTCTAAACGCCAAGTCGTTCCAGGCGAGGAAGGTGCCTTCCGCAGGTGTGGCGGTGATGCCTGCCCCCGAGTGCTTTAATCCCCCTCTCATTGGCTAGAGAAACTGAAAAGAACAAAGAATTAGGGAAAAAACTTAATCCCTTGGCTAAGTGACAGCTATTTTTAATCATGTGGAATATATATATATATATATATATATATATATATATATATATATATTTAAGTATTTTTAACACAGTAGATTTTTTTAATTAAGTGGTGAGAAAATACTGTATGACTTATTTTATTTCCATGTTGGTTTTATAAGTATGTTCTCAAATTATTAACAGCTTTTGTAAACATTTCAGTCATGACATATTTCTACTATATGCTTCCATTTTAATTTATTAAACTATATCTTTAATGTTCAAACTATTTCTAATGTCTTGTATCCATAAATCTTTGGCCCCATAATGCAGTATGCTATTACTTTTATAAAACAAGAAAATTGGGAGAGGGCAGAGATGGCTAGAGGCAGGAGTGGGAGAGATTTTTATCATACATATTTTTATATCTTTGAAATTTTGTACCATGTGAATGTATTACCTATTCCAGTGGTTCTCCACCTTCTGGCCCTTTAAATACAGTTCCTCATGTGACCCAACCATAAAATTATTTTCGTTGCTACTTCATAGCTGTAATGTTGCTACTGTTATGAATCGTAATGTAAATATCTGATATGCAGGATGGTCTTAGGCGACCCCTGTGAAAGGGTCGTTCGACCGCCAAAGGGGTTGCAACCCACAGGTTGAGAACCACTGACCTATTCAAAACAAGGAAATAAAATAAAAAATAAACGATCAACCCTGGCCGGTGCTGTGCAGTGATTAGAGCATCAGCCTGCCGACCGAAGAGTGGCAAGTTCGATTCCCGGTCATGGACACATACCTGGGTTGCAGGTTCAATCCCAACCCCAATCAGGGCGCTTGTGTCTCTCACATCACCATTTCTCTCTCTCTCTCTCTCTCTCTCTCTCTCTCCCTCTCCCTCTCCCTCTCCCTCTCCCTCTCCCTCTCCCTCTCCCTCTCCCTCCCCCTCCCCCTCCCCCTCCCCCTCTCCCTCCCTCTCCCTCTGCCTCTCCCTCTCCCTCCCTCTCCCTCTCCCCCTCCCCCTCTCCCCCTCCGCCTCTCCCTCCCTCTCCCTCTCCCTTTCCCCCTCCCCCTCCCCCTCCCCCTCCCCCTCTCCCTCTCCCTCTCCCTCTCCCTCTCCCTCTCCCTCTCCCTCTCCCTCCCTCTTCTCCCCCCACCCTCCCTTCCACTCTCTCTGAAAGTCAGTGGAAGAAATATCCTCGGTTGAAGATTAACCAAAAATAGATGATAGATAGATAGATATAGCGATAAAATATCTGATACGTGAAAATAAATTGTCAGTTGTGAAGATGGCAAATGTTAGACTTTAATTTGAACAGTAAGATTCATTTTGATGTTAAGAAATATAAAAATCTTTCTTAATCAGCTTTCAGCTGCAACAGACCGGATTTTTTCACTTCAAGAAGAACAGCAACAATTAAGAGAACAAAATGAATTAATTCGTGAAAGAAGTGAGAAGAGCGTAGAGGTGAGAACCTGACCGGGCAGCTGGCATGTTTCTCACTCGGACGTGTCCATCACAGTCTCCAGCTCAGACAGCGCCTCCTGCCACCGCCTCCTTTGTCACGCGCAGGCCTGTTGAACCACCTGGGTTTCCCACCCGCCCTGCTCCCTCCCTCTGGGCCTTTTGCACACGGAAGTTCCTATTCACTCCTCTTCAGCTCCCACTCCTGAGCTGGGTCCCTGTGATGCCATCCCTAGTGCCATCCCCAGCGCCCATCAGGGGGCTTGGGCCCTCCTCCGTGTCCCCACAGCTCTTTGCGCCTCCCTCCTCTGTAGAATCTGTTGTTTGGTAGAGTTGCTGGCTTGCTCACTTGATCATTTGAAGGTAGAGATCATATCTGATTCTTCTCAAAATTCATCCAGTGCTAAAAACATGCTCAGAGCAATAAACACAGAATGGTGAGTTGAATGGGGCCCTCCCCACTAGGAATGATTGTTCTGTTTTAAAGAAAAGTAAATTTCACCCTAGCTGGTGTGGCTCAGTGGATAGAGCGTTGCCTGCAGACCAAAGGGTCTCAGGTTCGATTTTAGTCCAGGGAACATACCTTGGTTACAAGCTCTTCCCTGGCCCTGGCCCTAGTTGGGGCACATGCAGGAGGCAACCAATCGATGTGTTTCTCTCACACAGATGTTTCTCTCTGTCTTTCCCTCTCCCACTCTCTCTAAAAAAATAATCAATGGAAACATATCCTCTGATGAGGATTTACAAAAAAAAAAAAAAAAAAAAAGAAAGAAAAGTAAATTTGTTTTCTGAACCTAAATTTTCTTTTTTAAAAAATGTATTGACTTGCCCTAGCTGGTTTGTCTCAGTAGAGAGAGCATCAGTCTGCAGACTGAAGGGTCCCAGGTTTGATTCCAGTCAGGGGCACATGCCTGGTTGCAGGCTCGATCCCCAGAGTGGGGCATGCAGGAGGCAGCCGATCAATGATTCTCTCGCATCATTGATGTTTCTATCTCTCTCCCTCTCCTTTCCTCTCTGAAATCAATCCTATATAATAAAGAGCAAATATGCAAATGGTCATCACACCCTTGGGTCGTCACACTCAGACACTCAACACTGGGGAGAGAGGATTGGGTACCAGCCAAGCACAAATGAGCTCACGAGAAAGGAATGGGGACCAGCCAGGCTGTAGCCCAGGAGAGGGACAAGCCGCACGCCCCACGGTCCTGGGTGCCCGCGGCTGCGCCTGTTGCCTGGGAGAAGGACAAGCTGCCTGCCCCACGGTCCTGGGCGCCAGTGACTGGGGCTGCGGCCAGGGAGAGGGACAAGCCGCCTGCCCCGTGGTCCCGGGCGCCTGCAGCTGCAGCCTAGGTGAAACCGCCTGCCCACGGTCCCCTGTGGCTGTGGCCGGCCCGAGTGAAGCCGGCTCCGGTCCTGGGTGTGGGGTGAGGCAGAGGCAGTTAGGGGCAATCAGGCCAGCAGGGGAGCAGTTAGGGGCGATCAGGCAGGCAGGCAGAGGGATTAGGGGTGATCAGGCAGGCGAGCGGTTAGGAGCCAGTGGTCCCAGATTGCGAGAGACAGTCGGACATCCCCCGAGTGGTCCCAGATTGGAGAGGGTGCAAGCTGGGCTGAGGGACCGCCCCCCTTCACAAATTTCATGCACCAGGCCTCTAGTAAAAGTATATTTTTTAAAAAAAATTTTTTAATGTATTGACTTGTTCTCATACTCAAGTTTAAAGATACTTCAAAATAGCTTTAAATTTTTAACCTTTCTTTATTATACTTAAGAAATAGAAATTGTTCTACATTTTTTAAAATTATGGTGTATTTTTAAATACTTTGTAGTGGGCTTGCTTCCCATAAAACCTGTTCTTTCGGTGCTCTTGGTGGATACAGGTAACAAAACAGGACACAAAGGCTGAGCTGGAGACTTACAAGCAGACTCGGCAGGGCCTGGACAGAATGTATGGTGACGTGTGGAAGCAGCTGCAGGAGGAGAAGAAAGTCCATTTGGTGAGTGTGCAAGCCTGGCGTCTTCAGAAAGGTTCCCCAAAAGCTGTGCCAGTGATTTCCTCGCACTTCCCACAGGCATGCTGACCCCGCGGGCACCCACAGACAGCCCACCGTCATCCCTTAAAAAAGAATAAAAGGTCATGTTTACCACTCAGGTCTGCACTGTCACATTTTTCCAATTTTACAAGCCTTTTTCAGGGATCGCTGTGAAATTGGATGTGTGGTCTCTGACCATACACTTCCCTCCGTCAGAGCCTTGGTCTGTTTATTTCCACCCCACCTGTGAGTCGGTAGCCTGTGTTTTTTATTTGTTACTAGAGGCCCGATGCACGAAGAGATTCGTGCAATAGGCCTTCCCTTCCCCTGGCTGCCAACACCGGTTTTCCTCTGGCACCCGGGACCCAGGCCTTCGCTCCAGCCGGAGCCTCCAGTCTTCGCTCCGCCGCTTCACGCCTACGTATGCAAATTAACCACCATCTTTGTTGGGTTAATTTGCATACTCTCCTGATTGGCTGGTGAGCATAGCAGAGAGACGGTCAATTTGCACGTTTGTCTACTGTTAGGTAAGGTTATTTTTTTATTGATTGATTTTTTTAGAGAGAGAGAGAGACATTGATTGGCTGTTCCACTTATTTATGCTGTCATTGGTTGATTCTTATATGTCCCCTGACCAGGGATCGAACCTGCAATCTTGGCATATCAAGACGATGCTCTAACCTACTGAGCCACCCGGTCAGGGCCTCGTGTTTTTTATTAAGTACAGTTGTTGCACCTGCTTCTTTGCATGGATGTGGAGAACATGTGTCCTGAGTTACCCAGGACAGAACCATTTCAAAATGGTTTCCTTTTGCCATAAACTAGTAAATCATTCCAGAAGTTCTAACACTGCAACATCAAATTGCTTTAGCACTGAAATACAAGACACGTTCTTTCAGACCATATATTCTGATCTTGCAGTTTGAAGAACATGGTTGCAGGAACTCCAGGCTCATATTGCCACATACCAGCTTTCCATTGACTTGATACAAAGCCATTTTTCATTGTAAAATAAGAAAAGGGGGAAAACATAATCTAGTTATACTGTAGACCAGCGGTTCTCCACCTTCCTAACGCCGCAGCCCTTTAGTACAATTCCTCATGTTGTGGTGACCCCCACCCATAAAATTATTTTCGTTGCTACTTCATAACTCTAATGTTGCTACTGTTATGAATCGTAATGTAAATATCTGATATGCAGGATGTATTTTCATTGTTACAAATTGAACATAATGAAAGCATAGTGATTCATCACAAAAACAATATGTAATTATATGTGTTTCCTGATGGTCTTAGGCGACCCCTGTGAAAGGGTCGTTCAACCCCCAAAGGTGTTGCGACCCACAGATCGAGAACCATTGCTCTAGACAGACTTTTCAAAAATCTCCCTAACCTATTCTGGCTTTCAGCTTATCTATAATAATAAAAGTGTAATATGCTCATTAGACCGGACGTCCTTCTGGACGAAGCCAGGGTTGCAAGGGAAGCCTGGGTCCCAGGTGCCGGAAGGAAGCCCAGGTCCCGGGTGCCGGAGGGAAGCCGGTGCCAGCAGCCAGGGGAAGGAAGGCCTACTCTTGCACAAATTTCGTGCATCGGGCCTCTAGTATTTTACATATTGCCCAAGACAGCCTCAGTTAAATTTATTTTTTTGTTCTACTTTAGTAACATTTTCCTTGTTCCTATCCTTTTAAGGAACTAGAAAAAGAACTGGAATTACAAATTGGGATGAAAACGGAAATGGAAATTGCGATGAAGTTACTAGAAAAGGACACCCATGAGAAGCAGGACACGCTCGTCGCCCTCCGCCAGCAGCTGGAAGAAGTCAAAGCGATCAATTTGCAGATGTTCCACAAAGTTCAGGTGGGAGCTGGCTCTGTGTCCCCATCCCCGCCTGGGTTCCTGCTGCTGCCTGCAGCAGGGAGCTGTGGCGCGCTGCCTCTCCGCCCTCTCGCGTCCGTCCTGCAGAGGGAGAGAATCGGCACCTCCGGGAGGTCCCAGTGTCCTAGGCCCTGTTACATGCCACGGTATTTATTTTATTTGAGTCTCCCAGCAAACCCCTAGAAAAGTTTACGAAATGGGGAAAGCGTCAGCGACAAAACAGAACCGAGTGGGTAAACCACGTGCCCTGGTGGCACAGCTGTGCCTGTGGCCCCTCACTGTCTCCCTGCTGCCCGTTCCCTCACTTCAGAGGGCGATTGCTTGAGAAGTGGTTTGAGGATAGAAGTTTGTATTGTCTTTTCAAGGTTTGCCAAGTCTGCGGGCCACACCGCGAGCAGTCTGCTGCTCGCCTCGCCTGTCATTGCAGAGTGGTGAAGGGAGCCCGCCCACAAAGAATCCATCGGGCCAGGGTCTGGAAGCCACCATTCTGTGTCCTTCTCAAAACTTTGCTTTTTGAAATTCTGTTTCCTGTTTTATTACCACAACAGTCCCCCTCCACCTTCTTGTCCGTGGATGTGGTTTCAGCTTCACTGTCAAAGACAGTGTGAGAGCAGACAGTACAAATAAACTGTTATTTTGTCCTTTTTAAAGCGATCGCCTCATCATCGTAACAGCAATAGTGAAAATCAAAGCAAAAAGAGAAAAGAGAAAAAAACAATTTCACCTTCCTAACAAACTATCTGTTTTAATGTTTGGTGTTTTTATCTGGTTTGAATGAGTATGTAGACATAACGTGACATGTGTTTTAGAGGAAACTAAACCACTGTAAAAACTTGGCAGGCCCTAAAGTGGAGTGGCTTGAAAATACGGACGTTTGTATCTTAGTTACTCAGAGTCATTTCCAAGGAGAGCATTTCAGACCCGCTTTGTTCCGCAGTCACTCAGGGACCAGGCTAAGGGCGGCCCCAGCTCTCGGGCCGCTCTGGATGTCACCCTTCTTGCCGGTGGACGGTGGGGAAGAAACGCAGGTCAGCACTCGGGTCCTTCTCTCCAGCTGGAGGCATGAGCGGCAGCCGCCCTTCCATCGAGTCCATGGAGAAGGGCCGCTCAGCGTGGCTGCTCTGTCCTTAGCCACACGTCATAGGAAGTAGAGGATGCGTGTTTGGCAGACACAGTTGTTCCTGCCACACAGGCCATCCGGTCCTTGCATCCTCAAGTCCGCAGCCCCTGGGCGGTGGCAGCACTCCATCGAGTGGCATGCCTGCAGCAGAAGACCCAGTCTTTCTCACGGTAACCGTCCCTCCCAGCATCCGTGGCAGAGCAGGAAGATAACCATGAGGAAGGCCTGTCTGGAAGGGGAAACAGGGAAGTGGCCGGTGGCAGTCATACATTTTCTGGGTAGCCATTGCGAAGGATGCCCGGGGGCAGGGGCACCATCTCTTAGCATGTCTGCTACCCCGCTTCTGCCTTCTGAAGAATTTGTCAGCCTCCCTCCGTGGCTCCTGAGAAGTCCACCGTCTGTGGCTCTTGGGGAACGTGGCCTCCCTGGCGACTACACAGCTTTCCTGGCCAGCTGCGTGTGTGTCAGTGTGCCGGCCTGGAGCTTGTACTGGGGATCAGTTACAGAGACTGTTCAGGTCTGACTCATGTCGCTGACAATGCAGTGCCCTCAGTCATGGCCTCGGATCTGTTTATTTCCACTCAGCCCGTGTCAGTGGCCAGTGTGTTGTTTTATTTATTAAACACGTTCTTGTGGCTGCTTCGTTTCTTTGTTCGCTCTCTCTCTCTCTCTTTCTCATTAGTGGCCAGTCGCCTGAAACAGCTGATTGAGCCTTGAAGAAATCCCCCTATCCTGACCTTTCCTGCAGAACGCCCCAGGGCCTCTGCTGCCTAGTCTTCCGTCTTCTCTGACTTAGGTCAGGGTCGGAGCAGCTGCTTTTCTAACCCGCGAGGCCCCAACATTTGGCCCCTCTGTTTCTGCCCTCTCTCTGCAAACTCAGACCTGCCACACACACCAGCATTCCTGCTCTTTATACCACATCCCCTGCAGCCACCGCATGGCTGGCAGGGATTCGCGTCCCAAGCTTGGGCAAGTGGCAGCTATAACTGTTTTCCATAACTAACAAGGGTCACCAGCTTTCCAGCTGTGACACCTGTGGACAGTGCCAAGCCCCTGCCTGCTGGGTCAGTGCTGCAGCACCAGGCCCCATGTCTCTGGTGGCCTGTTTCCACTTCTGCCCTTACCCTCTGGCCGCAAGTACCAGAGTCCACCATATCCCTCTGTTTGGGACACACTGTAATCAGACACCTCTCTGATGGTCTTCGTTCCTTTTATAACCCTCTCCCCTACTCCCATCCTCTTTCCTCTGTGCTAACATTCTAAATGTTTACTTTTTGGCCCTAACCGGTTTGGCTCAGTGGATAGAGCATCAGCCTGCGGACTCAAGGGTCCCAGGTTCTATTCCGGTCAAGGGCATGTACCTTGGTTGCAGGCACATCCCCAGTAGGGGGTGTGCAAGGAGGCAGCTGATTGATGTTTCTCTCTCATCGATGTTTCTAACTCTCTAGCTCTCTCCCTTCCTCTCTGTAAAAAATCAATAAAACATATTTTTTAAAAAATGTTTACTTTTTGGGGTTTTTTTGTCATTCTAAGATATGTTTAATTATTTTGAGTACATGAATTTTTTTACTTTTTTCTGTTCTGCTTGCTTGTTTATTTTGTTTTTTAGATTCAATTTTTCAAAATTATATATTTTTTATTATTAATTTTAGAGGCAGAGGAAAGGGGGAGAGAGAGAGGGAGAAAGAAACATCAATTATTGTACCACTTATTTATGTATTCACTGATTGATTCTTGTATGTGACCTGACCAGGGATCAAACCTGCAACCTTGGCATATCAGGACAACGTTCTAACCAACTGAGCTACCCAGCCAGGGCTAGTTTCAATTGTTGATAGATAGTATTTATTGCCATTTTATTGTTCATATTTTTTATCTTTTTTCTTCTTCTTAAAGATGACCCTTTAAAATTTTATATAATACTAGTTTGCTGGTGATAAACCCCTTTGGCTTTTCCTGGGCTGGAAAGCTCTTTATCTGTCCTTCAATTCTAAATGATAGCTTTGTTGGGTTGAGTAATCTTGGTTGTAGGTCCTTGCTTTTCACCACTTTGAATATTTCTTGCCACTCCCTTCTGACCTGCATAGTTTCTGTTGAGAAATCAGCTGACAGTTGTATGGGTACTCCTTTGTAGGTAACTAACTGTTTTTTTCTTGCTGCTTTTAAAATTCTTTCTTTGTCTCTAACCTTTGGCATTTTAATCATGATGTGTCTTTGTGTGGGCCTAATTGGGTCCATCATGTTTGGGACTCTCTGCACTTCCTAGACTTATATATCTATTTCCTTCACCAGGTTAGGAAAGTGTTTTTGTTTTGTTTTTTAACTGTTTAAAATGTTTTTATTGATTTTAGAAAGAGAGGAAGAGGAGGGAGAGAGAAACATCAATCGCTGCCTCCTGCACACACCCTAGTAGGGATTGAGCCCACACCCTTTGCATGGGCCCTCACCAGAAACTGGCGACCTCTTGGTGCAAGGGACAGTGCTGAACCAGCTGAGCCACACTGGCTAGGCAACCAGGTTTGGGAAGTTCACCACCATTATTTTTTTTACGCAGCTTTCAATTCCTTGCTTTCTCTCTTCTGGGACCCCCATGATGCAATTATTGATATACTTGAAGTTGTGCCCAAGGCTCCTTACACTATCCTCACTTTTTAAATTCTTTTTTTCTTTTTATTGTTCTGATTGGGTGTTTTCTGCTTCCTTATATTCCAAGTATCTGATTTAATCCTCGGCTTCATCTGTTCTACTGTTGATTCCCTATAATGGAGTCTTCATTTTAAATAATGTATTCTCCATTTCTGACTGGTTCTTTTTTGTTTTCTAGTTCTGTTTTTATGCCTCCTATCTTTGTTCAATTTCTCATAAAATCATCTACTCTTCCCCTAAGTTCATTAAGCATTCTTATAACCAGTGTTTTGAAATCTGCATCTAGTAGATTGCCCATCTCCTTTACTGGATTTTTATTTTGTTCTTTAATTTGGGACATGTTTCTTTTATCTCCTCATTTTGGCAGCCTCACTGTACTTCTGTCTATGTGTTAGGTATGGCTGCTGCATCTCCCGGCCTTATGTAGTGGGTGTTTTGTAGGGTCCAGTGGCACAGTTGGACAATCCAGATGCACTGCTGCCACCCAGCCCCCCACCCCATGTGTGTGTACACTCTCCTGTTGTAGTTGAGCCTTGATTGTGTTGATATATTTTTCTCTTGTTCCCCAAAATGTATCTCATTTTTGTTTAGGTTTTCAAATGTTTTAGCTTATAGCTGTTCATAATACTCTTCTACAAAATTTTTTAATCTCTTTTATTCACCATTTTTATTTGCATTTTCTTTTTTTTCTTATTCAATCTTGTCATAGATGTGTTTGTTCTAATAATCTTTTCAGAGAACCTTTTTTTTTCCAATATTCTTTTTTTTTTTTGTATTTTTATTGATTTTTTACAGAGAGGAAGAGAGAGGGATAGAGAGTTAGAAACATCGATGAGAGAGAAACATCGATCAGCTGCCCCCTGCACATCTACTGGGGATGTGCCCACAACCCAGGTACATGCCCTTCACCGGAATCGAACCTGGGACCTTTCAGTCCGCAGGCCGACGCTCTATCCACTGAGCCAAACCGGTTTCGGCCCAATATTCTTTATTGTTGTTTTTCCTTATTTCATTGATTGCTATCCACATTTATACTATATTCTTTTTATTTCTTTGGGTTTGCTCTCTAGCTCATTTTTAACTTCTGAAATACATACTTGACTCATCAGTTTTATTAACTTTTTTATTTCCTAAAAGTTTTTACTTGAAGTTAACAATTTCACAGTGGCTGCACTAATTACATTCCCATCAACAGTGTACAAGGGTTCTCTTTTCTCCACAACCTCTCCAATATTTAGTTCTTATCTTATTAATAACTAGAGGCCCGGTGCATGAAATTTGTGCACGGGTGCGGTCCCTAGGCCTGGCTGACGATCAAAGTGCGAGCTTCCGGCATGGAAGGGCAGGTCCCAGCTGACCTCTGGGCCCTGGGCAGTACCTGGGCCCTCGCTCGCACCTACCTTGGCTTGGCACTGCCCGCTCACCTGCTCCACCATCCCACCACGGTCCCACTCTCATTGGGGCCTATTGGGGCTGGCAACACCTCCACTGCCTCCCCGCTGCCAGCTCCGCGTTGCTGACGCCCACCATGATCTGTGCTGCCCCCCCCCCGGTGGTCAGCAAATGTCATAGTGAGCAGTTGAACTCCCAGTCTCCCAGTCGAACGACCGCCCAAGGGGACAATTTGCATATTAGGCTTTTATCATATAGGACTAGAGGCCTGTTGCACGAAGATTCGTACAATAGGCCTTCCCTTCCCCTGGCTGCCGGCACCGGTTTTTCTCCAGCACCCAGGACCCAGGCCTTCGCTCCGGCCGGAGCTGCCATCAGTCTTCGCTCTGCTGCTTCGTGCCTACGTATGCAAATTAACCACCATCTTTGTTAGCGGTTAATTTGCATATCTCACTGATTAGCCAATGGGAGGGGTAGCGAAGGTACGGTCAATTACCATGCTATCCTATTATTAGATAGGATAGCCATTCTAACAGGTGTGAGGTGGTATCTCATTGTGGTTTTGATTTTCATTTCCCTTATGACTAGTGATGTTGAGCATCTCTTCATATGTCTGTTGCCCATTTATGTGTATTCTTTGGGAAAATGTCTATTCATGTCCTCTGCCCCCCCCCCTTTTTTGGCCCATTTCTTAATCAGATTGTTGTTGTTGTTGAGTTGTGTGAGTTCTTTATATATTTTGGATATTAGCCTCTTATCAGAGGTACCCTTTGCAAATATCTTCTCCCACTCGATTGGTTGCCTCAAACAAACTAACAGAACAAACATAGATACACACAACAGAATGGTGGTTACCAGAGGGAAGGGGAGGGGGAGGAAAAGGGTAAAGGCGGTTGAGTATATGGTGACAGAAGGAAACTGGACTTTGGGTGGGGAGCATGCAATAGAGTATACAGATGTTAAATTATAATCTTGTACCCCTGAAAGTTACATAATATTATTAATCACTGTTACCCCAATAAATTTAATTTTTAAAATGTGAAAAATTACCCAGAAGTACTGCTTTAGCTGTGGCCCTCAAGTTTTGACAAAGATATTTCATCTCAAGCATGTTTTTCACATTTTAACATCTCTGGAATTGAGATTGCATCCTATAGTCAGCGGCACGGCGTGTTTCCAGCAGCAGCGCTTTCTCTCCTAGTGTAGGGAAGATCCGGGTGCAGTTATGCTCAGTGGCATCTTCAGTGTAGTAATACACTGCACTGTGTTTTCACTGTCTTCTAGCTCTGAGTATTTCATAATTTCTCTTCTGTGTATTTTCTTAAGCTCATGTTTAGTAATATGAAACTACTAAATAGTTTCCTGACATGAGGTGTTTTTAGTTATTATTTTGTTGTTAGTGTCTGATTTTATTACATTAAGGCCAGAGAATACAGTTTTTGTATTATTTCCTAAGAATTTATTAGGACTTCCTTCTGCCCTTAGCCTTTCTGTGTCCTTTCATTTTAAAAATGTCTCTTGTAGACACACAAAAACACAGTGCTGTTTGTTTGTTTGTTTGTTTGTTTGTTTTTGCTCCTCCTTGTCCCACAGCATCTGCCATGGTTAAATGCCTGGGCTCAGAAAGTCACACTTGAGTAATACTTCCAGGGCTCTGGGGAAGAGCAGCAGTGAGTGAAATGCTCTTGCAAGTGCTATGATGGTACCAAGTGAACAGCCAAACCCTGCTAAACTCAGGGTGAGAGAGAGGCGTCTGACCCTGGCCTTGCTTTTGTAGGATACAGAGAGCAGTTTGCAGCAAAAGGATGAAGCCATCGCATCTTTTGAAGAAAAAATCAATCAAGTCATGTCCAGCATGAAACAGATGGAAGAAAGGTAATCCCTCCCCTGGAGATACTCCCTGGAATGGGCGAGGCATTCTCCGCGCCTGAGTCTCTCCCGGAAGAGCAGACAGGTGGGCTGGCTGCCCTTAGCCCGGGGCCTGCATTCACTCCAGTCCTCGCAGGGCAGCAGGGCTTCTGGGGCTCGATGTCACTGTCACAGTAAGACATCAGGTCAGTATCGGGTCAGAATAGAATCTGAAAATAGACCCACAAACATGAGCAACTAATTTTCTACAAAAGTGCAAAGGCAGTTCCATGGAGACAGGATTGTGTTTTCAGTAAATGATGTTGGAACAACTAGACATCGCTAAGCAAGAAAATAACCTCAATCTATATCTCACACCTTTATATAAAAACTAGAGGCCCAGTGCACAAAAATTTGTGCACTCGATGGGAGGGGGGGGTGGTCCCTCAGCCTGGCCTGTGCCCTCTCGCAGTCTGGGACCCCTCGGGAGATAACGACCTGCTGGCTTAGGCCTGCTCCCGGGTGGCAGAGGGCAGGCCCAATCCCTAGGTGCAGCCCCTGGTCGGGCTCAGAGCAGGGCCGATTGGGGAGTTGGGGCGCCGCCCCCTGTCACACTCAAGGCAGGGTCGATGGGGAGGTTGCGGCACCACCCCCTGTCATGCACAAAGCAGGGCCAATCAGGGGGTTGGGGCGCTGCCCCCTGTCACTCATAGAGCAGAGCCCATAATGGGGGTTGGGGCTCTGTACCCTGTCACACACAGAGCAGGGTCGATCAGGGGGTTGGGGAGCTCCCCCCTGTCATGCACAGAGCAGGGCCCATCAGGGGGTTGGGGAGCTCCCCCCTGTCACGCACAGAGCAGGGCCGATCAGGGGGTTGAGGAGCTCCCCCCTGTCATGCACAGAGCAGGGCCCATCAGGGGAGTTGGGGCACCGCCCCCTGTCACACACAGAGCAGGGTGGATCAGGGGGTTGTGGCGCCGCACCCTGTCACACTCAGGGGAGGGCTGATGGGGAGGTTATGGCTCTACCCCGTCACACACAGAGCCGGGTCCATACACAGAGCAGGGCCGATCAGGGGGTTGAGGCGCCGCCACTGTCACACTCAGGGTAGGGCCGATGGGGAGGTTATGGCTCTAACCCGTCACACACAGAGCAGGGCCTGTGGCGGGGGGGGGGGGGGGTGAGGAGGGGGGCGCCGCACCCTGTCACACACAGAGCAGGGCTGATCAGGGGATTGGGGCACCGCACCTTGTCACACACAGAGCCGCAGGGCGATCAGGGGGTTTGGGCGCTGCCCCCTGTCACGCTGATCCCGGTGCCGGGAGGCCTCACGGCTCCGCTGATCCCGGTGCTGGGAGGCATATTACCCTTTTACTATATAGGATAGAGGCCTGGTGCACAGGTGGGGGCTGGCTGGTTTGCCCTGAAGGGTGTCCTGGATCAGGGTGGGGGTCCCTACTGGGGTGCCTGGCCAGCCTGGGTGAGGGGCTGATAGCTGTTTGCAGCTGGTCACACACCCTTCAGGGTGGGGGTCCCCACTGGGGTGCCTGGCCAGCCTGGGTGAGGGGCTGGTGGCTGTTTGCAGCTGGTCACACACCCTTCAGGGTGGGGGTCCCCACTGGGGTGCCTGGCCAGCCTGGGTGAGGGGATGATGGCTGTTTGCAGCTGGTCACACACCCTTTAGGGTGGGAGTCCCCACTGGGGTGCCTGGCCAGCCTGGGTGAGGGGATGATGGCTGTTTGCAGCTGGTCACACACCCTTCAGGGTGGGGGTCCCCACTGGGGTGCCTGGCCAGTCTGGGTGAGGGGCTGAGGGCCGTTTTCAGGCTAGCGGGTGACTGAAGCTCCCAACCACTCCTTTTTTTCTTTTTTTTTAATTCTGGGCCAGCTTTAGCTCTGGCTCCAGCTCTGAGGCCTCTGCTGCTGAAAGCAGGTATCTGGTTTGTTTGGGTTCTATAATTGAAACACTGTATCAACTCTAGCTCTGAGATCCCAGCTGGCTGAAAGCAGGTTTCTGGGGGTTTGTTTAGCTTCTATATTTGTAACAATGTTTCAACCTGCAAGCTCAGAGGCCGGCAAGGCAGGCGGGGAACGTTTGTTTCCTCCATCACTGAAGCAAGCAAGCCTCATGTTAGCTTCAAGCTGCCTGGCTGCCAGCCGCCATCTTGGCTGGCAGTTAATTTGCATATTGCCCTGATTAGCCAATGGGAAGGGTAGCGGATGTACGGCTAATTACCATGTTTCTCTTTTATTAGATAGGATGAACTCAAAATGGATCATAAGTCTAAATATAAAAATTTAAACTATAAAACTTTTAGAATACCTAGAAAGTCTTTGTGACCTTGGGTTGTACAAAGACAGTTTAGACATGATATAAAAGCATGATCCATGAAAGAAAAACTTGACAAGTATCATAATTTAGAACCTTTATTCTGTGAAAGACACGGTTAAAAGAATAAAGCCCGAGCCGGTGTGGCTCACTGGATAAAGCGTCGGCCTATAGATCGAAGGGTCCCGGGTTCGATTCTGGTCTAGGGCACGTACCTCAGCTGCAGGCTCCTCCCCGGCCCTGGGCAGGGTGCATGCAGGAGGCACCAAACGACGTGTTTCTCTCACATCAATGTTTCTCTCTGTCTTTTCCGTCTCTCTTTCACTCTCTCTAAAAATCGATGGAAAAATATCCTCCCGTTGAGGATTAAAAAAAATAAATAATAAACAAGTTGCAGATTGGGAGAAAATGTGTAAATCACATACAGGTGGGGCAAAAGTAGATTTACAGTTACTCATATGGAAAATAATACAATAATTAATAAAGTATAATAAACTATGTTTCATGTCCTCACAGCTGTAAGCCTACTATTGCCTTCCCCTGTATCTGACAAAAGATTTGCATCCAGTATTTAACACTTTCAACTCAGCAAACAGTTCCAGTTAAAAAGGACAAAAGCCGAAGCCGGTTTGGCTCAGTGGATAGAGCGTCAGCCTGCGGACTGGGGGGTCCCGGGTTCGATTCCGGTCAAGGGCATGTACCTTGGTTGCGGGCATATCCCCAGTGGGGGATGTGCAGGAGGCAGCTGACCGATGTTTCTCTCTTATCGATGTTTCTAACTCTCTATCTCTCTCCCTTCCTCTCTGTAAAAAATCAATAAAATATATTAAAAAAAAAAAAAAAGGACAAAAGACTTGGACAGAACTTCCCGAAGAGGGTGTTTAGATGGCAAGGGATTAGTTAGGGAAGTGCATGCTAAACCCATGCTGAGAGGCCTCTACACACAGCTGGGTGTTTTTAATGACAACGCCCAGTATTCGATGAGGCTGTGGAACTACTAGAACCCTCGTGTATTGCTGGTGGGAATGGAAAATGGTACAACCACTTTGGGAAAAGTTTCTTAAAATAAACTGAACAGCCCCAGCCAGTGTGGCTCCATGGATGGAGTGTCGGCCTGCACACTAAAGGGTCCCGGGTTCAAAGCACATGCCAGGCTGTGGGCTCGATCCCCTGTAGGGGGCGTGCAGGAGGCAGCCAATCGTCATTGATGTTTCTATTTCCCTCTCCCTCTTTGAAATCAATAAAATTATTTTAAAAAATAATAGTAATAAAGCTGAGCATACTCTTAATATGACCCAAAAGTACCACTTTTGGCTATTTGCCCAAGAGAATAAAAACTTATGTTCATACAAAAGCCTTTACACAAATGTATAGCAGCTCTATTCATAATTGCCAAAAACTGGAAGCAACCCAGATATCTCTCATGAGGGAATGGATGACCATACTGGCCCTGAAATACTACTCAGCCACAGAAACATGGACCGGTCTCGAAGATACTGTGCTGAGAGAAAGAAGCTAGTCTCGGAGGGGTATATGAGTAATAATTCCATTTCTCTGATGTTATCAAAAAGACAAAGCCATGGCGTCAGAGTTGCCAGGGGTCAGGGATGGGAAGGGGGGTTGCAGGGGACCCCACTAGAGCGTTTTCTCAGGCGGGGGGGGGGTGGGGGGCGGGGGGCGGGACTGCTCTGTTTCCTGGTGGCCGTGGTGATTACACAGTCTGGAGACATGCGTGCTGAAACTCGTGGAACTGGACACACACGAATCAGTTTTACTGTCTATTAATTAAAAATGAAAGAAAAAACTATGCAGCAAGAATATGAAAAATTGCTCCGTTGAATCGGAGCTCTGATCCTTTCCTTAAAACGCTGTGGTTCTTCTGGCCCAGGTTGCAGCACTCCGAAAAGGCGCGGCAGGGCGCGGAGGAGCGGAGCCGCCGGCTGCAGCGGGAGCTGGGCTGCCGGAGCGGCGCGCTGCAGGAGCAGCTCTCCCAGCTGCAGGGCCAGTGGTGGGTGCCCCCTGCAGGGCTGGAATGGGGTGAGGGCAGGGGTGCTGGGGAGAAGTGCAAAGCCAATGAGGAGAGAAGAGACGTGTGTGTACCCCATTTCACAAGTGAGGAAACAGGGCACAAACTCCTAACCCTCACAGCTCCCCCCACAGGATCCTCTGTCGTTAGGATCCATCTCGGTGGAGGGTTCTGCTGTGCGCCCCTGAGTGTCAGAGCCCGTCCCTTGTCCCTTCCTCTGCGTGCGTGCGAGGACTGTCGGGTGCATGCCACGCCCGCCCTCCTGCATGCTCCTGGCCTGGGCTGTGGTGTGCAGGCAGCTGGGGGGGGGGGGGGGGGCAGCCATGTTTCCATGCTTTGCTGAAGGGTCTAAGGCTCAAATGGAATTCAGTTTCCTGTGAATTCCATTTCCTCTGTGGTGTCTTGGGTTGGATTGTAGATTTACCATGAAAATCTCCCTCAGAGACTAACTCACATTTGTTTTGGGAAAACAGCTCAAGTCTTGAGAAAGAATTGAAATCAGAAAAAGAGCAGAGGCAGGCTCTCCAACGGGAGTTGCAGTGTGAGAAGGACACCGCGTCGCTCCTCCGGGCAGAGCTGCAGCAAGTGGAAGGGCTGAAGAGGGTGAGTGGCACTGTCCTGGGGCAGAGAGCGGCCAGCATGGGGGGGGTGGGGGTGCTGCTCTCTGCCTCCCCGGCTGGAAGGCACCGTCCCCCACTTCCTAGCTTCTGCTCTCGGAGGAAAGGGCAAGGCTGAGCGAAAGCCGGTGAGCTAACCAGAGACTCGGTGGTGAGTGCTGTGAAGAGACTGGAGTAGGAGACGTCCCCAGTGTGGGGGTGGTCTGGGAACAGAGCGACAGTCACCGGAGACGGGAAGGGCCAGCCAGGACCCCCAGGCGCTGTGAGGTGTGTCGCGGTGAAGAAGCAGAAAGAAGGCTGCGGCTGAGGAGTGACAAGCGGAGGGAGGAGGCGCTTGAGCCGAGGTCTCTAGCGAACAGCCGAGCGGGGCCCTCACAGCTGTGAATTTGGGTTTTATTCTGAGCACGATCAGAAGCTGTTGGAGGGGCCTAATCCACTTCATTTGAAGGCCATCGCCAGCTACTGTGTGGAGAATGGGTAGTGAGTTTGCAAGAGAGAAAACAGTAACCACTAAACATCACACTGCGGAGGGCCTGCGCTCGGCCAGGGAGGTGACCTGCCTCCCGAGGCCCGCCTGGCCCGTGGTCATCCCCAGGACGCCGCTGGCCCAGGGCCTCCGTCTGCCCTATCCAGACCCGAGTCTGTCCCGGGGTCGCCTCCTTCCTCTGGAGGGTCGGCCTGGACCCTACAGTGCAGTCCCCGTGCGAGGACGTGGGGGGCCAGCACAGACTTCTCATCTGGCTGGACAGGGCCTCCCTGGCCCTGGGCAGCCCACAGTGAATTACCATGTCTCCCCAGCAGGCAGGGGGCCCGGCCATTCTGGTCAGAGCTGCCATCCAGGGACCTGGGTGCATCCCTGGCTTCTCCAGGTGGGGCTGGTGCCGGGCTCAGGGTCTGCAAGCCACAGGTGGCCTTCCCACACCTCCCCTCTGGACGAGGGTCCTGGGCGGGGCAGCCTCCAGGCCTGGATTTTGTTGTTTAACGTGGTGATGGGTGCCGCCGCGCAACTCAAACAAGCCGCGAAAGGCCCTGTTGATTTCTGTCGGAAAGTGCCTACCGCCTCTTGTGAGAGCGCCCACCAGGCCAGGGTGAGGGTCACTGAGGAGGAGAGAGCTTCCTCAGCCGCCACTCAGCTCGCAGAGGGGAGGGAAACAACAGAGGGGGCAGAGGACTTCTAGAAAGCTCTGCTGTCATAGAACGTACGCCCATACTCCACTTCAGAACTCTGGTGTAAGTTTTGGATTCCACACCCACCGCTCCCCACACACACAGAAACAAAACAACGTGTTTGGCGTTGCCCACAAGCCTGTTTTAACAGGCTCTGGGGGAGTGCCCACCACTCAGGCTGAGGCCCCACGGCGCCCAGGGTCAGCCCTGGGCCCCAAGTTATTTTTCTGGGTCTTCGTTTGGCCCTCATCAGCCCACGTCCTCCAGGTGGAGAGGCCTAAGCCAGCACTCGGACATCCTTAGCACTGCCAAGGAGGCAGGAGAGGCTCACAGCTGTGAGCCTGGCTTCTGGCTGAGCGGAGCTCCCCCTGTGGGAGCGCACTGACCACCAGGGGGCAGTTCCTGCATTGAGCGTCTGCCCCCTGGTGGTCAGTGCACATCATAGTGACCAGTTTTTCGCAGTCATTCCGCTGTTAGGGTCAATTTGCATATTGCCATTTTAGTATAGGATATCCTATATAATAAAATAGAAACATGTAAATTGACTGTCCCTCCGCTAGGCTCACCAGCCAATCAGGAGAGTATGCAAATTAACCCAACAAAGATGGGAAGCCTGCAGCCACGGGATGTCTCCCTCTCCCCAGAGTTAGGAGCACCAGCCCAGGTCCAACCAGTAGCCTGGTCCTGACTGCCGGGGTGAGTTCCTGCAGGCTGGGGTTTGATCCCTGGGCATTAGCAGTAGGAGACCAGTGCCTTTGTTATTGCTGTGTGTCCAGGTTTTAATTGGCTAAATGCTCAGCGGTCCTGGGCACCAGCTTAGCAAAATCTTTTAGGACGAGAATTCTGTCTGGGTTTCCTCAAATCCCCTCAGCCACTACTCACCCCTCTGTGAAGGCGCAGAACAAGTGCGGCCCCTTAAATAAAAATCAGATGTCTCCAGCAACGGTGGGCCTCTCTCATCACAGTCACTTGGACTGGATGGCATTTGAGTATTCATCTAGGCACCATGACAGGGAACACACAAGCTCAAGTCATGATCTCTGCCCTTAAATAATTCGCAATCTTATTAGAGCGAGTGGCTGATAAAAGCGCAGTAATGACATCAGAATGTAAGGCAACAATACAGAGAGGAAGAGGCAATTGCTAGGATGATTTTCCAACAATTAGTACAAAGAGTATGTGCTGTGAATTAAATTAAAAAATACGTGTGGAAGTAGCTGCTTTATGAATATGGGATCCCTTCCTATTTTAAAGGAAACTGAGTTCCATGTGAACTGGGTAATATGCTATGATATCTGAGGCACAGGACGAGGGAGGCCCTAAGGGCACTGTGCTCTGATATGTGAGTCATTCTTTATTGATCAGTGTGATTTATTTCTGCATGCCTCAGTTTTGTGATAGTTAAATTACTAGAATAATACAATACATCTTGCTATAAAATATTACTAGAAGATCAAATGATCAGGTGACATTTATTGTTATTTTCTATAAATGAACACAATCTCTGATATGCTAAAGTGATAGGTATTATAGAAATATTCAGATAGGGAGACCTACAGGCTTGATTATAAGTGAGGCTTACTATCACAACCCAAATTTATTGCTTAAAAAGAAAAGCAGAGAGCCAACTAGAAACTGAACCAAATATATGCCCTTGAAGGGCAAATGTAATTGGATAAGCTTTGCTATTACAAGAGCAAGAAGAAAAAATCAGATGCAAGAATGAGAAGCAGATGGCATCCACTCTAAGCTGCTGTTAAAGAAAAAGGATGATATACTATAAAATACTTGAAGCAGATTGTAAAGAGATTTGTTCAGAGAGGATTTCCGAGAGTAGGTGGTATTTCAGTTAATTTTTTTAATTGTGAAGAGGTTAGCTAGATAAGAAAAAGGTGTAGGGGTCCTGGATTGCAGAGGGTGCAGGCGTGGCTGAAGGACCCCCCCACCCCCACCCCTGTGCACAAATTTCATGCACTGGGCCTCTAATTAGATAGATAGATAGATAGATAGATAGATAGATATTTTAAAAGAAACTCAGACAGGTAAAGCCTTATTTGCCCTGCAAGGGTGACTGCTTTGAATGTCCCTGATGAATGCAGCTGCTTCCTGTCCCATGTCACCGTCCGCTGCAGAGCTACTCCCCTGCACTCACCTGTTCTGGAGAAGCAAGCTAGTGATTACTCTTTTTTAAATATGTTGTTATTGATTTCAGAGAGGGGAGGGAGAAAGAAACATCAATGACGAGAGAATCATTGATCAGCTGCCTCCTGCATGCCCTCCTACGAGGGATCAAGTCTGCAACCCGGGCATGTGCCCTGACCGGCATCCAACCGGGACCTCCTGGTTCATGGGCCAGAACTCAGCCACTGAGCCACGCCAGCCCGGCTGCCTTTTACTCTTAAAACACATTCTGACCTGCTTGTTGCTCTGATTACTAAACCTTATAAAAAGGACTTTCAACTCTGTGTCAAGTGTCTGGTTTGTTCATTTTAGGAGCTGCGAGCGCTCCAGGACGAGAAGGCAGAGTTACAGAAGGTTTGTGACGAGCAGGAACAAGCCCTCCAGGAAATGGGACTGCACCTCAGCCAGTAAGAACCTGCTCCGCTCCCTCCCCATGAAGAGTCTGGACACTGCATGACTCAAGTACCAAACCTATGTCCTGTTGTCAGAGGAGGGGGAGCCAGTCAGGGAGGCTTGCCAGCTACTCAGGGGTGCCCCCAAGAAGTGAGACCTCACGGGCATAGAGCCCTCCTGTTCACTAACACAGCATCTGGTCCCAAGGGAGCCAGAGGGCTGCTGAGAGGGTTGCCCGAGGTTGGAGCACCGGGAGCCCTGGAGCTGAGAATTGGCCTGCGGCGAGTGCCTGCCTTTCCCCGGGGAACACTCGCCCGCCAGCCCCGTCTCCGCTGGGCGGTGCTGCAGCCGAGCAGACCCTGGGAGTTTGTCTCCCTCTTGACTGGACAGCCCCCTGGTGTCCTGCCCTGCCAGGCACTCAGATGGGTCACACTGCAAATCGTGCAGCTTGTCCATGTGGAACTGCAAACCAGCTTTGTCCCTTATGAGTCAGGACCCTTGGTGGCAAGTGACAGAAATCCAGCTCCAACTGGCTTAAGCAAAAGAAGCCATAGGATCCGTCCCTGCCCCACCCTGCTGTCCTGTCTGTCGCTTTCCTCCTAGGCAGTCTGGTGCCCTCAGGGGCAGAATGGCGCCCGGCAGGGTCTGTGAGACGAGTTCTCTTTCTGCGGCTCTCCCAGACCCCCGGCTGACTCACTGCCCGCACCTGGGTCCTCACACAAGCGCAGTGACCAGAGAGATGGGGCTCTTGTGACCAGCACAGCCTGGGCTCAGGCCCAGTGCTGAATACAATGGGACCAGGAAGGTCCAGAGGTGGGGCCAACCTGAGAATCAGCTATAAACACACACCCAGGACACAGATCTGCACCCCTAGGGTTTCTCAGGCTGGAAAATCGGAACATTTAGGTAAAGCAGTGCAGGAGGCTGGTCCACAAAAGCAGTAAGAAAGGAGATGGTATGGCTCTGGTGGGATGTGAGGTGAGGGTGCCGGCCCCCTCGCTGTATCCTTCTAGACCAGCTCAGGGCTACCGACCACCCTTTCACCCTGAGGCCCGCCCGCCGGCTGCCTCGCCTGCTGAGTGCCCGGCACTGCTCTCTTCTGGCCGGTACTTGCCCCGTCCCCACCCTGGGGGGCTGCTGGGCGATGGGCAAGGCTGGGTACCTGCCCCTCGTTTGGAGCACAGGGAGCTCTGAGGGTGTCCATGAGACCAAGGAGCACCAGGTGTGGGGCTGGCATACAGCTGGCTCCTGGGGGTGCAGTGGTGTTGAGGGAGGGAGAGAAGGACGCCTTGGCACGGTCCGCTGTGCCCCGGTGCACCCCCTTCTCAGGGACCAGCACCATTTTCTCCTGCCTGGACAGCCCGCAGGCGGTCGAGAGCACCTTCCTGTTCTAGGGGCTTCAGCCTGAAATGTGGCTGGGCCTGGTCTGGAAACAGCCCTGCACTCGGCAGCCTTGCCCTGCTGCCGCCTGACGCGCAGCCGGGCTGTGCAGTCTGAGCAGGGCTGCGTGCTGTCTCCCCTTCCTTCTCCTTGCAAGCCCACACCACACGGGGGATAGAGAGGGGAAGCCTGTCCCCCCCTCCGCCCCCTGCAGACATCAGCTGTGCTGTGGCTCCGAAGCCGGCACATCCTCGGGCCCATCAATCTGCTGGCCTATTTCTGCGGGGGGCCGGGGGAGGGGGGGGGAGGGGGGCGGGCGTGATCTTTCCTGAAAGCCATGGGGTTTTCTAAAGGCCCTGATGCTCAGAGCACTGACACTTTGACCCTTAGATTAGATAGCTTTGGTGGTGGAGGTGGTTGGGGGGCGTTGAGGGATTGAGGGGAAAAAGAGAACGCATGGACATGGACAGCGGTGTGCTGATTGCAGGGTGGAGGGGGTGGGGTGGAAGAGAGCATAGAGGATGCATGGTGATGGAAAAAATGATCATAATTTACCATAATTAAAATAGGGGCTCAGAATCGTTTGCCCTTGCAGTTGTGTGAATTTACATTTCAGTGACAGGTATGAGAGGAAAGGCCGGCCGTCCTCCCCTGGACAGACCAGCACCATCTCACGCAGCTTGTGCAAATAACGCTTGTGTGGTGGTTAGAGAAAGAAAAGAAAAGAAGAGAAAGGGCTCAGACCATTCTCCCCACAAATGAGTGTGTTGTGTTTTCTAGCTTAACTCTGCCCGTTTGACCGCTGTCCTTTTATGTGGCTAAATGCTCTTACCTAGCAGCACGGAGCAAGGACCAGCGGCCGTGCGCTCCCCTGCCCCGCGGTCAGCAGGAGGCCGGACCCTGCGGGTGTGGGTGCCTGGAACAGGAGCCTCCCCGCACCGAGCAGTCACGTGCAGGAATGTTTGCCCAGAGACCCAGAACCCTGGGCTTTTGTGAGAGAATTCTCAAACGATTGCAGTATTTCAGTCATTTTCGATCCTGGCAGGCTAAATGGTCTGTTTGGGGGCCAGATTCAGTCCACAGGCTCAGCTCAGCCCTCGACATGGGAGCCGGTGGATGAGGCGATTCTGGGATTATAAAAAAGTGGGAAACATTTTAGAACGACTCATATTATACTCCTAAGTTATTACCCCACAAACCTGCTCTCTCTCCTTTTTTAAAGGTCAAAGCTGAAGATGGAAGACATCAAGGAAGTCAATAAAGCACTGAAGGTACTGAGTTATTCCTGTTATTAGCATAAAAGCCGCTCTGTGACTATTGGTCAGCTCATGCTAATACCCTGCGTGCGCCTGGGTCTTCTCCCCAGAAGTCAGGTGAGACCTGAGCAGCAGTGCCGCTGCGCTGGCCGTGCTGGTGAGCGGCAGGCCCACGGGAACCGTCTCCTGGCTTGTTCCCCTGCCACCAGCTGGAGTGACACAGGCCTCGATGCAGGTGCCCTGGTGAAGGAGGCGAAAGGCGGCAGAAAGAGGCCGGGGTGTTTTTCATAGTGAGACTGAGGCCTTTCCTCCGAGTGAGACCAGAGCCCTCCCTGCCCCTGTGGGGCCTGCGCTGTTTCAGGGGCCACTGACACCGAGGGGGCAGGAGGCTGGGTCATTTGGGGAAGAGCAGCGTGACACCACCGAGCAGGGACGTGTGGCCAGGTGGCCCAGGCCAGTTCAGCAGAAGGGACAGCCCGCCCGTGGTGGTGACAGCAGGGCCAGCTGCTCCCCCAAGTATACACCAGAGCAGAGACCTGATGACGGGGCATCTCCCCTCCAGCGCACACAGGTCAGAGGCAGCAAAGGGTCGCAGCACCTACCAGCACTGGGCTTGGAACAACTGTCTGTCTGTCTACCCTCCCTGTAGAGTGAAAGCGCCTTCCATGTCACGGCCGGGCTGCTGGGCTGCGTGCGCCCTGCAGGGCACACAGATAGACATCATGCTTCTAGGGCCCTTTCAGAGCCTCAGGTGCCTCCCCCACGGTGCTTCCCGTGACAGGGACCACTGTGGCGGATGGTTTCTGTCTGGCTAAAGGGCTGGCCTTTCTCCCTCCTGCCAGTTCAAGAGACACTTCAGAGTGCCTCATCCAGGGTTGGAGCTGCCACCCTGACTCTCAGGACTCAGCCAGAGGCCTCTATTGGAAGGTAGTGAACGGGCTGGAGAATCCGGCTTGAGGCCCAGGGGACAGCGTGCTTAGGCTGGAAACCAGAGCCACAGGCCAGGCCAGGCCTGTCCCTGGAGAGGAACGAGGCCGTGGGGAACTGGGTGCTGCGCAGCCAGAACACAGAGCCGGCCATCAATGTGCTTCCCTCCCAGGGCCACACTTGGCTGAAAGATGACGAAGCTACCCACTGTAAGCAGTGTGAGAAGGAGTTCTCCATCTCCCGGAGAAAGGTATGTGTGCCCAGGGGCTGGGTTGGTACCCAGCTGGGCTCCCCTTCCTCTGGTTCTGGGACGAGCCCTTGGGACAAGCCAAGTACTGTGGTCACGCCTGGTGTGCTGGCCCATGCGGGGTGCTCCAGTCAGTCACAGGCCTTGTCCCCAGCACAGTCCTTTCAGCGATTGGCAGTTTCTTTGGGAGTTGGGCTGCTTGTGTACACAACTGGTCTAAGTGAATGTATCATTGAAAAGCCTTCATAAGCAACAGAAACAAAATCTGCCCAAGTTGGTCAAGAAAAAAGGATCAGTGGGCAACCGATGGGCAGCGGGTTTTGGGACAGGCATCCAAGTAGCACCCAAAGCTCGCAGGTCACCTGGGCAGGGCACTTGGTCCTGCTGCCCTGCTGCCAGCCTGCTTTTCTGCCTGGGTAGCCTGCCTCCAGGTCTCGAGAACAGGTCCTGGGCCCAGCCTTTGGTTCAGGATTGAGGACCATGGTTGGCCAGTTAAGAGGACAGCCAGAGGCTAGATTCCCAAGCAAAATAGGGAGTCCTCACCAAAAGGGGGATGCCTGCCACCCTGGCACCACCACCCCATTGCCATATAGATGCACATTCCCGCCTGTCCCGTTAAAACCCTCTGTGGAAAAGAGGAAGCAAAACTTCCAAATTCTAAAGAGAACAGCAGCAGCCCAGGCGAGGCTGCCTTTGAGACCAGTCACTCACAAGGCCTGCTAGCGGCGGGGCTCCACACGCCTGGCTCTCCCTACACCAGTTCGAGGTCCAGCTTCCAGCCTGATGGGCGTGGCAGTGGCAGCAGTGATGTAGAGCCCGGAGGAGCAGAAGCCACACAGGTCCGGGTCTTGGCGTCTGCTCTGTGCCCGCCCAACACGTGTGGCAGCTCAGCTTACAAAGCAAGACACCGTCACCCCCCAAGACGGACCAGTAAAGGAGCCATAAATGCAGCCGTCACTGATGATCCGGGCCCAAGTCCAGTAAAACGCATTTTAAAGAAAAAGAACCTTAGTCCTAGCACACACCACTCCACCCACACTCCATGGGTTGTTCAGGAACATAAATGTAGAAATAAAGGTCTAGAGCAGGGGTGGGGACCGCGGCCCACGGGCCATATAAGGCCCATGAAATCATTTGGCCTGGCCAGGCCAAGGCATTAGGGGTGAGTTAATTACATGTTTAACCAAAGATAGCAGGCTGCTTTTTTTTTTTTTTAATATATCTTTATTGATTTCAGAGAGGAAGGGAGAGGAAGAGATAGAAACATCAATGATGAGAGAGAATCATGGATTGGCTGCCTCCTGCACGCCCCCTACTGGGGATCAAGCCTGCATCCCAGGCATGTGCCCCTGACCGGAATCGAACCTGGGACCCTTCAGTCCTCAGGCTGACGCTCTATCCACTGAGCCAAACCAGCCAGGGCCGCAGGCTACTTTTTTAAGTTGATAATTTTGCATGACCCATAAATTTTGTTATAAATAGCCAAAAGGTTCCCCACCCCTGGTCTAGAGGAACTCCTTCCAAATTGGCAAGTCTCTGGGGGAGGGACCTGGAATTAGTAAATGAACTCTGAAAGGCTGCAAGTCTAGCCTGGGTGTGGACCAGGGAGCACAGCCTGTCCTGTGACTGCCTCTCTTCTGTCCTCCAGCACCACTGCCGAAACTGCGGCCACATCTTCTGCAACACGTGCTCCAGTAACGAGCTGGCCCTGCCCTCCTACCCCAAGCCCGTGCGCGTGTGCGACAGCTGCCACACCCTGCTCCTGCAGCGCTGCTCCTCCTCCACAGGCTCCTGAGGCCTCGGAACAGCGCCAGCTGCAGGGGTTCGAGGCTCGGAGCTGCTTCCCAAGGGAATCTAAGGAGAGAGCCGTTCCTGGGCCGGCCGCCAGCGCTTTCAGAGTTGTACGGAACGAACTCTGGATGGAAGCTTCCTCCTCAGTTGGCTGCGTCACTGGTTTAGGGTCAGAAGTAACTTCATGGTTTTGCTACTGTCATTTTCACTTTTTCAAGGACTTACCTATTTTGCAGCAGTTGCACTAGTGTAGTGAGTAATCAGTTCCTCTCCCCCGCACTGCCCTATGTGCCTCCCCTGCTTGAGTCAAGAAATGGGCCCTTTCACACCCTTGTAAGTCACTTCTCACTCTCGTGCAGGGAATAAAGGAGCTTGTGTCAACCTGAGTTAGCCTCTGAGGACCCCTCAGACAACTCCGTTTCGGGACAATAGGCCCTTTGGGGGCCGTGTTTGGGGTGAAGCCTGCTGGGTTCTGGGGTATAGGCTGTGCTCTGCCCAGTGAGCCAAGGACAACTTGGGCCGTTAAATCCATTGGTGGGATTGGGAAGTGACCTGTCGTCCAAGCTCATGGAGACACCTGAGGGGAAGCACCTTGGGGTTTGCATTTCAGAAGCAGAGTCAGGACAGGTGTTAGCTGTGGGCTGTGAAAACTGTCCTCCTCTGAGCACATGCATCTCCCTCCCCCAGTCAGTCAATGGCCTCAAAAGTCAGTCCATTTGTGGACTGGGCTTCAGCCTTCTCCACCCTCAGTGCACTCACCTTACTGACCGTCTGTACCTCCCACCAGTCCTTCTGCACTGCTTCCAGCTGGCCAGCCCCTGCTGGAGGCCCTGACTCTTCCTTCTCAGGAGGGCTCTTCCACAGCCTGGCTCAAGGTTCCCAGCTACTCCCTTAAATACACCTTTATGTTATGGATGGGAAACAGGCTCCATGAAGTTAGGTCCCAGCATGCAGTGCAGCCAGCCTCTAAAACCATGCCTAACTCCAAAGCCATGTTTTATCCAAGCTGCAGGTTTTCAAACCTTACCCTGAGCTTTTTAAATATTCACTCTTCCCCAGACATTTGCATCCTGCTACCTCGAACTGGTCTGGCATTAGATGCATGTACCTTGTCTTCAAGGCACCCAATTTGAACTGCGGCGTGCTGAGGACCTTAGGCAAGTCACGTCACTTCGGAGCCTTAGCTCTCATTGCACGTACAAAAGGTAGCAGGGTAACACCTCCCACTGAGGGGCTATTCTGAAGGCTCAGTAAGTACATGGCACGCCCACCACTGCCACGCTTACTGCTCTTCCCTTAATCACACTTATTTTCTCCTCCAACCTCATCCCCCCTCCGAACCCTCAAGCAACAAATGGTCAAGCACTATTCACAAAGAATGCTTGGGCCAGTTACCAATGTCTAGCTGCATGGAAAACTTTTCACTCAGACATCAGATACACACCTGACCTTTGGGACCCTCTGGTCTGGCAACCCTCTAACCTGGGCAGTGACAGACAGGTGGCCGAAGGCAGCGCTCCTCAAGCTGCCGTGCACAGGCTGATGGGGCGGCATGGAGGTTTGTGTTCAATGCAGACAATGTCTGGAGGTTCTGGTCGTTCCCAACAAGCTCCAGGATGCTGGCCCACGGAACGTAAGATTCCTAAGAACCAGAACGTTCTTACTCACTAGCTTTACTCCATGTTTCTAGTTCTTTCCCTTCCTTAATGTTTTCAACAAAACTGTTCTTTATGTAAAACAAATTAACTGAAGAACTCAAGGATGGAACCCTCCTTGAGCCTTCTCAACACCAGGTATCTCCCATCCACACACTTTTAATAACTCAGCCAATGCTAGGTTTATCTAGACTGTAGCTGAACACCAGTGCTCACACTGAAAATTAATCATCTCTAAACCTGCTGGACAAGCGACAGGATACATTCCAAGTGCAACACCTGTGTATCCATAGCCCTTTCCCGACGTGTAGAGCAACACCAACAGCCAGCAGAGAGCATGCAGCAGGGCAGGGGGTCTGCAGGGCCCCACGCACATCTTCGTGCATTGCTGCCACCTACAGACTTAGACTTGAGTAGACCCACCAAACTAATCTCACCCAGGAAGAAAGGAGAATATCTTCAGCACTTGTCAGAGCAAAATGTACACATCAGGCTCCAAAGAGTACAAGCCTTTATCTGCAGCTAATCAATACAACTAATGAGTCTGGAGCAAGCAGCAACTTCCAACCGGTGTGCTGCAAGCATTTTTAAAACATGCAATACCTGACAATTTCAGTCAAGGGCACTGACCTCTCTTCCTGACTGTCAAATTTAAAAAATGACAACAGCCGTCTGGTATGAATATGATAGAATTGCATCTGATTGGTCAGTCCTTGGTACCAGAAATCTATAATAATATAAGTATAATATGCTAATTAGACCGGACGTCCTTCTGGACAAAGCCGGGGCTGCAGCCGTGGGATGGAGGCAGCCACTACAGCTGTGAGGGATGGATCCAGGCAGCCAGACCGACCGCAGCTGTGAAGGCCTACTCTTGCATGAATTCCGTGCATCAGGCCTCTAGTACTTATGCACAGATTTTCATGCATCCGGCCTCTAGTACTTATGCCCAATGCACGAAATTTATGCAAGAGTAGGCCTTCCTTCGCCCGGCTGCCTGCACCAGCTTCCCACAGGCGCCTGGGACCTGGCTGCTTCCCTTCTCCAGCCACCTGCAGGCACCCGGGGCCCAGGCTGGCTTCCCTCCGGCCCCATCAGGAAGGACATCATGAAGATGTCGTCTAATTAGCATATTACCCTTTTATTATTATAGACTAGAGGCCCGTTGCACAAAAATTTGTGCACTCGGGGGGGAGGGGGTGTCCCTCAGCCTGGCCTGTGCCCTCTCGCAGTCTGGGACCCCTTGGGAAATAACTACCTGCTGGCTTAGGCCTGCTCCCGGGTGGCAGAGGGCAGGCCCAATCCCTAGGTGCAGCCCCTGGTCGGGCTCAGAGCAGGGCCGATTGGGGAGTTGGGCGCCGCCCCGTCATGCACAGAGCAGGGCAAATTGGGAGGTTGTGATGCCACCCTCAGTCACGCTCAGGGTAGGGCCAATTGGGGGGTTGGGGCACTGTCCCCTGTCACACTCAAGGCAGGGTCGATGGGGAGGTTGCGGCGCCACCCCATCATGCACAGAGCAGGGCCCATCAGGGGGTTGGGGCACCACCCTCTATCACCCACAGAGCAGGGCTGATCAGGGGGTTGGGGCGCCGCCACTCTCACACTCAGGGCAGGGCCGATGGGGAGGTTATGGCTCTACCCCATCACACACAGAGCAGGGCCCAGGGGTGGGGGTTGGGGAGCTCCCCCGTATCAGGCACAGAGCAGGGCTGCTCAGGGGGTTGGGGCCCCGCCCCCTGTCTCACACACAGAGCCGCAGGGCGATCAGGGGGTTTGGGCACTGCCCCCTGTCACGCTGATCCCGGTGCCGGGAGGCATATTACCCTTTTACTATATAGGGTAGAGACCTGGTGCATGGGTGGGGCCGGCTGGTTTGCCCTGAAGGGTGTCCTGGATCAGGGTGGGGGTCCCCACTGGGGTGCCTCGCCAGCCTGGGTGAGGGGATGATGGCTGTTTGCAGCTGGTCACACACCCTTCAGGGTGGGGGTCCCCCCTGGGGTGCCTGGCCAGTCTGGGTGAGGGGCTGAGGGCTGTTTTCAGGCTGGGAGTGACTGAAGTTCCCAACCGCTCCTTTTTTTCTTTTTTCTTTTTTTATTCTGGGCCAGCTTTACCTTGAGGCTTGGCTCCAGCTCTTAGGCCTCCACGGCTGAAAGTAGGTTTCTGGCCTTTGCTTACAATGTTGCGAATCTGCTGGCTGAAGTCCTGCGGTATTTGTTACAATGTTTCTTAAACTGCCCGCTCAGAGGCCTGCAGCAGCAGGCGGAGAATATTGGTTTCCTCCAACGATCCTCCGTCACTGAGGCAAGCAAGCCTCATGTTAGTTTCTAGCTGCCTGGCTGCCGGCCGCCATCTTGGCTGACAGTTAATTTGCATATCTCACTGATTAGCCAATGGAAAGGGTAGCGGTTGTATGCCAATTACCATGTTTCTCTTTTATTAGTGTAGATAGGCACCTGATTTTTTAGTCACTTTAGAACAAAAGTAGTAGGCAATAACTACTATTTTGTTTTGTAAATCTATCAAAATCATACCTATTTTATCAGATTGGCAAAAACACACACAAATCTATTCTTTGGTGTACTGCAGATTTTAGTAGTTTGTATGCCATTAGATGAAAATGGTTAAAAATTACTAGTCTAGAGGGACGGTGAATGAGTGGTAGTTTCCAAATTGCAGTCTAAGTATCCACTGAAGGAACTTCTGGAACTATACTTTAAATTCCTAATGCTAGAGCATTTTCTAGCAAATGTCAAATTTTAGCCCTAATCTACAGTCTACCAGACTTTAAATAATGATTTAATTTCAGAAATATGTGGTCTTGCCCTAGCTGGTTTGGCTCAGTGGGTAGAGCCTCGGCCTGCAGACTAGAGGGTCCTGGGTTTGATTCAAGGGCACATGCTTAGGTTGCGGGCTCAATCCCCAGTAGGGGGTGTGCAGGAGGCAGCCGATCAATGATTCTTTCTCATTGATGTTTCTGTCTCCCTCTCCCTTCCTCTCTGAAATCAATTTTAAAAAAAGATGTGGTCTTCTCCGTCAGCTTTAAAGGAAATGAATTTTGCTGGTTAAGTCAAGCATGTCAAATTCGTGGCCCCCCTGTGGCCAACAATGAATATTTTTGCGGCCCAGCCAATATAACGGTTATGTAAGAAACGTTTTAATAAAAATTTCGTAACTTTTACAATATCGTTATAACGAACTACGACATTCACTGATTACTATAATCGTGTTGCATTCATTTCCCTTATGCACAGGTGCACCATTTCTCTCCACTAATACTAGCAGTGAATACTTTAGCAGCTGATTTCCACGTTAGTCTTGGACTAGTTTGGTATGTGCAAACAGGAAATATTTCGCTTTCAGAGAACAAGAAAAATAGGTTTTTTGCATTATGCTTATTAATTTGTGCAGTTATTCAGTGTCTGATAAATTAATGTTCAAGAAAAAAATATCAATGTTTTATGTCAATGATTACTCATTTATTTCAGCCCTTTATGTTCAACACCTCTATCAAAATAAACCTACATTTCTATGAAAATTGAAGCTTTTGGGTTTTTTTTGCAGCCCACATAAACCTTATTTGGCCCGTGTTAAGCCTTTGAGTTTGACATGCTTGTTGTAAGTGGTCTTGGATCTTTGGGAATGAGGCAAAAATGAAGATTAAAACCTCAATTTCAAAAAGAAAACTTGAGTTCTCCCTACTAGCACACCTGCACCTCCCCCCCACCACCACCCTCCCTCCCAGGCATTTACCCCCTTTTTTTTTAACCTCTGTAACTTGTTTCCTAAACCCATTTCTACAGTTTACTTCACCTCTGGAATTTTTCTAAACAAATGTTGTTCTAGTTTGGGGGGAGGGGGCACTTCATATAAAAACTCAGCCCTGCCCTGGCTGGTTTGGCTCAGTGGATAGACCGTTGGCCTATGGACTGGGAGGTCCCAGGTTCGATTCAGGTCAAGGGCATGTACCTTGGTTGCTGGCGTGTCCCCAGTGGGGGGGGCGTGCAGGAGGCAGCTGATCAATGTTTCTATCCCTCTCCCTTCCTCTCTGTAAAAAAATCAATAAAATATATTAAAAAAAAAACAAAAAAACTCAGCCCTAGCCAATTTGGCTCAATGGATAGAGCGTCAGCCTGCAGACCAAAGGATCCTGGGTTCAATTCTGGCCAAGGCTGCAGGCTCCTCCCTGGCCCAGGCCCTGGTCAGGGGTCATGCAGGAGGCAACCAATCAATGTGTTTCTCACATCAATGTTTCTTCCCTCTCTCCTAAAAGCCGATGGAAAAATATCCTCGGGTAATGATTAACAAAAAGCAAAGCCCTGGCTGGGTAGCTTGGTTCAACTGTTGTCCTTATACACCAAGGTTTGCAGGTTCAGTCCCTGGTCAGGGCACATACAAGAATCAACCGATGAACACAAAAATTAGTGGAACAACAAATCAATGTTTTTCTCTCTCTTCCTCTAAAATCCATATAAAATAAACTTGAAGAGATGCCATCCAATTATGAAGGACAGCTCCAGCCACCCTTTGCTGTATGCTTCCTCCTCAGCCATGCCTGAAGGCCCCTGTGGACATGCAGCATGCAGTGAGGACACTTCTGCTTTGTGCAAGTGCTTAGCAAGTCAAAGGCAGCACACAAACACAGAGCCCGTCCACAAGGGGCCCAAAGCCATGATTACCTTGTACTGGAGGGAAGTCTGAAGACCTCTACACAACAGCCTCAACTGGGGAGCCTCTATCACAGCCAGAGACATGGGCCACTGTCACCTACGCCCAGGCAGGCATAGAGCCCAACAAACAGGCCACGTGACACTGAAGCACAGACAAGACAAAGTGCAGTTTTTAAAAGGAAAATTTATTTTGACAAGTTTCACTTAGCGCAATACACCTAAAAGGAAATCACAATACAATGAAAGATTTAAATCAAGGCCTCGGAATTTCATACAAACACCAAGACCAAAACCCTAAAGTATTGGTATTGCGTCTCAAAATTTTCCCATTAACTTAAAAAAAGCTTCAACTTACATGCCTTGGAAGTTATTAAATGAAACTAGAATTAACAAACATGCCAAATGTTTCACTTTTAATTGTAGACACAGCTCCTATATTTTTACAAAAAAGCATGTTTTTTTAACATGCTTCCATGAAGTGTTCGATGTGATGTGATGTAAGAGCAACATTTAACATAATTCAACTTCTTTAACCTAAATATACTTACTGCTTAAGTACATCCTACAATAGAACTAACTTGAGAAAAGCTAAAAATTGTTTAACAGTTATAGTTTACTCAACTTAGTTGTTACATCCTAGATGAATATTTGTGTTCAAAAATAATGAACCTTTAAGTCTTTAATTCAATCCTGATTTCCACTTAGAGTAAGCATAAATCACAAGCTGGTATTGCAAAACTGTTAAGTTTTGTTTGTTTTTTCTTCTTTAAAATAATGTTGACCAAGAGTCAGTGATAAGGATCAATTACATTCCCCATCCACCACTCATACTAGACATGCTAGACACCCCTCCCATTCCGTTCACTCCCACAGATGCACGGCTTCCACTACTGTAGTAGCTGCTGTTCACTGCTCCTTGGCTGCCTGCAGAGAGATCAATTTGACAAGTCAGGAGAAGTATCACATTGTCAGTCAAGTAAAATATCGCATTCCAGGAAAAAGTTTGAAAAGAATACGAGTACAAATGGCTGCTGTCCAAGTGGCGAGAAGCATGTTTGGGAAAAGGGACTCCCGACTCCAAACAAGTCTCAATGAACCCTTTTCTCTGCAGTACCAAATCTTGCCAGACTCTCGTGCTACCATTTAAAAAGCAGGTGCTTCAGGATCAACATGGAAAATTAAGTTTAAAGGAAAACTAGTGTTTTTCAAAAATTGCAAAATTACTTCATGTTTCTAAAACTAAACAAGGCATTTTTAAAAATTTTTACCATAAACAACAATGTGTCCATCGAATGGCATATATGAATAGGGAGCACAGGGGCAGTCTTGCTTTTCCTATTCATGGTGGGCAGGAGTGAGGCTGGGACTAAAGGCAACTCACTGTGCCCAAAATGGCAGCCTCCATGGAGTTAAGTCAGAGCCATTGACTGCTATAGAAAAAGTATCAGCACAACATATCAGTATTTGCTATTGGGAATTTAAATTATATTTTTTGAGAAAATATTTACCTATGCAATGTTTGATTGAAAATCACTGGAGTTTTCCTGTAAAACTTGGTCTGCAAAAGGATTTTGTAGGGTAAGACTATAATACCAAAATCACCATTCTTTAGACCAATTGAAAAAAATAAAACCAATCCTAGGTTAACTGACTAGTAAATACGGTACTGAACCCAACCCCCATTTTACTATTTTCAATTCTCCCTCCATCTAAAATGAATTTAGTACGCTAACCAAAAAGACAGAGAAAGTGAACTGTTTCATGTTTTAATACATGGAGGCAGATGTTTTCTGACTGCATTATTCCAAGTTGCATATTTAATTTATAGAACACTCCCCCCTCCACCACATTAAATTGGGCCTGCAAATTAAGCTATTAAAAACTATTTTAACAGGAACAAAAGCATATATTTAATAACCCAATTTCGCCAAAAAAGGAGCCTGCATATTCCCCCAACTAAAAAAACCTACCTAAAACATACTGCAAGCATATTAAAAACACACTTACCATATCCACTCATGCTGCTCTGGCCGCCATAGCCACCTCCATAACCACCACTCAGCTGCTGGCTGGTTGGGCCACCGTAACTGGACTGGTTTGCTGTTAAGTTAAGAGACCATTAGAACCTTGTTTCCTATGTAATGTGGTACCTGGTGGTACCGGGCTTGTAACTAAATCTATGATTTCGAGTCTTGATCTTACATTACTGTAACCCTTTGCTTATTCTCTATGAACAGACTACCTTTCTATCATGTGAGCTAGTCAAACACTTATAAACCAACTGGCCAAAAGCATACGCGTCAGCAGGACTAAATCCACATGATTCCATAGAAACATTTTGAGAAAAACTTATGGAACTGTTTAACTGAAATCAGTGGGGTTGTTCCCCATAACTTGATATAGTAAGGCTATTGTCATTACATAGGTATCACTGAACACCTAATTATACCCAATAAATTTTGTCCAAAAATTTAAGTTATTTTGATCCTATGCTTTTTGCTGTCATTCACTTTAGATTTATACTATATAAACAATTCCACTTGTTTTTTTAATGCCCCCCCACAAAGTACTTAAAATTAGTTATCTATTCTAAGTAGTTTTACATAACTCAAGGATTTAAGTCAGACCCAAAATTAAAAGCTTTTTCCTTTGCCTAACTTAATACGCTAAACTCATGAAATGTAAATTAACTTATATAATTGACTTATACAGATATAAACGTTTTGGTTTTTAAAAAAACTAACGATATTTACACAAGCCCATGCCTCCCATCATTTGGCTACCATAAGCACCACCGCTTGCTCCTGCTGTAGAATTCAAGAAGAGTTCTACATATCTGTGTTCTGAAATGAGAGAAAAGGCATACAAGGTTAGCTTTAAAAAAAAGACACTAAAGCGATATTTACACAAACCCATGCCTCCTAGCATTTGGCTACCGTAAGCACCACCGCTTGCTCCTGCTGTAGAATTCAAGAAGAGTTCTACATATCTGTGTTCTGAAATGAGAAAAAAAAAAAATTGAAATGTTTGTTGGTGAAAGAATACTAAGTTCTTAAACAAAGATCTGAACTTCAAATATTTTTTGGTATAAAAAAATTCTAGCTGCTTCTCAGTTGATTTAATTATGCAGCTTTCCAAAACTAGTCTTTTATCTTAAAATATTCACCTATATTGCCTTAAGTTCATTGGACATATTTCAAAGTCAATGTTTGTACCACAAATCCTTTTGTCACAATTTTTAAAACCCACAAAATTTTAACATCCCCAAGAGTTAACCTACCATCAGCAAACCCACTTCTCATACATCCTTTCTATTCTATTCCTCTAGCATGTCAGTCACACCACCACCTGTAAAGACTCCCCGAGACAGTGAAGTGAAATCACACTTACGCATATTTGCTTTGTCTTTCGACATAGCTGCCACAGCATCTTCATGAGTTGCAAACTCAACATCTGCTTCACCAGTTACTCTGCCATCAGGACCAATTTCAATATGTACTCTCACAGGGTTGAGCGGTGAAAAAAACTAAATACAAGGTATTCAGAGAATCAAGTCAACTTTCTAATGTTACGAAGAATTTATAACATCCCGTTTCACTTAGGCAGAATTAAGACCCCAGGTTTTTACTGCTCTACTGAAAGGGCTGACTTATGAATTCATCTCACACTTACATTATAAATGTCATTCTCCGTAGCTCTGTAAGGTAATCCCCGCATGTGTACACAGTGTCCAGTTGTGCTCTGGAAAGTAGAGCCACCATCCCCATATCTGTGGTCAGACATTCCTGAAAAACAGTAATTGAGGTCTAGATGGACAAAGTGTAAGTAGCCTTTGGTTGAGAAATTCAATTCTTACCTTACCTCTTCCAAATCTATCTGACCCAAAACCATAGCCATCATTATAGCCATTATAATCATCATAGCCTCCATAACCTAAAAGACAAAAAGTACAATCAATCAAATGACAACACACAAGAACCACCCTCCTCACACCTGCATATTCTCACATACCTCCACCGTAAGCTCCACGCCTCATCCTCTCAAAGCCAGCTCCTCTGCCAATGCTGTTATACCCTCTGCCGGCCCCAGGTCTGTCATAGGGACCTGGCCGCTGCATGGCCATAAGCTTTCGTGGTGGGTCATAGTGAGTTCTGACTTCTGCTCGACTGCTCTTAAAAATTTCGATATACCTAAAGCGTTGTTCATGAAGAAGGGAACGGGGAGGGGAAAGGAAAAATTAGTTCATGTCATACAGGTATTTAGTTACACAAGAAAACAATGTAGTCATAGCCATGAAACTGACTAATATTTAAAGCCAGATTTCTTATACTTGCATAGGCAATGACCAGAAATGCACTCAATTGTAAGATTATTTCATGTAAACTCACTCCTCTAAAGCAGAGAAGCCCACCTTTAGGGGTGGAGAGGAGTACTATAAACAAATGTTTTAGGAGGGAAAAGATTCCACTCAACTTTCAACATTTCATGTCTTAAATCCTTTGGCAGCACGTATAGCAAGTGGGCTAAAAAGCCAGCCTCCACCAACAGTCTAGCCCACACTACACATTTTCTTTCGCCAATAAATACCCCAGCCTATGCTTTTAGTAGGAATCAGCATAGGTAAGCGCATGCTTCAATGAAAAATAGTCACAAGCGAAGAGAATAAAACCTTTTGTGACAATTTCTTGAAAGCTATGCTTATTAATATATATATGCAGAATATTTATACAGCAAGAAAGTTTGTTGCATTTCAACTTTAAAAACAAGATCAGAAAGTATCACATTTTCTTATGGTAATATTAATTTACTATGTGGGTGTTACAGCTAAAGTCAGGTTTGCACTACATTTTTTAAAAGCCATAGTCTCTCAACTCAATTGATTGGGGTTAAACAGATCTTACAAAATTATATAGTAGACCAAATTAAGAACAATTTTAAAATCTAAAATTTAATCAGAATGCATTATGGGACTTTGGCATAGTGTAAAGTTTGAAAATTGTGGCCAAACATCAATTAATTGGGACTAGAAAATATTTATTATTCCTAAGCAGAGAGAATATGGATTTAATGTTTTACCATAAGAAAAGTGACAAATCCAACCAACCATCCATCCCCACCTGTGCCCTATTCTTTCCTTGTGTTTCTTTAGAGCCTTTTCAGCTATTTCCTGTGAAGCAAACTGCACGAAGGCCTCCCCCGTACTCCTCCCCTGGAAGTCCACCGGCAATGTTATCCCATTTGGCACGATTTCCAACCCTTCAACCCAAGGACAAATAACCCCAGTAGGGGGGCAATATTAACATCACAAGCCCAGAAATGATTCTTCTTACAGCTTTAAATAAACCAGAATTTTAACTTTAGGTGAATGGTATGCTTTCAACAAGTACTCTTTAAATATGCATTGCAGTAATATGAAGTTCCATTATAACAATTCTTAACACACCCATGGCACAAAGAAAAAACTTGCCGAGCACAGGATGAATTAAGAATTCAACAAATAACAAATACTCTTATCTACTCAATGTTGAAAATTACACAATTTAATAAAAGTTTCAAGCATTAAATACAACAGTTTTACTAAATTCAAGAAACACCTTTTGCCTCATTTTTATAGTTCAATGTTTTACGTTAGTGGAACTTCAAGTTTTAAAAATTTACACATTTAAACATTTTATATACAAATTGAAACATTGCTTAAGTATATCATTGACAAACATACAATCTAAACTTTCAGCAAACAAACTGATCTAGACAGCACAATCATGCATTTTATGTTCTAACAGTAGTATGATTCACTTCTGGAAATTCCGTCTATGAAAAATCCTTTCCGTGGACACATTCCCAAGCTTACAAAAAGGGCTTAAAGCACTTTCCTAGAAGATATGAAATTATGTTCATATTTAACGTTGACAGCATTGAATTCTCACCAGTTTAGATAAAACAATAAAAACAGACTTGATCTCAAAAATTCTGGCAAAATATTAGGACTTGATACATATCTAACAGTCAGGATTTTAATTTATACTACCCTAAACCATGAGAGGATTTCTTGTTCTTAATTCCAGTTTATGACACCATGAATATCAAGTAATAGTATTTTAGATATAGGATCAAACATTCTACTAAACATGCAATTTTATCAGCTCTTCAGCATAAAAACATTCAAATACTTTAGGCCCAGAACAACTTTAAAACATTCTCTGTATTTCAGATACTAAGACTGTAACATTCAATTATTCTTTGACTTTTAGTAAATTTAGAATTTCTTGGCTAAATCAGTTTTTCTGCATAAAGAGAATTAGACCGTTAAGAGACATTTCTGGTCCTAAGACCCAACGTGTCTTACAACATATACACCTGCCATAAATTACAACCACCTAACTCACACTGATCTAATGCTTAGGGATCTTACCTTTAACTTGAAGTACTTTGCTGAACAGCATTGTGAGGAAAGTAGTTAAAGTTGTTGAGGACAATCCTCAAAGATCTACTCTGAACTACAATACTAAATACAGGCAAGTTAGCATTTTCAAAATACTTAATTTCCACCATTAAGATGGGTCTAAATTATATGAAGGTCTCCAGGAAGAAAATATTAATTCATCTGCATATAAATATGTTTAAATATCTCAGTTGCTCAACTTTAAGGTCTATTAAGTCATGTTGCCAGGAGCTAGCCAAAACTCACTGCTCAGCAACAAACAGGACTACATACCTGAGAAGAACTGAACAATTTCTTCCTTGCTACATCCAAAGGGGAGTCCTCTAAGCCGTACAAAGCCATCATTGGCCGTGTCAGGACTATTTGGACCAGTATGCTTCAACACCCAATCCATTTCAACGTTGTTTGACTTGAATACTGAAAGAGGTGCTTAGAATTAGTCAATTTTGGAAAGTTAGAGAACTAAGTTCAGACTTCCTGGGTCTTTAGATAATCTAGGAAGAGCTGCCACAAACCCTTAGGTGACCATTTCCATGCGGTCAAATACCTAAAGTTCAGGAGGGATAAAATAGATCTCTGTTTAATGTTTATTTACTGTTACTAGGGCAACATAAATCAAACCTTCAACATATCTGTGTCCCATAGTTTCTCTGTCTTTTTTCAGGGCCAATTTGACTTCATCTTCTGATTCAAGTTCAACAAAAGCCTCGCCACTCGGTCTGCCTTCTCTGGTGTAGATGAAACGTATACCTTGAGCCCCATTTTGTATTTTGCAGTCTGGAAAGAAAACAACCGTTAATACAGAATTTAAAATTTAAAATCACCTCTGGGTGATACTGATGAAATGCCTCTTCACGCCCCAACAAAGTAGATCACATGCAAAGCCTAAAATGACCAAGATACTGCTGACTCCTAGAGTCTCTTCGTGGTAATTAAGCTGTTATCCCCTCCAGATAAAACTTTATTCTCAATCCATCAATAAAAGCCAACATTGAAAGTTTCTTAACAAAAATCTCTAAATGCTCACTACACAAATGTCTCCATTAACATCATTTTTAACTTCTCAGTAAGTTAATTCTGAACCTTATTATTTTAATGCATTTCCTGAATATATCTGTTTCAACTTTTGGTCTGGGACCTCTGATCATTTTAAACCTTATTAGCAGTGACATTACAATCCAAATTGCAGGGCCAATACTCACCTGAAGGGGATCAATGTTACAAAGCTAAAATGCTCCAAGCTGAACAGCTGAAGCCAAACCCAGTCTTGCCCACTGCAAGGTGGCTTCCAGTGTACTTGGTTCGTTTTACAGGTTGCATTCCGTTAAATTCAGATAGTCAATACTACAAGTGTCCTTCCAAAACCTGCAGAATTCTTCCAAGTCAATGTGTATCAGTCTACTCTTACACTAATGGAAACAAGGATATTTTGGCAAAAATTATACAGGAAACCTACATTACTTGGGGAAAGACTACTAGGCAACTGACTTGCCTGGGCTTCAGTGTCCTCAACTGTGAAAGGAGCCAGATCAAGAACTAGGTAAGAACTTAATTACCAAATCTTGATCAGGAAAACTGTCTAAGATTTAAAAGTGACAGTTTTTAAACGCCGCCTTTTCAAGGAGATGCCAAAATTGTAAAGTTGTTATACTTTAAGGTTTTCAAAATATTACTGTTTGCCCAGCCACTAGGCAATTTTCTTAGGGTTGAGGGGGAAATCCAATTTATCCTTTCGAAGGCATCACAGCAAGGCTAGTGCTTAAAGGTAGGTAAAGGGGAAAAAAAAATCCCGCCCTGGCCCGTGGGCTCAGGGTTAGAACGACGCCCACGCACGGAAGGTTCACTCCCGAATTGCAGGTTCCATCCACAGCCAAGTTGCGGCGCGTGCAGGAGGCAATCAATAGATGTCTCTCCCTCCCATCCTCTCTGCAAATATCGACGGAAGAAGCATCCTTGGGTGAGGATCACCAAAACAAAGGGGAAAAAATCCGCCAGAGAGGCCGCGGCAGAGGGCCCAGAAGGCGGGAGGGCGGGGCTTTCGCTGTTTCCATTGCGTAACAGCGGACGCCGGGGCGCGAGCAGCCCTGCGGGAACGGCCGCGCCGCCGCCCGCGCCCCGCCAGGGGGCGCCCCTAGCCGAGCCGGGCCCTCTGCGACCCTCCCCGGCCCGCCGCCCGCCCCGCAGCCCTGACCGCGATCTCCCGCCTCCGCTTCAAACTCACCAGAAAAAAAACGCTGCACTTCGTCCGCCGAGCAAGACCAGGGCAAGCCGCGGACCTTCACCACGAAGCCCTCTCCGCCTTCGGTACCCAACATCATCGTCTCTCAGTGGACCCTGGCGTCGAGGCCGACTGCACGGAGGGAGGAGGGTCAGCCCTGGAAATTGTTCAAATTGAACTGCCCTCCCCCGCGAGGCACCCCGCGGGCCCGCGGCGCCTCAATAAGAACCAAGTCCCGGCACAAGTCCCAACCCCGGCGACTCCAACACCAAACACCCTCTCAAAAGCCGGTGGGCGGGCCGCCCAAGCCGCCCGGGCTCTAATTACCGGAGGACCAAGCCGCAGGGGGCCCGGCCTGGCGCCAGCGTGGAGGCAAGGAAATGGCGGCCGCGCTTCCGCTCCGCCTCCTCCGACATCTCACACAATAGAGTCGGCGCGGCCTGCAGGCCCCAGCGGCCCTGGCGGCAGCCCGTACCTTGAGAAGGATCCCCCCATCCCACCCCAGGCTCTACAGGGACCTGGGGCAAGCAATCCTCGCAAAATCGGCATCCTCAGGGGCCACTGGACGGCTCACATCGAGCAACAAACACTCACCTAATCACACGACTTCTGCGTGGCTGAGCGAAATGGCCAGCGGGCGCCTGCGCAACCTAAATAAGGCCCTTTGAACAAGCTCTGCGCACGCGCAGCGAGGCGCCGCCCGCCCCCTGCGTCACACAGCGCTCTGACGCAGGCGCACTGCCGAGAGCCGGCCCCCTCGGAACAGCCAGTGGTGACGCCCTAGCGCCGGTGGCTCAGCCCCGCCCACCCGCACAAAGCCGACGGGCTTTTTGGCGCCTGCGTATTGTCGCGGTTATTGAACAAGCTTCCCCGAGTTAGGATTCAGTTTCCTGCGCATGCGCCTTCCTTCAAACCGCTCGCGCCTTACCCGCCAGCGGGGGGAGGGGAATGGCGGCAGTCGGCTCCCTACGGGGCTCGTCGGGCGGTCTCCGGCTCTGCGTTGGGCCGAGGTGGCCGTCTTCCTAGTCCTGCCTCCAGCCTATTAATCGCGCTGCTGGCCGACCCGACATGACACCCTCGCTCTCCCCAGAGCCGCCCGTGACCACCAGGGCCTCTCGGGGGGCAGCGGAGCTGCGCGCTCTCCCAGCCGGAGGCCACCCCCGCGGCGCCGGGAGCTGATCCCCGCAAGTGGGCCTCCCCTTCCCCTTACCTGCCGCCAGCGGGCCTGGAGCCCCGCCCGCGCGGGGTCCCCGAGCCTGTATCTCAGGCCCGTACCCCGCTTTTGTCCTAACGACCGCGGGCCCTGCGCCCCCCTGCCCCGCCCTAGGGTCGGCGGGCCCTGAACGCGCGGGCCGCTCCCACGCGGTGGGGCCGGGAGGCCGCGCCACGCGAGCGCGGGCGGAGCCGCAGGTGCGCGCCGGGCTGTTTCCCGGGTGGAATCCGGCCTGAGCCCCGAGAAGGTTAGGTCGGCTCGCCGGGGGAGGGCCTGGGTTCTGCGGGACCCTAGGTCACCGTGTGCGCCCCTGGCAGGAGAGGATCGTGACTCCCAGCAGCACCGCAAGTGGCGGGGGAAGCCCGCGGGGGCCCGGGCCTGCCCTTGTCTGGTCCTGGAACCCTCACCCCACCTCGGCTTGGCGATACGGACAATAAACACCACAAGGCAGGGCTGGGCACGGCACAGGGTGGCCACGGGGAGGAAAGGAGAGACGCTGCCAGGGTCTGGAGGCCAAGTCCGTTTTGACAGGTTTGAGAAAGCTGGAGCGGCATGAAGGAGAGGGGACCCCCGATGGGATCCTGGGGTCGGCAGGCCCTGGTCCTGAAAGGCACGCCGCCTGGGCCAGGGTGTGCGCTCCAGGCGCGCGGGGGCGGGGGCAGGTCCGCAGCAGCCACGGGCGTTGTTTGTGAGGGACAGTGTGGGGGGCGCAGGTGGGACGGGCGGGGCGGGGGTGCTGCCTGCCCTCCGCTGCTCCGGGCGAGAGGAAATGAAAGGCATTTTTGCCGAAGTCGCCAAGATGTGGGGCTCCCGCGTGTCCAGAAAGCAGGTCTGTGTCCGGGTGATTGGAAAGCACGGAGAGCACTGGGTGTTCTTAGGGACTCGCCCAGAGCATCACACACACATTCTGGTCCTGTTAAATGACCAACAACGCTGGCTTCTGATTAGATGAGGGGGAAATCCTGATCCCCTTGGTAGTGCATTAAAAACAAAAATCATGTTGTTACCTTTTAATAATATGGCCACACTTCGGGAGTTTCTTCCTATTTTTTTTTTTCTATCGTTTTCTGTAATAAGAGTAAATGTAAAATCATCGTAGAAAAATTAGATAATTTCCTCAGCATAGATTTCTATAAGAAAAATTATTTGATGAAATTATCCGAACCCCGTCACGGGATGGCATCATGTCTTGCCCTGGCTGGGTTGCTCGGTTGGTTAGAGCAGCGGTCGCCAACCTTTCGGACCTCAGGGACCACCAGTGGTCCGCAGACACTGGTTGGCGCCCACTGGGTTAGAGCATCCGCCAGCTACGCCAAGGTTTTGGGTTGGATCCCCCATCCGGTCAAGGCACATACAAGAATCAACCAATGAATGCATAAATAAGTGAAAAAATAAATCGATGTTTCTCAAAAAAAGAAATATTTGCTTTTTATTTTCTAACTTCCTAAAATGCATGTGCATACTTGCATCATCATAAAAGGATCTGAGTATTTTTAGGACTACTAATAAAGAAAAGGGTATATAACCAATCTTCTCTGGTGTGTGAGGGTTGCATGTTTTGTTGGAAATAAAAATTTCCTTTAATCTTTGCTAATTTCATACCAAGAGAAAAAAATATCTCGAATTTGTATCTGTTTGATAACTAGTAAGGTACAATATTATACATCTATAGCCAATTCCCTCATATAAATTGTCAGTTTGACTTCTTTCTCCAGTGATCTTTCTGAGTGGCTCAACCACTGAGCTACGCCAGCTGGGCTATTCATTTATCTTTTTCATCAATTCTAAAACACATCTTTTTCACAGTTTAACCTCTTTAAAATAGAGATGTGTCTTAAAGACCAAAGGCAAATCATAGTTTAATGGGCAGCATTTTTTTCTTAGTGGTACCAAAAATAATGGTATATCTTAAAATTGACATCTTAGACTTGGAAACTGGCATATTCTACTTCTTTCATTGTGGTGACACATCACATCTATTAAAAGTATCTACACTAATAAAAGACAAAGATGCTAATTGACCATACTTTCGCTACACCCAAGCCACACCAACCAGCCAATCAGAGTGACTATATGCAAATTAACCCAACCAAGATGGCGGCCAGCAGCCACAGAGCTGGAGCAAGCAGGAGGCTTGGTTGCCCTGGCAACGGAGGAAGCCAAGCTTCCACCTGCTCTGGCCGGCTGTGGCCTCAGCAAAAGGCAGCAAAGTTTCAATTATAGAAGCTAAATAAATCCCAGATAACCTGCTTCCAGTCAGCCTCCACTGGAAGCTTGGGTGGCTGGGGGCCGAGGCCAGCCTGCAAACAGCCATCAGCCCCACACCCAGGATGGCCACACCCTCATGGGGTGAGGGGCCCTGCTGGAAGGCTTGGCCAGCCTGCAAACAGCCATCAGCCCCTCACCCAGGCTGGCCAGGCACCCCAGTGAGGACCCCCACCTTGAAGAGGCTTGGCCAGCCTGCAAACAGCCATCAGCCCCTCACCCAGGATGGCCAGGCACCCCAGCAAGGACCCCCACCCTGAAGAGGCTGTGGCCAACCTGCAAACAGCCATCAGCCCCTCACCCAGGCTGGCCAGGTACCCCAGCGGGACCCCCATCCTGATTCGGGACACCCTTCAGGGCAAACCAGCCGGCCCCCACCCATGCACCAGGCATCTGTCCTATATAATATAAGGGTAATATGCAAATTGACCCTAACAGCAGAGTGACTGGGAATCACTGGTCACTATGACACACACTGACCACCAGGGGGCAGATGCTCAATGCAGGAGCTGCCCTCTGGTGGTCAGTGTGCTCCCATAGGGGAAACTCTGCTCAGCCACAAGCCAGGCTGATGGCTGCCAGTACAGCGGTGGTGGTGGGAGCCTCTCCCACCTCCTCAGCAGCGCTAAGGATGTCCGACTGCAGCTAGGCCTACTCCCCACTGGCAAGTGGGCATCCCCCGAGGACTCCCAGGCTGCCAGAGGGATGTCTGACTGCCAATCCCCCGGGGAGCTGGCCTAAGCCAGCAGGTGGTCATCCCCCAAGGGGTCCCAGACAGTGAGAGGGCACAGGCCGGGCTAGGGACCCCTCCCGAGTGCACAAATTTTTGTGCTCTGGGCCTCTAGTCTATATATATAAAAAGCCAGCAACTTTAACGCCATCATGACCATAACGACCAGGGACCAAAACACCACAGCCCCTTGCCTAGGCCAGCCCCACCCCCAGGGGGGACCCTCACCCTAATCAGGGGTGTGGCCGGCCTGTAAACCACTGGCGGCCCCTCACCCAGGCTGGCTCCACCCCCAGTGGGGACCCCCACCCCAATTGGGGGCATGGCTGGCCTGCAAACCACCTACAGCCCCTCACCCCTGCCTGCTCTAACCCCCGGCGGGGACCCCCCACCCAGATCTGGGGGCCCCATCAGCCAGTCCCCAGGCCCCATGCACCAGGCCTCTATTCCTATATAATAAAAGGGTAATATGCAACTTGACCCTAAAGGCGGAACAACCGCTGGACCAATCACTATGAGGCACACTGACCTCACCTCTTGGTCCCTTTCCCCGGCCAGCAGGCTCCAATTGCCTGATGGCAAACGGGGAACCTGGGGTGGGTGGAAGGGGATGTGGGTGGCTCCAGGCCAAGGCCCCCGCCCCACCGCTTGCCCCACACACAGAGACTCATGGTGGGGGCGGGGCCAGCAAGCGGGCGGGAACAGCCGACCTGTCAGTCTCTTCCCTCGGCTGTCAGGCACCCATCACCCAATGGCGAAAGGGGAAATAGGGGTGGATGGGGGGGGGGGGGTGCCAGCTGTGGGCAGCCAGGGAAGATGGCCCTGATTGCAGGCCAGGCCTAGGAACTGTACTTGTGTACAAATTTCGTGTGCTGGGCGTCTAGTGTTTATACAGATTCTTAATATTGTGAGAAATGTTTGTGATATAGTATGTGGGAATGTGGGAAAATAAGATATAAAATTAATAAGTGGTGCATTAAACATGTAAAATTATATTTATGATCTGTCTCTAGGAATTTGCCTAGTCTAGGCACCTAACATAAATAGAATTGTACAATATTTGAACTTTTGTGTGTGATTTATTTTATTTGACACAACGTTTTCAAGGTCTATCCATGTTGTAGCAGGTGCTAGAATTTCATCATTTTATTTTATTTTTTATTATATATTTTTAGAATTTCATTATTTTTAGAGCTGAATAATATTCTGTTTTTCACATATACCCCATTTCCCCATTTTTAAAATACATCCATTGATGGGCATTTGGGTTGGTTCCACCTTATAGCTATTGTGAATATGCTATGAACTTTGGTATACAAGATCTGTTTGACTCCCTGCTTTCCGTTCTTCAGTTACATAACTAGAAGTGGAATTGCTTGTTCATATGGTAATTTTATGTTTAACTTTTTGAAGAACTGTCCAACTGTTTTCCACAGAGGCTGAATGTTCTACATTCCCATCAGCAATGCACAAAGCTTCCAATTTCTTGCCCTGACTGGGTATCTTGATTAGAGCATTGTCCCAACACACCAAGGTTGTGGGTTCAATCCCAGGTCAGGACACATACAAGAATCTACCAATGAATGAATGCATAAATAACTGGAACAAGAAATCGGTATTTCTCTCTTTCTCCCTCCTTCTCTCTCTAAAATCAATCAACCAATAATTAAATAAAAACACTCTGGCACCAGCACAGAAAGAGAGCACTGAATGGGGCAAAATCTAGAAACAGGTCCAAGATGTATTTGGAAATCCAACATACAATAAGGTGACATTTCACATCAGAATGGGAATAATTTTCAATACGTGGTTTTAAACCCAATTGCCTATTTGTGAGAAATGTTTGTGATATAGTTGTGGGAATGTGGGAAATGTGATACTATATCACAAACATTTCTCACAACAATTCTATTTATATTAGGTATCTAGAATAGGCAAATTCCTAGAGACAGATTATAGATGAATATAATTTTACATGTTTAATACACCACTTATTCATTTTATATCCTGCTATTTTCCCACATTCCATTTTCCCACATTTCCCACATTCCCACATACTATATCACAAACATTTCTCACATTATTAAGAATCTATATAAACACTAGCAATTTGGAGAAAAATAGCATTAGAGCTCTATCTCATACCATACATCAAAATAAACTGAAGACATTTAAAAAAAGAAACAAAAATAAGAAACAAACTAAATAGATTAAATCTTAGAGTTTAAAATTATGCAAAACTAAAATAAATGTTATGTATGTATTTATAAATGTTTCAGGTGAGGAAGGCATTTCTAAGCATAAAATCAAAGACATAACCACAAAGGGAAAGACTAGTATATTTGACTACATACAAATAAGTTTATTTTTTAAATTTTGAGGCCCTGCCCCACCCAACTTTCAGGCCCACCCATGCTATTTCCAGTGACTTTTTCATATGAATGGCCTGTCTTGGCTCATGCTTCAGATTTTTCTAAATTCTCTCAAACAAGAAGCATATGGCCTCAGCATGCCTCAGACTTCAGGCCCTGCACTAGCAGCAGTGGGCCTTGCTTCACAGCTTGGCCTGTCCTGGGCACTTCCAAGCCCAACACAAGTAGCAGCCATCTGCAAATTGCTCTGTAGTTCATGCCAGTGGCCCGGGCTGACTTTGCACTTCCCAGGAGGCCCCAGAGCCAGTGCACTTAGTGGACAGCTTCAGACCACACCAGTTACAATTCTACACATCCATAAACAACACACTCAAGGGACAGACTCAGTGAGCACCAAAGCCCCACTGAAGCAAGTCCTGCTCCATAAGGGCGTCTCCTGAACAGCAGCTCTAGCTGTAGTTGCAGCTGGTCCTCACAACCAATTGGCCTGGAGGTCAATTCCTCTGAGTGAAGCCAACAGCAATCAAGGCTCAACTACAATAAGACTGTACACACAGACCACCCAGGGACACACCTAAAATGCTCAGCTCAGGTGACTGGGGAGGCTGAGCCAGTGGGCCCTACAAGACACCTACTACACAAGGCCACTCTACCAATTCCAGGAAACAGAAGTTCTAGCTAATATGTAGAAACAAACAAAGGAAGCAACCAAAATTGGGGGACAAAGAAATATGTCACAAATGAAAGAACAGAAGAAATCAGAAGAGCAAAAGGAAAAAAGAATCCAAAAACATGAAGATAGTGTAAGGAGCTGCTGGGACAACTTCAAACACACCAACATTCACATTATGGGGTGCCAGAAGGAGAAGAAAGAGAGCAAGATATTGAAAACCTATTTGAAGAAATAATGACAGAAAATGTTCCCTACCTGGTAAGAAATAGATTTACAAGTTCAGAGAGTCCCAAACAAGAGGAACCCAAAGAGGCCCACACCAAGACACATCATAATTAAAATGCCAAGGGTTAAAGGCAAAGAGATAACTTTAAAAGCAGCAAGAGAAAAACAGTCAGTTATCTACTAGGGAGCACCCATACAATTGTCCCCTGATTTCTCAACAGAAACTTTGCAGGCCAGAAGGGAGTGGCAAGAATATTCAAAATGATGAATAGCAAGATTATTCTATCCAGCAAAGCTATCATTTAGAATTGAAGGTCAGATAAAGAGCTTCACAGGCAAAAACAAAAAAAAAACTATAGAAGTTTATCACCACCAAATCAATATTATATAAAATGTTGAAGGATATTTTTTAATAATAGATTTTTAAAAATCTCTATAGTTGCTGAAACCGGTTTGGCTCAGTGGATAGAGCGTCGGTCTGTGGACTGAAAGGCCCCAGGTTCGATTCCGGTCAAGGGCATGTACCTGGGTTGCAGGCACATCCCCAGTAGGAGATGTGCAGGAGGCAGCTGATCGATGTTTCTCTCTCATCGATGTTTCTAACTCTCTATGTCTCTCCCTTCCTCTCTGTAAAAAATCAATAAAATATATTTTTAAAAAAAATCTTTATTGTTAAAAAAAAAAATCTTTATTGTTGAAAGTATTATAGATGTAAACATTTTAACCCCAGTGCCCCCTCCACCCAGTTCCCACCACACCTCAGGCCTTCACCACCCTACTGTCTGTGTCCATAAGTAAGATCTTTGGTTAAACTTTTCCCGCTCCCTCCCCCCGTTCCCTATGAGATTCGTCAGTCTTTTCATGCTTCCATGCCTCTGATTCTATTTTATTCACCAGTTTATTTTGCTCATTAGATTTCTTGTTCATTTATTTTGATTTTTAGATTCGATTGTTGCTAGATATGTATTTGTTTACATTTTATTATTCATATTTTTTATCTCTTCTTCTTCTCCTCCTCCGTCTTCTTCTTCTTCTTCTTCTTCTTCTTCTTCTTCTTCTTCTTCTTCTTCTTCTTCTTCTTCTTCTTCCTCTTCTTTCTCTTGTTAAGGAGAGAACATTGATGTGAGAGAAACATTGATGGCTACCTCCTGCATACGCCCCAACAGGGGATCAAATCTGTAACCTGTGCATACGTCCTGACTTGGAATCAAACCCCCCACCCTTTGTTGCATGGGAAGACACTCCAATCAACTGAGCCACACCTGCCAGGGTGCATACAATTATTTTTAACTAGAGGCCCGGTACACAAAAATTTGTGCACTCGGGGGGGCGGGGGTCCCTCAGCCCAGCCTATGTCCTCTTGCAGTCTGGGACCCTTCAGGGGATAACCACCTGCTGGCTTAGGCCCGCTCCCCGCGAGATTGGGCCTAAGCTGGCAATCAGACATCCATCTGGCAGCCCTTGGGGGATGCCCACTTGCCAGTGGGGAGCAGGCCTATGCTGCAGTCAGACATTCTTAGCACTGCTGATGAGGCGGGAGAGGCTCCCACCACCACCCCTGTACTGGCAGCCATCAGCCTGGCTTGTGACTGAGCAGAGCTCCCCCTGTGGGAGCACACTGACCACCAGGGGGCAGCTCCTGCATTGAGCGTCTGCCCCCTGGTGGTCAGTGTGTGTCATAGTGACCAGTGATTCCCAGTCGCTCTGCTGTAAGGGTCAATTTGCATATTATATTATATTATATTATATTATATTATATTATATTATATTATATAGGATAGATGCCTGGTGCATGGGTGGGGGGCGGCTAGTTTGCCCTGAAGGGTGTCCCGGATCAGGGTGGGGGTCCCGCTGGGGTGCCTGGCCAGCCTGGGTGAGGGGCTGAGGGCCGTTTTCAGGTTGGCCACACCCCCTTCAGGGAAAGGGGTCCTGCTGGGGTGCCTGGCCAGCCTGGGTGAGGGGCTGATGGCTGTTTGCCAGCTGGCCTCAGCCCTTTCAGTGTGGGGGTCACCACTAGTGTGCCTGGCCAGCCTGGGTGATGGGCTGATGGCCGTTTTCAGACTGGCCACAGCCCCTTCAAGGTGGGGGGTCCTGCTGGAGTGCCTGGGTAGTCTGGGTAAGAGGCTGATGGCTGTTTGCAGGCTAGCCACAGCCCCTTCAGTGTGGGGGTCCCACTGGGGTGCCTGCCCAGGCTGGGTGAGGGGCAGAGGGCCGTTTTCAGGCTGGCCACACCCCCTTCAGGATGGGGGTTCCCGCTGGAGTGCTTGGCCAGCCTGGGCGAGGGGCTGATGGCTGTTTGAAGGCTGGCCAAGCCCCCCCAGCGGGGACCCTCACCCCATGATGGTGTGACCAGCCTGGGTGAGGGGCTGATGGCTGTTTGCAGGCTAGCCACAGCCCCTTTAGTGTGGGGGGTCCCACTGGGGTGCCTGACCAGTCTGGATGAGGGGCTGAGGGCTGTTTTCAGGCTGGCAGGTGACTAAAGCTCCCAACCTCTCCTTTTTTCTTTTTCTTTTTTAATTCTGGGATTTATTTACCTTCTAAGGCTGTCACTGGAACTGAGAGCCGGCTTTAGCTCTGAGGCCGGCTCCAGCTTGAGGCCTTTGCTGCTGAAAGCAGCTATCTGGGCTTTGTTTAGCTTCTATAATTGCAACATTGTTGCATCCGGAGCTCAGAGCTGGGCTGCCGCAGGCCGGGAACATTGGCTTCTTCCGTCACTGGAGCAAGCAAGCTTCCTGTTCGCTTCAGCTGCCTGGCTGCTGGCCGCCATCTTGGTTGGCAGTTAACTTGCATATCCTGCTGATTAGCCAATGGGAAGCGTTCAGGGGTATGGTCAATTTGTATCTTTCCCTTTTATTAGTGTAGATGTTGTAAAACTGTTACCAGAGAGCTACCCAAGTAGGAGGGGGCTCTCCCCTCCTTGGCTCTTATCACACTCGTAAGAAAGAATTCAGACAAGTGACAGAAAGCAGTTTGAAGCAAAGCAAGTGAATTTATTAAGGAAGCAAAGCACGCAAATTTATTACAAATACACTTGGCATAAAGCACAAGTGGGCAACTCAGCTAGTCTGAGTGTGAGTTCAAGGGTTTTATTTTATTTTTTTAATATATTTTATTGATTTTTTACAGAGAGGAGGGGAGAGGGATAGTTAGAAACATCGATCAGCTGACTCTTGCACACCCCCTACTGGGGATGTGCCCGCTACCAAGGTACGTGCCCTTGACTGGAATCGAACCTGGGACCCTTGAGTCCACAGGGCAATGCTCCTTCCGCTGAGCCAAACCGGTTAGGGAGTTCAAGGGTTTTATACTTTTCCTTCCATAGTTTTCAAAATCCCCTGCCAGATAGACTAGATTTTAAGGTCCCCCTTGTTTTAGCTTTCCCCAGAATTTATGAGAACATCTGGCAATTTCATCTTGGCAAGTCCCAAAACTGCTGATTTCTTTGTTTAGTGGGTAAGATAAACTCTCCCTTTTCCCTCCTTCCCCTCTTCCTGCCCTTGCAGCTATCTTTTCTGCCTAATGTTCCCCCCTCAAATGCTTTGGGGATTTTTGTTATTTGTCCCCAGATGTCATCTGTCCTTGGGTTTAGCTGGCACAAATGGCATTAATTGTGTCTTTGTTCTCTATTTTGCCACGCCAGGGTGATTTAAACTATATACTCTTTGGTTAGGGAAGAGAATATAAAATATTTGCTCTCAAGTGTCTTTGGTTGGGAAGATAAGGTCTTGAAATTCACAAGCTAGCTGCAAGCTGCCCAAACTGTTAGCCTTGTTTAATTTTCTTTTCTCAGTTTCCCCATTCCACTTGACCAGGAATTATCCTAGCTTCTTACTATCCTGCCACACAACCATCAGTACATTCTACGTTTAGAAGATTTTTGTCACCCATAAAAAGTCCCTTGCTCATTATCAGTTCAGAGTGCTCTTTCAAAACTGCAAATTACTAGATCACAGAATCCTGCTCTAAGTCCTTCAGAAGTTAATACTGCATTTCAAATTAAATAATTTCTTTGTCATGCCCATAAGTAACTCCTGTGTGCCTCCCATCTTCTTCTCATTACTTTCCTACTCCCTTCTCCTCACTCTTGCCGTGCTGAGCTCCTTTCTTCTTTTCCACCCCCACACCCGGCCTTTGCAAATGGTGTTTCCTCTGCCTGGAGCACTTTCCCCTAAATGCTGGTCAGGTCTCTCTCTATCAAATTCCTTTGTTTATTTCCTACACACTCTTTCTACACTCCATGATTGTCTTATTTATTTATGGACGTACACTTCTATTTTTAACTATAGTTGACCTACAATATTCCAGGTATAAATTGTAGTGATTATATATTTATACTAGAGGCCCAATGCACGAGATTCATGCAAGAGTAAGCCTTCCTTACCCCGGCTGCCGGCACTGGCTTCACTCTGGCATCTGGGACCCAGGCTTCCCTCGGCTTCCCTCCAGCTGCCAGCAGGCACCTGGGATCTGGGCTTCCCTCCGGCCCCAGCTTCATCCAGAAGGATGTCCAGAATGATGTCTGGTCTAATTATCATATTACCCTTTTATTATTATAGACTAGAGGCCCGGTGCATGAAATCCGTGCGGGGGGGGCGGGGGGGGGGTGGTCCCTCAGCCTGGCCTGCACCCTCTCCAATCCGGGACTACTCGGGGGATGTCCAACTGCATCTTGCAATCCGGGACCGCTGGCTCCTGCCTGATCGCCCCTAATCCCTCTGCCTGCCTGCCTGATTGCCCCTAACCACTCACCTGCCTCCCTGATAGCCCCTAACTGCTCCCCTGAAGGCCTGATTGCCCCTAACCACCTCTGCCTTGGCCCTGCAGCCGGGACCCAGGATTCCCTCCTCTGCAGGCGCCCTGGACCATGGGGCGGGCAGATTCTCCCTTCCCAGGCCACAGGCACAGGCACAGGCATTGGTGCCCAGGACCACAGGGTGGGGCAGGCAGCTTTTCTCTCTCTCCTGGGCTGCAGCCACCACAGGAGATGGAGCCCAGGACCATGGGGCAGGCGGCTTTGCTCAGGCCCGGCTTTGTCAGGATGGACGTCCAGAAGGTCATCTGGAAGACGTCTGCTCTAATTAGCATATTACCCTTTTATTAGTGTAGATACTGTATGAAGTGATCACCCTCATATGTCTAGTACCCACCTGGCATCATACATAGTTATTACTGTGGATAAAAAGGGGCCAAGCCCTGCCCGGTTTGGCTCAGTGGATGGAGTGTCAGCCTGCGGACTGAAGGGTCAAGTTCGATTCCAGTCAGGGGCATGTGCCTTGGTTGCAGGCACATCCCCAGTTTGAGGTGTGCAAGAGTCAGCTGATCGATGTTTCTCTCTCATCGATGTTTCTAACTCTCTATACCTCTCCCTTCCTCTCTGTAAAAGATCGATAAAATATATTTTTAAAAAAACGAAAACAAAACAAAACAAAACAGGGGGCCACAGACTAAACCCGACAAGCTCAGGGAAGGCCTATATGGTGGCCTAAAGTAACCACAAATAATGATCTGAAATGAAAACTTTTTAACCTAAAGTGGTTCATGGTGAGTAGTCATGTTCTAAAACAATATTTTTCCCTAACAAAGGTTAATCTTTACCTTAACTAAGGAAGGCTGTCTGTTGTCTTTTTACATCTAGGATGACAATACTGTTGTAATTGACTAGTTACTAACAATAGGAAAGGCACAAAGGGGAAGTCAGGCATTATAGGCACATAATTTGGGCGGCTTTGCCAGGAAGCTAGTTTCACACTCCCCAGGGATCCAACGAAGGGGATATAGATGTATGCCCATAAAGTGGGAGGAACCAACTTTAACTTGTTGTCAGTCACACCTGGGAACAGAGGGTATTGGCCAGAATGGGCATGGCCACTGCAAGTGCATGGGAATTTGGAGATATATAATCCCCTAAGCAAAAGTTCACTCTCATGGAACTCTTTTTTATTTAATATATATTTTTTATTGATTTCAGAGAGGAAGGGAGATGGAGAGATAGAAACATCAATGATGAGAGAATCATTGATCACCTGCCTCCTATAAGCCCTACATTAGGGATTGAGTCTGGAATCAATCTGTGACCTCCTGGTTCATAGATCGATGCTCAACCACTGAGCCATGCTGGCTAGGCATCTCTTGAGACTCTTGTTGCTTGTGTAGCACTTGGCTCTTGGCTCCCTTGCATTTTCCCCTGGGGCCCAGGGCCATGCGGACCCCCACATGCAATGACTGTTAGCTATCCTATACCTACCATAGTTAAAAGCAATGGACTGAGGGACTAGTTAGCCTGATGTTGACCTGGCTCCAGCATGGAATGGAAACTCTGGACACTGACTGCTTTTAGCTCTACTGAAACCCCAGCTACACTTCTTCTATGACTGGATTGAGGGAAATGGAACTTTGGAAATCCAGAGATATAATTCCATAGAAATAAAACTTTCTACTACATCACATCCTCCCTTGGGGGCCTCCAAAAATACTTATTCCAGCAATATTCCAAGGATTCCACCTCCAGCAGCAACCAGGGGAGACGAGGTCCTCTCCTCTCCCACAACTCACACTTGTTATAGATTGGGAGGTTGTGTCAATAAAAACAAATGAAAGAATGCATAGACGAAAAAGGGGCCACATACTAAACCTGACTAAACCCCAGGGGCCTTCAAGTGGCCTTTCAAACTCAGAGACCTAAAATAACCACAAAGGGTGGTCTGAAATTAATTTTTTTTTAACCTAAGAGCAGTTTATGGTGGGTAGTCATGTCCTAAGCCAGTATCTTACCTGACAAAGGTCAATCTTTACCTTAACTGAGCCTTTCTATTGTCTTTTTGCATCTATGATAACATATCTTTGGAATGTCAAAGTAATTTTGTGGTAGGCAGTTAGACAGACAAGAGCAGAGCAAGGATGATGGGCCAGGTACAGAAGATCACCAGGGCACAAAGCCCTGGGTGCCTCACAAAGGACAATTGTGGATGGGACCTCACCCCCAGGGTGACCATTCTTCCCCCAGCATATTGCTGGTCATGTGATTTGGACGCTCTGATCTTTCCTCTCTAGACAATATTTAGGCCTTAGATGTATTTCAGCTCCAGGCTCAGAAAAGCAGCAAAACCAGACAAGCGACCCCACAGCTGACCACAGGACCAGCTGCATTGGATAATGACCCACTGCCCGGGCGTCAACCAATCAGTCAGTGGAGACCTAGACCCTGAAAGGACACACCTTGGAAAGCTCTGAATATTCTATTGAGATCTTCCCCTGGAACCTCCCCTAAAAATCCACCCTTAAAACCCTTAGGATGGAGGATCTAGTGTGCTTTCCCTTCCAGGAGCATGCCCCCCACAACAAAAAAATTATCTGGCCCCAAATGTTAATAGTTTCATGATTGAGAAACCCTGCTCTAAAATAACACAAAATGATTTTTAATGTATTCAAGATTTCATAATAAATATTTGAATATAAAATAAATTAAGGTAGTAGAAGAAAAGAACAAAAGAATATTTATATAACTTTGGGGTGGGGGAAAAACTCCCTAAATAAGTCTGGAAACCAAGAAGCTAAAAGAAATATATATTTGACTACACACAAATCTTAAATTTTTCTAGAAAAAGATATAAGAAACTATAGAAGCAAATGATAGGCTAAGAACATATTTATAAAATAGGTGAAAGACAAAGAGCCAAAAGCCTCACTATATACAATAGTACCTACAATTTTACAGATCAGTAAAAAAATAGAACGTGCCCTGACCAGGCATCTCAGTTGGTTAGAGAGCCATCCGATATGCCAAGATTGAGAGTTCCCTAGTCAAGGTGCATGCAAGAAGCAATCTACACTAATAAAAAAGAAACATGCAAATTAACAGTCCCTCTGTGATGCCCACAAGCCACGCCCACCAGCCAATGAGGCGTGGGTATGCAAATTAACCCTGCGAAGATGGCTGGCTAATTTGAATACACAGGCACCGGGCAGCCAGGGGCAAGGCAGGTACTTCCCCCATGTTGCCATGGTGATTCGGGGGAAGTTCTGGCCCCACGGCAGCTTGTCCACATGCGGGCACCAGGGAGCCGTGGTTGGGGCGGGAGCTTCCCCCGTCTTGCCATGGTGATGCTGGGGAAGTTCCGGCCCTGCAGCTGTTTTCACGTGCATGGGCACCGGGGAGCCAGGGTCGGGGCAGCGTGCATGGATGCCGGGGAGCTGGGGGCGGGGCGGGGTGGCGCACACAGACGCAGGGAAGCTCCCTCCCCACTGGAGTGTGTGTGCGGGTGCCGTCGCCAAAAGGCCTGTGTCCGCAGGACAGGCATCCTCGGGAGCCAGGCCACCCCGAGCCTGTAGGCCCACGCCTAAGCCCGGAGCGACTGGGAACATAACAGAGGGTGCACGTCAGACTGAGGGGGACTCCCCCCAACCCTGTGCACAAATTTCATGCACCGGGCCCCTAGTCTGTCTACACTAATAAAACAGAAACATGCAAATTGGTGTCACTTCGCTACACCCTCCAGCCAATCAGGATGAGTATGCAAATTAACCCCCCAAAAAGATGGTGGTTGATTTGCATATGCAGGCGCGGAGCGAAGACTGATGACGACTGAAGACTGAAGAGGCTTGGCTTCTCCACTGCAGGCGGAGCGGAGGAGCCAAGCCTCGCTGCTGCGGCCCGAGCAGAGAAGCCAAGCCTCACTGCTGCGGCCGGACCAAAGGCCTGGGTCCCGGGTGCCAGAGGAAAACCAGTGTTGGCAGCCAGGGGAAAGAAGACCTATTGCACGAATCTTCGTGCAACAGGCCTCTAGTATATATATAAAAAGCCAGTGACTGTAACACCATAACAAACATAACGACCATAACAACCAGTCACTATGACACCCACTGTAGCCAGCGAACCGGCAGATCAGGTATATATGTCTCCTTTTTTTCCCATTGACCCAAGAGCTCTCTATGTGGTTCGCTGAGGCTGATCCCTGGCCAGCATTGCAGCTTTACTTCTGCTCAAACCTGCACTTTTCCCATTCTTCCCAATTACTGTTCTCAAAAGTATCATTTAATAGTAAGTACTGCCCACTATGGGACTCTCCCACCCCGATCAAGGGCATGGCTGGCCTGCCAAACGCCTACCCCCTTCCCCAATCCCCTCCCCGGGCCAGCCCTGCCCCCATCAGCCCGCCCCACCACAATAGGCCCACAGCCCCTCCCCTTGGTCAGCCCCACCCCTGATCGCCGCCCCCACCCCAATAGGGGTCAGGGCTGGCCACCCAACCTCCTGCAGCCCCTCCCCCTGGCAGCCCCACCCCTAATTTCACCTCCCACCCCAATAGGGGATGAGACTGGCTGCCCAACCTTCTGCAGCCCCTCCCCCCAGCCGGCCCTGCCCTCTATGGGCTCCCAACACCCTGATTGGCCCACAGCCCCTGCCCCTGGCCAGCCCCACCCCTGATCACCGCCCCCACCCCAATAGGGGTCATTGCCGGCCAGCCAACTTCCCACAGCCCCTTCCCCTGCCCAGCCCCACCCTAGATCAGCCCCCTCACCCCAATCAGGGGCAGGCAGGCCGGCTAACCTCCCATGGCCCCTCCCTCAGGCCCCTGGCCCCCGACCGACAGCCAGGCCACTGCCCACAGCCCCTCCCCATGGCCAGGCATGCCTCCAATCAGCCCCCCAACCCCAATTGGGGGCAGGCCAGCTGACCAACCTCCTGCCATCTCCTCCCAACAGGCTCAGCCCTGATCCGTCCCAATTGGGTCCAGGCCAGCCAGACCCCACCTGTGCACAAATTCATGCACTGGGCCTCTAGTGAATGTATAAATAAGTGGAACAACAAATCAATGTTTATCTATCTATTTCCCTTGCTCTCTCTCTCTAAAATCAATCAATCAATCAATAAATAAATAAGACCAAAAAAAAGAAAACAGGACCTAAGTGACCTAAAACTTATGAATAGAGTGGTTCAGCCTCACAAGTACTCAGGGAAATGCAAATTAAAGCAGTAGCAGGATTGAGTCATGTCCATAGACCTTTATCCCCAATCCAAAATTCACAGTTCTCAAAATCAGAAAGCTTTATTGGATTTTGTTAAATTTACGTGCTCAGCCCCAGCCAACCAAGGCCAGGGAGTGGCTCTGCTGTGAAGAATGCAAGTTAGGATTTGGATTTATCCCCGAACCCAGCTGCAATTCTGTTGGCAAAGAAGCAGAAGCAGTTGGCCCTGGCTGGTTTGGCTCATGGATAGAGCGTCAGCCTGCAGACTAAAGGGTCCCAGGTTCGATTCCGGCCAAGGGCACATGCCCAGGTTGCGGGCTTGATCCCTAGTAGGGGGTGTGCAGGAGGCAGCCAATCAATGATTCTCTCTCATCATTGATGTTTCTGTCTCTCCCTCTTTCTTCCTCTCTGAAATCAATAAATTTAAAAAAATTTTAAATTAAAATAAAAAAAGAAGCAGAAGCAGAGAATAGTGTTACACAGGCAGCCCAATGTTGGCTACACAATGAGAAGGGAGAAAGGAAGAACATTTGAAAGATGGAAAAATTACACAAAAGACTAAATTAAATCCAGATTGTCACTATTAGAGAGCAAGTTTGCCCTGTTTCCTTCCAATATGAGTGGGGCCCAGAGCTCATAAGTCGAAAACAGCTTCATAGCACCCCTAAATTTCATTTAGTCTTTGAAGGAGTCACCTCAGTCAACAGCCACCCAATCAATCAACCAATCAGCCAGGAGGCAGGCAGCATCCCACCCATGCTGCACTAAAGCCCCGGCCTTCCTCACCTTCCACACCTTTCCCCCTGGTGTTTCCCCACTCGGGGCTGAGTCTGTTGACTGATAAGACAGAGTGTTTGGTCCCGGAATTCAATATTTATTTTAGAGTTGAATTATTACTGAGTCAAATGAGTCTGTGAAATGTAAGGCTTCCCCAAGACCCTGGGCCAGTACAGCAGGTAAAGGAACACCTCTTGTCAAGCCCCAAGGCGGTGCAAAGTCACTGGACGTGTGTGGGGCGGAGCGGGTTGAAGGCACCTTCCAGCTCAGCAACAGGAACCAAAAGTCACAAGGAGGGAACCAGATCGGAGGGGGTGGGGGGTGGGGGGAGGAGGGAGTTCAGGCAGTTGGGTCAATGACTCTTTCAGGGCCAGACCTCAATGCTGGGTGCGCCACCAGCTGTCCCACGGGCCTCTCAGCAATCCCAAACCTCCCAGAAGCAGGCTCGGAGGCGTGCGCAGGAAGAGGTCAGCCACCCGGCAGAGCAGAACCGGACTCCAGGCCACGTCCAAACCCAGAGCCCCTTTCATTACTCCAGCCGGTTCGATGGCCAAGGGCAACCGGCCAAAGGGAACACTAGAGGAGCTGCGATCTGGGGGAGAAGCCCTGGGCTCCTGGCTACTGAGGCACCCAAGGGAGACGAGTCACCCAGAATCTCAAAGCAGCCCTAGGGGCACAAAGGAACAAATAAATCCAATGCCCCGCCCACCCACCCACCTCAAGGAAGGTGCTGCCCCTACAGGAGGCGCAACGCGGCCCAGGCTCCGCATTACCAGCAGGGGGCGCTCTGCCCCCGCGCTCCAGTCCCGGCGTGGGGAAGGCCGTGCGTGGCGTGGCGGGGCCTGGGGAGATGGGTGACTCAGCCCCGCGAAGTCCTTCCCTTGTTTGTGCAGTGAAAGTGGTTTAACCCCATGACTACTGATTCCCATGTGGAATCGGAATGGGGCAGGTGAGGATTTTTGCTTTTCGTTTTAAGCTCTGCTGTTTAAATACTAACCATACTGCCTGACAAGTTTGTGAGGGCGTATTAACGCGGCGGAGCGCGCTGTTCCGTGTCTGACTTGGCCTCCGTCTCCGGCAGCAGAGCCTGAGGAGCTGACTTAGAGGTGACAGTGGGCAGTGTAGGCGGCCCGGAGAGGAGAGAGAGCCAGCACAAGCCCGTGCTACCAAGGCGATGTCCTCGCAGCCCCCCACGCACTCGGGGGGACCTGATGCACTGGGTCTCAGAACGCCCTCCGGGTGGAAGAGGAGGGATTCAGCCACTTTCCACTCCAGCACCGGTCGGAAGGCATATTGTGTCCAGTGGCACCTGGGCAAAGTCTGCCCAGTTTGGTCTCCCAGGGGCGTTGGAAATGAGAACAGGTGCACTGACCTCCCAGCTCCCGCGGGAAAGGGACCTAAAGGGAGCAGGGGACCTAAGAAACCGTTCACCATTGAGGCAGAGCTCGTCCCGGCAGGGCTGTGGGTCTGCGAGGGATTCAGGGAAGTGGGATGGCTCGGCTAGAGGGCGAGGGCACCTGCAACTTGGATGCATGTTGTCAAATTTTCATAAACAGCAGGTTGTACCATTTAAATATATATATATATATATATATATATATATATATATATATGCACACACATATATACATATATATATTATTTTTTAAATATATTTTATTGATTTTTTACAGAGAGGAAGGGAGAGGGATAGAGAGTTAGAAACATCGATGAGAGAGAAACATCGATCAGCTGCCTCCTGCACACTCCCCACTGGGGATGTGCCCGCAACCCAGGTACATGCCCTTGACTGGAATCGAACCTGGGACCCTTCAGTCTGCAGGCCGACGATCCATCCACTGAGCCAAACCGGTTAGGGCCATATATATATTATTGATTTCAGAGAGAGAGAGAGAGAGATAGAAACATCAATGATGAGAATCATTGATCGGCTGCCTCCTGCACGCACCCCACTGGGGCAGAACCCGCAACCCAGACATGTGCCCTGACCTGGAATCAAACCATAACCTCCTGGTTCATAGGTCGAAGCTCAACCACTGAGCGACACCAGCTGGGCAGGTTGTACCATTTTGCATTTCCCCTATCAACTCATGTGAATGCCAGCTTCCCCACAGCCTTGCCCACAGAGTATGTTGCAAACCCTTAGGTTTTAGCTGAGCAATGACAACTTAGTGCATTTTTATTTTGCATTTCTGTTATTAAAAGCAAAATTGAGCATCCCACCTTATTCACAAGGCTTTTCATTGCAATATTAATTGTATTGCAAATTATAGGAAACACAAAACCACAATGAGATACCATCTCAGACCCATTAGGATGGCTACTATTTAAAAAACAAGTGTTGGTAAGGATGTGGATAAGTTAGAACCCTTGTGCACTGTTGGTGGGAATGTAAAATGATGCAGCCACTATGGAAAACAGTATGGAGGTTCCTAAAAAAATACTATAGAATTCCCATGTGATCCAGCAATTTCACTCGCTCCCTACAGAATTGGAAGGAGGGTCTCAAAGAAATATTTGCACACTCATGTTTGTAGCAGCACTATACATAATGGCCAAAAGGTGAAAGAAACCCCGGTGCCCACTAACATGAATGGATAAACAAAACATGGGAAATTCAGACACATGTTACGGCTTGAATGAAGCTGGAGGACATTATGCTAAGTGAAAGGAGCCAGATACAAAAAGAAAAATGCTGTGTGATTCCACTTACATGCGGTACTTAGTCAAATTCTTAGAGACAGAAAGTAGAGTGGTGGCTACCAGGAGAAGGAGGAAGGAGAAATGAGAAGTTGTTGTTCAGTGGGTATGGAATGTCAGTTTTGCAAGTTCTGGAGACGGATGGTGGTGATCGCTGCACAACAATGTGAATACACTTCATGCTATTGAACTGTACACCTAAAAATGGCTAAGATGGTAAATTTGTATTATGTATATTTCACCATAATTTTTTAAAATATATTTTTTATCGATTTCAGAGAGAAGAAGAGAGGGGATCAATGATGAGAGAGCATGATCGATGGGCTGTCCCCTACTGAGGATTGAGCCCAAAGCCCAGGCCTGTGCCCTAACTAGGAATTGAACCATAACCTCCTGGTTCATGGGTCCACACTGGCCGGACCACCATAATTTTTAAAAAAGAAATAATCCAAACATTGAATAAATGGTGGGATAGATTATGCTGCACTCACCCGGTAGATTACAATACAGCTATGAAAAAGAATGAAGAGTATCTGTCCATCCTCCTGAAATGTGACTAAGGAAAACAGCAAGGGCCTTTTCAGGTTTCAGATATGGTACAGTGTCTGAGAAAGGGAGTAAATACAAATATATATGCTCACATTTTCAAATAGAAACAATGAAAGGATAAATAAAAAATTAATATAGATACTCACCTAGAACAGCGATTTTCTTTTTCTTTTTTTACAATATTTTTATTTATTTTAGAGAGGAAGGGAATGGGAAAGATAGAAACATCAGTGATGAGAGAGAACCATTGATTGGCTGCTTCCTGCCTGCCCCCTACTGGGGATCAAGCCCACAACCCAGGCATGTACCCTGACCTCCTGGTTCATAACCACTGAGGTACACCAGCCAACTAGAGCAGCAGTTTTCAATCGTTTTTATCTCATGGTTCACATAAACTAATTACTAAAATTCTGCAGCACACCAAAAAGTAGATAATTATTTTTTTTATCTGACTCCCCCCCCCCAAAAAAAGGTATAATTTTGATTTATTCACATTGGATGGCTATTATTGTGTTGTCATTTTTTTTACTTGACAGATCTAAAGGAAAAGAGGTCAGTGCCTCTGACTAAAGAGTCAGTTGTTGCATGTTTTCAGCTGGCACACTGGTTGGACACCGCCGACCGAGAGGAGAAGGAGCTCCGGGCAGAGCGGCAGCATAGAGTGTGCACACAGTATTCGAGAAACTTAATCAATATCCAGTTAGTTGGATTGGCTGCTCTGCAATCTTGATAAGCAGAGCCTGAGAGGGGTGTGGGTGGCGGTTTTTGAGATTTATCCCACCAGGATGGATACAATTTTTTTTTAAATCTATTTTATTGATTTTTTACAGAGAGGAAGGGAGAGGGATAGAGAGTTAGAAACATCGATGAGAGAGAAACATCGATCAGCTGCCTTCTGCACACTCCCCACTGGGTATGTGCCCACAACCAAGGTACATGCTCTTAACCAGAATCGAGCTTGGGACCCCTGAGTCCGCAGGCCGACGCTCTATCCACTGAGCCAAACCGGCTAGGGCTGGATATAATTTTTAAGAAAGGAAACAAGTATTGTTGAGGGTGTGGGGAAATTGGACCTATTAAAAAAAGAAAAAGGGGCCGGAGGTCACATGTCTTTCCCTGAGATAAGAGGGATTTTTCCCTCACGGGAGGGGCTTCCCCACCAAGGGGGCAGTCGCCCCAGTTGCCAGCACATTGATCTTGCATCTCCCTGTGCCTGTGGACTGGTTTGGTTAGCCACTGGGTGTCGGGATTCCATCTGATAGCTTAATGGGATGGATAGAAGTAACCTCAAAGAATCTGTGCGTGGAATCTTCACCAAGCAGGAAGAATTGGGGACTCTCGGAGCCCCACAGTGGAACCCAGCTCGCTCCTCGCGCCTCGCTCTTCGGCAGCAGACCGAAGGCTTCCAGCAAACTTTAGCTGGTCAACGCCACGAATAACAGGTTCGCCATAGGACGCACTCTTAGGAACTGGGTGTCCGTCCTCTCACTTTATAAAATGGGGCAGTTAAACCAATCAGTCTTATTTGACCTATTAGATTACATAGGAAGCACTGTCAAATAAATTATGCTAAACCTTTGATTATTTTGATAGGTTGTTCATATAAATGTTCTAGAAATTATATAAAATTCCTAAAATTCTGACATTTTGGTAAATTAAAAAAAAAAACACCACTTAGTCTTTCTCTGTCTCTTAAAGTTATAACTCTTATCATGTCTTTAACATGTAAACACCTAAGAACTAACTATAACATTGTCCACAGAGACTGAAGGGGGGAAAAATAAAAAGGTCCTTTTTTAATCCTCACCTGAGGATATTTTTTCCCATCGATTTTTAGAGAGTGGAAAGGAGGGAAGAAGGTGGGGCAGGGGGAGTGAGACACTTCAGTGTGAGAAAGACACATCGACTGGTTGCCTCCTGCACGCTCCCCAACCTGGCCGGGAATGGAACCTACAACCCAGGTATGTGGCCTTTGGTTCTCCAGCCGAAGCTCTAACCACTTAGCAATACCAGCCAAGGCAAGGGCTTTTATTTATTTATTAAAAAATAACAAAACATATGTTCTCTCACAGTTCTAGAAGCCAAACACCAAAGTCAGTATCACTGGGCCCAAATCAAGGTGATGGTAGGGCTGGAGGATCGAGAAAGAATCTATTCCGTGCCTCTTCTCACTTCTGGTGGTTGTTGGCATTCCTTGACTTATGTCTACATTGCTCCAGCCAAGGGCAAGGCGGAGAGGCTCAGATGACGGCGTCTTTCCATGCACAGAAACGTTGCCGGCTTGATTCCTGGTCAGGGCACATGCTGGGGTTAGTGGGCTTGGTCCTCTGTAGCGGGTGTGCAGGAGGTAGCTGATTGATATTCGCTCTCACATTGATGTTTCTCTCTCTCTCTCTCTCTCTCTCTCTCTCTCTCTTCTTCTCTCTCTAAAAATCAATTTTTAAAAATCTTTAAAACACACTGTAGACCCCTGCCAAAATTAATTTGTAAAACAGCTGTGGTGTTTACAAAACTACTAGAAAATAATAAGGCCCTAGCCAGTTTGACTTAGTGGACAGAGTGTCGGTCTGGGGACTGAAGGGTCCTGGGTTCAATTTTGCACATGCTGGGGTTCCGGGCTCAATCCCCACTGTGGGGTGTGCAGGAGGCAGCAGATCAATGATTCTCTCTTATCATTGATGTTTCTATCTCTCCCTCTCCCTTTCTCTCTGAAATAAAAATATTTTTTTAAAAAAGAAAATGATGAAACGAAATGACTGTATATGAAAAATAGGACATGTTTTCAGCAGATAAAGGTATAAAGTATAGAGATGCACTGTTGTTGAGGGAAAGGAAAATAGAATGTATTTTTTTAATAAGGATATAAAGGATATGGGTGGTTTTTGGTTTGGTTTGGCTTTGGATTTTTGTTTTAGTATAAAAAGAAATAGAAAAGTAATTTTGTCCTAAAGTAAAATCATTGTTGTTGTCCATGGACCTTCTGCAGCTTCCACAAAATTTCTGCAACTTATATATAACTTTCAGTTTTTGTCGACAACTGAAAGTTATATATAAGTTGCAGAAATTTTGTGGAAGCTGCAGAAGGTCCATGGACGAGGGATCTTGAGAAAAGAGTTTTATAGATGGTCAAAGTAAGTAACGTTGGAATCGATAGCTAAGACAATTGCATTCTTTATATGTATGTATGCGAATTGACCAGCTCTTCAACCACAGCCATTAAAAAAAAAAAAAACCTGGCTCTCTGCTCCTCCTGTTTGTCAGACAGCCTCTCCTCCTGCGCTGTACCAGCAGCCACACCCTGAGACACGATGGTGGAGGTCGGAGTGAACGGATCTGGCCGCATCGGGCGCCTGGTCACCAGGGCTGCTTTTAAATCTGGGAAAATGGACATCGTCCCCATCAATGACCTGTTCATTGACCTCACGTACATGGTCTACATGTTCCAGTAGGATTCTACTCGTGGCAAGTTCAAAGGCACAGTCAAGGCTGAGAATGCGAAGCTTGTCATCAGTGGAAAGTCCATCTCCGTCTTCCAGGAGCGAGATCCCGCCAACATCAGGAGGGGAGATGCTGGTGCTGAGGATGTTGTGGGGTCAGTGGTGTCTTCACTCCCATGGAGAAGGCCGGGGCTCACTTGAAGGGGCAGCCAAGAGGGTCATCATCTCTGCCCCTTCTGCGGCTGCCCCCATGTTTGTGATGAGTGTGAGCCATGACAAGTATGACAACTCCCTCGAGATTGTCAGCAATGCCTCCTGCACCACCCACTGCCTGGCCCCCCTGGCCAAGGTCATCCATGACAGCTTCAGCATCCTGGAGGGACTCATGACCACAGTCCATGCGTCACCGCCACCCAGAAGACCCTGGATGGCCCCTCAGGGAAGCTGTGGTGTGATGGCCGAGGGGCTGCCCAGAACATCGTCCCTGCTTCTACCGGCGCTGCCAAGGTTGTGGGCCAGGTCATCCCTGAGCTGAAGGGAAGCTCACTGGCATGGCCTTCCATGTCCCACCCACAGTGTCGATTTTCGATCTGACCTGCCGCCTGAGAAAGCTGCCAAATATGTGACATGAAGAAGGGAGTGAAGCAGGCGTCAGAGGGCCCCTCAAGGGCATCCTGGGCTGTACTGAGGACCAGGGGGTCTCCTGTGACTTTAACATGATACCCACTCCTCCACCTTTGATGCTGGCGCTGGCATTGCCCTCAGTGACCACTTTGTCAAGCTCGTTTCCTGGTCTGACAATGAATTTGGCTACAGCAACAGGGTGGTGGACCTTATGGTGCCCACGGCCTCCGAGGAGTAAGAACCCCCTGGACCACCAGTCCCAGCGAGAGGAAGAGGGCCCTCAGCTGCTGGGGAGTCCTGGCCCCAGATCGATCCCTCAATACAATGAGAATCTCCTAACCTCCAGTTTCCACCCCAGACCCCTGAAGAGGGGGAGGGGAGTAGGGAGCCCTACTTTATCGTGCACGATCAAAAAAGTTCACTGCACCCAGAAAAAAATAAAAATAAAAATAAATTACTTTCATTGTTGAGCGTCCCCTTTAACATGGCTATTTTAAAGGGTTTTTTTTTTTATTTTTATTTTTTTATTATTATTTTTTAATCATTTACAGACAATTGTTTGATGCTTTGGCAAAAAGAAACAAAATGTTCCTACAAATATTTTTCATCTTCAAAGATTCATTTTTTAAAAACCTGACAAGAAAAAAAACCCTAATAAGCACTCTAAAATATAAACTTCTGATAAATTTAAAAACATAACACTAAACTGAATAAAGATTTACAGAACTCTGAGGAAAACTCAGTCATAAAACTGCTAACAAGAAGGTCAATTAGAATTATTAACATGGGGCCCTGGCCTGATAGATATAATGGTTAGAGTGTCGTCCCAATTCAACAAGGTTGTGGGTTCAATTCCCGGTCAGGGCACCTACAAGACGACCAGTGAATGCATTAGTGGAACAACAAATCGATCTCTCTCTCTCTCTCTCTCTCTCTCTCAAATAAACTTTAAAAAAAATCCCAAACAATTGATAACATGGGACTAAATAAACTTATGGGGATAATTATCTATACTAATAAAAGGGTAATATGCTAATTAGACCAGGAGACCTTCCAGACAAAGTCATGGTGGCGGGGCCGAGGCAGAGGCGGTTAGGGGTGATCAGGCCAGGAGGGGAGGGCAGTTGGGGATGATCAGGCCAGTGGGGGGGGGGGGCAGTTGGGGGAGAGTAGGCCGGCAGGGGGGCCAGTTGGGGGTGAACAGGCTGGCAAGGGGGGACAGTTAGGGGCAATCAGGCTGGCAGGGGGTGCAGTTGGGGGCAAGCAGGCTGGCCGGGAGGGTAGTTGGGGGCAAGCAGGCTGGCAGGGGGGCTGCAGTTGGGGGTGAGAAGGCCAACAAAGGGGGCAGTTGGGGGCAAGCATGCTTGCAGGGGGGGCAGTTGGGGGCAAGCATGCTGGCAGAGGGGGCAGTTGGGGGCGAACAGGCCAGCAGACAGAGTGGTTAGGGGTGATTGGGCAGGCAGGCAGGTGAGCCGTTAGGAGCCAGTGGTCCCGGATTGCGAGAGGGATGTCCAACTGCCACAGGGATCCGTCCTAAACCGGCAGTCAGACATCCCCCAAGGGGTTCCAGATTGGAGAGGGTGCAGGCTGGGCTGAGGGACACCCCCTTGTGTACGAATTTCATGCACCAGGCCACTAGTCTTATATATAAAAGCCTAAGTGACATGTAGATCAGTTGACTGTTTGGCAGGTCAACTGGTTACTATGATGTGCACTGACCACCAGGGGGCATACGCTCAACACAGGAGCTGTCCCCTAGTGGTCAGTGTGCTCCCACAGCAGGAGTGCTGCTCAGCTGACCAACAGGTGCCAGATGCCAGCTCACAGCTGGCAAGCTGTGGTGGAGAGAACCTCTCTCGAGGACACTCCCCCTGCGTGCCCCTCCCCCATCCAAACCAGGACCAGGATGGGGACCGGCATCGGGACTGACTGGGCATGAGCCCACGGCCACTTCTCCGTCATGGGCATGTTGGTATCACCCTAGGAGGAGTGTGTGGAGACCGCAGTGGAGTGGCAGCAAGCCTACTGTGTGGCAGCAGGGGCAGATGCAGCGGGGCCGGGATGAGCTGGAGAGGCATGGTACCCGCCCAGGCTCAGGCTCCTCCTGGCCGCCTATGGCTTTGCGCACTACCACATCCCTTGGGGAATGTTAAATGCCAGTTTCGGCCCGATCCCCACAGGCCATGCTGAGGGACCCCATCGGTGACAAACCCGTGCATCAGGCCTCTAGTAATTTTTACAACTCTTTATGTAAAATGTTATTGTTTTTTTCTTTTTTTATTGTTAACAGTATTACAGATGTTCCCCATTTCCCCCCCACTTTGCCCCCCTCCACTTAGCTCCCACCCACGCCAGGTCTTACCACTCTGTTGTCTGTGTCCCTGGCCTATGCATATCCTATCTAATAAAAGCCCAGCAGCCAAAACGGTGGAACGACCAGAATGACCAGAACGACCATGGCCCCTTGCTCCAGCCAGCCCTGCCCCACAGCAGGGACCCCCACCCCGACTGGGGCATGACCGGCCTGCAAACCTCCCATGGCCCCTCGCCCCGGCCGGCCTGCCCCCCAGTGGGGACCCCCACCCCGATCAGGGGCCCCCATCAGGGCAGGCTGGTCAGTCCCCACCCATGCACTGGGCCTCTATAGAAATATAAAACCCTATCCTGCCACCACTCCAACCCAACCCACCAAAGGCTCCTGAAACCACAAAATTCGATCACTGATTCAGGCTAGCAGTTCAAAGTGTAAAGCCTCATTCACACGTGAGGAATTTACACCTTTCTCCTTCCCCTTGGACACCGCGTCTCAGAGGAGGCACGCACGGCATGGACGCGCAAATGAAAGCTCAGAGAAGTCACTCTTTTGGGGCCCTGTGGCGCATCCAGGCAGAGACAAACTGATCACCAAATGCCAAGCACCAGACTGTCCCTTCCTCATCCAGCAGCCTCAGCTCCAGACAGGCACTCCCCATGGCAGGATACAAGGAGAGCCCCGTCTGGAATCTTGAACCTTTGCAGAGATGGGAATGCTCAGGAGGCCAAGATAATAGAAACCTAAGGACCCAAATGCTGGGGCCTATGCCACCAGGGCCTGCTCAGCACAAGGCCAAGGGGACCTCGGACCAAGTTCTGGTCCAATTCCTAACCTGGTCGCAACCTGCCATCCCAGGCTGCAGCGTGCCCTGGAGTGTGTAATCGCGGGGGGGCACTCTGGGGGCGGAGGGCTCACCCCAACTCCTGGGCCCCAGGGGCTCTCCAGATGCTCACCCTTCCCCCAGGTGCTCAGCCCCAGCTGTGCCAGCAAAGCCCCTTTGCTGGGGTGGGATCACAGGGGGAAGGCTGGGGGAGGGGTGGCGGGCCAGTGGCCTCCACTGAGGCTGTTTGTATACATGTAATTAGCTCTAATTTCCCAGGGCTTTCAGTTCACCGACTCCGACTCTGGACTGGGAGCTGCACCTGGGGTGAACGTGCCCATGGAGCCACTGCTTCGCGAGCCCTCTCACCAGGCCGGGAAGCTCTATCCCCATTCACAGCACCCTGTGTGGTGTGTCTGTCTCACCCTGTGCATCTCTCTCCGTTCCTTGCTCTTTGAATCCTGCTTACGGATTCCCCATGTCTCACTGGGCCTTTTGTCTCTGTGTCTCATTGGATCTCTGCTCGTGGAGAACACCCCTGCTGCCCCCGCAAAGGAACACACACCCGCAGAATCCACCTTTTCAATAAAAAACGACAAGTGGGAAACAGAGTGAATTAAAAAGCATTAATTTAAAAACAATCCATGTGCCTGCAAATGTGTTCCAAATGGCAGCCCTTCGGCGGGGGTGGCAGGGATGGGGCGTGTTGGCCACTTGTTCTGGAGCCTTAGACACAAAGTGCAGGGGGCTCAGCACCTCGCTATGGACCCCTCCCCCTAGCCAGCTGGGATGGCAGGGTCTGGGGAAGGAACTTAGTCTATACTCACCCTCGCGGACCCCCACCTGATTCCGTAGACCCTTTCCCCTATTCTGGCATCTGCTGGTCCCTCTTACTCCCCCAGTACCTCCAAACCTTCCTATGCTGACCCCAACTCTCCTTCTGCACCAGCTTCCCCACCACACACACACACACACACACACACACACACACACACACACACTTCACCCTCTCCCTCCCACACCCTCAATCTTCTACCCCATACTTCTTCCTGCCCTGCCCTGCCCCACCTCCATTCTGCCCTCCTGCCCCAGACCACCCAGCAGCCCTGGCTCCAGGAGATATGGTTAGAACAAAGCTTCCCTTGGCCAGAACAGACTCTCCAGGGAGCTGCATGCAGAAAGGCACACCCAGTCCTGTACCTGCAACTGCTCTGTCCTGCCAGACGCCAATCAGAAATTGTGTCTCTGGAGACAGAGGGTAGCAGAAATAGGCTGCTGTCCTTTGAAGCCCCTCATCAGGAGGAAACTCTCCCCCCCCCTCCACAAAAAAAGTTCACCCTGCTGCCTCCTCTATCACTTTCAGCAACCTTCCTTTGCCCCTTCCCCTGGAAGTGGACGGATCAGAGCACATCTGTATATATAAAAGAGTAATATGCAAATCGACTGAATGGTGGAACAACCAGAATGACCGCTCGACAAGTCGCTGTGAGGCACACTGACCACCTCTCAGTCCCTCCCCCTGGCCTGCAGGCTCTGATCCCCTGATAGCGAACTGGGGGGGTGGGTGGCGGCAGGGGGCAGGGCCAGCTGCCGGCAGCTGGGGAAGATGGCCCTGATCACAAGCCAGGCCTAGGGACCATACCTGTGCATGAATTTTGTGGGCTAGGCCTCTAGTATGCAGATAAATTCTTTGGTTATTCTCTCCCTCACTCTCCCCCACTGGTCTCCCCTCTGAGATCTGTCAGTATGTTCCCATGTTCCATGCCTCTGGACCTATTTTGTTCATCAGTTTATTTGTTCATTAGATTCCACAAATAGGTGAGATAATGTAATATTTGTCTGTCTCTGATTGGCTTATTTCACTTAGCATAATAATCTCCAGATCCATCCATGCTGTCGAAAAGGGTAAGAGATACTTTTCTTTTACAGACCCATAGTGTTCCATTGTGTAAATGTACCACAGCTGTTTTATCTACTCATCTATTGATGGGCACTTGGGCTGTTTCCAGATCTGAGCTATTATAAACTAGAGGCCCGTTGCATGAAGAGATTCGTGCAATAGGCCTTCCGTCCCCTGGCTGCCGGCACCGGCTTTCCTCCGACACCTGGGACCCAGGCCTTCGCTCCGGCTGCAGCGGAGAAGCCAAGCCTCTTCAGCTTTCAGTCGTCTTCAGTCTTCAGTTGTCTTCAGTCTTCACTCGAGCCGGAGCCTTCAGTCTTCGCTCCGCGCCTGTATATGCAAATTAACCACTATCTTTGTTGGGTTAATTTGCACCCTGATCCTGATTGGCTGGTGGGTGTAGCGGAGTGACACCAATTTGCGTGTTTCTCTTTTATTAGTGGAGATAGTGCTGCTATCAACATAGGGGTGTATATATAATTTCTGGTAGGTGTTTCTGGATTCTTAGGATATATTCCCAGAAGTGAGATCACTAGGTGAAATGGCAGTTCCATACTTAATTTTTTGCGGAAACTTGATACCATTTTCCATAGTGGCTTCGCCAGTCTGCATTCCCACCAGCTGTGCACTAGGGTTCCCTTTTCTCCACATCCTCATCAGCACTTGTTGTTTGTTGATTTATTGATGGTAGCCATTCAGGCAATACCTCATTGTAGTTTTAATTTTGACCTCTGTGATGGTTAGTGATGTTGAGCATTTTTTCATACATCTCTTGGCCATCTGTATGTCCTCTTTGGAGAAGTGTCTATTCAGGTCCTTTGCCTATTTTTTTAATTAGATTGTTTGTTTTCCTGGAAATTAACCTCTTATCATTGAATCTATACATTGCTTTGGGTGGTATGGACATTTTAATGATGTTGATTCTACCCATCCATGAACATGGTATATTTTCCCTCTTATTTATATCTTCCTCTATCTCTTTTCTCAATGTCCTATAGTTTTCTGAGTACAGGCCTTTTACCTCCTTAGTAAAGTTTATTCCTAGGTATGTTAATTTTTTTGTTGTAATGGTAAATGGGCTTGTTTTTTTAGTTCCTCTTTCTGTGAGTTCATTATTGTTGTATAAAAATGCCATAGATTTCTGGGTGTTAATTTTGTATCCTGCTATATTGCTGAATTTATGTATTAAATATAGCAGTTTTTTTTATAGAGTCTTTAAGGTTTTCTATGTACAATATCATGTCATCTGCGAATAATGACAGTTTTACTTCTTCTTTTTCAATTTGGATGCCTTTTATTTCTTCTTCTTGTCTGATTGCTATACCTAGCACATCCAATACTATGCTGAACAGGAGTGGTGAAAGTGGGAATCCCTGTCTTGTTCCTGTTCTTAGGGGAAATGGTTTTAGTATTTGCCAATTGAGTATGATGTTGGCTATAGGGTTGTCATATAAGGCTTTTATTACGTTGAGGTATGATCCCTCTATTCCCACTTTGCTGAGAGTATTTTTATCAAAAAAGGGTGTTGGATTTTGTCAGACGTTTTTTCTGCATCAATTGATATGATCATGTGGTTTTTTCCTTAGGTGTGCTGTAGCACATTTATTGATTTGTGGATATTGTACCAACCTTGCATCACCAGAATAAATCCCATTTGATCTTTTCAATGTATTGTTGGATGCAATTTGCCAATATTTTGTTGAGGATTTTAGCATTTATGTTCATCAGGGACATAGGCCTATAATTTTCTTTCTTTGTGGTTACTTTATCTGGTTTTGGAATTATGATAATGCTGACCTTGTAAAAAGAGCTTGGAAGTACTCTTGAACTTTTTGCAATAGTGTGAGGATAGATGTTAGTTCTTCTTCGAATGTTTGGTAAAACTCACTTGTGAAGCCCTCTGGTCCAGGACTTTTGTTTGCTGGGAGTTTTTATTTTTTTATTACTGCTTCAATTTCATTAGTTGTTATTGGCATATTCAGGTTTTCTGATTCTTCCTGATGGAGTTTTGGAAGGTTGTATGTTTCTAGGTATTTCTTCATTTCACCTAGGTTGTCCAATTTTTTGGCATATAGTTAATAATATTTTCTTTAATATACTTTGATTTCATAGAAGAAGGGAGATATAGAAACATCAATGATGAGAGAGAATCATTAATTGGTTGCCTCCTGCATGGCCCCCATGGGGGATTGAGCCTGCTACCCAGGCATGTGCCCTGACCGGGAATTGAACCATAACCTCATGGTTTGTAGGTCGACCCTCAACCACTGAGCCACACCAGCTGGAATCTATTTTTGTTGTTGTTAATCCTCACCCAAGGATATATTTTTGTTTTTCCACTGATTTTTAGAGAGAGTGGAAGGGAAGGGGAGAGACAGAGTGAAATATTGATGTGAGAGAGACACATCGATTGGTTGCCTGCTGCCCGGGCCCTTATCTAGGGCAGGGGATCAAACCTCCAATTGAGATAGGTGCCGTTGATCAGAATCAAATCCGACAATCTTCAGTCCATGGGCCAATGCTCTAACCACTGAACAAACCAGCTACATCTAAAATATTTTTTACAATCCTTTGTACTTCTGTGATGTCAGTTGTTACTTCGCCTACTTTCATATCTGGTTTTATTCATGTGGGTCCTCTCTCTTTATGAAATATTACTGGATTTTAATCTTTGTCTTTGAGATATATTTTTCTACTGAACTACCTATAACCTACAGCAATTTGGTAAGTTATACCTCTGTAAGCAAAATCAAACACTTGCCTTTTTCTATCTTATTCCTCCAAAATATCAGGTACTCTTAACTAATCCATGTGTTACCAAATTTTTAAAAAATATATATTTTATTGACTTTTTTACAGGGAGGAAGGGAGAGGAATAGAGAGAAACATCAATGAGAGAGAAACATTTTTTAAAATATATTTTATTGATTTTTTACAGAGAGGAAGAGAGAGGGATGGAGAGTTAGAAACATAGATGAGAAACATCGATCAGCTGCCTCCTGAACACCCCCTACTGGGGATGTGCATGCAACCAAGATACATGCCCTTGACCAGAATCGAACCTGGGACCCTTCAGTCTGCAGGCCGACGCTCTACCCACTGAGCCAAACCGGTTAGGGTCCAAATTTTAAAATGTTGACTCTTAGATTCATGTTTCTCAATTTAATATATTTTTACTGATTTCAGAGAGGGAGAAATAGAAACATCAATGATGAGAGAAACTCACTGATCTGCTGTCTCCTGCATGCCCCCCATGGGGATGGAGCCTACAACTTGAGCATGTGCCCTGACCGGGAATTGAACTGGGACCTCCTGGTTCATAGGTCGATGCTCAACCACTGAGCCATGTTGGCTGGAGTTATCTCTTCCTTGCAGGTGGAAATCTTAGGGGAGGTTTCAGGGGAGGGTTTCAGCAGAATAGTCACCAGTTTTCTGGTGTATTCCTTAAGGATCGTGGCGGTCACTGATTGGTCAGTGTCAGGGCAGGGGGGTATTATTGCAGCTGGCCCTGGTGTCGCCCACTTGGTTTTGTTGCTTTTCTAGGTCTGGAACTGAGGCCTAGATGTTATCTCTAGGCCTAGATATATCTGTCTCAGTTTCCCTCTTCACTTGTCCTGGCTTACTGGTCACCATCATCTCCAATTAACACTAGAAAGCCCAGTTCCACAGCAGTATCTCCTGCTGTCAACCGTGGCTGACAGGGGACAGCCACCAACAGCTTCTCAATGACCACATCACTGTTGTATTCCCTAGTGCCTTAGCAAAGACAGCATCCTCTGGGCAGCTCCCAGAAAACAGAATCAAATGGCAAATCTTGTTTTCACGGAATAAGCCCATTCTCACATTCCCACTTTCTTGAGCCTTCAGGCCCCTAATTGATTGATTGATTTTAAAAGAATAGTTTATTGATTTTTAGAGAGAGGGGCGAAAGAGAAACATCAGTGTGAGAGTATAACATCCATCAGTTGCCTCCTGCATGCCTTCTAGCAGGGATTAAGCCCACAACCAGGCATGTGTCCTGACCCACAACATTTCTGTGCACAGGACATGCCCAAACAACTGAGCCGCGACAGCCAGGGCTTTCCGCCCCTTCTTTGTAACTCGGCCAAGGCAGTCTGGCATCTCCACTTCATTCACTGGGCCCTCAAGCCTCTTCTGTATATTCACCCAAACTTCCCCATTCCAGGCCGCAGGCTCCCATTTCTTCCCTTTAAAAGCCCTGACTCTAGTTCAGGAAAACTGTTGAGGATGCATGGGCTCCTTTGCAGTTTTGCTGCCTTTGTGATTAAATCGGGGGCCTCCCATAATTTCAGTGCATTGCCACCTGGCTGCAGAAATGAGCATTTTTTTTTGATGTGTTGCGTTAGGACAGTGGTCGCCAACCGGTAGTCCGTGGACCCCTGGGGGTCCGTGAGGTCCGAAAGGTTGGTGACTGCCGCCCTAGGAGACTTTCTGGCTTGCACAGCATGCTCCGAGTTGAGTGGGATAACTTGAGTCATTCTTTCTTCAAAGTTTCTAAGGCAGTTTTGAAAAGCTAGCCAACTCCATAATCCTTGTAATTCCAGCTGCCTCCACATCTCTCAAGTGCCAAAGTTACTGCCTAAACAAAGGTTTCCCTTCAGCTTCTCGCTGCATCCACCAGATGTTAGAGACTTGTGCTTCAGGACCCTACAGGTATCACCACCCCACTCACTCACCATTCGTGGGGAGGCCTTTGTTGCCTCCAAAGGGTGGGTGATCTAGTTCTAGCTTCCCATCCCTACAGCTTGCCTTCCAGTGCCACTTCCTTAGCTTGAATCCTCATAAAAGCAGAGCCTCAGCCCAAACTGGTCGGCCTGTGGACTCAACGGTCCCAGGTTTGATTCCGGTCTAGGGCATGGAGCTTGGTTGCTGACACATGTCCAGTAGCGGGTGTGCAGGAGGCAGCTGATTGATGTTTCTAACTCTCTATCTCTCTCCCTTCCTCTCTGTAAAAAATCAATAAAATATATTTTTTTAAAAAGAATAATCTTGAAAAAAAAGAACAACAACAACAAAAAGCAGAGCCTCAGGCATGCTCTCCCGGGGGCTCACCCTGCTTTCCTCCCCCACAGGCATGCTCTCCCGGGGGCTCACCCTGCTTTCCTCCCCCACAGGCATGCTCTCCCGGGGGCTCACCCTGCTTTCCTCCCCTACAGGCATGCATCTCCTACGCTAAGGGATGTCCCCCCCACAGCCCTCACCCCCAGACTCGCAATCTAGAAAGCAATGGTCAGTGTCAGCTTGTCCTGGGCTAAACCCCTGAGCCGGTCTCCAAGCCCCTTTTCTCTAACTTTCCAGTGAGCCAAAGCAGCCAGCCCCACCTAGGCTCTATCCTGTTGCTTCTATTTTTTTTTTCAAAATATATTTTATTGATTTTTTACAGGAAGGGAGAGAGATAGAGAGTTAGAAACATCGATCAGCTGCCTCCTGCACATCTCCTACTGGGGATGTGCCTGCAACCCAGCACATGCCCTTGACCGGAATCGAACCCGGGACCCTTCAGTCCACAGGCTGACGCTCTATCCACCGAGCCAAACAGGTTTCGGTTGTTGCTTCTATTCTAAGCCCTTCCTTCTTTCACTGTTCCCACCTTTAATGCATGTATTCTCAAATTTATTTTTTTTAAAAAGAAAAGAAAAAAAAAGCAGAGCCTGAGCCTAGAGCTTGGGTGCCGTTTATTTGATAACTGATTCCAGGAAATGAGAGGAGTGAGGAGAATGACAAAGGCAGATGGAAAATCCAGCAAAGTGGTCCCTTCCTGGTTGAAGGCTGCCCAGAAGGCACTCCCAGGCTGCACCTGTGGGTTGAGAGCGCTTGAGGCTTAGGGGAAAGCCTTGAAGCAGAAAAGCAGACACTCGAAATGAGGCGCTGACTGTACACAGCCATCCACTATAGTCGCAGCTAAAATCAGAGGTGCGTGATCAGAGGTAACCAGAAGCCCAAAGCCCCTGGTACACCTTCCCCACCTCTAGAGGATTAGAAATCTGTGACAATGTCAAAAGCCAAACACTTTCTACTCCCTGGGACTCCGGTACCCATCTTTTGTGGACCTTTGTTCATTCCAGAAATATTTGGAGGGGGGCTAATATGTGTTGAGCACTTTTCTATATTGAGATACAGGAGACAACAGAATAAAAAGCCCCATGGAGCTTACATTCTAGTGTGTGAGTAGGGGGGGGGGGGAGTAGGCTTACGATAAAGAAAATATACAGCATATCAAATAGTGACAGATGTTAGAAAACAAAGCAGGAAAAAAGGACAATTTGTGCTAGTTTGTTGGGGGTGGAGAGAAGGCATGCTTTTTTATTTAACTTCAAGCATCAATTTGTTGTTCCCCTTATTTATGCATTCATTGGTTAATTCTTTTTTTTAATCTTCACCAGATAATATGTTTTTTAATAGATTTTTAGAGCGGGAGGAATGGGGAGAGAAACACGGATATGAGTGAGAAGCATCAGTTGGTTACCTCCTATACTCCAGGATGCACCCCGACTGGGAATCAAACCCACAACCTAGATATATGCCCTGACCGGGAATCAAACCGGCAACCTTTTAGTGTATGGGACGACACTCCAACCAAATGAGCCACCACCATCGATTCTTTTATTTAAAAAAATTTTTTTAAATTTGTTTTTATTGATTTTAGAGAGAGGGAGAGGGAGGGATAGAAACATTAATCAGTTGCTTCCTGCACGTTCCCTATTGAGGATCAAGCCCACCACTTGGTATTGCCCTGACCAGGAATCGAACCGGTAACCAGTGACCTCTTGGTGCGTGGTTACAGAAGAGTGTGGTGCCGTAGAAGCCAAGTGAAGACACATGTTTCAAGGAGGAGGAGGGATCAACTGCTGACGGACAGGCCAAGGTGAGGATGGGGAATGGCCGAAGGACTCAGCAACGCTGGAGGTAATGCATCCTGGACAAGAGCAGGCTAGACAGAGTGTGGTAGTGGTGGTGGGGGGGACGGGGGGGGGGGGGGGGAGAGAAGTTTGAAATTGAGGGGGATTAAGAGGAAAGAAGGAGGGGAGGAATTGAAGACAGAATATAAGTCGCTTTTTGGAGTTTTGCTATAAAAGGAAGTAGAGAAATGGGGCAGCAGCTGGAAGCTAACGGAGAATCAAGAAAGGTTTTTTAGAAACACCGACCTGATACGCCAAGGCCAGCGGTTCTCAACCTGTGGGTCGCGACCCCTTTGGCAGTCAAACGACCCTTTCACAGGGGTCACCTAAGACCATCCTGCATATCAGATATTTACATTATGATTCATAACAGTAGCAACATTACAGTTATGAAGTAGCAACGAAAATAATTTTATGGTTGGGTCACAACATGAGGAACTGTATTTAAAGGGCCAGAAGGTTGAGAACCACTGACCAAGGTGTTAGTTTGATCCCCTGTCAGGCAACATACAAAACCAACCAATGAATGCAATAAATAAAACAACAAATTGATGTTTCTCGCTCTCTAACATCAATTTTAAAAACTAAAAAAAAAAAAAAGTTTTTTCCAAGATGGGAGACCAATCAGGATCTCAACTCCTATTTCTCATCTTTTCTCTCTCTTTTTTAAAAATATATTTTATGGATTTTTTTACAGAGAGGAGGGAGAGGGATAGAGAGTTAGAAACATCAATGAGAGAGAAACATCGATCAGCTGCCTCTTGCACACCCCCCACTGGGGATGTGCCCGCAACCAAGGTACATGCCCTTGACCGGAATCGAACCTGGGACCCTTCAGTCCGCAGGCCGATGCTCTATCCACTGAGCCAAACCGGTTAGGGCTCATCTTTTCTCTTGCTGTAGGCAAATCTACAGCCTTTTTCACCTCCCTCCTCAAGCCCAAAAATATTTCTGCAAAGCTTAACCTCCAGAGGGTTCCGAGCTGTAGGGAGTGGAAGTCAGAGTCCTTTGTCCCTGCTTTTTGCTTTCACGTCCCTGCCCAGGGCAACGAGCGTGGCCAGCTCAGTCAGCGTGTGGGGCTCCAGAGCAGGAAGGACAAAGATGTCTCCTGGGCCCTCACACAGGAAGTGAGCAGGAACACCCAGGTCCCTGGCCCTGCCTCCCGCCCATGCGGCTTCACGGCTGAGCTGTTTTCGCTGAATGAAGTCTCTCCCTTCACTGGAGAACATGTGAACATGGCCCTAGGGCCGTGGTTCTCAACCTGTGGGTCGCGACCCCTGTGGGGGTCGAACGACCCTTTCACAGCGGTCGCCTGAGACCATCGGAAAACACATCTATAATTACGTATTGTTTTTGTGATGAATCACTATGCTTTACTTATGTTCAATTTGTAACAATGAAAATACATCCTGCACATCAGATATTTACATGACGATTCATAACAGTAGCAACATGACAGTGATGAAGCAGCAACGAAAATAATGTTATGGGTGGGGGTCGCCACAACATGAGGAGCTGTATTAAAGGGTCGCGGCATTAGGAAGGCTGAGAACCGCTGCTCTAGGGAAATGGGCCAGAGTCCTAGGACTCAGATTTCTGGAGGAAACCAAAACAGCCTGTCCCTGTCCCAGGAGAGAGGCTGCAGATTGCAAGGACCAGGGTCATCACCTTCGTTGCACTGCGCGGTCACTCACAAGTGCAATTCACTCCAGGCAGCACCTTATATAATGTGTGCGTGTGTGTGTGTGTGTGTGTTGGGGGAGTGGACTCCCCCACATCCTGGGAGAGAACATGGTCTAAAAACGGCTCCAGAGCAAGATCCAAATCAGAGCGGCTGAAGGGAAAGGAGTGCAGCTGACCGGGAGGTGACGCCACATTCGGCTCCACACAGCTGCTGCTGGACATGAAGGTCCCGGGAGGCCAAGTCTCCCTGATTTTCTGGAGAACACAGAAAATCTGGATTTTTAACGTGAAATCATCCAAATTCTTAAATGTTGGCAACTAACACAAAGTTTTAAAATGAGGTGAGTTGGTCAAATCCAAGAAAAGGAGGCTTGCAACGGCGCAGCGATTCGCCAAAACCCGAACAGCCAGGCGAGGCGGCGGAGCCCAGTTTCCTGGAAGCTTCTTTCGGGCACAGCTTCCTGGTCGTAAAATGCACTCACGCTGGGCTCCGGCTGAACCCCTCCCGCGCTCGGGGCGGCAGAGCCAAGTCAAGGTCGCCCACCCCGCCCGCTGCGCCCGCCTCCCCGCGCCCTCCCTCCCAGCGCGCCCAAGGCTCCCGGACTCCGGACTTCGCCCTGCGTCCCCCGGGCGAGAAGGTCACTATCTGTCCCCCTGCGCCCCCCCCCCCCATTTCCACACATTCACCCCCTCCCCACCTTCCTCCCCCCCCCACCCCCACCCCCGCCTGCTGCAAGCCCGACTCCCACCCCGTCCCCAGCGGGCCACACACGACTGTCCTGCCCGGCCCTCCCGCCCCGTCCCGAGACTGCCTGCGGCGGTCACCTGTCCACCCCGGGCTCCAGAGGCCGGTCCGCGGGCGCCCGGGCCCCTCGCGCGGGGCTCCACAAACGCGCCGGGCGGCTGGGAGGGGAGGCGCGCGGGAGCCGCCCGCACCGGCTTTATTGTGTCACCAGCACTCGCGGGTGAGGACGCCGCCCGCCCCCTCGCGCCTGCGCCGCGTCCTCGGCCGGGCGCGCGGCCGGCTGGCGGGCCTCGTCCGCCTGCTCCAGCAGGTGCATGCGCGCCGTGGTCTCGGTGAGCATGTCCATGAGCACCTCCTGCTGCAGCCGCAGGTAGTTGTTCTCCTCCAGCAGCACCTGGCTGCCGTGCTGCGCCTGCGCCTTCCAGCCCGCGGCGGCCGGCGAGGGCAGCACCGGCCTCAGCCGCCCCGGCGGGCCCTCGGCGGCCCAGCGGCCGCTGCGGAACACGAACGCCCGGTCGCCGAGGCGCGTGCGCGGCGCGCCGTAGCCGAGCCCCAGCTCCGCGTGGCGCGTGCGGTGGTCCAGCAGGTAGAAGGTGGACATGGAGGAGACGCGGCGCAGCGGCGGGCGCCGGGGCGAGAAGCGCTGCGAGAAGTGGTCGGCCCAGAACTGCCGCAGCCGCTCCCGCAGGCCGCTGGCGAGGTCCATGGCCGGGCACCCGGAGGCCTTCGGGTCGAGGACCAGGTGGGCCCCGGCCGGCGTGTGGGCGCCCGGAGCGGAGAAGCGAGGACGCTGGAGGACGCGCAGCCTTGGGGCCCCTGGTGTTCTGAATGATGAAAGCGAGTCAGGGGCACTGCCGGGGGAGGGCGTCCATCCGCACTGCCCGAGATGGGAATTTGTTCTAGGGGAGCGAACAAGATGAAGCTAATATTAAAAAAAAAAAAGATGAAGCTAATATAGGGTGTCATGGGTCGGAGTCCCTAGAAGCAGAGCCCGAGGTGAGAATTGTTGAGCAGTCTGCTCGGTGACGCCTGCCCCCTCAAATCGCGTGGCCTGGTGGACAGGTCTTGGCCACTGAGAGCCCATCCTTCGCAGCAGTCCCCCGAAACCATCTTCCCAAAGGCCGCCCTAGGTTAGGCCCTGGGGACAGAAATGCCAATGAAGAACCAGACCCCTGCTGTCTGAGCCCTGGGTGGCTGCTGGGAGGGCTCCCGGGTGGGGGAGGAGGGAATAATACCAGAGACAGGTACTTCAAAGATGTGCGGGACTTTGCCAGGAGGGTTGCGGGTGGATAAGGGCGAGTGAAGAGCCAGGCAAGGCTTGCATGTTCCAGAGGCGAGGAGGAACTGGGGTGGGGTTGGTGCCCAGTACTTAGCGGAGAATAGCAGGAGAGGGAGCTGGACAGGGGCAGGAGTGCACAGACTTCCCTCTGAGGGCAAGAGGGCACTGCTGAAGGCTTACAACGCCAGGGCCAGGTCTGGACCGGCACAGTATTTGGTAAGATGCCTAGCACAACCAGCAGCATGATTGCCCTCGTCACTGAGTTATTCTGCAACCTCGAACTAGCACCTGCTCTGTGCCAGGCCCTGTTCGGGGCCGGGGGTTGCTGCCTGTGTCTGCCTTCAAGATGCTGCTGGTTTGGCTGGGAAGCCAGACGTGTTTGTGGAGAGTTCACAGCCCAGCGTGCTCAGTGTCATCCGGGGGCATGTGCCTGGGCGAGGACCTATGCTTAGGGCTTGAGGTAACAGTTCTGCAGACTACACCTGGCTTTGGTCCCAAGCAGACCACATCCTCAAGGAAGCTAAAGTCCGAAAGCAGACACGTCCCATTTTCCTTCTCCCCATTCCCCACCCCTCATCTCCCTGTAAGTGCTGATTCTGTTGTATGTGAGAAGAGGACTATATGCTCTCTTAAGTTCCTCTTCTCCCCATGAAGTGTGAAAAAGGGAAAGAACCTCGGGGCGGGGGTCCCTCTGTCATGCCTTCATTAGTTCAACACACGCTTATTCCTCACAGATAGCTGGGTAGAGGCTGGGTGGTGCTATGTACTCGCTGTGGCTCAGGGACACATCTTTGAAAGCCTACAGAGGACCCAAGAGGTACAACCAGGCTCACACTTGAGGTTGCATCTTTCCAGAGAACCCTTCCCTGAGAATCCTCACTGCGTGTTGTCCCGCACCTGGAGGCTGCGCTGGAGGTGCTGAGCTGCTGCCCCAGGCTTGGCGCCTCTCTGAACCACTCAGCTGATGTCCACCTGTTATGACTCACAATGCCTCCAGGCCAGATCAGCCGCAACAAAAGAGGTGTTGCCTGCCAAGCCATCAAACAGACCCTGGGCTCTCCTGTTTTTATTCAGCACATTCACTGAGGGCCTACTGTGTTGGAGGGGCTCCTCTAGGGGTGTGTGGAAGCCATCCCCTTGTGGGGAGGTCAGCACAGCCTGAGAGAGGAATTTGTTCTAGGGGAGTGAACAGGTGAGGTTAATACAGGGTGTCTTGGGTCAGAGTCCCTAGAAGCAGAGCCTGAGGTGAGAATTGTTTGATTTATTGGAGAAGAGCTCTTGGAAGAAGGGAGTGAGGAAAGCAGGACAGGGTAGGGAAAACAGCTGCAGGGAAGTTAAAGTGTGCCCTCAAGTGGCGATAAGCTTCAGCCCAATCCCACAGGAAGCTGCAGAAATTGCACCTCAGAATTAGGCCTCTTTACCAGGGTCAGACCCAGCTCCAGGGGAGCTCACACCTCGGCAGAGCCAGTTGGCTGTGTCACCACCTGGACAATTTTTTTTTTCTAGAACATTTACTGAGTTATAGTTGACAATAAAATACAAATATTTGTAATGCACAATTTGATATGTTCTGATAATGTATGAAATCAGGATATGGAGGTATCCATTATCCGAAGTTTCCTCTGTCCTATCACTATAGATTCATTTGCATTTTCTAGAATTGTATATAAGTGCAATTTAGTATGCACATTTTTTCACTATCTTCTTACTGTTACAGAATTTACCAGGTGACTGGAAAATACACACACAGGAGTATTCGGAGATACAGGAAAAACCCATTTATTTCCAGATGTACTAGTACTGTGACTCAGGGGAGCGTGTTTCCAAATCCTGAGCAACCAATATGGAGGAAGCTTTCTCTTTATACCTTTTGGTTTCTTTGTCCCCTGTATGTGGATCAGACTTCCGGACCTTTCGTGGGCTTTGCAAAAGTCCCCGTGTGTTGGGATGGGGGCCATGAGACCACACCTAAACGCCTGGCGTGGTGCCAGAACTGATAACCCCAGAGGGGTGTCTTGCTCATGGTTTATGGCCTCTGTAAAATGTGAGTATTTAGGTAAACAGGTCTTGCAAGACCAGATAATTAAGGAAGGGGTAGTGACTAGGCTATAGGCTAACAGGAATGTGCATTAGGGATGCTAATTAACTAGGTACAGAGTCAGGCTGCTGGTCTCCCCCCGCCCCCAAAATGTCTTATTTTCCTCATCATTACAGCATAATTATTTTGAGATTCATTCATGCTGCATTTATCAACAATTCATTCCCTTTATTGATGAGTAGTATTCCATTGTTGGAAATAGCATAATTTGTTTTTCTATCCATCTGTTGATGGAAATTTGGGTTGTTTCCAGTTTGGGGGCTATTATAAGTCCAGCTGATATGAACACCTGTGTACAGGCCTTTGGGTGCCCATGAACATTCATTTCTCTGGAATGAGTACTCAGGGGTGGAATGACTGGGTCATATGGTAGGCACATGTTTACTTCTCTGTGAAGTTACGAAACTTCCCAGAATGGCTGACCAAATCCCCATCACCAGTGAAAGAGTTTCTGTTCCTCCACATACTTGACAACACTTTGTATAGTAAATCTTTTTTTAAAAAAAAAAAAAATATATATATATATATTTTTATTGATTTCATGGAGGAAGGGAGAGGGAGAGAGAGATAGAAACATCAATGATGAGAGAGAATCATTGATCGGTTGCCTCCTGCATACCCCCTACTAAGGATGGAGCCCACAACCTGGGCATGTACCCTTGACCGGAATCGAACCCGGGACCCTTCAGTCCACAGGCCAATGCTCTATCCACTGAGCCACACCGGCTAGGGCATAGTAAATCTTTTTAATTGTAGTCATTTTAGTAGGTGTATCTAAATTGTGGTTTTAATTTAATTTCTCACAGCTAATGATGTTGGGTGTCTTTTCATGTGCTATTTGTTACCCTCCCTGGTGAGGTTGTTCAAGTCTTGTCCATTTATTTTGTATTAGATAGTTTGTCATTGAGTATAAGGAGTTATTTAATGCTATATATTTGTCGGATATATTTTTTTCCAGACTGGCTTGCCTTTCTTTCCTTTTACCTTTTTTTTGAATCTTAAAATAATACTTATTGTTGAGAGTATTACAGATGTACCCTCCCCCCCCCCCCCCCCCGCCGCCATTGTCCTCCTCCACCTGGTTCCCACTCTACCTCAGGCTTTCACCACCCTATTGTCTGTGTCCATAGGTAAATGTATATATGCATATAAGTGTGGTTAACCTCCCCCCACACTTTCCCTCTAAGATTAGTCAGTTTGTTCCATGTTTCCATGCCTCTGATTCTATTTTATTCATCAGTTTATTTTGTTCATTAGATTTCTTGTTCTTTCATTCTGATTTTTAGATTCAGTTGTTGATAGATATGCATTTATTGCCATTTTATGTTTTTGTTGTTGCTGTTGTTCCCCTCATCCTCCTCCTCCTTCTCTTCTCTTTCTCCCTCTTAAAGAATACCCTTAAACATTTCATGTAATACTGGTTTGGTGGTGATGAACTCTTTTAACTTTTTCTTGTCTGTGAAGCTCTTTATCTAACCTTCCATTCTAAATGATAGCTTTGCTGGGTAGAGTAATCTTGTTTGTAGGTCCTTGCTATTTATCACTTTGAATATTTCTTGCCACTCCCTTCTGGCCTGCATAGTTCTGTTGAGAAATCAGCTGACAGTCATATAGGTATTCCCTTGTAAGTAACTAACTGCTTTTCTCTTGCTGCTTTTAACACATTGCAGACAGATAATGAGAATTTTCGTATTTTCTGTTCTAAGGCTTGTGGCTAATCACGAGAATTTTTTAAAAAGATAATAACTTGTAAGAACATGTAATAAATAACTTCAAAATGCAATGGGTATTTAATTTTAAAGCATGTCTTTAACATTTATGTAAAACGTTTTTTTTGTACTCGTTCAATAGAAACTTATCTGGCCACTGGGTAAAGCTAGCAATAAAACTACTGGTCCCCAGTGTGTTAAGATTCTCTCTTTGTCTTTATACCTTGGGATTTTAATTTTGATGTGTCTTGGTGGGGCCTCTTTGGGTTCCTCTTGTTTGGTACTCTCTGTGCTTCCTATACTTGTAAGTCTATTTCTTTCACCAGGTAGGGGAAGTTTTATGTCATTATTTCTTTAAATAGATTGTCAATATCTTTTTCTCTCTCTCTTCTCCTTCTGGCACCCCCATAATGCGAATATTGATGTGCTTGAAGTTGTCGCAGAGGCTCCTTACCCTGGCTTCTTTTTTTTTTTTTTATTCTTTTTGCTCTTCTGGTTGGGTGTTTTTTGCTTCCTTACATTCCAAATTGTTGATATGATTTTCAGAATCCTCTACTCTATTGTTGAATCCCTGTAAATTATTCTTTATTTCAGTTAGTCTATACCCAGTTTCTCACTGGTCTTTTTCATGTCTTTGACATACTAAGATTTTTCAAAGTCTCAGTAGGTCTCTGAGGCTCTCATTAAGATCATTGACTAACTTTATAATCATTGTTTAGAACTCTGTATCCAGTAGTTTGCTTGCTTCCATTTCTTTCATTTGTAACATGTTTCTTTTTCTGCATTTTGGCTGCTTATTTCTTTGTATTTGGTAGAACTGTTATGTCTCCTGGAATTGGTAGAGTGGCCTTGTGTATTAGATATACTGTATGGCCCAGTGGCTCAGCCTCCCCAGTCACCTGAGCTGGGTGGGCACTCTAGTTGCACCCCTGTGTGGGCTGTGTGCACAGTCTTTCTGTAGTTGAGCCTTGATTACTATTGTCATTACTAGGAGGAATTGATCTCCAGGCCAATTGGCTGTGAGGACCATCTGCGACTATAGTGGAAGAGCTGCTGTGCAGGAGACACCCTTATGGAGCAGGACTTGCTTCAGTGGGGCTTTCGTGCTCACTGAGTCTGCCCCTTGAGTGTGTCTTGCATTGAGGTGGTAGGGTTGTAATCCAATGTGGTTGGAAGATGTCCACCAGGTGCACTGGCTCTGGGGCCTCTGGGGAGGTTCAAAGTCAGCCATTGCTTGGGGCCAACCAGCACAAGCTAAAGAGAAATCTGTGGATGGCTGCCACTTGTATTGGGCTAGGACAGGGGTGGGCAAACTTTTTGACTTGAGGTCCACAATGGGTTCTTAAACTGGACCGGAGGGCCGGAACAAAAGCATGGATGGAGTGTTTGTATGAACTAATATAAATTCAAAGTAAACATCATTACATAAAAGGATACGGTCTTTTTTTTTTAGTTTTATTCATTTCAAATGGGCCGTAGTTTGCCCACAGCTGCTCTAGCCACTAAGAAATACCAGCTAGAGCCATATTTTCTTAATTATTGTAGCTTATTATAAATCTTCATAGCTGGTAATGCAAATCTTACCTAATAATAGACAAAGATGCAAATTGACCATACCTTCGCTATGCTAATCAGCCAATCAGAGCGATATGCAAATTAACCACCAACAAATATGGCGGTTAATTTGCATATGTAGGCTCCAAGCGGTGGAGCGAAGCCTGACAGCCCCCGGGCCGGTGGAGCAGCGAAAGCCTCACAGCCGCGGACCCAGCAAAGCAGCAAAAGCCTCACGGCCATGGGCCCAGCTCCGGCCAGAGCCTGGAGCTGAGCAAAGGCCTGGGTTCCAGGTGCCAGAGGAAAACCGGTGCCAGCAGCCAGGGGAAAGGAAGGCCTATTGCACGAATCTCTTTGTGCAACAGGCCTCTACTAATCTATAATAATAAAAGCATAGCATGCTAATTAGACCGGACATACTTCAGGACGTCCTTCCGTTCTTCTGGACAAAGCTGGGGCTGCTAGGGAAGCCCAGGTCCCAGGTGCCAGAGGGAAGCTGATGCTGGCAGCCAGGGGAAGGAAGGCCTACTCTTGCACAAAATTCATGCATCAGGCCTCTAGTCTATATATATAAAAGCCAAGCGACTGGAATGACAGAACGACCGGTCGCTATGACGCACACTGCGGCGGTCAACCAGCCCGATTGGGGCCCCGATCAGGGCCCCGATCGGCACCCCCAACTGCCCACAGCCTCTACCCCCAGCCAGCCCAGGCCCCGGTCGCCCCCCCTACCCAACCATGGTTGGGGGTGGCTCTGGCTAGCCAACCTCCTGCATGCCCTCTCCCCCACCAGTCTGATTGGCCCCCATCAGGGTGGGCTTGCCGAACCCCACCTGTGCATGAATTCATGCACCAGGCCTCTAGTTCAACAATATGTTTTTAAAGATTGCTTTGGCTTTCTCAGTCCTTTGAATTTCCATGTAATTTTACTTATAATTTCATCCTAATTTTAGAATTAGAATGTCAGTTTCCACAAATAAACTCTCACACTCACTTTCCAAAGCTTTCTTTTCCTATCATCAGGAAACTTGAGACCTCAAATGAGCCCTCAGAAGGTTGTCTGAATGATATAAAATTAGAGTCCAGGAATATTTTATACAAGCCAGTGATCCAGTGATTCACTGATTCATTCTCATTCTCATTCATATTTCTCTGACTCTGTCTCTCTCTCTCCAAATTGTGTCTGTGTTATTAAAGGTAATTTGCATTAGGAATCACGATTTTTCAGGCAGGTCATGGGTGACCATGGTATATAGCAACTTTCAAATTTCCTTATTTCCATAGGCTACAGAAAAGGAAAAGATACAAAACCAAAGAAAGTCTATTTGAGGAGGACATTTTATTAAAATTGCAGAATTTAAAAATGCACAATAGTCCCAATAGTTCCTGGGGCCAGCCCAATAGTCCCTGGCCCCTTTGAGTTGTCAATGAAAATACTAGATTTGAAACCTGTGAGAAAAGGAGTGCCAAGTCTCAAGAGGTCTGAGTTTAAGGACAGGAAGTTCATTCTCATGGCACAGAGGAAAGGAGAAGAGGACCTAAATAGTTTTAATTTCCCCACACCACAGCAAATGCCATAGTTGCTGTGGATGTCAGTGAATCCCTTCTCTTGGCAACCAAGAGGAATACTTCCAAAACTAGGGAAGCAAAACCATGTGATTTCAGTCCAGCTTCTAAGATACTCGGTGATATTAGCCTTTCTCTGAAACAACAGTAAACCGTTCTCTGTGCTAATGTAGCTTTAAGTTTTTTCTGCACCTGTATAAAACTTGATAAAAACAATAAACTAGAGAGAAACCAAGATGGTGGCATAGGTAAACACCGGAGTTTGCTGCCTCGCACAACAACTTCAAAAATACAACTAAAAGACAGAACGGACATCATCCAGAAACACAGGTAGGCTGGCTGAGTGGAAATTCTACAACTAGAAGGAAAGAGAAAAGCATACCAAGACTCAGAGGAGGCGCAGTGCGGAAGTAAAATACTAAGGTGCGGAGATGCATGCGGAGCGGGCTGGTGGCTGAGGGCGCGGTTGTCGTTTTCAATCGGGAGGGAGTCTCAGGCTCTGAGCTCCAGTTCCGGGCGAGTGTCTAGGGACCCAGACTCATACGGGAGAAGCAGGACTGTCTGGCATCGGTCGGAACTCGAGGGCAGCTTTCTCTCCAAAGGGCTTGCAGTGATTACTGGGACATTGAGAAGCAGACAGGGCTGAGAGCAGCCATAACTGCTAGCCCTGCCCTGTTGATCCCGTGGGACCCGCCCTGCCCAAGCCCTGCAGGGAGGCTTTTGCTGGATAGCCTCAGGCAAAGGCTAGATTAGCACCACCCTAGAGATCCAGGAGCCAGGAAACCCAGAGGTCAGAGTGGGACCATCCAGTTTGCAGCTCCGTGGAACCATAAAGGACACACTCAGGGGGCAGACTCAGTGAGCACCAAAGCCCCATTGAAGCAAGTCTTGCCCCAGAGGGGTGTCTCCAGCACAGAAGTTCTCCCATTCCAGACACAGCTGATTCTCACAGCCAATTGGCCTGGAGGTCAATTCCTCCCAGTGATACCTACAACAATCATGGCTTAACTACAAGAAGACTGTTCACAAAGACCACAAGGGGGTGCACCAAGAGTTTCCTCTTCAGGTAATTGGGGAGGCTGAACCACTGGGCCCTAGAGGACACTTTATCAACACAGGGAAGCATAAAAAAAATGCGGAGACAAAGAAAAAGGACACAAATGACAGAAATGGAAGAAAGCAAACTACTGGATATAGAGTTCAAAACCACACTTTTAAGGTTTTTCAAGAATTTTCTAGAAGCTGCCGATAAACTTAATGAGATCTACAAGAAATCTAATGAGACCCTCGAGGTTGTGATAAAGGACCAAATAGAAATTAAGCATACACTGACTGAAATAAAGAATATTATACAGACTCCCAACAGCAGACTAGAGGATTGCAAGAATCAAGTCAACGATTTGAAATACGAAGAAGCAAAAACCCAACTGGAAAAACAAAATGAAAAAAGAATCCAAAAATACGAAGATAGTGTAAGGAGCCTCTGGGACAACTTCAAGAGTACCAACATCAGAATTATAGGGGTGCCAGAAGAAGAGAGAGAGCAAGATATTGAAAACCTATTTGAAGAAATAATGACAGAAAACTTCCCCTACCTGGTGAAAGAAATAGACTTACAAGTCCAGGAAGCACTGAGAACCCCAAACAAAAGGAATCCAAAGAGGACCACACCAAGACACATCATAATTAAAGTGCCAAGAGCAAAAGACAAAGAGAGAATCTTAAAAGCAGCAAGAGAAAGAAACTCAGTTACCTACAAGGGAATACCCATACGACTGTCAGCTGATTTCTCAACAGAAACTTTGCAGGCCAGAAGGGAGTGGCAAGAAATATTCAAAGTGATGAATACCAAGAACCTACAACCAAGATTACTTTACCCAGCAAAGCTATCTTTCAGAATTGAAGGTCAGATAAAGAGCATCACAGATAAGAAAAAGCTAAAGAAGTTCATCACCACCAAACCAGTATTATATGAAATGCTGAAAGGTATCCTTTAAGGAGAGGAAGAAGAAGAAAAAGTTAAAGATACAAATTATGAACAACAAATACACATCTATCAACAAGTGAATCTGAAAATTAAGTGAATAAATAATCTGATGAACAGAATGAACTGGTGATTATAATAGAATCAGGGGCATAGAAAGGGAGTGGACTGGCTATTCTTGGGGGGGAAAGGGGTGAGGGGGATGCAGGAAGAGACTGGACAAAAATCATGCACCTATGGTTGAGGACAGTGGGTGGGAAGTGAGGAAGGAGGGTAGGGTGGGTACTGGGTGGAGGGGAGTTATGGGGGGAAAAAGAGGAACAAATGTAATAATCTGAACAATAAAGATTTAATTAATAAAAAAATAATAAAAATTAAAAAATTTAAAAAAAACAATAAACCAAACAATGCAGAACACAAGAACACAGTTATAAAAAAAATGCACACACTTTACCCAGGACCTCCATTTTTAAAAATATTTCTTTTACTGATTTCAGAGAGGAAGGGAGAGGGAGAGAGAGAGAGAAACATCAATGATGAGGGAGAGTCATTGATCGGCTGCTTCCTACACACCCTCTACTGGGATTGAGCCCACAACCTGGGCATGTGCTCTGACTGGGAATCAAACCGTGACCTCAGCCACTGAGCCACACAGGCGGGGCAGCACCTCCATTTTCTGTAGAGTTGGTTATACACTCCCTTTTCTGCAAAGTGCCTTTATAGGAAGAGCAGGTTTAGCTGGAAAGAAGCCCACCCCTCTGGTTCATCCTCCCGTGGGGCTGCTTTTTCTTTAGCTTCTCCTTGGGCTGGGCGGTGACACTCTTCTTTTCATGCTGCTTCCTACTCATTATGCTTTAAAATTAGTTCCATGCAGTTCTTGGGGATCTGCAGTACTCTGAAAAAATATTTAAATATTTTGTTTTAACCAATAGATCTGAAAAAATGCTAATCTGTTCTAGATAGCTACCTTCAGGAAGCACCACAAATTTAAAAAATGACAATAGCTGCGAGGTGTGAATGGATCAAAATTATACCTATTGTTTTTGTCAGATTGGCAAAAAAAAAATATTTTTTGGCATGTCACACAATTTTACTACATAATTAATTTATGTGTATGAGATGAAAAGGGTTGAAAAGCTCTGCCTTAAGTGAAATCATCTATTTTCTTTTTGCATTTAAGTGTCATCGTAAGAAACATTCAAACCTGTAGAGACTTTTTGTGAGTTTATGTGAGCCAATCAGATGACAATTGCCAGGAAGCAAACTCTCAATGGATTGATAAAATGCTCCAGAGAATGGCAGTTTTGTACCTTATTTTATACATTACAATCAAAAGAGAAGACGTAAGTGGGTTACATGAAATCCATTGGTGATAGGTTAGGGAAGAAAGAGACAGCAAATGAGGGAAACTTCTGGGATTGGGTAAAAAATAAAATGATGGGCACACATGTTTACATAGGTGAGTGCAGGATGGTTAACAGTCACCAGTTAACTCAATAACAATGAGGGGATTTGTGGTCTCTGCTCTAGTGCAGTACCTGTGCTCAGATGGGTCCAGAAAAAGGAACTTATTTTGATATTCCATAGGTATATTATCACAGATGCAAAGAGCAATAGACAGGCTCAATTAAGGTAAAGGTGGACTTTTGTCAGGGAAGGTTCTAGCCTAGGACATGATTACCTGCCATAAACTGCTTCCAGTTAAAAAGTTTTAATTTCAGACCATCCTTTGTGATTATTTTAGGCCTCTGAGTTTGTAAGGCCGCCACACATGCCTCCCCTGAGCTTTTCAGGGTTAGTATGTGGCCCCTTTTTGTCCACATAACATACCTTAGCCCAGCCAGTTTGGCTCAGTGGTTGAGTGTTGACCCATGAACCAGGAGGTCACAGTTTAATTCCTGTTCAGAGCACATGCCCAAGTTGCAGGCTCCATCCCCATTAGGGGGCGTGTAGGAGGCAACTGATCAATAATTCTCTCTCATAATTGATATAATAAAATATATTAAAAAATAAAAATGAATAAAATAAAAAGTTAAATGAAGAAATTTGGATATATTTGATGGAGATTTTCACCTATTTGAGTGATTATTCCATTGATTCAACAGATGATGCTGAAAAGGAAAATTTTCCCATCAAACTTTTTTTTTTTTTTTAATATATTTTATTGATTTTTTACAGAGAGGAAGGGAGAGAGATAGAGAGTTAGAAACATCGATGAGAGAGAAACATCAATCAGCTGCCTCCTGCACATCCCCCACTGGGGAAGTGCCTGCAACCCAGGTACATGCCCTTGACCGGAATCGAACCTGGGACCTTTCAGTCAGCAGGCCGACGCTCTATCCGCTGAGCCAAACCGGCTTTGGCCCATCAAACTTCTTTTTTAAAAAAATATATTTTAGCCGAAACCGGTTTGGCTCAGTGGATAGAGCGTCGGCCTGCGGACTGAAAGGTCCCAGGTTCGATTCCGGTCAAGGGCATGTACCTTAGTTGTGGGTACGTCCCCAGTTAAGGGGTGTGCAGGAGGCAGCTGATTGATGTTTCTTTCTCATCGATGTTTCTAACTTTCTATCTCTCTCCCTTCCTCTCTGTGAAAAATCAATAAAATATATTAAAAAAAATTATATATATATATTTTATTGATTTTTTACAAAGAGGAAGGGAGAGGGATAGAGAGTTAGAAACATTGATAAGAGAGGAACATCGATCCAGCTGCCTCCTGCACACCCCCCACCGGGGACGTACCCACAACTAAGGTACATGCCCTTGACCGGAATCCAACCTGGGACCCTTCAGTCTGCAGGCTGATGGTCCGTCCACTGAGCCAAACCGGTTAGGGCCCCATCGAATTTCTTAATAGTATTACTCCTTCGGGAATACTGTGTCATAAGTTAAAATTGAAAGTGGGTGCAATCATCATGCTATTGAAAAATCTTAATAGTAAATGGGGTCTTTGCAATGGTACTAGATTTATTATCAAAAGATTACAACCTAACATTATTGAAGCTGAAGTGTTAACAGGATCTGCAGAGGGAGAGGTTGTTCTGATTCCAAGAATTGATTTGTCCCCATCTGACACTGGCCTCCCATTTAAATTAATTCGACGACAGTTTCCGGTGAGGCCAGCATTTGCAATGATTATTAATAAATCACAAGGACAAACTCTAGACAGAGTAGGCATATTCCTACCTGAACCCGTTTTCGCATATGGTCAGTTATATGTTGCTTTCTCTCGAGTTCGAAGAGCATGTGACGTTAAAGTTAAAGTTCTAAATACTTCATCACAGGGTAAATTAGTCAAGCACTCTGAAAGTGTTTTCACTCTTAATGTGCTGTACAGAGAGACATTAGAATAAGTTTAATCACTTTATCAGTCATTGTTTGCATCACTGTTATTTTTATATCATGTTTTTGTTGTTTTCCTATCATGTTTTTGTTATTTTTATATCATGCCTCTGTTGTTGTTATATCCTTTTGTTACTATTTATTTATTAATAAATTTCTATATTATTTTCATATACATTTTACTAATTTCCTTTCATCTCGCATACTTCTATTATAGAGAAAGGGCAAATAGCAATATTAAAATATTTCTGCTAATTAATTCCCTTTTAATGTGCACGAATTTTGTGCACTAGGCAACTAGTTTTCTCATAAAAACCCCCTTGCCTTAACCCTGTAATTGGGACACTATTTGGGTTTCTGTCTGAATCTGTGCTTTCCAAATTGCAATTCTTTGATCCCAAATAAATGTTTGTTGCCCAGCCAGTGTGGCTCAGTGTTTGAGTGTCTACCCATGAACCAGAAGATCAGTTTGATTCCTGGTCAGGGCACATGCCTTAGTTTCACGCTCAGTCCCTAGTAGGGGGAGCGCAGGAGGCAGCCAAACAATGATTCTCATCATTTATGTTTCTCTCTCCCTCCCCCTTCCTCTCTCTAAAATCAATTTTTAAAAATGCTTGTTGCCGCCCTGGCTGGTTTGGCTCAGTGGATAGAGTGTCGTTGGCTTGTGAACTGAAGGGTCCCAGGCTTGATTCCAGTCCAGGGCACATGCCCGGGTTGCATGCTCAGTCCCCAGTGGGCGGCGTGCAGGAGGCAGCCAATCAGTGATTATCTCATCATTGATGTTTCTATCTCTCTCTCTCTCCCTTCCTCTCTGAAATCAATAAAAAACATTTAAACACACACACACACACACACACAAATACTGAAGTACATTTTAAAAAAATGCTTGTTGCCTTTCATTTTGGCTTCTTAATTTTAGGTTAACATTAGTGTCTGGATCGAATCAAATTGATAGAATTGATGTTCGAAGACAACACATATTTGGTGTCAGGGGAAAAGAAAGCGCTGCAGAGGAAATGTTCGGGGTAATAAAAATGTCCCTTATCCTCATTCTGTAGTAATTACATGGTTATGTATTACGCATGATCCGAACCATGGAATTGTACAATAAAGTTGAACATTTAAATGTAGGGTTGCGGAAACAGATCTAAATTCTGGAGGAGGATAAGAAGGTCCTGTGATAGGAGCTGAGGAACAGTCCAGGAAAGGAGACTAGAGGCAGAGGATGGGGCTCCGTGGGGGACCTCAGCCAGAAGACAGATTGGATAGACTGCCAACTGGGTTCCAACAGTCAGGAAGAGGTTGTGAGAGTGGGGAAGGACATGTAATGAGAACAGAGCCACAGTTGTCTAATAATTATCCACCTTTTTAAAAAAATATATTTTTAATGATTTTAGAGAGGAAGGGAGAGGGAGAGAGAGGTAGAAACATCAATGATGAGAGAGAATCATTGATCAGGTGCCTTCTGCAAACCCCCTACTGGGGATCAAGCTCGCAACCAAGGCATGTGCCCCTGACTGGAATCGAACCCAGGACCCTTCAGTCTGCAGGCTCTATCCACTGAGCCAAACAAGCCAGGGCAGCATTAGGAAACTGGAGAATGAAACAGGCCTGTAACAGAGAAGACACCTTGGAGCCCAGATGGGTCCGTTAGTCGGAAAAGAAATACATTTTGAGGACAGGCTAAGGATAGGACACGCTTTGATTTGGTTGCTGCACCAGGACCCTGACCCCCTCCCGGAGTTTTTCTCAGGAACGCTGACAATTCTCCTGTCCCAGGAACGGGCTGAGCTGTTTATAACATCACAGAAGATTAGACACCTAGTTATCAGACTTTCAGCTCCTGAAGGCCGGACTGCAGACTCTACCCTCCCCTTTCCATGTTACATCTGTAGCTCGCAGCTGCATGTAGCTACCTTCTCCCGTGTGTGTATGTCACCAGCCAACTGGAAAGGAGGGTCAGAGCGGATTTTGTGGGTGACCTGCTGCTCGCCCTGCTGCCGGCACTATTGGAATAAACGCTCATAAATGATCCAACCCTGTCTCTGCTGAGTTGTCTCAAGCAGTGACAGGTAGCCTGGACCCCTCAGTTGTCCAATTACAGGTCCACAACTGAAGAGGATTGGGGACATATTGGTCCTATGTACTATATGGAGGCCTCCAATTGGGCATGGAGCTAAGGGGCCAGTGTACAAGGAGAGCTGGCAGGCACATTGCACCTTATAAAAGGGTAGTGAGTAGAAGTGCCTGATGAGGGAGGGAGGAGGGTGGAGCCAATGCACAGAGGTCAGGTCTGAAAACAGGAAAAGCAATCTTTATGCCAACTCCCAGCTCCAGATGGCACAAGGCCAGGCAGTATTCCTTTGTCTCTCCCCAGGTTCTTTGACGTCCCTTTTTGCTTTCCTTGAGTTTGTTTTAATATATTTCTGTTCCTTATAACTAAAAAGAGCCCCAAATTAAAAGTTCTTAAACTGGGGAAAAATTATTATAGTAGATAATCCTAATACATAAATTTTCCTACAATCTGAAAAAGACAAAATTTGTAATCCTATATAATAAAACCCTAATATGCAAATAGACCAAACAGTGGAACAACCGGTCGCTATGATGCGCACTGACCACCAGGGGGCAGACACTCAACGCACAGGATGGGGCTCCCTCCTATCTGAATCGGGCCTGGGGGATCAGGCTGAAACCGGCTATCTGACATCCCCCGAGGGGTCTTGGATTGGAAGAAGGCGCAGGCCAGGCAGAGGGCCTCTAGTCTGTATATATAAAAGCCTAAGCGACTGGACAACCGGCCAGTAGCTGTGATGCGCATTGACCACCAGGGGGCAGACGATCAATGCAGGAGAGCTGCCCCCTGGTGGTTAGTGTGCTCTCACAGCAGGAGTGCTGCTCAGCTGATAAGCGGGCACCAGACACCAGGCTCATGGCTGGCGAGTGCAGCTGCAGTGGCATGAGCCTCTCAAATGGACACTCCCCCTGGGCACCCAAGCAGCAAAGGGGGCAGGCATGGGGGGCCGGGATGAGTGGGAGCAGTGCTGCGCCCACCCCGGGCCTGAGCTCCTCCCCCGCTGCCTGCTGCTTCTCGCACTACTTCCCCCTGTGTGGGATCGATGCGGACAGCAGGCTGGAGCCCAGTGAGCGGTGGGTCAGGCCGGGCCGCGGCAGTGCGGAGGTCACTGATTCCCGCAGGCCAGGCCAAGGGACCCCACCAGTGCACAAATCCGTGTGCAAATCCGTGCTCCAGGCCTCTAGTACAAAAATAAGTGGAATGAATAGATAATTCATAAAGGAAGAACTATATATGGTTTATGAATGCAAAAAATAACTTCAGCCCTAGCCCGTTTGGCTCAGTGAATAGAGTGTCAGCCTGCAGACTGAAGTGTCCTGGGTTCAATTCTGGTCAAGGGCACATGCCCGAGTTGTGGGCTCAATCTCCAGTAAAGGGCATGCAGGAGGCACCTGATCAATGATTCTCTCTCATCATTGATGTTTCTATCTCTCCCTCTCTGAAATCAATAAAAATGTATATTTTTAAAAACTTCATTGTAATAAAAGAAACTGTAGTTGACATAATTACAGACCTTTTTATTTACTATCAATTTGATTCAACAAGGCCAGATTAGTGTGGGTAGAGAGAAACAACCACTACTGGCTTAATAAGACAGGACTGATGGGACTACAAGACGCTCCCCCACTTTCTCCTTCAAGCAAAGGAGGGTGGGGATGAGCAGGCAGGAGGGCAGCTATGTGGGTGGGGTGGAAGCAAGTTAAGTTATAAGAAGCAGCTGGATAAGAAGGAGGAATTGTTTAAAAAATTTTGTTTACAGTGGGTTTTAAATATACAGGAGTGGGTAAGTACACAAAGCACAGAGTTAATAAAGCAATTGTAACAATCATAACCTGCATGTCTTTTTCCATATTAACAACTGTAAACCTACTTTTCCCCATCCCTGTACTATCTTTAAAAAAAAACACTAAACACAAAAGCAGAAAATCAATTGATTATTTCTACTTCCAAAACCTCAGCTCCCTCTTCAGCATCAACCTCTTGGTAGTTTCTCATGCATCTTTTCAGGAAGCTTGTTTGTCCAAGTTTCTATTTATGAGGATACTAGTGGCCCGGTGCACGAAATTCATGCACATTAAAAGGGAATTAATTAGAGGAAATATTTTAATATTGCTATTTGCCCTTTCTCTAAAATAGAAGTGCAGAGATGAAAGAAAATTAGTAAAATGTATATGAAAATCTCCTTCCTGTCAGAGTCTGGACTGTGCCACAGGACCCAGAGTCAAGTCCCTGCCCACCCGCGTGTGCCTAGAAATCGCATGAGACCAGACCTGTCTGGCTCCACCCCCATCAAGCCCCTCAGAGTGGGGGGTGCAGCCTCAGGTCCCCCGTCAAGCCCTGCTGTGCGGGGGGCGTGACCTCAGGTCCCACAGCTCAATCTCAGGTCCCCTGACCTGGCCTCTCCCTTCCTCTCTCTCTCTCTCTCTGTAAAAAAAAAAAAAAAAAAATTAAAAAAGATCTCATGCCTTTTTCAAACTGGAACTGTGGAAGGTGTAGAAGAAAAAGGCAAAACATTAAGAAAAAGTGGAGGAATTTCACAGAGCTGAAGATCAAGTGCCTGAGAAAGAAGTTTGCCCAAAAGATACTTTGAAAGGCAAGGAGGCAGGGTGTCTATAAGAAAGCTAAGCACTGTCACAACAAATATGGACAGAGGGACAGAACTGAGATTCAGATGGAGAGGATAGCAAGGAATGTGGGCATCTTCTCTGTGGGACCCAAAGGGGGATTCTTCATCAGGATCACAGGTTTCAACAGTGTGAGCCAGGAAGGTCTGTCTGCAAAGTGTTTCAGCTTCTCTGCCTTCGCTGGATCTTCAATGGCTCCTTTGTTAAGCTCAACAAAGCTTCAGTTAACATACTGGGGATTGTGGAACCATATGTTGCATGGGGATTCCCAAACCTGAAGTCAGAAATGGATGGGTCTACAAGTGTGGTTATGGCAAAATCAACAAGAAGCAAATTGCCCTGGCAGATAACACTTAGATTGTTCCATCTCGTGGTGACTATGGCATCATCTGCATGGAGGATCTGATTCATGAGATCCACACTATTGGAAAGCCTTCAACTTCTATGGCCTGCAAATTACCATATTTTTCCGTGTATAAGATGCCCCCCCACTTTTCCAAACCAAAATTAATAAATCAATATTTTAAACATAAAACAGAACACATTTTTATTTAGTAATCACCACAGGTAATGTTTATATACCAGTACTATGATATTATGCAGCATATCGCTTTATTCAGCCTCTGTTGCATCACTTCTCTCTTCTTCATCATTATTAGTTCCAGACATGTCAATTTCTTCAGCTTCTACTATATCACTGCTGTCTTCTGAGTCGCTGTCTATGTATATGAGATCATCCTCATAAACTGGTGGCATTTTCTGAGTTAACTTTGTTCATGTTCTCATGGCCAACCCTTCTCTCCTTATGAAACTGAAGCACCATTTGCCTTTCCTGTAAAATCAACAATGTTCATTTCGCTTGCAACCATTCTTGCCTGACATTGAATAAGCTTGGTTGACACACATAAGCCACTCTGGCGCTGCTCCATAATCCAAGTCTTAAGCCTCTGCTCCAAGTTTGCCCATTTTGCTGGTTTTCCTCTTAAGGCCTTCTTTTTTGGCATCTTAAGGAGTTGTTCTTCCTGTTTTCTCCACTGTCTGATCATACACTCAGTGGGAGGAGGTCCAAATTGTCTCTCTGCAGCTCTATTTCCATGCACTTTTGCATAGCTGATTACATTCAGTTTGAATTTTGCAGAGTAAGACAATTGCTTACTGGTATTTATCTTTTTATTTATTGACATCTTTATGGGTTCAGAATGTTCCAGTCCCTGTTGCATCTGCACACACTCTCCACCTCCACCTCCAATTACAGCATCAGCTGACATCAGTAACAATAAGGCTCATGATTGGAGGAAGCCTGTTTGACCAGGTATGGGCAGCCACGCACCCATGCAGCTCCTTCCTCAGCTGACTTCTGTGTGTGAGAGAGGCCCCCTGATTTTCAGTCTAATGATTTTAGAAAAAAATAGCATCTTATACATAGAAAAATACGGTATCTTCTCCAGGAGGGACCAGATCAACAGGCTTATTAGAAGGACAAAAGGCCTGGTGCATGAATTTGTGCACCAGTGGGATCCCTCGACCTGGCCTGTGGGATCAGGCCAAAACCGGTTCTCTGACATACCCTGAAGGGTCCCAGATTATGAAGAGGGTGCAGGCCAGGCCGAGGGACCCCATTGGTGCACGATTGGGGCCGGGGAGGGACACGGGAGGTTGGCCAGCTGGGGAGGGACCACAGAAGGGCTCCAGGGTGTGTCCGGCCGGTCTTGCTCAGTCAGCAAGCTAACCTACCAGTCAGAGCATCTGCCCCCTGGTGGTCAGTGCACAACATAGCCAGCGTTTGAGCGACCTTAGCATATCATTAGCATATTATGCTTTGATTGGTTGAACGGATGACCAGACACTTAGCATATTAGGCTTTTATTATATAGGATGAACTGAGGTGTCTACCATTATTATTTTTGTAATTTGGTCAGTTAATAAACAGTGGCTGTTTCATATTGTTTAAAAAGTGGGGGGGAAAGCCCAGCCAGCATGGCTCAGTGGTTGAGTATTGACCTATGAACCAGGAGGTCACAGCTTGATTCCCAGTCAAGTCACATTCCCAGGTATGGGCTCCATGCCTGGGAATTTTAGCTGGAAAATCCCTAGCAGGATCTTTAACAGGTTCTACAGTCCTGCTCTGTCTTTGGTGAGACCCAGGATCCTCAGGATCAGCCAAACTGGAATTCCCTTTTTTGGGGAGCTCTACATTTCACCTCCAGTCACCCAGGCTCACACCAAAGTGTTGGCTTTGGTTCCTCTTTCCTTAGTCTGAGTCCAACGAATTATTCTTCAGTGTCAACATTTAATGCTTTTGTCTCCGTATAACTGGCATTTCCTAATTCTGCCCTTTAATCAACTGCAAAAAGTGCCTTCCTAACCCACCTTATAACTGCTAGTCTCCCCTCTTTTAGAACTCTCTGGAGTAATATTAAAGTAATACTTCATCAACACCTAAATCATGTCCCATATCTAAAATCTACTCTATCTCCCTACAGGCCCTGACCAGATAGCTCAGTGGGTTAGAGCATCCTTCCAAATGCCAAGGTTATGAGTTTGATCCCTGGTCAGGGCACATACAAGAATCAACCCATGTCTTGATGGTGGAAATCATGTTCTTTCATGGAGTTGCAAGGAAAGCATCCCAGGACCACATAGGGAGGTCGTGGCATGGTAATATTTATTGGGGTGGAAATAAAAGGCTGCCCCCAGGTTCCCAGTGTTTCATCTCCATCCATCCTGACCTGGAAAAAGTCCAGCCTTGTCTTCATTCAGCCCAGAATTAAGACCAGTGTTCAGAGAGTCTGTGCCACATTAAAGATTAGTCCTTTGGAGCCTGCATGATCTGCTGCAGATCCCAGGCAGCTGCGAGGCCTGTGTGGCTGCGATGAAATGCGTGATCTCATGGGCACGCACATGTTAGAGAGAAAGAGAGGGGAAGAGGAAGAGAGAAGGGGGAGAGCTTCTTTGTTAAATTGGGATTATATGATTTTTGGGTTTGGGAAGGACCAGGCTCTTCTTCAAACCAAGCAATCAACTTCCCAATCCTCGATGGGCTTGCGTTGAATTCTTCCCCTAACCAATCCATTTCCTAGATATACCAGGGTTCTTCGTCCCTTATCCAATCCAATCCTTTTCCCAAGTTAGACACTCCCCCTTATGGTGCCGACTTAGTCCTACTGCACATGCCTCAAAGTGGAAGTACCTCCCTCTGTGCCATCTTATCTTCTACTGGGTATGTGCCCAGCAGAGGAATTTCCCCTTTATTGTTCATGCCTTCCCTCCACAGTCTGAAGCAGGAAGGACCAGTTGTACATTGTATCCCGGTGAGACTGAGAAGCCTGTCCTTCCTCTCTTTAGGGCAGTGGTTCTCAACCTTGGCTGCACATTAGAATCACCTGGGAATCTTTTTAAAATCCTGACTTCTGGGCCTCATCCTCGGAGGAGTTTAAAAAGATTCCCAGGTGATTCTAATGTGCAGCCAAGGTTGAGAACCACTGCTTTAGGGGGAAGGGAGGGGCGATAATCCCCTCAGCGGGAGCCTGCTTTGGTCCCCTGGGAAGCCCACGAATGCTGCAACTTCCCAGCAAAGCAGGCCCCGGCTCTGATCCCACTCCCCAGCCATCACGTTCCTTCCTGTATTAATGCTTAGCTCCTACACTAATGAATGAATGCACAAGGAAGTGGAACAACAAATTGATGTTTTCTCTCTCCCTCAAAAATCAACTTAAGCCGAAACCGGTTTGGCTCAGTGGATAGAGCGTCGGCCTGCGGACTGAAGGGTCCCAGGTTCAATTCCGGTCAAGGGCATGTACCTGGGTTGCGGGCATATCTCCAGTAGGAGATGTGCAGGAGGCAGCTGATCGATGTTTCTCTCTCATCGGTGTTTCTAACTCTCTATCTCTCTCCCTTCCTCTCTGTAAAAAATCAATAAAATATATTTTTTAAAAATAAACTATCTCCCTACAAAGTCCTTCACTAAGCCTTCAAGGCCTGCTCCTAACCCAGCTCTGGAGCTGACTGCCCAACACCTTTCTCCAGCCCAAACACTCCCATACCTGGTGTCCCTAACACACTGACACCCATGTTCCTGCTACTGCATAGACTGTTCCCTTATCTAAAGAAGCCGCCCACCAACTCTCCATCTATAGAAATACTGCATGTCCTTCCAGTTCCAGCTCAGGTTTTGCCTCTTTCTCAGCCATTCTAGATGAAAGCAGGTCCTTCCAATTTAAACCCCATTAAATTCCGTTGAGTACTACCATATTTTAGCTTATACCTTTGGCTCACACACACAGTTCCCACAACTACATTTTAAGCTCATTATTTGGAACACGTGGCATCCAGAATATTAGTGTGCCTTGAATATCCACTTCCCTAGGAAACAGGAAAGCAAAGCTCCCTTACACAAACTGTGGGGCTGAGAGTTGGAAAATACTGAACTCATGCAAACCACAAACTGACTCTTTTTTCCTCCACCCAGGTGGCAGGAGGGAATAAAGCTGGTCCTGGAATAGGCGATACACCTACTGATTCTAGTTTTTTCCATCCTAGTGTTGCCAGGGGAATTAGGGGGTCCAATTTCCCCGACACTAGTAGGAGTGGGCGGCTCTTGTGATTCAGAAAAAGAATTTTGTTGTTGTCCTTACCTGGGAATATTTTTCTATTGATTTTAGAGAGAGTGGAAGGGCGGGGGAGAGACAGAAAGAGAGAAACATCAATGTGAGAGAGTCACGTTGGTTGGTTGCCTTCCGCACACACCTGCAACCGAGGTATGTGCCCTTGACCCAGAATTGAACCCTTGACCCTTCAGTCCATAGGCAGAGACACTCTATCCACTGGGCAAAACAGGCGAGGGCAGAAAAAGAATTTTCTAAGATTTGCACGGGTGAATGCATGGTTTTCGTTGGCGAGGAGTTACATTCCTTGGGTTCCAAAGTCCCATGCCCCTTAAACCAGTCCTGAAAGAGTGGCAGCTGTGGGCTCAGTGGAGCCCAAAGGAAGGCCAGTGCCAGAGCTTTCATTCCATGTTGCAGCCGGGTCATTAAAGTTCATTAGTCCATTGTGTGGGCCCCACATGGCTGTGGGCCCTGTGGGTGGAGGAGACCCAAGAGGAGTCCCAAGAGGGCCAGAAGGCTAAAGGCCAAGAGAGGCAAAAGAATAAACTCCGCCCAGCTGGTGTGGCCCAGTGGTTGAACATCGACCCATGAACCAGGAGGCCCAGGCTTGATTCCCAGTCAGGGCACATGCCCAGGTTTCAGGCTAGATCCCCCAGGAGTGGGTATGCAGGAGGCAGCAGATCAAAGATTCTCTCTCATCATTGGTGTTTCCATCTCTCTCCCTTCCTCTCTCTGAAACAAAAACACATTAAAAAAAAAAAAGAGTAAAAATCAAGAGAGCATGCTCCTTTGATTAGGAGTTTAAATATTCAGGTTTTGTGCCCTTGCAGTGGCCACACCTATTCTGGCCACTAATTTATTTCCAGGTGGGCACCCTCCCACATCAGGCAGGCCTTACTGGGCATGCCTCTACACGGGCTCTGTCCAGGCCCTTCCCCCATTGATCCCGCAGGAAACAGACCTGGGAGAGTGCTGAGTTAGCAAAGCGGTATAAATGGCATGCCTGGATGATCCAGTCTTCCCTTTACTCCTTCCTGGAACAAGATTATTACGTCAGTATCACTGGGACCAGCTTTTGGGTGTACAAACAGATGGAAGGCAGAGCAGGACCTGTAAAGGTCTAGGAAAGCCTCAGGCTACTTCCATTTTCCGAGATTCTCAGCATATTGAAAACTGAAGATGGGTTTAAAAATGGTGGTGTGTTTGACATCGTTTTTTCATTGCACCACCCTTTTCGCTCAATCCTGTTGTCAGTGTGTCTCTGCGACCTCATGTCTAATCTTACATCAGGATACATCACCAATTGGAAGCTGAAAAAACCTTGGATTATAGTATTTTTTAAACTGAATTTATTTGGGGGTGATATTGGTTAATAAAACTATATAGGTTTAGGGGTACAGTTCTATAATATATCATCTGAATGCTGTATTGTGTTCAGATTATAGCATTTTGGACTCTAGTTCTCTGGCCGCCGCAGGCTGCTAGGCCCAGCAGGAAGGTGATGCATGACATGGGGTCACACGGCGCCGTGCAGGCGCCTCCAGGCCTGGCGGCGGGAGCCCTTGCGGGTCCCGCCAGCACCCCGTGGGGGCCTTGCACACGCTGCAAGGGGAACTGGCCCCTCCCAATGGCACGCTAGACCTCCCACTCCTCCTACCGCCCGCCATTCGCCCTCCCAGCGAAGAAAGCGGGATGCAGGCCCTGGAGCCGGGGCCCCAAAACCAAGGGGTCGAAACCACAGGGGTTGGGACGGAACGCCAGACAGCCCGCCCACTAGAGCACTAGGGAACCGGGGCGCGGCGTCGCCCGCCAGCCGGCCCCGCCCCTAGGCGCGCGCCCGCGCTCCTCTCCGCTCTGGCCCGCCCCCACCCCTCCCATCCAACCAACAGCTACTTCCTGCCGCACTCCTAGCCAATCGCCACACTCCACGAAGAATAGCCCTAGGGGGCGTCTGGGAAGGTGATTAGAACGATGGCCAGACTGACCAACCACGTTTCGAAGCTGGCGCGGGGGGGGCGGGACTTTGCTCTGGCCCTAGCGACTCAGGAGCGAGGGGCGGACGCTGGGCTGGACTTGGTGCGGCCGTGCTCGCTCGCTCGCGCGGTCGCAGCGGTAGCCCAGGCCTTTTGGTTCTGTGGCACGTGACGGTCGGGCCTCCTCTGCTGCTGTCTCCACTGCAGCGTGGGGCCTGGTGTGCGGGCGGGAGGAGCGCGGGCGCCGCCGGCGGTCCCTGGGAGGCTCGAGGTGAGACTGGAGGCCTGCGTGTGTCTTCGGGCCTGTGAGGACCCCAGGGGTCTGGGCGCGTCGCGTTCCGGCCGCGGTGCCGGGCGGGGCCGGGGGGTCGGGCTGGGTTTCGAGGGCTCAGGCCCCGGCCCGCGCGCGGGTCATGAGGGGTAAAGGCCCGAATCGCGGCCTCCTCGGTGGGAGAGCCCAGCCCCAGGTCGCGCCGTTGGGGTCGGGAGGCGTGGCAGGTGCTCTAGAGCCTCCCTTGACCTCAGCTCCTTGCTGCCTGTGGCTTTGCTTCTAGAGCTTTCTTAGGCCTTTTGCTGGCTGCCGGGGACGCCGGGAGGTGGGCTGGAGTCGCCGGGCGAAGGTCTGCAGTGGAGTCGGGCCTAGTTGCTCCCTCCGGCGATATCAGACCCCGGAACGGGTAGGGTCCGTGTTACAGGTTCAGTATTTGAATGTGGAACCGCAAAGCGAAGACTGAAACGGAGCGCCCTGAAGGGTGTGGAGAATGTGCTAGAAGGCAGTGATTGAGTAGCTTCAGTCTTCTTGTGCCCACCTCCCAGTCCAGTCGGAATTTCACCAGACAGTAGAAGTAGGAAAGCACTCAGAAGCTTCCTGTGGGCAGGTTTTCCAGGGGAGGAGCAGGCCCCGGCCCAGAGCGATGAAATGACTGGTCCAAGGTCACGCGTTCGTTTTGTGATCCCGTCCGGATGGTAGGCGAGGGCTGGGCAGTTTTGGTATTACGGTTAGGCCCCGGTTCAAGTCCTCCGTCGGCCATGTGTTGCTGTGTGACCTTGGGCAATTCACTTTTTTACCCCAGTTCTCCCCAAATGATGGATCTAATAATACCTGATGGAGTTGTTAGAAATAAATTGTGTATAAAATAGAGTGAAGTCTGATACATATTGATTGCAGTAAGTTATAGTCTGAATGCTGTTGGTCCACTGCACGGGCTGACATCCTGCTCTCAGGGTTCAGCCCTGTTCCCCAGGACCGCTGGGCATGACAACAAGTCTGTGCTGGTTGAGAGAAGTTAAACGGAGCTGAATATTAAAAGGTTGGGAGGACAAAGGTGAACCACCGCTAAGTCCCTCTACGTCTGATTTAGGAAGTGGAACATTTTGCTTGAGTTTTTTTGTTTTTTTTTCTTAAAAGGAAAAGTGTTATTGATCTTTAAAGTCATTCTGGATCTTAGTCTTTTTTCCAGCAGTGTTTGAGGATCATGAATAGAATCACTGCCATGCTGTACACTGGCTGTAATTACTTGGAGCAGAGGTGAAGAGCTGTGTGGGAGCTCTCCTCGCCTGTGCACTAGCCAGGGTCCAGAAGAAAGCAAGCCAGGTACCCGGATCGTGAGCAGTCCAGGGTGAACTGTGTATTGGAGAGGATGTGGCCTACAGCAAACAGATGCCATGAGCTATCTGGGAGCGGTGTCAGCATCTCTCCACACCATGCTATCTTAATTCAGCAGTTTCAACCACATTATCTGGCAAGGACCATGAGGGGTGAACTTTTTCACAGAAGTAACGTTTTCACAGAAGTCGTTGCTGCAGTTTTGGCAATCAGGCTGTTGCATCTTTTTAGTTACACAGTTGAGTTTGCCCTGCGAAGAGGTTAAGGTGATGAAGTGACAGTTGGTGTGCATCGATACAGGCTCAAGAGACTGGGGTTTCAGTCTGAACGTGGGTAACTAGCTTATGAACCACCTTGGTTTCCACGTCTTTAAAACTGAAATGAGAAGTCTGTATACTTTACTGAGGGCGCTATTGGAAGGGACAAATAGGATGGTGAGCTACTTTGAATAGTGTAATTAACTATACAAATAGAATTGGCAGCTCATAACAACAGCTAGTTGTTGCTATGGAAATAAAAGTGCATTTACATTGTTGTGACCTATATAGTTTACTGTAGAACTTTGTCAGAAAAGTGCTGGGTGAATGCTTTGTTAACTGCAACGTGTTTTTTTTGTTTGTTTTTAATCCTCACCCAAGGGTATGTTTATTGATTTTAGAGAAGGGAAGGAAGAGAAAAGAGAAATATGGTTGCCTCCCGTACACACCCCACCTGGAAACCGAACCCACAATCTAGGTATGTGTCCTGACTGTGAATAGAACCCTCAACCTTTCGGTGTATGGAACACACTCCAACCAACTGAGCCATAGTGGCCAGGGCGCAACATATGTACTTTAAAATTAAGCTTAACTGAGCTATGAAATTATTTGGAGATTTTTTTTTTAAGAACTTAGACAATTCTCAGCAATATATTTTGAGTATTCATAATATAAACCTAGGTTTATAGCAAAAAGGTGTGCTATGAAAAAATTGATTCTAATGTTTCAGTCAATGAAAAACAAAATTCAAAACTGTAAAAACAATATGGATCTACTCTTATTTTTTTTAAATATATTTTTATTGATTTCAGAGAGGAAGGGAGAGAGAGAGAGAGAGAGAGAGAGAAAGAGAGAGAAACATCAATGATGAGAGAGAATCATGGATCAGGTGCCTCCTGTACACCCCCCACTGGGGATCAAGCCCACAACGCCGGCATATGCCCTTGACTGGAATCGAACCCAGGACCCCTCAGTCCGCAGGCTGACGCTCTATCCACTGATCCAAACTAGCCAGGGCTGGATCTACTTTTAAATGAATGAGCATTTACAGTACAGTCCATTTTGAATTTTATATACTTTTTCCACCTTTAAATGCTTTTGTTTTTTTACCAGCTGTACATGTAGTAAAATCAAAAAGTAATAGTAAAAGTAAAATGGTTTATCTGTGACTGCTTCCTTTCCAATCTGAGACTTATTTGCTTTAAAACAGGAATTTTAGAGCCACTGAAGCTTGATTGGCAGCACTGGGCAACAACTAGTAATAGAACTCCCTGCTGATATTGAGCACATACTCTAAGCCAGATACTGTCATATGCACTTCACATGTATTTTGTTTATACAACAATCGTAAAATGTAGATCATGTTGTTATTCTCAATGTAGAGATGAAACTGAGGCTCTGAGCTGAGTAATTCACCCAATATTCCAAGTTATTAGATCGCCGATGAATGAGTATGACTTCTGGGTTCCTGCTCATTAACTACAGTGGGGCCTTGACTTATGAGTTTAATTCGTTCCGAGACCGAGCTCGTTAAGGAGCTCGGTAACTCAAATTACTCTATCAACTCAATGCAAAAAATCCTCCCAGAGACAGCTGGTAGGTATCTCAAAAAACTCGTTAGTCGGGACACTCGTAAGTCAAGGCCCCACTGTACTATATATGTCTAACTGTGACCTAGGACAAGTTTGTGTAACTTAGTCTTAAATTCCTTCGGTGTCAAATTGGAAAAATAGAACATTTGGGGGTTCTTGTGATGTATAAGTTCAACAACCTAACATGTCTTCACCCAATAAGATTTAAAATTTAAACAGATAAATGGATAGCCTACATGAAAGACTGCCTCAGCTTTTATTGCGTAGTACCTTTTTAAAAACAACCAAGAACATTAGCTAGGTAATTTCTTCTGTTTCTTTTTTTAATTTCTCATAGATTAAAGGAATTAGAGTTGGAGTTTGCTATCTACTTTTGAGAGATTAAGTCTCACAAAGAAAAGCCTGGAACCAAATGGCTTCACTGGTGAATTCTACTGAATACTTACAGAAGAATTAAACACCAATCCTTCAAAAGCTCTTCTAAACAAAGAAGAGGGGCGAACACTTCCCACTTCATTCTATGAAGCCCTAATATCAAAGCCAGAAAAAGTATACAAGGAAAGAAAACCATAGACCAATATCTTTTATGCAGAAATACTTAATGCTAGCAAACAGAAAACAGCAACATATAAAAAGGATTTATTCACCATGACCAACTGGGATTTTTCCCATGAATGCAAAGTTGGTTCAGCATACAATAATTAATGTGATATCCCACATTAATGAAGGATAAAAACCACATGATCATCTCAGTAGACACAGAATTTAACAAAATGCAGAACCCTTTCATTATAGAAACACTCAACAGGAGTAGAAAGGAACTTTCTCAATCTGATTAAGAGACAAAGAAATAATCCTTTCCCTGGGATTTCTGATCCTCTTTTGTAATTTCTCATGGATAAAAGAAATGAAAGTTGAAATTTCCTAATTTATTTTGAGAAACAAAGTGCAACAGAGCATATGGCTTCACTTGATTCTACCAAATACTTCGAGAAGGAAATAGCAATCGTTTACAGATTCTTTCTGAAAACAGAAGAGGGAGAACACTTCCCCATTCTATGAGGCAAAGTATTAACCTGATACCAAAGCCAGACAAAGACTTTACAAGAAAAGAAATTCATAGACTAACATGCCTTATGAAAACAGATATGAAAGTAGACTTAGCTTGAAGAGATAAACTATAAAAATTTAATAAACGTAAACATAATTTGAGTCTCCAGTTGTTTTAAAAATTTTTCTTTAATATAATTCTTTTATTTTTATTTTATTAAAGTTTTTTTTTCCAATTTTTTAAAATATATTTTATTAATTTTTTACAGACAGGAAGGGAGAGGAATAGTGAGTTAGAAACATTAATGAGAGAGAAACATCGATCAGCTACCTCCTGCACACCCCCTACTGGGGATGTGCCCGCAATCAAGGTACATGCCCTTAACCAGAATTGAACCTGGTCCCTTTAGTCCACAGGCTGACACTCTATCCACTGAGCCAAACCCGTCAGGGCTAATTCTTTTATTTTTAATAGGTCCCTTCACTAAGGGACCCTTATTGAAGATAAAGTTTCTGTCTTTGGAAGGTGGCAAATTCAGTATTTCTTTGGTGTTTGCCTATTCCAAAAATTGATCTGAATTTGCTGAAATTTGATGCAGAATGTGTTTGTTTCTGTTAAATAGAATATTTTGTGTTCAAAGTCTTATGTATGCCATTAAACGTGTATAGTAAAATAATGTGGACTTTTTAGAATGTATGCTGAGAACAGAATTATCATTAACCAAAAATAAATTAAATTTCAGAGAATTCATAAAGAAAAGTAATTGGTAATGCAGAGAAAAAATATAAATAAACATGGAGATTTCCATATCCAACTGTTAAAATTGTATATGCATCATTGCAAGGTAGAGTTAAAGAAGAAATATACTAGGAGGGAAGTAAGTTTTTCTTGCTATGTAAAGTCATTCATGTTGAAATACTTTGGAGGAGTAGGCAGGCATATTAGACGTTTTGGTCCATTGTAAGAATAGAAAATGTATTCACTGTGGTTGTACTTGGTATATCAAAGGACAAACCATTTGGGTATACCTATAAAGTGCTGGACTTTGTATTATCTTTTTTATATTTTCACAGCAAGCCTTTGAGTTAGGCATTTATAACATAGGGACAGAAGACTCCTAAAAGTTTAGTGAGCTGAGCAAGGCTAGAAAGGAGCGAGAGAGTCTGAAAACCAGGTTTCTCTGTTGGGGACAGGTTATACCACATACACTACTGTCATGTGTATGAAGAATTAATTTTCTGAATCATCAGTTTTAGAATAGGAAACTTCCATCTCTTGAATTTAAGGTAAATTCACTCTTCTAAGAGTTAAGAGCGATTGAAATATTGAAAGTGAGTTGATTAGATGCTCTTAAAGAATCTTCCTAACCCTAAGATTTTGAGAACTGGGCTTTTTGGTTGGTCCTTGGGAAATTGGGAAGCAAGTTAGAAAGCATCCAAAAAAATAAAACACTAATATGCAAATCAACTGAACAGCAGAATGACCGGTTGCTATGATGAGCACTGACCACCAGGGGGCAGATGCTCGACACAGGAGCTGCTCCCTGGTGGTCAGTGCCCTCCCACAGGGGGAGCACCACACAGCCAGAAGCCAGGCTCATGGCTGGTGAGCACAGCAGCAGTGGCGAGAGCCTTTCCTACCTCCGTGGCAGTGCTCAGAGTATACGAGTGGGCCTAAGCCATCAGTCGGACATCCCCTGAGGGCTCCTCGACTGCAAGAGGGCACAGGCCAGATTGACGCCCCCCCTTCAACCCCCCCCCCCCCATGAGTGCAGGAATTTCACGCACTGGGCCTCTCGTTTATATAATAAATGTATGTTATAAATGTGTTTGTATTTGGCTCCTGTTTTCTTGGTTTTGTGTATATTTGTCCATGTGATCCTAGAGGGCTGAGAGTCTCTGATTTGGATATAGGTAGGAATTATATTTGATTACTAAAAACAAAGCTGTAAGTAATTGGAAGGAGAGAGATTTTACCTCATCATGTTCAAATTTATAATCCAATTTACATTTCTGAGTCCTCCTTTGTGGTTTTGTGTTTTAGAGGACCAGGTCAATTTAAAGCTGGTTAGACAATTTTGATCAAGTTTAAAGAACCATCTTCAATGATCCAATAATTTTTTAAGCTGTTAATTCGGAAATAATTACAGACCTGCAAGAAGTTGGAAAAATAGTACAGAGAAGTCCCTGTAACCATCACCCAGCTTCCCCCCAAAGTAGCATGTTAACATAAACCATGGTACAGTAGCAAAAGTAGGAACTTAACATTGGTACGTGGTACAATGTACAGATCTTACTTAGATTTTGCCAGATATTACATGCCCTTGTTTGTACATAGTTCTGTGAAGTTTTATCTGTGTCAGTTATTCATTTTTGAAATTTTTACTTTTATGGCATTTTTTAACAGAAGGAAATTATTAGCAAGAGTCTTACATAGTACTGCCAAAACTATGTGCATTTTTTTGCAGGTTAGATTGTAAAAGATAGGTTATAATGTTGGTTTATTTTTATATTAACCAACAAAAAAAATACCCTTGGTTTATAGAACTAATAATACAGTATATTCATAAAGTCTGAAAAATTGGCAAATATACAGTGCCATCACAGTCACCTTTTATATAAAAGATTTTTTTTAAAAAAATATTTTTATTGATTTCAGAGAGGAAGAGAAAGAGAAACATCAGTGATGAGAGAGAACCATTGATCGGTTGCCTCCTGCATGTCCCCTACTGGGGATCGAACCCACAACCCGGCACTGGAATTGAACCCGACCCTTCAGTCCGCAAGCCGATGCTTTATCCACTGAGCCAAACCGGCTAGGTATATAAAAAAGTTTTGTTTCCAGACTTTACTTATACCCTATGTAGATTGAGCTCCTGAAGGTTAGAGACCAAATTTCAAGAAAATGATTGATACCTAGTTAGCACTCATGACATTGCACTGAACTGTCAGCAAACATTCATTTAGTGTCAAAGCACTCCCGGCTCTCTGATGAGGCTTCAGATGCATTTTCTCCTTTACTCCTTTGTGTTTTTTTAAAATACGTTATTAATTTTAGAGAGAGTAAGGGAGAGGGAGAGAGAGAGAGAAACATTAATCAGCTGCCTTCTGCACACACCCTACTGGAGATTCAGCCTGAAACATGGTCATGTGCCCTTACCAGGAATTGAACCTGGGACATCTTTGTGCGTGGGACGATGCTCAACCAACTGAGCCACACGGGCTGGGCTCTCCTTTTACTCTTTGTAACACAGAATTCTCACAGTTCAAACTTGTGACTACTAGAAAACAGTCTTGAACTCTGCCATCCAGCTTTTATCAAAAGCCCAACTGAACCCAGTATATTTCCTATTAAAGGTATATTTCCTATTTTTAGAAACGGTGACAACAGAGAAGGATGCTCTCTGCTTATGATTCTGTAAATAAAGATAAATGAAGACTTAAAAAGGGATAAACTTATGAAATCCTTTAGAACAGTTTAAAATGTATAGAAAAATTATAAAGATAGTACAGAGGATTTCCATATAATCCAGACCCAGTTTCCCCTATTATTAACAACTTAGTATATATAGTACATTTATTATAATTAATGAACCTATATTGATACATAATTATTAACTAGAATCCATATTTAATTCAGGTCCCTCCCCTCCTTTATATTTCCCCCACTGTCCTTTTTCTGTCCAAGGATCTACATTACATTTAGTTATCATGTCTTCTTAGGCACCTCTTGGCTGCAACAAGTTTTTAGGCTTTTTTTGTTTTTGATGACTTTGACATTTTTGAGGGCTGGTCAGGTTATTTTGTAGAATGTCCCTCTACTGGGACTTGCTTGATGTTTTTCTCATGATTAGACTGGGGATATGGATTTTTAGGAGGAAGACCACAGAGGTTAAAGGTACTGTTTTCATCACATTGTATCAAGGGCACATACTATGAACATGACCTGTCATGGTTGATGTTGACTTTGATCACCTGGCTGAGGTGTGTTTGCCAGTTTCTCCACTGTAAAGTTTATGTAAGTGTATCTGTTTCTTTTCCCTCTTCCTTACATTCCGTACTTTCTGGCCTGTTTGGAAGGTCACTGTGTGGCCCACGCTTACCGGGGTGGCACTTCTCCTTGAGGATAGAGTATATAAATTACTTGGAATATTTCTGCGTGGGAAGTTTGTCTCCCATTTATTTATTCTGTCGTCTATTTACCAGTATAGGTTCGTGGGCATTTATTTTATATTTTGGGGCATAAATGCCACTTATTTTGTTGCGTCTACTGTTCCAGCTTTGGCCTTTGGGAAGTCTTTCTTGTATTCCTTTCACCCAACTCCATCATTGTGTGTTTTTTGTTTTACCTTTTTTGAACACTTCTTTCTGACACTACAAAATGCTCCAGGCTCGTCTTGTGTATTTTCTGCTCTAATACTAGAATCAGTCATTTCTTCAAGGAGCCATTTCCTTTTATTGGAGATCAAGATTTGATACTAGGTGTGTTTATGTTGCTAGGGTGTAGTTTCTTCTAGGCCCTCTTAGTTGACAGAACAGGAAAATATATGTGCATAGATTAAGTGGTGTATGTGCACATATTTAAATGTTTCTATATGTAACCTCTGTATATTAAGCTAAACATAAGATCCATTACCACGTGGATTATTCTGGCCTCTTTACCTTGCTTATCTGTAAATTCCCATACCCAACATTATAGTGCCTCCCACCATCTGCCATTCCTTTACTTCATTGTTCAATTCCAATATACATATGTAGTAGCATCTGGATTGTTCATCTGCACACCTGTGAGAAACAGTTTACCAACTAAGAAAAGTGCTTTTGTACAGATAGCACTCACTTCCATAGTGGCTTTGCTCAAGGTCTTTTCCCTTCACTTTCTTGAATTAAGTTTTTTCATTTATCTATAATACATTAGATTGTATTACATCCTGCATGCTATCCTTGGGTCACTTGACCTCCTAGCCCAGGGGTGGGTAAACTTTTTGACTCAAGGGCCACAATGGGTTCTTAAACTGGACCGGAGGGCTGGAACAAAAGCATGGATGGAGTGTTTGTGTGAACTAATATAAATTCAAAGTAAACATCATTACATAAAAGGGTACGGTCTTTTTTTTTTAGTTTTATTCATTTCAAACGGGCCGGATCTGGCCCGCGGGCCGTAGTTTGCCCACGGCTGTCCTAGATGATTTGTAAAATTTTTCATACGTTAAGATACTTTCTTTGTGCTGTAAAGTTTTAATGGGTTTTGACAAATGCATAGTGTCATGCATCCATAATTATATGTAGCATACAGAATAGTTTCACTATGCTTACCTATTCAGCAATGAAATAGGAGTTTATCTTGTTTCACATCCTTGCCAGGTTTTTGTTTGTTTTTTGTTTTTAGCCATTCTAACAGGTGTATGGTGGTATAATGTTTTAATTTGCAATTATGTAATGGCAAGTGTTATTGGGCATCTTTTTTCCATGCTCATTTGCCATATGAATATTTTCTTTGATGAGGTCTTTGTTTACATCTTTAGCCTGTTTTTTATATATTTACTAGAAGCCTGATGTACAAATTCATGCACCAGTGGGTTCCCTCGCCCTGGCCTTCCGGGGCGAGCTGAAACCAGCTCTCTGACATCGCTGAAGGGTCCCAGATTGTGAGAGAGCACAGGCCAGGCCAAGAGACCCCACTGGTGTATGATCGGGCTGGGGAGGAATGTGGGAGGCTCCAGGGGAAGTCCAGCCTGTCTTGCTCAGTCCCAATCAGCTGGACCCCAGCAGCAAGCTAAGCTACTGGTCGGAGCATCTGCCCCCTGGTGGTCAGTGCATGTCATAGTGAGCGGTTGGGCAACCTTAGCATATCATTAGCATATTACACTTTGGTTGAATGGACGGCCGGACACTTAGCATATAGGATTTTTTATTTTTAAACCCAATGAGTTATTTATTTTTTAATATGTTCTTTTATATGTTTTTTATTGATTTTTAGAGAGAGAGGAAGGGAGAGGGATAGAGATAGAAACAGATCAGAAAAGAACATCATCAAACAGGTGCCTCCTGCATGCCCCTACTGGGGATCAACCCCATAACCCGTGCATGTGTCCTAACCATGACCTCCTGGTTCATAGGTCAACGCTCAACCACTGAGCCACACCAACCAGGCTAGTTCGTGTTAAAATATAGTCTTCAATTGTAAGTGTGGATAGGTTTCTAATAAGACTTGGAACATTTAAGATGGCTTAATAGTAGCTCTTGGAATTAGACCTATTGACTGCACTATTTTCTTGGGAGTATTGGCAAATTCCAGCTGTTAAAACTGCATATGTAGCTCAGCTGGTGTTGCTCAGTGGTTGAACATCAACCCATGAATCAAGAGGTCATGATTTGATTTCTGACCAAGGTGTCAGCAGGGTCATTTTTTGGTGAGGACTTTGTCCTTGATTAGCAGAGAGCTACCGTCTCACTGTGTCCTCACATGGACTTGTCTTTGTTCATAAGCACTCCTCTTATGTGGACACCAGTCCTCCTGGATTAGGCTCCCACCTTTATGATCTTTTTTAATTACTTTCTTGAAGGTCCTGCCTCCAAATATAGTCACTTTGGGAGTTAGGGCTTCAATATATTAATTTTAGGGAAATATAATTCATTCCATAGTAACAATATAGCAACAAATTAAAAATTATTGTGAGAAAAATCAGTCCTTCCTTTATTAAAGGTAAGTAGCCTACTAGTTCATCTCCCTGACTAGCTTTTTCTTAAAGCAACAGTGTTCCAGCTTCATTACATAGTCCTAATTAATCCATTAGTTTTTGTTTTATTCAGTTACTACTGTTCTTACCACATTTTTTTTTTTTTTTTTTACTTTTTAAAAGTTGTAACTATTGTTTTAGCTGATTTAGTTTTTTTTGTTTTTTAATCCTCACACGAGGATATTTTTTCCATTGATTTTTTTTTAAGAGAGAGAGAGTGGAGTTTTGACTGGTTTGGCTCAGTGGATAGAGCGTCGGCCTGCGGACTCAAGGGTCCCAAGTTTGATTCCAGTCAAGGGCATGTACCTTGGTTGCAGGCACATCCCCAATAGGGGGTGTGCAGGAGGCAGCTGATCGATGTTTCTCTCTCATCTATGTTTCTAACTCTCTATCCCTCTCCCTTCCTCTCTGTAAAAAAAATCAATAAAATATATTAAAGAGAGAGAGAGAGAGAGAAAGAAAGGAAGGAGGGAGAGAGAGAAAAATTATCTGAGAAAGACACATCGACAGGAGAAAGACAAATGTCCTTGACTGGGAATCAAACCCGAGACCGTTCCATCTGGGGGCCGACACTAACCACTGAGTAAACCGGCCAGGGCTGGGCTAATTTTGTTTTGTAGTTTATCCCTGGGAATCCAACCACTGTATTTTTTAAAAATATATTTTTATTTATTTCAGAGAGCGAGAGAGAGAAACATCAATGATGAGAGAGAATAATTGATCACTGCCTCTTGCATGATCTGTTCCTCAATGGGGATTGAGCCTGCAACCTGGACATGTGCCGTGACCAGGAATCAAACCATGACCTCCTGGTTCATAGGTTGATGCTCAACCACTGGAACCATGCCAGTCAGGCCCAACCACTGTTTTTTGAAAATTACTACCTTTTTTTAAGCCTCAACACGAGCATGTTTTATTGTTTGTTTTTTTTTGAGAGAGAGAGAGAGACAGACAGACAGAGACAGACAGACATGGATGTAAGAAAGCAACATCAGTCAGTTTACCTCCCATATGCACTCTGACCAGGGGTTGAACCTGCAACCTTTTGATGTATGGGTCAATGCTCAACCTACTGACCCACCGGCCAGGGCTCTCACCACCATTTATAGCATTGTTTCTAGGAGAGTGAACCTGGGTGTTGTATAGAGTTAATTTAGATAAAGGTGTTGAATCCATCTGTGTGGTTTTAGAGAACCCTTGTAGTTGTAAATAAACAAAGCCATATTGCTATGCCATGTATACTATTTTGACAGCAGAGATTACAGGTCTTTCCAGTGAGTAAGAGATTATTAGTATTTTTTTAAATATATAAGAAACCATAGCAGAATGTTGACATTGAAAGTTTCTTCTAAAAACTGTTACCAGTCCTAGGAAAGATTATGGATGACTTTATTGAGCATTTGTATTTTCTGTACTGCCTAAATGCTAAGTGTTTAGGAATCCAGTGAACTTTACCTTTTTCATTTTGTGAACACAGTCCCAAGATCCGTTAAATAAAAGAAATGCCACCAAATGATACATGAAAGTCTAGCCCAGTTTACTCACTTCAAAGGGTTAGTTTATAGGAATATGTTATTAAATTCAGCACTAGGATAATTTGATTTACATTTTTTTTTCTAGACAATTGGTTAAATGACAATCATGGTTGTGAATTGGGGCTATTGAAGTTTATGAAGGAGCCCTTTATTTCAGTTCTTTTTTTGTTTTTGTTTGTTTTGGATTTTACCTGAAAAATAAAGGTCTTCATTGTAAACAGGAGACCAAAAGAATTAAGCTCAGTTTTCTTTCTTTTTTTAAAGATTGATTGATTGGAGACAGAGATATGTTCATGCATTTATTGGTTGATTCTTGAATGTGCCCTGACCAAGGGTCAAACCCACAACCTTGGCTTATCAGGATGATGCTCTAACCAACTGAGCTACCTAGCCAGGGCAGTTTTCTTTCTTTTTTATTGTGATGAACACATTTATAAGATTTGTCATCTTAATCATTAAGTGTACAATTCAGTGACATTAGGTACAGTCACATTGTGCACCTATTACCTTTATCTTTTTATAGAACTCTTTATCTTGCAGAATTGAAACTCAACTACATACTTCCAAATCATTTTGTGCATCCATGTGGCTCAGTTTGTATGTCCTTGGATCTGTAGTCCTTGGAAAGAGGACCCACTGACACTATAATACAATACACAAGGCACTTAAGTGTTTAGAAAATAATAGATAAAAGTAGCTGGAATTTGGTTTAATTTGTTTTCTTTAGTCTTCAAACACTAATTTAAAACTATATCTACCCTTGATCTTTGAACAATAGCAGCAGTATCTATATTAAGTATTTAATGTGAGGCTAGTTGGTTCCTCTGTTACCATTTCCTTGTAATGTTTTAATCAGTACTGGTAAATTAATATACAAAAGGGGCTTTTGTCATTTGTCAAGCTTTTTACAAATGCAAGAGGTTAATTTGAAATTGTATTTTAATATTCTAGCTCCATGGAGCCAACATGATATGACAATTGATTTTTTTTTTGTGGGTTTTTTTGTTGTTTTTTAGGACAATTGTTTATTTTTGAGTTTTATTTTGAAATATTCTTGAAATTGAATCTTTTGAACTAGTTAGGAAAACCCCTGACTCTTTGGGCTTATTTCCTTTATTTGTAAAATGAGATATTCACTATAAAGTTCCTTTTAGTTCTGATTTGAAAGCCTTTAAGTGAGAGGAGGGGTTATTGGTCTTGACAAAATTTTTAAATAGAGGTGATAACGTATACTTACTTTACTCTTGTTGTATGTAGATCATGGAAGAGAAGTGGTTGCTGTGTGTGTTGCTCGTCCTTGGAACTGCTGTCATTCAGGCTCATGAGGGCCATGATGATGACGTGATTGATATTGAGGATGACCTGGATGATGTCATTGAAGAGGTAGAAGACTCAAAATCGAAACCAGAGACCAGCACTCCTCCATCTCCAAAGGTTTGAAGTGGTCTTTGAATCTTTGTTTTACCTCTTGAGATAATCAAAGGGTGAAGGTTGATTGGATATTTTTCAAAGGAAAAGCTAATCTATTAAAGTACTTGCTGATCTCTCTGGCATCCTTTGCGATATCAAATAATATAGATTGAATTCAAGGGCTAGCTAAGATAGGAGAGTTTTGTGGTTAAATAAAAGCAAATCAAGAGAATAAATCCTAAGAAAGGAATGTTGTTGAAAATTTCAAATTCTTAATTTATTTTTATATTTGACACTTATTTTATATTTGTAGGTTACTTACAAAGCTCCAGTTCCAACAGGGGAAGTGTATTTTGCTGATTCCTTTGACAGAGGAACTCTGTCTGGGTAAGTGTTTCCTAGGGGGGGGAGATCAGGTAACATGTAAGTGGGGGAATACTGAATTCCTTACTTACTTATTTATTTATTTATTTATGTTATTTTCCTCAACCGAGGATATGCTTTTTATTGACTTTAGAAAAAGAGCAACAGAGAGACAGCAAAGTGAGAGAGAGAAAAAATCGGTTGCCTCCCATATTCCCCCCGACCCAGGACCACATCTGCAACCCAGTTATGTGCCCTGACTGGGAAACACACACCACCTTTCGGTGTATGGGACGATGCTCCAACCAGCTGAGTCACACAGGTCAGGGCTAGTGGATTCCTTTTAGAATAGCATCTTATATAGTGAAATTGTGATAATTATTTTATATCTCTGGGGTTCACACCCATTTAGGAAAATAGTCTTTTAAAACATGCGGTAATCGCTCCCATTTCTCTCTCCTCCTCCACCATATACATATACTGTATAGTTTACAATATATTTTTATTGATTTCAGAGAAGAAGAGAGAAAGATCAATGATGAGAGAAAATCATTGATCAGCTGCCTCCTGCACGCCCCTCGCTGGGGATCGAGCCCGCAACCTGGGCATGTGCCCTAACCGGGAATCGAATTGTGACCTCCTGGTTCATAGGTCAATACTCAACCACTGAACCATGTCAGCTGGGTTCCACCCTGTATTTTGTTCTTTGAGGAAAATTTTTTTCTCTTGAGTCTTAAAAAAAAGTGGAATTATGTGACGGGTTTGATACTTTTTCTTACAGGTTTGTGAATTGAGCACAATATATTATCACTACTTATGTGACATTTAAAAGTAGAGTGGTGAGATATCAAGTTATACTATAAAGCCATCATAATCAAAACAGCCCGGTATTGGCACAAAAATAGGCATATAGATCGATGGAATAGAACAGAGACCCCAGAAATCAATCTAAGCCATTATGTTCAAGTAATATTTGACAAAGGAGGCAAGAGCATACAGTGGAGTCAAGACGGTATCTTCAATATATGGTGTTGGGAAAATTGGACAGATACTTGCAAAAAAAATGAAACTAGACCACCAACTTCAAAGTAGAGTGGTTAAGTAGGCTAGAAAGAGCTGGCTAGATCCTGCTTTTGCTATTTGGACCTTAATTTGGGGGTTTGTCTTAATTACAGGTGGATTTTATCCAAAGCCAAGAAAGATGACACTGATGATGAAATTGCCAAATATGATGGTGAGAGTTCATTTGACTTGAATATAATAGCAGATTGAAGTTTGAAGCATTTCCGTGATTCTCTTAAGAATAGTTTAAGCTGGGGGGTGGGAACAGCTGGGGAGGGGTCAATGAGGGAAAAAGGAGACATATGTAATACTTTAAACAATAAGGAATTTAAATTTAAAAAAACTAGTTTAAAAGGAGTATGTTCACATTTGAAGATTTTTTTTCCTTACAAATTGTGCTGTATTTGTGTGTTCCGTTATAGTTAAAGGGTTAGACCTGTTTGTTTTACACCATAAAATGGGAAGGGAATTTAGCATCTATGGTGTTGTGTGTTGGAAATGGCAGGTCTTTTTTAAGCATATGCTATAGGTTTTAAAAAAACATACCCTAATATGTGTGTGTAATATTAATAGGCCAGCTTTCATAGGTAAATGGAATATGTCTGTATGATAGACTTGCACAACTTTGAGTTTTGTTTTCTACCATTTAAAGGACCTTCAAAGGTACAGTTAAGGAGTGGAACTTTTCTGTGTGTTTTGTAGGAAAATGGGAGGTAGATGAAATGAAGGAAACAAAACTTCCAGGGGACAAAGGACTTGTATTGATGTCTCGGGCCAAGCATCATGCTATCTCTGCTAAACTGAACAAGCCCTTCCTGTTTGATACCAAGCCTCTCATTGTTCAGTAAGTGACACACTTCTTTGATAGAAGCTTTCTAGGATGGGTGATATCAGAAGACATAATTTTATAAAACTATTACTCTACATTAAAAAATTATGAGAATTATTATATGTTATAATAGGGATTTTTTAGTGCATTTAGGCATCTTGTAATGTTATTTTCCTGCCCAATAAATTATTTAGAAAGAAACTGGCTATTCTTTCTCCTAATAGCAAATGAACTTCTGGAATTTGCAAAAAGTATTTACGGGGAATCTGCATTAAGCTTTTATTTTATTTTACTTATTAATTTTGGAGGATTGGGAAGCCATTCAAAGCAATAGAAGATGGAAACTTTCCGAAAGACAAACATAAGACCTATGATTAAACATGAGACCAAGATGGGGAAAAGGGTAATGAAGAAATTTGATATTTCAAAATGCCATATGATTTTCTGCTTTTCTCTCTGAAATTAGGTATGAGGTTAATTTCCAAAATGGAATAGAATGTGGTGGTGCCTATGTGAAGCTGCTTTCCAAAACCCCGGAACTAAACTTGGTAAGTACTTCCTATTTCTTTATATAGCCACCCATAATTATCTTACAGGATTTGAAATGTGAAAACTGTTCTTATTCCTGATTTCTGTTCTGTGTAATTTTTTTTAACAAATGTATTTCTTTGTTTTATGAAAGAAGCAGTAACTATCTAGATATGTACATTGCTTTGTTTTTTAAGCACTTCCATAATGTTCTCATGTAAAATTTCCTAATAATTTCTGTTATCCCTTTTCACTGGTATCTATATGAACCTCGTAAACCAATCGGCTTTTCTTTTTTTCTTTTTTTAAAATTTTTCTAATACAGTTTCATTATTATTTTATTAGTTTCAGGTGTACAGCATAGTGGTTAGACATTTATGATTTACGAGGTGAATTCTTCACACCCCCCAATAAGTCTAGTACCCACCTGACACCATATGTAGTTATTACAGTATTATTGCCTATATTCCCTATGCTGTACTTTACATGCCTATGGCTGTTTTTGTAACTACCAATTTTACTTAATCCCTTTACCTTTTTCACCCAGCTCCTCAAACCCCCTCCCATCTGGCAACCATTCGTTTGTTTCTGTATCAATGATTCGGTTTCTGTATTGTTCATTTTTGTTCTTTAGGTTCCACCTGTAAGTGACATTATGATATCGTCTTTATCTGACTTAATGTCACTTGGCTTCTAGGTCTATCCATGCTGTCACAGAATCAGCTTTTCTTTTAATGTGAAACTAATTTATTTGGGATTTTATAAAAAGAAATAGCATATTTTTGAAAAGTTGCTTTGAATACTTTGATTTACTTAAAATCCATTTTTGTTTCTGAAGGATCAGTTCCATGACAAGACTCCTTATACAATCATGTTTGGTCCAGATAAATGTGGAGAGGACTATAAATTGCACTTCATCTTCCGCCACAAAAACCCCAAAACGGGTGAATATGAAGAAAAGCACGCTAAGAGACCAGATGCAGATCTGAAGACCTATTTTACTGATAAGAAAACACATCTTTATACATTAAGTAAGAAAAACCTATAGTTTGGGGGTTTATGGCATTACAGATTTATTATTCATTTAATGTAAAGATAGTACATCTAGAGAAGACCTAAGCCTGCAAATAAGAGTCTCTACTGACTTAATATCTTGGTAGTGAAATGAACTTAGTGTCTCAGCACAAAAAGGAGCTTCTCGCCAAGCCGGCATGGCTCAGTAGTTGAGCATCAACCTTTGAACCAGGAGGTCATCCCCGAGTTGCAGGCTCGATCCACAGTAAACGGTGTACAGGAGGCAGTCGATCAATTATTCATCATTGATGTTTCTATCTCTCCCTCTCCCTTCCTCTCTGAAATCAATTTAAAAAAATATTAAAAGCAAACAAGACAAAAAAGGAAGAAAAAAAATTAAGCTTCTCTTCCATAATTTGAATTGAGAGTTAGGGTTTAAGGCATTTTGAAAATAAGCTTTTATGTTTCAGAAGGAGCTTCTTTGCTGATGCCCTCATTTCCACCCTTTGTATATTTTCTTGTTGATAAATTGTTAAGCAATAAAACATATAATAGAAATATGTGCATGGTGTTTTCAAATTATCTTTTAGTTGACGTTTGCTTGGGTACTCCCAACACCTGAACAATTGAATTTAATCATTTGGACATTAGAATAGAATTTTTATTTTAATGAAGCTTTTCCCCTAGTTTGAAATTACATATACACATGCCTCTTTTCTTAAAGAATACAATAACCTTTTTTCTTCATAACAATAGTAATACATATTTGGTATAGAAATTCAGAAGATAGAAATAAACATAAAGAAGATTTTTAGAATTATCTGAAATAACAACATTGTGATATGTATTAACCATTTGTGAATAAATACATGTATGTGTATAATAAGTAGAGATGTAATTTTTTATTGAAAGATAAATATCCTCTATTGTACTTGGTCTCTTCACAAAAGTGCACGAATCTTTCCAGGAGACTACATATCATTGATAACAGTGCTAATTTAATTATCCTTGAGAAAGGCGACCTAGTACACCATTGTCTTCCATAGTATTCTGGATGTGCTGTGAGCCAGTCAGTTGCCAGTTAGACTTGTAGGTGTGAGATACAGGCTTTAGCGTAATCACACTTGGATTTAAAATTTTATGGATTTAAAATTGTGGTTTTTTATTTCCCATTGGACCCCAAAAATACAACCATGAATAGACATATGATTTAATAAATAAAAGGTTTTTCTAATTTGAAATTTTGTTAACATAGATGATGGTAATACCAACTCAAAAAACGAGGAAATGGACCTTTACTAGGGGTGGTTATAATAAGTAAACTCGTTTGCCTATTGACTGGTGTGTAACCATTTGTGTCAGACCAGTTGCATTAGTTTATGTACCTTTGGGTTTTTTGTTGTTAGGTTTTGTTTTGTTTTTGTCTCTGATTTTTGATGTTTTTAAAAATATATATATTTTATTGATTTTTTACAGAGAGGAAGGGAGAGGGATAGAGAGTTAGAAACATCGATGAGAGAGAAACATCGATCAGCTGCCTCCTGCACACTCCCTACTGGGGATGTGCCTGCAACCAAAGTACATGCCCTTGACCAGAATTGAACCTGGGACCCTTGAGTCCGCAGGCTGGTGCTCTATCCACTGAGTCAGACCGGTTAGGGCTGATTTTTGATGTTTTTAATGTCTGTAAATGAAGTCTTTGGTGTTTAAAATTTTATCTATGATCTGTTTTAATTCCTAAAAATCTGAGGAACTAGCTTTTATGATTTATAAGAGGATTAACTTGCTCAGGGCCCCCAAGATCTTGTTCTGACTTTGTTGCCTGAGGTCTTCATGTTTCTGTTTTCTGTTATAAATATGATCTTTTGTGGTATGTAAAGAGAGCTTGAGAATGAGTGGTTAATTAACTTTTTAAAATTGCATTTAATTTCTTATTTTTAGTCTTGAATCCAGATAATAGTTTTGAAATACTAGTGGACCAAACTCTTGTCAACAGTGGAAATCTACTAAATGACATGACTCCTCCTGTAAATCCTTCCCGGGAAATTGAGGACCCAGAAGACCGGAAACCTGAGGATTGGGATGAAAGACCAAAAATACCAGATCCTGATGCTGTCAAACCAGATGACTGGTGAGCCTTTGAGTGCAATGGAGTGTTTTGTGTATTCCATGTGGCTTGAACAAATGAAAGTTTAGATCTGATAATTTTAATAGTCTATGATGCAATTCAAATGGTAGGAAAAACATAGACAAAAGGGGGCTGAAAGAGGGGCCATACAGATCATCTGGATTGCCTGTCACCATTTTACAAACCACAAAATGCTGAAATCATTGTGTTTGCTTGTGCTGACGTGGTTGCTTTATGGCATAACCTCAGTTCTCTTGGCCTGGCCTTTCACATGCTTCTGTGAGTTCACATTGAAAGCTTGAGTCCTTAGATTTTAAATTTTAATTGGAAGATTAATATTTTTCCTATTTAAATAAAACTCAAGAGTTCATGTTTTGTGTTAGGCAGTGGAATACAAAGCCACAAGGACATGAGCTCTCACACAGCTCCAGTTGAGCTTTTATGTCCCATAAGGGGCTTCTTTGCCGATGCCCTCATTTCCACCCTTTGTATATTTTCTTGTTGATAAAATGTTAAGCAATAAAACATATCATAGAAATATATGCATGGTGTTTTCAAATTATCTCTTGATAATTTGAAGTTGGCATGCATCTGGTGAATGGTCTAATAGTAGGTGTTGCTTGGTGACCAGAGCATCAAGTATAAATCAGGGTGGTTTCTTGGAGCAGTGCCAATCAAATTAAGATTTGAAGGTGGGGTGAGAGTTAACTAAGTGGTAAAGAAGGAAAATGGTATTAAAGTAGCACATTGTGTGTAGAATTATAGCAGCAGGAGTGAGCTCAGTATGTATGGCCTTTAGGGTACAAACTGGAGGGTGATGAGAAATGAAAACTGGCTTTTGGAAATGTCAAAAAGTACGTAAAGAGAAATAATAAAACTGTCCTCCCATTTGTAAAACTATCTCCTTAAGCTTAGCAGTGAAATTTTAGTTGATGTTTTTCCTCCCTTAAATTAAGGTACAGGTTCCTGAACTTTGTTGCTGCACTAGTGTAAATGCCAAGTTTCCTTGTGTATTTGGTGAACATTAGATATGGACTCAGCCTTGCTGTTCAGTAATATTCCTTAACTGGCTGTTTCATTTTGGAGCAGAGGGTGTGAATGCTCTGCTTATAAGGGTCAGCTGAATGTTGTACAAACTCAGGTTCTCACACGATTTAAAACTAGCATACTTCAAAAATAATCATATGGCCAAGGATAAAATGATGTCTTCACTTACCAACTAGAGTCGCACCATTTTTCATCAACTGTACAAAAGTTGGTACTTCTTTTTTAAAAATATTTTTTATATGGTTTTATTGGTTTCAGAGAGAGGAAGGGAGAGGGAGAGAGAAACAATCAATGATGAGAGAGAATCATTGATTGGCTGCTTTCTGCAATCCCCACCCTCTCACCAGGGATTGAGCCCAAAACCTTGGCAGTGCCCTGACCAGGAATGGAACCTGGGATGCTTCAGTCTGCTAGCTGACTCTCTCTCCACTGAGCCAAATTGACTAGGGCTGGGTTGTCTTTTTATTATTGAGTTGTAAGAGTTCTTGATATGTTTTGGAGACTAGGCCCTTATGAGATATACTAGAGGCCTGGTGCGTGAAATTCGTGCACGGGGTGGGGGAGGGGTGTCCCTGAGCCCAGCCTGCACCCTCTCCAATCTGGATCCCTTGGGGGATGTCTGACTGCCGGTCGGACATCTCTCTCACAATCCGGGACTGCTGGCTCCTAACCACTACCCTGCCTGCCAGCCTGATTGCCCCCTAACCGCTCCCCTGCCAGCCTGATTGATGCCTAACTGCTCCCCTGCTGGCCTGATCACCCCCAACTGCCTTCCTCTGCTGGCCTGATTGCCCCCAACTCCCTCCCCTGCTGGCCTGAACTCGCCCTTAACTGCCCTCTGTAGGCCTGATGGCCCCCAACTGCCCTCCCCTGCCAGCCCAGTTGCCCCCAACTGTCCTCACCTGCCAGCCATCTTGAGGTGACCATCTTGTGATGACATGAGGGCGGCCGTCTATGGCGGCCATCTTGTGACAACGTCACATGACGCCACCTGGGCTTTTATTATACAGGATGATTTGCATATAATTTTTAGGAAGAATTTTGAGTTTTGAGATTAAGTAAGATCTAAATATTTTTAGATTGCCCTGCTTCAGATTCACAAAGGGGACCACATTGTGATTCTCTGGCCATTGTTGTCATAATTGGCTTTTTTTTATTTATTTAAGGGATGAAGATGCCCCTGCTAAAATTCCTGATGAAGAAGCCACAAAGCCTGATGGCTGGTTAGATGATGAGCCTGAATATGTAGCTGATCCAGATGCGGAAAAGCCAGAGGATTGGTAAAAGTTTCAGTTAACTTTTTAATTACCTGCTTTTTAAGAAAATAAATTTTTATTGATTTTAAAGAGGAAGAGAGAGAAACATCAATGATGAGAGTGAATAATTGATTGGCTGCCTCCTACATCCCCCCTGCTGGGGATTGAGCCCGAAACCCAGGTATGTGTTCTGACCTAGTATGGAATCGGTGACCTCTTGATTCATGGGTTGACACTCAAACACTGAGCCACACAAACCGGGCTAATTGCCTGCTTTTTTATTGAAGTAAAAGCTTATACATGAAGCTAGCTGAGTGCCCAAACTTAAGTGCAGGGCTCAACAGATTTTATTTATTTATTTATTTATTGTTAATCCTCACCAGAGGATTTTTTATTTTTAATGGAACGCTTCACGAATTTGCGTGTCATCCTTGTGCAGGGGCCATGCTAATCTTCTCTGTATCATTCCAATTTTAGCATGTGTGCTGCTGAAATGAGCACAGAGGATATTTTTTCCAATGCTTTTCAGAGAGTGGAAGGGAGGGAGGGACATGGAGAAAGAGAAACATTGATGTGAGAGACACATCGATTGGATTCTCCACAACACAATTCAGGTACATGCCCTTGACCAGGAATTGAACCCACAGCCCTTGGGTGCTGGGGCTGATGCTCTAACCACTGAGAAACACAGGGCAGGGTGATTTAATTATTTTGTGTGTCTCTTTTTTTTTCTTTTTTTAAAAATATATTTTATTGATTTTTTACAGAGAGGAAGGGAGAGAGATAGAGAGGTAGAAACATCGACGAGAGAGAAACATCGATCAGCTGCCTCCTGCACATCTCCCACTGGGGGATGTGCCCGCAACCCAGGTACATGCCCCTGACCGGAATCGAACCCGGGACCTCTCAGTCCGCAGGCCGACGCTCTATCCACTGAGCCAAACCTGTTTCGGCTGTGTGTCTCTTTTTAATGCACCTCTCATGAGAAACTAGTTACTAGAAATGCAGAAACAGCATGGTGCTCTATAGGATGACACTGAAAGCATTCCTACAGGATTTCAGGGGTCTCCTGGAATGGCAATTCATAGTCCTACATCACAGAACCCATTTGTAACTGGTTTATTTCTCCACAGGGATGAAGATATGGATGGAGAATGGGAAGCTCCTCAGATTGCCAACCCTAAGTGTGAGTCGGCCCCTGGATGTGGTGTCTGGCAAAGACCTATGATTGATAACCCCAATTATAAGGGCAAATGGAAGCCCCCCATGATTGACAACCCTAACTACCAGGTGTGTATCTCTCTCTGGTGTTCTGTTTTGTTTTTTATTTATTTATTTTTTAGATACATTTTTATTGATTTCAGAGAGGAAGGGAGAGAGAGAGCTAGAAACATCAATGATGAGAGAGAATTATTGCTTGGCTGCCTTCTGCATGCCCTCCACTCGGAATCAAGCCTGCAACCTGGACATGTGCCCTTGATCGGAACCCTTCAGTCCGCAGGCCGACACTATCCACTGAGCCAAACCAGCTAGGGCTATTTTGTTTTGTTTAAATCCCTACCTGAGAATATGTTTCACTGCTTTTAGGGGGAATGGCAGGAAGAAGAGAGAAACATTGATTGGTTGCCTCTTGTACTCGCCCCTACCGGGAATTGAATTGGCAAACTTTCACTCCAACCAACTGAGCCACACCATCCAGGGCGAAGTGTGTGCCTTTTAATGTGCTTCATTGATCTGGTTGTGTTCAGATGGAAGTTTTGTCTGTAGTGAGGCTGCTGGGTTGATCACTATTTTCAAGCGATTGAATTACAAAGTAAACTTCATTAATTGAGAGAGAACTTAATATGTTCAATGTTGAAAAGATAAACCTAGAAACTAAAGAAGCTTTCATAATTGCTTTGTACTTTTGTTTAAAAACAAAAGACAAATGGAAAACTTGCAGTTTGAGTACCCTGCTATCATGTGGCAGGGGTGCTGCAGCCACAGGGTACAGAGTGGCAACCTGTGATTTTTAGAAAAAGTGGAAGGGAGGAAGAGAGACTGAGAGACATCGTTTGGTTGCCTCCCGCATGCACCCTCCTGATCAGGGATAGGGATCAAGCCTGCAACCGAGGTCCGTGCCCTTGACTGGAATTGAACCTGGGACTCTTCAGTGTGAGAGCTGACAATATCCACTGAGCCAAACCGGCTAGGGCTTAAATGTTTTTTGTTTTTGTTTTTTTAAAATATATTTTATTGATTTTAGAGAGGAAGGGAAAGGGAGAGAGAGAGAGTGAAACATCAATGATGAGAGAGAATCATTGATTGACTGCCTCCTGCACGCCCCCCACTGGGGATCGAGCCTGCAACCCAGGCATGTGCCCTTGGCCGGAATCGAACCCGGGACCCTTCAGTCCGCAGACCAAAGCTCTATCCATTGAGCCAAACCAGCTAGGGCTTAAATGTTTTTTTAATCGTGCAGTCAAACAATCAAATTAGTTAAAAGTTGCCCTTTAAAAGAACTGCACTTTGGCTGTTTTTTTTGATGGCCATTTGGATGGATTGCCTTTTTTTTTTTTTTTTTTTTTAATCCTTGATGCAGTAGTCATCCTTGTGCATGTCTGAGTGTACGTAGCAACTATTTCTCTAGGTAGTTACTAAGAAGTGAAATTGCTGGTTGAAGATCATTTAAATTTCATTTTATTTTATTTGTTTTTTATATGTATTTTTATTGATTTCAGAGAGGAAGGGAGAGAGAGAAACATCAATGATGAGAGGGTATCATTGATTAGCTGCCTCCTGCATACCTCCTACTGGGGATTGAGCCTGCAACCTGGACTTGTGCCCTGACCTGACCAGGAATGGAACCATCACCTCCTGGTTCATAGTTCGATGCTCAACCATTAAGCCATGCCGGCTGGGTAATCATTTACATTTTAAATCACCACTGAAGAAATCTGTACCGATATAGGCTCCCACTCCTACTAGCAAACTAATGGAGGCTTTTGGAATGTGCCAGGCACAGCGAGGTATTGGTCTAGATGAAGGTCATGGATATTAGAAATTGAAAATAGTTGATGTTCAGATATCTTAGAGGCGGAGTGTAAAACATCAGTAGCATTTATTGTCTTCTTCCTGTTACTCAGTTAAGTTTCACAAATTCAGCAGTTAGCTTCATTTATCATGCGAAATTCATCTTAAGTTTTATTTAGGTTCATCATAAATTTGTGTTGATCATCATTGTCTGAAATGATTTTTAAAAATATTTTTCTCTAGGGAATCTGGAAACCCCAGAAAATACCAAATCCAGATTTCTTTGAAGATCTGGAACCTTTTAAAATGACTCCTTTTAGTGCTATTGGTTTGGAACTGTGGTCCATGACCTCGGACATTTTTTTTGACAACTTTATCATTTGTGGCGATCGAAGAGTAGTTGATGATTGGGCCAGTGATGGATGGGGTCTGAAGAAAGCTGCCGACGGGGCTGCCGAGGTTTGTACTTGCTTATTCCTTGGCATTTATATCTGCAATTGCTACTTTTGTAAAAACCTATCATCTATGGTTTATCTTCCCTTATTTGGGAATATTGTTATAAAAAGTGGTCGTATGCCTACTGAAGACAAAATACTGGGGTGTTGGACATGATTGCTTTAGTCTCATGCAAGTGGCTTTAGAATCTTTAAGTGTAAGGTGATTTCTTTATTTAAAATGTATTTAACAAAATTGCCATTCAGGGTATATTTTAATGCACTCTTAAATGTTGAATCTTGATTTACCCAATATGTGGAATTTTCAAACAATTGGTCATATGGCTGAGGTATAAATTGGAGAGCCAGAGGCACTAAGATGAAGAAATTATTCATTCACTGGTTCCTGAAATTAAGTCTTTTGCTGATGATTAAAAGCCAGCTTTTAAACCTTGTGAAAGGGAAATCACCTTGATATGGAGAACAAGAAAATTGAGGATTTTCTCCTATTTCCTTTTTTTGCTATATGAACATCTTGGCTTAAACCTTGGTGGAGCCTGAGTAGTACCATGTAGTCATTGAACAGTGGAACAGTGCTCACTATATTTGGTGTCAGAAGCTAGAACTTGACATCAGTCATGTCTTGTTTTTCAGCCAGGTGTAGTGGGGCAGATGCTGGAGGCAGCCGAAGAGCGTCCGTGGCTCTGGGTGGTCTATGTTTTGACTGTAGCACTGCCTGTGTTCCTTGTAATCCTCTTCTGCTGTTCTGGCAAGGTATGAGTATTGGTTTGGTTTGGTTTTGAGACATGTTTAGAAAGAACTCTTATGATATTAAAAAATAAGATATATTGCCTGAGGCTTTCTTTCTAGCAGCTCAGTTGTGACCGGATCACATTTGGTGTTGACTTCTGAACCCTTATTCACTACTCTTGGCGGCCATGTATTGTACTCAGATGGGAGTAGCATTTGTAGCCCCTTCATTTCTAGTAGTATTTAAACTACTTTCCTTAATATTTGTCAGCAGCTTTCTAGGGCAGGAAGGAAAACAACAAAAAACTTAGATATAAATCTGGCCATTTGGGCATAAACTAGCTTTTCCTCTTGGCAGAGCTGTTTCTATTCATAAACTTTATAATTCTCGTTACCAGGTTCCTCCCTTAGCATCCCTAACCCCTTTGACCTCCCTCTACACACAAATACATGTAGGGTAAACAGCCTGTTTTTCTTATTCAACCTTTGTTACATGCAGTCAAAAATAAAATTTTGCTTAGGCTCTACTTCTGCTAGATGAGGATGATGCTTTACCTTGCATTCAAGATGTTCTGTAATTCAAGAGTGCCTTTTCCAGCTTTGTCCCCACCACTCCTCTGCCTCTGTGCCTCAGTCACTGTGACTGTTTAAACTTGCCTGGGTCTACCTGACCCCTTTGTTTGTACTCTTCCTTTTCTCTTGAAACCCCACACATTCTCACCCAAGAAAAGACTCTCAGGACAGGAAGTATATCTTACTCATTTCCATATATCTCTCCTAGTATACAGCCTGGTACAGAACTTTGCTCTTTAGGCATTTAATAATTATATGATAACGTACTACATAAAATGTGAACAAAATGGTTGTACTGTGGGGAAATATTTCAGAAACAGTCCAGTCCTGTGGAGTACAAGAAGACTGATGCTCCTCAGCCAGATGTGAAGGAAGAAGAAGAGAAGGAAGAAGAAAGGGACAAGGGAGATGAGGAGGAGGAAGGTGAAGAGAAACTTGGTAAGAAGTAGACCCCAAAATATCTGCTTTCACCCAAGACTCTAAGATGTTCAAACCCTTATAAACAAGTTACTGTAAAGATTGTTTTAGACAATTAATGCTAATTATCTAATTACCCAAAACAGTTGTAAGGTTTGCTGAGTTGTTTAACTTCTGTTTTAGAAGAGAAGCAAAAAAGTGATGCTGAAGAAGATGGCGACACTGTCAGTCAAGAGGGCGAAGATAGGAAATCTAAAGCAGAGGTAACAGGAAGGGGGAATATGTTTTGTATTTTAAGCACCTAAGTTGAAAGTACATTTAAGTAGAGGGAATATTTTCATAAGGTAATTTTCAGTGGTCATGGCTGTAAAAATTCTGTTAAAGCCAATTTTATAAAAGTGAAATTCTTAGAAATACAGGTCAGTATGCTATAACTTCAAATTATATCTGAATCTCAGAAGTATTTTTCTGTGCTGAAAATGGTTTTGGAATAAGCAGAATTGTAGGAGAAAACTAATAAAATGATTTCTGAGATGGCAACTGTAGGTTATTATTTTAGTCTATCTCTTCATCCACCTCCCCTAATTGTGCCCTTAAAAAATATTTCTTGCACAAATCCCGTGTGTTGTAAAATTTCTGTCCCAGTTGCTCACAGATTCATTTATTTATTCAATAAGTAGTTTTGGAGTGCTCATTATATGCCAGGCATCGTCAGTGAACAAGACAGACAAAGATAACCTACCTTTGGGGAGCTTAATTTCTAGTGGGAGGAAACAGACAATTATCAGTAGACATGATAAGGAAGTACCTGAATGAATGTTAGAAAGTGATGGGCCATGAAAAAGAAAAGTACAATAGGAAAGGCTATCAGAAGTGCTGACGGCGGGGTGGGATGCAGTGTTAAAGATGGTAGGCCTCGGAGAGGTGACGTTTGAGTGAAGACTTGACAGATATGGGCAGCCATTGTAGGTTTTGGGACTAAGTAGGTCTGATCACACTCGCTGCAGCGTTTTCTACAGACAAGTAGAATCAAGGAGACTGGATAGGAGGCTGCTGTGCGAATCCGGTTAGATACGGTGGTCCTGAGTAGGGTGAAATGATAGGAAAGGAGGATGTGGGCTTCTGGAGCTGGGTTGGATGTGAGGTCTGAGGGAAAGAGAATAAGCCACACCTTTTCTACCAAGGTCTCTTTCCAAAGCACTTCTCTATTTCATGATGTTTCTTTCTGGAAAACTCTACCCAGTGTCCATTTCCAGCTCCCACTATTCTGCCCTCCCCTTGATAAAGATCAATGCTGTTTATGTTTTCAGTTTCTTGACTAAAATGTAGAGTTCTTTCAGGTAAGGTTCAGTCTCACATCCTTTTTTTTTTTTTTTTTTTTAACATATATTTTCATTGATTTTAAAGAGGAAGGGAGAGAGAGAGATAGAAACATCAATGATGAAAATCATTGATCAGCTGCCTCCTGAATGCCCTACACTGAGGATCGAGCCTGCAACCTGGGCATGTGCCTAGGTTCATGTGGCTCAACCACTGAGCCACACCATCCAGGCTCACATACTTTTTATATTCCCCAAGCTTTCTTACACAGTAAGAGAAGTCCAATAGGATAGGAAGAGTACCAGGCTATTGTCTTGAGTGTCACATGGGACCTGGCTTGGGTAGTCTTCAGTCCCCATAAAGTCCAGTTTTCTCAGTCTCAAAGTGGGGCTAATGTGTCCATAGGCCAGTAAATTATTTAGGATTAATCAAGATGACATGTGAAAGCATGGTGTCTGGTCTTTTTAAAAGAAGATGTTTGTGGGTTAGATTGAGAAAAGTGCATTTTCGTGGAAAGAAAACAAGAAAGACGGTATTAAAACACAGTCCCACCACCTCTAAGACAGTTGGTTTTTGGTACATTTTCTTCAAATCATTTTTTTCTTCATATTTTACCCATAGATGGGTTACCCTCAGGTTGGTAGATCTTGAAAATTTGGCGAATTTTTACTTTTCATAATATGCTAATTATAATGAATTTCTTGTTGTTTTTTTCAACCAATAGGAGGATGACATTTTGAACAAATCACCAAGAAACAGAAAGCTAAGAAGAGAGTAAAATTATCTTAAGAACTTGATATGTGATTTCCTCTCCCTCCCCTTCCTCTGCAAGTGTGGTCCTAGGAGAGAACCTGGCACATCTTAGGTTGAGACTCAGAAAGCCTCCAGATGTCACCTTCAACAAGTTTCAGTCAAACACTAGCCCGTGTAATTTTAAACATCTAGCAGTAAATGCAATTGTGACAAAAAGGACCGTTTCTGTAGAAAGAAAGCATTTAACAATGGTTGTGAATTGTAACATGAAGCAACTAATTTGTATTTTTTTTTGTTCTGTTTTTAAACATCTTTGTTTTTTTAATAGAGTAATAGAATTTTGCCAGTCTTTAAAATCTTGGCTTAATTTAATATATTGATGTGTCCATGCAGAAATAACACCAACTTTTAGAAATTCTAGGGGGATGAACTGCAGTTTTTAGAACCAATTTTGTTTGAGTTTGGTATTACAAAGCATTCAAGTGTCTCTGTCCCTTAAAATTGATAATCATGTTTAAAGTGCAGTTATTTGTCATTATAATCTTGTATTGCTTACTTCCCTTCCTCCTAAAGAAATTGAGGAGAGGGATTGAATGGAAGCCCAAATTTATACAAAGGTTCTGTTTAATTGTATTAAAAATGGACATATAAAAAGAAAAAAGACTTTTCACTCGATGTTGGTTAGACCATAAAGTGTGTGTGTGTTCTGTTGTGCTTGGAACAGCTCAGTTCACAGACAGGTTTAAGTTAGTGGAGGAGGGAGTATAGTGTGGCATTTGGGCCTTTATCCTCTGCACACCCGTGTCTGGGCTGCAGTCTTCTTGAACAGGTGGCTCTTTTAAGGACTGCTACCAGGACATGTGCGCTCCAGAGAGAACCTGGTGTTTTCATCCCATCTTCCATTCTGTGGACACTGTTTCCCTCCCTGTTTCCCGGAGTCCTAGCTTTCTCCTCTGCTTGCCTTTTCTTCACAGCGCCTTGCTGTCCGTTGCTGAAAATGATGATGAGCTCTGCATAGTGTTAAGCTTTATTGTGATTGTGTATGTTTCTTCCTTTTTTAAGCAGACCTGCACCTTTCCAGGGTCAAGTACAGGATAGAATGCTATCTTTTATTTTTTTTAATCCATTTCTCTTACTCTGTGTAAAGACTAGAAGTCTATCCAAATGTGAGCCAATTCAGAATTGACTGTAATTGAACACAGGCTAAAAAGTACTGATGGGAGGAGTGACATAGAGCATGAGTTATCCAATTTTTGTAGCTGCTAAACCTTTTAAGTTATCATTTGCAGTTCATGTAAGAGTTGTGTCTTAAATTACATGATAAAGCAGTCCTGTTAAAAATAATTATTATTTTTTTTTAGTATGTGGATTGTAGAATATTTTAATAAGTGATGTTAGGTTTGTTTTTTCATATGGAATGCAGATGGGTGCTATCAGAGCCTCTCCCCCATCACAGTGTAATAACCTCACTATTACACCACACTGAAGTATATTCAAAATTAGATGTTCTTTTAGCTTTATTCTTTCTTCAGAGCTGTTTCAAATATACCGATGATACTGTTCCTTGCACTGAATATATAAACACTCCAGAGTGTTTATATTGGGGAGATTTTGGGGAGGAAGTATATTTGTAAAAGATGAAGGCTGTATCTGTTTATTTTGTTTATCTCAATTTTTTACCAGTTCACTTAAATTCTTATGAGGGTGGGATGCATTTTTCTTGCTGTTCAGTGCTTTATTCTTTTCATCTGGTGTTCTGTGGTCACAGTGACCTTAGCTATGTAGCACACTTTCCCAAATGTATTGAGCGCGAATAAACAGTTACTTGGCAAGACCTGAAAATATGTCTGCAGATTTCTCCTTTGAAGCAAATGTGTGGGGTCATGGCATTTCCAGAAGTCTGCCTTCACTCTCCGTTAATATTTCATGCCTCACAGTTTCTTCTGGCTGAGCTGTGGAATGACAAGTGTAAATCAATAGAGTGTTCATTTGCCTTTCCAGGGTTATTTAGCAGTTTGATGAAAACAAGTCATTTCTTGGTTCTCCTTTTCACTCTCTTGAAGTTGCAACCTCCTGATTAAATGTCTGACACATTAATGAATGACCAGCTGCAGTTCTTAGCTCTTTGAAAGGCACTTGCATTATGATTTCACATGCTGGCCACCCGCCCCATTGCTGTAAGATGCCCACTCCATCAGATGTGTTCCCCGGTTTCTCTTGTTCACAAAATACTTCCCACTTTTCTCAAATTGTCACATTACTCAATGGTATTAAAGCCCTGTGTTAAGCATCTGCTTTTGACTGAACTTCATAGTAACCTTTAATTCACGTGTTTTGCTGTTTCAAAGTGGGTTAATTGTCCTTTAATTGGCCACTGTTTGCTATTATGCAGGAACTACTATGAACAGTGGGATATATAGTCTCGTCCCTTGGTGTTCACAGGATTGGTTGCAGGACTTACCCATGAATACCAAAGTTTGAGGATGCTCAAGTCTCTTATGTAAAATGGCATACATAGTATTTGCATATAACCTGCACACATCTTCCCTATACTTTAGATTACTTAGACCTAATACAATGTAAATGCTATTTAAATAGTTGTTAAACTATGTTGTTTAGGAAATAATGACAAGAAAAAGTCGGTATATGTTCAGTACAGATGCAACCTGCAGCCATCAGAGGCCTATTTACATAGCACACATCAGCAATAATGAAACTTTTTTCTAGATATTTTTCTTTCTTGGTGGTTGGTTGAATTTGAGGATGGGAACCCTCTGAAACTGAAGGCCAACTGTACTTTGTCACCATGAGGTGACAGTCAACTCCATGGAGATTCTGCCTCCTTTCCTGCTGGATTAGAATCCAGTCGTTTCTGTTGTGGCATCGGGATAACAGCTCAGAAATGGAGTAGTAATTTATAGATAGTCTTTTAAGATTTATGGGAACGAATGAGTTCTTAAATGTTTCATGTTTACATTATTTCAGGGAGGTTTTTGAAAATTAGGTCAATTTTTTTAAAAACGTGCTATTTGGCTTTTGGACTGCTTACTGAAGAGAAATAGACATAGTGCTTCTATTTTTCCTATTAGAAACTAAATATTTAATCCTGGTGTAAAATTTTTATGTTTAAAGACTGGTGAAAAACAGGACCGACCACATTATGGCATTCATGAGCACCTTTGCCTTGGAGGGCCACTTGTATCTTTTTACTGCATTTGTATAAAAACAAATACTACTTGAATAAGGATTCATTTTTTCTTATTGTAAAATAAAATATTTTTGTGGGTCCTAGTGAAAAGTTGCTGTAACAGCTGCTTTGAGCTGTTGATGGTGCCTCTCAACCTGCAGCTTCCTGGCACCTTCTATTTAACTTGTTAGCAATTAAGGATCCTAGCGTCTCTTGGCCCAACACAAGACTATCTAGTTTCACTGCCGACTCGCCGGTCCCGGGTTTCTCCTCGCCTCCCTGTCCCTTTGCCTGCCGGTTCTAACACTAGAGCATAATCGCCTTTGGTTGGGTATTGAGTGGCTCGATTTTACCTAACAGACATCTTTTTAAATGTAATCCGGTTTTGACTGGAATGCCATCCATTGCGGTGCTAGTCCCCACTGCGAGACTCTCCCCACACCTTCCTTATGCGAGCTGGGCTTTTTCTGGGTAAGTAGTAACAACTTGGAACTTACTCAAATTTTGATATAAAAGTGGAAATTGACGGTCCCAGTGATGCAGAATGGCGTGAGAGGAAACCTTTTCCAGCTCCCTCGTGACATTTCGACCAATTAAAAGGCTGGACGTAAGCAATGGGGTCGAAGAAAACAGCTGACACTGGAAAGGCGTGGCCACTTCGGAGTTTCTCTGAGCAGCTGGGGAAAGGCGCGGGGGCCGGCGGCCGGCTCTGCGCCGCGGACCCGGAAGGGCCTGCCCGCGGAGGCGGCGCTCAGCGCGGTTCCGTCCGTCACCCTCGCCGGTGCCCAGCCCGAGGCCCGCCCCCGACGGGAGTTCCTTTAAACTCCGCCTGGGAGCCCCGCGGCGCCGCCGGCCGCCGGCCCCCGCCCCTCGCCCCTCGGGCGGCCGCTCGCCCTGTTCTGATTGGCCGCCGCCCCTGCTCCTCGCCGTGACGCCGAGGTCGCCCGCCGGGGTCCCGCCCTCTTCCGAGAGCCCTGAAAACAATTTTAAGATGGCGGCTCCGGCGGCGCGGAAAACAATGGGCTCGGGGCGGCGGGGCCAGGCCGCGGCCTGAGGTGGGCAGCCAGCGCCGGCCGGCGTCGGGCCGAGCGGAGCCGCAGGAAGACCCGCCGCCGCCCCCGCCGCTCGCGGGGCCATGGCGCGGCCGTGAAGCGGCGGCCCGCCGGCGGGGAGCGGAGCCCGCAGTTCCAGCCAACAGAGACGCCCGCCCCGGGCCCGGCCCCGGCCCCGGCCCGCGCCGCCTTCGGCCCATGGTGCTGCCCACCTGCCCCATGGCGGAGTTCGCGCTGCCGCGGCACAGCGCGGTCATGGAGCGCCTCCGCCGACGCATCGAGCTGTGCCGGCGCCACCACAGCACCTGCGAGGCGCGCTACGAGGCCGTGTCGCCCGAGCGCCTGGAGCTGGAGCGCCAGCACACCTTCGCCCTGCACCAGCGCTGCATCCAGGCCAAGGCCAAGCGCGCCGGCAAGCACCGGCAGCCGCCCGCCCCGCCGCCCGCCCCGGCCCCGGCCCCGGCCCCGCGCCTCGACGCCGCCGACGGCCCCGAGCACGGCCGCCCCGTTCCGGTGAGTAGGCGCGGGGAGCGGCCCCTTCCGCGGAGAGGCTCCCCGGCCTCCTCGGGACCGGGGGCCGGGGGCCGGGCGGGGAACCGAGCGCTGTCACCTGCCGCGCAGGGCGCAGTGGCGGTGGTTGGGGGAAACCGGGCGGTGAAGACCGGGGTGAGGCTCCGGCTGGGAGGCTGGGGAGCGGCAGCGGAGAGGTGCCCCGACGGGACCCCGGGATTCTGAGCCGTTTCCGTACACACCGGCCGGAGCGGCCCCGGCAGTGGCTGCACTCTCCCCGCAGTGTTTGTGGGTCCTTGCTCGGTGCAGGCTCGCGGTTTAATACGGAAATGTCAGGCAGCCTTCAGCTGGTCAAACTGTCCTGAAGGGGAACACCCCAAAACCTTGGGAAATCTTAGTAAAAATAGTCCATGTTGAGGCTCCCCTGAAAGTTGTGTACTTGTGAGTCCAGCAGTGTTGTGGACAATTCCAGTTTCCAGTGATAAGCCTGTTTAAAATTTCCGATGATGGAGAGTTTGTGGATAAGTTATTATGCCCTTTGGGTTCCCAGTAGCTCTTCCGGGGATTTGTCGGTTAGAGGTTTTCTTTCCTGAAGCTGATTCATAAGAGGGAGATGCTTGCCCTGCTGGTGGCTCCGTTGGCTGGGCGTCCTCCGGTGTGCCCAGAGGTCGCCGGTTCGATTCCCAGTCAGGCACAAACCTAGGTTTCGGGTTCGATCCCAGGTCGGGGCGCCTACGGGAGGCAACCGATCCATCTCTCACATCAAACCGATGCTTCTCTCCCCCCTAAAAATAAATAAATAAACAAACAAATAAAAACGTTTACTAAAAAAGGGGGAAGAACAAAGTTTTGTTTTCTTGGTAATTTAAAGTTTAAAACAAATGTTAGCAATCTATTTGTTCTGTGTTATTTTTAAATTCATGCCTTTGCTACCTTTCACCTGGGCTGTTGCAGTGCCCATCTCTAACTAGTCATCAAGCATTTGGTCTCTTTTCCTCTAAATGCTGTGTGCCCTCTCCGCCCCCCTGCTCCCCCCCGCCCTCGCCCACTCCCAGGTCCTATTCTCTGGTTGAATTATTTTCCGTATTCTCTCCCACATTAGTCTGGGCTGCTGGACATTTCATTGATTATTGCTTATCGACTAGTCAAGTCTTCTGGTTCTCACTTTTTTCATCTGTAAACTGCAGGTATGTTTACCTTATTATCCTCTTTCCCAACCTTTCAGAAGCCCGCCATCCTTCAGATCTAGCTCATCTTCCTCTTCTTTTTTAAAATTTATTTTTTATTTGATTTTATTTTGGTGATTTGAGAGAGAAAGAGAGGAAGGGAGGGAGAGTTCCATTTAGTTAGGCATTCATTGGTTGATTCTTTTATGTGTCCTGACGGGGATTGAGCCTGCAACCTTGAGGTATGGGGCAAGGTCAAGCCAACTGAGCCACCCAGCCAGGGCCATCTTCCTCTTCTTGAAAGCTCGTTTCTGACCACACTAGCCCACAGGAATCAGAATCAACTTTGTCAAAACATTTAGGAAACTTATTGTCTATGCTGTTTATTTTTAGCACATAGTCACATACTGCTTTGGCCATGTCTTTCCAACTAGACTGTAAGCCCTGGGAGGCAGGAAGGTGTTTGGCTCAGAGTTCCTTACACATCTTAGGCTCTCGGCTGTGTTTATTGAATGATTGATATTAAACTTGGTAGTACTTAGTAATTTATTCTTCTTTATGCTACCCTCAAAAGGCAAAATGGCTTAACTTCATGATGCCTTTACTCACAACTCCTGTTTTAAGGAAAGACTTTAACAGTAGCGGATGGTCATGCCAATTTAAGTACATAATGAAAGCTCATAAAATCTTAGTTTACATGCAAATAGTTGCCTTGAACACCACCTAGAAATTATATTGGTGATGAGTCAACGTGTTTAAAGAGAATGAGAGTTTAGACCCTACATGATATTTTCAGTCCTGAATTACTGGAGAGAAATTTGGTATATTGTTTGACAGTAAATTAATTCTAAGTGTGTTAGAACTTGAATCTGGCTTGTCACTTATTCCTTTGGGTGTCAGAGACTGATCCGATGTGCCATGCTCTGTTGATGTCTTATCACAGTAAATCTTGGGCCATGGATTTCATGAATTTAAACTTTAGAGTGGAAGTGCTCTCCTGTTGTCTCTCTAGTACAGTGGTTCTCAACCTTGGCTGCACATTAGAATCACCTGGGAATCTTTTTAAAATCCTGATTTCTTGGCCTCGAGGGCTCCTTTCACTTCCGTCTCCAAGTGATTCTAGCTGAGCTCTTCAGCCTTGAAATGGGTTGGAATGGGATCGTAGTAAAGGGAAGATTAATGTCACTAAGAAAACTGGCATTTTCTGTGTTAGTGGCTCCTTCAGTTCAGAGGGGAAGAAAATCCTTGTTTGGGTACGACTTGGGTTTAGAGAGAGATGGTGCCTGTTAGTTATTGTTATTTTTGACAATTGAAACGTGTATTTAATGTAATTAATATTCCTTACATAAAGAATATTATATATTTTTTTCCAGTTGAACTATAATACTATTAGACAGCTGTTTCATAGCTCCAGTTACCATCCGCGAACTATTTGTACAGCTGAAAGGGATCAAACTTACTAATAGAGTTCATCTTCAGTTTTTCCTTCTCTTCAATATCCCACTACACAGCCTTAACCACTGTCTGCAGACTCTGTTAAAGATGGGTCAGAAGCAGTGCTTCAGACTCTAATTGTCAAGGAATGACCTTGCTAGGTTCTCTTTATGCTATGTGCTCTTTCAAATCCAAAATAGTAGTTTTCTAATGACAGTTAGGGTTGACTTATTTTTGTTAGGGATGTTAGATTATAGAGAATTATCCACCCACTTTATATAAATATTCATTCTGTAATGAAAATAGTTTTACAGTAGCTTGAACAGTTTCATTTAGTAAAATGCTCTAAAGGTTTATGCCTCATCCCTTTATCTGCCATTGCTACTCTCTTTTTAAAAACTATATTTTTATTGATTTTAGAGAGGAAGGGCGGGGGAGAGGGAGAGGGAGAGATAGATACATCAATGATGAGAGAGAATCATTGATCGGCCGCCTCCTGCACATCCCCTACTAGGGATCAAGCCCACAACCTGCGCATGTGCCATGACTGGAAATCAAACCACAACCTCCCGGTTCATAGGTTGATGCTCAACCATTGAGCCACACTGGCTGGGCAAGATGTGTAGATTTTTAATAATGATTTATAGATTAAAATTATGTAAGAATTATGCAAATAACAAATTATTTCCAGGAAGTAGAGATATCTGATCATAAAACAGACATTGTACTGTAATCATGTGGGATAGTTTTAGAGAAAAGATGACTAATGTAGCTTTAGGAACCCATCTCTCCCTATAATACTGGGACCTCATCCTAACAACCTTTTTCCTTTTTTATCGTCAGTATCCCTTTTCTCACTACATCCTCCCCTTCAGCTTGAAAGCACAAACAAATATTCTTTCTTTTGTCTTTTCTCACCCTCAAAATAGTGTTCCATCTTCTTCCTTTCCGTTGCCCTTTCCACTGAACTCTCCACTTACTCATTAGTCCATTGTGATCTGTCTTCTACCTCTTCTACTTTTCTGAAATTACCCCCTTAAAGAACACCAAAGATGGAATTATCATATTTAGTGGCTTCTTAGTCATCATTCTTCTTTACTTATTCCTCCTTAAAACTTCTCTCTAAGCTGCTACCGGCTTCTGATTTTCTTTCCAGCTTTTTTTTTTTTTTTTTTTTTTTAAATATATTTTATTGATTTTTTACAGAGAGGAAGGGAGAGAGATAGAGAGTTAGAAACATCAGTCAGCTGCCTCCTGCACATCTCCCACTGGGGATGTGCCCGCAACCCAGGTACATGCCCTTGACCGGGATTGAACCCGGGACCTTTCAGTCCGCAGGCCGACGCTCTATCCACTGAGCCAAACCGGTTTCAGCTGATTTTCTTTCCAGCTTCTGACAGTTTTCTCAGTCTCCTTCCTGCTACCTTTAGTAATTCATGCAACAAGTATTTGAGTGTCTGCTGTGGGCCAGAGCGTATTTTAGGCACAAGAAATATAGCCGTGGATAGGACAAATTAATCAGCTCACATGAAGAAAGAGATCAGTGATTTAAAAACTTATTTTTAGTTGTAATAAATGCTAAGAAACATTAGAGTAGTGTGATACTGAGTGATTTTCAGTAGCAGCTTTATATAAGATGCTTTATCTTTTTTTTTTTAATCCTCACCTGGGGACGTATTTTCATTGATTTTAGATTTTAGAGAGAGAGGAAGGGAGAGAGAAGAACATTTATGTGAGAGAAACACTGATCAATTGCCTCCTATGCACACCAGACACATCTCACACATCGTACGCTCCCCCACCGGGATTGAACCTGCAACCCACATGTGCCCTGACCAGAAATTGAACCCATGACCTCTTGGTTCTAGGGATGGTTCCCAACCGAGCCACACCGACCAGGGCTTGATGCTTTGTCTTAATTTGGGCCTGAATGGCAGGAGGTTATCAGTCATTTGAAAGTCTCAGAACCTTTCAGTTAGAATTACCTACAGTGTTTGAGGCAGGGGCGGAGCTTTCATGAAGAATAGAAAGGAGGTCCCTGTGGCCAGTCGGCATCCAGTGTGAGAGGTGGGTAAGCACGAATCAGATCAAGTGCAGGGAAAGCAGTAGCAAGACTTAAGCAGAAACATGATATGATCTGATTTGGTTTTGAAAGGTCATTCTGGTGCTCAATGAAGTTGGTGTGGGCAAGAGTGGATGCAGTTATGCTTTTACAGAAGTGTTGCCCGGGGCTAGTGGTGGTAGTGGAGATGACGAGGAAATGGATTCTGGACAGGTCCTGAAGGCAGAGATGCCAGAGCTTGGTCATGGACTAAATGGATTGGATGGCGGTAAGAGAGAGGGGAAAGTTGAGGGGAATTCCAAGTTTTTTGCCTTGGTAAACTTTCTCTGCACACTTTTTAAATATTGTTCCCTAGGCAATTAGTCTCTACTTTTTTCACTCAGTCTTCCTTTTTTTGGGTAATGAATGTCATTGACTCTTTCAAAGCTTCACCTAATAATAATAAGATTCTCCAGAACTCTCTTCCAAGGTTCAGGACCATACTTCAGCTGTCTACTGACATTTCCACTTTGATACTCCACATGTCCAAAATAGGCTCTCCCTTTTTCCTGCCAATCTTTCATTCCTTTGGAGTATTTTCTCTAGCACAGTCATCCAAAGTAGAAACCTGGGAATTGCCTACTCCTTTCCTGCACTCCCAGCTTTGCGTTGGTCATTTATTCAACCACTATTAGCTTCTGCTGGAGCCAGGAATTATGGTGGCACAGGAACTGTGTCAGCAGCCTGATGGGAAGTAGGTAGTAGTAAGTGGGGCATTGCAAAGCCATGTTGAGGACTTCAAAGCCTGTGGGAATATCAGGTAGGGGATGCCTCTTTTGAAGTTTGGAAGCTTTAAAGATTTGGCTTTTAAAATGGGTCCAGCCCAGCCGGCGTGGATCAGTGGTTAAGCGTTGATCTATGAACCAGGAAGTCACAGTTCAATTCCTGGTCAGGGCACATGCCCAGGTTGTGGACTCCATCCCCAATGCAGGAGGCAGCCAAACAATGATTCTCTGTCATCATTGATATTTCTACCTCTCACTCTCCCTTCCTCTCTGAAATCAATTAAAAAAATAATGGCATTAAAATAGGTCTTAATATTTTCCAAAGGGTATTCCATGGAAGACTAATTTCATGGGCTATATTAAAAGAGTTCCAGAAATGCCGAAGCCGGTTTGGCTCAGTGGATAGAGCGTCGGCCTGCGGACTGAAGGGTCCCGGGTTCGATTCCGGTCAAGGGCATGTACCTGGGTTGCGGGCATGTCCCCAGTGGGAGATGTGCGGGGGGCAGCTGATCGATGTTTCTCTCTCATCGATGTTTCTAGCTCTCTATCTCTCTCCCTTCCTCTCTGTAAAAAATCAATAAAATATATAAAAGAGTTCCAGAATTGAGCAAATTTTGGAGACACTGGGATAAACAAATTTAAGCAGCTTCCTTTATTAGGACATTTCCAAACCTTTAGTATGTTGCTATGCATGGGGATCCAAGCTCTTATCAAGGGGCATGTAGTAGGACTTTGATCCTGTTGGAAAACTAAATAAAAGCACTAAATTATGATAGTGAGTAGTTCTTTAAATTTGGGGCTTAAAGTGTCAGAGGCTGGAAGATAAAGGTGAAAAGGTTGGAGTCAAATCATGAAAAGCCATATATTTGATTTTGGGTGTTTGGACTAAATATATTTTTTGGATTAAATAATTTTGAAACATTGAGAATCCCCTGACACATTTTTATGTTGACATCTAAAGCTTTTCATCCTAAGTTTTTAAGCTTATCAAAAATTATGATGTATTTATGGTGTTGTTCAATTGTATACTAAACCACCATAATTCAATTTTTAAATGAAATATATGAAATAAGAAATTTATATAAAACAGAGCCTTATAAAGTGTCACATGTATTTAATATGAATCAACTATTTTAAAAAGAGAAAAAACGGGGGAAAATGTATGGCTCATGGTAGAGCATCCATCAGCCCTAATACCAAAGGGTCTCGGGTTCAATTCCCGGTCAAGAACACATACCTGGGTTGCAGGTCAGTCCCAGGCGGTTGGGGCCTATGCAGGAGGCAACTGATCCATGTCTCTCTCACATGGATGTTTTTCTCTCTCCCTTCCTCCCTGTCACTCTCTCTAAAAATCAATGGAAAAAATATCTTTGGAGAGGATTAACAAAAACGTGGGGGGAATGCTTTTTATAGTTGCAGGGAGTATAACTTTCAAATAATTATAAATATTAATATTTAAAAATAAAATGGTTACATCACTTTTTTTAAAATGTAGCCAGTGGAATCTGAATACCTTAACAATATACTTTCATCAATCATTTACACTTTTCTTTAACAGAAATTTTAAACCACTCTTTTTTCTCCTGGAACTTGCATTTCTCTTAGACTTGCCCCACCTAGTTTTATTCTAATATAATGAATGCTTGTAAGTCTTCTTATTTGATAATTCTAGCATGTTTCTTTCTAAACAAAAAAGGTATAAAAATTGAAATTAAAAACTTCAATTTAGCCAGACCGGCATGGCTCAGTGGTTGAGCATTGACCTATGAACCAGGAGGTCACGGTTAGATTCCTGGTCAAGGCACATGTCTGGGTTGTGGGCTCAATCCCCATTTGGGGGTGTGCAAGAGGCACCCAATCCATGATTCTCTCTCATTGATGTTTCTCTCTCTCTCTCTCTCTCTCTCTCTCTCTCTCTCTCTCTCCCTCCCTCCCTCCCTCCCTCCCTCCCTCCCCCCCTCTTCCTTCCTCCTTGAAATTAATAAAAATATATTAAAAACAAAAAACTTCAATTTAGCTCATGGACTGAAGGGTCCTGGATTTGATTCTGGTCAAGGGCACATCACCTCGGTTGCAGGCTCGATTCCCAGTGCCAGTTCGGGGCTCGTGCAGGAGGCAACCAATTGATGTGTCTCTCTCACATTGATGTTTCTCTCTCTTTGTCTCTCCTCCCTCCCACTCTCTCTAAAAAGAAATCAATGGAAAAATATCCTCAGGTGAGGATTAACAACAACAAATAAATTAAAAATTAAAATACATGTTTAAAAAACACACAAATAAACTTCAGTTTACTTTAACCATAAAGCTCTATGTATACTTTTTTCTTAATCCTCATCTGAGGATATGTTTTTATTGATTTGAGAGAGAAAGGAAAGGGGAAGGCAGAGAGAGAAATACCTATTGGTTGCCTCTCTCACATGCTCCAACCTGGGATGGAACCAGCAACCTAGGGATGTGCCCTGATGGGAATTGGACCCTCAACCTTTTGGTGTATGGGATGATGCTCCAACCAACTGAGTCACACCAGCCTATATGCATACTTTTGTTGTTTTTAAAGTTAAGTATACAAAAGAAGAATATATGTAGCATTTAGAATGTTCTGTGTTTACGAATGTTTCTTATTTCAGTAAATTCAGTTATAGTAGTATACAACAAAACCAATGTATTATGAATATTTATAAATTATTATTAAGCAAAAAAGTACAAGTTAATTAGAAATGTCTTCCTTAATGATATGGATGAGGGTTCCCCTTCCTCAATTTGTTCACATAAGCATGGATGAGTATTACTTGTTGACAAAATGACAGTTCTCAATTCTTTTTTTTTTCTTTCTTTCTTTTTTTTTTCTTTTCTTTTTTTTTTTTTAAATGAAAAGGAAAACTATCCTTTGGTGAGGATTAACAAAGTCAGTGGTATATCACCAAAAGTTAATTTACTAATTAGCTGACAACTTGGTTAGGTACACCTTTAATTTTTTTTTTTAAATCCTCACCCAAAGAGTGAAGATATTTTTTCCATTGGTTTTTAGAGTGGAAGGGGAAAAAGAGAGTGAGGAGATGAGAGAGAGAGAAACATTGAGGTGACAGAGACAACAATTGGTTGCCTCCCACACGGGCCTAATTAGGGGTGGGGATCGAACCTGCAACCCAGGTACTTGCCATGACTGGGAATCAAACCTGTGACTCTGGTGTGCAGGCCAACACTAATCACTGTGCCACGCCGATCAGGGCAGTACACCTTTAATTTTATTGAAAACAAAGGATTAGAAGCTGTCTGACTTATAAATGGATTAATCTAGACATTAGTCATTCACTTTTCTCAGTTATTAAGAAACTAGAGGCCCAGTGCACAGAATTGTGCGCATGGTGGGGTCCCTCAGCCCGGCCTGCGCCCTCTCACAATCCGGGATCCCTTGGGGGGATGTAGCAGTGCTGAAGTGGCAGGTGGCTGGGGAGGAGCCCCAGCTGGGGCCAGGTGCAGCTCTGCTGCCACTTATCCCAGCCCTGCTGCACCTACCACTGCCGCCGCTGCTCAGTAGCACTGCTGTGGAGGCAGGAGAGGCTCCCGTCGCTGCAGCTGAGCTCGCCAGCCATGAGCCCGGCTTCTTTCTGAGCGGCACTCCCGCTGTGCGAGTGCACTGACCACCAGAGGGCAGCTCCTGCGTTGAGCATCTGCCCCCTGGTGGTCTGTGCACATCATAGTGACCAGTCATTCTGGTCATTCAGTTGTGAAGGTCCCTTAGGCTTTTATATAGAGAGAAGATATTAGAGGCCCGGTGCACAGATTTGTGCACTAGTGGGGTCCCTCGGCCTGGCCAGTGGGGATTGGGGCCGGCCGGCTGGGGAGAGGCCATGAGAGGGCTCCAGGGCATGTCCCGCTCTCTCGCCCAGTCCTGATCGGCTGGACCCAGGCAGCAAGCTAACCTACCAGTTGGAGCATCTTCCCCCTGGTGGTCAGTGCACGTCATAGCGACTGGTCAAATGAACTGTCAGACACTTAGCATATTAGGCTTTTATTATATAGGATGACATAAAGGCTTTACCAAATCTTATCAGTTGTTACTGATTATACCTATTATTCTTTCACACAGAGGTACCTTGTTTAACCTAATGTACTCAGAATTGGTTGGGAAAATCAAAATATTGTTCATTTCCATACATATTTGCCAATACAGTAGTTTTTGATAAAATACTTTTTTTTCCGCTTTAGATATATTTTCATCAAAACCTTAGAGCTGCTACTATAGCATGTTTAATGTGGAAAATGTCTACTATATAATCTAATTGGCAAAACCAGTCTTGTCTTCATTGTCAAATTAATCAACCACATCAGACTCAGCCTTCTGTCAGAAAAAGTTTGAACTTCATTTTTCAACTACACATAATAATATACATACCCATGACAGCCACCTCACTCCTGAATTCTAAGGGAAAGTGTTCAAGAAGAACATGGAGCCTTGTCATGCGTTTTGTTACCTATCAGATAGGGTGCATTGCTTCATATTTCTTACCCACATTCTCTCTCCTCTCTCATGGAACATTCCTTCAAATAGCTGTAGGTTATTTGATTAGTTTAGGGTGGAAGAGATGTCTTTAATTGAAAAATACCACCACTCCTGCTGCCCATTCTATGATATATCTGAATTCAAAGCATTCTACCAACTCACAGACCAGACTTAGGCAACCTAAGTACTCAGAGCTCTTAAAGTCAGTGGTGAACTAGTCTGTCCAGCAGAGCAGCAGAAGGGACTAATTCAGAGTGAACATTTGGAGGACCATCAGTTTTGCTAGGTCTGGTGAAGCAGCATGTCATTGGGTGGCATCTGGCACCATGGGAATGAAGCCCATATATGATACTCTTAAGATCTCCAAAGTATTTTGAGTGTGGTTTTTGAAAATGGCTTAATTTCTCTCAGTGTCTTCACATGTATACCCTTCCCCAGTCTCATAATGTCTGACACCTCCTCACATTCAGAGCTCTGCTCATGTGTCATCATTTCCTTCTAGACTCCTTCCCTAAGTCCCTCCTCATGCTGGTCTAGGTGCTTAACTCTCTCAGAACAACCGCACTGAACTTTCGTTAGTGGTTTGCCTCCTCTCCATTAGACTGTGAACAACCTAAGAGCGAGATCAGGAGTCTAGCACCGTACCTGCCACATATTTGGCAGTCAACAAGCATATGTTGAGTGAATGTTAATGATACTGTGGAAGGAGCTCTGAATTGGGAGTCAGAAGCTATATGTTTTTAGGCTGTGATCATTTAAAAAATGGTTTTGATAGAGGTTGGCCTAGATTTGTACTTCCATGTTCATTCAGCCTTGTTCACAATTGCCAAGAGGTAGGCTCCATCTTAAGTTTCCATCAACAGATAATGGATGAATGAAATGTGGTTTATACATATAATGGAATATTATTCACCCTTAAAAAGGAAGGCATTGGCCCAGCCGGTGTGGCTCAGTGGTTGAATGTCGACCTATGAACAAGGAGGTCATAGTGTGATTTCCAGTTGGGGTACATGCCTGGGTTGCAGGCTCGATTCCCAGTGTGGGGCATGCAGGAGGCAGCCAATCAATAATTCTCTTTCTTTTTCTTTTTTTTAAATATATTTTATTGATTTTTTACAGAGAGGAAGGGAGAGGGATAGAGAGTTAGAAACATCAATGAGAGAGAAACATCGATCAGCCGCCTCCTGCACACTCCTCACTGGGGATGTACCCGCAACCAAGGTACATGCCCTTGACTGGAATCAAACCTGGGACCCTTGAGTCTGCAGGCCGATGCTCTATCCACCGAGCCAAACCGGCCAGGGCTGATTCTCTTTCATCATTGATGTTTCTCTCTCTCTCTCTCTCCCTCCCTCTCCTTCCTCTCTGAAATCAATAAAAAAAAATTTTAAATAAAGGCATCTTATGTGCTAACACATGGATAAACCTTGAGGACATTATGCTAAGTAAAATAAACCAGTTGCATAAAGACAAATACTGCATGATTCCACTTACATGAGATATCTAAAATATTCAAACTCTTAGAAACAGAAAGAAGAATGCTAGTTTCCAGAGTCTAGAAGGAAGGGGGAATTGTTTAACTGCTATAGAGTTTTTTCCATCTTGTAAGATGAAAAGTTCTAGAGATTTGTTGCACAACAGGGTGTTTGTAGTTTACACTATTATACTGTACACTTAAGAAAGGTTAATAGCAACTGGGCAGTTCCTTGCCCCAAACAGTTACCAGTTCAGCATTGCAGCCTCTCACTGCTCTAAGTCCCAAGGTGAGACTCCCTGCTCATTCAACCTGGAAGAAGAGGAGGATCATTCCTTATCCCCAGAATAAAGATAGGACAAAACCCATCCTATATAATAAAAGCGTAATTTGCTAAGTGTCCAACAGATCAGTTGACCTTTTGGTCGACCGCTTGACCAGTCGCTATGATGCACACTGACCACCAAGGGGCAGACGCTCCGACCAGTAGGTTACCTTGCTGCTGGGGACTGGACAAGAGAGCTGGACATGCCCTCTAGTCCTCCCGCGGTTCCTCTCTGGCTGGCTGGCCCCCATCAGCCCCGATCGGGACTGGGTGAGACGGCCCTGATCCCCAGCCAGACTGAAGGACTCCACCTGTGCATGAATTCGTGCACCGAGCCTCTAGTGTTTTAATAATTGGAAAAACAGAGAGAAAAGAAAGTTTAAGATAGTAAATTTTATGATAAGGGTTTTTACCACAATTAAAAAAAAAAAAAATTAACCCTAACTGGTTTGGCTCAGTGGATAAAGCGTCGGCCTATGGGTGGAAAGGTCCCAGGTTCGATTCTGGTAGAGAGAATGTATCTTGGTTGCAGGCACATCCCCAGTAGGAGGTGTGCAGGAGGCAGCTGATTGATGTTTCTCTCCCATCGATGTTTCTAGACAGACGAGATCGGGTGCGTTCAGGGTGGTATGGCCGTAGACTCATCGATGTTTCTAACTCTTTATCCTTCTCCCTTCCTCTCTGTAAAAAATCAATAAAATATGTATTTTTTTTTAAGTAGAGAAACCCTTTAAAAAAAATAATTATAAGACAAAAACTTTGATTTTTTTACAAACTGCCGGGGCTGGCCAGCAAACTCTGAGCGATGGATGAATGGATTACTCCCACACAACGTTTGCTGTGAAAGAGAGGCTAAGGGACGACCTGGCTATAGCAACCAGGCAGCCCCGATTGCCTGCCTCGTTAGCCTTTTATTACAGTTTTTATCTTTAGATACATCCAGTAGTTGCGTAATCTTGGGAGGACACGTGTTTACATTGTCCTCTAGGCAAGGGCATCCAGGGATTAAGCATATGGATTCCAGTAAGCACCTAGGGGTCTGCATGTGCACAGACTTGTTTGGAAAGGTCAAGGAATAATTAGGGGCGCCGCTTTCGACACTCCCCTAAGTTGGAATCCGATAAACAGGGCAGATGGCCTTCCACATACTTCCCTTTTCTCAGAATGTCCTTACAAACTTCCCAACCAAGTCTCGTGTGCTCTCCATCATCTCCGCCTTTTTTGTTTTGCTGAATGTAAAAGACAGAGGAAGGTGGTGAACTTTCTGCTTTGGAATATCAGTCTTTGAAGTGTGTTTACTGCTCCAGTTCTGATTTTACAGACTATAAGAAAAAAAAGAGCAGTGGTTAGTTATCTGGAATGCATGGAGTGTGAGTAAGCTCCAATGATTGCTCAGCCTCTGCCGTCAGCTTCATCATTCGCCAGGTTATTCCAGGGGCCATCTGATTATGGGGAAGGCACAATGTTCAGGGCTGCGTAGTCCCCCGGCCAAAATTCTTCATTTCTGGAAGGATTGGTCCCATGCCATGCCTTGGATTGATGGGGTTTAATACAGTGAGCTGGAATCTACAGCTGCCCTGTGGGGGTAGAAACACAGGCATATCCTCCCCCAGCCCATGTTAATTCATTGGGTCGCATCCAGTTATTAGTGTCCACATCTCCCAAGACTTGTGGTTTCTGAGATGGGCTATTGAGATAAAGTGCTGTTCTACAGAGGATTGAAAAAGATCATTCAGATTTTAAAAATTCAGGGTAAAGAAGAAGTATAGCTGGGTCCTGAGTCCTATATTCCCCCTTTTTTGTTTTACTAGCATACACTTCAGGGTAGCATGGGCACGTTCAACAACGGCCTGCCCTTGTGGACTGTAAGGGATTCCCATAGAATGCTGGATGGACCAAGTTTTGCAAAAGGCAGTGAAGCCATGGCTGCTATAAGCAGGCCCATTATTAGTTTATCTTGGTTAATATAGCTACAATTGGAAACAGGTCTTAATTGAATTCATGCAAAGAAATGTATTGCCACTTATTAAGAATTGCCAAATACTGAAGGGGACAGGTGGGGAGAATATATAATTTATCAAATTGCTTTAAAAATGCTTCCTTATATCTGAAAAACAAAAAGTTTAAGAATCAGCAATACTTTCAAATGGCATGGAATCTTGTCCTTTCTGCAAAACACAATATTTCAGAATAACAATTAGAACTATAAATGAAAGCATAATATGGTTATTATTACTTGACAAAGCTTTCCATGTACCTTAAGCAGAAAATTTTCCTTCATGAGAGAGAAAACAAGCACTTGAGGCATTGCAGACCTATGGAGTGATCTAAAGCCAATTCTAGGTCAAGAAAAAGTTTCTTAAAATTCAAATCCTGGAAGGATTGTTAATCTTATTTTACCAAAAGATCATATATCAAAGTGTTAGACACAAACATAGGCTAGTAAACTTCAGTTCCCATGATTAAGAGATGACTTAAAAAAAAAAAAAATACCTAGCCCTAACCAGTTTGGCTCAGTGGATAGAGCGTTGGCCTGCGGACTGAATGGTCCCAGGTTCGATTCCAGTCAAAGGTATGTACCTTGGTTGCGGGCACATCCCTAGTAGGGAGTTTGCAGGAGGCAGCTGAATCAGTGTTTCTAACTTTCTATCCCTCTCCTGCTCCCTTCCTCTCTGTAAAAAAAATAAATAAAATATTTTTTAAAATACCTCATTAATGTTCTATATAATAAAAGGCTATGCAAATTGTCCCCTCAACTGGGAGTTTGACCTGTGTTCGACCAGGGGGCGGGGCCAGCTGGTGAACCACCGGCAGCCCCTCCCCCCACTAGCCAACCAATTGTCCCCGATCAGGGTGGGCTGGCCAGACCCCACCTGTGCAGGAATTTGTGCACCAGGCCTCTAGTAACATATAACCATTTTACTAGAAAAGGACTAACCAAAATAAGGTTTATTCTCTAACTTCATTTATCCTTGGGTGTGATCAGCAAATGACACTAATTGGATTTCTGCTGTCAGTCTCCCTAAGTATATTGATATAAGCTGTTTACCATCTGGTTATACCTTCTGGTTAGGGAGGCAAAATGCAAATCATTTACTCTTAAGTGTCCTTGGCTTAGAGAAGATAGGATTTACTAGATGGCTCCAAATTGCTGATCAACCATCTCAGTTTCCCTATTCTACTTGTCCTGGTGGCTAACTGGCCTGTGTCACTTACATAACTTCCTTTTGACATTTCTCTTCACAAACTTCCTACAACTTTCACAAATCTTTCTTCAGAAACCTTACAACTTTCAGAAATAACCAGCTTTAGAATTCACTTTCATTTTCCTTCAGAATGCATCTCCATGCCTTAACCCTTAGAAACCTTAATTTTTAGGTGACATGTAAGTAATTAACATTCCTCAGATTAGCAGTACATTCACATTTTAAGAGATATTTCAAATAAAATACAAGATACTCATTAACAGATTCAAATCCATCCTCTAGATTTTCCATACAAGGCAAAACTCAGGTTAATATCTCAGTATCCTGTTATTTCAAAATACCTAGATATTTAATAATTTTTACTATTTAATTCAGAAAACTCCAAAGTTTTAAGTTACCAAACACTTTGGAAAACTATGTTTAGGCATATATAATTACCACTGAAAAAGCTTTATCATATACCCTTTATTTTAGTTATATTTATTTTGCCTTAACAACTTTGAGATTTTAAAGCCAATTATTATTATCCAAGGCATTTTCTTGGCACATTTTGTAACAGAGATAACACTGGCTTTCAGTAGCTTTAATGTTAAAGTACTATTTTTTTCTTTTTAAATTATAAAAATGGGAGTGGCCCTCACACTGCTATTTCTGCAGCCTGCTGGAGGACACTTCTTCAGGTCTAATCATTCTAGGAAGAAGACTTGGAGGGTTTAGACCAGCGGTTCTCAACCTGTGGGTCGAGACCCCTTTGGGAGTCGAATGACCCTTTCACGGGTTGCCTAAGACCATCGGAAAACACATATATAATTAATATTGTTTTTGTGATTAATCACTATGCTTTATGTTCAATTTGTAACAATGAAAATACATCCTGCATATCAGATATTTACATTACGATTCATAACGGTAGCAAAATTAGAGTTATGAAGTAGCAACGAAAATAATTTTATGGTTGGGGGTCACCACAACATGAGGAACTGTATTAAAGGGTCGTGGCATTAGGAAGGTTGAGAACCACTGGTTTAGACGATTTTATTTCCCATATTTTTTCTCTCTGCGTAGACTAACATGAAATCTCACATGTAAGAAACTATCTTAAAAACAGAAACAGAAAAACTCCACAGTAAATAGAAAAGAATTCATAAAAGGGTGGACTGAGACATAGCCTTAGAATCTTCAAACTAAGTCCCCCAAAGATAAGAAAGCAAGCAAATAACATCAGTCAGTAACCGAGTCACATTATAGACAGACAAAGAACTTTCACTAGCTTTGAGTTTCCAGTGGCTGATGACTTGAGAGGGAGAGCAGGTAGGATCCCCACAATTAAGAATTCTTGGCAGCTGCTGGGAAGTTCCTACAATCCCTGCTACAAGTAGCTGGGGCACCTTGTATTGGGTTTGCAAGAGCCCAGGCAAGGCCCAGCTGTGAAGCAAAGCAGGGTGGTGCTAGTGCCAGGTCTTAGGCCTTTTATTGATAGGTTTGGGGCTCACTGACACCAGCTGCAGCTTATTTGAGATATTTTAGCAAAGTCTGAAGCCTAAGCCAGGACAGGCCATTCATATGGAAAAGCTGATTGCAAACAGTTTGGGTGGGGCTGCAAATGAATGGGGCAGGTTCTCAGGGAATCACCAGGGTAGAACTGTGTGAGCCAGACTAATGAAAACTCAGATATGACTGCCAGTCAGCCCTGCAATGGGGGAGGTCCCAGCACAGGAATAATGACCACTAGGAGCACCCCAGTCTGGGAGAGAGTCACCCTCGAGTTCCTACCCTGATGCCAGACAATCTAGTTCCTCCCCCTATATGTGTGGGACCCCCAAAGCTGCCTGGTACTGGAGCTCAGAGGGATCAAGTCCAATTAAGTTTGTGTGCTGGCCCTTTAAGACGAACACCTGGGTACCCAGCAGCCTCTGTGTCACTCAGTCATAATCCCTGCTGGTTTTTACAGCCCAAAGTTACAGGGACTTCTCTTCCCAACTCTGGAACCCTCCGTTGGGGTTCTGGTGTGGGGCTGGGACTCCTTGCTTCTCACATACAGCCTCCTCAGGGATGATCTCCCTCCCGATGAAAAAACCCGGCACATGTGGGTGTTGGACCAGCCCGTTCTGTGCCTTTGCCCCTCCTACCAGTCTCAGTGTGCTTTCTTTACTTCTCTAGTTGTAGGACTTCCATTCAGCCAGCTTTCAGGTGGTTCTGAATGAAGATTGTTCTGTAGTTTAGTTGTAATTTTGATGTGGTTGTGAGAGGTGGCAAGTACCAATGTTTATCTATGCCGCCATCGGGGTTCCTCCCCAAGGGCTTCTTAGTAAGGGCAATGCAATTAGACTAGAGTCATTTTAAAATCAAAGAAAGATGTGATAGAATTATGTGATTCTCTGCTTAATTATAAAACAAGGAAAACATTGATATATGTGTATATCTATTGCTATATACAGTGGGGCCTTGACTTACGAGTGTCCCAACTGACGAGCTTTTTGAGATACCAGCTGTCTCTGGGCTGATTTTTTTGCATTGAGTTAACGAGCTCAATGAGCTCGGTCTCGGAACGAATTAAACTCGTAAGTCAAGGCCCCACTGTAGTACCTTTATTGTTATATGGTTATGAATAAACTCTGTTAACCTAAACAAAAACAAGACAGTAGGCCCTGTGTCTCAGGGGAGGAGGGTGCTGCCAGTGAGCAGAAGGAAGATAGTTTAATATTCTCATGCAGATTATGGGACAGGAGTCAGAAAACCTAAATGCAGTGATAATTTTGTCCTAAAGTGATTGTCTGACTTTAGGCATGACACTTATTCTTCTCTGCTCAACTTCCTCATTTTAAAAAGGTATTAAGGGGAAAAATTTCTAAGAGACCAAAGATTGTGAACTGAGTGGAAAGATTTTAGCTCCAAGCAGGTTACCCACTCTAGCACAGTCTAGTCTCCGAGAGTTCTGGTTCAAGAGAAAAAAAAAATAGGATGGGTCTTCTAAAGCCAGAAGACCCACAAACCATCTCTTCCTTCCCGGGAAGCAGTCTCTGAGTGTTGGTGATTTGCCAGTGATATCAGGACCTTCCATTAAGGAGGCTCTGAGGTGCTCTGCTGTGCAATGGGGCAGCCATCTTGGGATTCTGCCTTCCGCTGCCTTTGCTACTTAAATAGCAGTTCCCCCCTTATCCACATTTGAGTTCCTGTGGTTTTGCTTTCCACGGTTTCAGTTACCCATGGTTAACTGTGGTCTGAAAATATTAAGTGGAAAATTCCAGAAATAAAACAATTTATAAGTTTTAAGTTGAAATTCAACCATTGGCATCATCATGTTTTATAGAATTACCCAAAGCAGATGATCCTTCTGATATAGCCTCAGAATGTAAGTAGTAGCCTAATGCCTACTTCATTCACCTCACTTCATTTATCATGGAGGCATTGTATTATCTCACATCACAAGAAGGTGAGTACTGTACAGTAAGATACATAGACTACATTCCTGTAACTTTTATTAGTGTATTGTTATAATTGTTATATTTTATTATTAGTTATTAATCACTTATTGTGCCTAATTTATAAATTAAACATTACCATAGGTATGTTTTTGTAGGGGCGGGGGGAACATAGTATAGGGTTTGGCACTATCCGTGATTTCAGACATCCACTGGGGGTTTTGGAATGTTGGGACCTGCTGTATGTCATGTTTTGGGATCATGGCATCCAATTAGGCCTGCTTTGATATATGTAACCTAACTGGTCAGGTCAAAGAAAATTTTTAAAGGACCAGACTCTTTAAATATATTGTCATTTAGACCTCACAGCAGTTTCATATGGTAGATATTATGTCCAATTTTACATGTAAGGAAACTAAGACTGATATGTTAACTTGCCAAGGTTGACAGCTCATTGGTAGGACCAACATTCAAACCAGAGTCCAATACCAAAGCTCTTTATTTTTCAACTGTGACATTTAGCTTCTGTTGATGAGATCATATATGGGGGCGAACTTCATAAAAATTAGAAATTTTTGTAGAAACAAATTGCTGGTTAATATGTTCACTCAGACATTCTCTGTGGCAGAGGGGCATATATATCAGAATTACTTGGAACACCTTTTTAAAAAAATTGATTTCAGAGGAAGGAAGAGGGAGAGAAACATCAATGATGAGAGAGAATCATTGATTGGTTGCCTCCTGCAATCCCCTACTGGGGATCGAGCCCAAAACCCAGGCATGTGCCCTGACCGGGAATCCAACCGTGACCTTCTGGTTCATAGGTCAGTGCTCAACCACTGAGCCACCAGCTGGACTTGGAACACTTTTTAACCATGCCTCTTTCCTCTTCCTCTCTCCCGTGACTTTTATCCCTTATCACTGATAAAATGAACCACTATTACTGATGGGAATATGTCATATCCCTTAGTTGTGTGGAGATAAGTTAAATTTTGCTCTCAGTTCTTCACTCTCTAGGTCATATTATAAACCCACACCCTTGCCATAGCTTCGTAGCTGGCAGAATATACTTTCTTCATCCCTTGATTTGGGGCTTGGATTTATGACTTGCTTTAACCAATTAATGTTAATGAGAGAGACAAGAGGATATATTGTACATATGGAACAAAAGTGTTTGAAATTCAGAGAGCAAAATCTTGGAAATATTTTAAAAATAAGAAATATAGACTCTGGCCCGGTGGCTCAGTTGGTGGGAGCTATATGCCAGAGTCATACCAGGAGTCAACCGGTGATGCATGGATGGATGGAACGACAGGTCATTCTCATTCTCTCTCTCTCTCTCTCTCTCTCTCTCTCTCTCTCTCTCTCTCTCTCTTCCCTCTCTTCCTCTCCCTCCCTTCTTTCCTAAAAAAATCAATAATCATAAACAAATTTCAAATAAAAATAAGAAATGTGTGAACTATACATATGAAATATAAATAATTTTCCTAAAAAGTAAAGAAAAAAGACAAAATAGATGCAGAATATAAAAGAAAATTAGAGGACCAGTTTAGGAGGTCCAACATCTGAATCATAGAAATTATAGGAAGAGAGAAAACAGGGAGGAAATAACTTTAAAAAGTACTTTGAGAACTGAAGGAAATGATTTGCCAGATTAAAAGGGCATGCTGTGCCTATCACTGGGGTAGAAAATAGACCCACACCAGTCATAAAAATTTTCAACATTGGTTTTAAAGATCCTACAAGCTTCCAGGGTGGGGAGGGTACTTGGACATATCAAGAATCAGAATTTCTTTGGACTTCATAGCAGCAACATAGGAAGCAAGAAGATGATAGTACAATGCCTTAAAAATTCTGAAGGAGAATGATTACGAACCTAGAATTCTAGCCAAAGTATATATAAATGAGTATAGAATAAAGTAATTTTCTGAGATTAAAGGTTTTTAAAATTTTAACCGCTTCATACCCTTTCTCAAGAAGCTACTGCAAGAAGTACTCCACCAAAATAGAAAGAATCAATCAAGAAAGAGTAAGACGTGAGAGGCAAGAAGAAGCAAGAGACTGACTCAGCATGAGATGACAGGGATTCTTTGAGGAAAGGTGAAAGGTGACCACAGGATGACAGCCCTGCACCAGAGGTGAGGCGCAACAGTGTCCCCCCAGAGATAGACTGTCACTGTCAAGTTCCCCACTTCCTTTGGGCCATCTTCTTAACTTGAAGACAGGACACCTAGGAGAACTTGGCCCAGATTCTCATGACACTCACAGAAGTTCTCAGTTTTCCCTGATAGCCGGAGGTAGGCCATGGTGGACGCAGGAGCAGGGAGTACAGGGCAGCCCACTCCCTCTGACCCCCCTTCTGCTGCATGTCCACCGCCTGGTCCACACCATAGTCTTGCCAGGTACCTGAAGACTCACTCGCCACGCATGACCTTACTCATAATTTCTCCAGAAAAGGCCTCGCCACTTCCCAGAGAAGTGGAAGTCAGACCACAACCCTAAGACGGGTCCACTCCCCTCCCCCTAGAGACTCTGTTCAGGGGACACAGTGCTGCTGACTTCCTGCACTTGACCTCCATCTTCAAGACAAGCAGTTTAGCCTGGCCAGTGTGGCTCAGTGGTTGAGTGTCGAACTATGAACCAGGAGGTCACCAGTTTGATTCCTGGTCAGGGTCTGTCATCTATGTTTCTCTCTTTCTCTCTCCCCGTCTCCCATTCTCTCTAAAATCAATAAAAACATTAAAAATAAAAAGGCTAGACAGTTTATTATTTGGGGATAGATTCCATGAAGGTGGTAGAATAAATAAAAAGCAATGAACACAAAATCAGGATATTAGTTATATCTGGTGGAGTGAAGAGAGGGGATGCAGAGAGTTTCTCAGAGTCGATGTGAATCGCCGGAGATCTTGTAAAAATGCAGATTGTAAGGCAGAGGTCGGGGAGGCTGATATTCAGCATTTTTAAGTGTCATGCAAAGTGCTGAGTTCCCCAAAAGCCTCAGCGTAGTGTTTGAGGATTGCAAAGAAGTAACCTGGAGGACTGGCTGTAAAAGACATGGGTTTATTAGGACTTATGTGCACCGGTGGTGGCTGACCAGTGACGTTTATCTCCGCGGCAGCTGCCATCGGTGAAGTTGAACCACTAAGTCCCATCTGGCCTACGATGGGCCACACCGAGGGCAGCCAGCTGGTGCTTTTGTTTTACTACCACCCAGACTTTCCCAGCACAAGGTTTTACAGAGTACAGAGGAAAACAGGGCATGCAGAGGAAAGGGGGTGGGGGACAGGTCCCTGCAGCTCGGGCCCCCTGTATCCTCGCTGTTTACAATCCAGGCTCACATCTAGAAGCAGATCCTCTTTGGCCTTTCTTAGACCAAGTTGCTGGCCAGGTTCCCAAGGTCTCTCACATTCCGCTCGCAGATGCCTTCACTGTTATTTCCACAGGGTGGGTAGGGGAGTTAGAGCAAGGGAAGGGGCCCATGTTCCCATTTACCATACATTAACCTTCCAGGTGATGCCAGTTCTGGTCCTGGGACCACACTTTGAGTACCAGGGTTCTAAAGTGCTGGTACTGTTGTTTCTTAACTTGAGCACTTGGTACACAGTGTTCATTTTATTATTACTCTTGGCTCTCTTATGTATGCACATATATGATACCTTTAGCAACAACAAAACATTTTATTGCAAAGGAAAAATATATGGGTTGAGCAGTAGCCTAGAGATATAAACATGTCAAGTCATAACCTTGCAAACTGTACTAGTCAGGGTTCTCCAAAGAAACAGAACCATTAGGAGATAGATGCATAGAGAGAGACTGATCAATTTTTAATGAATTAACTCACACCGTGATGGAGGCTGACAAGTCCTAAGAAGCTGAGACCCAAGAAGACCTGATGTTTCAGTCTGAGCCTCAAGGCAGGAAAGACCGAGGTTCCAGCTCTAGGCAATCAGGCAGGAGGGGTTTCTTTCCTCTTATCAGTCTTTTTTCTGTTCAGGCCCCAGGCCCACTCACATCAGGGAGGGCTATCCCTTTTACTCAGTCTATGGATTCTAATGTGAATTTCATCCATAAGCACCCTCAAACACACCCAGAATAATGTTAGACCAAATATCTGGACATCCCATGTCCCAGTCAAGTTGATGCACACATTCATTGCACATACCGTGGCCAGGAGCTTTTGCTTGATTCTTTTTATGTACTCTGGAGAGCCAGTTAAAGAATTGTAAACCTGTGCCTTAGGTAATCTTCACAATGGTGCGGAGGGCAAATTGGAGGGTGAACACAGGTGGTAGAGGGGGTTGGCAGCAGAGGGGCCAGTCAAAATGCTATATTTTATTGGTGTCAGCAAGAAATGATTGGGAGGAGCCAGAAAGTGGCGATGTGGGAACAGAGGAGAAGGCCAGGTTCCAGAGATATTGAGACAGTAATATGAACAGGAGTACTTGGTGATGGATGGGGAGTTTGGGGAGGAGGAGGAGGAGTTAGGGATGAGTCAAGAGTTTCTGTTGTTTTTTTAAAATATTTTTTTCTTAATTTCAGAGAGGAAGGGAAAGGGAGAGAGAGAAACATCAGTGATGAGAGAGAATCATTGATCGACTGCCTCCTGCACACCCTTTACTGGGGATTGAGCCCGCAACCCAGGCATATGCCCTTGACTGAAATCGAACCCATGACTCTTCAGTCCGCAGGCCGACACTCTATCCACTGAGCCAAACCAGCCAAGGCAGGAGTTTCTGGTTTTTGAGATTCCATTTCCTGAGCTGGGTCAGGAGAGCCCTGTAGGGTAGGTGTTGCTGGGAAGTTGTATTAGCCACATGGGAGGCCTGTTGGTGACCTTTGGTGGGGACATGAGATGCGGAGCTACCCTACCTCCAAGTCTGCAGAGGTCTTGACACACAGTCCCTTTGGGGCTTTGCCTAAGGTGCACAGCTAATGTTGCACTGATCTGTTGATAGTTTCCACTTCATGTCAAGAGACTATAACCTTTTTATACTCTTGTCCTAAATGTTTTTATTTTTTTATTTTATTTTTTTAGTAAATCTTTATTGTTCAGCTAAATGTTTTTATTAAAGGAAGCTTAGAATCTGTATCAGAAGTTGGTTTTGGTAGGACAGTTTGAGCACATGTGTGCAACCTGTATAAATTATTAAGTGGAGAGTTAAGAATTTACATATGTTCTGTGTACTGTACCAGCCTTCAGTGTGGCTGGCGGCTGGCCACCCCTAGGGACTATGAAGTTGCAGGTCATGCTCCCCTCCGCCCCCCAGGGTTCTCTGCCTGTGCCTTCAGGATTGTTAAGATGTGAGCAACTCTTAATCCCATGGTCACTCGACACACACACACTCTTTGACATTGCTTCTGAGCTATATTTACCACTGATTCTCTTCTCTACTCTTGCCAAGCTTAAGCTTCCTTCCTCCGTGAAATGATGATTACACCTGCTTTGCAGAGTTGCTCTGCCTAGCACAGAATAGGCCTAATAAATGGTAGCTCTTACTGGTTTTGGAGATTTCTTTTTAAATGTTTATTTTACTGTTGTTTTTGATTTCCTGATTACCTGTTAATCAGGCATGAGCCTTTGCCAGAGACCTGGCCAACCGTGGCCTCTTCTTATTTGGCACACTAGCCAATCCCAGCCAACAGGCAGAATTTAGGGGTCAGTTTTTACTGAACAGTGATGATGAGTCAAGTCCCATTGCGGTGCTGAACTGACAGTAAATGAGGGGGTGGCCCTTCCCTGGAGCTGACAGAGACAGATAAGGAGACTGACCATTACTGTGTTGTTACATTTGCCTCACCAGAGGAGGGCACAAAAAGCCAGTGGCAAACTGCAGTCATCTGGGAATTGAGAAGACTTTAAGTGGGCACTATATGCTCTCTGCCACTGACTGCAAGGGTATGCCCATAGAGCTCCCTGTGCTGGCAACACTGTTTCTCTGCCTGCTGCCACCTGCCATTTCTTAATTGCACTCTACCCATATATTAACTTGCCAGGGACATTCTTCTCAGACATCCTTGGGCCAAACCCAATCAGCAAACCTCAGCAGTTCAAACTTCCAACACACACCCAGAATTGTCACTTTTTACCACCTGTGCCGATACTGCCCTGGTCTAAGTTGTTTCTTTTACCTGGACTATTGCCGCCTCATCCATCTCCCTGTTTGCCCTGCTGTCCTACAATCTGCTCTCCATCCAGCAGCCAGAATGATCTTTTCCCCTGTTTGACCCCACCATAGGTTTTCCATCTCACATGCGGGAAAAGCCAACCCTTGACCTGGGCCCACAGGCCCTAAACAGTCTGGCACTCCTGCCCCTCTAGTACCATCTCTTCATGCTCCTCATCCCCCAGGCATGCTCCCACCTGGCCTCTGCCTGGACCGTCTTTGGAGATGTTGGCACAGCACTCTCTCATGCCCTGCAGACTTTGGCTCATACTTTTCACACTCCCTGAGGCCTTTCCTGAGCACCTAATTTAAAATCATAAGCCCAGCCAAAACCGGTTTGGCTCAGTGGATAGAGCGTCGGCCTGCGGACTGAGAGGTCCCAGGTTCGATTCCGGTCAAGGGCATGTACCTGGGTTGCGGGCACATCCCCAGTAGGAGATGTGCAGGAGGCAGCTGATCGATGTTTCTCTCTCATCGATGTTTCTAACTCTCTATCTCTCTCCCTTTCTCTCTGTAAAAAATCAATAAAAATATATTTTAAAAAAAATAAAATAAAATAAAATCATAAGCCCACACACTCCCTTTCTTTCCATGTTTTATTTTCTCAGGAGCAAAAACCAACTAAAATGTGGGCTCCAGGGGAGTGATGGGTTTGTTTTGTTCCCTGTGTATCTCCAGGGCCCGGGCCTGGCTAGTTCATTGAATTCTTGCTAGATTCCTACTGAATACACTGAACAAGAGTGTGATAAAGGTTTTGGAAGAAAGAGAGAGGAGGGGCAAGGTTGAGTACTTCAGGTCCTGTCCAGAGGGGCCTGGTGTGTTGGAGTTCAGCTTTTCTGATGCAGGAGGTCAGGCTCCAAGGAGGAGCCGTGTGCACTAAGGAGCCCGCTGCCAGCACCAGGTGGCCTGTGCAGGGCCACTGTTCGGAAAACTTAAGTCCAAGGCTAGTTTCTAGAGCTGTGCCATCCGGTGCGGTAGCCGCCAACCATGGAGGGCTGTTAAGTACTTGAAATATACCTCGTCCAAATTGAATTGTACCAAAAGTGTAAACTGTACATTGGATTTTAAAAACTTAGTACCAGGAAAGAATACAAAATAAAAATACCTCTATTATGCTTTTATTGCTTTCAGAGAGGGAGAGAGAGATAGAAACATCAATGATGAGAGAGAATCATTGCTTGGCTGCTGGTCTGTTTATTTATATTTTTGTTAATCCTTACCCGAAGATATTTTTCCATTGATTTTTATTTTTAGAGAAAGAGTAGAGGGGAGTTGGAGAGACAGAGAGAGAAACATCATTGTGAGATAGATATATCAATTGGTTGCCTCCCGCACACGCCCCGATCAGGGCCGGGGATCAAGCCTGCAACTGAGGTACATACCCTTGACTGGAATCTAACCCGGGACCCTTTAGTCTGCAGGCTGATGCTCGATCCACTGAGCCAACCCTGTTAGGGCCATTTCTTTATTTTTATTTTTTTAAACCAAGCTCTGGCCAATTTTATTAAAGAAAAATTTCCCATGATTTACTTTTCGCCAGTCTGTTCTGACATGCTTCTAATGATATCAGAATCACCTGGGTCAATGATAGCCAGTGTGCATACCCTGTAGTATTTTCCACACGCTGTGCCCAATTCAATATTATTGCCACTGTAGTGATGGACACCAGTCTTGGCCAACATTGCATAGTACTCTATTTCAGATTTCCTCAAGGCCGGGCAGTTGTTGGCCAGGATGACCAGCTTCACTTTGCCTTATCAGATCATCTTCAGCGTCTGCTTGTACCCCAGCACGTACTTCCCACTTTTCATCACCAGCTGAAGCCTGGGGTTGATCGACTCCAACGACTTTTTTGTCTTCTTTGTGGCCACCATCTTCCTGCCTCAAGTGCGGAAGGCCCCCAGCCAGATGCAGCCGCCAAGATGGCCGGGGAGCGAGAAAGCCATTTATTTATTTTTAATGTGACTACATCTGGAGGGCTTGTTAAAACTGTTTCCTGCTCGGCTGGTGTTGCTCAGTGGTTGATCGTCGACCCATGAACCAGGAGGTCACAGGTTCAATTCTCAGGGCACATGCTGGGGTTGTGGGCTCAGTCCCCAGTAGGGGTGTGCAGGAGGCAACTGATCAATGTTTCTATCTCTCTATGCTTCCCCTTTCTCTCTTTTAAAAAAAAATCAATAAAAAATATTTTTAAAAAAATCTTTAGATCTAGGGGGTTTGGTTCAGTGGACAGAGTGTCAGCCTGCAGACTGAATGGTCTCTGATTTGATTCCAGTCAAGGGCACCTGCTTGGGTTGCCGACTGGATCCCCAGTATGGGGCAGGTAAGAGGCAGCCGATCAGTGATTCTCTCTCAGCATTGATGTTTTTATCTCTCTCTCCCCCTTCCCTTCCTCTCTGAAATCAATAAAAATATGTTTTTTTTCATCTTTTTTTTATTTTTATTTTTTCTCAGTCAACATTTTTATTTCTTTGTAAATTGACTTTTTCGACAACGCACCTAAGTTCTCAATGCTGCTCCCACGCATGGAGAATGGCCGAAGAAAACATTCCCACCACTGGCAGGCGCTAAGAACGAACCTTTACTGAGAAGGTTCCCACTTTAGCTTTAAGAAAACTCAGGCCCTGACCGGTTTGGCTCAGTGGATAGAGCGTCAGCCTGCAGACTCAAGGGTCCCAGGTTTGATTCCGGTCAAGGGCATGTACCTTGGTTGCGGGCACGGCCCCAGTGGGGAGTGTGCAGGAGGCAGCTGATCAATGTTTTTCTCTCATCGATGTTTCTAACTCTCTATCCCTCTCCCTTCCTCTCTGTAAAAAATCAATAAAAGAAAAAAAATAAGAAAACTCAGGAAGGCCCACCATTGCCACGACTCCCCCGGCCTGTTTCAGTGAGGTTTCCTTTTCAGACTGTTATGACAGCTGCTGTTTAACAAACACTTACGCACGAGTCTGTGGTGAGCACATCACACAACTTCTCCCCAAACTCGAACCTGAGAAGCAGGACTGTTGTGCTCCCATTAAAAAGATGGAGCAAGTCGGGCACAGGCTGGGGAAGCCAGATCACAGGGCGGGCAGGGAGCCTAGACTCGCATAGAGGCCTGCCTGTCCCCAAAACCTGGGCTCTGGACGCTCGACAACCCCCAGAAGCCAACTTTTCGGGTTGGGGAGTGACAGGTCCCGGCAGGGGCGGCAGAAGGCCGGAGGCTGAATGGCTGTGGCACCAGCGCCTAGAATCCTGGCTCTGCCACTTCTTGGCATTTTGACCCCGGTCGTATCACTTAGCCACCTTGTACCTCAACTCGGCCATCTATTCAATGGGAGCTATCATGGGAAAATACGGGAGGGGTGGAGGCTGTCATGACTGACAGCCTCGGATTCAATTCCCAGTCAAGGGCACGTACCTGGGTTGCAGGTTTAATCCCTGGCCCTGGTTGGGCCTCATGCAGGAGGCATCCAATTGATGTGTCTCTCACATGGATGTTTCTCTCTTTCTCCTCCCTTCCACTCTCAAAAAATCAATGAAAAAAATATATTTGGGTGAGGATTAACAGCAAAAAAAGGTTGGAGGCCCTGCAGTCATTATCGCTGAAGGAATAGACATGAGATGGGGCAGCTTACAAGGAGTGGCCTTGGAGGCAGGAGCAGGTCCAGAGAGCAGTTGAGTGAACCTTGAAGGAAGAAGACACTGTTTAGAGAAGAGAGGAGTGGCCTATTGAGCTCAGTGCCTCAGAAAGGTCAAGTAAATACAGTTCGATACATGTCCCTTGGATTTAAGAATCAGGAGGTCACCTTGGTGAGTATGACAAACTAGAGACCCTTTTTTCGATGAAGCTCTGAAGGGAAAGAAGAGGATTAACTGAACCGTAAGAATGTTTTCAGAGGTGCTTCTCAGGCTCCCCAGACGTGGCTCTGCTCCCTCCCCCTTCTTTTTTAGATGAGGAACCAAACTTCTCAAGATGTTTAGTAATTTGCCTGTGAGCACACAACAGTTAAGCAACCCAAACTCAGATTCAAAACTGGTCTACGCCCTTCATGCAACGCACGCTTGTGGGGAACTTGGTGCTGAACCATTCGTAGACGACCTGCTTCTGGGTCGGAGTTTCATACATAGCAGAGCAGCTCCCTCGCTGCGATCTATTGAAAGTCAGCCCTCGACACAAGGGTTTGTAAAAAGAACAAAGAAAGATAAGAAAAATAATAAAGGAAAACAAATTAAATTAAAAAAAAAAAACCCACAACTGGTCTAGCTGTGCTCTTAACTGTGCTAAATGCTATCTGTAGGAGGAGGGAGGTTAAAAGATAAGATGGGAGATACTAAGCATTTATCAGTGCTGAGGGGACAAGAAACTAGTAAAGAGGGTGATGAGTGGGAAATAGAGGAAAAGGTGGTAATTGAATGAACAAGGACTTTGAAAAGGCTGGAGGGGGGGTGGGGTAGAGAACCCAGGTGAAGCTTGGTTTTGGAAGGAAGGACATCACTCATATGCAGAGTCCCTTAAGTGAGAATTTCCCTGTCAATGGGAAGATCATGGTTTTAGGCTTTCAGTAGGCTTTCATGATACATCTTTTTTCATATTTACGTATGAATGCCTGGCTGGATCATAGAATAACAGTTTCAGAGGATTTCAGAGAGAATTCAGCTGAGCTGCTGTTCTTTAAGTGAGTTCAAGTTTTACTTCAAAATAACCCTTCTTTGACCCTCTTTGGCTACCAACCAGTCTTCCCTGCCCCCTCACTTTTTTTTTTTTTAAAGGATAAGAAGAGGCAGGCTTTTATTTTTAAATTTTTTTTTCAAATATATATATTTTATTGATTTTTCACAGAGAGGAAGGGAGAGAGATAGAGTTAGAAACATCGATGAGAGAGAAACATCGATCAGCTGCCTCTTGCACATCCCCCACTGGGGATGTGCCCGCAACCCAGGTACATGCCCTTGACTGGAATCGAACCTGGGACCTCTCAGTCCGCAGGCCGACGCTCTATCCACTGAGCCAAACCGGTTTCGGCAATTTTTAGACTAGAGGCCCAGTACACAAAAATTCGTGCATTTGTGGGGGGAGGCGGGGAAGTCCCTCAGACTGGCCTGCACCCTCTCGCAGTCCAGGACCCCTCAGGGAATGTCCACCTGCCAGCAGTCAGACATCCCTCTCACAGTCCAGGAGCCCTCACTCCTTACTGCCTGCCTGCTCGCTGCTCCTTAGCACTGCCTCAGAGGTGGGAGAGGCTCCTGCCACGGCTGCTGTGCTTGCCCGGCTTCTGGCTGAGAGGCACTCCCCCTGTGGGAATGCACTGACCACCAGGGGGCAGCTCCTACGTTGAGCATCTTCCCCCTGGTGGTCAGTGCGCATCATAGCGACTGGTCGTTCAGCTGTTCGGTTGATTTGCATATTACCTTTTATTATATAAGATTAAGGTCCAAAATACAACTGTCTACAGAGATCACTGCTTTTGAGGCAACTTGTTTCTCATGGAGGAAACCAGGGCCAAGTAATAGTTCAACCCCCTCAGGCCCATCCTTCTACTTTTTTTCTCCTCTGATATAGAAGTCAACAGAAACATTTGTGTTTTAAGTGCACAAACCCTGTACAAAGTACTTGGAATTGGGGAAGTGAAAAGTATAAGATGGTTTCTGCCTCAAGGAACATACAGTCAAGTTCAGAGCCTCTTTCCCTCTTAGTCTCCTCTTCCTCTCTGTCATTCCTTCAAAAAGCATTTATTCTTAGGTACTGACTATGTACCTGGAAGTTTTTATTTCTCTTGCCTTTTTCTATCCCTAATTTCTCTATCTCAGATTCTTTCCATTTCTGCTCCCATTTCTCTTAAAAAAAAAAAAAAAAAAGGCAACAACGAGAAACTTGGGAGATTAGAAAGAAGAAAGAGACTTTCAGGGAAAATGTTTTCACGTGACTTCAGACTCCAGACTGTACTCAAGTTTGCCTGGGATAGATATATGTGTGTATATAAATCTATACTCCCCGTGGATATCTAGATCTCCCACGAGGAGTCAGTTTCAGAGACCAAGGATTCCAAGGCACCACTCTCTTGTCCGTGGGAGCCCACTCCCAGATCATTTCTCCTCATGGTCAGTTTTCTCTTTGTGATTAGTAATTGGCTTCTGTTGAACATTATAATCTAGGGGCCCAGGGCATGAGATTTGTGCACTGGTAGGGTCCCTAGTGTCTGCTGGCCGCCAGCCAGGTACTCCCTCCCTTCCCCCGGCCAGCCCCGCCCCCTGGTTGAACTCCCAGACAAACTCCTGGTTGAAGGGCTGATTTGCATGCTATGCTTTTATTATATAGGATTACAAAAGCCAAACATTCAGAGAGTGCAAACTAGTAGAAGTGACCAGCAGATCCAGGTAACATTGATATTTGCACATTTTCTATAGGCAGCACATTTCAAATCCCTCTCTATGTAGCATACAGAGTCCCCTCTCATCTGGCATCTCTGCAACACTTTGCTTCCCAGCTACATTGCCTAGAGTCTTTTTTTCTGCAAAGAAAGGGAGCAAGCAGGCCATGGCCAGTGTGGCTCAGCTGGTTGAGTCTCATCCTGTGTATTGAAAGATCACCAGTTTGATTCCCAGTTAGGGCACATGCTCAGGTTGTAGGTTCAGTCCCCCAGTTAGGGTGCTAAGGAAGGCAACCAATTAATCTCTCTCTATCTCTCTTTCCCTTTGAGGGAAAAAAGAAAGGGAGCCAGCAGGAACCACAGGGTACCTTTAACTACCTGGCACCAGGCACCAGTTCCCCAGGCGCCTTTTACTACCTGGTTTGTAGAGACTGCAGATAGGTCTCCTTTACATGGGGCCATAACCAACTTTGAGCATAACCAACCAGAAAGAAACTGCATAGACAAGACTGGAGGGCTTTGGGGAAGAGGACATGTTCAAATTTATGGCCCCGGTCCTTCCTGAGGAAGGTTCACTCTTTGCTCTACTGAAATCTGCCTGTAGGAGGCCAGGTCAACCCAGGTTTGACCTATCACCCACTTTTTGTTGTTGTTAACATCACCTGAGGATTTTCCCCCCCATTGCTTTTTAGAGAGAGTGGAAAGGGAGAGATGGCGGAGGAGGGGGGAAAGAGACAGAGACAGAGACAGAGAGATTGGTTGCCTCCCACCCATACCCCAACTGGGGCTGGGGATCAAACCTACAACCGAGGTATGTGCCCTTTTCCAGGAATCGAACCTGCGACCCTTTGGTGTGCGGACCAGAACTCTAACCACTTGGCCACGCCAGCCAGGGCCTCTCACTCACTTCTGATTAGCTTCACTGAAATAAAACTTTCATACCATACAGTTCACCCATTTATTTATTTATTTAATCCTTAACTAAGGAGATTATATATATATATGTATACACACACACACACACACACACACACACACACACATATACACACATATCCTTTATATATATATGATATGTTTTTAATTGATTTTAGGGAGAGAGAGAGAGAAACATCCATTAGTTGCCTTCCGAACAGGGATCCAACCCACAACCATTAGGTTAGGGAATGACACTCTAAATCGGGGGTCCTAAAACTTTTTTTTTTTATTGTTTTATTGCTTAAAGTATTACAAAGGGTATTACATATGTGTCCTTTTTTTCCCCCGCCCTTGACAATCCCTGGCCTCCCCTACCCCTGCCCCCCAGGGTCTTATGTCCATTGGTTATGCGTATATGCATGCATACAAGTCCTTGGGTTGATCTCTTACCCCCCTCCCTCCTGCCCCCCAACCCTCCCTGGCCTTCCCGCTGCAGTTTGACAATCAGTTTGAGGCAGCTCTGCCTCTGTATCTATTATTGTTCATAAGTTTATAATGGTCTTTAATGAATGAGTGAGCTCATGTGGTATTTTTCCTTCATTGACTGGCTTATTTCACTTAGCATAATGCTCTCCAGTTCCATCCATGCCGTTGCAAATGGTAAGAGTTCCTTCTTTTTTATAGCAGCATAGTATTCCATCGTGTAGAAGTACCACAGTTTTCTGACCCATTCATCAATTCACCATAGCTAAGATCTGGTCCTCAAACTTTTTAAACTGGGGGTCAGTTCACTGTCCCTCAGACCGTTGGAGTGCCGGACTATAGTTTCAAAAAAAACGAGTCGGCTGATAAGCAACAGGCAGCGGCGGCAAAAACACTCGGCGGGCCGGATAAATGTTTTCGGTGGTCCGCGGGCCATAGTTTGAGGACCCCTGCTCTAAATCACTGAGCTACCAGGCCTGAACTATAATTCACCCATTTAAAGCACACTTTAAAGGTTTTTAGTTTGTTCACAGTTGGATGACCATCGGCACAATCCATTTTAGAACGTTTTCTTTGTGTTTTTTTTAATTAAATCTTTATTGTTCAGATTATTACATTTGTTCCTCTTTTTCCCCCCATAACTCCCCTCCTCCCAGTTCCCGCCCCACCCTCCGCCCTCACTCCCCACCCACTGTCCTCATCCATAGGTGCACGATTTTTGTCCAGTCTCTTCCCACATCTCCCACACCCCTGTCCCCCCCAAGAATACTCAGTCCATTCCCTTTCTATGTCCCTGATTCTATTATAATCACCAGTTCATTCTGTTCATCAGATTATTTATTCACTTGATTCTTAGATTCGCTTGTTGATAGATGCATATTTGTTGTTCATAATTTGTATCTTTACCTTTTTCTTCCTCTTCCTTTTCTTAAAGGATACCTTTCAGCATTTCATATAATACTGGTTTGGTGGTGATGAACTCCTTTAGCTTTTCCTTATCTGTGAAGCTCTTTATCTGACCTTCGATTCTGAATGATAGCTTTGCTGGATAAAGTAATCTTGGTTGTAGGTTCTTGGTATTCATTACTTTGAATATTTCTTGCCACTCCCTTCTGGCCTGCAAAGTTTCTGTTGAGAAATCAGCTGACAGTCGTATGGGTATTCCCTTGTAGGTAACTGAGTTTCTTTCTCTTGCTGCTTTTAAGATTCTCTCTTTGTCTTTTGCTCTTGGCATTTTAATTATGATGTGTCTTGGTGTGGTCCTCTTTGGATTCCTTTTGTTTGGGGTTCTCTGCGCTTCCTGGACTTGTAAGTCTATTTCTTTCACCAGGTGGGGGAAGTTTTCTGTCATTATTTCTTCAAATAGGTTTTCAGTATCTTGCTCTCTCTCATCTTCTGGCACCCCTATAATTCTGATGTTGGTACGCTTGAAGCTGTCCCAGAGGCTCCTTACACTATCTTCGTATTTTCGGATTCTTTTTTCATTTTGCTTTTCCGGTTGGGTGTTTTTTGCTTCTTTGCATTTCAAATCTTTGACTTGATTCTTGCACTCCTCTGGTCTGCTGTTGGGAGTCTGTACAGTAGTCTTTATTTCAGTCGGTGTATGCTTAATTTCTAGTTGGTTCTTTATCACAACATCGAGGGTCTCATTAGATTTCTCGAGGATCTCATTAAGTTTATCGGCCGCTTCTAGACAGTTCTTGAGAGACCTTAAAAGTGTGGTTCTGAACTCTATATCTTCCATTGACAGTTTTGTCCTGTTTCTTTGTCTCCACATTTTTTATGCTTTCTTGGTGCACCCCCTAGTGGTCTTTGTGGGCAGTCTTGTAGTTAAGCCTTGATTGTTGTAGCTAATACTAGGGGGGATTTGACCTCCAGGCCAAGTGGCTGTGAGAATCAGCTGTGTCTGCAGTGAGAGAACTTCTGTCCTCTAGGGAGGTGCTAATCTGGCATTTGCCTGAGGCTATCCGGCAAATGCCTCTGTGCAGGGCTTGGACGTGGCGGGTGGGTCGCACGGGATTCACAGGGTGGGCCAGAGAGAGCAGTTATGGCTGCTCTCAGTCCTGTCCCCAGGGGCTCTGCCTCTCTGAGTCCCAGCAACCGCTGCAAACCTCGGAGAGAAAGCTGCACTCGTTCCGACCGAAGCCAGACAGTCCCGCTTCTCCCGTTTGAGTCAGGGTCCCTAAAGACTCGCCCGGGTCTGGAGCTCAGAGTCTGAAACTCCCTCCCGATTCAAAATGCCACGCCCTCAGCCACCAGCCCGCTCTGCATGCACTCCGCACCTCAGTATTTGACTTCAGCATTGCGCCTCCTCTGAGTGTCGGTATGTGTTTCTCTTTCCTCCTAGTTGTAGGACTTCCACTCAGCCAGCGTTCCTGTGGTTCTGGGTGGTGTTCGTTCCGTCTTTTAGTTTCACTTTTGAAGTGGTTGTTCGAGGCAGCAAACTCCTGCGTTAACCTATGCCGCCATCTTGGTTCCCATTTTAGAACGTTTTCATCACCTCAGAAAGAAACCCTACATCGCTTAGCTTCACCTCTCAATAATCCCCCTTCCTAGCCCTAGACAACCACTTACCTACTTTGTGTCTCTATTTCCCTTTTAAATCTAAACTTGGAAAAGAGCAATTCAGTACTGTAGTACTCACTCAATTGAGTATACTTCTCATTCAAGGTTTTACTCCAGTCAACCTTCTAGAACTGCTCTGGCCAATATCAGTGACCTTTTAGTTACCAGACCCAAAGGATATGTTCAGCCTTTATCATTTGGAACCTTTCTGATGCATTTAACTCATCACTTTACCTTGTGCTGTTTTCTTTATGGGCTCTTCACCCACCCCTTGGATGGCTCCTCACCCTTCCTGAGCGAAGGAACCTGATCATGGTCTCAGCCGCGTGTGTTGCTATTGACTGCCTCGCACTGAACTTCTAGTCACTGCCTCTTGGATGGCCTCTCTGTGGTCCAGTCCTCTCTTCGGGGCTAAAACTGAACTGATCCCTTCCCCTGCCAAACTGCTTTTTCTTTGTTCTCTGTCTTACCCATGTATCCAAACTTGGTAGAAACTTCTTTCTCCCTTACCCGCAATATAAAATCCGTCTCCATTACCTGCTGAAGTTTCTTCTACCCTACCTCTGAAATCATCTTTCTCCAGTACTCACAGCAGGGCTCATCTCTTTTACAAACTATTTCTGCATTTTACTGGTTGGTCATGCTAGCTGGGCCTCCATCCCTAAAATCCACTTGCCACACAACCACTGTAGTGAGCTTATAAAAATGCAAATCTGACCTCATCTGCTAATGTCCTATTAAAATGGCATGCAGCACATCACCTGCAAGTATATATCTTTTAAAAATCTGAATCTGATCAAGTTTACGAGAAATACAGAGGATAAAAGAACTCATAGCCCTGGCCAATGTGGCTTAGTTGGTTGAGCGTCGTCCTGTGCACCAGTCCGGACACATGCCCAGGTTGTGGGCTCCGTCCCTAGTAGGGGGCATGCAGGAGGCAGCTGTATTAAAAGAGTCTTAAGAACATGTCAACTAAATACAGTGTGCTGGATCCTGACTTGAATAACCCAACTCTAACGACAATTTGATTTTTAAAAACATTCACATTCAGTAAGGGTTTCATGGTTATTTTTTTAAAGTGTTTTTTATATTTTAGTAATACAGGCTGAAGTATTTAAGAAGAAATGGTGTGATTTAGTTAAGGTAGCATATGAATGAAACAAGAACAATGATGGAATATAGGATAATAATAAATAATTTAAAAAATTTTAAATTGTAAAACACACATAAAATTTACTGTTTTAACCATGTTAAAGTGTATAGGTCAGTGTCATTAAGTACAATCACATTGTTGTGCAGCATCCATCTCCAGAACTCTTTTCTCCTCAGAACTAACACTCTGTGCTCATTAAATACTAACTCTCCATTCTTTCCTTCCCCCAGTCCCTAGGAACCACCCATTCTATTTTCTGTCTCTATGAATTAGACTACTTTAGGTATCTAATATAATTGGACTTATACAGTATTTGTCCTTTTGTGACCGGCTTATTTCACTTAACATATTGTCCTCATACATGTTGTAGCATATGTCTGAATTTCCTTGCATCTTAAGGCAAGTAATATTCCATTGTATGTATATACCACATTTTATGTATCCATTTACCTACTGATGGACTCTAAGGTTACTTCTACCTTTTAACTATTGTGAATAATGCTGCTGCGAATATGGGTGTAAAAATACAGGAGTGGGCGCCTGGCTGGTGTGGCTCCGTGGTTGAGTGTCTGCCTATGAACAGTTATGGGTCAGGGCACATGCTCGGGTTGAGGGCTCCATCACCAGTAGGGGGCGTGCAGGAGGCAGCCGATCAATGAGTCTCTCTCATCGTTGATGTTTCTCTCTCCTTCTCCCTTCCTCTCTGAAATCAATAAAAATATTTTTTTTAATTTTATTTTAATGCTTAAAGTATTACAAAGAATAGTACATATGTTTCCTTTTTTCCCCATTGACCTTCCCCCGGCCTCCCCTACCCTCAGTCTCTTGCGTTCATTGTTTATGCTTATATGCATGCATATAAGTCCTTCAGTTGATCTCTTACCTTCCTCCCCCAACCCTCCCCAGCCTTCCCACTATAGTTTGACAGTCTGTTCGATGCTTCTCTGCCTCTGTATCTATCTTTTTGTTCATCTGATTATAATGTTCTTTATTATCCATAAATGAGTGAGATCATGTGGTATTTTAATAAAAATATTTTTTTAAATAAATTGGGTGATGGGCGTATGAGGGTTCAGTATATTGTTCTCTCTAGTTTTGTGTATTTTTTAAAATTTTCCATTAAGTCACAGCCCACTCCCACTTAATGTCTCCCCCTTATCCAGGAAGTCTAACCTACCCTTCCCTCTCTTGCTTCCATTAATATTCTGTCCTGCCTTCATAGCTTCTTCATCACATCCAGCTGGTGGGAACAGAACTGTCTTATTTATCTTCTTATCCCCTGTGCCTAGTGCCCTGCCTAGTATAGTAAAAACCTAGTGCACAGCTGACTTTACCATTATTTTGTGCACAGTGTCTGGCACATAGTATAATCTCAGTGAGTGAGTCTGCATGAACCCCCAGGGCAACTCCCTTTATAGGGCAATCATTGATATTAGCTGGATGAGTGGAACTTTAGATCATCTTACTCAGGATCTTCATTATGCAGGTCAGGAAAGCAAGGAGTGCCACAGCCATTTATTGATAACCTACTTTGTTTTCATGTTTATCAGCAATCTTTTGAGCCTCATGGCTTCCCAATAGGTTTTTTTTTTTTTTTTGTAGCAAAGAGAATATACAAACTGTGTGCAAAATGCAAGAAGCAATCTATTTAGCAGTTTTGTTTCTCAGTATAAAATGTAAATTTATTCTTTCTGCTTTATAATCATACTAGAGGCCCGGTGCACAAAATTTGTGTGTGTGTGGGGGGCGTATCCCTCAGCCCCACTTGTGCCCTCTCACAGTCTGGGACCCCTCGGGAGATAACGACCTGCTGGCTCAGGCCCACTCCCGGGTGGCAGAGGGCAGGCCCAATCCCTAGGTGCCTGCCCCGCAGCCCCTGGTTGGGCTCAGAGCAGGGCCGATTGGGGAGTTGGGGCGCCGCCCCCTGTCATGCACAGAGCAGGGTGAATCAGGAGGTTGCGATGCCACCCTCAGTCACGCTCAGGGTAGGGCCAATTGGGGGGTTGGGGGGTTGCCCCCTGTCACATTCAAGGCAGGGTCGATGGGGAGGTTGCGGCGCCACCCCCTGTCACGCACAGAGCAGAGCAGATCAGGGGGTTGTGGCGCCACCCCTGTCACATACAGAGCCGGCCAATCAGGGGATTGGGGTGCTGCCCCCTGTCACGCACAGAGCAGGGCCCATCAGGGGGGTTGGGGAGATTCCCCCCTGCCATGCACAGAGCAGGACGGATCAGGAAGTTGCGATGCCACCCTAAGTCACGCTCAGGGTAGGGCCGATTGGGGGTTGGGGCGCCACCTCCTGTCACACTCAAGGCAGGGCCGCTGGGGAGGTTGCGGCTCCACCCTGTCACACAGAGCAGGGCCGATCAGAGGGTTGGGGCGCCTTCCCCTTTCACGAACAGAGCAGGGTAGATAGGGAGGTTGTGACCCTGCCCTCTGTCACACACAGAGCCACAGGGCAATCAGGGGGTTTGGGTGCTGCCCCCTGTCACGTTGCTCCAGGGGCCAGGAGGCCTCGCAGCTCCACTGATCCCGGTGCTGGGAGGCCTCGCGGCTCCTCTGATCCCGGTGCCAGGAGACCTCGTGGCTCCGCTGATCCTGGTGCTGGGAGGCATATTACCCTTTTACTATATAGGATAGAGGCCTGGTGCACGGGTGGAGGCCTGCTGGTTTGCCCTGAAGGGTGTCCTGGATCAGGGTGGGGGTCCCCACTGGGGTGCCTGGCCAGCCTGAGTGAGGGGATGATGGCTGTTTTCAGCTGGTCACACCCCCTTCAGGGTGGGGGTCCCCACTGGGGTGCCTGGCCAGTCTGGGTGAGGGGGTGAGGGGCTGAGGGCCGTTTTCAGGCTGGCGGGTGACTGAAGCTCCCAACCTCTCTTTTATTTCTTTTTTCTTTTTCATTCTGTGATTTATTTACCCTCTATGGCTGTCACTGGAGCTGAGAGCCGTCTTTAGGCTCAACTCCAGCTCTGAGACCTCGGCTGCTGAAAGCAGGGATCTGGGTTTGGTTGGGTTCTATAATTTTTTTTTTTAATATATTTTATTGATTTTTTACAGAGAGGAAGGGAGAGAGATAGAGAGTTAGAAACATCGATGAGCAAGAAACATCGATCAGCTGCCTCCAGCACATCTCCCACTGGGGGTGTGCCTGCAACCCAGGCACATGCCCTTGACCGGAATCGAACCCGGGACCTTTCAGTCCGCAGGCTGACGCTCTATCCACTGAGCTAAACCGGTTTTGGCGGGTTCTATAATTTTAACACTGTTGCAATCCTGCTGGCTCAAGCCGGACTGACTGAAAGCAGGTTTCTGGGGTTTTATTTAGCTTCTATATTTGTAACAATGTTTCTTAGAGTTGCAGCTGAGAGGCTGGCAGCGGCAGGCGGAGAACCTGGCTTCCTCCGTCACTGGAGCAAGTAAGCCTCCCTGTTCGCATCAGCTGCCTGGCTGCCGGCCGCCATCTTGGTTGGCAGTTAATTTGCATATCTCGCTGATTAGCCAATGGGAAGGGTAGCGAAGTTACATCTAATTACCATGTTTCTTTTTTATTAGATAGGACTAGTGTCCCGGTGCTCAAGAGCGGGGTGTTCCTCAGCCCAGCCTGCACCCTCTCCAATCTCGGACCCTTTGGGGGATGTCGACTGCTGGTTTAGGCCTGATCCCAGGATGTCTGACAGGCCTGATCCCAGGATGTCCGACTGCCGGCAGTTGGACATGCCTCTCACAATCCTGGACCGCTGTCTCCTAACTGCTCGCCTGCGTGCCTGCCTGATTGCCCCTAACTGCTTCAGCCTGCCAGCCTGACCGCCACCTAACAGCTCCCCTGCCGGCCTGATTGACGCCTAACTACTTCCCTGCCGGCCTGATCATCCCCAACTGCCCTCCCCTGCTGGCCAGATCACCCCCAAGGCTTTTTTTTTTTTAATATATTTTATTGATTTTTTACAGAGAGGAAGGGAGAGAGATAGAGAGTTAGAAACATCGATGAGAGAGAAACATCGATCAGCTGCCTCCTGCACATTTCCTACTGGGGATATGCCCGCAACCCAGGTACATGCCCTTGACCGGAATCGAACCTGGGACCTTTCAGTCCGCAGGCCGACGCTCTATCCACTGAGCCAAACCGGTTTCAGCCCAAGGCTTTTATTAGTATAGATATGACCCTTCACAGAAAATTTCACTAACCCTGCTTTACAATAAGGGCTTGACGATTGAATCTTTGGGGCCAGGCACCAAGATTTTCTTTCTTTGAATAGTGGAGGGAATAATCTTGTCTTTAAGTTGCCCTGAACATCAAATGAGGTAATGACTTAGAAAACATAAAAGCACCATATAAAGACAACTGTCTTTTTCATGTACTGAAAAGATAATAAAGTGGTAAAATGAAAAACACTATTTTTATTCTCCCTCTTCCTTCCTTTATAGCCTTTATTTAAACTTTGAAATTTAGAAAAATTTCACTCCTATTTTCATTTTACACTCAATATTACTTTGTATTAGTTTCAGGTTTTATATTAGTTACAGAATAGTGGTTAGGTAATCGTATACTTTACGAAGTGTTCCCTGATATTTCCAGTACCCACCTGGCTTCATACCATCATTACAACACTATTGACTCTGTTCCCTATTTAAGTGACAATAGGCTTATAGGTTCCTTCCAGTCTTTCTTTTGTGTTGCCCGCCCTTCCTTTTCTTTCTCATGTCTTCCCTCATTTTCTTTATATAGTATCTCAATTGGCCCTCAAAGCTCAGTGAAGGTACTGGGACACGCTAACACATTTTACAGAGCAGGAATCTGAGGCCAATTCCAGTTGGCCATGGAACTGGACTCCTTGCGCAGGAGCCCTCACAGCCGGCTCTCCGCCTTTCCTAAGGGACAGCCGCGGGGCAAGCAGAACAAACCTCCCCGTGAGGCTTCCAAGCCTCATTCTCCAGCTCCTCTTCATCATGGATGCTCCACATTCTTTCCTCTCCCCCGCCCCACCCCATTCTTTACTGCCCCCCCCCTTCTGGGGAGCAGGTGGTAGGCTTGCACTCACCGTGCAGGTGTGCACCCCCATGGGGCGGGGTGAGAACTGGGGGCAGGGCGGACGCAGGCTTGTTTTGGGGCCAAGGTGGGAGCAGGAGTCCTGGCCTCTCAAGTGTGCAGGCCGCCCTGGGAGCTTCACCAAACCGCCACAGTGGGGTACCCAGCAGTGCGGCGCTCCTCCACTGAGGTGGCGCTGCCCCCCCCACCCCCGCCTCAGGGCTGCGAGTCCGCACTCCTCTGCCGGGCGTCCTTCCACGCCGCCTCTTGTTTCCCGCCTATTGGGGCCACTACAGAACCTCGCTCTCCGCAGGCGCGCACATATCCGCCCGCCAGCACCCTGCCCAGGCCTGAGCCCCCTACAGTGCACCCCACCTTGGCGCCACTCTGCGCCCCTTGGGCCGCCTGCCTCCTGGCCAGCTGCTTCCCCGAAGCCAAAGCCATGGCGCTTGCCCAGGATCCCCCATCAGGCGGAGGCCTGTGCGCGTGCCTGCAGACCCCATGGCCGCGGCTCCTGGCGGCCGCTTTGCCGAAGGTTCCTCTACCTTCAGGCTCTCTCCTCAGACCCCTGGGAGCTTGGCTCCTGCGGCCCAGCCCTCCCGTGGCTCCCTGCAGCCCCCCCCCCTACTCGGCTCTCCTGCCGCCCACCTGTCAGGACGCTGCTGGGGCGCCTTGCTGCGGGCAGCATGGTTCTGGGGCAGGGGCTGGGTTGTGGGGAGCAGCTCCAGTAAAGTTTAGTAAACCCCAGGCCCCCAGCCCCTCCTTGAGCGGAGCCCAAGGCAGGCTGCGGGGCTGGGTCCGAACACTGCAGCTGCGGAGGCGACGGTTGCAGAGCGGCAGAGGCGAGGCTGCATCGGCCTGCTGGAGTGGGCAGGTCATGCCTCCTGCTCGCTCGCCTCCCGCGGCCCGGCCCGGTCGCATCCCGTCCACACTGCCACAATCAGCCCGCAGGAGTGGGTGGGTTGTGCCTCGCTGCTTGGCCCCACGGCTCCCATCCAGGTCCGTGTTAGGCCCACTGGAGTGGCTTGGGGCTGCTGGGTGCCGGGCTCCCCTGTGTGTCTGTGTCTCCAATCCAGCCCCCAGCAGCCCCAGCACCGAGGTGGCAGGGCTTGGGGCTGCTGGGGCCTGAAGGGAAACATAAACACACAGGACCTCCCTTAGGCTTCGCTGCCGGGAGCCATCAGACTTCGCTCGCGGCTTGGAGCCTATGTATGCAAATTAACCGCCATCTTTGTTGGTGGTTAATTTGCATATCACTCTGATTAGCCAATGGGAGGCGTAGCGAAGGTACGGTCAATGTTTGTCTATTATTAGATAGGATAGGAAGAGATTGTGTAAAACATATGGCCAAGCTTTTTATTTAAAAAATGTGAGTTACAGCCCTGATCAGTTTGGCTCAGTGGATAGAGCATCAGCCTGAGGACTGAAGGGTCCCAGGTTCGATTCCGGTCAAGGGCATGTACCTTGGTTGTGGGCACATCCCCAGTAGGGAGTGTGCAGGAGGCAGCTGACCGATGTTTCTCTCTCATCGATGTTTCTAACTCTCTATCCCTCTCCCCTCCTCTCTGTAAAAAATCAATAAAATAGATTTTTTTTTTTAAATGTGACTTACATGCTGCAGTGACACCAACTGTGGTCTTCCCAGTTGATAAGGTGCTGTAATTATGTAAAATACAGCCATTGGGGAAAACTGGGTGAAGAGTAACAGGAGACCTCTCTGTAATCTCTTTGCAACTTCCTATGAATCTATAATTCTTTTTTCTTTTCCTTACCTAAGGATATGTTCCATTTATTTTAGAGAGAGGAAGGGAGAGAAAGAGAGAGAGAAAAACAGCAACTGGTTGCCTCCTATACATGCCAAACTGGAGATGCAACCCACAACCTAGGTATGTGCCTAGAATTGAACCTACAACCTTTATTTATCTTACTAGAGGCCCGGTGCACAAAAATTTGTGCACTCGGGAGGGTCCCTCAGCCTGGCCTGTGCCCTCTCACAGTCTGGGACCCCTCAGGGGATGACCACCTGCTGGCTTAGGCCCACTCGCGGGGGGGTTGGGCTTAAGCTGGCAGTCAGACATCCCTCTGGCATCCCGGGAGCCCTCGGGGGATGTCCACTTGCCAGTGGGGAGCAGGCCTAGCTGCAGTCGGACATCCTTAGTGCTGCTGAGGAGGCGGGAGAGGCTCCCGCCACCACCGCTGTACTGGCAGCCATCAGCCTGGCTTGTGGCTGAGCAGAGTGCCCTCTGTGGGAGCACACTGACCACCAGGGAGTAGCGCCTGCATTGAGCATCTGCTCCCTGGTGGTCAGTGTGTGTCATAGTGACCAGTGATTCCCAGTCGCTCTGCTGTTAGGGTCAATTTGCATATTACCCTTTTATTATATAGGATAGAAGCCTGGTACATGGGTGGGGGCTGGCTGGTTTGAAGGGTGTCCCGGATCAGGGTGGGGGTCCCGCTGGGGTGTCTGGACAGCCTGGATGAGGTGTTGAGGGCCGTTTTCACACTGGCCACACACCCTTCAGGGAGGGGGGGGCGGTCCTGCTGGGGTGCCTGGCCAGCCTGGGTGAGGGGCTGATGGCTGTTTGCACCCAAGCTCCCAGTGGAGGCTGGCTAGAAGCAGGTATCTGGGATTTATTTATCTTCTATAATTGAAACTTTGTTGCCTTTTGTGGAGGCCACAGCCGGCCAGGGCAGGCGGGAAGCTTGGCTTTCTCCATAGCCGGCCAGGGCAGGCGGGAAGCTTGGCTTTCTCCATTGCCGGGGCAACCAAGCCTCCTGCTTGCTCCAGCTCCGCGGCTGCCGGCTGCCATCTTGGTTGGGTTAATTTGCATATAGTTGCTCTGATTGGCTGGTGGGCGTGGCTTGGATGTGGCGAAGGTACGGTCAATTTGCATCTTTGTCTTTTATTAGTGTGGCTTTTTAATTTTTTTTTTGGTGCATGGGACAACACCTTAACCAGCTGAGCTACCTGGCCAGGGCGTGAATCTATAATTCTTTAAAAACAAAGTTTTAAAAGGTGATAGTAAAATGTGTAGGCACCAAACTAAAGTTTTCTGGAAAAGGCAGTTCTCAGGAATACACTATTTTTGGTGTATCCTTATAGGCAATTCACTGGCAAGCACTAGTGCTTGCAGATCTCTTTAGTGCTCCCCATGCTCCTAAGTCATTTAGGTACCAAACTAGTAAGATAAATCATGTCTTTAAAAGGGGACTCTATAGTAGCAGATTATAGATCTGTGATAATTTTTCTTTAAATAGTTTACAAAGAAATGTTTGTGGCGCGGGTATAGGGGGTTTCCTCATAACACAGCCTGTTTTTCTGTGAAGGACACCTTGATGGAGCTCTTTGTGCTAGGGGAGGTGCTTTTTGTCTTATAGTTTGAAGCTCTGACTCACTCCGTGCTGCTCCCAGAATCCTCTTTTAGCTTCCCAGGTGGAAGTGGGATTAAACGGAGCCTCACCTCAGTCTGACCAGGGGCGGGCAGGGCTGTGGGCATCAGCAGCAGATCCTCCTCAGTCCTCAGAAAATCTCATGGAGTCTCTGACATCCATCAGCTATAAAACAAGAGCAATGGCACCCAGCCTTAGGGTGCCTTTGTGGGTGGACTAAGTTTCTGAAACACATTGGGGAACAGTAAGTGCAGGTGCAAAGTGCTCAGCAAGGCACACTGGGAAGTCAGGACTTGTCCCAAATCCGTGTCTTATTAAAGTTGCTACTTGACTTGGATTTTCAGGATTTTTCCTCAAATCATTGAAACCTTGAAAGTTACATAAAAATAGACTCACTTTACCTAACGGGGATCTTCTCCTACACAGGGTTCCTGAGGATCCTGAGTGTGTGTGCAGTGTGCTAGAAGAACTCAGGAGCAAAGGAAAAGCCAGCATGGTATTAGGCTGAAATTTCCAATAGTTAACCATTGTTACCTTAAAAAGATATGATTTTCTCCCTTTTGGCCTATATTTTGAGGAGTTCCAGTGAGCCACACCACTGGTGTGGTTGGAGAGTTGGTAGGGAGTTACACTCGTGCCAGAGCCAGAAGGACGGCAGAGCTGAGCTCAGAACCATAGACCTGAGGGCAACAAGGTGCCATGGAAGTGCTTTAGGCAAGAGTGAGTGGATCAGATGTGCCCTTCAGCGTGAACTCTGTGACCATAATGTGGAACACAGATGAAGGTAGACTAGCTTTAGACAAGGTTAGAATAATTCCAGTCAGTTAAATTGGTGCTAGGGAAAGGAGAGAAGCATGTGGATTCAAGAAATGCTAAGGAGGTGGACTCAACAGGGGTAGATACTGACTGGGTGCAGAGACTAGAGGAGGAAGGGCAAGCGTGGCTTCCTGGTTTCCAGTTTGTTTTAGTGGGTCGGTGGTCATGACAGTGCCCGAGGCAGGAACGGAGGAGAGGCGAATAGGACTAGGGAGACACTGCTTCAGGCTGTGCAGATTAGCCGTAGGTATCTGTGCCCCCGGTAGAGCACCGGGTAGGTAGTTGGACAGACAGGAGTCTGGAGCTCTTAAACGTGGGTAGGTTAGAGATAACACATTCATTCACAAATATTTATGGAGTGCTAGGCACTGTTCTAGGGACTGGGGTATCTGCTTTTCATTCTAATTGGGGGGAGCCATACCCGTTCAAATGAGTGCCTCAGGTGGGGCGATTAACAAGAAAATAAGATAGACTGCAGCCGTGCCTGGCCCGTTTGAAATGCATAAAACTAAAAAAAAAAAAAAAAGACCGTACCCTTTTATGTAATGATGTTTACTTTGAATTTATATTAGTTCACACAAACACTCCATCCATGCTTTTGTTCCGGCCCTCCGGTCCAGTTTAAGAACCCATTGTGGCCCTCGAGTCAAAAAGTTTGCCCACCCTTGGGATAGAGAGTGACTGTGGGGAAGGAGTAGGTAGGTATTCAGAGAATGACTCTGAAGAGAGGAGCTACCCCTGAGAAGACAAAGGGAAAAGGTATTCTGGCCCTGGCTGGTGGTGGTCAGTGGCCCACACAACTGAAGGGTCTCGGGTTTGATTCCCAGTCGAGGGTTCATACCTGGATTGCAGATTTGATCCCCAGCCCTGGTCAGGGTGTGTGCGGGAGGCAAAGATGTGTCTCTCTCACATGGATGTTTCCCTTTCCTCTCTTCTCTTCCCTCCCCTCCCTCCTCCCTTTCACTTTCTAAAACAGTTAGTGGGAAAAATACCCTCAGGTGAGGATAAACAAGCAAACAAACATGAATTCTGGGCAAAGGCCCTGAGGCAGAATGAGCAGGTGCATTGGAGGAACTGAAAGAAGGCCAGTGTGACTGGGGGGGGGGGGGGGGCGGGGGGCGGGGTGCACCTTAGGGAGGCCCATGAAAGAGGCCAGAGGGGAGGGAGGGCTGGTGGATCGGCACTTGGTCCCTAGGAAGCTGGGTTTATTCTGAGTGTGATGTTCAGTCATAGGAATTTGAGACGGGAATGGATGAGGTCAGTGGTAGTGTGTGCATAGTGAAGAGAGGAGAGGTCTCTGATATTTATTTGAAAGGGAGACCTACACCTACCTTAAATGAGTCTGAGAAGAAACAACCATAAAAGTAGAAGAGAAAGAAAGATAATGTAAAGAAATATAAGGAAAGAGCTTTAAAGATGGAGGGAATTATTAAGAGGCAGATGGACAGAAAGGGAGAGGGAAAGACTAAAAATCTAGGCTGCGTTTAACATCATGAAGATCATTCTGGCCTTGGAGAAAGCAGTCCTCCTAAACCCTCCCTTTCTTCGCCCACATCCAACATCCAGTCAGTTCCAGAGGATAGAAGCCATGTGGTTTTGGACTAACATGCAGCTGGGGAGTGGGGGCATTTGGCTGATAGGAGGATGACTGAAGAGGGAGGAGGGAAAGTGAATGCCTATGAGAAGGGGCAGGGAGCACTGGTGGCTGCCCTTCGTGGCTGACAGCATGTAAGGAGCATGGATGAGAGAGCCACCCTTGTCTTAACCAGCTGCCTCTGTTCGTTAACTTGGAGTGAAAGAGGATAGGGGTTATCATTTGGGGGAGTTTGACTACAGAGCACACTGGAATTTCAGTGGTGGATGGTGGAAGAGAGGAAGTAGAGGACTGTTATGTAAGCCTAGTAGGTCAAGCAGGGTGTCAGGATGTTGACAGTGTCCACAATGTGTGGCAACTCCAGCTTGACTGGGAGCAGCATTGATATGTGGGGGCCCCTCTTTCTGAATAGAAGATGGTGGGTGGCACAGGCAAGGGTGGGAGTCAAGCCTTCAGGGTTCATTGCTGCAAGCCTGGCTGGGTGAGCATGTGGGGCCTCCAGTTTACTGTCAGGCATGCAGCATTCTTCAGCAAAGCCCCCTTGTGAAGGAAACAAGCACCAGATGGTTTTATCCCAGAACTGGATCCTCCTGGAGCCCTGTGCAGGGGAGTGGCCTCCCCCCGGAGACCACTTGATAGTTAAGACAGGAACCTCTGAGCTGAGCACCCAGAAATACCACATTATGCTGAAGCAAGCATGTGCATTTGTACATGCCAGCCATGTACAAATGCTTTCTGTCTTGAAGCTCTGACTCACTCCGTGCTGCTCCCAGAATCCTCTTTTAATCCCTCTTACATGCCAGCCATGTACTTACAAGTGATTACTGTGTTCGTTCTTATGTAATCTGTTCAGGCCATTTTCCCATCTCTTATGAATTCCTGGAGATGAGGCTCTGTTGTTCACTCACCTTGCCTCTCTGCAGTGCCCTGCACATATCAGGCACTCCTGCGTATGCACACGGCTAAAAATCCGCCAGGTCACCTTTCCCTCTCCCTTCCTGTCCATCTGCATCATTGCAGTCCAGTTCTGAGAGGGGTTGAGACAATGGCCTGGTGTTTCCTTTGGGTAAATGCAATTCGTATTGCAAAATTAAGTTGTTGCTTTGGAACTTGTCTGCATCTGTTTGCATGTGGATATTGAAAGAAGGAGTGGTAGCTTTTATAATTGTTAGGGCAAAAAAGGATTCTGTTTCTAATCTGGGGCAACCAGCTGACTCTTCAAGCGCCTTGACCTTTTAGGTTTCCATCTTCCTCCTTAGGAAAATGGAAAACTGAGCAGGTTGACAGACAGCCCAAACACGACACTGAGGAACAAATGATTTTTCATAAAGAAAACTAGCCCCAGCTGGTTTGGCTCAGTGAATAAGAGCATCAGCCTGCAGACTGAAGGGTCCTGGGTTGAATTCCGGTCAAGGCCACATGCCTGGTTGCGGGCTTGATCCCCAGTAGGCAACGTGCAGGAGGCAGCCAATCAATGATTCTCATCATTGATGTCTCTCTCTCTCCCTCTCCCTTCCTCGCTGAAATCAATAAAAATATATTTTAAAAAAATAAAACAATAGAAAGAATAAAATTTCAAGAAAAATTAACAACCCGTTTTGATTTCCTTCTGACAGATTAAATGAGTATAAATTTACCATCCCCAAAGGAAACTTTTCAAACAATGGATCATATAAAGGCTCCATTTTAGGAGTATGGCTTCTTTCCCCCTCTCACCACTAGGTGGCAGCATGAAGCAGAGGAAACTACAAAAAAAGTAAAGTGAAAAGAATGTAAACGGAGGGTTTGGCTGCATGCTTGAGATTTGGTCTTAGAATCATGTTTTCTTACTCTTCCCTACAGTTTCATTTATCAAACATTACTAGGTTTTTCGGAGCTAATTTAAGTACATAGATATCAATTTAAAGAAGTACTCAGCCGGGATTTTAGAGCAATATACAATTGGCTTTAACAGTTAAGAAATAAAGAAAATCTTGAAGTGGGGGGGAAGGAATGGGAGCATTAGAATGGGGATTCGTAGATTTAGAAAATTGCCCTTCTTTTTTTCTTACTCCTTGTGCATTAGTGCCTAGTGAGTAGTTTGCTGCTAAGAGCTGGTGTCCACGGTGTTGCCTTGGATAGGAACCCAGGTTACGATACTCCTGCACTCTCTCCTAGGGCAGATGTGGTAGGTCATTATGGCCCTTCTCTGCAGCTGGGGAACAACAGCACATCCTACTGTCTGACTCCTCTGAAATCTGTTTAAAGATAATAGTGAAATTTGTTATTTGGAACTTTGTAAATAGCTCAGTATAGTCAGTGGGAAGGAACCATGGAATTAGGTAGGGTGGGGGGTGAAGGACAAAAATGTAACAAGAGTAAACATAGTAAAGGAGCAGCCAGTGTTTAGAGGCTAAGTTTAGGCACCTCTGTTAGTGGAAGAGTCCTGTCCTGACAGCTGAAAATGAGACTGGGGAAATAGTAGGAAGACACTTACTACCTTCTCTCCTCCTCATCCTACTTCCTGAAATTCCAGCCCCTGCATTGTCAGAGTGCTTACAGCTCTACTGCTTGCATAAGCCATTCATCTTATTTTGTAGCCATGTCCCTGCATGTCCTATATCCTAGAAGACTGGGAGCCCATGAGGAGAGGGGACCACCCTATTTGTCTTGATAGTCCATAGCACTTGTTCCTGGCACAAGGCAGACTCTTTATAAATGAGTAGTTGAATTAATTTAGTTGAGGATATGGGGAAGCAAGAATATCAGTGCAGACAGACCCGTCTGTGACCAGATGGTCTTGATAAGACATAGGGTTTGTGAAGGCTGGCGACTGGGTGCAGGGGATTAGAAGATGCTCATGGTTGTCAGGGAGGAGAGTGGGAGAAAAGTGGAGAAAAGGGGTGGGGCTGAGCAAAGCTCTAGAAAGGCTGGGTAGGGCATTGGCACTGGCCCGTGCAACAAGGCGGAGCCTGTGCTGGTGGCCAGCCCGCACCAAGCCTGAGAAAGAGCCTGTGCTGCCAGGGCCCCTGTCCTAGCCAAACAGCTTAAACACAAAAAGGGATGTGTTTGTTCCCATAGGTGGAAAGGCCAGTGTAGGGCTGGGGAATGGCTGGTCTCTGGTATAATTAGATCCAGACTCACATGATGCCCTCAGAACATATATGTATCCTCTGGCTCTTTCTCCTCTGTTCCACTGTTGGGCACACCCTCACCCTGAATGACTGAGCAGCATCAAGCTTGTGTCCTGCAAAAGTCCAGGGACTGACCCATCGACTAACTGGGTTGCTTTCCCACAGCTGAGTTAGTGGTCCTGACTCAGGCGAGGCCCCAGGACCCGGAAATGGGAGGAGGGGTTCCCAGAGTGGGGAGTGTAAACTGGCTGGGCAAAATCATTAGGAGAGCACGCAGGGCCGCAGGGCCCTACTTTGAGTCACCCTGAGAAGCAGAGGGCCTTTTCCATGTTGCTGTGCACATCATCGCTCTTTTCCATGTTTTTTAGCATCTCCATGACACGGTGAAGAGGAGTCTCGATAGTACCACCTCCCCACAGAATGGCGGTCAGCAGAATGGCTATGGAGACCTCTTTTCTGGGCACAAGAAGACCCGCCGGGAGGCTCCCATGGGAGTAGGTGTCTCTTCCAATGGCCTGCCTCCAGCCTCCCCCCTCAGTCAGCCCGAGGAGCCAGGTGCAGAGGCCCTGCAGGCCGGCGGGAAGCACTCGCTGGGACTGGACTCCATGAGCAAGAAGTGTCTGGCCGATTCGCACCTCCACCTGAATGGAGGCAGCAACCCCAGTGAGTCATTTCCTCTGAGCCTGAATAAAGAGCTGAAGCAGGAGCCTGTCGATGATCTGCCTTGCATGATCACGGGGGCCGGAGGCTCCATATCCCAAAGCAACCTCATGCCTGACCTCAACCTGAACGAGCAGGAGTGGAAGGAGCTCATCGAGGAGCTGAACAGGTCGGTGCCTGATGAAGACATGAAGGATCTGTTCACTGAGGATTTTGAGGAGAAGAAGGACCCAGAGTCCTCTGGTTCTGCCACACAGCCCCCCTTGGCACAGGACATTAATATTAAGACAGAATTCTCTCCAGCAGCCTTTGAACAAGAACAGTTAGGCTCTCCACAAGTGAGGACTGGGTCTGTAGGACAGACCTTTATGGGTCCTTCATCCGGGCCTGTGAGCACAGATTCATCCAGCCTAGGGGGCTCTCAGCCTCTGTTCCACACCTCTGGTCAGCCCAGGGCAGAAAATCCCAGTCCCAACCTGATGCCGGCATCAGCCCAGGCCCAGAATGCACAAAGAGCCATCTCCAGTGTGGTGTTGCCTAGCCAGGGCCCAGGAGTGGCCTCAGAGCTGTCCTCTGCCCACCAGCTCCAGCAGATCGCCGCCAAGCAGAAACGTGAGCAGATGCTCCAGAATGCACAGCAGCCTGCCCCAGCACCAGCACCAGGCCAGATGTCCACCTGGCAGCAGACGGGCTCCTCCCACAGTCCCTTAAATGTTCCTTACACCATGGAGAAGCCTGCCAGCCCTCCCAGCTACAAGCAAGAGTTCACCAACTCCAAACTGCTCATGATGCCCAATGTGAACAAGAGCGCCCCTCGTCCCGGAGGCCCCTACCTCCAGCCCAGCCATGGAAACCTGCTGAGTCACCAGCCACCAAGTAACTTGAGCCAGAACACCATGACTAACCAAGGGTCGATGCTGGACTATGGCAACACCAAGCCCCTTTCTCATTACAAAGCGGACTGTGGGCAAGGCAGCCCTGGGGTTGGTCAGAGCAAGACATCCCTGATGGCTTATCTTCCCCAGCAGCTCCCTCATCTGAGCAATGAGCAGAACTCTTTGTTTCTGATGAAACCAAAGCCGGGAAATATGCCCTTCCGATCTCTGGTTCCACCCAGCCAGGTGAGCCTATGGCTTTGCTCTCTTACTCTGCATCCCTGTAATTACCAGGTCCCTGGGGAGCAAAGAGGAGGGAGGGAGCCACTGCGGTTGTCCTTTTGATCCTGGACACCAAATGGGTCCAGGCTGCCTGTCACTACTTGAGCCAAATTAAGCAGAGACAGGGTTGAATCATATAATGCTGGCAGTATGGAGAGAGCAGCAGGTCACCTTGTAAATTCTCTAACCCCTCCTACCAGCCGGCTGATTATATAGGGACTAGTGGCCCAGTGCACAAAATTCATGCGGGGGGGGGGGGGAGGGGGTTTGTCCCTCAGCCCGGCCTGCACCCTCTCCAATCTGGCTGGGACCCCTCGGGGTTGGACATCCCTCTCGCAGTCCGGGACCGTTGACTCCTAACCGCTCACCTACCTGCCTGCCAGATCGCCCCTAACCACTCTGCCTGTTGGCCTGCTCGCCCCCAATTCCCCCCCCCCAGCCTGATCACCCCCAACTGCCCTCCCCTGCCGGCCTCATGGCCCCCAACTGCCCCCTCTCCCCGCTGGCCTGCTCGCCCCCAACTGGCCCCCAATCCCACTGGCCTGATCACCCCCAACTGCTCTTCCCTCCTGGCCTGATCGCTCCTAACCACCTCTGCCTCGTCCCCACCACCATGGTTTTGTCTGAAAGGACCTCCGGAAGGTCTCCTGGTCTAATTAGCATATTACTCTTTTATTAGTATAGGTAAGGAAGAAAGCTGCATGCCAAGGGGAAGGGGCAGGATAAGGGCTGCAGGGTCTGTGGTCCATGTGTCTCCTTCCAGGTCTTAAAATCCCATGACAAGGTAGTTAATTTTCAATGGTGTTAAAACCCAGCTCCTGCCAGTTCCTGGGACTAGAGAATGGTCAGCATTCCTGAGGCAAATTCCCAGAGAGGGACCAGGGGCCAGGCAGAGCAACAAAATTGAATCTCCTCCTGTCCTTTGTCTGTTCTCAAAATGCATTTTCTTTCCTGAGCAATGGCCTCATCTGGGCCCCAAGGTGTCTCATCTTTTTACAGCTGTTTTTCTTCTTGCAGCACATCCTCATTTCCCAGGGTCTGTAAGAACACCTCTTATCTATAGTCAGTAAGGTGAATAATCATTAAACAACTGTGATCCTATTCCTATTACATGCCCTCTCCCCTATCACTTAGACTCCTTGGGAGTGAAAATTGATCAAGCAAACCTAGGTTGAGTCTTTTTATATTTTTTTAAAATATATTTTTTTATTGATTTCAGAGAGGAAGGGAGAGGGACAGAGAGATAGAAACATCAATGATGAGAGGAATCATTGATTGGCTGTCTCCTGCACAACTCCCACTGGGGATTGGCTCCACAACCTGGGCATGTGCCCTGGCCAGGCCTGGGTTGAGTCTTAATAAACAAAAATAGGGTAAAATTCCTTTGGTTTTAACTATACACATTTTTGAGGCATCACCTGCACTTAGTCTTGTGTTTCTTTTATGCTACACAAGGTAATTTGTGGCTGGATTTTGCAGGTAAAGTTCAGCCTTAATGTGCTTCTTAGAGGCTTCTTCTTTTTAACCACTTTTCAGATCTCTTTGTTCAAAATATTAAGTTTTAGTAAGCTTATAACCTGTTAGGTGAGTGCTGCTTTCTAACATCTCTGAGTTCCATGGTTCTTTAGTCCTTATGCACAAGCCTAGCAGAACCACCTGGCTCTGTGGGGGAGGATGGCCACGTGCCAGTGCTGGCATGGTCACGATTTACGTTTCTGCTCTGCTCAGTTATGTTCTAAGATGCCTCCTCTCTGGGAGCCTTCTGATGGCTGGACCTCAGACAGGAACAGATGTCCCTGGCTTCCTCCAAGACAGGTTGCGCACACTTCCTTTGCTCACTCCACAGTGTGTCCTGGGCTGTTTTCCACATCTGCACATCAGACCCATTGAAACTTTTTAACAGTTGTGTGACAACAGTTGTGAAACGTGCGTTGTCTCCTGTTCTTCACTACTGTAAGCAAGCCTGCAGTGAATACTTTTATGTGTGCCTTTGTGTATTTGTAGCTGGTAACAGATTGACATGCTCACTGGGCACAGTGCTTTTGGGAAGTAATTTTTTCATTATGTATTTTTCATAAGCCATAAAAATATTCATAAGCATTGGCACATTATAAACCTGCAAAAAGTAATCCCCCCAAAAGAGAAAGTTATATACCAGATATCCATTGCATGTTTATAACTAATAGCCCAAAACTAGAAGCAGTTTAAGCATCTTTCAACAGGAGCATGCATGTGTAAATGTTGAAACTTCCACTTATGTCAGCCATTAAACTGCTGCATAGCCACTAGCAAGCAGCAACCTTAAGAAAGAGTGGCGCCCTAACCGGTTTGGCTCAGTGGATAGAGCGTCGGCCTGCGGACTCAAGAGTCCCAAGTTCGATTCCGGTCAAGGGCATGTACCTTGGTTGTGGGCACATCCCCAGTGGCGGGTGTGCAGGAGGCAGCTGATCGATGTTTCTCTCTCATCGATGTTTCCAACTCTCTATTCCTCTCCCTTCCTCTCTGTAAAAAATCAATAAAATATATTTAAAAAAAAAAAAAGAAAGAATGGGACAGTGATGACTGCCATTTTAAAGTGGTAGCACTTTGCACCTCAGCGTCTTGTAGCCTGTGAGCTTCTGCAGATTGGGGTGAGGAAATTACATCAGAATCTGTCTGCTCTAAGATTAGAATCTTGTACAGATTAAGTATACAAATGAATAAGGACTAGAAAGGAGCTCAAGAAGTTGAGCTTGTCTAAATAATAATTGCTTTTTGCCTTTTTCCTTTTTTGAGTTAAATTTCCCCTTGTTATTTTAAAATGTAGGTAGTGATGTTGCAATAACATTGTGATAACCTTTGACATGACTTTCACTTTTGGTCCATGTATTAATTGAAAATATTCATTAAAGTTCTCATCAATACTTAGTATTTTTTAAGCATAAGTATTTGACAAAATCCAAGCAGTCTCTTCCCAGAAAAATGTTGTATACAAGTGGGCAGACAAAACAATTTCGGGCAGTTCAGGGACAGCCCCATCACCAGTAACCCAAGGTTTGCAAACCCAGAATATGGTGTGTCTTCCTCACCCAAAGCCCCTCTGAGCGCTCCTCCTTGGGGCCCACCTGCACTTGTGCATCCCGGTGAGTAAAGATATATAAGCTATACTTGCTTACAGAAGCTATTGCAAACCTATGAGCTTAAGTGTAAAATCACACCCTTGCCCCTGGCAAACCATAGGAAGCAAAGCTTGCAAGCTGCTAGTAACTGTGCATTACTGGGCCTGGAGACTCGGGTGTTTGCTATCTTGGTCTCTGGCCCAGCCCTGTAGCGTTGCTGCACTGTAGTCATCTGCAGGGAGCTAGGCTCGCATCAGATGGAGCTCCTCTGTCCTGATCAGGGCTTACAGACTTTACCGTGTCCCACCTGACTCGGGAACCCCCTTCTCTGTGTTGACAGGAGCAGAACCCTCCCAACGTCCCTGTGCCAGCCCAAGCCTCCAGCGTGGGGACCCAGCCGCCCACTGTGTCAGTGGCCAGCACTCACAGCAGCACCCCCTATCTCAGTGGCCAGCAGCAGGCAGCTGTAATGAAGCAGCATCAGTTGCTTTTGGATCAACAAAAACAGAGGGAGCAGCAGCAAAAGCATTTGCACCAACAGCAGTTTTTGCAAAGGCAGCAGCACCTTCTGGCAGAGCAGGTAAAGAAAAGTGGGAGAAAACCGTCCCCATCCCCGCCTCTCCCCCACATCTCACCCTGCCTCCCAAGGCACTGCAGTGGCCACGAGCTCAGCGGGGTGCCATGTGAGTGTGCTCGGTGCATGTTTGGTATTAGAGTGCTTTGCCCTTTTAAACCCCTTTCTGTGAGTGGCATTTCTCAGACAGTGGTGACCTGTGTCAGAAGCAGCTTTTATGTCATTTAGTGGGGATTAATGAAGGCAGAATCTGTGGCTAAAACTGTATGTGTTTGGGACAGTTTTCCATATCCTTTGTTGGCAGCTGCCGATGCACCGAGCTTCCCAGTCCGTCAGCTTACTGTGGGCCGAGCCGGGTTGTAAATGTAGTTTGTGATAGGTCACGCGTGTGAAGCGGGGAAGTGAAGACCTGCCTGGGGTCCTGGGTTGAAGAGTCAGGACCAACAAGCTCCCTCTAAGTCCTACAGTTCATCCACTTGGTCACCAAGTGAAGTGTGAAGGTGCCAAGGTCCTCAGGGTTTTAAATTACATCTTTAAGACTTAAGAGGCGCCCCGGCTGGGTTGTTCAGTGGTTAGAACATCAGCCCACAGATCAAAGCGTTGCAGATTTGATTCCCAGTCAAGGGCACGTACCTCGGTTGCAGTTTCCTCCCTGGCCTTGGTCGGGGCATGTGCAGGAGTCGGCCAGTCAATGTTTTTCTCTCTCTCTCTCCCTTCTCCTTCCTTCCACTCTCTAAAAATAAATGGAAAAATATGCTCGGATGAGGATTTAAAAAAAAAAGAACATAAGAGAAGAACTAGCCATCCAGTAGTTCAAGTTGATTGAGAATGACTTTGAAACCCACATCACTACCTCGGTTCTGCTGTTTTTTATACATGACACACAAGTAACCCATTTAAAGTGAATAATCCCATAGTATATTCAGAGTTATGCAATAATCACTACAGTTTTGGAACATTTTATCACGTAAAAAGAAAACCTACCCAGCTGGCATGGCTCAATGGTTGAGCATCAACCTATGAACCAAGAGATCATGGTGTGATTCCTGATCAGGGCATGTGCCGGGGTTGTGGGGTATGCAGAAGGCAGCCAATCAATGATTCTCTCTCATCACTGATGTTTCTATCTTTCTTTCCCTCTCCCTTCCTCTCTGAAATCAATAATAATATATTTTTTATTTTTTTCCAAAATATATTTTTTTAAATATATTTTGATTGATTTCAGAGAGGAAGGATGAGGGACAGATAGAAACATCCATGATGAGAGAGAATCATTGATTGGCTGCTTCCTACAAGTCCCCCACTGGGAATCAAGCCCACAACCCGGGCATGTGCCCTTGACTGGAATCGAACCTGGGACCTTTCAGTTTGCAGGCCGGCACTCTATCCACTGAGCCAAACCGGCTAGGGCAATAATAATGAATTTTTTTTAAAAAGAAACCCTAAACCCTAAATTCATTAAAAGTTATTTCCTGAACAAGGACTGATCCAGAGACAGAGAGAAATTGATTGGACTGTTGGGCCTTGGAGGGAAGGTAGGGGAGGGTGGGGGTAAGGGGGAGAGATCAACCAAAGGACTTATATACAAGCATATAGGCCTAACCAATGGACACGGACAACGGGGGGGCGGGGGGGTGTGAGGGCATGAGCGGGGGGGGGGGGGGCGGGGGGGATAATGTGGGGATAAGGACACATACGTAATATCTTAATAAAAAATATATTAAAAAAAAAGTTATTTCCCCCATCTTCCAGGCCTAGGCAACCACTAATCTACTTTCTGTCTCTATAGTTTTTCCTATTTGTGAATATTTCATGTAAGAGGATTCAAGGTTCAACCTTGTTGTAGCATGTATCATTATTTTCCTGCTTTTTATGACTGAATAATATTTTGTTGTATGAATATGTCATATTTTATGGATCAGTTTATCTGTTGGTACAGTTGGGTTGTTTCCTGAACTTTTTGTGGACATAGGTTTTCAGCTCTCTGAGTGTATATCTAGGGGTGGAATTGCTGGGTCCTATGGTAGCTCTTATGTTTACCTTTTGAAGAATTGCCAGACTGTTCTACAAAGTAGCTACACCATTTTACATGCCCACAGAGTGTATGAAGGTGCCGGTTTCTCCACATCTCCCCCACACTTGTCTTTTTTATTCTAGCCACCTGTGCATGTGCAGTGGTATACCATGTGGCTTTTTTGATTTGTATCTTCCTGATCTGCTCTCCTTTTTTAAAAACTCACCTTTTCTTTTTTTAATTATTGCTCCTTAGCTCAGCCCCATCCTTGTGCTTCAGAGTGATTTTGTTTGTTTGTTTGTTTGTTTGTTTGTTTGTTTTTAATCCTCATCTGAGGATATATTTTTCCCATTGATTTTTCCAGAGAGAGTGGAAGAGACGGGGAGAGACAGAGAGAGAGAAACATCGATGTGAGAGAGGCATATTGATCAGTTGCCTCCTACATGAGCCCCACCAGGGAATCGAGCCTGCAACTGAGATATATGCCTTTGACTGGAATTGAACCCATGACCCTTCAGTCTGTGGGTCAGTGCTCTAACCACTGAGAAAACCGGGGATTATTAAAAATCCCCAAAATGAGATTGTGAGCATTATATGAGATAGTCCTCAGGAGTCTGTCTGTGAGTAACAAGCCTGGGCAGTTTTCTTTTCTCTGATCTAACACTGTTTTTCTTTTATGTGGGTCTTTGTTCTGTTCTTGGAATTTTCTAGGAGAAACAGCAGTTTCAGCGCCATCTGACCCGCCCACCACCCCAGTACCAAGACCCGACACAGAGCACCTTCCCACAGCAAGTTGGGCAGTTCACAGGTGAGGGGGCATCTGGGTGATGGAGTGGGGCAGGGGAAGGTAGGCATGCCCAGAGCAGGTGGTCTCTTCCACTCGTGCTGAGTTCCTGCTGTCTGCCCAGCTTTCTGCTAGGTGCTCTATGAGTTTACTTTGCTCATATAAACTTCAGTCTGCCTACGGAGCCTGCTTTCTATTCACCCTGCGGGCCAGAAGAGGGTCAGAGAGGCAGACCACTTCAGCTAAGTACTTTGGCTGTGTCCCTGGCTATACAATCTTTTGAAGCAAAATCATGTCTAGTTGGAAGATATCAATAGGAAATGGCTTCTGTAATTCTTTGAATTTTATTAATACTAGAGGCCCAGTGCACAAATTTGTGCACGTGTGGGACCCCCCTCTGGGTAGCCTGCGGGGATCGGGCCGAAACCCAGAGTCCAACGCTGCCTGCAGCTCCTACCTGCTGCTCCCGCTTATCCTGGCCCCACTGCACCTGCTGTGGGCTCGTGCCCAATCAGTCCCGATCAGGAGAGGCTGGCGCTGCCAAAGCAGCGCTTATCAGCTGTGAGCCCTGTGTCTGGCACCCTCCCGAGGGGAGTGGCCTGGGGGATCGGGCTGAAACCGGCTCTCCATCATCCCCCAAGGAGTCCCGGATTGCAAGAGGTGCAGGCCAAGCCGAGGGACCCCACCGGTGCACGATGGGGCCAGGGAGGGACCACAGGAGGGCTCCAGGGCATGTCTGGCCCATCTCACTCAGTCCTGATGGGCCGACCCCAGCAGCAAGCTGAGCGTCTGCCCCCTGGTGGTCAGTGCACGTCATAGCAAGCGGTTGAGTGGCCTTAGCATATCATTAGCATATTACACTTTGATTGGTTGAATAGATGACTGGACACTTAGCATAATAGGCTTTTTTTTATTATATAGGATATTGGGGTGACATTAGTTTATAGGATCATATAGGTGTCAGGTGTACATTTCTATGATATGTTACCTAGATATTGCACTGTGTGCCCACCATCCAAAGTCAAACCATCTTCTGGCACCATTTCTGTAATTCTTAAGAAAGTTCTTTGCTTCAGCAAAATGACCTCTCCAAGTTTCCAGATAAGGAGACACTTAATGCATTTGTGTGGGCTTTGCTTCTTTTTTCCTTTCTGCTCACTTTGGTGACACAAGTGGCAGCATCAGCCCTGGACAGCTGACCAGGAAAGGAAGGAAGCACTCTGAGGGGTCTCAGCTGTCAAGTGTCAGATGTGCAAGGGAACCTGGCTGCCACTGCTCAGGCTGCCACTCTAGAAATACATAGAGATGCCAGTTGACAGATGCAAGGAAATGCGGTCTGCTCTTCTTGGAATATCTTCAAAACCTGTCCTTTTCTTGGTCAGTGACTCTCACTATAGTGTCTCAGAGAAACTGACCACAGCTGTGCATTCTGGAAGAGCCCAGGGGAGCTTTATGTGCATGCTGACCAGGACTGAGGAGTGGAGGTCAGCAGGCATCGCAGAAGCCTGGGTCTTAGCCAGCTTTCCTGCCTTCATCCCATCTTTTGTTGTTGTGGGCTGTCAGTGGGAGTGAAATAGACTTTCTTCTCCACCCAGTGTTTAGTTAGGTGCAGGTGGAGAGAGTGAGAGGAGCAACAAGGTGCTCAGGTAAGGCCAACCCCTGAACAGTCGCTCTCCTGCCCACAAAAATCCGCCTCAGTTGTGTTGTCACCATGAAGCCATTGCTTAGGGCAGAGGTCCAGACAGCAAGCTCCCTGAGGACAAAGGACAGAGCCTGCCTGTCACATTTCTTGCTGTCTGCTCAGGACAGCGCCACCACAGAGCAGGTGCGCTATAAATGCCTGCTGACTGCAGCCTAGACTGCTCTGTGCCCTGAGCGTCTGTGGTATGAAGAATAAGCTCAAGCATTCTCCCTGTCACCCCGGGGGGCGGGGGGCACATGTGTGTGCACCCCTCACCTAAGGGATTTTAACAGCTGCCCAGCAGGGTCTAAACCACAGTCACAATCCAGTTACCTTTTGGCTTTGCACGCCTGCCCTTCCCATGGCAGCCACAGCTCTTCTGAATCTGACTGCGGCTGTCTCTTCAGTTTTGTCTCTAACCAGCTGGATGCTTTCGCCACAGCCCAGCCACAGGCTTCCCCACACAGACGGCCTTTCATAACTTCATACCTTTGCATACACTCTTCTCTGTATCTAGAATACTGTTTCTCCAAACTGCTAAACTTCTGTCTACCCTTTTTTTTTATATATAGATGAATATTTACTTTGTTTAGCAGGAGAACTTTTTAAAAAATTGTTATTGATTTCAGAGAGGAAGGGAGAGGGAGGGAGAGAGAAACATCAGTGATGAGAAAGAATCAGTGATCGGCAGCCTTCTGCACACCCCCTACTGGGGATCAAATCCCCCAACCTGGGCATGTGCCCTGACTGGGAATTGAACTGCAGTCTCCAGATTCATATTTTTGTTTTTTTAAAATATATTTTTTTGCCATAACCGGTTTGGCTCAGTGGATAGAGCGTCGGCCTGCGGACTGAAAGGTCCCAGGTTCGATTCCGGTCAAGGGCATGTACCTTGGTTGCGGGCACATCCCCAGTAGGCGGTGTGCAGGAGGCAGCTGATCGATGTTCCTCTCATTGATGTTTCTAGCTCTCTATCTCTCTCCCTTCCTCCCTGTAAAAAAATTAATAAAATATATTTTAAAAAATAATAAATAAAATATATTTTTAATTGATTTCAGAGAGGAAGGGAGAGACAAAAACATCAAAGATAAGAGAGAATCACTGATCAGCTGCTTCCTGCATGTCCCCTACTGGGGATCGAGCCTGCAGCCTGGCATGTGCCCTTGACCAGAATTGAACCCGGGGACCCTTCAGTCCATAGGCTGACGCTCTATCCACTGAGCTAAACCAGCTAGGGCCTGATTCATATGTTGACACTCAACCACTGAGCCACACCAGTCGGACATGTCTACCCTTTTAAAATCCAACATATTCGTCGCCATCTCTCTGAAGCCTCCCCTAAGTCTCCCAGGCATTGAGCTTTCATCCCCTGTGCTCCCACAGCCCGCTGCCTGGCCTTTGTTGTAACCCTGTCACAGCACATGGAGTCCTCACCTCCCAAAGGCAGGTCCTCAGGTGGATCCTTGGAGCCCCCAGTGCCCAGCATAGGGCCTGCACGAAGCAGAGATGGGTGGGCCTCGGAGGGTGAGCCAGTCAAGTCCACTGGCTTCTCTCTCCTCGCTGTGCCCTTCCTCTGCAGCTGTCTGATCTCCTCATTGCTGCAGACCTGACCCTTGGCCAAGGCTCTCCTCCTTGAGGTCCCACTGGATTTCTGATTCTGCTATTCGTGCCCATAGGCTGGCAGCTGCACCTTCGGGCCATGGAGGTGTCTCCTCTGTGGTGGCCATGAAATGCCAACTTGATTGACAGAATCTTCTGTCTTCCAGGGTCTTCTGCCACCGTGCCTGGCATGAACAACTTGGGTCCGTCGAACTCCAGCTGTCCTCGAGGATTCCCTCAGGCCGGGAATCTGATGCCAATGGGCCCTGGACATTCGTCAGGTTCCTCTCTCTCCTCCAACTCAGGCCAGCAGGATCGGGGTGTCGTTCAGTTCACTGGCTCCCAAAGCATGCCGCAGGGCAGCCTCTATGGCATGGCCTCTGGCATAACCCAGATAGTTGCCCAGCCCCCACCACAGGCCACCAATGGACATGCCCACATTCCACGGCAGACCAACATGGGCCAGAACACCTCAGTCTCAGCTGCCTATGGACAGAACTCTCTGGGGAGCTCTGGCCTCTCCCAGCAGCACAATAAGGGGACCCTGAACTCTGGTTTAACTAAGCCACAGGTCCCAAGGGTGTCGGCAGCCATGGGAGGCCAGAATCCTTCCTGGCAACATCAGGGAATGCCGAACCTGAGTGGCCAGACCCAAGGAAGCAACACCATAAGCCCTTTCACAGCAGCCTCCAGTTTCCACATGCAGCAGGCCCACCTGAAAATGTCCAGCTCTCAATTCTCCCAGACGATGCCCAGCAGGCCCATGGCCCCCATGAGTTCAGCAGCTGCAGCGGGGCCCATGTTGACTCCCGTGAGTGCGCAGCAGAGGACCGGTGCCCCCGCCCCAGCACCTCCCCAGGGAGCCCCACAACAGGGCTTGCCAGGCCTGAGCCCTGGTGGGCCTGACCTGGGGGCCTTCAGCCAGAGCCCTGCCCCACCCATGGGCGGCCGGGCAGGGCTGCACTGCACCCAAACCTACCCTGTGCGGACTTCGGGCCAGGAGCTGCCCTTTGCCTATAGCGGGCAGCCGGGTGGCAGCGGGCTGTCCAGCATGGCTGGGGACGCCGATCTGATCGACTCCCTGCTGAAGAACAGGACTTCGGAAGAGTGGATGAATGATTTGGACGACCTTTTGGGGCCTCAGTAAGGGGAGGATTTATGATGTTTTCAGTGTTCATACATCCTGTATTTTTGTTCTCATATTCAACAATGAGCAACTATTTGGACCAAAAGCTCACAGCCTGGTGTGCTGGGTGGGTAGAGCAAAGGCTGAAGCTGAGGCCCCACCTGGCCAGGATCTGCAGAGCCCCTCCTCCAACCCAGCGGTGTGGTCTGTCGGGCTGGCCCCAGGCCATCTGCTGGCGTCATTACCTGGTGTTGGGACAGCAGGACAGGGTTCTACAGGTGGTTTTCTACCCAAATGACCAAAAAACGACAGTTATAGCAGTGAAACCCCACAACGTCAGGCTTATAAAAATCTGTGCCATCAGGTTGGCTTAATCCAAGATTTCTCCATTTGCCCTAATGCTGGGGACAAGTTTTTGTTGAAACTATATAGCAGAATTACTTGCAATTTGTAGCATAGTAAAAGATGAAATTTTTTAAAGTTTAAAGCAGAATAGGTGGTGGTTTGAGTTGATTGGGTGGCATTGGAAACCTAGGGCTTCCTTGGAAGAGCCTTTTTTATTCTTGCTCTTGGTCGGCTTTCAGGGAGTGTCACTGGAAACCTTTTCCGTAAGTAAGTCTGTGGCCGCATGCGCCAGGGGCTCAGGATGCTGCGAGATGGCAGGGCCCCTCCCCCAGAGCGCGTGCTTCTGGGGACCCTGGAGGAATCCTGGCAGCAGCCCCGGGCTCAACGCGAGTGGGATGTTTAGGATTCCTGTGTCCCCTTCTGTTGTACCTTCCCACCTTCTGCAGTTAGTTTCTCTGACACGTATAGTTAATGTATTAGAAGGTGATCATTGTTGAGTTGTGCACAGATGTCTTTCCTTCACCCCACTTGCCCTTCCTTTTTCTCCAGCCCAACTGGAAAACCTTCTTAAGGCAACAGTTTACTAGATGGGAGGGGGAAAGAGTCGTTGCAGTTCCTTAGGGAGACCCAGCATTGCGGGGAGACGGTGTCTCTCCCCAGAAGGAACGCTTTGGGGAAGGAGGACGAAGGCGAAAGGCGTGCCCCGTTCTGCAGGGAGGCCCTGAACTCCACGTGTTCTTACTCTTGCCACTGCCACGTCAGATGATTGCACTTTTAAAGGTAATTGCTTTATAACACTAACACATCCTTTCTAAAGATTCAGGGGGATTTCTCCGTAAGGTCTATGAATGAATGGACTTGACTAAGCCAAGAGTGGGCTGCTTGTGGAAAATGAAGGTGGAGAGAGCACTTTGGTTTAAGAAAGCAAAGTGGTCGGCACAGGGTGAGACGTTTCAGTGATGGACAGAAAGCGGTCCCTGGAAGAGTGGCTGTATGCAGAGTGGTCTCGAGAAACCGCAGCTCCATTTCCCTGGAGTCTCCAAATGGTTCATTCAAGGAGCGTCCTGCGTAAAGAACTGACCAAGGAACAGATTGGTGTGACCAGCCTGAGTGGCTGGGATGAAGGGTTGGGGGTTGTACACATATGGTAATGATTTGCACCAGCCGTGCCTTGCTGGGGGTACTTGGACCCTCAGATCCTCTTCTCTAATAGCCATTTTTCACCACAAATGGTGTTGTTGGGCCATTTCCCCTTTAACTGCCCTCCCTGCCTTTCCCTGATGCTGAATTTAGCTTTTGAAGAAGGGAATGAGTGAATCATAGAGCCAGTGAAGACTCCACCCTCTGAGTTAGTTCCCCAGTCTGAAGGGGAAGAGGGTGACTTCAGCAGGTTTTCTACCAAAAATAGTGGGTGAAGGCTAATGATGGGCCCCTGTTCCTCTCTGGTCTCCCTCTGGCTGCTGCTCACCTCTGTCCCCAGGGCACTCCACCTCCCTCCAGGGGAGGGCTGCCCCAGCCTTAGTCCTGGGCCACCTAGATAGACAGCAGGCGTCTCACTGCTGTAGTGTCAGAGCAATAAAATGTGATGCTTGGGGTCCCCCCAGGGAGCTGCCCGCGGCTTTATTTATGAACCTGGTTTTTGGGTAGTTGGGGAGGAGAGGACTCCCGCTGCAGTGCAAACTCCCTCCCCCCATCTTCCAGGAGCCATGACTCAAAAGGGTGCTCGGACTTTTGTTAAACACATTTGCTTTGTGTAAATAAATGTTTACAATTTTATATTAAAGATGGAATAAGTGTTAGAGCTTCTGACTGTATATTTTTTACTTTTATAGATTTTTAAACTATGATTCTTTATATATGTGTTCTGGGGAGCTATGATAAGTTTTATGACAAACAATTGGTATTAACTTTTTATTGTCATCAAAGTACATAAAAATCCTATTAATCCCCTTATTCTTCTACTTCCCTTAACTCTGGTATACACCAAAAAGAAATCCTGGCTCTCGTTTTATCGTTATAAAATAATAAAAGTATTTTGCTAGTATGGAAACTGCCTGTGTGTTGACTTAACATGGCAGTGCCTGCAGGGTGGGCAGTGTGGTGCCGGCCGTGACTGCTTTGTTGGGTAGCTGGTTTTCTTTTGTGATTTTACTGTTTTCTTACTGAGCATGGGGCGGGGGTTGGTTTGGTTTACCTCAGAGTAACCTCTGGTATTTGAAGGTAGATAGAAATCAGAACCGACGTCGCTCGGGCTCTCCCACGTCTTCGTGTCTGTTGTGAGGGAAGGCCTCCATTCTTACCTTCTTGAGGGAAAGATTCAATCAAGAGACAAAGTACAGAAAAGCAAACAAGAATTGATTAAAGCAAAATAGAGCTAGGAGAGTGAAACAAGGCAGGGCATAGAAGCAGCAGCAGGACCTGGGCTGGGAAGTCAGAGAAAAGGGGGCCTTGGAGACAGACAGGTTCAGGGATCTGGCCCGGGATAAGCTGCCCCTGCCCATTGCTCCCCTGGTTGCAAGCTTCATGGTGTCCCTTAGAGACTAGGGTGTATGTGCCTGTGAGGGAAGGAGGAGGAAAGGGTTAGGGCCCACTGGGGCCTTTGTTTAAAGGCTGGGCACTTAGGGGAGGTCTTCAGAATGGATCGATAGAATATTCATCAGCCTTATGCGCATAATGTGTCTGTCTTTTGGTGTGGTTAGCTAATGGCACTTAATTGGATTTCTGTTATCTGTCTCCCTGTGGAGAGGATTTAACCTATTTACCCTCTGGTTGGGGAGGAGAAGTGCAAACCATTTACTTTTTTTTAAGAGAGAAAGGGAGATAGATGGAAAGATTGATGAGAGAAACATCGATTGGCTGCCTCCTGCATGCCCCCTACTGGGGATCAAGCCCACAACCCAGGCATGTGCCCTGGCCAGGAATTGAACCTGGGACCTCTTGGTTCATGAGTTAACGCTCAACCACACTGGCCAGGCACAAACCACTTACTCTTAAGTGTTCTTGGTTCTGGGGTTTCCTAGGTGGGCACACACTGCTGTTTAACTGTCAGTCTCAGGTCCCTATCCTGCGTGTCCTAGGATTTCCCTAGCCTTTACTCTGCTCTAACCGTTGGACCAGTCTTTTCTTTCTTTCTTTTTCTATTTTTTTCTTAATCCTCACCTGAGGATATTTTTCCATTGATTTTTAGAGAGAGTGGAAGGGAGAGGAAGAGACAGAGAGAAACATCAATGTGAGAGACACACCGATTAGTTGCCTTCTGCACCTTCATCAGGGCTGGGGAACCTGCAACGAAGGTTCCCTTGACCAGAATCGAACCCAGGACCCTTCAGTCCTTGGGCTGACGCTCTATCCACTGAGCCAAACCAGCTAGAACCAGTTACTTTAGGTCTTAATAGTTCAAATGTTTTACAGCCATACATTATAGATGTTGCAGGTTTGGTTCTAGACTACCTCAATAAAGTTAATAACTTCGTACAATAGTCACGTGAATTTTTTGGTTTCCCAGTGCACATAAAAGTTATGCTTACGTAAACGATACTATAGTCTAAGTGTACAGTCACATTATGTCTTAAAAACAAAAACAAACAAAGAAATGAAACAGCCCAGCCGGCACGGCCCAGTGGTTGAGCATCGACCTATTAACCAGGAGGTCACGGTTCCATCCCTAGGCAGGGCTGGAACTGATGCTTCTCTCTCTCCCTCTCCATCTCAAATCAATAAAAATATATTGTAAAAATAATAGATTAGCGCTAGCTGGTTTGGCTCAATGGATAAAGCGTCGGCCTGCGGACTGAAGGGTCTCAGGTTCCATTCCAGCCAAGGGCACGTGCCTGGGCTTCAGGGTCAGTCCCAGTAGGGAGTGTGCAGGAGGCAGCCAGTCAATGATTCTCTCTCATCATTGATGTTTCTATCGCTCTCTCCCTCTCCCTTCCTCTGTAACATCAATAAAATATATTTTAAAATAATAATAAACTTAAAAAGCAATGTATTTAATTTAAAAATACTTTATTGCTAAAAAATGTCATAATCTTTCTGCTGGCGACAGTTTTTGCCTCACTATTGATGGCTGTTGACTGATCAGGGTGGCAGTTCTTCAAAATAAGAGGACAGTGAAGTTATCTGCTCAGATGGACTCTTCCTCTCCTGAATGACTTCTCTGTAACATGTGATGCTGTTTGATAGCGTTAGACTCAGAGTAGAATTTTTTCCAAAATTGGAGTCAGTCCTCTCAAACCTGCTGCTTCAAGTTTTCTTCAGCTTCTCACCTCTCGGCCTTCACAGAGCTGGGCCTGGCTCTGGGTTAGGCTTTGGCGTAAGGAGGATGAGCCTTTTTTCTGCCCAGGGCCATTTGGGTATTTATAACACTCGTGGGCCACAGGCAATTACCAACTTAGAAATGAGCCTGCTGTGTTGGGTCAAACATTTAATGAACTTACCCCCCACCCCTGGCTTAAGGGAAGGCTGTGGCTGGTTTGAACCATCAAGACCACTAAACTTTTCCACATTCGCAATAAGGGTTTCACTTTCTTACCATCTGTGTGTTCACTGGAGCAGCTTTAAATTTCCTTCAAGAACTTCCCCTCAGCCTTCCCACCGTGGCTGACAGCCAGGAGTCCTCGGGCTCAGCCTGTCTTGGCTTCCAACATGCCTTCCTCGCACAGCTTAACATTCCTAAGCTTCTGACCTTAAAGCGGGAGACGCACTCACTTGAACATTTAAAGGCCATTATAGGGAGCCCTGTGCACTGCTGGTGGGAATGCAGACTGATTAGTGCAGCCACTATGGAAAACATTGTGGAGTTTCCTCAAAAAAATTAAATATGGCCCTAGCCGGTTTGGCTCAGTGGATAGAGCGTCGGCCTGGGGACTGAAGGATCCCAGGTTCGATTCCCGTCAAGGGCATGTACCTTGGTTGCGGGCACATCCCCAGTGGAAGGTGTGCAGGAGGCAGCTGATTGATGCTTCTCTCTCATCAATGTTTCTAGCTCTCTATCCCTCTCTCTTCCTCTCTGTAAAATATCAATAAAATATATATTTTTTAAAGTAACTTATTAAAAAAAATTAAATATGGAACTCCATTTGACCCAGTGATCCCACTTGTAGGAATATATCCTAAGAATCCCAAAACACCCATCATAAAGAATGTATGCACCCCTATGTTCATAGCAGCACAATTTACAATAGCTAAGATCTGGAAACAGCCCATCAGTAGATGAGTGGATAAAAAGCTGTGGTACATTTACACCATGGAATACTATGCAGCTGTAAAAAAGAAGGATCTCTTACCCTTTGAGACAGCATGGAGGGGCCTGGAGAGCATCACGCTAAGTAAAATAAGCCAGTCAGAGAAAGACAAGTATCACGTGATCTCACTCATACATGGAATCTAATAACAAACTGATGACATGGAAGCATGGAACAGTGTGGAATCTCCGAGGAAAGGCGGGGGAGGTGGGTGGAAGGTAATCAACCAAAGAACTTGTATGCATGTATGCATAACTCACGGACAGACAGTGGGGTGGTGAGGGCCTGGGGTAGGGGGCAGGGGTGGGCTGGAGGGGATTGATGGGGGGAAAGGGGACATTGTAATACTTTCAGCAATAAAGATTAAGTAAATAAAATAAAGGCTATTAAAGGATTGTTAATTGGCCTGATGTCAATATTGTTGGGTCTCAGGGAAGTTCGCTCGCCCCAGTAATCAAAGAAGTGCAACTGAGAACAGAAGGGAGCTTGCTCTGCCGCCAGGTACCCGAGGCGAACCGGGCTGGCTGCAGTGTGCTGAGGCAGGCTGCGGTACAGCTTTCTGTGGGAAGAACATTTATAAAAGGTATCAGGTTCCTTAAAATGTTCATGCCATCTGTCCAGTCCAGCAATTCCAGTTCTGAGAAGCCATCCTTGCATATAATTATGGCTGCAGAGAAAGATTATAGCACAGGCCTTACAGCTGCAAAAACCTGGGGCAGTCTCCATGGCTGCCAGAGGGTCGGTTAAGTAAGTGCAGTACTTCCACTTGATGAGATACCATACACTTATTTTAAATACTTAGGGAGGATTAAACTTGGGCTTCTTATATTACAAGCCGATAAAAAGAAATCTGGCTAATAAAACCAAAAATTCCCTGTCCCAGGCTCGACCTTAAGGTTACCACTGTAGCTCCCATAGTCAAAGGCGGCACTGAACAGCCAGGCCCCAGGGGTAAGGCCAGGAGGTTCCCAAGCTCTGAAGCTCTGCCGCCATCCTGGGTCTGTCTGTCTGCCGCCATCCTGGGTCTGTCTGTCTGTCTGCCGCCATCCTGGGTCTGTTTGTCTGTCTGCCGCCACCCTGGGTCTGTCTGTCTGCCGCCACCCTGGGTCTGTCTGTCTGCCGCCATCCTGGGTCTGTCTGTCTGCCGCCACCCTGGGTCTGTCTGTCTGTCTGCCACCATCCTGGGTCTGTCTGTCTGCCGCCATCCTGGGTCTGTCTGTCTGTATGCCGCCATCCTGGGTCTGTCTGTCTGTCTGCCGCCATCCTGGGTCTGTCTGTCTGTCTGCCGCCACCCTGGGTCTGTCTGTCTGTCTGCCGCCATCCTGGGTCTGTCTGTCTGCCGCCATCCTGGGTTGGTCTGTCTGCCGCCATCCTGGGTCTGTCTATCTGTCTGCCGCCATCCTGGGTCTGTCTGTCTGCCCAGGTATTGCCCTGAGAGTGGAAACAGGAGGAGATGGAGGGCAAGGTCCTTTGCCTGGACCTTGCAGTCTCTTGTGGGGGAACGTCACAAGCAGGTGAACAAGATGATTTGAGAGTGGTGAGTGCTGGAAGGAACTCAAGCAGAGTGAGAAGAGGGCGCTGCAAGGGTGAGGGGAGGCCAGGGCATCTTCAGACGCGGTGGGCTGGGCAGGCCCCTTGAGGGAGACAGGTGGCTGGGCCGAGGGCTGGACCGGAGCCAGGCAGAGCTGGGGGAAGAGCAGTCAACAGCCACGTGGAGGACCAGTTCCCCAAAGGAAGAGCCTGTAAACAGGAGGGAGGGGTGCTGAGAAAACACAGCTGGCAGCTGCTGACGCGAGTGTTCGATTTAAAGCACAAAGGGCATTACGGCCCCAGCAGGGGAGTGGGCCCTCACTGCTCAGAGATGCCCAAAGGAAGACAGGGTGGCAAGGCCACTCCTGCCCCAGCAGCCGCATTTCCAGTGCGGCAGCCTGAGCACCTGAAACTAATATAAAATACGACTGAATGTCAACTGTCATTGACAATTGTTTTTAAAGAGCAGCCTGAAGGCCCCCCAGCTGATGGAGGCCTGAAAGAGTCACAGGCACCAGAGAGGGTATCCGAGCGCCCGGAGTCACAGGGAGAGGCCTGTCCCCCTCGCTTGATTCTTTTTTTCTCTCTTTAGGATATTTTTATTGATTTCAGAGAGGAAGGGAGAGGGGGAGAGAGAAACATTACTGATGAGAGAGAATCATTGATCGGCTGCCTCCTGCATGCCCCACAACCCAGGCATGTGCCCTGACCGGGAATCGAACTGTGACCTGGTTCATAGACAGACCCTCAACCACTGAGCCACACTGGCTGGACCCCACCTTGATTCTTCTCATGCTCATAGGAATGAATTCAAATGAGTGACTCCAGATAATTTCGTTGTGATAAAGGCAATTTCTTTTTTAAAATAAGCATTTATTAAAGAAACAAGGCAAACAAATCTACTAAACTACATCTGAGCTGGAACTCAGATGGGCTTTCCCAACAAGTTTGGACAAGTAAGTCTGGTGGGCGTTCCAAGGGTTATATACCCTTCTGTCTATAGAGCAGTGGTTCTCAACCTGTGGGTCGCGACCCCTTTGGCGGTCGAACGACCCTTTCACAGGGGTCGCCTAAGACCATCCTGCATATCAGATATTTACATTACGACTCATAACAGTAGCAACATTACAGTTATGAAGTAGCAACAAGAATAATTTTATGGTTGGGTCACAACATGAGGAACTGTATTTAAAGGGCCAGAAGGTTGAGAACCACTGCATAGATTTTAAATTCCTCTGCTAGATATCCTGGTACAGGTTAACCCTGAAGCTCTCTCTCCCTTTTATTTTGTTATGGCTTCCCCAGAATTTATGAGAAGCACCTGGCAATTAAATTCCAAAACTGCTGGCTGCTCTGTTCAAAAGTGGGATGAGATAAAGACTGCCCTCGCCCTCCCGCCTCCCCGCCCCGTCTGTTAGTTTCAGGGTGATTTAAGCTGTGTATTCTCCAGTTGCATTAAGGCTCCTTCCCTTCTCCCGGGAGACAACCGTTTGCTCTCAAGCTCCCTGGCTGGGGGAAGATAAGGCTTGCTATCTACAAGCTGGTTGCAGGCTGCCTAACTGCTTGGCCTTGTTTAATTTTGTCTCAGTTTCCCCATCCCTCCTGCCTTGGAATTTTTCTTGCTTTTCGCTGTCCTGTGACAGAAGTAGCAAGGTGGCTGTAAAGCTGCTGAAATATGCAAAGCGGTGGTTGCCTGTGAACTTGGTCCAGGCTAGTGGCTGAACTCACCCAGAAGCTGAGGGCACTCTGGCCGGACGGCAGGCTCTCCTCACGTGTGGGACCAATTTGCCTGACGGCCCTTTCTTCCTCCTGTGCCTTCAGCTGGTGCTGCGCCTGCTGCTTTGCAGATGGAGGGCTGCATCAGACCCTTTCATGAAGGTGTGAAACAACCTCCCCCTGCCCCAGTGTGGGAACCAGTGTGGCAGGGGCAGAACCCTCAGGGTCACCTCCTCAGTGTCCTGAGGTGCAGTCTCTGGAGGGGTCACCTGCCAAGGAAAAGGAGGTGCTGGCTGCTGCAAAAACCAGGTGACAGTAAGTACAGCGCCTGCCCCGGGGGCGAGGGACGAGGGGCGTGGACGTGCAGGGTTCCCTGTTCTGTCCAATGTGGTGAGGTCTGAAGCCTTCCCTGCCCGCTTCCCTGCCTCAGGCCACCCTGAGCAGGTCCCTCTGGAAGCTTGGGGAGGAGCAGGGACAGCTGTGGGAGGACACAGAGCTGAGGTCGCTCACGGAGGCCACGCAGGAGGCTCCGTTCATGGTTGTACCTGGGAAGCAGAGCCTGCCAAGGCTATGGAAAGAGCGTGGAATTGTGTTCCTGGTAAGTGATGAAGGCTCCAGCTGCAGGATGCTTTAGCTTCCTCGCCCCTGACACGAGGGCCATCCCTGATCTTGAATACTAAGGGTCTACGTTGGTTCTGTGCTTTCAAACGTATCCAGGTTCTTGCCCTGGCCGGTGCTCAGTGGTTAGAGCGTCAGACTGTGCACAAAGGGTCACAGGTTTGATTCCTGGTCAAGGGCATGTATCTGGTTTGTAGGTTTGATCCCGGACCACCACGCTTTGACATGCACTGGCACCAGGCCAGCCAAGGCGGGTGCGATGTGATTGGTCGGAGGGGCCCCACCATCGCCCCACGATTGCCCCACAGAGGGAGGCCCAGGCCAGCCAAGCAATCGCACCTCACGCCAGTCGCCCACAGAGGGAGGTGACCAATGGTGGGGGAGGGGGAGCAGCACCACACAGATGGCAAGCAGTGGCAGCGGTGGGGGCGGGGCCAGCTGCTGGCGGCTGGAGGAGGGAAAGCCCCGATAGGCCCTGATTGCTGGCCAGGCCTAGAGACTCTACCCGAGGGGTTCCAGATTGCGAGAGGGCCAGGCTGAGAGACACTGCTTCCCCCTTCCCCTCCTTCCCTGTGCACGAATTTAGTGCTCTGGGCCTCTAGTATTTAAATAAAATAAAAAGAACAAAAATCTGTGGCTTCAGAAGGCTGTTCCTGGGAGCTGTCTGTGATGCATTTAAGAAAGACAATGAGCCCTGGCTGGTTTGCTCAGTGGATAGAGCATCAGCCTGCAGACTGAAAGGTCCCAGGTTCAATTCTGGTCAAGGGCACATGTCCGGGTTGTGAGCTCGAGCCCCAGCAGGGGGTGTGTAGGAGGCAGCTGATCAATGATTCTCTCTCATCATTGATGTTTCTATCTCTCTCTCCCTCTTCCTCTATGAAATCAATAAAAATAAAATACTAGAAAGAAGAAAGAAAGAAAGAAAGAAAGAAAGAAAGAAAGAAAGAAGAAAGAAAGAAAGAAAGAAAGAAAGAAAGAGAGAAAGAGAGAAAGAAAGAAAGACAATGAAAAGCTGAGGGTGATTAATCACCAGCTGAAGACACGCGATAGCAGAGGGGCAGCCTGTCGGAAGGGCACAAGGCTGAGGGGATCAGCCAGGATCTCGATGTGAAGGTTGCACTCTCAACCCACCACGTGCACTACACCAAGGTCACCGTCCTGGTTAGGAGAAGAGGCGCCTGACACTCCGATGGGCACATCTGATTGCTGCCCTCGGAAACCTCGCAAGGCAGATCCCCAGCCTCTGGCCTGTAGATGAGCTGCTCCTCCCTCCTGAGGGCTGGTGCTTTCCTCTTCCTTGCAAGTCACGCACAGGGGCCCTGGCCAGGTAGCTCAGTTGGTTAGAGCATCACCCTGATAGGCCAGGGTTGTGGGTTCTGTTAGAGCCAGGACCATGGGCCGGTACAGAAACTCACCAGGCTGAAAGGCCCTGATGCCCACCTAGCAAGGGGCACGCTGGGAAAACCAGAACTCACCCCCAGGGCTACCTGTCTTCCCCTAGCACATCACTGGTCATGAGGTTAAAACCCCCTGACCTTTTCCTCCCTAAAGAGAGTATCTAGGCCTCAGTTATAGTTCAGCTCCAGCCCAGAAAACCGGCAAAACCAAGTAAGTGTCTCAGGACCAGCTACATGGACGAATGACCGCCTGGCACCAACCAATCAGTGGAGACCACGACAGTGAAGAGCACCCTGGAGAGCTGAGGACTATCCATCAAGACCCGCCCCTAAGATTTCCACCTGCAAGAGAGAGACACACTCAGGACAAGGACCCAGTGCCGCTCCCCCTCCAGGGGCATGCCAGTGCCATCCCCCCACAGGCACATATCCCCAACCTCTCAGGGACCCCGCCAGACTTGCAACCAGGGTGGCCATGGACAGCAGCCCTTCCCTTTGGATATCCCCATCTCCCATCCCCTTTTCCTTAAATGAATTCAGTTTTCTTTCATCACCATCTGAGATGGCTATTTAGCCTGCCTGCGTACAACTTCAACATTTCAGGTTCAATCTCCGGTCAGGGCACATACAAGAAACAACCAATGAATGCATAAATAAGTGGTACAACAAATTGATCTCTCTCTCTCTCTCAAATCAATTTTTTTTTATTGTGAATAGTTTTTATTTTATTTTTTTAATTAAATCTTTATTGTTCAGATTATTACAGTTGTTCCTCTTTTTTCCCCCCATAGCTCTCCTCCACCCAGTTCCCACCCCACCCTCTGCCCTTACCTCTCCCACTGTCCTCATCCATAGGTGTACAATTTTTGTCCAGTCTCTTCCTGCACCCCCACACCCCTTTCCCCCCAAGAATTGTCAGTCCACTCCCTTTCTATGCCCCTTATTCTATTACATTCACCAGTTTACTCTGTTCATCAGATTTTTTATTCACTTGGTTTTTAGATTCACTTGTTGATAGATATGTATTTGCTGTTCATATTTTTATCTTTACCCTTCTCTTCTTCCTCTTCTTAAAGGATACCTTTCAGCATTTCATATAATACTGGTTTGGTGGTGATGAACTCCTTTAGCTTTTTCTTATCTGTGAAGCTCTTTATCTGACCTTCAATTCTGAATGATAGCTTTGCTGGATAAAGTAATCTTGGTTGTAGGTTCTTGGCATTCATCACTTTGTTGTTTTTTTTTATTTTTTTTTGTTTTTTTTATTATAAATCATACATTGATTTATTCAGCAATTATCACATTCAACCCTAGTGAAGTCTATATACTAATAACACTGATGTGTTTGCTTTCTTTTCTTTCTTTTTTTATTTTATTGCTTAAAGTATTACAAAGGGTATTACATATGTGTCCATTTTATCCCCCCGCCCTAGACAGTCCCCCAGCCTCCCCTATCCCCCAGTGTCTTATGTCCATTGGTTATGCTTATATGCATGCATACAAGTCCTTTAGTTGATCTCTTACCCCCCTACCTCCTGCCCCCCAACCCTCCCCGGCCTTCCCGCTGCAGTTTGACAATCTGTTTGAGGCAGCTCTGCCTCTGTATCTATTATTGTTCAAAAGTTTATAATGGTCTCTATTATCCATGAATGAGTGAGATCATGTGGTATTTTTCCTTCATTGCCTGGCTTATTTCACTTAGCATAATGCTCTCCAGTTCCATCCATGACGTTGCAAATGGTAAGAGTTCCTTCCTTTTTAGAGCAGCATAGTATTCCATCGTGTAGATGTACCACAGTTTTCTAATCCATTCATCTACTGATGGGCACTTAGGCTGTTTCCAGATCTTAGCTATGGTGAATTGTGCTGCTATGAACATAGGGGTGCATATATCCTTTCTGATTGGTGTTTCTGGTTTCTTGGGATATATTCCTAGAAGTGGGATCACAGGGTCAAATGGGAGTTCCATTTTCAGTTTTTTAAGGAAACGCCATACTGTCTTCCATAGTGGCTGCACCAGTCTGCATTCCCACCAGCAGTGCACAAGTGTTCCTTTTTCTCCACATCCTCTCCAGCACTTGTCGTTTGTTGATTTGTTGATGATAGCCAGTCTGACAGGTGTGAGATGGTACCTCATTGTTGTTTTGATTTGCATCTCTCGGATGATTAGTGACTTTGAGCATGTTTTCATATGTCTCTTGGCTTTCTGAATGTCCTCTTTTGAAAGGTGTCTATTTAGGTCCTTTGCCCATTTTTTGATTGGATTGTTTATCTTCCTTTTGTTAAGTTGTATGAGTTCCCTATAAATTTTGGAGATTAGGCCCTTATCAGATATGACATTGGCAAATATGTTTTCCCACACAGTGGGTTTTCTCGTTGTTTTGTTGATGGTTTCTTTTGCTGTGCAGAAGCTTTTTATTTTGATGTAGTCCCATTTGTTCATTTTCTCTTTAGTTTCAAGTGCCCTAGGAGCTGTATCAGTGAAGAAATTGCTTCGGCATATGTCTGAGATTTTGTTGCCTTTGGATTCTTCTAGAATTTTTATGGTTTCCTGTCGTACATTTAAGTCCTTTATCCATTTTGAGTCTATTTTTGTGTATGGTGTAAGTTGGTGGTCTAGTTTCATTTTCTTGCATATATCTGTCCAATTTTCCCAACACCATTTATTGAAGAGACTATCTTGGCTCCATTGAATGTTCTTGCCTCCTTTGTCAAATATTAATTGAGCATACTGGTTCGGGCCGATTTCTGGGCTCTCTATTCTATTCCATTGATCTATATGCCTATTCTTGTGCCAGTACCAGGCAGTTTTGAGAATAGTGGCTTTGTAATACAACTTGATATCTGGTATTGAGATCCCACCTACTTTGTTCTTTTTCAGGATTGCTGCAGCTATTCGGGGTCTTTTTTTATTCCAGATGAATTTTTGGAGAGTTCGTTCTAGATCTCTGAAGTATGCCGTTGCGTTGAATTTATAGATTGCTTTGGGTAGTATGGACATTTTAATGATGTTGATTCTACCAATCCACGAACACGGTATGTTCTTCCATCTGTTTATGTCTTCCTCTATATCTTTTTTCAACTTCCTGTAGTTTTCTGAGTAGAGGTCTTTTACCTCTTTAGTTAAGTTTATTCCTAGGTAGCTTAATTTTTTTGGTGCGATGGTAAACGGGATTGTTTTTATAATCTCTCTTTCTGAAAGTTCACTATTGGTGTATAGAAATGCCTCAGATTTCTTGGGGTTAATTTTGTATCCTGCTACATTGCCAAATTCATGTATTAAGTCTAGTAGCTTTTTGATGGAGTCTCTAGGGTTTTGTATGTATAATATCATGTCGTCTGCAAATAAGGACAGTTTTACTTCCTCTTTTCCAATTTGGATGCCTTTTATTTCTTCTTCTTGCCGAATTGCAATGGCTAACACTTCCAGTACTATGTTGAACAGGAGTGGTGAGAGGGGGCATCCCTGTCTTGTTCCTGTTCTTAGGGGAAATGGTGTAAGTTTTTGTCCATTGAGTATGATGTTGGCTGTGGGCCTGTCATATATGGCTTTTATTATGTTGAGGTATGATCCATCTACTCCCACCTTGCTGAGAGTTTTTATCAAAAATGGGTGTTGAATTTTGTCAAATGCTTTTTCTGCATCAATTGATATGACCATGTGGTTTTTTTCTTTCAATTTGTTTATGTGATGTATCACGTTTATTGATTTGCAGATATTGTACCATCCTTGCATCCCTGGGATAAATCCTACTTGGTCATGGTGTATGATCTTTCTGATGTACTGCTGGATCCGATTTGCTAAGATTTTGTTGAGGATTTTGGCATCTATGTTCATGAGGGATATTGGCCTGTAATTCTCTTTCATTGTGTTGTCTTTACCTGGTTTTGGTATTAGGGTGATGCTGGCTTCATAGAATGAGCTTGGAAGTGTTCCTTCCTCTTGAATTTTTTGTAGTAGTCTGAGGAGGATAGGTTTTAGTTCTTCCTTGAATGTTTGGTAAAACTCCCCTGTGAAGCCGTCTGGTCCTGGGCTTTTGTTTGATGGAAGCTTTTTGATGACTGCTTCAATTTCTTCCATAGTTATTGGCCTGTTGAGATTTTTAGATTCTTCCTGATTGAGTTTTGGAATGTTGTATTTTTCTAGGAATTTGTCCATTTCCTCCAGGTTGTCTAGTTTGTTGGAGTAGAGCTGACCATAGTATTTTTTAACAATCATTTGTATTTCTGTGGGGTCTGTTGTTATTTCGCCTCTATCGTTTCTGATTTTGTTTATTTGGGTCCTCTCTCTTTGCTTCTTGGTGAGTCTGGCTAGAGGTTTGTCAATCTTGTTTATCCTTTCAAAGAACCAGCTCTTGGTTTCATTGATTTTCTGTATTTTTTTTTGGTCTCTATGTCATTTATTTCTGCTTTAATCTTTATTATCTCCTTCCTTCTGCTCACTCTGGGGTTTTCTTGTTGCTCTCTTTCTAATTCTTTGAGTTGTAGAGTTAGCTGATTTACTACCATTTTTTCTTGTTTTTTGAGATAGGCCTGTAGAGCTATAAACTTCCCTCTCAGGACTGCTTTCAATGTGTCCCATAGGTTTTGGATTGTTGTGTTTTCATTGTCATTAGTTTCCAGGATGTTTTGAATTTCTTCTTTGATTTCATTGGTAATCCAATCAATATTTAATAGCATGCTATTCAGCTTCCAGGTGTTTGAGTATTTTGGGTTGTTTTTATTGTAGTTTATTTCTAATATTATGCCATCGTGGTCTGAGAAGATGCTTTTTATGATTTCAATCTTCTTGAATTTGGGGATACTTTGCTTGTGACCCAGTATATGGTCTATTTTTGAATATGTGTCATGAGCACTTGAGTAGAATGTATATCCCGTGGCAGTGGGGTGAAGTGTTCTGAAGATGTCTATTAAGTCCATCTGATCTAGTGAGTCATTTAGGATTGCTGTATCTTTGCTGATTGTTTGTCTAGAGGACTTATCCAGTGCTGTCAGTGGTGTATTAAAGTCCCCTACTATGATTGTATTGTTGTTGATCTCTCCTTTGATATCTTCCAGGAGTTTTTTTATGAATTTGGGTGCTCCTGAATTGGGTGCATATATGTTTACCAGGGTTATATCTTCTTGTTGAATTGATCCCTTTAGTATTATGAAGTGGCCTTCCTTATCTCTTGTTATGGCCTTCACTTTGAGGTCTATTTTGTCCGATATAAGTATTGCTACCCCAGCTTTCTTTTCCTTTCCATTTGCCTGAAAGATATTTTTCCATCCTTTCACTTTCAGTCTGTGTGAGTCCCTTCTAATGAGGTGGGTTTCTTGTAGACAGCAGATGTATGGGTCATGTTTTTTTATCCATTCAGCCACTCGATGTCTTTTGTTTGGAGCATTTAGTCCGTTTACGTTTAAAGTTATTATTGAAAGGTACTTATTTGTAGCCATTTCTTTTTTTGTGTGTGTGGCTGTTTTCTTTCTGGGCTTTTTATTATTTTTATACCAGTCCCTTTAGCATTCCTTGCATTGCTGGCTTGGTGGTGATAAACTCCCTTAGCCTTTTTTTGTCTGTGAAGCTTCTTATTTCCCCTTCAAGTTTGAATGATAGCCTTGCTGGATAGAGTATTCTTGGATTCAGTCCTTTGCTTTGCATCACTTTGTAAATTTCTGTCCATTCTTTTCTGGCCTGATGTGTTTCTGTTGAGAAATCATTTGACAATCTAATGGGAGATCCCTTGTATGTAACTTTCCGTCTCTCTCTTGCAGCCTGTAAGATTCTCTCTTTGTCCTGAACATTTGCCATGGTAATTATGATGTGTCTTGGTGTGGGTCTTTTCGGGTTCACCTTGTTTGGGACTCTCTGGGCTTGTGTGACTTTTTTCTTCCCCACCTCAGGGAAGTTTTCTGATATTATTTCTTCTAATAGGTTTTCTAATCCTTGTTTATCCTTCTGTTGTTCTGGTACCCCTATTATTCGTATGTTGTTTCGTTTCATGTTGTCCCAAAGCTCCCTTAGGCTCTCCTCCTGTCTTTTAATTTTTTTCTCCAATTGCAGTACATTTTGGGTGTGTTTTGCTTCCTTGTCTTCTAATTCACTAATTCGGTCCTCCGCTTCTCCTAGTCTACTGTTGATACTTTCAATGGAGTTTTTCATTGCAGCTATATCACTCTTCATTTCTTCTTGGGTCTTACTTAAGTTGTTGATTTTTTCATCTGTTTCTTCTAGCTTCTTCCATATGTTATCGATTTTTTCATCTGTTTCTTCTTGCTTCTTGCAGAGGTTGTCGATTTTTTCCTCCATCCGGTTTATGCACTCTAGGACCCTTATTCTGAATTCTTTGTCTGTCATGTTGCATGCCTCTGCATTACTTAGCTGCTTTTCTGGAGAGTCCTCCTTCTCTTTCCTTTGGGGGTTTCTTTGTCTACCCATGTTTGATCTCACTGACATATCTAGACGTTGAGTCGTTCAGTGGTTGCTCCCTTGGTGGCAGTGACTCCTTGGTCTGTGGTTGCTCTTCGAGCGGTTGCGGTAGCAGCTGCTCTTCAGTTTGCAGCAGCTCCTCTGGTGTGTGCTGTTCACAGCTGAAGTGGCTCTTCTGGCTGGTGGGGCGAGGCTTCACATACAGCTGCTGTTCCTCAGCAGAGGGTGTGGTGCTCTGGAGGTTGCTGTAGCTTCGATCAGCTGCGTTGATTTAAAGGCACAAAATACAACACAACAAGGCACCACGTACCCAGCAGTATACACAAATATATTCACGATATTAATAACCCCAAATAAAGTTGACCACCCGAATTAAGAGAATTAGGGGATAAGGAGGATGGAAGGGAAAAAGATAAAAGAGAAAAAAGAAAAGAAAAGTAGGGACCAAAAAAAGGAGTACAAAAATGAAATTGGGAAAAAGGAGGGGGGGGAAAAAGCGAGAAAAGAAAAGACAAGAAAAAAAAAGGAGAAAAAAGAAAAAAAAAATAAAAGAGCAAAAAGAGAGAATGAAGTGGAAGAGGGGAAGAGACTTTTAATATGAGGAGAATACTCCTATAGAACCGCCATTAATCCCAACAGATTCCAGCAACAGCTCCCTGGAGATGAATGCAAACTAGAAACAACCAATAATATAACGATGAAAATAGAATGGAGAACACTAATCCCAAAATAAAATAAAGAGAAAATAAAATGGCACTTTAAAAAATGGTAAAATGGTAGCAGTAATAATACTGGTTAAAAATAAGAAGGTAGTAGTTAAAAGGGTAAAATGAGGTGATGGAAAAAGAAGAAAAAAAAAAGAAAAAAAAAGAAGAAAAAAAAATTGGTTTCTTAGTTAAAAGGTGAAAAAAGAAAAAAAAAAAGAATTGCAGTAGTGAAGGTCCTTCGGTTCTTCTATTCTTCAGTGTGGCTCGCCTTAGACCTGCCAGGTATTCAGGAGAGTGTTGGGTTTCCCTGCGATACACTGTTCCTCTGTGTTGTAAACCACAGTCCTTATTTTAAAGCAAGCCGCATTTGTTTCCCAGACTGCCTTATTTTGTGTTTAGCAAAGAGTCAGTTTGTGGGTCAGCCTCTGGGTGGCAGTGTTCTGGGGTTGGCCTCTGAGGCTATAGGGCCTCTCTGTCCAGTGGAAGTTCACTGCCCAGAGCTGGCTGCGTAATAGTTAGTTACTGGCCCTGTGTTGTTGCTGGGATTGAAAATCCCTCTACAGGCCAGACCCTGTTAACTCCCAGGGATTGATCAGATTATTTTAATCCTTGATCTCCTACAGGGTGGAATCTGGGTGTGGCTGTGCTCCTTGCCTGGGGGCTGGGGGGAGGAGTCTCACTCTCCAGAGAGAATGGCTGCCCCAGACCTGGGCTCAGGGGTGTCTCAGCACTCAATTCGCTGCCACCTCTCCCGGCCCCCCTCTCTCTTCAGTCTCTCCCCAGATTCCACACCTCCGCACACTCTCCCTCTCTTCAGCACAGGTGAGTGTCTGTATCCGAAATGTCCCATGAACAGGATTCAGTGAAAACAAACAAACAAACGCCGGCCGCGGAAACGGGGAAGGCTCGGTTTCTGTAAGCGCCTTCTCTTACCGGGACTGCATGGTCTGGTCAGCTCTTCAGGCTGCCCCCTTTAGGCTCAGTCCTCCGTGATCACAGAACCCAGCTCTCAATTCCCCTGGTGGCGCCAGGAATCCCGCGGTTCTCCTTTCCCCCGTCAGGGGCTGTGCCTGTCCCAAGGGACGCGGCGGTCTGCCGCGCGGTCTCACTCCGACTCTCTGGGCTCAGAGGTCTGGCAAACTTTCCTGCCCAAAACCCTGTTTTTTTTTTTTACCTTTCCAGGGGAGTTCTGCTCTTCTCGGCTGCAAACTGTCTCACCAGCTGAGCAATTTCGCCAATTCGGGGTGGATGCTATTAGTTTCAGCTGCTCTCTCCATTTGCTCCGGGACAGGACCTGGGACGCGTCTGCCTATATCGCCGCCATCTTCCTCCTCCTCGGCATTCATCACTTTGAATATTTCTTGCCACTACCTTCTGGCCTGCATAGTTTCTGTTGAGAAATCAGCTGACAGTCGTATGGGTACTCCCTTGTAGGTAACTGAGTTTCTTTCTCTTGCTGCTTTTAAGATTCTCTCTTTGTCTTTTGCTCTTGGCATTTTAATTATGATGTGTCTTGGTGTGGTCTTCTTTGGATTCCTTTTGTTTGGGGTTCTCTGTGCATCCTGGACTTGTAAGCCTATTTCTTTCACCAGGTAGGGGAAGTTTTCTGTCATTTCTTCAAATAGGTTTTCAATATCTTGCTCTCTCTCTTCTTCTGGCACACCTATAATTCGGATGTTGGTGCGCTTGAAGCTGTCCCAGAGGCTCCTTACACTATATTCATATTTTTGTATTCTTTTTTCTTTTTGCTTTTCCAGTTGGGTATTTTTTGCTTCTTCGTATTTCAAATCTTTGACTTGATTATTGGGATCCTTTGTCTGCTGTTGGATCTCTGTATATTGTTCTTTATTTCAGTCAGTGTATGCTTAATTTCTAGTTAGCCTTTTTTCATATCCTCCAGGGTCTCACTAAATTTATCGGCGGTTTCTAGAAAGTTCTTGAAAAACCTTAAAAGTGTGGTTTTGAACTCTATATCCAGTCGTTTGCTTTCCTCCATTTCTGTCATTTGTGACCTGTTTCTTTGTCTCTGCATGTTTTATGCTTCCCTGTGTTGGTAGAGTGGCTTTGTGTGCTAGGTGTCCTATAGGGCCCAGTGGCTCAGCCTCCCCAGTTACCTGAGGTGGACACTCTTGGTACACCCCTTTGTGAGCTTTGTGCGCAGTCTTGTTGTAGTTAAGCCTTGATTGTTGTAGGTATCACTGGGAGGAATTGACCTCCAGGCCAATTGGCTGTGAGAGTCAGCTGTGTCTACAGTGGGAGAACTTCTGTGCTGAAGACACCCTTATGACTTGCTTCAGTGGGGCTTTGGTGCTCACTGCGTCTGTCCCCTGAGTGTGTCTTTTATGAATCTGAGGAGTTGTAATTGGATGGTCCCACTCTGACCACTGGGTACACTGGCTCTTGGATCTAAGGAGGTGCTAATTTAGCCTCTGCCTGAGGCTACCAAGCAGGAGCTACGAGGAGATCTGCAGGTTCCCCTTCCTTGTTTGGGGTTTGGAGGTGCCCAAATGAGGCCCAGCTGTGAAGCAATGTAAGCTGCTGTGGGGCCTTCTCTTGGAAGTTCTGGGTCTGTCTGGCCCAGCTGCAGTTTGTTAGGTAATTTTCAGATTGCAAAGGGCCAGGGCATTCATATGCAAAAGCCTCTGCCACAGCTTGGGTGGGGCAGGGTCTCAGGGAATCAACAGGGTGGAGCAAGCAATAATGGCTGATCCTCAGGCCTGTCCTAAGGGGCCCCATGTCTCAGTGTCCCAGTAATCGCTGCAAGCACCTTTGAGAGAAAGCTGTCCTCGAGTTCCGAGTTCTGCCCACTGCCAGACAGTCCAGTTTCTCCCCATATGAGTCTGGGTCCCCAGAGACTCACCCAGAACTGGAGTTCAGAGCAGTCGGGGGCTTGTGACTCACTCCCGATTCAAAAAGACAGCCGCATCCTCAGTTGCCAGCCCTTGCCGCATGCACCTCCGTACCTCTGCACTTGACTTCCACACCTCCTCTAGGTCTCAGTGTGCTTTTCTCTTTCCTTCTAGTTGTAGAATTTCCACTCAGCCAGCCTTCCTGTGGTTCTGGATGATGTCCATTTTGTCTTTTAGTTGTATTTTTGAATTTGTTGTTGGGAGGAAGCAATTTCCGGTGTTTACCTATGCCGCCATCTTGGTTTCTCCCTCAATTTTTTTTTTTTAAAGAAAATCACGCACAGGTCTCTGCTCCTTCCCCTGGGGGGCCCACCTTCCCTCCTAGCCACCTGACCACTCACAAGGATCATCCTGTGGTAGGCAGTCAGACAGGCAGGAGTAGAGCAGGGCAGGACAATAGGCCGGGTCTGAATGTCACCAGGGCAGAGAGCCCAGGACACCTAGCGACAGGCACCAGGAGAGGAAGTGATGGGAGTAACTGTTGTCCTCAGGCCCTCGCCCCGAAGGCATGCTGTCCTCTCGGGTCACGCAGGTCAGATGTCCCCTGATCTTTTCTCCCCTGGCCTGTAACTAGTCATGTGGGAGCTCCCTCCCCAACACCCACACCCTGACTCCTGAACTCCCTGCCCCTACCCCCGCACAGTGAGGAACAAGGGAGCTGGAGAAAAGCCCCATCTGACTTCCAGGCAAGGACAGGGACCTGGGATGGGGCGGCTTGGGTAGAAAGCAGGGAACCCTCCCTGGCCCACACCCTGCTGGGAACTTTTTCGAGTGTACTTTTATTTTGTTTGCTAAATAAATTTCCCCTCACAAGTTTGAATCTTGGCTCTGAATTCTTTCTTAGCCAGAATTCAGGACCAAGGTCTACTTCCACCATTTACAATGTCATGACGAAACCTGGTGGGGAAGTGTCGGGCTTGCCAAGAGAAGACGGCTGGCATGCTGGAAGCCCACACGTGCCAAGGGGCCAGACAGGAGGAATGGGAGTGCCAGGGACCAAGGGGCAGGGCTTCAGGGCTCCTCAGGGAAGTGGGTTCCGGGAGGGCTTATCTGTAGGGGAGCACCTGCTGTAACACAGGACTTACTACCTGGCAGAGCCCCCAGGAAACCGTGCCAATTCACTGCCACCTTGGTGTGGAAGCTTTGAGAAAGTCGTGGCCCTGGCTCAGGGAAGCAGAAATACAGGCATTGCCACAGGCAGTGGAGGAAGGAATTCAAGTGCCAGGTGAAGGGCATGCTGATCTGGACATACTCTTCAAGTCTTTTTTTTGTTTTTAAATCCTCACCCAAGAAGTAGGGATGTTTTTTTCCATTGATTTTTTTTTTTTTTTTAGAGATAGTAGAAGGGAGGGGGGAGTGGGAGAGAGAGAAACATCGATGTGACAGAAACAACAATTAGTTGCCTCCCACACAACCCAGACTGGGGGTGGGAATAAAATCTGCAACTAGGTAGGTGCCCTTGATGGGGAATCAAACCCAAGACTCTTCAGTGCTCAGCTGATTCTCTAACCACTCAGCACACCGGCCAGCAAACTCTACATTTCTGATGGGCCAAAAACCCCACCCGCCATTAGATTCTGCAAGAACACCCAGAGGACATCCATTTACCAAAGAGGGCACACTGGAGTGACCCGTCATTGAGAAGTGGGGTGGCCTTTCCTCCAAGGGCCAGACTGATAGTAGCAGATCCTGTAACAGAATCGGGCTCCCTGAAAGCAGTGGGGTTGAGAGGTTCCCATAGCAACGGGGCCTGGCAGAGGGTGGGACACTTAGCATATTAGCCTTTTATATATATATACTAGAGGCCCAGTGCACAAAAATTTGTGCACTCAGGGGGGAGGAGGGGTCCCTCAGCCCGGCTTGTGCCCTTTCACAGTCTGGGACCCCTCGGGAGATAATGACCTGCTGGCTTAGGCCTGCTCCCAGGTGGCAGAGGGCAGGTCCAATCCCTAGGTGCAGCCCCTGGTCGGACTCAGAGCAGGGCCGATTGGGGAGTTGGGGCACTGCCTCCTGTCATGCACAGAGCAGGGTGGATCGGGAGGTTGCGATGCCACCCTCAGTCACGCTCAGGGTAGGGTCGATTGGGGGGGTTGGGGCACCGCCCCCTGTCACACTCAAGGCAGGGTCGATGGGGAGGTTGCGGCGCCACCCCCTGTCACGCACAGAGCAGGGCCCATCGGGGGGTTGGGGCTCCTTACCCTGTCATGCACAGAGCAGGGTCGATCAGTGGGTTGGGAAGCTCCCCCCTGTCATGCACAGAGCAGGGCGGATCAGGGGGTTGGGGAGCTCCCCCCTGTCACACACAGAGCAGGGCCAATCAGGGGGTTGAGGAGCTCCCCCCTGTCACTCACAGAGTAGGGCCGATAGGGGAGTTGGGGCACCGCCCCCTGTAACACTCAGGGCAGGGCCAATGGGGAGGTTATGGCTCTACCCCGTCACACACAGAGCAGGGCCTGTGGGGAGGGGGCGGTGTTGGGGCGCCACACCCTGTCACACACAGAGCAGGGCCGATCAGGGGGTTGGGGCGCCTTCCCCTGTCATGAACAGAGCAGGGTGGATTGGGAGGTTTTGGCCCCACCCCCTGTCACACACAGAGCCGCAGGGCGATCGGGGGTTTGGACGCTGCCCCCTGTCATGCTGATCCCGGTGCCGGGAGGCCTCTCGGCTCCACTGATCCCGGTGCTGGGAGGCATATTACCCTTTTACTAAATAGGATAGAGGCCTGGTGCATGGGTGGGGGCCGGCTGGTTTGCCCTGTAGGGTGTCCTGGATCAGGGTGGGGGTCCCACTTGGGTGCCTGGCCAGCATGGATGAGGGGATGATGGCTGTTTGCAGCTGGTCACACCCCCTTCAGGGTGGGGGTCCCCACTGGGGTGTCTTGCCAGTCTGGGTGAGGGGCTGAGGGCTGTTTTCAGGCTGGCGGGTGACTGAAGTTCCCAACTGCTCCATTTTTTCTTTTTTTTTATTCTGGGCCAGCTTTAGCTCTGAGGCTTGGCTCCAGCTCTGAGGCCTCGGCTGCTGAAAGCAGGTATCTGGTTTGTTTGGGTTCTATAATTGAAACACTGTTTCAACTCCAGCTCTGAGATCCCGGCTGGCTGAAAGCAGGTTTCTGGGATTTTGTTTAGCTTCTCTATTTGTAACAATGTTTCAAACTGCAAGCTCAGAGGCTGGCAGCGGCAGGCAGGGAACATTGGTTTCCTCCGTCACTGAAGCAAGCAAGCCCCATGTTAACTTCAAGCTGCCTGGCTGCTGGCCGCCATCTTGGCTGGCAGTTAATTTGCATATCGCCCTGATCTGCCAATGGGAAGGGTAGCGGAGGTACGGCTAATTACCATGTTTCTCTTTTATTAGATAGGACTAGTGGCCTGGTGCATAAAATTTGTGCATGGGAGGGTGTGTCCCTCAGCCTGGCCTGCACCCTCTCCAATCTGGGACCCCTCAGGAGATGTCCAACTGCTGATTTAGGCAGGGATCGGACCTAAACCGGCAGTCGGACATCCCTCTTGCAATCTGGGACCACTCACTTCTAACCGCTCACCTGCCTGCCTGCCTGCTCACCCCTAACCACTCTGCCTGCTGGCCTGATCACCTCCAACTGCCCTCCCCTCCTGGCCTGATTGCCCCTAACTGCCTCTGCCTTGGCCCCACCACCATGGCTTTGTCTGGAAGGACGTCCAGTAGGTCTCCCAGTCTAATTAGCATATTACCCTTTTATTAGTATAGATAGATAATTTCAGACATAGAAAAAAAGCTGTGACAGAGACCATAGCCAAGGAGCCTGCTAACTAGTAAAATGGACCCAAGCAATAGGCATACAACCATGAAAGCTTTCTTCCTCCGATGCTGTAGATGACAGCTGCAAGTTCCTTGGAATTGTTCAGTACCAGAGTCAAGGATTCCTGTGGCAGTAAATGTGGAGTCATGGGTTTCCGCGAATCCCTGAGCCACGAGTTGAAGGCTGCTGAAAGGGATGGAATTAAGACAACGCTGGTTTGCCCACACCTGGTAGACACTGGCATGTTCAGAGGCTGCGGGATCCAGAAGGAGAGCGAGCTTTTCTGCCCCCTCTGCAGCCTGACTACTGTGCGCAGCAGGCGTGAGGGCCACCCTCACCGACCAGCCTATGAGCTGCACCTCACGCAGATCATGACCGTCATGGAGAGCATCCTCCCTTTTGAAGCAGTCGTGTGCGTGCGTCGGTTCCTAGGAGCGGGCAAGTGTATGTGCCCCTTTCTCGCTCAAAGAAAACAAGCCCCAAACAATAATGACGCGAAAAACAGCATCTGGGAATCTTCTGGGTGGAGTGCTGTTTCCCTCGGAAGACAAGATGTTTCCATTCACCCCATCAGCACTTCAGACATTCTCGGGATTCTGAATTCGTGTGGACTATTTTTTATTAATCAACTTTTTAAAAATTAACGTGTAAAGTAACCGACTAGAGTACTTGGAACAACGCGATCAGCAAAAGTGAGGTGGAGCTGTTTTCAGGGAGGGCCGTCAGTCCTTTCAGACAAGCGTTGTGTGGCGTCCCCACGCTCCCATGATATTTTTTTTAATGAGCAGAGAGTCTAGAGATGATAACTACAGTGTGTTTCACATGTGTGGCTTTTCTTAATTCCCATAGAGTCCATTAATTCTTGTCATTAAACTCTAGTTGGTTGACACACTTGCAACTTCAAGGACGGAGAGTGCGATGTTTTCTCCTGGTTCCTCAGTTTTGTTTTGCAAAGCCTGCGCGGCCCTTTGTGGTGTCTATATAGCTCTTCTAAAAAGGAATTTTGAAATCTCCACCAGTTTGAATCAAGTGATGTTTGATTTGGTAAGATAATCGGGTCTCTTTCTTAAAGTCACAACAACTAAAGTGTTAGCTGGATTTTCAAACTTTCTCTCTAAAACCTTCCTTAAGTGCCTGTCCCTGGGGACCGAGTTATCCAAAAAAGATCATGCGTTTCCTACCTATGAATTCTGCTGCAAACAGACGTGCCCCCTTTCCTCAGGAGGTTGCTGTGTTTCATTTCTTTGGGGGACTTTTATCTAGAACACATAGCAGATGAGCAAAGAGAGTTGGGTTAATTTGCATACTCGCTCCTGATTGGCTGGTGGGCGCTGCAAAAGGCACAGTCAATTTGCATCTTTCTCTTTTATTAGTGTAGATGTCCAGAAAAGACCCAACAGGCGGGACAGAGGACAGATAAGTGGGGGCCTGGGGCTGGGGCTATTGGGGTGATGAGACTGTTCTAAGACCAGACTATGTTGATGCTTGCACAAGTGAGTGCATTTACTAAAAGTCATTGAATTACATATTTTAAAAGGGTAAATATTTGGTATATAAATTATATACCTCAACAAATTTGCTTTTTAAAATACTACAAAGAATGCTGGTATACCCTTCACCCAACTGTTAAAATCCTTTATAACAACAATACAATTATTAAAAAGAGGAAATTTCCCTAACTGGTTTGGCTCAGTGGATAGAGCATTGGCCTTTGGACTCAAAGGTCCCAGGTTCAATTCCAGTCAAGGGCATGTACCTTGATTGCAGGCACATACCAGTAGGGAGTGTGCAGGAGGCAGCTGATCGGTGTTTCTCTCTCGTCGATGTTTCTAACTCTCTATCCCTCTCCCTTCTTCTCTGTAAAAAATCAATAATATATATTTTTTTTAAAAAAAGAGGAAATTAACATTGAAATAAAGACTATTAACTAAAATCAACAGATCTTATTCAAACTTTGTCCTATAATGTCCTTTTTCTGATCCAGGATCCCACCTGGGATCACATTGCCTAGAGTTGTCAAGCCTCCTCAGCCGCCCCGAGTCTGGGGCAGTGGCTCGGTCTTTGTTAGTTATGTCCTTGGCACCGACCAGCGCATCTCCTGCAATGGGCACCTCCCAGGTGTGCTCTGCCTATCCTGCTGGTGGGCCTGGGCCAGCACTGCTGTCCGAGGAGTCGGTGTTCGACCTGCCAACACTTAATCTGCCTTACATTGCCTTGGACCAAAGAACTGTTACAGGATAGCGAGAAGCTAGAAAAATTCCGAGGCAGGAGGAATAGGGAAACTGAGACGAAATAATTAAACAAGGCCAAGCAGTTTGGACAGCTGCAGCTGGCTTGTAAATAATAAGCCATTATCTTCGCCAAACCAAGGAAACTTGAGGACAAATTGTTAGCCCTGCTGGCGTGTCTCAGTGGCTGATCATCAACCTAGGAACCAGGAGGTCACAGTTTGATTCCCAGTCAGGGCACATGCCCAAGTTGTGGACTCGATCCCCAGAGTGGGGCTTGCAAGAGGCAGCTGATGAATGATTCTCTCATCATTGATGTTTCTTTTTTTTTTTTTTAAGATATTTTTATTGATTTCAGAGAGGAAGGAAGAGGGAGAGAGAAACATCAATGAGAGAATCATTGATCGGCTGCCTCCTGCACACCTCACACTGGGGATGGAGCCCGAAACCCAGGCATGCTGGGCTCGTCATTGATGTTTCCATCTCTCTCTCCCTCTCCCTTCCTCTTTGAAATCAATAAAAATATATTTAAATAAATAAATAAAATAACAGGCTCCCTAACCAGGGAATTCTAGAAAGGAGGTGGAAAGGGGAAAGGGAAAAAAGGCAGTTTTATTTTTTACTTTCTAAACAGAGAAGCCAACAGTCTCAAGGGTTGGCAAGATAAAATTGTCTGGTGCTTTTCGTGAATTCTGGGAAGGCCACAACAAAGTAAAAGGAGAAACTTGAAAATTAATCTATACTGAGATATTCCGCAGAGGAATTTAAAAATTTATACACAGAAAAGTATATAAGGCAGACACCCCCCGACCCAACTCTCTCTCAGATCAGCTGAGAGCCCATTTATGCGTGTCATGCTGGATGATAGATTTGCTTCCCTTGCTTCTTTAATACATTTGCTTGTTTCAATTGCTTTCATAAATTGTCTTTATCACAATGCAGTCAGGGTCATTCGTTTGAATTCATTCCTACAAAACTGATGTCAACTGTAAGAAACATTCAAACCTATAGAGAATTTTTGTGAGTTTATTTGAGCCAAACTGTGTACAATTATTGGGAAGCAAAATCTCAACAGATGGAGGTAATGTTCCAGAAAATGGCAGTTTTGTATCTTATTTTGTATACTAGAGGCCTGTTGCAGGAGGATTCCTGCAAGAATAGGGCTTCACTCCCGTCTCTGCAGCTCCTACCCGGCTCCTACCCCACCCGTCACTGCCACTTATCTCCCACCCATCTCCGCTACCTCGGCTCTGTTGCTTGACTTCCTTCTATGGTGTCTTCAGTCTTCGCTCCCAGCTGGTATATGCAAATTAGCTGCCATCTTTTTTGGCTGCTAATTTGCATATCACACTGATTAGCCCATGGGAGGTGTAGCGAAGGTATGGTCAATTACCATGTTTGTCTATTATTAGATAGGATTATAATTAAGAGAAGACTTAATTGAGTTATATGAAATCCATTGGTGATAGATTAGGGAGGTGGGAGAAAGCAAATCAAGGAAACCTCTGGGATTGGATGAAGAGTAAAATGACAGTTAACAGTTAATGATTAACATGATTTATGGTCTCCACCCAGTCCTGAGTGGTCTAGAGAAAGGGGAGTTACCTGACATTCCAAAGGAATGTTATTGTAGATGCAAAAGTCAATAAACAAGCTTAATTAAGGGAAAGATTGGCTTTTGTCAGGGAAGATATTAGGCCATGACATGACAACCTGCCATAAACTGCTTTTAATTAAAAAGTTTTAATTTCAGCCCTAGCAGATTTGGCTCAGTGGATAGAGCATTGGCCTGTGGACTGAAGGGTCCCAGGTTCAACTCCCTTCAAGGGCACATACCTCAGTTACAGGCTTGATATCCCTCTCCCTCCCTCTCTCTAAAAAATCAGTAAGAACATATTTAAATAATAATAATAAATAAATAAAAAGTTTTACTTTCAGCACATTGAGACTGGTAGGAGGGGTGGAGGTGAGGAATGGGCTGGTCAGACACCCATGTGTACTGTTTTTTAAATCAGGACAGATATCTCTGAGGCCTCCATGAGACAGGAGGTCCCAGCCCCACACCAGACCCAGGGTTCCAGAGCAAGGAAGAGAAGTCCCCGTAACTTCAGGCTATAAAAACCAGTGGGGATTGTGGCTAAGTGACACAGAGGCTGCTGGAGTCCCAGATGTTCCTCTTAAAGGGCTTGAGCACAAACTTTAATGGCCCCACTTCCTCTGAGCTCTAGCACCAGGGCGGTGGCTTTGGGGGAATCCAGAGACATATGGGGAGAAACTGGACTGTCTGGCATTGGGGCAGGAACTCAGGGGCAGCTTTCTCCCAAACAGGGATGCTCACACGGGTCATTGTTCCTGTGCTGAGACCTCCCCTTTCGCAGGGCTGACTGGCAGCCATATCTGAGTTTCCATCAGCCTGCCTTACACTGTTCATTTCACCCAGGTGATTCCCTGAGAACCCCACCCCATCCAATTTGCAGCCCCACCTAAGCTGTTTGCAGTTGCTTCTCCATATGAATGGCCTGTCCTGGCTCAGGCTTCAGACTTTTTCTAAAATCTCTTAAACAAGCAGCAGCTGGAGTCAGTGTGCCCCAAACCTATCAATAAAAAGCCCAAGAGCCAGCACTAGAACTACCCTGCCTTCCTTCACAGCGGGGCCTCACCTGGGCACTTCCTAGCCCAATATAAGTAGCAGCCATCTGCAGATCTCTCTGTAGCTCCTGACAGGTGGCCCCAGGCAGTGGCTGACTTTGCACCTCCCTGGTGACCCAAGAGCCAGTGTACCCAGTGGTCAGTGTCAGACTATAGCAGATTACAATTCTTCACATCCATAAGCAACACACTCAAGGGGCAGACTCAGTGGGCACCAAAGCCCCACTTAAGCAAGTCTTACTCTATAGGGGTGTCTCCTGCACAGTATCTCTTCCATTATAGGCACAGCTGGTCCTCACAGCCAATTGGCTCGGAGGTCAATTCCTCCTAGTGACACCAACAGCAATCAAGGATCAACAACAAGATTGTGCACACAGCCCACACAGGGGTGCACCTAGAGTGCTCAGCTCAGGTGACTGGGGAAGCTAAGCCACTGGGTTCTACAGGACACCTACTATACAAGGCCACTCTACCAACTCAAGGAGATATAGTAGCTCTACCCAATACATAGAAACAAACACAGGGAAACAGCAAAAATGAGAAGACAAATTAAGGAAGCTGCTTAGAGTTTAATGGGACTCATATTGTGTTACAAATTAAAGAAATGGAAGCAAGAAAACTTATGGGGGTGCCAGAAAGAGAAGAGAGAGCAAGATATTGAAAACTATTTGAAGAAATAATGACAGAAAACTTCCCCTACCTGGTGAAAGAAGTAGACTTACAAGTCCAGGAAGTGCAGAGAGTCCCAAACAAGAGGAACCCAAAGAGGCCCACACCAAGACATATGGTAATTAGAATGCCAAGAGTTAAAGACAAAGAGAGAATCTTAAAAACAGCAAGAGAAAAGCAATTAATTACCTACAAGGGAGCACCCATACGACTGTCAGCTGATTTCTCAACAGAAACTTTGCAGGCCAGAAGGGAGTGGCAAGAAATATTCAAGGTGATGAATAGCAAGAACCTACAACCAAGATTATTCTACTCAGCAAAGCTATCATTTAGAATTGAAGATCAGATAAAGAGTTTCACAGACAAGAAAAAGCTAAAGGAGTTCATCGCCACCAAACCAGTATTATATGAACTGTTGAAGGGTATTCTTTAGGAAGAGGAAGAAGAAGAAAAAGATAAAAAGAATGAACAATAAAATGGCAAGAAATACGTATCTATCAACAATTGAATCTAAAAATAAGTAAAGAAGAAATCTAATGATCAAATAAACTGGTGAATAAAATAGAATCAGAGGGATGGAAACATGGAACAGACTGATGAATAGCAGAGGGGAGAGGGGTGGGGGAGGGCGGTAAGAGATTAAATAAAGATTTTATATGCATACTAGAGGCCTGGTGCATGAAATTCATGCACTGGGGGAGGGGCGTCCCTCAACCCGGCCTGCACCCTCTCGCAGTCTGGGACCCCTCGCTCCTTACCGCCCGCCTGCAGTGGAGGTGGGAGAGGCTCCCACCACTGCCTCTGCGCTCAGAAGCTGGGCTCATGGCTGGCAAGCACAGCAGCGGCAGCGGGAGCCTCTCCCGCCTTGAGGCAGTGCTAAGGAGCAGTGAGCCAGGGTTCTGACTGAACGATGCTCCCACAGGGGTAGTGCATTGACCACCAGGAGGCAGCTCCTGCGTTGAGTGTCTGCCTCCTGGTGGTCAGTGCTTGTCATAGCAACTGGTCGTTCCGCCAAATATTCAGTCTATTTGCATATTAGGGTTTTATTATGTAGCATATGCATTACTTATGGACACAGACAATAGGGCAAAGGCCTGGGGTGGGGTGGGAACTGGTGAAGGAGGCAATGGGGGGAAAAAGAGGGACATCTGTAATACTCTCAAAGATTTTTTTTTAAATATATTTTTATTGATTTCAGAGAGGAAGGTAGAGGGAGAGAGAGATAGAAACATCAATGATGAGAGAGAATCACTGATTGGCTGTCTCCTGTGCAGCCCCTGAAAGGACAAAGCAGAAACATACTCCCCTCCCTCTCCGCTATCTTGCCTTGTAGGGCTGGGCCCTCAGCCTAAGCCCCCTCCTTTTCTGAGTGACCACAAGAATGCCGGTATTGACCTAACTTCCCCAACCACCACCTGAGTGGACCAATGACGCTCCAGAAATGCAGCTAAGGTCCTGATAAGGCTACAGTGGGGGACGGCCCAGGCCTCAGAATGTGCTGGTCACTTCCTGACCTTTGTGCTGTAAGACCCTGATGAAAAACCCTGACCTAAATGACCAATCTCTGTAACCCACGTCACCCCCAGAGCCCACCCAAATAACTAGCCCTATATAACCTTTGTTCTCCTGGGACACGCTCTCTCACCTTACCGCTGCATCGGACAGAGGCTGGGAGCCAAACCTAGGTTTGATTAAAAAAATTAATAAAGACTCCTTGCTTTTGCATCGGAAGAGGCTCCCTGGTGGTGGATTATTGGGGACCCCGAACTCTGGGCATAACACCCCCTTCTGGGGATCAAGCCCACAACCCGGGCATGTGCCCTTGCCCGGAATCAAACCTGGGACCTTTCAGTCTGCAGGCCGACACTGTATTCACTGAGCCAAACCAGCTGGGCATAAAGATTTTTTTTTTTTAAGTTTTCATTTCAGACCATCCTTTGTGGTTACATTAGGTCTCTGAGTTTGCAAGGCCGCACGCAGGCTGTCCCTGAGCTCCTGAGGTTAGCATGCGGCCCCTTTTGTCCACACTAAGAACTGATCTGGGGCCAGCCCTCTCTTCTGACTCAGGGGTTGTCTGATAACTCCTTTCCTGGGGCTCCAGGCTGCCTGCCCCAGAGCCCTCTCCATGACGACGCTGCAGGGTCAGGCAGCAGGACCCCCTGTGCTGCCGCACTCCCACCTCCAGGAGCGCCAACCTGGAGAGCGATGGAAATTGGTGATGAGACCTTACAAGGACAGGATGCTGTCCTCCAGGAAAGGTACACATCCCAGATCCAGCCTGAGGCTTGGGGCTGTGTCTCCAATAGGGACAGGGTGGGAAACACCCTTGTGAAACGAAATTTTTGGACTGGAACCCGGATTCATTGTCCGCCGGAGTCGAGGAATGAATCCACTGGCAGAAGGTGGTGTAGCAAAGGTGGAGATTTATTGAAGAACAAGTACAGACTCCCACGTGGGGAGGGGGAAGAGTCCCACAGAACGGACTCCCTCATAGGAGGGGGGAAAGGGTACCGCTGTCTTCCTTTTCCCTACGGCTTATACTAGTAAAGGCTGCAGATCCTGGTGCCTTGATATCCCCTCTGATGGTCACTATCCCCTTAGACTGGTTGCTATAGTAACTCCTGGGCTCAAAGGTCAGACCTCACATGGTACATGTGAGGCTCGCCCCCCCCCCCTCCTTATTGTTTTCCTGTTCCCTTTGGGCTTTCTTCCTCTCCTTCTGGATGAAGGGCTTCCTTCTCTTTACGTTTTAAATATAGACCTTTTGCTGTTCCCAGCTCCTCTTTCTATGGAAATGTTCCCGTTGCAGCTTTTCAGCTTCCCTATTCTATGGACATATACCTTCTGCTGCTCTGCAGCCCTGTGCTTCCTCCATGGTCCCCTTAATTTCTAAAATTTCCTAAACCTGTCCTATTTTGCCCCTAAAATTCCTGTTTCACTTGCTTGTTGTTAGGTCGAAAGGGGGTCCAGGAGCTGATGCATGCCTTCACCAGGCAGATGGTGATGTAGGTACTGGGCCCTTCCTAGAATCCGTAACAGGCCAGTGCACCAGGTAAATGGTGATGCAGATACCGGTCCCGCCTGGAATTCCTAACAGGTCAGCTACCAGGCAGATGACGACACCTGGAAACCGTGACGACCCGCGGCGGGAACTCCCACGGCTCATGCTCCCCCGCCCTCACTGAACAGCTGTGTAAAAAAAGCGCCCCCCTCCCTGTTGGTGCGGATCCGCGTGCCCTGTCTTTGGGGCCCGTGGGTCGCCCGGGGACACAGAATAAAGCCTTTCCTTTCTTTCTTTTCTGATTAACTGGACTCTATTTCCTATGCCGCCTCCTGAGCAACCTAACCTAACACTTGCCATCTCTCCAGACCCACTGGGGTGCTGTGCTTCCCATCCTGCAGCTTCCGGCTCCGTGGGTCCAGGGATCCAGCTCCCAAGGAAGAACCCATCCTCCAGGAGGCACAATTGGAGCCCCTGAGCCTCCAAGCAGCAGCTGCCACCTGGTCCCAAAGCTCCTCAGGCCCAGAGAGCAGAGAAAGGAGCCACTGTCCTGGCAGGAGGGCTTGGCCTGCCCATCAGGGGAGGAGGGAGAATGTAACCGGCACCCAGCAGATCCCCTGGGTGCCCCTTGGTACAATCTTGGAGGTGAATGGGTTACGGACCAGAGGGGTCTGCTTGCCTGAGCACATCAGAACCCAATGAGCCCCGAACAGGTATGTAGCCAAGAACATAAGGGTTAATTTTAGGAAGTGGCCCAGGACAGACAGGCGAGCTAACGCTCAGCGCCCTGGTTGCCCAATGGCTTCCAGGGGATGGGTTACACAGGGACAAAGCATTCATCATGGTGACTACGGGGGTTAGGCTCAGGTCTCTGTCAGGGTCGCCGAAGGAGGAACACGAGGGCAGAATGGTGAAGGCTTACGAATTTATTGGATCATCTGCACACCAGGTGGCTGAGCCCCAGATGGCGCCAGCCCCCAGTGACGGGAGTCAGCGGGTTTGAAAGGACTTTGGCGGGCTTTCTGGGCGGAGAATTCTCTGTGCAGGTCTGGAGGGGAGAGATAAATTGTCTTAGCAAGTGGAATGTGGTCTCAGCGAAAGGGAATTGAAAAATCAGACAGAGGCCGAAAACCAGGACTACAGGCTTTATTAGAGGAGAAAGACCTGCGGGCTGTCTCTCAAGGGGAGGACAGCAGCACGTGCAGGGTGGGCACGCCTTTTGAGGGGCGGAATGGGAAGGGGTGGGCGCTTAGTTTACTTGGCGCACACGGATTGGTGGCTTACTGCATGGTCCATATAGACCAGTGATGGCGAACCTTTTGAGCTCAGCGTGTCAGCATTTTGAAAACCCTAACTTAACTCTGGTGCCATGTCACACATAGAAATTTTTTTATATTTGTAACCATGGTAAAACAAAGACTTATATTTTTGATATTTATTTTATATATTTAAATGCCATTTAACAGGGAGAAACCAAGATGGCGGCATAGATAAACACCGGGAAATAGTCGTCCCACACAACAATTGAAAATTATCCCAAAGGACGGAGCAAACATCGTCCAGAACAACAGGAAGGCTGGCTGAGTGTAATTTCTACAACTAGAAGAAAAGAAAAGCACGCTGAGAGCCAGAGGAGCTGCGGAGGCTGCGTGCAGAGGTACGGTGGCGGCGGCGGCGGCTCGCGCGGAAAGGGGGTGGCACCTGAGGACGCGGCTGTCTTTTTGAATCACAAGCTCACGACTGCTATGAACTCCGGTTCTGGGAAGTCTCTGGGGACCCAGGACTCATACGGGGAGAGGCTGCTCTGTCAGGCGGCAGTGGGCGAACTTGAGGGCGGATTTCCCTCAGAGGTGCTTGCAGCCGTTACCGGGACACTAAGACGCGCGACTCCGGGCACGGAGAATCAGCCATAGCGTCTTTCTCCGCCCCTTTGACTCCCTGAGACTCCGCCCCACCCAGGCTGCGGCAGAGGCTTTTGCATGTGAATGTACCTAACTATAGCCCAGCCAAGCAGACCCGGAACTTCCAAGAGAAGGCCCAAGGCCCCGCAGCGGCTTGCATTGCTTCGCAGCTGAGCCTCTTCGTGGTTCCTGCTCTGTGGCCTCAGGCAGGGGCTGAATTAGCACCTCCTTAGAATCAGGAGCCACTGTACCCAGTAGTCAGAGGGGGTCCATTCTCCCACTTCAGACACAGCTGCTTCCCACAGCCAATTGGCCTGGAGGTCAATTCCTCCCAGTGATCCTACATCAACCAAGGCACCAAGAGTGCACCAAGAGTGTCCACCCTGGGTAACTGGGGAGGCTGAGCCACTGGGCCCTACAGGACACCTGGCGCGCAGGGCCACTCTATCAACACAGGGAAGCAGCCAAAATGCGGAGACAGAGAAACAGGTCACAATTGTCAGAAATGGAGGAGGACAGACGACTGGATATAGAGTTCAAGGCCACGTTTATAAGGTTTTTCAAGAATTTTATGGAAACCGCCGATAAATTTAATGAATCCCTCAAGGAGTATAGTGAGACCATGGAGGTCATGAAAAAGGACCAACTAGAAATTAAGCATACACTGACTGAAATAAAGAATAATTTACAGAGATCCAACAGAAGACAAGAGGATCCCAAGAATCAAGTCAAAGATTTGAAATGCAAAGAAACAAAAAATACCCAACCGAAAAAGAAAAAAGAAAAGAGATTCAAAAAATACGAAGATAGTGTAAGGAACCTCTGGGACAACTTCAAGCGTACCAACATCAGAATTATAGGGGTACCAGAAGGAGAGAGAGGGCAAGATATTGAAAACCTTTTTGAAGAAATAATGACAGAAAACTTCCCCCACCTGGTGAAAGAAATGGACTTACAAGTCCAGGAAGCGCAGAGAACCCCAAACAAAAGGAATCCAAAGAGGACCACACCAAGACACATCATAATTAAAATGCCAAGAGCAAAAGATAAAGAGAGAATCTTAAAAGCAGCAAGAGAAAGACAGTCAGTTACCTACAAGGGAGTACCCATCCGACTGTCAGCTGATTTCTCAACAGAAACCATGCAGGCCAGAAGAGAGTGGCAAGAAATATTCAAAGAGATGAATAGCAAGAACCTGCAACCAAGATTACTTTATCCAGCAAAGCTATCATTCAGAATGGAAGGTCAGATAAAGAGCTTCACGGATAAGAAAAAGCTAAAGGAGTTCATCACCACCAAACCAGCATTATATGAAATGCTGAAAGGTATTCTTTAAGAAGAGGAAGAAGAAAAAGGAACTCTTACCATTTGCCACAGTATGGATGGAACTGGAGAGCGGATAAATACCACAAGATCTCACTTATTTGTGGAATATAATGAACAACATAAACTGATGAACAAGGACTGATCCAGAGACGGAGAGGCTTTGATTGGACTGTCGGGCCTTGGAGGGAAGGTAGGGGAGGGTGGGGGCAAGGGGGAAAGATCAACCAAAGGACTTATATGCAAGCATATAGGCCTAACCAATGGACACGGACAACGGGGGGGTGAGGGGATGAGCGGGGGGAGGGGGGGTAGAGGGTACACATATGTAATATCTTAATCAATAAAAAATATTTAAAAAAAATGCCATTTAACAAAGGAAAATCAACCAAAAAAATGAGTTTGCATGTCACCTCTGACACGTGTGTCATAGGTTCACCATCACTGATATAGACCAAGGGCTTAGGGTATTTGGCAGGTGTGGATTGGTGGTCCAATGTATAGTCCATATAAGGTACATGGTTAGTCACTCAGGTATTTCCGGGCTGCAGGTTACGTCATACTCCGCCCACCAGTTGGGGGAAGGGAGGATCTATCAGGAATGTCCATTGCAAAATGGTCTGGAAGTCAGTTCCGGGGGAGGGGTGTCTAACTGCTGGATGAAGCCTTGTTATGCCCAGATTTCAAGATCCCCAAAAGACCACCAGGGAGCCAGCCAAGTCCGATGCAAAAGCAAAGAGTCTTTATTCGAGCTAGCTCGGCTCCCCAACCACATTCACCGATGCAGCGGCAATGGGCAGAGAGAGAGAACTCTGTGTGGAGAGGGGTTTTATAGGGGGTTGGAGTAAGGGGAGGAGAAAGGACTGTGGGCCCTGCCGATTGGCCAGGCGCAAGTCGGTGTCTTGTTACACAGGATGTGGTCATATCTATGGCGCGCACTTCCCTTGATTGTCATTGGTTAGTTTAAAGAAATCGTGGGTGTGGCTAGCAGAGGCTTGGGCTTCCGGGAAGAAGCTCCTTGCCGAGCACACGGCTGCCCCAAAATGGAGGATCCAGGGTAAGATGGAGGGCGTAGCCCTTACCCTGGGGCAAGATGGAGGGCTTAGCCCTTGCCCTTTCAGCCTCACAGTCTCTACTGATTTGCTGGCACTAGGGGTTCGGGACAGGGGTGGGGGAGGTGGGAAGGGGGTGACCATTGTATCTGGTCTTGGTGTCTGCCGTGGCCTTGCTTCATCTGCTGTCACCACTTTTCTGGGTCTGGAGGAGGCACACAACTGCGGCCTAGATGTTATCTCTAGTTTGACTGTCTCTGTGGTCAACAGACCAGAGGCTTTGTTCCTAAGATTATTTGATGCTCATCGGAACCTCGTTGTCCTGAGGGCTTAAATGATTAAGGGAGTGGATGCGCATGGGAGGAGGCAGGTGAGCCAGGTGCTGGAGTTCGGATCAAAAGGAAATGTGGACGAAAGGGGCCGCAGGCTGACCTGACGAGCTCAGGGGAGGCCTGCATAGCAATCTTGCAAACTCAGAGACCTAAAGTCACCACAAAGGATGGTCTGAAATGAAACTTTAACTAAAGCAGTGATGGGGGCCAGTTACATCCTAGGCAGGTATCTTCTCTGACAAGGTCAACCTTTACAGTAACTGAGCCTGTCTGTCTTTTTGCATCTGTGATAACATACCCTTGAAATGTCTGGGTAACTTGTAACTTCCCTTTTTCTGGAGCCCCTTGGGGCACAACCAAATGTGCTGGGCGCCAGGACAGATACCACAAATTCCTTCATTATCATGTTAACTGATCCTGCACCCACCTAAGTATGTGTCCATCATTTTACTTTTTATCCAATCCCAGGGGTTTCCCTGCTTTGCTTTCTCCCTCCTCCTTAATCTATCACCAATGGATTTCATGTAACACACCTATGTCCCTCCTTTGATTGCAAATGTATAAGTGCAGATGTAACCCTGCCATTCTCCGGAGCATTAATTATCTCAATTACTTGAGGTTCTGCTTCCCGGCCTATGTCGACAGTTTGGCTCAAATAAACTCACAAAAATTCTTTACGGGTTTCAATGGTTTTTTACGTTAACAGAAAGAAGGAGAAAACATCACAATAAATAATGAAGTTTCTACGTGGTTACAGATGGACCGGCATGGCAGGAGCTCAGAACTGCCGCCCCGCCCCCCCCCCCCCCCCCCGGGATATGGGACTGGGTGACCCCCAGGTAAACGGATGTGTGGCAACCTGGACAGGTGGGGCGGGGGGGGGGGGGGTGGGGAGGCAGTGAAGCCTGAGACACGGGGGTGGGGGGGGGGGGGGTGGGCTGGCTGCTGTGGCCCATTCACTACTTTCAGTGTCCCCAAGAAGAGACCAGCGCCCTGAGGTGCTGTGCACGGAGGAACTGAACTTACTGTGTGAGGCACGAGGGCCCAGGTGGTGCGGGATACACCCTCCCCTTGCTCCCAGCCTCCCCGTCGCTGTGGGGTGCAGAAGCCCGACCTGCAGGCCAGGCGGCTGAGGCTCAGGTGCAGCCATGTCACATCTCAGCCCCCTGCCCAGCCGGGTGCCCCTCAGCTCCCACAGGTGGTGCTGCCAGGCCCAGGCCCCAAGCAACCCCTGCACACGTGCCCTGAGGGGTCCACTCACACAAATGGAAAGTTTAAGTGTTTCTTTGTTGAGGAGACAGTAGGTTTATCAGCATTTCCAAGACTTGTGTTCCCAAACAAGTCAGTTGAAAGCCCGCCCTCCTTCAGACTCCTGAGGCGCCTGCAGGAGCAGGAAAGGTCTCCCCGCCTGTGCCCTGTGCCCTGTGCCCTGTGCCCTGTGCCCTGTGCCGGGGCTTCTGTAAGTGAACATCTTCAGTGTGGTGGGGTTTTTCATCCTGATTTTAAGCTCTTTTAAAACGGCCAGGTAGAGAATTGCAGTGAACGCCACCACAAGGTCGTATTGGCTATGACATTTAAATCAGTGTCTCTATATATTATTTAATAAAAGAATTATAGCCCTGGATGGTAGCTCAGCTGTTATGCTGGTGGTGAGGGCACCAGGTTCAACAACCTCATACTTGGGTTCTGGCAAGGAAAGAATTCAGAAAATTCCCTAAGAGAACGTTTATTTAGAAAGTCACAGAGGTGGAAGTGAGTGGTGGAAGAAATGGGCTCAGGAAACAAGTTATAGAGGCAAAAGAGGGGCCCTTGGAGCTTGGAGGAATAGAGGCGAGGGAAATGTGCGGGGGAAGAAGGAGGGGGTGGAAGGGGGAGGGGAGGGGAAAACCAGGGAGTGCTCTGGGGAGCCGGCTGGGTCCTCCCTCCTTAAGGACTTTGAAGGGTGGGGATTTTGGGGGAGGTCCCAGAGGAGGCTCTCAATAGCATGTTCATCAGCAAGCATGTCAAACTCACAGCCCTCGGGCCACGTGCGGCCCACAACGAATATTTTTGTGGCCCAGTCAATATAACAGTATGTAAGAAATGTTTTAATAAAAATTTCATTACTTAATTTTTGCAATATCCTGTTATACATAATCTATATATATATAAGCCAAGTGACCAGAACGCGGGAATGACCGGTGGCTATGACACACTGCGGCAACCAACCAGCCTGATCGGGCCCCAGTTGGCACCCCCAACCTCCCGCGGCCCCTCCCCCCCACTGGACCCGCCCCCAATCGCCCCCCTCCCCGGTCTGCCCAGCTCCAATCTGGCTCCCATCTGGGCGGGCCAGCCAGACCCCACCCCTGCACGAATTCATGCACCGGGCCTCTAGTTATTAATAATGAACTACAACGTTTGCTAATGACTGATTACTATAATCATGTTGCATTCATTTCCCTTACATGCCTTACACACAGGTGCACCGTTTCTCTTCACTAATATTTCAGTGAATATTTTAGCAGCTGATTCCCATGTCATTAGTCTTGGACTGACTTGTTTGGTGTGCGCAACAGGACATATTTTGCTTTTGGAGAACAAGAGGTTTATTTGCATTACACTTATTAATTTGTGCAGTTATTCAGTGTCTGGTAAGTTAATGTTCAAGAAAAATATTAATTTTTAATAAAATGTTCTATTTTATGTTAATGATGACTCATTTATTTCAGCCCTTTGTATTCAGCGTGTCTCTGTCGATATATACCTACGTTTCTATGAAAATTGAAGCTTTTGCCCTAACCAGTTTGGCTCAGTGGATAGAGCGTCGGCCTGTGGACTCAAGGGTCCCAGGTTCGATTCCGGTCAAGGGCATGTACCTTGGTTGCGGGCACATCCCCAGTGGGGAGAGTGCAGGAGGCAACTGATCGATGTTTCTCTCTCATCGATGTTTCTAACTCTCTATCTCTCTCCCTTCCTCTCTATAAAAAAAAAAATCAATAAAATATATTTTAAAAAAAAGAAAAAGAAAAAGAAAATTGAAGCTTTTGATTTTTTGTGGCCCACATACACTTACACCCTGTTTATTTAGCCCACGCTAACCTTTGAGTTTGACATGCTTGTTCATCAGTATTCCAGGTGCGCCCTTTCAGGGTCATGGTCTTCACTGATTGGTCGGTATCAGGGCAGAGGGCCATGCAGCTGGTCCTCAGGTCAGCTGTGGTGGTGTCTCTTGTCTGGTTTCGCTGCTTTTCTGGGCCTGGAGCTGAAACAGAACTGAGGCCTAGATGGATGTGATGTGGGTCAGAACCTCATTGTCCTGGGGGCTTAATGCTTAAGGCCTATTCTCAGATTCTCCTGTTAATTCCCGCTCTAAGGGGCCTCACCTGCATGACTAGCAACATGCCAGGGGAGGAAAGGTCAGGGGCGGGTCCAACCCCATGACCAGCGATGTGCCAGGGGAGGAAAGGTCAGGGGCGGGTCCAACACCATGACCAGCGATGTGCCAGGGGAGGAAAAGTTACCCTGGGGCCATGTCTTTGTTTTCCCAGTTTTGTCCAATTCTAGGCACCCAGGGCCCTTCACCCTGGTGACCTTCTGTGCCTGGCCCGTCATCCTTGCTCTGTTCCTACCACAGTTAGAGCTTCGTCCAGATTCACCGAAAGGTTGTGGTTTTGACCCCTGGTCAGGAAACATACAAGAATCAACCAATGAATGCATAAATAGTGGAACAACAAACCAATATTTCTCTCTCTCTCCTTTTATTTTTAAATCTTTATTGTTGAAAGTATTACATATGACCCCTTTTCCCCACATTAATCTCCTCCAGCCTGCCCCACCTCTCTCTTCTTTTCTCTCTCTCTCAAATCAACAAAATAAAAAGAATTATAGTAGCAGGTTTTTATCTATTTATATAAAAGGCTAATATTCTAAATGTCTGTCCAGGTAATGATGTCACATAGCAACACCCAGCTTCCTTTCCCTAGCAACTAGCCTCCTTGCAGTTTCTTCAGCCCAGGAACCCAATTTGCTTTATACCCAAGTGCAAACATTTTATACTTTAACCAAATGTCTGTGAAGCGTTTTCCCGTGCCTCATCTCATTTGATCCTCACAGGAGTCCTGGAGTAGGTAGATAGGAGACTCAGTGGAATCCTATTTTCTTTTCATTGGCCGGAAAACGGAGATTTAGAAAGCTTAGAAACTTGACCCGACTGAAAAGAAGTAAGAAATGGTGGACCTTGAAAATGACTTCAAGTTTACTCACTGCACAGAATATAGTCAAACACTGATGCAGTTAAATATTTTACCCTTTGTTCTCCCTGCATGATCTACAATAATAATCTGCTTCATGTTGATATTTACTGCTGTGTTGCTGACAATTACCTAAAAGAGAAGTTGGGGTGCTTCATTGGGCTGGAAAAAGTTTAGCTACATCAGAAAGCAGATCTAATTAAGCAAGTTTATTCTATATCTATGAAAGGCTAAGTTGACTTGCGCATGCGCAGTACATATAAAGCTCTCGCTGGCACCAACCGCATGCGTGTGTTTCGATCTGTCATTGTCGATGGTGAATTTGGTTGATACTTCTATTATAGAGAAAGGGCAAATAGCGATATTAAAATGTTTCTTCTAATTAATTTCCTTTCAATGTGCATGAACTCATGCACCGGGCCACTAGTATTTTTATATAGTGTGTCCCAAAATTCACGCAAGATTTGCAATTGAATTGAATTGCAAATATTGTGTGAATTTTAGACACCCTATATTTGAATCAACTGAGTGTATTAGCTATTTGAAAATTAAATCTTATAAAATCATTATATTAAAAAATACAACATTGCCCTAGCTGGTTGGCTCAGTGAGTAGAGCGCTGGCCTGCAGGCTGAAGGGTCCGGGTTTCGATTTTGGTCAAGGACACATGCCCGGGTGGCTGGCCCCATCCCCAGTAGGGGGTGTGCAGAAGGCAGCTGATCAATGGTTCTCTCTCATCATTGATGTTTCTAACTCTCCCTCTCCCTTGCTCTCTGAAACCAATAAAAATATATATTTTAAAAGTCCAACCTACGTGTCACATAGGACAAGAGTCTCAAGGTCTGGGCAGTTTTGTTTTGTTTTAAATATATTTTTATTGATTTCAGAAAGGAAGAGAGAGGGAGAGAGAGATAGAAACATCAATGATGAGAGAGAATCACTGATTGGCTGCCTCCTGCAGGTTCCACTGGGGACTGAGCCCACAAGGAATCAAACCATGACTTCCTGGTTCATAGCTCACTGCTCACCCACTGAGCCAAACCAGCTTTCCAGGTGTGGCCTTTCAGGGTCTCGGTCTCCACGGACTGATTGGTCAGCGCCAGAGCAGAGGGTTATTATCCAGTGCAGCTGGTCCTGCGGTCAGCTGTGGGGTCGCTTGTCTGGTTTTGCTCCTTTTCTGGGCCTGGAGCTGAAATACAACTTGAGGCCTAAGTATTATCTCTAGGGGAAAAGGTCAGAGGGTCCAAATCACATGACTAGCGATATGCTCAGGGAGGGAAGGTCACCCTGGGGGCGACGTTCCACCCTATAATCTTCCTTTGCTAGGCACCCAGGGCTTTGTGCCCTGGTGACCTTCTGTACCTGGGCCATCACTGATGTTTCTATCTCTGAAATCAATAAAAACACTAAAAAAAAACCCTTTCCTTATTCCAAACTGACATTTTGAGTTTTGGATTTTTGAAGTATCAGTCACACAGACTTTGGACTGGTAGCAAATACAGACACAAAAATAAATAATGGGGCCCGGTGGTATTGCTCAGTGGTTGAACCAGGAGGTCACAGGTTCGATTCCCCGTCAGGGGCATGCAGGAGGCAGCTGATCAATGATTCTCCCTCATCATTGATGTTTCTGTCTCTCTCTCCCTCTCCCTTCCTCTCTGAAATCAATAAAAATATTTTTTAAAATAAAAATAAATAAATAATGGTAATAAAGAATTATAACCCATCGAGTAAAATAAGAATTTATTTTTAATTTAAAAACTTATGACTCCACAATGATTCAAATAAGTGAAAGAGATGCTGAAGCTTTTTCTTACTAAGAAACGTAAAACGAAGTGATGGGATTAGAAAATCACCAGTGGCAACATCATAACAATAAGTGATTCAGGCAAGAATCACCAAGAGGCTCTGGCTGGTGTGGCTTGGTTGGAGCCTTGTCCCATACTCTGCGAAAGGTGGCAGGTTCGAGTCCCTGTCAGGCACTTACCCAGGTTGTTGGTTTGATCCCCCAGTCAGGGGGGTGCAGGAGGCAACCAATCGATGTCTCTCTCTTCTTCTTCTTCTTCTTTTTCTTCTTCTTCTTCTCCTTCTTCTTCTTCTTCTTCTTCTTCTTCTTCTTCTTCTCTCTGCCTTACTCTCTAAAAATCAATAAAATATTTTATTTTTAAAAAAGATCCCACTAATTGTTAAAATTAGTTTGAGGAGTAACACAATTTTTTACATAACCTCAACATATGACCCTACAAAGAAAGATACTGATAAGTTTCACTAGGAAAGAAGTTACTTTTGTAAAAGATACAGTAAGGGAGGTATAAAAAACCAGTGGGGAGAAACTAAGATGGCGGCATAGATAAACACCGGGAAATAGTCGCCTCACACAACCATTGAAAAATATCCCAAAGGACGGAGCAATCATCGTCCAGAACAACAGGAACGCTGGCTGAGTGTAATTTCTACAACTAAAAGAAAAGAAAAGCACGCTGAGAGCCAGAGGAGCTGCGGAGGTTGAGTGCAGAGGTACGGCGGCGGCTCGCACGCGCGGAAAGGGGGTGGCACCTGAGGACGCGGCTGTCTTTTTGAATCACAAGCTCCCGACTGCTCTGAACTCTGGTTCCGGCGAGTCTCTGGAGACCCAGGACTCATACGGGGAGAGGCTGCTCTCTCAGGCGGCAGCGGGCGAACTTGAGGGCGGATTTCCCTCAGAGGTGCTTGCAGCCATTACCGGGACACTGAGACGCGCGACTCCGGGCGCAGAGAATCAGCCATTGCTTCTTTCTCTGGCCTTTTGACTCCCTGAGACCCCGCCCCACCCAGGCTGCGGCAGAGGCTTTTGCATGTGAATGCCCCGGCCCTTTGCAACCTGATAATTACCTAACTGCAGCCGGGCCAGCCAGACCCGGAACTTCCAAGAGAAGGCCCAAGGCCCCGCAGCGGCTTGCATTGCTTCACAGCTGAGCCTCTTCGTGGCTCCTGCTGTGTGGCCTCAGGCAGGGGCTGAATTAGCACCTCCTTAGATCCAGGAGCCACAGTACCCAGTGGTCAGAGGGGGACCATTCTCCCACTTCAGACACAGCTGATTCCCACAGCCAATTGGCCTGGAGGTCAATTCCTCCCAGTGATCCTACAACAACCAAGGCACCAAGAGTGCACCAAGAGTGTCCACCCCAGGTAACTGGGGAGGCTGAGCCACTGGGCCCTACAGGACACCTGACGCACAGGGCCACTCTATCAATACAGGGAAGCAGCCAAAATGTGGAGACAAAGAAACAGGTCACAAATGGCAGAAATGGAGGAAAGCAAACGACTGGATATAGAGTTCAAGGCCACGTTTATAAGGTTTGTCAAGAATTTTATGGAAACCGCCGATAAATTTAATGAATCCCTCAAGGAGTATAGTGAGACCATGGAGGACATGAAAAAGGACCAACTAGAAATTAAGCATACATGACTGAAATAAAGAATAAGTTACAGAGATCCAACAGCAGACAAGAGGATCCCAAGAATCAAGTCAAAGATTTGAAATACAAAGAAACAAAAAATACCCAACCGAAAAAGAAAAAAGAAAAGAGATTCAAAAAATATGAAGACAGTGTAAGGAACCTCTGGGACAGCTTCAAGCGTACCAACATCAGAATTATAGGGGTACCAGAAGGAGAGACAGGGCAAGATATTGAAAACCTTTTTGAAGAAATAATGACAGAAAACTTCCCCCACCTGGTGAAAGAAATGGACCTACAAGTCCAGGAAGCGCAGAGAACCCCAAACAAAAGGTATCCAAAGAGGACCACACCAAGACACATCATAATTAAAATGCCAAGAGCAAAAGATAAAGAGAGAATCTTAAAAGTAGCAAGAGAAAGACAGTCAATTACCTACAAGGGAGTACCCATTCGACTGTCAGCTGATTTCTCAACAGAAACCATGCAGGCCAGAAGAGAGTGGCAAGAAATATTCAAAGAGATGAATAGCAAGAACCTGCAACCAAGATTACTTTATCCAGCAAAGCTATCATTCAGAATGGAAGGTCAGATAAAGAGCTTCACGGATAAGAAAAAGCTAAAGGAGTTCATCACCACCAAACCAGCATTATATGAAATGCTGTAAGGTATTCTTTAAGAAGAGGAAGAAGAAAAAGGAACTCTTACCATTTGCTACAGCATGGATGGAACTGGAGAGCGGATAAATACCACAGGATCTCACTCATTTGTGGAATATAATGAATAACATAAATTGATGAACAAGGACTGATCCAGAGACGGAGAGGCATTGATTGGACTGTCGGGCCTTGGAGGGAAGGTAGGGGAGGGTGGGGGCAAGGGGGAAAGATCAACCAAAGGACTTATATGCAAGCATATAGGCCTAACCAATGGACACGGACAACGGGGGGGTGAGGGGATGAGCGGGGGGGTGGGGGGGTAGAGGGTACACATATGTAATATCTTAATCAATAAAAAATATTAAAAAAAAAAACAAAAACAAAAACCAGTGGGAGGCCAGTGCCGTCAGGGAAGTGAAAATTACAAAAGCCATTAAGAGGGCTGCTCAGTGTCAAAGTGATCTGTCCCCTCTGCCTGCTAGCTGCATTCACTGCATTCACATGCAGGCCAGTCTCCCTCCCTCAGAGACTGGGAGTCAGTCCCCGGACTTCCTGACAATAACATTGCAAAAGAAAGGCTTTCAGATCCTTGAGAAGGATGCTCCTGGGCTGGTTGAGACTCAGATATGGCTGCCAGTCAGGCCTGTGACAGGGGAGGTCCCAGCATAGGAACAATGACCCTTGTAAGCACCGCAGTCTGGGAGGACCTGGGCTCCAACATGTACCTATTGGAACAACACAGTTCAGTCCAACAGATTCACTTTTCAGAAAGAAGTCCCACCCAAAGTAAGATCTGAAGTTTACCTAGAATTTACCGGGTAAAGGATGAGGAGAAGCGTGCTCCAGACTGCAGGCAGAGGATGGATAAGGCCAGGGGACAAGAGAGAGTGTGGCACATGAGGAAGCTAAAGGTCCTTTCCATCTGGGTCTTGGGAGGCTCATAAACAGAGCAGATGAGCAGACTATTTTTTAGCTGCAGGGAAATACCAAGAGGTTGTGTCTTATCACAAGAAGGCTGTGCGTATCTTTCTGAAGCCATGAGGCTGACACTTTCTGAGCAGGCTCCTTTATCACTGGAACTGCAAGGATCGCCCCAGGAAACAGTCCTCCTCATACGAAAGAGGTGGGAGGGGCCAGGTGGGAGGGAAGAGTGAGAGCCCAGCAGAGCACAGACCAGGATGCTGCTGCCCGGCTTCAGGCAGCTCACAAGCTCCCTGCCGGTGCAGGCCAGAGTTTCCTTCTCTCCCAGGAGTGCAGTCCTTTCCTGCCTGAATTCCAGGGGGTCTTTGAAGGGACCCAGACACATGGCTACTTTCACTGCAGCAGGAGAGTGAGCCAGCAGGCCCCGACCGGGTAGCTCAGTTGGTTAGACTGTGGTCCCGATATGCCAAGATTGCAGGTTTGATCCCCTAGTCAGGACATGTACGAGAATCAACCACTAAAAGCATAAGTGGAACAACAAATCGATGTTCCTCGCTCTCTCGCTCTCTCAAATTAGAAGAAAAAAAGCCGAGGAGAACCCAGATGGTGGCATAGGAAGATGCCTGTACTCAACGCCTCCCACAATCACATCAAAATTACAACTAAAATACAGAACATCCATCATTTAGAACCGCCTGAAAGCTGACTGAATGGAAGTCCTACAACAAGAAAGTAAAGAAGAAAGACATTGAGACTGGTAGGAGGGGCAGAGATGCAGAACGGGCTTGTCCATCACCCGCATGTGCCACTTTTTTAATCGGGAAGGAGATCGTCCCTGTGGAGGCCGCCCGTGAGGAGCAAGGAGTCCCAGCCCCACACCAGACCCCAACCCAGGGTTCCAAAGCTGGGAAGAGAAGTCCCCATAACTTCAGGCTGTAAAAATCAGCGAGGATTGTAGGTGAGTGACATAGAGGCCGCTGGGAACCCAGGTGTTGCTTTGAAGGGGCCAGTGACTGAACGTACTGGGACTCCATACTTTTAAGCTCAAGCACCGGGCGGCTCTGGGGAAGAAACTAGACTATCTGGCATTGGGGCAGGAACTTAGGGGTGGCTCTCTCCCAGACTGCGGTGCTTACAAGGGTCATTGTTCCTATGCTGGGACCTCCCCTGTCACAGGCCTGACTGGCAGCCATATCTGAGTCTCAACCAGCCTGAAGCACACTGTTTGCTCCACCCTGGGGTATTCCCTGTGACTCTGCCCCATCCAATTTGCAGCCCTACACAAGCTATTTGCAGCAGCTTTTCCATATGAATGGCTGGTCCTAGCTCAGGCTTCGGACTTTGCTAAAATCTCTCAAACAAGCTGCAGCTAGTGACAGTGTGCCCCAAACCTATTAATAAAAAGGCCCCAGACCCGGCACTAGCACCATCCTGCCTTGCTTCAAGCCGGGCCTCGCCTCCTGCACAGCAGCTCTCCCACTGTTGCCACACCTGGTCTCCACAGCCAATTGGCCTGGAGGTCAATTCCTCCCAGAGACACCAACAGCAATCAAGGCTCAACTACAATAAGATTGTGCACACAGCCCACAAAGGGGCACACTTAGAGTGCCCAGCACAGGTGACTGAGGAGGCTGACCCAGTCGGCACTATAGGACACCTAATACACAAGGCCACTCTACCAATTCCAGGAGACATAGCAGTTCTACCTAATTCATGGAAACAAATACAGGGAAGCAGTCAAAATGCAGAGACAAAGAAACATGTCACAAATGAAAGAAAGGGAAGCAAGAAAAGTACTGGATACAGAGTTTAAAACCATGGTTATAAGGTTATACTCAAGGATTGTAATGAGAGCTTCAAGGATCTTAGTGAGAATGTCAAAGACATGAAAAAGGACCAGTCAGAAATTAAGCATACATTAACTGAAATAAAGAACAATTTACAGGAATTCAACAGCAGAGTAGAGGATTCTGAGAATCAAGTTAATGATTTGGAATATGAGGAAGCAAAAAACACCCAATCAGAAAAGCAAAAAGAAAGAAGAATTAAAAAAAAATAAAGATAGTGTAAGGAGCCTCTGGGACAGCTTCAAGTGCACCAACATTCAAGTTATTGGGGTGCCAGAGGGGAAGAGAGAGAGCAAGATATTGAAAACCTATTTGAAGAAATAATGACAGAAAGCTTCCTTACCTGGTGAAAGAAATAGACTTACAAGTCCAAGAAGCACAGAGAGTCCCAAACAAGAGGAACCCAAAAAGGCCCACACCAAGACACATCATAATTAAAACACCAAGGGTAAAGACAAAGAGAAGATCTTAAAAGCAGCAAGAGAAAAGCAGTTAGTTAGCTACAAGGAAGTGCCCATAAGACTGTCAGCTGATTTCTCAACAGAAACTTTGCAGGCCAGAAGGGAGTGGCAAGAAATATTCAAAGTGATAAATAGTAAGAACCTACAACCAAAATTACCCAGCAAAGCTATCACTAGACTTGAAGGTCAGATAAAGAGTTTCACAGACAAGATAAAGCTAAAGGAGTTCATCACCACCAAACCAGTATTATATGAAATGCTGAAGGGTATTCTTTAAGAAAAAGAATAAGAGATAAAAAATTGGAATAATAACGTGGCAACAAATACATATCTATCAATAATTGAATCTAAAAATCAAAATAAACAACAAGAAATATAATGAACAAAGTAAACTGGTGAATAAAACAGAATCAGAGACATGGAAGCATGGAACAGACCGACAAATCTCAGAGGGAAGGGGAGAGGGAGTAGAAAGAGATTAACCAAAGATCTTACCTACAGACACAGACAGTAGAGTGGTGAAGGTCTAGGGTGGGGCAGGAACTAGGTGGAAGGGGGCAATATGGGGGAAAAGGGGAGCATCTGTAATATTCTCAACAATAAAGATATTTTTAAAATAAATCTCTATTCAGATCATTACAATTGTTTCCCTTTTTCCCCCCATAGCTCCCCTCCACTCAGTTCCCACCCCCCTCTGCCCTTACCCTCCCCCCACTGTCCTCATCCATAGGTGTACGCTTTTTGTTGCCAGGTCAAAGGTCATACACATGGAAAATGTAGCTATTTCCATCCGCGACATGTCCCTGTGTTTGGAAAGGTCTCTCACGACTTGTTCATGCTCTACTCAGAATGGGTATGGAGACACATAACGGCTTTTTAAAATAATGTGTCCTCTTATGTTTAAAATGAAGATTTTGTTACCAAAAGTGAGGAGAAAGCAACACTACAGCTGCTCTCGCCCCTCTCGCCCTTCGGGTGATAGTTGTGTGTGGGGCCACATGCTGGTTTGCAGGCCATCGACGAAGCCGTCTGGGTGGCTCACGCAGTTCCGCCGGCTCCCCAGGGGCCGTCATAGCCTCCCAGGGGCCGTCTCAGCCTCACAAGGGCCGTCACAGCCTCACAGGGGCCGTCTCAGCCTCACAGGGGCCATCAGAGCCTCACAGAGGCCATCTCAGCCTCACAGGGGCCATTGCAGCCTCACAGGGGCTGTCGCAGCCTTGCAGGGGCCATCGCAGCCTCGCAGGGGTTGCCTCATTCCACGTTGGGGGTGAAGATGTGAGACAAGCTCCTCTCGCTGTCTCTCCTGCTGCTCCCTTGCGTATCGCTGATGCTGTAAGTTTCTGAGAGCAGTCTGAAGGTTCTGGACATCATACTTTAACTGGTCAACACAAACTTTGGCATTTTGTCTTTTGTTGGGAGGCTCCTTGCTGGACAAAATCTTCAGGCATTCTAGCTGGCTGAATATCTGGTATGCTTGCTTGGATTTTGTTTTCTACTAAGTGCACAGATTGCTTGTCTGCTGTCTCCTGGCGTCCCATGTGAAACTGGATCTGGTGGACCTGCTTGTGCAATTGCTGGTACAGTGGTTCCATGTCACCGGCCCAGCCAGGTCCAGCTCTGGCTTCCTCTGAACCTGATTCTGCTTCTTGAGTGTGTCCCTTATGGATGTGAGGAATTGAAATCTGCAGTTTGTTGGGTTAGGCTGCAAAATCGAAGGTGGTTCCTTCTGTGCCACTGGCACAGCTTGGGTGGGGATGTAAATTGAGTAGGGCGGGGTCTCAGGGAATCACCAGGGCGGAGCAAACAGCAATGGTGTCTCCGCGACTCCTCGCCTCTCTGCGACTCTGCGTCTCCACGTCCCCGAGTGCCGGCGAGCAGCTCTGCGAGAAAGCCACCCTCGCTTTCTGACCCGCTGCAAGGCCGTCCCACCTCTCCCCGTAGGGGTCTGGGACCTCAGAATCCTGCCCCAAACAAGCTCAGTGGATTCTAGAGTTTGTAACCCCTTTCAGTTGAAAAAACCGCGCATCAAGTTGCAGCCCACCTGGCGCGCGACTCCATACCTCTGTTCTTGGCACCTCTGCAGATCCTACTCAGTCTCAATGCTCTTCTTTCTTTCCTTCCAGTTGTAGAACTTCCACTGGGCCAGCTTTCCCATGGTTCTGAATGACAGCTGTTTTGTCTTATAGTTGGTATTTTCAATGTTGTTGTGGGAGGCAACACGCACAGGTCTATACCTTACGTCGCCATCTTGGTTTCTCCCAACAATAAAGATTTTAAAAAATTAATGGGAAAAGAAAAGAATAATGCCAATAGAGCCATGCATTGGAAGCAAAGCTCCAAAATATGATAAAAACAATTATAGAGGATCAGGCCTCCAAAATTTCGGATTTGAAAAGGCATGTGGTATTTCTCATGGCTGAGGATGACAGTATAAGGAAAGAAGATAAACAACTAAAGGCTGAAAAGGCCCAATAGAAAAGGAGCTACAGGTAGATGCGATTTTGTAGAAAAGTCAGAGTTGTGGAGCTTGCCACCACATTCAGAAACTGCTATAGCCTCTTCAACCTGGCAGAAGTCTGCAGCAAATACTGGGACAGCCAAGGATATTCCATTCCCAATTTTCCTCCCTTGGATTTCCCATCTCCAGAACTTCCCCTCTATTAAGGAGCTCTCTGAGGATATTCTGAAAGGACTTATAAATAATTAAAATGTAAAACCAGCCCAGCCGGTGTGCTCAGTGGTTGAGCATCAACCCATGAACCAAGAGGTCACTGCTTCGATTCCCAGTCAGGGCACATGCTGGGTTGCAGGCTCGATCCCCAGTAGCGAACATGCAGAAGGCAGCCCATCAACGGTGTTTCTTTCTCTCTATCCTTATCCCTTCCTCTCTCTCTAAATTCAATAAAAACCTAGCTTTAAAAAAATAAAATGAAATGTAAAACCATAAAAGAGATAAGAGGAAATAATACAGTTAATCCAGAAAAAAAAAATGGAAAAGCAAGGGTAATGCTGGAGACACGTTGTCCTCTGGTGCGCTGTGGCCAGGAGGCATCGCCAGGACTTGGAACGGCCACTGTGAAATATGCTATGTGTCTGACTCACTGACTTGAGTTAATGACTCCAGACTTGGCAGACACTAAACTCTCAGAGGTTCACTTTCTCCTGATACAAACCAAATTGCTGTCTGGAGTAATTTTTTTCAAGAAACAATTATTTTTCTTATCTTCAGGGCTAAAATATATAAAATATGTTATATGTCATTAATCTAGACCAGGGGTGGGCAACCTTTTTGACTCGAGGGCCACAATGGGTTCTTAAACTGGACCGGAGGGCCGGAACAAAAGCATGGATGGAGTGTTTGTGTGAACTAATATAAATTCAAAGTAAACATCATTACATAAAAGGGTACGGTCTTTTTTTTTTTTTTTTTTTTTTTTTAGTTTTATTCATTTCAAACGGGCCGGATCCGGCCCACGGGCCGTAGTTTGCCCACGGCTGATCTAGACAATGCAAAACCTAAATAATGTGGTGGCCTGAGGGGCTGCCTTGTATTTGAAACATGCATTGACCGTGTGCATTTTGTTACACACACTTCACTTGTTTACTAAGGCGTGTAAGACACCTTTCTAGATGAAACTCGCTGCCACACTTTGCACTACTCATAATGTAATGATAACCTCAAGACTATCAGGAGAAATGTTTAAATTTTCATTTCATAAAGAACCAAATTATGAGTTATACTTTTTAAAAAAATTACCAGTTTCCATAACTAATCAGGGTGCATTTTAAGTTCTAGCTTTCTTTATTGTGTGGTGCATCATTGGAAAATACCAAGGAAATATCCTTTTGTTTTTAATGATGTATGAGTGGAAGTAATACTAGTTGGCAGTATTTGATTGTAAAAAATCAATAAACTGCCCTAACTGGTTTGGCTCAGTGGATAGAGTGTTGGCCTGCGGACTGAAGGGTCCCAGGTTCGATTCTGGTCAAAGCCATGTACCTTGGTTGCGGGCACATCCCCAGTAGGGGGTGTGCAGGAGGCAGCTGATTGATGTTTCTCTCTCATCGATGTTTCTAACTCTCTATCCCTCTCCCTTCCTCTCTGTAAAAAATCCATAAAATATATTTTAAAAAATCAATAAGCTAATCATGTGTGTGTTTCCATAATTACATAGAGACTGTCCTAGCTGTGGGTATTATGAGACAAGCTAACTTTCCAGACCAAGAGGCACTCACAGCTAGGGATGAAACAAGTCTGAACCAATCCAGCCACGTTGGGTTGGTTCCTTGAAAACAGTGGTTCCCTACTGAGCAGCCCAAGGACAAATGAAACACCAAGCAAAACCATGCCCTTCTCTTTAAACCCACCACACACATAGACTGGCCACCCTCGTCACTGGTTGGTGGAGTGTGTGGAAAGCAGTTCGGTTCTAGTTTGGAGCTGTCATCCCCTCTGCCAAACTGCCACATGGATGATCCAGACTCAGTATTTTTCGTGAGAGCCACCTGTCACACATCTTCATGAGGTGGCCACGGTGCATCCCAGACATTTAAATTAAACACTTAGAGTGACATTCTTTTTTTTTTTAGTTTTGACAGCTACAGCTTCTATTTTTTAAAATATATTTTTACTAGAGGCCTGGTGCACGGATTCGTGCATGGGTGGGGTCCCTTGGCCTGGCCAGTGATTGGGCTGATCGGGGCCGCCTCGCTCAGTCCCTATCGGGGGCCAACGATGGGCCAACTGGCAGGGGAGAGACCACAGGAGGACTCCAGGGCATGTCTGGCCCTCTCACTCAGTCCCGATTGGCCAGATCCCAGCAGCAAACTAACCTATAGGTCGGAGTGTCTTCCCCCTGGTGGTCAGTGCACATCATAGCAACTGGTTGAGCGGTCAACTGATGGGTCAGACACTTAGCATATTACGCTTTTATTATATAGGATTGATTTCAGAGAGGAAGGGAGAGGGAGAGAGAGATAGAAACATCAATGATGAGAGAGAATCATTGATTGGCTGCTTCCTGCATGCCCCCTACTGGGGATCAAGCCCGCAACCCAGGCATGTGCCCTTGATTGAAATTGAAACCGGGACCCTTCAGTCCACAGGCCGACACTCTATCCACTGAGTCAAACCAGCCAGGGCTAGAGTGCCATTCTTCACGAGGCCAAATAATTTTCCTTGCTCAACTCCTGCGTCCCCTTGACAAGCAGGGGGACCTCGAGCATCTCCTCTGCTGGACCTGCAGGGAGCGTAGGGAAAGTGCAGGGGGTGGGCTCCTCCCAGACACCAGGCCACTGCAGTGGGCCCTGGGCTTCACCAGACCAGTCCTCGCACACTGACTCCCCACCCCCTATTTTGTGGATTCAAAACAATAGGCTTGACGAGCAGGGCACTGTAAATGCTTGCATGACCAGCTTCACTGAGCATGCTCAGGGGTAAAATTTAGCACCATTATTTTTTCTTTTTTTAATCTTTAGAAATTAAACACAACTTTTAACATAGAACACTTGAACAGGAATGAATTGTAGACCTATATCTCATTACTGTTGTGCAGATTGAAGGTGGGTGGCTTAGTCCCGAACTGACCACCTGGCACCAATCCAGGGCAACAAAAATAACTATCATCGTGTTTGTTACAAGACGTATATTATTCTCAGCAGCAGGAAATCTTGAAAGAATTCCTTCATCTTCAGTAGCTTTGTTCATTACCTTGTCCATTCTGGACAGCCACACCATCACCACATAAACTTTTAAAGGAAAATTAAATAAAAACTTTGTGCCCACTAGGTTGACATCCAACCCACTTCAGGAGTTCTCCAAGCGCACTGTTGAACAGTGTTGCCCTGAGGGTCTCCTCCCACCGGCCACTCCTCCTGTGAGCCCTTCCCGAAAAGCTTCCGTGACAGGAGAGTGCTGCCACAGCCCCTTCCAAGTCCCAGCTCCATCAGCTCCACCACCAGTGCGTGAAGGCAGGCAAGAGGGAAGAGGAACTCGCTGACAGCTATTCAGAGTCAGCAGCCATGGGGAAGGGAACTGCGCCCCAGGAAGACGGAACGCCCTGGACTAAAATGAGCTGTTTGGAGCTCTGCCCCGCGGGGTGAAGATTCCCAGCCTGTTAGGCAAGGTAACGGTCCACCTTGTTTAATCACACAGCGTTGCTCTAAAGTCCTGTGAAGGCCTGACTCAACCGTCTTCTCACGTCTACAGGGAAACTAGGAAAAGGAACTCCTCTGCTTTTCAGTCCCTTAAAGATGTTTGCCCGAAAAGAAAGGAACAGCTTGGAGACCTGGATTTCCTCCTGTCGCCATGTGCCTTCCACAGCCCACCTGGATGCTTTTTTGAACATCTACGTCTTCTGGGAACCTACGTGCAGCTACAGGCGCTGCTACCAGGCGGGGAGTGAGGAGGAGGCCTCTCCTTTCACAGCGCACACAGCGAGGATGTCAGGGCCTCCCACGGGTGGCCCAGGTCCTGCCTCAGCAGCTTGCACAGAGCTCCCTGTGCCGCTCCAGCAGACTCCCTGCAGCAGAGGGCGGGAGATCCGACTGAAGCAGGGTTAGAACCAATACCTTTCCGGTGACTGAGCGATGGGTGAGATCTGCCCGCCATCTGAAGGGCTTTGGATCTGGATGTGATCCACAGGACTCAGGGTGCCCACGGCCCACCTGAACATGGCGTCTGCCTATGGAGCATGGAGGTTGTCATCAACTGTTGGTATGCAATGAACTGGACGTTTGAAAAAAGGAATTTTTAAAAAATATGTTTTTATTGAATTCAGAGAGGAAGGGAGAGGGAGAGAGAGATAGAAACATCAGTGATGAGAGAGAATCATTGATCGGCAGCCTCCTGCATGCTCCCTACTGGGGATCAAACCCACAACCCAGGCATGTGCCCTTGACCAGAATCGAACCTGGGACCTTTCCATCTGAAGGCCAAAGCTCTATCTACTGAGCCAAACTGGCTAGGGCAAAAAAAAAAAAAAGGAATATAAAACAACCTGAAAATGTGTCTTGTTGGTCTCCGTTGCTCACATTCCCCTGGCACCTTGACCCGGGGAGGCTACCAGGGTGCAGTGGGCTAAGCCTTCAGGAATCACGCATTCCAGCTCCCGCTGTGTAGCCAGCAAGCAGGCGGCCACGTGCATACCGAGGGCCTTCTGAACCCACAGGCAGTTCTCACTAGTCATGGAGGAGCCCCAATCCAACGGAACCCCATAACGAGGAAAGGCTGAGCTAAGGCTTGGGCCCCTCGAGTTCGGTTTCATTCAATATAAACCTGCCCTCCCAGCCCAGCCCCGCCCCGACTCGGCTGGAGGCAGACGTGGAATGGAAGCCTCATAAACCGGCAGTAATAGAAGTAACTGGGCCAGGAAGAGGGGGCTTCTGCTCCAGTGACGTCATGGCCATGGGTGGCCGCAGGGCGTGGGGCTGGTCCTGCAGCCGTGGTGCCCAGGAGTGATGACTGGAGGGACGGGCATGAAGAGTGCCATTCTGGGAACACGCTCTCGAGAAGCAATATGTGCGCTTTATAGCGAAAGAAACTCCAGGATTACGCATGTGTTCAGTGGTCAGGCATCTTCAGTCTCCTTCAGTCGGGCCGCGGTCGTGCGTTCAGAGATCTCTCTTGGCCTTTGTGAGCACAGGCAGTCACTTTGCAGAAGGCCAGCCATTGGGGTGGCCTGAGGCTTCTGCAGATCCTAACCAGCCATCCGCTTGGGGCAGCAATGTTAGAGGAGGGCGCGGTGCTGGCCCCAGGACCTGGGCGAAGTTAAAAAGAAGGCAGGCCTTCCCTCGAGGGAACATGCCAGTGCCTGGCCCTTCCCGCCTCCCCAGGGGCATTACCTTTGCCTTTTTCTCCTTTAGCTGCACAGGCCCTTCTGCTGCTGTAACTCATCCCCTGAGCCTGCCTACTGCGGGGCCCAGCTGGCTCGCTTCTACACGTCTCTAACTTTTAAAATAAACTTTCTCTTAAAAAACAAAAAGCACTTCAGGTTTGTAGGAGATACATATACATCTCAAAAGGACAAAGGAAACACTGGCCCGTGTGGCTCAGTGGTTGGAGTGTTGTCCTGAGAACTGTGGTCTCTCAGGTTCGATTCCAGGTCAAGGGAACGTACCTGGTTGCAGGTTCGCTCTCCAGCCCCAGTCAGGGCTTGTGCAGGAGGTAGCCAATCAATGTGTCTCTCTCAGATCGATGCTTCTCTCTCTCTCTCTCTCTCTCTCTCTCATGCACACACTCTCCCCTACCCAAACTCTCCCATCCACTCTTTCTAAAAAGCAACAAAAAAATATCCTCAGATGAGGATTAAAAAGAAAAAGTACAAAGAAAGAACTTGACAATTTTAAGGTTTTAAAGTAAATGCTCTAAGAATGGGAGTCAGCAGCCTATCTTCACGTGTTGGCTGGAACTAACGGTAAATTCCTTTGTCAGCCTCCGCTTTTCCAGAGTGGCCCTGACGGAGGCTGGGTGCCCAGGCCATGGCTGCGGGAAGCCTTGGCAGACTTTGGGCAAAGTCTCCTGGCGCAGGAGGTTTGGGGAGAGTCGCAGGGAGTCCTCGTGTGCGGACTTTCCAGCAGAGAAGCCGGCAGACAGCATGTTAACAGGGCAGTTCGAACATCACCCGGTGAGGAACTGACGGGCTTCGCCCAGGTCCTGGGGCCAGCAGCGCGCCCTCTAACATTGCTGCCCCAAGCGGATGGCTGGTTAGAGTCTGCAGAAGCCTCAGGCCACCCCAAGGATGGCCTGCTGCAAAGTAACTGCCTGTGCTCACAAAGGCTGAGAGATCTCTGAACGCACAACCCCGGCCGACTGAAAATGCTTGACCACTGAACACAATGTGTAATCCTGGAGTTTCTTTCACTATAAAGACAGTATTGGGCCCTGGCCACTGTGGTTCAGTGGGTTGAGCAAAGTCCCATGCACCAAGATGCCTCCTGTTCCATTCCCCGTCAGGGCACATGCCTGGGTTGTGGGCTCAATCTCCCCGTAGGGGTGCAGGAGGCAGCCAATTGAAGTTTCTCTCTCATTGATGTTTCTCTCTCTCTCTCTCTCTCTCTCTCTCTCTCTCTCTCTTTCTCTCTCTCTCTCTTCCTCTCTTTCAAATCAATAAAAACATTTTTTTAAGACAGTATTGGGCCCTAGCCAGTTTTGCTCAGTGGATCGAGCACCGGCCTGCAAACTGAAAGGTCCCAGGTTCAATTCCGGTCAAGGGCACATGCCCGGGTGTGGGCTTGATCCCCAGTGGGCGGCTTACAGGAGACAGCGATCCATGATTCTCTCTCATCATTGATGCTTCTATCTCTCTGTCCCTCTCCCTTCCTCTCTGAAATCAATAAAAATATTAAAAAAAATAAAAAATAAAAATAGCCCTAACCGGTTTGGCTCAGCAGGTAGAGCGTCAGCCTGCAGACTGAAGGTTCGATTCTGGTCAAGGGCATGTGACTTGGTTGCGGGCATATCCCCAGTGGGGAGTGTGCAGGAGGCAGCTGATTGAAGTTTCTAACTCTCCATCCATCTCCCTTCCTCTCTGTAAAAAATCAATAAAATATATAAAAAAATAAATAAAAATAAAAACATGTGGGGTTTTTTGGAGGAAAATGCAACCCCAGCCTGACACCATAAGCAAATCAATTCCAAGAGAATTAAAGGCACGTGAAACGTGAAGTTATCAAGCTTTTATAAGATAATGGAGGAGAGCGTCTTTATCACCTCAGGATAAAAAAGGATTTCTTAAACAAGACATGAGGTAAAACATGGATAAACTTCTTACAGTGAAATCAAGAGCCCTAACTCACCGACGGCCTCCACAGGATTCTGATCAGAGGGAGCCCTTCCCAGCCTCTGGTTTTGGCCAGTGGCCAAGTGACAGGGGCTGGGCCGCAGTGGTGGATGAGGCAGGGGCTGGCGGGGCCCTGGGCCCCACCCAGTCGATGCCAAGCATCCCTTCCAGGTGTGAGGGCTCTGCTGTGACTTGCCAGGTCCCTGGCTGCTCTGGCCAAGAGTTGCTTGGTGTCCCCGTGTCCCATGGACATTGTTTTAGAATGATGTACATTCTTTTTTTAAAAAAATATATTGTATTGCCGAAACCGGTTTGGCTCAGTGGATAGAGCGTCGGCCTGCGGACTGAAGGGTCCCGGGTTCGATTCCGGTCAAGGGCACGTACCTGGGTTGCAGGCACATCCCCAGTGGGAGATGTGCAGGAGGCAGCTGATCGATGTTTCTCTCTCATCGATGTTTCTAACTCTCTATCTCTCTCCCTTCCTCTCTTTAAAAAACCAATAAAATATATTTAAAAATATATATATATTGTATTGGTTTTAACAAAGAGGAAGGGAGAGGAATAGAGAGTTAGAAACATTGATGAGACAGAAACATCGATCAGCTGCCTCCTGCACACTCCCCACTGGGGATGTGCCTGCAACCAAGGTACATGCCCCTGACGGGAATCAAACCCAGGACCCTTGAGTCCGCAGGTCGACGCTCCATCCACTGAGCCAAACCGATCAGGGCTTGTACATTCTTTTTTGTTGTTGTTAATACTCACCCAAGGATATTTTTTTCCATTGATTTTTAGAGAAAATGGAAAAGAGGGAAGGAGTGGGGGAGAGAGGGAAAGAGAGAGAGAGAGAGAATGAGATGTGAGAGAGACACATCGATTGGTTGCCTCCCACACACACCCCATTGGGGTCGGGGATCGAACCTGCAGCCCTGGACTGGGAATCAAACCCATGACCCTCTGGAGCTCGGACGGACACTCTAACCCCTGAGAAAAACTGGCCAGGGGGAGAACGGTGTACATTCTTTCTCAAGAGGCAGAAACTTGCTCTGGGGCACAACACACCTAGGGGCTTACCAGGAACACCTCAATCTGTCATCACCACAGATATTTCTAGCGCCAGAGTATCAGTTGTACCTTGTGAGAGTGCCTCGAGATTCTCTCTTTGTCTTTGACTTTGGCATTTTATTTTTTATTTTTAAATATATTTTATTGATTTTTTTACAGAGAGGAAGGGAGAGAGATAGTTAGAAACACCGATGAGAGAGAAACATCAATCAGTTGCCTCCTGCACACCCCCTACTAGGAATGTGCCTGCAACCAAGGTACATGCCCTTGACCGGACTCAAACCTGGGACCCTTCAGTGCGCAGGCTGATGCTCTATCCACTGAGCCAAACCAGGTAGGACAGACCTTTGGCATTTTAATTAGGCTGTGTCTTCATGTGGGCCTTGATGGGTTCAACTTGTTTGAGACTCTCTGTGCTTCCTGGACTTGTATGTCTATTTCCTTCACCAAGGTAGGAAAGTTTTCCATCATTGTTTTTTCAAACAGGTTTTCAATTTCTTGCTCTGTCTCTTCTCCGGCACTCTTCTCTCCGGCACTCTCATGATGCAAATATTGGTGCACTTGAACTTGTCCCAGCGGCTCCTACATTATCCTCATTTTCTTTTTTTAATCCTCATCAGACAATATTTTTCCCATTGATTTTTTTTTTTTAAGAGAGAATGAAAGGGACGGAAGAGAGAGATACATGCACATCGACTGGTTGCCTCTCTCATTGGCCTGACTGGGGCCCAGGATCAAACCTGCAACTGAGGTACATGCCCTTGTGTGGGAATCGTACCTGTGACCCTTCAGTCCACGGGCCAATGCTCTAACCACTGAGATAAACCAGCCAGGGCCACTAACCTCATTTTTTAAAATTATTATTATTATTATTATTGCTGATCTGATTGGATGTTTCCTGCTTCCTTATATTCCAAATCACTGATTTGATTTGCTGCTTTACCTACTCTACTGTCAATTCCCTGTAAATTATTCATCATTTCAATTAGTGTACCCTTCATTTCTGACTGGTTCTTTTTTATGATTTCCATGTTCTTTTTTTCATGCTGTTGAAGTTCTTATTAAGATCCTTGAGCATCTTTACAGCCATTGTTTTGAACTCTGTATCTGGTAGTTTGCTTGCCTCCATTTCATTTAGTTATTTTTTCTGGAGATTTCCCCCATTCTTTCATTTGGGACCTGTTTCACTCCTCATTTTGGCTGCCTCCGTGTTTGTTTTTATATATTAGGTAGAGCTGCTACATCTCCTGGACTTGGTAGAGTGGCCTTATGTGGTGGGTGTCCTGTAGGACCCAGTGGCACAGCCTTCCCAGTCACCTGAGCTGGGCTCTCCAGGTGTGCCCCTTGAGTCCGCAGGCCAACACTCTACCCACTGAGCAAAACCAGTTAGGGCGGCTACTTCTTTATTTATTTTTTTAAATATGTTTTTATTGATTTCAAAGAGAGGAAGAGTGAGGGAGAGAGAGATAGAAACATCAATGATGAGGGAAAATCATTAATGGGCTGTCTCCTGCACACCCCCTACTGGGGATTGAGCCTGAAACCCGGGCATGTGCCCTGACTGGGAATCAAACTGTGATATCCTGGTTCATAGGTCAATGCTCAACCACTGAGCCATGCTGGTTGGGCTATTTTTTTTTTCTTTTTAATTAAATCTTTATTGTTCAGATTATTACAGTTGTTCCTCTTTTTTCCCCCCATACCTCCCCTCCACCCGGTTCCCACCCCACCCTCCGCCCTCACCCCCTCCACTGTCCTCATCCATAGGTGCATGATTTTTGTCCAGTCTATTCCCACATCCCCCAGACCCCTTTCCCCCTAAGAATAGTCAGTCCACTCCCTTTGTATGCCCCTGATTCTATTATAATCACCAGTTTATTCTGTTCATCAGATTATTTATTCACTTGATTTTTAGATTCACTTGTTGATAGATGTGTATTTGTTGTTCATAATTTGTATCTTTACCTTCTTCTCCTTCTTCCTCTTCTTAAAGGATACCTTTCAGAATTTCATATAATACTGGTTTGGTGGTGATGAACTACTTTAGCTTTTCCTTATCTGTGAAGCTCTTTATCTGACCTTCAATTCTGAATGATAGCTTTGCTGGATAAAGTAATCTTGGTTGTAGGTTCTTGGTAGTCATCACTTTGAATATTTCTTGCCACTCCCTTCTGGCCTGCATGGTTTCTGTTGAGAAATCAGCTGACAGTCGTATAGGTACTCCCTTGTAGGTAACTGACTGTTTTTCTCTTGCTGCTTTTAAGATTCTCTCTTTGTCTTTTGCTCTTGGCATTTTAATTATGATGTGTCTTGGTGTGGTCCTCTTTGGATTCCTTTTGTTTGGGGTTCTCTGTGCTTCCTGGACTTGTAAGTCTATTTCTTTCACCAGGTGGGGGAAGTTTTCTGTCATTATTTCTTCAAATAGGTTTTCAATATCTTGCTCTCTCTCTTCTTCTGGCACCCCTATAATTCGGATGTTGGTACGCTTGAAGCTGTCTCAGAGGCTCCTTACACTATCTTCGTATTTTTGGATTCTTTTTTCATTTTGCTTTTCCAGTTGGGTGTTTTTTGCTTCTTCGTATTTCAAATCTTTGACTTGATTCTTGCGATCCTCTAGTCTGCTGTTGGTGTTGTAATGTACCCCGTGAATCACAGAAGGACGCCTCAAGAAGTCGAATTAAAGAGTCACATTTATTGCAATCCAGGACTATGAGGGGCCATTCCCCAAATCTCATAGTAACAAGGTGGTTGCAGCTCCAAGGTTATATAGGCAAAAATCACAAGGTATTGATTACATCCCAGGGTTTGGAATGAGGAACCTGGCTTGCAAAAAGCAGATTACAGAAGCAGAATAAAGCATGTTAATTATAGTTTTGGGTCTCGGGGGTCACTGAATTGACAGAAATACATTATCTAGAGCCCTCAGGTCTGGAATGAGGAATCTAGTTTGCAAAAAGCAGTTTAAACAGCATGTTATAAACACATTATCTAGAGCCCTTGGGTAACCTGGGTTAAATTTAGGCATGTTATCTAAATTACAGTTTTGGGTCTAGAGCCCTTGGGTCTTGAGACCACTGAGTTGCCAGGAATTCATTATCTAGAGCCATTGAGGCAATTTAGAGTAATTGTGCTGTCCTGGTCTTGGGACCACTGAGTCAACTGGAATGCATTATCTGTGGCCACTAAAACAATTTAGGATAATTGTGCTGTCCTGTTCCCCAGGTACAGAAGAATATGCTTCAATAACCAGTAAGATCACAATCAATGGGATAGTCATGTTACAATCAATAAGGCATTCAATCGAATGGGATGACTTATATTAATTCAGAAAATCAAAATAACCTGTCCATTGTTAAACAAAGCAAATAGGTACCATACTTCATTGAAACTCTGCATAATATATTTTATTTCATTCAGTGTATGCTTAATTTCTAGTTGGTTCTTTTTCATAACCTTGAGGGTCTCACTAGGTTTCTTGAGGGTCTCACTACATTTATCCGTGGTCTCACCAGTCGTTTTAAGGGTCTTACTAAATTTATCGGCGGTTTCTAGAAAGTTCTTGAAAAACCTTAAAAGTGTGGTTTTGAACTCTATATCCAGTCGTTTGCTTTCCTCCATTTCTGTCATTTGTGACCTGTTTCTTTGTCTCTGCATGTTTTATGCTTCCCTGTGTTGGTAGAGTGGCTTTGTGTGCTAGGTGTCCTATAGGGCCCAGTGGCTCAGCCTCCCCAATTACCTGAGGTGGACACTCTTGGTGCACCCCTTTGTGGGCTTTGTGCACAGTCTTGTTGTAGTTAAGCCTTGATTGTTGTAGGTATCACTGGGAGGAATTGACCTCCAGGCCAATTGGCTCTGAGAGTCAGCTGTGTCTACAGTGGGAGAACTTCTGTGCTGAAGACACCCTTATGAGGCTAGACTTGCTTCAGTGGGGCATTGGTGCTCACTGAGTCTGCCCCCTGAGTGTGTCCCTTATGGATCTGAGGAGTTGTAATTGGATGGTCCCACTCTGACCACTGGGTACACTGGCTCTTGGATCTAAGGAGGTGCTAATTTAGCCTCTGCCTGAGGCTACCCAGCAGGAGCTACGAGGAGATCTGCAGGTTCCCCTTCCTTGTTTGGGGTTTGGAGGTGCCCCAATGAGGCCCAGCTGTGAAGCAATGTAAGCTGCTGTGGGGCCTTGTGCCTTCTCTTGGAAGTTCTGGGTCTGTCTGGCCCAGCTGCAGTTTGTTAGGTAATTTTCAGATTGCAAAGGGCCAGGGCATTCATATGCAAAAGCCCCTGCCACAGCTTGGGTGGGGCAGGGTCTCAGGGAATCAACAGGGTGGAGCAAGCAATAATGGCTGATCCTCAGGCCTGCCCTAAGGGGCCCCAAGTCTCAGTGTCCTGTTAATCGCTGCAAGCACCTTTGAGAGAAAGCCCCCTCGAGTTCTGAGTTCTGCCTGCTGCCAGACAGTCCAGTTTCTCCCCATATGAGTCTAGGTCCCCAGAGACTCACCCAGAACTGGAGTTCAGAGCAGTCGGGGGCTTGTGACTCCCTCCGGATTCAAAAAGACAGCCGAGTCCTCAGTTGCCAGTCCTTGCCGCCTGCGCCTCCGTACCTCTGCACTTTACTTCCGCACCTCCTCTGAGTCTCAGTGTGCTTTTCTCTTTCCTTCTAGTTGTAGAATTTCCACTCAGCCAGCCTTCCTGTGGTTCTGGATGATGTCCGTTTTCTCTTTTAGTTGTATTTTTAAATATGTTGTGGGAGGCAGCAGTTTCCGGTGTTTACCTATGCCGCCATCTTGGTTTCCATCTGGGCTACATTTTTATTTTTATTTTTTTCATTGATTTTCAAAGAGAGTGGAAGGGAGGGGGAGAGACACAGAGAGAAAAACACTTATGCGAGAGAGATACATCGATTGGTTGCCTGTTGCACGTGCCCCGACCAGGGCTGGGGGTTGAGCCTGTAACTGAGGGACATGCCCTTGACTGGAATTGGACCTGTGACCCTTCAGTTCGCAGGCTGACACTGAGCCAAGTTGGCTAGGGCTATTCTGTGTTTTTAACAATAACAATGATGAGGTAACAGAACATGGGTTGGAAGCCCAGATCAAATAAGAAAATCTAGCCAGAATTTAATTACATTGTCTTGTTTTCTATTTATGAAAACAAGATATTGACTTTATTTTAATGGTGGTGACATAAAGTGTATTTTAAAGAGTTAAAGAAAAATATTAATAATCCTCAACACTTACTAACAAATCAAATCCAGCAACATATAAAAGGATTATACAGTCTGACTGTTGTACTCAGTTGGTTGAGCATCATCCATGCACCAAAAGATTGCGAGTTTGATTCCTGGTCTGGGCACATGCCTAGGTTGTGGCTCAATCCCCAATGGGAAGGCATGTAGGAGGCAGCCGATCAATGTTTCTCTCTCATCAATGTTTCTATCTCTCTCTCCCTGCCTCTCTCTGAAATCAATAAAAACATGTAAAAAGATAATAAAAACAAAAAAGTATTATGCATCATGGCCAAGTGGGAATTACACCAGGAATGCATGGTTGGTTTAAAATTTAAAAATCCATTGCCCTAATCAGTTTGGCACAGTGGATAGAGCGTTGGCCTGCAGACTGAAGGGTTCAGGTTTGATTCTGCTCAAGGGCACGTACCTCGGACCAGTGCCTCTGCAGAAGCCAGGAGAGAGAGAGAGAGAGAGAGAGAGCGCCTGCCTGATCAGCAGCTGCTGCGGAGGCTGCAGGCTCCTCCCTGGCCCATTCCTGGTCGGGGCTTGTGCAGGAGGCAACCAATCAATGTGTTTCTCTCACACTGATAGATATTTCTCTCTATTTTTCCTTCTCTCTTCCACGCTCTCTAAAAATCAATGGAAAAATATCCTTGGGTGAGGATTTTTAAAAATCCATTGATGTAATATACCATTATCTATCCTAATAATAGCCTAGGGCCGTCAAGACCTAAATGACCAGATGGACGACCAGTCACCAGAAAGTGCATGGAGCACCTCTCGATCCCTCCCCTGCAGTCCACAAGGCTGGCGACAGGCGGTGGGTGGAGCGGTGGGGGAGGTGGGTGGGGTGAGACGGGCACAGCGAGGTCATTAGCCTCCGGCCCATGCCGGATTGGAGGCCTAAGGACCTCGCCGCTGCTGTGGCAGCTCCGGATCAGGCCGAGAGAGAGGCCCAGAGAAAGAGAGAGGCGGAGCCTGATCAGCAGCCACCACGGCTGCTGGCAAGGCAGAGAGAGAGAGAGGGAGAGAGAGAGAGAGAGAGAGAGAGAGAGAGAGAGAGAGAGAGAACAAGAGCCTGATCAGCAGCTGCTGTGGAGGCTGAGGATCAGGCCCAGAGATGGGCCTGGAGAGACAGCTGTCAGTGGGGCCATTCTGGATTTCCCAGAAGAGCCAATGGTTGCCTAGGAGGCGGAGCTATTGACACTGACTGGCATAGAAACAAACCAATCAGAACCAAATCTGGGTGAACTGTGAGGAGCCAATGGTTGCCTAGGAGGCAGAGCATTTGACACTGACTGGCATAGAAACTGACCAGTCAGAACCTAACCTGGGTGAATTGTGAAGGCAGAACCTAAGGTGGGGGCTGAGGAGGGGTCTTAAGGGCAACAGCTGTTAAAAAATTTAATTTTTCCCCTGACCAGTTTGGCTCAGTGGATAGAGCGTCAGCCTGCGAACTCAAGGGTCCCGGGTGCAATTCCGGTCAAGGGCATGTACCTTGGTTGCGAGCACATCCCCAGTGGGGGGGTGTGCAAGAGGCAGCTGATCGATGTTTCTCTCTCATCGATGTTTCTAACTCTCTATTCCTCTCCCTTCCTCTCTGTAAAAAATCAATAAAATATATTTTTTTTTAAAAATTCAAATTTTTAATGACCGGTTTGGCAGTATATTGCATATGGCTGGCTATCAGTCCAGATATAGGGATTATGTAGTTTTGTCTGCAAAGAGCATCTCCTCCTGCTGAAAAAGGCTCCCCCGCCCCCATTTAAGCAATCCTATCCTATATAATCTATCTATACTAATAAAAGGGTAATATGCTAATTAGACTGGGTCGACCGGCCATCTTCCGGATGTCCACCTTCCTTCCGTACAAAGCCATGGTGGAGGAGGCCAAGGCAGAGGCAGTTGGGGGCAACCAGGCTGGCAGGGAGGGCAGTTGGGGGTGAGATTAGGCCAGCAGGGGAGGGCAGTTAGGGGTGATCAGGCAGGTAGGGGAGAGCAGTTGGGGGCAATCAGGCCAGCAGGGGAGCAGTTAGGGGTGATCAGGCAGGCATGCAGAGGTAGTTAGGGGCAATCAGGCAGACAGGCAGAGGCAGTTAGGGCGATCAGTTAGGCAGACAGAGTGGTTAAGGTATGATCAGGCAGGCAGGAAGGTGAGTGGTTAGGAGTCAGTGGTCCCAGATTGGGAGAGGGATGTCTGATTGGAGAGGATGCAGGCTGGGCTGAAGGAACCCTCCTCCCCATGCATGAATTTTGTGCACCCAGCCTCTAGTAATAAAATGAAAGGCATATGATCATCTCAATAGATGTACAAAAAGCATTTAACAAAATCCAATATCTTTTCATGATAAAAACAGTTAATAAACTAAGATGAGAAGGGAACTGTCTCAACCTGATGTAAGATATCTACAAGACCCACAGATAACATCATACTCAATGGTGAAAAACTGAACACTTTGTTCCTAAGGTCAGAAATAACGTAAGGGCTCTTGCCACATCAGAAGGTTCCAGCTAGGGCAATTACACAAGAAAATGAAAATGAAGCAAAAAGAATAAGTAAAACTATCTCTCTTTGCAGATGACATGAACTTGTTTGTATATAGAAAATACTGGGGAGGTGGAGTGCCAGGGAGAGGTCAACGGGGGATAAAGGAGACATTTGTAATAATTTAAGCAATAAAGAATGAAAAGAAGAAGATATTAACAAATCCATTAAAGATGAATAGAACTGCCGTAACCGGTTTGGCTCAGTGGATAGAGCGTCGGCCTGCGGACTGAAAGGTCCCAGGTTCAGTTCCGGTCAAGGGTATGTACCTTGGTTGCAGGCACATCCCCAGTGGGAGGTGTGCAGGAGGCAGCTGATTGATGTTTCTCTCTCATCAATGTTTCTAGCTCTCTATCTCTCTCCCTTCCTCTCTGTAAAAAATCAATAAAATATATTTAAAAATAAAATAAAATAAAAATGAATAGAACTAATAAACAAAATCAGTAAGTTTGAAGGATACAAGATCAACTCATGCCCTGGCCGGTTTGGCTCAGTGGATAGAGTGTCAGCCTGCAGACTGAAAGGTCCCAGGTTCGAATCTGGTCAAGAGCACATGCCCGGGTTGCGGGCTCAATCCCCAGTAGGGGGCGTGCAGGAGGCAGCCAATCAATGATTCTCTCTCATCATTGATGTTTCTATCTCTCTCTCCCCCTCTCCCTTCCTCTCTGAAATCAATAAAAATGTAAAAAAAAATAAAAAAAATCTCACAATTTGTTGTGTTTCTATATACATCTGAGAAGAAAACCCTTCTATTTACAATAATATGAAAAGGTATAAAATATTTAGAAAAAAATGTAACAAAATAAATGCAAAACTTATACTCTGAAAACTATAAAACATTGTTATGACATAAATTAAAGAGGACCTAATAAATGGAAAGACATCTCAGGTGCTCAAATCAGAATATTTAATATTGTTGAGAAGGCAATACTTCCAAATTAATAAACAATTTAACACAATCCATATCAAAAACCTAGCTGGTTCTTTGTAGAAATTGATAAGATGATCCTAAAGTTCATATGGAAACTCAAGGAATCCAGAATAATCCAAACAATCTTCAGCATGAAGAACAAACTTGAACAACTCACAATTACTGGTTTCAAAACTCACTAAAAAGCTACACTCAAATCTTTAATGAGAGAAATCTAAGAATTAAATAAATGGAGAGACATTCCATGTTCATGGATAGAAAGACTCAATATCATCAAGATGTTAGTTCTTCCCAACTTAATCTATAGATTCAATGTAATTCCAGTTAAAAAAAAAAAAATCCCTGCAAATTACTTTAAGGACATAAACAAACTGATTCTAAAGTTGATATGGAGAGGCAAAAGACCCAGAATAGCCAACTCAATGCAACATTGAAAGAGAAGAACAAAGTTGGAGGATTCATGCTACCTGACTTTAAGACTTACTATAAAGTTGCAGTAATTAACAGTGTGGTACTGGCAAAATAGACAATTTGTTTATTAATGGGACAGAATATAGTCAACTGACTTCTTTCTTTAAAAAAAAATTTTTTTTTATTGATTTTTTTTACAGAGAGGAAGGGAGAGGAATAGAGAGTTAGAAACATTGATGAGAGAGAAGCATTGATCAGCTGCCTCCTGCACATCCCCTAATGGGGATGTGCCCGCAATCAAGGTACATGCCCTTGACCAGAATTAAACCTGGGACCTTTCAGTCTGCAGGCTGATGCTCTATCCACTGAGCCAAACCGGTTAGGGTCAACTGACTTCTTTCTTTTTATAATATATTTTTTATTGATTTTAGAGAGGACGGGAGAGGGAGAAAGAGATAGAAATATCAATGAGAGAATTATTAATCGGCTGCCTCCTACACGCTGCACTGCAACCCAGGCATGTGCCCTGACTGGGAATCAAACCATGACCTCCTGGTTCATAGTGTTATGGGTTCAATCAGCGAGATAGACCACCGACTCAGAATTTAAATTTAGGAGCCTTTATTAAGCTGGCCAGCTGACTACAGCGCGTCCCTCCCCCTCTGGGAGCCTCGCAGCTTGCAGTAACTATTTGGGGTACAGCAAAGCTTTTTATTTGTAAAAATCACAAAGCATTTTGTTAGCTGTTCTTTAGAACTGGCAGGGTGAAAAGTTTAATACAAACAGGAGGAAACCGGGGTCACACCTGGCTGGAGCATATCATAACATTTTGTTTCTTTAAAACAATCAGTAATCTTTCCATGCCGCGGTCCCTGCCCCCAGTACAATAGGTCGACACTCAACCATTGAACCATACCAGCTGGGTTCAACTGATTTCTGACAAAGGAGAAAAGGCAATATAATGGAGAAAAGATAGTCTTTTTCTTGTGGGGTTTTTTGTTGTTAATCCTCATGGAGGATATTTTTCCCATTGATTTCTAGAAAGAGTTGAAAGGAGGGAGAGGGAGAGAGAGAGAGAAACATTGATGTGAGGGAGACACATAAATTGGATGCCTCCCACATGTGCCCCCTTGGGGCACGGGGATTGAACCTGCAACCCAAGCACGTGCCCTTGACCAGGGATTGATCTGGCTACCGTTTGGTGTGCTGGTTGACGCTCCCACCTCTAAACAACACTGGCCAGGGCAAAATAAATACTTGATAAGCTGAACATCATGAAAATGTTTAAAATTTCTGCTTTGTGAAAGATCCTGTCAAGCGAATAAGAAGAGCTTTGCACAGTGGCAGTATTGTGGCCAATGAGGTTTATCTGAGGCACGATTATTGCTCATTGAAAACTTTTCCCAATACCCTGCCGTGACAAATATAGCCAGCACTCGCAAGTTTTGACGGTCTCTATAGAGAGTGAAAAAAAAAAAAAAAGAGAATGAGAAGAAAAGCTACAGGATAAGAGAAAAACATTTGCAAAAGATATATTTGATAAAGGACTTATCTAAAATATGCAAAGAACTCTTAAAACTCAACAAGCCTGGCCCTAGCCAGTTTAGCTCAGTGGATAGAGCACTGGCCTGCAATTGAAGAGTCCCACTTTCGATTCGGGTCAAGAGCACATGCCCAGGATGCGGGCTTGATCCCCAGTAGGGAGCGTGCAGGAAGCAGTCAATCAATGATTCTCTCTCATCATTGATGTTTCTATCTCTCTCTCTCCCTCTCCCTTCCTCTCTGAAATCAATAAAAATATATTAAAACAAAACAAAACAAAAAACCTCAACAAGCCTGGCTGATGTGGCTCAGTGGTTGACCGTTGACCCATGAACCATGCCTGGCTCAATCTCCAGTGCAGGAGGCAAGTCAATCAATAGTTTCTCTCTCATTGATGTTTCTCTCTCTCTCTCTCTTCCTCTCCCTTCCTCTCTCTTTAAAAATCAATTAAAAAACATATTTTAAAAATAAAAAAAAACACTCAACAACCCTATTTAAAAATGGACAATAAACAGGAACACACATCTCACCAAAGAAGATATGCAGATGGTAAGTTAGCATATGAGAAGGTGCTCCACATCATATGTCCTCAGGGGAATGAAAAGAATGCTGAGGTAACACTGAGAGTCTACAGCAATCCGGAACAGTGACAACACCAAATGCTACTGAGGGTGTCTGTAGAGCAACAGGAATTCTCATTCATTGCTGGTGGGGATGCAAAATAGTACAGGTACTTTAGAAGAGTTTGACAGATTCCGGCAAAACTTGATCTTACATTATGATCCAGCAATTGTAGTCCTTGGTATTTACCCCAAGAAATGAAAACTTACATCCACACAAAACCTGCACACAAACGTTAATAGCAACTTTATTCATAATTGCCAGAACTTGGAAGCAGCCAAAATGTCCTTCATTAGGTGAAGTACATCCAGACAATAGAATATCATTCAGCCCAGCGGGGAGAAAAAAAAGATCTATGAAGCTGTGAAGAGAGATGGAGGAATCTTAAATGCAAACTCCTAAGTGAAAGAAGCCCATCTGAAAAGGCTACATACTGTATGATTCCAACGATGACATTCCGGAAAAGGCAAGACTATGGACACAGTAGACAGTTTAGTGGTTTCCAGGGGAAGGTGGAAGGGAGAGCAGCTAGGCCCGCTGGATAGCTGTCATTTGCTCATTCGCAGGTACCTTTCTTTGGGCACCTACCACCTGCGGGGCCTGAGGACCACACAGAGGGCAGTCATCTCTTCCCAAGAACTCCTGTGAGGGTAGAAAGATATAAACCCAACACGGAAAACAGAGAGGGACAAGGCTGCCAAGGAAGAACGCTCAGGCATCTTGGGAGTACATGGGGTGCATGAAGGCCCAGGTGCCCGAATGGAATGAGGCTGAGAAAAGCCAGGTCAGAGCTGTGTATCAGCGAGGTTACTCTGCAGGGTAGAGCATGGCTGGAGACGGTGGGTTAAGTCTGGAGCATGATGCGCCATCATCATGGGTGTTATTTCCTTGTGTAGAAAGCTCAGGATTGTGATTAGATGTGTGGATACCACGTCCCTTCTGATGTGATGCACGAAGAAGGGCACACATCACTTCTTTGGCATTCTTGCCAAACATGAAAAACTTCAGCGAACCATGTGAAAATATTGGACAATCAAAATTGAGGGTCATCTACAACAGAACTCACCAGTGTTCTTTGACAGGGTCAAGGTCATGAAAGATAGAGACAGACTGAGGCTGTCCAATTGTCCTCGATTGGAGGAGACTGAGGACATGGTCTTGGATTGGTTCCTGGACCACAGAAAGGACATGATGGGACAATTGTTGAAATTTGGATAAGGTCTATAGGTTAGTTAATAGTTTTGGATCAATGTTAGCCTCCTGGTTTTAATCATGTTACATAACATGATAACAGTTGTGGAAGCCATGGAAGGATATACAAGCAGTCTTTGTACTATTTTTTAAAACAACTTTATTGAGGTACTAGAGGTCCGGTACATGAATTTGTGCACCAGTAGGGTCCCTCAGCCAGGCCTGCGGAATCGGGCCGAAACTGGCTCTCTGACATCCCCTGAGGGGTTCCAGATTGCGAGAGGGCACAGGCCAGGCTGAGGGACCCCACCAGGATGAGGGATCAGGACCAGGGAGGGACCGCTGGAGGCCTCCAGGCCATGTCTGGCCTGTCTCACTCAATCTTGATCAGCCAGACCCCAGCAGCAAGCTAACCTACCAGTTGGAGTGTCTGCCCCCTGTGGTCAGTGCATGTCACAGAGAGCAATTGAGCAGCTTTAGCCTATCATTAGCATATTACACTTTGATTGGTTGATGACTGGACACTTAGCATATTAGACTTTTATTATATAGGATAGCTTACATACCATAAAATCTGCCCATTTTAAGTGTAAAAATTCAGTAATTTTTTTAGTAAATTTACTGAGTTGTGCAAATATCACCACAACCAGAACATTCTCATCACCCCAATCAGAGCCCTCATACTCACAGCCCAGGCTGCCATTTACCTGTCTTCTGTCTCTATTACTTTGCCTTTTCGGGAATTTTATATAAATTCAATCTTTGGGCTATGACGAAGGGAGTATCATTGTTAAGCTTGGTTGGGAGGAACCTGCCATATCCATGGATGCCAATTTGAAAGATAGTTTGGGCCAAGCATTCAGAAGTCCAGCAGGCCAACCTAAAAGCAATGGGCAATGCTGAGATTAAAGATGGAGAAAGGTTGCTACTGGCAGTAAAGGATATGGGCAGTTGTGAAATATACCCTCAGACTATTCAGCACTGTTAACGTAAAAAAACTATTGAAACCTGTAAAGAATTTTTGTGAGTTTATTTGAGCCAAACTGTCGACATATGCCGGGAAGCAGAACCTCAACGAATTGAGATAGTGCTCTGGAGAATGGCAGGGTCACATCCGTATTTACACATGAAATTCATTGGTGACAGATTTAAGGAGGTGGGATCAAGCGAAGCGGGGAAACCTCTGTGATAGGATAAAAAGTAAAATGATGGACACATACTTAGGTGGGTGCAGGAACAATTAACAAGGAATCTGTGGTCTCTGTCCTGGGCCAGCACACCTGGCTGTGCCCCAGGGGCTCCACAAAAAGGGAAGTCACAAGTTACCCAGACATCCCAAGGACATGTTATCATAGATGCAAAAAGACAGAGAGGCTCAGTTACGGTAAAGGTGGACCTTATCAGTGAAGATATCGGCTTAGGACGTAACTGCCCACCACAACTGCTTTTAGTTAAGGTTTAATTTCAGGCCATCCTGTGTGGTTACTGTAGGTCTTTAAAACTGCCATGCAGGCCTCCCCTGAGCTTGTCAGTCAGCATGTGGCCCCTTTTGTCCACAGCACAGTCCTAATGGGCATTTGTTGTGGTTTGTGGTGATGGCGAGTATATCATCTACACAGCAACGGCTTTGAGAAACAAGAGCTTTGGGTCTGCCCTGGAGTTTGCATGGGCCCATGATCCCTCCGAGTATGCAATAAGAGAGCAACGGTGTTGTAAAGATATTTAAAAACTTTAAGGAAAAAAATCATTTAAACCAGATTTTGGAGCTGAAAGTGTCTATGGAGGCTTCTTATTGGGGGTCAGGTCTGTAAATGGCTTAGCTTTCTATGACTGGGACAATACAGAACTCACACACAGAATTGAAATTCGGCCCAAACATATTTTCTGGTCTGACTCTGGAGAGCTCGTCTGTATTGCCACTGAGGAGTCATTTTTCATCCTTACGTATCTGTCGGAAAAAAGTCTTGGCTGCACAGGAAACACATGAGGGAGTTACTGAAGATGGCATTGAAGATGCCTTTGAGGTTCTTGGTGAGACTCAGGAAATTGTGAAAACGGGGCTGTGGGTAGGTGACTGCTTCATTTACACAAGTTCTGTGAACAGATTAAATTACTATGTTGGAGGAGAAATAGTCACCATTGCCCACTTGGACAGAACGATGTATCTCCTGGGCTATATTCCTAAAGACAACAGGCTTTATCTGGGGGATAAAGAACTGAACATCGTCAGCTACTCCCTCCTGGTCACCAGACGGCTGTCATGCGGAGGGACTTCAGCATGGCTGATAAGGTCCTTCCCACCGTTCCCAAGGAACAAAGGACCAGAGTCGCACATTTTTTGGAAAAGCAGGGCTTCAAGCGACAAGCTCTTACAGTATCCACAGATCCGTGGGACATATGGTCTTTTGGGTCTGGCACACTTAGCTTGTTTTTGAGGTCTTTGTACTGATTTAGTGGGACAATTGGTGATACTTGAATAAGATCTGTAAAATGGCTAATAAGATCTGTATCAATCCTAATTTCTTAGTTTACATAATGAAAATATGGTTATATAAGATTTTAATATTAGAGGAAGCTGGATGAAGGGTATGTGCTAACTATACTATTTTTGTAACTTTTTGAAAGAAAGTAATTTCAAAATAAGTATTTTCCTTTTTTAGTTTAAGGTTAGGGTTATTATGCACTGCTTGTGTCTATCATACCAAAGTTGTGATTTATTTTCAACATAATGGTTCTGCTGGCCTTTCCACTCCCCAAAAGGTCCCTGGTGAGCTCAGCTTCCAGAAGGTTCCTCAGGGCCATGTAGAGGCTTTAGAACAGAGGGCAGGGGTTCTGAGTCATAGGGGCAGGTCCTGCAGGGGTCAGGGAGGGGCTTTTTCACTTCCCTCCTGATGCAGGCACCTCCAGGGCTGCCCAGGGGGGCGGGGGGGGGTGGCCATTGTCTGGATGGCCTTGGGCTGGACCTCTTTTCCTGAGCAGACTCAGCCCAGGCCGGGAGCTGGGAGGCTGGGCGAGCTCAGACCAAGGGCTTGGGGCGGGCTCCAGGGGCTGAGACCAGGGACTTCCTCAGAAGCTGCTGCTGCTGGTCAGCTTCCTGCCGCCCGGGCAGAAGGGGATGAGCTCCGAAGGGAGGATGTTTAGGCCTCAGAGGAAACAAGAGCTGGGCAGAGAAGAGGCCTGGACCCCTGCAGGCACCCAGACACACACTCGGGCCACGGATGAGCTGTAATACACTCCCAAGCACTGGGACCCGAGAGACACACAGGCGTGCAACAAGCGGACCGACAGGCACGCACTGCGCATGGACTGCCCGGCGCACAGGCCTTCCGCCAGCATGGGGCCTACCCGTCAGGGGCAGGTTTCAGGGAGGAAGAGGGCTGAGCGGGCAGCTAGAGGGCTGGAGGGTGCATCTGGCATCCCTTCCCTGGTGCTCCCGTTTGTTCCTAAGCATCTATCAGCCATGCCCTGTCACTGGGCTCCTATGGGTCAGACTATTATGCCCAGATTTCAAGACCCCCCAAAGATCCACCAGGGAGCACCAAATCCGATGCAAAAGCAGAGTCTTTTATACAAGCTCGCTTGGTCCCCCCCCCCCCCCCCCCCCCCCGCCTCCATTACTGGATGCAAGAGAGAGCCCCGAGTTCCAAGAGAACAAAGAATTTATAGGGCTTGGGGTCGGGGGTGGGGGCAGGGTGCAGCTAGGGTCTGGTTACACAAAGACAGGGGGTGTGGCTAACATACTTTTGGCCTTGGGCTAGTTCCCCCCCCCCCCCCCCCCCCCCCCCCCCCCCCCGCTTTCCCATCGGCCGAGATAAGGGCAGGCTGAGTAACTGATACATTCTGCGGCTTTTTCTTGGAAGAGGGGTTAAAGACACAGCTATCAGTCCTGTTCTGTCCTTTCAAGACCTGGCCCACAGTGAGCACAGACTTGGAGACCCATCCCTGCCCTTGAGGTGCTTGCAGCGCTCCCAGCTGGGGAGCAGCTGGTTGGGGTGTAGCTGGGGGAGGATGCGGGCAGAATGGCTGGTTGGTGTTGGCCAGGTACTGAGGGTAAAAGGGTTTCTTGGGAAACCCAGCAGGCACCACAGTCCTCAGGCTGGAGCCTGGGCTTGGGGCAGCAAGAAAGGCCAGGTGGGTGCAAGGTGTGGAGGCTGAGGGGTGCCAGGCCGTCCTGGTGGCCAGGACCTGCTGCAGCAGCAGTTGCTCCAGAGACCCAGCTGCCCCGCCCTTGTCCCTCCCACGGCCTGGCCAGTGCTTGCTTGTGGCCTCACCGGCTCCTGCCTGTGCCTGTGTATCAGTCTGGATGCTGCCACCGCTGACCAAAACCCCCTTCCCAGCGGTGTGAGCCTAAAGGAGAGGTGGCCCTTACAGCCAGGGGGCAGTCCAGGCCAGGTGGCCTCAGGGTGCCAGGACCAGCCCCCTCTCGGTCATGGTGGCCCTGTGTGGGCTCCGTCCTCCTCAGGCTGGTGTGTGGCCATCAATGGCCTTCAGCAATCTCCCTCCTCACTCTGAACTCTCAGTTCTAAGGAAGCTTCTAGAGCTGCGTCTCACCATCTCGGCTCTACAGCCAGTTTTGGCTCATGTGTCCTTCCCACAGGTCTCAGAGGCGCGGGGGCAGCTCTGCCCAGACCACAGGACCAAGTATGGAGACGGTCAGCGTCTTAGGAAGCAGGGCTGCTGGGCAGGCAGAACAGCAGGCGGTTGCGTGGGGTCAGAGGCCCTGAGAGGATGAGTTCGGCCATCCTGAGTGGGGAGCCACCCTGCCAGGCCAGCCGGGCAGCCTCCAGCGTTGCCTGTGCACCTGGAGCCGGGCAGCCGAGGCTGGCGGCATCAGGCTTCCTGGGAGAAAGCGAGTACTTGGCTGTGCCCAGTGTGGGCTGGGTGCTTAGATGATGACCCCTCAACCAGCATAAAGAGCCCAGAGTGCTCAGTGGTGGTAGCTCTGGTTTCCTGAAGCCAGACCTAGGACAGGGGAGGCTCCCGGGCCAACTGGAACCTGCTGAGCGTGCAGGGCCTGGGGAACACAGGGATGACACGGATGACACCTAGGCTGGAGCACACCTGGGGGGACAGCTTAAGTTCCGTCAGCACAGGGCTTGGCACAGGGACTAGAAAAACTGGAAGTGGCCAGGCTATACCAGCCAGCTGCTCTCTCCTGCCCAGACTCATGTGACCCTGGTTTCCGCCTGCTCAGTTTGACCAGGCTGCCTGCCCCTCTCTGGCCATAGCCACGCCCCTGCCCTTTGCCCTCCATTGCAAAGGGGCGGGAGAGCCAGCCACTCTTCCTCTCCTGGGCCAGCCTCTGAGCAGCCGCTAGGCAGGGGCTGATAAACTCTGCTGCGAGCCCTCTGACACACCAGCTGGCCCGACTGAGCCACCAGCATCACCATGAAGGACGAGGTGGCTCTTCTGGCCACTGTGACCCTCCTGGGAGTTCTCCTGCAAGGTGAGCTGGCTCCTGTGTGGGAGGTGGGTGGGCCTCAGACCCTGCCGCCTGCCTTCTGCCCTGCAGGTCCTGGGGAGGTACTGGAGGGCCCAGGCCCAGATGAGGGGCACAGGTGGGGCCTCCACCCCGGAGTCCGGTGTCCAAGCTCTCCTGACCCCACTGACCGACTACAGGAGGCTGGGGTGCCCCAGGGCTGAGGGCCTTGTAGTTTCCCAGATGGGGAGGGGCAGCCCTGAGGGATGTCTGCAGGGTGAACGGTGAAACCCAGCAGGGACCAAAGGCCCTGAGGGATGACTGAGGTGGTGACCCCTCAACCAGCATAAGAACCCGGAGTAGGAATGAAGCTCCCAGGGAGCAGATGGGCATCCAGCTGTGCTGGGCTGTGGGACCTGAGTGTGTGCGCGCGCCAGGATGAATGGGTGCTCTGGTGCTGGGTACCGATGTGGGACAACCATGGGCCTGCTGCAGCCCCGCTCCAGCTGGCCCCTACCCGTTCCAGCTGGCTCCTGTCTGCTCCAGCCGGCTCCTGCCCGCTCCAGCCGATCCCTCTCTGGGTGTCCCAGCACGAGAGCCCATCCCCTGGCCTCGCCTTCAAAGGCACCCTCTCCGTGCTGGGATCACATGGAGCTGGACAGGGTTAGAACTTGCTCCCTTGGGCCCCAAAAGGTGCCGGCTTGGTGCCGGTCTCAGACTTAGCCTAGAGCAGTGGTCGGCAAACCGCGGCTCGGCAAACCGTGGCTCGCGAGCCCTTCGGCTCTTTGGCCCCTTGAATGTGGCTCTTCCACAAAATACCGACTTCTGTGCATGGGCCACGAAGTTTCAATCGCACTGTACGTGCTCGCCCGCACGTGGTATTCTGTGGAAGAGCCACACTCAAGGGGCCAAAGAGCTGCATGTGGCTCGCGAGCCACGGTTTGCCGAGCCACGGGCCTAGAGGACACATTCCTGGGCCAGATACCCCCTCTGCTGAGGACACCAACGTGGATGGGCTGGGACAAGGCACAGCCGGGGCAGGGGCCTGAAGGGTCCACGCAGCCTCCATTTCCAGCCACATCAGCAAGCTTGGCCCTCGGCCCCTGTTCATGTAGCTGCAGGGCTTCCTCCAGATGCTACACTGCTCGTGGCCACCCTGGTACCACAGTGCCCTTGGGATGATATGTCTGCATAGGGCCTGGCTCCAAGGGCACAGTAAGATAGTTGGGGACACCCAGCACTGGGCTGTGTGTGGTAAGGGCCTGGCCTGGGGTCCCCTCCACACTCAGACCCCCTAGGGCAAGCCCAGCCGCCTCTGCTGGAATGAAGGGTGGCAGAGCTCTTGGGGTCTGGCTAGAAGGTTGGACTAGAAGGTCCCAGCTGCCACCACCGGAGGTAGGGAGCGTGCCTGTCAGATGTAGGCCAGGGTCCAGAGTATCTGCACAGAGACGCTGAGACGGGAGGCCACCGCTGCAGTTTGGAGGCCCAGGAGCCCAGGCTGGAGTGACTCTGGCCTGAGGCAGCGTCAGGAGGCCCTGCAGGTGGGCGCGGGGCTGTTAGCCACAGGGTGCTGCTGCCCTGCACCTGGAAGGGGCAGCCAGCTCTGCCTTAGGCCGTGGTGGCACTCCCTGTGTGGGGACCGAAAGGCAAGGTCCATGTCTAGAGGGGGGACGGGTAGCTGGGCATTTGCCTGCATTTTGCAAGTCAAATGATTTAGCAGGAAAGTCCAAAGGGCCTGCCCACGGCAGGTGTCCCAGGGATTGGCATCCCCCTCCCCTACACTCACAGGGTGCCCAGGCCGCACCCTCCCCTTCCCATGGAGGTCAGGGACACGGGGCAAGCCCAGAGAAGACTGGGGGTGGAGGCCCCTGCCGAGGGCTTTCGAGAGGAGCCCTGAGTTCAGTGTGGAGGCGGAAGTGGAAGAGAAAGGTGCGAGGCCGCTGGGAGGCGGGGTCCCGGGAGGCTGCCGGCGCCGAGGGGCCAGACCTGACTCCCACCCCCTGCGCCCCAGCCTACTTCTCGCTGCAGGTGATCTCGGCGCGCAGGGCCTTCCGCGTGTCGCCGCCGCTCACCACCGGCCCCCCCGAGTTCGAGCGCGTCTACCGAGCCCAGTGAGGCGCGGCGGCAGGGCCCGGGCAGGGGCGCGCGCGCCGGGGCGGGCAGGGGCGCAGGCCCGGCGACGCCTCACGCCGCCCCGCCCTCCGCAGGGTGAACTGCAGCGAGTACTTCCCCCTGTTCCTCGCCACCCTCTGGGTAGCCGGCATCTTCTTCCACGAAGGTCTGGGCGCGGGGCAGGGGGGCGCGCTGGAGCCCAGGGTCCCCCGCCCGGTGCGCTGACCCCGCCCGCCGGCCCCCAGGTGCGGCGGCCCTGTGCGGCCTCGTCTACCTGTTCGCGCGCCTCCGCTACTTTCAGGGCTACGCGCGCTCCGCGCAGCAAAGGTGAGAACCGGGCGGGGTTACCACGGCCCGGCCACCGGCGGGGGGCGGGACCCTTTTGGGGAGCCAGGCTGGTGGGCGGGGCGGGGGACTGGTGGGCGGGGCGGGATCGCGAAACAGGGGCGGGGCCTCGGGGCGGGGCGGGCCCGCGGGAGGGGCGGGGCTTCCTCCAGGCCCCGCCCCCGGCACGCCGTCCGCAGGCTGGCCCCGCTGTACGCGAGCGCGCGCGCCCTGTGGCTGCTGGTGGCGCTGGCGGCGCTCGGCCTGCTCGCCCACTTCCTCCCCGCCTCCCTGCGCGCCGCACTCGTGGGGCGGCTCCGGACGCTGCTGCCCTGGGCCTGAGACCGAGGACGCGGGACCTGCGGAGCTGGACCGGACCCGGGCCGCCTGGAGGGCGGCGGGAGGGGACCCCTCACCCCACCCCAGTCTCTAATTAAAGTGCTCGCGACCAGACCCGAAGGCGCTCTCTGTCGGTCAGGGCCGCTCTCCGTGTAGCAGTCAGTCGAGTGGGCTTCCTGGGGGCTGGGGGGCAGGCCGAGGAAGGAAAGCCGCCCCCTCCAGCAGGGCCGCGATCTGGCCGTAGGTCCGCCCTCTCCCAGCCCAGGGTGCCATCTCCTCTGAGCCCCACCCTATTCCTGTTCCCGGGCCTTTACACCAGACATCAGGGACCCTTTCTCGTCAGCACTGGGCCCCGGTGTCTAGAACAGTAGGTTTTCAGGGCACCCTGCCTCCGAGCGGGGGGGTGGGGGGGAGGGGGGGAGACGCGAACGTGGTAGGCACTTTCAGAAGTCGGGGTGCCTTGAGGGACGACTGGGGAGGACCTGCAGGCCGCCAATAACGTCCCTCAAGAGTGACTTTTAGTCCAGTCTCGGGAGGAGCTTTGCAAGCGGGTGACAATGTGTGCAAAGGCCCCGAAGTGGGCGGGAGCCCCCACAGTGTGGCAGAAGGGTGGGGAGGTGATGGAGGCCTTGGCACCGTGGACTTGGAGGAGGGCCGAGGGCCTTGAAGGGGGAACGGGCCAGGGGGTGCCTTGGGTTTGAGAGGCCCCACCGCAGGCAGCTGGGGTGAAGGAAGCTAGGGGCGGGCTTGGAGGCCCCGTGGAGGGGGCAGCTTTCCAAGGCCAGGGCCCGGGTTCCGCGCGGCCCCCGCCTTCCAGTATGCAGACCCTTCACGGTGGCCCCGGCCTGGACCGGACAGCGCCGGGAAAATGGGGTTGTGCAGAGGTGGCAGCAGGTGGGCACAGGTGGCATCACCTGCTGCCCGCTCCCCACCCCCACCAACTGGAGCTCAGAGCACCGGGTAGGAGGCACACACTTCATTAACCCTTTATTACAAGTCACGCTCTTATAGAAGTATATGTGGACTTAAGTGAAAAAAATCAAATGTATCCAAGAATAAAAAACACAGCACGTAAGTAGTATATGCATTCCAGTGTTCGCGCCGGAGAGCGCAGGCGCCCAGGAAGAGCTCTTCGAAAACGGCCTGGCTCCAGCCCACCTGCCAGCTGCGAACAGTTCAGGGCGGCACAGGCCGGCCTCAGGCACAGTGTGGGGACCACCACCTCCTCCCGCGGCCGGGCGGGTGGGCAGCACCAGCTCCTGGGGCCTCCCGGCCAGCGGCAACCCCAGGCTGCTGAGAGGTGCCAGGAACAACCCCTCAGGCTGGGTGGGCACATCTGGCCCTGCGGGGGCAGCAGCGAAGACGTCCTGGTCTCCTGGGCTTCAGGGCCAGTCCTCAGAAGTCCTCCGTCAGTCCGCCTTCTTCAGGAAGATCTGGAAGAGCCGGCCCGGGGTCAGCAGGGGCCACAGAGCTGGCCCCAGGGAGCCACTCGGAACAGCTCCGTGCTCCCTGCCCCTGCCGTGTCCTGCCTCACCTCGCTCAGAATGACCCACACGGGCGAGTCTGTCTGGATGGAGAGGCGCAGTGCTTCCAGGGGACCGAAGGCAGGGTCCACCTCGCCCTCAGCCACGCCTTTGTAGAAGGAGCCTGGGGACAGCAGTGCTGAGAACTCGTCCCGAGACCCCTGCCCAGCCCAGCCTCTCCCCCCTCTGCCTGCCGGACCCCACTCACCTATCTGGAGGTAGCCATCGGGGCTCCGCGGGTACCGGAGGGTGGTTGAGCGGCCCTCCTGCAGGGCCTCCTTGTCTGACTGGGGGTTCTGGGGGCGAAATCAAGGGGCTGAAGCCAGGGCTGTGGGAGAGGTGGCCTCAGTGCACACCCACACGCGACCACACTCACATCAAAGGGCAGCACCTCCACAGAAGTGTTGAAGAGCTTGTCCTCTGGGTGCTCAATGTTGCCGCTGCGGAAGAAGAACCTGCAGCCAGGCAGGCCTATGAGCTGCTGCAGGGTGGGAGCTGCCCAGGCACACTGCCCAGCAGAGAAAAGGCCAGGCTTGGGCCCCGGGTGCTGGGCGACGCTGGCACCACCAGGGGCAGCCATTGGCTGTGCAAGGGAGCCAGGCCTTACTCCTTGGAGGATGGTGATGGGCAGCGTCACTGAGCCCCCCTGGGCCCGCCTGACAGTCTTTACAAGGTAGCTACCGTTAGGCACCCCACTCCTCAGATAAGCAAACCGAGGCATGGCAGGGTGGAGTCATTTGCTGGGGTCACAGGAGTTTGTGGTGAGGCCGGTACCCTGGCAGCCACCCTGCCCCTCCCCCAAGGTGGGCCCGTGGTGGTCACTGACCGCTCGAGGCGCAGCGGCTGGAAGAAGCGGAAGCGGATGAAGTCCCCTGCGGCCGGCGTGAAGGCCCAGAAGAAATCCTCCCGCAGGTAGGCCTTCTCCAGGGTGAAGTGCTGGTACGTCTTGAGGCTCGTGCTCACTTCGGCCGGGGGGTTCATGTGCTCCTTCCGCAGCGCCTGCTTCCCAAAGTCCTTGTCCTGGTCCCGGAGAGACAGTGCTGCCGGAGTGTGCCCTGGACGGGCCCTGCTGCCCCTTGGCCCGCCCACCCAGGCAGAGCCGGCTCCCACCTTCAGTTTCTGAATCTTGCCCGCCAGCGAGGAGTGCGTGCCCACGTGCTGGAAGAGGGACGGCTTGAAGCGGATGCGGAGGTTGGCCTTCTGCCGGTCACAGTGCTTCTGTGGGGGGAGGGCAACGTTCCAAGTGTGAGCCACGCCCGCCCCCGAGGCCAGGGCCCGCCCCCAGCAGCACCATGTCCTGAGTCAGGCGCACACCCGCAGACACCGTCCACGCTGGAGGTTGCGAGCGGCACCGCCCGGCCTGCCGCCTGCAGCCCCTGCTCACCGCGTCCTTCTCAGGGTTGCAGACCTTCACCCACAGAATGTGGTCCAGGAGCCAGTCGATGGGCTTGTCCCGGTAGAACATGAGGATGAACTCCACAATCAGGCTCAGGTCCAGGGACTTGAACATCTTCCCTGGTGGGGAGGGGGTAGGGTGCTGAGTGGGCAGCTCTGCCCTGCCCTGCCTCCTCTTAATCCCTGTGGGAACCACTAGGGACGGTCCCACAGCAAACCCTGTGCCCAGCTGCAGGCAGGTGTGGGCACCAGGGGCCAGACACTGATGTTGACTCTGAGGGCAGGTGGGCAGAGGCCAGATGTGGCTCCAGGGGCCTGGAGTGCTGTTGCAGGGTATGGGGTATGGGGCAGGATGGGGGGGTGGGAGGGTTATGATGCGGGGGAGAGGGGGACGGGGAGAGACTGAGGGGCTCTGTTCAGGTCAGTGGGATGAAGGGTGGGGGACCCACCAATGAAGCCCAGCTGGGAGAACTCCAGGATCATCCAGTCCTCTGAAGGCTGCTGGAGAGCAAAGTTCTTCATGGTGCTCAGGTAGTTGGGCTTGGCCACTATGTCGTCCTCCAGCTGCACCGTGAGGGGCAGAAGGGGCCTGGGACTCGGGATGGGCACAGGGCAGGGCAGCATGCATGTCCCAGGCCCCGCCAGGGTCTGGGGAGGGGCGCAGAGCAGGGCCGGTGCTGACCTGTACGTAGTAGATGCCTTTGGACTGCGCGTACATCATGAGGAAGCAGTAATCGAGGTTCTGTTTGGTCCTCCACCTGTGGGCCAGGGGCAGGGCCTCGGAGCTCAGACCCTCCTCCTCCTCGGCGCACAGACCCCACCCCATGCAGGGGTCCTCCAGTGGAGAAGCGGAGGCACCACAGCCAGTGGCCTGGGCCCTCAGCACAGGCCAGAGAGAAGGTTGCTGGGGGGACCTGGAAAGGGGCAGTGCCAGTACCTGACTCTCTCCTTGGGGTCCCCAAAGGACTCTCGGAGCCGGGAGAAGTCAGGGTAGAAGTGCGGGGAAGGGGCGATGACCTCCAGGAGCCCGGAATGGATCTCTGTGGGGAACCTGGAGGACAGGAAGGCCCAGTGGGTGTGCAGCCTCCAGGGCCCGGAGCAGGGCAGAGCTGAGCAGCCAGACCCTGTCCCTTCTGGAGGCCCACAGGCAGCCATCACTGAGGCGATGGGGCTTGGAGGGGTTGGGCCACCTCTACACACCCACTGCCTCCAGCCCACAGGGCAGCACCCTCCTCAGGTCACTGTGGTGTGGGGGAGGCAGGATCTGCCTCCCGATCCGCCACCAGGGGCCCTCCTCCCACCAGCTTGCTCGGCGGCCAGTACTCACAAGGCCTTTATGTTGTCTGTCACCAGCGAGGTGTACTGCGGGTCAGTCTGTGGGGAGACCAAGCAACCACCCTAAGCAGGACTGCTGCCCAATGGCCTGGAAGAAGGGGCCAGGGGTAGGGGCGCGGGCCTCACACGGAGGGAGTGAGCCCCGATCCTGAGGGCCGAGTGAGGCTGGGCGGTGGGGCCTCGGAAAAAGCCCTTTGGGTAGGTACCTGGGGGTGGGGCAAGTAGGTAAACGGCATCTCCACGAGGGGGCGCTAAAAGGTCTTAACTTTTTATCTTGATAAATTTGTGAATGACAGGGAACTGGTAGCTCTCCCCTCGGGATGCTGCCGTTTCCATTTCTCCTTCAGTCACTGGGTGCCAGGTGTCCCCCTGTGAGTGGGTCCCGGCCCCGCGCCCCGCCCACTCGCCTCCGCAATGAGCACCACGATGACCGAGTCCTCCTTCTCCTGCGGGCTCAGCTCCGAGATGAGCGAGTGGAGCGTGTCCGTCAGATAGGAGTGCACCTCGCGCCGCACACTGGGGATGCCCATCACCACCGACACTGCGGGGAGCAGGGGTCCTCAGGCCTGGCCACCGGGCCGCCCACCCCTGCGAATGGCCCTCCGGCCCCGCCCCTACCTCCCGTGCGGCCCTGGCCCACGCGCACTGCCGGCTGCAGGCTGCTCTCCTGGGCCAGCAGGTGCGGCAGGTGGTGGAAGACGGTGGGCAAGTGCAGCACGTGCTTATGCGAGACGTTCCACGGCTTCAGTCGTGGGTCCTCTGGGAGGGTCAGGAAAGGACGGTCAGACGGTCAGACGGTCAGACCGCGGGCCTGCCCGCTCCCCCGCCGCCCGCTGGGCCTCTCACCGGTGAGCCTGCCCCAGGTGCGATTGCCGTCGCGGTCGCGCAGCGCCTGCCTCTCGGACACGGCCCTCTTGATCTCGTCCAGCACCAGGTTGAGCTCCTTGGAGCGCTTGAGGCTCTCCTGCTCAGCGGCGTGCAGCCGGTCGCGCAGTGCCAGGAACTCCCGCTGGTACACGTCCACCACATCACCTGCGGGTGGTCCGCAAGCGGTCACCAGGGGCGGCCCAGAGCTGACCTACAGCCTTTGGAGGGTGCCAGCATACACCTGCGTGCCCATCTGTGCCACAGGCCATCTGCATCTGCTGTCCTGTCTGCCACATGGGAGTTTCGGGGGTTGCACAGGGTCGCTTTGAAGTCACACTGACACACCTGGGGGAGAAGCCTCCACTGGGGAGTAGCACTCTCCAGCACTCTCTCCTGCCGCCCAGGCATTTTCTCCTTTGAGGAGGTATCTGAAGTGGGAGGGCTGCAGGATCACTTACAGTCCCGCGTGGGGCAATCCTTTTCCACCCTCTGGCTTCTCCTTGCCGCATCTACTCCTGCCAGCGGGTGGGACACCCAAAGGTCCCATCCAGGCCACAAAGACCCAGCCCTTGCTCAAGGGGTTTCTTAGCACGAGCCACACCCGGATTCCCTCAGTCTCACACCAGCCGCAGGTCTGGCTGCTGCTGCTCCAGCTCAAAGGAGCAAATGATGTTGAGAAACTAGTCCAGGGTCATGCAGTGAGTCAGCAGCAGCGAGGGGCCATTTCTGATGCGCTGAGGCCTGCTTCTTGGGAGACCCGTGTCAGAACCTCCAGCAAGACCCATTTCGGGTGTTGGGGTGCAGCGTGAGAAGCACAGCGGTGGGGCTGCCTGACAGTACAGAGGATTCCCTAGGGTTCCCCTACCTGGCTCCACTGGTTGGGCAGGGACCAGTGAGCAAGTATGAGACAAACAACATCCCTACCTGTGGCTGGCACAGCAGGTCCTGGAGGGCTGTGCACACCAGGCTTTCTGGTCTCACCAGTGCCACCTTCATTTGCAATCACCCACAATCCTTGTCCTTGCCTACGGGCCACGCTCCACACACATGCTGTCCTCTCTTCTGCCTGGGAACCCTTTCCTCCTCTGGGCCCAATGAACACAGTGTGGCCTTCAAGGCCTGGTTTCAAAGTCCCTAAGTGCAGGAATCCTCTCCCACCCCCAGGCAGCTCTTCCACCCCTCCATCCCTGGTGTCACTCCCCACAGCTGTGTGCACCAGAGGTCACAGCCAAGGCAAAGTTCAATCACCTCATGCCCAAGATGGTTTGGCTCAGTGGATAGAACGTCGGCCTGTGGACTGAAGGGTCCCAGGTTTAATTCTGGTCAAGGGCACATGCCCGGGTTTTGGGCTCGATCCCCAGAGGGGATGAGCTGCAGGCGGCAGCTGATCAATGATTCTCTCTCATCATTGATGTTTCCATCTCTCTCTCCCTCTCCCTTCCTCTCTGAAATCAACAAAAATATATTTTTACAAATTTCAGCCACCTCAGGACACTACTACTTCTGGAGCACTCCATCCCCAGCGGGCCCCAACCTCCAACCCCTTGGGGTGGGGAGGGCGGAGGTTGTATCAGGTTACAGGTTCTGCACTGGGTTCCAAGGCCGGGTTACCCTGGAAATCTGAACCCTTGAACAAGGAGCTGCCAGGCCCAGCAGGAGGCAGTTCAGAATCACCTGGACATAGCAGGTGGCCTTCCTCCTGCTGAGTCCCTGCCCACCTACCTGTTGGCCCCTGCTGCCCACCCCCGTGCAGTGGGGCCCTTTGTGAAGTAGGGGGATGTGAGGAGGCCTCACCCCCTCTGACTGCTGCCTCTGCCATCCACTCCCCCTCCCTTTCTCTAATCTTTAAGTAGGCTGAGCTCTGTCCAACCTTGGCCTGCCCCTGGCGGACAGGCTGGGTAGGTAGCTGTGGGCACTGTTGCCCTGAATCACCGACTACCAAGGCCTGGCACAGCCTGCTCCATACCGTGCTGCCCTTCCCAGGGGCCTCCCTCTGCCCAGGTCCTGAGCTTCCTCCCTTTACTAAAAGGAGATGGGCCGTGGGGTTCCTGGGCCTGGTTCCTGTCCACATAGACCCTCTTATCATTTCCCTGAACAATGACCCTGTCCCTCAGCAGCCCGCCCGTGGTCTCCCTGCACCCTGCCCGTGTCCCTCAGCAGCCAGCCCGTGGTCCCTCAGCACCCTGCCCATGGTCCCTCAGCACCCTGCCCGTGGTCCCCCTGCACCCTGCCCTTGGTCCCTCAGCACCCTGCCCGTGGTCCCCCTGCACCCTGCCCTTGGTCCCTCAGCACCCTGCCCGTGGTCCCCCTGCACCCTGCCCTTGGTCCCTCAGCACCCTGCCCGTGGTCCCTCAGCACCCTGCCCGTGGTCCCTCAGCAGCCTGCCCGTGGTCCCTCAGCACCCTGCCCGTGGTCCCTCAGCACCCTGCCCGTGTCCCTCAGCACCCTGCCCGTGGTCCCTCAGCACCCTGCCCGTGGTCCCTCAGCACCCTGCCCGTGTCCCTCAGCACCCTGCCCGTGGTCCCTCAGCACCCTGCCCGTGGTCCCTCAGCACCCTGCCCGTGGTCCCTCAGCACCCTGCCCGTGTCCCTCAGCACCCTGCCCGTGTCCCTCAGCACCCTGCCCGTGTCCCTCAGCAGCCTGCCCGTGTCCCTCTGCACCCTGCCCGTGTCCCTCAGCACCCTGGCCGTGTCCCTCAGCACCCTGCCCGTGGTCCCCCTGCACCCTGCCCGTGGTCCCTCAGCACCCTGCCCGTGGTCCCTCAGCACCCTGCCCGTGGTCCCTCAGCACCCTGCCCGTGTCCCTCAGCACCCTGCCCGTGGTCCCTCAGCACCCTGCCCGTGGTCCCTCTGCACCCTGCCCGTGGTCCCTCAGCACCCTGCCCGTGGTCCCTCAGCACCCTGCCCGTGGTCCCTCTGCACCCTGCCCGTGGTCCCTCTGCACCCTGCCCGTGGTCCCTCAGCAGCCTGCCCGTGGTCCCTCAGCACCCTGCCCGTGGTCCCTCAGCACCCTGCCCGTGGTCCCTCAGCAGCCTGCCCGTGGTCCCTCAGCAGCCTGCCCGTGGTCCCTCAGCACCCTGCCCGTGGTCCCTCTGCACCCTGCCCGTGGTCCCTCAGCACCCTGCCCGTGGTCCCTCTGCACCCTGCCCGTGGTCCCTCAGCACCCTGCCTGTGGTCCCTCAGCAGCCTGCCCGTGTCCTTCAGCACCCTGCCCGTGGTCCCCCAGCACCCTGGCCGTGTCCCTCAGCACCCTGCCCGTGGTCCCTCAGCACCCTGCCCGTGGTTCCTCAGCACCCTGTCCCTGCCCTGCCTGTTGCCTGCAAGGTCCCCAGCTTCTCGCTTGTGGGCCCAATCTGTCCTCGCCTGTCAAAGCCAGAAGCTCAAGCTCTGTGACTGCCTGTCCAGGTGCTGAGCTTTACGCCAGAGTTCCGCCAGGCCCTCCTGCACCCCACAACCTGCAAGGGCTGGGTGGGTGGACTGAAGTGGTGAGTGGGCTGGGAAGGCAGCTCAAGCGATGGAAAGGGCAAAGGTCTGGGAGCCCTGGTTTCTGGGAGCTAGGGCTGAGGGGACCTGGTTTCTCCTTCTTATCCCAGGAAGATGGGGGGTGGGGGGGGCTGGCCCCAGGGAAGGACTGCAGATGTGGCCATACTATTGGAGGTTTTCCCACCGGAAGGCAGAGTAATCGGGACACCTGAGGCCCATGACCACAGCTTCCCTGTGGTCCCCTCTTGGCTGAAGACACAGACCTGCGCCCATGCTGAGGGAGGGGAAACAGGCTCAGAGGGGCCCGGGCCGGTCTGTTGTTCACCAGCAGGTGGGGCCGAGGGTGGAGGGGGCAGCGCTTCACTTCCCCTCCCGCACTCGTACCCATACTCCCAGTCGGGAAGGGCCCCCACTGCTGAAGCTCAGGGTGCCAGGAAGCCAGCCCTGGGCTGCTGTCCTCCCTGGGGAGAGGCTTTCAGCAGATACTTGGCCAAGGGCTCCAGGCTGAGCGCTAGCAGCGCCGGTGCACAACTGTGGTCAAGGCTATGGGATGTGAAACCCATATCCGGGCCCTTCTTGCCAAGGCCTACATGTCCTTCCTGGCCCTGGGCTTTCAGGATGCCATCTTCTCCCGCTGCCTCCTTCTTCTCTGGCTACCTGCCCGCCTCCTCCCTTCCCTACAGACCCAGGCTCCCTGTCCTCCCCCTAAGCATCAGTGCCTGGGCCAACCCTATCCTGAGCTCCCCACTGGCTGCAAACTGGGAGCCAGGAGCCAGTCTGGCCTCAGCCTGGCTTAGTCTGGCTTCCCCACAGGCCTAATAGCATTGTCTATCTGTAAGAATAAGAAGGGGTCACAGAAGAGCTCAGATTCAGGCTTCTCTCGAGGCCTCCAAAGATCTGGCCCTACTGGGCCCCCAGAAACAGTGACAGCTCTCGACCAGCAAGGCCCAGGTCACACCCTCACCAGGCCCCACAGGCTCCTTGGCCTCCGCGCCCCAGGGCAGAGGATCCCCGCATCTGAGCTCCACATTTCTTTGGCCGAGGGTGCTCTCATTCTCCCCGGGGCCCTGGGGTGCCAGTCTCCTCGATGCCCCTCAGGGAGTGTGAGCCCTAAATGGAGCCACTGGAATCCCCCCTCTGCTGCTCGGGACACTGGTGGGGCCTGCGCTGCGGCCCCTGACATCAGGCTGAGGGCCTGTGGCCGCGCAGGAGGCACTCAGAAACGGTACCCTGGCCAGGACAGGTATCCGGGCTCATCACTCCACCTGCAGTCGGACAAAGGTGCCCCAACCCATCAGGTATAGCCCCACCAGGGCCTCCATGCCAGTCTGCTTACATGGCCACCCTTCCAAGGGTCCAACTGCCATTCCCAAGGTGACACCCCACCCGACGAAACTGCCCAGCCACGCTCTCCCCAGGTGACACACCCCACTCGAGACCTGGAGAGAAGCTCAGTCCTCCCTGTGTCCAGCCCCAGGGGTGTCCCCTCAGGCCCCTGGCCTCCACCCACAGGAGGACTGCAGGAGGCCGGGCAGGCAGGGGCAGGTGGGAAGGGCTGCTGGGGCCGAGGGTCAGGAAGGCTAGCTCCTCCCCAGCCTCAGTCTGTGTGGCTGGGGGAACAGGGAAGCAGGAAGTGGAGGGAACAGAGGTTCGGTTGACCTCAGCCGGATCCTGCCGAAGCCTCCGCAGGAAGGCCAGGAGGCAGGAAGGAAGCCGCTTTTTCCTGGTGGCTCCTGCGCTGCAGGCTGGATGGACCAGGGCTCGCAGTCCATCCAGCCCCTGCCATCTCCAGCCAGTACTGGAGCCCGCCTCCCCCCACCTCCTACTCCCAAGGTGCCAGCCAGACCCAGAGGGCCACGGTGGTGGGTGGGCCAGCCTGACCGAACTTGGGGGGTTGGGGAGACCACACCAAGTGAGTTCATGGGCAGCTGGGGCTGGGCTGGCTGCTCGAGGTCCGCCGGGCACTCCTGGGCCGGCAGCCCCTGCACCCAGGCCCTGGGGAGCAGTCCGGCGCCACTTGTCATCGAGGGGGGCTGCGGACACCCCAGAGCAGCCCGGGCAGCGGGGGTGTGACCATGTAAGCAGGGTGGTGGCGGGAGGGTCGCCGTCTGGGTGTCTCGCTGTCCCTGCACACCTGTCTCAGGACACAGTGCCTGCTCCTGCGCAGGTGCCCGCAGCCCCGGGAAGCACTGGGCACGGCCGCCGTGACCTTGCATCTCTGTCCCTCCGAGGACCCCGAGGTGCCCAGGTGCGAGGGGGAGCGACCACCTGGCCCGGGCGCCGCGGGAGGCACCGGCGAGGGCGAGTTCGTGCTCCCGGCGGCCGGCCAGCGGGGCGGGGAGGGAGGGCGCCTCCCGCGCCGGGCGGGGAAGGCCCCGCGTCGGCTTCCGGCCGCTCCGCGACCCCCGCCCGGCCGCCCGGCCGCGCGCCCAGGTGCGGACGGGGACTCACCTTTCTGGCCGCCGAGCGCCGCGTACCAGGACAGCGAGAGGAGCGCGCACAGGCAGAGCAGCAGCAGCGTCAGGAAGGGGCCATTGCGGAGCCTCATCTCCCCGGGTGCGCGGCGGGCGCCGGCGGGGCCGAGGCCGCATGGCCCGGGCGCGGGGCCGGGCGCGGGCCGGAGGCGGCGGGGGCGGCGGGGGCCCCGGCCCCGGGGCGGGGCGGGGCGGGGCCCGGGCCGGGCGGGCTGGGGCGGCTCCTCCGGGCCGGGCGCGGGGCGCGGGGCGCGGGGCGCGGGGCCTTCCTCCGCGCGGGGCCGGGCCGGGCCGGGCTGGGCTGGGCTGGGCGGCGAAAGCCGGGGCCCGGCCTGGATCCGGGGCCGCTGCGGAGTCGGCTGCGCGGGGCGGGGCGGGGCGGCCCCGACTTAAAGGGGCCGCAGCACCCGCCGCTGCCGCCAGCACCCGAGGAGGCGGGGCGCTCGGGTCCGGCTCAGGTAGGTGGAGGGGGCGCCTTGGCGAGTGCGGCGGGCCCTCCCAGCCCTTCTTAGCGACAGTTATTATTACACCCCCCCCCCCATGCCATCCCGTCACCCGCGGCGCTCGGGGCTCTCCCAGGTCTGAGCGGCTCCAGGCGCCGGGAGGGAAGGTACGCGGAGCTGGCACTGCCTGCACCCCGCGGCGACCTCCCCTCCCAGGACCTTCCGGTCGCAGATGCAGGCGTGCTAGAGACGGAGGTGCTCCTGATTCGCAAAGTAGGGACATGGGGGTGTTTTCAGGAGCAAAGGAGGTGATGTGTGTGGGTGTTGGGCACGGGGACCGGCGCGGGTGGGCTGGAGGCGGGCGCGACCTCAGGGCGGTGCGGCCCGCGCCTTCTCTCCGTTTTCTTGCACAGGCTCCCTCCCACCTGTGTTCTTGCACCGGCCAGGCCGTCCCGGCCAGCCCTGTGGGACCAGGAAGGGGACACCCCATCAGCGGGCCGGCCTTGGGGACCGCGGCCGCCTTCCTCATCGCCCTGGTTCCTGGCCTCGGCTGCGGGACCGTGGGTGGGGCCTCGCGGGCCTGGGCGCAGACGGGAGGCGCCGGGCCCTGGTTGTCCTCTCTCAGCCCAGGCCTGCACCTGGGCAGGTGGGAGCTGGGAGCAGGCCGGGCCGGGCACTGCCTCTGCAGAGCGGTGTCTGCCAAGAGCCGGGGAGGCAGGCCCGTGGCTGCGGGAGGCCGGATGGGCCTGATGACCGGCCGGCGTCCGCTTTCCCGCAGGCCTGTGTCCAGGGCCGGGGCAGCCGCCCTGCCCTCGGCCGGCCAGGAGCCTTCTGGAGGAAACGGCTTTGTGCTCCCGTTTTCACGGGCGTCTTCCACGTGTAGCAGGGGACCGTGGCTTTCCATCTGGGCTGTGGTACAAAGGGTTTAATTGTTTCCCTAAGTGTGTGTTGAAGTTTAAAATGAGTTGATTTAAGGAAACTAAACCAGTAAGAATTAAGGAGATGGCCTGCCAGTAGCCAAAGTTTGAGAAGCTCCCCTGAGTCCCCTGCCCCTAGGCCAGTGGCCGGCAAACTCATTAGTCAGCAGAGCCAAATATCAACAGCACAACGACTGAAATTTCTTCTGAGAGCCAATATTTTTAAACTTAAAGTACAGAGGTAGGCACATGGTTATTAACTTCATTAGGGTGCTCCTAAGCTGGCCTTTGCTAAAAACGTCCTCAATCTGATGGAGGTACGTTCGCTGAGGTCGACCCCTTCCAACTCTCCCATCCACACTCGTCTCTCCTTTCGCTCGTCCTCTCTCTATGTCCAAACCATCTCCACATACCTTTCTCCATCCTCGACACTACATCTTCTTTCACCCCACAACGTTCCCTAAAATTAACGTAATAAACTTTAAAGTTTTAAGTCAGCTTCGCACTGTATGTGCGCGCCCGCACGTGGTATTTTATGGAAGAGCCACCCACACGCAAGGGGCCAAAGAGCCGCATGTGGCTCGGGAGCCGCAGTTTGCCAACCACTGCCCTACACCAGGGCTCTGGGGGAGGAGCAGAGATGGGGGTGGCTCTGGAGGGGGTGCAGGTCTGCCCTGAAGCCTGGAGAGGCAGGGCCTCGGTCCGAAATGGGACTGTCCAGGGCCGGGGTGGGGAGAAGGGTGGTGATTGACTTTGGGAAGGGGGAGGTCTGGAGTGATGGGGAATGGGCGAGGGGCTGGAGTGAGGACACTGGTGGCTGAGGGCTCCAGGCAGTGGAGAGTGAGGGCAGTCTTTGCAGATCCCTCCCAGCCCCACCCCATCGGACTCCCAGGAGGGGGTGCTGGGCCACACACCCACCAGCTTGGCTGAGAATGGTCCTGCCCGGATTGTACACTGAGAGGGACATCCCGAAGGGAAGCCTGGCGCTCCCTCTGGCCAGGGCTGGAGAGGGGGTGGTCACGGCAAGAGGCTGTGTCCCCCAGCACCTGCACAAGTGACAGCACCGTGAGGGAAGGCCGCCGCAGGCATTCACGGGCCCTGCTGTCCCAGAGCCGCCCTCCCCGGAGCCTCTGCGCTCCCAACTTTATCCTTGGGAACGGCAGCAGGGTCTGGCTCCTGGCCAGTTTGCCACAGGTCCTGTGCCCTTTAATGAATTCCTCAGGGCCTACCTGCAACCCAAGTCCCGCGGGCACTTCTAGGCAGGTGAACTCTACCTGTCATCCTGCCACCCAGGATGGGGCACCCCCACCCAAGGGAGGGCGGAGCCAAAGGGGCGTGGAAAGTCCTGTTTTCTCTCCAGACCCAGCTGTGGCCCTTCCTCTTTCGTTCTTGCTTCCCACGGAGTGAAAGTGCCCTTTTGTGTTGGATTCCATGTCGGCCTTCAGCCCACACTGCCTTCCGGAGAATTCCTGGGCCAGCCCTGGAGGTGGCCCCTCCTTCCGTCCTTCTTCACGGGCCTCTTGACCTGTGGCCCAAGGACCCAGAGTTGGGGAGTTCCAGGAGCTGAGATGAGGGAAAAAAATCCATCTTCATTTTCATATTAACTGAAATTTGGTATTTCCTTGAGTTGTGAATGCAGGCAGCAAAGTCCAGCAGAATTCACAATACCCGTGGCTGTCACACAGAAATTGAAAGCGGACAACCAACGGGCCGGGCTGCCTGTCACTTATTCAGCCAATTAAGCAGACATGGGGTTGAGTCATCTATGAGCGTTTATTCCAATAGCACCGGCAGCAGGTCTTCCACAAAATCTGCTCTCTAGCGCCCCCATCAGCCAGCTGCTTTGTAGGGTAAGACAAAGACTACATGGGGAAGTAGACATTACAGGCAGGGGGAAGGAGGCAATGTGGGACTCCATTGTTTGAGCAACAAGGTTGTTAATCTTTCCGTGATAATAGGCAGTTCTTGATTGAGAATAGACCACATTCCAAGGTTGACTTCCAGGTCCTGGGGGCGTACAACTCCCAGCCAGGTCAGAATGTTCTTTCTTTAACCAGAACAAGGCAATCATGGTTAACAGCATGATACTTCCCATAACCATAGCTAGTCCCAGTATCTATTTTGCCCCCAACAAAATCACAGGGGTTTTCATACCCACTGCAGGTGCTGCACACACCTCAAAATAGCAGCTACAGCCCTACCTGGTTTGGCTCAATGGATAGAGCGTCAGCCTGTGGACTGAGGGGTCCCAGGTTCGATTCCGGCCAAGGGCACATGCCTGGGTTGTGGGCTGGATCCCCAGTGGAGGGTGTGCAGGAGGCAGCTAATCAATGATTCTCTCTCATCATTGATGTTTCTCTCTTCCCCTCTCCTTCCCTCTCTAAAATCAATAAAATATATTTTTTTAAAAAATAGCAGCTACATACCCACTTCTGCCTGCTGGTTCTGGTACTTACTAGTCCCACCTCTGTATCTTATAATGTCATAACTGTTTTTATATTTTGACTAGAGGCCCAGTGCATGAAATTTGTGCACAGGAGGGGAGTGTGTCCCTCAGCCCAGCCTGCACCCTCTTCAATCTGGGACCCCTTGAGAGATGTCCAACTGCCAGTTTAGGCCTGGTATCGGGCATAAACGGGCAGTCGGACATCCCTCTCATAACCCAGGACTGCTGGTTCCCAACAGTTCCCAATCAGGCCTGCCTGATTGCCTCTAACTACTTCTGCCTGCCAGCCCTTATCACCCCCTAACCACTCCCCTGCCAGCCTGATTGATGCCTAACTGCTCCTCTGCTGGCCCAATTGCCCCTAACTGCCCTCCCCTGCTGGCCTGGTTGCCCCTAACTGCCCTCCCCTGCTGGCCTGGTCGCCCCTAACTGCCCTCCCCTGCTGGCCTGATTGTTCACAACTGCCCTCCCCAGCTGGCCATCTTGTGTCCACATAGGGTGGCCATCTTGTGTGTTGGAGTGGTGGTCAATTTGCATATTACTCTTTTACTAGATAGGATATTTGCATTTCAATATTAGCAGTCCTTTTGTATTACAATATACTTTATGCATCTCAAAACATGATTTTGTGTGTGGTGGGGGTTTGAATATATTTTTATTCAGAGAGGAGGGAGAGGGAGAGAGAAACATCAATGATGAGGGAGAATCATTGATTGGCTGCCTCCTGCATGCCCTACACTGGAAATCAAGCCCACCTTGATTTCCTAGGGCAGAGCACCAGGACCTGGCACACCTGGTCACCTATTTGGGTTTTTACCCTTGGGACCTATGGGACCCTCCAAAGCAGGAAGAGGAAGGGGGCTGCCCGGGGGTTGAGAGTCAGATTTGCATTTTTAAGTGATTAATTGGTCAAGCGTAGAGAAGGGGCTAGAGAGGAAGAGAGGAAGCAGGGGAAGGAGTCTAGAACAGCGGTCGCCAATATTTTGGACCTCGCGGACCACCAGTGGTCCGCGGACCACCAGTTGGTGACCGCTGGTCTAGAACACACAACTGTGGCATGAAAATCATTTTGAGCTGAAGGCATTTGCGAATAGGCTTTTTCCTGAAGTCTCTTACCTGCCTAAAAGCAGAGCCTCCCAACAGAACTCAGTTGTCCTAAATCCCTTCCCGGGAGCAACCAGGGAAAGATTGATCTTACTGATATGTGCAGATGGGCCTGGATTCTTCCAGTGGGTTTTTGTCCTACAAAGTTTGAATAATAAATGCATGATTTTATGGGGGAATAAGGATATATGTAATACCTTAATCAATAAAGAAAATTTTAAAAATTCACAATTTTAAACAAAAATGTGAAGGTTTATTGCATGCCTGTACAAACTCTCCCTAGAGAGGGGTCTCCTTTGGGAAAAGCCTGCTCTAAAATGGGGAAAAATCGAAGCCTCTGCGTCTCCTTGTCTCTGGGTTTATAAAGGCTGCAGCTCTTTGTCTCCTCGTGACCCTCTCTAATTGGACCCTCCCTTAGTTTATGACCCCCCGTGCTTTCCTAATTGGTCATTCTTCTGCAAAGTATCACTTTCAAAGGTCAAAGCCCACCTGGTGCCCCCCGGTCCCTCTCCTCATGTCTTGTAACATTCCTCTATCCTCTGTGAATGTAGGTCTTCCTCCCCTCTTATCCTGTGGCATTTCTCTGTCCTCTGTAAAAGTAAGATAAGCATTGTGGTGGCTCCAAGCCCTCACTCTGCATTCTTCTCCCATGGACACCCCCCCAACACCCCCCCCCTCCCCGCTTTTCCCTAAAACTGCCTGTCCTGTCTCTAAAATTCCTTTCATTATCACCTAGCAAACCCAGACAGTATGGCAAACTATCAATCATACCTCTCATCGTTTCTCCTAAGGGCCCATTTATCTTTCCTAAAAGTCATTTGTTTCTCCTGTAAGTACCTTTCTCCTCCTCCTTCCCCCCTGCTCCCCTATTAAGTTGCTATATATAAGCCCCCCAATTCTAACTGCCTACTACTTGAATGAAAGTCTGTTTTTGTTCTTGTTAATCTGTCTTATGTCAGTTTAATTCACAGGCCCCAAGTACTGAACCTAAGAGGGTAGAGAAAAAGTTAGGCATCTCTCCACAGAGAGAGCTGGTCTGGGATGGGGATGGGGTTAGAGATGAAAAGAAGAAAATGGGTTCAGGACACTCTTAAGGAGATGGTATATCACTGAGGTCAGGAGCATGGACACAAGCCTGCCTGGGTTCATGATTCTGGGTGTACCACTGTGTGACTTAATCCTTTTTTAGTCCATTTCCCAGGGGGAGGGGGGATGCAAAATGAGAGATAATGACGTTAGAATGGGCTTGATTATGCCCTGTAATAACCCCAAATTTCTGTGATTTAATAAAGGTATATTTCTCAAAGCTGTGTATCTAGCAAGGCTCTGCTGGGTGGTCTGCTATGGAATAAGCACCCAAACATCGAAGGCTTCCCTGGCAAAGGGAAAGAGCCCTAAAAACGCCAGCACGGGCAACTGAACAGCCCCAGCTCTGCCTCTGAGGGGTACATGGCTCTTCTGTCGCAGGTCCTTGGCCAGGACCAATCACATGGTCTCACCTCGACAGAGCAGGTGAGTTAATACATACAAAACATTCAGAGTGCTTCCTGGCGTGAGAGAAGCAGTACTGTGGTCATTGGGAAGTACAGTCAGCCGGAACTGCTGTGGTTTGAGGCACCGTCACAGCTGCCCCTCGTGTTTCTGGCCTGCATTTTGGTGATATAACCACCACTGAGAGCGCCGGGCTGGCCTCTGGTGTGGGGAGATGATGATTCATACTCTTGGATTCAACTGACCAAGACCAAAATCAACAGATTTAAGTGTCTCGTGATCCAGCATCAGGCCCGCGGGGACCTAGAAGCTCCGTTGCTGAAATCGGGCCTTGGTCTCCTGCTCCGTGGAGGCGCAGCTCACAGGTGGACTCCAGCTTCGAGGGGCCCCCCTGGGCATTTCACCCACCAGCCTGCGCTCTATGTGCCTTCCTGACCCGGCTACAGTGCGTGCTCTAGTTGGCCAAACCTGGGACGTGGGCCTACCCACGTAGGAGAGGAATGAGTCCCCAAAGGAAAACTCCCATCCAGAAAAGCGATGGATATTGAGCACGGCAATGGGCATGGGGAATGCACATCAAATCTGGGAGCAGGAGGAGCAAGGCTTTAACCCCTTCCCTCCGGGAACCGCAGAGCCTGAGGGTGGGAGTGAGTCCTCCAGCCCTCTCTTCTCTCCTCACCTCAGGGTCTGCCAGACCATAACTCCTGGGCACTAGGCAGGGCAGGATGCTGAGAACCAGCCTCAGCCACCAGGGCCTCCCCACACCCTCCCCCACCTGGTCACTTGCCCAAAGCCAGGCTGCACCCCTGTCCGGTGATCAGGGGGCTGGAAGCCAACCACCCGGCATGGCCGCCTGCCCCCTGAGTCAGGATGCAGGATGGGGGCAGCGCTCTAGGTCCAACAGGTGCCTGATCCCCGAGCCCCCCCTCGCAGAACATGGACTACCTCAGCTCCCACGTGCCAGGCGCGGGGACACAAGCTGAGCAAAAGGGGTGCCCACGGCCCTCGGGTCCGCAGGGATGTGAAGGAGCTGGGTCCTGGGATGGAAGGCCGAATGGGAGAAAGGGAGTCCAGGCTCCAGGCACTGGCCGTTCGCAGGGTTTTGGAGCAATCTCTCCAAAATCGTCGCCCTCGGTGGTGGTGGTGGGGGGGGGGGGGGCTTGGGGGGAGACTCGGGACAGAGCGCCGAGCCCGACCCCCAAACTCCGGAGCTCCGCGGCCAAGTGTCGGGCTGACTTGGCCGCTGCCCCAGCCGGGTGGGGAGCCCTGCACCCTTCCGCTCCTGGAGCTTCTGTCACCCAGTCTTCCAGGCTCCGGCCGGGGGCGCCACGCGGTCTCCGACGCCCCCCAGAACTTCCCGCAGTTAGGCGGGTCCTGTGCTTGGGGGCCGCGGCCGTGCCCACCCAGGAAGGGGCGGGGCCGTGGGAGCCCACCTGGGGTCCCGCTTAACATCCTTGGGGGACCAGGCCGCTTCCGACCGGCAAACCGTCTCTCCCCCGTCGCTGCGGGAAGCCAGAGCCCCTCCCGCCCCGCACCCCGCACCCCGCGCGGAGGCCGGGGACGCCCTGGGGCAGAAGGGCCTGGCGGGCGGGCGGGTCCGCGATCGGGTGCCGCCTCCTCCCGGGCGAGCGCGGCCCTGGGGGCGGGGGGGGGGGGGTCCCTTCCCAGTGGCGGAGCCCCGGCGGCCTCCCGGGCGGCAGGCTTCTCCCAGGCCCGCCCCGGCCGCGGCCCCTGCCCCCAGATGGCGTCGGTGAGCCCGGTGTCTGCCAGCCCGCGGGGCGGAGGCGTGTCCAGCTGGTTTCCCACGCACAGCTCTCCCTCCATGGCTGCTCCTGCTGTATTTCATTTCCCCAATGGCTTGAACCCCGTTCTTTTAGTTTTATTTTTATTGATTTCGGAGAGGACGGGACGGGGAGAGGGAGAGGCCGTGTCTGGCTGGCCCAGCACCCCCTCGAGGCGGGGCTCCATTCCCAAAGAAAATAACTGGATTTTCAGAAAGCCGTTACCCGGGTGGGATTACTTTCGCGGGGGAGGAACCGAGGCGGTGCTTACTGTGCACCAGACGGCCGGCCCCCAGCGGCCCCTGGGCGTCCCCTCCGGTCCCTTCCAGCCCTCCCCCCCCTTCACCTCCACCATTGGCTGCATCTCCTCCCTGACATTCCCGCCCGCCAAGCTGACACTCCCAAAGGCAGTGGGACGCCAGCTAGCACCCCGGGGGGCACCCCCTGGGCGGGGCGCCCAGTCCTCCCACGCCCACCCCTTCAGACAGGAGGAAACAGGCTGCTCATTTGCTCGGCGATGGCCGGGTGGTGGGTAGTTGGTCTGATTCAGGCACCAAGCTTCACGCCCCCCCTCCCCACCTCCCCACCCCCCGCCAATGCCCCCTGGATGCCATGCCCGGGAAGGTGAGAAGGTGGCCTGCCGGGGGAGGGTGAGGACAGAGATGTCCGCAGGGGAACTCGGGTGGTGAGGACAGGGCTCCTCACCCTCCGCCCGGCTGGCTGGTGCGATGCCATCCAGATGGTGGCAGCAGGGCTGGGGATCCCCCTGTTATGACAGCTGGTCATGGGATGCTGAGTCACTGCCCGCCTGGCCACCTGACCAGGCGTGGCTGGCGGAGAGGGCCCTGCCAGGGGGTTCCCCGGCCGCAGCCTTGTTTACAGCTCCTGTCTTTGGGGGCGGGGGGGGGGGGCGGATGGGCTCGCAGCCGGGCATGCTGGGAAGGCCACAGCTGGGGATCCCCAGGGGCCAGGGGTCTCCTGGTCTGCTTCTCAGGGGCCAGTTTCCTGCCGTCCGGTTTCTGCCCGAGCTCTCTGTCCCTTCCTGCAAACCCCACCTTCCCCGGTTGCCGCGGCCTCCGGTTTCCCTCAGTCACTCTTTGTCGGGGCCGCGCCTGGGGCCTTTCCTGAGTCCCGGGTTCCCCAGACCAGGGGGCTCCCCTTGTGCTCCTTGTGCACCCTCCACCCACTCGGCCCTGGACGCTGGAGCGCTGGGAGCTGGAGGCGGGGCTCCTGGCCCAGTCTGCAGGGGCTGCCAGGCTGCTGAGTCACCCTGGGCACTGTAGGCCCTTCAGCCCCTGCCCAGTACTGCGCCTCCCTTGTCCCTGACCCTGTCCGCGGCGGGCGGAGGGCCACTCTCCCAGGCTCGCAGTGGGCATGCTGGCGGGCCTGAGAGGGGCCGTCCTGCCGCAGGGCGGTTTGTGCGGGGATGCACAGCCTCAGTCTGGGGAGGACCAGCCACAGCTGACGAATCAAATCCACCCACCCTGGGGGCGGGGGTCTGGGCTCCCACAAACCCCTCCATGACTCTGAAAGTGCATGACTTTGGCTCAACAGGTCCGAGCTTCTCCTCACAGGACCCTACCGGGAGGATTCATCGAGTGGCATGCTCTTCCCCACCCGCCTCCCCGCCCCCTTCCTCCAGGCCTTGTGCCCAGGCCCCTTTGTAACCGGACAACCAGGGGTGCGGGCCGCCTGTCACTACTTGAGTCAATTAAGCAGAGACAGGGTTGCATCATATATGAGCGTTTATTCCAATAGTGCCGGCAGCAGGGAGAGCAGCAGGTCACCCACAAAATCTGCTCTGCCCCCCACCATAAGCCAGCTGCTTATATTGGGTCAAAGGACAAAGATTACATGGGGAAGCAGGCGTCACAGGCGTGGGGAGGTAGGCAAGGTGGGCTGGGGTGGGGAGCAGGGAGAGGACTCCATTGTTTGAGCAACGAGGTTGTTAATCTTTCCATAATAATAAGCTGTTCTTGAATGTTCCTGAACATTCCAAGGTTGACTCCTAGTCCCCGGGGCGTACCACGCCCAACCAGGTTAGCAGGTGCTTTCTTTAATCGGAGCAGTAACAGTCAGGGGTCATATTCTTATTTTGTTTCTTGGCTAGTCCTCAATATTCTGTTTCTGCCCCTAACAACTTTGGTCGCATAAAGCACGTTTCTTGGTTCCTAGTTGTAGGGCAGTTGGTCCTACCCCTGGGCTGCCATGTAGCCACAGGCCTGAGCCCACGGGCCCTGGGCACTCCCTGCCGAACGGAGCCCCTGGGCGGGGGGCGCCCGAGCGGCCCTCCAGCTGCTGGTGGGCTTCTGTGTGTCAGCACCTCCAGGCTCCCTCTTAGCAAATGGGGGGCTCCTCTAACGCTTGGCCCAGAGGTGGGCGTGCGCCCCCCCGCCCAGGAAGGGGTCGGCGTGGACAAACTCGGGGGAGGGGGCTGCCACTGGAGAAGGGGGTCTGCCGAGAGTGGCTTCGGGCCTCTGGGGTCTCCTCCCTCCCGCGGGGGGCATCCCGCGCGGTTCTGTTCTGCTGAGTCACGGCCAGGCCGGGAGGGTCCGGGGCGGGACGGCCGGCTCTATTCCCCCCTCCCTCCTCCCTCCCTCCCCAGAGCGAGGTGGCGGAGTGGGAGCCGGCCTCTGGGGCCCCGGGGGCCGTGCGGGGAGGGGGGCGACGAGGGGCCCAGGGAGACCCCGGGGAAAGGGCGGGTGGGGGGCGGCGGCAGGAGGGAGCGCCTCGCGCGGGGCCCCGGCAGGGCGGCTCGCGCGCCTCGGCCCCAGCGGTGGGGGCGGGGCCGGAGTGAGGCTCCGCCCCCCGGAGGCGGGACCAGGCGCCGGCGTCCGCTATAAAAGCCGCTCGCCCCCGCCGTCGCCGTTACCAGCCAGGCTCCTGCTCCTCCGTCCGCAGCGATGGCGTCGCTCACCGTGAAGGCGTACCTTCTGGGGAAGGAGGACGCGGCCCGCGAGATCCGCCGCTTCAGCTTCTGCTTCAGCCCCGACCCCGAGGCGGAGGCCGAGGCCACGGCGGGCCTGGGGCCCTGCGAGCGGCTGCTGAGCCGGGTGGCCGCCCTGTTCCCCGCGCTGCGGCCCGGCAGCTTCCAGGCGCACTACCGCGGTGAGCGGGCCGGAGCCTCGCGACGGGCGGGGTGGCGCCTGGGGGCGGGGGGTTGCCCTGCCGCTCACCGGGCGGTCGGAGGCCCGCGTGGGTCCCCGGTGCAATCTCGGGGGCCAGCCTAGTGACCAGGAGCGGTGGCCCCGGCCGCCTCCCGCGGATCCCAGGCCCGGGCGCGAGAGGCCGCCTCCCCCCGCCGTGATGCTGCAGATCTTGGCCAGGCTGCTCCCGGGCGTCCTCGCCCGCTGGCGGCGGGCGCTGGCGGTCAGGCGGGCACTCAGGTGACACGGACGTCGCCGCGGTCCAGCCCGGGCCTGCGGGTGCGGGCGGGGCTTCCGATCTGCCGCGGGCGGGCCTGGGCCGCCGGGAGTGACGCACGTCAACATGCGGGCGGTCGGCGCCTCGGGGCTGCGGGCTGGCGGGGAGCCCTTGGCGGCTGCGGGCGGGGAGGGGGAGGTCGGGACAGACCGCGGGAAAGGAGCCCGAGGCCAGGCTGAGTCCGACGGTGTCACACCGGCGGGGGGAACGGAAGGGTCGGGTGGGACCGGAGCCCGGGAAACCGGCCCCGTGTGCGGACCGGTGGCTGCCGGGGGCGGGGCGGGAGGGGGGGCGGCCGAGTGCCAGGCCCGCTCCTAGTTGCTTTTATTTTCGTAGGAACTTTATGGAGTTACAATTCACATACCATACAATTCGCTCATTTAAAGTGAATAATTTAAAAAGATACATATTTTTTATTGATTTCAGAGAGGCAGGGGGAGGGAGAGATACGTAGACACATCAGTGAGGAGAGAATCATTGATTGGCCGCCTCCTGCCAGCCCACACCGGGATCGAGCCTGCAACCTGGGCATGTGCCCTGACCAGGAATGGAACCTGGAACCCGACCTCCTGGTTCATAGGTTCATGCTCAACCACTGAGCCACGCTGGTCGGGCTAAAGTGTACAATTTTTAGCATATTCACAGGGTTGTGCAACCATGATCACAATTTTAGGATCTTTTCGCTACCTTATAAAGGACCTCTTCCTTTAGCCACCCTCCCATCCTGGCCCTAGGCAACCACGAATGCACTCTTTTTTTTCTATGGATTTCCCTTATTCTGGACATTTCATATATATATTCACAACTGGCTTCTAGAAACTTAGCATCATGTTTCCCAGGTCCAGCAGTGTTGGAGCGTGTGTCTGCTTCGTTCTTCTTGTGGTGGCTGAGTAACGTCCCGTTGTGTGGACATACGTTTGTTTATCTGGTGGTTCGCTAGTTGATGGATGTTCGGGTTGTTTTCACCTTTTGGCACTGCCCCTAGTCTTACGGTAGGTGCTGTCTGGTGGCCCACACAGCTGGCCCAGCCTGCAGATGGCCGGTGTGCTGTGACCTCCATGGTGGTGCTTTAAAACCATGTTGAGCCAACATCTAAAAAGGGGACTGCAAACAAATCCATAGTTTCAGCTTCACTGGGGAAGGAAGCGAGCAGATGGAGTCACCTGATTTCCTCTCCTAAACCCCTTTGGAGGGGCTTGGTTTCCCAGGAACAGGTCACAGGTGGGGACCTCCCACAGTTGACGATGGGTCTGGGCCTGGTCAGATGTGCCCCTTTGTGAGGGGCAGCTGGCCTGGAAGCAGAGCAGTGTGTAGCCACTACGGCGGCTGCCGGTGCCCCCGGTGCTCTGCCTCCTCGGTGCCCCCAGGCCCAGGCTGGAGTCCGTACCTTCCCAGCAGCGCCAGCGGGATGAGCAGTCTGGCCTCAGTCCTGCTCCCCCGCCTCACACCGGTGGGCTTCGGGTGGCCCCCAGGTGCTCCTGGAGCGCGGCCTCAGCCCTTCGCAGCAGTTGTGTGCAGGGGGAAGCCCGGGTGCTCATGTGCTGTCTTTACCATCCAGATGAGGACGGGGACTTGGTTGCCTTTTCCAGTGACGAGGAGCTGACGATGGCCATGGCATACGTGAAGGAGGACCTCTTCCGTATTTACATTAAAGGTGAGGGGCTGCCGGGGTGCTGCCTCCAAGCAGACCCGGACGGCCTGGGCTGTGGGGAAACCCCCAGCATGGAGGGTGCGGGCTGTGGAGAGGGCACCGTCCTCTGTGCTTCGCCCAGCAGGAGTCGGTGTCCACCACAGTGGGTGGGGGCAGATCTCTGGGTTCACTGTTGATTGTGCCCAGACCAAGAGCCGTGGCCTGGAGCAGCTTGTGGGGTGCTGTGGGGTTATTTTAGCGAAGGGCAGGACCAGAGCTGTACAGACACAGCCCCCGCTGCCTCTCTCCCACGCGGGCCACGCGGGCCACGCGGGCCCAGGTGCTGGGGCCCCCGGCAGGTTCTCAGGTCACTTTATTGCTGTCACTTGAGCAGCTGAGTCCCACATGGACTCGGTGTCTGGAGAGCGGGACCAGGGGCTGCTGACAGTGCTGCAGCCCACGGAAGTGACAAGGGGACACTTTGTGGGACCCACCTCATGGCTCTCTGCCCTCCATGCAGAGAGGAAGGAGTGCCGGCGGGACCACCGCCCCCCATGTGCTCAGGAGGCACCCCGCAACATGGTGCACCCCAATGTGATCTGCGATGGCTGCAATGGTCCAGTGGTGGGCACCCGGTACAAGTGCAGCGTCTGCCCTGACTACGACCTGTGTGCCGCCTGCGAGGGGAAGGGCATGCACAGGGAGCACAGCAAGCTCGCCTTCCCCAGCCCCTTTGAGGTGAGCCGGGCCTCCCTGCCGGCCAGGGTGGGCGCAGGGTGGCCGGAGCCTCCTGACCCAGCGCCACTTGCCCTGTCTCCTCTCCTCAGGGCTTCTCTCACAGCCGCTGGCTCCGGAAGCTGAAACACGGCCACTTTGGGTGGCCTGCCTGGGAGATGGGCCTGCCTGGGAACTGGAGCCCACGTCCTCCGCGGGCAGGGGACACCCAGGCCAGCCCCACAGCAAACTCCGGTGAGCCTTGGTCTGCTGGCTTCTGCAGGGTGAGGTGGCAGGGCCGCAGGCTGGGGGGCCTTCTCCGTGTCCCCAATTCCGGCTGTGCCCGTGCGGGGCTGGACACTCACAGCCACTGAGGTTATTTCATCCTCACCAAACCCTGCAGAGGGTGGAGCACTTTCCCTTTACAAATGGGAACACGGGCCTGAGTGCCCACGGCCACTAGTTCCCCTGCCTTAAACCCAGCTGGGCCCAGCCCGCTCGGCACCCTCTACGCCTTCATCTCGGTAATGTGTTCTGTTCTCTTAGCTGTCAGGAAGGTCAGAGCCAAATTAGGTCAAGTCTTCATAACAGTCACAAAGTTAGAAACTACACAGAGCTTGCATTCTAGATTTTTGGATTCTGGTTTTATTACTGTGTCCTTTGATTCACCTCATCCTTTGGGACAAGGGTGGAGATATTTGATTTTGAGAAAATAACATATCTGGGATGTGATTGGTATTTTATAGTGTGTGTATTGAGCCCCTCTCGGGGTTCCGATCACCAGGGTCACAGATGAAGGGGGGTGAAGGGGCCCGGGAGGTGGCCAGGGGTGGGAGGGAACAGGGTTGCAGGCTGCCAGGAAAGGCCCCCGGGATGGAGAGCGCGTGCAGGATAAAGGTGACAGCACTGCAATAGGTATCAAGGTCATTGAGAAATGTATTAATTAAACATATCTTTATTTTTATATTTTAAAAATCAAAGCTTCTGGTCCATCGGAGGATCCCAGTGTGAATTTCCTCAAGAACGTAGGGGAGAGTGTGGCAGCCGCCCTCAGCCCCCTGGGTAAGTGTGTCTGACCTTTGGTACCAGCAGGGCCTGTGGCAGCTCAGTGTGGGCGTGGCTGTTGGCAGCTTTCAGCTGAGCTACTGCAGGGGAATGGAACACCCCTGAGACTAGTAAGGCTTGGTGGCCTCAAGTCAACCTTTGCCAAGCGCTGCACCACAGGCCACTCGAGGTTGGAGTCCCCGACAGGTTCTTGAGCTGCCCCGAGTGCAGGAGAGTCAGCCAGGTCTTAGAATAGTCCCAGGAGGGAGGCTGACCAGCTGGGCCTGCCTTGTCCTTGGGGGAGAACAGCCTGCATTTCCTCCTCATGAGCCTGGGATTTCCTCAAGGGCTTGGGGCGAGTAGTCAGTTGAGATGCCTTTTCTCTTTTTCTCCCTCTTCTTTGCAACCCCTGAGCTTTCCTGGTGCTTCCCGAGTGCAGGCTGATGCCGGTGCTGGGAGCAGGGAGGAAGAGAGGAAGAGGAAGGGGCTCTGAGTGACGCCAGGTTCAGAGCAGGTCTCTGGGTTAGTGAACTGCCGCATGTGCCCCAGGGGTGTGACAGGTGTGGCCTCTGAGGCTTCTGAAAGCACCCACTGCGTCCGTCTGCTAGTCGAGTGGGTGCTCAGGGCTAGGCCTCCTGCCGTGAGAATCAGTTAAAGGTGACTTCTGGTTCAAGATGACCACAGACCCATGCCCTCGGACGAGGTGAGCGCTCATCTTGGTGACTGCAGTGGCAGGAAGTGTCTGAAAGAATGACCACAGGTGCCACACCAGCTCACCAACCCACAGAGCTGTGCACCTGCCCAGACAGAATGCCAGTGCTGAGTGCACGTGGTTTTCACCTCACTCGGCCCCTCAAACAGCACGGAGCTCCTGTGCTCAGCACCAGAGGGGCGCTCTGGCCAACGTGGTCCCCGGTTCCTAGGTCCTGGCCCTCTCTGTGCAGGTCTGTCCTGCCTGGTGCGGGGGAAGCAGGGACTCGTTCTGGACTTACTGGCTCTGGAACTGACCTGGGGTGTCAATGTTTTTTTATGCTGGAGGAAGAGAGGTGCAGTGAGTTTCTAGAAGCCAGGAGGATTTGGGCCAGGATTTGGGGAGTTCAGCCCTTGGGATCGTGAAGATCACAATGACCATCCACTTGCCTTCTTGCTGGTGGCTGCCACCTGAGCTGGTCCTGTGTTGGCCTGTGGCCGGGTCTGGAGTGGATGCCAGCATCCCGTCCCTCCCGCTTCGGGGCAGAATGTGAGAGCGCTTTGTAAGCGGCAGGTTCGCCCTCTGAGGACTTAGGGTTTTGTCTCCTCCCTGGCCTCTAGGCATCGAGGTGGATATTGACGTGGAACATGGAGGGAAAAGAAGCCGCCTGACCCCCGTCTCCCCAGGCAGCTCCAGCGCGGAGGAGAGGTGCAGCTCGCAGCCAGGAAGCTGCTCTTCTGACTCCAGCAAACCGGACGGGGCCATGGAAGGAGCTGCACAGGCTCTGGCGAAGCAAATGAACAAGATCACGCTGCAGTCCGGTGTGCAGCCCGAGGCAAGCCCCCCGCTTCCCCGCCCCCCCCCCCCCCACATCCCCTCCTGGCACTGACACAGCCAGGACCCAGTTCCGGTGCAGAGTTAGGTGTGTGGCACCTCAGTCGTTCTCTGGCCCCTTCACTAGAACTTGGTAAAGAAAAACAGTCCTCTAGCTGCTTGCCAGTCTGTCTGCCCCACGCACCCCCCAGGGGCTGAGGCTGTGGCCGGGCGGCTGCGAGGGCCTGTGCTCATGGGGTTTCGTTCCAGGAGCAGATGGAGTCTGACAACTGCTCGGGAGGAGACGATGACTGGACTCATTTATCTTCAAAGGAAGTGGACCCGTCGACAGGCGAACTCCAGTCTCTACAGATGCCCGAGTCCGAAGGGCCAAGCTCTCTGGACCCTTCCCAGGAGGGACCCACGGGGCTGAAGGAAGCTGCGGTGTACCCACACCTGCCGCCAGGCAAGTGACTGTTCTGCCTCTTTATTCAGAGATCCGATCCGCTGTCTGAGCCACACAGAGACATCCTGTTCTCTGCTGTGGGCTTGTCTGTTGACACGAGAGGAAATTAGTTGGTTTTGTCCTGTGTCTATACTGAGCCCCTCGTAAGCGCAGCTGATTTTAGTAGCTTCTGAAACGGAACATCTGGACCCGAGATTCTGTAGCGGCGGTCCTGGTCCTGGCTTCGGGCTCCGCTTCCTCATGGAGAGTGCGGCCTAACAGGGCCCAGCCAAGGCTCCTGTGGGAGCAGGCGGGGAGCCGCAGGGCGGAGGGGGGTGGGGGGATGGGGGGGGGCATGGTAGCCGGAGAGCACACGTGGAGTAGGGCAGCCGATGTCTGCTCGTTCATCACTGTCACATGCAGTGTTGTCCAGACGATACTTAAGAGAAAATCCCTGGGGCCAGCTGTGGCCCTTGGGCCCCGGTGTCTACCTTCACTGCCTAGAGCAAGGGAGACAAACTACAGCCTATGGGCCAAGAATGATTTTTTGAAAATTCTCACCTGTTTTTGTGATTTTTTGGAGAGGAAGTGGGGTGGGGGGAGAGAAACATCAGCTGCCTCCGGTACACATCCAGCCCGGGGCTCGAACCTGCGAGCTAGGTCTGTATGTGCCCTGACCAGGACTCAAACCTGCAGCCTTTTTGATGTATGGGATGGCGCTCCAATCAACGGAGCCACCGGCCAGGGCAATTTTCTCACCTTTATAACAGTTGTCTAAGAAGTTAGCACCTGTGGCCCTCGCCCTGGCTGGTTTGCTCAGTGGATAGAGCAACGGCCTGTGGACTGAGATCCCGGGTCCGATTCCAGTCAAGGGCACATGCCCAGGTTGCAGGCTCAATCCCCAGTGTGGGGTGTGCAGGAGGCAGCCAGTCAATGATTCTCTCTCATCATTGATGTTTCTAACTCTCCCCTCTCCCTTCCTCTCTGAAATCAATTTAAAAAAGACCTGTGGCCCTGGTCAGTGTGTCTCAGTTGGTTGGGTGTCATCCCATGCACCAAAAGGTTGCCAGTTCACTTCTGGTCAGGGCACATGGTTGGGTTGTGGTCCAATCCCAGGTGGGAGGCATGCAGGAGGCAGCTAATCGATGTTTCTTCCTCTCCTTTCCTGTCTAGAACTCTATTTAAAAAAAAATGAGGAGACCTCACTTTTAGTCTATTTCCCTCCCTCATTAAAAAATCAAGACCTGTGAAAATCAGATGAAATTCCCATTTCGGTGTCCATAAATAACAAGTTTATGTGAACACAGCACTCACTTGTTTAGATGGTGTCTGGCTGCTTTTATGTAATGGCATTTATGATGTAATGGCAGAATGGCGTGGTTGTGACAGACCAATAGCCTGCAAAGCAGCTGAAAAGCTTGCCCATCCCTGGCCTGGAGTGTGCCTGAGGGCCGGAGAGCCTGGGAGGGCCAGGCCCTGCAGGCACTGGGACTTGCTGGATGGAGGAGCTGCTGCTGCCTGCGGGTCACACTTGGGGCCCAGCAACTCCCCCTCATGGCTTTTATTATTCTCTCTGGCAGAAGCTGACCCCCGGCTCATTGAGTCCCTCTCCCAGATGCTGTCCATGGGGTTCTCTGATGAAGGCGGCTGGCTCACCAGGCTCCTACAGACCAAGAATTACGACATTGGGGCTGCCCTGGACACCATCCAGTACTCAAAGCATCCACCGCCCTTGTGACAGCTGTGCTCACCTGCTATCTGACCCCCTTCTTGTCTCACAGTTGTGTTGAGCTTGTTAGAACCCCACGCCTCTAAGGGCCAGTTACTCTGCATTTTTCTTTCAGAACCGGGTGGGATGCATGAAGCCGTTTAGGGCAGCAGGACAAGGACAGGAGGGCGTTCCCAGCATTGTGACGATGACTAAGGGGGCTTCCCAGTTTCCCTCGGTGCCCACTTCATGCAGCCAGGGCGGGCCCCTCATCTCCCTGCCCTCTGCCCGCCAGGGTATCACCAACAGCCCAGAATCCATCTTGCCTCACGGTCGTCTGCTTTTTCTTTTTTTAAAATGACTAATAGTAACTGATGTGTAGCTGATTTTCTGCTAGAACCTGCAACAGCCAGCATCGCGTCAGAAGGAGGTGGTTGTCCTGCAGCCAGAATGGGAGGGCAGGCAGTCGGCAGGCCTCTCGCGGGCACAGGAGTGGCTGCAGGCACCCCCGGTGGTCACTGAGCACTGCCCGTTTCACAACATTCTAGTTCTCTCATTTCCAAATGTGTTGCCTGCTTTTAAAGTAAGAGGATCCTTTGTAGCCATTCTGTTAGCATATCTGTAAACCAACTGCAATTAAATGGTGTAAGCACTTTTAATCCAAGATGTTGCAATAAGAAATGATCCGTTTGAAAGTCATGTTTATTGTCGGTTCTTAGTTCCCATAAATCCTCAGCCCTAATTAAAGCCCTCAGGGAACCCTGTTCAGGGACACAGGTCTAGGGGAGGAGGGCTCAGGTACCTACCACATCTGCATAATAACATACTAGTCTCAGCTCACAGAACATCATCAAAGTCCTCACCAGTGTTAAAGAGGTCACACAGTCGCACAGGCCGGGGCTCCTGTGCCCCTTTGACCAAGTGCCCGCCCTCTGCCTGAGGGCCTGCACCCCACTGCTCAGGGGTCTCCCCGAAGGGCCTCCTGGGCCCAGATGTAGGAGTGTGTGTGGCCCAAGGAAGCTGGAGCGGACTGGGTGTCCTGAGGCTCCCGTCTTTTGTAGTTCGAGCCCTGGGGGACCCCTGCTCAGCCTGTGCTGCCCCCGCTGGCCTGGGGTCCCTCTGCAGGGGTGTTGGGGGCCCTGTGTCCACATGTGAGCTTCCAAGTGGCAAAAGAAATCGTTCCCACTTAGACGTGGCCCTGACCCGCTGGGCAGGACATAGTGGTTCCCCCCAAGGGCCAGTGAGCCGGCCGGCGTCCCAGTCCTCGCGCCTGCTTCCTTCTCTCACCTTCCCTGCTGGGCCAGCGTGGTCCTGCAATGGAGACAAAAGCAGGAGAGGGCCGTGTTCGCCTTCAGAGCGAGGGCCAGTGGTCCGGCAGGACCAGGGAGCAGGAAGAGCAAGGTCCCTGGGCCTGGATTCTGGCCTTCTGCTCTGCTGTCTACTAGCCGGTCACCAGGCTGCAGCCTAGGGACAGCCTTGGATTGCGAGGGTTATTAGCACAGCGTGAATGCCGGTTACCTCACCCCAAGTCCTCTGCCAGATCCATGACCAGGCTTCCCAAAAAGGAAGACAGGCGATCAGGCACTTGGCACTCGTCTCATGGGGCCCTTAGGGCCGGGAAAGGGGGTGCCTGAGAGGAGGGGCGAGGGGAGAGACCAGGGAGCCATGTGCAAAGCGACGCAGACCCCATCCTGCCTGCTCCTGGCCAGGCAGGCGGGAAGGCCCAGGACCCAGAACCGGGCTGAGGGGCCTGAGCTGTGGAAGTGGCTGCTCAGAGGCGCATTCCTGGGGGAGACGGTGGTGCTGGGGCCTGGCCTTCCCTCCCTCAGGGACCAGACGCATGAAAAGTGGGTTCCACCACACAATGACAGGCAGGTCCCAGCCCCCCCCCGCCCCGCCCCCCAGGTGGTAGGGAGGAGGCGCGGGCCTGCTGCACTGCCCGCTCTGCCCGACTTGCTGTCACTCAGCCTTCGCCAGCCCAGCTCCTCACGTTTGAACAGGCTCGTGGTGAGCGATAAACACTCCGTTAGCATGATTAGCCCGGGGGCGGCCACGTCAGTGACTGTCACGAACAGCGGTCTGTAACTGGGAGATTCGGGGCCACATCCTTAAGTGGGTCACACAGCCAGCGCCTCTAGGCTTTGAGCCGGTGCTCTACGCCACCACCTGACCTGACGTGGCCAGCCTTGGCCCCTGCTGGGGCGGCCATGCCAGACGCCCAGCAGTTTCTCTGCCTGGGCCCCCTGGCTCTCAGGACAGTGTAAAGTAAACCTGCGTTCTGGGGCCCTGAGTGCAGGGGGTCTGCTGGTTTGGAGCATCAGGAACGAGAGCAGATCCTGGGGGCGAGGGTGCCTCGGTGCACGAAGGGGAGGGTGGAACAGTCCCCCAGGCCCAGGGTAGGGCGTGCTGGACAGTCTGCTGAAGGCACTCCACACACACCCGAGAACAGTCCTCTGCTGGTCAACCTCGGCTGCCTCTCAGGCATCAAAATGCCCTCGACGCCCTGGCTGGTGTGGCTCAGTGGATAGAGCGTCGGCCTGCGGACTGAAGGGTCCTGGGTTCAATTCTGGTCAAGGGCACATGCCTGGGTTGCGGGCTCGGTCCTCAGTAGGGGGCGTGCAGGAGGCAGCCAATCAGTGATTCCCATGGTTGATGTTTCTATCTCTCTATCCCTCTCTCTCCCTCTCTGAAATCAAAATACATTTTAAAAAATGCCTTGACCAGGAGGTGACACTGAGGATGAGCCCGACAGGGAAGCGGCACTGGCCAGAGGGAGGCGGTGCTCAGACAGAGACAGTCAGTCTCACTCCCGTTGTTGACAAAGCAAGACGATGAAAACAGTCACTGGGCCAGAGAGAAAACGTCCCCTCATCACTGCCTTCTGGGGTCTAAGGTGACCTCGGACCCCCTCGGCCTGGCCATCGGGGCTGCATGGAGGACAGTGCTCTGGCTCCATCTCCTGGCAGGGAAAGTACCATCAAGAATCCAGTCCTGCCTGGCCGGTGTCGCTCAGTGGATAGAGTGTCGGCCTGCAGATTGAAGGGTCCTGGGTTCGACTCCGGTCAAGGCTCCTCCCCGGCCTGCACTCTGGTCAGGGCATGTGCAGGAGGCAACCAATCAATGTGTTTCTCTCTGTCTTTCCCTCTCTCTTCCACTCTCCCTAAATATCAATGGAGAAATATCCTTGGGAGAGGATTAACAAAACAAAACAAAGAATCCAGTCCTGCTGGGCCGGTGTGGCTCAGTGGCTGAATGTCAACTTATGAACCAGGAGGTCATGATTTGATTCCCGGTCAGGGCACATTCGAGGGTTGCGGGCTCCATCCCCAAGGGGGTGTGCAGGAGGCAGCCCATTGATGTTTCTCTCTTTCTTTAAAAATCAATAAAAATATTTAAACACACATTATGCTTTAAAAAGAGAATCCATCCTATCACCGTGAGTCGCCTGGTCTGATGCCCGCGCAGGTAGGAACCTGTCGTCCGGCATCACTTCCTCAGGACTACTGAGCTCCGCCCCACGGCCAGGTAAGACCCCCCGCACAGCCCAGGAGCGTTTCTCGGCCCCTGGCTTCTTGTTGCTACAAAGTCCTTATTTTGACCTGAAATCCACCTCACTAGCCCCCGCCCCCGAAGAGGCACCTTGGCAGGACACGCACTCCGTCTACCATGGCACCTCGGCTAGATGATGGCGTCACCCTACCCATCACTGAAGCTCACCCCGTTGGAGCACCTACTTCACAGGCACCGGCCAGAACTGGGTGTGAGCCCCGCGGCCAGGCTCAGGCTGGAGGGGGGGTCTCGGAACCTCGGGTGCTTTAGCACAGCGTCCTTTCTCCCCCTGGTGTGCCCCGAGCGCGAGGGACGGGCGAGAGGCGCAGGGGGTGAAGTACAAGCTAAGCACAGAGCAGTTCTCCAGGCAGACAGAGAGAGTGTTGTAATTATTTGTATACAGAGCGGTGTCTCCCTTACAAAGGGGACAGGTTTATTCCTTTTTGTGTTCCCTGTAGCTTTAAGCCAAGTGCCTGCCATTCAGTTGCATCAACAGGCATTCACAGGGCACATAGAGAAGTGGAACCCCCGGTGCTGCTGGCTTACCTGCGGACCCACATGCTCAGCCTGCCCAGGACCTGCGTTTTCCTTGTCAGCATTTACAGGTTCTTCCAGAGACCTTAGGGAAAGATTGCACAGACATTTCTGTAAAAGGACCAGGAAGCTGCAAGGACTGGACAATGAGTATCAACCAGACTTCGAGGGAACGTTAGCATCTTAGCTCCGTGGTTCTGATGTGACTCAGTAATCTCCTAGCCTAGCAGTTCACAAGGCCTGGTAAAAGGACCATTTCTTCCTCGGATTTAGGCTGGTAGGGCCCTCCGTCAACAGGAAAAGTGACAGAGAGCGGGCAGACGCCTAACCCAGAGACCACAGTTCACGTCCTGGCTTTGCCAATGACTGGCTGTCATTATGATGGTGCGACTTTGGGTTCATTACTGTTTGCTCATCCGAAGTGGGTACTACTGCTCAGGTGACTGTGAAGATAAATGAGACATGTGTGCAAATGCCCTGCCTGGGGCCCGGGACCCGGAGACCAATGCCCTCGGGACTCCTGTGGCACAGGGTCCCTCCCCAGCAATGGAGACGTGCCCATCACACGGGCGCACGGGTCTTTACCGCTGTGTGCGTCTCAACCACTACAAAGAGAAGGCACTGAGCTCGAAGTGTCCCAGGGCACCAGGCTCTCACACAGAGGAGAGCGAGGAGCCGTTCTTCTCCAAGCCCCGTGGGGGGCTGACGTCCAGGGGAATCTATTGTGCGAGGGCAGGAGGGAGAGCCACCAGGTCAGCCACCCAGGTCAGCCAGGGCTGTGGCACGACTGAATCGGAACTCTCCAGGGAACTTCGAGAACCCCAAACTCTACCAAGTGTGGGCACCTCTACTTCAGACAGTTCATCTGTAAGAAGAAGCCAATGGCCCTCAGGGCGATTATGAAATGAGATGAGGCCAGGTCGGGCACGTGGCTGCTACACCAGCCTTCCCTCGAGCAGTTCCTGCCAGCTGCCAGCCAGAACTCTGCTCACCTCTCTGATTCTGGAACGCAACTTCATCAACTAAGGCCAGTGCTCAGCAGTCTGAAGATCCAGCCTGTCTCTTGCTCCCAATGTTACCGCTGAGAACCTGGGTGTCCCGTGTTCCTTAGAGGTGATCTTGTGTCTCTTCAGCTGCTCTTCAGCTCTTCCTTTTGTTTTCTGTGTTCTCCAATTTCATTATGTTGTGTCTAAGGACAGCTTTTTTTTCCTTAACTTTTAAAATTACCTTATTAAGGTATAATTAATATACACTAAAACGCTCCCATTTCTGTGTACAGTTACTAAGTTTTGAGAAATTATTCCTTTGGAAATATCACCCCAATCAAGGTATTGAAAATTTTTTTTATTAAGATATAACTGACAAGGCATAGAAAATTTTCATCACCCGCCCTAGCCAGTTTGGCTCAGTGGATAAGAAGACTCTGAGAAAAAAAAAAAAAAAAGACTCTTGAGAGTCGGCCTGTGGACTAAAGGATCCTGGGTTCGATTCCTGTCAAGGGCACATGCCTGGGTTGCAGGCTCAATTCCCACTGTGGGGTGTGCAGGTGGCAGCCAATCGATGGTTCTCTCTCATCATTGATGTTTCTACCTCTCCCCACCCCCCTTCCTCTCTGAAAACAATACAAATATATTAAAAAATAAATAAAATTTTCATCACCCAAGAAGTTCCCTTCTGACTCTGCAGGCAATCCCCTCCTCAGAAAATGGCTGACCCTACAGTACGTGGTCCTTTGTGTCTGGCTCCTTCACTTACCAGTGTTTTGGGGATTTGTCACATTGTTGTTGTTGCCAAGCAGTATTCTGTTGTATGAATACACTACAATCTGTTCATTCATTCACCTTCTCATGTATCTGTATGTCTAGCCCTTCACCAATATCTTTTTTTTTAAATATATTTTATTGATTTTTTACAGAGAGGAAGGGAGAGAGACAGATAGTTAGAAACATCGATGAGAGAGAAACATTGATCAGCCGCCTCCTGCACATCCCCCATTGGGGATGTGCCCGCAACCCAGGTACATGCCCTTGACCGGAATCGAACCCGGGACCCCTCAGTCCGCAGGCCGACGCTCTATCCACTGAGCCAAACCAGTTTCGGCCCTTCACCAATATCTTGATTCCTGTTATAGTAAATCTTGAAATCAGGTTGTAGAAGTATTCCAACTTTATTCTTATCAAATCTGTTCCAGCAATTCTAGGTCCTCTGCAGATATATATACATTTTAGGATCAGTTTGTCAATTTCTACAAAAAAAAAGGCTGCTGGAATTTTTATTGGGATTAGGTTGACTCTAAGATCAATTTAGGATGAACTGTCATCTTAATGATATTGAATTTTCTAATCCATGAACATGTTATATCTTTCATTAATTTAGATCCTCTTTAATTTCTCTTAGAATGTTTTATATTTTTTACTGAAATCTTACATTTTTTATTATCTATACCTAAGTATTTCATTTGTTGATACTATTATAAATGATATTTGATTTTAACAATAATTTTCCAATGGTTTACTGCATCTATATAAACTTAAATTTTGTATGTTGATGCTGTGTCCTGGTGATTTTGCTAAATTAACTTCTTAGCTCTAGTAGCTGTGTGTAGGTCCATTAGCATTTCCTACACCCACCATGTCTTTGTCCAGTTTCGGATTTATTGTGTTTCCTGGATCTAAGAATGAATACCTTTGACTCTAGGAAATGCTTGGTTCTTTTCTCTGCAAATATTGCCTTTGCCCAATTTTTTTATTCTTGCAATAACTCTTCGCTGTGTCCTCTGTGCCTCTCAACTCATACTTTTCACCTTTTTATCTTTTTGAAGAATTTCTTCGGTTTTATCTTCCATTTCACCGATTCTGTCTTTAGCTGCACTTAATCTATTTAACCTTTTGACTACAACTTTAGTTTCAATGACTGTACTTTCCATTTCTACAAACTACTTTTGGTTCTCTTTTCAAAACAACTCAATTATTCTTAAAGGCTCTTGCTCCTACTACCAGCCTTCTCTTTTATTTCATGAAATATAGTAAACTTACAATATCATGAATTCTGAAGTCTGTCTGTTGCTCTGCTTTTTTTTGCTCATAGGACATGCTTCCTTGAGTTTAATGACTGTGAGTACATACTCCATGGAACGCTATCTGTGGGATTCTTTCAGGCCTGGGTTGAAATGTGTTGCTCCAGAGGGGAGCTGCACTTACCTCTGCTTCCTGCGACAGTTTGAAAATAAAATCTCAGCTTGAAGCTTTTCACACGTGGAAAAGGCTGAAAAGACATGTGGCAGCTTCCCTGAGCTTATAAAATCCTGGAGCAACACGTCCCCTCTTCAGCCTGGGTCAAGGCCAACATGGGCGGGCTTCTGCTGCAAGGGGCGCGTTTCTGGTCATTTGTGTCCTGAGGGTGCAGGTTTGGGGGACGAAGCTTTATGTGCTGGTGCCCTACGGAGCCCCCCCAGAGTGAGCTGCAGGCTGTCTGTCTCCCGGACGGCCCAGCCTCTCATGGGCGCTCCAGGCAGCGGGCTCCCATCGCCTCGCAGCCAGGGGCTTATTCTCTGGAACTCGGCTTTGGTTCATTTTTGACCTCTGATAGTTATTTACTTTCTTGTCCTCTCATCAATGCATTTAAAATATTATAACTGGGCCCTATCAGGTGGCTCAGGTGGTTGGAGGGTCATTCCGCACATCGAAAGGTTGTGGGTTCAATTCATAGTCAGGGCACATACCCAGGTTGCAGGTTCGATCCCGGTCGGGGTGTGTATGTGAGGCAACCAATCGGTTTCTCTCTCACACTAATGTTTCTCTCTCTCTCCCTTCCTCTCTCTCTAAAACCAATAAAAGCATACCCTGGGTGAGGATTAAAGAAAAAAAGGCAGCTGGCATTTAAGCCCGCACCAGCACGATAGGCCATGCCATTCTGAAAGCGCCTGGTCTCCAAACAATTACTTTCAGTGGGAAGATGGTGCAGGGTGTTAGTCTAACTGCGGCATCGGAAGACCTGAAAGCTAAGGGGTTTCTCCACACAGATCTCCGCGAGCCACTCCAGGGGAAACAGGGCTAGAAGCCACGCCCTCGGGCGACCTACCTGGGTGACGCCTCCGAGAGCTGGCCCTGCAGCAGGTTCAATTTTTGGACGTGACGTCTACAGTCAGCACCAGAGCCCTCACCATAAGCCTGAGGAACAAACAAAAATATTAATTTTAAAAAGTGCTGACAGGACTGAGATGCACCTGAGGGGGAAAGCTGTACCCCACAGGCCTGAAGCACCGTGCAGAAATCAGCGACCGACTGCTTACTCTGGAATTTGACTTTTGCTTCATTTTTGACCTCCGATAGCTATTTACTTTCTTGTCGTCTCATCAGTGCATTTAAAATACTGTAGCTGGGCCCTGGAGTGGTTTACAAACCCACAGTCTCAGGCGACAAACAGTTTCAGTCCATGTGGCTGCCCACTAGGACCCCAAGCTCTACACAGCCAAACTGCACTCAATCCCAAACCCCACACAAAACGGTTAATGAACATAAGAACTTCAGAAGAGAAGTTACACAAGTTGCCAATAAACGTGAAATGATACCCCTCACTGAGAATCAAAGGCATGCCAATGAAAATGATACTTTTCATTTAGCAGCCACTCACTTGTTCAATACATGTTTACTGAACACCTTTTATGTGCAAAGACATCGATGGACCTAGAGCAGCGGTCCTCAAAATTTTTAAACAGGGGGCCAGTTCACTGTCCCTCAGACCATTGGAGGGCCGGACTATAGTTTAAAAGAAACCTATGAACAAATTCCTATGCACACTGCACATATCTTACTTTGAAGTAAAAAAACAAAACGGGAACAAATACAATATTCGTATTTGCGTGTGGCCGGCGGGCCGTAGTTTCAGGACCCCTGACCTAGAGGATGTTATGCTCGGTGAAATGGGTCAGGTCAGACAGAGAAAGACAAATATATGTGAGTTCACTTTTATGTCAAATCGAAGAAAACAAAATAAATGAACAAACAAAACAGAAACAAACTCATAGATACAGAGAACAAACCGATGGTTGCCAGGTGGGAGGGGGTTTTGAGGGAGGGGTGAAAACGGTGAAGGGATTAAGTCCAAATGGGTAGTTACAAACCAGTCACGGGGGTGTAAAGTCCAGTCCAGTCAATAATATTGTAATAACCCTGTATGATGCAGGTGGGCACTAGACTTATTAGGGGTGATCAACTTGTAAGGTATGTCTAACCACTATGTTATACACCTGAAATTAATATGATATTAAATATCAACTGTAACTTAAAAAAAAGAAATAATAAATAATAAATTTTAAAAAGAGATGGGGATGACTGTGGGGAAAGCAGGCTTTGGTGAGGTGCAGAAGCTGGGGAGATGGGAAAATTAGCAGAGGATGGAAAAAACAGCCAGGAAAATAGGAAAGCCAGGAGCAAGATGACGAGAACCCAAGTGAAGACAATGTTTCCCGGAGGAGGAAGTGACAAACTTGACAGATGCCACCACCGAGTCGAGCCAGTTGAGGACTGAGCACCACCCACTGCCCTTAGCGACATGGAGATCACTGCTGACTGTGATGGACTGGTCCACAGTGAAATCCCTTTTGGCCCAAGTTCAAGTGGGAATGAAAGGAGAGAACTGGAGGGGGAATGGTAAATTTTAAAAAGAATGTAACCCACATCTGGCAAAACCCGTACTGCGTTTGCTCTCCTGAATGGCAGAGACCCCCTGGCTGAACGCTAAAACGCATACTCCTCTGATCTAGGCACAGACTGGACTCCCCGTCCCAGTCTTCCCTGCAGGGAGGCGTGGCCCTGACACTAGGTTCTTTCCGGTGGGACGTGAGCCCTCCCACGCCGGCCCCTGAAAGCCTGCAGGTAGTAGCTCCGCCAGGCTCCTGCCCCTTTCAGGGGTTCAGGCAGCAGGCGGCAGGCCTCAGGGAACCACAGAATCTCAAAACAGCAGAAGCCCGCGCCCCTGAATGCAATGCCAAGGACAGTGGCCCTGCTGACCTCGACCCCTCCAAAGAGAAAGAGAAACGGCTACTGCGTTTAACCACAATTTTGGCGTCTGTTACTGTGGCCTAGCCAACAAGTCAGACACCACCTCATGTGCATGGAGATGGTGCGAGGACTGCAGAGCCTCCTCAGGGAGAACTCAGAACCACAAGCCGGCACCACTAACTGTCCTGCATTCATTCCACTCGCTTACACCACCCCGGATGCCACTGCTCCAGCCTCAGTAAAAACAAGCAGCAGGCACTCTGCGGGGGTCTCTGTAGCTCCAAGCCAGCCCCGTCTTCTGAGACCCATTCAGAGTGGGCTCAGCAGCTACCCCCACCCCCCACACCCTTCCCCAGCTGACTGGCCCAGAGGCGGACATCGGAGTCCACAGCACCGATCAGATCACTTCTCCCAGGAGCTGATAATTGGGACTCAGCTATTCCAGCAGGCTTGAGCGGAGGGTGTACTGTGAACTGTCTGGGGAGAGGGAGGAGAGAAGGCAGGGAGAAGGGAGAAAAGATGATGTCTGCGTTGTCAGCAGCTTTTCAGTTCTTGGAACTGGTTCCTCAAAGGGTCAAAGATGAAGTGCCTTCCAAGTGTTTTGTTTTGTTTTGTTTTGTTTTCCTTCCTCCCTCCCTCCCTCCTTTCCTTCTTTCTTCCTCTCTCTCTTTTCCTTCCTTCCTTCCTTCCTTCCTTCCTTCCTTCCTTCCTTCCTTCCTTCCTTCCTTCCCTTCCCGTCCTCCCCTCCCCTCCTTCCCTTCCTCCCTCCCTCCCTTCCTTCCTTCCTTTTCTTTTTTCTTCCTCTCTCCTCTCTCTTGCTCCCTCTTTCTCTCTCCTTTCTCTTTCTCTCTCTTTCTTTTTCTCCAACTAAAAACCTTGGTTGAAAGATACCCTCTGAAACAGAATTTAACTTCTAGAATGTGCCCTAAGGAAATAACTGATCGAGTGGAGAGCGAGGTATGTGTGAGAAGCTTCACTGCAGAGTTGTTCATAACAATAAAAACTAACAGCAACGGAAATGCCCACTGATGTGAGACTGGCCACTCAGTCACTCGCCATGGGCCAGGCACTGTGCCGGGAGCTGAGCACACCAGTCAACGCACAAAGCCTCTGCTCGCACGGACTTACGGTCTGCGACGGACAACGCTCACATAACACCCTCTGACGTGATTTCTGGTCAGGATAATGAGAACAGCTGGGTGAAGCCCCAGACAGAGCACAAAGGGGAGCAGGTCTGGACTGTTTCCAGGTCAGAAAGAGAAGTCCCCAGGCTGCAGGAGTGATGAGATGAGGCTGGAGCAGTGGCATCCGGGGCTGGTGTAGGCGAGTGGGGCTTAGTGAGAACGAATGCAGGACAGTTAGTGGTGCCACAGGGACTGGGTGGATCAGTAGATATGGACTTGAAAAAAGTGGGCTAGCCCGGCTGGCGTGGCTCAGTGGTTGAGCGTCGACCTATGAACTAGGAGGTCACTGTCTGATTCCTGGTCAGGGCACATGCCCGGGCTGTGGGCTTGATCCCCTGTGGGGAGCGTGCAGGAGGCAGCCGATCGATGATTCTTTCTCATCATTGATGTTTCTATCTCGCTCTCCTCTCCCTTCCTCTCTGAAATCCACAAAAATATATTTTAAAAAAGAAAAAGAAAAAGTGGGCTAGGCAAAAGCACTGAGAATGTGGTCACTTCAGTGCACACCCTCGCTAGCCTGGCATCTCGACGGCCTCCACTTCTTGGGCCCACCGGCTCCCATCCTCCCACCCTGGAACCACCAACCCGTCTGCCCACTCCAGGGGGGCCTACGCCTGTCACCTTCGTGCAGGCCCCCCGCCTCCTTTCATTGTGCCCCGTCTGGTTTTAAATTACACGCACGTGCAGGGGGTGCCTGTGTGTTTAGTAGTTTCTCTTTCCTTTCACATGCACAGATCCGTGAGGGCAAGAACGGCCACATTCTCACCTGTCCCTGCCCTTCCTGTGGCTGGCACTCAAAGGTATTCAATAAATACCTGCCGATGAGTAAACAACTGAAGGTACCGTTCAAGTCGCTGCTCCATTCATTCCAGCTCCGGAAGGAGCAGGAACCCAGGGAGCGGGGCTCTATCTGTACTGAACAAGGACCCGCCTGTCCCTGGCCGGGAGGTGCCCTGCTTCTTGGGACTCACCCGTAAAAATGACTGCTTCTCTCCACAAGCTTTGCACGTCCATTTGAGACTCTTTTTCATCTACAATGAAATTTCAGAAACATATATAGCTTATTATTCAAAACAGGTGGAATGGATCCAAAAACTAATTTTAAAAGATCAATGGGAAAAAATAAAAAAACAAACCAACACACACATGAAAACTTAGAATATTATAGAGGTGAGGAGAGAATGGACTACGTAGTAAGTGCTGCCGGGAAAACCAGCTATCCATGTCAAACAACATCCACTTACATCTCTGCCAGGTGTGGCTCTCAAAAACAATTCCAGAACATTTCATTTTGATTAAAAAAAATGTTTATTTACTGATCTGAGAGAAAGAGAGATCAATTTGTTGTTCCACTTATTTATGCATTTACCCGAAATCTTGGCGTATCGGGATGGCGTTCTAACCAAGTGAGCTAGCCAGCCAGGGCCTTAATTTTGATTCTTTTGTTTTGTTAATCCTCACCTGAAGATATTTTTCCCACTGATTTTTAGAGAGTGGAAGGGAGGAAGAGGAGAGAGAGAAACATCAATGTGAGAGATACACCAACTGGCTGCCTCCCACACGGCCCCAACCAGGGCTGGGGAATCAAGCCTGCAACTGAGGTACATGCCCTTTACTGGAATCGAACCTGGGACCCTTCAGTCCGTGGGCCGATGCTCTATCCACTGAGCCAAACCGGCTAGGACTTAATTTTGATTCTTGATAAACCTGACTAGATGGTTTCTCTTAACATGAAAAATACCTTATACCAGCTCTGAAACTGTACAATAACTACCGCCATCCCCGCAAAAGTCTAGAACAAGCCAGAGATCCCCACTATTGTTTACCAATTTTCCCTGGATCTTCAATCAGTGGAATTTTAAAAGAGAAGGTAATAAAAGGTATGAAAATCGGAAAGAAGAAAACTATCATTATTTATAGATGATATAATCAGTTGTTGTTTTTTAACCTAAAAACCCAAGAGAATCAAACGAAAAACTACCAAAACCAGTAAGACAATTTAATATAGTGGCTGGGTACAAAATTAATATATCTTTAAAAATTAATCCAGCCTTTATATAAGCAAACATCTAGTTAGAAAAAGCGTCTACTTATGATAGTAACAAAGAAAATGTTATCAATGGGCACAAAGTTGCTTGAAGAAACAGAATGAAACGGCATGTTTAACATCACGAGCGTGTCTAGGTTGGCTCATTCAAGTTGATGATTAATATGATCCTAATACAAAAACCACCAAGGTTTGAGGGACGTCCCCCGCAAAATTCTAAGGCGGACTACAAATTCAAGTGGGTATATTCTATGATTTGGCGATTCCATGCTCAGTGTCTACTTGAAACCATAGAAATACTGACTTTGTATAGGTACATATGCAAGTAAGAAATTCCTTTAAAGAAAAATAAAAGGTCTGGAAGGATTCAGTAATTAGCTCTGGGCAGCTGGAGAGCTAGGGGCTAGGTCTGGGGGGCTGGAGAGAGGCAGCGTGGTGTAACGGGGACATTGCAACTGACAGCCGGGGCCCTGCCGATTGTTAGATAGAGACCACTTGAATGGTACCTCGTTCAGCGGCTGTGGAAGTTAAGTGTATGTGAAATTGCCGGGTACACAGCAGGCTTGCAATTCAACTGTTAATCCTCTTTCTCCTTTGGTTTCAAATCACTTTTCAGATTTGAACACGACCATGAGAGCATGTACTACAGTATACGTGAAAAAATTTTTAATGGAAAAGATTCCCATTTATTTTCAACGAATGAAAAACAGTTTCTGAGCTCCTAAAGTTTGATGCTATCCTTTTTCAGAGAAGGGTGGATTAGCAGAGAAGTAGGCAGAGGAGGGACTCGCAGAAGCAGAGAGGCGACAGCAGTTAGGTGACGTCGAGCAGGAGAGAGAATACATCCAGTTAAGAAGTCAGGGTGGTGCCCTGGCCGGGAGCTCAGGTGGTCAGAGCATCAGCTGGACAAGCCAGGGTTGCAGGTTCCACCCCCAGTCCGGGCATATACAAAAGCCACCCAACGAATGCAGAAATAAGTGGAACAACCAACCAATGTTTCTCTCTCTCCCCAAACCCCCTTCCTCTCTCCAAATAAAATCAATTAAAAAAATACAAGGTGGGGCAAAGATAGGTTTACCGTTGTGAGTACAATGTATTCTTACATTAGTTATTAATTATTGTATTATTTGCTGTATGAACTGTAAACCTACTTTTGCCCCTCCCTGTAGGCTGGGACGGCCTCCACCCCTCGCTCTGAGAGTCAGGGAACAGGAGGCTACAGAGACGGCCATGGTCCCGCGTGAGATGCCGGCGCACGGGGGCATCGGTCTGTGTGAGAACCTGGCGCGCGGGGGCCATGGTCTGTGGGAGATGCCGGCGTGCGGGGGCCATGGTCTGTGGGAGATGCCCGCGTGCGGGGGGCCATGGTCCCTGTGAGATGCCGGCGCACGGGGGCATCGGTCTGTGTGAGAACCTGGCGCGCGGGAGCCACGGTCTGTGTGAGATGCCGGCGCGCGGGGGCCACGGTCTGTGTGAGAACCCGGCGTGCGGGGGCCACGGTCTGTGTGAGATGCCGGCGTGCGGGGTCCACGGTCTGTGTGAGATGCCGGCATGCGGGGGCCATGGTCTGTGTGAGATGCCGGCGTGCAGGGCCATGGTCTGTGTGAGAACCCGGGGTGCGGGGGCCACGGTCTGTGTGAGATGCCGGCGCGCGGGGGCCATGGTCTGTGTGAGATGCCGGCGTGCGGGGTCCACGGTCTGTGTGAGATGCCGGCGTGTGGGGGCCACGGTCTGTGTGAGATGCCGGCGTGCGGGGGCCACGGTCTGTGTGAGATGCCGGCGTGTGGGGGCCACGGTCTGAGTGAGAACCCGGCGTGCGGGGGCCACGGTCCGTGTGAGATGCCGGCGTGCGGGGTCCACGGTCTGTGTGAGATGCCGGCGTGCGGGGCCATGGTCCCTGTGAGATGCCGGCGTGCGGGGGCCACGGTCTGTGTGAGATGCCGGCGTGTGGGGGCCACGGTCTGTGTGAGATGCCGGCGTGTGGGGGCCACGGTCTGTGTGAGATGCCGGCGTGCGGGGGCCACGGTCTGTGTGAGATGCCGGCGTGTGGGGGCCACGGTCTGAGTGAGAACCCGGGGTGCGGGGGCCATGGTCTGTGTGAGATGCCGGCGTGGGGGGGTATTGGTCTGTGTGAGATGCCGGCGTGCGGGGGCCACGGTCTGAGTGAGAACCCGGCGCGCGGGGGCCACGGTCTGTGTGAGATGCCGGCGTGCGGGGTCCACGGTCTGTGTGAGAACCCGGCGTGCGGGGGCATGGTCCCTGTGAGATGCCGGCGTGCGGGGTCCACGGTCTGTGTGAGAACCCGGCGTGCGGGGGCCATGGTCTGTGTGAGATGCCGGCGTGCGGGGTCCACGGTCTGTGTGAGATGCCGGCGTGTGGGGGCCACGGTCTGTGTGAGATGCCGGCGTGCGGGGGCCACGGTCTGTGTGAGATGCCGGCGTGTGGGGGCCACGGTCTGAGTGAGAACCCGGGGTGCGGGGGCCATGGTCTGTGTGAGATGCCGGCGTGGGGGGGTATTGGTCTGTGTGAGATGCCGGTGTGCGGGGGCCACGGTCTGAGTGAGAACCCGGCGCGCGGGGGCCACGGTCTGTGTGAGATGCCGGCGTGCGGGGGCCACGGTCTGTGTGAGATGCCGGCGTGCGGGGGCCACGGTCTGTGTGAGATGCCGGCGTGCGGGGTCCACGGTCTGTGTGAGAACCCGGCGTGCGGGGGCCACGGTCTGTGTGAGATGCCGGCGTGCGGGGGCCATGGTCTGTGTGAGATGCCGGCGTGCGGGGGCCACGGTCTGTGTGAGATGCCGGCGTGCGGGGGCCACGGTCTGTGTGAGAACCCGGCGCGCGGGGGCCACGGTCTGTGTGAGATGCCGGCGTGCGGGGGCCACGGTCTGTGTGAGATGCCGGCGTGCGGGGGCCACGGTCTGTGTGAGAACCCGGCGTGCGGGGGCATCGGTCTGTGTGAGAACCCGGCGTGCGGGGGCCATGGTCTGTGTGAGATGCAGGCGTGCGGGGGCCATGGTCTGTGTGAGAACCCGGCGTGCGGGGGGCCACGGTCCTGGGTAAGAACCCGGCGCGCGGGGGCCACGGTCTGTGTGAGAACCCGGCGCGCGGGGGCCACGGTCTGTGTGAGATGCCGGCATGCGGGGGCCATGGTCTGTGTGAGATGCCGGCGTGCGGGGGCCATGGTCTGTGTGAGATGCCGGCGTGCGGGGGCCACGGTCTGTGTGAGAACCCGGCGCGCGGGGGCCACGGTCTGTGTGAGATGCCGGCGTGCGGGGCCATGCTCTGTGTGAGATGCCGGCGTGCGGGGGCCACGGTCTGTGTGAGATGCCGGCGTGCGGGGGCCACGGTCTGTGTGAGATGCCGGCGCGCGGGGGCCACGGTCTGTGTGAGATGCCGGCGTGCGGGGGCCACGGTCTGTGTGAGATGCCGGCGTGCGGGGCCATGCTCTGTGTGAGATGCCGGCGTGCGGGGGCCATGGTCTGTGTGAGATGCCGGCGTGCGGGGGCCACGGTCTGTGTGAGATGCCGGCGTGCGGGGGCCACGGTCTGTGTGAGAACCCGGCGTGCGGGGGCCACGGTCTGTGTGAGATGCCGGCGTGTGGGGGCCACGGTCTGTGTGAGATGCCGGCGTGCGGGGCCATGGTCCCTGTGAGATGCCGGCGTGTGGGGGCCACGGTCTGTGTGAGATGCCGGCGTGCGGGGGCCACGGTCTGTGTGAGATGCCGGCGTGCGGGGGCCACGGTCTGTGTGAGATGCCGGCGTGCGGGGGCCACGGTCCTGGGTAAGAACCCGGCGCGCGGGGGCCACGGTCTGTGTGAGATGCCGGCGTGTGGGGGCCACGGTCTGTGTGAGATGCCGGCGTGCGGGGCCATGGTCCCTGTGAGATGCCGGCGCGCGGGGGCCACGGTCTGTGTGAGATGCCGGCGTGCGGGGGCCATGGTCTGTGTGAGATGCCGGCGTGCGGGGGCCACGGTCTGTGTGAGATGCCGGCGTGCGGGGGCCACGGTCTGTGTGAGATGCCGGCGTGCGGGGGCCACGGTCTGTGTGAGATGCCGGCGTGCGGGGGCCACGGTCTGTGTGAGATGCCGGCGTGCGGGGGCCACGGTCCTGGGTAAGAACCCGGCGCGCGGGGGCCACGGTCTGTGTGAGAACCCGGCGTGCGGGGGCCACGGTCTGTGTGAGATGCCGGCGTGCGGGGGCCACGGTCTGTGTGAGATGCCGGCGTGCGGGTGTTTCAGGCTCGGAGAGCGGGCGGCCAGCGCCTCCCCGGGCAAAGCGGGTGCGGGAGGCGGGCAGCCACGCTGTCTCCTTTAAACGCTGCCCGCGCCGCTGCATTTCAACAGAAACGAGAGCCACCTGGGGGGAGGCTCTGCATGGAGGCCGCCTCCGCGAAACCATCAGCCCTGGTTCCCACGCATCTCGCGGGCAAAACCCGAAAGAGCCGCGGCGGCGTCACGGGGAAGCGACACCCAGATCCCCGTCATCCGCCCGGTCCCGTCCACGGGCCACCGCACGAGACGGCGCGCGGGGGGGAGGCGGTCCCGGAGCCGGGGGGAGGCGGCCGCTCACCTGGTGCGCCTGGAACAGGCGGCAGCGGCAGCACCGCAGCACGCGAGCCTGCGGGGGCGGCGCCATGGCGGCCTCGGTCCCGGCCCGCGAGCGCGCGCGCCCCGCTCTCCAGTCCTCCGCGCCCCGCTCTCCAGTCCTCCGCGCCCCGCTCTCCACTCCTCCGCGCCCCGCTCTCCACTCCTCCGCGCCCCGCTCTCCACTCCTCCGCGCCCCGCTCTCCACTCCTCCGCGCCCCGCTCTCCAGTCCTCCGCGCCCCGCTCTCCACTCCTCCGCGCCCCGGTCGACCCCGGGGCCCCGCCCGACCAGCCGTGTGCGCCTGCGCCCTGCGCCGGGCCCCGCCCCCGGCGCGTCCTGGCGGGTGGCTGGGCTCCTGCGACTTCCCGTCCCGGCGCCCTGGCCGCGAGGGGGGCGTAGGCTGTGCTTTGCGTCAGTGCCCGGCCGCGGACCGGTCAGTCCCTTCTCCGTCTGAGCCAGCGCTTCCCCGGGGACTCGCTGGGAAGATTGTACCCCAAGGGCCGGCCTCCGGCCGCACCGTCCCCCTCCTCCCGCCCCTGTGCGTCGCCGAGAGGGCGCTGGAGGGCGCCTCCCCTCCGGCCAGGGCCCGGGCTGGAACTTGCAGGACATCGGAGCGGGGTCCCGGAAACCGGCTCGGCGACGGGGCAACTGTGAACGCAAACCCATCCCTCGGGCAGCCCCGGGACCCCCACCGCTCAGTCCCCATCCAGGAAGGTGGGGGAGCAGGGCCCCCCACCCCGCGCTGCTCTCCACCCCCACCCCCTCCCGCGCCACTTCTGTCCCAGCCGCACCGGGACCCTGAACCCAGCCGCCAAACACTCCCACGTGCCTGACCACACAAACCATCTGGTTAAAAGAATTACAGCTCCCGGGCCGGACAAGGATGGGAGAGGAGCCCTCCTGGGGATGCTGGGAGAGCGGTAAAGTGGAAACCGTTATAAACACCCTGAATCGCCCAGATGTATTATTATTTTTTAAAAAATATTTTTATTGATTTGAGAGAAGAAGAGAGCGGGAGAGAGAGATAGAAACATCAGTGATGAGAGAATCATTGATCGGCTGCCTCCTGCAGTTCCCTACTGTGCGCTAAGCCGAAGCCTGGGCATGTGTCCTTGCCCTGAATCTACCCGGAGCTTCAGTCCGCAGGCCATGCTCTATCCACTGAGCCAGACCAGCTAGGGCTGGATGTATTATTTATGTACAATGTTCACTGAAGTAGAAGAGAAAAGGATGGAAATAACGTCCTAAAGAATGGTTGCTCACTATAACTTAGCATGGGTTAGCTATAGGTTCTTTACAAAGAGTGTGAGTTTGAAGTGAAGATGCATGTATATTGTTAGGAGGCCAGGAGGTTAGAGTGTACATAAGTCCCCAATTATGTAAAATCAGATATGACTTACTCCCAGGTATAGGTGGTTAGGGTTATATAGATGATTTTATACATTTTAATAAATTATATTTTCCAAGTTTTGCACAATAGCGAATGTTAGAAAAACAGTTTAAAAATTAATGTTTGAGGCTGACTATACAAACGGACAGTGACCACTCCGCCTGTGGCAGCCTCTGCAGTAACCACCCCCAAATCCAAACCACAACCTCTGCAGCACTGAGTGCTTGGTCATTTTCACCTCCTCCCCATCTCAGGGCAAACCAGAGGAAGCCAGCTGTGCTCCCCACACCAATCACACAGACATGCTGCTGCTGGTGAGCCGGCCTCGGCCCCGGCCCCCCACGCACACCTGCCTATGGCCTGTCTGCTCTCTGCCAGATGCAAATGACGGCAGCTGGCCCCTTTCCTATAGCAGCTCAGTTAGATAGTCCGCATTCTCACTTGGGGGGAATCTTTGCTTATTTCCACATATTTGAGTTATTGTGATAGGGGTACACGGATAGAATAAAAATGTGATTTTTTATTTTTCCCTCTATTCTCTTCCTTTCTCTTTCCTTTCCCACCCGTTTACTAACAGAATGTGTAAGTAATTGATTAATCGACTGTGTATGTTTATTTTAACCTTATGTTCTGGCTAAGGTTTTGTTGCAATTCTCAGTTGACCTGGCAAGAACAAAGAGCCTTTAACCCAGCCCTGAACTTACACGACTGGCCACCAGGAATGTGGGAGCTGGTCGACCAGGCCTCAGAAACACTGGATGACGCACGCCCACTCACCCCTTCCTGGGTTTCAGGACAGACGGTCCAGTTCCAGGGACCAGTAATGAAGGCATTCATCAAGACCCAAGACCCCAGAGACTCAAATCCCAGGACTGCAAACCCCTGAGCCCCCCTTTTGCAACTCCCTCCCACCACATTCCCTTCCCCTGGCTCCCCCACATAATCTCACTCCTAATAAGCTTAAGGGGCAGGTGGATGTTAGGGTTTTTACCTGTCACCTCCCCAGATTTCCAGCATCTGATAATGATGAAACACACACTTGTAGTCCAATCCCTGTCTCGCTTTTTGGTCGAGTACCAGACTTGGTTGACCTCGTTTCAATTGTAGTTGAGAGAAGACATATGCAAAGGATATTTTTGCTTAATAAACAGAGCAGAATAAAAATTTCCGATATGGTATGAATTCAACTTTGAAAAAGATAAATATAGAAAAAATGAAAGCTAAAATACTGAGTAGTAATTTTTTATTTTTTTGAGTAGTAATCTCAAGGAGTAGGAAGAATTGTTTTTCTACTTTCCTGTATTTTTTCCTCCTTTCTGAAATAAACATGTAATCCTTTGAAACCCATATACATATATTTTTTTCTTGAAAATTATAAGAATGACTTGATGGCCGAAACCGGTTTGGCTCAGTGGATAGAGCGTCGGCCTGCGGACTGAAGGGTTCCAGGTTCAATTCCGGCCAAGGGCATATACCTGGGTTGCGGGCACATCCCCAGTGGGAGGTGTGCAGGAGGCAGCTGATCGATGTTTCTCTCTCATCGATGTTTCTAACTCTATATCTCTCTCCCTTCCTCTCTGTAAAAAACCAATAAAATATATTAAAAAAAAAAAGAATCACTTGATGAACGGTTTGGTGCATGACATTGCTTGGTATGCAGTGTTAAAATATACAATTAAATACACAGAATAAAAATACATTAAACCTTTCATTGCATTATCCATGTATTAACATTACTGTTGACAAGAGGAACATTCCGAGCTGTCCTAAATTAAGTTACAGCAAGCTGGAAGTGCCGCCTTTTCCACCCAGCTCTGCGGCCGGTGGCTCACGCCGCGTGCCCCAGGACTGGCCCTTTGCTGGCTAGCATTTGTTTTTTGTTTGCTGGTTTTTTAAAAAAATCTTTATTGTTGAAAGTATTACATATGTCCCGTTTTTTCCCCCATCGACCCCCTCCAGCCCACCCCGCCCCCTGTCCCAGGCCCTCCCACCCTACTATCTGCGTCTATGGGTCATGCACATGTGCATACAAGTTCTTTGGTTGATTAGTTCCCACTCACCCACCATCTCCCACCTTCCCTCCGAAATTCCACAGTCTGTCCCAGGCTTCCATGCCTCTGGATCACTCCGTTCATCAGTTTATTTTGTTAATTAGATCCCACATCTGAGTGCGATCATGTGATACTTATCTTTCTCTGACTGGCTTATTTTACTTAGCGTGATGCTCTCCAGGTCCCTCCATGCTGTCTCAAAGGGTAAGAGATCCCTTCTTTTTTACTGCTGCATAGTATTCCATGGTGTAAATGTACCACAGCTCTTTATCCACTCATCTACTGATGGGCTGTTTCCAGATCTGAGCTATTGTAAATGTGCTGCTATGAACATAGGGGTGCATACATTCTTTATGATGGGTGTTTCAGGTTTCTTAGGATATATTCCTACAAGTGGGATCACTGGGTCAAATGACAGTTCCATATTTAGCTTATTGAGGAAACTCCATATTTCCATATTCGCTGCACCAGTCTGTATTCCCACCAGCACTAGGGTTTTCTTTTCTCCACATCCTTACCAGCACTTGTCATTTATTGACGGTAGCCATTCTGACTTGTGTGAGGTGATAGCTCACTGTCATTTTAATTTGCATCTCTCTGATGATCAGTGTCTTGAGCATTTTTTCATGTCTTTTGGCCATCTGTATGTCCTTTTTGGAGAAGTGTCTATTTAGGTCTTTTGCCCATTTTTTTTTATTGGATTGTTTACCTTCCTTTTGTTGAGTTGTATGAGTTCCCTATAAATTTTGGAGATTAAACCCTTATTAGAGATAACATTGCCAAATATGTTCTCCCATGCAGTGGGCTCTCTTGTTGCTTTGTTGACGGTTTCTTTTACTGTGCAGAAGCTTTTTATTTTGGTGTAGTCCCATTTGTTTATTTTCTCCTTAGTTTCCTTTGCCCTGGAAGATATATCTGTAAAGATATTGCTGTGAGATATGTCTGATATTTTGCTGCCTATGATTTCTTCTAGGAATTTTATAGTTTCCCGACTTACATTTAGGTCTTTTATCCATTTTTACTTTATTATTTTTTAAAAATATATTTTTATTGATTTCATAGAGGAAGGGAGAGGGAGAGAGACATAGAAACATGAGTGAGAAGAGCCCTAGATAGTTTGGTTCAATGGATAGAGCATTGGCCTGTGGACTGAAGGATCCCGGATTTGATTCTGGTCAAGGGCACATGCCTGGGTTGCAGGCTCAACCCCCAGTGGGGGGCATGCAGGAGGCAGCCAATCAATGATTCTCTCTCATCATTGATATTTCTATCTCTATCTTGCTTTCCCTTTCCCTTCCTCTCTGAAATCAATAAAAAAATATATTTTAAAAAACCACATGAATGATGAGAGAGAATCATTGACTGGTTGCCTTCTGCACGCCCCCTATTGGAATCAAGCCAGCAACCTGGGTATGTACCCTTGACTGGAATCAAACCAGCAACCCTTCAGTCTGCAGGCTGACACACTCTATCCACTGAGCCAAACCAGCCAGGACTTGAGTTTATTCTTGTGTATGGTGTAAATTGGTGGGCTAGTTTCATTTTTTTGCAAGTATATGTCCAATTATCCCAACACCTTTTATTGAAGAGACTGTCTTGACTCCATTGCCAAATATTAATTGAGCGTAATGTCTTGGGTTGATTTCTGGGGTCTTTGTTCTGTTCCATTGATCTATATGCCTGTTCTTGTGCCAGTACCAGGCTGCTTTGAATTACAGTGGCTTTGTAGTGTAACTTGAAATCTGGTATTGTGATTCCTCCAACTTTGTACTTCTTTCTCAAGATTGCTGCAGCTATTCGGGGTCTTTTTTTGTTTCCATATAAGTTTTTGGAGTATTTATTCTAGGTCTGTGAAATATGCTGTTGATATTTTAAAGGGGATTGCATTGAATCTGTAGATTGTCTTGGGTAGTATGGACATTTTAATGATGCTGATTCTACCAACCCATGAACATAGAATATTCTTTCCACCTGTTTATATCTTCTTCTATCTCTTTTTTCAATGTCTGTAGTTTTCGGAGTAAAGGTCTTTTACCTCCTTGGTTAAGTTTATTCCTAAGTATTTTAATTTTTTTGTTGCAATGGTAAATGGGGTTGTTTGTTTAGTTTCTTTTTCTGAAAATTCTTTATTGGTGTATAAAAAAGCCATCAATTTTTGGGTGTTGAATTTGTATCCTGTTACATTGCCAAATTCATTTATTAAATCTAGTAGTTTTTGGTGGTTAAAGGCTAGCAGTTAAAGGCTTGAGGTTTTCTATGTACAATATCATGTCATCTGCAAATAGTGAGCGTTTTACTTCCTCCTTTCCAATTTGGATGCCTTTTATTTTTTCTTGTCTGATCGCTGTGGCTAGGATTTCTAGTACTACATTGAATAAGAGTGGTGGAAGCAGACATCCTGTCTTGTTCCTGTTCTTAGGGGAAATGCTCTTAGTTTTTGCCCACTGAGTATGATGTTGGCTATAGGTTTGTCATATATGGTCTTTATCATGTTGAGATATGCTCCCTCTATTCCCACTTTGATGAGAGTTTTTATAAAAAGCCAGTGTTGGATTTTGTCGAATGCTTTCTCTGCATCTATTGATATGATCATGTGATTTTTTTTGGTCTTTCAATTTGTTTATGTGATGTATCATGTTTATTGATTTGCGAATATTGTACCAGCCTTAAATCCCTGGAATAAATTCCACTTAATCATGGTGTATACTCTTTTTAATATATTGCTGGATCCAATTTGCAATATTTTGTTGGTGATTTTAGCATCTGTGTTCATCAGGGATACTGGCCTGTAATTCTCTTTCGTTGTAGTGTCTTTATCTGGTTTTGAAATTAGGATAATGCTGACTTCATAAAAAGAGCTTGGAAGTGTTCCTTCCTCTTGGATTTTTTTGAATAGTTTGAGGAGTTTAGTTAGGTGTTAGTTCTTCTTTGAATGTTTTGTAAAACTCCCACATTGCCATCTGGACCCTGACTTTCATTTGCTGGGAGTTTTTTGACTACTGCTTCCATTTCATCAGTTGTTATTGGCCTATTCAGGCTTTCTGTTTCTTACTGATTCAGTTTTGGGAGATTGTATTTTTCTTTTCTGTTTTTTTAAAATATATATATATTTTATTGATTTTTTTACAGAGAGGAAGGAAGAGGAATAGAGAGTTAGAAACATCGATGAGAAAGAAACATCGATCAGCTGCCTCCTTCACATCCCCTACTGGGGATGTGCCCGCAACCAAGGTACATGCCCTTGACCGGAATCGAACCTGGGACTCTTGAGTCCGCAGGCCGATGCTCTAGCCACTGAGCCAAGCTGGTTACGGCGGGAGATTGGATTTTTCTAGGAATTTGTCCATTTCATCCACATTGTCCAGCTTGTTGGCATATAGTTGTTCATAGTATTTTCTTACAATCTTTTGTATTTCTGTGGTGTCAGTGGTTCCTTATCCACTGTTGTTTCTAATTTTATTTATTTGGGTCCTCTCTGTTACTTGATGAGTCTGGCTAATGGATTATCAATTTTGTTTATCCTTTCAAAGAACCAGCTCTTGGTTTCACTGATTTTTTGTATTGGTTAAATATTTCTGCTCTAATCTTTACTATTTCCTTCCTTCTATTTACTCTGGACTTTTCTTGTTGTTCTCTTTCTAGTTCCTTAAGTTATAGGGTTAAAGAGTTTATTAATTTTTCATGTTTTTTGAGGTAGGCCTGTTGCTATGAACTTCCCTCTCAGGACTGCTTTTGCCGAGTTCCCGAGATGTGGGGTTGTTGTGTGTTCATTTTCATTTGTTTCCAGGAAGATTTTTTTTTAAAAAATATATATTTTATTGATTTTTTACAGAGAGGAAGGAAGAGGGATAGAGAGTTAGAAACATCGATGAGAAACATCGACCAACTGCCTCTTGCACACCTCCCACCGGGGATGTGCCTGCAACCAAGGTACATGCCCTTGACCGGAACTGAACCTGGGACCTTTCAGTCCTCAGGCCGACGATCTATCCACTGAGCCAAACTGGTTTGACTCCAGGAAGATTTTGATTTCTTTCTTGATCTTGTTGGTAACCCATTCATTGTTTAATAACATGCTATTTAGCCTCCATGACTTTGAATGTTTTTGGGTGTTTTTATTGTAGTTGATTTCTAATTTCATTCCACTGATATGAGAAGATGCTTGATATGATTTCAATCTTCTTGAACTTGTAGAGACTTGTTTTGCATCCTAACATGTGGTCTATCTTTATGAATGATCCATGTGCACTTGAGAAGAATGTATATTCTGCAACTTTGGGGTGAGATGTTCTATTTTTTAAAAAATATATATTTCATTTATTTTTTTTACAGAGAGGAAGGGAGAGAGATAGAGAGTTAGAAACACTGATGAGAGAGAAACATCGATCAGCTGCCTCCTGCACACCCCCTACTGGGGATGTGCCTGCAACCAAGATACATGCCCTTGACTGGAATCAAACCTGGGACCCTTCAGTCCGCAGTCAACACTCTATTCATTGAGCCAAACTGATTAGGGCGAGATGTTCTATTAATGTCAATTAAACCCATCTGATCCTGTGTGTCATTTAAAGTGTCTATTTTCTTGTTTTGTCTGGAAGATCTATCGAGTGAAATCAGCAGGGTGTTAAAGTCCCCTACTATGACTGTATTGTTGCCGTTCTCTCCCTTAAAGTCTTCTACAAGTTTCTTTTATATATTTAAGTGCTTCTATATTGGGTGCATATATGTTTACCAGGGTTATATCCTCTTGTTGGATCGATCCCTTCAGTATTATGTAGTGACCTTTGTTGTCTCTTGTGATGGCCTTCATTTTGAAGTCTAATTTGCTACTCCAGCATTTTCTATTTACATAGATTTTTTTTTCATCCCTTCACTCTCATCTTGTGTGAATCTTTTGTTCTGAGGTGGGTCTCTTGTAGACAGCATATAGTTGGGTCATGTTTTTGTATCCATTCAGCTACCCTAGGTCTTTTTGATGGATGCATTTAATCCATTTATATTTAAGGTTATTATTAACAGGTACTTATTTATTGCCATTTTAATTCTATATGCCTGGGTTTCTTTCTCTATTTCTTCTTTTTTTTTTTTTTTTTTTTTTTTTTTTTTTTTTTTTGGTGTTGTTTCTTTTTTTTTTTTTTTTTTTTTTTTTTTTAATTTTTTTATTGCTTAAAGTATTACAAAGGGTATTACATATGTGTCCATTTTATCCCCCCGCCCTAGACAGTCCCCCAGCCTCCCCTATCCCCCAGTGTCTTATGTCCATTGGTTATGCTTATACGCATGCATACAAGTCCTTTAGTTGATCTCTTACCCCCCTACCTCCTGCCCCCCAACCCTCCCCGGCCTTCCCACTGCAGTTTGACAATCTGTTTGAGGCAGCTCTGCCTCTGAATCTATTATTGTTCAAAAGTTTATAATGGTCTCTATTATCCATGAATGAGTGAGATCATGTGGTATTTTTCCTTCATTGACTGGCTTATTTCACTTAGCATAATGCTCTCCAGTTCCATCCATGACGTTGCAAATGGTAAGAGTTCCTTCCTTTTTAGAGCAGCATAGTATTCCATCGTGTAGATGTACCACAGTTTTCTAATCCATTCATCTACTGATGGGCACTTAGGCTGTTTCCAGATCTTAGCTATGGTGAATTGTGCTGCTATGAACATAGGGGTGCATATATCTTTTCTGGTTGGTGTTTCTGGTTTCTTGGGATATATTCCTAGAAGTGGGATCACAGGGTCAAATGGGAGTTCCATTTTCAGTTTTTTAAGGAAACTCCATACTGTCTTCCATAGTGGCTGCACCAGTCTGCATTCCCACCAGCAGTGCACAAGTGTTCCTTTTTCTCCACATCCTCTCCAGCACTTGTCGTTTGTTGATTTGTTGATGATAGCCAGTCTGACAGGTGTGAGATGGTACCTCATTGTTGTTTTGATTTGCATCTCTCGGATGATTAGTGACTTTGAGCATGTTTTCATATGTCTCTTGGCTTTCTGAATGTCCTCTTTTGAAAGGTGTCTATTTAGGTCCTTTGCCCATTTTTTGATTGGATTGTTTATCTTCCTTTTGTTAAGTTGTATGAGTTCCCTATAGATTTTGGAGATTAGGCCCTTATCAGATATGACATTGGCAAATATGTTTTCCCACACAGTGGGTTTTCTCGTTGTTTTGTTGATGGTTTCTTTTGCTGTGCAGAAGCTTTTTATTTTGATGTAGTCCCATTTGTTCATTTTCTCTTTAGTTTCAAGTGCCCTAGGAGCTGTATCAGTGAAGAAATTGCTTCGGCATATGTCTGAGATTTTGTTGCCTTTGGATTCTTCTAGAATTTTTATGGTTTCCTGTCGTACATTTAAGTCCTTTATCCATTTTGAGTTTATTTTTGTGTATGGTGTAAGTTGGTGGTCTAGTTTCATTTTCTTGCATATATCTGTCCAATTTTCCCAACACCATTTATTGAAGAGACTATCTTGGCTCCATTGTATGTTCTTGCCTCCTTTGTCAAATATTAATTGAGCATATTGGTTCGGGCCGATTTCTGGGCTCTCTATTCTATTCCATTGATCTATATGCCTATTCTTGTGCCAGTACCAGGCAGTTTTGAGAACAGTGGCTTTGTAATACAGCTTGATATCTGGAATTGAGATCCCACCTACTTTGTTCTTTTTCAGGATTGCTGCAGCTATTCGGGGTCTTTTTTTATTCCAGATGAATTTTTGGAGAGTTCGTTCTAGATCTCTGAAGTATGCCGTTGGTATTTTAATGGGAAGTGCATTGAATTTATAGATTGCTTTGGGTAGTATGGACATTTTAATGATGTTGATTCTACCAATCCATGAACACGGTATGTTCTTCCATCTGTTTATGTCTTCCTCTATATCTTTTTTCAACGTCCTGTAGTTTTCTGAGTAGAGGTCTTTTACCTCTTTAGTTAAGTTTATTCCTAGGTAGCTTAGTTTTTTTGGTGCGATGGTAAACGGGATTGTTTTTATAATCTCTCTTTCTGAAAGTTCACTATTGGTGTATAGAAATGCCTCAGATTTCTTGGGGTTAATTTTGTATCCTGCTACATTGCCAAATTCATGTATTAAGTCTAGTAGCTTTTTGATGGAGTCTCTAGGGTTTTGTATGTATAATATCATGTCGTCTGCAAATAAGGACAGTTTTACTTCCTCTTTTCCAATTTGGATGCCTTTTATTTCTTCTTCTTGCCGAATTGCAATGGCTAACACTTCCAGTACTATGTTGAACAGGAGTGGTGAGAGGGGGCATCCCTGTCTTGTTCCTGTTCTTAGGGGAAATGGTGTAAGTTTTTGTCCATTGAGAATGATGTTGGCTGTGGGCCTGTCATATATGGCTTTTATTATGTTGAGGTATGATCCTCCTACTCCCACCTTGCTGAGAGTTTTTATCAAAAATGGGTGTTGAATTTTGTCAAATGCTTTTTCTGCATCAATTGATATGACCATGTGGTTTTTTTCTTTCAATTTGTTTATGTGATGTATCACGTTTATTGATTTGCGGATATTGTACCATCCTTGCATCCCTGGGATAAATCCTACTTGGTCATGGTGTATGATCTTTCTGATGTACTGCTGGATCCGATTTGCTAAGATTTTGTTGAGGATTTTGGCATCTATGTTCATGAGGGATATTGGCCTGTAATTCTCTTTCATTGTGTTGTCTTTACCTGGTTTTGGTATTAGGGTGATGCTGGCTTCATAGAATGAGCTTGGAAGTGTTCCTTCCTCTTGAATTTTTTGTAGTAGTCTGAGGAGGATAGGTTTTAGTTCTTCCTTGAATGTTTGGTAAAACTCCCCTGTGAAGCCGTCTGGTCCTGGGCTTTTGTTTGCTGGAAGCTTTTTGATGACTGCTTCAATTTCTTCCATAGTTATTGGCCTGTTGAGATTTTTAGATTCTTCCTGATTGAGTTTTGGAATGTTGTATTTTTCTAGGAATTTGTCCATTTCCTCCAGGTTGTCTAGTTTGCTGGAGTAGAGCTGTCCATAGTATTTTTTAACAATCATTTGTATTTCTGTGGGGTCTGTTGTTATTTCACCTCTTTCATTTCTGATTTTGTTTATTTGGGTCCTCTCTCTTTGCTTCTTGGTGAGTCTGGCTAGAGGTTTGTCAATCTTGTTTATCCTTTCGAAGAACCAGCTCTTGGTTTCATTGATTTTCTGTATTATTTTTTTGGTCTCTATGTTATTTATTTCTGCTCTAATCTTTATTATCTCCTTCCTTCTGCTCACTCTGGGGTTTTCTTGTTGCTCTCTTTCTAATTCTTTGAGTTGTAGAGTTAGCTGATTTACTACTATTTTTTCTTGTTTTTTGAGATAGGCCTGTAGAGCTATAAACTTCCCTCTCAGGACTGCTTTCATTGTGTCCCATAGGTTTTGGATTGTTGTGTTTTCATTGTCATTAGTTTCCAGGATGTTTTGAATTTCTTCTTTGATTTCATTGGTAACCCAATCAATATTTAATAGCATGCTATTCAGCTTCCAGGTGTTTGAGTATTTTGGGTTGTTTTTATTGCAGTTTATTTCTAATATTATGCCATCGTGGTCTGCGAAGACGCTTTTTATGATTTCAATCTTCTTGAATTTGGGGATACTTTGCTTGTGACCCAATATATGGTCTATTTTTGAATATGTGTCATGAGCACTTGAGTAGAATGTATATTCCGTGGCACTGGGGTGAAGTGTTCTGTAGATGTCTATTAAGTCCATCTGATCTAGTGAGTCATTTAGTATTGCTGTATCTTTGCTGATTGTTTGTCTAGAGGACTTATCCAGTGATGACAGTGGTGTATTAAAGTCCCCTACTATGATTGTATTGTTGTCGATCTCTCCTTTGATATCTTCCAGAAGATTTTTTATGTATTTGGGTGCTCCTGCATTGGGTGCATATATGTTTATCAGGGTTATATCTTCTTGTTGTATTGATCCTTTTAGTATTATGAAGTGGCCTTCCGTATCTCTTGTTATGGCCTTCACTTTGAGGTCTATTTTGTCCGATATAAGTATTGCTACCCCAGCTTTCTTTTCTTTTCCATTAGCCTGAAAGATATTTTTCCATCCCTTCACTTTCAGTCTGTGTGAGTCCTTTCTAATGAGGTGGGTCTCTTGTAGACAGCAAATGTATGGGTCATGATTTTTTATCCATTCAGCCACTCGATATCTTTTGGTTGGAGCATTTAGCCCGTTTACATTTAAGGTTATTATTGAAAGGTACTTGTTTGTAGCCATTTCTTTTTTTGTGTGTGTGGCTGTTTTCTTTCTGGGATTTTTATTTCTTCTTTTTACACCAGTCCCTTTAGCATTTCTTGCATTGCTGGCTTGGTGGTGATAAACTCCCTTAGCCTTTTTTTGTCTGTGAAGCTTCTTATTTCCCCTTCAATTTTGAATGATAGCCTTGCTGGATAGAGTATTCTTGGATTCAGTCCTTTGCTTTGCATCACTTTGTAAATTTCCGTCCATTCTTTTCTGGCCTGATGTGTTTCTGTTGAGAAATCATTTGATAATCTAATGGGAGATCCCTTGTATGTAACTTTCCGTCTCTCTCTTGCAGCCTGTAAGATTCTCTCTTTGTCCTGAACATTTGCCATGGTAATTATGATGTGTCTTGGTGTGGGTCTTTTCGGGTTCACCTTGCTTGGGACTCTCTGGGCTTGTGTGACTTTTTTCTTCCCCACCTCAGGGAAGTTTTCTGATATTATTTCTTCCAATAGGTTTTCTAATCCTTGTTCCTCTTTCTGTTGTTCTGGCACCCCTATTATTCGTATGTTGTTTCGTTTCATGTTGTCCCAAAGCTCCCTTAGGCTCTCCTCCTGTCTTTTAATTTTTTTCTCCAACTGAAGTACAGTTTGGGTGTGTTTTGCTTCCCTGTCTTCTAATTCACTAATTCGGTCTTCCGCTTCTCCTAGTCTACTGTTGATACTTTCAATGGTGTTCTTTATTGCAGCTATATCGCACTTCATTTCTTCTTGGGTCTTAGTTAAGTTGTCGATTTTTTCATCTGTTTCTTCTTGCTTCTTGGATAAGTTGTCGATTTTTTCCTCCATCCGGTGTATGCACTCTAGGACCCTTATTCTGAATTCTTTTTCTGTCATGTTGTATGCCTCTGTATCACTTAGCTTCTTTTCTGGTGAGTCCTCCTTTTCTTTCCTTTGGGGATTTCTTTGTCTACCCATGTTTGATCTCACTGACGTATATAGATATTGAGTCGTTCAGTGGCTGCTCCCTAGGTGGCAGTGGCTCCTCGGGCTGTGGTTGCTCCTTGGGCGGTTGTGGTAGCAGCTGCTCCTCTGTTGTTAGCGGGTCTTCTGATGGGTGCTGTTCACAGCTGTTGTGGCTCTTCTGGCTGGTGGAGGGAGGCTTCACCCACAGCAGCTGTTCCTCAGACAGAGCGTGTGGAGATCAGGAGGCCGCTGTTGCTTGGATCTGCTGCGTTGATTTTAAGGCACAAAATACAACACAACAAGGCACAACGTACCAGGCACTGAACACAAATGAATTACGGTATTAATAACCCCAAATAAAGATGGCCACCCAAGCTAAGAGAGTTGGGGGGTAAGGAAGAAAGAAGAGAAAAAGATAGAGAGAAAAACAGAAAAAAAGAGAAAAAAAAAAAAAGAAGAAAAAGAAAAAAAAAGAAAAATAGAATGAAGTAGAAGAGGGGAGGAGACTATTCATATGAGGAGAAAACTCCGATAGAACCGCCACTAATCCCAACAAATTCCAGCAACGGATCTCTGGAGTGAATACAAACTACAAACAGCCAATAATATCAAGTGAGGCAAGGGAAAGCAGAAGCACAAAAATAACTGGCCGGGGGTGGGGTGGGGAGGGGGAATGGGAGACAGAAAAAGAAAAAGAAAAAGCAGAACAACCTCACATACAATCCTTAAAGAAAAGAAAAGAAAAAAATACACAATATACTCATCAATCGAGCAAGCAACAACAGAACAATAGAGAAAAGGAGAGAATAAAAAATTTGGATAGTGAAGAAAGATAAGGGAGAGGTGGATAAGGATTTAGAGCAGGTGATTGGAAAAGGGATATATAAGTAGGGTGAAATTTAGACTGGGCGTATGAAGAATAGGAAAAATCTAAAGCAGGAATAGGGTAAGAGAAACAGGACAGCAAAAGGGGAAAAGTGGGGAAGAGAGTTTTAGCACAGCAGCACAATTGAGGTAGAGGAAAATGATGCTAAAGGAACGATGAAAATAGAATGGAGAACCTTAGTCCCAAAATAAAATAAAGAGAAAATAAAATGACACTTTAAAAAAAAATGGTAAAATGGCAGCAGTAATAATACTGGTTAAAAATAAAAATGTAGTAATTAAAAGGGTAATATCAGGTGATGAAAAAAGAAAATAAATGGTTTCTTAGTTAAAAGGTGAAACAATAATTAAAAAAAAATAATTAAAAAAAATGGGCTGTAATGAAGGTGCTTCAGATCTTCTGCTCCTCTTTTTGGCACACCAGGTATTCAGGAGAATGTTGAATTTTCCTCTGATACACTGTTCCTCTGTGTTGTAAGCCACAGTCCTGATTTTAAGGCAGGCTACATTGGTTTCCCAGACAGCCCTTATCTGTATTTACAGAAGAGTCAGTTCATGGCTCTGCCTCTGGGTGGCAGTGCGTCGGGATTGACCTCCGAGGGTATAGGACCTCTCTGACCAGGTGTTCTCTATTGTACCGGAAGCTGGTCTGGGAATGTCCTCCGCCCAGAGCTGGTTTTCCAGTAGTCACTCCCCGCTCTGTTTCCCAGGCTCCCCCAAAACAGCCTTCCCTTACAAGCTCTGTGACTGACCCCAACTGGGTAGTCCCTTGCACTGGGTTCAACAATCAAACGCACAGATTTAAGAGCCTGGGAAGTTGTGCGTACTCGCAACGCTTCACCTTCCAAATCTGCGCGAAGTCTCTGCGCACGCTCTGGCTCCTGGCACCGAGTGGCCGGCAAACTGGCGTAATCTGAGGCTGCCCGTTTGTGTCCCGTCCAACTGTGGGCTTATTTATAGCGTTCCCTTCTGCCAGTAGCCCTGGGGGTGCCCTTCCACACTCGTGGGTCACGCTGGCTCCAACGGCCGCGGTCTTTGTGGGGCGCAGAGCCCCCACCCCCCTGCGCGCGTTCCACTCTCCAACCTAAACTGCAAACCACATCTTTGGGGAAAGTCTAACCTTTCTGTGGGGAGAAGCCGAGTTCCTCTGAGTTCACGTAGTCGCGCTGCTTGAGAGCCGTTGTTGCCGGGTTAGTAGCTGGTCTCTGGATGCCGGCGACAGTCACCCAAGATGGCACGGTCTCCGCGGCTGTGCCAGCGCACCTGGAGAGGTTTCAGCCTCAGCCTCTAACCGTTCCCTTTATCTAGGATTTCTCTGTCTTTCCTGGCTGCAGACTGTCTCAGCTGAATCTCCTCTGCTTATTCGGGCTGTATGCTACCCGTTTCAGCTGCCCGCCCTTATCTGCTCCGGGACAAGGCACCGACACATCTGTCTAAACCTCCGCCATTTTCTCTCCTCCCTCTCTCTATTTCTTCTAATTATAGCATTCCCTTTAGCATTTCTTGTAATGCTGGCTTGGTGATGATGTACTCCTTTAGCCTTTATTTTTTGTCTGGGAAACTCTTTATTTCACCATCTATTTTGAATGATAGCCTTGCTGGAATAGTAATCTTGGTTTCAGATCTTCTTTGGTATATTCTAAAATTTATACTTCTCCATGGTATATAAAACATTTATCCTAATTTCCATTTAAATCTTTGTAATTAATTACAATCAATTGAAGACTAAACTGCTGTGTGGGATTCTTATTTTTTTTTAAGACCATTTTACTATTTTTAAATTGATTTTAGAGAGGAAGGGAGGAATATTGATTATAGAGAGATAGAAAAATCAATGATGAGAGAGAATCATTGATCGGCTGCCTCCTGCACATCCCCTACTGGGGATTGAGCCCACAACCCAGGCATGTGCCCTTGGCCGGAATCAAACCTGGGACCCCTCAGTCTGCAGGCGGACGCTCTATCCACTGAGCCAAACCGGCTGGGGCCTGTGTGGGATTCTCTGTATAAGGATCTTAACTATGGCCCAAAACAGTCTTTCTAGTATGAATCCTTTGAAATTACTTTACGGCAAAGCATGTGGTTATTTGTATAAATACTAGAAAGGAAATGACATTAATGACTTTTTAAAATCACCCATCTAAGTTATTTATTTAAGCCATCTCCTGCCATAAGCAGAGATCAGTATACTCGAGTCATCATTTGCGATGAAGAAAGAAGGTCAGCTTAAGGTCCCATGTTCGAGGGGAGCGTAATGGTCCAGACCGGTGCTGCTTCCCACTGGGCAGTGGTCCCGGTTTTTTATTCATCTCCACGTCAGTCAGAAGCAGATCCACATGAGAGTTACGGGGCAGAGTGGTTATCATCTCCCCAGGGCACGGCTGGGACCTGCGGGGGGTCGGTCGCTCATGCTCCCTGCAGTGTGGCTGCAGGAAGATGCTCAGCACGGTCACGCCACCCTGGGGAGCACGACAGTAGGGGAGGGCCTTCCCCGTGGGCTGAGCCTCCCCCGCCGTGGGTGCCACGAGACACAGGTCCTGCCAGCTGCGCCTGGGATTGACCTAGCAGCCGCCGTCACCATTTTTGACCAGGACCACCCAATTAATGACTTTTTAAAAGAAAAACACAGTTGTTCAGTTTCCTTGATGTTTTGTTGCCTTTATTGACACTGTGCCCTAGAAATTGTAAACAAGATAAAACCAAAGAGAGAGTGATTTTTGAAACACCATAACATCTAAAGCAGAGGTCCTCAACCTTCCTAATGCCGAGACCCTTTAATACAGTTCCTCATGCTGTGGTGACCCCCAACCACAAAATTATTTTCGTTGCTACTTCATAACTGTAACTTTGCTACTGTTATGAATCGTCATGTAAATATCTGATATGCAGGATGTATTTTCATTGTTACAAATTGAACATAATTAAAGCATAGTGAGTAATCACAAAAATATGTATTTATATATGTGTTTTCCAATGGTCTTAGGCGACCCCTGTGAAAGGGTCGTTCGACCCCAAAGGGGTCACGACCCACAGGTTGAGAACCGCTGCTCTAAAGAGACAGCAAATGGAGTCATGGTTTCCTGGAGCTGAGGGTGGAATGGGGATTGGCTGCACATAGGCGGGGGTGGAGGTGGGTAGAGGGGTGGGGAGAGGGGGCTTTCTTGGTATGAAAATATTGTGGAACTGCATTTGGTGATGGTTGCACAATTCTATAAATTTACTAAAAACCATTGAATTGTAAATTAAAACAAGCAAATTTTATGGTAAGTTATGTCTCAAAACTGTAATATTAGATTTTTAAAAAAATTCATTCAATATTTATTGAACTGTGAATGTTGCAAACACGGCTGAAACCTGAGACTCAGGCACGGATCCTCCCCACCCACATCCCCACCCCCCTCTCCGCCCCAGGCTCCTCCTTGGGAAAGAATCCTAGAGCAGGACCCGCCCAAACACCAGAGGGGGGACAGGGAGACATGGGGAGTGCAGGCAGGGAGACAGCGGAAGTCAGGGGACAGGGCTAGTGTGCAATGCTGGATTCTGGGGAGACACACACAGGCAAAGGCCAGGGCACCCATCTGCCGGGCAGCCGCAGAACATCAGGAAAAGACTGGCCGTTGAGTCCGTCCACCGTGCAGCGTCTGCTGAGGGGCTGGGCCAAGTCACAGGGCTGCCTTCAGGGCACACCCGCCTGGGCCCGGGCAGCCGATGGCGGCCACCGGCTTCAGAAACTTGCTGTGTCCGCGCAGCTGTCGCTCCTTCTGAGAGCGGACCAGAGTCCCTGCTCCACGACCCCAAGACCCCGGCAACCCGGGGAGACGGCCAGGCGTCCAGGGAACCCATCTTCTAACTTCCTGAGCTGAAGATACTTGGGCTGTAGCCTCAGGCACCACAGTGAAGGGCTCTGCGGGGGCCGGAGCCACGGCCTGGGATCGCATCGCGGGCCACTTCCTGGGCGTGGGCTCGGGACCTGTGCCCCATGAGGACCCGCGCTGCCAAGACTTTCAATATTAGATTTTTCAAAAGCAAGAGCTCCCGTGTGTGTGCGTGTGTGTGTGCGTGCGTGCGTGCGTGCATGTGTAACACTGGACACTGATGATCCGCTCCTGATGCGAAGCAAGAGGGTGCTTGCGGCTCAGCCTGTGGCCCCGCAGCCTGCTCCCGGCACCCAAGCCCAGGCTGCTCACACTTGTGGAGCGCAGAGCTGGGGGCTCCCTGTCACAGGCCACCAGCAGCCCTGCTCAGCTCAGCTTCCATCAGCACCTTCTGTGCCCCATCTCCCTGGGGCCTTGGCACCCACCCTGTAGGGACTGTCTGGCAGCCCGAGGCGGAGAAGCCAGGAGCCCCAAGCAGTGGGCAAGGGCCACATTCAGGCTCACGTACAGCATGGTTGTTTTTAAAAAATATGTTTTTATTGATTTTAGAGAGAGGAAGGGAGAGGGAGAGAAACGTGGACAAGACAGAGAAACATCCACCGGCTGCCTCCTGCACGCCCCCTACTGGGGACCAAGTCCACAACCTGGGCAGGTTCCCTGACAGGAAACTGAACCTGCGACCTCTGGGTGCATGGGACACGCTCAGCCACTGAGCACACCGGCCAGGGCCACAGTGTGGTTTTCTGTTCTTTCAGGGACGTATTAAGGCATTAAACACAGTGTGGCTGTTAGCTAACTGAAAAGAATACAAGGAAAGACATCAGGACCTGAGGAATGTGTTAAGGTTAATGGTGAGGATGACGAGCTGAAGGAACATTTAGAATACGCCTGCCTGGCACCCAGCGTCCCTCAGGGGCTCCCGGAGAGCGGCCACTGGTGCCCAACAGGCAGGTGCTCCGAACAGGAACGCTCTGAGCAGGCGGCTGCAGGGGAGCCTGTGGGGGGCTCGGCGTGGCCTGGTGGTGGTGCAGGTGGGCATGCCCTGGGCAGGCAGAGGCACACAGGAGGCTCTGGCATCTGCGGGCCCCAGGGCCCAGGGTTGGAAGAAGGGCAGGAGCCTCTGCCTGGGCCCCACTGCGCTGTTCAGCCTCCTTTCCCTCTACAGGTCACTGCTTCTGGGAGAAGGGAGGGTGTGATTAGGGAGAGACCAGACCCGGAGGGAAGCGGGGGTCGGCCCCACGTGCGAGTGTTCAGCTGGAAACCCCAGAATGCTCATGGTCACTGGAGGAGCTGAACTGTCTCTCCACTTTCCTTTGGTCCTTGATCTTGAGTCCAATGTCCATCCTCTTCTCAAAGAAGTTCACCAGCACAGACTCAGTCAGGATGGAGGCCAGGATCTGCTCGAAGGAGATGCTCCAGTCGGTGTCGACGGAGCCCCCGTTGCGGCTGGGGGCCAAGGGGCTGCGGGCCTCCCCGCCCACCAGCACCGTGTCGTCGGCCAGGTCCTCACACTGCAGGGAGCCCGTGCTGACCACCGAGTAGGAGGACATGGACATGTCGTCTTTGGTTTCATCATCAGACAGACGCTGGGAGGGGGAGCCCAGGCCCTCGCCACCGCCCCCGTCGCCCACCACCTGGCTCTCCTGCGGTGCTTTCCCAAATTGGGTGTCTCCACCAGCTCTGGCCTGGGGGTCGCCCACAGCTGGTGGCTGGAGCTCCTGGGCAGGGTCCTGCGGGGGGTCGGGGGCTGGGGGCTGGTCCTCCCCGGGGGCCCCGTCCCGGGCCTTCCTGCCGGGCTGCGCCGAGAACCGCTTCCCCACCTCCCCGATGCGCAGCAGCAGGCTGGCCACTGTGGCGATGGCGTGGTACAAGGCCTGCTCCCTGGAGTCTTCACTGAACATGTTGTAAAGCGTCTTGCACAGCTCAATGAACTGCTCCTTTTAAAGGGAAAAACAGAACAAGGGCAGGGAGCTGGTGGAAGACAGGTCAGGCTGCCAGTGCTGGCCACCCACCTGCGTGGGGTGTGGTCTTGTTGGCACATCCACGCCCGCACCTTGTGGTGCCAGGTCAGACTGAACCATGAGGGTCGGAGAGGGAAGCGTGGCCTCAGAGGGCTCTCTCTCCCAGCTGCCCTTCAGGCACAGAGAACGACCTGGACTCTCTCTGTCTGCGTCCTCTGTCAGCAGAGATGGGCCTTTTTCTATCGTGAGTCTCTGGACCCAGTGACTACACAGATTTCCTCGCTGTGCTTTGGAGCCACCTTCAGCTTTTTATATCTTTAATCAGAGCGACTTCAACTCCTGACAAAGCTCTTTAGAGGGTGGTGACCAGGCAAGTGTGGCCGGTCAATGAGGGAAGGAGGTCCGGTTCCAGGTCCTGAGATCACACACGATGCCTCCTGCCCGCGGTGAGGTGCCCGACAGCAGGGGCCCCTTTGGGCAGAGCAGGGCCACCCTCAGGCTGGTCCAGCAGGTGTGGCTCAGTGGCTGAGTGTCACGGTTTGATTCCTGGTCAGGGCACATGCCCGGGTTGCAGGCTGGATCCCCAGTGTGGGGTGTGCAGGAGGCAGCCGATAGATGTTTCTCTTTCATTAATGTTTCTATCTCTCTCCCTCCCTCTCCTTCCCTCTCAGAAATCAATACAAATATATTTAAAAATAACTGCCTTTGGTTACATGTCTGTGGTCTGGCCTTGAGAATTCACTGAGACGCCAGGCTCCAAACCTAGAGACCAGCAAATCAACCGGGAGCCTGCGTGTGCAGCGCGCGTGTGGGCCCATCAGCAGGAGCGCCGTGACACGTCTCCTTGAAGGGGGTGTGCCAAGCCTCTGCCCCTCAGAGGCCCACCTTCCCCAGTGCTTTTCTGGTTCGTGGGTCCTGAGTGACTGTGAGCAAGCTGACCCCACGACACGAACCAACAGGTCCTGACACACCTGGCCTCCTGTCTTTCTGGACTCATCTCTGCCATCTGACCAGCGGGATCCAGAGGCAGAGAGAAGCCCTCTGGGTGCGGTGGGAGGACCAGCGAGGCCACTCACACAGTGTCTACTGCAGGCTCGGGGGGCCTACCTGGTTCATCTTGGGAAAGTCCTTAATGGTCTCCTTCTGAACCTCCTTCTCCTTGGCCCACATCTGAAGGTAGTGCCGGTAATCGGGGGGGCTGGTCCCCTTCTCCTCTGCGAGTTGGGAGAAAAAATTAAACTCCTCTATCAAATGACAGAGGGCGGGGGCTGGTAGCGGGGAATGAGTGAGGTGGGGTGTGGTCTGGCATGGAGTTACCTGGCCCTTTTACAAACACCATGGCATTTGGGGACGTGGTGAAAGAACACTCCAGAACACTCAGGGGAGGGGTCTCCCCTGGGCTACGCTAAAGTAGGTTTGACCTAAACTGATAAAGATGAGCCAACCCGCCTTCCCCAAGCCCCAAGATGGTGATGGGACCACGGGAGGCTGGAATGAGGACGCATGAGAAGGGTCCTGGCAGAAAGCAGGCACCCGGGAGGAGGTGGCGGCAGCGGGGGTGGGGAGGGGAGGTGTTCACAGCTATTAGAAGATCCAGGCCTGGGGCTGACAGGAGCAGGGCCTCCCTCACATCCCCCCTTTCCACAGGGAGAGCCTTGGACTCAGGCGGGGCTTGCCATGTCCCCGGTGGGGGCCTTCCCGAAGTGACAGGGCACCGCACCCCGCGGGCCCTGCCTCCACGGCAGCAGCGGAGATGGCCTGTATATACCTCCTCCTTTTCCTTGGACGTCCTCACTTCCAGCTCCCTCGCCCTCTTCCTGCCGCAGGGCTTCTGGACACCGAAAAAAGAACACAGAACATTCTCCCGTTACGACTCCACGCTGAGGTCCGTGAGCGGCTAGTCCGTGGTCTCCTGCAGAAGCCAACACGCCCCGGTGGCAGGGCTGCTCTGCTCTCTGCATGGCCGCCCGCCTGTCAGCAGGAGGCGCTGCTCCTCTCCACTTGGCTACATGAAACCCAGAGCCACCAGCTCGCACTTCCTGTCTTTCAAAGGAATGTAAATCGCTCCATTCAGTGTTTAAGTGAATGATGGTGCACATTACGGAGAAAAACGCCAAGAACTAAGTTCTGTAATCTCTGCTGGAAAAGGTCAAACCAAAGGGGCCTAATCAGCAGTCTGACCTTCCACACCAGCCGGGGATGAAGTTTTAAATACCGCTCGGCCCTGTATCTCTTCTTCTTTTTTAAATCCTCTCCTGAGGATATTTTTTCCATTAATTTTTAGAGAGAGTGGAAGGAAGGGAGTGACGGGGGAGAGTGAGACATCAATATGAGAGACACATCGATTGGTTGCCTCCTGCACCCTCTCCACCTGGGCCTGGGGATTAAACCGGCGTGGCTCAGTGGCTGAGTGTTGACCTATGAACCAGGAGGTCACAGTTTGATTCCCAGTCAGGGCACATGCCCAGGTTTGGGCTCCATCCCCATTGTGGGGCGTGCAGGAGGCAGCAGATCAACGATTCATCATTGATGTTTCCATCTCTCTCTTCCCCCTCCATTCCTCTCTGAAATCAATAAAAATATATTTAAAACAACCCAAACCCTACAACCCAGGTATGTGCACGTGCCCTTAACTAGCAATAGAAACCACGACCCTTTGGTGCGAGGCTGATGTTCTAACCACTGAACACACAGATCCGGCCTGCCCTGGGCATCTTGCTACGTGCTGTTTGTAATTTCTGTTGGGTGTATTATCCTTGGTGTGTAATGTTCCCCTCATCCCCCCGAGAAGTCACAGGGCAGAGTGTTGGTCCCTTTGGGTAAGTACATTATACAGCACCAGCTCGACTGCTAAGGCCCAGGCCCAGAATGCCCCACCATCTGGATCTGATGCGCCCAAGGGCTTAAGTGCAGCACAGGGGTTTAAACAAACATTCACCCCTAACAGGAAGGTGCGTGGGACACGGAAAACATTTCTCAAGGAAGCACCCACCACCCTCCTCTCTGCCATGCACCCTGCTCGTGCTTTGCCTGGTCGCAATGACAGCGTCTGTGCTTGTTCCTCCGGATGAGACAACGGGACACTTTTTGCACACGGCTGTGGAGCTGACGCTCTGGTGCCTGCACAAGCCTCCCGTGCTGCGTGCCTTCACTGACCACCCATGACAAGCCCTTGGCTATGGGTCCTCCTCAGGACTTAGCCACTCAGGAGCGTCCCTGGGACCAAAAGCTTGCAGGCCTCCTGACCGTGCAGGGAACTGTGAGGACGACAGAGCCCAAGGCCTGGAGGAAGCCCAGGGCAGAGGGTGCCGCTGCCCCCAGGGACTGACCTTGAGCCTCCCAGGGCAGGTAAAGATCCAGATCTGAGGCCAGAGGAGATGCTGGAAAGGAGAGGGGGGAGTGAAGGGCACAGGGAGGGAGGGCGAGGCCAGAGTCCAGGAAGGCAGAGATAAGAGAAATGAGTGAGAACACCCCAGGGATCTGCCCAGAGAGAGGCAGTGCCCTGGTTCACGAGCACCCCAACAAGGCAGGTTCCCCACCCCTCAGGGCTGCAGGCCACCTGTCCCAGCAGCGCTCACCTTCCGAGGAGCTGTCCTCAGTGAAGTAGTGGGCTGCTTCCAGGGCTGACTCGGCCTCCTCGGGGCTCAGGGCTGTGCTCAGAGCGAAAGGAGGGCGAGGGCAGGGAGAAACAATGTGACTCTCGGGAGGCCGTCCTGAGTCCTGGATAAGGTGTGCCCCCCACTGGCGTGCCCCCACTCCCTGCCCGCCATAGAGCCCGTGGTCATCATGAAGCCGGGTTCTGGTTATGGCTACTTTCTTGACTTTGACGTTGTTTTTGAAATGTAATAGTTGTCGCAGGTAGAAGTCTAGCCAGTGCAGCTGGAGGCCAGGGAGCGGCCAGCCTCCCTCCCTGTGCTGTGGCCCAGAGGCCCTCTGATGTTTGTGCTCCTGCCAGCGTATGTGCAGGGACCACCTGCGCACAGTGACTCGCTCTTCTCTCTCCCTGCATCCTGGACACCGGTCCACATGGGGACTTTCTCTGAAAGTGGTCCCCGAGGGACCCACACGGTTCAGTGGGGCGTATTCTCCCTGTTGTGGGAGGGAGTGCAGTGCGGGCTGCGCAGTGTGTGGCACTGGGGAGGTGGCAGGGCCTGGCCCAGTGGGAGAGAGCGCCAGCCTCCCTCAGCAGAATCATTGGTGGCCAATACAACTTCCCTGGAGGCCACTGTGGCTTGTGGTCTTACAGGGAAAACCAGCCACAGGCGAGGGCAGTGAGAGCAGGGCTTCCCGCTCTGGCTGCACAGATCCGGCTTAAAAACTACCCTCTGGGGTGGGTGTGGCCCCAGCATTTAGCAAATCCCTCCCAGGCAGTGCTGACACTGTGGCCAGCAGCAGCAGCAGGAGGGCGGCACCACCCAGAGCAGGGCCTGGGGCCAGGACTTCCACCTGCCCAGCCCCAGCCCCTCAGGGACCCTCCCTGGAGAGCTCTCCTCGAAGCCACTCTAGCTAACTCTCAGACGAAGATGGGGGTGCGCCTCAGCACTGGCTCATGGGGAGGGGGAGCCCCCACTCCACTTGCCCCACCCCCCCCAGAGGACTGTGCTTGGATGCTGCAGGGCAGCTCTGGACAGTGAGGGGCCTTCCCCGGGGAGTGGGAGGGAGGCTCACCGGGGGGCAAGTGCAGCTTGTAGAGGACCTTGAGCTTCTCCGTCAGGTCCCCGTGGTACATGCCGCCTGTGGAGGGAAGAGGCTCACTGGCAAGAGGGCTCTTACCCCCACGCATGCCCTCTCCTCCTCCCCGTCTCCTGGGCCCTCCTCACAACTGCCGCCCTTGGGGAGGGTCCTGGAGTGGGCCCAGGCCTCCTGCTGTCCCGAGCTCCCCGCTTCTCTGGGGCCCAGACCCAGCCGTGGGCAGCACTGGGCTGAGGGACGGAGGAACCCCATTGGGCGCCCACGTCTCCAGTGGAAAACGGCCCTGAGCCACTCACTCATCCCTGTCACGAATTCCTTGAAGTTGATCAGTGAGTCCTTGTTTCGGTCCAGGAGCCGGAACATGCGCCCCGCCAGCACGGGCGTGTGGGCGCCACAGGCCCAGGGCGTCAGGCTGGCAAAGAGTTCCTGGAACTGGCTGGCGTCGATGCGGTACTGCTCCAGGTAGGGCAGGCTGGGGTCCCGACGCACAGCGGTGGGCCTGCTGCTCCCCCAGTACTGACTCGCCAGGTGCTTGGCCTGCAGGGGCACAGCCTGGTGAGACGGGGCCCACGTGCCCACCCTCCTCCTCCAGCCACGGCTGCGGAGGCCCGAGTGTGAGCGCCGAGCTGCACAGCCTCCCAGGACCTCAAGCTGGAGCCCCAGCCCTTGTTCACAGGTGTGGGTGCTGGGACCGGTCACGGTGGCCATGGTGGGCAAGGGGCAGCGCTGGCTCGACTGTTCTGACCCTAAGGCCACAGCACAGCGGCCACCTCAGGGGCTGAACCAGAGGAGACGGGGCCGAAGGGAAATGACCGGAACCGACCAGTGTGGCCTTCAGCACCCTTTCCCCTTCGCCTGCTAACAGCACCTGGAAGGCCCCTCTGTCCCAGCCTCACGCAATGGGGCAGGAGATGGCCCTTCTGACCCAGCGACACTCTCCTGCAGTCACGGCACCGAGCCTTTCGCTAAAACCACTGGAAAGAAACATCTCCTTCCACGGGGGCTACTGAGGACAGGGCGACCGGCGCCGATGACAGCCTGCCTCTCCGCAGGGAGAGCTCCCAGGCACGCGGGCTGGGAGCCTGACTGACAGCGGGTGAGCCGGACGCGGGCTGGGAGCCTGACAGACAGCGGGTGAGCCGGACGCGGGCTGGGAGCCTGACAGCGGGTGAGCCGGACGCGGGCTGGGAGCCTGACAGCGGGTGAGCCGGACACGGGCTGGGAGCCTGACAGACAGCGGGTGAGCCGGACGCGGGCTGGGAGCCTGACTGACAGCGGGTGAGCCGGACGCGGGCTGGGAGCCTGACTGACAGCGGGTGAGCCGGACGCGGGCTGGGAGCCTGACTGACAGCGGGTGAGCCGGACGCGGGCTGGGAGCCTGACAGACAGCGGGTGAGCCGGACGCGGGCTGGGAGCCTGACTGACAGCGGGTGAGCCGGACGCGGGCTGGGAGCCTGACAGACAGCGGGTGAGCCGGACGCGGGCTGGGAGCCTGACTGACAGCGGGTGAGCCGGACGCGGGCTGGGAGCCTGACTGACAGCGGGTGAGCCGGACGCGGGCTGGGAGCCTGACAGACAGCGGGTGAGCCGGACGCGGGCTGGGAGCCTGACAGACAGCGGGTGAGCCGGGCGCGGGCTGGGAGCCTGACAGACAGCGGGTGAGCCGGACGCGGGCTGGGAGCCTGACAGCGGGTGAGCCGGACACGGGCTGGGAGCCTGACAGACAGCGGGTGAGCCGGGCGCTGCCATGCGTGAAGCTGTGCACGCTCAGGCTCTCGTCACACAGGCCAGGCGTTCCCTCTCCTGGGTGAGCCGGCGAGCGGGTTTTCTAACACTAAGATCATGTCCTGCCTAAACTCCAAGGACTTCCTCCCACCACATGCAGTCTGGCCGCTGCATGAGGATGCATCGGGGACAGGATGGGGCCGGTGCTGCCCTGGCTCTTGGCTGTCACCTTAAACACCATGTAAAGGTCCTCCAGCTCTTCCACTGAGAAACCAATGTCCCCAGGTATAGCCCGGACCTGGGAGGAGAGAGAGAAACGAGTGAGTGACAGCTTCTCAAGTTCCCGCCGTGGTGAAGGCCAGGCGCTCTTTGAGAGAATCGCCGCGCGGATGACGAAGGAGGAGAACCCGTCTTGGTGCTGCCCGCTGGTCAAGCACAGGAGGCAGTCCATTCAGGAAGGAGGGTGTGGTCCATGGCTTCCCTCCACACCACCTGCCGCTCGGTTCACACTCCCTCCCGGTGGGGACGGGGAGCTCCCTGTCCGGAATGCCGGGTCAAGGACACGGGTGAGGGGCAGGCATCGCGTGGCTGCTGTCTGGGTCCCTGGGAAGACCCTGACACTGGCTCTTTGGAAATCGTTCTAGAACTTCTCATGAAACCCTCCCTCCAGAGATGAGGGGAACAAAGGCTAGAGCAGGCCTCCAGTGGGCTGGGGGGGTGGAGGGTGCCTGAGTGTCACTGCCCAGAGGCAGGGCACTGCCAGGCGAGGGCTCAGCACAGAGTCAGGTCGCGTTTGGCCTGCGGACACTGCGTGTCAGATACGTTTCCCAGTGACCAACCCACGAGCAGGACACAGTGACTGGCACAGGCGCCCTGATGCCAGTCCCACCGAGGCAGCACTAGGGAACTGCACCTGCCCCACCCTGAGGGGAGCCCTGAAGGCAGCACAGCAGGAGCACCCAATGGGGTACCACCCCACCTTTGCCCCCGGCAACCTGGGGCCATCATACCACACTCCTCTTGGCCGTATCCTCCAAAGACTGGATCACTTTCAGCCTCTGCTTAAACCTCATCTGTTCAATGTCGTCGGCCCTCAGGCTGCTGAATTTCTGTGGGCCAAGGGTGACTCAGTGAGGTGAGGTGAAACCACAGAGCAGAGGGCCACCCGCACCCCAGGGACCAAACGAACGGCCTGGCCAAACATCCCCGGGACCTGGGATGCTGACCTCATAGGACACTTTAAGGAGGTCAAAGATGTCCACCTCTTCAGGAGGGTCATCTCCACTGGTCAGCAGGGCGTGGAGGTGTGGGATGGGCGGAGAAACACTCTGCTTATTGACCACATTATCCAGGTATCTGGAGGGATTAAAGGACAGAAGTCTGGACCGCTAACAGGCGACAGTGATGTGGAGGGACTTAATTTGCATAGTCTCCCAATGAATGAAGGAGCCTGCCGAGGGCTGGGCATCCTGCAGGGCGGTGAGAGATGAGCCCTGCACATCAGTTATCCCCCGGGAGGTAGTGGAGAGAAGGCCTTGCTCCCTCAAGGCCTGAGGCAGCCAGACTGTCCTCTGGGGTCCCCTGGGCAGGACCCTGGATAAGCCAGATCCTCACATACTGGGAGACGCTTTGTCCATTGGAAGGATGTGCTCCCCACCTTTGTCGAGCCCTCGGGGACTTGGGGACTCCCTGGCCAGGAAGAATCAGGGACCAAAGGAATGCCCCGGGAGAAAGGCGCAAGGGGCCCCGCTGTGGGGGGGCGTAGGTACCTGCTTCCCCAGGGACAGCCTTAGGACAGGGCTTGACCTTGGCCGCCCAGGATCTCACGCCCTCCCAGGCTTGCTGGGCTGGGCTGACACTCAGGTGGGAGAGGGTGGCTGATCTACACCACAGGTTCCCGCCCAAGGCCTGATGTTTCTGGTGTGAGAAGGGCATGAGAACCGTCTCAGGCTCTGGCCACTGGCTGAACCTCCCACAGCACCTGGGTTGGCTCAGCAGTTGAGGGGCAGTGTCCCAGGCTGTCCTGGGCAGCTGGCATTCCAGGTGGGCCAAACACGTGCACACGGGCAGCAGGACTATACAGAGCTCAGGGTCTCGGCTGGAATGAGGCCAGGAGGGGCCTGGATGTAAGTGGTCTGAAGGCCAGGCTGGGGGACTCAGCTCCTTTGTACAGAGAACCACCAGTGGTATAGGGAGCCCCCATGTCCAGGGGAGAGATGGTGATATTCTGATCAGCAAGATCCCTGTGGGATGCTGGTGGGTGAGAGGGGCGCAGGGAGAACCATAATGAAGCAGGCTCGGGGCTCATGGCAGGAGTGTCATGGGCCTGGAGGGAGGGGCTGGATCCTCCAGAGTGTCTGTGAGGACTGGAGAGGAGGAGATGCCAGGACCACTTTCCAGCAATCAGGGCAGGCCTGCGTGAGCCCTCGGGCTGGGGGTGCGAGGAGTGACGCTGCTGGGCCCTGCTCCTCCCTGCCCAATGGCCCTCCCGCCCAACATGCTTGAGCTGACCCGTTTCATCTTCTCCAGGTGGTGACCACTACCCTCTGCCATCTAGCTCCCACTGAGAGGAGGCCCCAGCCCCCCCCTGGAGTGCCCCTGACTCTGCCCTGGCTGGGCTCCTGCTGACCAAGGAGTGCCCAGGGCCGAGGAAGGGCGGGCTCTCCAGCAGGAGAAGGGAGGCCACTCAGTCACCTGCCCAGGATGGTCATGGCCTCGCCCTCGTCGCTGCAGTCCAGCAGCTTCTTCACGTTGGCATCCAGGATGGCCAAGGCCAGCTGCAGGACCACCTTGATGCCCTCGTAGAAGAAGCAGTCGACAATGACCACAGCGCTCTCGAAGGGCATGACGCTGAGGAAGAGGGTGAGGAACCAGGAGAGCGAGATGCTGGCGATTACCCCGAGGTCTTGCATCTTCTCAGAGAGCTGGGGCAGGAAGTCTCTCGTGAGCTCTTCGAAGATTCCTTGGTCCACCAGGGCCCCTAGTGAGAGCACGCAGAAGTGGACGGTGGCCGGCGTGGAATCCAGGGCCTAAGGGGCAGGAAGCCCAGGGGTCCCTGGCCAGCTCCGCCTATTCAGCTGCAAAGTGGAGAGCCACATGCAGGCAGGCCCTGGTTGTCTCACCAGATTTCCTGTGGACGCCCCAGGAGTGGCTGGCAGGAGGAGATGTTATACATTTGGTGGTTTAAAATAATTATTTCTTCCATTATACTGGGGATTTTTTTCTGGGACAGTAACAGTGATCTTGGTGGCTTCTGTGTGTACCTGCCTTGAAGCTGATGAACAGATATGATTCTAAAGGACCCCGAGAGTAGAGACCCCTGAAACGAATCTTGAAAGAGCATACTTTTGTACATCACAGAACACACTGGCAAGTGCACTTCCACTGCTAACACAGAACCCCTGCTGAGGCCGTGAGAGCTGGGCTGGGTAAGAGGTGCACGGTGTACTGTACACTCTAGTTGTGAGGCTGGAAATTGTCCACAATAAAAAAGCTTAAGAAGAGTTAGATGTTTCGGAATTTAGGCACCAGTTGACTTTGACCCACCACCAGTATGTAAGTATGTAACCAGTATGTAAGGCCTGCTCTTCCTGCAGCCATCCCAGGGGTCCACAGGCAGTCTGCCTGGACGGCCAGGGCTGCCTGCATGGCTCTCCACTTGGCAGCGTCGCGGTTTGTCCAGCGGGGACAGGGGCTGTCTTCAGCCTGCAGCATGGCTGAGGCCTCCGAGGGCTCCCGTGTAGGACATGCCGGGCAGGGAGCCAGCCCAGGGAGGCCCCACCCTGGAGCCACCAGCCGGCAGGCACTCACCCACCACCCTGGTGTTGTAGTAGTCGGGCAGCATTCGCTCGCAGAGGGCCACCAGCAGCCAGAAGGCCTCCTCCTCGCTGCCATAGAGCAGGAGCACAGAGGTGACGATGTTCATGGCCTGTGGGCACAGAGATGGTGAAGGAGGCTCCGGAGCTGGACACCAAGGAAAACTGTCAATTCCCCCAAAGGGTTTGGCACTACAATCAAGTTTGGCGACAACAAACCATCCCACTGGGCTATGTATAATTTGTCAAAAAGTAATTTGCAGGAAATCAACTTGACAAAAACAGTCAGCCACGTCCCTCAAATTGGGCAGCAGGCACTTGGAAAACTGAGAAGGCAGACATGAGCGCGTGGCACTTCTTGAGTGGCATCCGGTGTCGGAGGTGTGTGAGCACAGGCGGACGTGTAAGTGAGCTGTGTGCGAGGCTCTATGGCTACAGGGAGACTATGGCAAGACTGGGACCCGCACAGCACTTCAGTGGTGACATCTTAGCTTAAAAATTAAAGCTCGCATACCGGCTTCCCGTGCACTGGTGAGATTCGTGCAGAACACTGGCCCTACAGAAAGTGATTTGGGGGGAGTTGGTCTGTTTTTCTGAAGCCCAGGAGCAAGCTATGGGAAACAGGAAGCCATCTGACCTGACCAGAAAAACGCCCGCTAGATTTACAATCAAACCTGCCAGAAATGCAAATCAAAGCTTCAGTGAGATGACACCTCACCCCATGAGGATGGCTGTTACCAAAAACACAGACAATAACAAAGGTTGGTGAGGATGAGGAGAAACTGGAAGCCTTGTGCATTGCTGGTGGGAATGTAAATGGTGTAACTTCTGTGGAAAATGCTATGGCAATCCTAAAACATTTAAATATAGAATCATTATATGACTGGCACTTCCACTTCTGGGTATATAAACAACATAACTGGAAGCAGGGACTGGAACAGATACTGTGTACTCCGTTCATAGCAGCATATTCACAACAGCCAAAGATGAAGGAAGCCAAGTGTCCATCCTTAGATGACTGGATTAACAAAGTGTGTTCTCTACACACAATGAAATATTACTCAGCCTTAAAAAGGCAGGAAACGCTAACACAAGCTACGACATGAATGAACCTCGAGGATACTATGCTAATGAAATAAGCCAGCCACAAAAGGACAAATACTCTCTGAGTCCACTTATCTGAGGTTCCTCGAGGAGTCAGGTTCACAGAGACAGAAAGAACAGTGGTTGCCAGGGGTAGCTAGGGGAATTGCTGAAAGCGTTCTGGCAATGGATGGTAGTGAAGGCTGCACAGATATACTTAATGCCATAGGGCAGTGATGGCGACCCTATGACACGTGTGTCACCTCTGACTCATTTTTTTGGTTGATTTTTCTTTGTTGAATGGCATTTAAATACATAAAATAAATATAAAAAATATGTCTTTGTTTTACTATGGTTGCAAATATCAAAAAATTTCTATATGTGACATGGCACCAGAGTTAAGTTAGGGTTTTTCAAAATGCTGACACGCCGAGCTCAAAAGGTTCGCCATCACTGGCATGGAGTGTACACTTAAGAATGAATGGTGAAGGCGTTAAGTTTTATTATGTGTTTTTATCACACACACAAAATAATCAAATGACTCCAGGACCTATACCAGAAGCACATAGAAGGTAACAATATATAGCATGGGGATGAGATGAGCAATTGTTTTTAATTACACCTTGGAACGGCACCCTTGAAGTTATGATGTGAGGCCATCACTCAGGCCCAGGGCCATGGGGACCTGCTCCCATGAGCCTCTGGTGGGTGATGCTCTCTGGTCCCTGATAAGCCCCTTACCTGGCAGTAGCCGATGGTAGGGTTTCGGAAAGCATAGGCAGTCAGCACCCGCCGAAGCGCGGCGATCCCGAGCTCGTTCTGGAAGGCAGGGTGCTCGGGCATGGAGCGGTGGAGGTCTCGCTCAATCTCCTCCGTGGCCAGGCTGTACCTCCCTGTGGACTTCTCCACCAGCTCCGAGTAGTAGCCAGGGTGAGTCACCATCTCATTCCAGGCCCCTGTGGAGACACGGCTGGCGCTGTCTCCTCCCCTCCTGGGGCTTCAGGGCAGTGACAGGCAGTTTGGAGACGACAATGGGCCACAGAGAAGTGGAACTTTGGGGTCAGTCGTGTGGTGGGAGGCAAAGGTTCCCTCATGACTGCTCCTTGGGGGCACCCCACCCAAGTTCCAATGGCTGATACCCCTCCTCCTGAAACTGTCCAAGTGGCCAAGGGTGTGCATGTGGTCAGAGTCTGTCCCAGGGAAAGGAGGCCAGGGGGGCTACTCGAGTCCCACTGCAGGTGGAGAGGTGTCAGCCGGCGACAGCGCCCTGCCCCGCCGTCTGCTCTCCGGGACTCCGCTCCTGGTGTGGGCCCGAACCAGGCCCCTCACAGTGGAGTCCCATTTCCACCCTGTGAAGGTTAGGCAGCTCCTGCCTGGCTAGCTCAGGAGCCAGCTGGGGGTTGGCAGGGCAGCTCACCAGAGAAGAGGAGCCAGAGCTCCCCACGGAGGCCCTCGGGAATGCCCTTCAGCACCAGGTCCCGGGTCTTGGCCGTGCGGTACATGCACACACCGCGCCCGTATTCAGAGAAGTGGATGTTCCATAACTCCTCCTTCATCTTCTCCTTGGCCTGGGGGAAAGGCAATGAGGAGCTACGTGTGACCCAGGTTGCTCTCCCACCTTCCTTCTCCATCTGGCACACTGACCGCCACCTCAGGTTTCCAAGGGCTCACAGTACATGCCCCCAGCTCAGGCTGCACTGAGCACAGCACCAACCTCAGGCAGCAGGCACACGGGCCTCCCTGCAGAGGCCTGGGGTCCATAGGGACGACACTGCCTGTGATGGGCACAGAATCACAGGCTGGCCCTGCCCCCCCACACGTGGGCCTGGCATGGCAATGGAGCCCCACTCTGGGCTTACCCCTTTGGCCCCCAGGTCCTCCACTGGCACGTTTCTCCGGAAGAGCTTGAGCAGGCCCTGGGAAGCAGTGGGCGCCTCCTGCGCGACGGAGCTCTGGCAGCCACCACAGGGTGAGCCGGGGCTGGCGGGCTGCTCTGGTGCCTCCTGAGGAGCTGGAGGAGACTGGAAAGTACAACACAGAGGGCGACACTGAGCCTGCAGGCCTCCCAGGTGCACGCAGTCACTGCCCGAAGCGGGCAGCACGGGGTGGGCACACCTGGTCTGGACCAGCAGGAGCCTACGCTTCGGCCTGGTCCCACCGCCTCGCTGAACTCCTCCTTCACCAGGCCCGCCCACGCCGGCTGGCTTCTCACTGGAGGGTTCTGGGCCCATCCTGTGCGGCCTGCTCAGTGAGGTCAGGGCCAGGAGAGGAGAAACTCTGAGGAGCCAGCTCGTGTACCCCAGGGACCTGCCTGCAGTGCTGAGTTCCCAGGGACACTATCCTTATTCCAGCCTCTGGGCTGCAGACCCAGCGGGCCCCAGAGATGGCTGATGGTGGCATCTGCCATGACTGTTCCCGGGCCCCTGGCCACAGGCATCAGCTCAGGTTGGGACTGCCAGGAAAGAGCACTGGGGACCCCATGGAGCACGCGCACCGAGCCCTGCAGGAACGTGGCGCAGAGCCCGGCCCCAGCGCAGGCCCAAGCCTGACAGCCTTTTCAGAGCGACGGGTCCCTCCTGCAGGTGCCTCCTGCAGGGTGAGTGAGGGAAGGCGGCCTTCCTCAGGCTGCCCGTCCACTGCACTCCCGGGGCTCTGGGGCAAAGATAAGGGCACAGACCTAGAACTGGATGTAAGGAAGGGGTCCTCGCCTGTGGATTATCTCTACTTCGGGCTACCTCCCCGCAGGGTCTAACCCAGGGGTGGGCAAACTTTTTGACTCGAGGGCCACAATGGTTCTTAAACTGGACTCAGAAGAAGGAGCTGTGGCCGTGTTTCTGACGTTGCCATGTTAACACTGCTGCTGGTGAAGGAGCGGAGGGGAGAGCAAGAGAACCCTCCGCTCTTTCGGCTCCGAGGGCCGGATAGAACAGCCAAACAGGCTGGATCCGGCCCATGGGCCGTAGTTTGCCCACGGCTGGTCTAACCTGTATTAGGGGAGGCCCCGCCCCAGTGCAGGAGCCTGGGAATCTGCTTTCCCATTGCACAGCTAGCCAACGGCAAGAGAAATGAACCCTGTGGGTTTTGGGAACCTACGGGGAATGCACATAGGGCTGGCAGAAGGGGGGCACCAGGAACACAGGTCTGCAAGGAAGCCCTGAACCTCAGGGTTCTTCCCTGGCTTTCTGGAACCGAGCCTCCGGCCCTCCATGCTCATAGAGCAAGTAGGTAAGTTCCTAGCCCTGACTCTTCCCCTCCTGCCAAGGAGGAGGTCTCCTCAGGGAAGCACTGGCATCCTAGCCCCTTTAGGCACGGTCTGGGTGATGCCCGACACCTGCCTTTGCCCCTTGCTCTCCAGACTATATCTGCCTGTGGGCACCTGACTTCCAGGAAAGCTTGCCACTGTGGGCAATGGCCTGTGCAGGGAGCTTGTCCTCTGGCCCAGGGGTCAGGTGGTCGAGAGCCACTGCCCTCTCTGGTTCTCCCCTCAGCTCCTGCCCAGAGTGCCCACCGACAGAAACAGTGCTGCTCGTGGGTGGACACTGGTCACTGGCTCCCTGGAATCCACTTCCACTTCTGCCAGCAGCAGTTTCCCGTCTTCACGTGGGCACATCTCTCTCCACTCTTGGCCCCACGCTTTGTGGGTTCTGCTGAGACCTGGGGTGATGACCCCACACTAATTAATTAGCATTTCGACTCATAGCCTCAGGGAACTTGGGGTACTGTGTCCCCCAGTGGCCACCAGGACGTGCAGTGGTGACTCTACAGGGAACATGAGGATGAGCCAAGGAGGATGCAGGGGCTTCTGCCATTCTGCTATCACCCAGCCTGGGGATGGCACTGCTGGCAGGAAACCACGTTCAGTGGACAGAAGCCACCTTTGATGACAGGTGGCCACTGCATGGCCTTCTCGGCTTCGTGGGCCAGTGGCTCCCTCTGCCAGCTCCAGTCTGGGCTGGGCTTCTGCCCTTGCGTCCTCCCATCACCTCTGATCCCACCAGCCACCGCACCACACTCCCCCTTTTCTATGTCCCCTGCTTGTGGACTCTCCACTTAAACCCATCAAACTCTACTCTTTCAATATGCACAGCATAGTGTAAGTCCATGGTACCACAGTAGAGCAGTTTTTAATAAAAACTTTAAAAAGGAGAAAAAGATAAGCCTGCTAGTTCATATCCACAGCCCACCCTTCTGCCCTAGCTGGTGTTCTGAAATGGATTTGGGGGCCACTAAATACTTTTTCATGACAAACTGCTAGAATCCAGGGGAAGGACCTAGTCCAGACCGAGAGTGCCCTGGTGCAGAGCTTTGTTGGGTGTTTTTGCGATTCTCGATGGCGAACGCCACCCTAGCTTCTCCCTCTGCCCTCAGCTCGTTAGTGGATTCTGCATGCAGTTCTGTTTACTAGTCCTTATCTGTCAATGAGCCTGAGGAATCTGCTCCCAGTTTCATGGGCTGTTTCTCAGAGTCACTTGCTGAGGGTTCTGTTCAGTGAGGCATCACTTTTAGGGGGAGGGAGCTATTTTTTGGTTATTTCTGAACTCCAGGCCCTTAGGGCTTTTCCTCTCCCCTCCCTGGCCCCAGCGCAGCTGTGATGCTGTGTCTATGCAGAATAATGGCCCCCCCCCGCGGTGCTTGGACCCCACCACTGCAGTCAGGGGTGTGGCAATGCCTTTTCTCCTGGTTTTGTTGAAGATGCTGTCTGTGCACTTTTGCTTTTACTCTTTTTTTTTTTTAAATATATTTTATTGATTTTTTACAGAGAGGAAGGGGGAGAGATAGAGAGTTAGAAACATCGATGGGAGAGAAACATCGATCAGCTGCCTCCTGCACACCCGCTACTGGGGATGTGCCTGCAACCAAGGTACATGCCCTTGACTGGAATCGAACCTGGGACCCTTGCATCCGCAGGCTGACGCTCAATCCACTGAGCCAAACCAGTTAGGGCATTACTCTTTCTTTTAAAAAAAAAATTTTTTTTATTGATTTTTTTACAGAGGAAGGGGGAAGGATAGAGTTAGAAACATCAATGAGAGAGAAACATCGATCAGCTGCCTCCTGCACACCCCGCACTGGGGATGCGCCTGCAACCAAGGTAAATGCCCTTGACCAGAACCAAACCTGGGACCTTTCAGTCTGCAGGCCGATGCTCTATCCACTGAGCCAAACTGGTCAGGGTTGAACAACTCTTATCAAGGCCACCAGGACCTCTCTTTGCCATCTCCAGTGGTCAATTCTTAGTTCTCCTTATCCTTGACCTCAAACATCATACGTCCAAAACGGAATTCTTCCAAACCTGCTCTTCCTGCATCGTCCCCTGTCACTGAATGCGGTCTGTTCCCTGAGCTGCCCCGGGCAAAGCCAGTGTCATCTTTGGCCCCTTTCTGTCTCTTATACCCCACATCTGACCCATCAGTCCTCAGAACTGCCTTCAAAATATACCCTGTTATACGTTAACTCCAAACAATCCCAAAGGAAAATAAGAAAATAATTTCATTTACAATAGCACCAAAAAGAAAACAATATTTAGGAATACACTTAACCCTGGAGGTGAAAGGCATACACTGAAAAGTAAAAGACACTGCTGGGAGAAATGAAAGAAGACACAAAGTGGAAAGACATATGGTGTTTACAGACTGGGAAACATTAAGACTGTGAAGACAGCAGCACTGCCAAAGGGATCTACAGATTCAGTGCAACCGCTATAAAAACCAAATGACTTTTTTTCAGAAATAGAAAAATATTTTCTAAAATTCATATGGAAACTCAAGGGATCCCAAATAGCCAAAAACATCTCGGAAAAAGAATAAAGTTGGAGGTCTCAGACTTCCTGATTTAAAAATTTACTGTAAAGCTACAGCAGTTAAAACAGTATGGCACTGGCATAGAGACAGACATATAGACCAATAGAATAGAATTGAGAGTTCAAAAATGAACCATCACATTTACGGTCAAATGATTTCAACAAGGGTGCCAAGACCATTCAACGTGGAAGGAATAGTTTTTACAACAAATGGTGCTGAAAAACTTGGATATCACACACAAAATGATGAGGTTGGAGCCTTACCTCACATTATACACAAAGACTAACTCAAAATGGAGCAAACACCTAAATACAAGAGCTTAAATTATAAAACTTTTAAAATAAAACAGAGGAAAAGCTTCATGACATTTTGAAATGACAGTTATTTCTTGGAGGTGACATTAAAAGCACAAGTAATAAAAGAAAAATAGGTAAACTGAACTATATTAAAATTAAAAACTTATCTGCATCAAAGGACATAATTATCAGAATAAGAAGGCAACCTATAGAATGGGAGGACATATTTGAAAATCATATGTCGATAAGAGGCTGATATCTGCAATATATAAAGAAGTTCTAACCCTCAACAACAAAATCAACCCAATTAAAAAAATACCTGATGCCGGCCTGGCTCAGTGGTTGAGAGTTGACTTATGAACCTAGAGGTCATGGTTTGATTCCTGGTCAGGGCACATGCTTGGGTTGCAGGCTCGATCCCCAGTACAGCATGAGAGAATCATTGATGTTTCTCTCTCTCTCTTCTTTCCCTTCCTCTCTGAAATCCATAAAGATATTTTAAAAAAATAGGCAAAGGACCTGAATAGACATTTTTCTAAAGAGGATATACAAATGGCCAATAAGACATGAAAAGATGCTCAACATCACTAATCGTTGGGAAATGTAAATCAAAACCAATGAGATATCACATCACACCCATTAGAATGGTTATTGTAAACAAAACAAAAAACAAAACAAAAAAAACACCCAGAAAATAACAAGCATTGGCATGGATCAGGAGAAACTGGACCCTTTTACACTACTGGTAGGAATGTACATTGGTGCAACTATGTGGAAGACCATATGATAATGCCTCAAAATAGTAAACATTGAATTACTGTTTGATCCAGCAATCCTACTTTTGGGAAGTTCTCCAAAATAACTACATGTAGGGTCTTGAAGAGTAATGAGTAGAAATTTTTATATCCATGTTCATAGGATGATCATTCACAACAGCCAAAAGGTGTAAGCAACTCAAGTGTCCATCAAAAGATGAATGAATACATATCTTTTTTTTTTTTAATATATTTTATTGATTTTTTACAGAGAGGAAGGGAGAGAGATAGAGAGTTAGAAACATCGATGAGAGAGAAACATCGATCAGCTGCCTCCTGCACATCTCCTACTGGGGATATGCCCGCAACCCAGTCACATGCCCTTGACCGGAATCGAACCCGGGACCTTTCAGTCCGCAGGCCGACGCTCTATCCACTGAGCCAAACCGGTTTTGGCAATACATATCTTTTTTTAAAAATTAAATTTACTGCCTGGCTGGTGTGGCTCAGTGGTTGAATGTCAACCTATGAACCAAGAGGTTACAGTTCGATTCTGGTCAGGGTAGATGCCTGGGCTGTGGGTTCAATCCTCAGTAGGGGTCTGCAGGAGGCAGCTAATCAATGATTCTCTCATCATTGATGTTTCTATCTCTCTCTCCCTCTACCTTCTTCTCTGAAATCAATAAAAAAGATATATTAAAATCACATCAATATTACAACTAAAATACAGGACAACAATCATTCACAACCGCCTGAAAGCTGGCTGAATGGAAGGCCTACAACTAGAGAAATAAAGAAGAAAGCACATTGAGACTGGTAGGAGGGGCAGAGACGCAGAATGGGCTGGTCTGACACCCACATGTACCATTTTTTTAATCAGAGGGAGATTGTCTTTGTGGAAGCTGGCTGTGGAGACCAATGGGACCCAGCTCCACACCAGACCCCAGCCCAGGGTTCCAGAGCTGGGAAGAGAAGTCCCCACAACTATGGGCTGTAAAAACCAGTGGGGACTGTGGCTCAGTAACATGGAGGCTGCTGGAGACCCAGGTGTTCCTTTTAAAGGGCTGGTGCACGAACTTACTCAGACTCCCAGCACCAGGTGGCTTTGAGGGAACCCAGACACATACAGGGAGGAACTAGATTGTCTGGCATTGGGGCAGGAACTCGGGGGGGGGGGGGGCTTTCTCCCAGACAGGAGTCCTCACAGGGGTCACTGTTCCAGTGCTGGGACCTCCCCTGTCACAGGGCTGACTGGCAGCCATATCTGAGCCTCCATCAGCCTGGAGCACACTGTTTGCTCCACCCTGATGATTTCCTGAAATCCTGCCCCATCCAATTTGCAGCCCCAACCAAGGTGTTTGTAGCAGCTTTTCTAAATGAATGGTCAGTCCTGGCTCAGGCTTTGCTAAAATCTCTCAAACAAGCTGCAGCTGGTGACAGTGTGTCCCAAACCTATCAATAAAAGGCCCAAGATCTGGTACTACCACCAGCCTGCCTTGCTTCATAGCTGGGCCTCACCTGGGCACCTCCAACCCCAATACAAATAGCAAATAGCAGCCATCTGCAGATCTCTCTGTAGCTCCTGAAGGGTGGCCCCAGGTAGTGGTTGAGTTTGTACCTCTCTGGAGGCCCTAGAGTCAGTACACATGATAGGTAGCTTCAGACCATAGCAGATTACAACTCTTCACATCCACAAGTGACACACTCAAGAGGCAGACTCAGTGAGCACCAAAGCCCCACTGAAACAAGTCCTGCTCCATAGGGGTGTCTCCTGGACTATAGTCACAGCTGGTCCTCACAGTCAATTGGACTGGAGGTCAACTCCTCCCAGAGATGCCAATAGCAATCAAGGCTCAACTACAGGACTGTGCACACAGCCCAAACAGGGGTGGAGCTAGAGTGCCCAGCTCAGGTGACTGGGGAGGCTAAGCCACTGGACACCTACTAAACAAGGCCACTCTACCAATTCTAAGAGTCAAAGCAGTTCTACCTAATACATAGAAACAGACACAGGAAATCAGCCAAAATGCTGAGACAAAGAAACATGTCACAAACGAAAGAAATGGGAACAAGCAAACTACTGAATACAGAGTTCAACGCCATGGTTGTTATAAGGTTACTCAAGGGATTTAACGAGACTTTAAAGGATCTTAGTGAGAATGTCAAAGACATGGAAAAGGACCAGTCAGAAATTAAGCATATACTAACTGAAATAAAGAATAATTTTACAAGGATTCAATAGTAAAGTAGCAGATTCTGAGAATCAAATCAATGATTTGGAATATGAGGAAGTAAAAAAACCACCCAATCAGAAGAGCAAAAAGAATCTAAAAAATGAAGACAGTGTAAGGAACCTCTGCGACAACTTCAAGCATACCAACATTTGCATTATGGGGTTGCCAGAAGGAGGAGAGAGAGGCAAGATATTGAAAATCTACTTGAAGAAATAATGACAGAAAACTTCCCCTACCTGGTGAAAGAAATAGACTTACAAGTCCAGGAAGCACAGGGAATCCCAAACAAGAGGAACCCAAAGAGGCCCACACCAAGACACATCATAATTAAAATGCCAAGAGTTAAAGACAAAGAGAGAATCTTAAAAGCAACAAGAGAAAAGCAATTAGTTACCTACAAGGGAGCACCCATATGACTGCCTGCTGATTTCTCAACAGAAACTTTGCAGGCCAGAAGGGAGTGGGGAGAAATATTCAAAGTGATGAATAGCAAGGACCTGCAACCAAGATTACTCTACCCAGCAAAGCTCTCATTTAGAATTGAGGGTCAGATAAAGAGCTTCACAGACAAGAAAAAGCTAAAGGAGTTCATCACCACCAACCTAGTATTACATAAAATGTTGAAGGGTATTCTTTAAGAAGAGGAAGAAGAAAAGAAGATGATGATGAAGAAGAAGAGATTAAAAATATGAACAATAAAATGGCACTAAATACATATCTATCAAAATTGAATCTAAAAATCAAAATAAACAAACCAGAAATCTAATGAACAAAATAAACTGGTGAATAAAATAGAATCAGAGGCATGGGAGCATGGAACAGACTGACGAAACTCAGAGGAAAGGGTGATGAGGGGCAGAGCGTGGGAAGGGATTAACCAAAGATCTTACCTATGGACACAGACAGTAGCGTGGTGAAGGCCGGGAATTGGGTGGGAACCGGGAAGGGGGGCAGTGGGGGGAAAAAAGGAGGACATCTGTAATACTCTCAACATAAAGGCTTATTTTTTTTTTTTAAAAAAAAGCGTAAATGGTTTGCAGTTCTCCTCCCCAACCAGAGGGTAAATAGCTTAAATCACCCTACTCAGGGAGACAGATAACAAAAATTCCATTAGTGCCATCTGCCAAACACACTAAAAAAAAAAAAAATTATATCACTGGGGTGACATTGGTTATATAGGTTTCAGGTACACAACTCTACTGTACTGTGTTTACCACCCCGAGTTAAGTCTCCTTCCATCACCATTTATCCCCCCCTTTACCCTCGTCTACTCCCCCCACCCCCTTCCCTCTGGCAGTCACCATGCTGTTGTCTGTGTTTATGAGTCCTTTGTTTTCTGTGCTCAATCCCTTCACCCTTTTCACCTTTTACCCCTGACAGATGTTAGTCTGTTATCTGTATCCATGAGTTTGTTTCCACTTTGTTTATTTTGTTCATTAGATTCCACATATAAGTGAAATCATGTGGTACTTGGCTTATTTCATTTAGCATAATACTCTCCAGGTCCATCCATGCTGTCGCAAAAGGTAAGATTTCCTTCTTTTTTTTTATAGCCACTCATCTACTGATGGGCACTTGGGCTGTTTCCAAATTTTGGTTATTGTAAATAACACTACAATGAACATAGGGGTGCATATATTCTTTCAAATTAGTGTTTTAGGTTTCTTCGAATAAATACCCAGAAGTGGAATTGTTGAATCATATGGTAGTTCTATTTTTACTTTTTTGAGGAACGTCCATAATTCTCCACAGTGGCTGCACCAATCTACATTCCCACCAACAGTGCACAAGGGTTCCCCTTTTTCTTTGTAAAAAAAGTGTTTTTATTGATTTTAGAGAGAGAGGAAGGGAGAAGGCGAGAGAGACAAGAACATCTATGAGAGAGAAACATCAACATCCATTGGCTGCTGCCTGCACACCCTCCAATGGGGACTAAGCCCACAATCAAATCAGTGACTTGGTACATGGGTCGACATTCAACCACTGGGTCACACTGGTTGGGCCCCCTTTTTCCATATCCTCACCCACACTCGTTGTTTGCTGATTTATTGATGATAGCCATTCTGACAGGTGTGAGGTGATATCTCATTTGGTTTTAATTTGCATTTCTCTGATGACTAGTGACGCCATAAGGTTTCACTTATATGTGGAATCTAAAAAACAAAATAAATGAACAACCAAAACAGAAACAAAGTCATAAATAGAGGAAATTGATGGGTTGCCAGGTGGAAGAGGAATGGGGGAGCTGGATCAAAATGGTGAAGGGATAAAGAAATAAAAATTGGGCCTGGCCGGTGTGACTCAGTGGTTGAGTGTTGACCTATGGACCAGGAGGTCTCCGTTCGATTCCCGGTCAGGGCACATGCTCGGGTTGTGGGCTCAATCCCCAGTAGGGGGCATGCAGGAGGCAACCGATCAATGATTCTCTCTCATCATTGATTTTCTCTCTCTCCTTCTCCCTTCTTCTCTGAAATAAATAAAATATATTTTTTTAAAAAGGGGAAAAAAATTGGGTCCTGGCTAGGTAGTTCAGTTGGTTAGAGTGTTGTCCAATATGCCAAGGTTGCAGGTTCGATCCCAGATCAGAGGACATATAGGAATCAATGAATGCATGAATAAGTGGAACAACAAATCAATGTCTCTCTCACTCTCTCTCTCTCTCTCTCTCTCGAATCAATAAAAAAAAAAAAAAACTTTAAAAAACTGGTATTGCTCTGGTTGGTTTGGCTCATTGGATAGAGTGTCAGTTGACCTGTGGACTGAAGGGTCCCGGGTTCGATTCCAGTCAAGGGCACATGCTCGGGTTCTGGGCTTGATCCCCAGTGAGGGGCGTGCAGGAGGCAGCCGATCAATGATTCTCTCTCATTACTGATGTTTCTCTCTCTTTCTCTCCCTCTCCCTTCCTCTCTAAAATCAATAAAAAAATATTAAAAAAATTGGTATTTACAAAGCAGTCATGTGGATGTAAAGTACAGCATAGGGAATATAGTCAGTAATATTATAATAACTATGTATTGTGCCAGGTGGGTACCAGACTTATCAGGGGGATCACTTTGTAAATTATACAAATGCCTAACCACTAGGCTGTATACTTGAAACTAATATAAAATAATATTGAATGTCAACTGTAATTGAAAATAAAAATTAACTTTAAAAAATGGATAAAAAACTGAATGGATAAACAAAATGACATATACATACATATATACATATATATGCATATATAATGGAATGTTATGCTAGGTGAAATAAACCAATCACAAAAGAATAAATACCGTATGATTCCCTTTATATGAGGTACACAGAATAATCAAGTTCACAGAGAGAGAAAGAATAATGTCGTTACCGGGGCCTGGGGTAATGAGGAGTGTTAAATGAGAATGGGTACAGAGATTCAGTTTTTCTTTCTTTCCTTCTTCCCTCCCTCCCTCCCTTCCTTCCTCCTTTCTTTCTTTCTTTTTTATTTTAATTTTTTTTGTTAATCTTTGCCTGAGGATATTTCTCCATTGATTTTTAGGGAGAATGGAAGAGTGAGGAAAAGACAGAGCGAAACATCGATGTGAGAGAAACACATTGATTGGTCGCCTCCAGCACGAGTCCTGACCAGGGCCTGGGTCGGGGAGGAGCCTGCAACCAAGGTACGTGCCCCTGACTGGAATTGAACCCTGGACCCTTTGGTCCGCAAGCCGATGCTTTATCCACTGAGCCAAACCAGCCAGGGCAGATTCAGTTTTTCAAAATGAAAAATGTTCTGTGGGTGGATGTTGGCGATGGTTGCACATTAGTGTGAATATACTTCATGCCACTGAAATGTACAATTTAAAATGGTTAAGGTAGCCCAGCCCGTGTTGCTCAGTGGTTGAGTGTCAACCTGTAAACCAGGAGGTTTGATCCCCAGTCAGGGCACATGCCCAGGTTGCGGGCTTGATCCCTAGTAGGGGGTGTGCAAGAGGCAGCTGATCAATGATTCGCCATCATGGATGTTTCTATCTCTCTCTCCCTCTCCTTTCCTCTCCGAAATCAATAAAAAGGTATATTTAAAAAAATGGTTAAGCTTGTAAATTTTATGTGTATTTTACCACAGTAAAAAATGTGTATCCTGAATCTGACCACTTCTCACCAACTTCACCGGTACCACCCTTAACCAAGGCCCTTCACCTTGTGTCCTGATTCCTGGCAGAGCCTTCCAGCTCGTCTCTGCTTCTATTCTTGCCACTCTCTAGTCAAGCACTGCCCAAGAGAAATATCACGACAGCCCATATGTAATTTAAAATTTTCTAGTTAAAAAACAATAAATTGGGATGGTTGGGTGCAGGCCAGAAGGGGTCAATGGGGGAAAAATAGGGGAAATCTGCAATACTTTCAAAAATAAAGATAAATAAAAAAACAACAAATTGGTGAGATATATTTTATTTAATACAATATAGCCAAAATATTACCATTTCAACATGGAATTAATATAAAAATTATAGATATCTTACATTCTCATTTTCATACTAAATCTTCAACGTCTGGTGTGTAGTTTGTGCTTAAGCACATTTCAATTTGGACTAACTGCATTTCAGTGCCAACAGCCACATGTGGCTGCTGTGACAGCTGTGCCTATAAGCATTCTCAACACGACGGTCAGAGTAATTCTATTAAAACATAAACAGACTGTGTCCCTCTTTTCGACAAAACTCTCCAAAAGCTTCTCTTCTCACTCAGAGTCAAAGCTAAAGTGCCTGTGAGGCCCCTGTGCTGGCTTCACGTGCTCCAGCTTCCTGCTTCCTCTCTCTCTCACTCCTCCACCAGTTTCCGCTAGTTTTAGGAGCTGTGCCCAGCTGTCTGGCCTCTCTTCTTTTAGTTTCCTGCTCAAATGCCACCTGACCCCCACTATCCCCTGGCACTCCTAATCCCTTTTTATCCTGATTTATTTTTATCGACGGCCCTTATCACCACCTAACACTCTGGGTGTTTATTTGCTTACTGTCTCTCTCACTAGAATATGAGCTCTAAGAGGACATGAATTTCGTCTACTCTGTTCATTCTCTATTCCTGGTGCCTAGAATAGCACTTGGTACCTATGAGGAATGCAGTAAAAACGAGCTGGATGAATGAATGGTGAGCTCGGAAGGGGCCATGGGGTCTGCTCCCTCTGGCCATCAGGCCCTATCATGAGTGGTGCTGGACCTCATGAAGGCAGCTCAGAATCCCTGCTCATGTCCCTTTTCACCCACCCAACCTTAGTCAGATCAAGCCCAACCTCCTCTAAGAAACCTTTCTTAATGTCTCTACTGGACACTGATTCTGCCGGGCCCCTCCCACCCCCAATAACTTACTGAGCATCGATTACAGGGGTGGAAAATATACAGGCCTCCATGGGCCGGGCCAGGCGGGCTCTGGCTAGCTGCGGGCACATGCTGCCGCCAGCTCCAGTGCCCTCAGTGGGAATGTGGGCCTGTAATAGCAGGGCTGCTGATCTAATGGGCTCTTGTCACCATGAAGTGCGTAATTTCAGAAAGACCAACAGCACATACAGCCTGTCACACCAGGAAGCAAGGAAACAATCAAACATGGCTATGGTTATGTCCAAAGAACATATGCCAACCTGAATGAATAAGCTCCCTCTGGGCACAGACGGCCTTAGGGTAATTTCTGTCATGGATTGAAACACATCAAGTTGCTTAAATCTGCAAGTTCATAATTATACTAAAAACTAAACATAAAAAACAAACTGATCACATTTAGAGGATACTAGACGAACAACTCATTATTATTTTTTAGTTGTTAATCCTCACCCGAAGATTTCTTTTGTCTATTGATTTTTAGAGAGAGTGGAAGGAAGGGAGGAAGGAGGGGGGCTTGGAAGGGGGGAGAGAGACTGAGAGAGAGGGAAAGAGAGAGAGAGCACTGCTGTGAGGGAGACACATCGACTGGTGGCCTCCTTCCCACGCCCCGACGGGCTGGGGACCAAACCTGCGACTCAGGTACATGTCCTTGACTGACTGGGAATTGAACCTGTGACCCTTCGGCTCATGGGTCCACAGTCAAAACCACTGAGCAACACCAGCCAGAGTCCAACTCATCATTTTATCTTATTTTTAAAATAAGTTTTTATTGATTTTGGAGAGAGAGCCAGGGAGAGACAGAAACATCAAAGAGAGAAAAACATCATCGATTGGCTGCCTCCTGCACACCCCTCCTGGAGATCAAGCCCACCACCCAGGCATGTGCCCTGACTGGGAATCGAACTGGTGACCTCTTGGTGCATGGGTCGATGCTCAACCACTGAACCACACTAGCCGGGCCCAACTCATCATTGTAACTGGTGAAGAACAGGAAAGAGGAAGATTTGTTTTCCCTTTTGTATATGAACTGTGCCTCAGGGGCCCTAAAAAATTGATGAGGGGAAATTTCCTTTACAGGATTATTCCAGCTGACAAACAGAAGGGATGACAGAATTGGAGTGCTGCCCTCCTGCAATCCCTAATGAATGAGTGGATCTAGGCAACCCTAACGGCACCAACGAGAAGACCAGGTGTCGTATATCTCTTGGGGGAAGTACCCATCACCTCAGTCCTTCCTATGAGAAGACTTGCCCCCAAACACAAACAATGGAACATGAATTTGTTCTGGATTTTACTAGTCAACCACCAACTTACAGGAAACAGGAGAATGCAGTCAATGAAAACCACTTGGAGAAGTTACAGCACAAATGACCCAAATTCCATAAAAAAAGTACTGAGAGAGAGAGAGGGAGAGAAAGAGAGAGAGAGAGAGAGAGAGAGAGAGAGAGAGAGAGAGAGAGAGAGAAATCTATAGATAAAAAGGAGTTTAAAAGATGTATTAACTAAGCGTGATATATGACCTATGTGTACTTCAATTCCAATAATTAAACTGTAAAAAGTACATCTGCATTTGGGGAAAGGTGAATACAAGTATTTCATATTCAGGAATGCTTGTGAATTATGTTGATATAATAATTGCAGTTAAGTTTTTAAAAGGGGGTCGGGGATCGAACCTGTGACCCCTTCCTTCGGTCCACCAGCTGACACTCTAACCACTTAGCAAACCAGCCAGGGCACAGGGGGTCTTATATTGTAGGAATCTCAGGCTGAAAGACTGACGGGAGAAGCACCAGGTAAATGAACAGTGTGGCCCTCAGTGCAGCACAGGCTCACAGGGAGGCAGGCCCAGCCAGCAAAGGCCTCTCCTGTGCGGTGGGACTTGAGGTGGGCGGGGTGGGGACGCTCAGGACTGGGGTGTGTGTGACGTGGTGCAGAGGCCTGTGACGTCAGGTAGTGCATGGTGGCTGCACACCTGAGACCACCAAGGCAGGTCAGGCTCTCCACCCCGCACCCAGCAGGGACCCTCCCTGCCCAGGCCCATGGCAGGCACCACAGCGCTGCCTGGATCCTCTCCTGGCCCTGACCCCCCCCACCCCCCGCCCCCCAACAGCGCCCTCTCACCTCTGGGGCTGGATCCATGACGCTGGCTTTCCTTCCTGCGCTGTTGTCGCCTGGCTTAGATGATGTTTTCAGGAGGAAGTCAGCAATCTTCTCAACCAAGAAATCGCGGTCTTTAAGGTTGGCAAACAGGAAGGTCATTTTGTTCTTGGTGCTAATAGACAAAGGGCTGGGCAGGACACTGGAACTGTCGGCTTTTTCGACAATGGTCACCTGGGAGGGCAAAAACACTGGGTGTCTGTGTCTTGCCATAGAAAGACAGAAAGGTTCTGTGACCGCGACAGCAAAGTGGCCTCAGGTGGCCCTCTCCGGGGAGGTGCGGTGAGTGAATGGGGGCACGCGGGCCCACTATGATCTGTTCCGACTCTGTTGCCTGCTGCTGTAAGTTCCATGCGCATCTAAATCTCGTTTTTCACCTATCAATCACACAGCCCCGCTGGCCTGTCATGAGGAGGGTGGGCCTAGCCACTGGCCCTTCTAAGTTTCCCACTGGCCAGTTCATCCCCTGCTCTGAAGCCTGGGGAGCAGCCTGCCTGCATGGCGTCCTAAGCATGGATTGCCAAAGTACCCGCTGACTGGCATGTCTGGCCCGGCCGAGGAAGTGTGGACAGAGCTGCACAGGCATGGAGAGCACAGGGCAGGCTTTCAGGGGCGCCTCACTGTGCTTCAGCCAGTTTGCCCCGCTGGGCCAAGAGGGAAAGGGGGCTCTGAGACCTGCCTGATAGTGGGGCCAGGGCCTTCGTGCCTTCACCTGGGCGGGGCCTCTCTCCCTCACTGTCCACATTTCTCACTGCAGTCAAAGGAGAACAGGTCTCCACCTCTTACAAGCGACAGCCAGCTCCCAATGACGCTGCTAGAGCTGGAGCCACAGCCCAGGCAGACGTCAGAGAGGAACAGTGAGGCGGCCTCTGAGAATGACATGGCGGGGTCGATGCAGGGTCAGCATCCTCCGAGCCCAGCCCAGCAGGGCTTTGCCACAGCCCCACTGCAGTCTGGGAAGGCAGGACTGAGGGGCATTCCCAGCAGAAAGGCTTGGATCCTTCCTGAAGTTTCCTTAGGTACTAGAGTGAGCTCTCCTGGCCAAAGCCCCACTCCGTCTGCCCACGAGGCCAGGTGACCCCTGGGGACCAATCCTGTGCAGCCACTCTCAAGAGGCCTGCACAGGCAGGTGCTGACTCACCACGTGTCCATCACTGAATGCTGAGGGGCCAACCAGGAGAGGCAGGGCAGAGCTGGTGGGGCCGGGTGCTCACCTCCCGCAGGGGTATGATGAGGTGGCAGCCGTCCTCCTCCTTGCTGGCAAAGCAGATGTAGTTGCTGGAGATGAACATCTGGCCGGGGATGTGCAGCTTGTTGAACGGAGTCCACAGGGTGCAGCTTGTGTGGCCGTCCAGGCGTTCGTCCCTGGGCAGCCGGAACATGGCCCGGTAGTACTCGTTCTTGGCTCGTGCGTCTAGGTCTCTGGGGATGGGAGGGGAGGGGACAAAATTTGGGTTTTCAAATTGGATTTGGGCTCTTTGGGGTCCTCCTGTGAGCAACTCATGCCCAGGGATCTCAGAGTTCTGTGAAACATGCACCTTAAGTGGCCAAGTAAAATGTGGGACATTCGTATGCCCAGCAGGGGAGTGGTCAGGAAACAGCATGTCCCTGAGACTTGCCAGCTCTGGGAGGACACCTGGAGGCTCCGGGGTGTGGCTCGTTGCTTGTCCAGGGGGTTCCGAATCCATCCTGCTGCTTCTGACTAGAAAGACCCAGACCATCTAGAACCTAGACAAGGGCCTCCCGACAGGCACGATGCTGTTGCTTGGTATAAAGTGCACACCCGCCTGGCCCATGGCTGTGCAAGGTGGGGGCCTGGCACCCTGCTCCTCCCCTCTGTCGTGGCTTTGTCCTGGGGACAGTCCAGTAGCCTGAGCAGGGCCCGGCAAGCACACCCTGATGGACAGCGCCAGGGACTGTCATGTCCTGGCCCTGCTCATTTTCTTTCCAGAAGGTTCCAAAAGACACCCTGTCACTTGTATCAGGAGAGTGACATCTTTTGACAGTATCCTGGTCCTGAAGGCACACCCGATTCTGGGCTTAGGCCATGGTATCTGAGCACGCGGGTGTGAACTGGCTGTGGGACCCAGGGGCTCCCGGGCAGCCTTGCGGGTGTCCTGTGAAGCTACAATGGAGGAGTCAAACAGAAGTGCTCCGGAGGGGCTGGCCACCAGTATCTGCCCTTTTGTCTACCAATTCCCACAGAGTGGCAGAGACCTCAAACCTCCAGGCCAGGGCCCCAAAGCTACAGCAATGCAGAGGGTATGAGGGGCCACTGGCCAAGGGGTACGGAGAAGAGCTGTCAATCTTGGTGGGGTGGAGGTAGTGAGCTCTGGGACCTGATCACCGAAGCCATCCAGAGCGGCCTCTGGGGGCACCCTGGCTGAGCTGGTGGGGAGGACAGGCTGTCAACAGCTGCATCTGGCTTTCCTGCTCACTTGCTGAGGGACGTTGGGCAAGTTACTCAACCTCTGTGCCTCAGCTTCCTGTCAAGACGAAGGAGTGTGTGAGACCCCCCATCACAGGCTGGGAGAAGGAATGTGCCTCTTAGGACAAACCTCCCTCGAATCTCTCGGTGCCCCCCCTGCAGCTACACCTTCACCTCCCCTTCCCGAGTGGCCCCCACTCGGCCACGCACCGCTTGAGAGCAGAGATGTTCCTGTGCGGCTGGGCAGGCCTGGGCGGCGCCTTGTCCTCCAGGAAGCCCTCGTTGTCCAGCAGCTGCCGCATGGCCAGGTTGGCCAGCTGCTCCATGAGCTTGAAGGTCTCGCCAATGTTGAGGAACATGGAGAAGAAGAGCTCCTGGTCTCGGGTGTCCACGCGAATGCTCTCGGGGAAGAGCAGGGTGGCGTTCTTCTCTAGTCCGGTGACATCCACCCACTGCACCACTAGGCTCACTGGACGCCGGTGGGGACAGACACACCACCACTGGGTCAAATGGGCTGGGGGGTTAGGCAGGGCGGGCTCCCACTTCCCACCCGCACTGGGGGAAACTGTACTGAGCAAGCCCCCCTCCCCCCTGCCCCGCCCTCCCCCACGCCTGATCCTAGCTGTGCTGGGCGCACTCCACATGGAAAGGCAGGGCCACGGGGACGGGCGAAGCCCTGGAGGCTCCTTCTGGGGTAAGGTGCAGTGCAGGCACCGGCTAGCTCTGGGGAGTCTGCCTTGTGTCCTGAGGCCAGGGCTTCCCCAGGGAGGAACTTGCAACACCAGGGCACAGAATCACCTAGAGCCCCTCACGGACACGTGTGCCCTTGAACACTTGCCCTAAAAGAGGCCCCATGCAGAAAGTCACTATGTGAAAAACCCTATCAGCGGACACAGGCAGGACAGGAGTCCCCGAGAGCCCAGTGTGTGCCTGGCTCAAGTTTGGGTGCTCCTGTCATAGGGTGCTGAGGTGGCACTTGGTTTGGGGGAGACGACCTGTTGGATGTGTGGGGACAGAATATCTGGGGGCTGAGAGGAAGGAGATCCCTCACGGACTTGGACAGTCTGGAAAGGTAATGGACTTTCTAGAGGTGAGGTCAGGAGGTGAGGGTCAGCTGGGTAGCCGGGGGGATGCCAGGGCGCCCACGCTCACCTTCCTTGCCCAGCAGGAAGGAGTAGAAGCACAGGTGATTGACAGTCAGGTAGAGCCAGCCCTGCCTGGGCACACGGCCCTTCCAGTAGCTACAGGAGTAGTAGTTGACTAGCTTCTCCCCCTCGGGCATCCCAAACTGCTTCCGCATCTTCAGCTCAGCTTCCTTGAACTTCCCGGGGTCCTCATCGCCCTGGGGCTGCAGGTTCTTGTTCTCTTCAGCTATGATGCCCTGCAAGAGAACAAGGGGACTGGTACCTGGAAGGCCCAGGGTTCCCACGGCCAAGACAGGCAAAGGCTGGCACAGGGAGGCCCGAGGATTCAGGTGGTGGCACCGAGGATGCTGGCCTAAAAGCCACAGGCTGGGCTAGGCCCAGTCGGCTGCTCTGGCAGAGCGTGGTCAGACCGATGCTGCCCGTGTGACTGGCACGCTCCCCTAACTCCCTGAACTACTATGGCAGAGCAGTGACTTTTTACATAAACATTTAATTTTATGTAACATTTCTAAAAAGTGTATCAGTAAAAAATACACAGAGAAGAGCATATTTCTTGAACAGGGACTCCGCTTCCTACTCCACAGCCACTCTCCTGGTTTCTTCCGGACAGCACACACATGCCGTTCTCCTTCCCGCATTCTTACCTGAATGGCATCGTGCAGTGACTGTTCTGTGAGGTGCTTTCCTTATGATGATGTCTTGGGGAGTCCTGTATTTGATGCCCCTCCCCACCCCACCTACCAGGGATTTCCTGCTTTTGCCCATGCCTACAGACCAGCCACAGGGCTCAGGGCACACCTATGCCAACTGCATCCTGCCTGAGTCTTTACTGGCTGAGTGCCTGAAGATATCACTCTGGGCCACAGGGCCAGTTCAAGGCCAGTGCTTGTGGCCCCACCGGTGAGGTATGCTCTGATGCCCTCTCAGTAGAGCTGCACTGCAGTTGCCATGACTTCCATCTCTCTCTCTCAAGCTGCTTCGGGCGTTGCCCTGAACCGTTCCTATAGAAACTGGCTCTGGGAAATGGGTCTGGCAAAGCTCTCTCCTCATTATTAAGGTCCTGCTTTTGTCTCTGCTGCCCTGGATTCTACCTACTAGAAGCTCAAGGTGGGCTCTGGACAACCTGTGGGCCACCACTGGCTATCCTGCCCCTGGGGCCACTTTCCTGGGTCTCAGCCAGCAGCCGCTGCTCCACTCTCTCCAGCTGCACCTGGGTGACCCTGAATGCTCTCATTCTCCATTGGCACCTACTCATGAGTAAGCCTCTCCACCAATGGGAATGAGCCAGTCTAGCTCAGGGCTAGGGCTTTATATTTATTGGCGGATATTGCTGGACTGTAAAAATCACTGAGTAAACTTTAAATTCTTTTTTTTAAAAATCTTTATTGTTCATATTACACTTGTTCCTCTCCCCCCGCCCCCATAGCTCCCCTCCACCTGGTTCCCACTCCACTCTCTGCCCTTACCCCCCCCCCCCATGTCCTCATCCATAGGTGTACGATTTTTGTCCAGTCTCTTCCCGCACCCCCACACCCCTTTCCCCCCGAGAATTGTCAGTCCACTCCCTTTCTATGGCCCGATTCTATTATATTCACCAGTTTATTCTGTTCATCAGATTTTTTTATTCACTTGATTTTTAGATTTACTTGTTGGTAGATATGTATTTATTGCTCATAATTTTTATCTTTACCTTTTTCTTCTTCTTCCTCTTCATAAAGAATACCTTTTAGCATTTCATTAATACTGGTTTGGTGGTGATGAACTCCTTTAGCTTTTTTTTATCTGTGAAGCTCTTTATCTGACCTTCAATTCTGAATGACAGCTTTGCTGGGTAAAGTACTCTTGGTTGCAGGTTCTTGCTATTCATCACTTTGAATATTTCTTGCCACTCCCTTTTGGTCTGTACAGTTTCTGTTGAGAAATCAGCTGACAATTGTATGGGTACTCCCTTGTAGGTAACTGTTTTTCTCTTGCTGCTTTTAAGATTCTCTGTCTTTTGCTCTTGGCATTTTAATTATGAAGTGTCTTGGTGTGGTCCTCTTTGGATTCCTTTTGTTTGGGGTTTTCTGGACTTCTTGGATTTGTAAGTCTATTTCTTTCACCAGGTAGGGGAAGTTTTCTGTCATTATTTCTTCAAATAGGTTTTCAATATCTTGCTCTCTCTCTTCTTCTGGCACCCCCATAGTTCAGATGTTGTTACACTTGAAGTTGCCCCAGAGGCTCCTTACACCAGCTTCATATTTTTGGATTCTTTTTTCTTTTTGTTTTTCCGGTTGGGTGTTTTTTACTTCTTCGTACTTCAAATCTTTGACTTGATTCTTGCGAACCTCTAGTCTGCTGTTGGATCTCTGTATAATTCTTTATTTCAGTCAGTGTATGCTTAATTTCTAGTTGGTCCTTTTTCATATCCTCGAGGGTCTCACTAGACTTATTGAGGGTCTTACTAAATTCATCAGCGGTTTCTAGAAAATTCTTGAAAAACCTTATAACTGTGGTTTTGAACTCTATATCCAGTAGTTTGCTTTCCTCCATTTCTGTCATTTGTGACCTGTTTCTTTGTCTCCACATTTTGCTGCTTTCCTGTGTTGACAGAGTGGCTTTGTGTGCTAGGTGTCCTATAGGGCCCAGTGGCTCAGCCTCCCCAATTACCTGAGGTGGACACTCTTGGTGCACCCCTTTGTGGGCTGTGTGCACAGTGTTGTTGTAGTTAAGCCTTGACTGTAGTTGGTATCACTGGGAGGAATTGACCTCCAGGCCAACTGGCTGTGAGAATCAGCTGTGTCTATGATGGGAGAACTTCTGTGCTGGAGACACCCTTATGGGACAAGACCTGCTTCAGTGGGGCTTTGGTGCTCACTGAGTCTGCTCCCTAAGTGTGTCCCTTATGGATCTGAGGAGTTGTAATCTGGATGGTTTCACTCTGACCACTGGGTACACTGGCTCTTGGATCTCTAAGGAGGTGCTAGTTTAGCCTCTGCCTGAGGCTACCCAGCAGGAGCTACGGAGAGATCTGCAGATTTCTCTTCTTTGTTTGGGATTTGGAGGTGCCCAGATGAGGCCCAGCTGTGAAGCAATGCAAGCTGCTGTGGGGCCTTGGGCCTTCTTTTGGATATCCTGAATCTCTCTGACCCAGCTGCGTTTGTTAGGTAATTTTACAAAGGACATGCCCTGACCTGTCACTCATATGCAAAAGCCTCTGCACACAGCTTGGATGAGGCGGGGTCTCAGGGAATCAACAGGGCGGGGCAAACAGCTATGGCTGATCATCAGCCCTGCCCTAAGAGGCCCCGGGTCTCAGTGTCCCGTGGTAATTGCTGCAAGCACCTCTGAGAGAAAGCCGCTCTCGAGTTCCGCCCGATGCCAGACAGTCCAGTTTCTCCCTGTATGAGTCTGGGTCCCCAAAGACTCGCCCAGAACTGGAGTTCAGAGCAGTTGGAAGCTTGTGTCTCCTTCCCAATTGAAAAAGACAACCGCGTCCTCAGTTGCCAGTCCTTTCCGCGTGCGCTTCCGTACCTCTGCACTTTATTTCTGCACCTCCTCTGAGTCTCAGTGTGCTTTTCTCTTTCCTTCTAGTTTTAGAATTTTCACTCAGCCAGTCTTCCTGTGGTTCTGGATGATGTCCATTTTGTCTTTTAGTTGTATTTTTGAAGTGGTTGAGTGAGGCAACAATTTTAGGTGTTTATCTATGTCGCCATCTTGGTTTCTCTCTAAACTTTAAATTCTTGACTCCATGTCTTTCATAGTTTTAGGCATCTTCCTTCCTGAGTCTTGGTTTAACTTATATTATATTAGAGGTCCGGTGCACAAATTTGTGCACCAGTGGGGTCCCTAGGCCTGGCCTGCGGGATCGGACTGAAACCAGCTCTCCAATATCCCCCAAGGGGTCCTGGATTGTGAGAGGGCACAAGCCAGGCTAAAGGACCCCACCGGTGCACAATCAGGGCTGGGGAGGGATGTGGGAGGTTGGCCAGCCAGGGAGGGACTGCGGGAGGGCTCCAGGGCAAGTCCAGCCTGTCTTGCTCAGTCCCAATCGGCTGGACCCCAGCAGCAAGCTAACCTACCTGTCGGAGCATCTGCCCCCTGGTAATCAGTGCACGTCATAGTGAGTGGTTGAGCAGCCTTAGCATATCATTAGCATATTATGTTTTGATTGGTTGGACAGGACACTTAGCATATTGGGCTTTTATTATATAGGATGGTAGGTCAAATAATAGCCCCAAAGATGTCCACACCCCAACCCCCAGAACCTGGGAAAATGTGACCTCCTAGAGCAAAGGTGACTCTGTAGATGTGATTAAATAGGGTTCTGAGAGGGGCAGCTTATCCTGGATTATTTGGGTGGGCCCATTATAATCAAGGGTCACAGAGGGCACAAGATAGGGGGTGTGTGACTGATTGATTTGAAGATGCCACCCTGCTGGCACTCAAGATGAAGGAAGGGGTCAAGAACCAAGGAACACAAGTGAACCCTAAAAGCTGGAAAATGAACGCATTCTCTTGAGCCTCCAGAAAGAAGGGAGCCCTGCTGACACCTTGATTTTAGCTCATAAGACCCATTTCTTTTCTTTTTTTAAAAAAAATTTTTTTTATTGATTTCAGAGAGGAAGGGAGAGGGAGAGAGAGCTAGAAACATCAATGATGAGAGAGAATCGTTGATCGGCTGACTCCTACTGGGGATTGAGCCCACAACCTGGGCATGTGCCCTTGACCAGAATCAAACCCAGGACCTTCAGTCTGCAGGCTGATGCTCTATCCACTGAGCCAAACCAGCTAGGACAAGATCCATTTCTGAGTTTGTGTTGTTTTGTGCACTAAGCTTGTGGTTAACTTGTTGAGGTAGCAATTGGAAATAAATGCCTAATAAAGTATCCATCTTGTCTACACTCTTTTTAAAAAATATATTTTTATTGATTTCGGAGAGGAAGGGAGAGGGAGAGAGAGATAGAAACATCAATGATGAGAGAATCATTGATTAGCTGCCTCCTGCACACCCTAGGCATGTGCTCTTGATTGCCTCCAACCCAGGCATGTGCCCTTGACCGGAATCAAACCTGGGGCCCTTCAGTCTGCAGGCTGACACTCTACCCACTGAGCAAAATCAGCCAGGGTTTGTCTACATTCTTAAATTTATTGGCTTAAAGCTATTTATAACATTATCTCTTTTTCTTTAAATTCTGCTTCTATATAGGTGCTTGTCACAGTCCCTCACAGGTGCTGCTCACAAACCTTCATGGCTGCTTGCTTAGAGGAGGCTCCTGCCGCCCTGGATCCCTCCACCATGGGCTTGTGGGTTCTGTGGGGTCTGCTGCTCTTCCTATAGTTCCTTTGTTCTCTACGGAATTAACTTCTACCCTTTGCTGTTTCCTTCTTTCTAATTTCCTGGTTTCTCTGGAATTCTCACTTACTGAGTTAGACACTGGCTCATTAATTTCTGCCCTTTGTTCTTTTATGTGAGGTTTAAGCCTTTACATTCTCTACTCTGTACTGCTTTGCTGCATCCCATCAATTCTAAGATGCGGTAGTATTTCAATTATCATTCAGTTCTAAACTATTTTCTATTTTCCATTTCATCCCATGAGTCATTTAGAACCTCTTCTCCTATTTTGTACATTGGTTTGTTTGAGTCTGGCATACAGGAAGCATTTAAAAATGTTGCTCTTATTGCCCTAGCCAGTTTGGCTTAGTGGACAGAGTGTTAGCCTGTGGACTGAAGGGTCCCAGGTTCGATTCTGGTCAAGGGTAAATGTCCAGATTGTGGGTTTGATCCCCAGTAGGGGGTGTGTAGGAGGCAGCCGATCAATGATTCTCTCTCATCATTGATGTTTCTAGCTCTCTCTCCCTCTCTGAAATAAAAAAAATATTAAAAATAAATAAAAATGTTGCTGTTATTATCATTGTTAGAGTCTAGCTCTCTGCCTGTTTCCCTGGAGCTAGTAGGCAACACAGGTCCTGCCTTGAACTCCAAAGTGCCCAGAGAAGAGCTGAGGAGCTCTTTATGTCTTCTGCCAGGTCTAAAAAGTTGTGGTGTAATAAAGTCACAAGGGCAAACTCAGCACCAGTAAGAGCCCTGCTAGGAATCTAACCTAAGGCAATAATGGAACAGAAAGGAAAACAAACATACATTCAGATAAATGCTCATTATCATGTTAATTACTCGCAAGAGGAAACAATCTAAATATCATCATGGTATCTGGTTTTACATGTTGCTACAATTCTCATAATTATTATTTTGATAGCTGTAAGATAGTCCACTATGTACACCACCTGTGACTTACCCAGTGCCCCAAATATAAGTGCTCAGCACAGGACTCACATAGAAAGTGCCCAGTAAATGCTCTGCTCTCATTTCATCACTCTTGTTCTGCAAAGGAGAGTGTGGCTGTTACCCTGACCATAGGTCTGGGGGTGCACTGTTCAGTCTTTTTGCGACAGTGTTGCGGGGACATCCTGACACATTTGCCATCCTAGATAACAAAAGCCTAATATACAATTTGTCCCTAGAGGTGGTCATTTGACTGGGAGACCAGGAGTTTGACGGCTCACTATGACATGTGCTGACCACCAGGGGGTGGCGTGGAACATGGTGGGTGTCAGTGACACAGCGCCAGGGCAGGGGGCTGTAACCTCTCGCCCAGCTACCTGGGGGTGGGGGTGATGGGGACAGAGGTGCGGTGAGAATGCGGGGTGTCCACCGAGTTTGCTCTCACTCCCCCGCTACCCTCCCCTGGGACGCCAGGGCTTGTGCATTGCTGGAGCCCCCACGCTCAGGTACGGGGCCCTTGCACCTGCGTGTGCACGCGAGTGGCCTTTTCCGGTGAGCCAGGCCGCTGGGGCCGGTCGGGCTCCCTGTGGGTTCACACAGGAGCTGGTATGCGAGGCCGGCAGGAGAGAGTGCACTGCCCGTGTGGCTTCTGTGCAGTGCCACTGGTCAGCCCAGAGGCCCACACTGCGCCCCGGCCCGCAGCATCTGGCCGCGCTCACCGCATCCCTGTGTGGGGACACGGGTGCCGTGACCCAGGCAGAGGGGGGCGCATGGGGGCCCAGGTGCTGCCCAGGGCCCAGAGGCCAGCTGGGAGCTCCCCTTCCATGCCAGATGCTCGCGCTCGATAGCAGGCCAGGCCTAGGGACCGCACCTGTGCACAAATTTCATGCACTGGGCCTCTAGTTCTGCACATATGAATAAATACACTGCAAGGTCAACTCCAAGGAATGACATTGCTGGGTCATGGGTCTGTGCATTTCTAAGTCATGTTAGTTTTAAAACACAAACATGCCTCCAACTATACTATCACCTCCAGCTTCCTCCTCTGCCAGCCAAGTTGCTGGCAAGCAGCTGTGGATCCATACACTTGCTCTTGGGCCCTTTGCGGGAATGGAAACTGCCCACTCAGTCACATTCCAGTGGCTGGTCAGGGGAAGATGGGCCTGCATGGGCAATCAGCTCAGCTGCCCCCTTGAACAGCAAGGGACTGGCAATGACACTCCGGTTTCACCTCTGTAAGCTGGGGATAAGACCAATGCTGTGTTGTTAAAATGAAGTAAGCTGGGCCGAGACCGGTTTGGCTCAGTGGATAGAGCGTCGGCCTGCGGACTGAAAGGTCCCAGGTTCGATTCCGGTCAAGGGCATGTACCTGGGTTGCGGGCACATCCCCGGTGGGGGATGTGCAGGAGGCGGCTGATCGATGTTTCTCTCTCATCGATGTTTCTGACTCTCTATCTCTCTCCCTTCCTCTCTGTAAAAAATCAATAAAATATATTTAAAAAAAAAAAATGAAGTAAGCTGGCATACGTGCAGTGCCTTGCTAGGAATCTAACCTAAGGAACAGAAAGGAAAACACACATACATTCAGATAAACGTGTGCTGCCAGCACAGAGAAGAGAAAGTGAACCTTACGTGTATCTTGCCCTTGACGAAAGTGGTGATATCTTCCTCACTGTCGAAGATGGACAGCGTCTGCAGTAAGTTGTTCTCCAGCCATTCCCAGTGTTCTGTTATCTCTTTGCGGGAAGAGCCTAGGGGAGGTTTGGTGAGTAAAGAAGAGGGAAATCACATAATCACCAGGCCTTAAAGGGGAGCTCGGAGAAAAAAGATGACCTGAGGTGCTATGTCCAAGTGACTACAATCTTCAAGCTGCTGACTCTTTTCCTCTTAAGCTTTACATACATTATATAACAAAAGTCATAAGTAGTCCTGGTGAAAATGAACACTAAAACACAAATTCAGGCAGAATTGCAGCCACATGGAAAATAAAGCCTTCATTTTCCCCTGAAGCTGAATGGGAATGACCACTGGTTTCCTATGTGTCCTCCCAGAAATGGTCTATACATCTACAAATTTGCTCAGTTCTGAAGCTTGCTCTTTGAGATGAAAGAACTAAATGTGGCCTTTGATACACAGGTGACTCAGCAGACATGGTTAGTCTTGGTATAAATGACTGCAGCTCCCCCTGAGAATTCAGGAGTCCACAGATGGCAGCTGGAGCTTCCTGCAGGACTCCTCGCCCGGCTGGCCAGTCTCCTGCTGGGCAGGCCAGGCCAGGCCTGCGGTTCCCTTGTCTCTCCGAGGTCAGATGCACCCACCCAGGCCTTTGCCTGCAATGCTCAGCCCTCCCTTTCCAGCTCACACCCCAGCCCTGCTCTTGCCCCCTCCGAGCACCCATCTGAGCCCTTCAGCTTCCACTTGGCCTGACATGTCTGCCTCGCCTGGGAGGCGGTGCTTGTCCTCTCCAGGGAGGGGCCCTGGAGGGCACCGCAGACCCAGCCCACATGGAAACACTGAGAAAGGCAGACTAGTGCCATTCCCAAAGGGTGGGGCAGCTGCCCTCTCTGTCCCCATCAGGGAACTGGGGGAAGGGTCCCCAGGAGAAGCAAAAGGATGAGGGAAGTGCCAACGTGGCCCGGCTTCCCCTGCCCCCGGCATGTGCCAGGCATGGAGCCTGCACTTAAACACTGTTTTCTGAGTGAATGAAGACAGGAATAAGAAGAGGAGTGAAGGCCCTCCACCCTCCCAGCTGTCCTGGGGTCAGACAGTGTACGGGTCATGAGTGCCCAAGTGGCTCAGTTGACCTCGTGGTGTGGAGGAGCCTCGGCTAAGCCACAAGTCTAGCATTGCTGTGGACCACAGACAGGTTGCTGGGTGCCTGAGCCAAGTCATTCCATCCTTCCCCACCTGGAGACACTCTTCCTCCACCAGCTGAACACTCAGCCCTCACCCTGCCCCGCCCAAGTTGTGTCCCTCTCGCTCCCCCCCGCCCCCCCGCCCCTTCAGGTACCTGCTCAAAGCTCTTCACATGTCACAGCCCAGCTGACTTGACTTGGCTGGGGTTGATCTGTTTGTTTCTTTACATGTACCCCAGCAATTTAGCCCCTAACAAGCAATTCCAAGGAAGGACCCTCTCCATTGGCCTGGGTGAGGATGCCCGTGTGAGAACAATTAAACCGGGGCTCAGGGCTCAGATAACTCACAGTGAGCCACCACAGGCGGGCAGAATTACACTGGAGCACCCAGACAAGACCATTCCTTTTTACCACTTTTCTTTGCATTTTTTGCTATGGCCTCCTTTCCCTGTTGCATGGAGGCCAAGGTCTAGTTGGTAGGGGAAGGATTTCTCCCTGTCTTTTTGCCAAGGCCCACATTTGAATCTGGAAGTTAAATCTGCACATGATGCAACTCTACTGTATCATTTGCTTTTATGCATGTTCCTGAAAGTATAAAACCGAAGGAAATGTGACTACATCGTCTCTATGAATCTGTCTGCACTTCAGTAATAAATATTTACGTATCTGCATTTGAAAGAATTATTAGTTAAAAGTAACACAATCTTCATTTAGTGCAAGTAAACACAAACTATGCCACCTCCATGCTTGGTAAAAGGAATGTAAAAGCTAATTACACTAATCAGTACTACTTCCGTTTTCAGAACTTTTTGTGGATTAACTCATTTAATTCTTAGAACACCTTGGAGATAGGTATCATTATTTTCATTTTATAGGATGAAGCTGAGGCACAGAGAGGTTAAGTTAGTTGCCCAGTGTCACACAGCTGGGAAATGACCAGACCATAACTCTAACCCAGGCTGCCCAGCTGCAGAGCTTCCCCTTGTCCTCAGGGAGCTGCTGATCTAGCAGGAGAGCCAGCAGCATGCCGTGTGCAAGTGCAGACATGGCAGGTCCCAAGGAGCAAGAAGGAAGAGTGGGTACATGGGCCTGGGGATTCTGGGAAGGTTTTCCACAGGGGGTGACATCAGAGTGGGAGGAGATTAGGTGGACACAGGGGGATGCTGTTCCCACTGTTCAGGACAAGTGCAGTTGGGAACTTCGGGTCCTGCCAGTGTCCGGTCTGGCTGACAGCCAGGTGTGAGCTGAAGGACGAGGGCAGAAATGCAGGAGGCAACCCTGCAATTCCTTCAGGGCCAGCTGAGCAGCCGGGATTCACCGCAAGTGTCAGCACAACCAGGTCTGGTTTGGGAGAGCTGAAGGGCAGGGGCTGGGCATGGGGCATGGGCAGAGGGGCGGAGGCTCCGGCAGAGGCCAGGGGGCTGGTAAAGGGGGACAGGTCAGCCTGTGTGGCCTGAGTTCCCAGCACTAGGCCCACTGCCACCAAAGGGGCTCCCACAGAGCCGGGCCACACTCCTCTCTCCCCACAGAGAAGCTGCTCGCACAGCCACGGCCCCCTCCCCACTCGCCCCCTGGGAAGGACACACTGACACAGAGATGGAAACCTTGAGGGCCCGCTGAGAGCGAGGATCTCCCCTGCCCTGCTCAGGGACTCCCACCCCACAGGAGGCCCAGAGCATCACTCAGGCTCTGTAACCAGGAGAGCAGGGCTCCCACCGCCGTCCAGGGTGGCCCTGGCAAACAGCCTTTTCAGCCTGCCTTTACCCGTTCACACTGAGGGGGAGGACGCCTGTTAGGTACCTGGGAGGAAGACACCACCTGGCCTGGCACCCAGGCCAGGGCCACCTGGTCAGAGGGACTGTGCTGGCTGCTGTCCACCTGTGCGCCAGCCCTCCCTCCCTCCTCTCCCGAAGCTGGCGTTCAGCTGTGCGCACCCTTATCTTTTCTCAGGCCTCCAGGAAAGCCACTATCCTGGGGACAGTGACACCGTGGCTGCCAGCACAGAGAGAGCTTTTCAGCACAGGGACGTGAGCAGATACTCCTGGTTTGAACTGCAGTCTGCGTGGCCTTGGACAAGTTACTCAACCCCTCTGGGCCAGTTTCCTCATCTTCAAATTAGGGAAGACCAAAGTTCCGCCTTCTGCAGTTGTTGGGAGGTTCACCGAAGTGCCCGGCTGCAGGCAGCACCCCGAGTGCTGGCGATGACTGCCTTTAACCGGGTGACCCTAGCCAGGCACCCACTGCAAGGGGACTTTCCCCAGACTCTTAGGAAGGTGGGTGTGTGTCTTATAGGGCAGTGATTTTCAACCTTTTGCATCTCACGGCACACATAAACCTTCGGGGACACACCAAAAAGTGTTATATCTTTTGCTGATCTGACAAAAAAAATAGGTATAATTTTGAGATTCATTTACACTGGATGGCTATTGTCGTGTTGGCTGTTGTCATTTGATGTTATTTGACAATCTAAGAAAAAGAGGCCAGTGCCCATGACTAAATGTCAGGAATTTCACGTTTTGAAAGTCCTTTCCGCACACCGGTTGAAAATCGCTGTCGAGGGCGGCAAGGGCAGCCGATTCTTGTTCCTTACAGCAGTCCCGCCCACACAGCTCCTAGAATACGGAACCCACCAGGCCGCTCCCAGGGATCTATAGGGCCAAGTTCTTTGAAGCCTCTGGTCACATTTTCATCAACTGATCAATACATAACTTTGCTTTATGTGTTTTTTTGTTCAAAAATTTGCATGTGAGTTCCCTAACACTGCACTCGGCCAGCACACTGCGGCTCAGGCCTGCAGCAAGCTCCTCCACCGTGCACCCTGGCTCGTGGGGCACCCACAGCTTCCCACCCTGGGGAACAGCACGCAGCACTTCATCACTAACTTGGGGCCACTCTCAACAGCAAATCACCAAGAAAAAACGGGAGAAACAAGGTATTTAGACAATGAAAGGACACTTGTTTGCAGTTTGAGAGCTGACACAGGAACGCAGAAGAACGCCTTGTTCCACCTCAGCTGGGAATCTGTGTTGGGTGACTCACATTTTTCGCTGCTCTGCACGTGGGTATTCCCAACCCTGCCGCAGATGACTCAGCACTGCCAGGCCTGTGACCAGCAAAGCTGCCTTCCTAAGCAGGACACTGGCCTGGGCTGTGCTGTCTGAGTGAGGGGCAGTGCTGGGCTCCAGGGGGCAACACCCAGCCTAGGAACCCGGCCGTGTCCCCTCCCTTCCGGCCCCTCTCAGGGCAGGCCCTGCCCAGCACCCCCCGATCCAGGTCTCCTACCGCACGCCACTGTCCAGTAGACCTGTGAGTCCTGGGTCTGGTGCAGGATTCGATAGGGGGCCACGCGGGCGCTGGAGTCCAATACCACGTCCAGGGTGCCCACAAGAAGACCTGGGAGCAGGGAGAGAGGTGGAGAGTGAGGGAGGGTGGCGCTGAGAGCTGAGCCCGGCAGCCAGGACGGGGCCCAGAGAAAGAAGCACCCTGCAGCATATCGCCTCTTCCATCAACTGACTCCCTTTTCCTCATGTCTGATTCCTGCCAAACAATCCCCCCGCTTCTTCCTGGAAGCTGCTGCTGGTCCTCCTGACGCAGACGCACCTGCAGGCAGGGGCACCACCAGCCTCTCCCCATATTCATATTATTTACTTTATACAGACCCACGATGCCCTGTCAAACACACCACACGGCTCTGAGCCCGGGCTGAGGCTCAGGTTGGAGCACCCACATGCAGGTTTTAGGAAGCCCACAGCTGAAACAATCTGGGATGCCCTCTCCAAGAAAAGCACAGCCAGCTTTGTAAACAATACTTTAGAATGACAAAGTCCAACAGTTACAAATTAAAAACAAAAATAATACCACAAAATCTAGAAAAATTACACAATGTGTTTTATTCACTGCCAGACATCACTTGAGATACATTCCCACCCCACCCCCGACACTTTTGGTGAACTCTGATGGCTTTTTTCATAAGACAGTGACTTTGTAACATCATTTCCCCTATCTACAACAGGAGGATAACATAGACTTTCCTCTGCCACAGGATCCTTTTTATGATGGAAAGTTTAAGGAAGTTCTCTGCAGCCTTGAAAGTCATGACTGAAAAGGACATGCAAATTTTTAGAGGTATCCAATTTGGGAAAACAGGATCTAGTTTGTTTTTTTCCCCCTCATCTTTGAAGCATTTTAGGGCATTTCAAGTTTTCCTTCTCATCACATATACCCTTTGTTGTGACTATTTCCCCAACAAATCAGAGGAAAGTTCTAACTTGATTCAGTCCTATTCATTAACTGAATTATCAAGCTATCTAAAAATCTGTTCATTGTTCCTATTTAAAATTTACTTTTTCTTTTAAAAAAACCCATATTTTATTGATATTTTACAGAGAGGAAGGGAGAGGGATAGAGAGTTAGAAACATCGATGAGAGAGAAACATCGATCAGCTGCCTCCTGCACACCTCCTACTGGGGATGTGCCCGCAACTAAGGTACATGCCCTTGACTGGAATCGAACCTGGGACCCTTGAATCCGCAGGCTGACGCTCTATCCACTGAGCCAAACCGGTTAGGGCTACATTTTCCTTTTAATGAAGTCCTGCTTTTGATATGATCTCAAAGTATTTTGTTATCATTTTCCTGTTGATGTCAGAATAATTTCTATCAATTTTATTACTCAACTTTAAGACTTTCGTTTCGTTTTCCATTTTAACCATATTTTCCCTTCCAGTCTTTAATAAATAAAATTACCAATTACAAAAGAAGGTACTCTTCACATACATCCAAGTCAGGAGTCTGTAATTTCTCACAGGTTTTATTGAAATGTCCTAAAATGCTTTTCTAAATTGCAGTTAAAACAGCATATTCAAGCTATAGACTTTTTCTCATGATTGCTGTTGGGATTTCTCTTCCGGTCTTGGAAATTTCGTTTTCATCCTTACACTGTTGGCAAGACCTGGAAGCTTTACAGTGGAGGGGCCATCGCTCTTCCCGAGGAGTACGGTTGGCAGCTGCTTGTAAGACAGATGGACTGAAACCACATCACTGTGTGCGCCTTTCCTGCCCATCCGCGTCTGCGATGGCCCAGGGAAGGCCATGGCAGGACCCGCAAAACCTAGCCAGAGTGGGGAGTTCAAGACGCGGTTTCCTGGGGGGACCTGGGGAGCTGCCTTGGGGGACACAAAGGGGTAAAAGACGTAGGAAGGGCTTTCTCTGGGCAGGAAGGTGCCACCGGGGCCGCAGACCAAGCCTTTGCCAAGTGACCAGAACACGGTGTTCTGGGGAGCGAGCCAGGGTGCCCAGAGGGCCCGGCCACTGGCTGAGATCACCCACCGATACATCCGCACAGAACAAGGCTCCGAGCCGCTGGCGGTCCGACACACTGTTCACGGCAACTCGGTGCTGGGCACTGGCTCCCCAATTTCCAACGCGGGCTTGCAGGAGCTGCCAAGGGTGCGCTCCCAGCCCCTCCAGAAGCTGCTGTCACCTCCCCGCGCGTCCTGGCAGGAGGCAGGCCCAGCACCGCCCCCCGCTGCGGGAGGGAGCAGTTTTCGTCTCTCCCGCATCAGGAGGGGCGCCCAGGCGAGGCTGGCAGCAGCGGGCAGCCTCTGCCCCCGGCAGGACTAGGTTAGAGAAGATTCTCACGATCAACAGGAACATCTGGTAACTGTGGCGCACAGCCCTGCAGGGCAACGACAGGGCCCCTGCGCCCAGGCCCTGGTCCGGCCCGAGCCCGAGCCCGAGCCGGACCCAGCTCTGCCCTGGCCGGCGGCACAGGCCCCGGGCCCAGGGGCCGGACACCTGCAGAGGTGGACCCCACAGGCCGTGCTGCAGGAGCGCCTGCCGGCGCAGCCTCATCCCGGGGAGCGGCGATGCCACACGGCACAGGCGCCCCCGCCTAGCTCCCCCGAGCGCGGCACACGGGCCACTTGGCAAAGGCTTGGCCTGCAGCTCCGATGCGCCAAGAACCAGGGAAGGTGGCAGGGAAGCGGGAGGCGGGAGGCGGGGGGAGGCCAGCCCGCAGCTCGCGGAGCCGCTGATCTCGCTAAGGGGCCGTTCCTTGGTGAGCTGGCCCTCGGGGAAACTGAGGCGGGGGAGAGGCCGGGCGGTCCGGCGGCACCCACTTGGCGGAGCCCCGGGAAGCCGCCGGCACCGAGCGCGGGCAGAGGCCGCCGCCAGCCTCCCGGTGGACCGGCTCCCGACCCGCCTCCGAGTGCAGCGCCTCGGTCTCCTCCCGCCCCGCCGCGCCGCGTCCTCACTCCGCCCCTCGCCGGCTCCCCACGGCTGGCAGCCCTCGCCCCGCCACCCCGGCCCCCGCCTCCCGGCCCGTCGGGCTCGGCCTCGCGCCCGTGCCCGCCGCGCGCGCCGACGTGCGCGTCCGCGCCGACGCGCCGAGGCCGGGCCTGTCCGGGCAGGTCGTCCGGCCCCGCCACCCGGCGCGCCCTTCCCGCCGGGCTGCTGCGCTCTCTCACCCGTGAGGCCGCCGCCCCTGCCGTGGCCCCGGCGCCGCTGCAGCACGAAGAAGGGGTTGGCCCGTTCCGTCACCCACAGCGCGTTGGCCACCAGCACTTCCTCGGGGCCCAGCCACATCTTGCGGCCACTCGCACCGGCCCGGCCCGCCAGGCGGAAGCGCCGCCGCCGTCGCCGCCGCTCCGGGGCCGAGCGAGAGGGCGGGGCGAGCGGCGCCCCCTGGCGGGCGGCCTGACCGCAGGACGCCGGCGCCGGCTCTCCCAGGCGGCCCAGTCCATGCAGGCCCCGCCCACTCAAGCACGGCCCGCTCGGCCCCGCCCCCACGCCCGCCTCAGCCACCAAGGTCCCGCCCCCACCCGCCCCACCCACAAAGGCCACGCCCTACGTCCCGCCCCAGCCACCCACAAAGGCCCCGCCGCGCAGGCCCCGCCCCCACGCCCGCCCGCTCCGCGATGTATGCCTCCCCTTCCCCTGGGGCCCCAGCGTTGTAGCTTCATCCGCCAGGAACGGTCCAGCCCCGCGGTCACGGGGTCTGCCTGGGGTGGCCGAGCACACAGGCCAAGAGGAACTGGCTGTGCAGGGAGGAGCTGGTTGTGCAGAGGGCAGAAAACCTGCCCAGGGTCTGGGGGAAATGTAAAGAGCGTTTGGAGGTACACCTTGGCTGATTGGGCAGTGCGGCCAGTGAGTGCTAACGTTGCAAAGGGCAGCTGGAAAGGGTTAGGCAGTTCTAATAATTCTCTGAATTTGGACACTCGGGCCTGAGACTAAGAGGACCTCTAGGAGCCGGGGACAGGTTTCAGGAAGCCCCGAGGCTGGCAGGATCCTAAGGCTGGGTGGCCCTGGGGCCAGCGGAGGTTTCTGCACGGGCACCGGCGGGCAGCACCCGGCGCTGGGATGCGGGTCTCCAGTGCTGGCCTGTAGGAGTCCACCCCTCACAGTCCCAGCACTGACTCTTGAGTGAAGCTGGTAACTCTGTCTGGGGCAACATGCAGACTGTCCTGGGCCAACTGGGAGGCAGGATCACCCTGCTGGCCTGGTCTGCCAGGGCCCTGGAGGAGGGCAGAATCACCCTGGGAAGCTTAATTTAAGTTACTTTCCAACTGGGGTTCTGTCACTGGCATTCAATAATGGAATATGGTAGATGTCGATATAAACAGGTGTTTTCATGGTTGACGGCCAAAGCGATCAAAAGTCTTCTGAAATGTTGCCTGACTCTGAATCTACATTCCAGATGTAGAGGCTGGTTCTCTCTAAACCTTGGAAACTTAAATTGATAAGGTGTCCTTGCAATCTCAATAATTTGGAGGAACTGGTTAACAACCGGAGAGGAGGTGAGGATTATTTGGTTTCTTCACTCCAGAGGTTCTCAAACCTGGGCTGCATCGGAATCACCTGCAGCGCTTGTCAAAACGCGGATTGCTGGGCCCCACCTGGAGTATTTGTTTTTCTAACAAGTTCTAATGATGTTGATGCTGCTGACCTGGAGACCACCTTTTGAGAACTCTTCTTTATTAGATACTAGAGGCCCAGTGCATGAAATTTGTGCCTCAGCCCAGCCTGCACTCTCTCACAACCTGGGACCACTGGCTCCTAACTGCTTACCTGCCTGCCTGCCTGATCACCCCTAATTGCCTCTGCCTGCCTGATCATCCCTAACCCCTCTGCCTGCCTGCCTGCCTGATTGCCCCTAACCACCTCTGCCTCGGCCCCCATCACCATGGCTTTGTCCAGAAGGACGTCTGGAAGATCTCTGGTCTAATTAGCATATTACCCTTTTATTAGTATAGATAATTCACATCCCATTAAAACTCACCCTTTTAAATCACACAATGCAGTGACTATTAGTATATTCACAAAGCTGTACAACCATCACCACTATCTAATCCAGAACATTTTTATTACTTCAAAAGAGAAACCTCTTAGCCATTAACAGTCACTCCCCACTCCCCACCTCCCTCCACTCCTGGCAACACTAACCCATTTCTATCCCTATAGATTTGCTCACACTGGACATTTCATGTAAATAAAACCACTTAATATGTGGCCCTTGTGTCTGAATTCTTTTAGTTACTATCACCTGTTCAAGGTTCATGCAGGCTCTAGCACAGCCGTGGGCAAACTATGGCCTGCTTGAAATGAATAAAACTATTGAAAAAAAAGACCGTACCCTTTTATGTAATGATGTTTACTTTGAATTTATATTAGTTCACACAAACACTCCATCCATGCTTTTGTTCCGGCCCTCCGGTCCAGTTTAAGAACCCATTGTGGCCCTCGAGTCAAAAAGTTTGCCCACCCCTGCTCTAGCATGTCAGTGCTTCATTCTGCTTCATGGCTGAATCCCAGTCCATTGTGTGGATAGCCACATTGCTGATCTGTTCATCAGTTGGACATTTGTGTTGTTTCCCCTTTTGGCTACGGTGAATGACCATGCTATAAACAGCTGTGTACAAGTTTTCATGGAGACATGTTTCAGTTCTTTTGGGCAGGTCCCTAGGAGCGGAATTGTTCAGTCATATAGCAAGGCCATGTTTATCTTTTTTTAAAAAAATATATATTTTATTGATTTTTTATAGAGAGGAAGGGAGAGGGATAGAGAGCTAGAAACATCGATGAGAGAGAAACATTGATCAGCTGCTTCCTGCTACTGGGGATGCGCCCGCAACCAAGGTACATGCGCTTGACGGGAGTCGAACCTGGGACCCTTGAGTCCGCAGGCCGACGCTCTATCCACTGAGCCAAACTGGTTAGGGCCATGTTTATCTTTTTGAGGAACCACCAAACTGTCCTTCAAAGCAGCCGCACCATTTCCCATTGGCACCAGAGATGTGTGAGGGTTGCAGTTTCTCTATCTCCTCAACATTTGCTATTGCCTATCTTTGTTGTTATAGCCATCCTAGTGGGTCTGAAGTGGCATCTCATGTGGTTTGGGTTTGCAGTTTTGTAATGACTTATGATATGGAGTATCTTTGTTTTTTTTTTGTTTTTTTTTAAATATATTTTATTGATTTTTTACAGAGAGGAAGGGAGAGAGACAGAGAGTCAGAAACATCGATGAGAGAGAATCATCGATCAGCCGCCCCCTGCACATCTCCCACTGGGGATATGCCCGCAACCCAGGCACACGCCCTCGACCGGAATCGAACCCGGGACCTCTCAGTCCGCAGGCCGACGCTCTATCCACTGAGCCAAACCGGCCTCGGCCTATCTTTGTTTTTTTAATAACATGTTTTTATTGATTCCAGAGAGAGGAAAGGAGATGGAGAGAGAGAGATAGAAACATCAATGATGGGAGAGAATCATTGATCGCCTGCCTCCTGCATGCCCCCAACTGAGGATCGAACCTGAAACCTAGGCACGTGCCCTGACTGGAATCGAACCATCATCTCCTGGTTCATAGGCTGACGCTCAGCCACTGAGCCACACTGGCTGGGCTGGAGAGCCTTTTCGTGTACTTGATGGTCATTTGTGTTTCTTCTTTGGGGAAATGTCTATTCACATCCTTTGCCCATTTTATTTTATTTTATTTTATTTTATTTTATTTTAATTTAATTTAATTTAATTTAATTTAATTTTATTTTATTATTATGTTTGAATCCTCACCCGAGGATATTTTCCCCGTTTATTTTTAGAGAGGATGAAAGGGAAGGAGGAGGGGGAGAAAGAGAGAGAAACATTGATGTAAGAGAGACACATTGATTGGTTGACTCCCACATATGCTCCAGCTGGGGCTGGGGATGGAACCTGCAACTGAGGTACGTGCCCTAGATCAGGAATCGAACCCATGACCCTGTAGTCCGTGGGCTGATGCTTTAATCACTGAGTCAAACCAGCCAGGGCCTTTGTCCATTTTAAATTGGGTTGCCCTGCTCTGTTAAAGCATGTTTTAAAATAGCAAGTGTTTTCAGAGAAGTATGGATGGGTGCAGATTTTTAGAAATGGCAATGTGTTCGAGCTGTGCGTGTGCTGCTGTGTCCTCCTCGCTTGACTGGCGGTTACAGATGCAGAGTGGGGACCAAGCAGACGTGTTGGCCTTGGGGTTTCTGGAAGATTACCTGTGGTCTGGGCAGCCTGCTTCCCAGTCTGTGCTCCCTCCACCCTCCCTGCCTGCGCTGGTGCTCAGAGGCTCAGCTGCCCTGAGGACGCAAGGGTAGGGAGGGACGGTGGGGCCAGGTATATCTTTTGTGGACATTATTTGAAACTTGTGTATCCGCATTAGTTCTCTTCCCTCTGACCTTGGTGTACTAAGCACTTACCTCCATCCCTGCCCCTGGAAGGGCTCCGGGGAGGGGAGCTGCCCCAGGTCTGCCCGCTTCCTGCCTGTGCCCTGACCCCTGACCCGGAATCGAACCGTGACCTCCTGGCTCACAGGTCGACGCCCAGCAGGAGGTCCGTGGTAGCCGTGCTTATTTGAATTGATCTTGTTAGGAACAAAATATTACATTAAATTTCCTTTTTATAAAGTTCCCAATCCAGCTATTAAATTCAGGAAAATGGTTGTTTCTTAACAACCACTTCTATGTAGGTGTTCCTATCCTCACCCAGTGGGTCTGACACTAAGGACTCATAGGTGACCCCTCCGCTCCCATCCGTGTATTTAAAATGACCGGAATTTCTGAAATGTTGGCCGCCACTTCATGCTTCTCAGTGAAATGGTGGACGTTCCCTCTTCGGATGTGTGGAGTGAGTTCCAAGCCGTGTAGATGCTGGGATAATGGGGTCAGGCCCTGGCCCAGTGGCAGCCTGAGGACTGAGCGGCCAGGCCTCGCTCTGGCCCACGCAGCCCCTCTCCTGTCAGGCGCTAGAATGTCCCAGGACTATATACCCGAGCTTTTGTGGGTTAGGCCTGGTGTGTATGCTTTGACTGTGTAAAATTGCCGGGGTGGGCTGTGTGTGTGTGTGTGTGTGTGTGTGTGTGTTAATAGTTGAAGTGATTGTTATAACCAAAAACTAAAATTGTAGGGAAAATATTCTGATGATCGTACTGTGTTGTTTGAGGAACTGTTTGGCTCTTCCCTTCCTTCATGGCTTGTAGTCTTTCCTATGTCATAATAAAGCAACATTTTTTCTGAAAAAAATAAAATAAATAAATGAGGTTGCCTTTTTATTGTTGCGTTGTAAGAGTTATCTGTGTATTTGGGATACTGGACTTCTTACATTATTTTAAATCTAATCCTCACACGTTAACTGGGTGAGGTAGGTGTTAGGTCTGACCAAATAAATGAAATCAAAACCCCCTTCACAATGGACACTCCACTTGCTGAGACCATTCTCTCTCCCCTCTGGAGTTTCCCAGAATCCAGACCTGCACAGAGCATTCTCCGCCCAGAAAAAGCCCACCTAGAGTCCTTTAAAAACCTCTGACTCCCCGTCTTTGGGTGCTAGCGCCATTTGGGGGCTCAGCCCATCTGATATCCAGGTGACCTAATAAATTCATAATCCTTTACCCTTTTTGGCCTCGTGCGTTCCTCCTTCGGTGACCCTAACAGTGAGTATTTTATGATCCTTATTTGAGAGACGATAAAACAAAAATCCAGACAGGTGAAATCCTGCCAAGTTCACACTTGCGCGTGGCAGGGGTGGCACTCATGCGCAGGCCTTCCTGGCTCCCGCTCTTTTCTACCTGAATGGGGCACCTGCAGCAAAATCAAGATGCTGCACAGAAAGAGTGGATGCTGTGGGAACCACACCTTTCAGGTGGCGCCGCAGGCAGTGGCAGAAGTGGAACCCATGTTGACCACTAACACACTCTACTTCTGTGACCATGGTGGCCAGTTTGGTGATGACCACGTGCCTCCCAGCAAGCAGGCAGGGTTAAGGAAATGCCATTCTGGCCTGGGCTACCTCCTGGGGAATTAGATCAGCTCCACTGCTCACAGGGCTACCACCAACCTGTGCCTGAGCCTGAAGTTTACCTGGAGGCAGCAAAGCTAGCAACGTGCCCTGTATCCCTGTCTGAGGACCGAACCAGGCCACGCCCCTGAAACAAACAGTCCCCTGGCATTTAGCTCCTGCGAGCCCCTCGCGGCAGCCCCTTTTGCTTAAGCCAGTGTTGGTTGGGGTTTCTGTAAGACTCCTCACTGACAGGTTACCACCAACAGGATTCCGTGCGGCAAAGCAGCTTTTTCAATAGGTTTTTATTGAAATGGTTACATTAGCAAATCCCACATACAGGTGTACACTATTGGCATGTAGACATATACCATACAATTTCACTACTTAGGTATACTTACATCAACCCTACGGACCCAGGAGTTGTGCTGTCCAGAACATTTTAAAGGGCTTTTAAGACCTGGTTGCCAAGAAACCAGCTCACAGTCTACTTGTAGGTGTGTGTGTTCTAGACACGATAACTCCTCCCACAGGGAGTCCCCAAATTAAGCTAGTGATCGGTTTTGCTTCTTGGATCTTTGATGTGTGTTCCTTCTGGCACAAGCTAGCCAATGGTGGATTAAAATTCAAGTGTACGGTTTCCCTTTCGTCTCTCAAGGTAGAAGCTAAGCCATTGGCCACATGAAGGTGTAACCCAGCCTCCCCACCCAATCACCTGTGTTGTAGATAGAAAAATAGTTAGTGTGCCATTCTCTGAGATGTGTGCATAGTTAGCAGGAACCCAGAGTAAGTGCAGCTCTTGAATGACCCCAATACGAAAGGGGCAACGTTACCATTTGATGAATACAAAAGCTACCGGGGGTCAAAAACAATTGTGACATATATGGCCTCGGGTGGGACACCTTCTCTCGTCCAGGACCAGGATTGCTCTAATAGGTGCCGGAGTTCCCTGGACCCCAAACAGCATTTCCCGGCTTGGCGTCCGTTCCTGTTTCTGTAACCCCATTGGTGGTTTCCTTAGAGCCACTGCCACTCGGGAGTAGACCCTGCTTCCCACGCTCAGCTAAGACACCAGAATCTGGCCCCACGCACTGGCCCAGGGCACCACTCCTCCAGCGGGTCAGCAGCCTGGCCTGGGCACTATGAATGGGCACAGTGCCCGCTCTGCTTCTCTCCAGGACGGCATGGGTCATCTCAGGCTGGGCACCCAGGAAGGGAGCTGGGACCCTGGCACTGGCCACACGTGGTGACCTGGTCCATCGGGCATGTTGGCAGTCACCAGTGGCCAGCCTTTCCGCTTGGGAGCAGCTGACTCACCCAAGGAAAAAATGGCCTGGACATTGCAGTCCGCCTCCCCCACCCCCACTTTTTGTTTTTACAAACATCTCGGCTTGGTTCCTCCCAGCCACCAGAAAAGTCATTTAATGTCACACAGTGTAAATCTACCTGGCCTTAGACGTGGACGAAGGATAATTCTGAACGCAAATTAGAGTTTACATGTGTTGGGTTAAATTTGTAAAAATCGCTCAGAACAATCGTCTGTAACTCGGTAGTTGCCAGTAGCTGTAGAGATTTCTGGAGAGAGAGGGTGACCACTGCTGAGGGCATCAGCGGCCGTGACTGGCACCCCATGTGGACCACAGTGGACTGGAGAGCACGGAACGGCGCCGGCCCAGCATTAACCGGACTGAGGGCCCTGGGAGCGGTCCGGGGTGAAGGCCTCTGCAGCGGAGAGCGGGGCGCTCAGCTTCCCCCGCCCCCAGCTTCCACAGCAGGAGAACCGGGAGGCTGGTGAAGACGCTTCCTGCTGAGCTGGGCCCACACTGGGCTTAGGCCCAGCGCTCTGGCAGCTGCCTCTGCACCAGCCGTGCTGTGCCAGGGCCGCTGCTTCAGACAGGGCGAGTCCTTCCAGGCTGCAGAGCCAGGCCTTGCCGCCCAGCCTCACATCTCTATGGGCACTTAACAGCCTGGTAACCTGGTTACCATACCTGACTGCACAGGCTGTTACCGCACTGCATGTCTCCACGCACACCGCGTCTCCTGGCACACCGCGTGTCCCCGCGCACACCGAGTGTCTCCACGCACACCGCGTGTCTCCATGCACACCGCGTGTCTCCAGGCACACCACGTGTCCCCGCGCACACCGCGTGTCCCCGAGCACACCGCGTGTCTCCGCGCACACCGCGTGTCCCCAGGCACACCGCGTGTCCCCAGGCACACCGCGTGTCTCCAGGCACACCATGGCACACCGCGTGTCTCCAGGCACACCGCGTCTCTCCGCGCACACCGCGTGTCCCTGCGCACACCGCGTGTCTCCAGGCACACCGCGTGTCTCCGGGCACACCGCGTGTCTCCGGGCACACCACGTGTCCCCGCACACACCGCGTGTCCCCGGGCACACCGCGTGTCTCCGGGCACACCGCGTGTCCCCAGGCACACCGCGTGTCCCCAGGCACACCGTGTGTCTCCAGGCACACCATGGCACACCGCGTGTCTCCGGGCACACCGCGTGTCCCCGCGCACACTGTGTGTCTCCAGGCACACCATGGCACACCGCGTGTCTCCGCGCACCCCGCGTGTCTCCGGGCACACTGCGTGTCCCCGCGCACACCGCGTGTCTCCGCGCACCCCGCGTGTCCCCGCGCACACCGCGTGTCCCCAGGCACACCGCGTGTCCCCAGGCACACCGTGTGTCTCCAGGCACACCATGGCACACCGCGTGTCTCCGGGCACACCGCGTGTCCCCGCGCACACTGTGTGTCTCCAGGCACACCATGGCACCCCACGTGTCTACGCGCACCCCGCGTGTCTCCGCGCACACCGCGTGTCCCCAGGCACACCGCGTGTCCCCAGGCACACCGTGTGTCTCCAGGCACACCATGGCACACCCCGTGTCTCCGGGCACACCGCGTGTCTCCGGGCACACCGCGTGTCCCCAGGCACACCGTGTGTCTCCAGGCACACCATGGCACACCCCGTGTCTCCGGGCACACTGTGTGTCTCCAGGCACACCATGGCACACCGCGTGTCTCCGCGCACCCCGCGTGTCTCCGGGCACACCGCGTGTCCCCGCGCACACCGCGTGTCCCCAGGCACACGGCTGAGGGAGAGCCCGCAGGAGGAAGGAGGACCCAGCACTGAGGTTTAGCACTCCAGCAGCACTGCGTCCTGCAGGTTTAACACTCCAGTTGCATGAAGTTCAAAGTGCTTGTTTTTCACTTGTTGTAAAGTATCTTCCTTTCCCCCAAATCAGAGTGAAGAAAACGGGAAAATGGCGTGAGCTAGGGTGATGGGCGAGAGGGACAATCCCAGATAAGTCCCAGGCCACGGGGACCACGAGAGCAGTCTTAGCACAGACACTATGTCGTCCTTTCAGCAACTGAGGCTGCCGTGCCCTTGTCCGCCCGGGTCCGAGGGCTCCTGGGACGCAGCTCTGGAGAACAGGGGCCTGCTCTCAGCCGTGCTGCCGGGGATCCCGTCTCCTTTCTTCCAGCTCAGGGTGCTGGGGTCTGCCAGGACCCCCTTCAGAAAGAGGGCAAACCTCTGGGCTGTGCAACGACCCAGGGGCGCCCCTGGCTCCAGGGGGCTCCAGACCCCTCACCCTGGCCTTCCGGAGGGGTGTGAGCTGGGACCTGAGCCGGGCGGCGAGGCGGCCTCTGCAGGAGACGCGTCAGCACAGAAGGCAGGCAGGCTCCGCAGGTGCACACGGTCTCTGTCTGGTTCCTGTAGTTTCTCGGCTGTTACCATACCTGAACCGCATAGACCTTCACCATACCTAACCGCACAGGCTGTTACCATACCTGAACCGCATAGACCTTTACCATACCTGACCGCACAGGCTGTTACCATATCTGAACCCCACAGGCTGTTACCATACCTGAACCGCATAGACCTTTACCATACCTAACCGCACAGGCTGTTACCATACCTGAACCGCATAGACCTTTACCATACCTAACTGCACAGGCTGTTACCATATCTGAACCGCACGGGCTGCCACCATACCTAACCGCACAGGCTGTTACCATACCTGAACCCCACAGGCTGTTACCATACCTGAACCGCATAGACCTTTACCATACCTGACCGCACAGGCTATTACCATACCTAACCGCATAACCTGTTACCATACCTGAACTGCATAGGCGTTTTCCAGGCCTGCTGACAGCTCAGCTACGTCCGGGTATCACATGAACATGCACACTCACGCTCACACTCACGCCCATTGGTCCAGTGGCTTTGGGACAATTACCAACCAAGCGAAAAGAAAAGGCGAAACGGGACGCGCTGCACTTGTAACAGCTGCTCTCAGGAGGGAGGACGCTGAACTGCGGGTGTCACAGCGGCTGCCCGCACTCGTGTGGAGCAGGGAGCACCGTCCGCATGGGATCCAAGCGTTGCTTCTGGCGGTGGGTGAGGCTGAGCAGGGGAATCACACCAGGGCTTTTTCTCAATCAGCTGCTGTCAGCAGCTCCTCTGCCCGCACCTCAGCCAGCCCCCGGGGCTTTACTGCACGCCTGGCTCTCGTGTCCCTGGGCAACCGGAGCCCACGCTGGCTTCCAGCATCATCTGGAATAACGGAACACCAGGGCAGGCAGACATTCCCTGTGGGGTTCTAAGTCCAGGGAGTGTGTGTGGGAAGGAGAGTGTGTGTGCCTGTGTGCATACTTTGTGTGTGCATACTCTGTGCATGTGTGTGTGTGAGTATGTGAGAGAGAGAAAGAGGGAGAGGGAAAGGGGGAGAGGGAGAGGGAGGGAGAGAAAGAGGGGAGTGAAAAGACAGAGGGAGAGGGAGAAAAAGAAAGAGAGAGAGAGGGAGAGGGAGAGGGAGAGGGAGAGAGAGAGAGAGAGAGAGAGAGAGAGAGAGAGAGAGAGACGCGTTTTGGGGCACCTGAGGGCCTGCACTGAGATGGAGGCTCATGCAGGTACAGGTGACATGTGCATTTAAAACAGCTCCCCGGTGTCTGATGCACAGAGGGCCACGCCCTGATCACTCTTCCTTCCCCAAATTTCTGCTGGAGACCAGCGCTGGGTCTCCATGCGCCCTGGACACCCGCCAGCTCCCACGGGGCTCTCCCTGGGTCCCCCTAATACCTACCCCGTCACCAAGACTAGCAGCCCGGGCTTCCGCTCCAATCGCGTGGCTCCCTCCTTTCCCACTGAGAAGTTTCCTGCTTAAGGCAGGCCCGGCCCCCAGGCATGGAAGTGCCTACCCCGCCCACCCCTGTACCAGCTCTCTCTCTGAACAGAGACTTAGGCCCTCTTACAGCAAAGCTTCCCTGCCCAGCATCTGACTCCAACAAGCCCCAAGGAGACACGTGTCATAACATATCTGCTTCTTCCCCAAGTGAGAGCGAAGAAAACAGAAAAACGGCGTGAGCTAGGGTGACGTGCGAGAGGGGAAATCCCAGGTAAGTCCCTTTGCCATCCCGAGCCCCCTCGGCTTGCCATCACTGGGTGTTGCATTTCGAGGTGCTTCCTGGCCTCTCCACGCTGCACCACGCCCCTGTGTGCGCCCTGGGCAACCCCCTCTTCATGACTCACCCTCATTACATCTGGTCTCACAGCCCAGTTGGCTGGTAATGTGCCGGTTTCCTATGCCAGCCAAATCTTCATGACCGCTGGGTTCATGAACTCTGAGTGTCTGTGTTTGGCACATGGTGAGAACGAGATAAAGGCCTGTTGACAAAATCAGCCTTATAATCCTACCTTTTCCTTCCAAGTCCCACCTCCCGGAAATCAGTGTTTTTGTTGCATGATATTTGTGAGCAGCAACAACTTGTCAAGGTGACCTGACATCAATACCACCTCCTTGTTTGCCCACAGCAGAAACGCTGCATAAATATTGAAGGTCAACAGCAAGGCAACATTTTGATTTTTCTTCGGCTGAAACCAGTTTTTTTGCTTTGTTTTGGTTTTGTTAATCCTCACCTGAGGATATTTTTTCAATTGATCCTTTTTAGAGCGAGTGCAAGGGAGGGGGGAGAGAGAGAGAAACATCTACGCGAGAGAAACACATCAGTCGGTTGCCTCCTGCACCTGCCCCAACAGGGGCTGGGGATGGAACCTGCAACCCAGGTACGTGCCCTTGACCGGGAATCAAACTTGTGACCCTTCGGTGGGCAGGGTGATGCTCTAACCACTGAACACACCACCAGGGCCAGTTAAAACCAGTTTTGTTTAACAGGTAGATCAAGGAAAGAATTGGATGTGAGGGGTAATAAAAATATGAGAAGAACTTATAAAGCCCACAGGAGACATGAAGTTAGTTAATTTAGCAATCTTATTTTGTTTAAACCCTTTGTGACTGTATCTCTTTTTAAGTTCTCACTGGAGGATATGTTTTTATTGATTTGAGAGAGAGAGAGAGGGATAAATCGATGTGAAACATTGGATTGCCTCCCGCACTCCTCGATGTGCCCCAACTAGGGATCGAACCCACAACCTAGGTATGTGCCCTAACTGGGAACTGAACTGCAACCTTCTGGTGAACGGTACGATGCTCTAACCACCTGAGCCACCTGGCAAGGTACAACCACATCTTTGGAAGCCAGGCCGTGGCAGGCGCAGGCGCTGGCGGGTGTTCAGGGGAGTGCCTCCTGGGCGTTCTCTGAGTCAGGCCTGAGGAGGGGCAGGGAGATGGAGCCTTTCTTAAAAAGTGGGGCTCACCAGACGTTACAAGGTACTGCTAACCCCCTGGTGGTAGAACTGGTGTTCCCCTGAGGGGGCAGAGGCAGGCGGCCCTGGGTGGACAGCAGCCTGCTAGCACCACCCACCACCCCCACCCTGCCATGGGTGCCGAGCCTGGGCCTCCGCCTGTGGCCAGCTGGCCAGCCACCTCTCCTCTGTCCCTGAAATAACGGAAAAGGAGGGCTATGGGAAGTTCTTCCCTCAGGAAGTTAAAAATCACCAAATTGTAGGCATTGGCATTTTAACTGTCAACCCAATTCCTGCTGCTCCGGACCTCAGCCCACATGCCCTGGGGCCTGCTGCCAGCTCAGAGTCCACCGCAGGGACAGAGGTCTGTGGTGGAAGTCACGGCTCTGCCCCCTCTATCTTCAAATAGTCCCTCCACCGTACCCCCCAAACGATCAGAGGTTACCATACACTCCCCGGGGAATACCCGCGGTGGCTGGAGATCTGCGACAGCGGAGACACTCCTATGATGTGGGAAAAGCCCTCTCCGCCCCCAAACCGCACACGCCTGGCCCACAAGCTCTGAGACTTGAGCTTCTCGGGGCAGGAGTGTGTTCTCACCCCCAAGCTCACCCCCAAGCAGCCCTGCTGCCCCGCCAGGCCCCTGGGTGGCTCGCGAGGGTTTCCCTCAGCTCAGCTGCCAGCAAAGAGGCCGCTTTGGAGACAGTCATGCCTCCCTCGCTCTGCCCGACGTGCGTGGCCTGTGCGGAGACGCCCCTGTCCCTCCGGACAACGCGGGGCACTGTGGAGCCGAGAAGGAAAGCAGCTCCGACGTCCAGGAAACAGTGTCTGCCTGGACCTGAAGCACCACCCGCAGGGACTCCCTGTAAGAAACGCCCCCTGGGTTCTCCGGCAGGAAGCGTGTGCCCTAGATTTGCCAGAAATTCAAATACGACATCAAGAAGTGGACTTTTAGGGGCCTGAATTTTACATTTCTTCCCAAGTAATTTAATGGAAAGTAACTGCTTTTGTGAGACCGCACAGGTCGGAAGAAAATGCTGCGCTCGGATCTGAGTTCTGGTTCAGAAAAGCCGGTGTGGTGCCCATGGTGAGAGCGGCCCTTCCCCGCGGGAGGAGCCGAACCAAACCCCGAGGCAGGCGCGAGTCCGGGGCCTCCGCAGGCCAGACGGCGCCCAGGCGCCCGGACCCCGCTCTCTCGCCAAGCCGGTGGCCAACCTGTCCATGAACGGGGCCGCTTGAAGCTGTTTTTTATAAGAAATATTTGTCTAGTGCAGTGACTATAACTAGGAAACGAACAAAGCCCTTGGCTAAAGGGAAAAAGAAAAACCTGCCAAGACCTTAAAACTCTGCACTGTTCCAACCTGGAGCGATGAAACCCCAAAGCTGCCGAGACGGGGAGCCTCAGGCTGCTCCGCCTGGTTCTGTGCGGGCTTTGCTCCGGGCCTAACTGTGTCCGAGGCATCTTAGCGACAAATCGCAAGCAGAGAGGCTGTGAAAGAGAAGCCGGGGCCGTGGGGAAGGGCGAGGGTCCCCTCGCACTCCTGTCCGGCGGGTCCGTGAGAAGGGCGGCATGGGGACGCGTGCGGTTTGCTGCTGGTCTAACTCTTGGCGTGCAGAGACTGAAGGTCCGTCCTCAGAAACAGACAGGCGGGCTCTGGCACTCCGCGGTGTCACCAGGAGAAACAGCTGGACTAGGGTGCGTCCTTGAGCAACAAGGATGTCTAGATTTGTTTCGTAAATTTGCTCATCGTGATTCTGTGTTGGGATTACTCTTAAAATGCATGTTTCTTGTGAGGTTAACTTGATGTCATCCCAGGTGAGTCAGGGCACGAGTCCCAGATCTGCGCTGCGCGGGCCACCAGCATTATTCTGTAAGCTCCTGCGCCTTCCTCATCCGACCCGAGGCTGGCGGAGAGCACTGGGCTGGACCGGTGAAGCCTGAAGCGAGGTGCTCGTCCGGTGTCTGCCGGCGAGGGGGTGATCCGATCTTCTAGAAAAAAGCATGCAGAACCCTTCCGATTTTGACACCCACTGGCTGTCACGCTGGGATGATTGCCAGGCTGGCCTCCTGGGTGCCACCTCCCCACGCGCCTCAGTGGCTGCTAAGCAAATAAGTCACAGGCCTTGGGGACAGAGCCTTCAGTGTTCGGTGGTCACAGAAGCGTGTGACACCTTCTGTCATGCTCTGTGACCGTGTGGACGATGCCTGTCCGGCACAGCCTGCCCGTGGCGACGCTCTAGGTGGTCAGTCTCAGAGGAGGGACAAAAGGGGAGGCTTTCTCTCAGGAACCTTCAGAAAGAGGCCTTTTAACAGGAAGTAGATTAAGAGACAGGAAAATACAGAGTGGGCCATGCAGCAGCAACTCGTGCCCACGTCGGTAAGAAGCGCGCCTGTGGGCGTTAGGACGCATCCTAAGTGAGGAGCACAAAGGTATTTAAATGCCAGCATCGCCCGGCACAGACAGCATGTGGCTCTTCAGACACATGTTCACGATGCACCATGAACCCTGGGCTGGCTCCTCTGCAAACAGCCAGGCTTGTCGGGGCCATGGTCAGTGGCCAGCTGTGGGCGGGGTTTGGCTGCCACCAGGTCACCTGGGAACCAAGGCTGTTCTCAAAGCCTCACCAGGGGGGACCTTCGCAATTTACCCCTGAGCCCCCACCTGAGCTTGGAAAGCGCTGCCATTCTTCCAAAACAGACGCTGACAGAAGAATACAAAACAAGGAAGGTGATCGTAAATCAAATCACCGAAGAGGTGACCCCCAACGGCCCCTTTGTAAAAAATCAGGTTTTGTTCTCATCATACATGTCCAAGGAAGGCTCGAGTGTGGAGAATTCACTTTCATACACCAGGCTCCGAGGGGACAGAGAGCTGCGCTGAAAGTGACCACCTGGAGAGGGGACAAGAAGGACAGGTCACTAGGTCATCAGGCCTCTACTCCCCACACTTCCCACGGGGCGTGGAGGAAAGAAGGTGAATTATCTTCAAAGCATCACATTATCTCAAATATGTGTCTATATTTTGGGTTCTTGTCATGAGAAAAGTGCAAAGAACTCAGGCGCCCCTCAATTTAAGCCGCTTTAAGCAGCCAATTCCAACGTTTGGGTCCTCAGAAGATGACCCACCGGAGCTCTTCAGAGCAAAAGCTGCCTGGCGCGCTCACACAGCCTCCACTCGCAAACCTGAAGACTCTGCCGAGGGCCCGCGATCACCTGGGAAATCCCGTGTCTCCTGTCTGAGCCCGGGGTCGGGGCACACGGAGCCGCTCCACCACCAGGCAGACTGAGGTAGTGACTCTGAGGCTCTGGTAGTGCCCTACAAGTTCTTATTTATATTAAAGTTATACCTGAACATGGTTCAGACAGTTCCTCCCACATGTGCTAAGACCAGTAATCTGCGACCCCCTTCCTCAGAGACAGCCACTGGGAGCCGACTCGTGGCATACTTCCCCCCACGTCCCTAAACAGCATGTTTCCAGCCTTAGACTTTACCTGCTGAACCCCCACTGTGGAGGACTCCCCCATCTAGCCCTTACACAGCCACACATCTCTCTGTTGCCTCCGCATAATTACATTTTAAAGAAAATTCAATGTTTACATTATTTGACTATTTGTGCTATTCAGAACTAAGCCATGCTTGCATTTCCTTTTCTGAACAACTGTGTTTCATGTTACAGTTTTATTGGGGTATAATTGACATATAACAAAATGCACATATTTAAAGTGTGTAATTTGCCCTAAATATTGGGGAAGAAGAATATTATGATCCACATATTCTTTTTTTGGATAATCTATTGTTTCCTATATTCTTGGTCTCAAATTTTATTAAGTACTCGTTTTCTGATTCATTTCTAGCAAAGAGAAATGGAAGCTTGTCTATGCCTTGAGGGAACTGTTGATGTAGATGCAAAGTGGGAAAAGAACTGTGTAGAGTTGAGCCATTTAGGAGAAGCCTGTCAGGTTAAGATGAAGACAGGAAATGTTTACAAAACCACAGGTCCCTCCTACTTACAAATGTAACTGTTAGAGAGTCTGTGACAGTATTAGGGAAACCCTTTTCTGAGATTTCTGATCTTCAAAGATGTAGTATTCTTCTGGGATGCTACATTTAATTCTTAAGGCACCCTATGTTGTCCTGGCTGGGTGGCTCAGTTGGTTGGAGCATCGTTCTGTACACCAAAAGGTTGCAGATTCCATCCCAAGTCAGGGCATGCACGGGAGGCAGCTGATGATGTTTCTCTCTCATGTCAACGTTTCTATTGCCTCCTTATTCTCCCTCTCCACCCCTGTATAGGGGGAAGGACACACAATAAGAATAGGATCACAGTTGTTTAATGATTATTCAGCTTACTAACTATAGACAAGAGGCTTTCTTACAGACTCTGGGGCTGTAAAAAAAAATAAGAGATGGGAGATTTGAAGATCGCAGCACAGGTAAATGCCTGCACTTGCCACCTCCCACAACCACATCAAAATTACAATTAAAATACAGAACAGCCATCATCCAGAATCGCTAGAAAGCTGGCTGAATGGAAGTCCTACAACTAGAGAAGTAAAGAAGATAGCACACTGAGACTCATAGGAGGTGCGAAGGCACGGGACAGGTTGGTCTGGCACCCACATGTGCCTTTTTTAAATCGGGAGGGTGATTGTCTCTGCAGAGGCTGCCTTGAGGAGCAAGGGGTCCTAGCCCCACACCAGATGCCCAGCCCAGGGTTCCAGAGCTGGGAAGAGGAGTCCCTATGGGCAGTAAGAACTATGGGCTGTAAAAACCAGTATGGATTGGGGCTCAGTGATACAGAGGCTGCTGGAGACCCAGCTGTTCCTCTTTAAAGGCCTGCACCATGAACTGACCTTACAAGGTCCCACTGCCTCTGAGCTCCAGCACCAGGGTGAAGCTCTGGGGGACAGACACATATGAGGAAAGTGGATTGGCTGGCATTGAGGTGGCTTTCTCCCAGATGGAGGTGCCCACAGGGATCATTGTTCCTATGGTGGGACCTCCCGGGTTGCAGAGCTAATTGGCAGCCATTTCTGTTTGCTCTGCCCCTGTGATTCCCTAAGACCCTATCTCATCCAATTTACAACCACACCCAAGCTGTGTGCAGTGTCTTTTGCATATGAATGGCCTGTCCTTGCTCAGGCTAAAATCTGTCAAACAAGCTGCAGCTGGGTCAGGGAGCCCTAAACCTATCAATAAAAGGCCCACGACCCAGCACCAGCACCAGCCTGCCTTGCTTCACAGCTGGGCCTCATCTGGGCACTTCCAAACCTGATACAAAAAGGAGGAATCTAAAGATCTCTCTGTAGCTCCTGTTGAGTGGCCCCAGGCAGTGGCTGCCTTTGCACCTTCCTAGAGACCCAAGAGCCAGTGCACCAAGTGGTCAGTGTGAGACCACACCAGGTAACAACTCTACACATTCATAAGCGGCACACTCAAGGGGCAGACTCAGTGAGCACCAAAGCCCCACTGAAGCAAGTCCTGCTCCATAGGGGTGCCTCCTGCACAGCAGCTCCCCACTGTAGTTGCAGCTGGTCCTCACAGCCAATTGGCCTGGAGGTCAATTCCTCTCGGTGATGGTGGCATGAGGACATGACTGATGTCCCCTGAGGAAGCTGCAGTCCCTGTACTTGTCAGCCTTTCACTGTGATTTGAGTTTTTAGAAAGTAACTGGGACGTTTTACTTTTTGCCTTTATAAATTGCCCTAAATCCCTAGGATGTAACCCCCTATTACAGTTTGTTAAGCATGTGACCAAAAGCGAGGTGCTGGAAATGCATTTTTCTGGGTTTGAAGAGAAAGAAATCACTTGTGTCTTTGAATTCTGCAGGACTCTTCTCTGTCCATGAGCCTGGGCCATTCCTATCGTAGTCATGTGCGGTGTGTGTTGGTCACGAGGAAAGAGCCTCCGGGAGGGAGGTGTTGGGTCGGCTGTGGCCAGGACCCCTCTGCCTCTGCCTCTGCCTCTGCCCAGAGCAGGAGTAGGCGCCGGGGTCGGGGGTGGGGCGCGGGGGGGGCGGCAGCCTGCCCGAGGCTCTGACCCAGGCGGAGGAAACCCTTGCCCCTTCGTGGTTAGGTAAGACCAACTGACACTTTCTTCAAAGGGAACTTTTATAAAAAACTTTAAAGAAAGCCGGAGTGAAGGAACTGTGTAACTTTTACAGATTTGCTGGACTTCTGGGTTCCAAAGCCTCTTCAGAGACTGCAGGCCATTGCTGCCAGCACAGCTCCCCCCCTGGGCATCTTCTCACTCTGGTTACCTTTACCCTTCTCCTCAGGCTGAAGTCGGTTCTGATGTTATCTGGACCTGTTCTTTAGGCCCCTCAGTAGGAAAGCACTCTCCAGCAAGGTCTCCAGCTTCCCTCTCGGGGCGGTTCTGCTGCTCTCCTGTCCGAGGGAGTCTTCCTAGGGGTCGCTTTACCTATGGGTGTCGAGAATCTTCCTCTTGTCACTGACCCAAATGTGCCAACCCTATTTCTTGCCCGTGGGCTTGTCTGTTAGCTAGCTCTGAGCTATAATGTTCTAAATGTTTTCTTTTGTGACCCCATTCTTTTAATTCCAGGAGCCAACCTGCATCTACTTCACTCCTTCCAAAATTCCTGGGCCTCCTCGTGGAAAGCTATGCTCTGTGAATGTTACAGAAACTCCTGGAAGTTTCTGTGATCTTCAGTTACATAATCGTTTCCTAGATATGACACCTAAAACACAAACCAGAGAAAGAACAGCCACACTGGATTCCCATCAAAATTAAAACTTGGGAGGCAGGCCCAAGATGGTGGTGTAGGAGGATGCTGAGCTCGACACTCCCAAGAACACACAGAATGTACACCTCTACTTAGAGCAATTCCTCCTGAGAGGCAAGAGAGGGCCAGTTGAACAGCTTCTGCACAACAAGTGAGACGGACCACATATGGCAGGCTGGGTGCCTCAAGAGTGCAGGGCTGCTGCAAGGAGTCTCCAGCCAACCCTCCCGGAGCTGGCTCCAGCAGGAGTGTGCGTGCACGGGGCCCCTCGGCTGGAGACTGATCCAGTGCACCAGCAGGATGCAGCTGCAGGCACCCATTGGGTTGCACACTCAGGGGGTGCTCCCCTGACCAGAGAGAATGTGAACTAGAGCAACACTGTGGTACCTCGCACAGGGCTGTCCTGTAGAGAAAGTGCAGAACAAGTAGGGCGGTGCGATGGCAACAGACAGTTAAAGAAATGGGGCGCACCACATGCACACTGGGCAGCCCGCCTGGATCAGAAGAGCAAGGAAGCACACACCGCTGCCCGACCCGGGACCCACTCATCCTGGCCACGCAGCACACCAGGTGCCCACATGCACCGCCCTGATAAGGAACAGCCTACCCAAACCATTGGCACACAGTCTACATAGAGACCACATTTGCAAGATTAGGAGAGAGAGAGCTATTTCATCTAACTCAGGAACAAACACATAAAGTCAAACAAAAAATGGGAGACAGAAGAACATTTACCAAATGAAGAAACAAAACATACCTGGAGAAAAACACTCGTGAAACAGAGATAAGCAATTTGCCAGATAAAGAACTCCACAAAGAGGTAGAAAATATAACAAAGAGCCGATCAGAGATGAAAAAGACAGTAACTGAAATGAAGAACACATTAGAAGGAATTAGAAAAGGGGCAGAAAGTACAGTTGAAGAAATACTGGCTGAAAACTTTCCTAATTTGGGGCAGGAAACAGACATTCAGGTTCAGGAAGCACAGAGAGTTCCAAACAAGATGAACCCAAAGAGGCTCATGCCAAGACATACTGTAATTAAAATGGCAAAAGTTAAAGATAAAAAAAAAACAATTTTGAAGGCAGCAAGAAAGAAACAAGTCACATACAAGGGAAACCCCTTAAGGCTATCAGCTGATTTCTGAGCAGCAACTGTACAGGCCACAAGGGAGTGACAGGAAATATTTAAAGTGCTGAAAGAAAGGAACCTACAACCTAGAATACTCTACCTGGCAAGGTTATCACTCAGAACTGAAGAAGAGAGAAAGAGTTTCCCAGATAAGCAAAAACTAAAGGACTTTATCACAATTAAACTGGTTTTCCAAGAAATGTTAAAGAGTCTTCTTTATGCAGAAAAGAAAAGGCCATAACCAGAAATAAGAAGATATAAGAAAAAAAATCGTAATGGTAAAGGCAAATATATAACAAACGCAGTAAATCAACCACTTAAAAAGCTAATATGAAGGTTAAAAGACAAAAGTAGCAACATTAACTATAACTAAATAGTCAAGGGATACACAAAACAAAAAGATATAGAACATGTATCAGCTTAAAATAGACTGCTATATATATAAATATATATATATATATTTATTTATATATATATATTTATTTAAATATATATATTTATATATATATATATATATATATATATATATATATATATATATATATATGGGGCCCGGTGCACGAAATTCGTGCACTGGGTGGGGGTAGGGGGTGGGGAGTGTCCCTCAGCCCAGCCTGCCCCCTCTCACATACTGGGAGCCCTCAGGCGTTGACCCCCATCACCCTCCGATCGCCTGAGTGGCCCCTTGCCCAGGCCTGACGCCTCCGCCAGAGGTGTCAGGCTTGGACAGGGGACCCCCATCTCCCCCCGATCACTGGCTCTGGCCCCCGCCCAGGCCTGAGGCCTCTGGCCCAGGAATCATGCCTGGGCAGGGGACTCCCATCTCCCTCTGATCGCTTGCTCCACCCCCCGCCCAAGCCTGACGCCTCTGACCCAGGCTTCAGGCCTGGGCAAGGGGACCATCATATCCCCGCAACCCCCAGCTCCACCCCCCACCCAGGCCTGATGCCTCAGCCAGAGGAGTTGACCCTCATCACCCTCCGATCACCAATCACCGGATCGGCCCCTTGACCAGGCCTGAGGCCTCCGGCAGAGGTGTCAGGCCTGGGCAGGGGACCCCCAGTTCCCCGCGGTTGCAGGCTCCACCCCTGCCCAGGCCTAACGCCTCTGGCCTAGGCGTCCGGCCCGGGCAGCGGGGACCTGCAGTGGCAGCGGGGGGCGCCACGATCGTGGGCTTCGCTTTAGGCCCAGGCAAGGGACCCCTAGCTCCTGGGACTGCCAGCTTCGACCGTGCCCAGCTCCCATCGCTGGCTCCACCCCTACTTCCTGCTATCACTGGCCAGGGCGGCAAAGGCACCTGATTCTCCGATCATGGCTGGGGGGCAGGGCAAAGGCGGCCCCAGGGCCGCCTTTGCCCTGCCCCCCAGCTCTTAGCTCCCCCCTGGGTTTCCGATCACTGTCAGTGGCAGGGGGCTTCTTCCTGCTTTCCCTTCGCCTCCCTGCATTGTGCCTACATATGCAAATTAGCCGCCATCTTGTTGGCAGTTAACTGCCAATCTTAGTTGGCAGTTAATTTGCATATAGCCCTGATTAGCCAATGAAAATGGTATTGCCGTACGCCAATTACCATTTTTCTCTTTTATTAGTGTAGATATATATATATATATATATATATATATATATATATATATATATCAATAACTATATATATAGATGAATATCTATGAACCTCATGGTAACCACAAACCAAAAACCTACAAAAAATATAGAGGAACCCAAACAAAACTAAAGAATATCTGCAAATCAAAAGGAAAGGAATTAAGAAAGGAACAGAGAACAAAAACAGCCAAAAAAATTAACAAAATAAGCACATACCTATAAATTATTACTAATTTTTAAAATAGATTTTTCAGAGAGGAAGGGAGAGATAGAAACATCGATGATGAAAGTTATCAATCGGCTGCCTCCTGCATGCCTCCTACTGGGGATTGAGCTGGCAGCCCAGGCATGTGCCTTGACTAGGAATTGAACAGTGATGTTCTAGTTCATAGTTTGACTCTCAACCACTGAGCCACACCGGCCTGGCTCAATTATTACTTTAAATGTAAATGGACTAAATGTTCCAATCAAAAGACATAGAGTGGCTGAATGGATAAAAGAACAAGACCCCTCTACATGCTGCTTCCAAGAGATTCACTTTAGATAACACACACACACACACACACACACACACACACACACACAGACTAAAAGTGAAGGGATAGAAAAAGAAGAGTCCATGCAAAAAGAAACAAAAAGAAAGCTGGGATAGCAATACGCATAGCAGGCAGAACAGACTTCAAATCAAAGAATGTAAAAAGAGCCCGGCCGGCATGGCTCCGTGGTTGAGCATCAACTTATGAACCAGGAGGTCACAGTTCGATTCCTGGTCAGGGCACATGCCCAGGTTGTGGGCTCGATCCCCAGTCGTGGGATGTGCAGGAGGCAGCAGATCCATGAGTTTCTCTCATCACTGATGTTTCTATCTCTCTCCCTCTCTCCTCTCTGAAATCAATAAAAATATATTTAAAAAAAAGGAGAGACAAAAGGATATTACATAATAATAAAGGAGTTAACCCAAAAAGAGGATATAACAATGATAAATATTTATACACTCAACATAGGTGCAAGTATCAATGGACATAAAAGCAGAAATTAACAGTAATACAATAATTGGAGAATTTGGTACTCCACATATGTCCATGGATAGATCATCCACACAAAAAATCAACAAGGAGATAATGGCTTTAAATGCCACACTTGACTAGACTGACTTAATAGATATTCAAGGAGCATTTCATCCCCAAACTGCAGATTACACAGTTTTCTCAAAGGCACATAGAACGTTTTCTAGGATAGACCACGTATTAGGTCACAAAATAAGCCTCGACTTTACTAAGATTAAAGTTATGTCAAGCATATTTTCTGACCACACTGCCACAAATCAACTACAGGAAGAAAGCTGGAAAAAACACACATATGTGAAGATTAAACACCATGATACTAAACAACCAATGAAGCAAAAAGGAAATCAGCCCTGGCTGGTTTTGCTCAGTGGTTAGAGTGTTGGCCTGAGGACCAAAGTGACATGGGTTTGAATCTGGTCAAGGACATGTACCTCAGTTGCACGCTCAATCCCCAGCCTAGGTCGGGGCATGTGCCTCGCAATCAATGGATGTGTCTCTCTCACATAGATGTTTCTCTCTTCTTCCCTCCCTCCCCCCTCCCTTCCACTCTCTCTAAAAATCAATGGAAAAAATATCCTTAGATGAAAATTAATAATAACAAACAATCACCAAAAAAATCCCCCAAAACTTCCTTGAGACAAATGAAAATGAAAACACAACTTTCCAAAAGTTGTGTTTTATGGGAAGTTCATAGCTTTACAGGCCTACATTTAAAAACAGGAAAAATCCCAAATAAACCAAACAATCCACTTTACACATGAAGAAACTAGAAAAAGAACACAATCCAAAGTAGAAGGAAAAAAATAATAAATATCAGAAACTACAAAACAGAGACAAAATAAAACAATAGAAAAGATCAATGAAACTAAGAGCTAGTTCTTTGAAAGGATAAACCTCTAGCAAGATTCTTCAAGAAAAAAGAGAAAGTGCCCAGCTGATGCGGCCCAGTGGTTGAGCATCAACCTATGAACCAGGAAGTCACAGTTTGATTCCTGTCAGGGCACATGCCTGGGTTTCAAGCTCGATCCCCAGTAGGGCACGTGCAGGAGGCAGCCAATCAATGATTCTCTCCCATCATTAATGTTCCTGTCTCTTTCTCCCTCTCCCTTCCTCTCTGAAATCCAATAAAAAATATATAAAAAGAAATAATATTAAAAAAGAAAAAGAAAAAAGAGAAAGAGCTCAAATAAATAAAATTAGAAATGAAAGAAGAGGGATTACAATCAACATCACAAAAATACAAAGGATCATTAAAGAACACTGAACAATTATATGCCAAAAAACTGGACAACTGAAGTGGATACATTTCTAACAACAGACAACCTTCGAAGACTAAATCAGAAACAAACAGCAAATCTGAACACACCGAATACTAGCAATGAACTTGAAACAATAATAAGAACTACAAAAAACAAAAGCCCAGCACCTGTCAGCTTCACAGGTGAATTCCACCAAAAATTTAGAGAAGAATTAATACCTATCCTTCTCAAACTATTAAAAAAAATTGGTAAGATAGGCTTCTATACTCATTCTACAAGAACAGCATTAACCTGATACCAAAACCAGGCCAAAAAAGAGAATTACAGACCACTATCTCTGATGATCATAGATGTAAAAATTCTCAACAAGATACTAGCAAACCCAATTCAACATACATTAAAAAGCCTATACACCATGATCAAGTGGGAGTTATACCAGGAATGCAAGGGCAGTTCAATATCCACAAAACAATTGATGTGATACATCACATCAACAAAACCAAAGATAAAAATCATATGATCATCTTAATAGAAAAAGTATTTAACAAATTTAACATTCATCTCTGGTAAAAGTTCTCAAAAAAGTGGGTACAGAAGGAACTTACCTAAAATGATAAGGGCCATACATGACAATCCCACAACTAACATCACACTCAGTGGTGAAAACTGAAAGCTTTCCTCTAAGATCAGGAACAAGATAAGGATGCCAGCTCCTACTACTATTATGCAGTACAGTATTGGAAGTCCTAGCCACAGCAATCAGACAAGACAAGAAAAAGAAAGCCATTGAAAATGGAAAGGAAGAGTAAAACTATCATTCGCGGATGACATGATAGTATGTATAGAAACCCTAAAGAATCCACCAAAAGATTAGCAGAATACATGAATTCAGTAAAGTATCAGGATACAAAACTAATACAGAAATATGTCACACTAATAATGAATGATCAGAAGAAGAAATTACAAAAACAATTTCATTTACAATTGCATCTCAAGAATAAAATAATAGGTATAAATTTAATGAAGGAGGTGAAAGACCTGTACCCTAAAAACTGTCAGATGCTAAAGAATGAAAATAAAGAGGACATTAATAAATGGAAAAATATACTGTGCTCATGGACTAGAAGGATTAATATTGTTAAAATGACCACTAAGAAGGCTACAGATTCAATGTAATCCCTATCAAAATACAAATGGCATTTTAAATTAACAGAAGTATAACAAATAATTTTAAATTTATATGGAATCACAAAAGACCACAAATAGCTAAGCAATCTTGAGAAAGTAGAACAAAGTTGGAGATATCAGGCTCTCTGATTTCAAACTACTATAAAGCTATAATAATCAAAATAGTATGGTAGTGGCACAAAAACAGAACCCAGAAATAAACCCTTGCATATAAGATCAATTAATTGAAGACAAAGGAGGCAAGAATATACCATGGAGAAATGACAGTCTCTTCAACAAGTGGTGCTGGGAAAACTGGACAGACATGTGCAAAAAAATAAAATAATACTGGACCAGTGTCTAATATCATATACAAAAATAAACTCTAAATGAATTAAAAGACTTAAATGTAAGACCTGAAACCATAAAACTCCTAGAAGGAAACATAGGTAGTAAACTATCTGACATCAACATTACAATTATCTTTATGGATATGTCCCCTTGAGCAAGGGAAATAAAAACAAAAGTAAATAAATGGGACTTGATCAAATTAAAAAGATTCTGCACAGTGAAGGAAACCATCAACAAAACAAAAGGACAACCTACTGAATGGGAATATATTTGCCAATGATATATCTGCTAAGGGGTCAATATCCAAAATATATAAGGAACTCATACAACTTAACACCAAAAACCAAACAATCTAAGTAAAAAATGGGCAGAGTACCTGAATAGACATTTCTCTAAAGAGGGCATACATATGGCTGATAGATATGCGAAAAGATGCTCAACATCATTAATCATCACCACAATTTGGAAATGCAAATCAAAACCACGATGAGGAATCACCTCACACCTGTCACAATGGCTACCATCAATAAATCAACAAACAACAAGCACTGGTAGGATGTGGAGAACAGGGAACCCTCATGCACGCTTGGTGGGACTGCAAAATGGCGCAGCCACTAGGGGAAACAGTATGAAATACAACAACTATATGACCCAGCAATCCCACTTCCGGACAGTTATCTGAAGAAAACAAAAATACTAATTTGAAAACACATGCACCACTATGCTCACTGCAGAGTTATTTACAATAGCCAAGCTAGGGAAGCAACCAGGTGTTCACTGATAGATGAATGAAGAGGATATGGTATATATACACAATGGAATATTACTCAGCAATTAAAGAATGAAATTTTGCTATTTGAGACAACATAGATGGACCTAGAAGGTATTGTACTAAATGAAATAAGACAGAGAAAGACAAATACTTCATTTCACTGATATGTGGAATTTTTTTAAAAAGCAGAACAAGCAAAACAAAACAAAAACAGATTCAGAAACAAAGAATAAACTTATGGTTGTCAGAGGGGAGGGGTGAAAAGGGTGAAGGGGAATATAGTCAACAATGGTGGTAAGTTGGCATGGTGACAGATAGTTACTAGACTTAGTGTGATGAACACAGTGTAAGGTATATAATTGTCAAATCACTATATCGTAGGCCTGAAACTAATATAATACATATAGTTAACTATCTAGGTACTTGTGGCCCGGTGCACGAATTCGTGCACATTGAAAGGCAATTAATTAGAAGAAATATTTTAATATTGCTATTTGCCCTTTCTCTATAATAGAAGTGTCAACCAAATTCATGATTGACAATGACAGATGGAAACACACGCATGCGATTGGCACCAGCAACAGCTTTATATGTATCATGCATGCGCTAGTCAACTTAGCCTTTTACAGATATAGAATAAACTTGCTTAATTAGACCTGCTTTCTGATGTAGCTAAACTTTTTCCAGCCCAGTGAAGCACCCCAACTTCTCTTTCAGGTAATTGTCAGCAACACGGCAGTAAATATCAACATGAAGCAGATTATTATTATAGATCACGCAGGGAGAACAAAGGGTAAAATATTTAAGGGCAGCAGTGTTTGACTATATTATGTGCAGTGAGAAAACCTGAAGTCATTTTCAAGGTCCACCATTTCTTACTTCTTTTCAGTCGGGTCAAGTTTCTAAGCTTTCTAAATCTCCATTTTCCAGCTAATGAAAAGAAAATAGGATTCTACTGAGTCTCCTATCTACTTACTCCAGGACTTCTGTGAGGATCAAATGAGATGAGACATGTGAAAACGCTTCACAGCATTTAGTTAAAAGTATAAACGCTTGTGCCTGGCTATAAAGCAAATCGGGTTCCTGGGCTGAAGAAGCTGTAAGGAGCTAGCCCAGGGGTGGGAAAACTTTTTGACTCGAGGGCCACAATGGGTTCTTAAACTGGACCGGAGGCTGGAACAAAAGCATGGATGGAGTGTTTGTGTGAACTAATATAAATTCAAAGTAAACATCATTACATAAAAGGGTACGGTCTTTTTTTTTTTTTAGTTTTATTCATTTCAAATGGGCCGGATCTGGCCCGCGGGCCGTAGTTTGCCCACGGCTGAGCTAGTTGCTAAGGAGAGGAAGCCGGATGTTGCTACGTGAGGTCATTACCCGGATGGTCGGACACTTAGCATATTAGCCTTTTATATATATAGATATAAAAGCCTAAGCAACCGTCTGACCGGTAGCAATGATGTGCACTGACCACCAGGGGGCAGACACTCAATGCAGTAGCTGTCGAGCTGTGGTGACTTGGCAGCTGTGGTTCTCGGGTGACGCACCTGAGGAGGGAGCCTGATTCTGGGGTGCGTCACCCGAGAACCGCCCTCTCATAATCCATACCCCTTGGGGGTGTCGGAGAGCCAGTTTTGGCCCAATCCCTGGAGGCCAGGCTGAGGGACCCCACCTGCCAGAGGGACCCCACTCACTCCGCAAATGCCCTTTGAGCCCTGGCACCACCCCAGATGTGGCTGGCCGGGGAGGGACTGTGAGAGGTTGGCTCCAGGGCGTGTCCAGCCCGTCTTGCCCAGTCCTGCCCTGCAGGCCACCTGCTAATTAATTTCCTTTCAATGTGCACGAATCTGTGTACCGGGCCTTTAATTAATATATGAAATATATATAATATATAATGAGTTGACCCTCACCTGAGGATATTTTTTCCATAGAATTTTTAGAGAGTGGGAGAGAGGGGGAGAGGAGGGAAGGAGGAAAAAGAGAGAGAAACATCAATGTGAGCAAGATATATTGATTGTTTACCTCCTGAATGCACCCTGGCTGGGGATTGAACCTGCAACCCAGGTAACGTGCCCTTGACCCGGAATCAAACCTACGACCCTTCTGTGCGTGGGTCGACACTCTAACCACTGAGTACACCAGCCAAGGCACCAACTACATTTTAATTAAAAACAAAAAGACAGGGACGACTGCAGGGGAAGGGAATGCGGTTTTATAAAGGGCAATTGTAGCCCAACGGGGGTGGACCAATGACTGTCAACCTGTGAACCAGGAGGTCACGTTTTGATTCTCAGTCAGGGCACTTGCCCAGGCTGTGGCTCAATCTCCAATGTGGGGTGTGCAGGAGGCAGCTCTCATCATTGATGTTTTTATGTCTCTCCCTCTCTGAAATCAATAAAAAATTTATTAAAATAAAAAAGAAAGGAAAAAAGGACTTGAAGGGAAAATGCTTGCAAATCATACGTCTGATAAGGGTCTAATACCTGGAATATATAATGAACTCTTACAATTCAACAACAAAAAGTCAAATAGTCCAATTAAAAATGTGCAAAGGACTTGAATAGACGTTTTTCTAAAGAAGACACTCAAGTGGCCAACAAGCAAATGAAAAGATACTCAAATCATTAGTCATTAGGGAAATGTAAATCAAAACCAAAATGAGGTGCTACTGTACACTCACTAAAAATATGGCTGTAATTTTTTCAAAAAGAAAAGTAGTAAGTGCTGGTGAGGATGTGGAGAAATTGGAACCCTTGTACATTGTGAAATTGTACAGCTGCTTTGGAGAACACTTTGGCAGTTTTCAACAATTTAAATTTATCAAGTTACCCTATGACCCAGCAATTCCACTCCTAGAAATGTACCAAGAGAACTGAAAAAAGTTCACACAAAACCCATTCACTAATGTTTATACTAGCTTTGTTTACAACAGTCAAAAGTGGGAACCCAACAGCCATCACTGGCTGACTGGATGAACAAAATGTGGTGTATCTATGTAATGGAATATTATTCAACCATAAAAAAGAATAAAGTCCTGTTACTGCTACAACATGGATAAAACCTGAAGACATTAATTAGCCAGACACAACAGGCCACATACTGCCCAACCAGCATGGGTCAGTGGTTGAGCACTGACCTATGAATCAGGAGGTCACAGTTTGATTCCCGGTCAGGGCACATGTGCCCCGATTGCCAGCAGGAGGCAGCCAATCAACGATTCTCTCATCATTGAAGTTTCTATCTCTCTCTTCCTTTTCCTTCCTCTCTGAAATAAAAAAAAAATACATACATATACACAGATATGTCTGTCTGTGTGGGTGTGTGTGTGTATACATTAGAGGTCCGGTGCATGAAATTCATGCACAGGTAGGGTCCCTAGGCCTGGCGGGCGATCAGGGCTGATCTGTGTGGTGACTGGTGGGGAGACTGAGGGGGCCCTGCTGGCACCTGCCTTGGCTGGCCTGGTGCCACCCGCTCGCCAGCCCTATCCTCCACTGCCACCTGTTGGGGCCTGTGGGCAGCTCCTGTGTTGAGTATCTGCCCCCTGATGGTCAGTGTGTGTCATAGCAACCGGTCGTCCTGCCGTTCAGTCGATTTGCATATTAGGCTTTTATTACATAGGATTAAAAGGCCATATACTGTATGACTGTATTTATAGAAAACGTCCAGGGCAGGTAAATTCATAGAGACAGAGAGTAGATAGTGAGAGGTGACTGTTAATGGGTACAGGACTTCATTTTTGAGTGATGAAAATGCGACGTAGTTAGACAGTTGTGATGGTTGTGCAACCTTGTGAGTATACTAAAAAACCCTGAAATGGCTTACCCTTTAAAAGGGTAAGTTTTATGGTATGTGAATTATAGCTAAAAAAACAAAAGACAAAACAAAGGAAAAAACTCTTCAACCCAGCCTACCAATTTGAGCATGACTGCTGAAGGAACCTGCTACCAACGGGAATATGTTCTCACCCTCAGGTATGCTGAGGTGGAAGGCTGAGAACTCAGTGCTCAAAATGTCACACATATGACCCCAGTGTGGCTCAGTGGTAGAGCACTGGCCTGTGCACAGAAGGGTCGCCTGTTGGGGCGTGTGCAAGAGGCAGCCACATCAATGTCTCTCTCACATTGATGTTTCTCTTTCTCCCTCCCTCCCACTCTCTCCAAAATTTTCAATGGAAAAATATCCTCGGGTGAAACACAGACTGATAATTCTTCAAGCTCATATGATTCAATATAACAAAATATTTCAACGTCTTGCTCATCAATAAAGCAAAAATATACCATTTATATACGTAAAATTGCTTTCATCCAACTTTTAGAATTTGCTATATTTAAAAGGATGCTGTAAAAACTAGGTTTAAAAGTCAGCAGACTTATTAATCAGCGAGACTTTTGGAGATTTTTTTCTTACACTTAACCCTTCATCCCACAAATATTTATTGAGCACTTACTATGTGCAAAGCACTCTACTAGGTAGGCGGGTAGTGGCAAGCGATGCAATGTCATGTCCCTGGAGCTGCCATTGTGGCTGGAGGGATAGCAACCACAAACAAAGGAACAAGATACGATCAGAGTGAATGGTGACCTTGAAGAGCCCGAAGGACATTACCACACACAGGCTGGGGTCCTAGTCGGGCAGAGTAGGAGCCAACATGAAAATGCCAACAGAATGAGTGGCACTGGTCCTCCCAGGGGGAGTCGCGAGCACGTTCTGTCTCTGAAACAGAAACCTGGGCATGTGACCTCCAAATCAGCCTTCCAAACACAAGTGGGTGAATAACACGCAACAGCACAGCCTTTCACTTTATTATTTATTTATTTTAATACAAAGCTTTGGCATTAGCAATTTATGAAAAAATAAAATGTACTAAAAATAAATGCTTGTGTGGCATGATTGGTAAATGATGCACAAAAATAGGTTCTTTTTTCCCTTCAAGGCAATCAGTCAGAAAGCAGTTTGTTTCTTCTTTAAAACCATTCTACCCTATGGAATAAAAGGAAAAAAGGTCAGGAATTAGTGAAAGGGTAGTTGTCAATGTTTTAAAATAACAGAGGAAGGGATCCTAACCGACAGTGGCTGAGGGTTGCCCCCGCTTTTCCCAAGCTATTTCCCAAGCCCCCCGGGGAAGCCAGTAAGCCATCGGCATTTCCCTGAACTCAGCAGCCTCAGATCCACGTCCCCTTAGAATGTGTTCATATTCCCAGAGAAATGCAGGGGACAGTGTAGGCTAACAGCTTCCTGTTTAAAAGGTGGGGACAACTCCACAATTGAACTGTTCCTGGCTTGAACACATGCTCAAACTGAGTGTCCTGAAATCTGTCACTGTTGTTCTTAAAACATGCTCCTCCTTTTCCTCAAACAAGAACGCCATTATTTATTTTGAAATAATATGTGAAGAGCACGGACTTCCAGGGAGGTATGGCTCTTATGGGAACTCCCGGATCATGGGTACGTGTGCCTGCATCAGTGCCTGAGGCACCTCAAGTCCTCTGCTGCCTCCTCACTGCCCTGGGCTAGTGCTGCCTGCCTGCAGCCGCAGGACGGACCAGGACCGCCCTCCTTCCTGAACCCTGCGCTGCCCGGTTCACTTCCAGGTTCCCAAGTCCGGTCCCCAGTTCTGCCCGCTTTTCTCTTTGCCGAGTTCCAGGTCCGTAGTTCAAACCATCGCCTTTGTTACCACACAATCGCTAACATTTCTTGATTTCATCTCCTCCCTTACCACCCTGACTTCCTCATTCAATTTTGCATTTTACCTCCCTTATCTTCCTGCCTCCAGTCTACCAGCCGGAGCAGCTTCTCAGCCGCCAGGAATTACTTTTTGCTGAAAAGCCTTACACATTACGCACCGTTTACAAGAATAATGTTCAAATTCTAGAGTCCGCCTACCACCGCCACTGCCACCTACAGCAGACACATCAAACACGACTCCCTGAACTGCTCTGCCTTTCCCTCGCTTTGTGCCCAACGATGCCCAGCCTGCTCCTAAGTCATCCCCTCCAGGAAGCCTGTGCACCCCCACCTGTGCGGTACTGAGCTACCCAGCTCATCTCCGGTGGCAAGTGCTCGGCTCAGGTCAACGCTGCAGGGCACTGAGCGGCACAGCCGGGCCCCAGGCTGCATGCAGGGCACACTGGCATCTGAGCAATGAAACACCATTCACAGCAGCTTCACGTAAGCTCTAGGCTTTATTAATTACTCTAGAGCCGTGGTCGGCAAACTGACTTCTGTGCATGGGCCACGAAGTTTCAATCGCACTGTACGTGCGCTCCCGCACGTGGTATTTTGTGGAAGAGCCAAGGGGCCAAAGAGCCGCATGTGGCTCGCAAGCTGCGGTTTGCCGAACTGCGGTTTGCCGACCACTACTCTAGTGCATATGTAAGATACATTGTTTTGGTAATATTTCCTCAGAAAAGCTGGCTATCAGATATGAGGACTTTTAATGGGTGAATCAAAAATTTTAAACTTACTTATTATAAACTAATGCAGCCATAATTAAAGGTACTTCTGGAAAAAAATAAAAAGCCCACTGCCAAAGACAGTACAGAAGTCCAATCAAAGGTCCCACTGCTTTTAATTCTTTTTGTCATACTGTTTTTAGAAAACCAAATCTGTCATCTTCCCCCACACTGCCTGAGCCCTTCAACGGCTCGCTCTCCGGAGCAGCAGAGACACGCGGTGCAGGGAAAGGACTGACCCAGGACGCCGTTTCAATGCCAGGCTCCGCTTCCTACGCCATTTCTCGGGGTCACTTAGGCCGGACAGGCCTGAGGTTACTCCTCTGTATGTATCTCAGGCTCAGGGAGGCTAACAGGAAAAGCAAATGCTCAGATGAAGAAGAGGGTTCATTAACCCGCTCGGACAAGTTCAAGTCTTTGCTGGCATTGTTACAAGAAAGGCTCTCTCAGAAAAATAGACAAAGATGGGTGCTAGTGTGAGCAAACAGTTGAGAACTAAAAATTCAAAGTTCTTTAGATCAGAGTTTTTCAAACTTATTCATGGACTGTAAATCAGTGTGCGAGCTCACGACTAGCATCAGCAACCAAGTACTGAACAGATCGGAGCGCTGCACGAGCAAGGACAACGCCTAGGAAATTTCTGCTCCAGCCGTACACAGGGCAGTCCTGGGTCACATGCAGAATGGACCTCACAGTGGGAGATGGTCTAAAACGCCCCCTCCTCTGGCTCTCATCGCTCCGGGAAGGGCCCATTTGGGACGCTCCGCTCAGGAGGGACTCTCAGACCGGCAGGAACCTTAGACTTCCACTTGATGCAGGACCTGCCTCTGAACAGCTCCAGCTTTGTAGCTTCTGTCTGATAAGCAGGTCCAGGCGGGCTCACTAGCCTTCAAGACATGCTGTCCCGGGGGACAATTCTGACAGCAGTTCTTTCTTACGTCAAGTGGAAGTCTACCTCCCTGCGGATGCCTCCAGAAGGTGTCACAGTAAGTGTTGCTTCTGTGAGTCCTGGGGACTCACCAGGGACTGTTCGGAGTATTAACGGGGCCAGGTGGGAGTAACAGAGCCCAGTGCAGGAATACGGTCTCAGTAGGGGCTATTCTCATCTTTGGGAGTCCTCCCAGCACCTGGAGACACCTCTCATCTCACCCAGGTTCCTCTTTTTCTAAGCTAAGCTTCCCCAAGACATCAAATCTTGAATTTTCAGACCCTTTTATATTGAGATATGTCAGTGCTCCTCTTAAAGTCTGAGAAATATTGAGTGGAGAGTAAACCAAAGTCATCAATTCCTTTGATGTGGTCTAGACCAGCCGTGGGCAAACTACGGCCCGCGGGCCGGATCTGGCCCGTTTGAAATGAATAAAACTAAAAAAAAAAAAAAAAAAAAAGATCGTACCCTTTTATGTAATGATGTTTACTTTGAATTTATATTAGTTCACACAAACACTCCATCCATGCTTTTGTTCCGGCCCTCCGGTCCAGTTTAAGAACCCATTGTGGCCCTCGAGTCAAAAAGTTTGCCCACCCCTGGTCTAGACGCTTTACCGTGACCCACGGAGGACGGCTCAGGAAGGGTGCTGGGAGACAGCCCAGGCCACTGGCCTGCTGCAGAGCCGGCAGCTGGGTCTGGGGCATTGTCACAGGATTTGACATTTGTCCCAGTTACTTCATCATGCTAACCACAGCCGGCTTCTTCCTCCTGCCGAGACTGTGTCAATCTTGAATGTATGGGTTACACTCTGCAAATTTTAGGACATGATTTCCATGAATCCAAATTTAGGAACTGAGAATGGGCTGTAGAGACTATCTAACTCATCCTTCCGCTCAACTCAAAATATCTCCTACATCACCCACAGATTTAACTTATAACTTGTTCCTCAAAAAAAAAAAAAAAGACAGTATTTACTTTTCTTCTGTTGAGAGAAAATTAGCTTGACACAAATATAAGCCTGTAAATGGTAGGCTTTAACAAGGTTCATTTGAATAATGAAGTAGAGGAGAAAACCTCCTTGGAAACTGAACTTCAATAACCTTGCTTACTTAGGTACTAAGAAACAGAGGTATGAAACTCAAATATATAAAAATATATTTACCTTGGTTTATTTGCTTCTTTGACTACTATCCTGTTTATATTGCAAAGTCTCAAAATTCACTAGATTTGCAATGTTAAAAAAATTAAAAAGCATAATTAGTGATGGTTGAGTACTTAGAGTATTTCCTCACAGTAGGAGTGACCCCAGGTACATGGACTTTTGATTGACTCCTGATTAAGCCAGTAGCGTCAAGCCCTGGGTAACCCTGCAGAGGGGGTGAGGGAGATGGCAGTGCGCTCGCCCCTGGGGGCAGCAATCCTCCCCGTGGGTGGAGGCTGAGGCCCGCCAGGGGGTGCCGCATGCCTGCCCTTTCAGCCGGACAGTGCTGCTTCACAAATTTTCACAAGTGACTCGACTGGGTCTAGGTCTGGCTTAAATCACAACACAAGTTCAGTGTAACAGGGTCAGAAAAGTAAACTGTAATAGAAGATTATCTTACAAATGAATGAGGTGACCTAGAAAATTAAAAGCGAACTATTAAGTTGCAAAGGCAATCTCATTTTGGTTGTAATTTTTTGGTAAAGGCAAAAAGGGAAGTAAGATAGATTTAAAAAAATTCATTAATGAAGAATACTTACAAATTTATTTGCTAAAATAAACTTTTCTCTGGAATTAAAATTTTTCATCAACATTTTGGGGGAAGAGACATTGAGTGACTATTATCTCTTACAATTAAAAAGGCTTTTAAAAATTAAGTCATTCATGCTATAAAAACATCAACACATAAAAGCACAATAGGAGAGAAAACACCGTAAGTCTACTAAATTAAGATTCACCATTAATATTCTGGTGACCATCTTTCATGCATCTCCCCACACTCTCTCTCACACTCTCTCATTTTCTCTCTTTAAATGGGATCATGAAAATCATCTTTCAGAATGGCTTTGATCGAAGGCACAGAAATAATATTCAAATGAATAATTGCAGCATCAAGGCTAATGGGAGAAAGGTTGGACTAAGACATGGATCTAAGATCTATGACTTAGATTCTAAGCCATGCAGGCATTTATGCATGGAACTGAAATATGATGTTTCAGGTACTTGGATTTCTAATAGGTAACAGGTCTATTGAGCATTCTCTAAAATATCTGATGCATGACCTGAGCATCTGGCCGATTCTGAGTGGCTGCAAGCTGACCATTAAATTACTTTAAAATTTTCTAAAAGTGCTCATAGTGACACTATTTGCTGTGACTAGTTTTCACTCATTTGTGAAATCATCTAGCCTGATGGGTCAGCATGGGAGTAAGCAAAAGAGGTGACTGCAGGTGAAATGAGTATTTCCCTCCAGACTGGTTTGAATCACAGGCACTCGCAGAGCTCCTATGACTCTGTAATCTATTTCATGAAAGAAAATGATAAAGGCAGATGGCTGTCTTACTCACAGAACTTAAAAAAGCTCAGTGGAATTGATGGGCTAACATTTATTGAGCACTAATTATGTACCAGGCACTGTGCTAAACACTTTAGGTGCTATGATGTACTCCTACCATTATCCTTGTTTCATGAAGGACTGAAATGAGCTTCAGATAAATATAACTTCCCAGCTCAGGGAATCATATTCATGCATGTCTGCCTCCAGAGTTTGAGCAGTTAATATTGTGTGTGTTGAAGTAAAACTGCATCAGCTGGGCCCAACAGAAACAGCCAGCTGGTGACCTGTTGGGTGAGGCTGAAGAATTTGAAGGTTGAAGAATGCCTACTGACTATGACACTCCCCAACACGTCATCCTTCAGGAATGCCAAGGGCACTTCCTACAAGCATCTAGCCAACAGATTAGGTGAGAGGTAATAGAATCATGTCACTGAACTGGAGGTTACTTATCCATAGTTTCTACGGCTGAACAATGAGCATTTAATTGAATCCATTACATGAGCTTGGTTGGTTATGAAATGGCAGACATAATCGAATGTGGGCAGCATGTGAATCCCACCTGTACCATTTATGTTCAGACTAGAGGCCCAATGCATGAAATTCTGTAAGGGCTTGGCCCTCGCAGCCACAGCGGCTTGCCTCAGCCCTCGCAGCCCAGGTTTCGTCTGGAAGGTTGTCCGGAAGGTTGTTCAGCTGTCCAGTCTAATTAGCATATTACGCTTTTATTATTATAGATTTGGGCAGTGTCCCAGGGGTGCTCCCGTCTTGAATTAGTTTGCCTGAATACTGGTAAGTGACTGAACATTATCCTACAGTAAACGCCCAAAAAAACCAAAAACTGTTTTCTATCTTACCCTATGGAAAGCTAATCTTGGAAAATCACTGGATCAAAATGGATGGGAACAGCCATCTAACCCATTGTTCCATCCTCTGAAAAACCTCACCTAGAGCAGCCCTGACAAGTGACGTCCAGCTCGCTAGTCCTGAGCACTCCCCGCTCTCCACAGCAAACCACCTCCCTGGCAAGTAGCCTCCGACAGAGTCTTCCTGTCACCGGGGTGACATCTGCCTTCCTGTAACCTACTCTTTGGTCCTTGTTTTGCCTCTGGATATACAGCTTACAGTTACTTCCTCCTCCCTTCACTCCTGACTGTTTCCTGATCGCATCTTTGCCTCTTCCTTGCAGGCTAAACATCCACGTCCCTGTTCCGTGACCTTCGGCCAGGGTGCAGAGCTCCACCCAAAGCTCAGGGCATAGACTCCAGGTCACGTCCGACAGGTACGCGGCCTTTAAAGGGGCTGTTCTGTCAGTGACCAGGACACAAATGCCTTTATCCTCAGCTGTACCGGCTCCCGTGGCATCAGCATCACATGGTTGATTCACTCTAAACTTGTGGCTAAGGAGAAGCCCTGGATCTTTTCTCAAGTGAGCTACTGTGGCTGAGCGAGGTGAACTCCCAATCTGAGTGACTGTTCCTGAAATAAATGGTTTTGCTAGGTGTGATCCCATCAGAATCAGTATGAAACGGGTGAAAGCCAATTCTCACCATCTTTATTAAAGTTTCTCTACATATTTTCCTGGGATCTGGCACATGCAATCCAAAAAACAATTTGTTACTTACTCATTAGCATTCAAGCTAGCTGTGGCTCTGATGATCATGTAGCAGAGTGTGAGGGCACTGAGGAGGCCAAAACTGGCAATAATAAACCATTCTTCTGTTGACAAAGGAAAGGGAGGAAATCACTCTGGGGAGAAGGCTTAAGTCAAATCGATGTCAACATTTCCCTCAAAAGCAACGACGCAGACGTCAACGGAGGTGTGAGCCCAGACTGGCTCAAGGAAGTGAAGCAGGAGGAGGTTTGCCAGAGAGCTACTAACTGGAGAAGGTTAGTGGAAGGAGTGGTGAAAGCTGCAAGGGAGAGAGGAAAGCATGGCCCAAATATTTCTTCCAGTTCAGGTCCTGAGGTCTGTGAGGAGTGTGGCCATCAAAAACTGTAGTGAAAATACGTATATAAAATTGCACATGGATGTCGATTTTTTCACTTGTCAAATTAAGTGACAGTAAAGTGGACTAGCCATACATGAGACCTTTCCTTCTTCGTTCTGTCACGTCTGCACGGTTATGTCATTCATTCTTGGAGAATGGCTTAGAAACATGGAATGGTGGCTCCCAAGGGTCTCGTGGGCAGTCCGCAGGCTGGCCTTCCACGGCATTCACTTCCACCTTCTTTTCTCTTATGCGAGGGTCACTCAGAGTCTTTACTTAAAAAGCACATGCTATTGGCGTCTCCCAACGAGGACTGCCCTCCCAGCCCCAGCGCTGGAAGCAGCCCTGGCTGGTCTGGCTCTGTCAAGCTTTAGGAAGAAGGTAGGTGACTCACAAGACACCTGGCTCATCACAGAGTTGAAAGCCTCTGGCACACAGAACTCTAAGGATTTTTATCTAGTCTCACTCTAGGTCCAGGAAGTCAGTTTATATTTTCCCTAACTTTTCAACGTCTGTATTGCAAATTTCCAAATACAATATTTACTGAGAATCTTGAAAATAACCTGAGAATCAATCTGACGTCCTAAAAGTCTGAACTCTCAAATGTCTGCTACAGTATACACTGACTAGGGCTGGCTTACCAAAGTGTCACACAGTAAAATTCCTACATGTCTGCATTAAGGCAGAGAGAAGAGATTCCTGCTTGAAATGACAGCTGTTTATATGCAAAAGCTGTGTGCAACTTGTGTGTTTCTTAATTTGGTTTTCATGAATCCTACAACTTTGCAAAACAGTGTGTGCAATTCTAGAAATTTTCTAGAAGAAGGTGATTCTACTTTCATTGGATTTTAAAAGTAGTGATCTTTAATTCTCTGCCCACCTTGGTTTATATTATTAAAAGACTTGGCAAAGTCATTCTTTTTAAATAACAATGCAGCCACTGCTCCTTGGATTATCGATTTCTCATTAGAGTGAATTTATGAGTTTTTAAGTCAAAATAAACATTCAAGGACCCATACAAAATGCACCATTTTACACGCATATATTTTAAGTTAGGAAAAATGTATAATGGCATTTAAAAAAATTAAGAGATGATTGGTCATCAGTATCAAGAAGCGCAACACAGCATTTTAATTTTTTTCTACCTACAGACTTTTATACAAGGTAAGGAGACTAACTTTTAGAACTTCAATGATTTCTGAGTGTACCACCCATATATGTGTGGGCTGTCAGTGATAAAAACTAGTAATCAAAAGGAAATAAACACCTATATCATAACAATACTGATGGGCTCAGGGGTGTTTTAGCAAAGGGTTTACTGCAGCCGGGGTCTCGTCACCTCTGACCTCCAGGGTGTATTAGCACAGTGCCTTGCACACAGTGGGTGCTGTCTGAATCACTGTAGTTGCTATGGTGCTACAGAGTTTTGAGGGAAAATAGAGGCAGCTGTGGCGTGATTTAACCACATGAATTTTATTTATTAACATGCATAAAATCTTCTCACGGTGATTAATTGGATGAATGAAGTAGTATCTTTTATCATCAAAATAGACGATTTTGAAAGGACATTTCTACATAAAATATAACAGAATAATCAGCACTTAATGTTGTAGTAGGTGCTCAATAAGTGTTGATCAATGAAGGGCCTACAAAAACTCATTAACAAACACACAACTTTTTACTACTTGATCAATTAAAAAAATCTAGAGCATAAAACCTAAATACCAACAGAGAAAAATATGAAGTGCTATTAAAATAAATCACTTGGAAATGGTCAGAAATGAGTCAAACCATATGGAAGACTAGTTTTACTTATTGTATAACTGAATGAAGTCTCCTTGAGTTTAGACAAATGATAGAATAAAACCTGGCAAATCATTTTCTAATAACTTCTGGTTGCTGAGAAACATATATACATTAATTGAACAGTCCACACAAGTCTCACTATGTGAAGGGGAAAATATTTCTTAACAGCTTTACTATTGCACTGACTCTGAGTTAAGCGGAGTCTCATTAGGTTTAGGGCTTGAAGCTAGAGGCAAGCAATAGCACATTCTGGAAAAGGCAGCATCAGAGTGGTGATGAGATGGGATGACGAGTTGTTAGATGAAAATAACAAGGAAAGAACAGAACTGAAGAAACAGCGGACTGGCTACGGTGAATGTCCACAAGGCCGCATGCACGCCCACCAGCCACTCATACGGACTTAGGCCTGGCCACCCAAACACTGGGCTGCTTCTCTTCCGTCCATGGTTCGGCACTGGCGATGCTCACAACACGCCCCAGAGCATTTAAGGCAGATCCCCTCTGGCTCTTCTCCCGCCGTGTGTACAATTATACCAAGAGGCGAGCCCGAAACACCGAACTCCACACAGAATGCGAGATACAGTGAGCAGCGACAGGCCACCTCAGCTAACCCTGAAGTCCAGATTCTGGGTTAGCTTCTCAGGAGGCTGTGCAGCCTGGGAACCAGTGCTCAGTCACACCCTCCCCCATGCTGCAGGGCCTTCTGAAATGCCTGTCTGCATCACATCATTTCAAAACATGTTTCTTAAACAGCTACTGAGACAAACCTCTGAACAACTACTGGTCAGGGCAGCTCGTCATTTAATTCCACACAGACACACAAGCCCCTTTCATAAAGCAAGTTTCTTATCTCCAACAGCTGTTTTAACAAAAGTACCCATCGGCTACAGATGAAGTCACTGTCCCGTGACTCACTCAACTCTCCTCCGGACTGTCAACACACCAAACGGCAGCAGAAGTCTGCTGCTCGCCGGGCACAGGGCCCACTTACTTGTCACTGCAATGTTGATCTCTCCCGTCCTCGGCGTGAGCTCCCCGTCCTGGGGAAGCGGCGAGATCCCCGACGTGCGAAGAGGCTCGAGGCCGAGGGCGTTGTCGTTGGCGAGATCAGCGAGGGCTGACCTCCGGTTCACGGCCTGGGTCCTGGTGAGCCTTTCCATGTCGAGCACTACGTTATCAGTGCAGGGCAAATTTGGCTGCAAAATATTTCCAGGTTAAAAGGACTTGTAAGAATAACCATTTCTAAAGGTTTGACACTGTGTTGAAATGACTTCACCAAGTTTTTTCCACAGGATTTCCTCTCATTTTTCTCCCCATCTACCTTTTCCACTACCTTTTCCCAAGAGGTTTTCTTTAAAATAAAAAGGTAAAAAAAAAAAAAAAAAAAAAGAAACAGGTAATTTCCTCCCAAAAAAGGTACTAAGGAAAATCCATTGCAGAACTGAGAAAACTGGATTACTTCACGTTTATAAAAATATGACAACCTTGTGGATGCAGCTCAGAGGCAGAGCACATCTATATAAAAGCGTAAGCGACTGTTATGACTGAACAACCGGTCGCTATGCACACACTGACCACCAGGGGGCAGATGCTCAACGCAGAAGCTGCCCCCTGGTGGTCAGTGCGCTCCCACAGCCAACCTCTTGTGGCCAGCCAACCACTGCCCACAGTCCACCACCACCCCCCCCCCCCGCCCCCCGCCCCATGCATGAATTCCTGCACTGGGCCTCTAGTCTTAGCATAAAGCTGACCAATAGTCAAGGGTGTAACTTTGGTTCAATGCTCAAGGACAGCAGATAACATACAACACCCCTTCATCCTAGTAACTTCTCTGTAATGCCCCATTTATCTAGTCGTCAGTTTTTAAATATCTTCCTCCTTTAAACACAAGTAAAGCTTAAAACCAAGAGCAGGTAATGCTGAAAAGACTTTTGAATTGTAAGAAAATGGTTTCAAAACCTCAGCGTCTAATCCTGGAGAGGCACAGAGCTGCCTTGGGGCCAAAGCTTACCAACTGACAAGTGGATATACAAGTCTTCTGATTTCACAATATGGATGTTTGGTTTCCCTAGCAACCTTCATCCTTTTAGCCAACAGCAGATAGCATATTAGAAGCAGGGTTGGGAATGGTGGCGGAGAGCAGCTTATCAACAGAGAAGTGACAGCAAACCACACCTAACACAAATAGCTTCCTAGGCAAAATAATTTCGTTCTACATCAGCCCAAAGCCCAACTGTGTAATCACTGGTGCTTATAATGACAGTTAGGTTTATTATTATTATTATTATTTTTAACATACAAGGAACCATGGTGGCTTGTAATACATTTTAGAAGAATTTTCATTAAAACGGAGGAAAAGTATTAACAGTTGAAATAGGATTAAAAACAAAACAAAAAACCACCAAGGAGGCTGGAGGCAACAAAAGAGGCCAAGCTAGTATTCTCCAGTGTCTTCCACATGCAGACACGACGGCAGCTCTATGTTACACCCCACAAACGGGGCAGACTTTGTCCCTCAAGGGACATTTGGCAATGTCTGGAGACATTTCTATAGTGTGACCAGGAGGCCATGCTCCTGGCATTTAGCCGAGGCCAGCGACCCTGCGAGGCAGTCCGAGCGTCCACGGTGCTGAAAACCCTGTTCAGCTACGTCAGTGAGCTCTGAAGAGAGGCTAAACGGGGAGGAATGTCCCTCTAGGGCTGCACCTGAACTGTCACCTGAGAGCGTATGTCAAACAGGAATGCTTAGGCCTGCTCTGGGCTGCCAAGCTAAAATGGGGATTCGTCTGTTGGGTCAAACTAAACTTTTCATTCATAAGGAGATTATCCATTCACTCTTTTTTTTGGAGACAAGAGAGTATTTTTTTTTTTTTTTTTTTTGTCTAAAAAGCAATAATCCTGGATATATACCTCTCTTAATGAAGGAACTGTAACTGTAGGAAGTCTCGGGGGTCCTCGCAGCTCAGCGCCCACTCGCCCCGCCAGAGCTGAAGTGCTCTTTGTGCCCCGACCAACGCCACTGCGGGGGTCAAGGTTCGCCCAGGGCTGCCACCGCCCACCTTCGCTGCTGCCACTTACCAACACCCAGGAGAACAAAGCCAAATTCAAGAGGAAGGAACAGAAGTGATGACACAGTTTTATGTTATGCTGAACGCAGGAAAAATTGCTACTGGAATGAAGCCCATCTACATTCTGTTCCTTTTTCCAGTTCTTCCCCACACGCCCACCACCCGACAGGCGCCCTTGGGGGCCAGCACAGCGCCTGCCCTTCTCTGTGGGAGTTCCCCGAGATGGGCTGGGAGAAAGGCGCGGTCGGACACCACACCTGGCAAAGGAGCCAGTGTCTTCTCGTGAGAGGTAACTGTCCACTTGTGCTGTTCAGTTACACTGAGAGATGATACTTCACAAAACAGGCAACATACCACAATTCCCAGGGCCTTCAAAATGTTCAGTTTGCACATAGGACAGGTACAGTGTTCACTAAGCCAGGGATCCACGCAGGACTTGTGGAAAACATGCCTATAAGAAAATGGAGAATTGCATCAGAAATTATACACTGAAAAACTATTAGGTCCAAGTGCAAAGGAACTGTATTAACATAGCTGACAGAAAAGCTCCTGAGTCCAATCCTATCTAATAATAGAGAAACATGGTAATTAGATGTACCTCCGCTACCCTTCCCATTGGCTAACCAGGGCGATATGCAAATTAACTGCCAACCAAGATGGCGGCCGGCAGCCAGGCAGCTTAAAGCGAACAGGAGGCTTGCTTGCTTCAGTGACGGAGGAAGCCAACGTTCCCCGCCTGCCGCTGCCAGCCTCTGAGCTTGCAGTTTAAGAAACATTGTAACAAATATAGAAGCTAAACAAACCCCCAGAAAACCTGCTTTCAGCCAGCCGGGCCTCAGAGCTGGAGTTGAAACAGTGTTTCGATTATAGAACCCAAACAAACCAGATACCTGCTTTCAGCAGCCAAGGTCTCAGAGCTAGAACTGAGCCTCAGAGAGAAAGCCGGCTCTCAGTTCCAGTGACAGCCATAGAAGGTAAATAAATCCAAGAATAAAAAGAAAAAAGAAGAAGCCGAAACCGGTTTGGCTCAGTGGATAGAGCGTCAGCCTGCGGACTGAGGGGTCCCGGGTTTGATTCCGGTCAAGGGCATGTGCCTGGGTTGCGGGCATATCCCCAGTGGGAGATGTGCGGGAGGCAGCTGATCGATGTTTCGCTCTCATCGATGTTTCTAACTCTCTATCTCTCTCCCTTCCTCTCTGTAAAAAATCAATAAAATATATTTAAAAAAAAAAAAAAGAAAAAAGAAAAAAAGAAAAAAAGGAGAGGTTTGGAGCTTCAGTTGCCCGCCAGCCTGAAAACGGCCCTCAGCCCCTTACCCAGACTGGCAAGGCACCCCAGTGGGGACCCCCACCCTGAAGGGGGTGTGATCAGCTGGAAACAGCCATCATCCCCTCACCCAGGCTGGCCAGTCACCCCAGTGGCGACCCCCACCCTGAAGGGGGTGTGACCAGCTGCAAACAGCCATCATTCCCTCACCCAGGCTGGCCAGGCACCCCAGTGGGGACCCCCACCCTGAAGGGGGTGTGACCAGCTGCAAACAGCCATCATCCCCTCATCCAGGCTGGCCAGGCACCCAAGTGGGACCCCCACCCTGATCCAGGACACCCTTCAGGGCAAACCAGCCGGCCCCCACCCATGCACCAGGCCTCTATCCTATGTAGTAAAAGGGTAATATGCCTCCCGGCACCGGGATCAGCGGAGCCATGAGGCCTCCTGGCCCCTGGAGTAGCATGACAGGGGGCAGAGCCCAAACCCCCTGATCACCCAGCGGCTGTGTGTGACAGGGGGCGGGGCCACAACCTCCCTATCCTCCCTGCTCTGTTCATGACAGGGGAAGGTGCCCCAACCCCCTGATCGGCCCTGTTCTGTGCCTGATAGGGGGGAGTTCCCCAACCCCCTGATCAGCCCTGCTCTGTGTGTGACAGGGTGTGGTGCCCCAAGCCCCTCATAGGCCCTGCTCTGTGTGTGACGGGGTGGAGCCGCAACCTCCCCATCGGCCCTGCCCTGAGTGTGACAGGGGAGTGCCCCAACACCCTGATCGGCCCTGCTCTGTGGGTGACAGGGGGTGGCGCCCCAACCCCCAGATCCGCCCTGCTGTGTGTCACTGGGTACGGAGCCCCAACCCCCCTGATGGTCCCTGCTCTGTGCGTGACAGGGGGCAGCGCCCCAACCCCCTGATCAGCCCTGCTCTGTGCGTGACAGGGGGTGGTGCGGCAACCTCCCCATCTACCCTGCCTTGAGTGTGACAGTGGGCGGCGCCCCAACTCCCCAATCGGCCCTGCTCTGAGCCCGACCTGGGGCTGCACCTAGGGATTAGGCCTGCCCTCTGCCACCCGGGAGCGGGCCTAAGTCAGCATGTTGTTATCTCCTGAGGGGTCCCAGACTGTGAGAGGGCACAAGTGAGGCTGAGGGCCCCCCCCCACCCCCCGCCAGTGCACAAATTTTTGTGCACCGGGCCTCTAGTCTATATATATAAGCGCACTGGCAATTTAAAAATAAACGGTGACTCACACATGCGTGATACATATAAAGCTCTCGCTGGTGCCAATCTAGACAGAGTAGGAATATTACTACCTGAACCTGTTTTTGGACATGGTCAGTTATATGTTGCTTTCTCTCGAGTTCGAAGAGCATGTGACATTAAAGTTATAAATACTTCATCACAAGGGAAATTAGTCAAGCACTCTGAAAGTGTTTTTATTCTTAATGTGGTATACAGGGATATATTAGAATAAGTTTAATCAATTTATCATTGTTTTTATCAATGTTGTGTTTATGTCATGTTTTTGTTGTTTTTCTATCATGTTATTACTTATTAATCAATTTATATATTATTTTCATATGCATTTTACTAATTTTCTTTCATCTCTGACACTTCTACTATAGAGAAAGGGCGAATAGCGATATTAAAATATTTCTTCTAATTTCCTTTCAATGTGCACAAATCCGTACACCAGGCCACTAGTCTTATATATCGATAAGATTGTATAATGAGAATTGGTAAGTAGTATTTGGCTGTTTGGTCTTTTATTCCACCAAATTCCAAAAAAGATTTGAGGAAACTTAGGAGGAAATTAAGAATGAAGACAATGAATTACACTTTATAAACTGGTTATGTTTTCTATAACGGTTAAAGCAGAAAAGTAGAATTTCAAAAATATATTAAATAAAAGTTAAATGAAAAGAGTTCTCTGTACAATTATTAATTCATTTCACGGAACTCTGTTTAAATATCATTTAAACATTATTTAAAAAGACTTCTAAGCAACCTTATGCTAAATGGCTGCACAAGTCATAGGGTAGTTGGGACTATTTTTAGAGATGAACTGTATTTCAGATCAGATAACACTTAGCTAGCAGCTTCAGCTGTAATGTTAAAGGGAGAGAGCGGAGAGGTGATTCTCTCTTATTCAGGAGAACAGAAAGTCACGATCTGGTGACTGGAAATAAGTCAGCCACGGAGGGTTTTACGTTCCTAGAAAAGAACCTGTGTCCCTTGAAGGGAGAAAGACGTGAGGGAGCTACAGCAAACACTGTCCTCCTCAAGGCCCCCCGCGGCAGCTCTGAGGCTGAGACAGGCGTGCGAGCCGGGGGCCTGGCCACGCAAGACATTCCAGGTGCCTTTGGAGGAACTGGAATTTGAGTCTTGGGATAAGATGAAGACATTTTGAGAAAGATACCAAACTGAACCATGGTGTGTCTTTAAAACCTTGTTAATTTGCATCTGGCTTGTAGTTATATTCAGCTATTTAAAAACGCAGTTTTGACTTAGACAAGAGCTGTGAGAACTCTTGCCTCAATTGGGATTTGAAAGAACTATTTGTGCTGAGAGTTCAGCTGAACAACGCACACCCACCTCCTATTCCCAGGCGGTGGCCTTGCGTCCATTTTGTGGGTAAGAAGCTAGATCTTGAAGAATGAATTTATCAGTCTAACCTGAAGCCTGCAGAGGATGCACTGAACCAGAACCCAATGGTCCCTGAAGGCTCTCATTTAAATCTGAAGGTTTGTACTTAAGAGGTGGAAGTCACCAAACAGTAGCTGAGATCTAAACACAGGGTGTCCCCCCAAAACGTAAACACACTTTGGATCGTTATTGATTCCCATGCTTCATCCTTTTCAGATTTAACCCACTGGAATTAACAACGATTCAAAGTGTGCATGCATTTTTGGGGACGCCCTGTACGTGTGGTATTCACAAGGCATCATGCCCGCTTCTTGCTCCTCGCATCTTCGTCCGTGCGCTCCCAGAGGGAGGCGAAGGCCTGAGCGCAGGCACCCTGAGGGCGTGCTCGTGCTCGGAGTGGGGACTACCCCATAGCTGATAACTGTGCCCTGCTGGCTGCAGTCCAACCAAGACCAGAGCTAGGCTTTCAATCCTTTTAGGGGGTAGAGACCCCTTTAGGTTTGACATAAATGACAGATCCTCCCCTTACAAGGGGGCATCTGCCTCATACCTGGCCTAGGTTTCTGGGAGGACCATGGACATTGAGGGCTTGGTTAGTGCTGGGGGTGGGGGTGGGGTGGGGGAGGTGGGAGGTGCTCTAGGCCAGTCCTATGTAGGGTGGACAATGGGCTTTGGCCGGGTGACAGGTGATCTCTGACAGGTCACTCTGGTCCAGGGATGGGTGGGCAGCTGACTTTGAGCAGATGTTTGTGGGGACCTCAGTTTAAACAAGCAGCAGTGGCCTGGGGGGTCTGCAATGGTTTGGCTCTGGCCTCCCACTCTCGCTAGCATTTTTGCTTTCCCCGTTTTTGTCCTGCCTTTCTTTTCTATTTCTGGCTATTCAGGAAGAACAAAACGGCATCCTCCCATATTTAATTTTTAAAGCTGTAAGAGCTGAGTATTTCCTGCTCATCTCTTCCTTTAAACCAGCGGTTCTCAACCTGTGGGTCGCGACCCCTCTGGCGGTCGAACGACCCTTTCACAGGGGTCGCCTAAGACCATCCTGCATATCAAATATTTACATGACGACTCATAACAGTAGCAACATTACAGTTATGAAGCAGCAACGACAATAATTTTATGGTTGGGTCACAACATGAGGAACTGTATTTAAAGGGCCAGAAGGTTGAGAACCACTGCTAAACCTTAGTTACAGATTTCTCTTCTATTGGGTTTGTTGATTGAAGAGAAAGTGTTGGCCCTGCTATGGGGCAGCCTAATGAAGGACAACAAAGACTACCTGGCTCTCAAGGTACAAACTGAGAGCGCCCTCCTTCCTTAGATAAGTCAAAATCCAGAAGGAATATTCTCTTTAAAAAGTCCCCAACCTTTTCCTTGTGACGTCCGTCCACCCATGGCTTTCCCAGCCCCCACCCCCACCCGTCAGCGAGCTGCGCTCCCGCCTCCCCTGACCCACAGCACACCCCTCTCTTTTCTCTTCTGAAAATAAACCCAGCAGTCTTCCTCTTCCCCCGCTGGCCCTTCTGACACAGCCAGTCCCTCTCCTGGCGCCACCAGCATTCTCTTCCCCCTCCGCTCTCTCTCCTCAGCTCTACTGTTTCACAAGCTCCGCTGGGCTGTTCCCTCCCTCCGGGCAGAGCCCTGCGAGTCTGACCTGGGCAGCTGCCCTTTCCGACTCCCGGCTGTCTCTTCTGGAAGCCGGGTGGGGGGTGAGGGGTGGGGTGGGGAGGAGGGGGGCTGTTGGAAGCAGTACGTGAAACACTGTACACATGGCATACTTAGAGCAGCATCAAGGACGTGCTAGTGAAAGGTGTTACCAAACACACACTCAGGGAAAATAACATGAATGTTTCACACGGTATCACAATCAATGGGCAGGGCGCCTGAGCATGCCTGGCACCAGAGTGACCCTGGCCAGCTTGCGGGTGGCCGCAAGCATCCAGACACCTCAGGGGGGACACCTGGGGCCAGTCTGACCTTGCAAAGGAGCCCCTTCCCAGGTTACAATAGACTCGATAAAAGAATAAAACAATAAAAATACACACAAAAGCAGAGAAGGGCCCTACAGGGTCAGGGCGGAGTGGCGTCCTGGGCTGGGAAGCGGGTGAGTTCAGGACAGGGACATGGGAAAAGGACAAGCAGATCAGACTCCAGCGCAGGCCTTTATTCCTGTACGGCGGATGCTTTGGGATCCAGAATGCGAAACGCATGGCACATGAAGGGAACGGCACCCACAGTCCTGGGATAGCGCCCCCCTTCCCCACCCCCCGCTGCTAACTAGAGTGAGCAGAACGCTGGGGTGGGTGGAGTCTACAGGGAAGGCGACTTGCTTTCACAGCTCTGCAGCCTCTCGGTGCCGTGCAAGAACCTGGCAAATATAAAAGGATCCAGGATTATTCAAGGTCAGAGACAAGCACTTGCCCCGCTGGGACTGGCAGCAGACACTGTGGTAAGAAGGCCGCCCTCTGAGGCGGGGCAGCACAGGGCCAGCAGCCAGATGCCTGACCCATTTCAGCCCTTAAGGTGGCATCTCAGGCCTATGTTCACCCACAGGCAGCACTCTGCTTATGGAGAGTATTTTTATCTTATGAAAAATGTGGCTGACCTTTAAATAAAAGGTCTAAGGTGACTTTTTCAGCTTCTAAGGCAAGTTGGCTAACATCCAAAGGATGATCAGCTGCCGTCAACTGACACAGCAGCAGGTCCCAAAGCAACACCAACACCGTGTCCACAGAACAGTAACCTGGCAGAAGGTGGGAAGCAAAGGCCATGCACAAGCCAGCAACCCAGAGGCGTGCTCTCGAGAGCGGAGTCAGTTCAGGCTCCACACAGGCTTGTTAGCCCTGGGGACAGACAGACACAGAAGCACTGGGCTTTCCCTCTCCCCTCTTGGGGACAGCCAGTGCAGAGCCTGCAGGGGTGTCTGGAGGTGGGTGTGAGAGCTGTGAGGACGAGCAGGAGGGCCTGAAAGCTGATGAGCAGATGGAGGGAGCGGTCAGAGCAGCCCACGGGGAGGGCAGGGGGCACACAGGCCGTCAGAAGACAGGACAGGGGTGCTGTGCGGGTGGTGTGGGGCGAGTGCTGTGGTGTGGGTGCTGTAGGGCGGGTGCTGTAGGGCGGGTGGTGTGGGGCGGGTGGTGTGGGGCGGGTGCCGTGGGGCGGGTGGTGTGGGGCGGGTGGTGTGGTGTGGGTGCTGTAGGGCGGGTGCTGTAGGGCGGGTGGTGTGGAGCGGGTGGTGTGGGGCGGGTGCCGTGGGGCGGGTGCCGTGGGGCGGGTGCTGTGGCGGCCGGGTCAGGAAGCAGTTTCAACTATTAGCCAGTGTTTTCTCTGAGGTTGATGGTGAGGGTGTCTGCCGACAGTGAGGAATAAGGGAACAAGGGCAGGTGTTTAAGGAGAACAAATACAGCCAGAAGCGCCCTGTGAGGACCGGCGAGCCGACCAGGGGAAGGGCTCGGCGGCACCGGAGGCAAGAGGAACCAGAGCTGCCTGGCAGCAAGAGCGAAAAGCAGCGGCAGCAGTCATACCTCTACGCGGTGCCAGAGACCGGAGACCCGAGAGGAAGGGCAGGGGGCCTGCCCAGGCAGAGGGCGCAGTGAGCAGCAGTACCAGAGCTCAGGTGAAGGTGCGTGAGGGGATCTATGAAAGGAGGAGGCTGGAGAAGACCATAGTAAAAACGAGTACGTGTGCAGCCATGCTCTAGGCCGGTCTCCACTGGACACACCCAGAATGGTTACAGTTATGTGCGGGGCTGAGGGTGTGGGGTGTGGGGGGGGAGTGCTCCTGGCATCTACGGGCTGGAGCCAGGGATCCTGCTAAATACCCTGCAGGGCACAGAACACCTGCCGCCCCCAGCCCGTCACCATGCCAAGGCTGAGAAACCCGGCTCCAGGCCAGAGGCTGTCACCTGGGTCCCACAGCATGTCTCAGTGCGGCTGATTTGTATAAACCCCAGAGCCGTGCATCGTTGCCATCTCAGTGAGGTGACATGCTTTGCTGAGCAGGGTGTGTGGTGTAGCTTAGAGAAAGCTACGACTGAAGACGTAAGTGTAACAAACAACCTGCTCCAATGCAGAAAGGGCAGCGCAGAAGTGAGCGGTGCCCTAGCTATGGGTGTAAAGAAATGCTGTCAAGTTTGCCAAAATTCTGATACTCAAAAACAGAGCATGGCCCTGGCCGGTGTGTTCAGTGGTTAGGGCGTTGGCCTGTACACCTGGAGGGTTGTGGGTTTGATTCCCGGTCAAGCTCAGTTGTAGGTTCAACCCCCAGCCCCGGTTGGGGCACGTGCAGGAGGCAATCAATTGATGCCTCTCTCTCACATTGATGTCCTCTCTCTCTCCCCTCTCCTCCCTTCCCTTTTACTCTCTCTAAAAATCAATGGAAAAAATATCTTCGAGGGAGGATTAACCAAAATAAATAAATAAAAAAAAAAAGCAGGGAGCAGCTGACCATCTTTATCACGTATCCTACCGACCTTTTCCTGATTGGTATTTGCTTTCACCCCATGCTTTAGGCTGTAAATGACTACATAGAACAGAATACTGGAAATGCAACTCACATTTAATTTTATAGATTTATCTTCATATGTAAAGTAGGTATTCTTAAGTTCCATGATCTTTTAAAACAGATATTTCTAGGCTCAAAATAGGACACTTTGTGAATAAGTAAAATAATACCAGTAATTCATGGAGAAAACGCTTATTCATTATTTCATTCATTCCCATCTGGCATTATCAGAGGCGTGGGGTTGTGGGGATGTGTTATAAATCAAGGGAGAAGGAAGAGAAAAAAATCTTTGATTTTAGGCTTCTCAATAGGTACTTCCCTATTCTTCCAATCAATAGTTGGACAGTGTTGCCCTAACCGGTTTGGCTCAGTGGATAGAGCGTCGGCCTACAGACTCAAAGGTCCCAGGTTCGATTCTGGTCAAGGGCATGTACCTTGGTTGTGGGCACATACCCAGTAGGGGGTGTGCAGGAGGCAGCTGGTCGATGTTTCTCTCTCATCGATGTTTCTAACTCTCTATCCCTCACCCTTCCTCTGTAAAAAATCAATAAAATATATTAAAAACAAAACAAAACAAAACAATAGTTTCACATTCCCAGGTATGGGGAGCACCATGCAGGGACTGGCACGCTAACAGAGGACGTGCTCCTGTCAGGCACCGAAGTGCAGGCGCACGCCTCCTTCTGAGACAGGTCTGGCCCTGTGCCAGGGGCCCAGCATTGAGCAGACCTCCGTAGCTGCTCTGCCATTCCTTCTTTTTAAAAAAATATATTTTTATTGATTTCAAAAGGAAGGGAGAGGGAGAGAGAGATAGGAACATCAATTATGAAAAAGAATCATTCATCAGCTGTCTTCTGCATGTCCCCTTACCGGGGATTGAGCCTGCAACCCGGGCATGTGCCCTGACCAAGAATTAAACCCTGACCTCCTGGTTCACAGGTCAACGCTCAACCACTAAGCCACACTGGCTAGGCAGCTCAGCCATTTCTGAATAGCATGGCATTGGCAGGTACTGTTGGCTTCACTGCCCTCCACGGGGAGAAAACACTGACCCCTTACAGGAGACTGGAAACGTGACCTGCACAGAGCAAAGCACCTGACCCGGGGACGGCATGCAGCGCCCACCCAGCTCCCACTCTGCATGACCAGGCTCAGAAAAGGACAACCGCGGTCCCTAGGCTCTGGCACCCCGCCCACTGCTGAGGCATTATCACAGGGACTAGGGGCGTGCAATGATTCAAGGAGAGGAATGGTGGCTCGTTTTGAAACCCACAGAATTCACAGAATTAAATATTTTTGACCTTCATGCTCTCTAGCCTACAGAAGTGGCCAGAGGTCGTGCCCTTGTGTTTCTCATAACCAGAGAAACCTTGTGCAATCAGCTCTGGCGGCCAGCACGGCTCGCCCTGACTGCAGCTCCAGGTCCAGCTCCAGCTCCGTGCAGGTGGAGCTGCAGGAAAGCCCGGCTCAGGCGGCTCGGAAAGCAGCCCCTCCCCACTCTGAGGGAGATATACACGCCACCACCAGTGTTTCTTTTAAACCGAGGAGGCTGACATACTTGCAGGGGAGAACCCGGACAACATCATTCTGCTTATAGCTCTCTATGCAGACGGCACAGTGATCGAAGTCTGGGTCTGTTTCCTGAAACGCAAAGCATAGGAACCAAAGTCACACGCTGCAGTGAACAATGTATAAACGAAGAGAAGCAATTCAGACAAGAACCTCCCTGTGGCAACTCGAGGAAACGAGTGATTATAAAGTGAAAGGTTATAAAAACAATTTAATGTTTCTATTTGCTTAACTGGATCAACCCAAATTATATCTAAACCAGCCTACTTTGTCTTTATACTATGTTGTAACAATTCATACTAATTCTGTTTGTGTAATATCTTAGAAGTCAGAATTCCAATTTCCCCCCTACAACACATCTGTGCACTGTATTGTGTTCATCACCCCGTCAAGTCTCTGTCCTTCACTGTTTACCCCCCAGACCCTCTTCTATGCCCCCTTCGCCCTCTGAATTCTAATTTCTTTTAAGATTCAAATGAGCTGTTACCCTGACCATTTTCCTATCTCCTTCCCCAGTCCCGCTGCATCCTATTCAGGTCTAGGAGGTGCCACTGCACACCAGGAGTCGCCTGTGGCTAAGTGCAGGCAGAGAAGACGACGAGCCCCCAGACGCTGGCTCTCCAGAAGGCCGCCCCAAGGATGGTCGCAGACTTGGGGTAGAAAACTCATGGGCTCCCCTTGATACTGGATCTTTTCCAGACTCAGGCAGACTCAGCCAGGTACTGGGTCATCCAGAACAACGGATGTCCCTCCTTCTCTGGTTTGGGGACAGGTTTCCCTGATTTGTCATTAAACAGAGCATTTCCAAGAACCTAAGCCAGGAAAGGTGACACTGTTGTGTCACCACCACGTGGGCTGGAACTCAGGGGTGAACTCGTGGCAGGTCTAGAAGACACACACTGAGAAGAGGTGTTGGTTCTAGCGAGGAAGGAGTGCTTTGTGCTGGCCTGAGCAACGAGGCAGGATGAAATGAATGTGGCAGCTGAAGACCAGGCCAAGAGAGCGCCCAGGTGACTGCAGCTGTTATCATGCTGCTTACATTTTCTGCAAGTGCCTTTACTCTTTTCTTTCCCGAGTGTACAGTAAAGTTTACTGACAACGTCTCCACTTTCAGGAGCTGTGTCATGAAAAATCAAATGTGGTGGTGTGAAGGCAATAGGAATAAAAGGGAGTCCAGGCAACACAGTGGTAAAACCGACATATGACAATAGCTGAATGATCCTTCCAGAGCTCTTTGCTAAAACATGAGAGTGGGTGCAGGGCAGAAGGTGATTTGACTCTATACTTCCGAAGATGTAATTTTTTTCATTCTAGATAACCGTGACTGTACGGGATCAGGGTCTAAGTTTAAGTTGCTGTCCTGTCCTCATGGAGCAGAAGCAGGGCTGTTAACTGAGACTCCCCTGAAATCTGGACCCCTAGGTTTCCATGTAATGTTAAAGAAATAAAACACGAAGGAGAGCTGGCGAAGTCTGAGAAAGCACAGCCAAAAACTGCAGGAGAAAGAGAGTTAGTTGATCTCTACAGAAACATTTCAGGCCAGAAGGGATTGGCAGGAAACATCCAAGTGATGAAAAGCAAGGACCTACAACTAAGACTGCTTTACCCAGCAAGGCTACCATTTAAAATTGAAGGAGAAAGAATAAGAAACTTCTCAGAAAAGAAAAAGCTAAAGGAGTTTGTTATCACCAAACCAGTATTACAAGAAATGTTAAAGGGCCTGCTTTAAAAAGAAGAAAAACCAGAAGAATAAAAGAAAAATAAAATGGCAATAAATATGTACTTATCAACAATCACTTTAAATGTAAATGGCTTAAATGCTCCAAACAAAAAACAAAGGGTAGCTAAATGGATAAGAAAACAAGACCCATATATATGCTGTCTGTAAGAGACCCACCTCAGAACAACAGATACACATAGACTAAAAGTAAAGGGATGGAAAAAGATATTTTACGCAAATGGCAGGGGCAAAAAAAGCTGGAGTATCGATACTTATATCTGACAAAACAGACTTTAAAACAAAGGCTATAGTAAGATACAAAGAAGGTCACTATCTCTATTATAAAACCCCCGTGGCCGTGGCACCATCACGCCGTAACGACCAAACACCAAAGGCACCTGCTGAACGTCATATGATTTCCTCATGGGAACAAGGAAGTGTTGCTCTGTTCAATTCTCATCTTCCAATGGAGGCCAATTTAAGTGCTCCCGAGAAGGAACGGTTAGGGCAGGAAACTATTCTTATATCCATCCACAACTGTCTTCAAGGTGGGTGGGTCTGTGTGCACGGCGAGGCGCGCATGGGTGGGTGGGGACTTGACACTGTGTCCCACGGTGCGCCGGGTCGGGGTCTTGCGCGATTTTGCGCAGTGGGCCTCTAGTATAATGATAAAGGAAGCAATCCAACAAGAGGATATAACCCCTGTAAACATTTATGCACCAAAACATAGGAGCACTTAAATATATAAGGCAAATCATGATGGTCATAAAGAGAGAGATCAACAGCAATGCAGTCACAGCAGGAGATTTCAACACCCCACTGACATCAATGGATAAGTCTCCTGGACAGAAAATCCACAAGGAAACAGTGGCCTTAGATGACACACTAGATCAGATGGCTTTAATTGATATTTCCAGAGCATTTCACCCCAAAGCAGCAGAATATACATTCGTTTCAAGGGAACATGGAACATTTTCTAGGATAGACCACATACTAGGATACAAGCATCTTCTCTGACCATAATGGTATGAAACTAGAAATCAATCACACAAAAACCCTGAAAAACATACAAAGACATGAATGGGTTAACAGTGAGATCAAGGAAGAAATCAAAGATAACCCTGAAACAAATAAAAATGAGAACACAACAACCCCAAATCTGTGGACACAGAGAAAGCAGTCCTAAGAGGGAAATTGGTAGCATTACTGATCTATCTCAAGAAACAAGAACAATCTTGCCCTGGCTGGTGTGGCTTAATTGATTATCATCCCGTGTACTGAGAGATCTCCAGTTCGATTCCTGGTCAGAGCACACGGCCAGGTTGTGGTCTCATTCCCCAGTAGGGGTTGTGCAGAAGGCAGCCAATAGATGTTTCTCTTTTTCCCTCTCCCTTCCTCTCGCTCTCAAATCAATAAAAACATATATTAAAAAAAAGAGAAACAAGAAAAAGCTCAACTAAACAATCTAACTTTATACTTAAAGGAACTTGAAAAAGAACAAGAAATAAAGCTCAAAGTCAGTAGAAGGAAGGAAATAGTAAAGATCGGAGCAGAAATAAACAAAATAGGCTCTAAAAAAAAAATTCAGCCTGGCCAATGTGCTCAGTAGTTGAGCCTTGACCCAGAAACCAAGCAGTCACCGGTTTGATCCCCAGTGGGGTGCGTGCAAGAGGCAGTCAATGATTCTCTCTCATCATTGACGTTTCTACCTTTCTCTCTCTCTCCCTTCCTCTCTGAAATCAATAAAAATATATTTAAAAAAAATAGAAAAGATCAATGAAACAAAGAGTTAGTTCTTTGAAAAAAATAAACAAGGCTGATAAACGTTTAACCAGACTCATCAAGAAAAAAAGAGGAAAAAAAAAAAAAAAAGAGGACTCAAATAAATAAAATCAGAAATGAAAGGGAAGAGACAACTGACACCAAAGAAATACAAACGACTGTAAGAAAGTAAAGCTGTGGTACGTTCACAATAGAACACAACCTGGCTGTAAAAAAGAAGGAACTCTTACCCTTTGCAACAGAATAGATGGACATGGAGCATTATGCTAAGTGAAATAAGTCAGTCAGAGAAAGAAAAGTACTATATGATTTCACTCATGTGGAATCTAACGAACAAAATGAACTACAATAGACATTTTCATAGTAGAGAGCAGGCTGACAGCTTGTGGGTGGGTGAAGGGGTTGAGTAAAAGAGAAAAAAGAAACACGTATGGACACGGACAACAGAGAGGTGATTGCCAGGGGTGGGGCAGTGTTGGGGGTGATAGAGGAGGGTATAGGTGATAAATTGTGATGGACAGAGACTTGACTTGGGAGTGGTGAACACCCAATACAGTGTACAGATGATGTATTACAGACTTGTGCACCTGAAACCTGTATAATTTTGTTAACTAGTGCCATCCCAATAAATTCAATAAAAAAGAAAAGAAAAAAAGAAAGTAGAGCAAGACACATGTTCCTGGCTACTTAGTGCATAAACAGCTCCATCAGAGTTCTTCCCAAAAGGATGCTAGGTGTTGCAGAAGAAAATTTTGTTGAATACCCTAAGTAAGGTAACTGTAAGTCATCGGTAAGCTAATAACAGCAAGCGCATTTAAAGTCCAGGAAAGGTAGAGAACTACACGAGGGTCTCCAAATGGCAGGCATAGTGAGAATAAGATTTCAGCCCGGCCGGTGTGGCTCAGCAGTTGGTTGAATGTCGACCTATGAACCAGGAGGTCACAGTTCAGTTCCTGATCAGGGCACATGCCCAGGTTGTGGGCTTGATCCCGTGTGGGGCGTGCAGGAAGCAGCCCATCAAGGATTCTCATTATTGATGTTTCTATCTCTCTCTCCCTTCTTCTCTGAAATCAATAAAAAAAAATACATAAAAAAATGTTAAGATTTCAAAGAGAAGCTAGTTTAAAATAAAGCATTAGAGTATACTTGGAGAAAAATAATAGACTAACAAATGAGACACAATTGATATATTCTCTCCCACTAAATCAAAAGCAAATCTACGTTGTTGTTTTAATAGTGTTAAAGTTACTTCATTACTGTACCTTATCACCCTTCTTCACTGTTCTGGTTGTCAATTTGCTGATGGCTTTCTTGGCTGCATCTCCAAGACGACGCTATGGACATTGCAAAGAAAAGTAGACATTAAGTGCAAGATCTCTGAATAATGTTCTTTACTTTAAAATAATTAAATGTATAAAGTCCCTATCTACATCACTCTCCATGTCACAGCATATGAGAGGGCTCCAAAAGAGAACTGAAAGTTAGAGAAACTGGCAGTTTTCCTATAGACTCAGTATTCTGGTTGAATAACTAAAAAGGGAATATAGCTAAAGGGCCAGATGGCATAATCACTGCTGCGTTTTGTATTTAATAAGCATTGGGAACATTCCAGCATTATCAAAATCTCCTTGTTGTACATGTCAGCGCTCCCAATAGTTTTTTATTCTGCTCCATGGACACCCTGGATGATGTTAGATGTTTAAGCTCCGTCTTGGTGAAAGGAAACCTCCAATGCTCCTTGAAATAGCTCATCACATTACCCGGTGTGGGAGAAGGGGCCTGGCCATGAATCCTACTTCTGCCTGTCACTCAGGCTCTGTCATCTTAGGAAGGTCTATTTACCTTTCCAGGGTTGAGTCATTTTCATTTATCCGAGAGGGTTAAGTCAGAGAATCTCTAAGGCTGGACTGATGCAACATTTTGCCAGGCACAGAGAGCTAGCGCTGCCAGATACCAAGAATCCAAGATGAAAAGACAGTGGACCTCTGATCTCGCAAAGCAAACGGAATTGGGGCCAGCCTCCTCCAACAGTGCGTACCCTCGGAGCATGGCAGCGCCATGCTGAGGCAGGCCCGAGGGAGAGGGCCGAGGAGCCGTGCAGGGGAGGCGCTGAGGAAATGCCGCCTGAGCTCTGGCTGGGAAAACGGGCAGGAAGGAGTCAGATAAGGAAAAGCATAAGGGTCACCAGGGGGATTCCGACAAAGAAGAACCTAGTGAAGGCAGACAGTGTGACGTGCAGGCACGGGAAGGGAGTTACAGGTCAACACAACCAGGCTGAGCACCATTTCACTGTTCAGATTAGAATGCTTGGCAGTCAGAGGCCCTACTAATAATTACCCGGGACGATCGGTGCGAACGGGCACCTGGGGACAAATGGTCCCTTGACACACAGCCAGATTCTACACTGTGGGGATCACAGGAGGAATACCTTGGGTTCTGTCCTGAGGATAAACAGTCATAAAAACATAAAAAATTAGGGGTAATTAAAAATATGCAAAGAAAATAATTTAATGAAATTCTTTGCACCCACAAACCAGCTTCAATGATCATTGTTTTATCTATATTTTTCAGCTATTCTCCCTCTTTACTGTATGAGAGGTTTTCAAAACACATCACAAGCTTGTATAATTTCACGTATAAAGCCTTCACTATATTTAACAATGGGCTTTCATTTGGTGTCACTGTCTTATCTAACAAAATTAACAATAATCAATCAACCTCATCAAATACTCAGACTATACTATAATTTTACTAGTTGTCCCCAGAATGTCTTTTTATAGTTAGCTTGTTTGAATCAGGATATGAAGTCCAAACACTGCATTTGGTTGCTATGCCTCTCAAGTAAGTCTCTTTTAATATATGAGTCCCCTCCATAATATATGTATATATAAATGTATATATATACACAGAGAGAGCGAGAGCCTCCAGATGTTTTATAGCATTCTATCTAATAAAAGAGAAACATGGTAATTAGCCGTACCTCCGCTACCCTTCCCATTGGCTAATCAGGGCAATATGCAAATTAACCGCCAGCCAAGATGGCGGCCAGCAGCCAGGCAGCTTGAAGCGAACATGAGGCTTGCAGTCTGAAACATTGTTACAAATATAGAAGCTAAACAAAACCCCAGAAACCTGCTTTCAGCCAGCCGGGATCTCAGAGCTGGAGTTGAAACAGTGTTTCGATTATAGAACCCAAACAAACCAGATACCTGCTTTCAGCAGCAGAGGCCTCAGAGCTGGAGCCAAGCCTCAGAGCTAAAGCTGGCCCAGAATTAAAAAAAAAAAGAAAAAAGGAGCGGTTGGGAGCTTCAGTCACCCGCCAACCTGAAAACAGCCCTCAGCCCCTCACCCAGACTGGCAAGGCACCCCAGTGGGGACCCCCACCCTGAAGGGGGTGTGACCAGCTGCAAACAGCCATCATCCCCTCATCCAGGCTGGCCAGGCACCCAAGCGGGACCCCCACCCTAATCCAAGACACCCTTCAGGGCAAACCAGCCGGCCCCCACCCGTGCAGCAGGCCTCTATCCTATATAGTAAAAGAGTAATATGCCTCCCAGCCCCGGGAAAAGCAGAGCCGAGAGGCCTCCCAGCACTGGGATCAGCATGACAGGGGGCAGCGCCCAAACCCCCTGATCGCCCTGCAGCTCTGTGTGTGACAGGGGGCGGCGCCCCAACCCCCTGATTGGCCCTGCTGTGTGTGACAGGGTGCAGCGCCCCAAACCCCTGATTGGCCCTGCTCTGTGGGTGACAGAGGGCGGCGCTCCAACCCCTCGCCACGGGCCCTGCACTGCGTGTGACGGGGGGGTAGCTCCCCAACCCCCTGATCGACCCTGCTCTGTGCGTGACAGGGTACGGAGCCCCAACTCCCCTGATGGGCCCTACTCTGTGAGTGACAGGGGGCAGTGCCCCAACCCCCTGATTGGCCCTGCTCTGTGTGTGACAGGGAGTGGCACCTCAACCTCCCCATCGACCCTGCCTTGAGTATGACAGGGGGTGGTGCCCCAACCCCCCATCAGCCCTACCCTGAGCGTCACTGAGGGTGGCATTGCAACCTCCCAGTCCGCCCTGCTCTGTGCATGACAGGGGGTGGCACCCCAACTCCCCAATCAGCCCTGCTCTGAGCCCGACCAGGGGCTGCACCTAGGGATTGGGCCTGCCCTCTGCCACCAGGGAGCAGGCCGAAGCCAGCAGGTCGTTATCTCCCGAGGGGTCCCAGACTGTGAGAGGGCACAGGCCGGGCTGAGGGACCCCCCTTCCCCCCGAGTGCACAAATTTTTGTGCACCAGGCCTCTATTATATAATAAAAGGGTAATATGCAAATTGACCTAATGGCAGAACGACCAGTCACTATGATGTGCACTGACCACCAGGGGATAGATGATCAACACAGGAGCTGTCCCCATCCCGCAGGCCATAATTGCCCGATGGGGAATGGCGAACTGGGGGTGGTGGTGGCAGACACAGGTGATGCCAGGCCAAGCCCCCACCCTTCCGGTCACTCCACACACAGAGGGCGACTGGCGTCGGGGACAGGGCTGGCGAGCGGGCGGGAATGGCCAACCTCTTGGTCCCTCCCCCCAACCAGCAAGCTCCAATTGCTTGATGGTGAGGAGGGAACCGGGGGTGGGTGGCAGAGGGGGGCAGAGCCGGTAGCCGGGGAAGATGGCCCTGATCTCAGGTCAGGCCTAGGGTCTGTACCCTATGCACAAATTTCATGCGCCAGGCCTCTAGCATAAATATATATGTAAATAAATATCAGCCTCATGGAGGTATAACTGACTTGTAATAAACTGCATATACTATATACAATGTGACGTTTTTACATGATCCAAAAAACTGTCACTATGATTAAGATAGTGTATCTAGCTCTAGCTGGTTTAGCTCAGTGGATAGAGTGCTGGCCTGCACACCGAAGGGTCCCGGGTTCAATTCCAATCAAGAGCTGGTACCTAGGTTGCAGGCTCCTCCCGGGCCCTGTTCGGGGCTTGTGCCGGAGGCAACCAATCAATGTGTTTCTCTCACATCAATATTTCTCTCTGTCTTCCCCTCTCTTTTACTTTGTCTAATAATCAATGGAAAAAATCCTCAAGTCAGGATTAAAAGCAAAAAAGAAAGATAGTATATCTACCATTCCACCAATGCCCCTGTGGTTCTTACTCCTTTGTCCCCCCACCCTCCCACCCCATTGCCGGTGACTTATTTTCTGCTACTATACCTGCATTTTCATGAGTTTTACATAAGGGAATGATATTTACATTTATTTACATAGATGGAATGTACTGCTTTGTGTATGGTTTTTTTACTCAGTATAACTATCTTGAGATTAATCATGCTGCTGCATGTATCAACAGTTCATTTTTCTCTTATGCTATGCGGCATCCCACTATGCAGCATCCCACTATACAGATACACTGCAATTTACCTTTTTATGGGGCAGGAGTACTATTTTTGAGATTATAAAAACAACAACTTCCCCCAAAGAGTGAGGATATTTATTGATGAGAGAGAGAGAGAGAGAGAGAGAGAGAGAGAGAGAGAGAGAAAGAGAGAGAGAGAGAGAGAAGGAGAGAGAGAGAGAAACATTGATTTGCTGTTCTATTCATTGGTTGATTCTTATATGTTCCCTGATCGAGAATTAAACCTGCAACCTTGTTGTATCAGGACAACACTCTAACCCAGCGGTCGCCAACCTTTTGGACTTCACGGACCACCAGTGGTCCGTGGATCACCAATTGGTGACCGCTGCTTTAACCAACGAAGCTACCTGGTGTTCTTAGAGAAAAATCAATAAAGTTGATAAGCCTCTGGCCAAACTGAAAGGGGAAAAAGAGAGAAGGCATAAATCAGCAATATAAAAAAAGAGAGCTGATGGGTGGTGTTACTCTTATATCAGTCAGGGGCAAAGCAGATGTACAGTCCTTAGTTCATCCTAGCTTGATGCCTGTGTCGGTGGCCAGAGCTGTTTCATGCCTAGGCACATTAAAAAAAAAAAAAAAAAAAAAAAAAAAAAAAAGAGAGAGAGACCTGGCCAATGTGACTCAGTGGTTAGAGCTTCGGCCCCTGCACCAAAGTGTCATGAGTTCGATTCCTGGTCAAGGGCACATACCCGGGTTGCAGGTTTGATCCCTGCCCCATTGGGACAAATGGGGAGACAACCAATCGATGTGTCTCTCTCACATCGATGTGTGTGTATCTCTTTCTCTCCTTTTCCTTCTACTCTCTCTAAAAATCAATGGGAACAGTAGCCTTGGGTAAGGATTTAAAAAAAGAGAGAGATAATATCACTGCTGACTGTAAGGACCATAAAGGGAGTATTATGAACAACTCAACGGACAAATTTCAGGAACAACACTAATGACCAAAGCTACTCAAGATGGACAGATGAATTAAATAGCCCATATTGCTAAAGGAAATTGCACTTGTAGTTTAAAACCTTTCCCCCAAAAGAGAACTCCAGGCAGATGGTTTCTGGGTATTTCTAACAAACATTTAAGCGGGGAGGGGAACTCTACACAAACTCTAGAAAATGGAAAAGGCAGGAATACCTCCCATTTTCTTCTGTGAAGCCAGCATCATCCTGATACCAAAACTAGACAAAAGCATTCCAGGACAGAAAGCTACAGACCAGAATCCCTCTTGAACATAGATGTAAAAATTCAAAAAAAACCCCTCAGCAAATTATATTTAACAATATATGAAAACGATAATTCATCATGACCGGGTGGGGTTTATTCCAGGAATGCAAGCCTGATTTAACATTAAAAAGTTAATCGAAGGTCCTGACTAGTTTGGCTCAGTGGATGGAGTGTCGGCCTACAGACTGAAAGGTCCCAGGTTCGATTCCAGTCAAGGTCATGTACCTTGGTTGCGGGCACATCCCCAGTGGGGGGTGTGCAGGAGGCAGCTGATCGATGTTTCTCTCTCATTGATGTTTCTAACCCTCTATCCCTCTCCCTTCCTCTCTGTAAAAAATCAATAAAATATATTTTAAAAAAAGTTAATCAAAGGAGACATATGTAAAACTTTAGACAATAAATAAATTAAAAAAGTTAATCGATGTAATTTGGCATATGAACAGATAAAGGGAACCATATGATCTCTGTAGATGAAGAGAGGAAATTTTGCCAAAATTAAACATCAATTCTGGATTTTAAAGCTTTTAGCAAAACAGGAATAAAAGGTAGCTTCCTTATGCTGATGAGGAGCACCTATGAAAACTGACAGCTGTCATCATACTTATGGTGAAGACTAAACACTCTTTCCGAAGATGAGGAACAAGAGATCTGTGCTCTGACTTTTATTTCTACACTGTACTAGAGGTTCTGACCAACACAACAAGGAAGAAAGAAAAGAACCATTATTAGAAATGAAGAAGTAAAACTGTATTCATACACAGATGATATTACTGTCTATGTAGAAAATTTGAATAAGTCTCTTAAAAAGCTGCCAGAACTAATATGGGTTTGGCAAGGTGAGAGATACAAGATCAGTATACAAAAATCAATTTCATTTCTATAAAAGCAACGAATGGGAATTGACTGTTTTCAGAATATCATTTTCATTAGCTTTTGTTAAATGGAGTGTTCTACAAATGTCTGTCAGGTCAAGTTAATTGATTATGTTATTCAAATCTTTTATAAACTCACGGACTTTCTACTTATTCTTCCAGTTATTGAGAGGGAGCATGGGAATCTCTGGCTATCACTGCAAGTTTACTTTTCACTGCAGTTCTATCAGTTTTCACTTTACTGGCATATTATCTTGAAGCTCTGCTATTAACTGTGCAAATGTTTAGGTGCAATATCCTCTTACTAAATTGACCACTTTATTATTAAGAAATGACTTGGTCCCTTGCAACAGCTTGGCTCTGAAATCTCTACAGTTCAACTTTATTGTGAAATAAAGTGGCCCGGTGCACGAAATTTGTGCACGGGGTGGGGAGGGGGGATGTCCCTCAGCCCGGCCTGCACCCTCTCCAATCTGGGACCCCTTGGGAGATGTCCACCTGCCGGTTTAGGCCCGATCACACAGGGCCTAAACTGGCAGTCGGACAACCCTCTTGCAATCCAGGACCGCTGGCTCCTAACCACTCACCTACCTGCCTGCCTGATCACACCTAACCAGTCTGCCTACCAGCCTGCTCGTCCCCAACTACTCCCCCACCAGCCTTCTCACCCCCAACTGCCCCCCCTTGCTGGCCTGATTGCCCCCAAATGACCCCCTCTGCTGGACTGCTCGCCCCAAACTGCCCTCTCCTCCTGGCCTGATTGCCCCTAACCACCTCTGCCTCGGCCCTGCCACTATGGCTTTGTCTGGGTGGCAGGCACAGAGCCGGCTGGAGCGACCAAGGAAGCCAAGCCTCCTGCCCACTCATCTTTGTCACATTAATTTGCATAGTCCCTCTTTATTGGCTGTGGGTGCCGCCATCTTTATTGTGAAGTGATGGTTAATTTGCACATTACTCTTTTATTAGATAGGACTAGAGGCCCGGTGCACAAAATTCATGCAGGGGGTGGGGTGGGCGGTCCTCTCAGCCCAGCCTGCACCCTCTCTAATTCGGGACCCCTCGAGGGATGTCTGACTGCCGGTTTAGCCCGATCTTGGGGATAGGGTCTGAGTGTTGGACATCCCTCTCACAATCCAGGATTGCTGGCTCCTAATTGCTCACCTGCCTGCCTACCTGATCGCCCCTAACCACCTCTGCCTGCCGACCTGATCGCCCTTAACTGCCCCCTGCTCCGCCAGCCTGGTCACACCCAACAGACCCCCCTTGCTGGCCTGGTTGCCCCACACAGCCTGCTGTTCAGTTGTTTGGTCATCCTTCATTAACCCCCCTGCCAGCCTGGTCGCCCCACGCAGCCTGCTGCTCAGCCATTTAGTCATCCTGCACTAACCCCCCTGCCGGCCTGGTCACCCTATTCAGCCTGTATGGTCATCCGTTTGGTTGTTTTGGATGTGACGGCCCCTGGCTCTTTATATATATAGATGGTGTAGCAATTTTCATCCTTTTGATCTGTTTGTTTGTTTTTTATTTTTTCCATTGATTTTTAAAGAGTGGAAGGGAGGGGGAGAGACAGAGATAGAGAAACATGGATGTGAGAGAGACACATTGATTGGTTGTCCCCCGCACATGCCCCGACCTGGGTCAGGAATCGAACCTACCACCGAGGTGCATGCCCTTGATCCTTCAGTCTGTGGGCCAACACTCTTACCATAATCCAAACCAGCTGGGGATTATTTGTATTTTTACCTGTAGGCATCATATGGTTAGGTCTTTTTTTTTTTTTTAAATCCAATCTGTTAATCTCTCCTTTAATTGGGGTGTTTAAACCATATACTTTAATATAATTATTGATATGGTTATGCTTAAATCTATTATCTTGGCATTTGTTTTCTATTTGTTCCATCTGTTCCTTATTTCCCTTTTTGTCTTCTTTTGAATTAGTTTCTTTTTTAATTGTGTTAAAACATAAGTAACATAAAATGTACCACAGTTCAGTCATCACCACCATCCATCCCCATAGCTCTTGTAAGTCTGAAAGACTGTTCCCATTCAACACAATTCCCGTTCCTTCCTTCTCCCAGTCCCTGGCCACCATCATTGTGCTTTCCATCTTCATGCTTTTGTTTTTCTGTGATGGCTTCTTTCACTTAGCATAATATCCTCAAGGTTCATCCATGTTATGCATTTCACAGAAGTCTTTCTTTTATAAGGCTAAATAATATTAAACTACATGTGCATATCACATTTGCTTATCCAGTCATCCACTGATGGACAGACACTTCAGTTGCTTCTATGTTTCAGCTATTGTGAACAATTCTATGAACATGGGTATACAAATATCTCTGAGACTCTACTTTCAGTTCTTTTGGGTATATATCAAGAAGTGAAACTGCTTAGGTCATAGGGTAATTTTATTTTTAATTTTTTGAGGAAACTACATACAACAGCTGTTCTATTTTACATTCCCATCAACAGTGCACAAGGGCCCCAATTTCTCCATATCATCACCAACATTATTGTTTCTTAGAGAGTAGCCATTTTAATGGGTGCAAGGTGGTATCTCACTGTAGTTTTGACTTATATTTTCCTAATGATTAGTAAAGTCAAGCATTTTTTCATGTGCTTATTGGCCGTTCATGTATCTTTGGAGAAATGTTTCTTCAAGTCCTTTGTGTGTTTTAAAAATCGGTGTTGGCTCTTTTGTTGTTGAGTTGGAGGAGTTCTTTACATATACTGGCTATTATTCCCTTATCAGTTATATGGTTTGCAAATATTTTCTCTCATCCTCTCGTTGCCTTTGCATTCTGTTGATTGTGTCCTTTGATGCTGTTTTAAATTTTGGTGTAGTCCAATCTATCCCTCCCCCCCCCCTTTTTTTACTTGTGCTGTTGGTGTCATATCCAAGAAATCACTGCCACATCCAATGTCATGTAGCTTTCCCATGTTTTGTTCTAAGAGTCTTACTTATGTTAAGGTCTCTGATCCATTTTGAGTTAATTTTTATATAAGGGACCCACTTCATTCCTTTGTATTTGCGTATCCAGTTTTCCCAGAACCATTTGTGAAAAGACTGTTCTTTCTGCGTTGAATAGTTCTGGCCCCATGTCAAAGATCACTTGACCATATGCACAAGGGTTTACTTCTGGGCTCTGTATTCTAGTCTACTGGTTCCTCTTTATTCCTGTGCCACAGGTTTGATTACTGTAGCTTTGTAGTAAGTTATTAAATCAGGAAGTGTGAGACCTGCAACTTAGTTCTTTATAAAGACTGTTTAAAAAAAAAAAAAAAAGAAAGAAAACAAAAAGAGACTTTTCCCAATTTGGGATCTCTTGAATTTCCATATGAGTTTTTTAGGATGTATTTATTGCCGCAAAAAAGTCATTTGGTTTTTATAGCGGTTGCACTGAATCTGTAGATCCCTTTGGCAGTGCTGCTGTCTTCACAGTCTTAATGTTTCCCAGTCTGTAAACACCGTATGTCTTTCCACTCTGTGTCTTCTTTCATTTCTCCCAGCAGTGTCTTTTGCTTTTCAGTGTATGCCTTTCACCTCCAGGGTTAAGTGTATTCCTAAATAATTTTTTCTTTTTGGTGCTATTATAAATGACATCTTCTTAGTTTCCTTTTGGGATTGTTTGGAGTTAACGTATAACAGGGTATATTTTGAAGGCAGTTCTGAGGACTGATGGGTCAGATGTGGCGTTTAAGAGACAGAAAGGGGCCAAAGATGACACTGGCTTTGCCCGGGGCAGCTCAGGGAACAGACCGCATTCAGTGACAGGGGACGATGCAGGAAGAGCAGGTTTGGAAGAATTCCGTTTTGGACATATGATGTTTGAGGTCAAGGATAAGGAGAACTAAGAATTGACCACTGGAGATGGCAAAGAGAGGTCCTGGTGGCCTTGGTAAGAGCTGTTCAGTGAAGGACAGGAAGAAGAGCCTGACTGAAGTGGCCCTCAAGTGGGACCGGTGGGGGTGCCTGGGTAATTTTTAAAATCTTACCAAATTTCCTCATCAAACCACACAGAGCAACTTTAAAAGTAAAAGCAAAAGTCCACAGACAGCACCTTCAACAAAACCAGGAGCAAGGGCATTGCCACACCCCAGAGTGCAGTGGGGGGGGGGGGGGAGGTGTCTGAGCGCCGTGGGGCGTTCTGCATAGACACAGCATCACAGCTGCGCTGGGGCCAGGGAGGGGAGAGGAAAGGGGTTCTGCCTGACAGCCCCAAGGCCCGGAGCTCAGATTGCTCAGGCTCCTTTACAGATAAGTCAACAGAACAACATGGGGAATCCACTAGGAGCTGAGAGATGAGGGCAAAGCTAGGGCTTCCCCGGGCCTGAGGATTTCAGAAATACCCAACAAATCAAACTCCGCAAGGAAGAAACAGCTGAGCCATCAGGGCAGGAACACGGGGGACTACAGGCAGAGACGCTCCCCACCCAGAGATCGTCTCTGCCCTCAGTCGTCCTGGAGGGGCTTCATGGAGACGGCAGCAGAGGACGGCTCTGCACCTGCCCCGCACGCAAACACAGGACAGTCACGTCACTTAAATGTGAGCAACATTCTAGGTGCCGCAGGGGAGGAAACAAACCAAATAACCCCTCGCAGACAAAGAAGGCACAATGAATGTTTTGTTAAATTGTAGTTCTTTATATATTCTGATACGAATCCCTTATCAGATATGTTATTTGTAATAACTATCTTTTAAAAAAATTTAAATGAGAAAAATGTCAGGTACCTGCATACTAAACATACTTCTCGTGCCTACCCTCTCTCTCTCCCTCCCTCCCTTCTGTACTTCCACATCAGTGATGCCATCTTCCTTCTGCCTGGGGGACACCTCCTTTAACGTTTCTTTAGTGTAGGTCTCGTGATTAATTCTTTCAGGTTTGTATAGGCGAATTTCACCTTCATATTTGGAAGGTATTTGTGGTGCATATAAAATTAAAGATGTTGCTCTAGCGTCTCTCCCTGTGTTGATCTCAGCGAGACAACTGCACTGTCCTCAGGCTTATTCCCTTGTATTTTTTTGGCTGACATGCCCCCCATTTTCTATTGGTCTCTAATGACATCTATATTGGGTTGCTTGAGGTTGTCCCAGAGCTCACTAATGGTCTGCTCACATTTTTGTGTAATTCAGCATTTCATTTTTGGTAGTTTCTATGGCTATGACTTTATGTTCACAAATCATTTCTTCTACAACGCCTAATCTGCCATTAATATGTCAGTTTACTTTTCCTTTCAGACATTAGTTTTTATCACTACAATTTTTATTTGGATCATTTTTTCTTGTAAATACCTTGCTGTTTCCAATTAATTATTTGAATTTATGTGTGATAGGCAGAGTGATGAGTCCCCCAAAGATGTCCAGATCCTAATCCCAGGAACCCATGAGCATGTTGTCACATGGCAACGGGAATTAATGTTGCAGGTAGAGTTACGGTTGCCAAACAGCTGACTTTAAAACAGGAGAGGAGACTGGACTATCTGGGCAGGACCCATGTAATCACAAGGTCCTGGGAAATGGAAAAGAACAGGAAGTGGGAAGCTGAGAGATGGCAGTGTGAGGACTCAGCCTGACACTGCTGGCCTTGAAGATGAAGAAAGAGGGCCATGAACCAAGGAATGCTGGGGGCTTCTGGAAGCTGGAAAGGTAAGGAAACAGATTCTTGTCTGGAGCCTACAGAGATGAATGCAGCCCTGACAACACCTTGATTTTTAGCCCAATGAGACCCATCCTCTGCCCTATGGATTATGAGGTTCTGCAGTCTGGGACCAGGCATGGTTTCCTGGGTGCTATCCTTTGAATCCTTATGGTCTTCTCCCAGCCTCAGGGAGTTTCCGCACACACAACGGCTGATCAAGGGCTGATCAGACCCTCACCAGACCTCAGGGCTTTGCTTTCTCTGCATATTTCTCTCCTCTTCGCTAACTGTCCTGTGAATCCAGCGGCCTCATTCCAAGTCACAAATCAGGCGGCCCACTGGGCTCTGCTCTGCGTCCCCTCAGCGCACTGTGGACTCTTGCAAAACCTCAAGCTAAACAATGCTCATCTCTTTTGTCCCATTTTCCAGGAATCATCTTCCCTTGTTGTCTGTTGTCTAGTGTCTTGAAAACATTGTTTTCTATCTTCTTTCTGTTGTTTATTTTTAACTGTTTCAGGCAGGAGGGTAAACCGAGTCCATTACCCATCTTAGCCATAAGCAGAAGTCTCTACCATACGTTTTTAAAATGCTGTTTTTAAAAGAGAACACTGGGTTACCTGTCCCACATTCTGAATTTGGCTGCTGTTTCCTTCCTGTGTCATTTTACTTGGCTCATTTATTATAGAATGGTTGTTAGATCCAGGTTCAATTGCTTTGACAAGAATACCTCCTAATGCATCCCATCATGAGGACAAATGTTAGATTCTCCAACTTTCAGTGATATCAAGCATGTCAATAGGTTCCAGCTCTGTCAGTGTGATCCATGCATTGTAAGTTCCATCAATCAGTATTTCCTCTGATTTTAGCAGCCATGAACGATCACTGCCTAAAAACATCATTTCATTAAGGATTACAAAATGGTGATTTCTAAGTCTATAATTCATTTATTAGTTGGAATTCTTCTATAAAGAACTTTCCCTCATCAACTAGCTGGTTACTATGCAATATAATTTGTTCAGAAAAAACCCCCAGGATGAATCTTTTTTATTTGTATTTATTTTTTAATCCTCACCCAAGGATATTTTTCTATTAATTTTTAGAGAGAGTGGAAGAGAAGGGGAAAGACAGACAGAAATATCGATGTGAGAGAAACACATTGACTGGTTGCTTCCTGAACGTGCTCTGACCAGGGCCCAGGCCGGGGAGGAGCCTGCAACCGAGGTATATGCCCTTGACTGGAATCGAACCCAGGACCCTTCAGCCCGCAGGCCAACGCTCTATCCACTGAGCCAAACCAGCTAGGGCAGGATGAATCTTTTTTAAAAACCTGATTGTTAGAACAGCAAGTTGGTCTTCTAACAGCCTCCTGTTTCAATGGTCTGTCTCATCTTTGGATAAGGCAAGCTCCTTTAAGGAGGAACACAGGTCCTTTAGACACCATTTCGGTAGTTTCAAGTTTTCTTGCTTTCTGAAACTATATTCATCTCACATATTTGCTGCCCTAAACCTTGAATAGGCCATTTCTCCAAGAACTCCTGGTTCCTTTGAGTGGGCAATGGCATTTAAAGATAACCCCAGAGCAACTTCAAGGTGGAATGAGATGGGGCAGAGATTATTTTATTAAGAATATAAAATGGTACTTTTCTAATTCTGTCATTCTCCACTTATTAGTTGGAATTCTATAAACAGGGGTACTGGTTATTGGGCTGTCATGGGCAGATGAGTGCTGCACTTTTTAGAAAAAGGAAAATAAAGGACTTCATAGTGATATTTCCAATTCAAAATTAAGATTATAGAGTTATTACTTAATTTCTTTGATTTTAATATTTTCTCTTATGCTGAAAATCTTGATTTCTAATATCATTAATATAATCACATCCATTTTATCCCACAGTAGACATATACTAGTTTCAAACAATCAATACTACTAACAATAAGACTCTAAATGCACTTAGACTTTTTTTATATTTTAAAAATATATCCCAATAGAAAAGTACTGTCAAAAATAATTTCCCTAAAATAATTCGTTTTTCATCTGTTTATGCCACCATCTTGAAATATAGTTTTTTTCCATTTATTTTCAATTTTGATTTCATTTCTTTCTTTAAAAAAAAATTATCTAAAATACTTACATGGTTCCAAAGTCAAACTATAAGACCAGGTTCAGGCAAGTCTCACTTATCTCCTCTACCCTGTTCCCTTTCCTTTAAAGTAATAACTCTTTATGTTAATTTTGCTTTATCCTTATATTTTTTCCTTTGAAGTTCTAAGCATATATGTGTATGCGTGCATATATGTAGATATGTGATATGTAATCCACATAAAGGAATGTGTTTTCATAGTTCCCGTCTTTCTTACAATAAACTAACACTGTTCTGCATGAAACCCCCAGCAGCATGTGGTGATCTCCACAGAACCCCCTCTTTTACAGGCATGTTCTATTCCATTGCAGAGTATTTTACTGTGTAGAGCACAGTTTATTCAAGCAGACTCCCACTGGTGGACATGTGGGTAGCCCAAGTCTTTTGTTGCTATAAATAATATCATGATGAACAGTATGGCATATGTGTCATTTTTAATTTCTGTAAGTTTATCATCAGGCTATGGGGTTACAAAGACTACGGCAAAGGATAAGTATCTATCTGATTACACTAGTTCCACCACAAGAACTGTATCATTCTGTGTTCCCATCATCAATGTATAAGAACGCTTGTTTTCCCTATTACTTTGTCAAGAGTGTGTTGTCAAACTTTAGATTTTTTTTTAAACAAGCTGATCAATATGAAGTGGTATCTCCAATATGGTTTTAAGTTTACATTTAACTTGAGTGCAGTTGACCATCTTTTTAACATTTTAAATATCATTTGAATTTTTTTAAGTGAACTGTTTTTTTCTATCAGGTTTTTAGTTTTTTTAAAAAAATATATATCAGGGACACTAGCCCTTTGTGAAATGTTGCAATTATCTTTTTCTAGTTTGTCATTCAATTATCTTTTGATTTTCCTTTAAAAATACAGTCATTTTTCTTTTATTTTACTGGATTTTGAGTCATAATTCAAAGTTTTCCATATTCACCATTATAAAGGAAAATTTTAGCCCATATTTTCTTCTAATATTTAAAGTTTTGCCTGGCCAGTGTTGCTCACTGGTTAAGCATCGACTTATGAACCAGGAGGTCATAGTAGGGAGCATGTAGGAGGCAGCCAATCAATGATTCTCTCTCATCATTGATGTTTCTATCTTTCCCTCTCCTTTCTTCTCTGAAATCAATAAAAAATATTTTTAAAAGTATTTGAAGTTTTATTGTTTATAATTAGACTTCTAATTCATTTGAAATTTATCCTTGTGTACAATCCTTTTCCAGTCCCACAACCATTTATTAAAAAGTTCATTTTCGTCTTGGCCAGTTTTGCTAAATGTTCAGAGTGTCGACCAAAGGGTTGTGGGTTTGATTCCTGGTTAAGGGCACATAGTTCGGTTGCAGGTTCTCCAGCTCTGGTAGGGGCGTGTGCGGGAGACAACCAACCAATGTGTGTGTCTCTCTCTCCCCATCCTCCCTTCCTTCTATGCTCTCTGAAAATCAATGGGAAAAATATCCTGGGGTGAGGATTAAAAAAAAAAAAAAAAAAGAAAAGAGTTCATTTCCCCCCACTGTTTGAGATGATGCTTTCTATTACATACTGTATTAAATTTCCATATGCAGTTGTAGTTTTAGATTTTGCATTTGTTCTATTGCTCTATTCATGGGCTTTTAACACTCTTTTAAATAAGAGGCTTTGTTGTACTAGAGGCCCGGTGTACGGCATTTGTGCACTGGAGTCGGGGGGGGGGGGAAGGGGGTCCCTCAGCCTGGCCTGTGCCCTCATTCAGTCCAGGACCCCTTGGGGGATGTCCACTTGCCGGCTTAGCCCCGATTGGGAATCAGGGCTAAGCCGGCAGTCAGATATCCCTCTCGGTCCTGGGCTCTCGCAGTCCGGGACTCCTGGCTCCTTACTGCAGTGGAGGCGGGAGAGGCACTGACCACAGGGGGGCAGCTACTGCATCGAGCGTCTGCCCCGTGGTGGTCAGTGCATTATCACAGCAACCGGTCGTTCTGCCTTTCAGCTGATTTGCATATTACCCTTTCATTATATAGGATTATAAAAGTTGGTGTGGTTAGCCACTGGTCACTGCTCCTGTTTTTCAGGTTTTTTTCCCTGGCTATTCTTAATTACTTATTCTTCCATATGAATCTTATAATTACATTACCCAACCCCCCAAAATATGTGAAGGTAATTTTATTGGGATCAAATTATAAATGAACTTAAGGAAAACTGACATCTTTACTTTATTGAATGTGTATATTCAATTGGAACAAAGTATGTCTTTTCCATTTGTTTAAGTACATTCCTGGGTCTTTCAGGAGTGTTTTGTCATTTTTCTCACATAAATTTTATAGTTTTGTTAAGTTGATACCTAGATTAATTCTCTATCCATCTGGCTGTCTATCCATCTGTCTGTCCATCCTTCCATCCAGTTGTAAATGGTACCTCCCCTCTCATTATATCTTCCGATTATTTCTGCATGTTAATTTTATATTCTGTTCTTTTTTGTTGTTTTGTTAACCCTCACCCGAGGATATTTTTCCATTGATTTTTAGAGCGAGTAGAAGGGAGGGGGAGATACAGAGAGAGAGAAACATCGATGTGAAAGAGATACATTGATTGGTTGCCTCCTGCACACGCCCCAACCAGGGTTGGGGATCGAGTCTGCAACCAACGTCCATGTCCTTCACCAGAATCGAACCTGGGACCCTTCAGTCCTAGGGCTGAGCTCGATCCAAACCGGCTAGGACTATATTCTATTCTTTCACTAAATCGTTTCTGTTTGTAGTAGTTATTCTGTTGATTCTTTTGAGGTTTTCAGATCAATGGGAAATAGAGATACTTTTCCAAGTCATGCCTCTCACTGCTTTGGCCAACACCTGCCGCTTATCAGAGAGCAGAGCAGCACACCAGCGTAACATGAAATGTGTATACATTTATCCAGTGAGTAAGACGCTGGCTTTCAGTCTGAGTGAGGGCGCATGTATGCTCCAGGGCCGCGGCTGCCCCGCCACCTTCGGTACCTCTGACGTTCCCAATTGGGTTCCAAGGTCTTTTTCTCACTTGTTCACAAATTAAGAGTCTGTGGTGCCACCTCTGCCTCACAGTTGTTCTCAGATCTACTTGCTCAGGTTTTCCCTCAGAGCGAACTCTTCTCCTAATTCCTGGGTTTTCATTCTCAGGGCCCCTCTTCTTCCCCTGGCTTCCTTCCTCGGAGCTGCAGCGCTGATCTTCAGGCTGCCTGGAGTGTGGCCTGATCACTCCTTTTCCGGGAGTTCTTGGAGGTGCCATGCTGCTTGGCATCCCTATCCTGTCTGTGGGGTTTCTTTTTGCTGTGCTAGAAGCTCTTGTATTTTAAAAAAGAGATTTGGGAAGATTAAAAAAATATCTACTGCTTCCCTGGTGTTCAGATCAGAATTCTACTGAAGAATTTTAAACACAAGATTCCATAGGAGATCTGGATTTTGGAGAATTCAGATCTGGCTTCCTGAGCAGAATGTAACACAGGAAAGACCGGGGGGCAGCGAGACCAGGTAGGGTCTAGTATTTCAGCGAGAAAAGACGGACCTGAATTAGGCAAACTGAGGTGGGGAGGGGGCTGGACAAAGAACCATTTAGGAGGTAAAAGTGACAGAACCTAGTGACTGACGGACGTGGGGGCATGAGAAGGGAGTCATGGATGGCTGTCCCAGCTTTCTAGTGAGGTGTGGCATCACATCCGATTGGGGAGTATCAGAGAGAGGAGAGCCGGCACTGCGGGAGCAGGTGTGCAGCCTTCAGCAAGATGCTAGGGATTCAGGTAGCGTGTGTACATTAGATATCACCCACCAATTCCTGGACGTATCACCCCTTCCACTTCCGAACATCTTTCCTCTGTGTTTGATATTAATGTCAGATATCTTCACGGTAATATTTTTCTTTGGACTTGGCTTCTGTTACTACCTTCTTATGGATCATCCCTTGAGTTTTAAATCTCTCAACATTTCCTGCCACTTTTGACAGGTATGTCTCGCTATGATTGTGGTCTCTCACTTACTGTCTACAAGCCACTACTTCCCCTCCCCCTCACTAGGTTGTAATGCTGTTAGTGTCTTGCTGACTCTCAAATATCTAAGGCAGTGGTTCTCAACCTTCCTAATGCCGCGACCCTTTAATATAGTTCCTCATGTTGTGGTGACCCCCAATTTCATTGCTACAAACTGAACATAATTAAAGCATAGTGATTAATCACAAAAACAATATGTAATTATATATGTGTTTTCCAATGGTCTTAGGCGACCCCTGTGAAAGGGTCGTTCGACCCCCAAAGGGATTGTGACCCACAGGTTGAGAACCGCCGATCTAAGGTGAAGCACAAATTCCTTTTGTGAAGATCGTTTTTTTCATGAAGGCCCCTTACCTTCACCTGACCACCATGCCATTAAGTAACTGTTTTTCAAGGTGTGGTCCACGGGCAAATATTTGTTTTTTAAAAAAATATATTTTTATTGATTTCAGACAGAAAGGGAGAGGGAGAGAGAGAGAGAAACATCAATGATGAGAGAGAATCATTGATCAGCTGCCTCCTGCACGCCCCACACTGGGGATGCAACCCGGCATGTGCCCTGACAGGAACTGCACCGCGACCTCCTGGTTCATATGTCGATGCTCAACCACTGAGCACGCTGGTCGGACTATGAGCAAATGTTTTAAATCTACCACAAATGCTTAATAATATGAAACAAAGATGACATGTATAGCAACTAAGATTTATTAAGTACGTACAATGTGCTAGGTTCTGAGCCCCTCACATGTACTGACTCATACAATCCTCCCAATCATTTTATGAGAAAGGAACTACATTATTCCCATTTGTAGAAGAGACGACGGAGACACAGAGAGATTAAGTGATGTGCCCAGATCGAAGCTGATAAACAGGTCCAATCCAAACTTCCCCCATCAGACTGGAGAGAGCGGTGTCTTGGGAATTTGCAGTTTTAAAGTGTGCCCCCAGGAAAAGGAGGAGGATAATGAGGGTAAGAGGAGAGAAGAGGAGGAGGTGGAAGCAGAGGAGCAAGAGGAGGAGGAGGTAGAGCTGGAGTGGAAGGAGCAGGAGGAGCAGTGGTGATGCCGTTGTAATTGACCTAGTTATTAATAACAGGAAAGGAGCAAAGGGAAGGCCAAAAATTAAGCATGTCATTTAGGCATATTCACCAGGAAGCTACAGCTTTACACTCTCCAGGGAGCCACCAGTCTCGTCCCTGAAGAATTGAAGGGGGAAGGACTGGACTGGGAGGAGACTGACGCATGTCCAGTAAAGCTGGAGGGACTAGCAAAGGTGCTTGCTGTCAGTCACACCTGGGAAGAGGTCACTGGTCAAAGTAGGCGTGGCCACTTCAAATGAGCAAAGATTTGAGATACTGAAGTCCCTAAACAAAGGAGCTCGCTCCTTGGCCCTCGTGTGCTCCTGGCTCTCTTGGCCATCGTGCGAACTTGGTTTTCTTGGGACTCTTGTGTAGGAGGCATGCTCTCTTGGCTCCCCTGCATTCCCGACATGGCCTATGGCCACCTGGACCCCCCGGGCATTCTACTAGTGCAGAATGGACTGCACTAGCCGATGCTGAGCAGGAGCTCAATGCAGCCGGCTGCAACAAGGAGCAGAACCTCTGGACACTGGCTTTGCTTCCAGCTCTACTGAGGCCCCAGTTATACTTCTTCCAGGACTGGATTAAGGGCAATGGGATCTTGAAAACCCAGGGATGTAATTCCATGCAAATAAATGCCACTCATCCTCTGGTATGAGTCTCAGAAAACTCTTTTTCTCGAGATATCATAAGGACTCCATTCCCAGCCCTTAGTGGGGAAAAGGATATCCCACTTCCACTGATAACAGAAGGAGAAACAGGAGGAGGAGAAAAAAGAGGAGGAGGAGTTGTGGTGGGAGAGGAAGGAGGTGTGGGAGGGGAAGGAAGAGTGAGAAGAGAAGGAGGAGGCGGCGGAGGAGGAGGAGGAGGAGTGCCCCTATATGCACACTAAAGCTTGAGACTCACTATCTACACTAATAAAAGAGAAACATGGTAATTGGCGTACGACCGCTACCCTTTTCATTGGCTAATCAGCAAGATATGCAAATTAACTGTCAGCCAAGATGGCGGCCGGCAGCCAGGCAGCTTGAAACTAACATGAGGCTTGCTTGCCTCAGTGCCGAAGGAAACCAACGTTCCCCGCCTGCGGCTGCAGGCCTCTGAGCCTGCAGTTTAAGAAACATTGTAACAAATACTGCCGGACTTCAGCCAGCAGAATCGCAACATTGTAAGCAAAGGCCAGAAACCTACTTTCAGCCGTGGAGGCCTAAGAGCTGGAGCCAAGCCTCAAGCTAAAGCTGGCCCAGAATAAAAAGAAAAAAAAAAAAAAGGAAAAAAGGAGCGGTTGGGAGCTTCAGTCACCCCCAGCTTGAAAACAGCCCTCAGCCCCTCACCCAGACTGGCCAGGCACCCCAGTAGGGACCCCCACCCTGAAGGGGGTGTGACCAGCTGCAAACAGCCATCATCCCCTCACCCAGGCTGGCCAGGCACCCCAGTGGGTGCCTGATCCAGGACACCCTTCAGGGCAAACCAGCCGGCACCCACCCGTGCACCAGGCCTCTACCCTATATAGTAAAAGGGTAATATGCCTCCCAGAACCGGGATCAGCGGAGCCACGAGGCCTCCCGGCACTGGGATCAGCCTGACAGGGGGCAACAGCCAAACCCCCTGATTGGCCCTGCTCTGTGTGTGACAGGGTACAGCACCCCAACCCCCCCTCCCCCGGCGCCACGGGCCCTGCTCTGTGTGTGACGGGGTACAGCCATAACCTCCCCATCGGCCCTGCCCTGAGTGTGAGAGTGGTGGCGCCCCAATCCCCTGATCGGCCGTGCTCTGTGGGTGATAGAGGGTGGTGCCCAAACACCACCCCCGCCACCCCCCCAACAGGCCCTGCTCTGTGTGTGGTGCGGTAGAGCCATAACCTCCCCATCAGCCCTGCCCTGAGTGTGACAGTGGCGGCGCCCCAACTCCCTGATTGGCCCTGCTTTGTGGGTGATAGAGGACGGCGCCCCAACCCGCTGATCCGCCCTGCTCTGTGTGTGACAGGGGGCGGTGCCCCAACTCCCCTATTGGCCCTACTCTGTGAGTGACAGGGGGAGCTCCTCAACCCCCTGATGGGCCCTGCTCTGTGTGTGACAGGGGGGAGCTCCCCAACCCCCTGATGGGCCCTGCTCTGTGCGTGACAGGGGGTGGCGCCACAACCTCCCCATCGACCCTGCCTTGAGTGTGACAGGGGGCGGTGCCCCAGCCCCCCAATTGGCCCTACCCTGAGCGTGACTGAGGGTGGCATCGCAACCTCCCGGTCCGCCCTGCTCTGTGCATGACAGGGGGTGGCGCCCCCAACTCCCCAATTGGCCCTGCTCTGAGCCCAACCAGGGGCTGCACCTAGGGATTGGGCCTGCCCTGTGCCACCCGGGAGCAGGCCTAAGACAGCAGGGCGTTATCTCCCGAGGGGTCCCAGACTACGAGAGGGCACAGGCTGGGCTGAGGAACCCCTCCTTCCCCCCGAGTGCACACATTTTTGTGCACCGGGCCTCTAGTACTAAGTATAAACAACTAACCCTAATGCCCAAAGCATTTCCACTAAATCCTTTTCGGTACTCTGACTGTGCCCTATTCATTAGGTAAGAAAACTACTCAAGTTTCCACCTTGCCCAACACAGAATATCAGAATGGGACAAAGCCACAGGGACGCATCAGTTTACAAAGCAGGAAATCCAAGCCCAGAGAGAGCTGAGGTGACCTGCCTAAAGTTGGTGAAAGTGCTGGGACCAGAACTGGAGGTCTCCTGACTTCCTGGTCCTAAAGCATTCCCATTGTCAATGCTTAAAGACCTCTCATACTGCAAATACACAGGGATACCGATCGCCAGGGGCCCGGTTATCTCATTTCACCTGGTTAACGACACCAGTAATGCCCTGTGAACACTACTCTATAGTGGGACTCCGAGTGCCAAAAGCCTGACATTGGTAGAAAACAGCGTAAAACAGCGTAAAACAGCTCACACTGCTTAATCTAACGGGAACCATCTGTTCAAAGACAGAGGGTTCCCAGTATATTGAGGACAGGTCCCTTCAAGGAGACTCCCTCAGGTCCCTGTTTACGTTACCAGAGCTCTCCCACAGGAACGGAATGAGATCTGTCAGCATCCAGCTGGGTCTGCCTTTAAACAACGTGAAATGCAGGTGCTGGGAGTGTAGTTTTCCTGAGCCTGCCTTGTAGTCTGCAGCCGCTTCCATTCACTATCATCACTACCACCTTTCCTGTCTCGAAAAAAGCATCCTCGTGCTTTTCCAAGGGAAACATCTACCTATGCCCCTTCCCCCCAGCTCTCTGCACAAACTGCCTTTATTAATATTATCTTCTTTTGCTTTTCAATATTTCCCTTTAAGAGCTCCTTTCTCCTAAGCTTTTCCCATTTAAAAATAAAATCTTGTATCACTCCACTGCTGAAAAACCTCTGATGACTCCTTCCTGCTTAGAGAACAAAGTCTAAATTCTTCAGCATGAGATTCAAGGCCTTCGTCTCCTCGTGCCGACAGGCTAGTCCAGTGTCAGTGCACGTTCTCGGTCTCCTCCCACCACTCCTGATGTCGTTCACCTCTCCGGTCTCTCCTTTTCTCCCTCCACAGCTCTGAGGAAAATAGCCCCTTGCCTGACTTTCCTTCCAGTCTCTCTGTGATGAAGTCTTATTCATCCTTTAAAATTCAGCTCAAATGTCACTGCCTCCTCTGCAAAGCACCCTGACTTATCTAGAGTAATATCAATCTAACCTCACCAGTAACTCTTATCCCACACAATATTTTGATGGCACCTGTATGCTTTCCCAATAATTCATTCTTTAATTCATTTAAGCAGTTACTGAGTCAGTTCCAGTGATGGAGGAAGCCAAGGTTCCTCGCCTGCTGTGGCTGGGCTCTGAGCTGCACTCTAAGCAACAATGTTGCAATTATAGAAGCTGAACAACCCCCAGATACCTGCTTTCAGCCAGCAGGCCTTCGAGCTGGAGCCGCAACAAAGTTTCAATTACAGAAGGTAAATAAATCCCAGAATAAAAAAAAAGAAAGAAAAAAAGGAGAGACTGGGAACTTCAGTTGCAGGCTTGGCCCGCCTGAAAACAGCCATCAGCCCCTCATCCAGGCTGGCCAGGCACCCCATTGGGGACTCCCACCCTAAAGGGGGTGCGGGCAGCCTGAAAACAGCCATCAGCCCCTCATGCAGGCTGGCCAGGCACCCCAGGGGGGACCCCCACCCTAAAGGGGATGCGAGCAGCCTGAAAACAGCCATCAGCCCCTCACCCAGGCTGGCCGGCATCCAAGCGGGACCCCCACCCTGATCCGGGACACCAGTCAGGGCAAACCAGCTGGCCCCCACCCATGCACCAGGCCTCTATCCTATATAGTAAAAGGGTAATATGCAAACTGACCCTAACAGCAGAAGGACTGGGAATGACTGGTCACTATGACACACACTGACCACCAGAGGGCAGACGCTCAATGCAGGAGCTGCCCTCTGGTGGTCAGTGCGCTCTCACAGGGGGGAGCTCTGCTCAGCCACAAGCCAGGCTGATGGCTGCCAGTACAGCAGTGGTGGTGGGAGCATCTCCCGCCTCCTCATCGGCGCTAAGGATGTCCGACTGCAGCTTAGGTCTGCTCCCCGCTGGCAAGTGGACATCCCCCGAGGGCTGCCGGGCTGCCAGAGGGATGTCTGATTGCCATCTTAGGCCCAATCCCCCGGGGAGCAGGCCTCAGCCAGCAGGTGGTCATCCCCCTAGGGGTCCCAGACTGCGAGAGGGCACAGGCCGGGCTGAGGGACCCCCCCCTCTGCCGAGTGCACAAATTTTTGTGCACCGGGCCTCTAGTGTAGAAATAAATGTCTTAGAAACACTCTAATCTCAAGGGCATATTTAGTGCTAGAAAAACAAAATCTTTGACTCTTGATGTATAATGTTTAAAAGGCACATAGTCTCTCTATAGAAAGTGGTATTTATTTATGTAAATGGATCATAGTAGCAGGACATAAAACAAAAAAGACAGTTATTGCAGTATATTAAAAAAGTAGTAAAATAATACATTCTCAACTTAAACATCTATTTTCCTTTCCCAGTTCTTCTGGGATTGTTAATCCCTAATAAACACAATAAAATTCAATCTACCATCCAACAATGAGTGACAGAAGAAGTCTATTTCTTTTGACTGCATAGTATTTTCCTAGGGGAAAATCCTGACAGTGTGCAGAACCCTCCACCCCCGCCCCCCAACTTTGGAAGGGAGATCTTTTGAACCCATCATTTTTCAAAGATCAATGGTATATACGCAAAGTATTAGCCATCCTCGTCTACACTCACATGCAAGTGCATCTCCAAATAGCTGCCTTCCAAGAGAAAAATAGGCAACAAAAGCATTTTTTGTTCCAGTAATCCTGAGATATTTATTAAGTATAAGAATACTGTACACACATTTTGCCAAGGAGCATTAAAACGTTTTAACCGGCCCGGCCGGCGTGGCTCAGTAGTTGAGCGTTGACCTATGAACTGGGGGTCACGGTTCGATTCCCAGTCAAGGGCACATGCCTGGGTTGCAGGCTTGATCCCCAGTGTGGGGCGTGCAGGAGGCAGCTGATCAATGATTCTCTTTCATCATTGATGTTTCTATCTCTCTCTCTCTCTCCCTCTCCTTTTCTCTCTGAAATCAATAAAAATATATTTTTAAAAATTTTTAACTGTATGCATTTTCACAGAGAATTTTCATTAGGGGACATTCTAAACTCAGGAGTCCATTAGGTCATGGAATTTTTTTTTACATCTGCCCTATTCTTCAACAGTAAAATTAAAATCTATTATTCTTTTTGGGAATCAAACTCGACTACCGTGGGAATAAAGGTGTAATATTAACCACGTAATTCTGAAGCAGTTTACATTTCTCAGAAAAACCTCAGGCACCCTTTCAACATAAACATACCGAACAGCCATCCTCTTGTGTAACAACAATCACTGACTCGCGAGAAGGTTTAAGTTTTCCGTGAGCCATCATCGGAGCTATTTGCACTTATTTGGGTGGGTTCTAGCGGTTTTTCAGAAAGAGCAAACCACAGATACTCAGCAGGATACTGAAAAGCCAAAGCCTTAGACTCTGATTTCACATGTAAAATGGTGTCAATTGTGTTCAATGCGCTGTGCTTAGAAGATTACTGACAACGCACGGCTCTCGGTAGCATATTCTGTACAAAAGGCTGCTTCCTGATGACAGTTTATGGGCGACAAGGAGTCGCTCCTTAAACTCAGTGTTTCCTCTGCTGATAGTGCTGGCTTCCTTTTTAAAAGAGCCAAAGGTTTCCACCTTCTTATTAAACTTTAATAAACTAAGCTTTTTATGCCACATAATTTTGTCGAGTGTTTCTCAACGTTAGGAAAAACGCAAGGAGGAAGGGAGGTCAGAACATCACTTTCCACGGCAGCTGCGTCTGGAGAAGAATGCTCTGGAAGCCTGCATGCCGTCAGCTGCAAACGAGCACTGGGAAGCAAGTTCCCTTTTGTGGCCTGCACCAGATGGTGACCGCGCCGAACCCACCGCACACAGGCCCGGCCAGTGCTAATTAAAGCACACGGTCACACAGCAGGCTCCTGGGGCGAACCATCCGCTCTCTGAAAAGTCCTTGAGATGCTACATTCAACCCACCATTGTAAGGGCTTTTTGTCAAGAGCACCATTTCAGAGCAATTCTTGATTATTTTACTTTTAGTGTTTTATAATGGTATCATATTAAAAATCTTTATTTTTTAATAAGTAATATAGCATGCTACTTACATATCTGAAGTTCATAGGACAAGGAACAGATAAAGGAGTAGGAAAAGACTGGGCAAGGAACAAAGCCTTGTGCTACTACTTACTTTTAAAAATCATGCTCATGTATTATGGCGTTCAAATTTAAAAATGAAGCAACATCACTGAAGAACTTCAACTAACGTCTAATTTCTTCAAACATCGTTAGACAGAATTTGTGAGGTGCTTTTATGATAAATATACAAATGCCGTCATTTTGCTAGTGTTGACCTGCCACTGTATTCCTCCATTCATTAGAATTTGATTTCACATATATTCATTTTGTCAAAAATCCTGTAAAACTGATGCATTCTATTTTAAGGCTATAAATCTGATTTCATACATGTATATAAAATAATCTTATCTATGGAAGTAGCATATTTTAGATCAGTTAACACTTTCATCTAAGAGTTCTTCATTGTGAGGTAGTAGGGGATTCAGGCCACCCACTTATACCTAAAACCCCGGGACCAGACCCTCACGGGCACAGGGAGCCTCTGAAAGGGCTGCTGCAGGACCTGGAGACGTGAGGAGCACAGGCCAGCGCGTTCCCTGGCTTCCTTACGGCCTCATCTATCCCAGACAACGTGCTGCTGAAGCCTCCATCTGCAGCTGCAGACAGAACAGACCAACCGGGAGGGAAAGCCGGCTTCTTGTAGCCAAAGTACCAGGAAGAGCAGCCTATACCTGTCCTACTCCAGCCAAAAATCAATGAAAGATGCAGCCCTCTTCCCACAACAGTGGAAGGGCCCAGTGGGAGGTGACCTTTCCACCCCACCTTTTCTCAGAAGTGAGCTGACGGCACCGATCTAACTGCCAGCCATAGAACACTCCACCCAACAGCAAAACACACATTTTTTCCAAGCACCCAGGGAATATTTACCAAACCCGACCACATCCTGGGTCTAAAACAAACCTCCACAAATCTAAAAGAACTGAAATCAGACAGGGTATTTCTCTGATTATAATGGAATCAAACTAGAAACCAGTAACAGACAACAGCAAACAAGTGAAAATTTTAAAAAAACATGCTTCTAAATAATACAAGGGTCAAAGAGAAAGTCTCAAAAGAAAATATTACATATTATTGAATAAAAATGAAAATACAGAATATCAAAGTATGTGGGACACAGCTGAAGTAGTGCTGAAAAATGTCCATCACTAAATGCTTACATTAGAAAGACAAAGGTTTCAAATAAATAATCTAAGTTCATATGTTAAAAATGAAATGGAAAAAAGCTGGTTCTTTGGGAAAAAATCAATAATATCTAGAAATTTCTAGCATAACTGACAAAGATAAAAAGAAAAGGTACAAACCATGAAAATCAGGAATGAACAGGGAATACTGCTACAAATACTGCAGCCATCGAAAGGAGAACAAGGGCATTCGATGAAAAACTATGCTATAAATTTGCTATATGGAAAATGGGCCAGTCCTAACCGGTTTGGCTCAGTGGATAGAGCGTCAGCCTGCGGACTCAAGGGTCCCAGGTTCGATTCCGGTCAAGGGCATGTACTTTGGTTGCAGGCACATCCCCAGTAGGGAGTGTGCAGGAGGCAGCTGATCGATGTTTCTAACTCTCTATCCCTCTCCCTTCCTCTCTGTAAAAAATCAATAAAATATTTTCTTTTAAAAAATGGGCCAATTCCTCAAATGCCACAATCACCAAAATGCAATAAAGATGAAACAGACAACATGAATAGTCTTTTAACTATTAAACAGATCCAATTTTTAGAACCCCCACCCAACTAGTGTCTATAAAACTCCTCAACAAAATATCAGTCAATAGCATCCAGCAATGCACAAAAAATTATATACCATAACCAAGTGGGATTTATTATAGGTATGCAAGGCCAGATCATGTGCTAGTCAAGGTATGCAAGTCTGGTTCAACATTCAAAAATCAATGAATGCAATCCACCATGTCAACAGGCTAAAGAAGAAAACAAGCAAAAAATATATGATCACATTAATTGACACATAAAACCATTTGACAAAATTCAACACTTGTGATAAAAACTCTCAGCAAACTAGAAGTAGAGAGGAGCTTCCTCAACTTGGTTATAAACATCTATAAACACAACAGCTAACAACATTACTAACAATGAAAGACTGAATCCTTTACTCTAAGATCAGGCAAGAATGCTCACTCTCACCACATTATTTAAAACAGTACTAGAAATTCTAGCCATTTCAATAAGTCAAGGAAAAGAAAGATTGAAAAGGAAGAAATAAAATGGTTCCTACTTGCAGATAAACATGATGGTCTATAAAGAAAATACCACACAATCAATCCTATATAATAAAAGCCTAATATGCAAATAGACTGAATGGTGGAACGACCAGTCGCTATGATGCATACTATCTACCAGAGGGCAGATGTTCAACACAGAAGCTGTCCCCAGCCTGCAGGCCCCAGGCCAGCCAAGGCAGGTGCCAGCGGGGGCCCTCCAATCACCCCATCAGTCACCCTATAGATTGGCCCTGATAGCTAGCCTGGCCTAGGGATCCTACCCGTGCATGGATTTCGTGCACCGGGCCTCTAGTCTATAATAATAAGTGAGTTTACCAAGGTTGCACAATAAAAAGTGAACCACATTTCAATATACTAACAATGAACATATAGAACTTGAAATTAAAACACACTTACAGTCCATTTACCATTATATTACCGTTAACAGTCACTCCAAACAAATTTACATTCTTAGGTATAAACCTAAAACATATATAGGATTTGTATGCTAAAACCTATAAAGTGCTGAAGAAAAAAAATAAAAAAACAACCTAAATAAATGGAAAAAAATGCAAAGTTCACAGACTGGAAGATTCAACATGGTAAATATATCAATTCTCTCCAATTAATCTATAGGTTTTGTTGGTTTATTTGTTTAATGTTTTAATTGATTTTTTAGAGAGAGAGGAAGGGGGAGAGAGGGAGAGAGGGAGGGAGGGAGAGAGAGAGAGAGAGAGAGAGAGAGAGAGAGAGAGAGAGAGAGAGAAACATTGATGTGAGAAACATCAATAGGCTGCCTCCTGCACACCCCCTACTGGGGATCGTGCCCTGACCAGGAATTGAACTGGAGACCTTTTGGTACATGGGAAGGTGCTCAAACAATTGAGCCACACCAGCCAGAGCATTAACGTATAGGTTTAATGCATTCATATAAAAGCCCATTAGGGGTGGTGTGTGTGTGTGTGTGTGTGTGTGTGTGTGTGTTTGTATTTTTTTTGGCAGAGATACAGACAAGCTTATTCTTAAATTTGTATGAAGAGCCCTGGCCAGATGGCTCAGTTGTCTGGAGTGTCATCCTGTAAACAAAAGATTGCAGGTTCAATTCCTGGTCAGGGCACATACCTAGGCTATGGGTTCAATCTCCAGTTGGGGCACATATGGGAGGTAACTGATGTTTCTCTCTCACATCAATGTTTCTCTCCCTCTCTCTGTCCCCATTCCTCTCTATAAAAATCAATAAAAACATATCTTCAAGTGAGGATTACAAAACTTTTATATGGAGAGGCTCTAAGACCAAGAATAGCTAAAACAATCTTGAAAAATAAGGATAAAGTGAGAGGAATCACTCTACCCAATACCAAAGCCTAAAATACAGACAAGACATTGTGGTATGGACAGAGGGACATCGGTGGAAGAGAAAACCCAGAAACATACTCACACAAAACATGCCCAATTGACTTTTGAAAAAGGTGCAATATTGGACATACATAAGCTAAATAAGTAACCTCAACCTAAACGTCACACTGTATATAAAAATTAATTCAAAATGGATTATGAACTTAAATGTAACATGTAAAACTATAAAACTTATAACTATATACTTTTAGAAAAAGAAATCTTTAGACTTGACTAGAAAACCAAGACTCATAAAAGAAAAAAAATCAATAAATTGAACCTCATCAAAATTTAAAAATTTTGCTTTTCAAAAGAACCTGTTAAAAGGTTGAAAAGACAAGATACAAACTGGGAGAATATATTTGCAAACCACAATTCTGACAAAGGACTTGTATCTGGAATGCATGAAGAACTCTCAAAACTCAACAGTAAAAACACAGCCCAAGTGGAAAATGGACAAAATACATAAATGGGCACTGCACTGAAAAGGTTATACTGCTGGCAAATAAGCATGAAAAAACATTCACCATCAGCAGCCATTAGGGAAACGTAAAGAAAAACCACAAAAGAGGTATTCTATACCTACCAGAATGGCCAAAATAAAAAGAGTGACAACATCAAATGTCATCAAGAATACAAAGGAGGAACTGGATCAGGGAAATGTATTTAGTGGGAATGTGAGAGTGATCAATTGGGGCTTCTTACTAAATTAAATAAATGCTTTCCATAATAACCCCCAAATTTCAGGGAAATGAAAACTCATGTCCACACAAATGCCTGTACATAAATGTTCATAGTCACTTTATTTATAACTACTGGCCTGGTGCACGAATTTGTGTACATTGAAAGGGAATTAATTAGAAGAAATATTTTAATATCGCTATTCACCCTTTCTCTATATAGAAGTTTCAGAGATTAAAAAAAAATAGTAAAATGTATATGAAAATAGTATATAAATTTATTAATAAACAATAGCAACATGATATAATAAAGATATGACATAAAACATGATATAAAAACAACAAAAACATGATATAAAAACAAAAACATGATACAAAAACAACATTGATACAAATGACTGATAAATTGATTAAACTTATTCTAATATCTCCCTGTATACCACATTAACAGTAAAAGTACTTTCAGAGTGCTTGACTAATTTCCCTTGTGATGAAGTATTTACAACTTTAACATCACATGCTCTTTGAGCTCTAGAGAAAGCAACATATAACTGACCATGTCTGAAATCAGGTTTAGGTAGGAATATTCCTACTCCGTCTAGAGTTTGTCCTTGTGATTTATTAATTGTCATTGCAAATGCTGGCATCATGGGAAACTATCTTCAAATTAATTTAAATGGGAGGCCAGTGTCAGACAGGAACAAATCAATTCTTAGAATCAGAACCACCTCTCCCTCTGCAGATCCTGTTAATACTTCAGCTTCGATTATGTTAGGTTGCAATCTTGTGATAATAAATCTAGTACCATTACAAAGACCCCATTTACTATTAACACATTGAATGCGGGAAACGTATTTATACGTTTTACGTTGACTGGTAGTAGTGCGGCGCGGGACACGTATTAATACGTTTTTTATAGACTAGCGATAGAATGCGGGTAACGTATAAATACATAAACTAAAGTTATCGTAATTTTACTGAATGTTGCCATTTGTCAAAAAATTAGCAAAAATGGCCCGCGCCACCTGTTAGTGCGCGATAAAAACTACCCGCAAACAGAGAGAAACTAAGATGGCGGCATAGATAAACACCGGGAAATAGTCGCCTCACACAACAATTGAAAATTATCCCAAAGGACGGAGCAAACATCGTCCAGAACAACAGGAAGGCTGGCTGAGTGTAACTTCTACAACTAGAAGAAAAGAAAAGCACGCTGAGAGCCAGAGGAGCTGCGGAGGCTGAGTGCAGAGGTACGGCGGCGGCGGCGGCTCGCGCGCGCGGAAAGGGGGTGGCACCTGAGGACGCGGCTGTCTTTTTGAATCACAAGCTCCCGACTGCTCTGAACTCTGGTTCCGGGAAGTCTCTGGGGACCCAGGTCTCATACGGGGAGAGGCTGGTCTGTCAGGCAGCAGCGGGCGAACTTGAGGGCGGATTTCCCTCAGAGGTGCTTGCAGCCGTTACCGGGACACTGAGACGCGCGACTCCGGGCGCGGAGAATCAGCCATAGCTTCTTTCTCCGCCCTTTTGACTCCCTGAGACCCCGCCCCACCCAGACTGCAGCAGAGGCTTTTGCATGTGAATGTACCTAACTACAGCCCAGCCAAGCAGACCCGGAACTTCCAAGAGAAGGCCCAAGGCCCCGCAGCGGCTTGCATTGCTTCACAGCTGAGCCTCTTCGTGGCCCCGGCTGTGTGGCCTCAGGCAGGGGCTGAATTAGCACCTCCTTAGATCCAGGAGCCACTGTACCCAGTGGTCAGAGGGGGACCATTCTCCCACTTCAGACACAGCTGCTTCCCACAGCCAATTGGCCTGGAGGTCAATTCCTCCCAGTGATCCTACATCAACCAAGGCACCAAGAGTGCACCAAGAGTGTCCACCCCAGGTAACTGGAGAGGCTGAGCCACTGGGCCCTACAGGACACCTGGCGCGCAGGGCTACTCTATCAACACAGGGAAGCAGCCAAAATGCGGAGACAAAGAAACAGGTCACAATTGGCAGAAACGGAGGAGGACAGACGACTGGATATAGAGTTCAAGGCCACGTTTATAAGGTTTGTCAAGAATTTTATGGAAACCGCCGATAAATTTAATGAATCCCTCAAGGAGTATAGTGAGACCATGGAGGACATGAAAAAGGACCAACTAGAAATTAAGCATACACTGACTGAAATAAAGAATAATTTACAGAGATCCAACAGCAGACAAGAGGATCCCAAGAATCAAGTCAAAGATTTGAAATACAAAGAAACAAAAAATACCCAACCGAAAAAGAAAAAAGAAAAGAGATTCAAAAAATATGAAGATAGTGTAAGGAACCTCTGGGACAACTTCAAGCGTACCAACATCAGAATTATAGGGGTACGAGAAGGAGAGAGAGGGCAAGATATTGAAAACCTTTTTGAAGAAATAATGACAGAAAACTTCCCCCACCTGGTGAAAGAAATGGACTTACAAGTCCAGGAAGCACAGAGAACTCCAAACAAAAGGAATCCAAAGAGGACCACACCAAGACACATCATAATTAAAATGCCAAGAGCAAAAGATAAAGAGAGAATCTTAAAAGCAGCAAGAGAAAGACAGTCAGTTACCTACAAGGGAGTACCCATCCGACTGTCAGCTGATTTCTCAACAGAAACCATGCAGGCCAGAAGAGAGTGGCAAGAAATATTCAAAGAGATGAATAGCAAGAACCTGCAACCAAGATTACTTTATCCAGCAAAGCTATCATTCAGAATGGAAGGTCAGATAAAGAGCTTCCCGGATAAGAAAAAGCTAAAGGAGTTCATCACCACCAAACCAGCATTATATGAAATGCTGAAAGGTATTCTTTAAGAAGAGGAAGAAGAAAAAGGAACTCTTACCATTTGCCACAGCATCGATGGAACTGGAGAGCGGATAAATACCACAAGATCTCACTTATTTGTGGAATATAATGAACAACATAAACTGATGAACAAGGACTGATCCAGAGACGGAGAGGCTTTGATTGGCCTTGGAGGGAAGGTAGGGGAGGGTGGGGGCAAGGGGGAAGGATCAACCAAAGGACTTATATGCAAGCATATAGGCCTAACCAATGGACACGGACAACGGGGGGGGTGAAGGGATGAGCGGGGGGGGGGGGAGGGTACACATATGTAATATCTTAATCAATTAAAAAAAAAAAAAAAACTACCCGCAAACAATGTGTTAAGATATCTCAGTAGCATGATGATTGCAACTACTTTCAATTTTAATTTATGACACAGCATTCCCGAAGGTGTAATACTATTAAGAAATTCGATGGGAAAATTTTCCTTTTCATCGTCATCTGTTAAATCGATGGAATCAACACTCAAGTAGGTGTGAAAATCTCTGAGTATATCCAAAATTTCTTCATTTAATTTATGAACATGCTCATTTTTAGGATAAAGAATTGCACGTTTAGATATATTTTTAATATTACCTATAGATATACTATTTCCTATGGTAGCTTCAATAATAGATCCATTACAAATCATTTCATGGAGGATTTCAATAATATCCATTCCTAAATGAAAACTGCTATCAAGTTTGCCATCTCCAAGTTTTACTAACCATCCTATCTAATAAAAGAGAAACATGGTAATTGGCGTACAACCGCTACCCTTCCCATTGGCTAATCAGGGCAATATGCAAATTAACTGTCAGCCAAGATGGCGGCCAGCAGCCAGGCAGCTTGAAACTAACATGAGGCTTGCTTGCTTCAGTGACGGAGGACTCCAACGTTCCCCGCCTGCCGCTGCAGGCCTCTGAGCTGCAAGCAACTATGTAACAAACATAGAAGCTAAACAAAACCCCAGAAACCTGCCGGGCTTCAGCCAGCAGGATCGCAACATTGTAAGCAAAGGCCAGAAACCTACTTTCAACAGCGGAGGCCTAAGAGCTGGAGCCAAGCATCAAAGCTAAAGCTGGCCCAGAAAAAAAAAAGAAAAAAAGGAGCGGTTGGGAGCTTCAGTCACCCCCAGCCTGAAAACAGCCATTAGCCCCTCACCCAGGCTGGCCAGGCACCCCAGTGGGGACCCCCACCCTGATCCAGGACACCCTTCAGGGAAAACCAGCCGGCACCCACCCATGCACCAGGCCTCTACCCTATATAGTCAAAGGGTAATATGCCTCCCAGCACCGGGATCAGCGGAGCCTCGAGGCCTCCCGGCACCGGGATCAGCGTGACAGGGGGCAGCGCCCAAACCCCCAGATCGCCCTGCGGCTCTGTGTGTGACAGGGGGCAGGGCCACAACCTCCCTATCCGCCCTGCTCTGTTGGTGACAGGGGAAGGCACCCCAAACCCCTGATCAGCCCTGCTCTGTGCCTGATAGGGGGGAGCTCCCCAACCCCCTGATTGCCCTGTGGCTCTGTGTGTGACAGGGGCCAGCGCCCAAACCCCCTGATCACCCTGCGGCTCTGTGTGTGACAGGGTGCGGTTCCCCCCCCCCCCCCCCCCGCCACTGGCCTTGCTCTGTGTGACGGGGTAGAGCCATAACCTCCCCATCGGCCCTGCCCTGAGTGTGAGAGTGGCGGCACCCCAACCCCCTGATCAGCCCTGCTCTGTGGGTGATGAGGGCGGTGCCCCAACCCCCTGATGGGCCCTGCTCTGTGCGTGACAGGGGGCTGTGCCCCAACCCCCTGATTGGCCCTGCTCTGTGCGTGACAGGGTACAGAGTCCCAACCCCCCTGATGGGCCCTGCTCTGTGAGTGCCAGGGGGAAATGCCCCAAGCCCCTGATTGATCCTGCTCTGTGCATGACAGGGGATGGCGCCGCAACCTCCCCATCAACCCTGCCTTGAGTGTGACAGGGGATGGTGCCCCAACCCCCCAATCGGCCCTACCCTGAGCGTGACTGAGGGTGGAATCACAACCCCCCGATTGTCCTGCTCTGTGTATGACAGGGGGCGGCGCCCCAACTCCCCAATCAGCCCTGCTCTGAGCCCGACCAGGGGCTGCACCTAGGGATTGGGCCTCCCCTGTGCCACCCGGGAGCAGGCCTAAGCCAGCAGGTCGTTATCTCCCGACCTGCCAGACTGCGAGAGGGCACAGGCCGGGCTGCGGGACCCCCCCCTCCCCCCCGAGTGCACAAATTTTTGTGCACCGGGCCTCTAGTCCTGTATAATAAAAGGGTAATATGCAAATTGACCCTAACAGCAGAACAACTGGGAATGACTGGTCACTATGACACACACTGACCACCAGAGGGCAGATGCTCAATGCAGGAGCTGCCCCCTGGTGGTCAGTGGGCTCCCACAGGAAGAGCTCTGCTCAGCCACAAGCCAGGCTGATGGCTGCCAGCACAGCAGTGGTGGTGGGAGCCTCTCCCACCTTCTCAGCAGTGCTAAGGATGTCCAACTGCAGCTTAGGCCTGCTCCCCGCTGGCAAATGGACATCCCCTGATAGTTGCCGGAGGGATGTTTGACTGCCAGCTTAGGCCCGATCCCCAGTGGGGGGTAGGCCTAAGCCAGCAGGTGGACATCCCCCGAGGGGTCCCAGACTGTGAGAGGGCACAGGCCGGGCTGAGGGGGAATCCCCCCACCCCCCCTGCTGAGTGCACAAATTTTTGTGCACCGGGCCTCTCTATACTAATAAAAGAGAAAGATGCAAATGACCATCCCTCTGCAATGCCCACAAGCCACACCCACCAACCAATCAGGAGTGAGCATGCAAATTAACCCGACAAAGATGGTGGGCTAATTTGCATACACAGGTGTCAAGCACCCTGGGAGGCAACGGCAGCCAGGGGCTCCCGGGACCTTCGCTGGTGGAGAGCAGAGCAGGAGAGTGGGAGGTTTGGAAGACTTGGCAGAGCAGGAGGCCGCTGGACATAGAGCAGAGCAAGAGGGTGGCTTGGAGGGCGTGGCTCCCTCTGTCACCCCAGCTTCCTCATCACAGCTGTGGAAACTGACAGCAGGGAGGAGGAAGTCCCACCCCCACGGAATCAGCCAGAATCAGCCATTGGTCAGACAGCTCTCAGCAGCCTGACAGCCAGGACTCTCATTCACCTGCATCTCAGATCGTGACAGTAGAGAGGTAGGACTATGTCTAAAGAACAACTGTTGATACAACGTAGCTCTGCAGCCAAAAGATGCCTGCGTTATCGACAGAAAATGTCTGAAGAGCAACGTACGTCTGATCTTGAAAGAAGGCAGCGCCTGGGACAGAATGTATCTGAAGACCAGCTATTGGAAAAATGTTGCTCTGATGCTGAAAAACACTGGCGTCATTGACAGAAAATGTCTAAAGACCAACGTGCCTTTGAAGTTGAAAGAAGGTGGTGGAGACGACAGAATATGTCTAGGGAACAGTCATCAACAAGTACTACCAATTCTGGTAGGAACTGCCTTCTCAGCAAAAATGGAGTACATGAGGATGCAATTCTCGAACATAGTTGTGGTGGAATGACTGTTCGATGTGAGTTTTGCCTATCACTAAATTTCTCTGATGAAAAACCATCCGATGGGAAATTTGCTTGATGTTGTAGCAAAGATAAAGTCTGTCCAAATGATATACATTTTCCAGATTATCCAGCATATTTAAAAAGATTAATGACAAAGATTCTGACAGTAAAAATTTCATGGAAAATATTTGTTCCATAAATAGTTCTTTTGCTTTTGCTTCCATGGGTGCAAATATTGCATCACCATCAGGATATGGGCCATACTGTTTTAGAATACACGGACAAATTTATCACTGTATTGGAACTTTACATCCTTTGGATGGTATTTCTCAGAAGTTTGCTCAACTCTTTATTTCTGGATACAGCTGAAGCTACAAGTAAAAGATTAGCAATGCCAAAAAACCAGGGCTGCTCAGAAAGACTCATGATCAACATCAACAATCTCATGCATGACATAAATGAATTAACAAAATTGTACAAGATGCTACATGAGGTAGAAAAGGAAGCCCAATCTGAAGCAGCAGCAAAAGGTATTGCTCCCACAGAGGTAACAATGGCAATTAAATATGATTGTAACAGTGACCCAGGTAGATATAATTTTTCCTGTGTAACCAAGGTTGCTGTCATATTCAGAAACGAAGATGGAGAACCTCCTTTTGAAAGGGACTTGCTCAGTCATTGTAAACCAGATTCCAATAATCCAAATGCCACTAAAATTAAACAAATCAGTATCCTGTTTCCTACATTAGATGCAATGACATATTCTATTCTTTTTCCACATGGTGAAAAAGGTTGGGGAACAGATATTGCATTAAGACTCAGAGACAACAGTGTAATCGACAATAATACTAGACAAAATGTAAGGACACGAGTCACACAAATGCAGTATTATGGATTTCTCTCTGCGCGGGACACATTCAATCCTATTTTAAATGCAGGAAAAGTAACTCAACAGTTTATCATGGATTCATATTAAAAAATGGAGGCCAATCGGATAAATTTCATCAAAGCAAACCAATCTAAGTTGAGAGTTGAAAAATACAGTGGTTTGATGGATTATCTCAAATCTAGATCTGAAAATGACAATGTGCCGATTGGTAAAAATGATAATACTTCCATCATCTTTTGAGGGTAGTCCCAGAAATATGCAGCAGTGATATCAGGATGCTATGGCAATTTTAACAAAGTATGGCAAGCCCGATTTATTCAAAACCATGACATGCAACCCTAAATGGGAAGATACTGCAAACAATTTACAACGCTGGCAAAAAGTTGAAAACAGACCTGACTTGGTAGCCAGAGTTTTTAATATTAAGCTGAATGCTCTTTTAACTGATATCTGTAAATTCCATTTATTTGGCAAAGTAATAGCTAAAATTCATGTCATTGAATTTCAGAAATGCGGACTGCCTCACGCTCACATCCTCTAATTAATTCCCTTTCAATGTGCACGAATTTCGTGCACCAGGCCACTAGTTCACTATAAGCAGAATCCTCTGATCTGCTGACCAAGGCCGATTCCGTGAGGAATGGGGCTCCCTCCTCCCTGCTGTCAGTGTTCGAGGTGTGCGTGAACGAGATTGGGGCTGTCAGGGCTCGGACAGCAAGCTGACCAACGGCCGATTCCGTGAGGAATGGGGCTCCCTCCTCCCTGCTGTCAGGGTCCAGGGTGCGGGTATCCGGCTCCTTACTCCCAGCTGTCAGGGTCTGAGGTGCAGGTGAATGGGATTTGGAGCTGTCAGGGCGCCAACAGCTACCTGACCAACATCTGATTCTGGGAGGAATGGGGCTCCCGCCTCCCTGCTGTCAGGGTCAGGGGTTCAGGTATCTGGCTCCCTCCTCCCTCCTGTCAGGGTCAGGGGTTTGGGTGAATGGAATTTGGGGCTGTCAGGGCGTTCACAGCAAGGTCTGGCTCAGTGCTTGTCATAGCTACAGGCTGGTGGTCTGGCTGTTGGTTGTTCTGGTTTTTAGACCAAAACAGTTGCTGGGCTTTTATTATATTGGACTAGAGGCCCGGTGCACAAAAATTTGTGCACTTGGTGGGGGAGGGGGGGTCCCTCAGCCCGGCCTGTGCCCTCTCGCAGTCTGGGACCCCTCGGGAGATAACGACCTGCTGGCCTAGGCCTGATTCCGGGTGGCAGAGGGCAGGCCCAATCCCTAGGTGCAGCCCCTGGTCGGGCTCAGAGCAGGGCTGATTGGGGAGTTGGGGCGCCGCCCCCTGTCATGCACAGAGCAGGGCGGATAGGGAGGTTGCAATGCCACCCTCAGTCACGCTCAGGGTAGGGCCGATTGGAGGGTTGGGGCACCGCCCACTGTCATACTCAAGGTAGGGTCAATGGGGAGGTTGCAGCGCCACCCCCCGTCACGCACAGAGCAGGGCCGATCAGGGGGTTGAGGAGCTCCCCCCTGTCTCTCACAGAGTAGGGCCGATAGGGGAATTGGGGCACTGCCCTGTCACACACAGAGCAGGGAGGATAAGGGGGTTGGGACGTCGCACCCTGCCACACTCAGGGCAGGGCCGAAGGAGAGGTTATGGCTCTACCCCGTCACACACAGAGCAGGGCCCATGGGGGGAGGGGAGTTAGGGTGCTGCCCTCCATCACCCACAGAGCAGGGCCAATCAGGGGGTTGGGGCATCGCCACTGTCACACTCAGGGCAGGGCCGATGGGGAGGTTATGGCTCTACCTCATCACACACAGAGCAGGGCCCGTGGTGGGGGTTGGGGCGCTGCACCCTGTCACACACAGAGCAGGGCCGATCAGGGGGTTGGGGCGCCGCAGCCTGTCACACACAGAGCCGCAGGGCGATCAGGGGGTTGGGGAGCTCCCCCCTATCAGGCACAGAGCAGGGCTGATCAGGGGTTTGGGGTGCCTTCCCCTGTCACCAACAGAGCAGGGCGGATAGGGAGGTTGTGGCCCCGCCCCCTGTCACACACAGAGCCGCAGGGCGATCTGGGGGTTTGGGCGCTGCCTCCTGTCACGCTGATCCCAGTGCCGGGAGGCCTCTCAGCTCCGCTGATCCTGGTGCTGGGAGGCATATTACCCTTTGACTATATAGGATAGAGGCCTGCTGCACGGGTGGTGGCCGGCTGGTTTTCCCTGAAGGGTGTCCTGGATCAGGGTGGGGGTCCCCACTGGGGTGCCTGGCCAGCCTGGATTAGGGGATGATGGCTGTTTGCAGCTGGTCACATCCCCTTCAGGGTGGGGGTCCCCACTGGGGTGCCTGGCCAGCCTGGATGAGGGGATTATGGCTGTTTGCAGCTGGTCACACCCCCTTCAGGGTGGGGGTCCCCACTGGGGTGCCTGGCCAGTCTGGGTGAGGGGCTGAGGGCTGTTTTCAGGCTGGCGGGTGACTGAAGCGCCCAGTCTCTCCTTTTTTTCTTTTTTTCTTTTTTTTTTATTCTGGGCCAGCTTTAGCTCTGAGGCTTGGCTCCAGCTCTGAGGCCTGGCTCCAGCTCTGAGGCCTCGGCTGCTGAAAGCAGGTACCTGGTTTGTTTGGGTTCTATAATCGAAACACTGTTTCAACTCCAGCTCTGAGATCCTGGCTGGCTGAAAGCAGGTTCCTGGGGTTTTGTTTAGCTTCTATATTTGTAACAATGTTTCAAACTGCAAGCTCAGAGGCCGGCAGCTGTAGGCGGGGAACGTTGGAGTCCTTTATCACTGAAGCAAGCAAGCCTCATGTTCGCTTCAAGCTACCTGGCTGCCAGCCGCCATCTTGGCTGGCAGTTAATTTGTATATCGCCCTGATTAGCCAATGGGAAGGCTAGCGGAGGTATGGCTAATTACCATGTTTCTCTTTTATTAGATAGGATACCCCCAAACTGGAAACAAGTTGGTTAACCAAATCTTGGTAGATCCAATCCATGGAATACCACTGAGCAGTAAAAAGGAATAAACTTTTGATACACACAACTTGGAAGGATCTCAAAGGAATTAATTAGGTTAGGTGAAGAAGTCCAAACTCTAGGGTTAAGTATTATGTGATTCCCTTTGTATAGCATCCTTGAAATGAAAAAACTAGTGTGTGGGACAGATTAGTGGTAGTCAGGGATTAGGTAGGAGGTAAGAGGGCGGTAGGTGTCTGTGGCTATAAAAGAACGGCACAAGGGGTGCTGGGGACAAACTCTCCTGTACCTTGACTGCGGTAGTGGTCACCCGATATTGTGGAGACATAAATACACAGACACACATACACAAGTACAAGTCAAACTGGAGAAATCTGAATAAGATCAGTGGATTGTATCAATGTCTATATTCTGGTTGAGTATTTTACTAGTTACGTAAGATTTTACCACTGGAGGAAAATGGGTGAAGGGTATATGAGATCTGTCTCATTTCTTATAAATGCATCTGAATCTACAACTATCCTATATAATAAAAGCCTAATATGCAAGTCAACCAAACAGTGAAATGACCGGTCGCTAGTATGTGCAGTGACCAGCAGGGGCAGACGTTCAAAGCAGGAGCTGCCCCCAGCCAACAGGCTCCAGGCCAGCCAAGATGGGTGCCAGTAGGGGTCCCCCCAATTGCCCCCCGGTTGCCCCGCAAAGGGAGGCGACGATTGGCAGCAGGGCAATTGGGAGGAGGGGCTGGCAAGAGGGCTGTGCCAGGCCCGCCAAGGCGGGTGTCAGCAGGAGGCTCCCGAATGCCTCACTGGTCACCCCACAGATTGGCCCTGATCGCCAGCCAGGCCTAGAAAACCTACCCATGAATGAGTTTCAGACATCGGGCCTCTAGTCTTAAAATAAAAAATTTAGTCCTGGCTGGTGTGGCTCAGTTGGTTGCACCAAAGGGTCGTGGGTTTGTTTTTTTTAAAAAATATATTTTATTGATTTTTTACAGAGAGGAAGGGAGAGGGATAGAGAGTTAGAAACATGGATGAGAGAGAAACATTGATTAGCTGCCTCCTGCACCCCCCCAACTGGGGATGTGCCCGCAACCAACGTACATGCCCTTGACCGGAATCGAACCTGGGACCCTTCAGTCCACAGGCCGACGCTCTATCCACTGAGCAAAACAGGTTAGGGCAGGGCTCGTGGGTTTGATCCCTGGTTGGGGCATGTATAGGAGGCAACCAGTCGATGTTTCTCTTTCTCTCTCTTCCTCCCTGAATTAAAACAAAACAAAACAAAACAAAACTTCAGCAGATGTAAAAGACTGGTATTGCTGACAAAAATGCATGTAACCTGGATTTAATCATGAAGGAGTAGCAGGCATCAGACAAACTCAAAAACTGGCCTATCCTATATAATAAAAGTGTAATATGCTGACTGCTTAACCAGTCGCTATGACATGCACTGACCACCAGGTGGTAGATGCTCCGACCGGTAGGTCAGCTTGCTTCTGAGGTCCAGCCAATCAGGACTGAGCAAGAGGGCTGGACACGCCCCAGTCGGGGCCTGCTGACCAACCTCCCATGGTCCCTCCCCAGACAGCCTGCCCCCATTGGCCCCGACAGGAACTGGGTGAGACGGCCCCAATTGGCCCTGATCGCCGGCCAGGCCAAGGGACCCCACCTGTGCACGAATTTGTGCACCGGGCCTCTAGTAACTCTTCGTAAGTGTCAATCTCATGACACAGAAAGAGACATGACTAGTACATGCAACATATAATCTGATAGAATAATCCAGGGTTTTCTTTGCTACAAAAGACATCATTAAGACAATTTTACAAAACTCAAGAAAAAATCTATAGATCAGATTAACAGTACTATATTAGAAAATACTTAATGAAATATTTAAGTTTGGGGCACCATATCCCAAACTTACTCTCAAATGGTTAAAAAATGAATATACACATAGAAAAGGAAATATGGTAAAATGTTAACAGCTGAAGAATCTGGGCAAGGGAATACTTTAGACTATTCTTGCAATTTTTATGTAAGTCTGAAATTATAAAGAAAAATTATAATAAAAAAATTTTAAAGGGGTACAAGATACTACACAGAGCCTGGTAGACAAACATTCAATAAAGTAGTTTTCAGATGTTTTATACTGATTTTCAGGTGAAAAAACAAGTTGAGAAGCTAATAAACTGTCAGGAGGAACTATGGCAAATTGGTGGTAAGGTCAGGATCTAACTCAGGTCCTCACATCTGTTCCAGACCAAAGTCTGTGCTCCTTTCATGAGAATGAGGAAGGATGAAAATGTCACCCCTCCTTCCCACCCAAGGATGTGTATGGACTGTTTAAGGAGAGGATGGCGTTATATAAAAATTGGCTTCAAACCACCCTCCAAGCAATTCACTTCTTAGTTTCCTATGAGAAAAGCCTAAGACGGTGACAGGGACTTAACACCACGAACTCAGCTCTCAGGGAGGATATTTTGCTTGTAGCACATCAGACAACCAAGTAACAAACGTACTGACTTCTGTTTGTAGGGGCTCCACTACAAGTGGCAGGCACCCTGTCATTCCCGTGTCTTTGCTCACCCGTTCGAAGTCCACCAAGCGCCCAGGCTGCGCTGGTCAATGGGCTATCTAGGATGGCTACGTCATACAGCTCTTCTACCAGTCCTTCCCCTGTCACCAGCACCCCATGGCTACGCTTAGACAGGATAGATAACTGATTTTTAACAGTTTCTTTTTCTGAATAGATAATACACAGTTCAAAATTCTCATGGAAAGAAATGTGTATCGTCCTTCCCCTCCCACTGACAACCAGTGCTACCAGTTTAAATACGCAACTTTCTGTATTTCTTCATGTTACTAGAATCAGCTAGACCACATTATAATATTAAGCTAACCATCTACCTCAAATACTCCAAGTGATCGCTATAATTTAGTAATTTCCCCAGGCAGGCATTTAAAATATCCTTAAAGTACTCGTGTGGATATGTTTTCAACATTGAAATGACTGAAGGTTACAACTTTTTAAAAAAGTGAAAATATATTTGTAGTATGTACGATCACAACAGGTATCTACGAACTCCATGGCTGGTAAGCATCAATCACTAGCGTACTGGCGGCTCACCTGGTTCCTGTCGCGAGCATTTGTGTATCTGATCTTCTGGATGAAGTAGAATATGAGCCATGCTGAAGAAATAATCATCAACACGATGAAGGATATTGACACGAAGACCAGAGAGCCTCGGCTGAAGTTCTTTGGCGGCATCCGCGTTCCAACAGCTATTGTCATTTGTACAGAGATGTTTTTCTCCAGGTAACTCAAAATATCCTTACCCCTCAGTTCTGTAATCATGACAGCAATAATATCGCCAGTGCCTGTAATGTAAAATAAATACATATACATTTAAAAATCACAGGAACATCAAATACATAAAAATGCTTAGAAAAACTATACTACAATTTCTGCTAAAAGCAAGAGTTTTCAGATTCAACTTTTTAAATGAAATGAAGTCACAGTTGGGTATATGTATGCTGGCACCACGCGAGAACAGGAATTTGTTTTGTAGCACTTAAGACTTATATTAAAGCATAAACAATTGCAGGGTTAAGAGCCATATTAACTTGTATTACAACTATATTTAAAGAAAGTATATCAGTCAAATGTGAAAACAGACAACACAGAATACGTAATAAAATCATGGCAGGTTTTCTTTGTTAAATGTTTTCCATATTAAAATGCTCTTTAGGAAGTCCAACTCCTTCAGAAAAGGAAAAAAAAATGCCGTTATTTATAGTACAAAAATTGGTACTTTTCACACTAATCATTCTTAGAAACATTTCTGTGACACCTGTTGTGTAGAACTAGTACAAGAAATAGAAAGAAAACAGGCAGGGCAGCTGCATAATAGCACTGAACGTTAGGACACAAATCTGGTAACTGAATTAACAGCAGCAAAATGCCAAATGGTGGTATCTTTTATTAAGAACAGCTGAGCCTGGCTGGCATGGCCCAGTGGCTGGTTCGACCTATGAACCAGGAGGTCTCAGTGCGATGCCTGGGTTTCAGGCTCAGTCCCTGGTAGGGGGTGTGCAGGAGACAGCCAATCGATGATTCTCTCTCATCATGGATGTTTCTATATCTTTCTCCCTCTTCCTTCCTCTCTAAAACCAATAAAAATACATTTTTAAAAAAAGAACACTGAAACTAACTTTGGTCCTAAGTCCAGGTCGACTGGAGGAAGGCGGCGTTCCAGCTCCCCCCAGAGCCCGCGGGAAATCAAACTTCCTGAGATAATCCACCTCCAGCACTCTGGACGAGTTGGGCATCAAGCTGCTTCCAGCTCCTCACAGCTGTCAGAGGTTCTGCCACAGTCACAGACCATCGAGTCCCACATAATAAAAGCCTAATATGCTAAGTATCCAGTTGTCCGTTCAACCAATCAAAGCGTAATATGCCAATGATATGCTAAGGTGGCTCAACCGCTCACTATGACGTGCACTGACCACCAGGGGGCAGATGCTCCAACCGGTAGGTTAGCTTGCTGCCGGGGTCTGGCTGATTGGGACTGAGCGAGATGGGCCGGACACGCCCTGGAGCTCTCCTGTGGTCCCTCCCCCACCCCGATCATGCACTGGTGGGGTCCCTCGGCCTGGTCTGTGCCCTCTCACAATCCGGGAACCCTCGGGGGATGTCAGAGAGCCGGTTTCGGCCTGATCCCACAGGCCAGGCCGAGGGACCCCTCTGGTGCACAAATTCATGCACTGGGCCTCTAGTTTAATTATAAAGATGTTTTGAAGTTGCACTTCTAGTCATCTAGTTCTTTCACTTAGATAATTTACTGTAGTTCAGTAAAGGCAGGTGACTCTCCTATGCATAGCACGAAATTACAGTCCGGAAAAAGGGAAGCTTTTTTACCAAAAATCTAGCTGTGATTAATTGTCCTGTCATAAACTGAAGCTGTCTGGCCAACATGCAGCTTTTACAATTTGCTTTTCTCAAAGAGCTCCAAAGACTCTGGCCAGTAGAGGAAGGAGAATAAACATTTTATTTGGGGGAAGAGAAAGTTATAACCACTTACACAAATTTGAATAAGGTCTGCACATATAAATGTAGACCACCAAGACAAAATACCCCCCATAACTTGCCCTTTCAAAGGCTTCTTCAATGAATACTACTACTGAACATTTACTTTATATGTTTAATTTATGATATTTAACTAAAAGGACTATCCTTGTATCATGTGCAGTCAAAGATCACATGCAACTGAAAATAAACTCAAAGTAGCTAATTAAAAGTAGTTTTATGAAAAATTTAATCCAATGGAACATATACCTTTGTACTATCTTATTCAAAATTGTGCCATCCACTTTATCAGAACAGCAATTCATCAGAATACTGATTAAAAACCCCCCCAAAAAATGAAAACTGCAAATTTAAAGCAAGCAACAAAGTTAACATCTTAATTATCTTTCTGAAATAAAAGCTCTGATCAGTAAGTTAGAGCAAATCATAATATTATGCTAAACCATTTAAACTTCAATTTAGAAACCTTAGGTTTGTGCTTTTAAAATGTTGTTCAACAGGCAATGGTCTGTGGTGTAAGATACGAGGTATGGCTATAAAGTAACTGAGACGGATCCCACACACGACCCACGACAATCAGTCTCACTGCTTTATAATCACACCAGGTACAAGCAGGGTTTTGGAAATCAGGCCTGAGGCTCCCCCGTGAAGACTCAAGCTGGAAAAGGAGCAGGGAAGGCTGCACAGGTAGCCAGCAGGGGAAGCCGTCCAGTCACCTCATCCACTCAGAGAACACTACGTGAGCACCACCTCATTTCAACGGGAAGGCTGTGTGGGAGAAGAAGTGTGTAATTATTTCAGCCGTCCCTTCAGCAATGTTTATTGAGCACATACTATAAGCAAGGCTCCTTAACATTCACCTTTCAAAGAGAGCGGAAAATTACCTACTGTGAAATAAAAAATACATATATTTATCTCTACCCCTGGTTCCTGGCACAGGGCGCCTAAAACCCTTGAAATTTCCTAAGTGATAAGCATTAGGAACCTCCTTTGTCTTGGCCTTTGACACTGGTTCCTGACACAGAACTTAATCCCTCGGAATTTTCTGGGTGATAGGAGAGTCTTTTGTTCTAATGAGTCCTCTCCTGATGGCTCCTGGATAGCTCGAGGATGGGGACTGGTCACCAGTAAAACCAAGCCAGGGTGAGACGCTTGGACCTTCCTCGGGGGAGGGGAGAGGGCCTGGAGGCTGACTGAATGACCCATCAGGGCTAGGTGACCAAGACGCCACACAAACCTTGGCTTGGAGAGCTTCGGGCTGGTGAACACGTGCAGGAGTTGGGAGGTGGGGTGTCAGAGCCCTTCCCCATTCCTTGTCTTCTGTAAGTGCTCATCTGGTTATTTATCTGTATCCCTGACAGGGGTGGGGAACCTTTTTTCCTGCCAAGGGCCATTTGGATATTTATAACATCATTCGCAGGCCATACAAAATTGTCAACTTAAAAATTAGCCTGCGGTATTTGGTCAAACATTTAATTAACTCACCCCAACGCCTTGGCATGGCCAGGCCCAAGGAGGGCCTTACACGGCCCAGGGGCCACACATTCCCCACCCCTGCTTTATTATATCCTTTGTAATAAACCAGTGCATGTAAGTATTTCCCCTAGAAAGGGGTTGTGGAAACCTCGATTTATAGCCAGTTGGTCAGAAGTATAGGTGACAATCTAGGGCTTGTGAAGGTTTCTGAAGGTGTGTGTATGTGAGGGGCGGGACCTTGTGGGACTGAGCCCCTAACCTGTCGGAGCTGAAGCTAACTTCAGGTAGTGTCAGAATTCAATTGAATTATGGGACACCCAGCTGGTGTTGCTGAGGTTGCTGGTATAGAGAAAACCCCATACACATTTGGTGACCAGAAGTGTCGGAAGTGAAGTGCTCGTGCGAGCAGTAAAGGAGATATAGGCAGGAGTGTTTGCTCTTGATTACATAAAAACTCAACCCTCAAAGGGCAAAGGAGACTCTTAAAGCAACTAGAGAGAGAAGCCAGACTCAGGTAGTCTCATAATGCGAGTACAGAGGAGGAAAACCCTGCAGGTGAAGCGAAATGAAAATAATTATAGATCATCAGAATACTAGTGAAGGCGCTAGGTTAATCATTTTAGGTTGTAAATCCCTTGAAAATCTGATAATACCGGATCCCTTCTAGAAGAAAAGTATCCCCCCACATCATGGACCTTCTCCTCATTCCTCACTCCCAAAGCCAATCTGGCCTCAAGACCTTGATTTAAGGATGTCTCAGACACCTGATTTTGAAGATTTGCAAAGACACAGTAGGATGCAAAATAAATACCCAGAAATCAGTTGCATTTTTATACACCAATAATGAACTATCAGAAAGGGAAAGACAAACAAAAACCCCAATCTCACTCACAACTGCTTCAAGAAGAATAAAATCCCTAGGAATAAATTTACCAAGGATGCAGAAGACCTGCACTTGGAAAACTGTAAGACACTGAAGAAAGACAACGAGGAAGATACAAATAAATGGAAGCACACACCATGTTCATGGACGGGAAGAATGAGCATCATTAAAATGGCCATAAGGCCCAAAGCCATCTACAGATTCAACGCAATGCCTATGAAGACACCAATGGCATATTTCACAAAACAAGAACAAATGTTTCAAAAATTTATATGGAACCACAAAAGACCCCAAAGAGCCACAGCAATCTTGAGAAAGAAGAACACAGTTGGAGGAATCATGCTACCTGATATCAAACTATATTACAAGGCCACAGTAATCAAAACAGCATGGTACTGGCATAAAAAAACAGACATACAGATCAATGGAACAGAATAGAGAGCCCCGAAATAAACTTATGCCTTTATAGTAAATTTACATTTGACAAAGGAGTCAAAGCATACTGTGGATTAGAGACAGTCTATTCAATAAATGATGTTGGGAAAATAGGACAGATAACGTGCAAAAAAATGAAACCAGACCACCTTCTTACACCATACACACACAAATTGGACTCAAAACCATAAAAATCCTAGAAGAAAACATAGGCAGCAAAATTGAACATTTCTCAGAGCAATACTTTTTCTGATACAGCTCCTCAGTCAAGGGAAACAAAAGAAAAAATAAACAAATGGGACTACATCAAACTAAAGAGTTTTTGTACAGCAATGGAAATCATCATCAAAATGAAAAGACAATCCATTGAATGGGAGAGCATATTCACCAACGATACATTTGATAGGGGGTTAATACCCAAAATTTGTAAAGAACTTATAAAATTCAACACCAGAAAAAGAGAGTCCAATTAAAAAATGGGCAAAGGAGCTGAATAGATACTTCTCCAAAGAGGACATACAAATGGCCAATAGACATTTGAAAATATGCTCAACATCACTAATCGTTAGAGAAATGCAAATTAAAACCACAATGACGTATTACCTCACACAGGTCAGAATGGCTATCATCAATAAGTCTACAAAGAGCAAGTGCTGGCGAGGATGTGGAGAAAAGGGAACCCTAGGGCACTGTTGGTGGGAATGCAGACTGGTGTAGTCACCGTGGAAAGCAGTAGGAAGTTACCTCAAGGAATTAAAAATGGAACTTCCTTATGATCCAATGATTCCACTTCGGGAATTTATCCAAGGAAACCCGAAACACTAATCTGAAAGAATATATGCACATTATGTTCACTGCAGTGTTATTTACAATAGCCAAGATTTGGAAGCAGCCCAAGTATTCATTATTAGATGAGTAGATAAAAAAAGCTGTGGTATATTTACTAGGTGTACCGGTTATTAATGACGGATTTTGTAATCAAAGAAAACACAGTAATTTCAAGAGAAACATCAAAAGTGCTTTATTCAAAGTAATGTCCATCACTAGCTACACATTTCCCCCATCTTTCAGGTAATTTGTGGATACCGTCCCAATAGAACTTTTCTTGTTTTGAGGCAAACCATTCAGAGACCCAATTTTCCACTTCTTTGTATGTTTTGAAGTGCTGCTCAGAAAGTGCGTGTGCCATCGATCAGAACAAGTGGTCATCTGAAGGAGCAAGGTCTGGTGAATACGGCAGGTGGGTTAATACTTCCCAGGCAAGATCTTTTACTGTGTCTTTAACTGGTTTTGAAGTGTGTGATGGTGCGTCATCATGAAGCAAAATTACTTTGCCGTGTCTTCTGGCAAATTCTGGTCGTTTCACAATCAAATTGATTATTTGTTGCCAGTAGCAATCAGTATTCATGGTTTCACCTGGTTTTAGAAGCTCATAATACGTTACACCTTCCTGATCCCACCAAACGCAGAGCATTGCCTTCTTTCCGAAGCGATTTGGCCTTGCAGTAGATGTTGATGGTTGACCTGGATCAACCCATGATTTTGTGCAATTGGGATTCTCAAAATAAATCCACTTTTCATCGCCAGTCACAATTCGATGCAAAAAAGCCTTTCTTTCGTGCTGTTGAAGCAACATTTTACTGATGACTTTTCAGTTTTCCATTTGTCTTTCCTTCAGTTGATGTGGCACCCATTTTCCTTCCTTTACAATTTTTCCCAGTGCTTGTAAATGATCAGAAATTGTTTGCTGAGCAGCGTTTAATCTTTCTGCAAGTTGTTTTTGAGTTTGACATGCACCTTCATCCAATAACGCTTGTAACTGTTGGTCTTCAAACTTTTTGGTTGACCTGGACGTTCCTTGTCTTTCACATCGAAATCATTACTTTGAAAGCATTTAAACCAGCGTTCACAAGTATCCTGAGATGGAGCATGTTCACCAAAAGCTTCCTAAAGTATACGATAACTTTTTCTTTAAAGTAACGTAATGAATTAAAACTTCCCACAAATGCTCTTTCTTTGGCACGAAATTCGACATCTTTAAGTGTAAAAATATCTATGATGTTAACACTTTTAGCAAATTTGACATATGAAGTTTTGAAGCTTGCTGTCAATACAACAAAAATAGCATACATATCAAATCGCATATATATCAACATATGTGTAACTCCATCTATTGGAAAAAATGTGCATTATTAACTGGTACACCTAGTACACAATGAAATCCTACTCTGCCGTCAAAGGAAGAACATTTTACCCTTTGCAACAGCATAAATGGGACTTGGAGAACAAACATTATGCAAAGTGAAATAAGCCAGCCAGAGAAAGTCAAGTACCATATGATTTCACTCATATGTGGAATTTAATGAACAAACTGTACCAAGCAAAAGTGAGAGAAACTCACAGATAGAGAGCAGGCATACAGTTATGGTGGTTGGGGTGTGTGTTGGGGGGAGGGGTTAGGTATTGAGCAAAAAAGAAAAAAAAGAGAACTCATGGACATGGACAACAGTGTGGTGATTGTGGGGGTGGTGGAGGTGGAAAAGGATATAGAGGAGAAAAATGGTGATAAAAAAATAAGATAAATAAATAAAATTTTGCAAAAGACTTGGCCTAGCTCCTGGGGGGATATTAATGCAAGAGAAACATGTAAGCTTTAAGATAAAACTAGGGTTAGATCAAGTAGTGAGTGATAAGAGTTAAAACTAATCCTATATAATAAAATGCTAACATGCAAATTAACCGAATGGCAGAATGACAGGGGGAGCACTGCTCAGCCAGAAGCCAGAGTTCACAGCTGGCGAATGCAGCAGTCGTGGCGGGAGTCTCTCCCACCTCTGTGGCAGTTGGACATCCCCTGAGGGCTCCCAGACTGCAGAGGGTGCAGGCCGGGCTGAGGGACCCCCTCCCCCACCCTGAGTGCACGAAGCTTTAGTCCTATATAATAAAACCCTAGTATGCAAATTGACTGAACGGCAGAACAACCGGTCGCTATGACACGTACTGACCACCAGGGGGCAGATGCTCAACGCCAGAGCTGCCCCCTGGTGGTCAGTGCGCTCCCACAGGGGGAGTGCCCCTCAGCCGGGCTCACAGCTGGCTAGCACAGCAGTGATGGTGGAAGCTTCTCCCACCTCCGCTGCAGGTGAGCAGTAAGGAGCAAGGTGTCCTGGACTGTGAGAGGGATGTCTGAATGCTGGCTTAGGACATCTCGGGAGTGGGCCTAAGCCAGCAGTCGGACATCCCCCGAGGGTCCTGGACTGCGAGAGGGCACAGGCCAGGCTGAGAAAACACCCTCCCCCTTGCCACTGCACGAAATTTCGTGCACCGGGCCTCTAGTTAGACTATAATGGTTACACCAAGGAGAGAGGACAAATATCTGGAACATCCATCACCACTCTCACATCCCAAGTCCTTGGCAAAATACTGCTAATAAATCATGGATGTGGCCTCAGAATCCCGTGTATTTCAATATGCTCGGCAGCCAAGATTAATTTACCAGAGATGACAATTAAGTAAAACCCTAGTTGTGATCCCTGCTTTCACCGTTTTTTTTCTAAATATTCTCCATTATTATTCTTTAATGTGAATCTATGCTTCCACTGCTTGAGTTTGGCTACTTTCACACACAATTCCCTTTTATTTGGTAATTTTTAAGCCCACAAAAAAAATTTAATACTATATGAACACACATGCACTTTTCATTCAGATTTGTCAACTGGCAACATTTTACCTTTTCTATATGTATTTATTTTTATTGAACCAATTGAGAGTAATCATGACATTCCCTCCTTAAATACTTCAGCTTATCTCGTAAGAACAGGACACAACTCATTTATCATACTCAAGAAAATGAACTCTGATACACAGTGCTATGTAATATACAGACCACACTCAAATATCTCTGCCTAGCTCTAATAATGACTGTCAGAATTAGTTTAGCACCTGGGATGCAATCAGGTTGGTGGGCATGTGCTTAGTTATCTTGTTAGTGTCTTTGTATCTAAAGCAGAGGTGGCCTGTGCGCTGTGGCTCAGTGGTTGACTCTCGATTCTTAAACCAGGTGGTTACGGTTCAATTCCTCGGTCAGGGCAATGGCGGGGTTGTGAGCTAGATTCCTGGTCGGGGGCGTGCAGATGGCAGCCAATCAGTGATTCTCTATCATCATTGATGTTTCTATCTCCCTCCCTCTCCCTTCCTCTCTCTGAAATCAACAAAATCATATTACAAAAATAAAATGTTTAGAGCAGGTCCTCAGTTACTTTTGGTTGCTCACAACACTGACCTTTTTGAAGAGTTCAGGCCATGTTTAGAAAATGTCCCTACTTTGGATCTGATTGTTTCTTCATGATGAGATCTCAGAAGTAAACATTTCTGGTTGGAATGCTACACAGGCAACATTCTGGCCTTCGAGCATGCATACAGAATTTTGCCTTTCCTGGTGATGGCAAATTTTATCAGTTGGTTACTCTACTACAGTGGTTCTCAACCTTGGCTGCACATTAGAATCACCTGGGGATCTTTTTAAAATCTTGATTTCTGGGCCTCATCCTCCGGAAATTCTGTTTCTTTGTTATGGAGTGGGGCCACAACATTAGTAACAAAGAAACAGAATTTGCGGAGGATGAGGCCCAGAAATCAGGATTTTGAAAAGATTCCCAGGTGATTCTAATGTGCAGCCAAGGTTGAGAACCACTGCTCTACTACCTGCCAGATCTCTCTACTGTAAACAAATGCTTTTCTCTTTTTAATTAATAAGCAAACTATGGGGTACTTTCAGAATACCCAGTTCTCCAATAGGCTTTCATGCAATGCACTCAGCACCCACTGATGCCCACGTGAATCAGTTTCAATAGTTTGAAAACAGTGATTTTCTAATGCTAAAATGTCTTCTACACCGTGTAAAAGTGTTCTACAATCAGAGGCACTAACATATTTTGGTACCTATCTTTCTTCCTGTTTTAAAATTATGTAACTGCTGGATGGGCAATTTTTCTGTAAAAACCAGCCCCCCCTCACAACAATTCTATTTTGTAATGGGAAAAAAGATAAGTAGGAAAATATGGTAATGCTGCTATAATCCAGACTACAAAATCAATTTTTAGTGGCCAACGAAAGAAAGCTCAGAATTAACCTCCTTTGGGCGTTGGAGTCAGAATGTCTAGATTCAAATTCCAGCACGACATTTAACATCTCTGAACTTCAGTTTCTTCTTTAAAAAAATGAGATCTTACCTGCAGAATTCATGGCAGGTGCTCAGTAAATGTACAGCGTACTGCGAAAACCAAAAAGCCCCTACCACAGAATGCTGGGGCTGCTAGTCCCTCTCTTTAATTCCTCCCCACACCCTGGGAAGCACTCAGGCACCTGCCGACAACACAATCTGCCTGGCTTCCAAGAGGATTCGTGCCTCAGCTCAGGGAGTCCTCCCAGCTGGGAAGTATCAGAAATCCACCCCCTCCACACTGTCTCTCGCTCCTGGGCATCAATCTCAGAGCAAGCCCAGCTGATTCTTTCACCCCAAAAAGGCAAACTCAGAAAGCACGTGAATTTGTGAGGCATTAGACCACAGTATATGGGGAGCCGGCACGGCCATGGCATACTCATGCCAGCTCAGCCTGGTTCAGTGACCCTGAGTGGGGGCGGTGAAAGGCTTAGAAAAGACAGACATGAGAATGAAAGATGGGTCTCGGTGGGACGCTGCCCCTCTGACGGACAGCACCAGCGCCCACAAGCCGTGTCTTTATTTTATAGCAGATGCCAGGAGGCAAAGTAAGGGTGTGATCAAGATGTTTACAACCTTCTCGTGGGTTTCAACCCCACTCAACTACATGCACCTGAACTCTATCACTCAGGCACGTGGGTCACGTGTTCGGACCACAGGTTCAAGCTCACAGCTACAGCTATTGGCTGTAATTGTGCTGGGGAGGCTCTGCCCTCCAAGCGGGGACTTGCACGTGGCAACAAGAGGCCTGTGCCCTCTCCTCAGTCCGCGGCTTGAACCTGGCCACACGCTGTGGCCGCCCACACAAGTGGAGAGAGGTGCTTTTCCTATACCAGTAAGCTTTTTTCTTTCCACTTTTTTACTGTAAGCTTACCTGTTTAAGGGGGAAATCCTGTGCAAAACCCCACTTAGTGGAGGTTCTACGCTTTAGCGATAAACTTGTTTGTTCAGTTCAAATCAACTGCTCAAGTTTTAAGAAATTTTAAAGCTCTTAGATAATTCTAGAAAATGTCCCATAAAAAAAGGTATTTTTGGAGGGATGCTGCATCCTCACATTAAAATGTGGATTGCAGATAGCTCCAAGGATACCTTTGTGACTTCTGGTAGGTTACTGTCAATGGCGTGAGAGTTATTCCTACAGAATTTAATGCCCTATTTATATGTAAAGCAGAACACTATATGCTGTAAGTCAGAGATGAAAACTGCTTTAAAATTCTAGAATGCTGCTGTGGAGGGAACCGTTAAGTGTGACGCAGGGATTTTCTGTAACAGTATCTCAGCCAAGTTGCACAGATCAAGGCGCCCTGTTGCTCGTGTCTCAATGAGTCTGCTCACTCAAGGTCGGAGGCCTTCTCTCCACTCCCACTGACTTAACTGAGCTCCTTCTCCAATCCGTATCTACCTTACCTGCACTTCTTCAAACCCAGTACTCCCCATTCTTCTCTTCACTAACCCCTTAAAGAATTCAAGAGAGAGCCCTGACTGGTTTGGCTCAGTGGATAGAGCATCGGCCTGCGGACTCAAGGGTCCCAGGTTCGATTCCGGTCAAGGGCATGTACCTTGGTTGCGGGCACATCCCCAGTTAGGAGTGTGCAGGAGGCAGCTGATCGATGTTTCTCTCTCATCGATGTTTCTGGCCCTCTGGCCCTCTCCCTTCCTCTCTGTAAAAAAATCAATAAAATATATTTTTTAAAAGAGCATATACCCTCAACAGGAGTATCCTTCCCTTCTTTCCACAACGCATCTTAAAAAAAAAAAAGTTCAAGAGAGAAAACAGGCTACATTCTTTTATGAAATGAGTGTAGCAATAATCCTGACAGATGTAGATGATAGGTTATATCAATTATAGATTTCCTGCTAAGATTTATCGGTGGTTTGTCTAACATACATTTGTCATTTCTCTCCTCTGTTCAAAGCCTCTGATGTACCCCTCTGCCAGCTAAATAAAGTTCAAACTCCTTACCCTGACATTCAAGGCACTTGGGAGCTAAATGAGCCCAAAGGTAACTGACAGTCAGGTGATAGCAGACACTCCTTATTGACCAAATGAAACTGCTGGTCCAAGTGACTAAAATAGTGGCTCACATGTCATCTAAAATGGAGGAATGGAGGATAACGGAGAACGGGTTCAAGGAACTGGAAGCATCAACAAAACCAAGTGACAGAGAAAAGGGAAGAAGCATCAGTCAGATGACAGACACTGAAGTTGAGGGTCAAAAGCTACAATTCCAGGAGACAATGAGGCCCAGGGAAGTAGCTATGGGACCAGGCTTCGGTGTGGTAGAATGGTCAGAGGACGAGGGAAGGAATTTAGGGTAGGATTGTCACTTTCCACGTGGATCCTGAAGCTGGCCAGATGACGGCAGGGTTTTATGTGAGAAAGCCAGGAGCCAAGGCCTCTGGTGGATGTGAAGTGACGGGCAAGGCAGTGAATGACCGCGATGCAGAGGCACACCGGTGTGGAAACAGAACGAAAGGGAAGCTCTGTCCCTGTGAAAGCGCGTTAATCTGAAAGCAGCTGTACGGAATAACAGCACACCAGCACCACGGTGCCTGGTCAGTGCCCACAAAGACCGTCAAACTACAGCGGGAAGGCCGGGGAGGGTTGGGGGGGGGGGGGCGGGAGCTCTGTCCCTGTGAAAGCGTGTTAATCTGAAAGCAGCTGTACGGAATAACACACCAGCACCACGGTGCCTGGTCAGTGCCCACAAAGACCGTCAAAGTACAGCGGGAAGGCCGGGGAGGGTGGGGGGGGCGGGGGTAAGAGATCAACCAAAGGACGTGTATGCATGCATAAAAGCATAACCAATGGACACAAGACACTGAGGGGTAGGGGAGGCCGGGGGAAGGTCAAGGGGGGGAAAAAAAGGAGACATATGTAATACTTTAAGCAATAAAACAAAATTTAAATAAAAAACAAAACCAAACAAACAAAAAAACCAATAACTTGTAACTGCGCTAAAGCTTGAACCTGAGGCTGACATGGGTGCTGAGGAAGTTCTCCAGTCTCACAACGTAGAGCTAAGGCGCAATGCCCAGCACTCAGACGTCAGTGTCTTTTCTTCGTATACTGTCTCCTGACTGCATGCACTCATCATGGAATCTGTTTGTTTTTCCACATCATAAAAAGGGAAAGATGGCAGAGCAAAGACCTGCACAGAAGAGAAAGCCACCTTCCTTCACAAGGATGGGGTTGGGTTAATTGGGAAGACAAATCACCAGGAAGCAGAGCCACAGAATCTTGTAGTTAAAAGAGTTTTAGGGGTCACTATCAACACAAGACCCCTATAAATTACTGACTCTTTTTGGGCAGCTGTTTCTGTACACAGGTAGTTTTGAGTATTAGAAAGGGCTACCTGAATCTTGAAAATAGTGACGGAGTAAGTAGAAGCTACACTGACACTCCTCCAGGACAAAACTGAAAATACAAATAAGTACGGAAAAGCCACCCTGAAGACTCGCTGGAGAGCACTCTGGCAACCAAGGACGGAAAGTGGAGACGGCGTAGAGACTGGTAGGAGGGGCAGAGACGCTAAGGGCTGGCAGGGCTCCCACAGGCAGCATGCGAAGGTCCGGAGGGATATCTGAGCTGTGGGGGGTTCCCACTGAGAACTCTGGGGTCTAAACCCCAAGCTGGGCTCTGCAGCCCAGAGAACCAGAACTGAGAAAGGAACCCACATAACATCTGGCTGTGGAAAGCAGCAGGGTTTTGTCTGCCAGGGAGCTATGGCTGGAAATGCAGGCACTCACCTAAAGGGCCAACACACAAAATTTCATGTGTAGCCATTCACTTTGGGCTCCGGCAGAGTGGACTGGAGTGTGTGAGGAGAGTCCAGGGTTGCAGGCTGTGGGGTTGGAGCCAGGAGGGCAGCCACCTCGGTTTCCCGTGCTGAGTCATTCCCTCACACTGTGAAGGACATCTTTCTCTGATGGACCTTTGCTATTCCAGCAGTTTTTGCCTGGGGGGAAGGCAGTTGCCCCACCCTGTTAAAAGACCTCTCACCCGCACTGTGGCCGATACACTGAGGCTAATCAAGCCTGAATACAATCGGACTGCAGGCCGAGGCAGGTCTCTGGAAACTCTGAGTCTTTGCATGATCTCCTTCTGGGCCCAGGGTTAGGAAAGGCACATCTCGGTTCTCTCCAAAGGCACCGGCCCCAGCAGAGGGAGCCACAGCTGTGAATTGCTGAGAGCCCCAAACAGGATACGCAGGGCCAGTCAGAAACAGTGTCTGACATAGTCCTGCTCTAGAGATTGGGAGTCACAGCAGATCTACCTAATACATAGGCACAAACCCAAATAGGCAGCCAAAATGGGAAGACAAAAAAGCAATCCCCACTTGAAAGAACAAAGAGAATTCTCCAGAAGAAGAGTTAAACAAAATAGAGATAAGAAATTTATCAGATATAGAGTTCAGAATAATGATAGCAAAGATGCTCAACAGCATGAGAAAAGATAGCAACTATGAAAAAAGATGAGTCGGAAATAAAGAATGACACAGCACTAATAACGAGCACACTGGGAGGAATACAGCAGATTAGGGGAAGCCAAGGATCAGATCAGGATTGGATATACTAATATTGTATACAAGAGATCCACCTCAGAACAAAGGACTCACATAGGATGAGAATGAAGGGATGGAAAATAATTTCCATGCAAATGGAAACAAACAAACAAAAAAAGCTGAGGCAGCAATACTTGTATCTGACAAAATAGACTTCAAAACGAAGACCATCACAAGAGACAACAAAGGTCACTACATAATACTAAAGGGATCGATCCAACAGATATAACCCTGGTAAACCTATATACACTCAATATAAGAGCACCTAAATATATAAAAAACTTCTAGAGGACTTTAAGGAAGCGATCGACAGCAATACAGTCATAGTAGGGGACTTTAACACCCCACTGACTTCACTGGATAGGTCTTCCAGACAAAAAATTAACAAGGACACAGTGACTGTAAAGGACACAATGGATCAGATGGATTTAATTGACATTCATAGAACATTTCACTTCAGACTATACATTCTTTTCAAGTGCACATGGGTCATTCTCAAAGATAGACCACATGTTAGGACACAAAACAAGGCTCTACAAGTTTAAGAACACTGAAATCATATCAAGCATTTTCTCAGATCACAATAAAATGAAATTAACTACAGTAAAAACACTCAAAAACACTCAAACATATGGAGGCATAATAGCATGTTATTAAAAAATGAATGGGTTACCAACAAGATCAAGAAAGAAAGAAAAAAACTTCCAGGAAACAAATGAAAATGAACATGCAATAACCCCAAATCTCTGGAAAAGAGCAAAAGCAGTCTGGAGAGGGAAGTTCATAGCACTACAGGCCTACCTCAAAAAACAAAAAACAACACAAAAAAAAAAACCCCAAGAAAAATTAATAATAAACTATTTAACCCTATACAACTTAAAGAATTAGAAAGAGAACAACAAGAAAAGCCCTAGGTAAAAGAAAGAAAATAATAAAGATTAAAACAGAAATAAATGACATAAGAGACTAAAAAAAAAGATACAAAGAATCAATGAAACCAAGAGCTGGTTCTTTGAAAAGGTAAACAGATTGATGAAATGCTAGCCAAGAAACAAAGAGAGAGGACCCGAATAAATGTATTACTGACACTGCAGTAATACAAAGGACTGTAAGAAAATACTATGAACAACTATATGCCAACAAGCTGGACAATGTGGATGAAATGGAAAAATTCCTAGAAAAATACAATCTCCCAAAACTAAATCAGGAAGAATCAGAAAACCTGAACGGGCCAATAACAACTTATGAAATAGAAGCAGTAATAAAAAATTTCCCAGCAAACAAAAGTCCTGGTCTGGACAGCTTCACAGAGAAGTTTTAAGAAACATTCAAAGAAGAACTAACAACTATCCTCCTCAAACTATTCTAAAAACATCTAAGAGGAAGAAATACTTCCAACCTCTTTTTCTGAGGCCAGCTTTATCCTAATTCCAAAACCAGATAAAGACACTACAAAGAACGAGAATTACAGGCCAAGATCCCTGATGAACATAGATGCTAAAATCCTCAACAAAATATTAGCAAATCAGATCCAGCAATATATTAAAAGATAATACACCATGACCAAGTGGGATTTATAACAGGGATGCAAGGCTAGCACAATATTCACAAATCAATAAACATGACACATCACAAAAACAAACTGAAAGACAAAAATCACATAATCATATCAATAGACACAGAAAAAGCATTCAACAAAATGCAACATCCATTTTTGGTAAAAACTCTCAGCAAAGTGGGAACAGAGGAAGCATATCTCAATGTAACAAAGGCCATATTTGGCAAACCTACAGCCAACATCATACTCAATGGGCAAAAACTAAAACCATTTCCTCTAAGAATAGGAACAAGACAGGGATGTCTGCTTTCACCACTCTTATTCAACATAGTACAAGAAGTCCTAGCCACAGCAACCAGAGAAGAAATAAAAAGCATCTAAACTGAAAAGGAGGAAGGAAAGCTGTAATTATATGCAGATGACATGATATTGTAGATAGAAAATCAAAAGACTCCACCAAAAAAACTACTAGATTTAATTAATGAATTTGGCAATGTAGCAGGATACAAAATTAATACTCAGAAATTGATGGCTAGCCCTAACCGGTTTGGCTCAGTGGATAGAGCATTGGCCTGCAGACTGAAGAAATTGATGGCATTTTTATACACCAATAATGAATTCTCAGAAAGAAATTAAACAAACAATCCCCTTTACCACTGCAACAAAAATAAAATTAAGACACTTAGGAATAAACTTAACAAAGGAGGTAAAATCTTGTACTCAGAAAACTACAGGACATTGAAAAAAGAGATAGAGGAAGATATAAACAAGTGGAAGAATATATCGTGTTCATGGATTGGTAGAATTAACATCATTAAAATGTCCATATTATGCAGAACAATGTACAGATTCAATGTAATCCCTACTATAATATCAATATCATATTTCACATATCTAGAACAAATACTCCAAAAATTTATGTGGAACAGAAAAAGACCCTGAATATCTGTAGCAAACTTGAGAAGGAAGAACAAAGTTGGAGGGATCACTATACCAGATACCAAGTTATACTATAATGCCACTGTAATCAAAACAGCTTGATATTGGCACAAGAACAGACATATAGATCAATGGAACAGAACACAGACTTCAGAAATCAACCCAAGTAATTACGCTCAATTAATATTGACAAAGGAGGCAAGAACCTACAATGGAGTCAAGACAGTCTCTTCAATAAATGGTGTTGGGAAAATTGGAGAAATACATGCAAAAAATGAAACTAGACCACCAACTTACACCATACACCAGAATAAACTCAAATGGAGAACAGACTTAAATGTAAGTCAAGTCCATAAAAAATCCTAGAAGAAACATAGGCAGCAAAATCTCAGACATTTCTTATAGCAACATGTTTTCAGATACATCTCCGAGGGCAGTGGTTGGCAAACTGCAGCTCAGCAAACCACGGCTTGCGAGCCACATGCAGCTCTTTGGCCCCTTGAGTGTGGCTCTTCCACAAAATACCGACTTCTGCGCACGGGCCACAAAGTTTCAATCGCACTGTACGTGCAACCCCACACGTGGTATTTTGTGGTAGAGCCGCACTGAAGGGGCCAAAGAGCCGCAGTTTGCCGACCACGGTCCTAGGGCAAAGGAAACTAAGGAGAAAATAACGGGACTACATCAAAATAAAGGCTTCTGCACAGCAAAAGAAACCATCCACAAAATGAAAAGGGAGCCCATTATATGGGAGAACATATTTGCCAATGATACATCTGATAAAGGGTTAATACCCATAATATATAAGGAACTCACAACTTAACAAAAGGAAGACAAATAATCCAACGAAAAAATGGGCAAAGAACCTAGACACTTCTCCAAAGTGGACATACAGATGGCCAAGAGACATATGAAAAAATGCTCAAAGTCACTGATGATTAGAGAGATGCACATTAAACGGCAATGAGGTATCACCTCATATCTGTCAGAAAGGCTATCATCAACAAATCAACAAATGACAAGTGCTGGCAAAGATGTGGAGAAAAGGGAACCCTCGTGCACTACTGGTGGGAATGCAGACTGGCGAAGCCATTATGGAAAACAGTACGGAGTTTCCTCAAAAAATTAAATATGGAACTGCCATTTGACCCAGTGATTCAACTTCTAGGAATATATCCTAAGAAACCCAAAACACCAATCAGAAAGAATGTATGCACCCCTATGTTCATAGCAGCACAATTTACAATAGCTAAGATCCGGAAACAGCCCAAGTGCCCATCAATAGATGAGTGGATAAGAAAGCTGTGGTATATTTACACCCTGGAATGTAGTAAAAATGCAGTAAAAATGAAGGATCTCTTACCCTTTGAGACAGCATGGAGGGACTTGGAAAAGTGAAATAGCCAGTCAGAGAAAAACAAGTATCACATGCTCTCACTCATATGTGGAATCCAATGAACAAAATAAACTGATGAACAAAATAGATCCAGAGACACAGAAGCATAGAACAGACTGTGGAATCTCAGAGGGAAGGCAGGGGAGGGTGGGTGGGTGGGAAGAGATCAACCGAAGAACTTGTATGCATCTATGCATAACCCATGGACACAGACAACAGGGTGGAGAAGCCCTGGGGTGGGGGGTGGGGGCGGGCTAGAGGGGGAAAAACAGGAATATGGAATATTTTCAACAATAAAGGTTTAATTAAAAAAAAGAGAAGGGGCTACCTTATAACTAAAATCTTGGTTCCTAAATGCCCATTCGTGGTCCTTGGTTCTCTTCTCTGGAGAAGCACCAATGAAGAGATAAACTGTATTTCACTTATTTATCATGTAAAATACCATAGACTATAAGGTACATCATTACTGCATAATGAAGAAAAAAATCCTCTCAGTAAACTATAAGATGCCATTAAATATAAGAAATACCCCAACTTCAAGCTGTACACCCCAGGACCAATGAAAATCCCTCTTCCATAAAATAGTCGTTCAGATAGTCAAATACATCTTCCCTGAACTCACCTCAGTCTTTTCTCCATATTAACTATTCCTAGAGACTCAAATTATTCATTTAAAAAAATATCGTTAAAGACTCTCTTACAAAAAACTTGGAACTATATTAATACCTCTTTTCCTAAAGCCATTGAAAAGTTACAAGCATGATGATGCCTCATCACCCCGTTTACTGTGTATTCTACAAACAAAGATTTTGTAAACAGAGTATAACCACCAAAAAAATCAAGAAATTAACACTGACACATTACTGCTGTCTAATGTGAGAGTCCCTTCAAGTCTTCCCAACCCCCCAACAATGCTCGTATAGCAGGCCAGACAGAGCCTCACGCGCATTAGCCAGCACATCGCATTACTCTCTGTCGGTCTGAAAGTCTCCCAGAGTTTCCTTGATGTTCACGACCTTGACACTTTTGAAGGTTACAGCCCAGCTGTTTTGTGGAATGTCCCTCCATTCTGGATTTATCGGATGTTCCTTGTGGCCAGGTCAGGTCACGCACCTCGGGTACACAGAACAGAAGGGATGCTGTGCTCTTTTCCGCGTATGCTGCCGGGTGGCACATTTTGCTATGTCTCGTCCTGCTCAAGTTCACTCTGATCATTTGGTAAAAGTGCCATTCTCCAGGCATTTCCACTGTGAAATTGCTCTTTTTCCCTTTGTAATTATTGAGTACTCTGTGAGACCAGATAAATTAAACTTTCAATTTACTCTTATTTTTGAGATCAGTATAAACTCATGGTTCCTGTTTTATTTAATGGGCTGATATAATTACTATCATTATTCATTTGATGCTCAAATTTCAACTTGTTTTTGATAAAACACTGTTTACAGACTTTTTCTATCCTTTTTTTTGGGGGGGGGGCATCAGTTTATCAATGTCTTTATTAAAAATAAAATGGTAAAATGAATACAATACTTCTAATAATAAAAAATGAGACCAACATCTCACTAACATCTGAATATTATATTCACGGGATACAGCTCAAGCCATATGTGTGTGTGTGTGTATATATATATATATTTAATTCTCACCTGAAGATCTATTTTTATTGATTTTTACAGAAAGAGAAAAGGGGAAAGAGAGAGAGAGAGAGAGAGAGAGAGAGAGAAACGTTGATGTGAGAAACACCAACTGGTGCCTCTCCTATGTGTCCTGACCAGGGATCGAGCCTGCAACTTTAGCTGTACGGAGACGACACTCTAATGGAGCCACTGGCTCGGGCTCAAGCTTTCAATGTATGTTTTTAGCGGCGTGGCAGATGTTAGCGTACACTCAGCTTATGTGAATGAAGGTTGCTAGGGGTCCGCCACTTGAACTGCTACTGAAGCCAGGCTTGCACAAACCATTGTTACTAATTTTTGAACCCATTTGGAGGTGGACTTAATAAATACTTTCTTTTTGTTATATGTTTTCCAAGATCCACCTAGTTCTGTGTCATTTTCAAGTTAGAGATACTTCTAAGTTTTCTTACAAGTTTTTGATACAAGAATTTTAAATGGGTGGAGAAAAAAGGTTAAGTACAGAGTTAGGTATTCCTATCGAGAAGATTTACACTGAGAGGAAAGCTGCCTACACTAACTTTCACACCAAGCACCAGAACTCTAACAGCCTTCAAATCTGTTATTTATGTTTCAGAATATATAAGCCTGAGAACTCAGTGAAATGAACAATTAAGAAAATTGATGATGGGGGCCAGGTTTCTTATTGCTGGAGTGGGAGTTTACAGATAACAAGAGGAGGAGGCTTCATGAGCCATGTGGTAATGGATTCGAGCTGGAGATATCAGTATCAACTCATTCTTAGGTTAACATAGATCAGCGATGGCGAACCTATGACACGCGTGTCAGAGGTGACACGTGAACTCATTTTTTTGGTTGATTTTTCTTTGTTAAATGGCATTTAAATATATAAAATAAATATCAAAAATATAAGTCTTTGTTTTACTATGGTTGCAAATATCAAAAAATTTCTATATGTGACACGGCACCCGAGTTAAGTTAGGGTTTTTCAAAATGCTGACACGCCGAGCTCAAAAGGTTCGCCATCACTGACATAGATAGAGATGGTTACATATGGAAATATTTATAGACATGTGTACACAAGGGTCAGTATGCACACATATATTTCCCTGCTCTGTCAGCTGAGAAGGACCAGAAGCAACAAAAAGTGAATAGTAAAAGCACATGTAATGCTCGGGTCTTGATTTCTAGTATCCTTCTCCAATAAAATAGGAGTTCCTTGGAGTAATGGCTGAGTCCAGTACTGTGACAGGAAACAGAAACAAGATGAGCCTAGAACATCTTAAGGCACCAGAAAGGAAGGAAGGAAACGCAAAAGGCCAACCAACCAACCAACCGACCGATGGTAATGGGTACATCAAAGGCAGAGTAGCCAACTGAAAGAGCTCCCAATGGCCAAAACCACAACAATTTGAGCAACAAAATAAAGGAGTACTGTATGATAATACAAAGTATAAATATCCATGAGTTCACACTGATATAAAAGTAAATGAATGAATAAATTTATAAATGGAGAAGGAACAAATCATCTATGCAGAATAATTCCAAATAAGTATAAATTCCCTGCCCTAAGGGGGCGGGGCTAGCTCCCTGTGTATAGTCATCTCCTTCCAATGAGTACCGTGTGGAGAGAGCGGAGAAGCCGACACACGTTTCGGCCAGTGCGTGCCCTGGATCCACTGTGATGAGAATGGCACGTCACCTGTGGTCTTCCTCCCCAAAACCATATCCTCAGTCTAATCACGAGAAAAACATGAAATAAGTCCCTACTGAGGGGCAGTCTATAAAATCACTGAACAGGACTCCATAAAAGTATTTATAGTAAGTCAGCAAAACAAAAGAAGTCTGAGAAACTGTCACAGCCAAGGGGAGCCTAAGGAGACACAGGACTAAATGTCAAGTGGTGCCGTGGATGAGATCCTGGCACAGAAAAGGACATTCAATAAAAACTAAGGAAATCTGAAAGAAGTATAGAATTCAGTTAATAATAATGTATCGATACTGGTTCTTAATTATAACAAATGTACCGCTATGTTAAGATATTAATAATAGGGGAAACTGGCTGCAGAGTCTGTGGGAATTCTTTGTAGGATCCTTGCAATTTTTCTACTGTAAAACTGTTGTAAAAAATAAAGTTTATTTAAAAAAGGTATTATAAAAGAGAACAGCTTCTCATAAAAAAAAGGAGGCAAGAAAAACAACACCACTTTAAAGTGCTGAAAAATGATGGCAAAAAAGACATTTTCAGCCCAGCCTGTGTGGCTCAGTGGTTGACATCTACCTATGCACCAAGAGGTCACCAGTTCGACTCCTGGTTAGGGTACCTGCCTGGGTTGTGGGCTCAATCCCTGGTGAGGGGCATGCAGGAGGCAGCCAACTGATGTTCTCTCTCATCAATGTTTCTCTCTCTCTCTAAAAAAAAATTTAAAAAAATCAATAAAAGTATGTTTTTAAAAAAGGACATTTTCAGATAAATGATGAGAAAATTCATCACCAGCAAGAGCTGCACTGCGCCCTAGCTGGTTTGGCTCAGTGAACAGAGCATGAGCCTGTGGGCTGAAGGGTCCTGGGTTCGATTCTGGTCAAGGGCACATGCCCAGATTGCAGGCTCAACCCCCAGCAGGAAGCAGCTGATCAATGATTCTCTCTCATCGTTGTTTCTTTCTCTTTCTCTCTCTCTCTCTCTCTCTCTCTCTCTCTCTCTCTCTCTCTCTCTCCCCCTTCCTCTCTGAAATTAATTAAAAAAAAAAAAAAAGATGTGCACTGCAAGAAGTGATCAAAAAAATGATCTGGGTAGAAAGGAAAATGACAAGATGGGACTGAGAACTCCAGAAATGTTAGTAAGTGGGAAATACAAAGCCTATCCCACTCTCCTGCCCCATGAGGGGCCCCTTTTCATTCCTCCTCTAAAGCAGTGGTTCTAAACCTTGGCTGCACATTAGAATCACCTGGGAATCTTTTTAAACTCCTGATTTCTGCCCTAACCGGTTTGGCTCAGTGGATAGAGCGTCGGCCTGCGGACTGAAAGGTCCCAGGCTCGATTCCGGTCAAGGGCATGTACCTCGGTTGCGGGCACGTCCCCAATAGGGAGTGTGCAGGAGGCAGCTGGTCGATGTTTCTAACTCTCTATCTCTCTCCCTTCCTCTCTGTAAAAAATCAATAAAAAGTATATTAAAAAAAAAAAAGAATTAAAAAAAATAAAATAAAAATAAAATCCTGATTCTGGGCCCCATCCTCCCGAAATTCTGTTTCTTTGTTACTAATGTTGTGGCCCCACCCCATAACAAAGAAACAGAATTTCTGGAGGATGAGGCCTAGAAATCAGGATTTTAAAAAGATTCCCAGGTGATTCTAATGTGCAGCCAAAGTTGAGAACCACTGCTCTAAAGGTTCCTTAGACTTAGAGTCTGACAGGGTCTCAGCAGGGGCAGAAAGCCTTCCTAGGGAGCGTCAGTCCGGGATCTACGGGGAGGGTTTTATACTGAACAAACATGGAGGGAGGCCACTGGTCTTAGGCATGGGCCTTGGGAGGCTAACCATTCTATAATGCAAACTTCCTGCAGAGGCAAAGAATATCCTGCGCCAAATACCTCTTTATCTGCACCCCCTTCAAGAAAAACCTGAATTGGGGCGCACTCTAAGGCATCAGTCAAGGGGTGAGGGAGCCCCATCAGACCTCTAACACATGCAGCCAGGCCGCATCACCTTCCTCAGCATCTGTGCCGGAGGGACTAATGCTGAGTGTGTAGCATCAAGTCCAGGGTCATCATCATGTGAACAGCTATCAAGTGAAAAATGTCTTCCAACCTGTACCCGATCGGGCTGATTTCTCGGTCAGTATTCTTAACCCAGACCCTTTATATCACTGTAGCTCCCTCCTCTTCTGCTGCAGGAGAGGAAGGGGTAGCACGAAAGGTAAAAAGGTAAATCAAGCGATGAGTTCCAACAACTGCTCAGGACTGCATGGAGCCTGTAATCTCTAAGTCAGAAGGAAGGCTTGTAGAAGAACCATCTCAAGTATCTGACAGAGGTAGGGGTTCTCTACATCCACCTAACATTTAGAGACATAAAAGAAGAATTCGAAGCTTATACAAAAGTTTTAAAACAAAACCATCAGCAGTTATTCTTTAAAAGCTATTTTTATTTTTTAAAAGCAACTTCCTAAGTGATTCAGTTTTAGATAACTTGGGGAATAATTATGAATTTTTAAAAAATATATGGATCACATAGAAGATAAAGTAGAAATATCTGCAAACTAAAGCAAAAAGAATACATAAAATTTAAACTCTTACTTCCTGCCATAGCAGTCCATTTATACTTCAGGTTCTACCTTTACTGAAGTAATTAAATCCACATTCAATTAGAACCTAAAAGCTTTAAAGAATAAAACAATAGTATGACTATTATGTTACTCATTTTCTTGATGGGCTTTTAGAATAAAGGTAACAGATTTATATTAAGTAGCCCAAATTCTTGATATTAAAGGTGTTTTGCAAAGTGTTTGTGATTTATCTTGCTTTCATAAAGTGTGATTTTTATATTCACTTAGTGAATATTCTACATTTTCTAGTCACTACTAGATAATACATTTAAGAGAATAAGATGGACATAGGTGAAGAGGCACTCAACTAATTCTGTTCAACCAGCTGAAGAAACAATAAAAAGCATTTGACACCGCTGACTGAAGAAGACAGAAAAGCAACATCATTATTTGGCTACATGTTTATCTAAATTACCTCACTTTTCTTTAAACAATGAAAAGAATATCTATAAATTATTACAGAGACACAAATAAAACTAAGAGATTTTCAATTTGACAATAATTTGACAAATTTAAGACTGTTAAATAACAGTAAAATCTATATACATTTTTTTAAAACCAGGAAAATAAATCCTTAACTTCCCCCAAATGTGCATTGTTTTAAACTATCCAAGAGCCTATAACCTCCCCTTTATCCTACCACATATCCACCAACTCATTCTGCTTAACAAATAAAACCACGAACTGAGCGTCCTTCCTGTCAGTGATGTCACAGCGCTGCATTGGGAAATGTCCTTCAGGGACCAGATGAAGGGCACTGACGAGGACAAACATGAGCAACCTCTTGAAACATCGACAAGTCAAGAAAACAAAATGCTTACACTTCACAGTGTGGAATCTGAACATCAGTTTATCACGTGTATCTTAAACTCAAAGAAAACTGAACAAAACGACGTCTGTATGAAACCATTTCCGTGCAGGACACTCACTCTGTTCCAGGTATGGGGCTGACTACTGCACAGAATAGAAAGTAAGACACAAACTTTAAAGAAACCTGCAATACTTTCCATACTGCTATCAAGTACACAAATAATGACGACATGAAAGGAAAAGGAAAATACTGTCAGAGAGGCACAGAGAAGGCCCCCTGGAGCCTGCTGGGGCCTTGGGTGGTAAACTCATGGGGGCGTGACCCCGGCGTCTCTTCCCCAGCTCTTACCAGCTCGCTTTAGAATGCACAGCACAAAGCTTTCTTTACTCAAATGAAGGGGCGACAACTGACATGGGAGCAAGGGAGGGCTACACGGGGATCTCTGGGCGCGGTGGCTCTGAGGCCAGGGTCCTTAACCCTCTCGTGGGCCGCGCTGTCCTACAGGAGCCGGGCAAGAGCAGCTGTGACGCATTCATGAGCCAGGAAAGCCAGTGCTTCTCGGCTCATAAAGCCGTTCTGCTGTCCTCCCCAACAGACTCGCCGCGGCTTCCCGCTCAGGAGGCAGCGGGGCCTCTGTCGCCGAGGAAGGTGGTGGGAAATCTGGGATTAAAACCCGTGTTCCTGTCTTTCCCTCCTTGTTTCTCAAAGCGAGATCTAGGGACCAGAGTGGCATCAGCATCACCTGGAAACATGGCAAACACTGAAGCTCATGCTGGCCCCCAGACCTACTGAACCAGAATTTGCATTTTAATGAGATTCCCAGGTGACTGATAGCATATTTAAGTTTGAAAAGTACTCTAGAGTATGTACCTAGAACTACAATGTCTGCGTTCTTTAACATATCAGATAGTGCCAACTTTCCCTCCAAAGAATTGTACCAATTTACTTTCCCACATTATTCTAATTTTCTATGTATCTAATTATAATATAAATCCTTTTCCTATTGTTAAAATTGCTCTAAAGATAAAGTCTATTTAGCTCATATTATAGTGCCTGGCAATAAATTAAATATATTGTTATTAAAACAATTACATTAGAAATACCCTAAATGTTTCTGCAGGAAATTAATAATATTGTTCCAACTGTAATTATGCTATACCTAAGTCAGTTTCAAAATTGATTCTGACAAGATAAAAGCATCTTCTCAAAGAAGTAACCCTTGAGAATTTATGAGATACCTGGATGAATGATTCCAAATCTAATACGTTATTTTTCAAAGCTTCCAAGCGAAATGTAGAAATGTAAAATGACTAATGATTCCATCACAGCCAGTTTCTTTTTTTTTTTTTTAAATATATTTTATTGATTTTTTACAGAGAGGAAGGGAGAGAGATAGAGAGTTAGAAACATCGATGAGAGAGAAACATCGATCAGCTGCCTCCTGCACATCTCCCACTGGGGATATGCCCGCAACCCAGGTACATGCCCTTGACCGGAATCGAACCCGGGACCCTTCAGTCCGCAGGCCGACGCTCTATCCACTGAGCCAAACCGGTTTCGGCACAGCCAGTTTCTTAATAAGTACAAGTTTTATAGGTTCGTATGGCCATTATTTAAGAAAAAAATTCAGCTAAGGGGAAAAGACAAATGGTAATATCAAAAATAAATATAATCACAGAATTATGATGAAAAAGATATGGTTTCAGCAGAGGGAGGCCTACCTATGAGGCAACGGTTTCTAGGAGGAAAGCAAATCTCCCGCCGCCTTTGCTTGCTTACCTGGGTGAGTCATGGTGACTGGCTCCTCTTTGGACTTATTATTGTAGATGACTACAGCAACTGCATTGTGGAAAGCAGCCCGCGATATTTTCTCCTTAAATGTGCAATTTCCCCTCTGCAGCAAGGCAATCCACTGTTTGATATTAGGAGGGACAAAGAACCGGGTTTGAGGATCACAGCCCAGATGATCAGCAACTACAGGGAAAAGGAAAAAACACATTAATTTTTTTCTGAAGTAAAGATAAATAAAACCAATCAACTCTTTCTCTGAAGCACATCAAGCAGCTCACTGACAGCAGAGCTATGAATACATCCAGAAAGGACATTACCCAGAATTTAAATCCTCATCTGTAAAGGGAGAAAGATGCCCCTGTAACCCAATTAAAAGTGGAAAATCCTGTTTACAGAGTGACAAGAATAAAGAAGACTGTAATATCCATTGTAGGGTGGTGAAGAGAGGAGGAAGAAGAGGCAAACAGAGACCCCCCCCGCCCCTCCCCCCCCCCGCCAGAAACCCAGGAGAATGAGCTACCCCTGATTTCGCTCATTCATTTGCCTTTACTCATCTCTCCATGCCCCACCTCTCACCGCCTCCAGGAGGAGACGATTTTGCTTGGGTTAAGTAAGGAAGGCAAACTACTCTTTTGTTCAGCTATCAAGTGGTCTTCTTGAAATCCAAGCATGCTTAAAAAAAGAAAAAGAAATTCGAGCATGCTTAAACAAATTTCTTAGTAAGTATAAGGAAATTAGAAAACTTCACTTTGGGCTTGCATCTGAAAGTTATAATAGCTAAAATAACAATTAGAATAGGTAGATTATTCCTCTAATTTACATTTATTGTTAAAAATTACCCTACAATTAATTCCACATTAGGATACATATTAACTTACTACTCTTCCTGTCTAAGGGGATACACCAAGACTATCCCTTGAGATACAAATTACATGGTCACTGTCCTAGATTTGGGGGAACAGCTTGTTTCAAGAACCCTCAAATACATGTGAAGTGGTTAGGGCAAGCACCTCGATTTTTGATTCTGCAAATATGAGCATCATGGCTCTGACGCCCTTTGTAAGTCTTGAGACCCTGTGTCTGGCTGTTCTTTCCATTCCTCATCCTGAATTTATAACAGGTTAAAATGAAAGGGGGGCAGTGCAGGGGAGGAAGAAGCCACCAAGGTAAGCTTGGAGACTGCGGCTCCCAGGGCCAGAGGGCAGCGGGCCTCTGCCTCCTGAGTCAGTCCCTGCCAGCACTGTGCAGGCTGGGGGGGGCGGGGGGGGGGTACAGCACAAAAGAGTAACACTGGAAGCAAATAAGTAATAAGAACATCAAATAAGTATTGATAAAAAATAAAGTGTGAAAAAGACACCAGCGGGGAAATGTTTGCTTTCCCTGAAAGCACACTGTTTACTAAAAGAAATGAAATGTTCACATTACTTAAAGAAACTAAAATGGAGAGATGCCACTAACTACAGAGAAATGTTACATCTATCATTTCCACTTAAATATCTTTCCCCAAATTCTCTCATCATGGCGAGGGGCAACAATGAAAACGGATTTGCTACCAGAGGTCTCTTAGTACACAATAAGTGGGTGGCCAACGATTTCATAGTCTGTCATGACGAACACTGTCTGCAACTGATTCACCCTTTCCCTTACACAGTTTAGTTCTTTCTTAAGCAAATTAAACTTCAGGAGTCAACTACTGAAAGACACAGTCAAGGCGCTGTGAAACTCTGAAACTGTGAAACACTTTACTGTCAGTGATGCCGGTCCGTTTCACCGATTACTATGCTGTTTTAAAATATAAGCATTTAGGTGATGTGTTAGGATAACCTCAGTGTCTTGGGAAAATTTCCAATACTATATCCAAGTAGGCGCAAAGAGCTTGTTTTAAGTGCTCCATTTGTGATTTTTCAAAATACACTGCTGCACAAACCTTGAGGAAAATGCAGAATCAAGAATATCTAAAGAGCGCTGGCCAGTGTGGCTCAGTTGGTTGAGCGTTGTCCCGTGCACCAAAAAGTCACCATTTGATTCCCAGTCAGGGCACATACCCAGGTTGTGGGTTCGATCCCTGGTCAGGGTGCATGTGGGAGGCAACTGATTGATGTTTCTCTCTTATATCAATGTTTCTCTCCCTCTCCCTTCTTCTCTCTCTCTCTCTCTCTCTCTCTCTCTCTCTCTCTCTCTCTCTCCCTCTCTCTCAAAAAACAAAACAAAAACAAAACCCACAAAAAAACCCCCAGTAAAAACATAAAAAAAGAATATAGAAAGAGATCTATATACTTGTCTTCTGTGAAACATTCGTTTTTCTGCGACGTTCCTGACCTCCTCTGACTTCCTATTGTTCACTGTGTGGTAAAGAGGAAACAACACAGTTAGGGACCAGCAAGACCTGGGGGTACAAATTCTCCAATCTCCCACTTTCACTTATTTGTAAAATTGAGATAAAATTCTTCCCTCACAAGAGTTATGTTTATGTGAAAAAGGCTTTAACAATTCCTCTACTCTTGGGTGCCTCCAATCCATTCCCTTCCGTTGGTGTTATGGGTGCCCGCCTGTCCTGTGCTGGTGATCCAGCCTGGTGACACGGGGACTGTATGCTGACGTTCATGAAACCCCCCAGAGCTGGGCAGCACATCCTGTGTCCCCTCTCCCAACAGCTCCCCAGTCTCACCCTTCCTCCCTGTGGCTCTGACAATGTCACTGTCCACTGAGAAGGACAGCCTTTCAGTAATGGTCACAACGTCTAAGACTAAAAGAGACAGCAAGGGGTGCAACCACGGAGCACAGTCTATCTCTTAAAGGAATCTCCATCCACTAAGAACAGATTCTGTGCACAATCCAAACAGACTCCAACAACAGGCTGTATGAGCAAAAAGAATGCCCCTGTTCCCCCAAACCACCACGTGTGAAAGGTCTCAAGACGTGTGTCGGTGAGAACAGAATACGCGATGATAAACAAGAATAAGATGTGCAAGTTCCTGTTCAAAGAAGCCGTTTTCATTGTTCAGAAAAAGGAAATAAGGGGTTTTCATAAGCATTTAATACTATAGTATGCTTATTTTATCCATTTATTCCTTCCTGTAATTAAAAAATAACTTGAACAATAAAAATGTTAACAGCTAAAAACCCCACATTTCACAAGAGGAATGATGACTATGGCTGGTGACCAAGTGGCAAAATTTAATACCAGTTATTTGTACTTGAAGCAATGTATTAAGTGAAGACATAAAACATCTATATAATTATGAACCATAAAATATGTCAATAGCAATTTTGCTCAAATTCAGAAATTTTTTTTTTTACCTTAAAGTTTAGAAGAGGACATCACCTCTGACTTCTTTGCATTTATTAGTCATAGTGTCAGGAAAAACTTACTTGAAGTTATCACAAAAATGTGAAATCACATATAATAAAAAATATTGTGCTACAATACCTTACAAATTTGACAATTATACCCAATAAAGCTGAAAAATACTGTATTATAGAAAAACTTAACTTCAATTTTTTCCCCTGTATGGCCTTTCCTATCAAAACCAGAAATAGTCTGCGACTTTTACTAGTATTTACTCCTTGACTAGAACCAAACAATTCTCAATAGGAACAATTATGGAATCCTCACCTTAATGCACAATAACTTAGACATTCAGCAACATACTAAGTACTGCAGAGAATTAGAATAGAACCAAACAGTTTGGTCTTGAATCTTGAAGCACCTCTGAATGTACCGAGGAGGCATGCCGGGCCCAGAATGAAATGCTCACAGGTAGCATGGAGCACCAGCATGAAGAGTGCTTCAACATCCGGAAAGGAAAAGAGCAACGTAACGGCCACGGAACCTACACGGAATGCTGAGAAACTCCAACTGAAAGGAGCGTGTGCAGAAGTGAAGAGCACAAGAACACAAGAGAAAGATTAATCCCTTCTCTTAAACTCTAGAGAAAAGCAAGTAAAAAGATTATACAGCCAAAGTTACGACATTATACAAATTTAAGATAATCAAGTTCTAAAAAGAAGACCTCCACTGTAAAGGGAAAAGAGGAAGACTATTCTGGTACAAAGACTATGTAAATATTGAAATGGTTCTGTGAGTGAATAAGTAAAAAAAAAAAAAAGAAAATTTCTCTTCCCCAATCCAGCGGCCTGAAAGGCTCCACTAGGATCCATTTGACTTAATAAGACCTCATCTTTTAAAAAAGGAAACACCCACCTAAGAGTAGCCGTCCCCAAGTTATGACCTGGGTGATGTCTCCTCCCCCGCCCCAGACGTCAGTCTGCTGCTGTAAGCGCCACATGGGGCTGGGCCGCAGGACGGGAGGTCAGACTTCGCCAGGCGCACAGCGCAGGTGCCTCAGTGTGTCTCTCACTCTCAGAGCCCGTGTCTCATTTTCTCCACCTGAAATGCCAATGCTAATACTCCTTTGCTGACCACCTCTGAAGCTTTAGGATTCTGCTAACATCTTCCCCGACACCCTACAGCGGAGCGGGTGCTGTGTCCATGCCTCCCAGGCACCCCGAGATCACAGCCATCTTAGCATTCACTGCACTGCATTAGTGACTGGCTGCTTATTCTGAGCGTCTCCTAAGTGTGAGGTCTCGCATCGCCTTTAACATGTCTGGCATGTAGACACTTACTGTACCTGATGGAGGGCGAGAGGGAAGGGTGACAGGGGGACTAGGCCAGAACGAATATAAAGGAAAACCTTGCGCCAAAGACCTCTCTGCTTCATGTGGAAATATTCTGACTTGGGCAATATTCTATCAGCTGTTTCCTACAAAAGAAGTAAAAATAAAAATAAGCCCAACTAGTCCTAGCTGGTTTGGCTCAGTGGATAGGACGTCGGCCTGCAGACTGAAGGGTCCTGGGTTCGATTCTGGTCAAGGGCACATGCCTGGATTGTGGGCTCGATCCCTAGTAGGAGGCAGCCAATCACTGATTCTCTCTCATCACTGACGATTCTCTCTTTCTCTCCCTCTCCCTTCCTCTCTGAAATCAATAAAAATATATTTTTAAAAATAATAAAATAAATAAGCCTAACTAGTTACCCTGTGCGCCCCTACCGGTTCTCCAGAGAAACAGACCAATAAGGGTGAGTGTGTGTGTGTGTGTGTGTGTGTGTGTGTAAAGATAGCTATTATAATGAACTGGCTCACATGATTATAGACTAGAGGCTGATACCTTCCAAGATCTGCAGGGTAATTCAGCAAGATGGACAGCTTATTTGAAATCCAAGAAGAGCCAATGTTTCAGTTTGAGTCCCAAGGCAGGAAACAAGCTGATGTCCCACTCCGAGGACAGGCAGGCAGGAGGAATTCTCTTACTGGGAGGAAAATCCGATCTTCTGTTTATTCGGCCTTCAACTCATTAGAGGAAGGACACCCTCTTTGGGGAGGGCAGCCTGCTTTAATCTGCTTTACTCAGTCTAACAAGTTTAAAGTTAATCTCGTCCAAAACAAGCTTCCAGAAACACCAAGAACAATGTTTGTCCATTATCTCTACCGTGTGGCCCAGTCAAGGTGACATAAACTTAACCATCATGCTCCTCACAACTTACTTTTCCTTCTGTGTTTCATTTCCTTCTTCCTTATTCTACATCCTTTAGAAGGTCTTTCAATGAGGATCTATTAAGGGTAAAGTCACTTTCTAAGGTAAACTTGTCTGCTTACATCCGAAATCATCTTTCATTTGTCCTCATTCTTGAATGGTAGCATACTCAGGCAAAAAATTCTGGATTATTATTTTCTCTTAGTATTTTGAAGACATTATTCCATTGTCTTCCGCTTCTTATGCTGAGAAGAGGCTGAACAAAACATTTTCATTGTGAAGGCTCTCAAATGTTAATGTATTTTTAAATTTTGAATCTAGCATTTTTAAAAAGTAAAATATGTGTGTTTTAAAATTTTTCTCCTAATCGATGGTTTTTACTTCTTTGGTTACATTCTAAAGAAACACATTTTTACAATAAATATCAGCCTTTCATTGAGAATTTTTAAGAAGGCAACAATAAAATATCTTTTATATCCCTATAATGCTGAATATATCAATCAACATTGGAAGAAGGGCTATACACAGCTGAACTGTCAGCAAGTTTAATTGTCAATAGCCATCCATTATCATTTGTCTTCTATACTTAGTTACTGTGTATTTCAAATGAATTTTGATTATTTTTCACATCCTTAGAACTTAAATATATCTGCTGAATGTTCTCCATGACATAAAAAACTCTTAAGAGTAATTTCAAATGATGGTCAATAAAAATCACTTCACTTACAAAGTCAGATTCAAAAATAATTTCTGTTACAACTCACACAACAAATAAGGGTGGGACAAAAGTAGGTTTACAGTTGTAAGCACGTGAAGCAGAGTTTATTCCTGTATTATTATTTATTAATTACTAGAGGCCCGGTGCACAAAAATTTGTGCACTGGGGGGGGGGGGGGTCCCTCAGCCTGGCCTGTGCCCTCTCGCAGTCTGGGACCCCTTGGGAGATAACGACCTGCTGGCTTAGGCCTGCTCCTGGGTGGCAGAGGGCAGGTCCAATCCCTAGGTGCAGCCCCTGGTTGGGCTCACAGCAGGGCCAATTGGGGAGTTGGGGCGCTGCCCCCTGTCATGCACAGAGCAGGGTGGATTGGGAGGTTGCGATGCCACCCTCAGTCACGCTCAGGGTAGGGCCGATTGGGGGGTTGGGGCACCGCCCCGTCACACTCAAGGCAGAGTCGATGGGGAGGTTGTGGCGCCACCCCCTGTCACGCACAGAGCAGGGCTAATCGGGGTTGGGGAACTCCCCCCTGTCACGCACAGAGCAGGGCCCATCAGGGTGTTGGGGAGCTCCCCGCTGTCACTCACAGAGTAGGGCCGATATGGGAGTTGGCACACCGTCCCATCACACAAAGAGCAGGGCGGATCAGGGGGTTGGGGCACCGCCCTCTATCACCCACAGAGCAGGGCCGATCAGGGGGTTGGGGCGCCGCCACTCTCACACTCAGGGCAGGGCCGATGGGGAGGTTATGGCTCTACCCCATCACACACAGAGCAGGGCCTGTGGAGGGGGGGGTTGGGGCGCCGCCCTCTATCACCAACAGAGCAGGGCCGATCAGGGGGTTGGGGAGCTCCCCCGTATTAGGCACAGAGCAGGGCCGATCAGGGGGTTTGGGGCGCCTTCACCTGTCACGAACAGAGCAGGGCGGATAGGGAGGTTGTGGCCCCGCCCCCTGTCACACACAGAGCCACAGGGCGATCTGGGGGTTTGGGCGCTGCCCCCTGTCATGCTGATCCCGGTGCCGGGAGGCCTCTCAGCTCCGCTGATCCAGGTGCTGGGAGGCATATTACCTTTTAACTATATAAGATAGAGGCCTGGTGCACGGGTGGGGGCCGGCTGGTTTGCCCTGAAGGGTGTCCTGGATCAGGGTGGGGGTCCCCACTGGGGTGCCTGGCCAGCCTGGGTGAGGGGATGATGGCTGTTTGCAGCTGGTCACACACCCTTCAGGGTGGGGGTCCCCACTGGGGTGCCTGGCCAGTCTGGGTGAGGGGCTGAGGGCTGTTTTCAGGCTGTGACTGAAGCTCCCAACTGCTCCTTTTTTTCGTTTTCTTTTTTATTCTGGGCCAGCTTTAGCTCTGAGGCTCCAGCTTTTAGGCCTCCGCTCCTGAAAGCAGGTATCTGGTTTGTTTCGGTTCTCGAAACTCTGTATCAACTCCAGCTCTGAGATCCCAGCCGGCTGAAAGCTGGTTTTGGAGTTTTGTTTAGCGTCTGTATTTGTTACAATGTTTGAAACTGCAGGCTCAGAGGCCTGCAGCGGCAGGTGGGGAACGTTGGAGTCCTCCATCACTGAAGCAAGCAAGCCTCATGTTAGTTTCAAGCTGCCTGGCTGCTGGCCGCCATCTTGGCTGACAGTTAATTTGCATATCGCCCTGATTAGCCTATGGGAAGGGTAGCAGTCGTACGACAATTACCATGTTTCTCTTTTATTAGTGTAGATGGCATTTTCCATATGAACAACTATAAATGTTTGCCTCACCTTGTATTTGATGCAAAACAAAATAACTACAAATTACAGCTAGATCCTTGTACAAACATGGCATCATAGTACAACATAAGTGTTAATTATTTAACTCATATCATTTCTCACTCCATAAAAGCATTAAATATCAAGTACAACTCTTTCTGAGGCTCTCTTTCCTACTTGCTTCTATCCATCACCTTTTCCTCCCACTTCTCGGATATTCTACCTCATTTTTCCATTAGTAGTCTCTTAAGCTGAAAGTGTTCACCAGGGTTCTGCCTTAAGCCCTCTTTTCTCAGTGGGCAATCTCATCCATTCCCATGGCATCAATTATCACCTATAGATAGATAACGTCTATATCTCAATCTCTCTCTTGAGCTTTAGCCTTTAAATTTCAAATGCTTGCTGGGTATTTCTGCACGAATAGTGAGTATCTCAAACTCATTATCTTCACCCCTCAAATGTGATCTTTCCATGTGGAATTCCTGAGTGACAACATGGTCATCTACACAAATACACAAGATTGAAATCCTTGCTGAAAAACAAGGACGTGGCCATTGAGAGACTCAGCTCAGTCAATAGTGTTCAGTGTTTCTGGCTGCACCAAGAGCCCATCAGGACAGAGCAGAGCCACTGACTATAACTCAACACTGCTGATGCACAGAAAGAAGTCAGAACACCACCAAGGCCCAGAGGAGGTCTGAAGGCATTACTTTCCCCCCAGATTAAGGTGTAATTAACAAACAAACTAGTATATACATATATATGTATATATATATTACAATCTGATGATCTGATGTACCTATACTATGTGAAATGTGATATACTATACCACATCAAGCTAATTAACATATCCATCACCTCATATAGTTACTTTTTTTTGTGGTGAAAACACTTAAGATCTACTTTTTTAGCAAATTCCAAATATTCAATATAGTATATTAACTACAGTCGCTATACTATACATAAAATCCCCAGACCTTACTCATTTTATAACTGAAAGTCTGCAACATTGGAAGGCATTTTAAATTTGAGCATCATCCTGAAATGTCAAAGTTGTAGGTTCGATCTCTGGTCAGGGCACATACAAAAATCAACCAATAAATGCATACTAGTAAATGAGTGGAACAATAAATCTATGTTTCTCTCTCTACCCCCCTCAAATTAATAATAAAAAAGTTTAATTAAAAAAACCATTAGAACACTCCTATTTTGTTTTATTTATCACTTCTTTTTTCTAGTACTAGTACTTCTTATACTATTGATTCTGATATGATGACTGTTTTGACAAAGACTGGGCCATCTGGAACATAATTTCAAAAATAAGAATGATAGATTCAACAATACATTAAAAGGATCATATATCACAATCAAGAAGATTTATTCCAGGGATGCAAGGATGGTTCAACATCTGCAAATCAACATGATATAGCCACTAACAAAATGAAAGCTAAAACTCATACAATCATATCAACAGATGCAGAAAAAACTTTTGACAAGCTTCAACATCATTTATGATTTAAAAAAAAAACTTTCAACAAAGTGAGTATAGAGGGAACATAATACCAAAGACAAGGATGCCCACTCTCACCACTCTTATTCAACACACGGTATCCGAGCCACAGCAATTAGGCAAGACAAATAAACAAAAGGCATCCAAATCTGAAAGGAAGAAGTAAAAGTGCCTCTCTTCATAGATGACATGATATTTTATATAGAAAACTCTAAGACTCTACCAAAAAATTAATTCAGTAAAGTCATAAGATATAAAACTAATATATAAAAATCTGTTGCACTTTTATACACTATAACAAACCATCAGAAAGAGAAATGAAGAAAAAAGCCTCATTAACAATTGCATCAAAAAGACTAAAATACCCTGAAATAAATTTCACCAAGGAGGTGACAAACCTGTACACGAAAAACTGTAAGACATCAATGAAAGAAACTGAAGACAACACAAATAAATAGATATGTTTACTCATGGACTGGAAGAATTAATATTGTTAAAATGTCCATACTACCCAAAGCAATCTATAGATTCAATGCAATCCCTATAAAAATTCCAATGGCATTTTTCACAGAAAGAGAACAAATAGTGCTAAAGTTTGTATGGAACTACAAAAGACCCTGAATAGCCAAAGCTATCTTGAAAAATGAAGAACAAAGCTATAGGCATCAAGCTTCCCAATTTCAAAGTATACCACACTGTTATAGTAATCAAACATTATGATACTGGCATAAAAAAACAGACACACAGATAAATGGAACAGAATACAGAACCCAGAAAACAAACCCACACATATATAGTCACTTAATTTATGGCAAAGGAAGCAAGAATATGTAACGGGGAAAAGAGAGTCTCTTTGAGAAACAGTGCTGGGAAAACTGGACAGACACATGCAAAAGAATAAAACTGGACAGCATTATCTTACACCACCCATAAAAATCAACACAAAATGAATTAAAGACTTGAATTTAAGATGTGAAACTCCTAGAAGAATATACAAAGCAGTAAAGTCCTTTGGTCTTGGCAATAATTTTTTTAGATTTGGCAACAAAAGCAAAAATACATGGGACTAAAAAGCTAAAAAGCTGTTCAAGCTAAAAAGCTTCTGCCCAGCAAAGGATACAATCAACCAAATGAAAAGGCAGCCTAAGGAATGGGAGAAAATATTTGCAATTCATAATCTGATAGGGGGTTAATATGTAAAATATATAAAGAACTCAAAAGGAAAAACATTTCTTCTTCCTAGGGTCCCTATTTTATGCAAATTTCTATTCACAGTTTCTTATCATTCCTTGCTTCATAGGTTTCATCTGTGTGTGTAATATTGTTATCCCTTGAATTAATATGTGAATTAAAAGAAATGACTCACTCTCAACACACACACACACACACACACACACACACACACACACACACACTAGGAAGCGTGTAGCTCACACTATCAGGGGAGAAGTATGTGTCCAGAGGTTGAGCTAAACTGCTGAGGAAGGAGGTAGAAGAACATGAAAATAAAAACATGAAATTAAGTCCTTATGGAGGACAATTAGAAAAAAAAAATAACACTGTGGGAGACAACTCACATGACAAAACAAACAAGAACTTGTCAAACAAGGAATTAACTATTGTCCATAAATATTTGAACCAGTTACTTTTTTCAGATGAAATAAAGACTTTCTAACATTCTGCTTCCCAGGGAGACATGTGGTCGAGCTGTTACTCGTTTGTTCTAGCTTGGGCTGGACAATCACAGGATATGAATGCTGAGGCCCAGGCTGGGGGCCTAAACTTGACGATTGATCACTGGTGACCACTAACTTCTGAAATTTTAATTCCTCTCCCATGCCCATCTGCCCCTTTAACTGGCCATTAAACAGAACCAGAGAACAGTAAGATCTATTAATACAGCAGATACTGTGTGGGGGCAGTGGGGAGTGAAGGTGAGTGAGATGGCAGCCAGAAGGCACACACCTGTAAAGAAAACGTAGAGCCGAAACCGGTTTGGCTCAGTGGATAGAGCGTCGGTCTGTGGACTGAGGGGTCCCAGGTTCGATTCCGGTCAAGGGCATGTACCTGGGTTGCGGGCACATCCCCAGTGGGGAGTGTGCAGGAGGCAGCTGATCGATGTTTCTCTCTCATCGATGTTTCTAACTCTCTATCTCTCTCCCTTCCTCTCTGTAAAAAATCAATAAAATATGTTAAAAAAAAAAAAAGAAAGAAAACGTAGAGACCCAGGAGCAGAAGCTGATCAGAACAGCTTCCACATGGTGAACAAGGGCGAGGTGAATAGCCTGAGGGAAGAGGCTGGAGTGGACCGAGCAGTGAGTGCCTGTACCAGTCATGAGCTCAGCGTTCCACTCAAAGATGAGAAGCCACTGAGGGGGTTTAAACAAGAGTAACATGACTGGTGAAGCTTCGAGCTTATTCTGACTACTGCAGGGAGAAAAGATTGATGGAAGTTAAGAGAACAAAAGAGAGTAAGAAATGACAACTTGAACTAAGAGAGATACAGCCTGAAGGTAAACGGCAGCACAGACTAGATGTGAAATATGAGGAAAGAAGCAAGGATGGCACCTAAATTTGTTTAAATAACAAGAATGCCATTTGACTGGGGAGCAGTAGTAGCAGACTAGAAGGCAAAACCAGAACCCAAAAACCCAACTCCATTTGAGACTTATCAATTTGGAGGTGTCCTCGAGACATTTAAATTAAAGATACCAAGTAGGCATCGACTGTGTGAGTCTAGAGGTCAAGGAGAGAACTAGACTAAAAATAAAGATCCAGGAAGAGGTAATAGGAGGCACATGGACGTAAAAAAAACATGTTGTCTCAGAAAGTTACATTATTTCTTTATGAGAAAATATTGGATTACTGCACCATGTTAAGTGCCCATTTGTTTTTGCTTCCATTTTCTGATCTTAAACTTGCATCAGCTGGGTTCTGAGATGTTCTCCAGCAACAGTCAGCTGCTTGGAGAGAGCAAGCATGGGGAAGATTAATAGTACATGGTTCATCCAGAATTGAGATTTTACCAAGTGAGTGTGACACAGGATCAAGGGAAAGTGGGGTGATTATCACAAAGGAGAGAAGTGAGAAGCCAGGAGCAGGTGCCTGATGGGGCCCAAGGAACGGGGTCATACTGTGCGGGGTTCAAATAATGCTGAGGGTGGGCGTACCACAATGGTCGGGGAGGGAGAGAGTTGCCAGAGACAAGGGAAACGCTGTGAGCCAGGCCCTGTAGCAGCTGCTAAAATAAACTGTCTTAGGATCCATGGACTTAGATCTGTTCATGAAAGACCACCAGTTCACTCACTGGTTTCGCATCGTCAGTGCCTAACTAAGCAGGTCCCCTGAGACAGGGCTTAGTTTCTGCAAAACCCTACATTCCCAGCGTGTCACCGGCGTTGGGGAAGAATCAGATGTTGGGAAAACATGAAGCTTCTTCAAAGGGGAAAAAAAACAGGGAGCAGAATTAATTTGTAGTGGGCAAAGGAAAAGGAGTGGGAATCTTACTGCACACCTGGATGAAAGGACAATTTCATCCCCGGCATGCCATGAAGTTCATCTGCTGCATTCACCCCATCACCCGTCACCAGCGTGTGAAAAGGATTAAATGATAACTGGGTACCATGTTTGGCAGCATTCTTGGCACGCAGTATGCACCCAACACGAGCTTAACACGTCACTGCCTGGGATAAACCGGGAGCAACAAACAGGAAATATCACCTCCCAAGTGCACTCTGTCCCCTCCACTCTGTCAATATAAATCCCACACTTTTCCAACTTGGAGTTCACTGCTCGAAGTCTGATGTGGGTCTTTTTTACATCCATTTCTCTCACCATGATCATGTGTTGTTGGTTTTTACCTCTTTGAGTAAACTGAATATATTTATAATACTTTTAACAGCCTTATCTGCAATTTCATCATTTGTTCCATTTCCAGGCCTGTTTCCACTGAGTGTTTCTGTCTAGTTATGGGTCATATTTCCCTGTTTCTTAATTTTTGATTGGACGTCCGACTTGAATTTTATGTTTTTGGGAGCCAGACTTTATTGGATTTCTTTCAATATTATTGTTGGGCTTTGTTCTGAACCAGTTAAATTACTCCAACTCAGTCTGATCCTTTTAAGATTTGCTTCTATGGTGGGTCCCGACAGGCTTTTCTCTAGGGCTAATCTGGCCTCACTCCATGCCCCAGGCACTAGGAGGTCTTTCTTCTCTGGCTAGTGGGAATGTGAGCGACTCCCAGTTTTGTGTGAACGCCACCTGCGAGTTTTTGACAGTCCTTCGTAAAACGTGCAGATCAGTGAGGAACCCACTGTAGTTCTCCAGAGCTGGACCTGCACTCTTTTCTCATCAGGTCAGGAAGCCCACCAGGTTCTTTTGGGACCTCCCACCCCCACTGCACTGCAGCTTGAAAGCCTCCAGGTGGTAGGCGAGGGCAGTTACAGGGCTCTTATTTCCTTTCACTGTCCTGTGCAGTTTGTTGACCTATTTCTAAAATTGCTGTTTCATAATTTTGTCAAGTTTTCCAGTCACTTAAGGTAGTAAGGTAAACCTGATGCTTGCTACTCCATGGCTGGAAGCAGAACTCATCAAGTTTGACTTCAAATTCCACCTTTTCAATGAAACATTTCTAGACTACAAGTCCAAATACGTTATTTCTCTGGTCTCCATGCCACTTACATTCTAACAGAATAACAGAGCCCCTACAATAGTCTCTGTCCATCAATTCTCCCCTCCTCCACCTTCCTACAATGCCTGCCATCAGTTCCAGTACAGACCAAGCACCACAGAATTAAATTCAAATCATACAAAAAAAAAATTCAAATCATACATTCCAGTGGCTTGCTAGAGTAAGGCTCAGTCCTAGGTGTTTATTTGAAACAAAGAAGAGACTGTCCCTAACTTCCAGGAGGACCTCACAGTTTGGGAAAATTTAGTTTAGGTAGTAATCAAATTCCTACCCAAAAACCCATAACATACTTTTTAGTGGGAAAAAGTAAGGTATAAATGAATCTTTAGAACAGGGATTGTTAAATGTTTTCTTAAAGAAATCATTTGAGAATACATGCTGTTGAGTTTCTCAGGTAGATACCTAGAAGACGGACTGCTGGGTCATATTCTTAATTTCTTGGGGAATCGCCAGACTGTTCTCCATAGTGACTGTACCGGTCTATATTCCCACCAGCCTTGAATGAGGGTTCCTTTCTCTCCGCAACTTTCCAACACTTATCATTACTTGTTGATAATAGCCATCCTAACAGGTGTGAGGCGATATCTCACTGTAGTTTTGATTTGTATTTCCTAATTTGTAAGGCCATTTGTATGTCTAATTGGGAGATGTCTGTTCAGGTTCTCTGCCATTTTTTAAGTGGGTTATTTGTTTGATGTTGAGTTTTATGAGTTTTTATATATTTTGGATTTTAAACCTTTGTCAGAGCTATTGTTTGCAAATATCATCTCCCATTCAGTCAGTTGCCTCTTTGTTGTTGGTTTCTTTTGCTGTGCAGATTTTTAGTTTGACATAGTCTCATTCATTTATTTTTGCCTTTACTTCCCTTGCCTTTGGGGTCAGGTTCCTAAAATGTTTACAACCAAGGTCCATAAGTTTAGTACCTGTTTTCTTCTATGTAATTTATTTTTTCAGACCTTCTATTTAGGTGTTTGACCCATTTTGAATTGATTTTTGTACATGGGGACAACTGCAATCTAGTTTTACTCTTTTGCATGTGGCTTCCTTTGTTGAAGAGGCTTTCTTTACTCCATTGTGTGTTTCTGGCTCCTTTGTTGAAAATTATCTGCCCACATACATGTGGTTTTATAGCTGGGTTCTCAATTCTGTTCCATTGATATGTGTTGTCTGTTTTTCTACCAATACCATGCTGTTTTACCGTAACTCTGTAGTATAATTTGAAGTCAGGTAGTGTGATACCTTCGGCTTCATTCTTTTTCCCCTCAGGATTATTTTGGCTATTCAGTCTTTTGTGGTTCCATACAAATCTGATGATTTTTTTGTTCTATTTCTTTTAAAAAAAGACATTGAGGTTTTGAAGAGAATTACATTAAATCTATATATTGCTTTGGGTAATATAGCCATTTTAATTATGATTCTTCTAATCCATGAATATGGGATATTTTTCCATTTTGTTGTGTCTCCTTCAATCTCTTTTTTAAAAAAAATATATTTTATTGATTTTTTACAGAGAAGAAGGGAGAGGGATAGAGAGTTAGAAACATCGATGAGAGAGAAACATCGATCAGCTGCCTCCTGCACACTCGCACACTCCCCACTGAGTATGTGCCCGCAACCAAGGTACATGCCCTTGCCCGGAATTGAACCTGGGACCGTTGAGTCCGCAGGCCGATGCTCTATCCACTGAGCCAAACCGGTTAGGGCCAATCTCTCTTAATGCTTTTAGTTTTCAGTACTATATAGGTCTTTCACCTCCTTTGTTAAGTTTATTTCTAGGCATTTTATTCTTTTGGCTGCAATTGCAAAAGGAATTGTGTTTGTTTTTTCATTTCTTTTTCTGAAGCTTTGTTGTTAGTACATAGGAAGGCAGTGGATTTTTGTGCATTGATTTTGTATCCTGCAACTGTACTGTATTTGTTTGTTGTTTCTAACAGTTGTTATTTTTGGTGGAGTTTTAGGACTTTCTATGTACAGAATCATGTTGTCTGCAAAAAGTGAAACTTTTATTTCTTCCTTCGCGATTTGGATACCTTTTCTTTCTTTCTCTTGCTTTATTGCTCTGGCTAGGACTTCCAAAACTATGTTAAGTAAGAGTGGTGAGACAACGGGGGGAAAAGGGACATATGTAATACTTTTGATAATAAAGAATTTAAAAAAAGTAAGAATGGTGAGAGTGGGCATCCTTGTCTTGCTCCTGATTTTAGAGGAAAAGCTTTCAGTTTTTCGTCAGTGAGTATATTGGCTAAGGGTTTGTCATATATGGTCTTTATTATGCTGAGGGACTTTCCTTCTATTCCTACTTTATTGAGTGTTTTAATCATAAATGGATATTGTATCTTATCAAATGCTTTTCTTGCATCTATTGATAAGATACTGATCTTTATCCTTTCTTTTGTTAATGTGGTGTATTACATTGATTGATTTGTGTATGTTGAACCATCTTTATGCCCATGGAATGAACCCCACTTGATTGTGACATATAATTCTCTTGATATATTATTGTATTGGATTTGCCAGTATTTTGTTTAGGAATTTTACATCTGTATTGATCAGAGATATTGGTCAATAGTTTTCTTTTGTGTGTGTTACCCTTGCCATGTTCTGGTATCAGGGTTATGTGGGCCTTATAAAATGTGTTAGGAAGTTTTGCCTTCTTCTCAATGTTTTTGGAAGAGTTTGAGGACAGGTTTTTAATCTTTGAATGTTTGGTACAATTCACTGGTGAATTCATCTGGTCCTGGCCTTCTATTTTTGGGGAGGATTTTGATGGTTGTTTCAATTTCCTCGCTCCTGATCAGTCTATTTAGATTTTCCAATTCTTCATGATTCAGTCTAGGCAAGTTACATATTTCTAGGAACTTAGTCACTTCTTCTAGGTTGTTGAATTCGGTGGTATATATTCTTTCAAAGTATTTCATAGTATGATCATTTGTATATCTGTGATGTCCGTGGTGACGTCTCTTTCACGTCTGATTTTGTTTATATGGGTCTTTTCTCTTTTTTTCCTTATTGAGTCTAGCCAGGCATTTACCAATTTTATTAATCTTTTCAAAAGACCAGCTCTTGCCCTGGCCAGTGTTGCTCAGTTGGTTGAATGTTGTCCCATGCACTGAGAAGTTGCCAGTTCCATCCCTGGTTAGGGCACATGCTGATTGATGTTTCTCTCTCACACTTACCTTTCCTCTAAAATCAATAAAAAACCGTATTTTTAAAAAAGGAACCAGGGCAGTACAGCATGGAAGGGGTGAATGGGAAAAAGGGGGGGGGGACATATGTAATACTTTCAATAAATTTTTTAAAAAGGAACCAGCTCTTTGTTGTATTGATTTTTGGATAGTCTTTTTGTCCTCTATTTCATTACATTCTGCTCTAATTTTTATTATTTCCTTTCTTCTGCTGAGTTTGGGTTGCTTTTGTTCTTCTTTTTTCTAGTACTTTAAGATGTAATGTTAAGACTGTTTACCTGGGATTTCTGTTTCTTGAGATAGGCCTGTAATGATATAAAGCTCCCTCTTATTACTGCTTTCACTGCATCCCAGAAGTTTTGATATGTTGTACTGTCATTCTCATTTGTCTCTATGTATTTTAAAAAATTTTTTTTAATTTATATTTTGGTTAATCTTCACCCAAGGATATTTTTTCCACTGATTTAGAGAGAGAGTGCGAGGGAGGGTAAGAGGGAGGGAGGGAGGGAGGGAGAGATGGGAGGCAGAGAGAGAGATATTGGTTTCCTCCCACATGTGCTCTGACTATGGCCAGGGATCAAATCTGCAACTCAGGTATGTGCCCATGACTGGGAATCAAACCTGGGACCCTTTGGTGAGTGGGAATACTCACTAACCACTAAACAACACTGGCCAGGGTTGCATATATATCTTTTGAACTCACCTTTTATTTCTTCTTTGACCCAGTCATTTTTTAGCAGTATGTTGTTTAATCTCCCGGTATTTGCTGGTTTCTTTACTTCCTCTTTGCAGTTGATTTCTAATTTCAAGGTATCGTGTCAGAGAATATGCACGGGATAATTTCAATCTTCTTGAATTTGCTGAGGCTAGTTTTGTGACTCAACCTATGGTCTATCCTTGAGAATGTTCCACATGCACTGGAGAAGAATGTGTAATCTGATGTAAATGTCAATTATGTCCATTTGGTCAATTGTGTCATTTAAGGCTGATTTTTTTTTATTGATTTTTTGTTTGGGTGACCTATAGAGCTGTCAATGGAATATTAAGGACCCCAACTATGACTGCTTTGATTGGTTTCTCCCTTTAATGCTGTGAGTAGTTGCTTTATATATTTTGGTGCTCCCTGATTGGGTGCATATAGATTAAGAAGTGTTGTTTTCTTGAAGTAGTGACCCTTTTATCACTATATAATGTCCATCTTTGTCTCGTTGTCTTTGTTACCTTGAAATCTATTTTGTCAAATATAAGTATGGCTATACTTGCTTTTCTGTGGATGTTATTTGCTTGGAGAATAATTTCCCATCCTTTCATTTTGAAACTACCTTTGTCTTTGCAGCTTAGATGTGTTTCTTGAAGGCAGCATATGGTTGGGTGTTGTTCTTTGATCCAATATGCTCCTCTGTGCTTCTTTATTGATGAATTCAGTCCATTTACATTTGGGATACTTATTGATGTATGAGGATTTCCTGTAGCCATTTAATCCTTTATTTTCTGAGAGCTCTGTGCCTCCATTGGTTCTTTTCCTTTGTGTTTCTGTCCGTTGTTTTTGTTTGGTGGTATTCCATACTTCTTTCCTCTGATTCCTCTCTTTTTAAGTGGTGTATCTTACTTTTGGTGTTCTTGTGTGTGGTTACCATTACGTTTATGAAAAAGAAAGTTGCATATCTACAGTTTTTTTCCTTCTGAGTGCATCTGATCTCCATGTTCCTTTGCCAGTTCAGACCTTTACCTCCCTCCCCTTTTATGTTTTTGTTGTCAGAAATTATCCGTTTATGTTTTAAGAGTTTTGGTGATCTTACATGTAGTGTTGTGACCTTATGCTCTTTGTTTCAGGTAGAATAACCCCGAGTATTTCTTGCAATGGAGGTTTTCTGATGATAAATTCCTTCAGCTGCTGTATGTCTGGGGAAGTCTTTATTTCTTCATATCTAAAGGATAACTTTGCTGGATATATTGTTTTTGTTTGGTAATTTCTCTCTTTCAGTTGTTTTGAGTATTTGGTTCCAGTTCCTTCTGGCCTGTAGATTCTGCTGAGAAGTCCAATGATAATCTGATGGGTTTTCCTTTGCAGGCCACTTCTTTCTTTTCCTGTCTGCTTTGAGAATTTTTTCTTATCATTAATTTTTGACTTTTAATACAATGTACCCTGGAGAGGGCCTCTTTGAATTGAGGTAACTAGGTGTTCCGTTTGCTTCTTGGATTTAAGGATCTAGTTCTTTCCATAGGTTTGGGAAGTTTTTATCGACTGTTTGAAGAGGCTCTCCGTTCCCTTCTCCCCTTCTTCTTCCAGTATGCTTATTAGTCTTACATTGCTTTTTCTGATGTAGTCAGATAGTTCTTGTAGAGGTCTTTTTTTTTTTTTTAATTATTTTTTTAATGCTCAGGTCTCTCTCTTCTTCCCTCTGCATCATTATAGATTTCTATCTTTACTATCGCTAATTCTTTCCTCTATCTGGTCAGCTTCGTTTCCTATGCTCAGTAGTTCACCCTTAATGTCCTTAACCGAATGCTTCATTTCCAGGATTTCTGATTGGTTCTTTTTTAAAGTTTCAATCTGTTTGGTAAAGTACTCATTTTGTTAATTTGCCTTCTGAATGCATTAAGTTGCCTGTCTGCATTTTCCCACATCCTGGTATTTTCAGAACTGCAATTTTGAATTCTCTATGTCATTTATGTCATATATTTCCATGTGTCCCAGTTTGCTTTTGGAGATTTTTCCTTTTTTTTATGAATACCATGGTTATTCATAGTATTCACGGGTCTCCTCTGTCTCGGCACCTGTGTGTTATTGGTCTTTCTCTAGCAGCTTTCCCTGAAGAGGTCTATTATTTTCCAGTAGGTGGCACTGAATCATACGATTTTTACCTCTGTAACTCCCTCCTTTGACTTCAGCAGCTGCCCTCAGACAGAACAGCACAGCCATTCTGCTTGCTGCCTGGGGCTGGGGTTTGTTTGCCTTCACTATAATGGTGGCCCGGACCTCCAACTGGTTCCCCTCCCCCCACATGCTCCACCTGAGGATCACTCACAGAGGGAAACAGTGATTCTGCTGTAATACTTCTCAGTTTGCAGATAATGTGCTCCTTGACCTGTCACCAAAGGCAAAGGAAGCGAGCTTTCGGAGTCCAACCGGTGGCAGGGTTCTGCGGCTCCATTCTTTGGAACACCAAAGAATGTGTCAGAATCCTGCACTGTGTCCTCGCCCAGGTGTCCTGGCTGACGCAGCTGTAGTTTTCACAGCTTGCCCTGCTGGAACGCCCACTGAGGCTCTCTGCCCCACCAAGCCGAAGGAAGCGCCTGCTACCGCCACCTCGGCTGCAGGGCTGTGTACCTGGCCATCTGAACTGTCCTCCCTCCTCGCCTCCCTGTTTGCTCCCCTGTGCCCACCTTCAGACGCGTCAATGGTGGGTCTCTCAGGAGCACCTCTATATAGAGCAGGGAATCCTTTGTTGAGCTCTAGTTGATCAACTTGCTCAAGTTTCTGGGGGAGAGGCCAGGGGGTATCTCTCACTATGCCATTCCTCTGACGCCGCTCCTCACAATAAACTATTTAAAACAACAGGTGGCTGGCCTCTGACTGCAGTTTGCAGAACTCTGCTTCAGAACAAAATGCCCCTGCAGGCTGGAGACAGCCACACCACCTTCTGCAATGGCACGCCCTCACTGTGCCCTCCAGACAAGGCTGATGTTCTCGGCAAAGGGATGAAGTTCTCTCAGGCAGGAATCGCATTCCATGTCTTTTGCACACAGCACAGGACTTGCATTAACACAAGCACAGAGTAGGTACATATTAAGTATTTTAATTTATTTCATTTGACATTTGAAGGGCTCCCTTTTATTCAAAATTGCCTCCAACACTAAAGAAAGCTATACTTACTAAAATTTATGGGAAATATGACTAATGAATAAAATATCTCAAGGAAGATGAAACACACAAATGTTGACCGTCCTGAAAACTAAAGTTTCCTTTTTATAAGTCAAGATTGCTACCCTTAAAAGAACCAGCTCTGAGGACCATGCATTCACACCGGTGATGCAGAAATGGCGCAAAACACAACTGAATCCTCTTTGCGCATCAGCTAAAGAGAGAGTTGGTAAGCACAGGAGAAAATAATAGCTTCAAAATAGCTGTCAACTGTCAAAATTCAAATCTAGAAAAGACAAATATCTGTTAAACTGCACACAGGTAATCTCACAAAGCAAATTCTTAAAGTTTTTGCATTTATGTTTTCATTCCTGCACAATATGTGCATGTGTATGTGTGTACACATATATACACACATATGTGATTGGTTTGAAAATCACACACACTACTCTCCTTAATAGTTATATTCTAGCAGGTCTGTTTTAAAAGATTTTTTTAGGGACTTCCGGCCCAGATGACAGGTAGGTAAAAGCAGTACTCACCTCCTCCCACAACCTCATCAAAATTACAACTAAACTACAGAACAACCATCATTCAGAACCGCCTGAAATCAAACTGCAAGATCCAATCCTGAAAATTTCTATGCAAAGCAAAAAGTGGCTGATACCAAACTTTTCCCATCAGCACATCTGCATACACAATGACATCATCAACACAGCACCCTCTCCTCTCACGACCCCACTCTAGGCCCAAACAAAAAGTTAGTGTGTGCACACATAAAGCACATTTACAATGTCTGCTCCACAGTAGATACCACACTAGCTACTTTCCATTGTTTCTGGTTCTAAGCTCGCCCTTTGCAAAGAAACTAAACACAAGACATGCTCCTTCAAATGTCCATTTCTAAAAATAAACTCTACCAGTTAAAATATGCAACTTGTTAATACCAAACAAAGGAATCTCCATTTACAAATGCATTCTATTTAAAAACAAAAAACATATTTTGAAGGTACACTTGTGTTTATGATGTATTTTATAAATTTTAACACTTTCCAAAATGTACTTTTTAAATACCACAGCATCTAAGGAAAAATTGCCAATCTGCTCTTCAAAAGTATAGGACAAATAAATCTTGTTTAGTAATTCACACATATTTACTTGATAGTAAGCACTGAAAAATAACAAGGAAGGTTTCTAATTTCACAAACCAAGTCAGAGATTTAAAATGAGTCATTATTATGTTTTTTAGCTCTAGGAAAACTGTAGTTATTTTGACTTTATGTTCATTTCTACCAAACATTTATGCTCAAAATGACTTTTCATTATTTTCACATCTATTGATCACAGCTGTTTTAGTTTTGCCCAGGACTGTCTCAGACTTTTCATTTTTGTAGTTTGAACATCCCTTTGTCCTCAATAAAGGTGTTAAGAATTTTCTTCAAAATTATAAAAGCATGAAGGTCATAAAGAATGCAATATTTTTTCTAAAAACATAAAAATGTGTAAACTCACTAAATCAAATATCATAATGTGAAATACCCCAACATTATTCCAATTTTAAGCCATTTTCAAAAATTGAAACGGACATATCATTTTCTTAAACATGAAAAATTGTAACAGATTTCCGCCACCATTCTTGTTTTTAAAATACATTCCTAGGTTCCTGCTGTAAATGCAGCGAAGTATCTTCGATTTCATGCAAACCCATAGGTTTAGAAACAAGTTACAGGTAAATTGACTTACAAAGACCCCAACTAGAATGGGAACTTCAGGAAGGAAAGAGATATTTCTCTGTTTTGTTCATGGCTTTTGCCCCTTCCTCATCCCCAATACCTTGCCTGGCACGCAGGATTTCAACGCAGAAGGGTTTCAATTCGTATTAGCTGGACCGAGAGAACTTGTGTGTGTAGACCCCTTAGCACAAACTACATGTAGGATCCCACCAGCACCAGGAGAAAACCTGGAGTAAACTCATGTGCAAATATAAAATAAGCCCCTAGCACCGTAGCCAGTTTGCTCGGTGGTTAGAGCATCGGCCCTCAGATTGAAGGGTCCTGGGTTCGATTCCGATCAAGGGCACACACCTCGGTTGCAGGCTGGATCCCTAGCCCGGGTCGAGGTGCATGTGGGAGGCAACCAATCAATGTATCTCACTCTCTCTCATAGACGTTTCTCTCTCTCTTCCCTCTTCCTCCCTTTCACTCTCTCTACAGATCAATGGAATAAATATCCTCAGTGTGGACGAGCAACAACAAAAATTTCAAAATAAGCCCCTGGCGAAAGGAGGGGGGGAAGGACAGAAAGACACTCCGTCTTCACACACTGCTCCAACGTTTTCACTTTGATGCAGTGTCTAACCCACCAATTCAGAGGTCCATGTAGGTTAACAAGATCCCTCTCTTAAAAACGCAGGGACCATTTAAGCCTCTCACCAACCTGAGGAGGTAAGTATTTCATCATTTCATTTTGCAGATGAAACTGAGGTTAAGGGGCCAAATTGCTTTCCTAGTGTCACACGATTTGCCTACAGCATGACACAACGTTCAACCCCGTGACAGGGGAATAACCTTCACCCACACTTCAGTGCCCTTCTATCCAAACACTTCAACAAGCGTTCTCAATGATGGGGTGACAGGCAAAGCAACAAGTCGGTGAGCACTGTGGAGCGATGGTCACGGACTCGGGGCCCAGGGGAACCCAACCCCAAAGACAAACCACAGGTTTCAAAACACTGTCCGGGGCCAGCCTTGCTCCAGAACAGCTCGCTGGCCTCGCTTCCTCTTCCTACCTTCCACGTGACCCGCAGGGCTTTCCTCCGCATCAGAGAAGAGGCGACCATTGTCACTGCCACAGTGTGGCAACAGTGTGTGTGTGTCCCAACCACAGTGACTGGCACAGACGAGGCACGCAAATATTGACAGGATGAATCAAAGACCAGGCTGTTTCCGCGGGCAGCCTGGGACCGTTTTTTTTTGTGTGTGTGTGTTGTTTTTTTTTTAACCAAGTGGAGATGAGAAATGCACCCTAAGCACCTGGTTATTGGTAGGAAAGTGGACGTTGCAAAGGCCGGTCTAAACTGGGGACAGACTGCAATGAAATCCTAGGCGATGCTCTTTCCCGCAGCCAGACAGCCTCAGAGAAGGAAGCGCCTGGCAGGTTGGCACGGAGACCTCACAAGGGGCTGTCTGCGTGTCAGGGCACAAGGCGCACACCGTCCCTCACACAGGCCGCCCGGCTCAGGTCACCTTAACGTGAAGAGCAGCTTAACCCCGCTCAGCCTTCTCAGGGCGAGAGCGGCGGGGAGAGGGCAGCAGGCATTTCCCCAAAAGTTCCCGCTGGGCCAACAGCAGCCGGGAACCGCGCTCCCGGAGCGGGAGAGGGTGCCCTTAGAGCAGGACCAGCAATTTCTACAGACACGTGTGTTATACCAAATAATTAAACGGGGCCCGTGTGTATGCTTAGGAGAGGATGCGCCAAATGGCTTCAAAGACAATTCGGGGGAAATGTTACCTATTTCCCCTTCGGCCAGCCCTCCCCGTCCCCCGACACCTTGGCGATCAGATTCTCTCCACCCGAGGTTTTCAGGCGTCAAATAAAAGTAAAACTGCGGGGGCAGAAGAGGAGCCCAAAGCAACAGGAACGGTGTCCCTCTCCTCTCCCATCCCCGCCGCCTCCACTTGCCCCAGAGAAAACCCGCACGATTTCACGCGCGGCGCGGGCCTCCTCCGAGGTGCACTGCAGCGTCCAGGGGGGCCCGGGTCCAGCCCCCCGCCCCCCGCCGCCGCCTTTGTCTGCGCCGGCCCCGCGCCCCGCAGCCGGGCGCCCTGCGGTAAACCAGCTCCCGCGCCCCGCGGGGCTCCCGAGGCTTCGGGGGAACGAAGCCCCGCGTCGCTCAGCCCGGAGCCTCCCGCACCGGCGCCACCAGGCCGGGCGGCGCGCGCCCGAGACCGCGCCCGGCCCCCGCCCACCCGGCCCGGCCCGCCCGCCCGCACTCACCGCCGTGGAGGGGCAGCGGCGCCAGCACCTGGCCGCGCACCTCGGCCTTGGGCGAGTCGAGCCCGTAGCGCCCGCGGTCGATGCGGAAGGTGAGCGGGGCGCCGCGGCCCGGCTCCTGCACCGTCACGTTGATGAGCGCCGTGTAGTACTCCTGGCTCGCGTTGTCCGCCCGCGCCGGCCACAGGCTGCAGGCCAGCAGCGCCAGCGCGGCCAGCCGGGCCGGGCCCGCCCGCGCCGCGCCGCTCATCGTCCCTCCGCCGCCGCCGCCGCCGCCGCTCGCGGACCTGGTCCCGGCGGCGCCGAGAGGCGGGGCGGGCGCTGGCGGCGCGCGGCCGAGCGCAGGGCGGCCTCCCGGCGCCGGCCCGGCTCCCGCCCCTCCCCCACGCCCGCCGCCCGCCCGCGGGGACGCGCCCACGGCCCTCGACGAGGCCGGCGGGTCAGGTGGCGCGCGGTCGTCCCCGCGGGGCCGCTCCGGGGCCGTGCGCGCGGGCCCCTGCCATCCCCGGGGCCGGGCCGCGGAGCGGGGGCACCTGTCAAGGACGCGGGCGGGACGCACCCAAAGGAGCGTCTGGAACACAGGACAGCGCTCCCGCCGCCTCCCGCCCGCAGGCCCCGCGGCAGCGCGCGGGCCTGGCAGCCCCGCCCCGCGCCGCCCCGCCCCGCCCCGCGCCTGCGTGCCAGCCCGCGCTCCCGCCCTCCCGCCCTCCCGCACGCGGCCCGCGGCGCGTCGCTCGTTGGCCCGCACAGAGCCCTGTCTGTCTGTCCTGCTGGTGGGAGCAGGGCCTGCAGCCTGGGAACGCTCCCAGAGCCGGTGGGAAAGTCTGAGACGCACAGACGGAGGAGAAAAGGCTAAAGCTTCATCATGAAAATGTCTGAGATCTCAACTCCAAGGCGCATCAGTGACATCATGGGGGGGGGGGTCTGTAAATAAGTAGAAGGAGTCGCCAGCCGCGTGGCTCCGTGCTCAAGGCCGACCTGTGGACCAGGAGGTCTCGGTTCAATTCCCCGTAGGGCACACGCCCAGGTTACGGCTCTGTCCCCAGTGGGGGGCCCGCAGGAGGCAGCCAATGGATGATGCTCTCTCATCATGGATGTTTCTCTTTCCTTCTCCCTTCCTCTCTGAAATATCTACACTAATAAAAGAGAAAGATGCAAGTTGACCTTACTCACACCAGCCAATCAGGAGTGAGCATGCAAATTAACTCCACAAAGATGGTGGGTTAATTTGCACATGCAGGTGCCACACTGCCCCAGCCATTGCGGGCCTCTGGGCATCGTGGGAAGGTGGAAAGGCAGCTCCGGCCGGCCAAGGCGGTGCCGGCAGCCAGAGGAAGGAAGGCCCATTCTTGCATGAATCTTCGTGCATCGAGCCTCTAGTATTTACATAAATAAGTAAAGACCATCGGGAGCCCAGCAGCCTGGACCTGCGAGGATACCTGAGTGGTGAGGAAGGACCTCTACAGACCAGTTGAAACCAACCACCCGAGGCCTTGGACAAGGAGGCGATGGTGGTGACCATCTCTACACCCCCACACACTCCCCCATCTGCACCACCCCATGTGCCTGTCAGTTACACTCTGCACCCTTCCGGAAGGGTACACGAAGGGGAAGGAGGTTCCCGTGCTGCTGAATTCAGCAGTTTTTAGGATGTTGGCAGTGTCCTCATTATTGCTCAGGGGTGGCCAGGCCTGTATCCCTGCCTCCTGCAGTGAGGAGGGGTGGAGCAGCCTTGGCCAACCAAACAGACTGAGAATCCCGGAGTTTTCCCCAAGGAAAACGGAGTTGCTGTTTCCGGGAAAGGATATGGATGCAACGCAGGCTGAATCATAAGGCCTCCACCGGTGCCTTAGCGACAGTCTTCACAATGTCTCTCCACAGTGTTTTTCCTTCCACCCTCTCACGCTCCATCCCCACCATCACCAATGGTCTAGTCTATGGCCCCGCCCTTTGAGGCTGGATTTTGTTTACTTGCCTCCAGGAAGTACAGTCCCTCAACCGTATTAGCCAGGCCCCTCCCTAAGCCCAGCACTCACCAGTAAAGAGGCTCTGCTCTGGCCCCATGCAGCTGGCCTCCCCACAGGGCAAGGAGTCCTTGGGCCCTAGGTGCCCATGCTCAAACACCTGAGAGCTGGCATGCCTGCCCGGACAGCCTCGGGCCCTTAGGGCCTGCACGGATGGGGGTCTCCTTGCTCTGCTGCTTTCACTTGGCATGTTCTGGCCGCTCCTGTCTGACCCCTCGTGCCCCTCCTCCCTTGTCCTTACAAGGGTCTATCAAAGTGTGGGGTGCATCATGCGCCCTAGAATGAGAAATGATTATGGAAGCCCACCTGAGGGGAGAAGGCAAGTCCCTCTAGCACGCTCTTCGGGCCCTCCTGAGCTTGTCGAGCAGACAGTGGGCTCAGAAACACTTCGAACACGTCTCTGGCACTTCACCATCTTTCTGTTAAGCAGAGTGCGATGAGGTCTCCACCCACAGCCTTAGCCGGCACCAGCATCTCCCGGGATGTGAAGACCACCCAGCATTTGCGGGGGTAAGTACCTTTGTTTTATGGAGACCTTGTCTTTAGGTCAAGAGGTTTTACATTTATGGTAGTGACACAAAAATACCTTTTAGAAATGGTGGTGACTGCTGTGGAATTGCGCACCTGAAACCTGTATAATTTTGTTAACCAGTATCACCACAATAGATTCAATAAAAAGGAAAAAAACCACACAAATAAAAATTGTGGTAAAAGACACACAACACAAAATTTACCATCTTCACCATTTTATAAGTGTACAGTTCAGTGTCATTAAACACATTCACGTTGTGCAGCCATCACCACTATCATCCCGACCGCCCAGAACTCTTTTCATCTTGTGAAACAAACACTCTATAACCACAACTTCCCACCCCCTCCCTCGGCCCCCCATTCTGTTTTTTGCTTCTGTGAATTTCACTACTTCAGGCTCCTCATATAATTGGAATCACACAGTATTTGTCTCTCTGTGACTAGCTTACTTCACTTAGCATAATGTCCTCCAGGTTCATCCATGTTGTGGTATGTAAGATTTTTTCTTCTTTTTAAGGATGAGTGTATTCCGTTGTATGCATATACCACATTTTGTTTACCCATCTATCAGTGAACACTTGGCTGCTTCCACCTTTTGGCTATTGTGAATGCTATCAACATGGGTGTTCAAATAGTTCTTTGAGATACTGATTTAAATTTTTTGCATAAATACCTAGAAGTGGGAATACTAGAGCATATGGTAATTCTATGTTTAATTTTTTTAAAATATATTTTATTGAGTTTTTTACAGAGAGGAAGGGAGAGGGATAGAGAGTTAGAAACATCGATGAGAGAGAAACATCGATCAGCTGCCTCCTGCACACCCCCTACTGGGGATGTGCCCGCAACCAAGGTACATGCCCTTGGCCGGAATCGAACCCAGGACCCTTCAGTCTGCAGGCCGATGCTCTATCCACTGAGCCAAACCAGTTAGGGCTATGCTTAATTTTTTGAGAAACCACATTACCATTTTACATCCTCACCAACAGAACACAATGGTTTCAATTTCTCCACATCCATGCCAATACTTTGGACAAAACTACCTTTTAAAAATATATATGTATTTATTGATTTCAGAGAGAAAGGGAGAGAGAGATAGAAACATCAATGATGAGAGAGAATCATGGATCGGCTGCCTCCTGCACGCCCCCTACTGGGAATCCAGCCAGCAACCTGGGAATGTGCCCTTGACCGGAATCCAACCAGGGACTCTTCAGTCCACGGGCTGATGCTCTATCCACTGAGCCAAACCGGCTAGGGCAAAACTACCTTTTAAAACATTTATTTGAGTGTAAAAACATGAGTCAATTTAAAATCTTAAGTAACTAAAAGCACAGGTGGCACTTGGCTATGCAGATCTTGTGAAGGACACCTGGGGAGGTCTGAATCAGGCCCATGCTGGCCTGGGCCTGAGCTGCCCACAGCCCTTCTCTCCGTGGGGCCATTTCTCGGACTCCACCACACACGAGTTGCCCCTGCCTCTGCCCCCAACTCCTAGCTCCTGAGAATTCCCGGTCTCTAGCTGAAACTCCCCTTCTCTGCAGAGCTCTGGTGGGCCCAGCCGCCACCTCCCAGCTCCAGTCCTGGCAAGGGTTTCCTTCCTTCAGGAGTCAGTCTGCCTCCTCTGGGAGCAATGCTGACCTTCCGGGGGCCATGAAGACGGGAACCTCTGCGTAAAGCACACCATGGAACACTTGGGGGCTCCAGGGATCAGAGGCCAAGCCGGGCTCCCCGGGGCAACCGTGGATACCTCAAAGGGTTTTCCAGAGTTTCACTCTTCCCCACTCCCTCCCCCTCCCTCCCCCCCCCCTCCTCCTCCTCCTCCTCCTCCTCTTGTTCCTTTTCTTTCTTAAATGGCATATGATCCCCTCTCATCCTAGCAAAGCCCCTATCTTATTATTTATGCGTTCCCCTTCTCACTGCCCTTCACTCCCATTCCTAACCCACAGGCAACCATTCTAATGCCCTTAAAGTGTATCTTTTGTGTTCTTGCAAAATGTGCACTATTGTTTAGTGTACTTCTTAATTATTAAACTGAATTGGTTATAAATATCATTCTATCTCTCACTCTCTTCACCCAGCACTATGTTGTGTGGTTTATTTAAATATTTTTCTTACATTTAATCATTAATAATATTATGTTGCCACCAAAGAGATCCAGGTGGAGAACAGGACCTGTTTTTGAATTTTATAGAAACAGAATTATACAATATGTATTCTTTGGTGTCTAGTTTCTTTTCCTTAATGTTATGTCTGTGAGATTTTTTTTTCATGTACTTGTTGGCTTTTTCTTTGTTGTATAGTATTCTAAAAATGATTTGTCCATTTTCCTATTGATGGGCATTTGCATTGATTTCCAAATGGGGCGACTGTTAGAGAGCTGCTGTGAAGACGCTGTGCCCTTTGGTGGACCGGGCATGCCTCTCCAAGAGCGTGCCCTCCCGAGTAGAATGGCTACCTTAGAGGCTGGGCACCCTTTCACTGTGGGTGGGCACCAACTCTGTCTTTTCAGGCTGTCTTCCCTTCACCCCTGTCTGAGCCTCTTTCCCTGTTTCTACCCTGGGCTCTGTCCCGTGAAGGTCTTGACCCGCATTGGCTGCCCCCACTGCTGTAGCTGCTCATGGTCACACCTCCCCCCAGAGTGTGGCAGAGAGGGAAATGGTGGCGGAAACTCAGTCCCCTCCCCACGGGGCAGGCTGTCCTGGAGAGGCTGCTCAGAGTGTCTTCCTCACCGACCTTAAAGTTCTGAGAGAGGCTGCAGGTGACAGGCCCTAGAGACACCGAGGTCACTCCAGAGACGTTTCTGAATACTAGCCAACATGTCACATGCAGATCAGAGTTGCCGTGTCCTCCTCTGGGAGGGCCCACTGACACACCATGGCCCCCTCACGTGATGGCCTTTACAGAAGACAGGCCCCAGGTCTCCAGACCTGGTCACCCCTGAGTCCACGGGGCCAACATACAGAAAGGGTATTCTGGGACGTGCAAAGAACATTATTTTAATAATTAAATGTTCATTTTACGTTGCCTTCTATTTTATGGCAAGTGATTTCACTTTTGATGGCTGTAATGCCACCAGTCTTTAAAAGGTGAGGTACCTTAGAGGAAAATATTTAATAAGTAATAGGTGGAACATAGACGTGGCAACATTGTAAAAGTGATATGCAAAGGACCAGAGTAGGAAATGCTGACGGAGGACAGAGCAGGGGTTTCAGAGACTGGGTTCAGATCAGTGGTGCAAGCCATTTGTCAAAATGACCTTTCTCTCTCTACCTCTGACAGATGGAAACCAGAAGGCGGGTGCCTGGAAACTATAGCTCCCCATGACCCTGAGACTTGTCACTGGAGGACAGGGTCTGTTTAGGGTTCAAATGGAGGCTGGGTGAGGGCTGCTTCACTGCCCTACTAGGCATCCGCCAAAGCAGGCCATCCTGAAAAGATGGCACTCGGGCCGGCCAGCGTCCCATACTCAGGCACCAGGTACCCTGCTGCCAGCAGGGGCACAGCATAATGGCACCTTATGTAGAAAGATGCACAATCCACACCTTTTATTTCCTTAACAAAAAACTTCAAGAAAGAACAGCACAGGGAAGCACTGATAGCCACCACTTGGGTTCAAGCACGCTTAACATTTGATCCTAAGCACTTTCCCTATTGATTGTATTCTGAAATGTTTTTCCTGGACTGTTCTCTGACCCGTGGGCTGTCCCTTACTCCCCGATCAAGACAATGGGTAGTCATTTCATGAAATAATCCCATGCCCTCCCTCTTCACACGTTTCCAAACATCTAAACATGTCCTCCACCCCCTACTGTTTGCTGTGAATGGGATTTAGTGAAGGTTCTGCATTGGTTCGATGTTGTCTGTTTCTATAAAACTCAGACTTTGAAGGCACAGCCCTGGCTCCAGCTGATGACAAGCAGTGGGTGGCCATCCTGCAACTCTGAGCTTGTGTCCTGTCCCAGACTGCCCCACTCAGGCTTCATCAGAAGATGTGCTGAGTTCTGCAATTATCCTATATAATAAAAGCATAGGTGGTGTCACACCCTTGCACGACACCCTTCTGTCATCACAAGATGGCCACCACAAGATGGCCGGCAGGGGAGGGCTGTTGAGGATGACCAGGCCAGCAGGGGAGGGCCATTGGGGGTGACCAGGCTGTCAGGGGAGGGCAGTTGGGGGCAATCAGGCTGGCAGGGGAGCGGTTAGGGAGCGATCAGGCTGGCAGGCAGAAGTGGTTAGGGGCAATCAGGCAGACAGGCAGGCGAGTGGTTAGGAGCCAGCAGTCCCAGATTGTGAGAGGGATGTCCAACTGCTGATGCGGGATCAGGCCTAAACCAGCAGTTAGACATCCCTCAAGGGGTCCCAGATTGAAGAGGGCGCAGGCTGGGCTGAGGGACACCCCCCAACCCCCAGTGCACAAATTTTGTGCACTGGGCCTCTAGTTTTGTCAATAACACAAATACAAGGGTGGGCGAAAGGTTTCCTAGGGGGAAGGGCACATCATAAGGCTAGAGCCACAGTTGCTTAATGACTATCCACCTTACGAACTACAGACAAGAGGTTTCCTTGCAGACCCCAGGACACTGGAGGGTGTGTGGCAGGAAGAAAAAAGGGCTGTAAAAAGAAATACATTTTGAAAGCAGAGCAAGGACAGGACACGGTTTGACTTGGTTGCTGTGCCTGGACCCTGCCTGGGAGTTTGCCTCAGGGACGCTGACCACCCTCTGGTTCCAGGAACAGACTGAGCTGTTTGTAACATCACAGAAAATTAGCCCCCTTGTTCTCGGATTTTGAGCTCCTGAAGGCCGGACGGCAGACCCTCCCCTCCCCTTTCCCTGTTACACGCGCAGCCCAGCTCAAAGCTGTGCGTGGTTACCTTCTCCCTCGCCTGTATATAATCAGCCAGCCGATAGGAAAAAAGTGAGAGCAGAATTTCCAGGGTGACTGATACTTCCAGCACTATTGGAATAAAGGTTCATATGTGATTCAACCCTGTCTCTGCTTAATTTGACTCAAGTAGTGACAGGCGGCCTCAGACCCGTTTAGTGTCCTGTATCAGGTTTACAGTTGTGAGTATGCGAAACACAGGGTTTATTCTTATATTATTACTAGAGGTCTGGTGCACAGATTCGTGCACTGGTCGGGTCCCTCGGCCTGGCCTGCACCCTCTCACAATCCAGGACCCATCGGGGGATGTTGGACTGCCAGTTTCGGCCAGGTCCCCACAGACCAGGCCAAGGGACCATCCTCTGGTTCCATACAAGATCTTTGGTTAATCTCTTCCCACCCTCCCTGTCCCCCCTTCCCCCTGAGATTCATCAATCTGTTCCATGTTTCCATGCCTATGCATTGAGCATCTGCCTCCTGGTGGTCAGTTTGCATCATAGCTACCGGCGGAATGGTGGAACAGTCGCTTAGGCTTTTATATATATATAGATTTATTCTTGTATTATATATTTTCCATATGAATAACTGTAAACCTAGTTTTGCTCACCACTGTATATTGCGTCATACTGTATTTTTGCTGTGTACACAGTTACTGTAACTTTCATCATTTTTAATATACCAGGAACTTCAAAAAATGGAAGTGGCCTAGGTTCCTCCCTCCTCCAAGAGGTCTGATAGAGGAAGGAAGTACTGCCCTTCCCCTGCCATGTGGCGTGGTCTGAGGGGTGGGGTGGGAGAGGGGCACTGGCAGCCTCTAAACCCAGGGCTCACAGGCGATAACAGGGAGGGGGAGTGAAAAGCCCTGTAGACAGAGAACTGGTGAGAGACAAAATGACTCAGATTTGGAACTTGTCATGGTCCAGGGACCAGAATTCAATTCTCCTGAGGACCCTCAGCCATAGAAACTATGACACCTGTTTTGCAGATGAGGGAACTGAAGCTCAGTGAAGTGAGCTCTTTGCCCTGAACTTGACCCAGCTGGTGAGCAGTGAGTGGTGGTGCTAGGTGAGAGCCCAGTCCAGCTGGCTCCTGGACCCTCACTCATTTCACTCCCACCAGTGGGCGCCAGGCTGAGGATTCAGACCGTGCCTGGATTTTCTTCTCAGTACTAGGCACAGCCCAGGAAGCCAGAGGCTCTGTCCAGGAATTCAGGTGGGGCCTGGGGCTGATGCTGAGTGGACACAGGCTGCCGGGGTGGCTGCCTTTTAGCAGGATCGAAGGCATTGCCTAGTCCTTTGTCAAGAAATGTTTGGTAAGAGTGATGAATGGCTGAGCAGACAGAACTGAGAGGAGACACTGGCTAGGCTGCGCTGGGCTGGGCAGGCCAGCCCTCTTGTCTGACCGCTGGTCCTCAGGCTGACCTGGAGTGGTGCCTGGGGACCCCAGAGCGCCTCTGCCAGGGGCTTGGCTGTATCTGGAAGAGCCTTCTGTCCACAGGCAGGAAAGATATGTACAGAAAGAGACTCCTTTGGAAGGCTGCAAGTGAAGGCAAGACAGCCGGCCTCGGTTCAGAAAGGATAGCACCCACACAGCTCGAGGGACCCGGGCAGCGGACTCGCGGGGTGGCTTCATCAGGCACTGCTGTTGGCCTAAGTCAGCATTGCATCTCTCTAGGCGGAAAGCATCTGACCTGTCTAGTGAGTCAGGTGCACATGACTTGATCCTAGAAGCGCAGGGCACCTTGAGTGTCGGCCTGTCATAGAGAAGCCAGTGCAGAAGGAATAGCCCCCAAGAGGCGACAGCCCAGTGGGCACGGGAGACTGGGCAGCTGTGTCTGCTGCCTGATCCCACATCCTGCCAGATGAATGCTATGGTTTCTTCCAGAAGTAGAGGTGGGGTTCCAAGCTGCTCTCTTCAGACAAGCCATCGCTGGGGGACCATGCTGCTTCAATTCATTTGTGGTTGGCCACGAGACTGATGTTAGAGGCCCAGCAGCTCCTCTGGCCAGCATGTGGGATTCAGGTGACGCAAGGCCATGCAAGCTGCCAGTCCAGAGCTGACACCAGCCTTTGTGTGGCTTTCAGAACAGCATTCAACACAGAAAAAGAAAACAAAACTCTGTGTACAAGAATGTTTATTGCAGCATTAGATACAATAAATAAACTCATTGAAAATAAACTCATTTACATGTTAAGCAAATTTGAGGAGATTATGCAGATAAGGAGTGCTTGGAATGTACTGTTAAGTGCAGAAGCAGAATACAAAATAAAACCCTGGTTGTCACTACGTAGAGTAAGTCTGCATGTGTGCACCAGGCCTGGAAGGGAATTAGCAAAACAAAAATAGTTTGGTTTATTGGGGGTATTATGGGTGATTCTTTTTACTTTTCTTTTTTTCCTATTTTTCAAAATGTTGTGTTCTTTTTCCAAATAGAAAAAGGTGTCTTTAATGACCTATTAAAAGACCACCAAGGTCCCTATTAGAAGTGTGGGATTCTGGCAGGTGGAGCCAAGGGTAGAAGGATTGGAGTAATGTTGCAGGGCAGAAGGGGAGGGGGCCGGGGGAGCGGTATGGGGAGGGGGAGAGTCAGGCTGGTAGAGTTAGGGGTGTTCCAGGTCACCCTTAGTCAAATTCTCCTTTACAGGTCATTTATTTTCCATACATTTAATGATTCTATCATTATCCCTTGGGGAAAAATAGACCTAAATTTGGTCTGTCGACTGTGTGTACCTTTGCTAAAGATAAGTTTCACATTATTGCATTGCATAAGATATGAATGCTGGCAATCCTATCTAAAAAGAGAAACATGGTAATTAGCCTTACATCTGCTACCCTTCCCATTGGCTAATCAGGGCGATATGCAAATTAACTGCCAGCCAAGATGGCAGCCGGCAGCCAGGCAGCTTGAAGCGAACATGAGGCTTGCTTGCTTCAGTGACGGAGGACTCCAACATTCCCCGCCTGCTGCTGCCAGCCTCTGAGCTTGCAGTTTGAAACATTGTTACAAATATAGAAGCTAAACAAAACCCCAGAAACCTGCTTTCAGCCAGCCGGGATCTCAGAACTGGAGTTGAAACAGTGTTTTGATTATAGAACCCAAACAAACCAGATACCTGGAGCCAAGCCTCAGAGCTAAAGCTGGCCTAGAATAAAAAAAAGAAAAAAGAAAAAAAGGAGCAGTTGGGAGCTTCAATCACCTGCCAGCCTGAAAATAGCCCTCAGCCCCTCACCGAGACTGGCCAGGCACCCCAGTGGGGACCCCCACCCTGAAGGGTGTGTGACCAGCTGCAAACAGCCATCAGCCCCTCATCCAGGCTGGCCAGGCACCCCAGTGGGGACACCCACCTTGATCCAGGACACCCTTCAGGGCAAACCAGCTGGCCCCCACCTGTGCACCAGGCCTCTATCCTATATAGTAAAAGGGTAATATGCCTCCCAGCACTGGGATCAGTGGAGCTGCAAGGCCTCCCAGTACCGGGATCAGCATGACAGGGTGCAGCGCCCAAACCCCCTGATCGCCCTGCGGCTCTGTGTATGACAGGGGGCGGGGCCACAACCTCCCTATCCGCCCTGCTCTGTTCGTGACAGGGGAAGGCGCCCCAACCCCCTGATCAGCCCTGCTCTATGCCTGATGGGGGTAGCTCCCCAACCCCCTGATTGCCCTGAGGCTCTATGAGTGACAGGGTGCAGCGCCCCAACCCCCTGATCAGCCCTGCTCTGTGAGTGACAGGGTGCGGCACCCCAGCCCCCCTCCCCCCACCAGCCCTGCTCTGTGTGTGACGGGGTAGAGCCATAACCTCCCCATCGGCCCTGCCATGAGTGTGACAGTGGTGGCGCCCCAACCCCCGATTGACCCTGCTCTGTGCGTGATAGGGTACAGAGCCCCAACCCCCCTGATGGGCCCTGCTCTGTGCGTGACAGGGGGCAGCGCCCCAACCCCCTGATTGGCCCTGCTCTGTGCATGACAGGGGGTGGCGCCTCAACCTCCCCATCGATCCTGCCTTGAGTGTGACAGGGAGCGGTGCCCCAACCCCCCAATCGGCCCTACCCTGAGCGTGACTGAGGGTGGCATTGCAACCTCCCGATCCGCCCTGCTCTGTGCATGACAGGGGGCGGCACCTCAACTCCCCAATCAGCCCTGCTCTGAGCCCGACCAGGGGGTGCACCTAGGGATTGGGCCTGCCCTCTGCCACCCGGGAGGAGGCCTAAGCCAGCAGGTTGTTATCTCCTGAGGGTTCCCAGACTGTGAGAGGGCACAGGCCGGGCTGAGGGACCCCCTCCTCCCCCCCGAGTGCACAAATTTTTGTGCACCGGGCCTCTAGTCCTATATAATAAAAGGCTAATATGCAAATTGACCAAACTGCTGAATGACCAGCTGCTATGACGTGCACTGACCACCAGCGGGTAGGTGCTCAACACAGGAGCTGCCCCCTGGTGGTCAGTTGGGGAACGCCACTTAGCCAGAAGCCGGGCTCACCGCTGGTGAGCACAGCAGTGGTGGCGGGGGTGGTGGGAGCCTCTCCCCCTTTGCAGAAGTCAGACATCTCCTGAGGGCTCCTGGACTGCGAGAGGGTGCAGGCCAGGCTGAGGGATCCCCCAAGTACACTAACTGTGTGCACCAGGCTTCTTGTGTTCCTATAAGAAGTCTTTTGTTCAAAATTGCATGAGCTTGGGCTTTAATATTGTTACTGAAGGCAGAGGAAGTCAGCTTGTTGCTCTCACTGGAGTCACAATTGAATCTCATTCCTGTCAACCATTTTTGCTCCAGGATAAGTTACAGAAAGGTGGAGAACATATTTCTCCAATGAAGCATATGTCCTGCGCTGGGTCTGAATATCCTAAGAAAGTTTGATATGGGGTTATCCAGATCTGCTCAGATTTATAAAAGAAGAAATTTCCCAAGAGATCCTACCTGTGGAGGATAAAGGCCCCTGGGGATGCCAGGAGACTGTGTGCCCTCATGCGGAATGGGTGGCAGATGTTGCAAGGGATCTCAGTGGCCATTCTAGATTCTTCTCTCTTGCCTGACTCCACTGTAGGGGCTTTAGAAGGTAAAAACTCAACTTTCCTGTATGGGCACCCATCCACCATCCATCTGCCCCCCCATGCACAAATCCACCCACCCACACATCCACCCACCCATCCATCTATCCACCCATCCATCTGCCCACCCCTCCACACACAAATCCACTCACCCACACATCCATTCCTTCCTCCCTCCACTCACCCCCCACATATACATTCACCCACCCACCCACCCATCCACCATCCATCTGCCCCCCATGCACAAATCCACCCACCCACACATCCACCCACCCATCCATCTATCCACCCATCCATCTGCCCACCCCTCCACACACAAATCCACTCACCCACACATCCACCCACCCACCCATCCATCCATTCATCCATCCATCCATGCATCTACCCACCCACCCACCCACCCATCCATCCACCCATCCATCCATCTGCCTCCCCATGCACAAATCCACTCACCCACACATCCACCCAAACATTCACCCACCCACCCACCCACCCATCCACCCACCCATCCATCCATCCACCATCCATCTGCCTCCCCATGCACAAATCCACTCACCCACACATCCACCCACCCACCCACCCACCCATCCACCCACCCATCCATCCATCTGCCTCCCCATGCACAAATCCACTCACCCACACATCCACCCAAACATCCACCCACCCACCCACCCATCCACCCATCCATCCATCCATCCACCATCCATCTGCCCCCCCATGCACAAATCCACCCACCCACACATCCACCCACCCATCCATCTATCCACCCATCCATCTGCCCACCCCTCCACACACAAATCCACTCACCCACACATCCATTCCTTCCTCCCTCCACTCACCCCCCACACATACATTCACCCATCCACCCACCCATCCATCCATCCACCATCCATCTGCCCCCCCATGCAAAAATCCACCCACCCACACATCCACCCACCCATCCATCTATCCACCCATCCATCTGCCCACCCCTCCACACACAAATCCACTCACCCACACATCCACCCACCCACCCATCCATCCATTCATCCATCCATCCATGCATCTACCCACCCACCCACCCACACATCCATCCACCCATCCATCTGCCCACCCCTCCACACACAAATCCACTCACCCACACATCCATTCGTTCCTCCCTCCACTCACCCCCACACATACATTCACCCACCCACACATCCATCCGTCCATCTACCCACCCACACAACCATCCATCCATCCATCCATCCATCCATCCATCCATCCATCTACCCACCCACACATCCATCCATTCATCCACTCATTTATTTAGCACATGTTTGCTGAGCAGCAGTTCTAGGTACGTGGAATACATAAGCAAATAATTGAAGATCCCTACCATCAGTGCATATTCCAACCAACATGGGTTTTTGGCCAATGCACTGGAAAGGGAGGTCCATTGTTGTCATATCTTCTTCTTTCTCCTACTCAGATGGGATCATGACAGAAGCTACACACTAAGGGTGATGGAGGAGCAAGGCTGAAGGAGCCTGGGTTTATGCTCTGGGCATTCTCCTAAACTTCTTTATTTAAACAGCAATGTGAAAGATTTCCTGTTATTTGCATCTGAGCACAGCCTTATGCCTGGGCTCTAGGTGCTTTGGCATCCTGAAATTTCTCCCATACTGCTTAATATATATATTAGAGACCTGTTGCATGAAAAGATTTGTGCAATAGGCCTTCCCTTCCCCTGGCTGCCGGCACTGGTTTTCCTCCCACACCTGGGCCCAGGCCTTCGCTCTGGCCGGAGCCGCCTTCAGTCTTTGCTCCGCTGCTTCGCGCCTACGTATGCAAATTAACCGCCATCTTTGTTGGCAGTTAATTTGCATATGTTGCTGATTAGCCAATGGGAGAAGTAGCAAAGGTATGGTCAATTACCATGTTTGTCTATTATTAGAATACTAGAGGCCTGGTGCACAAAATTTTGTGCACTCAGGGGTAGGGGGTCCCTCAGCCCGGCCTGTGCCCTATCGCAGTCTGGGACCCCTCGGGGGTGACCACTTGCTGGCTTAGGCCTGCTCCCTGGGGGATTGGGCCTAAGATGGCAATCAGACATCCCTCTGGCAGCCCGGCAGCCCTTGAGGGATGTCCATTTGCCAGCGGGGAGCAGACCTAAGCTGCAGTCAGACATCCTTAGCGCTCCTGAGGAGGCAGGAGAGGCTCCCACCACCACCGCTGTGCTGGCAGCCATCAGCCTGGCTTGTGGCTGAGCAGAGCTCCCCCCTGTGAGAGCGCACTGACCACCAGAGGGCAGCTCCTGCATTGAGCGTCTGCCCCCTGGTGGTCAGTGTGTGTCATAGTGACCAGTCATTCCCAGTCTTTCTGCTGTTAAGGTCAGTTTGCATATTACCCTTTTACTATATAGGATAGAGGCCTGGTGCACAGGTGGGGGCTGGCTGGTTTGCCCTGAAGGGTGATCCGGATCAGGGTTGGGGTCCCGCTTGGGTGCCTGGCCAGCCTGGATGAGGGGCTGATGGCTGTTTGCAGCTGGTCACACCCCCTTTAGGGTGGGGGTCCCCACTGGGGTGCCTGGCCAGCCTGGGTGAGGGGCTGAGGGCTGTTTTCAGGCTGGTGGGCGACTGAAGCTCCCAGCCTCTTTTTTTTCCCCTTTTTTAAAATTCTGGGATTTATTTACCTTCTATAGCTGTCACTGGAGCTGAGAGCCGGCTCCAGCTCTGAGGCTGTGGCTGGCTGAAAGCAGGTATCTGGGTTTGTTTAGCTTCTATAATTGAAACTCTATTGTCATCACTGACGCTCTAAGCTCTGAGGCCCCGGCTGGCTGAAAGCAGGTACCTAGGGTTTGTTTAGCTTCTATAATTGAAACATTGTTGCTTCCGAAGCTCAGAGCTGGGCCGCGGCAGCCGGGGGACCTTGGCTTCCTCCATCACTGGAGCGAGCAAGCCTCCTGTTCACTTCAGCTGTGTGGCTGCCGGCCGCATCTTTGTTGGCAGTTAATTTGCATATCCTGCTGATTAGCCCATGGCAAGCATAGTGGAGGTATGGTCAATTACCATCTTTGTCTATTATTAGATAGGAGATATATATATACATATATATATATATATGTATATATATACACACATATTTGATTTCAGAGAGGAAGAGAGAGGGAGAGAGTGATAGAAGCATCAGTGATTAGAAAGAATCATTGGTCAGCTGCCTCCTGCATGTGCCCTACTGGGGATCAAGCCTGCAACCCAGGCATGTGCCCTTGACTGAGACCCTTCAGTCTGCAGGCTGATACTCTAACCACTGAGCAGCCCAGCTAGGGCCATACTGCTTATTTTAAAAGACTCCCAAATTAGGCCTACTCTAAAAAGGGAGCTCCTCCCGACTGAGGGGACCCAACTCTAAGAATAAAGAAAGAGTTGGGATTTGGGGGTATGAGTGACGAGGGCTGTTGAGGAGGGCCCTGCAGCAGGCTGGTCAGCCTGGTGGCCATGTAGGCACAGGATGGTATGTATTAACTGGAGCCAGTTTAGTTGCAAGTATCAGAAGTCAAACTCAATGTGGAGGAGCATTTACTCGGTCACTTATGAAGAGTCTGGGGTTGGTCTAACCATAGGCACAAGTGAATCTAGGAGGTCAAATGATATCATTAGAGCTGGGCTTCCTCTGGTCCCCTCTCAGCATTGCTGTCTTCACAGTCGCCTTCACTCACTCGCAGGGAGGCTCTCCTCAGATGGTGCAAGGTGACCCCCTGCAGACCCAGGGAGCGCATTCTGTTCTCTCAGAATCCCAGAGGGTGCAGCAGGACAGAAGGACTTTCCGCTTCATATTCTGAGTCTCACTGGTTTGTGTCGTGTCATGAGTTCCCCACTGAGCCAACTGCTGTGGTCAACTGATTTAGGTGCTCTGGCTGGCCAGGCCTGACCTCATGTTCACCCTTGGAGGCAGACACGAGTCCCCTTGATCCAACCCCATGGATTGAGAATGACGGGTGTATATAATAAAAAATGAATATTTTTCTTTGTTCCTGGTTCCTGGAACCTTGGCATCTGTGGAGTGATAGAGTGTCTTTTGTATGCTCAGGGGAGGAGGTGCTGGGGGCCCCTTGGTAGCTTAGGGTGGGGGCTGATTGCCAGAAAGAACAAAGCTTGGTTAGAGTATTGAAACTTTCAGACTCTCCGACCCCCAGCCTTCAGGTAGATTAAAGTAATGGCCAATGATTTCCTCAATCATGTCTATGTATTGGAACCTCCATGAAATCCCAAAGCAACAGGGTTTGGAGAGCTCCCCGGCTGATGAACACATCGAGGTGTTGGGGAGGAGGCGCACCTGGAGAGAGCATGGACACTCGTCTCCCCTCTGCCTTACCCTAGGCATCTCTTCCACTTGGCCGTTCCCATGTTATCCTATATAATAAAGAGGTATTATGCAAATTGACCATCACTCCAACACATAAGATGGCTGCCCCCATGTGGTCAAAGATGGCCAGCAGGGGAGGGCAGCTGTGGGCGATCAGGAAAGCAGGGAAGGGCATGTGGGGGGGGGGGACGGAACAGGCCTGCAGGGGAGGGAAGTTAGGGGAAATCAGGCCAGCAGGGGAGCAGTTAGGCGTTGATCAGGCTGGCAGGGCAGTGGTTAGGGGGTGATCAGGCAGGTAGGCAGGTGAATGGTTGGGAGCCAGCAGTCTTGGATTGTGAGAGGGATGTCCGACTGCCCGTTTAGGCCCGATCCTGACTGCCATTTAGACCTGATCCCACCAGGCAGTTGGACATCCCTCGAGGGGTCCCAGATTGGAGAGGGTGCAGGCTGGGCTGAGGGACACCCCCCCCCATCCCTGCACGAATTTCGTACACCAGGCCTCTAGTATCCTTTATAACAGTAAGTAAAGTATTTTCCTGAGTCCTATGAGTCATTCTAGCAAAATATTGAACTTGAAGAGAGGGGTTGTGGGACAGAAGTGCAAGTAACCTGGGGATCTGCTACTTGTGACTGGCATTTGAAGTGGAGCACACATGTGGGGCTGAGCCCTTAACCTGTGGTGTCTGTGCTATTGCCAGGTCATTAGTGTCAGAATTAAATTGGATTATAGGACACCCAGTTGGTGTCAGAATTGGTTGGTGTGCAGAGAATTGAAGAATTTGTTGTTGATGTGGAAAAAAAAAAAAAAGCAGCTGTAACAGAGGGTTTTCCCCGGGACACCTACAAAGCACAGGGATGTAGCTCTGGATGGGCCAATAGAAGACGCACTTGGAGCCATTTTTCCAGCACCATCCTGGGGGCAGGTAGCTCCAGGAACACGTCCAAGGGCAGCTCAGGCTGATAGTCAATTAGGGTGCTTTGGGCTGCAAGTAACAGGAGCCCTGACTTAAACTGGCTCACCTGAGGAGGAAACCAGAGGAAAGGAGTGCCAGGCAGGCTCTCCTGCGTGGGTTTTGTTTCCAGGGTTTCTCTGGTCAGTGACACATAGATGCCGGCAGTAGCTGGAACAACATGTGTTCCTGCTCCCAATGGGTGGGGAGACAGCATCTTCTCAACGGTAGAGCACAAATCCTCACCTCTAGCCCACTGTGGTGAGGTGCCCAGCTGCCCCTGAGCAAGTCGGGTCAACAAGGAAATGCCACGGCTGAGTGGGGAAAGCCAGGACCCTGGTGGAGAAGGGGATAGGGTTACTTTATTGCTCACACTAACGTCAGGGAGGAAGGGGTGCATGTAAAGGGGGATGGGTGTAAAGGGGGGTGAGTTCTGGGTGGGCATAGTCAATGCAGAGCTGCCGTCCCCTGATACTGCCCTGACCTCCTCACCTTCCCTCCTCTCTTCTCCTTCCCTGCCTCTTCTTCTGTTTCTCTCCATTTTACACTCTCTCCCCTCCACTGGGCTTTCCACTTCCTGTTTCCTCTTTGCCCTCTCCTGCGTTCAGACGCCACTCCACACACCTGCTCCGTGAGCTAATTTTAATCCTATATATTTTCAACCTAGCATTGGCTATATGGGTTAGGCAGGTGACCATACCTCTTTAAGCCTCAAGTTTCTTATCTTTAAAGTGGGGGAATCAATATTGATCTCACACGGTAATTGGGAACATTTAAAGTCGTATTTATGGGTTCTGATGCTGGCCATTACAATAGGTCTGTCCCTCTGGCCACCATAAGAACTCGGGATCAGGGAAAGTAAGTCGCTGAGGCCTCTGACACGCTGGCAATGGCAGGCAGGTGGAAGAGAAGGGCCAACGCTTGACGAATGACCCAGAATGGAGGCAACATTCCTAGTTTCTCTTTCCTTCTCTGAAGTTAGGCAGCTACTTCGGAAACCTGTGCCACTCAGCATGGCCCCCGGCCCCACCTGAATTCCTGGACAGAGCCTCTGGCTCCCTGGGCGCTCCACGTACCCAGAAATCCAGGCGTGGTCTGAAGTGGGAGGTGGGTGTGTCGTCCTGGGGGACTGAGCCCTTAACCTGTGGGATCTGACACAATCTGCAGGAAGGTAGCGTCAGAATTGAATTAAATTGTAGGACACCTCGCTGGTGCCACAGAAAATTGCTTGTTGTGGGGAAAAACCTCCACAGAACTGGCGACCAGAGGTATGAGAAGTAAAGTGCCCCGTGGAGACTCACAGGAAGACACTCGTAGTGGGAAAGAACCGAGTTCCTCCCTCAGAGGAAGGGAGAATGTGGGTGCTGCTTTCACAGCGAGGTTCGCTTGGGCCAGCCCACCTGCCAGCTGGGTGCTACCATGGACCCCAGTGGATGTGGCATGGAGCAGAGGAGTCTGCAACTGAGCCCTCCTTGAACTGATCATCACCAAATTGTGAGAGAAAAGAAAATGGCTGTTTTTAGGAAGCCGCTTAGCTTGGGGTAATGCCTTATGCAGCGATAGCTAACTGGAACACATTATCTTCACGGAAACCTGCGGCACTGGCTTTGGGATGGTCGATGGGTGGGAGCTTGAGGGGCCTTTGGGGGCCTGTTGATGAGCAGCTGAGGGGCCGGTGGGCGATGCTCTGGGAGGCTGGAGAGAAGCAGGCCCTGCTGTGCGTGGCAGGAGGTTGTCAGCGCGCCGCCTGTGGGAGGTAGAAATGGTGCTCCATGAGCCTGTGAACCTGGTGGGAGAACCCTGGCAAGAACTGAGGAAGTGCCAACTGACCTTCTTCTACCTGCCTGCAATGAAACAAGAGATTAAGGAAAAAACCTACAGCTCTCGCCAGGCGTCCTCGTGGGAGTGACATCGTCTGTAAACCCTGCGTGGCAATCCCTGACGCACCGCCGCGATGCCCAGGGGAGACAGGGCGACCTGGAAGTCCAACTACGTCCTTAAGATCATCCAACTTCTGGATGGTTATCCAGAATGCTTCATCGTGGGAGCAGGCAATGCGAACTCCACGCAGAGGCCGCAGATCCGCAGGTCCCTCCGCGGGAAGGCGGTGGTGCCGATGGGCAAGAACACCACGAGGCGCTAGGCCGTCGGAGGACACCTGGAGAACAGCCCGGCTCTGCAGAAGCTGCTGCCTCACATCCGGGCGAATGCAGGCTTTGTGTTCACCAGGGAGGTCCTCCCTGAGACCAGGGACATGCTGCTGGCCAGTAAGGTGCCAGCTGCTGCCCGTGCTGGTGCCATGGCCCCGTGTGAAGCCACTGTGCCAGCCCAGAACACTGGTCTGGGGCCAGAGACCTCCTCCTTCCAGGCTTTGGGCATCACCGCTAACATCTCCAGGGGCACCGCTGAAATCCCGAGTGATGCCCAGCTGATTCAGACCGGAGACGAAGTGAGAGCCAGCACAGCCACACTGCTGCACATGCCAAACACCCCCCCCCCCCTTCTCCTTGGGGCTGATCGGCCAGCAGGTGTGTGACAGAGGCAGCACCTACAGCCCGGAAGTGCTTGACATCACAGAGGAAACTGCATTCCCGCTTCCTGGAGGGTGTCCGCAGTGGCCAGCCTATGCCTGCAGATTGGCTACCCAGCTGTTGCGTCAGTGCCCCATTCTATCCTCAACGGGTACCAGCGCGTTCTGGCTTTGTCTGTGGAGACTGATCACACCTTCCCACTTGCTGAAAAGGTCAAGGCCTTCTTGGCTGATCCATCTGCTGTTGTGGCTGCTGCCCCTGTGGCTGCCACCACTGCTGCTCCTGCTGCAGCCCCAGCCAAGGTTGAAGCAAAGGAAGAGTCGGAGGAGTCGGACGAGGATATGGGGTTTGGTCTCTGATTAATTTCCAAAAAGCAACCGGCTCAACCAGCTCTATTTGAGAAACAAGGAAATAAAGGCTTACTTCTCTTAAAAAAGCAACAACAAAACTTAGAGTACAGTTTTGATAAGAATTTTTAAAGCTAGGACTACCTAGGCTTGAACAATAAAAATTTTCATCCCTAATCGTTGCCAGCAGAACATTCTCCAGGCGAGGGCACGTACCTGACACCCTAAGGAGGGCTTAAGGGGACACCCAGCAGGCTTCCGCGATCTCTGCGGAACAGGAGGCTCTCTAAGAATCTCAGGAGCGTGTCTCCCTGGTTCTTTTAAACGAGGTAAATAGGCTTCGACGAATCCTGGGAACCTTCCCCACAGATTCCCATTCTCTGCCAAGGATTGGAAAGGGCTGATTCAGAGAGAACACGTGTGGCTTCTGTCTACTGACGTGGCTGCAATTGGACCCCCAGCCCTGCACATCCACACACTTTACACAGATGGGCGAGGAGGCTGCTGGGGGAAATTGCTGTCTGGAGACGTGGCCCAGAATTAGCAGATGGTGCAGCATCTCAAGAGAAGCCTGGGGCCCCCTTGCTATGCACACTCTCCAATTCTAAATGTTTGCTGGCAATGAAGTAGATTGTAACCCTCACGCAGGCTGGGCTAAGGGCGTTGGGGTGTGGGTCCCCACTGCGCCTGTGTGGGGGGGCCTTTGGCACTGTGCTCGGCAGTCCCCAGGCTGCTGTTTTCTCTGCCTGAGGACTGTGGACCCCTGCACCAGCATCAGCTGGGGACGCTGTTGCCAGTGTGTCTCCCAGGCACACCTGGGTCCCTGAGCCTGAGTCCTAAAGGTGGGGTCTGGGACCCTGCGTCTGCCAGAGTGCCATAGCCCCGAGTCCTTTAAAACTGCTGGATTCGAGACCCTGTCCAAGGTCCATGGTGGATCCCTGAGGAACCCAGGAATCCAGAGCTGTTTAGCCCCAATCAGTGTCATGTTTGGGACTTACATCTACTCACCTAGCTCTACCCAGGTGGAGGGTGGGAGCATGGAGAACCCTGGCAGACAGAGCCATCTGGATCTTATGAAGACGACTCCAGCCATGGCATTGTTTGCTTACACCCTGCAGTAGCTGTACGTACACCCACAGTCCAGTTCTGGGTCCTCTTACAGCCTCAGGCCATCGCTGTTAGGATCCTTTCACATTTCTGCTGTCATTCTCCACCATTGCACTTGCCTCTGCTCAAATGTCACTTCTCAGGAAGGCTTTCTCTGACCACCTTGCCCAGCCATGGGCAAACTACGGCCCGCGGGCCGGATTCGGCCCGTTTGAAATGAATAAAACTAAAAAAAAAAAAAGACCATACCCTTTTATGTAATGATGTTTACTTTGAATTTATATTAGTTCACACAAACACTCCATCCATGCTTTTGTTCCGGCCCTCCGGTCCAGTTTAAGAACCCATTGTGGCCCTCAAGTCAAAAAGTTTGCCCACCCCCCTCCCACTCTATACTCTCTTCCCTCCCTACCTAATTTTCCTTCCTGGCCCTTAGCTGCTTTCACATTCTGGCATCATATTATAGGATGGTTTGTCCCTTGTGGTATCCCCAGGGGACAATGTCTAGCCATCAGTGCTAAAGAACTATCTGTGGAATGAATGAATGAATGAATGACTCCTCAACAGTTATTTCTGCCTCAGGGCCTTTGCATGGGTTGGTGTCTTTGCCTAGAATGATCTTCCCCTAGTTAAACCCACAGTTGGCTCCTTGTCATTCAGGTCCCATCAAGTGTCCTTACATCATAGAGGCCTTTCTGGTCTCCCTGATAACCCATCCCTCAGACTTTCCTATCACCTGCTTTATTTTATTTTTCTTTAACTTGAGATGTTCTTTACATAACATAAAATTTCACATAACATAAAAGTCACTATTTTTCAGTGTTTTTGTGTATAGTCACGAAGTTGTGCAACTATCACCACTATCCAATTCCATAACATTCTGTCACTTGAAAAAATCCCCCCCAAAACCCATGCTCATTAGCGGTTGCTCTTCATCCCCTTCCTCCCAGTCCTCATTATTTACTAATTTACTTCTTTTCTCTCTGGATTTACCTGTTCTGGACATCCTATATAATAAAAGCCCAGCAACCGAAACGGTGGAATGTCCAGAATGACCAGAGACCAGAATGACCACGGCCCCTTCCCCCGCTGGCCCTGCCCCCCAGGGAGCGGTTAGGAGCAATCAGGCAGGCAGGCGAGTGGTTAGGGGTGATCAGGAAGGCAGGCAGAGCTGGTTAGGGGCAATGAGGCAGGCAGGCGAGTGGTTGGGGCAATCAGGCAGGCAGAGGTGGTTAGGGGGGATCAGGCAGGTGGGCAGGCAGTTAGGGGCAATCAGGCAGACGGTAGAGTGGTTATGGGCGATGAGGCAGGCAGGCAGAGGTGGTTAGGGGCGATCAGGCAGGCAGGCAAGCAGTTAGGAGCTAGTGGTCCCAGATTGCGAGAGACAGCTGTCCAACTGCCAGTTTAGGCCTGATCTCGCCTGGGGCTTTGAGGGGCGTCAGAGGGCTGTGGCACCGGGCCTCTAGTTTCATATAAATGGAACCATTCGGTATGTGGCCATTTGTGTCTGGCTCCTGTCACTGTTTTCAAGATCCATCCATGCAGTAGCACCTGCCAGTGCTTCAGTTTTTATGGCTGGAATAACATACCATTGTGTGGACAGTTCACAGGCTGTTCACCCGTTTGCCCGTTGCTGGGCATCTGAGGTGTTTTTACTCTTTGGCTACTATGAGTAGTGCTGCTATGAATATTAACATACGAGTTCTTGTGTGGAGGTCCATTTTCACTTCCCCTGGGTGTACACCCAGGACAATTACTGGGTCATATGATAATATTTTATTTACTTTTTTTTGAAAGCTTTTATAACTTTCTGAGGTTATTACTGAGCTTACTTGTTTACGGATTGTATCTGCTGGCCGGGACATGGTGAAATGAATAAAGCACTTGCCTCAGGTACTACATTTAAGAAGGCTGCTCCAAACCTCAGTCATCAGCACAAATAATATTTTTATGCAATATTTTAAAAAATCAAAGACAGGATCACTCAAAGTGCTGGAGTCTGAGGCAAAAGGAAAAATTTAATCCCGTCTTTATTGAAAATGTTGACATTTTGGGTGGCTCTGTGCGCAATGGATTGTGCACTGGACTTCTAAAATGTTGATATTTTTGCATTAGTTTTGATTTTAAAAATTCACATTAGGTATTATTAACCCCGATGACTGAGTTTTTGTACCCTCATGCATTTCACGGGGGAGGTAGGTGCCTTCGTGGCCCCCGCCCCTCAGTGTAAGCATCACGGTGCTTTACCTCTGGCATGGACTGGCTCCCGGGAAGTGCAGGTCTGACTGGAGAAAAGGGTTGCCTGTGAGCAGGAGTGTACGGTCAGCTTTGCCTCTACGGTGAGCCCTCAAACTGGGACCACAGCCCCTCTGACGCCCCCAAAGCCCCAGGCCAGAGGGGCTGAAGTTAGACCTCAGGGAGTTGTGCGACGGCGCTGCTTGATGGAGAGGACGAAAGAGATCCCAGGACATCTTAGAGAAGAAATGGGCACAGGCCGGCAAGCAGCTGATGGCGGGGAGTTGGCAGAGGGCTTTTCCCAGTCAAGTGCACATCTGACCCCTGGCATTTGTGGCGCAGGAGGCCCAGCATGGCTTTGGGGTCAGGGTGGCCAGGACTGGGATAGTTGGGGCTGCTTCTCAGACGCATGTCTATTTGGGGGTGACAGGGAGGGTGCCTCCCTGGTGGCTCCATGTGTGCCATCTCCGGCCACGGCCTCTGTGAGCCTCCTGGTAAACAACTCAACGGAACCATAACCCAGGTGCAGAATTTAGAGGGGCACCAAAAAACCCGGTAAACAAGATCCGTATTTTTAATGCAGTATTTAAAAAGTTAAACCAGCAAGCAACTTACTGCCTGTGGGACGGCCACCTGCTTATTAAAATAAAATCTTATTGGAAATTAGGCAAAAGTTAGAGAGCAAAGGCGTCTGGTGCTGCCCATAGCATCCGGCAAGGGCTCTGTCCTGCACTTCTCTGCTGTCCAGTGTCCTGAGACACAGCTTCTCTTTGACTGTCTCTTTTCCTCATGACGGAGAGGATTGGGTGTTGATGCAATTTTTTTGGAAAGTAAATTTTTATATAATAAAAGCTCAATATACTAAGTGTCTGACTGTTCGTTCGACCATTCGACCAGTTGCTAAGATGCACACTGACCACCAGGGGGCAGACGCTCCCACTGGTAAGTTAGCTTGCTGCTGGGGTCTGGCCAATCAGGAATGGGCGAGAAGGGCCAGACATGCCCTGGAGCCCTCCTGTGGTCCCGATTGTGCACCGGTGGGGTCCCTCAGCCTGGCCTGTGCCCTCTTGCAATCTGGTACCCTTTGGGGGATGTCAGAGAGCTGGTTTCGGCCTGATCCCTGCAGGCTAGGCCAAGGGACCCCAATGGTGCACAAATCTGTGCACCAGGTCTCTAGTTTGTCAATATTTGTTAAAATTTAAACCTTACTTCTCCTTTGGAGTTGTTATTGCATTTTTAAAAAAATCCTCACCTGAGGCTATTTTCTCCACTGATTTTCAGCAAGTGGAAGGCGGGAGAGCAGGGGGGAGAGAGAGAAAGAGAGGGAGAGAGAGAGAGAGAGAGAGAGAGAGATGAGAGAGGGGGGCGGAGAGAGAGAGAGGGAAACATCAACATGAGAGAGATGTGCAACCGGTGCTGGGGATCAGACCACAACCAAGGTGTGTGCCTTTGACTGAGAATTGAACCTGTGACCCTTCAGTCCACAGGCTGACACTCTAACCACTGAGAAAAATCGGCCAGGGCTGTCTTTACATTTTTAAAAAATCCATTCAATTTCCTTTTATCAGCCCTCTGTACTTTCACTTGAAATGCTAGCGTGATTTTTATTTTCCTGTCTGGATTCTGATGGATTTGTGTCCTACATCCCCGTGCAATCATTTTAGGGACAGCAGGAATTATATCCCGGAAATATGCACACATAATTTTTTCAAAATACTGTTGAAGTGCTTGCCAGCCTGGCTACCACACAATCTCTCTCAGCAGGGACCGAGAGCCACCCATCGCAGTCTCATCCATATCTCATGTTTTCTACCTTCCTAATTTTTGACATTTGGGTATAAAATGGTATTTCACCTTGGTTTTTATGTGCTTTCCCCCCCGATGTTTTAGTTTAGTTTTCTTTTTTTAAAATAAAAGTGTTACTCTTTCAGGACTCCTGTTTTTGCTGTCTGTCTTCTCTGCTTACTTTTAAATTGTGTTCCCTATCTTTTTACTGCTGATTTACAGAAGTTGCTGTGGAATCTATGTGTTAGACCTGTGCCAATTTTAGACTTCACAAGTATTTTCTCCCAGCCTATTATCTGTCCATTTTCTTTGTCATTGTGTACTTCTGTGAACAGAAATCCTTAATTTTATGCAGTCAAATTTAATGATTTTTTTGCTGTATTCATTTAATTTCTATAGAATTACAAATATAGTACAGCAGGACACGCACACACAATATTTTAACCTTGTTTATAGTGACAAAAAACTGTGCCCTTTCCTGTTGCTTCCCCCAGTCCCATGTCATCAGTGGAAGAGAGGCTGAATACATGGAGAAACACCCATTCTTGGTGTCATACGGCTATTTTTAAAAGGTGAGAAGCACCTGTATATATTGCATTCAACAGAGAAGAGCCAGTTATAGAGTAATGTGGGCAAGATCCAATGTTGGTTAAAAATTGCTCCACCACTATCTCTATATGTTTATAAGAACAAGGAGAAGATGAGAAAGGATGCCCAGGAGGCTGTAAATATGTTACTGAATTTATTGGGTGACAAAATTACACAGGTTTCAGGCGCACAATTCTACCACACATCGTCTGTACACTGTGGTGTGTGCTCACTACCCCACGTCAAGCCGCTGCCCATCACCATATATCCCTCTGCCCTCCTCCACCTCCCCTCACCCGCCTCCCCAGCAATCACCACACTGTTGCCTGTGTCCATGAGGTTTTTCTTTTTGGCTCAATCTCCCCCCCCCCCCCGCCCCGCCCCGCCCGAGAGCTGTCAGCCTGCTGTCTATGAGTCTGTCTCTATTTTGCTTGTTAGTTCATTTTGTTCATTAGATTCCACATGAGTGACATCATATGGAACTTGTCTTTCTCTGACCGGCTTATTTCACTTAGCATAATGCTCTCCATGTCATCCATGTCACAGAAGGTAGGATTTCCTTTTTTTTTTTTACAGCCAAGTAGTATTCCACTGTGTAAATGTACTTCATCTTTTTTACCCACTCAGCTACTGATGGACACTAGGGCTGCTTCTAAACCTTGGCTGTTGTAAATAACACTGCGATGTACATAGGGGTGCATATATTCTTTCAAATTAGTGTTTTAGGTTTCTTTGGATAAATTCCCAGAAGTGGAATCACTGGATCAAATGGCAGTTCCATTTTTAATTTCTTTTTTTTTAATTAAATCTTTATTGTTCAGATTATTACATTTGTTCCTCTTTTTTCCCCCCATAACTCCCCTCCTCCCAGTTCCCGCCCCACCCTCCGCCCTCACTCCCCACCCACTGTCCTCATCCATAGGTGCACGATTTTTGTCCAGTCTCTTCCCGCATCTCCCACACCCCTTTCCCCCCCAAGAATACTCAGTCCATTCCCTTTCTATGTCCCTGATTCTATTATAATCACCAGTCCATTCTGTTCATCGGATTATTTATTCACTTGATTCTTAGATTCACTTGTTGATAGATGCATATTTGTTGTTCATAATTTGTATCTTTACCTTTTTCTTCCTCTTCCTCTTCTTAAAGGATACCTTTCAGCATTTCATATAATCCTGGTTTGGTGGTGATGAACTCCTTTAGCTTTTCCTTATCTGTGAAGCTCTTTATCTGACCTTCGATTCTGAATGATAGCTTTGCTGGATAAAGTAATCTTGGTTGTAGGTTCTTGGTATTCATCACTTTGAATATTTCTTGCCACTCCCTTCTGGCCTGCAAAGTTTCTGTTGAGAAATCAGCTGACAGTCGTATGGGTATTCCCGTGTAGGTAACTGAGTTTCTTTCTCTTGCTGTTTTTATGATTCTCTCTTTATCTTTTGCTCTTGGCATTTTAATTATGATGTGTCTTGGTGTGGTCCTCTTTGGATTCCTTTTGTTTGGGGTTCTCCGCACTTCTTGGACCTGTAAGTCCATTTCTTTCACCAGGTGAGGGAAGTTTTCTGTCATTATTTCTTCAAATAGGTTTTCAATATCTTGCTCTCTCTCATCTTCTGGCACCCCTATAATTCTGATGTTGGTACGCTTGAAGCTGTCCCAGAGGCTCCTTACACTATCCTCACATTTTTGGATTCTTTTTTCATTTTGCTTTTCCGGTTGGGTGTTTTTTGCTTCCTCGCATTTCAAATCATTGACTTGATTCTTGCGCTCCTCTGGTCTGCTGTCGGGAGTCTGTATAATATTCTTTATTTCAGTCAGTATATGCTTAATTTCTAGTTGGTTCCCCATCATAACATCGAGGGTCTCATTAGTTTTCTTGTAGATCTCATTAAGTTTATCGGCGGCTTCTAAACAGTTCTTGAGAGACCTTAAAAGTGTGGTTCTGAACTCTAGATCTTCCATTGACAATTTTGTCCTGTTTCTTTGTCTCCGCATTTTGTTATGCTTCCTTGGTGCACCCCCTAGTGGTCTTTGTTCGTGGTCTTATAGTTAAATCTTGATTGTTGTAGCTAATTCCAGGGAGGGTTTGACCTCCAGGCCAAGTGGCTATGAGAATCAGCTGTGTCAGCAGTGAGAGAACTTCTGTCCTCTAGGGAGGTGCTAATCTGGTGTTTGCCTGAGGCTATCTGGCAAATGCCTCTGTGCAGGGCTTGGGCGGGGCGGGTCGCACAGGATCAACAGGGTGGGCCTGAGAGAGCAGTTATGGCGGCTCTCAGTCCTGTCCCCAGGGGCTCTGCCTCTCTGAGTCCCAGCACTCGCTGCAAAGCTCGGAGAGAAAGCTGCACTCGCTCTGACCGAAGCCAGACAGTCCCGCTTCTCCCGTTTGAGTCTGGGTCCCTAAAGACTCGCCTGCATCTGGAGCTCAGAGTCTGCGACTCCCTCCTGATTGAAAACGCCAACCACGCCCTCCGCCGCCAGCCCGCTCCGGGCGCGCACTCCGCACCTCAGAATTTGACTTCAGCACTGCGACTCCTCTGAGTGTCCGTATGCGTTTCTCTTTCCTCCTAGTTGTAGGACTTCCACTCAGCCAGCGTTCCTGTGGTTCTGGGTGATGTCCGTTCCGTCTTTTAGTTTCACTTTTGAAGTAGTTGTTCAAAGCAGCAAACTCCGGCGTTAACCTATGCTGCCATCTTGGTTCTCTCTCCATTTTTAATTTCTTGAGGAAGCTCCATACTGCTTTCCACAGTGGCTGCACCAGTCTGCATCCCCACCAGCAGTGCATAAGGGTCCCCTTTTCTCCACATCCTTGCCAACACTTGTTGTTTGTTGATTTATTGATGAAAACCATTTTGACCTGTGTGAGGTGATATCTCATTGTCCTTTTAATTTGCATTTCTCTAACGATTAGTGATGTTGAGCATCTTTTAAAATGTCTATTGGCCATTTGTATGTCCTCTTTGGAGAAATGTCTATTCAACTCCTTTGCCCATTGTTTAATTAGATTCTTGTGGTGGTTTTTTTGGTTTTTTTTGGTGTTGAGTTTTATAAGTTCTTTATAAATATTGGATATTAACTCCTTATCAGATGTATCATTGGCAAATATGTTCTCCCATACAGTGGTTGTCTTTTCCTTTTAAAAATGGGTTGGCTTGCCCTAGCCGGATTGGCTCACTGGATAGAGCATCGGCCTGCGGACTGAAGGGTCCCAGGTTTGATTCTGGTCAAGGGCATGTACCTTGGTTACAGGCACATCCCCAGTAGGGGTGTGCAGGAGGCAACTGATCGATGTTTCTCTCTCATCGATGTTTCTATCTCTCTATCACTCTCCTTTCCTCTCTGTAAAAAATCAATAAAATATATTTAAAAAAATAAAAATAAAAATGGGTTGGCTTCTTTTGCTGTGCAAAATTTTTTAGTTTGATGTAGTCCCATTTGTTTACTTTTTCTTTTGTTTCCATTGCCTGCGGAAATGTACCCCAAAAAATACTGCTACAAATTTCCCAGCTTTTACTGCCTATGTTTTTTCTAGGATTTTTTTATGGTTTTAAATTTAATGTCTTTAATCCATTATGAATTAATTCTTATGTGTGATGTAAGAAGTTGGTCTCAGTGGTCGGCAAACTCATTAGTCAACAGAGCCAAATATCAACAGTACTTCTTCAAAATACACTCGCCCAGGCCGAAAACTGACTTCTGCGCATGGGCCACGAAGTTTCAATCGCACTGTACGTGCGCCCGCATGTGGTATTTTGTGGAAGAGCCACACTCAAGGGGCCAAAGAGCCGCATGTGGCTCGCGAGCCACAGTTTGCCGACCACAGGTCTAGTTTCTTTTCTTTTTGTTTTTCTTTCTTTCTTTCTTTCTTTCTTTCTTTCTTTCTTTCTTTCTTTCTTTTTTTGCATTTATCTGTTCAACTTTTCTAACACCCTTAATTGAATAGACGATCCTTACCCCCATTGTATGTTTTTTTCTCCTTTGTCAAATATTAATAGACTATAAAGGTATGGGTTTATTTCTGGGCTCTCTATTCTGTTCCATTGATCTGTATGTCTGTTTTTATGCCAGTATCATGCTGTTTTGATTACTATGACCTTGTATAGTTTGCTATCAGGTAGAGCGAGTCCTCCAACTTTGTTTTTCTTTCTCAAGATTGCTGTGGCTATCTGGGGTCTTTTGTGGCTCCATATAAATTTTTGGAATATTTGGTCTAGTTCTGTGAAAAACACAATTGATATCTTGCTAGGAATTGTGTTGACTCTGAAGATTGCTTTGGGTGGTATGGACATTTCTATCCATGAACATGGCACAAGCTTCCACTTATTTGTAGCTTCTTCATTTCCTTTGGTTATAGTGTTTTATCATTTTCCAAATGCATGCCCTTTACATCCTCGGTTAAATTTATTCCTAGGTATTTTATTCTTTTTGAAGCAATTGTGAATGAGATTGTTTTGTTAGTTTCCCTTTCTGATAGTTCATTATTGGTATATAAAATGCCACAATTTCTGGATATTTATTTTGTATCCTGCTACCTTACTGAGTTCATTTATCAATTCTAATAGTTTTTTGTTGGATTCCTTAGAGCTCTCCATATACAGTATCGTGCCATCTGCAAATACTGACAATTTTACTTCTTCCTTTCCAATTTGGATGCCGTTTATTTCTTCTTCTTGTCTGATGACTATGGCTAGGACCTCCAGTACTATGTTGAGTAGTAAAAGTGGGCATCCTGTCTTGTTCCCAATATTAAGGGGAACACTTGTAATTTTTGCCCATTGAATGTGATGTTGGCTGTGGGTTTGTCATATATGGCCTTTCTTACATTGAGGTATGTTCCCTCTATTCCCACTTCGCTGAGAGTTTTATCATAAATGGGTGTTGGATTTTATCATTTTTTTTTCCTGCATCTACTGATAGGATCATGTGGTTTTTATCCTTCACTTTGTGGTGTAAGCCAAAAGCTGTGGGACACTTATACAATGGAATGCAACTTGTCTGTAAAAAAATACTACTTGGCTGATTTGCAGATTTTGTACCAAATTTGCATTCCCAGAATAAATTCCATTTGATCATGGCATATGATCTTTTAAAGATAGTGCTGGATCCAGCTTATTAATATTTTTGTTGAGGATTTTAACATTTATGTTCATCAGGAATATTGGCCTATAATTTTCTTTATTTTTTAAATATATTTTTAATTGATTTTAGAGAGGAAGGAGGATGGAGAGAAATATAGAAACATCAATGATGAGAGAGAATCATTGATTGGCTCCTCCTGCATGCCCCACAATGGGGATCGAACCCACAACCTGGGTATGTGCCCCAACCAGGAATTGAACTGTGACCTCCTGGTTCATAGTTCAACACTCAACCACTGAGCCACACCAGCCTGGCTAATTTCTTTCTTTGTAGTGTCTTTATCTGATTTTGGAATTAGGATAATGCTGGCCTCCTTAAATGAGCCTGGCAGTCTTCCCTCCTGTTGAATAGTTTTAGAAGAATAGGAGTTAGTTCTCCTTTGGGTATTTGGTAAAATTCACTTGGGAAGCCATCCAGTCCAGGACTTTTATTTGTTGGGACTTTTAAAAAAGTATTGCTTCAGGGAGAAAACCAAGATGGTGGCATAGGTAAACACCGAACTTGCTGCCTCCTACAACAACTTCACAAATACAACAAAAAGACAAAACGGACATCATCCAGAACTACAGGAAGGCTGGCTGAGTGGAAATTCTACAACTAGAAGGAAAGAGAAAAGCACACTGAGAGTCAGGAGCTGCAGAAGTAAAGTGCAAAGGTACGGAGGCTCGAGCACGCGAGGAAAGGGGCTGGTACCTGAGGACGCGACTGTCTTTTTGAATTGGGAGGGAGTCACAAGCTCCCGACTGCTCTGAACTCCAGTTCCGGGAAGTCTCTGGGGACCCAGGACTCATACGGGGAGAAATTGGACTGTCTGGCAGAGGGCAGAACTCAAGGGCGACTTCCTCTCAGAGGGGCTTGCAGCAATTAAATTACCAGGACACTGAGACGCTCGGCCCCTTAGGGCAGGGCTGAGGATCTGCCATAGCTGCTTGCTCCACGCTGTTGATTCCTTGAGACCCCGCCCCACTCAGGCTGCAGCAGAGGCTTTTGCATATGAATGCCCTGGCCCTTTGCAACCTGAAAATTACCTAACAAATTACAGCTGGGCCAGACAGACCCAGAACTTCCAAGAGAAGGCCCAAGGACCCACAGCAGCTTGCATTGCTTCACATCTGGGCCTCATCTGGGCACCTCCAAACTCCAAAAAAGGAAGGGGAATCTGCAGATCTTTTTGTAGCTTCTGCTGGGTAACCACAGGCAGAGACTAAATTAGCACCTCCTTAGATCCAAGAGCCAGTGTACCCAGTGGTCAGAGTGGGACCATCCAGATTACAACTCCTCAGATCTATAAGGGACACACTCAGGGGGCAGACTCAGTGAGCACCAAATCCCCGCTGAAGCAAGTCTTGCCCCAGAAGGGTGTCTTCAGCACAGAAGTTCTCCCACTGCAGACACAGCTAATTCTCACTGCCAATTGGCCTAGATGTCAATTCCTCCCAGTGATACCTACAACAATCAAGGCATAACTACAACAAGACTGTGCACAAAGCCCACAAGGGGGTGCACCAAGAGTGTCCACCTCAGGTAACTGGGGAGGCCACTGGGCCCTATAGGACACCTAGCACACAAAGCCACTCTACCAACACAGGGAAGCATAAAAAATGCGGAGACAAAGAAACAGGTCACAAATGACAGAAATGGAGGAAAGCAAATGACTGGATATAGAGTTCAAAACCACATTTATAAGGTTTTTCAAGAATTTTATGGAAACTGCCGATAAATTTAGTGAGACCCTGGAGGATATGAAAAAAGACCAACTAGAAATTAAGCATACACTGACTGAAATAAAGAATAATATACAGAGATCCAACAGCAGACAAGAGGATCCCAAGAATCAAGTCAAAGATTTGAAATACGAAGAAACAAAAAATACCCAACCGAAGAAGCAAAAAGAAAAAAGAATCCGAAAATACAAAGATAGTGTAAGGAGCCTCTGGGACAGCTTCAAGCGTACCAACATCAGAATTATAGGGGTGCCAGAAGATGAGAGAGAGCAAGATATTGAAAACCTATTTGAAGAAATAATGACAGAAAACTTCCCCTACCTGGTGAAAGAAATAGACTTACAAGTCCAGGAAGTGCAGAGAACCCCAAGCAAAAGGAATCCAAAGAGGACCACACCAAGACACATCATAATTAAAATGCCAAGAGCAAAAGACAAAGAGAGAATCTTAAAAGCAGCAAGAGAAAAAAAGTCAGTTACCTACAAGGGAGTACCCATATGACTGTCAGCTGATTTCTCAACAGAAACCATGCAGGCCAGAAGAGAGTGGCAAGAAATATTCAAAGTGATGAATAGCAAGAACCTACAACCAAGATTACTCTACCCAGCAAAGCTATCATTCAGAATAGAAGGTCAGATAAAGAGCTTCACAGATAAGAAAAAGCTCAAGGAGTTCATCACCACCAAACCAGCATTATATGAAATGCTGAAAGGTATTCTTTAAGAAGAGGAAGAAGAAAAAGGAACTCTTACCATTTGCCACAGCATGGATGGAACTGGAGAGCATTATGCTAAGTGAAATAAGCCAGTCAGAGAAGGATAAATACCACATGATCTCACTCATTTGTGGAATATAATGAACAACATAAACTGATGAACAAGGACTGATCCAGAGATGGAGAGGCATTGATTGGACTGTCGGGCCTTGGAGGGAAGGTAGGGGAGGGTGGAGGTAAGGGGGAAAGATCAACCAAAGGACTTATATGCAAGCATATAGGCCTAACCAATGGACACGGACAATGGGGGGGTGAGGGGATGAGCGGGGGCTGGGGGGGAGGAGGTAACGTGGGGATAAGGACACATATGTAATATCTTAATCAATAAAAAATATATTTAAAAAAAAGTATTGCTTCAGTTTCACTAGTTGTATCTGTCTATTCAAATTCTCTGGTTCTTCCTGATTCCATTTTGGAAGATTGTATTGTATCAGGCAATAAATACTTTACACTACTCTGACTAACCATGATGTGGAATTAGAATAAAATGTACTAACAAACTGCTAAAAAGAACTCACACTGACAGTTTCCTTAGAAACATACTGTAGGCATCCCAGTTCCTGCTTGTACAAAACGACCTTTGCCACAACGTTGGTTGACACGGCTTAACCAACTGCAGGAATGTGGTTGGCACTGAGCAGGTTCAGTATGCTGACATTGAAGATCCATATCGGGGCCAGCAGAGACACAACCTGCACATTCACAGCCGTTCAGCAACGCATCATCTACCGTTCTGGCAGGGGATGAGAGTCTATCGCTTTAAAACCTGATTCCTCCATGGGAGGAAGTTAGTTTCAATTTGAGAGTTCCCTTCTGTCTGTTCTGTTTGCGAGCTCTCTGTGAGCTCTCGTCTGAAATGAAACGTTGGTTACAGTTGTTCTCTGCTTGCTTTCCTAACCTCTGGGGACTTGGTTTAATCACTGCTGTTTTGTATATGGAGGGAATCCTCGGTCTCCACCATTCGGGATTCCTGCCGTTTAGATCTGTGAACGTCACTCACAGCACCAATTGCTGTGAGGCAAGAGTCTCAGGCTAGTGTCCAGTCCGTCCTTTTAGAGCAGCGGTCACCAACCTCCCGGACCTCACGGGCCCCCAGTGGTCCATGGACCACCGGTTGGCGACTGTTGTTTTAGAGGATTTAGTTTGAGAGCACTCGTTGGTTTGAACTTTGTCTTTGCTTTAAACATTGTTTTTGTGTCTGTTTTGGAATGAGCAGCTATGCCTCGATCCCATCAGAGTCCATGGGATCGCATTTTAGCTGACTGGTCAACTTGCAGCTATACACCAGTAACTAATTGGAATTGTGTTGCCAAGGGTCTGGTAAAGAGGATACGATCTCTTATGTGCAAGCTTTCATCATGTTATTTAGCTTCCGTGCCTTTGTGTTTTTTCAGTCTTTTTCTTGTGATTGATTTCTAGTTTCATACCGTTATGGTCGGAAAAGATGCTTGATATGATTTTAATCTTCTTAAATATATTGAGACTAGTTTTGTGTCCTGACATATGGTCTATCTTGGAAACTGTGCCATGCACACTTGAAAAGAATGTATATTCTGTTGCTTTGGGGTGAAATGCTCAGTATATGTCAATTAAATCCACATGATCTAAAATGTCATTTTAGGCCACCATTTCCTTGTTGATTGTATGTCTGGAAGATCTATTAATTAATGTCAGTGGGGTGTTAAAATTTTCTACTATGACTGTATTACTGACAATCTCCCTCTTTATGTCCATCAAGATTTGCTTTACATATTTAGGTGCTCCTATGTTGGGTGCATAAATGTTTACAAGGGTTATATCCTCTTGTAGGATCGCTCCCTGTATCATTACGTGTGTCCTTCTCTGTCTCTTAGTAGGCTTTGTTTTAAAGTCTATTTTGTCAAATATAAGTATTGCTACTCCAGCTTTTGTTCCCTGCCATTTGCATGAATCTTTTTCCACCTCTTTACTTTTAGTCTGTGTGTATCTTTTGTTTGGAGGTGGGTCTCTTGTAGACAGCATATACATGGGTATTGTTTTCTTATCCATTTAGCTATCCTATGTTGTTTGAAACATTTAAGCCATTTACATTTAAAGTGATTATTGGTAGGTATGTATTTTTTGCCATTTTATTCTTTTACTATATTCTTCTGTGTTTTTTTTCTTCCTTTTTCTTAAAGCAAGCCTTTTATCATTTCTTGTAATACTGGTTTGGTGATAATAAACTCCTTTAGCTTTTTCTTGTCTGGGAAGCTCTTTATTATTTCTCTTTGAATTTTTTTAAATGATAACCTTGCTAGGTAAAGTAGTCTTGGTTGTAGGTCCTTGATTTTCATTGCTTTGAATATTTTTTTGCCAATTCCTTCTGGCTGGAAGTGTTTCTATCGAGATATGAGCTGACAGTCTTATGGGAGCTCCTTTGTAGGTACCTAACTGTCTTTCTCTTGTGGCTTTTAAGATTCTCTCTTTATCTTTAACTTTTTCCATTTTAATTATGGTATGTCTTGGTGTGGGCCTCTTTGGGTTTGTCTTGCTTGGGACTCTCTGTGCTTCTGGAACTTGTGTGTCCTTTTCTTTCACCAGGTTAGGGAAGTTTTCAGTCATTATTTCTTCAAACATGTTCTTGATCCTATGTTCTCTCTCTTGTTCTCCTGGTACCCCTATGATGTAAATATTGTTACATTTCATGTTGTCCCAAAGGTTCCCTAAACTGCCCTCATTTAAAAAAATTCTTTTAATTTTTACTGCTCTGATTGGGTGTTTCTTCTACTTTGTCTTCCAAATTGCTGATTCAATCCACTGCATCATCCAACTTACTGTTTATTCCTTCCAGTGATATTCTTCATGTCAGATATTGTATTCTTCATTTCTAACTGATCCTTCTTTATGGTTTCTACTAGAGGCCCTCAGCCCGGTCTGCTTCCTCTCGCAGTCCAGAACCCTTCGGGGGATGTCCACCTGCCAGCTTAGGCCCACTCCACTCAGCAGGCAGACATCCCCTGAAGGGTCCTTAGCACTGCTGCAGAGGCAGGAGAGGCTCCCACCACCGCTGCTGCGCTAGCTAGTTGTGAGCCTGGCTTCTGGCTGAGTGGCACTCCCCTCATCGGAGTGCACTGACCACCAGGGGGAAGCTCCTGTGTTGAGTATTTGCCCTCTGGTGGTCAGTGAGCATCATAGTGACCAGTCGTTCTGCTGCTCAGTCAATTTGCATATCAGGGTTTTATTGTCTAGGATGTTCTTTTTCAAACTGTTGAGCATCCTTGTAACTATTACTTTGAACTCTATGTTTGATAAATTGCTTGCCTCCATTTCATTTAGCTCTTTTTCTCAAGACTTCTGTTATTTCATTTAAGGCTTGTTTCTTATCTCCCCATTTTGACTGCCTTTTTGTGTTTGCTTCTATTAAATAGATCTGCTACAACTCCCAGTCTTTGAGGGGTTGCCTTATATAGTAGGTGTCCTGTGGGGTCCAATGGTGTAATCTCCTTGATCACCTGAGCTGAGTGCTCCTGGAATGTCTCTTGCGTCAGTTATGTGGGCCCTGCTATTAAAGTTGAGCCCAGGGGTGGGCAAACTTTTTGACTCGAGGGCCACAATGGGTTCTTAAACTGGACCGGAGGGCCGGAACAAAAGCACGGATGGAGTGTTTGTGTGAACTAATACATGTTAACACTGCTGCTGGTGAAGGAGCGGAGGGGAGAGCAAGAGAACCCTCCGCTCTTTCGGCTCCGCGGGCCAGATAGAACAGCCAAACAGGCCGTATCTGGCCCGCGGGCCGTAGTTTGCCCACGGCTGGTTGAGCCTCTATTGCGATTGGCCCATTCATGCTTGGGGTTGACCCTTAGGCTGGCTGACTGTGAGGCTCAATCCTGACCCCGGTGTGTGAACTGCTGTGCAGGGGCCGAGTACCCAAAGTAGAATTTGCCTCAGCAGGGTTTGGTGCCTGCCGAGGCTGCCCTGTGGATATGCCACTGTGAGGCTTCCCGGGTCCTGCTCTGATGGTGTCTAGAGTTGGCCACTGGGTCTGTTTGTTCTGGGCTTTTCAGAAAGGGCTCTGGTGCAGCGTGTAAAGTGCTTCCTGTGACTGGCCCGCAGTAACCTGTTTGGAGCTACAAGTGACCCACAGTTTTTGGCTGCCTCTGCTGGGCCTGGGTGCACATGGGAAGGACCAAGCTGTGCACCAGGGCTGGATGTTACCGGCACTGGGCCTGGGGTCAGGTCAGCGAAAGTTCCAAGGCACTCTGAGATTGCCTCTGCCTACCTCCACCGCTGGCTGCCGCTGGTGGTACTCAAGTTACATGAGGTAGGTTCACAGTGAATTACCAGGTAAGGCAAGTCATGTTTACCAAATTGATACAGGTTCAAACTCGGTGCCATGCTGAGTCTGACGCCACTCAGCAAATGTGCTCAGGTTTACCAAGTCCAGCCGCCACCCACTGGGTGCTTGCACACCTTTGTGTGGGAGCGGGGTCTCAGAGAATTGTCAGGGTGAGGTCAGCAGAATTTTTCAGGCCCAAACGAAATTTTTCAGACCAAGATTTGACCATGTGAAGGGAGGGCTCTGCTCCGGTTGGGTGTGTGAGGGAAAAATGGTCCCTATTCTAGAGCCACACAGCTCAGTCTGTCCCAGATTCTTCCAGGAGGAGATGGTAGGGCTGGCAAGAGTTGGGAGGATGGGGCTAGTAGATCTCCTATGAGAGGGAGGTGTCAGTAGGTCACGGGGAAGGTGGGAAGTGTTGCCCCCACCCCAGAGCCACACCACTCAGTCTGTCCCAGATTTTGCCCTGACCTTAGCTGGGTGGAGCCACTAGGAGTCCAGTGGGTGGGGCCTCTGAAACCAGAACCAGAGCTCAGAGGGTGGCTCTAGTGGACCTCTCATGAGGGGCAGCACCAGGCAGGTACACAGGAAAGTGGGGGAATTGGCTCCCATCCCAAAGCCACACAACTCAGTCACTGACAGCACTTCCCCCCCCCTCACCCCAGTCTGCCCAAATCTCTACACTCTGGCCAAGGCAACTGACTCCTCAGCAGGAGGAAGCTCTGCAGAGTGGGGCGAGAGGGAGTGTAGAGGGTGGGGCTGTTGCTTCCCCACAGGCTGATACCACGCAGAGGGGAATGCTGCACCCAAGAAAGATGGCATCATGATATGGGAGAATGACTCGGCACAGGGATCCTGACGGCTGTCCCTTCATCTCTCTTCCTAGAGTCACAAAATCCCAGACTCTCATCCCACAACTCCAGGCCACTCTGTCCTCCCTGTGCTGGAGCCCAGAGTGAGTGGCTGTGAAGGAAATTTTGTGTGTTGGCCCTGTGTCTGTAGTGGACTCCCATCTCTCCCTGACAGACAGAAGCCCTTCTGCTTTTCACAACCAGATGTTATATGAGCACCTCTTCCTCACTCTGTGCTCTGGGCTTGGGAGTCAGGCTTGGGGTTTAGACCCCATGCTTCTCAGGGGGAACCTCCCGCAGCTGAGATATCCCTCCAGAACCTCAGCCACTGCCCAGGGAGCAGGGCCAGCCCTGTGCGTATCCCCACCCTTCCTACCAGTCTTCTGTACATCCTTGTTATAAGACTACTCTTCAGTTAGCCTTCCATCCTCCATTCACCCATCTACCTAGGCAAGCTTCAGCTAGTTGGTCATTCAGGAGGATTGTTCTATCATTTAGTTGTAATTCTAGTTTGGCCCGAGGGGGCGGTGAGTGTAGCTTCCACCTACTCCGCTGCCATCTTGGACCTCTTCTCCCAGGCTGTTCATATTGATTAACTAGGATATAAATGGGGTGCGAGTATAGGAGCAGAGGGTGGTGGGCAGTGTTCTGCAGGTTGTGTCAGACCCCTGGGCTTCAGCACTCTACTCCCTCTCTGCCCCTGACATCCGTTCCCATCTTGTTGTCCCATCTATCCAATCATCCCATTTTCCCTCCCCTACTCTCTCCTTTCTTCCCTCCCTCCCTCAATTCATCCATCCATCCCATCCATCCATCCGTCCATCCATTCACCCATCGACGTAGGCAAGCTTCACCCCCTAACTCTTTACCCACTTTCCTTTTTCCATGATGGCCTGTCTGCCCTCAGGGGTGCCCTCTTTCCCAACTGGTACACTGACCACATGGAAAAGAATGTGACCCTTTCAGGGACCATGACCCTTCAATGGCTCCCAAGGACCTAGAAGGTAAAAGCCAAAATTCTCTTCATGCATCAACCATCTACTGCGCTTTCCACCCCCTCATTCTTACACCTGCCATGTGGTCACAAGATGCTTCCCAGAGCTCAACCTGCGTTTCTTGGCTTGTCTCTCCCAATGTGGAACCTCATCCTACAAGTGAGCTGGGGTAAGGGCAATCAGGGCTCAATATTCTCTGAATTTCCGTTCTGTGAATGTGGGGGCTGGTGGAGGAACGGGGCCCAGGCCACTCAACTTGTACTTACTCAGGATTTGCCTTTGGCAACTCATAGCTGGGGGTAGGGATGAGACATGCTGGCAGCCTGTTCCGCTTGGGGACATATGGTGGCCTCTGACTAGGACCTGGTCTGGGAGGGAGCCCTATGCTCTTGGCTCACCTGCCTGGAGTGGAGCGTCTGTCATGCTGAGCTGAGAGTGAAGACTGGGAAAGTGGGTCATGGGCCAGATGACATACACTCTCGCTATTCTGAGTTTTAGTATATTTTCTTATTTTTTTTCTTCACTTACTCTATGCTCTGAATTTCCAGAAGCTTTTTCTCTTAAAATCATTTTCACCACTGAGGCTTGTTTTGCTGGGAGTGGGTGGAGCTCCTTTCACCACCAGCCTGCTCTGTGGGGTTTCTGCTCCTGACGCTGGGAGAAGACCCCCTCCCCTCCTTTGTTCCACCCCCCAGAGGCACTCTGGGGTACAGTCAGGATGGCCATGCCGGCCGGCCGGCCGTCTCCGATAGAGGCCTTCCCTGGAGGCCCGCCTGCTACTCGCTCCAGTCTGCCCTGGTGCTTTCTTGACGCTGTCCATCTCTCCCCCCAGGACTTGCCTTGTTCTCTCCCGGGGTTGGATGCTATGATTTCTGACTTCATCGTCTTTCTCGATTTATTTCCTCATTTTGGTTGGTGCACGTATCTCGCAGCAGGAGCACATCCTAATGATATTAACTGTTGTTAAGGACTTCGGGGGTGGGGTGATTCCTGGGATAAGTCACTGGTCACAACGAGATGCCATCCCAGGGAACTGCAGGGCATGGGAGATGCTGGGATGGTGGGGGGCTCTCCAAGGATGTCACAATGTGTGGCAGAGCAACAGAGGATCCCGGATCATCCATGTGAGAACCAATTGATTCTGAATCCCAGTCAGCTCTGTGGCAAGCCCGTCAGGGAGGTTCCGTTCCCTACCCCACTGTCCCCTTCCCAGAGGGCTCAGGAGGAAAGTGCGGGCAACAAAGGAGAGACCGTGGCCACGGCCCTTTCCTGGCCGTCCCGGAGCCTGAGGTCCAGGCACCTGCCGCCTGGCTGAGCTGGCAGCTTTCAGCCCAGGGATGGGTGTTGGGTGTGTGTTACCTGGCACTGAGCCGGTCCGCAGGGGTGTCGATCTTGGGCATCACCTGTGCCGCTGACACCTGCCCCCAAAGTGTAGGGCCCACCCAGGATGGCGGAGGGCAAAGGGGTCTCTGCAGGGAAGGGTGCGAGTCCTGGGTGTGGCTAAGGAGCCATCTGTGTGGCTGTGGGCAGGGTGCCATCCCTCTCTGGGCTCTGAAGCGGCACCCACAGAAAGGGCACCGTGATCCCCACGTGGGGAGGCGGGGCTGCTGGGTGGGCTCTCTGAGGGAAGGCCCTCCTCCTGGCTACACTGGGGCCTGGGCCCGAGTGGCTGCTCAGAGAGGGGAGAGCAGCCCAGGGCCCTTCATAAACCTGAGGCACAAATGCATCAGCCTCTGCAGGGCTGGGAGCAGGCCGCCTCCTTCCCTCCTGTTCTGCGCCCTCCCCCACCTGGGGTGAGCCCAGGCCTCACCTCACCGTTCTCCCTGACACCCATTCTGTGCTGGGCCCTGAGGGGCTGGCAGGCTGGAGGGAGCAGGTGTGAGGGGGGGTGGGGAAGGGGGACTGCGTGTCAGGAAGCCTGCCCCAGAGGCAGGAGCTCTGACCAGATCAACAAGGTGGGGACCAACACGCCAGGCAATGGGAATAGACGTGCAGGGCCACAGAAGCAGGGCCACAGAAGCAGGGCCACAGAAGCAAGGCCACAGAAGCAGGGCCAAAGAAGCAGGGCCACAGAAGCAGGCCACAGAAGCAGGGCCACAGAAGCAGGGGCACAGAAGCAAGGCCACAGAAGCAAGGACACTGAAGCAAGGCCACAGAAGCAGGGCCACAGAAGCAAGGCCACAGAAGCAAGGCCACAGAAGCAGGGCCACAGAAGCAGGCCACAGAAGCAAGGCCACAGAAGCAAGGCCACAGAAGCAGGGTCACAGAAGCAGGGCCACAGAAGCAGGGCCACAGAAGCAGGGCCACAGAGGCAGGGCCACAGAAGCAAGGCCACAGAAGCAGGGCCACAGAAGCAAGGCCACAGAAGCAGGGCCACAGAAGCAGGGCCACAGAAGCAGGGCCACAGAAGCAGGCCTGAGGGCAGCAGTGCTGGCCACACCCTCGATTCGCACTGACAAGCTTAACTGGCCTCTCGGGCGTGTCAGCCGGGGGCCCTGCACTTCCTTCTCCAGCAGCCTTTCCTCAAGCTCCTCGCAGCTGGGAGGAGGCTGCTGCTATCACCCCAGAAGGCAGAGATGGCAGAGCTGGGCCTGGCTGCAGGGGCGTGGCTGCGGGAGGCACCTGGGGACCGGCCTTGGAGAGAGGGCTGGGTGGTGGGCTTGGGTGAGGGATTGTGTGAGGCGGGGGAGGACACTGTGGTGAGCGGCCCCCCGGCCTCTGGGCCTCACCTGCTGTCCCTGAAGCTCGGCATTCTGGGGTTCCCTCACTGGCCCCTGCAGCGAGTGACTCAGGGCTAAGAAGAGGGAGCCAGGTGACCGGCAAGGCCTCAGCCCTTGGTGTGGCCTGGGAGCCTTCTTTAGAGTGTCCTGTCTCCCTGTGGCCGGGATAGGACACAGCCTGCTCTGGTGGGAACTGGGCCCTGGGCAGGCCTCACAGAGCTCCAAGGACATTAGTCCCGGAGCTGCCATCATGCATCTCCAAGGCTACTAACTCCTGTGCCGCGGCCCCTGCTCCTGACGGCAGAGCGCAGTGTGGCCGGGGCAGAGGCTGTCCCAGCTGAGGTCTGCCGGGCACCGGTCTAACGTTGCCCCAGGGAAGGCCAGGCACTGAGAGCACGTTGGGTGGGGATGAGAGGATGAGGAGGTGCTTCTGGCCACTCCAGGGATGCCCAGGACTCCTGGGGTTTGCCCCGGAGGAAGGAGCTGGATGTAGTGTGGTTAGGGGCAGAAAGAGAATACTAGGGACCAGCTATAATTATAAGAAATATTAATCACTCTCTGTTAGCCGTGATTGTTTTGTTCTGATTAAAGAAGGCACTTTCCAACCTGGCTGAGAGTTTCACACGGGACCTGGGAGCTCACCTGGAAATGCAGCCCATCCTCCCCATCGGGAGATGCCTGTTATCATGGAAAGATTAACAACCTTGTTGCAGAAACCAGAGGCACCAGGACTTTGCAAACCCCCAGGCCTTTGGTACCCCCAGCCCACATTGCCTGTAAACTGCCTGGTTTGCATACCCATTCTTAGCCCTTTTGCTTGCTTACCCATGTAATCTTTGTCCTTCTATCCAATATAAGCAGCTGGCTTATGGTGGGGGGCAGAGCAGATTTTGTGGATGACCTGCTACTCTCCCTGCTGCCGGCATCATACTGCCGGCAATATTGGAATAAACGCTCATGATGCAACCCTGTCTCTGCTGAATTGGCTCAAGTAGTGACAGGCGGCCCGGATCCCTTGGTTGTCTGGCTTCAGTGTGAGGCAGGCAGGAGCCTGGGCTTGGTTGAAGTCCAGTCCCTGTGCTGCCACCTGTTCCCTGCATGACTCACCCTCTTGGGGTCTCAGATGGAAAGGGGTGGGCTGGCTGGGGCACAGATCAGATCCTGCTTTGTTGTGGCAGAATGCACGGGAGAACCATCAGCCAGCTCTGAGGGAGGAGAGCTTAACCTTTATTTCGCAGATCTGCTAGTCCAGGGCGTTCCGGATCCAAAGCCTGAACTGAACTCGTGGGGAGGCTCTGGCCTCTATATCTCCTCCTGTGGCAGGTCCCTGAGGGTCTCTGAAGCTCTGCCCAAGTCAGCTGTGGCGGGGCCTGGGGTTAGGCTCTGCAGGTCCCCCCAAGTCAGTCAGAAGGGGAAGTAAGACTACAATTTTAACCAGATACTGAACTAGGTTGAAAGCCCGCCCCCCTCCCCCCCGCCATTTTCCTTTTTATTCCCCCCTCTTGTTCCACAAGCTATTCTTAGCCTTGAGGATTACAAAAGACTCAGGAATTGGGGATAAGGTCGATGACCGCTCTAGCTACTTCCTGCTGAAGGGGGGAGCGATGAAAAAAAGGGGGGTTCAGTATCCCGAGTCTTCCCCACCTTCCCCAAGGGGGTCTTTGGAGTAGCAAGGGCAGACAAGTTCTCCTCCCAATACCAGTCTGGGGTTCCGGGGACACTTGTATGAAGACAGAATAAAACTGTTAGAAAACCAAAACAAAAACAGTAACTATCCAGATAGGAGGGAATAAGGAGATTCAGGTCGGTCAGCTGGGTCCACTGTCTTCTAGACGATGATCCGCAGGGGGTGGTTCAGGTCAGAGGTCACCTTCCACTCTGGATGCTGACTGTCCAGCTTGTGGGCTGCTTTTACCCAGGAGTGGTGGATCCAGGTCCTCAGTCCTGCAACTTTGAGAGCTGAGGGCGTGGTTAGTACGACTGGATAAGGTCCCTTCCAGGTTGGCTTAAGGGGTTCCTTTTTCCAATCTTTTACCCCAAACTGGTCCCCAGGCTTGTGAGGGTGCACAGCTGTTCCTAGAAAGATGGGCAATAGATCAGTAACCCATCTGTGGACTTTAAGGATACTTTTCCCAAGTCCTTGTAGCTGTTCCTGAATTTCTAAGTTCCCTATTTTCCCCAAATCTCCCTTTGGCCAAATTAAGGGAGTGGGTCTGCCACATAGAATTTCAAATGGAGAGAACCCTACCCTGGCTCTTGGGCACAGCCCTCCCACAGGAACACAAGTGGTAAGATATCTGTCCAGGGTAAGTTCATCTCCTGGCTTAGCTTAGCCATAGCCTGCTTGAGAGTCCAGTTTATGAGTTCTACTTTCCCTGAACTCTGGGGCCTGTAGACTGTATGTAAGTTCCACTTAATTCTAAGGCCTTAGCTACCTGCTGTACTGCCTCAGCCACACAGGCTGGGCCATTATCTGACCCTATGGTTAATGGCATTCCAGACCGCGGAATTATGTCCTTCAGTAATGCCTTAGTGGCTTCTCTCGCCTTCTCCATGCAGGTAGGATATGCCTCAACCCAGCCTGAAAAGGGGTAACTAAAATTAAAAGATATTTATTTCCTCTACTAAGCCCTATTTCTGTAAAGTCTACCTCTAGATCTTCAGAGGAAGCCTGCCCACAGCACTGAACTCCTATCGGTCCTACAGGACCCTGCCTTGCATTGTTCTGTGCACAGTGGAGGCAGTGCTGAGAGGCTGGGACGCAAAAGGAGGGGAGACGGGCAATTAGATAGTATCTGCTTAACCAGGCCTTTAGAACTAGTTTCCCTAAATGGATAAATTCACGCTGCGGCAGGACTACTCTGCAAGCTAACTGTTCTGAAACGTAGACCCTATGACCTGGAAGCATCCACCAACCTTCCTTCGTCCTTTTACCTCCTTCTCATTGGGCCCATTCTTCTTCTTGAGGGGTGTATTTCGGAGGTTCAGGTAATTCAGGAACCAGCATGATCCTCGATGGCGCCGCCCGCTCCTTAGCAGATAGCCTTGCCGCTGCATCTGCGTGACGGTTCCCTTCTGAGAGCGAGTCTTTTCCTTTTTGGTGTCCTCTACAGGGGATGACTGCTACTTCCTTGGGCTCCCAGAGTGCTTTTAGTAACTCAAGATCTCATTCTGATTTTTGATTCCTTTTCCTGCGGCTGTCAGGAGCCCCCTTTCCTTGTATATGGCCCCACGGCTACGAGGGAGTGAAGGAATAGCGAGAGTCAGTGTAGATGTTAGTGCACTTATCCTTATGGAGTTTTAAGGCTCTGACTAGGGCCCAAAGTTCTGTCCTCTGCACTGACCATCCTTCAGGCAGGGCCTGTGCCTCTATTATCTCAAAGTTTTTTTTAATTTTTTTTATTTTTATTTTTTCGAATTAAGGAGTCACTTTTACTGCAAATTCGGGACTACGAGGGGGCATTTTGCTCTCCAAATCTCAAGTCCCCTCCCCAGCCCCAACATCAGATTTTTTTTAATTAAATCTTTATTGTTCAGATTATTACATTTGTTCCTCTTTTTCCCCCCCCATAACTCCCCTCCTCCCAGTCCCCGCCCCACCCTCCGCCCTCACTCCCCACCCACTGTCCTCATCCATAGGTGCACGATTTTTGTCCAGTCTCTTCCCGCATCTCCCACACCCCTTTCCCCCCCAAGAATACTCAGTCCATTCCCTTTCTATGTCCCTGATTCTATTATAATCACCAGTTCATTCTGTTCATCAGATTATTTATTCTCTTGATTCTTAGATTCACTTGTTGATAGATGCATATTTGTTGTTCATAATTTGTATCTTTACCTTTTTCTTCTTCTTCCTCTTCTTAAAGGATACCTTTCAGCATTTCATATAATCCTGGTTTGGTGGTGATGAACTCCTTTAGCTTTTCCTTATCTGTGAAGCTCTTTATCTGACCTTCAATTCTGAATGATAGCTTTGCTGGATAAAGTAATCTTGGTTGTAGGTTCTTGGTATTCATCACTTTGAATATTTCTTGCCACTCCCTTCTGGCCTGCATGGTTTCTGTTGAGAAATCAGCTGACAGTCGTATGGGTATTCCCGTGTAGGTAACTGAGTTTCTTTCTCTTGCTGTTTTTAAGATTCTCTCTTTATCTTTTGCTCTTGGCATTTTAATGATGATGTGTCTTGGTGTGGTCCTCTTTGGATTCCTTTTGTTTGGGGTTCTCCGCGCTTCTTGGACCTGTAAGTCCATTTCTTTCACCAGGTGGGGGAAGTTTTCTGTCATTATTTCTTCAAATAGGTTTTCAATATCTTGCTCTCTCTCATCTTCTGGCACCCCTATAATTCTGATGTTGGTACGCTTGAAGCTGTCCCAGAGGCTCCTTACACTATCCTCGCATTTTTGGATTCTTTTTTCATTCCGCCCCTCAGGTTGGGTGTTTTTTGCTTCCTCGCATTTCAAATCATTGACTTGATTCTTGCGCTCCTCTGGTCTGCTGTCGGGAGTCTGTATAATATTCGTTATTTCAGTCCGTGTATGCTTAATTTCTAGTTGGTTCCCCATCATAACATCGAGGGTCTCATTAGTTTTCTTGTAGATCTCATTAAGTTTATCGGCAGCTTCTAAACAGTTCTTGAGAGACCTTAAAAGTGTGGTTCTGAACTCTATATCTTCCATTGACAATTTTGTCCTGTTTCTTTGTCTCCACATTTTGTTATGCTTCCTTGGTGCACCCCCTAGTGGTCTTTGTGCGCAGTCTTATAGTTAAACATTGATTGTTGTAGCTAATACCAGGGAGGGTTTGACCTCCAGGCCAAGTGGCTATGAGAATCAGCTGTGTCTGCAGTGAGAGAACTTCTGTCCTCTAGGGAGGTGCTAATCTGGCGTTTAGCAGAGAGGCTATCTGGCAAATGCTTCTGTGCAGGGCTTGGGCGGGGCGGGTCGCACAGGATCAACAGGGTGGGCCTGAGAGAGCAGTTATGGTGGCTCTCAGTCCTGTCCCCAGGGGCTCTGCCTCTCTGAGTCCCAGCACTCGCTGCAGACCTCAGAGGGAAAGCTGCACTCGCTCTGACCGAAGCCAGACAGTCCCGCTTCTCCTGTTTGAGTCTGGGTCCCTAAAGACTCGCCTGTATCTGGAGCTCAGAGTCTGCGACTCCCTCCTGATTGAAAACGCCAACCACGCCCTCCGCCGCCAGCCAGCTCCGTGCACTCCGCACCTCAGAATTTGACTTCAGCACTGCACCTCCTCTGAGCGTCCATATGCGTTTCTCTTTCCTCCTAGTTGTAGGACTTCCACTCAGCCAGCGTTCCTGTGGTTCTGGGTGATGTCCTTTCCGTTTTTTAGTTTCACTTTTGAAGTAGTTGTTCAAGGCAGCAAACTCTGACGTTAACCTATGCCGCCATCTTGGTTCTCTATTATCTCAAAGTTTGATACCACTGCCTATCTGGCTCGTCTTTTCCCTTCATCTGGGAAGCTACTGCCGCCCGTGAACAATACTAAGTCCAGATTCTGTAGAGGCCTGTCTGTTAGATCGGCCGGCTGGAGTAGACCTCCCCTAGGACTTCCAGACAATCATGCTCAGGGCTCCCTCTGGGATGGGTAGGAAAGTGGCAGGATTAAGAGTTCTTACTGCCTCTAATCTTATTCGTGGATTTTCACGTAGGAGCCTTTGGTATTGAGTCACCTGAGCATGAGTCAGCCAGTGCTGCCCCTTAGCTTCCATAGGGTGACAACAGCATGAGGCACTTAGACATTTAAGTTCTGTCCCAGAGTGAGCTTGTCTGCCTTTTTGACGAATAAGGCTGTGGCTGTAAGGGCCCTGAGGCATGGGGGCCACCCAGCAACCGGGTCAATCTGTTTGGAGAGGTAGGCTACTGGCTTCTGCCAAGGTCCCAACTGCTGAGTCAGAACTCCTAGGGCTGCCCCGTTGGAAAGTCCCGAGTCACATCTGGGAGCCCCAGGGCCGGCGCCTCAGTGAGCTGTGCCTTTATGGCCGTGAAGGCTTTTTCCTGGTCGGGACCTCAGTTAATGGGTGCCTTTTCCTTTCCTTCTCTTCTGCCTTTTTCAAAGGCGGCCAGACTCAGACCCTTAGCCAGGCTGAGCTTTGACTTCCCTCCAGGAAGTCCCAGAGACGGTGAAAACCGTCCAGAAGCCGTTCCTCCAGAGCCATGGTTGGCAAACTGCGGCTCGCGAGCCACATGGGGCTTTTTGGCCCCTTGAGTGTGGCTCTTCCTAAGCCTTAGGAGGACCCTAATTAAGTTAATAACAATGTACCTACCTATATAGTTTAAGTTTAAAAAATTTGGCTCTCAAAAGAAATTTCAATCGCTGTACTGTTGATATTTGGCTCTGTTGACTCATGAGTTTGCCGACCACTGCTCTAGAGGAACCAAGCTCTCCTGAGGTCAATAGGTACCTAGGGAGGGGCCAGCTACCCCTTCTGTCCCATAGGACAGGCCAGAACTCCGACCTGTTTCCCGGGGAGAACTTCAGTTTCAGACGTCTGATTCTGACTTCCCTTCTGGAAGTCCCAGAAAGGTGTTTCCTGCCTCTTTTGGGTCCACCTGAGCGCAGAGTCCCCGCAGTCCCTCCGGACCCCACAAGTTCAGGAACCGGAGGCGAATGTGCCGGTGGCGCCTTCCTTGGGTCCCAGAGCCTGAAGCGAGTGCCCTGAAGTCGGCTCTTGTCAGCAGTGGCCTAAGAGCCAGCTCCACTGACCTTTCTCGGCCAATGCACCAATGTCATGGCAGAATGCACGGAGAACCACCAGCCAGCTCTGAGGGAGGAGAGCTTATCCTTTCTTTCGCAGATCTGCTAGTCCAGGGCATTCCGGATCCAAAGCCTGAACTGAACTATCGAGAGGCTCTGGCTTATATATCTGCTCCTGTGGCGGCCCCTGAGGGTCCCTGCAGTTCAAGTCAGCGGTGGTGGGACCCTGGGGTTAGGCTCTGCAGCTCCGCCCAAGTCAGTCAGAGGGGGAAGTAAGACTGCAGTTTTAACCAGACACTGAACTAGGTTGCAAGCCCCTCATTTTCCTTTTCAGCTTGACCCTTATATGCTGCTTTGCTCACCTCTGCCAGGCGACTGGGCCCTATTGCAGGGTCCTGGGATAGCTGGCGTGGCCAGGAGCCAGCAGGCTGTGTCAGTGCACCCTCAGCATACCACTCTGCCCAGCAGATCCTGAACAGTGCCGGGGTCCAACCCCTGCGGGTCCAGGGGTCCCCAAAGGTGTGGACGGAGTTGGCGAAGAAGGAATGACACGGAGACAGCGTTCAGTTGATCAGCAACCTAGCCAAGATCTCTAGCCAGGATCTCCAGCCAAGTTCTGGTCTGGATCTCCAGGAAGTTCTGCTCTGGATCTCCAGCCAGGTTCTGTGTCCATGGTCTCTTGCTAGGTTCTCCAGGTTCTCCAGCCAGGTTCTGTAGCCATGTTCCCTCGCTAGGTTCTCCAGCCAGGTTCTGTCCAGGTTCTCCAGTCAGGTTCTCTTGCCAATTTCTGTAGTCAGGTTCAGTCCAGGATCTTTTGCCATGTTCTCTCGCTAGGTTCTGTCTCTAGGTTCTGAGGCCAGTTTCTGTCCAGGATCTTTTGCCATGTTCTCTCCAGCAAAGTTCTTCTGTCTCTAGAGAACGTTCTGTGTAGGTTCTGTGCCTAGGTTCTGTCTCTCTCCAGGATCTTTTGCTATGTTCTCTCGCTAGGTTCTGTCTCTAGGTTCTGAGGCCAGTTTCTGTCCAGGATCTTTTGCCATGTTCTCTCCAGCAAAGTTCTTCTGTCTCTAGAGAACGTTCTGTGTAGGTTCTGTGCCTAGGTTCTGTCTCTCTCCAGGATCTTTTGCTATGTTCTCTAGCTAGGTTCTGTCTCTAGGTTCTGAGGCCAGTTTCTGTCCAGGATCTTTTGCCATGTTCTCTCCAGCAAAGTTCTTCTGTCTCTAGAGAACGTTCTGTGTAGGTTCTGTGCCAATTTCTGTCTCTCTTCGTTCTGTCTTCTTACATCTGTATTTATACCAGTTGATTCCAATCCTATCAATCTCTATTTCAAAGGTTAGGGCGTTTCTTATCTCCATTCCAGGGAGTAAAGATTATGTAGCTTAAGCATGATTGTTTGTAGTTAAAGTGATTAATTACCCACCTGGCACTTAGTTAAGAGGTTTTATTCCCTCCCTAACCTCAGGGGAAAATCCCTACCTGGGGAAACAACCTTTCTCAGAGACCTTGGTTAAAACACATAGTGCCTAGAAGGTGAGCAAACATATTAAGAACAGTATGCCATATATGCCAGGTCCCTTGAAACAGCAAGCATGGACCAGCTCCCGGCAGAACAGGAATAGGGGTGCACATCACACCCCCTGACTTCCTGGCTGGGGGACCTGGTCACATGCCAGGTGAGGGCTTAGCAGCTCCACAGCGTACCTGCTTCCTGGCTCAGGGTAAGGGCTGAGAGGGGGTCCATGGGGGGACCTTGTGGTGGGCTGAGGGCCTTCCCCTGCTTCATAAGCCCCCCTACTGCCCACTCCCAGAAAGAGAGGCATCTCTTGGGGTGGGGTGGGCCTCAAGGACTGCCTAAAAGAGGGGGCTGGGACCAAAGGTCTTCATAGGACTGTCAGAATCTGTCCACCTGAGGTCTTTCAAGCACGTACTATGCCCCAGGTCCTGTCAGCATGGCTTGGGGTCTATGGCGTGGAAATGGTTACCACACCCGCTCTGCCCCAAGGCCACGCCATTCCCAGGCCTGCGTCCTGGCAGAAGCCCGCGGTGAGAGACGGTATGCACGGTATACCGATGTGTTTACACCAGCGCTACAGTTTACAGTGTGCTGTACACGTTGTCATCTCTGACTCGCATTTGTCCTGCTGACTGGCATCCCAGCTATCACTAGAAAGCTAACCCCTGGGACCAGAAAGGTCCAGAAAGGGGGTCCATAGGGCTGCAGAAACCAGCCCATCTCAGGCAGGGCAGGGCCTTCTGCAGAACGGCAGGGCCCTGTGGGCTCGGCCCCTCACAGCCTGCTGGGGCTGTGAAGGCTCCCAGGCACCTGGTGGCAGAACCTCCAGGGCTTAGACACTAGTGAGCCGGTTTCTCCCCGAGGACGGACAGACCGCCAGCAAGGTAACCGCCGCTGTCCTGAGCCACGTGCCACCCGTGTGGCTGGAGGTCTGGGCCCTGCCGGGCTGAGGGTCCACAGAAGGAGAAGAGTCTCCGGAGCCTTGCGGTCACTGTGGCGGGCACCAGACCATGGGGGCACCGTGTGCAAAGCGGTGAGGCAGCCAGGCCTCCCCTGGCCCTGGGCCAGCCTGGGCAGGGCTGCAGAGGGCGTCTGCGGTCTCTCCTCCTCCTCCTCCTCCTCCTCCTCCTCCTCCTCCTCCTCCTCCTCTTCCTTTTCCTCCTCCTCCTTCTTCCCCTCCTCCTCCTCCTCCTCCTCCTCCTCCTCCTCCTCCTCCTCCAGCGCCCCGAGCCTCACGTCTTCCCCCAAACAGAAGACCTATAGATTTAAGCAGGCCCGGCGGCCTGTGGTTATGTTTCTTTCCCTCCAGGTGTTACCTTCTCAACAGGCAGCCCCCCACCCCAGAGGGCATCGTGCAATGTCCTTGGCTCAGGCCCCCACTGGGGACCCCCTCCGCTCCTCTCTGTGTGCTCACGGGCTGAGCGAGCAGGAGGTGTGTGTCTCACGTTCCGGCATAAGAATGTGGACTAGGGCTTCCAAGGACGGGACATACGTCGTCATTGCCCACAGGTGCAGCCACCAGCCCTGAGGGGCTGTGGTCCCAGCCTCCCCTTCTATGCAGTCCTTGAGGTCCACCCCCACCCCAAGATCCTGGCCAGACCAGCCCTCTCCTCATGGGCTGGGGACACTCCTAGGAGGCGAATGAGCTGGGTCTGATGAGGTTCCTCAGCCCTGTTCTGGCCCCAAGCACCCCACCCCTCTCCTGTATCCTGAGACTCCTCCTCCCCCACCCACCATCTCATCTAGACACACACACTCACCTTACCAGCGGTTCTCAACCTGTGGGTTGTGACCCCTTTCACAGGGGTCGCCTAAGACCATCGGAAAACACATACATAATTACATAATGTTTTCGTGATTAATCACTATGCTTTAATTATGCTCAATTTGTAACAGTGAAAATACATCCTGTATATCAGCTATTTACATGACGATTCATAACAGTAGCAAAATTACAGTGATGAAGTAGCAACGAAAATAATTTTATGGTTGGGGGCCACCACAACATGAGGAACTGTATTAAAGGGTCGCGGCATTAGGAAGGTTGAGAACCACTGATCTAGACACACACACTCACCTTAGAGATTTCCACCCCTCCCCCAGCCCCCCATCTCATCCAGGCACACGGACTCACCTTAGAGATTTCCATCTCTCTTTTTCTGTGTGGCTCTCTGGGCTCTATTTTCATAGGATGCCAAATAAAGACCTAGCCAGAAAATGAAGTGAAATTACACAATTATGGTTGATGATAATAACCTGTTCTGCACTCAGAGTCTGACCTACTTTTTGGTTTTAAAATTAAACTTGTGGTTGGGAGATAATTGTAGATTCACATGCAGTTGTAAGAAATGACACAGAGAGATCTGTGTACCCTTTATCAAGTTTCTCCGAATGGCAGTCACTTGCAAAACTGTAGGACAGATGGCCACTGGGATATTGGCCCTGTTACAGTCAAATGCTGCGCATGCATCACCACTAGGACCCCTCACGTTGCCCCTCAGTGGCCACACCCACTTCTCTCCCATTTCCACCCTTTTCTTAACCCCTGGCAACCACCGATCTGTTCTCCATATCTAAATTTTGTCATTTCAAGAATATTATATAAATGGAGTCATTTTTCACTCAGCAGAATTCTCTGGAGATGTGTCCATGAGGTAGTGTATCAATACTTTACTTCTTGGTGCCGAATAGCATTTCATAGTGTGGATGGACTAACCGTTGTTTAACCGTTCACTCCTGAAGGGCCTCTGGGTTATTTCCAATGTTCGGCTATAACAAGCTAAGCTGCTGTAAACATCAGGGTTTTTGTGTGAATGTGAGTATTTATTTCTCTGGAAGAAACGTCCAAAAGTGGAATTGCTGAGTCATATTTTGTTTTATAAGAAACTCTTTGTTTAGTTCTACATCTTAAAAGATTTTCTGTTGTGTGTTTTTTTTATAGTTTTACATTTGAGTCTGTGATTCTTTTGTTATTATTTTTTGCATAAAGACTAAGATTTTGGTCAAGGTTCATTTTGGGGCCTATGGATGTCCAAATGTCCAAATCATTGGGCATATTTGTGTGGGCCTATTTCTGGGATCCCTGTTCTGTCCCATGGACATATGTCCCGCCAACACCACACTGTCTCTATTACTGTGGCCTTAATATTGCGTAGAGTGATTCCTTCCATCTTATTTTATCTCCCCAACATTATTTCAACTATTCTAGTTCCTTTGTTGCTCCTTATAAATTTTAGAATAAACTTATTTATAACTATAAAAGAGAAATCTTGCTGGGATTTTGGTAGGAATTGCATTAAACCTGTACTTAAATTTGAGGAGAATTAGCGTCTTTGCTATGTTGAGTCTTTCAATTCAATTAATCTCAAGAGAGATCAATTCCCTTTTACTCTTATTTTTCTGAGAGTTTTGTGCAGGCATGGGTATTAAAATTTGTGAAATGCTTTTTCTGCATAGATTGATATAATCAAGTGATTTTCTCCGTTAGTCTGTTAATATAGTGGATTACATTTATTGATTTTCTTTTTTATTTTCAAATATTAAACAGCCTTGCATCTCTGGATTATAATTATTTTTATAATTATAAAATTATAATTATAATTGGTCATGATTATAATTATTTTTATAAATTGCCAAATTCTATTTGTGAATATTTTGCTAAGGAATTGTTGCATCTGTATTCATGAGGAATATTGGTCTTTATTATTGTTTTTAATACTCGCTTTATCTTGTTTTGGTATCAGGGTAACACTGGCTTCATGAAATGAATTAAGAAGTTCCCTCTTCTATTTTTTAAAAGAGATTGTGTAGAATTGGTATTAATTCCTCTTTAAATGTTTAATAGAATTCTCTAGTATAACCATGTGGGCTTAGTGACTTCGTTTTTGGGTGTTTTGAAATTACAAAATCAGTTTCCTCAATTATTTTTTATTTCCCTGGGAACTTCTTTTTTAATGCATTTAGAAGGGTGCTGCTTAGACTCTAAGTGTTTGGAGATTTTCCTGTTGTCTTACATTACTGATTTCAAAAGTACTGATTTCTAGTTCGATTCCATTGTGATCAGAGAACACACTCTGTGTGATTTCAGTTATTTTAATTTCTTGCTGCTCGTTTTCTATGCTCAGGATATGGTCTATTTTGGCACCTATCCTGTGGGCAATTGAAAAAGTGTACTTTGTAAATGCGTAGCTGTAGGGAGTATCTATAAATGTAGATCATGTTATTTGACAGCATTGGTGAGCTATTCTATGTCTTTGCTGATTTCCTGTCTAGTTGTTCTATCAATTGTTGACAGAGGCATATTGAAGTCTCCAACTATAATTGTGGATCTGTTTATATCTTTTTCAGTTCTACCAGTTTTTGCTTCACAACTTTTGCAACTCTATTGTTTGGTGGGTACATAGGTAGGATTGCTATGTCTTCTTGGAAGATTGACCCTCTTGTCCTATATAATAAAGAGCTAATATGCAAATTGTCATCATGCCCTCATGCCCTCACACTGGGGCTGGGGGACCTGAGGCCATGCCCTCAGCCCTGGCACCAGGCCAGGGGATCTGAGGCTGTGCCCCCCGCCCTTCGGGGCTTGACAGGAGTGGGGCCGGCCGGGTCTGGGTCTCGTGCGATTTCGAGGCACACGCGGGTGGGTGGGGACTTGACTCTGGGTCCCGTGGGGTGCCCCAGACTCTGACAGGAGGGAGATTTTCATATACATTTTACTAATTTTCTTTCATCTCTGACACTTCTATTATAGAGAAAGGGCAAATAGTGATATTAAAATATTTCCTCTAATTAATTCCCTTTTAATGTGCACGAATTTCGTGCATGGGGCCACTAGTTATTATATAAAGTCCTTCTCTATCTCTGGAAATTTTCTTTCCTCTGAAGTGTACTTTATCTGATATTAATGTTGTGATTCCTGCTTTCATTTGGTTAATGTTTCCCTATTTTAACTTTTCTTTTTTCTTAATCTTTACCCAAGGATATATTTTTACATTGATTTGTAGAGAGAGAGGAAGAGAGAGAGAAACATTGATATGAGAGAGAAATATCTATTGGTTGGTTGCCTCCTGTATGCACCCTGACTGGGGATTGAACCTGTAATCTAGGTATGTGCCCTGACCAAGAATCAAACCAGGAATATGTTGGTGTATGGGATGACGCTGTAACCAACTAAGCCACCTGGCCAGGGCCCCATTTTTAACTTTTTAACCTGTCTGTATTATTATATTTGAAATTAGCTGCTTATAGGCAGCATATAGTTGGGTCATGATTTAAAATTTTTTAAATTTTATTTTAGAGAGGGAGGAAGAGAGGGAGGGAGGGAGAAAGGGAAGAAGGGTGGGAGGGGGAGAGAGAGAGAGATGAAAGAGAAACATCTATTGGTTGCCTCTTGTATGCACCCTGACTGGAGATCAAACCTGCTATCTAGGTATGTGCCCTGACCTGGAATCCAACCCATGACCTTCTGGTGCATGGGACAATGCTCCAACCAACTGAAATCACAGTGGCCAGGGCAGATCATCACCTTTTTAATTTACTCTGCCAATGTCTTTTACTTGGTATATTTAGACCATTTACATTTAGTATATTTATTGATGTGGTAGAGCTTGAGTCTGCTATTTTATTTATTATTTTTTTGTTTGTTCTCTCTGTGTTTTGTTTCTGTTTTATTTTTTGTCCTCCTATGGGTTACCTGAACAGTTTTTTAAAATTCAATTTTGATTTATCTATAGTGAATTCCTGAAAGATAATTTCACTGAATATAGAATTCTGGGTTGATATTTGTTTTCTTTCAGCCATTAAAAAATGTGCCATTGCCTCTGGCCACTAGGGTTTCCGATGAGGAATCTGATGCTTTTGGATTGTTTCCCCCTTGTAGGTAAAGTGTCACGTCTTTCTCAGTGCTGTAGGAGGATCAGTTAGTGTTGTTTTGAGTCACCCCGTTTGTGGTGATTTGTTTCAGCACCAATAAGAAACTAATACAGCTAGTGTTGCGTGTAGTCCTGTGGGCTTTGCTGTGCCGACTCGAGTAAATCTCACCTGGCGTTGGGAAGTAGGCTCTCTCAGTCCCCCACTTTCTAGATGCAGCCGAGCAGGCTCAAAAAAGGCGAGGGACCCGCCCAGGGTTACACAACATACAGCACACACTCACACCAGCTCTGGAAAGATCCGAACATGAGCTCTGGGAAGGCGGTTCTTACCATCACCCCCACTTTTCTGAAGAGGAAGTGGGGTAAGATAGATTTACAATTCCAAACTCTCTCCAGGGGGAAGCCTGGGCCTGGGGGACCCAACCTGCAGCTCCGCAGGCTCTGGGGGAGGCAGCCAGGCGGGGGGCCGGTGAGGGGGGCAGCCTTCTCTGCTCCCTCCCAGAGCCAGCAAACATGGGCATGGTGTGTTGTGCTCAAAGCTGGGGCCCTGACTGGCAATGCGACTAAGAGGCCACACAAGAGTCCCAGGGCCCAGCAGTCAGTGAGGCCAGGGGCACCTTACCGTCCTCACTGAAGACGGGGGCAGTGCACAGGTAGTGGGTGATGCTGGGGTCTTGCTCGAAGGGACACTCCACTTGTTTCCATGTGATGAACTCTCCAACCTGCTTGGCCAGCTCCAGAAATTTCTGCCAGGGTCACAGAGACACAGGATGGTGGCACTCCACTCCCAGGGCTCGACATTCCCTGGGAGAGCGGGGTTGGCAAGACTTCTCTCACCACCTCTGGGTGAGCAAGTTGGAACTCGGGGCAGTAAATGGCATCGCCAGCATCAGAAAACCTGGGTGTTCATCACCGCTCTTCATCCCCTCTGAGGAATCAGCCACACCTGACACCTAGGACTCTCCAGCCCCTGGGGCCTGGGCTATGGCCCTTACTAGCCAGTGCCTCTAGCTAGAGGTGAGCATTACTTTAGTTTCATTCTGTTTATTTACTAGAGGCCCGATGCACGAAATTTGTGCAAGAGTAGGCCTTCCTTCCCCCGGCTGCCAGCACCGGCTTCCCTCTGGTACCTGGGACCCAGGCGTCCCTCGCAGCCCCAGCTTCATCTGGTCTAATTAGTATATTACGCTTTTATTATTATAGATGTGGTTATCCTTACTTATGGCAAGTTTGTTTATTTAAAGAACTAGAGGCCAGGTGCATGAATTCATGCATGGGTGGGGGCCGGCTGGCCCGCCCTGATGGATCGAGGCGTATAGGGCTGGGCCGGCCAGGGGAGGGGCCACGGGTGGTTGGTGAGCAGGCTCCGCCCCCTTGTCAAACTCCCAGTTGAACTCCCGGTCGAACTCCTGGTCAAGGGGACAATTGGCATATCAGCCTTTTATTACATAGGATATGCAAATAAATTTAAATAAATGTATTTAAATAAGCCAAGAAAATTCATTGACGTAGAATTTTTTAAAGTGAAATTTAAAAACATTTATTTAACTAGAAAAATATGTGCTTACTTAAAGAAGGATTTTAAATAAATAGCAGCACCAAGTCATGACTGGGTGGGAGCCCCATTCCTGGTCTCCTGTGATCAGCCCTGGGCCAACTCCGCCCCCACGGTTTCCACCCTGAATCTGGGGCCCCGCAAGCAGCTGGCAGTCTTGCTCTTGCCCGTCAGCCTTGTGCTGAAGGCCAACTCAAGAAGGCAAAGGACAGGATTCCCATAGCTGGTGGGTGTTGGGGTCGCCTGAAGAGGGAGCTCCCAGGCTGTCAGACCCCTGTGGCCTCTCTCAAGCCCAGCCTCTGCCATGACACCTCCAGCCTGGACTGCTCCGACTGCTGGACTGGCCAGGCCTATTTTGCAGGGTCTCCCTCTGCCTGGGAGGTCAGGGGGGCTCCTGGAGGAGAGGACACTTGAGCTGACCGTGGTGAATGTCCCTTGTGCCCATTCTACCCTCCGCCTACTTCCTCCTGTTGCTCAGCGCCCCTCCTTTGGGGGCCTCCCCGGGCCCCTGCACTGCGCCCCTGTGCCCCTGTCAGCACCTCGCCTGTTGTCAGCCTGGTGCTCTTTGAGGGCCGGGATGAATTCTGCCTCACACGTGCTGGGCCGAGGCCTGCAGAGTGGGAATCAACCCTGCGTGAGCCTCAGTTTCCTGCGGAGGATGAGGGTGGGGAGACGCCAGTGCACCTGCCCTGACATGGTGGTGAGTGGTGGTCAGGCCAGCCCTCCTGCTGGCGGAGCTGTTCCGTCCTGTCTGACCCTGGGCCCTGGACCCTACCTCAAAGTTGACGTGCCCATTGGGGAGGCGGTTGGCCCAGCCCTCGTTGAGGAAGCAGATGTCTTTGATGAGCAGGCTGAAGAAGGGAACGACGATCTGGAAGGGACAGGGTAGGTCAGCCCTTGCCGGCGCCCCCAGCCCGTGGCCTCGGTGCATGCTCAGGCTAGAGAGGGCGGGAGAGACTTCCTGGGCCCAGCTGGCAGCTTGGGGCTGCGTGGGGATCAGGCTACTTAGTATGCACCGGGGGGCAACGTGGAAACCACAAAGGAAGGGGGTACAGGTCTGCTTCCCTGAGGCCAAACGGTGTCCTCCCAGGCCCGGTGCTGACTGAGCTCCTGCTGTGGGTGGTGGCCCTGGAACATTTCCCCCACCTCCTGCTGCGGGGACGGACGGACGGACGGACGGACGGAGCACGCTGAGCACAGAGTCAGTCCATAGGGCCTGGGGGTCAGCTGTGGCCTCCTTTTAAACACATACTTAACAGCTTGTCCTTGTATGTCCTTCTTGGTGCTGAAGATCTGACCCCGCTGTGCTACGGTGAGGCCAAAGGCGTGGCCGCAGCTGCTGACGGTGGGGCTGCCGAGCTCAGCCTGCGGGGCCCCTGCCTCACTGCCATGCCGTGCGCCGTGCCGATCCCTAGAGACCCCTGCTCATGGCTCAGACCACCCCGGAGAAGCAGCCGGCCCTACCCTGTGTCCTGCTTCAAACTGTGTCCCCCCCAAAGACATGTTGGTGTACCGAGTCCTGGTGGGGCCTTGTTTGGAGCAAGTCTCTTAAGACGGAATCAGGCTAAGGTGAGGTCACACTGGCCATGCGGGTCTAGTCCAGGGACTGATGTCCTTGTAAAGAGGGGACTTTGGACACGCACAGGGACGATGGCCATGGGAAGGCGGAGGCAGCGATGGGGCAATGTGGCCGCTAGCCAAGGAGCCCCGAGGCCACCGACGCTGGAAGGATCCCTGGGGCCTCCGGAGGGAGGCGGCCCTGGCGCCCTGATAAGGCTTCAGCCCTGCACGAGGACAGGCTCTGTCCGAAGCCGCCTGCTTGGGCACAGCCCCAGGGTGCGAGCACGGCGGCTCCGCCCTCGGGGCCAGAGCTGGGCGCCTGCTGCCAGGCCAGCCCGTCACCCTGGGGACCAGACACCTTGGCGTTTCTGGATCAGGGAGTGCTGAGCCCACCCCCGCTTCCGCCCCATTCGAGTCAGCCAAGGCTTTGAGGTGAGGACCTGGGCGCTGGCCGCTCTGCACAGCACAGAGCAAGGATGGCTCAGCTGGGCGGGGCAGACGGGGAAACTTAGGCCCGTGGAGTGGGCTGATCTGTTTGGGAAGGTGGCGAGTTCTCCGTACTGGAGACGGGCAGCATGTCTGTCACACAGCCATAGAAGTGCGGGGGTGGACCAGGTGACCTGGGAGTGAGCGTCCAGGTTCTCTGATGCAGCCCACCTGGACCAAGGTGTCTAGCGCAGGCAGGAGCCTTGAGGACCAGGCAAGCCTCTGACCTACCTTCTCCTGGCTGCTGTGGGCGGTCAGGGAGCGGTGGGCGGCCCCGCGCAGGGCTGCCCTGTAGTTGCAGAAATACCCGGTTGGATCCATCTGGTGCTGGAAGGAGACAGGGACGCAGCTGGGCACTGTCCCTGGGGAAGGCCGGCGCCCCCCGCTGCCAACACCATGCTCACCTCCAGGATGAAAAGCTTGGCTGTCTTCACTTTGGCCCAGGTCTTCAGCCTGGACACGGGGCTCATGCTCATGCCAGCTGCAGCGGGAGGCCGAGCTGGGCGGCTTGCCCCGGGCCGCATTCCCATCACTGCCCTGGGCGGAAGGCTTCTGTGTGGGCCCCCTGCCCATCCTCTGCGGCTGCAGCCTGACCTGGGCTGAGTCTGCAGCAGCCTCGGCCGCCAGGCAGCAGGTAGGTGTGTGGGGGCGACCTGGCTTCTGCATGTACAGGCCCCATCCCAGTCCTCCGCACACTGGCCCACACGGCGCCAGGGCCAGCTTTGGGCCCTGCTCTCCCTGGATCCGGGGTCATACTGCCACACCCTCGCCAAGCACCCTGAGCAGGCTGAGCCCACCTCAAAGTTGGCACCCTTCCCGGACCTCTGGGTGGGGATGCGGGCCCAGCTGGCACTCACTCTCTGCTCAGAGGAGATCCCTGGCTCGAAGCCCACCTGCCCGGGTGCCCACGCCTGCCTGCCCGGGTGCCCACGCCTGCCTGCCCGGGTGCCCACGCCCACCTGCCCGGGTGCCCACGCCTGCCTGCCCGGGTGCCCACGCCCGCCTGCCCGGGTGCTGGGCTCAGGCCAGCTACTCACAGACGATGGCCATGAGGGAGTTGAAGTTGCCAATGTTGAGCACTTGCGGGCCACGTCGATGAAGAACTCGATCACCTGGGCCCTCTGCTTCTTCTTGGACAGCTGGGGACAGCACCTGAGCCTCAGCAATGACAGGTCCCCGCCCTACCGTGACCACCCACCCTGCCCACCGGCCAGTCCCTCCTGCGGGCTGGGATGTGTGATCTGGGCCATCTGCAGCCTCGGGCTCAGGGCTCTGAGCAGCGCAGCGCAGGCCACTGCCAGTGAGGGGCAGGGGGCCACTGCCAGCAAGGGAGGCCCTTTTCCCAGGCCAGCGCCACACCCTCCAGAGGCAGAAGGCACGCTCACTCCTCCTTCCTCCCAGCATCGGGCTGGTCTCCCCAGCCGGGACCACACCCGACCCCGGACCACACGCCGACTCCACTCAGGTAAACCCGCTGCCCGCTGCCAGGGAGACTCCAGGCCCCACCGTGCTCTTCCCGCAGATAACACTGGCCTGGGCCTGCTGCCCCCAGCAGTGCGCTGTGTGTCTGCAGAGACGGGCCGCCCGAACCCCTCAGACAGCCCTGCCTCCGGCCTGCCTGTCCCTCAGGGAGCAGGTGACTGGGCTGGCGGCCGAGCGAGGGGGCCCTGGGACAGGACCCTCCCACCGCAGAGGCGCCACAGGCCATCGTTTCCTTCTGGCCAGGCCTCGTCCTCTTCGCCTGCCACAGGCATTCACCCCCGAAAGCCCCGTGCACCCCAAGCTCTGTCGCATCATCTGGTGCTGGAGAGCCCACGGGCACGCGTGCTGCCTGCAGTCCTTCCCGGCGACGCGTGGCCCGGCCTCGCCTGATGCGGGGTGGCCAGAGGGGGGCCCTCTGCTGTGGGGAAGAGCCGCCTGGCTGATGGACGGTTCTTGCTGACATGCATGTCGGTTTAGACCAGCCCGGTCTACCTGCTTCCCCGGAGAAGCCAGAGGCTGGACTTGGAGCGTGCAGTCTCCTGGCTTTTAAAGGCTGGGCCATTTCTACCTCTAGATCTGAGGGAGCTGCAGGCCCGCGGCCCAGCAGGCAGGCACCGTGAGGCAAGCAGCCCCTGGCACCCTCTGCTAGAGGCCGGAGGGTCCGTGCTGGCTCTGCCCAGAGGGGAAATGTCACTGCAGGCAAGCCCGGTGGCAGCTGGTGTCCCGGGGGTGCCCAGCCTGGCCGGGCTTGGGGACAGATGGCTCCAGAAGCCCTTCTGGCTCCCCCCAGGCGAGCTCCTCCCGCCTGCGCGCTCTGCCACGCCCGCTCCGTCCCGGGTTCTGCGCACCATGCAGACCTCAGTGGCCACGAGGGAGCACAACCTGTTGAACCATTTCACGTAAGCCTCCAGGTTCTCGGTCTTATCACCGAAACAGGGCTAGGAGAGATGAAAGGACTGCACTCAGTCTTTATGTCAATGAATTTTGGAACATGAAGTCAGTTCACAATCACGATAGACAATTTGGAAAATGTCGGAACCTCAAAACCATCCACAAACACCAATGATCTGATGTTCACCTTCTAGTCATGTTCCAATGCACGTGGAGATGTAGTGTAACATGATATATATCAATATGATATGTAATCGTCGGTCCTCATTATCCATAGATTCTGTATTTGTGACTCTACCTACTCCCTAAAAATTCATTTGTAACCCCCAGCGCCTCACTTTCCCTCTCACTCACGGACGTGTGCAGAGTGGCAAAATACTGGAGTCACCCAACATAGGCTGGGGTTAAGCGAAATGGTGCCTGGCCTTCTTGCTTCAGCCCCGTGCTGACACGTGTCCTTCCTGCCGTCCATCGGGCGTCACGGTGATTTCACGCGTCCTGTGCCCAGCACAGTGCTGCCGGGCTGTCTTGCCTCCCCAAGCAGGAAGCTTGTGGTGCCCGAAGGGAACGTAGGCGTGAGATGCGCTTTCAGGCATGAGTCATAGTGCTACTGGCAATGAGTTCAATGTCATTGAATGAACAATATTTATTGAAGAAGATGTCTTTAAACAGAAACACACATAAACTAAGGCTCTTTGTTGATTGGTTGATGACAATGTTGGGATGAGAGGCTCGCAAGGAACCTAACCCTGCGTTTCCCTTAGGAGCAATGGGTGCTTGCTGATGCAGAGTTCCCGACAAGTTTGTAGGACATAACTACCATGAATAATGAAAATCGGCTGTATCTTCCTTTTGCTATGTAACTACATATATTTCCATATTTTTCCACGTGAACCTTTCATGTACCATCCAATATCCTTTGGAATTTTTTCAATTGATGTAGAACATTCCACTGTATAAATACACCACAATTTTAAAAATTAAACTTAAATATAGACGTTAAAATTGAGAGGTGACTTTCAGTAAATAGTGGGGCGGGGGGGGGGGGAGGAATGGGGGACTTATCCAAGAAAGCAAAGAAAGGAGAAAAACAGGGACAGGAAAGGTGAGGGAGGCCACCAAAGGCAGGCGAGCAGTTAGCACAGACCCCACACAGCAGTAATCACAATCACTACAATGCAAAGCCCAGGTGCATGCTAGTTTCAAGAGACACACCCCAAACCTAAGGAGATAAGTAAAAATATAGAAAAACAGATATGATAAACACCACAGTGATGTGTTAATATTAGGCAAAACAAACTCCAAGGCGAAAAGCATTAGAAGAGATTAAAGGGTAGTTGTATAATGATAAAAGGTTCAAGTTATCGAGAGTATGTTGCAAGTCTAAACTTGTCTGCACCTAACAACACAGCTTCAAAATATGAAGGCAAAAAAAAAAAAATCGGATAAAAAAATTAAAAAGATAGAGAAGATTCTGAATAACTTTGTCTATAAAGTGAAAACTTGGGAGGAACGGTCAAATTCCTGGAAAAATATAAATTACAAAACAGTAAAGAAGAGGACATACCAATGGCCATTAGACATATGAAAAGAGGCTCAACATCGCTAATCATCAGAGAGATGCAAATTAAAACCACAGTGAGCTATCACCTCACACCTGTCAGGATGGCTACCATCAACAAAACAGCAAACAAGTGGTGACAAGGATGTGGAGTGCTGTTGGACTGCAGATTGGGAAACAGAATGGAGGTTCCTCAAAATATTAAAAATGGAGCTGCCTTGTGACCCAGCAATTCCGCTTCTGGGAATGTATCTGAAGAAACTCTCCAAAAACCATAAAGGAAACGTTTAGTAACTTTCACTAGGTTTCAGCTAAGAACACACACTGATCGGAAGACATAATAATGGAAATGAAAACCAAAGACACTAACTAGGAGAGGAAAATTTGCAGTCCATCTAGTTGACAAAGGATAATTATCTAACGCAAAAACTCATAACAATCCTTAAGAAAAAGACAAATCCCCAATAGAAAACTGGATGAAAGTTAGGGACAAGCATTTCACAGGAGAGAAAACAAGAATGTCCAAAACCCACGAAAAGATGGTCCCCTTAACAGTTTGACAAAAATTAAGAAATCTGACAATTTCAAGTATCAGTGAGGATGCAGAGCAAGAATAGCTCCCTGCTAGCAGGGTGAACGGGTACAGCCTCACTGGCACCACCCTGGAAGGCTGGCCACGTGCCCACCTGTGAGGGAGGCAGTACTTCTCTCCGAGGTATATCCTAGGCCAGTGGTCGGCAAACTCATTAGTCAACAGAGCCAAATACCAACAGTACGATTCAAATTTCTTTTGAGAGCCAAAATTTTTAAACTTAAACTATATCGGTAGGTACATTGTTATTAACTTAATTAGGGTGCTCCTAAGGCATAGGAAGAGCCACACTCAAGGGGCCAAAGAGCCACATTTGGCTCGCAAGCCGCAGTTTGCTGACCACGGTCCTAGGGCAACGGTTCCCAGAGTGCTGTGGGTTCACAGGGGCAAAACCATTTTCTTATTTACACAATGCTGCAGTCTTTTCACGTAGACACCAGTGATGCGTCAGAGAATGATGGGAAAATCGCTGCCACCCAGGCCGGATGGAGCGGTCATTGTGTTCTTCCCTACTAATCACACACAGGGAAAGAAAAGCAGCGAGTGTGACTTAAGAACGTCCTCGAGGAGACAAACTTTTTTCAATTTTATTAAATTTTGACCCTGTGTGACTGACCTGAGAGCCGACACCTTTCTCAGGGGACAGTGTTTACTTGAAAGCGGGACTGACCCAATATGGTTATTCGGACGTCAGTATTTGGCAGTGATGGTCTTGAAAATGAACAAATTGAGCCTGTCCCTTCTGAGGACAATTGATAGTATTTGTGGCCAATGATAGAGTTCAAGTTTTCAAGAGGAAATTGGGAATTTGTAAAACACGTGCCCACCTTTGGGAGCTCGACAGCTTCCCATGAGTAAGGACTTTTTTATTTTTAACTAGAGGCCCGATGCATGAAATTTGTGCAAGAGTAGGCCTTCCTTCCCCCGGCTGCCAGCACCGGCTTGTCTCTGGCACCTGAGACCCGGGCTTCCCTCCTGCCGCCAGCAAGCACCCAGGACCCCGGCTTCACTCTGGCCACCAGCAGTCACCTGGGACCCAAGCTTCCCTTGCAACCCCTGCTTTGTCCAGAAGGCTGTCCGGTCTAATTAACATATTGCACTTTTATTATTATAGATGAGACCAGTAAGTGTTATTAATAAAGGTGATTTTAAAATCTTTTATAATAAAATGTGCCAACATTTGGAAGATCAGCTTGATTCAGTGGAGCCATATTTTCCAAATGACCAAGGTATAATATTACAAAATCATGCCTGGGCAAAAGGGAGCTACTCAAGATGCAAGATGGCCCAATGGATTTAATGTAATAGAGCTCAGAAAGTCCACTGATGTATTTTCATATTGCACATTGCAACTAATCTTTAAAGACTACCACTCGCCCAGTTGCAGTGGAGCATCAAAGAACATTCCCAGGGGGGTGGGTAAGAGATCAAGCAAAGGACTTGTATGCATGCAAATAAGCACAACCAATGGACATAAGACACTGGGGGGTAGGGGAGGCCAGGGGATTGTCAAGGGCGGGGGGAAAAAAAAAAGGAGACATATGTAATACTTTTTCTAATACTTTAGGCAATAAAAAAAATAAAAAAAAGAACATTCCCAATTATCTAAAACTAAAGGCCTGGTGCACAAAATCATGAATGGGTAGGGTCCCTAGGCCTGGCTGGGGCCTTCTGGCTGCCAGCCAGGGCCTTCCTTTCCCCGGCTGCCAGCTGCTGGCTGGGGCCTTAATTCGTTCTGTGCCACCCCCTGGTGGTCAGTGCACATCATAGAGAGCAGTTGAACTCCTGGTCAGTCGAACTCCCGAGGGGGCAATTTGCATATTAGCCTTTTATTATATAGGATGATGGCTGTAAAATACCCCTTCCCTTTTCCAACTACATACTTTTGGAGGTTAGATTTTCCACCAATAATGTCAAAAGATTGAATGCAGAACCAGATAAGAAAATTCAGCTGTCTTCTAAATCAGTCATTAAAGAGATTTGTAAAAATGCTGTAAAACAACGTCACTCTTTTTTTTTATTTCGGAAAAGTAAAAACTAGTTTTTTTTATTTTGGAAAATATAGTTATGTTTCATAAAATATGGTAACTGTGTATAGTGGGTTACTATGAATAAATAAATAAGTTAAAAAGTTATCAGTTTTAACAGCTAATATGATGGCCATTTTAATGATAAATATCAGTACAGAAAAATCAACATAAACAAAAGTTCTTTGGAGTCCTCCCTAATTTTTTAAAGTGGGAAGCTGTCCTGAGACCAAAACATTTGCGAACTGATGGCCTAGGAAAATGTGTACCAGGAACGTGTAAGAATGTTCCCAGCAGCAATACCTATTATGGCAAGAGGCCAGAAACCACACAAATGTTCACTTACAATAGAGTGGGTAAATAAATGTCATGTGTGGTCTTGATGTACTTCACAAAAAAAAAAAAAAAAAAAAAAAAAAGCTTGAAAATGGCCAAATAATGCTTGAGGAACAAAAAGCCAGCAAAGAGTGGCCAAGTCTGCTTCCCACCCCTGCTGGGTTTCCTAATCACTGTGGTTGACACTAGGAGAGGAAAATTTGCAGTCCATCTAGTTGACAAAGGGTAACTATCTAATGCAAAAACTCATAAAAATCCTTCAGAAAAAGACAAATTTCCAATAGAACACAACGACCGCAGTGACCGTCTTCTTAGAGATCGTCTCCACCATGATCGTCTCCACAGCTTGCGCAAGTGGCTACGTATCACGCACCCTCCCTGTCGTTGTTGTTACAAACAGCCCCACCCTCTGTCACTGCTGTTCACTCTACCTCCCTCTCTCGCCAATGCATCTTGGGATCACTCCATACCGACAGCTGCTTTTATTCTCTTTAACAGTTGCGTAACATACATAGAATGAATGGATGCTCTAAAATGTTAAATCCAGTTTCTATGGGTGATAAGGTAGTTTGCTTCCAGCCTGTGGACATTATAAACACGGTTTATCTCAAATCGTCGTGTGCACATCTCTGTGTGCGTGGGTGTGTGCTAGCCTATCTGGTGGGTAAATTATTCGGTGCGGAAAGCTGGGGTCCAGGCTGTGCATGTCAAGTGTTGATGCTACGGCCACACTGCCCTCCCAAGTGGCTGCGCCGATTTCCCCGCCCGCCGCGGGTGAGAGCTCCCTCCCTGCTGTACAGGCACAGCGTTCACCTTGCTACTCTGATCGGGAATGCAATCGCGTATTTAATTAATTTATTAGGTGCTGGGCAGAAGACACACTGTCTCCCGTTCTGATTTCATTTGACCCCGTTGGTCCCCTGCTGGCTGGGCTCTGAAGGGGGAGGGCAGCTCTGAAATCTGTGTGAGGACCTTGCCCTGCGCGCTTGGCCCAAGGGCCTCGCCACCCTCGGAGGGAAGCTTCCCTGGGCAGCGCGCACCAGCCCGCACTTCTCGGAGTGACCGCTGGAGGGAACCCCTCGTCCACCGAAACGCACCCTGTTGGGGTCGCCTGTCCTGGGTCGCTAGGAAGCTGGCCCAGCTGATGTTAGGGGGATCGCCCCCCCCCCCTCCCCAGGGGACGGTGGGTCACTGCAGGGACAGCGCGCCCGAGGGCCTTCTGCCTTGGTGCTGGCCAGAGGGTCCTTGTTCACAAAAGCCTGGACAAGCTCCTCGGGCCCGATGTGTCGCAGCCGTGCCTGCACCGGGAGGAAGAGGCATCTGAGAAAGGTCTGGGGAGGGGGTGCCCGCTGGAGGCCTGGCATGGTGCTCCCTCAGTCTCCCTGCCTCCAGCTACCCCAGGAGGATCTCTGGGCACCTGCCCTTCTCACGAGGGCCTGCAACCCCGTTCTGGGTGGTCACGGAGCCCAGCAGACCTTCCCCAGGCCCACGGCTGCCTCTGATCGTGGGGCTGGGGGCAAAGGCCCCTGGGAGGGCCCGTGGGACGCGACACCCCGGAAACCAGGCTGGAATCAGGGACTTGGTGACCTGCTCCCTCCAGGGGAGGCCTGGTGGTTGAGAGTTTGGGTCAGAATTGGATCCTGGCTCTGGCCCTCCTGCCGTGTGACGTCTGGCACATCACAGCCTCCTGGTTTGTGAAAAGGGAATAACAATAGCACGCGCCCGGCGGGTGGGGAGGGTGAGAGGGCATGCAAGCATGGAGCACAGCGCCAGGAAACAGCAAGGACCCGCATGGCGGAGGTGTCACAGGAAACACCCCCCACCGCCCCTCTCCCTGGGGGGGCCCCTTGGCCGCTGCCTCTGCCAGGACCCCGCACGCTGCAGGCTTGGCAGAGGCGTCCCCTCCCCCGCGGGGGCCTGGGCTCCTCTGGAACGCCGGGGGCGGGTGCAGTGCGTTCCGGGTGGGGAGGCCGAGGGTGGGGAGGCACTGGTTGTGCGAGGATCACACAGCGGGTGGGGCCAGACCCAGGGTTTGAACCCAGTTCTGTCCCAGGCCGGGACTCGCCTGCCGGCTCCGGGTCAGAGCGGGGCAGGGCCGGAGCCTCAGCCCTCTGTTCTCACCCCTGGTTGCTGAGAACAGCTTCAGAGCCAGGGACCTCTGGACTGGCCTGGCTGGCCCTGCCCCGGCGGGCTCAGGGCTTGGGTTATGCTGAGACAGGGCCTGGGCCAGAGGGGGCGAGGGGTGGCCGGTGGCTCTCAGTCGGTCCCGCTCTGGGTCTAGGCCCAGGTGGCACCAGCCTCCTCACCAGCTCCACGAGGGTCAGCTGCTGGGCCAGCCTGTAGGGGTCGCTGCAGACGCCGAGGAGCTCCCTGTGGATGGAGGCCGGCGGCTGGGTCCTGTAGGAGACGGGCCGGTCCGTGCCCAGCAGGCTTTCCGGCCCCGGGCCGGGGGCTGCCAGCTTCTGGTACAGAGCCTGCAGGACCTGGTGCAGCCTCGCTCTGTATGCCTGTGGGTGGGGAGGGTCAGGGCCGGCACCCCTCCTCTCTAAGGTCTGAGGCGGGCGCCCTGGCTGGCGGGGAGCGGCTGTTACTGGGCGTGCTGCCTCTGCCTCATCCTAAAGCAGCCCCAGGGCAGGAGGGGCCACAGTCGAGGCCAGTGGGAAAGCAGGCTGCAGGGCTACCAGTGGGAGCTGAGAAGAGCAGACACAGGGACGGGCAGGTGGGCCGGGCAGTGCCAGGGAGCAGAGGGAGGGCGGGAGCCGGACGGAGGTGTGGGATGGGCCTGCCCCGGCAGCTGGCCGTTGGTTCAGCTTAGTCTTCAGAGCCAGGCTGGGCACTTGGCACCAGTGACTGCACGGACAGAGTCCCTCCCAGGCAGCGAGGGGACGGTTCCTCTTCGCGCCACGCTGGGCTGGTGCAGGGCACCCACCCTCTCACCCAAGGCAAACTGATAATCCCCCTCAGGGACCCTATGTTCAAGGAAGGTGCCTGGCTGGGTTTATAAGCAGATGTTCACACATTCCCCAGGACGTGGTCAGTAACTTAGCCCGTCAGCACACGCCCCCCCCCCACCCCCAGGGGGACTCGGCCCCCCATGAGCCAAGGTGCTGACAGGGAAGGCATTGGGTGCAGGGCCTGGTCTCCGGGTGGCACCAAGGTGTCGGGCAGACAGGTGTGTGCATGGCCAGGGCCTGGCCCAGAGGCCTGGGAAGGTAACGCTGGTGAATGGTGGGCACCGCCAGGTAATTGCAGATCAGGTGGGCTCAGTCATGCTGCTCTGACACACACCCAGTGCCCTCGTGCAGGTGGGCACCTACGTGCCGGGGGCCTGGACAGCTCCAGGCTCTGGGGGGCTCAGGAGGGCCACTGAGATCCGGCATTGGTGGTGCCAGAGCTCTGGGGACAGGTGATGGAAGTGCCTCTGTGCAAAGTGGCCACAGGGGCCTGTGGCAGGGCCCGCGGGACACAGGGAACAGGGCAGGAGGCTGCCTAACCTGAACCACAACCCGAACCCTCACGCCCAGAGCCATGGGGGCCGGCCCAGAAGGCACCCGCTGGCCAGCAGGACAGCCCAAAGCGTGGTCAGCGTGCTGCCCCCAGGCCGTCACTGAGTGCCGGGAAGATGTGCATGCGTGGGGTCAGCCGTGGCCAGCCTGGGTGACAGTCACTGGCCTGTGAGTCCTGACACCTCCACTGGCCCCACCTCTCTCCAGTGGCCTCTGGGGCGGCTATAACCGGCCTTCGAGTACCCCCACTCCCCCCGCGGGCTCCTGCTGTCACCCCGGACTCCCTCTGAAAGCCAGGGGCCCTTTCTCAGCTCGTGTCCCCCCGGATGTTTGCTCGTCTGTCGGTCCCATGACTGGGTGCCGGGTTCCTCCTGGCTCCCTCTTGTCCTCCGTCCTCCATTCCTGGAAGCTGGCTCACATCCAGTGTCACTGAGCGTTCACGTGTTTACGCGAGCAGCTTCTCTTCTGATCGCCAGACCCACGTGGCCCAGGGCCACCTCCGTCCCACACGAGCGAGTGCTGCCACCAGCCCCCTTGATCTGGCATCTCCCCTCTCCACGCTCCATCTTCCTCCAGGTCTCCGTGGTCCAGGCTGTGGTCCCCGCCCCGGTGGCTGCAGCGGGCTCCTCAGTGGCCCCGGCATCGGTGTCAGCTCTCTCCACGCCACTCTGCGCCAGCGTCTGCTCAAGATGCTCTCTGACCCTGCCCTCCTCCTTAGCGTCCACACTTTCATGAGGACAAAGCCCTGGTCTTGGAGGCCCTGAGGTCGCCCTGGCCTCGCTCAACGGCCTCACGTGGCCCTCACTCCCCTTGCTTGTGCTGCAGACACGGGCACTCCTACCCCTTTGACCCCTCCCCGGCCTCCCCCTGCTGCCACAGGCCTTGTCCCTCTGGGCACACCCTCTGGCCAAGGGGCATCAGCGCCCCTCCTCACAGCCCCTGCCCGCGCCCCCCCGGGGGACTGTCCCCCCCACCTCCGGCCGCTCTTCTCACTGCTCCCCACGTCACACTGGCCGCGTGGCTCAGCCCCGGCATGAAGGGCAGTGCCTGGCTCGCCGGAGGGGCCCACACACCTTTGCTGACGGGTGGACGTGGCCTTCGCCTGCTTGCAGGCAGCCGGCTTCTCCAGGGTGGACCACGGGGCCCTCCTGGAGCCAAGGGCCCATAAGCTGTGCCTGTGGTTTGGTGGCCCACACGCTTCCCCACACGCAGAGTTCAGCAGGAACGGCTTCTGCTGAACCAGCACTCATCCCAAGCAGTTACCATTTCCCAGGTGCTAGCCACTGAGGATTTCCCAGTGTGCTGCCCTGCAGGTACTGGTTCTCTTTCCGCCTCTGAAAGTGGGAACGGGCCGGCCCTTGCCTCTGACATTTCATTTTCTCGCTGGCTTGACACCCTGCCGCTGGAGGCTCGGAGAGCTCCGCGGGACAGCTGGCTCCTCGCGGGACAGCAGGTGCTCCTTGTCCCGCAGGCACGCCAGGCTGTGCCAGCACGGGCACCCCCCTCCCCACAGCTTGCCCGCAGGCCTGGTCTATCTTCTCCATCCATGTCCACAGAGCCACCTGCTCCAGGCACACAGTCGGGTTCAAGTGCAGAGGTCAGCCGAGGGTGCGGCCGGCCCCGCTCCCCAGGTGCCTCCGAGTTCTCCTGAACTGTGTGTTTCGCGGTTAGAGCCCCAGTCTCCGGCTGGACAGGAGGCCTCTGTTCTCTGAACTTCTTGAAAACCTCCCCCTGATCCGTCCCGGGCCAATGTCCAGTGGGCTCTCCGCCCCCCGCGGTTTGTTCCCAGGCGGTTTGTTCTCTGTCAGCTTTCCGCCACCGGTGCCCTCGGGGGGGCGGGGGGCAGCGGGGCCAGTCCAGCAGGCGGTCGTGAGCCGGTGGGAAAGTGAGGTCAGCTTCCTTGCACAGGCCAGTGGGTGGGCCAGGGCTTTGGGCCGTCCCTGGGCCCCTGCGCCTCCCTCACCTTTGACATTGGCCTCCTTGAGTCTGAGGCTGGGTACACAGGAGTCCGTGGCTACTCTTCTCTGTTTGTATGTTTGAAATGTTCCATAAGAACGTTTCACGAAGTTAAACATAGTCCCCACATGCCTGAAGTTTGGATAGAATTTTTTTTTCTCATCAGAGCTCACATTTAGCAAGCGCACCTGACTCAGGGGCTTTGCCTGGAAGCTGTGTGGTGGGCGCCGTCACCATCCTGGTTCTACTGATGAAGCACTGAAGCTCAGAGAGGGGCGGCGTCCTGCGAGGTCACGCCGCTGTGGTTCCCGGGCCTCTGTCTGGGCTCAGGTGGTCTGACCCAGATCCCTTCCCTGAGACCCAAGGGCCCTTCCCCGTCAAGGAAGGAGTGGAGACCACCCGCTCCCTTCTGAGATGAGCCCCGCCCATGCGGGGCGGGGGGGGGGGGGGGCCACAATCAGCCCAAAGTCCACCTGCAGCAACCAGGGCGGGGTGCCAGCGCCGAGAGGTCCTTCCCTTGGGGTGAGAGCTCTCTGGGGAGGGACAACCTGGGGTCATGAAGACACTGGGGGCCCTGGCCAGGCCTGTGTGGGGTCGGGGGGCTGGGGAACCCTGGTTCCAGCTCACACCACTCAGCACACTTAATTGTATCCCAAGGGAAGGGTTGAAAAATGTCCTGAATGAATTATTTCTGCTCCCAAAACCCAAACTGGTGGATGTCTGCTCTCAACAGCCCATTCATGGGTCTCTTCCCACGGGGTGTGAGAAAAGATTTCTCAGCACAGCCCTGGCAGGTTTTGGGGGCGGGGTGGGGGGTTGGGGGTGGGGGGGTGTCCGTGAGGAGGCATGGCTTCTCAAGGCAACCAGCCCAGGCCTTCCTCCCATGCCCACCACTAGGACCGGATGGCAGGGGCAGCCTGGTGAGGGCAGATAGTCATGTTTTGTCAATGGCTTAGACCTCATCTCTGCTGAAGGCCTCTGGGGGGAGGGAGAAGAAGAAAGAGACTGAGTTCTCATCCCCTCATGTACCCTCTGTTCCATCCATCCATCCATCCATCCCTGCACCTATCTCTTCTCCACTGTCGAGTAAAACTCCCTCCACGTTCTGCGTGGAGTAGGGTTCGGTATCTGAAAGAGGAGCCGCACAACAAATGAGAGAAAAAGACATGAGATAATTTTGCAATATTGGGGGACCAGGCGGCAAGTCCCGAAGGACTTCCCCCGTGCTCAGGCCTCACCAAGCTTTTATTGATCTGGGATGCACCTATAGCATAGCCCTTAGGCAGGTGACCCCCTAGTAACAAGCAGACTAGCCCATCAGCAAGGATTTACATAATAATAAATGGGGGAGTAGTTTCAGCTACCACTGTCTGGACAAACAGAGGTGGCGCCTAGCTCCGAGCTTTGCTAGGGCTTCAAAGGCACCCAGCCTTTGGGGGGGTTTCGGGGAGTTCTCTGTCTATGCTTATCAGATAGTGAAGGCCATAAACAGTTTCCCACACTCCACAGTCTGCTAGTGTCCACTGCCCCTTTCATACGGTTACCCACCCACACATCCATGAACTCACCCATCTATCCTTCCTCCCATCTTTCGAACATCTACCCAGTCACCCTTCCACCCACCGATCCAACCACTCATCTATCCACCCCTACAACATCCCACACCACACATACCATTCACCCACCCATCCACACACCCTCCCATCCATGTATCCATCCATCCCTACCCGCCACCCAGCCATCAATCTCCCATGTCCACTCCCCCATAAATCCACCTGCGTATCCAACTACCCAAGCATCTATTTCCCCCCTGCCCCACCCCCCAATAGAGGAGCATCTATTTATCCAGCCCGTCAGCCAGCGTCTCCTCTCCCTGCTTCTACGCCTGCCCCACCTGACCAATCCCATCACTGAGCACCCCTGGCCCTGTTTCCTGCTGCATCCTAACCACGCATCTTGACTCCCAGAGGGACCGGGGGTGCAGAGATCACTTCCTCTCACCAAGTGCTTGAACAGCCCAGTCACTTGCCTGCTTTGCGAAGCGCCCCGGGCAGGGCTCCCCGCTCTGAGCTAACCTTGGGAGCGGGCTCCCCCACGCCCAGCCGCCTCAGCAGTTTTCCTTTGCTCCACATGCAGCTGCCTCTGCCGTGTGCAGGCCCACCGTGGGGCACAGCGCCAGCTACCAGCTTGCCATGGTCAGTCTCCTCCCGGGGCAACGGATATGCACTGACCCTAACGTTCCCTCCTTCCAGGTGAGACACGCCAGTGCCGGCCACAGAGCCGCTGAAGGTGCCGCTAAACCTGCCCCTAATGAAGGTGCCTGGAGGCCCCCCCCCCTTTGTATCCATAATCCTGGGGGGTTTCTGTCCTCCTGTTACCATAGAAAAGAGGCTGGAGACTTTGAATGTCTTTCCCAGAGTAACTCAGCTGGGAGCGCTGGGCCGGGCCTGGTGGCAGAGGCACCCGATGCCCAGTACTCTGGCTGCCTCCCAGGCCCTGGGGTGCAAGGGCGGCCCAGGCTCTGGGGTCTGGTGGGAGCCACAGAAGCCTCCTCTCCTCCTGCCCGTCCTGCAGGACCTACAACCACCCCAGAGGCTGGAGCCCCAGGATAACACAGCCGCCGTGGCTGTTACTCCCCCCATTGCTGTGAGCTTGTCCTGCAGAGCCCTTTCCCTGGCCTGGTGGGCGGGGCCTGGTCCGGGGGTGGGGTGGGGGTGGGGGGTGGGAGGGGGGTGGGGGTGGCGGGGCTGACTGCCGGCCAGTCCTGGTGTGGCGCCGGGACAGGAGGGGGAGGCCTGTGGCCCAAGGCCCAGGGGGCCCTGCCAGGCCGGCCCACCGCTGCCAGACCAACGGCCTGACCAGCAGCCACAGAGCGGAGCGTGTCCCCTCGCCTGTGGATGACAATGATACCAGCAAGGCAGGAGAGGGACAGGATGGAGGCCTGGATTCTCTGCCAACTCCCAGAGAGGGGCTGATGCTCAGGGACTGAGCGAGCAGGTGGGGGCAGGCTCCAGGCGGGTGAGGGTGCGGGCGGGGAAGGGCTCCGGCTTGCCCACCTCGTCTCAGCGGGCGAGGCGGCCCACCACGTCCTTCAGGAGCCCGATGGCCGCCTCCTCCTGGAAGTCCTGCGGGAAGGTCTCCGTCCACTCGGCCAGCAGCCGGAGCAGTTTGGGGCCAAACTTCCGGACCCGGGCCTGCAACAGGAGATCCCCGGAGCTGATGTTGGGGATCGCTTCCTGGGAGGGCTGCAAGGCAAGGTGCCGGGCACCCACACCCAGTGAGGGGTGCTGGGCCTGCACGGGCAGCGCCCCAGCCACTCGGCCTGATGGGCTGCCAGGGCGCAGTGTGGCCGGGGTGCGGGGGGGTGTGTGGGGGGGCTCCCAGTGCCTTCCTGGGCCAGCTGTGGGGAGGGGACTGCCCCCCCCAGCAGAGGGGCGCTCATGGGGAGCGGTCATCTGTTTTGCCAGGCGTTCATCCCCTTTTTGTGGTGACGCATCTGAGTTGCCTTTGGAGTCTCCCTGTTCCCAGTCAGTGGGGTTCAGACTGCGGAGCCCCCCAGTAGTGGGCGCAGACCAGTGCTGGCCAATCAGGCCAGGGCACCCCTCAGCCTGCACAGCGGGTGACTCACAGGCGGTCATGTGCCCCAGGCTAAGCCAATAGGATCAGGACTGTCACGGGCCCTATTGCGGGTCAGATGGTGAGCCTGGAGCACGGGGCAGGTCAGCCGGCGGGCCGGACCTGCTGGAGCAGGAGTGAGGGGCCCGGAAACGGAGCAGAGGCTGGAGGGGGAGAAGGACATGCGAGAAGGAGGCCGTGTGCGCCCCTGCGGCCAGCGGGACGTGAGCTTTTGCATTTACAGGCGCCTTTGCCTTAGGCCAGTTGTGGTTGGGTTTCCATCCCTGCAGCCTGACACCTGCATGAACAGTCACAGGCCGTGGGGCCAGGGACGGGGCCCAGGGAAGGCTGGCCCACAGAGGAGGGGCGGGGAGGGGGTGTGCTGGGGGCAGCAAGTCCTATTGACGGGCTCTGGGCCCGGGTCTGGGCTTGGTGTGAGCTCCAGCTGGAAGGCAGTCCCCTGGGTGGGAGATGCCAAGCCTCCCCTCTGGCTCCGGACCTCAGGCCAGCAGGGACCCTCCTGTGGACTCTTCAGGGGAAGGGGGACGATGGCTGCCTCTCCCAGGGCCGATACGGGAGGGCCTGCAGGGCAGTGCCAGGGCAGCCAGAGGCCCTCACCTTGTCCAACCCTGGCTCGTCCAGCTGCTGCTGCTCGATGCACAGCTGGCAGACCCGGGCCAGCAGCTCCCAGGGCTCGGTGAAGAGGCGGGAGCTCAGCAGGAAGGTGAAGATGTAGGCTTTCTGGGGACATGGGACAGGCGGTCTGTGTTCACCTGCTTCTCAGCCCGCACTCCGCCTCGCCCCCGGCCCCAGGCCCCAAACCAGTCCCAGCCCCGGGTCTCCCCACGCCTGGTGGAGGAGCGCTCATTCTGCTCCGGCCCCTGCCCCCCCCTGCCCACCGGCCACCCACCTCGGGGCAGTAGTCGGCCGTGGGCACCAGCTGCGGGATCAGGGTGTCCAGGGGGCTGAGGACGGAGCCCCGCCCAGGACAGGCTGCTCGGCCTGCTCACTGGCTCGGTGCGGGGTGGGTGGGGGCTGCCGGGGACGGCCGTGTCCGAGGCACGCAGTGTCCGGGGCATTCCTGCCTGCAATGCAAGGAGCTGAGGGGCACACCTAAGCTGGGCCTGCTGGCCCCCTGGCTCCTGGCTGGACAGGCCCTGACTCCACCGGCACTTCTGTGCCCACCTGGGCCCAGTGGTCACTTGCTGGGAGGGTTGCCAGGGACCCCCAGCCCACGGGACAGCACCCCCAGCAGCCAGTTCTTCCCACTCTCATCCGAGCGACGTAGGGACTGCATCCCCAGTGAAGGGAGTTTGGGACAAGGCCCAGGCAATCAGCAGATCCCTCACCCCCGGCCACTAAGATGGGGCCGGGATGAGTCTGATCTAAACTGGGGTCTCAGGTGCAACCCCAGAATTCTGTGGCCCTTGGGAGCTCTTTGGCCCAGGGTCCCTGAGCTGGTGGAATGTTACTGTTGGGATCATCCACCCCCACAAGCAGCCAGGAAAGTGAGCACATTTCCGGGGTCAGCGTGCGAGGCCCTGGGTCCTGCTGGGCTTGACTCTGCTTGTGAGCTTCTCCATCGTGAGCCTGTTAAGCCGGTGTCTCCAGGGCAGCCAAACAGTGGCCCTTCGAAGCCTGGCACTCCGGGCTCTTCGTGGTGAGGCACCAATGACACCCAGCTGCTCCCTCCTCCATCCTCCGGACCAATGACACCCAGCTGCTCCCTCCTCCATCCTCCGGACCAATGACACCCAGCTGCTCCCTCCTCCATCCTCCAGACCAATGACACCCAGCTGCTCCCTCCTCCATCCTCCGGATCAATGACACACCCAGCTGCTCCCTCCTCCATCCTCCGGATCAATGACACACCCAGCTGCTCCCTCCTCCATCCTCCGGACCAATGACACCCAGCTGCTCCCTCCTCCATCCTCCGGACCAATGACACCCAGCTGCTCCCTCCTCCATCCTCCGGACCAATGACACCCAGCTGCTCCCTCCTCCATCCTCCGGATCAATGACACACCCAGCTGCTCCCTCCTCCATCCTCCGGACAAGGTGAACATCTCTTCTCTGGAGCCTTCCCCACTTCCCTGCAGTGACACCACTCTCCCCCTTCCCGCTGAGACCAGGCCTGATGCTGGTCTCTTCTGGGGAAGTCATGAGCAAGGTCATGATTGAGTCTTGGGAAACAGGGATCTCCACAGTCAGGTGCACTGGCGTGTGGACCAGGTGTGGACATGCAGTGGAAGAGTGGTCAGAGGGAGTGGGCTGCTCTGTACTCCCCGCCCCTGAGCCCACGTGGCCTACCTCCAGCGATGGGGGGAAACTGAGAACTTCTGTGAGTGGCATGCATGTCCTCAGCTGAGCACGAGGGGAGAGGCCATCATCGGCACGTGGCCATGACAAGCCAAGTACTGATGAGAAGCTGGACCATTTTAAGCGGAAAATGGGTTCTCCTAGGCACCTGCCCTCAGGTTGAGATGGCTTGATGGAGCTGGGGGTCTTGGCTGTGGGGGTCTCTGGAGTGACACGGCTGCAGGATGGCTCAGTTGCCCTCCGGTCTGCAGGGCTGTCATCCTGGGATCACCTTTCACCATCTGCCAAGGACCCCTTGTCATCTCTCATGTCGGCCTCCTGCTTCCTGTCTCGTGTCATCTTCTTTCTTGTTTTATTCTTTAGTTTTGGTGGAGCACATCCTCCAGTAGCTTCTTGATACGGTGTGCTTAGGAAATAAAATTTTCGAGGCCACACATGCCTGGAAATAGTCTCACTTTACCATCACACTTGCTAATATGATTGACAGTTCAGCAGGGTATAGAATTGTAAGTTAGAAATGATTTTTCTTTAGAATTTCAAAGGCATTGTTTTCTGTCTTCTTTCTGAACTTTGTAAAGTTGTTTTTCTCCCAGGAGGGTGGACCAACCATTCTGATTTGCCCAGGACTCTCCTGGTTTCAGCACTGAAAGTCGCAAGTCCCTCAAACTGAGATGGTTCATCCTCATCCAAGTGACCTGGAATTTCACAATGATGTGCCTGGATGTGGGCCTTTTCCTTCCCTGGTGTGGAGCACTTTCCAGCCTCTGCAGCTGGAACCTCTGCCCCTCAGTGCCCGGAGGTGGTATTAAGTCATTTCATTCGGGACATCCTTCCCTTCTTTTACTGTTTGGAGCTCTCAGCTTTCATATTGGACCTTCTAAACTTGCCCTCCAATGTTTTATCCTTCATCTCCCATTTTCCATTTTAAAAATCCTTCTGCTCTACTTTCTGAAGGAGTTTTTTAGTTTCACCTTCCAAACCTCTATTGTTTGTTTCAGCTGTCAGCAAAGGCTACTGGGTCCAGTCAAGGCACCCGCCTCCTTCCATGTGCAGTTGGTCTTTGGAGCCTCCAGGCACCTGCCCATGTTGCTCCGTGAGCCGAACACCCTCTTCAGGCTGCGCGAAGGGTGGGCTCTGTCCTGGGGAGGGCATCCCCTGTGTTGGTGTCACACACTGGCCATCACTTCACCACCTGGGATCGCTCTACCTAGCTCCCTGCAGCAGAACCTCCTGGGAAAGACGCCTGGGCTGCCCTCTCCTGGATTCCTATCCCAATACAGTTCCAGCGTCATCCCCCTCATCCATGTCAGCTTTGCTGGGGCGGGGGGGGGGGGGGGGGGGCGGGGGGGGGCGCCGACTGGCCTGTTATTTCAGATAAGCCATTATGCAATATACCTGCCACCAGGGATACAGTATAAGGGAAGCTTTTAAAACGTCTTTAAAGCTAACCTCTAGCTAGAAACCTAACCAGGGGAAAACGTGAGGATTAGACTACCTACTCCGGGAAGGGCCTCACACGAGCGTCACCATCCAACACCACAGGAGAACTTGCCTGTGAGCACCAGGTGGATCTCATGCTGATTCATACACACTTTCTCCAGATGGTCTCAGACATTTCCCTGCTGTGCTGACATTTAAGTGCATATTTATAGCATGTGTATTTACCGTATAGCACATGGTGGTGATGTTATGGAAATGCGTCAATAGACAGATGACAGAACATGCTGAAAGGCATGTGCCCACAACGAGCCCTCCCCTGGGAGGTCAGGATACTACAGGGAGGAGGCGCATCACTTAAGAGTTTCCAATTTCCCTAGAAACACTCCCTTTTCCTCACTCGCACAGCCAGTCTGTGCTTAGAGCCCCAGGGAGGAGAGCAGAGGAAAAGGGGCTCTCTTCCAGGCCTTTGCATTTTATGCCTGGACACAGCAAGGCTCCTCCACAGCCTCAAATAGAAAGATGTCTCAGGCTTAGGGGAGGCGAAGGGGCAGCAAGGAGGGCTGGGGCTGGGAGAGGGCCCTCCTTTGGCCTTGCATTTTTTGGGAGGTGAAAACAGCCAGGTAGGTGAGGGGTCTCTGAAAGCAGAGGAACCTGAGCCAGTTTATAAGGGAGGTACCCCAGGGTGGTGAGGAGAAATGGCCGGGGGTGGGGACAGGGATCTGTCTCCAGCAGGTCCCAAACTGCCTGGTGTCATGATGATCAAGGGTGGCCAGGTGGGAATTGCCTAGAGACCCATGGGTGGAACTGGTTCACCAGTGTGGACCAGATGAACCGTGGGCATCACTGTGGGAGCCTGGGCTGCCTGATCCTAGATCCCCACACCCAGTACCTTGTTTGTAGCCCTGCAAGGGACTGGGGGCAGATGTACATACTGACCGCAATCTGGAATCTGAGAAGGGTGAGGACTAACCAGGGCTGTAAAGAATAGCTGGAGGGCAAGAGAGGTGAACCAGGTATAGTCTCACCTCCTCCACATCAGTCTGCTCCTGGAACACGTGTCTTGTGCCTGCATTTGCAGGTCTCTCTGCCAGGAGCACCCTTCCTTCACTTCACCTGGCTGACTTCCCCTCACTCGGAGCTCACTGGGATGCCATGCCAAGAGACGACTTCTGTGATATTGTGATTTATAATAAGTATATTCATCTGCTATTCTGGCACAGAGACCCTAAAACCTTTGACATTTCCTAAATGATAGGAGTGATAGATTATAAAGAACCAAGATGGTGGCGTAGATAAACACCTATACTCACCACCTCCCACAACCACATTAAAATTACAACTAAAATACAGGACAACCATCATCCAGAACTGCCCGAAAGCTGGCTGAATGGAAGGCCTACAGCTAGAGAAGTAAAGAAGGAAGCACATTGAGACTGGTAGGAGGGGCGGAGGCAAAGAATGGCTGGTCTGACACCCATGTGCAGCATTTTTATAATCAGGAGGGATATCTTCAAGGCCTCCTGTGAGAATCATGGGGTCCCAGCCACACACCAGCCCCCCAGCCCAGGGTTCCAGAGCTGGGAAGAGAAGTACCCATAACTTTGGGCTGTAAAAACCAGTGTTGTGGCTGAGTAACACAGAGGCTGCTGGAGTCCCATGTATTCCTCTTAAAGGGCCTGTGCATAAACTTACATGGTCTCACTTTTTCTGAGCTCCAGTGCCAAGCTGTGGCTTTGGGGGGATCCAGGGACATATGGGGAAGAACTGAACTATCCAACATCAGGGCAGGAACTTGGGGGCGGCTTTCTCCCAGACAAGGATGCTTGCAGGGGTCATTGTTCCTGTGCTGGGACCTCCCCCGTTGCAGAGCTGACTGGCAGCCATATCTTATTTTCCATCAGCATGGCCCACACTGTTCCCTATGCCCTGGTGATTCCCCATCCAATTTACAGCCTCATCCAAGCTGTTTGCAGCTGCTTTTTCATATTAATGGCCTGTCAGACTTTGCTAAAATCTCTTAAACAAACAGCATCTGGAGTCAGTGTGCCCCAAACCTATCAATAAAAGACCCGGCACTAGCACCAGCCTGCCTGCTTCACAGCTGGGCCTCCTCTGGGTACTTCACCAGTGCAATACAAGTAGCAGCCATCTGCAGATCTCTCTATAGCTCCTGCTGGGTGGCCCCAGGCAGTGGCTGACTTTGCACCTCCCTGGAGGCCTTAGAGCCAGTGTACCTCATGGATAGCTTCATACCAAACCAGATTATAACTCTACACATCCACAAGCAACACACTCAAGGGGCAGACTCAGTGAGCACCAAAGTCACATTGAAGCAATTCCTGCTCCATAGGGATGTCTCCTGCACAGCAGCTCCTCCACTGTAGCTGTAGCTGGTCCTCACGGCCAATTGGCCTGGAGCTAAATTCCTTCCAGTGACACCAACACCAATCAAGGCTCAACAACAACAAGACTGGACACAGCCCACACAGGGGCACATCTAGAATGCCCAGCCAAGGTGAGTGGGGAGACTGTGCCACTGTGCCCTACAGGACATCTAATATACAAGGCCACTCTACCAATTCCAGGAGACATAATAGCTCTACCAACAACATAGAAACAAACACAGGGAAGCAGCCAAAATTCAGAGACAAAGAAACATGTTACAAATGAAAGAAATGGGAGCAAGCAAACACTTGGACACAGAGTTCAAAACAATGATTATAAGGTTACTCAAAAGTCTTAATGAGAGCTTCAAGGGAATTAATGAGAGCATCAAGGGACTTAGTGAGACTTTCAAGGATCTAAGTGAGAATGTCAAAGACATGAAAAAGGACCAGTCAGAAATTAAGCATATACTAACTGAAATAAAGAAGAATTTACAGGACTCAACAGGAGATAGAGGATTCTGAGAATCAAATCAATGATTTGAAATATGAGGAAGCAAAACGACGACAACAACAATGAAAACACAATCAGAACAGCAAACAGAAAAAAAATACGAAGATAGTGTAAGGAGCCTCTGGGACAACTTCAACCATACCAACATTCACATTATGGGGGTGCCAGAAAAAGAAGAAAGAGAGCAAGATATTGAAAACCTATTTGAAGAAATAATGACAGAAAACTTCCCCTACCTGGTGAAAGAAATAGACTTATAAATCCAGGAAGAGCAGAGTTCCAAACAAGAGGAACCCAAAGAGGCCCACACCAAGACACATCATAGTTAAAAAGCCAAGGGTTAAAGACAAAGAGAGAATCTTAAAAGCAGCAAGAGAAAAGCAGTTAGTTATGTACAAGGGAGCACCCATATGACTGTCAGCTGATTTCTCAACTGAAACTTCTCAGGCCAGAATGGAGTGGCAAGAAATATTCAAGGTGATGAATAGCAAGGACCTACAACCAAGATTACTCTACCCAGCAAAGCTATCATTTAGAATTGAAGGTGAGATAAAGAGCTTCATAGACAAGATTAAGCTAAAGGAGTTCATCACCACCAAACCAGTATTACATGAAATGTTGAAGGGTATTATTTAAGAATAGGAAGGAGGAGGAGGAGGAGGAAGAAGAGGAGGAGGAGGAGGAGGAGGGATAAAAGTATGAACAGAGAATGGAAGTCACTTCTGAGGATCTGCACGTCAGCAGCTGAGGAGGCTGCGCTGCGATGAGTCACTTAAATGCCCTGGAGCGTCAGTGGGCCCTCTGTGGGCGGGTGGGCGAGCGGGCTGTGTGGAGTGGGCCCTGGCCCTCACGGTCCTGGTCTGGCGCTGGCATGGAGGCAGTTGTGGGCTCTGCCCCGAGGAGTTCACGGCCAGACACAGGTGAGCTCCTGGAGGACAGGGAGAGCAGCTGCGAGACCCAGGTCTACACTGTGCAGGGGAGGCCTCCCAGAGAGGAGGGTCGTGTCTCGATGGCGCTCCTGTGAGTGTGGTGGGGCCTGCGGATCCGACTCAGGTGTTCACTGCCCAAAACAGTCCACGGGACTCACAGGCACAAACGGAAAGGTCCCAGAATATGAGGAAGACCACCAGGGCTTGTGCCACCTGGTAACCAGCCACCGCGGGGAGCTGCGTGAAGGCAGCCCTGATGTCCCCACCCCCACAGGCCCTCGCAGCACCCACAGTGAAGGAAAGGCTCCGCTGGGGCCAGAGACGGAGAAAATACTTTTTTTTTTTTTCTTATCCAGGTTCAAACTCCCCGAATTTGTGAGACGGGGCAAAGAACAGAACCCCAACCAGAACCCAGACCCCCAAGCCCTGGCTTTGACACTGCACGAAGTCCTGGGACAGGGCAGGCCCTTCCTGGGACTCCCCCCGACAGCGCCTGCCTCCTTCCCTCTGGGCTTGGAGGGTTCAGACCTCGGAATCTGACCTCCTTCCTCAGCCCAGTGATAGGACTGAGGAGTAAGGTCTTGTCACAGGTGGCAGCTGGAATCCCGTCTGTGCAGGACAGGCCAGGGCTCCCTGACCACGGCCCTGACCTCCACACTTGCTGGCTGGAGGAGTTTGGAATCCACGGGCCTCAGCTCCTGTGGTGCGGGCACACTGGCCCTTATCAGAGACGCTCAGGACAAAGGCCACACGCCTGGCCAGAGCCATCCCCCAGGCACCACAGCATGGCTCTGCACTCCGTAGGCTGCAAGCAATAAACACCCTGAGCTGGACACCCAGCTGTTTGAAGAGGGGCGGCCACAGCACCCCTTTAGTAGCCAGGCTGAATTCCAGGAGCACCTGGGCTTCATTATTACCTGACAACCAGCAACTGCAGGGAGAGCAGTGACAATGCAACCTCCTTGTCTTTTAACCCGAGAATGAAGCAGGTTTGCTAATGTCAACAGGCACTGGAAAGCCGAAGGCAAGCGGATCACAGCCCTGGGCACAAAGCCAGGCGGGAGAGGACCCTCCCCCACACCTGTTCAAGGTCCCAAAGCTTCACCCTGGCCCGGGCCAGCTCCTCAGCCCCCCAGAGAGCTGCAGCGTGGTCCATGTGGTCCGTACCATGAGGCCAGGCTGTTTGTGAAGGAAGCCAGCACAACCCTTTCTCCTATCCCCAGGCCTGCAGGACAAGGAGGAACAGCCTGGCAGGAGGCAGACCTGCTATGCCCTGAGGACTGCTTTTCACAAGGTCCAACTGGGTTACTGGAGACAAGGTCTCCGATATGAAGGTGTGATTTCCCGTGAGTGCATGTCACCATTTCACTCAGGCACAGCCCATCCAGTCCCTGTCCCAGGAGGGCCTCCGCCCTTTGGGCAGACAGATGGGAAGAGAGGAGGCACCGGGCTAGGCCTCTGGGAGAGGGATCCCACTGGACACACCTCAGGGACCTGAGCCAGTCAACAGCCCCTCCCCAGAGCTCAGATCTGATGGGCGGGAATTCTAGGCCGCCCCTCCCATCAGTTAGGATACCCGGAAGCACCCCCAAGGACTCAGGGCACGGAAGCAGTTTTGGTCCAATGTGGAGCCAGGAACCCCAGCCTCCATCAGAGCACCGTGGGGGCAGTGGTCCCGGGCACAGCTAGCCTGGTGCCTCAGGGGACAGGTGTGAAGTTCCAGGTGGGGGCGGATGCCGGAAGCCGGTCCATCCTTGCTGCTTGACACAGTTGCTGCAGGGAAGAAACATCTGCACAGCATATGTTTCAAGGGACCTGGCATATATGGCAGACTGATCTTATTATCTTTGTTCCCCTTCTTGGCGCTATGTGTTTTAACCAAGGTCACCTCTCGGAGAAAGGTTGTTTTCCCAGGTAGGGATTTTTCCCTGAAGTTAGGGAGGGAATAAAACCCCTTAAGCTACATAATCTTTACTCCCTGGAATGGAGATTAGAAAAGCCCTAACCTTTGGAATAGAAATTGATAGGATTAAAATCAACTGGTATAAATACAGATGTAACAAGACAATAAAAGGCAGAATTTGGCTGGAGATCCTGGCTAGAGATCCTGGCTAGGCTGCTGATCAACTGAACGCTGTCTCCATGTCATTCCTTCTTCGCCAACTCTTTCCACACCTTTGGGAACCCCTGGACCTGCTGGGGTTTGACCCCAACAATTGGCACCCAAACAGGGACCCTTAGGTACTCAAGCAGCATCTGGAGTTTCGGCAGCAGAGAAAGGATGGAGACAATTTTGGAGCAGCAGTGGCGCTATCATGAGGAGAAGGAACGGCTCATAGACGTCATGGCCAAAGAGATGCTCACTAAGAAGTCCACGCTCTGGGACCAGATCAATTCCGACCACTGCACACAGGCCATGCAAGACAGGTATATGGAAGTCAGTGGGAACCTGAGGGATTTGTATGATGATAAGGATGGGTTATGCAAAGAGGAGCTTAATGCCATTTCAGGACCCAATGAATTTGCTGAATTCTATAATAGACTCAAGCAAATAAAAGAATTCCACCGGAAGCGCCCAAATGAGATCTGCGTGCCAATGTCAGTGGAATTTGAGGAGCTTCTGAAGGCTCGAGAGAATCCAAGTGAAGAAGCACAAAATTTGGTGGAGTTCACAGATGAAGAGGGATACGGGTGTTATCTGGATCTCCATGGCTGTTACCTCAAATACATTAACCTGAAGGCCTCTGAGAAGCTGGATTATATCACATGCCTGTCTATCTTTGACCAATTGTTTGACATTCCTAAAGAAAGGAAGAATGCAGAGGACAAGAGATACTTGGAGATGCTGCTTGAGTACCTTCAGGATTACACAGGTAGAGTGAAGTCCCTCCAAGATCAGAATGAACTTTTGGGGAAGATTCAAAATGACTTTGAGAAGAAGTGGGAGAATGGTACCTTTCCCGGATGGCCGAAAGAGACACGCAGTGCCCTGACACATGCTGGAGCCCATCTTGGCCTCTCTGCTTTCTCCTCCTGGGAGGAGTTGTCCTCCCTGGGTCTGGACAGATTGAAATCTGCACTCTTAGCTTTAGGCCTGAAGTGTGGCGGGACCCGAGAGGAGCGAGCCCAGAGGCTATTCAGCACCAAAGGGAAGTCCTTGGAGGCGCTGGACACCTTCCTGTTCGCCAAAAACCCCAAGTCAAAGGGCACCAAGTGAGACACTGAGCGGAGCAAAGACATTGCTTTCCTCGAAGCCCAGATCTACGATATGTGGAGATTCTTGGGGAACAGCGACATGTCACTCATGAAAATGCCCAACGCAAGCAGGCAAGGACAGGAGAAGAGCGAGAAGAAGAGGAAGAGCAGATCAGTGAGAGTGAAAGTGAAGATGAAGAGAACAAGATCATTTACAACCCCAAACACCTGCCCCTGGGCTGGGACGGCAAACCCATTCCCTGCTGGTTCTACAAACTCCACGGCCTGAACATCAACTACAACTGTGAGGTCTGTGGAAACTACGCCTGCCGGGGCCCCAAGGCCTTCCAGCGGCACTGTGCTGAATGGCGTCATGCTCATGGCATGAGGTGTCTGGGCATCCCGAACACAGCCCACTCGCCAAGGTGGCGCAGACTGAAGATGCTGTCTCGTGTGGGCCAAGCTGAAGCTGCAGAAGGCATCGGCACGATGGCAGCCTGACACTGAGGAAGAGTATGAAGACTCCAGTGGGAACGCTGTGAGTAAGAAGACATATGAGGATGTGAAGAGACAAGGACTGCTCTAGTGTTCAGGAGCGTGTCTCAGCTTTGGGCTTGCCCAGGCTTCCCTGAGGTCTGCTTTTTCTATGTCTCCCGACCACATGCTCCCAAAGACTCTCTGCTGCTTGGTCTTACGGTCTAGCATGCATCTTGTAGAGACAAGGCATGCGGCAGATTGTAGGGTTGAGATGTGTTTTATCTTTGTTTTATATAAAAAAACATTGTCAGAAAATCAAACCAGCCCTTGTTCTGAAAAAAAAGAGAAAAGTATGAACAATAAAATGGCAATAAATACGTATCTACCAACCATTGAATCTAAAAATCAAAATAAACAAACAAGAAATCTAATAAACAAAATAAACTGATGAATAACATAGGACCAGAGGCATGGAAACATGGAATTAGACTGATGAATCTCAGAGGGAAGAGGGGTGGGGAGCGGGAAGAGATTAATCAAAGATCATATACGCATTACCGATGGACACAGACAATAGGGTGGTGAAGGCCTCAGGTTGGGGAAGGAACTGGGTGAAGGAGGAAAATGGGGAGGGGGAAAGGGGACATCTGTAATACTCTCAACAATAAGCATTTTAAAAATAAAATAAAAATGAAAGATAGTGATAAAGCTGTCTTGATATTTATAACAAACCGCTTTTAACCAAACCTGATTTGTGTTAAGGAGGTGACTTCTGGATGCACCTAACGATAGGGACTGGTTGCCAAGTGACTAAGGGGTAGAAACTTTCAGTGCCAGCCTCCTGACCTCCAGGGAAGAGGGGTTGGAGGTTGAGCCAATCACCAATGGCTTTAATGATTTAATCAATCATGTCTATGTAACGAAGCCTTTGTAAAAACCCAGAAGGACGGAGTTCAGAGAGCCCTGGGTTGGTGGATATGTGGAGGTGCCGGGAGAGTGGCGCACCTGGGGGAGGGCATGGGAGCTCTGCACCCCTTCCCATGCCTTGTCCAATGCACCCCTTCACCTGTATCCTTTATAAGATCCTTTGCAATCAACTGGTCACGTAAGTCCATGTTTCCCTGAGTTTTGCGAACTCTAGCAAATTAACAGGATAGAGGGGAGTGTGGGAGCCTCTGATTTATAGCCAGTTGGCCAGAAGCACAGGTGACAACCTGGACTTTCTATCCGAGTCCCAAGAGGGTGGAGAACAGTCTTGTGGGAGCCCTTCACCTCATGGCCAGACAGCATACTTTGTATTAGTGTGATGTTGTTGTGATTGTTGAGTTGTATGACCCCAGATATGATCTGCCTTGCGGAATATTCCATGTGCACTTGAGAAGGATGTTGGTTCTGCTGTTGGGTGGAGTGTTGCATACATGTCCGTGAGTCCCGCTGGTCGGTGGTGGTGCTCAGTTCTCCCGTGTCCTTGCTGACTTCCGTGGATGAGTCCTGAGGGTTCATGGGAGGCGTGTCTAAGGCTCTCCCTGCAGTTGTGGATTTGGCTACTTTGCCTGTCGGTTCTGTCTGTTTTGCATCATGTATTTTGGCGCTCTGTTGGAGGTGCATCCACACTTAGGATTGTTGTGTCCTCGCCATAAATGACCTTTTATCAGGATGTAATGTCTCGCTTCCATCTTCGGTGATTTCCTGAGGTTCACTCTGACTGCTATTAATCCTGCCTCTCCAGGTTTCTTTTGATTAGTATTTTCATGCTACATCCTTGTCTGTTCTTTTTCTCCGAACCTATCTACGTCATTATAATGGAAATGAATATTTTTAGGCAACATAAACTTGGATCATTTAAAAAAATACATTCCAACAATTTCTGTCTTTTAATTGGTGAGTTTAGACTATTTCCAGTTATTGAATTAACTGATGTGTTTGGATGAAGGTTGATATTTTATTATTTTTTCAAAATAGACTTTATCTTCTAGAAGATTTCAGGTTCACAGCAACCACTTTATTTTTTATTGCCTGTTTTAAATTCTTCTGTTCCCCCTTTCTGCCTTCTTTTTAATCATTTGAACATTTGTTAGCATTCTTTTTCAATTTATCTAGTTGGTTTTTGACTATATATCTTTGTATAGTTCTTTTCAAGATTGCAGTAGGAATTACAATGTACCTAACTAACCTCAGAGTCTATTTAGATCATGTCACCCCTTCCAGTGGAATATAAAAAATCTAACCCCCACGGACAGCTTTAACCTTTCATTGATGTTGTCAGCGTCTGTGTCTTACATTTATGTTCACTGAAAAGACCGTTTGGCAATGTTATCATCTTTGGCTTCAAACACCAAAAGGGGAACAGTCTGTTATTTTATACAGACGTCGATTCTTTCTGTCTCTCTTCACTCTTGGTGAGTGTCCTTCTGGTGTCTTTCCCTTCTACCAGGGAACTTCTGTTAGCGATGCAGCAGAGCAGGTCTGTTGGCAATAAATTCTTCACCCGAGCATCGCTTACAGCATCTTGGTTCCTAAAGGATATTTTCTGCGTATATAGAACTGTGGGTCGACAGTTCTTTTCTTTCAGCACTTTAAATGTTACTCCACTTACTTCTGACTTCTATGGTTTCCACTGTAGAACCCACTGTAATTTGAATCCTTCCTTCCTTATAAGGAAAGCATAACTTTACTTGATTTTTTTTTTCTTTAGTCTTTCGTGTTCAGTACTTTGATGATGATGATGATGTGCCTGGGCATGGATTCCTTTTTGTTCTGTTCTGTTTGGGACTCGCGCTGTCTTAGGGTTCTTGAATATGTGGGTCTATGTCTTGGATTAACTTGGGAAGTTTTCAGCCACCATTTCTTCGAATACTTTTCTGCCCTGCACTCTTTCTCCTGTCCTCTGGGACCCTAGTGGCATGAATGTTAGACCTTTTGCCATTATCCCACAGATGTTTGCGGCTCAGTTCATTTTTCATTTTTCCCCATAGTTAGACGGAATACTTTCTATAGAACCATCTTCAGTGTCACTGGTCATCTTCGCTGTCCTCTCCATTCTGCCGCTGAGCCCATCCGGTCAGTTTCTAGATTTTGGTGATGGCACTTTTCGGTTCTAAGATTTCCCATTTGGTCCTTCATGCCTCTTACTTCTTTGCTGAGACTTCCTATCTGTCCATTTGCTTTAAGAACATTTACCTTCACTTGCTGGTGCATTTTTATAATAGTTGCTTTAAAGTCTGCGTCAGATCATTTGAACACCTGCTCCATGTTAGTGCTGGCATCTGTTCGTTACCTTTTCCCACAAGAGTTGACTTTCCTAGTTCTTTACATGTCAGATAATTTTGGATGGTGCTCTGGGCATTTGGGATGCTATGCTGTGGAGTTCTGGGTCTTATTTAAATCCCATGGAAAACATCTATGTTTTTGTTTTAGCAGACAGCTGACCTGAGTCGGCTTGGGCCGAATGTGCTGACGAGGCTCCTGGCGGTTGCAGTTTTCATGTTAGTTCTGTGTTTTAAAGCCACTCACTTGGCATTCAAACGCGTGTGCCAACTCCTGGACAACCCGAGGCCTGGACCGTGGTCTGCTTAGGAATTCAGTTATCATGGCCCCTGTTGCTGTTTAGGGTCAGACCCACACTCATGCAGCCTGGGAATGAGTCCTGGAGCCATAACGACGTTATTGGGTTGCTTTCCTGAGCTCCCCCTTTCTACAACCTCCAGGGCATTTCCCGGGCTCCTGGGCTCCTATTGTTGGTCTTCCAGCCAGAAACAGGGCTTTACTTACCCCGTTCTGCTGTGCGCTTCCCATGACCGTGCCGCGTCCAGGGCCACGTGGAGGACAGACAGAAAGAAGGACAGCGAGGCCGCCTGCGCGCTGTGGGCAGCTCCCCTGCCAGGGCTGTAGGCACGTGCGGGCTTGTGGGCTGGGGTGTGAAAGGGCAGAGGGAAGAGATTTTAAAATGGCTCAGTGGTTGAATGCTGACCTATGAACCAGGAGGTCACGGTTCGATTCCTGGTCAGGGCACATGCCCAGGGTTGTGGGCTTGATCCCCACTGGTGTGTGTGTGTGTGTGTGTGTGTGTGTGTGTGTGCAGGAGGCAGCTGATCAATGATTCTCTTATCATTGATGTTTCTATCTCTCTCTCCCTCTCCCTTCCTTTCTGAAATCAATAAAAATATATTTCTTAAAAAAGTGGATTTTCCTACTCTGTCTGAGCAGAAAGACCCATTCTTGCTCCTTAAGCCAGAACTTTCTCTGCGGGTGCTGATGTCCCTCCTGGGTGTCAGGCTGCCCTGGGTCAGGCCGAGCCCCTCGGAGCAGGAGGAAACGGGAGGAAACGGGCGCCCTGCTCCGTGCACTCGGCAGATGTGAAGCTGCAGTCGGTGGGCGAGGCAGTCGGTGGGCGAGGCAGTCGGTGGGCGAGGCAGAGCAGTGCACGTGTCTGTCATCCTGGAACCGGGATGCGGCACTTATGCTTTAACTTTATTCTTGTTAAAAATCAGTGTTTAGCCGAAACTGGTTTGGCTCAGTGGATAGAGCGTCGGCCTGTGGACTGAAAGGTCCCAGGTTCGATTCCGGTCAAGGGCATGTACCTGGGTTGCAGGCACATCCCCAGTAGGAGGTGTGCAGGAGGCAGCTGATCGATGTTTCTAACTCTCTATCTCTCTCCCTTCCTCTCTGTAAAAAAATCAATAAAATATATTTAAAAAAAATCAGTGTTTGTTTCATTGCATTAACTTTTATGATCGCTTTCAGATTATGAGGCATGATTTAGGTGGGAATGTAAACTGTCATTAAATATATGTTTATTTAAATGAATACATTGATTTTCCTGAAAACAGCAAGCGAGACTGCACCAGACCTGTCTGCCCGCTCGCTGAGCCCCAGCCTCGCTGCGCCCTCCCTTTCGAACCCCTTTCTCCACCCGAAGGCCCAGATGCCTTCCCCTGGGGGGGAAGACGCCTCAGAGACGCAGGCGGCCCCCAGGGCTGGGCAGAGGGTCCTCTGGGCAGCGGAGTGTTGGGGTGTAGACCGAGAGGCGAGGGCGGAGTGCGTGGGCAGACGGGAGCGGCGAGTGTGTTTTGTGGGTCTCCCTCCCCCCCAGCTTCAGCCCCTCCCGCTCCTGCACTGTAACGGTTTGGAGAGGCTGTGAGTGAGCCCCCAGCGCAGCACTGGGTCTTGGTGAGCACCATCGGCTTGTCCCACGTCAGGCCTGGCCCCTCCCAACTGGGCTCCAAGCCCAGCTCTCTGACCCGGGCCAGACCTTCCTGTGCGCGCTCCCTGCGCTCATTGCTGCCTCCCGGCTCTGTTCCTGCTGTCCTCCCCCAGGGCACGGCTCCCTCCGGCTCCGTGCCTGCTGTCCTCCCCCAGGGCACGGCTCCCTCCGGCTCCGTGCCTGCTGTCCTCCCCCAGGGCGCGGCTCCCTCCGGCTCTGTTCCTGCTGTCCTCCCCCAGGGCGCGGCTCCCTCCGGCTCTGTGCCTGCTGTCCTCCCCCAGGGCGCGGCTCCCTCCGGCTCTGTGCCTGCTGTCCTCCCACAGGGCGCGGCTCCCTCCGGCTCCGTGCCTGCTGTCCTCCCCCAGGGCGCGGCTCCCTCCGGCTCCGTGCCTGCTGTCCTCCCCCAGGGCACGGCTCCCTCCGGCTCTGTGCCTGCTGTCCTCCCCCAGGGCGCGGCTCCCTCCGGCTCTGTGCCTGCTGTCCTCCCACAGGCTTCCTCCTGCCTCGCCTCCCTGCTCCCTCTCAGCCTCCATCACAGGCCTTCCCTGCCCGCTGGGCAGTGGCACTGGCTGCCCAGCCGCTGCCCGCCCTGGACCCGGCTTTGTGTCCCTGAGGCTTAGACCTGAGTCGGTAGCTATCGTGCGTCTTGTTTACCTGCTAGTCTCCCGTGCTCCCCACGGGACCCGAGCCGCCTGGGGCACAGCTCTGTCCATCCTGCTCATGGCTGCACCGCCAGCACCCAGAACAGGGCTGTCAGCACTTGCTGGATCAGGGAGTGAGTGAGTGAGTGAGTGAGTGAATAAGTGAATGAGTGGACAGGGAGGTGAGTGGGTGCAGCAGCGGGCGGAGGAGGGTGGAGAAAGTGGTGCCTCGCTGCGGCCACAGCTGGCAGTGGTGACCAGGCTGCCCACAGGCGGCCTGCCCGGCGGCAGCTGCTGGGGAGGAGCGTGGCCTGTGTGAGGGTACGAGCCTCGTATTTACCACGGGAATGACTGTCGGACTCTGTGAGAAGCACAGTTGCTCTGAGGCAGGAGCAGGAGGACGAGGATGGAAGCACCAACTGCTCCTGGCAGCGGGGCTCTAACTGCCCGGCCCAAGCTCAGAGGCACAGCCCCGCCCCCTCCAGGCCGGGCGCTCAGCCCGCGGGCCCATCCCCATCGCCCTGGCCAGGATCCCCCTCTGTGATGCCCCAGATTCCTCCCCCGTCATATCAGTGACGGCTCCTGTGGCCCCAGCCCTCACCGCACCCCACACAGGGGCCACCTGGGCCTCCCCGCCTGGCCACCAGCCAGCTTCACCGGCACCGGCTCCCCTGTCCTCCGGGCCGTCCTCCCAGCGGGTGGCAGCTGTGGGATCTGCTCCCCGGGGCAGGGCTCCTGCTCTGGGATCCACCTCCCTCCTGCAGGTGGAGTCAGGACGCCCGCACGGTGGCCCCCACCAGCGAGGGCCTGGAGCGAAGGGCTCTCCTAAGCAGCATGAGCTACTGCAAATGGGGGCCCGTGAGTCCTGGAGAGCTGGGGACAGCCGGGGTCAGAAGGCCACAGCCCCGGTTCCAGGGCCGGGGCCACACGGGGAGACACAGGCCGTGGCCCCAGTTCCAGGCCCCCGTGACCCTCCCCCAGCCAGGAGTAGGACTCCTGACCCCCTGACCCAGCGTTCTCAACCTGTGGGTCATGACCCCTTTGGGGGTTGAACGACCCTTTCACAGGGGTCGCCTAAGACCATCGGGAAACACATATATAATTACATATTGTCTTTGTGATTCATCACTGTGCTTTAATTATGTTCAATTTGTAACAATGAAAATACATCCTGCATATCAGATATTTACATTACGATTCATAACAGTAGCAACATTACAGTTATGAAGTAGCCACGAAAATAATTTTATGGTTGGGTGTCATCACAGCATGAGGAGCTGCCTGAAAGGGCTGCAGCGTTAGGAAGGTGGAGAACCACTGGTCTAACCTCTTCAGGGAGGGAGCTCCCAACACCGCACAGGAGAGGAACCGTTCGCAGCTCTGAGCAAAGGAGCCCGGGCTTTGGGCTCTGGCTTTTGAGCACCTACAGTGCGGCCAGGGAGCCTGGAAGCAGGGGTGAGCCGCGGGGCGGGCTGCTCCCTGGAGCGCAGGGCGGGGGGGGGGGGGAAGGGGGGGGGAGGCTTGAGTTCCGACACTGCAGACGGCAGGCAGGAGGCAGTAGCCAGGACGGCCCTCGGCCTGGGGCCCAGCATCACCCCTGAGAGGACGGGCAACCCCGGAGCCGACAAGCGTCCAGCAAACTCGGAGCCTGTCCTTTGGGCCGAGGGATTTGCTTGGCAACGCTGACCGCATCGGGAGCATCTGTCAGTGCCCACCTGCACCCGCAGGCACTGCCCAGCTGCACCAGCATCGGGGCAGGCACAGCCCGTGCCCTGCAGCTGTCGCGTGTGTCACTCACACCTGCGGACAGGCACCTCTCAGGCCTCTCAAGGGCCGGGAGCAGCGGGTGAAATCCAATGCCTGTTTTCTCCCTGAGTCTGGGAGTGGTTTCAGGGTGGGCTGGGGAGCACGCCTGTGAGGCCGGGCCTGCTTTGTGGCAGGGCAGTGCGCTGCTTGCTCAGAATCTTCCCCACTGACTGGCTGTGTGACAGCCCTTCGCCTGTCTGAGCCTCAATTTCCACAGCTGTAAACTGGGCTCGTAACCGCCAGCCTGCACGTGGATCTAGTGGGGTTAGGAGCAGGGTCAGCGCTCCATCAGTGGGCCCTGCTCACCACCCGTCCTGCCCCTGCCCCTGCCCTTGCCCCTGAAGGTGGGCTGAGGGGACGAGTGGGCCACTTTCTCTGTGACAAGAGACACTCAGGCCCTGTCATGCTCAGATGGCCGGGTGGTTACCAGCCTGCTGCCCCACTGCCCCCGGGCAGGACTTGCCCCCAGCCCTCCACTGCCGCTTGTGTTGCCCTGGCCCCTCACCAAGACCAGACGCAGGACCTGGGCATGTGTGCTTGGGCTGTCCGGTCAGGGCCCGGGACCCAGGGTGGCGAGGGAAGCAGAGGACACAGGGTGCAGGGTCCCCGGCAGTCAGGGCAGTGTGGAGGCGGCACAGACGTCACTCTGGGGCTGTGTCCTTCTAGCCAGAGATGTCTGCCCAGGGTCTGGAACCCCTTAAAGGACAGAGAAAGAATTTCCTTTCTCCCTGAGTTGGGGGATTGAGTTAAAACCCGGGCAGTTTTAATGAGCGGTGATCTGTGACGGATTCACAGGTGTGGGGCCCAGACACGCGGGTGGCCCAGGAGGGGTGGCCAGGGCAGGTGGCAGGGGCGTCCCCAGCTTCCCTCCCCGGGGATGGCGGGACGCGGGCGTGGCGGTGAGCCGGCAGGGGCCTGAGTGACACCCAGCAGGGCCACTTCTCTGAGAATAGCTTCCGGAGCAGAAGCTGCCCTTACGTGCTCCTCATTCTTGCTGCCAGAGGAGGCTCTCGCAGCTGAACTTCCAACAAACTCTTCGCCGTCTTTTCTGGGAAGAGCCAGGGCTGATGAGTCACCCGTGTTACACTGAGACAAAGGAGCGCGCTGTCTTCCTCTGGCTTCTCTCAGAACAGCCAGCGCAGGAGAAAGGGCCCTTGTCAGACAGCTGGGGAGACGCGTGTTCGCGTGCGCCCGGCCCGGCGGCTCCGCCCGCAGCTCTGGGCTCAGCCTCTGGGACAGTGGGCCCTTATCCAGGCCAACACCCGGTGTGGACGCAAACATGCGACTGGGAATCTGGTTTCCTTGAGACCGGCTGAGAAGCGGTTTTGTCGTTACCTGCATTTCACAGAAGGGGAAACTGAGGCTCAGAGAGAGGGCCTGACCTGTGATAGTCCCAGTGGGGGGACAGGCCTGCTCCACCCACCCCTTTCACAGACTCAAGCTGATACTGGCAGGTTCTGACTTGAGAGGGTCTCCATGCAGAGAGCCCAGCAGTGCGTGTGGGGTACGGCCCAGGCTCCACACACCCTGCGCCCTGGAGGTCGTCCGGCGGCCCAGGGTCAACCCTCCCAAAAGCAGGGAGGAGGGGATGATGTAGGAAGCCGAGCCCTGCCTAAGAGGCCACTGGAAACTAAATCACACACTTCTAAATAACTTAGAGATGAAAGAAAAATAATTTAAAATTTTCTAAATTAAAAACGCCGAAACTGGTTTGGCTCAGTGGATAGAGCATCGGCCTGCGGACTGAAGGGTCCCAGGTTCGATTCCGGTCAAGGGAATGTACCTGGGTTGCGGGCACATCCCCAGTAGGAGATGTGCAGGAGGCAGCTGATCGGTGTTTCTCTCTCATCGATGTTTCTGACTCTGTCCCTCTCCCTTCTTCTCTGTAAAAAAATCAATAAAATATATTTTTTAAAAAATAAAAAAATAAAAAGACACAACATATCAAAATATGTGGGAGGTAGTTTAAGTGGTACTTACTGAAAATTTTATAGCAGTAAGTGCCTCATTTAGTAGAAAAAAGATAGGTGTTAAATCACTTACATCAATGACTTCTGCTTCTACCTTAAGAAACTAGAAGAAGAAGGACAAACGGAACCTAAAGTAATAATATAACAGCAAATGAGAATATTCAGAGCAGAAACCAATGAGATATACAACTCAAAAAGAGTAAAACTAAAATCTGGTTCTCTGAGAAGATAAAAAACAAACAAACCCACATAATCACCTTCTAATCAGGCTAATCAGAAAAAAGAAAGAATACACAAATTACCAACCCTATCTAATAAAGAGGGAATATGCTAATTGACTGCCATCCCCTTAAAGATGGCCCACAAGATGGCCAGCACAGGAGGGCAGTTAGGGGCAACCAGGCCAGCAGGGGAGGGCAGTTGGGGGTGACCGGGCTGGCAGGGGAGCAGTTAGGCATCAATCAGGCTGGCAGGGGAGCGGTTAGGGGGTGATCAGGCTGACAGACAGAAGCAGTTAGGGGCAATCAGGCAGCCAGGCAGGCGAGTGGTTGGGAGCCAGCAGTCCCGGATTGTGAGAGGGATGTCCGACTGCCGGTTTAGGCCCAATCCCGATCAGGCCTAAACCGGTAGTCAGACATCCCCGAAGGGGTCCCAGATTGGAGAGGGTGCAGGCTTGGCTGAGGGGACCCCCCCCCCAGTGCACAAATTTCATGCACCAGGTCTCTAGTATAAAAAATAAGAGAGGTGACATTACCACAAATTGTAAAACTATCAAGAGGATAGCATGGAAAAATTTCTTTAAAGACACAAACTATCAAATCTCATGGAAGAAGAAACAGTTAACCTATTGAATAGCCCTAAATAATAAAATAATGGGAAGAAGGACTACTATGGAATAAAAGTGACTTAAGATTTATAAAAATCAAATGCAATGTGTGGAACTTGCTTCGATCCTGATTTGAATAAGTGAGCTGCCAAAGATCCTAGTATTTTTGAAGAATTGGGGCATCTGTGATTATAAACTGGCTGTCATATTAGACAATATTAAGAAATTGTTATTAATTTCACTTGGTGTGTCAGTGTCAGTGCTTATGCTCATCAAATCCCTGAGTTTAGAGCTGCAAATCAGGGTCATTACATCACATGATGGGTGTCTTGGATTTGCTGTAAGAACCTAGCAGAGTGGAAGGAAGATAAAGGAAGATGGACAGTGGGCTGATAGGCTTGGAGTCAGGAGACGAGTTCATGGCGGTTCATGTACATCCAGTCTATTCTTCATACATTTATGGCTTTGAAAATTTCCTAAGGAAAAAAAGGGACAGTCCCACCTGGTCTGTTGCCGTCCCTGCCCCCACGCGGCCCCCGCCATCTGAACCGGGCAGAGGCTGCAGGAGGGAGGGACGGGGCTTCCTCGGTGTGCGTGGGAACGCTCTGATCACGCCATTCCATGTGTGTGCGTCTGTCGACACCTCTGCTCACGGCTGCAGCACAATAACCTGGCTTCTTCCTCCTGACACTTGTTTGCAAAACAGAAAGGCACTTTCCCTGGCAAACACTCAGAGCTGCATCGTGCAGACACTTACCGTCCGTTTCATCACACAAAGTGCTAACACAGTTCGGCTGTGTTCATGCAGAAACACCTGTCAAACTGCAGGCCCTGCCACCCCCGCCCAGAGCAGCTGTCACGCGCTCTGCCATCGCAGCCTCTTTAACCCTCCACGGCCCCGGCACAGCCACGGCGTGGGCCGTGTTTTACTCAGGGGCTCGGCAGACCAGCGGGTGTCAGGTCGCTGAGCTGGGGGAAGCCCCGGGTGCCCTCAGGACCCGAATGCCTCCGATGACTGATGGGCACCGCCCTGCATGTAGAAACACGGAACAGGGGAGTCCAACCATTTCCAGGGGAATATGTGACGAGTGGGTCACATCTCCCACCCGGGGTTCTGAAGCAGGGTTACCTTCTCCCAGGACCAGTCAGCCGCTCCCCAGCCACCTGCCCAGGGGGGTGGGGGTGGGGGGGTCTGGCTGTCTGAGTGCAAGGTGGCCGCTTCCGCCCGCAGAGCTGCCTCCCTTCTCCTGGCCCCTCTGACTGCCTCTCTTGTGCTCCGGGTCTGCTGAGGGCTGACGGGGAAACCAGAAAATGGCTGGCTAAGGAGGACCAGAGCCCTCCTGTGCGTCACATACCAGACTCCCAGCCCGCATGCAGGATGGTGGCGACAGAGTGGCTGGGTGCCTGTCCTTGAGCTGCTCACAGTGGAGGCACTGAGGACTGGCACTGAGCTGCCAGGATCCCTCGTGCCGGGGGACTGGACCTTGCGCCCCCTCCCCTCCTTCCTAACCATCCACATTTGCCTGACTCCTGTTTGACCATCCCATCCAGAGTGGCTGGGCATGGCTTTCTCCTCAGAGCTTCCCTTGACTACCTGACTCCAGCCCTCCTCAGCCCGGCGTGAGCTCAGGACGCCCTGGGCCTCCCACTAGGGCCTCTGCAGAGATGTGCCCGGGTGACCACGTGGTTTGATTAACTTAGCGGTCTCCACAGTGGGAAGTGTGTCCCCAGTGTACAGACCAATAGGAGGAGAATGGGAAGAAGCTATGGGAGCCCCTTTTAGAAGTCATCGAAAGGGACTTTGTTAGATAATATTTGCAACATAAAAAGATGACCTGTCACATGTATGTAAGTCATAATGCATGACAACAACCTAGATTGTGGGGGACCTCCACCCACCAGACAGTGCGGCGCCACCAATTCCTCCAATTCCACCTGTGCCATTGTCTCTACTCACCCCACTCCCATCATTCCCACTACCTGGAATTTTAAAAATATTTTATCTCTTAGATTCTACGCTACCTGATATGAAACTTCTAGAGGCCCAGTGCACTGATTTGTGCATCAGTGGGGTCCCTCAGCCTGGCCTGCTGAGATCAGGCCAGAACTGGCTCTCTGACATTCCCTGAGGGGTCCCAGATTGCGAGAGGGTTCAGGCCAGGCTGAGGGACCCCACCAGTGCACAATCGGGGAGGGGGAGGGGTGTGTCTGGCCCCCAGTCTCCAGCCAGACCCAAGCAGCAAGCTAACCTACCAGTTGGAGGGTCTGCCCCCTGATGGTCAGTGCGCGTCATAGCAACCAGTTGAATGGTTGGAGGGACAATTAGCATATTAGGCTTTTATATATATAGATACTACAAGGCCGTAGTAATTAAAACAGCATGGTACTGCATAAGAACAGACACATAGTTCAGTGGAGCAGAATAGAGAGCCCAGAAGTAAACCCATTCCTATAGAGTCAATTAATATTTGACAAAGGAGGCAAGAACATACAGTGAGGTAAAGACAGTCTATTCAATAAATAGTGTTGAGAATGTTGGCTAAATATATGTAAAAAAATGAAACTAGATAATTTTCATATATATAAATAAACTCAAAATGGATTGAAGACTTAAATATAAGATTTGAAACCATAAAACTCCTAATAGAAAACATATGGAGCAAAATCTCTGACATAGTTCTATGTCTTTATTAATTTTAGGGAGAGAGAGGAAGGGAGAGAGATAAATGTTGTTGTGAGAGAGAAACATCAATTGATTGCCTCCTGTACACACACTGACCAGGGATCGAGCCTGTGACTTTCTATGTGCCCTGCCTGGGAATTGAACCCACAACCTTTTGGTGTATGGGATGACGTTCCAATCAACTGAGCCACCCAGCTAGAGCTCTCTTAGCAATATTTTTCCTGATATGTCTCCTCCATAAAAGGAAATAAAATTAAAAATAAATGAGACTACATCAAACTGAAAAGTTTTTGCACAGCAAAGGAAACCATCAACAAACAAAACGACAACCTACTGAATGGGAGAAGATATTCACCAATGATACATCTGGTAAGGCGTTAATATCCAACACTTATAAAGAACTCATATAACGCAACATAAAAAATATAAACAATCCAACTAAAAAATGGGCAGAGGACCTGAATAGACATTTCTCCAAAGAGGACATACCAATGGCCAATAGACATATGAAAAGAGGCTCAACATCACCAATCATCAGAAAGATGCAAATGAAAACCACAATGAGGTATCACCTCACACCTGTCAGAAAGGCTACCATCAATCAGTCAACAAACAACAAGTGCTGGCGAGGATGTGGAGAAAAGGGAATCCTGGAGCCCTACTGGTGGGAATGCAGACTGGAGCAGCCACTATGGAAAACAGTATGGAGGTTCCTCTAAATGTTAAAAATTGAACTGCGTTATGACCCAGCAATTCTACTTCTGGGTATATATCCAAAGAAACGCAAAACACTAATTCAAAAGGATATATGCACCCCTATGTTCAATGCAGTGTTGTTTAAGTAGCCAAGGCATGGAAGCCAAGCAAGTGCACATCAACAGACAGCAGTTTCAGAGGCTGCGGCACATATATACAATGGAATATTACTTGGCCAAAAAAAAGAAGGAAATCTTAGCATTTTGACAACATGGCAGACCTAGAGGGTATTGTGCTGAGTGAAATAAGTTAGTCAGAGAAAGACAAATACCATATGATGTCACTTATATGTAGAATCTAAAGAGCAAAATAGATGAACAAACAAAATTAAAACAGACTCATACATACAGAGGACTGATGGTGGCCAGAGAGGAGGGGAGTTGGGGGATTGCGTGAAAAAGGAGAAGGGATTAGAAGTATACATTGGATGCTCTGGCCGGTGTGGCTCAATGGTAGAGTGTCAGCCCACACACTGAAGGGTCTTGGGCTCGATTCCTGGTCAAGGGCATATACCTAGGTTACAGGTTCAACTCCCAGACCCAGTGTGGGAGGGGTGTGTGTGGGAGGCAATCAATTGATGTGTCTCTCTCACATCAATGTTTTTTTCTCTCTCTCTCTCCACCTCCCTCCCTCCCTCCCACTCTTTCTAAAAAGAACCAGTGGAAAAAAATATTATTGGGTGAGGATTAACAACAACAACAAAAGAAGTACAAATTGTACAGTTGCAAAATAGTCTTGGAGATGTAAAGTATAGCATAGGGAATATAGTCAATAATATTGTAATAACTATGTCTGGTGCCAGCTGGGTATGGAAATACTGGGGGACGCTTTGTAAAGTACATGATTGTCTAATCACTATGCTGTACACCTGAAACCAATCTTCTATAATAATAAAAGGTAATATGCTAATTAGACCAGACGTCTTCTGGATGTCATTCCAGACATCCTTCCTGACGAAGCCGGGGCTGGAGGGAAGCCAGCCCGGGTCCCGGGTGCGGAGGGAAGCCGGTGCTGGCAGCCGGGGAAAGGAAGGCCTACTCTTGCATGAATTTTTGTGCCTGGGGCCTCTAATACTAAATAATATTGAACATATACTATAATTGAAAAGTATATGCATGCACTGCACAAAATAAAGTTGCAAATAAGTGAAGAGTTACATGTTCTTTTAAAAGTTAAAATGCTACATGATCATTAAAAAATATAGGTAATTATATATGTATCCTTGGAATAGATGTTTAACCAGGGAAAATACTCATGTGACATATGGTAGACTATGTTTATGAAGCAAGTGAATGAAAAATTTCATATTTATGTTAAATCAAAATTCATATTAAGTTTTAATTTTAAGTTCACTTAATGTTTATATATAAAATTTTAGTGCTAAAAATATTTTATTGCAGCCCTAACCAGTTTGGCTCAGTGGATAGAGTGTCGGCCTGTGGACTGAAGGGTCCCAGGTTCGATTCCGGTCAAGGGCATGTACCTTGGCTGCAGGCACATCCCCAGTGGGACTGTGCAGGAGGCAGCTGATCGATGTTTCTCTCTCATTGATGTTTCTAACTCTCTATCTCTCTCCCTTCCTCTCTGTAAAAAAATCAATAAAATATATTTTAAAATTTTTCTAAAAAAAGTATTTTATTGAAAAAATATGTATCTCTAAACAATACACTGTACGGTTTAGCTTGCTTTTAAGTTTTATAATCGTGGTGTCGCCTCAATGAGGCATGTGGCCCGCCAGCTGTGAGTTTGACATGCTTGCCTGTGACTTGATTTTGTTCACCTAACATGTTTCTAAGAGTCTGCTGTCAGATGGTCCATCATGTGAGTGGCCCACAACTTCTTTTCCAGCCTCCGCCAATGGAACTGGGGCTGTTCTAGTTGTTGCCACCAAGCGCAGGGTTCCAGGAGTGCGCACACACACACACACAGTTCAGCAGGGACGTCGGGCACATAACTGCTCCATCGCAGAGGATGCAACAAGTATTAGAGTAGATAAGAACAAGGAGGAAGACACAGAGATGTTTATCCAACAAAGAAAATTATCTTAAAAACTAAAAGGGGAAAAATAAATTGTATGCAAACAGGAACAGACGAAGCTAACGGTATATGAGATCGCTAACATACTTGACTAGTGCCGACTACCCACAGAAATCCTGACCCTGACCTAGTATGCTTCGGGTGGTTGTGGTTTGGATGCAGTGATTCAGAAATTACTTGGGGTGCATGCTAGGATTAAGCAAATGATTAAATATATTGATGTTTTGGGGACCCAGGTTCTCACTGTTGGAGAAAGGAGATGGATATATTAAATTTTAGTTAGAAAAGATTTCTGGCCCCGTCCACTGAGAAGGCCCGAAGGCCATGGCGCCAAGGCAACAATAAGCACATCTGAGGCCCAGATCCTGGCTGCCAATCCCACCCCCGCCTGAAAGGTGCCCAGGCCTCTTGGAGGGATGGCTGACTGTAGGCCTGGGTCAAAGCCCTGTGAGGGCTGGGACAAAGACTCATGGGAACATGTCAACAGGGCACAGAGACCAGCCGGAACGGCCATCCCAAACACCCAGCACCCCATCTTTGCAAACTCTACAAAGGCACCTCTCCCCTGCTGGGCACAGGGAGGGCGGGGAGCCCTGTAATGCAGGGAGAGCAGGGCGGGAGCCCAAACCTGGCTCCCCTGTCCATCACAGCTGACCACGGGGCCAGAAGACCCTGTCCTCCTTGCCCGCCAGGCCCTGCAGGCACAGAGGAGGCCTCTGTGTGGCCGTGGGCCCAGGGGGCGGACACACTTAGGGGCAGCCTGTGGATTCCTCCTTGAAAATCCCTGGCGGACGCCAGCAGCCTCTCCCCTGTTCTCCCTGCTCCCTCCTTTGCACCCAACTCGGGTATGTCAAAGCGAAAACATACTCAGGGGGTTCCTTTCAATTGTCAAATGTGCCACCCTCTGTCGACGCCCCCCTGCACCAGAGGAAACCCAACCCCACAGCTCCTCTGCTAGCTCTGCTGCAGCTCATCCCACCCCACCACGGCCTCGGGGTCATGCACCTGAAGGTCCCTCCGACCTGCCCAGGGGGCTCTGCCCTTCCACTGTCTCACAGCCGGGGTCACCCACTGCTCAGGGCCACTCTCTCTAATTAGGCGAAGGTGCTGCCCCCACCCGTCTCTCTCCACCCCAATTATCCTGTTTTATTGTCTCCCCAGCACTTACCCTCGCCACACCTGCTGTGAGCACTCAGGGGCCAGAGCAGAGCCTCTGGGAGCTCAGTGCCTGCAGTGGGCGAGCGCAGGGACAGCTGCAGCCTGGCCTGTCGCCGACACGGTGGCAGGCGTGTGGCTTTCGGAGCCCGTCCTGCCACGGTTGAAACCCCAGCTTTGCCCCTTCCTGGTCCTGAGACCTCCAACAAGTCCTGTCACCTCTCAGCCTCAGTTATTCCAACTGTGAGATGGGGACACGGCACCTCCCGCCGGCACTTCTTCCCAGGGCACGTCTGGCCCCTGAGCCCAGCAGCACATCTGCCGCCCCGCGCCCAGGAGGAGGAAGGGGACGGTGGGCCCCTCCAGCGCCCACACTGCCCGCCACACTGAGCAAGCCGCAGGCCGGGCGCCTCCCCACCGCCTCCCCTCCAGGCCCCCCTGCCCCCTGAGCACAGGATGAGGGGACTGGGTCACCCCCGAGCCCCGCTGACCCCCGCCCCGCGGCTCTCCATCCGGTCCCAGCTCCGCACAGCAGCGCCTCCTCCCTCAGACAGGCCCTTTCCTCCCTCACCAGCACCGGCAGGGTCAGCCCTGCTCGTCCCATTTCAGAGCCCGGGACGCTGAGGCCCAGCGGGGCCGCGGGTGAGGCTGGCTTTTCCGGCGCCGGCCAGCGCGCCTCAGGAAGGGCCGGGCTCTCCGGGCCAGCGGTTCTCAACCTTCCTCACGCCGCGACCCTTTAACACAGTTCTTCATGCTGTGGTGACCCCAATTTCATTGTTACACATGGAACATCATTAAAGCATAGTGACTCATCACAAAAACAATATGTAATCATATATGTGTTTTCCGATGGTCTTAGGCGACCCCTGTGAAAGGGTCGTTCAACCCCCAAAGGGGTCGCGACCCACAGGTTGAGAACCGCTGCTCTGGGCGGCAGCGGGGGTCCACCGCCTCCTGCCCGCAGCCCCTCCCGCCGCCGCCACCCCGGCCCGCACCTCCCCGGCCCGCAGCGCCCCCACTCACCGGCTCCCGGCGCGCCCGGACCCGGGCCCAGCACTTGGCCTGCGCGCCCGCTGGCAGCGACCCTGAGCCTCCCGGTGCCCGGCTCCCCGCCGCTCCATGGAGGGACTGCGCGCAGCGCCCCCTGGCGACCGCACGGGGAGCGCGGGGCGCGCGGATCTGGCGGGGCTTCGGCGCCCTTCCCACCGCCGTCCGCCCATTTCTCCCCGGCTCCAGGCCTCAGGGTCAAGGGGGAGCGTCCGGTGTTTAGGGCCCTGGGCTGTGGCATTCTCCCACCCCCGTGCCCTGGCCATGGCTCCTTCCTGACTTTATCCCCGATGGGCTCTCTTTCCTGGCAAACCCCTGGCACCCGAATTAATCCCCGATGGGCTCTCTTTCCTGGCAAACCCCTGGCACCCGAATTAATCCCCGATGGGCTCTCTTTCCTGGCAACCCCCTGGCACCCTGTTACCCGGTTCACCCCTTTCCTCAAGGCTGTGCCCTGGCTGCCCCTCTGGGCTCTCCTGACATGGGTACTGCACTGTGATTGCTCTGTTGTCTCTGAGTCTTGTGGGCACAAGGTGGGCATCTAGGGGGCAGGGTATACTCCACTCCATGCCCCCAGCCCAGCGCCATTGTTGGGGGGGCGGGGGGGGGGCGGGCGGCAGGCTCAGGAATTGGCCTTGACCTGGGCTCATTTACAAGACAGTTGCCCAAGACTCTGCCGAGACCTCAGACTCGGGGCTCTGGGTGGGTCCGGGAATCTGCCTCTGGCAGCCGTGGTAACATCATTACAGGTCCCCGGGTTCACCCACCTTGGACTGCAGAAAAGGCACGGGGTGTGGTTTAGGACACCCAGGTGTCTAAATGTGATGCCCGCCACCTTGATAATGTAAAGTGAAGGTAGGTGGGAGCAGCGTGGTGTGGGGACTCAAGGAGGCAGCGACAGGTGCTCACAGCTGCATCCTAGGAGGCCTATTCAGGTCGGGTGAAGGCTGGGCAGTAGCTGGACAAGAGCGGAAGCCAGGACACCCTTCGGCCACGGCACCACTGTCCCCGGGCAGGAGGACTGTTTGCAGGCAGGTGATGATAGCCGAGGGAGGAGGGACGGAGCTGAGTTACCTCTGGGGGATGAAGTCTGCAGGATTAGACCCTCCTTCACCCAGGCAACTCTGGTCCTTAGTTGTCAACGCAGCTGGACTAGTACTTAAACCTGCAACCATGGAGGGAGGTCTCCAGAGACAGGCACACGTGTCTCATTTATGACACAGGAGCATTCAGGGGCAGTTGAAAATGGGTGAAGGAATGGCATGCAGCTGGGTGAGGGCAAGAGGGAACCGAAGGGTCCTGACAGTGCGGGGGAGCATCACAGCCCAGCTGCGGGGGCTGCACAGGGCCCTCCTGGAAGGATGCGTGTGGATTTGTGCAGAGGTGGCAGCTGGCTGTTTCCAGAACAGTGGTTCTCAACCTTCCTAATGCTGCGACCCTTTAATACAGTTCCTCATGTTGTGGTGACCCCCAACCATAAAATTATTTTCATTGCTACTTCATAACTGTAATTTTGCTACTGTAAACAATATTTAATTATATATGTGTTTTCTGATGGCCTTAGGCGACCCCTGTGAAAGGGTCTTTCAACCCCAAAGGGGTCGCGACCCACAGGTTGAGAACCGCTGTTCTAGAATGACTGGCAGGCCAACCGGATGCACACTCCGAGCCTCATCCTAGCTGCCGGGCCCCACTCAGCAGGGCGCAGCCTCCACCCAGGCCTCAGCGGATGAGCCCCTGTCCTCTCCTTGCATGAAGCCAACAACAAAAAGAGGTTATTTATGGAAATAGTTGTGCTGAGTCACCTTTGCATTTTGAAATAAACGATACAATGTTGGGTTCAGTTAGCATCCATCTCCACCTGTATTTGCTCAATTTTGGAATAAAAATGATAGTAGCCTCCTAAACTGGGTTGGGTGGTTTGACAACCTTGGGTAGTATAGGGTTTGTCCATTTCTTACAAGTTTCGTGAAAACTGACCTGTAAGATGAATGTGCCCTGGGGAGTGTCTGGGGCGCCCTTCCTCTGATAGTCGCGCTCCATTCAGGTTTGCTGGAGGCCATCGAGCACACTTAGCAGCCAAGAGCTGGGGCTGGGCACCAGCCTCAGGCCTCAGGCCTTGCCTCACACACATGGCCGTGGGAACTCCTCTTCTCTTCCTGCCTCGTCTCCCCAGCGTCTCCATAAAGGTGCTGCCGACCTCAGAGGAGCTGCTGAGAGGAGTAAAGTTCATATGCAGGATGTGCTGAGTGTCACCATTCTTTCTGAGATCATTTCAGTGCTTGGTACAGACATCTATCTGCTCCTTGCAGATTGCCACATTAGAATTCTGTAAATTTTCTGTTTGCAGTTCTTTGCTTTTCCACTTTGCATGTTACATGCATACTTTTTTTTCCTTGATCAGTATATCCAGAGATTTATTTACCTTGTTAAACCTTTGGTTTTGCTAATTTTTTCTCTCATTGTTATTTTCTATTTCCTTGTCCCTGCACTTTTCTCCCCCCCGCCCCCCACTTTATGAACTTATTGAGGTGACACAGATGAACAGAATTATCCAGGTTTCAGGTGCACAATTCCACAGCACATCATCTGTGCACTGTACTGTGTTCACCATCCCCAGTCCCGTCTCCATCTATCACCATTAGCCTCCCTTACCCTCTTCTACCCACCTCCACCACTTCCCCCAGCAATCTCCAAATTTTTGCCCCTATCCATTGGTTTTCCTCCTTTTTTCTCTTTGCCCAATTCCTCCCCCCCGCCCCACCAAGCCCCCCAACCCCTGTTTTCTGACAGCTGTAAGCTTGCAGCCTATCTGTGTGTCTGTCTCTGTTTTGCCTGTTAGTTCATTTTGTTCATTAGATTCCACATATGAGTGAAACCATATGGTACTTGTCTTTCTCTGACTGGCTTATTTCATTTAACATAATGCTCTCCAGGTCCATCCATGTCGCAAAGGGTAAGAGTTCCTTCTTTTTTACTGCTGAGTAGTATTCCATGATGTAAATGTACTACAGCTTTTTTACCCACTCATCTACTGATGGGCACTTGGGCTGCTTCCAGATCTTGGCTATTGGAAATAATGCTGCAATGAACATAGGAACTAGTGTTTCATGTTTGTTATCCTCACCTGAGGACATGTATATTGATTTGAGAGATAGAAGAAGAGAAGAAGGGAGGGGGGAGGAAGGGAAGAGAGAGAGAGAGAGGAGAGAGAGAGAGAGAGAACGTGCGCCTGGACTGGGGATCGAAGCTGAAACCTTTCTGGTGTATGGGATGTTGCCTCAACCAACTGAGCCACCCAGCCAGGGCAGTGTTACCGTTTTGTGTTTTATTTTCTTTCAGGTAAGGCAGTTTCATTTTTAATTTTTTGAGGAAGCTCCATACTGCTTTCCACAGTGGCTGCACCTGTCTGCATTCCCACCAGCAGTGTGCTAGAGTTCCCTTTCTCCACATCCTCGCCAACATTTGTTGTTTGTTGATTTATTGATGACTAGAGGCTCAATGCACGAAATTCGTGCAAGGGGCTCAGCCCTCACAGCTCTGCCTGCCTCAGCGGGACCTCACAGCCCCGGCTTAGTCTGGAAGGTCGTCCAGAAGGATGTCCGGAAGGTTGTTCGGCTGTTCAGTCTAATTAGCATATTATGCTTTTATTATTATAGATAGCCATTCTGACAGGTGTGAGGTGATATCACACTGTGGATTTAATTTGCATTTCTCTGATGATTAGTGATGTTGAGCATCTTTCTATATGTCTACTAGAGGCCTGGTGCACAAATGCATGCACAGGTGGTGTCCCTCGGCCTGGCCGGGGTGTGGGTGTGTCGGGGGGGGGGGGGTGGGTGGGAAGGACTGTGAGAAGTGGGCCGGCCATGGGAGGTTGGCCGTAGGAGTGCACTGACCACCAGGGGGCAGCTACTGCATTGAATATCTGCCCCCTGGTGGTCAGTGCGCATCATAGTGACCGGTCGTTTGGTCATTTGGTCGCTTAGGCTTTTATATATATAGACTAGAGGCTTGGTGCATGAAATTTGTGCTCGGGGGGCGGTGTCCCTCAGCCCACAGGGATCGGGCCTAAACCGGCAGTTGGATATCCCTCTCACAATCTGGGACTGCTGGCTACTAACCGCTCACCTGCCTGCCTGCCTGATTGACCCTAACTGATTCTGCCTGCCAGCCTGATTGCCCCCTATCCGTTCCCCTGACGGCCTAATTGATGCCTAACTGCTCTCCCCTGCTGGCCTGGTCACACCCAACTGCCTCCCCACCCCTGCCAGCCTGGTCACCCCCAACTGCCCCCCTGCCAGCCTGGTCAGCCCACGCAGCCTGGTCGTCTCTCACTAACACCCTGCCGGCCTGGTCGCCCCAAGCAGCCAGCTGTTTGGTCGTTACTGTGACAGTGTCCCGGACAATTTGGACATTCCTCTATTATTAGTATAGATTAGCCATCAGTATGTCCTCTTTGGAGAAGTGTCTATTCAGATCCTTTGCCTGTTTTTTAATTGGATTGTTTGTTTGTTTGGTGTTGAGATTTTTTTAAAAATATTTTATTGATTTTTTTACAGAGAGGAAGGGAGAGGGATAGAGAGTTAGAAACATCGATGAGAGAGAAACATCGATCAGCTGCCTCCTGCACACCTCCTACTGGGTATGTGCCCGCAACCAAGGTACATGCCCTTGACCGGAATCGAGCCTCTGACCCCTTAGCCTGCAGGCCAACGCTCTATCCGCTGAGCCAAACTGGTTAGGGTTGGTGTTGAGATTTTTAAAGTTCTTTATAAATTTTGGATATTAACATTTATCAGATGTATTAGCGAATATGTTCTCCCATTCAGTGGATTGTCTTTTCATTATGTTGATGGTTTCCTTTGCTGTGCAAAACTTTTTAGTTTGATGTAGACCCATTTATTTATTTTTTCTTTTGTTTCCTTTGTCCGAGGAGATCAGAAAAAATATTGCTCTGAGAAATGCCCAAAATTTCACTGCCCATGTTTTCTTCCAGGGTTTTTATGGTTTCGAGTCTAACATTTAGATCTTTAACCCATTTTGAGTTTATTCTTGTGTGTGGAGTAAGAAGATGGTCTAGTTTTATTTTTCTGCATTTACCTGTCCATTTTTCCCAACACCCTCAAATGAATAGACATCTATTATATTTTTTTCTCCTTTACTTCATATTAATTGACTATGAAGGTGTGGGCTTATTTCTGGGCTCTCTATTCTGTTCCAATGATCTATAAGTCTGTTTTTATGCCAGGACCATGCTGTTTTGATTACTATGGCATTGTAGTATACTTTGATATCAGGTAGTGTGATTCCTTCAACTTTGTTCTTCCTTCTCAAAATTGCTTGTGGCTATTCAGGTTCTTTGCGGTTCCATATAAATTTTTGGAACATATGGTCTAGTTCTATGAAAAACACAGTTGGTATCTTGATAGGAAGTGCATTGAATCTGTAGATAGCCTTGGGTAGTATGGACACTTTAATGATGTCAATTCTTCCTATTCATGAACATGGTATATTCTTCCACTTATTTGTATCTTCTTCAAGTTCTTTATTCAGTGTCTGATAATGTTCTGATGTATTAGCAACATCGGAACATTATGAGTACACATCTTTTACAACATCGGTTAAATTTATTCCTAGTCATTTTATTCTTTTTGAAGCATTTGTGAATGGGATTGTTTTCTTAGTTTCCTTTTCTGATAATCCATTATTGGTGTATAAAAATGCTATCAATTTCTAGATATTTATTTTGTATCCTGCTACTTTACTGAATTCATTTATCAGTTCTAGTAGTTTTTTGTGTTGTTTTGTTTGTTTTATGTGGATTCCTTAGGGTTCTCTATATACAGTATTATGTTATCTGCAAAAAAATGACAATTTTACTTCTTCCTTTCCAATTTCGATGCCTTTTATTTTTCTTCTTGTCTGATTGATGTGGCTAGGACTTCCAGTACTGTGTTGAATAAGAATGGTGAAAGCGGACATCTCTGTCTTGTTCCCACTCTCAAGGGAAACGTTTGGAGTTTTTTCCCATTGAGTATAAGTTGGCTGTGGGTTTGTCATATATGGCCTTTATTACGTTGAGATGTTTCCTCTATTTCCACATTGCTGAGAGTTTTTCATCACAAATGTGTGCTGGATTTTATCAAATGCTTTTCTGCATCTATTGATATGATCATGTGATTTTTTTTATCTTCCATTTTGTTTTATGTGGTGTAGCACATTTATTGATTTGTGAATATTGTACCACATTGCTGGATGTGTTTGCTAATATTTTTGATCCTAAGGGATATTGGCCTATATCTTTGTGATGTTTTTATCTTATTTTGGAATTAGGACAATGCTGGCCTCATAAAATGTGCTTGGGAGTCTTCCTTTGACTTGAATTTATTGGAATAATTTGAGAAGGATAGGTGTTTGTTCTTTGAATGTTTGGTAAAATTCACCTGTGAAGTCATCTGGTCCAGGACTTTTGTTTGTTGGGAGATATTTTTTTATTGCAGCTTCAGTTTCACTAGTTGTAATCCGTCTATTCAGAATCTCTGATTCTTCTCGATTCAGTTTTGGAAGACTGTATGTTTCTAGGAATGTATCCATTTCATGCAGATTGTCCACTTTGTAAGCAAACACTTGTTCGTAATATTTTCTTGCACATCTTTGTATTTCCTTGGTGTCAGTTGTTACTTTTGTTATTTATTTCAAAGAACCAGCTCTTGGTTTCATTGATCTTTTGTGTTTTGTTTGTTTTTTTTAGACTCTATTTCATTTGTTTCTGCTCTAATCTTTATTATTTCCTTCTTTCTACTGACTTTGGGCTTTGTTCTTTTTCAAGTTCCTTGAAGTGTTAAGTTACATTGTTTATTTAATAATTTTCTTGTTTCTTGAGATAAGCCTGTAACGCTATGAATTTCTCTCTTAGTACAGCTTTTGCTGTGTAAAAATAACTTGGAAGTCATCCTTCGTCTTGAATTTTCTGGAATATTTGAGGAGGATAGGTGTTAGTTCTTCGAATGTTTGTTAAAATTTGCCTGTAAATACATTGGTCCAGGACTTTTGTTTGCTGGGATTTGCTTTATTACTTCTTCAATTTCATTTGCTCTTATTGGCCTATTCCAGTTTTCTGATTCTTCCTGATTTCATTTTGGAAGATGTTATGTTTCCAGGAATTTGTCCATTTCACTCAGATTGTACAGTGTGTTGGCATATAGTAGGTGTACCGGTTAATAATGCGGATTTTTTTTTCAATAGATGGAGTTACACATGTTGATATATATGCGATTTGATATGTATGCTGTTTTGTTGTATTGACAACAAGCTTCAAAACTTTATATATCAAATTTTCTGAAGGTGTTAACATCATCGGTATCTTTACGCTTAAAAATGTTGAATTTCGTGCCAAAAAAAGAGCACAAAGTTTTAATTCATTACTTTATTTTGAAGAAAAGTGCTGCTGAAAGTTATCATATATTTTGGGAAGCTTATGGTGAACATGCTCCATCTCAGGATACTTGTGAGCGCTGGTTTAAACGCTTTAAAATGATGATTTCGATGTGAAAGACAAAGAACATCAAGGTCCATTTGGACCACGCTTTGATCGTGAAACGACCAGAATGGGCCAGAAGACACGGCAAAGTAATTTTGCTTCATGATGACGCACCATCACACACTTCAAAACCAGTTAAAGACACGTTAAAAGATCTTGCCTGGGAAATATTAACCCACCCGCCATATTCACCAGACCTTACTCCTTCGGATTACCACTTGTTCCGATTGATGGCACACGCACTTTCTGAGCAGCATTTCAAACCATGCGAAAAAGTGGAAAATTGGATCTCTGAATGGTTTGCCTCAAAACAAGAAAAGTTCTATTGGGACGGTCTCCACAAATTACCTGAAAGATGGGGAAAATGTGTTGCTAGTGATGGACATCACTTTGAATAAAGCACTTTTGATGTTTCTCTTGAAATTATCGTGTTTTCTTTGATTACAAAATCTGCATTACTTTTTTAAATATTTTTTAAAAATACATTTCTTTATTGATTTCAGAGAGGAAGGGAGAAGGAGAGAGAGATAGAAACATCAATGATGAGAATCACCGATCGGCTGCCTCCTGCACACCCCCTACTGGGGATTGAGCCTGCAACCCAGGCATGTGCCCTTGGCCGGAATCGAACCTGGGACCCTTCAGTCCACAGGCTGATGCTCTATCCACTGAGCCAAGCCAGGTAGGGCCAAAATCCGCATTATTAACCAGTACACCTAGATGCTCACAGTATTTTCTGACAATCCTTTGTATTTCTGTGGTGTCGGTTGTTACTTTGCCTCTTTCATTTCTGATTTTATTTATTTGGGTCCTCTCTTTTTTTTCTTCATGAGTCTGGCTAAAGGTTCATCAATCTTTTTTATCTTTTTAAAAAATATGTTTTTAGAGAAGGGAAGGGAGAGATAGAAACATCAATTGGCTGCCTCCTACATGTCCCTCACCTGGGATCGAGCCACAACTTGGGCATATGGTCTGACCAGGAATTGAACTGGTTCATGGGTTGATGCTCAACCACTGAGCCACTCTGGCCTGGCACTGTTTATCTTTTTGAAGAACCAGCTGTTGGTTTCAATGATCTTTTTGATTGTTGTTTTTTTCGTCTCTATGTAATTTTCTTCTGCTCTGCTCTTTATTATTTCCTTCTACTTCCTCTGGCCTTTTCTTCTTATTCTCATTCTAATTCTTTTAGTTATAGGGTTAGGTGGTTTACCTGAGCTATTTCTTGTTTCTTGAAGTAGGCCTGTAAAGCTATGAACTTCCTTCTCAGGACTGCTTTGGCTGTGTCCTATAGATTTTGGGTGATTGTGTGTTCATTTTAATTTGTTTCCAGGAATTTTTTTTATTTCTTCCTTGATTTCATTAGTAACCCATTCATTGTTTAATAACAGACTATTTAGTTTCCATGTGTTTGGATGTTTTTGAGCGTTTCTATTGTAGTTGATTTTTAGCTTCATGCATTGTGATCTGAGAGGATGCTTGATATGATTTCAATCTTCTTGAACTAGTAGAGACTTGTTTTGTGTCCTAATATATGGTCTATCTTTGAGAATGTTCCATGTGCACTTGAGAAGAATATATACTCTACAGCGTTGGGATGAAATCCTATATAATAAAAGCCTAATATGCAAATAGACCAAACAGCAAAACGACCGGTGGAACAACCAGTCACTATGACATGCACTGACCACCAGGGGGCAAACACTCAATGCAGGAGCTGCCCCCAGGCTACAGGCCCCAGGCCAGCCAAGGCGGGTACCAGCAGGGGCCCTCCAATTGCCCACTGGTCACCTCACAGATCTGCCCTGATCGCCAGCCAGACCTAGGGACTGTACTCATGCATGAATTTTGTGCATCGGTCCTTAGTGATCTATAAATATCAATTAAATCCATCTGATCTAGTGTGTCATTTAAGGTTGCTATTTCCTTATTTATTTTTTTATTTATTTTTGTCTAGAAGATCTATCCAGTGATGTCAGTGGGGTGTTAAAGTCCCCTACTATAACTGTATTGCCGCCTACCTTTCCCTTACAGTCCTCTGGGACTATTTAGGTGCTTCTGTATTAGATGCATATATGTTTATCAGGGTTATATCCTCTTGTTGGATCAATCCTTTCAGTCGTATGTAGTGACCTTCTCTGTTTCTTTTATGGTCTTTGTTTGAAACTCTGTCTTGTCAGATATACGTATTGCTACCCCTCCTTTTCGTTTCCATTTGCTTAGAAACATTTTTCCCATCCCATTTTCAACCTGTGTGAGTCTTTTTTTCTGAGTTGGGTCTCTTGTAGACAGCATATACATGGGTCATATTTTCTTATCCATTCAGCAACCTTATGTCTTTTGATTGGAGCTTTTAATCCATTTACATTTAAGGTTATTATTGATATGTACTTATTTATTGTCATTTTTTTCTTTATGCCTATATTTTTTTCCCCTCTCTATTTCTTCTTCTTACCACAGTCCTTTTAGCATTTCTTGCAATGCTAGTTTGATGGTAATTTTTTTGGGGGGGAGAGGGGGTCTGGGAAGCTCTTTATTTCACCTTCAATTTTGAATGATAGCCTTGTTGGATAGACTAGTCTTGTTTGAAGCTTCTTGCTTTTCATTACTTTGAATACTTCATGCCATTCCCTTCTGGCCTGTAGTGTTTCTGTTGAAAAATCAGCTGACAGACTTATAGGAGCTCTCCTTGTAGGTAACTCACTGTCTTCCTTGCTGCCCTTAGTAACCTCTCTTTGTTTTTACATCTTAATATAATGTGTCTTTGTGTGGATCTCTGTGTTTCTCTGGACTGGAACTCTGTGCTTCCTTAACTTGTGTGACTTTGTCCTTCATCCATTTAGGGAAGTTTTCTGTGATTATTTCTTCAAACATGGTCTCTATCTTTCTCACTTTCTTCTCCCTCTGGTACCCATATGATGCAGATGTTTTGTTTCATGTTGGCCCAACGTTTCCTTAAACTCTCCGCATGCTTTTTGGGGGGGGGGGGGAAATATATATATATATATATATCCCATTGCAGGAAGATTCCTGCAAGAATAGGGCTTCCTTGGGCCTACTCCTGCAACAATAGGGCTTCTTGAGACCGGAGCGAAGCAGAGAAGGGTAGGCTTCGCTCCCTTCTCTGCTGCCTCACTCCCTCCCTTCTCCACTTCGCCCTCAGCTTCCTCCCTTCTCTGCTGCTTCGGCTCCCTCCCGTGTCCTCTGCCTCAGCTCCGCTCCCGTCTCTGCTACCTCCGATCCATTCCCTTCTTCACCACTTGGCTCCCTTCTGCAGTTCTTGGCTTCCTTCTACACTGTCTTCAGTCTTCGCTGGGCACCTGTGTATGCAAATTAACCGCCATCTTTGTTGGATTAATTTGCATACTCTTCTGATTGACTGGTGGGCGTAGCAAAGGTACGGTCAATTAGCATCTTTGTCTTTTATTAGTGTAGAATATATATATAGTTTATTTCAGAGAGGAAGAGGGAGAGACAGAAATAAACGATGAGAATCATCAATCGGCTGCCTCCTGCACACACCCTATTGGGGACTGAGCCCACAACCCGGGCATGTTCCCTGACTGGAAATGGAACCATGACCTCTCTGCCTTGTCTTCTAAATCACTGATTTGATCCTCTGCTTCATCAAGCCTGCTTTTAATTTCCTCCAGGTATTCTTCATTTCTGATATAGTATTCTTCATTTATGACCGGTTCTTATTTATGGTTTCTATTCCTTTTTATCCTCTACTAGAGGCCCGATGCACAAAATTCGTGCATGGGTAAGGTCCCTAGGCCTGGCAGGCAATCAGGGCTGATCTGTGGAGTGACCAGCAGTGTGAATGCGGGGTCCCTGCTGGCACCCGCCTTGGCCGACCTGGTGCCACCTGCTCACCAGCCAGCCCCACCCCCTGCCACTGTCAGTCACTTCCCTCTACAGGGCAATGGATGGGGAGATCAGGGGGCCCCTGCTGGCACCTGCCTTGGCTGACCTGGGGCCTGCAGGCTGGGGGAAGCTCCTGCATTGAGTGTCTGCCCCCTGGTGGTCAGTGTGAGTCATAGCGACTGGCCGTTGCACTGGTTTTTCTGCTGCTTGGTCAATTTGCATAGTAGGCTTTTATTGTATAGGATAGTTCCCACTAAGTTCCTTATAGTTCCCATTAAGTTCCTTATTGTTTTCACTAAGTTCCTTGAGCATCCTTTTAACCGTTACTCTGAACTCTGTTAAATTGCTTACCTCTATCTCCTTTAGGTCTTTTCCTGGAATCCTCCTTTTCTTTCCTTTGGGGGTTGTTTTTTCTCTCTCCATTGAAGTTGTCTCTTTGTGTTGTATATGTGTTACAGATATGCCTGCTGATCCCAGTCTCTGTGGGGAGGCCTTTTGTAGGAAGTGTCCCGTGGGCCCCAGTGGAGCAGTCTTCTTGAACTCCTGAGCTGGATGCTCTAGGAGTAATCCTTTTGTAGATGTTTGGACTCTCCTGTTGTAATTTGGTCTTGACTATTATCCTGTTCATGTGTGGGATCTCCTCTCAGGCTGGCTAACTGTGAGGCTCAGCCCGAACCATGTTGTGTGAGCTGTTGTACAGGTGCAAGTGAAGTTCATCTTGGCAGATTTTGATGCCTGATAGGGTTTCCCTTTGCATCCTACTATTATGTTGTCTGAGGCTGTTTTGTATGCTTATTTTGGGTCTCCTAGGAGGTACTTTTGTGCCAGCCAATGCCAGAAGCTGTCCAAGTTTGGCTCTCGACATCCTGCTTTAAGCGATCCACAGCTGTGGCCGCTTTTACTGGGCTTGTCTGCCCATGGGAAGGGCCAAGCTGAGCTCCTAGGTCAGTGGTTCTCAACCTTGGCTGCACATTAGAATCACCTGGGAATCTTTTGAAAATCCTGATTTCTGGGCCTCATCCTCCAGAAATTCCGTTTCTTTGTTATGGGGTGGGGCCACAACATTAGTAACAAAGAAACAGAATTTCCAGAGGATGAGGCCCAGAAATCAGGATTTTAAAAAGATTCCCAGGTGATTCTAATGTGCAGCCAAAGTTGAGAACCACTGTCCTAGGTTGGCTTTTTAGCAGCACAGGGCCCTAAGTCAGGTAGAGGGTGTGTACCTGTACTATTTCCCTGTCCTCAGCCAGGTGGAGACCCTTATAGGCAGGCTGTTTGGGTCTGCTGGAAGTCAGGAGCTTATATCAGCTCTCCTGTGTGAGGGAAGTGCCAGCCAGGCTCCCAGGCATGTGGAAGGAAGATCTCTAACTCACAGCCAGCCAATGACTGGCTGCTCCCTGAGGCTGCTGCCTCTTCAGCTGGGTTAGTGGTACCAGGTGGGGCCAGCTGGATTCCAGAGTGTGGGATGAGTGGGATTCCTTAGGGTGGGATGAACGCCATCCCGGCGGTGGAGCATTTGCCATTCCCTAGGCTTCACCTGTTGGGAGGGGCTTATGTCTCAGGAGAAATGGCCACTGGGATAGTGGGAGGATGACTCAGCACAGGTATCCTGGCAGCCATCCTCCCAGCACTCTCCCCAACTCCCTCCAACCCCGTCTCTCCTCAGGCAATTCCAGTCCACATGGCCCTTCCCCTGCAGAAACCGGGGTGAGTGACTGGGAACGAAAATTCTGTGCACCTGCCCTCAAAAATAGTGGCTTTGCCTCTGGGAAGCTGTTTTCTGGCTGCTAGAATCTCCAACACAGGTCGCTATGTGGGCAGCTGTTGCCGACTCTGGCTGCCAGGTTGGGGTGCCCTGCCTGGGGGTCCCAGAGGCCCCTCTCATCCCTAGGGAACCCTCCTCACCCTTGGCCTGTCGCTCCTGAGAGCTCGGCCAGCACCTCTCACAACATGCCCTTCCTACCAGTCTTGAGGTGGGTTCTGCCCTTCCTTGTTTAAACATCTCTTCAGCCAGTCCCCAGCTGGCATTTGGGAGTGAATATTCCCCAATTTAGTTCTAATTCTAGTGAATATTCCCCAATTTAGTTCTGATTCTGGGGGGTGGGGGGGTGGGGATCCACTACCATCTTCCTCCTGGCCTACATTGTACCATGCCTTTTTTACCCACTTGGCTATTGATGGGCAACCCTAATGTCTTTTGACTTAAGTATTTAACCCATTTACATTTAAAGTAATTATTGATAGGTAGGTAGTTATTACCATTTTATGATTCATATTTTTATCTCTCTTCTTCCTCCTCCTCCCCCCTCCCCCTTCCTATCCTTCTTCTTCCTCTTCTTTTTCACTAAGTTCCTTTAACATTTCCTGTAATGCTGTTTTGGTGGTAATGGAGTCCTTTAACTTTTTCTTGTCTGGGCACTAGACAAGTTTTTTTAGATTACATAGAAGTGGAGAGACTCTAGAGCAGTGGCTCTCAACCTTCTGGCCCTTTAAATACAGTTCCTCACGTTGTGACCCAACCATAAAATTATTTTCGTTGCTACTTCCTAACTGTAATGTTGCTACTGTGATGAATCGTCATGTAAATATCTGATATGCAGGATGGTCCTAGGCGACCCCTGTGAAAGGGTCGTTCAACCGCCAAAGGGGTTGCGACCCACAGGTTGAGAACCGCTGATCTAGGGCTTTTTCATGAGAGGGCTGGAAGAACTTTGAGTTTAATCTAGAGACCAGAAGATTGGAGCTTATCTTCCCAACTAACGTCTTAAAGGCTGTCTCACAAGATGGGTCCAATTCACTCTATTTCATACAAAGGAACTGTCTAGGACCCATGCGTGGAAGTTGTGGGAGCCAGATTTCAGTTCAATTTAAGAAAGAAATTTCTAACAGTCAAAACTACAAAAAAATCAGTAGGAAGGGCATTCCTGACTAAAATAATCTAAGCAGAGGCTAGGTGAGCCCTCCAGATCGATTCCTGCTCTGAGTGGAGGTGTGAACCAGAGGACGTCTCTACCTTTTCTCTCTCTATGTGACATCTAAGTATGTAAAAAAATTATTTCAAAGCACACTTATAACAATTCTAAGAAAGTACAGTGAAGTTGTAGGAGGAGGAAAGAAAATATTATTGGAGAATCAACTATTAAATTATGGACTTAAGAGTTTATTTCATAACTTGTACATAACGACTTTTATGTTTCCATGAATCTCTATCACAAGCCTCCAGCTCTACCTTTCATCATGCACTGTGTGCATTTCACTGCAGCGAAGCCCCTATGTTCTTTTTGGCACTTAATAAGAATACTGACTGGTGCTGGGGATCAGAGTGAGGGTGTCCCTATATACACCCAAAATCTGTGTGCAAAGTGTCAGAGGGAGGAAGAGCAGAAGAGCCCCCAACGCTCCTGCAGGCGCTGCTTCCCATTAAGAACGCAAAGCATCCAGCAGCTGCTTCTAGAAAGGAGCTCTTGCCACGGCATCCACCAGGATTCTCAGAAAACTTGGCAAAATCTGTGTGAGGAGAGAGTCCAAGTTCTCATCAACGTCTCAAAGGCGTTTAGGACTAAGAGTGAGATCTATCTATATTCAGGGCAAACCTGCACCCCCTCCTCAGGGGCTGCAGCCTTCTCACTGTTGACGGGAGAGGGGTTGGGAGTTAGAAAGCTGATTCTGAATGGTCTCCAACTCTAAAGCACCATGGCAGAGAAACCGTGGTTGCAAACGCCCTTGCTCACAGGATCCTGGGCCCCAAAGCCTTGATCTTTCAAACTATGAAGGAGTGTGTGGCCCTGGGCCTTGAGGATACAGTGAATGACAAGTTCCCAATGGCTTGACAGGTGCATCCCTCTTAATCATGGCCATGTGAAGACTCAAGGGGACCTGACTGGCCACTCTGTCACTGTTATTACTAATTTAGTTACCAACTTTCCTGATTAAAAAGGAAACATATAAAAACACTGCCTTAGTCAAAGATAACCTCATGCTCAAAGTCACACAAGGAGGCACAGAATGAAACTTCATGACGATATCATTATTTTGAAATATTACCCCTTCCCCTACCCAAATCCCACCCCCCACCACCACCATGTACCATTTGTCAATTAATAAAAAGCATTCCAGTACTGTCTACACTGAAAATGGGAAGGTGGTAAGATAGAGAAATGGAACCCAGACCAATATCAAGAGAAATGTCTTCCTTCTCCAGAAGCCGTTAAAAATAAGACTGACACTCATCTATCTGAAATGGCTCTAGTCCTTTTAAGCAGAGAAAAGAAAGTGAGCCTGTGAGGGCCCTTCTACTCCTGTTGTCTTAAGTTGTGAACATCTAAAGTGACTCAAAACCCAAGTGCTCATCTCGTGCACAAACCACAAGCACATGGGTGCCCTAGGGACACGATGTGATACAAGGGCAGACCAATCGGTGGGGTCTCCTGGCCACACCTTGTGAGCAATTACACCACGGCTCTGAATAATTTTGTACTACATTGTTTTGAAAACAGATCCAGGAATTTGCAGAATATTTTCAGTAAGTGATCTAACAGAAATGTTTTCTCTTTCAATTTAAAAACATTTGCTAGTATTGATTGAAATGACGACACTTCAACATCCACCTGTGTTTACGTTAAATCTGTAATCAGTGATGCTGATGTAGAAATATACAGTCAATTGTCACTTCAAAACACACAAAAATTGGACATGCTATACACTTCTCTTTTAAAATGTATCTGTATTATTTTCACCAATCAAAACACACATAATATATTTTATTACAAAACATTAGGCAATATTACTTTTGAGATATGCGATCTGAGAGGTCACACCTGTATTTACCGCCAGCATGAAACATCAGAGGCGTTACATTAGCGATCAAGCAGAAGACCTCGTAATCACCACCACAACTGACACAGCATCAAATCCGGACAAAACCAGCATCCCATTCCACCTTTCGACGAGGGGCTCTGGCTGCCGGCAAGGCCCTGCTGAAGGCTTCCTGTCAGCACCGCGGCTCTGAGTTTGCATCCCAGCGGTAAGAACAGGGCCACACTAGCATCCCCAGACCACAGCCGGTCAGCCCCGAGCAGCATGTGCTTCTAGAATGTTCTCCTACTTGGGCAGACTCTGCTCTCCGGAACCTGCACTTGAAATCAAGACCTGACAAAGGGGAGGCAGTCATTTCGGTTGTGAGTGAAAACAAACAAAACGAACCTAGATCAAATTCCAGGCTAATAACAAATTACCTGGTTTATAAAAATATGTGTCCAAAATAGTTACTTCCAGGGTTGTGTACAATACAAATTACAAAAATAAAATAGAGAAGATGAAAAATTGAGCACATTTTCAGTTCTTATCAGCATTCATCCACAGCGACCAGTGTGAAACCCTGCGCACTGCACCAGGACCTGGCACACCCCCTCGGGAGGCCCTGCAGGGGGAGGTATTCCTGTGGAGCTCTGCTGTCTACAGCCTGTGGCCTGTCCTACGTGCACTCCCTGCCACCTGGTGGAAGGTGGGCTTGGCACGACGTGGGCTCCATCGTGAACACAAGCGGAGGAGCGAGCAGGGGCCCATCTGTGGGGTGCCCGGCTAGGCGGGACTGCCCTGCACCCTCAGCACCTGGTGCTGCATTTACACAAGGCCAGGGCAGAGAATACATTTTTAAAACTTTTCTCTTTCTTTGTTTTTATTTTAAAAGATAGACTCAGTAAAGCTTTTAAAAGAATGTAGATTAGAGAAAAGGCCATTTTAAGATGCTTTTACATGTATAGTGGTAATGGTCTTCACTATACCATCAGCCTCCAAACACAAAAATCATCATCCCAAGCCCCACAAAAGGTGTTTTTGCCTCAGTCCAAGTTAGTATTTCCATCTTGTACTCAAGTGTGTCTAAATCTCACAATGTAAAACTGATTTTAGTATTAAATTTGCTCATCAAAGGTTCTACTTTCCAGTAATAATACCAATCAATAAGATACAACTGGTGCAGAGAAAATAAAATATTGTAGCTAATGTTTATAATAAACTGTCTTATCAAAGTTCCTCCTCAGAACAATTCTAGAGAATGTTGACCCAACAGCTTCCAAAATAATTAAACGTGAGACAGGAATCCGTACAGAATAAGCTCTAGGAAAAGCATTATGCTCACAGGTAGCCAAAATGTGACCATCGGTAGCTCCTTTCCGCAGTGACACTGCAGTACCCAGCATCTCAGTGAATTCTGAATGATTTCCACATGCAAAAGTCTGAAAGCATCCATTTCAGGTGAGCAGTTTAAATCAGGAAAGATGCAATAGTGAACCACGACTCTTTCCGGGTCTCCTCCACGCCCTCTGAAGAGCTTTCCCAGAACACGCACCAGGTCCCTGAGGAGAAGGTGCCAACACCACGTGGGAAGTCACCGGCAGGCGCGGGTCAGCCGGCTGCTCACACAGACCACGGAGACGCCTGTGCTTCTCTTAGGAAAGCCAGCCCGGAGCCTGCTGCGTGGGAAAGGGAACCCGCCCTGCGCAGTCACGTTCACCTTGAACGATGACGGAAGCAGGGACCCATTCGCTGTGGGCAGAGCGAGCCCTCAGGAAGTGCCTGTGACGGCCTTTAGTGGTCATTTGCAAAACCCTACTCTAAAGGCAATAATGGATTCAAGGAGCTATGTGCCGTCATATTACTGAGATGGATTGTTAGGGGGCTAATAAAGATGGTGAATTTTTAGGTAGCATTTTAAACTAATAGTAAGTTCATAAGACCAAGAAAAAAAAGAGTTAGGGTCGACAAGATTTTAAAAGTATATATGTCTAAGCAGCACAAAACACAACTTGGAACTTTGTCATGCAGTGAAGCTGAATGTGCAGCCACCAGACTAATGTGCATGTAAGTGTCGTGGTTTTAGCAGAGATAATTCTCAGCCCCAAACATGACAAATTTTTAAAAAGTTCTATTTTTTATTTATTAAATAGATGTAATTATATTCCTTCTGAAATACAAAAGATAGAATAAATCATACCATAAAAGAAGGTGAGATATGATAATATGATGGTGGCCAATTAATAAACATAAATCTATTTTTTCTGGACAGACACCAAAGTACTTAAGATTAAGAGGTAATTCTAGAAACAGCACTACCTGGAAGACTATTTGGCATTTAAATATTGATTTCCAAAGTTCTAGATGGCAAGTTGGAGCAAGCACTGTGGTCACATGCATATAAGTCCCATCAGTCTTTGAGGATGAGAAATTGTCACTACCATTACCGTACAAGTAAAGAAACAAATTCATTCATTCTAATTGCTCACCTGAAATGACCTTGAACAAAATCTCTACAAGTGTGGCTTGCACTCTGTTCTTCAGACATAACCTGCTTCACTATAATCTAGGCAGGCAATGCTATCAGGACTGAGCGGGGGCAAGGCATCATGTTTCTTACATGCAGAACATGGACTTTTTCTATTTGGTTCCATCAACTCCTGGGCATTTCAGGCCCATGGAAGCGAGAGTTCCTCACTGACAAGCTTGCTATTTCGAACTCATCATCGACAACCTTCAAGGGGTCCCGTGGAGGCATCGAGGCTGCTGTCTGTGTCTGAGGCCAGCGTCTGCTCGGTGGACATGGATGAAATGTCATTGATAGATGACGACTGAGAAGGAGTGGCGTTGCTACTTACTGCTGCATCTGTGCTGAGAAAACCAAGCATAATGCAACCTGAGGCACGACGCTGCTGCGCACCCGGCAGGGAGCCGCAGGGCGCCCCTCGCTTGTCCTCTGGTGTCCCGGCCGAACTATTAGTATAAATGAGAAGTTAGCTGACTGTACATTTTGAGCTTTTCCTAGAGTCCTCTTTAGGCCCAGAATCCCAAATATTCCTGTCTTTCTCTGAAACATTCTCCTTTTCTTCCTAGTGGCTAGGCATCATATATGTATAATCATGTTAACTACTTAAAAATGCCTGCTGGGTTAAAAAGGATATTAAAGAAAATTGCTGAATGTATCCAAAAATTATCAGTATCTCAAAAGGCTTAAGCCCAAATAGGATTCAAATGCCACCAGACATTTCAGTTATAATCGCAAACACTCGATCCAAGGACAAAAGCACCAGCTTTGAAGAATTCTTTTGCAATAAAAATACCTACTAAAATAAGGGCTGTATACAAACAAACCAGCAAGAAAGGGGGGGAAATGTGGTGTCCTCCTGTTCATTTTATTTTTGTTTTAGAAATCTCCAAAATTGACATATTAAGGCAAATGAAATTATCCTACTTGCTACTATCCATATTTTGGTCTGGTCTGAGCAAAAATAAAACATTCAGGCCCTCAGAGGTTAGTGTCTGCAGTCTTAAATGTGGGCTTAATTAAAAAGCACCTAATCTCATGCTGAAGTTACACGACCTCTAGATGACTGACCCATTTGTCTTGCTGAATATAAAATTCCATAATAAGAAGCAGTGCACACAGGCCATAGAAGCTGGGTGAGAAAATCTCTATAATGAAGAATTTCCGTGAGAAAAACAGGTAGCCTCCCACAGGCTCAGGAACAGACATGCTATGTCTCTAGTGATCACACAGTTGCCTCGCTGTTAGGCTTCTCCCATTAGGCAGGTCGAGGAGAAAACGGTGTAGCTGTATGAATAATTTTCTCAAAAGAAAACCAAACTCATCTTAATTAGATTCACATTCGTTTTCGTTTTAACTGGGTGTGGGCCAGGACAAAGTGGGTCATGCACATCGAAAAGGCTTTACATTCCGTTTCCTCATCTGGAAATGGAGCTGACAGCAGCTGCTGCAAGGCTGGGACAAGAATGTTTACAATGAGGCTCGTTCACTGCTTGGCACCTCAGTACCTCAGTGGAACGTCAGCAGCCACCCCCAGGACAAACCCAGACGGGAGACTAAGCACAGGTGGATTTTCAAATCCAGTGCTGGTCACGCTGGCACTTAACACACCACTGCCAGCTGAGAACGCTGACCAGGGAAAGAAGAAAGCGATCACTATTAAAGCGATGACTAACCTGAAGGCTGATCTTTGACAACACCGTTCTTACTTCTTTCTTCCCAGTCCATGACTTCTTTGTAAATTAGCTCTGCAAACAGAAGTGCAAGTGAAAAGGCTTCCTCAGTTTCTTGGCATCTCTAACCCTTCTTCCAAGTCAACGGGAACTACTCCAAGGGCACTGGGATGTGTTATTTTTAATTGTGATACACAGTTAATTCAGAAACACAGTCGACCTAGACCAAACTATCCATGTTTTGATAGATCACATCTTTTCAACCCAACTGTTAAGGCCACCAAAAATGTAGGTGGTTCTGGGTCCATGAGGGGATTTTAAAAAGGGGGGCAGGTAGACAGAGAGAGAGAGAGAAACAGAGAGAAAGAGAAAGTTAACAAAGTGGCTCTCACAGAACATTTTAAACTATTGGATGCTCTCACACGTGTTGGTATGTTTCTCTGTCATTACTGTGGTTCTCCAAACACGACCAGCATCCACATGTGAGCTAGAAGCACCTCCAGACTGCCCAGAAATTAATCCAAATACCTAACTTTTTTCTTGGCTTCAACTCGGTTTTCCTTGGTAAGAAAAACAATTAACTATTACACAATTTATTAGGGGGGGTTCTAAAATTTTAGGATTCTTGAAAGAAAATAAGCCTGCCTTTTGCCACAAAGCGTGGCTGTGTATAAGGCCCTGCTGTGCGTGTGTACGCAGATCACTGGCACTCCGGGCACCTGGGAAGGGGCCCAGGTCACCTATTTTGACTTGTGCTGACCATGGTTCTCAATTACTAGTGACTCTAACTTTTAATGAAAAATCATTAGTTCAGTCTCTTTATTGCTGGTTTAGTTTGTTGTGAGTTGTCTGGTTAATCTCATAGTGGAATAAAAATTTTTTGCATATTTGTGATCTGTTATTTTGGCCAAATCCTATTTTAAACCACATATACAACCACATGATTTATGAATACAGCATACATTAAAATGACCCCGCTGAAGTCCCCAAGGTCTGCTTTACGGGTTTGTAAATTGGGGCTACCCAACATTTTGCAACGTGTCATCAAGGTGTGATATAATTAGTACACTTAGTTGACAAACCAGGATTTGATAATGTAAGGTCATGTGAAAAAGCTCTTATTTTTCTCTTTTAAAGCCAATAATATACAATTCATACATGTCCCTTTTGAATTCTGTTACCTTCGAGTTCTTTTTCTCCTGGGAAGGGGGAGAGGGAGGGTAATGGCCTGCAGGGTTTCTTGTTCCTGCCCCCAAAGGCTATTAATGACAAGTGAGAAACTGCCCCTTCAAGGACTTCAAGAAATGTTGTAAGTATGGATCAAAATCAGCTCCCCGTTACCTTTCCATTCTTCAATCGCATGTTCTCTTTCTTCCAACTGGGCATCGTAAATTTGAGGTGGTGGCTAAAAATTAAGTTACACGTAAAGTCAATTAATTTACAAAATAATGAGGCATTAAGAAAAGGGTAGAATCACTTGGAGGACTTCTAATATATTTATGATATGGATGTAATTTTTTTCAAACATGGCTTATGAAAGATTTCTTCAAAAGTGTGATATTATATCAGTTTTAGAATCAAAATAATTAAGAAAAGATTAACCAATAAAATAGAGATCTTATTGTCATCTTTATAATCACATGACCTCAAAACACTTTAAAGCTATCTGCTCAAATCTATATATAAAAAAGCCTAATATGCAAGTATCCCCTTGGGAGTTCGATCACTTGCTATGACATGTGATGACCACCAGGGGGCAGCGCAGAACGAAGGAAGGCCCCAGCCAGCAGCCAGCAGCGTGGGAAGGAAGGCCCTGGCTGGCAGCTGGAAGGCCCTGATTGGCCCTGATCACTGGCGAGGCCTAGGGACCCTACCTGTGCACAAATTTTGTGCACTGGGCCTCCAGTGTAATTACAAAATGAGTCATCACAGGCTGCTTCCTAGAGACCCTCCCTGGACAAGGCACTGTGCTAGGATACAGAAGGGGGAGAATGCAGTCCAGATTGACAGTTCTTCTCGTCAGAACTCCCAAACCCATCCACCTCCACTCATCAGTGCACCGATCCAAAAACTTGCTTAAAAATCACATGCTTATATATCAGATTCTTTTCATATAAAACAATATTTAAAATGGAGGTTTTAAAAATAATAAAAAAATAAAAATAAAATGGTGGTTAAATCCAGAGGCCAAGATGTAAAAATGAGTTCCACTGCTGGCACACAATCAGCATCCACTATGCGCTTCTTTCACTCACAGCTGAGGATCGCCCCAGTGTGCTGTGGAAACATGCACATGAGCACCAGCTCAGAGTGGAGCGCCCCTAGCAGGTGTCCCTGGGAAGGATCAACAAACGTGATTTTCAGCAAGTTTCTTAGCCTGACTGGGTGCCTAAACAAGATGATGTAACCAAAGTCCAACACACACCAGGTACACATGGAGCTTAAAAGTGGCGATATGGTGACCACCCGCCAGCATCCGCATCCAAGATGAGTCTATGGCCGCAGCATAAGCACGTTCACTTCCTAAGTACTGAGCTAGAGCCCCAGGAACAAGTGCTCCAAACGGGGCTGTGACCCATCACATGGCCTCTTTGTGATCCTCTTAATGTAGGACTTGCTCCCCTTATGTAGACATTCTAGACCAGACAGAAGACCCTAGGAAATGTAAGTCCCTGAACATACGTCTTTTCACAAGAGCTGCTTACCGCTTCTGCTTCAGCAGGGTCATACCACACAGTAATGTAAGGGTGACGCAAAGCCTCGTCCACAGAGATTCGCTTGTCAGGGTCTATCACTAACATTTTTGATAACAGATCTCTGGCTTGACTTGCTAGAGTAAAAACAAATATTAGATTAGTAACTAATGCTGTTTATCTGAAAACTGCACTATGAAGAATAACTGTGACAGCACAAATAGAACAAAAATGGGTCTGGCTGGTGTGGCTCAGTTGGTTGAGTGTTATCCCATGCACCTGGGGGAGGGCGGGGTGCGGGAGGCAGCCGATCGATGCTCATCAATGTTCCTACCTCTCTGTTCTTCTCCCTCTAAAATCAATAAAAAGATTTTTTGAAATATATGAACTTTGAAAATTGTTTGATAGGTTCAAGATCAAGAGCTTTTTTCTTTAAGACTATCAGCCTCTTTCACTAGAAATCGGGCTTTGGGACGTGGTTTCAGTCTACAGGTCTGGAAGAGGAAGACAGAGTCCCAGGGAGCACCTCTGCCAGGGAGGGTGCAGAGCTGAGCGGGGGCACTGCCGTCTGTGCAGACACGAAGCACGGGTTAGCATTTATTTCTGATGTCGTTCCAAAGTGCAACTAGAAACAGACCTTATAAGCCACACAATAATCTCACACTGGCACAGGATGGGCACTTCCCAGGTGCCTCTGCTTTGCCTACCTGTATACAATGTTGTCAACATACACTTTAAAAAAATCTAGAGATTAGTAGAAGCTAAAAAAAACCAACACCTCAGTAACTTAGTTAAATGCAAGGCTCACTGAGGTTTTGACAATTAAAGTTGACATATACAGGCAAAGGAGAGATGGGGCTTTTCTGATTGAGAGAAACAAATCTCTTTTCCCTTAAATCACATTTTAGTGATGGACACAGGAAAAGGGAGGAGGAGCTTCTTTTGAACTGAACTATCATTTGGTTTCTGACTTTTCAACGGGGCTAGATCCTTATACAAGCATCCTGTGAACCTGGAAACGTTTAAAACGTCAGCTGCTGGAACTAACGCAGGAGTCTTTCTGACTGGTGGGAATAGTTTTATTTGGCCAATTTAGTTAAGTCATTTTATTGAGGACAAAACTTCTAGGTCTTGAAGCTTTCTCTCTACAATGCCTTCATTGTGGAGAAATGGCTTTACTTGAAGGTTTCAACTATTTTGTTTCCCAATGTTCACAGGTTTTAGAACACAAACATGAAAAATGAACGCTTCACCCAGATTATGAAAACAAGGAAAGAGGCTAGCTTACTTTTAATTTTGTCTCGTTCCGATTCTGATGGGAATATCCAGTCTGGAAAGAGTTCTTCAAATTTGATTCCAGGATACTTTGGTCTGTTTTCTACATAATTCCTCACAGTTGGCTGAAGTTTCTTCATGAAATCTGCAGACGGTGTTCCTAGCTGCTCAATAACTTTATTCCACTGATCAATATCTAAGGAATCTCTTGAGGAAAATACAACTGAAATGCCTTATATTTCTATTACATGAAGTGGTATCATTCAAAGAAAAACAAATTATATTTATACCTGTCAACAAGTAATTAACTAGGCCACTCTACAGGGCCAGCAGAAGCATTTTGAAATAATATTCAAATAAGGTTTGAGTTTCCAAGTTTAGGTCATTAAAAAACAAACAAACAAAAAACTCTTATACTCTTTATAAACTATGATCACAGTTTATTAAATCAATACAATGAGTTCTATGTGCCTTCCCATTCTAGATCAAAATAAAGGTATCTTATAACTGAAGAATCCCTATGACAGAAATGCTTATCTATGAAATTAGACAGTAATGACAAGGCAAACGGAAAGCAGTTTTCACACCAATGCTATGTTAGATCTAAAGCTCCCTAAGCTGGAAGACCTATGGGGCTTCTCCGTTCACAGCTGAGGAACCAGAGCCCTGTGAGGCAGGGCCCACATCTGGCATTTGCCAACATTTTCACTTGAAAAAAAAAAGGTGTCAATACTTGTTTCTCTAATTCCCAGTCTCTTGCTCTCTCTTAAACATCCTCTTGTCAGGCTTTCCCCATCACTCCATGAAATCTAGCCCACCCAGGCTGCCAGTGACCGGCCCTCACCCCAGTGGCCATTCTCACCCCTGACCTTTTTAACAGCGTCACCCAGCTTCCCCTCAGCAACTCCCCCCGGCTTCTAGAGCCTCTCCCTCCAGGAGGGGCTGTCACCTTCACAGGCTTCTCTTTTCTCTGCCACCCGAGGGGCTGGGTCCTCCTCCTCCTCCGTCCTCTCTCAGCACTCACTACCAGTACCCTGCCTTCACACAGCAGGGCAGTCTGACCATCCATCTTCGTTTCTCCATCCCAAACCCCTTCCCAAGCTCAGCTCTTGCTATCTCCAGTGTCTGACATACGTCTCAGAACCCTAACAAGGCTCGCTGAAGGGCTGACCTTCAAAACAAATACAGCGTTTCAGCCGCCTCCCCCTACCATCCTGGTGGTTTCCTTGTGATAGCCCTTGACCTTGCAGGTCTACCCTCAGCTCAGCAGTTGGGCCATCCTTTTCCACTTTAGGTCAGCGGAGAGCCTAGGAAAGGGTAGGTGCTCAATAAATAGCTACTGGGGTTATGTCTATAGACTAGAGGGATAGGCGACAGGAGGACAGTCCCAAAAGCCTGGCTGACATCCGGGGTGTGTGAAGGCACCCCCGAGCTCTCATTATACCACAGAGGAACCAAGGCTCAGAAGGGCTCTCACTCCTCAAGGATGCAGACCCCATGTGGGAGTCAGAACTGGGCCGAAGGTGGCCTGGCTAAAGCTTCCTCTCTTAGGGACCATGCTGGGACAGGAGCTCCTTTTCTACCCACGCCACAAACCTAAAGCGGATCTATAAGAACTGCAGACTGCTTTCCAGAATCCAATGTTTGAAAAACTGGCAAAACTACCTTTGAAAAATGATGTTAATCTCAGTGTGTGTTCTGAAAATGACATTAGGGAATCTTATATATACAATTATTAATTACAGACACTGTAAGATGTTAATATGTAAAGTAGGAATTTGAAATTACTTAATAATGCACCAAAAAGTACCCACATTTTTCATTTTTGTATTTTCTGAAGAAAACATTTCTTAATACAAAAAGGAAAGGCATAAAATGAAGAACTGAGACAAACTGAATGTTAGATACTTTTAAATAATTTACCTTTAGAATGTCAATTTTTCCCTTTTTAATTGACTTTATTTGTAAAATAAAGGCCCCCTTCCTTACAGTTTGAAACAAGTGAATCTAAGGTAGATTATGGGAAACTACTGGAAAATTTACTAGAACAAAATAAAATGCTGCATTTAACCTCACATAACATCTGTGATGTGGTAAATAAAATGACAGGAATAAAACCTTTTCATTCCAAGTTTGTGTTGTGAATAATTTATAATACAAAAAAACTGCCCTCATAAAATTATAAAAAACTAAAATTAACAAAATACAAACACTGACTACACAGTTTGATTTCCTTTAAAAAACACAACACATCAATTTGCCAATGAACAGAGACACTTAAAGCTTTCATAACAAAAATCAAAATCAAAGACTAATGAAAATATTAAGTGGTTAGAACACAAATGAAAAAGGGCATATGTGAAGAACCATGTTGGCGTAAAAAACATTAGAGATGGAAGAATATGAGGAATATGAGGAAAGAAAGCTATATTATCTATTTACTTTGTGCTATGTCATTAATATGATTTCCTGACCACAAGATAAGTTAATCTTTGGCATTTTATATTTTTTTTTAGACTTCCCAGTGTCTCACAAAATACCTTTAAGCAGGTTTTTAAAAAATTTCTACAAAATGTCAGCAGAGAAACAAGAAAATTTACCATATGTTGTTCCTCACCAACTTTCACTTTAATCTTTTTCACTTAGGTGTTATGTAGTGTGCTTCCGTTCTTTGGTGGAAAGTATTTTAATGCATACTAATAGCTAACAAAATAGCATATTAATTAAATTATGCAGGAATACTTACTGGCCTACTAAATTTAGACAGCAACTTGCCTAGTTAAATTAGTTGAGTGAACTAAATAAATAACATTTTCATTTATATCAGAATATATTCATCAAATAATAAATAAATTTCTAATAAGCTATTTTTTATAAAATTAAGAGCTAATATAATTAGTTTAACTTAACAAGCCTCAATAAAATCATTAGAGGTAGTCAAGTAAAAAAGAAAAGGTAAAACTGAACCGTTGGTTTGTGACACTAATTTAACAAACATAATAAAGCCCCTTACACCCGGTCTGGAACTATGGCGTTTTCCTTTTGAGCTCCGGCTGCTTGTAGTGCTTAAGGAAGCATGGCCGGGAAGGTCCCGGGAAGGATACGGTCAGTGCCTTGGAATATCACACAACCTTTCACCAGCTCGCCCATGATGCAACCCACTGACCAGATATCAACTGAAAATAAAATGAAATGATAAAATTATAAAGTGCCATGAACAAAACAAAGGTGAGGAAAAGGAATTCTAACAGTGTACTAAACACACAAATATGGAAGAACGAATTGCTAAGGGTGAGTTGAGCTTCACACAATGTGAATAGTTGCGGCCTCCAGTGTAGCCATCAGTGCACAGCAACCTGGGGCTTAAGTGGCAAAGATTCCAATACTTTACAGCTTAAAAAAGAAACAAAACCCCAGAAACAGAACTGCCTGTCCCCACACCAAGCTGTTTTAGGCCCCCCGCCCCCGCCCCCCCTGTGGCCACTGCAGGTCTCCCTGTGAAGGATACAGTCTCTTCCTGGGAACAGGACTTTATGGAGAACCATTTCTGCCATGATGCACCCGACAGACCAGATGTCCACTACCAAACACCAGGTGATTAAAACCAGCAGGAGACCCACACATCCTCCTCCAACTCCTCCCATAGAGACCAACGCAGCTGGTAACATGCGAACCCCACGCCTCCTGAGGGTCCTTTTCTAAACTGTCCCATCAGCAGGGCCCACAGAGGCAGGCTGGCTCTTCTGAGCTGCAGGGGAGGCCCTGCCAGGTGCCCTGACTTCCAGCGGCTCACCCTCTTCTGCGGGGCCAGCAGAACTCACGCCTCTGCCAGCCAGGCAGGGGGCTACCTAGTGCCCTTGCCGGAGAGGAGGCGGGGGGAGAAGGTAAGCGGGAATCTAGTTTTCTCTCCCTTCCGCAGGAAACAACAGAGCCCAGAGCGGTGTCCCGCTGGGAGCACAGGTTACGGAGCAGCTAAACAGATCTGAGGCAAAGCCCATTTCAGATGGCTGGGGCAAACTTTCAGACTTTTTTAAAACAAGTTAATGTGATTTCATTCTTTTTGGCAAATTTGTCAAAAGCTAAGTCTGAAAGAGCTCTGTTATTGTTATTGCTGGAATAAGTTTTGATGTTAAAAAAACACCAATATCAACTTTTCTATGCAAAAAAGAACATATATTATTCCATTTGTAGCACGTTCAAAAATAAGTAAAACCAATCAATGGTGCTGGAAATGAGGGTGGTAGCTTCCCTTGGGGACTAAGACCTGAAGGGCCCTGGGGAGGCCTGGGGTGGTGCTGTTATGTGGGTGTGCTCCCATTAAGTGCACACTTGAGATTTATACTCCTTTCTGTAAGTATGTTATACTTTGATAAACATTCAAAAATATTAACTTCAAAAGTGAATAATTTTAACTAATGGAAATATAAAAGTAATGATTTTTTATTTGTGGACTAGGATAATCTGTGTGTAGCACAGTCCCCACGTTAAAGTTTATATAACTCACAGGAAAGAGACAACACTGGTGATGACAAATGGCACTATTTTTAAACATCTCAGGCTCCCCGGTACCATCGGCACTCACCGTTCTCCTTATAGCCCATACCCAGGATGACTTCCGGCGCCCGGTAATACCGTGTCACCACGTAGGGAGTCATCATGAAGTTGGTGCACGCTGTGCGGGCGAGGCCGAAGTCCAGGATCTTAAGCGTGCAGTCTGACTTTACTACGATGTTGCTAGGTTTCAAATCCTAGGACAGAAATGGTTTGAATGAATAAAATGCACCAAAGCATGCTACTAGTAAATAAACCGCATGCTGGCAGAGCGGAGAGGTCAGTGACTGCTGACGTGCATGAGAGTGCTGGCGGGACAAGGAGAGTTAGAATGGAACCCTGGCATTTTGGAACAATTCTGGAAAATCCTATTCTCAAACTGAAACTAATACAAATAAGCCTAAAGAAGTCAGCTGGTTGCCCTCACCCCCATGTGGAAATGCTCATGGCCTTTACTGCAAACCTTCCGAGGGAGGGAGCTGGCCGGGCTGAGGGTCAAGGGGCTGGTGCCTGGTGTGAAGGATGGGGCTGCCACTCGTGTAGGGTCCATGCTGCCCAGGGCCCGGCCTCCACACCCTGCACCGTACTGTGCAGGCCATGGCGGGCCACCGGCTCACCAGGAGGGCAGTGAGATGGGAACCTCCTCCAGGTTCAAGACCTTGATCAGCCCATTCTGTGGAAAGTGAAGCTTAAATGGGCAACAGCAGCAGGCCCAGCAACCAGTGCCAAAATCCCACTCAAGGGAAGCACCTCGTCACGGACAAACAAGGACTTGCTGGTGGGTGGCTGCTGGGACATCCACGCCGGCACCAAGCAGGACTGCAGCACCGAGGGCACTGCGCTTCCTGCTGCCTGCAGCCCAGCGCCTCCTCCTGCAGCGTCCGCAGCAGGCGGCTGTGCGTTCCAGAACCTCTTCAGGGCTAAATACAGGCCTCATCCCAGCGCTTGCAGCACAAGAACCCCTACAGGGATCTCACAGCAAAAGAGTCCCACGGAGAAGGCCTCCTGGAAGACTTGCGCACGCGCCCCCGTCCCCGCCTTCCCCCCGCCCCCACCCCCACCACCCTCCCCCCCCCCCCCCCCCCCCCCCCCCCCCCCCCCCCCCCCGAGCACTGGCAGCCGCAGTCCGGCCTCAGCGGTCACCAGGCCCTGGGAGAGAGGTGTTGTGGGAACCTTGGCTGTGACCGCTTCTTGTGTTGTGCGCTTTGGCTTCACTCCGCGCCGGGCTTTACCAGGTGGACTGTTGTGTAACGCAGCTTGAAACACCAGCAAGTCACGTTTGAAAAAGAAGAGGCTGATGCTTTGGGCGCCTGCAACCTGGCAGGCCAAGAAACCCCAGGCCGGGCAGGAAGGCCGAGGAAGCGAGGGGCACCCGGCTGGAGCCCCTAAAGCCACTTAAGGTGGGGGCGAGTGGGCCCCAGCGCCTGTCTTAGAGAAAGGAAAGGGTCGGGCTGCACTGGAAGTTCTTGTGTGCGGGGACCCGGGCACTCGGCGCTCATCGGGACCTTCACTGTAGTTATTTATTGCATTTCTCTGTAGGGGGAAAATACCTTCCCTTGACACACTGAATATATCCAAGGAAATTCTTATTGTTTTCTCGAGTTTCATGAGTTAAGTCATCCCTTCACCCAGAGAAAATGCTGGGCCTCTTAGAATGTGCATGTTCTCTCCAGGTAGTTATTTTGGGTTTTGTTTTCACAGCATCTTCAGGAGGGGGCCCTGAACACCTTATGCTGGCATCTGAGATTGCCTAAAAACTCAAAGATACTGTTCCAGTCTAACCGATGACGAGCTTCCAGCAGCCGGCATCATGTGCTGTCAGGCTGTTTTCTAGGGGTGTCTGGGATACTTGTATGCCTGTGTGCGAGCACCATTTTAAACAGAAATTCTGACTCATTGTCCTGGAAGATTTTGTTCTCATTTCCTCCGAAGTGACTGGTCTGCTCAGCCATGGTCCAGGGGAGCCTCCTCTCCTCCCATCATGGCAACCCCACGTTAAGGGGATTCCTCATGGAGATATGTACATCTAGCCATTGGCTATAAGTGGTCATCCTTTATTACTTTCAGATGTTACAGGTACAGAAATTGGGTTTCCCTGTGGTTTGCAAAGAAGAAGAAACCCCAAGTTTCTAGCAAGGAGTGAGAGACTTAAAATTAACATGTACCCTCAGTGGCACGAGGGAATGAACGCAGGGCATGCAGCTTGCTGGTCTACATGCTCCAGGCGGGCCCCATGTTTCCAGAACAAACCCCAAAGCGTTTGGTCCTCAGATCAGACATGCCCGAGTCCCACTCTGCTCTCGGGAGCTGCACTGACACACAGCTCTTCCTGGAGCCCCTCACTGACCCCGGGACTGGGCAAGGCCCTTTTTCATGTTTTGGTTGTTCAAGTTGTTGGCCTTGGAGCCGGGCACTAGTTTTATAATCTGCTTTCACATTTTTTGCTTTCCAGTATGCTTCTGCAATAGGTGTGGTCATTTCCTTTCACTTCCTCCTATCACTTCTTACATTTATCTTCTCAAAATAGTCTGTCCCCATAACTAAGTTTCCTCAGAGGGTAAATTGTGTGTCTGGTGATTATTTTTAAATTTAGATCCCAAGAAATGTATTGTTTGCAGTGGACTTTTGGATTCTCTGTGTAGTTCCTGGTGCTTAATCAAACTTTGTATATGAAAGAAATGTGCCTGTTCAGATGTTTCACCATCTCATTATTTTCAGCAATTAGTAAAAAACCCCACAACCCTTCTGAGGGCCCTCCCTCCCTCCCTCCCTCCCTCCCTCTTTCCCTCCCTCCCTTCCTCCCTCATTCCTCCCTCCCTCCCTCTTTCCCTCCCTCCCTCCCTCCCTCACTCCTCCCTCCCTCCCTCTTTCCCTCCTCCCTTCCTCTCTCCACGCCTGGTCATCCTTCAGTTCCTAAATCTCTGGCTCTTCCCTGCTCTCCAACAGATATAATTGACATTTTCTAGTAGCCATCTTAAAGAGAGTGAATAGAAACAGGTAAAACTAATTTTAATAATACATTTTACTTAATCCAATATATCCATAATATTGAGAAAAGACTGAAGGTAGGGAATATAAAAGGAATCACTTTAACCAAGCTGCTGAAATTATTAACATTATGAAGATGGAGGCATGAGGAAGGACTCTATTCTTGTTCTACTTAAGTAGTCTGGGAACTTAAACTTTTTGAACTTTCCAGTCCTGAGCTGATGCCTGGACGTACATCTGGACAGACACCAGACTGCCAGATAACCTCCGACTTCCCCCTCCAGGTAACTCTCTGATTACCCCCCAAAGGACCCACATATCCAGGTCACCTGACATCCTCCTGACATCTGTTATCCATCGATGTGACTAGACCCCCTGGTGCCCATCCTCTAGAGCACCTGGCACCCATCGTCCAGACAGCCTGCCATCTGACTGACACCGTCTTGGACCACTCCTCGGGTTAAGAATGCAGGGCTGCCTATTCTCAAGAATGCACTTTTTACTATGGAACTCCTAACTTTTTTTATTCTTCAGAACACTTCTGGGTTTTTGCCTAGCTGTATTTCCAGTGTGCAAACTCTAAGACCCTGAATAAATCTATCATTTATTTCTAGCCAAAGCCTCCAAAATTTTTTTGAGTTTGACAGTATTACTTATCATTTCAAAATGTAACCAACATAAGAAGTATTAATGAGATAGTTTACATTCTTTTTTGGCACTGTCACATCCCATGATAGCCACACTGAGTGCTCAATAGCCTCAGGTGACTGTGGCTACCACCTGGACAGCTCAGGACCAGGTTTCCTTGCCCCGGCATCCTCCCATGGCTCCTTCTTTCTTTGGTAAGAATTCCACGGTCACCGAGCCCCACCCCCCAGCGCACAGCGTGTGCGCCTCGCCTCTCCCCACCTCCCAGTGCGGGCTCTGGGAGGGGAGGCCCTGTGCTCTCTGCTCTGAGAACCAGAAATGTCCGTCAGAAACGTCCGCCGAGCGGACACATGCCCCTCCCCACGACTCTCAATGCTTCCACAGCTTCTGTCATTTCCCTCTTAGCTCTAGGGCCTTTCTTACTGCTGATCTCCCACACTCCAGCCCCTCCTTCAGGCCACAGGAATTTGACTTTTGCCTGGGGACGCCAGCCTGCAGACTCACCCTAAAAATTGTGACTTCTGAACAATCCACAACTGCTCTATTCACAAGAATTCTCCAACATGCAGCTGCAACATCAAACTGCCCAGGCACACCACATGGAAGGACCTGGAGTGGGTAAGTGTGAAGCTCAGGTCCAGTACCTGACTTAGAACTTTCCAACTGATGTGCCGCAAATGGGCACGTGACACTGTGAAGTGTTACTTATCATTTCAAAATGTAACCAACATAAGAATTATGAATGAGGTATTTTACAATCTTTTTTTGGCACTGTCACATCCAATTATAGCCACATAGTCAGAGTGGGGGAGTGGGGCTCGGTGATCATGGAATTCTTTTACCAAAGAAAGAAAGAGCCATGGGAAGATGCCGGGGCAAGGGAATCCTGGTCCTGTGCTCTCCGGGTGGGAGCCACCAGTCACCTGAGCTATAGCATGTGGCTGTAAGTAGAGAACCCTTTAAAACTTACAACAGCTAAAGTTCCGTTTCATTACTGTTAAATACTCTCTAAACTTCCCGATTCAGGAAATCAGAAATTACAAACACATAATTTTTAAAAAATGCAGTGAAAATTCCCAACAAGCCCTATGATGATGGCCCGGCCCCAGCTGTCCCAGAGCCTGCGTGTCCCGACGCGTGTCCTTGCCGCAGCCACTGTTCCGCACAAGGTAAAGCTGGGAAGACTCAGCCAACCCACCCAGCAGCTGTCCCTGTGAGCAGGCTCATACGGTGAAGCAGCTAAAACAACACAAACCAATTGGTTTCTAGTTTCCTCTTTCAAAAATCAAAGAATATGGCAAGAACAGGCATTTCAGAATACAAATCACTAAAATAAAATAATGCTCAACGTCACGAAACAAGTATTTTTGGAGCGTTCAGTGATGAGGCAGCGTTTTTAGCCTCTCCTGTGGCAGTGAGGAGAGAAACGGCAGCAACATCCCCATCGTGGCTGACCTTTCCGGACACAGGGTGGTGGGAAAGGCAGGAGGTGCTTTCTTAGGAGGCTGATTTTTTTAAAAAATTGAATGTCTTTGTTTTACCATCCAGCAGCCCCTGCAATCCAACCTGGCCCTGAACTAAAGCAAGAGCCACATGAATGAATATGACCAGAACAGCTCCGCCGGCCTGCTCTGTGGACCTGAGTGACCTGGAAAACAGGACCACCTCCGGCCACTTCCACCAGTCAGAACTTTGTCATCTGGTACTGGTTTTTTTTCCCTTGGGTGTGTGTGTGTGTGTCTGTGTGTGTGTGTGTGTGTGTGAGAAACAACACACTTTACTGCCAACTGCTGGAGAATGATGATAAAATGAAGATGATGTGGATAGTTGGAAGGGTTTAAAGAGGCCCCAGGCCCTGGAGGGCTCCCCACATCCACAACTACCCCCCTCCCATCAGCTCCACACACCACCAGGGGCAGCTTTCCAAGACAGACTGGACTTCAGTTTCAAAGTAGCAGAATAAAGACAATTCTGCCTCTTTAAATCTTAAAAACCATCCAAAACAAGGAAAACCAGAAACATACGTCAAAATACAAATGACACCTAAACTTGGGGCCTGACCCCCAGAGTGTAGGGGGGTCTAGTGAAGCGTGGCCTCCCTGGCAGCCGCCAGGGGAGTATGAGTGGCCCACACGGGGACAATCTGGACCAACGCCCTGGAAGGACTCGGGAAGAGAGCGACAGGTCCTGGGGAGGCAGGGTGACGCAGGAAGCAAGACACTGGGAAGGGAAAAGGAGACTTCCCAGAGAGAGGCTCTGCTCCTTCCTCACGCCCACCGGCTCATTATCTAGAACAGTGACACGCGAACTCATTTTTTTGGTTGATTTTTCTTTGTTAAATGGCATTTAAATATATAAAATAAATACCAAAAATATGTCTTTGTTTTACTATGGTTGCAAATATCAAAAAAATTCTATATGTCACATGGCACCAGAGTTAAGTTAGGGTTTTTCAAAATGCTGACATGCCGAGCTCAAAAGGTTCGCCATCACTAATCTAGAAAAACAGAAACAAAGTCTCCAGACCGGGCTTCAGACTCAAGACCAACAGAACCGCTGGTGTGAGGCCCAGGGAGGGCATGGGTGAGAGGCCCAGCTTGTGAAAAGCACTGACAAGGTCACAATAACATAAAACACAATATGGACACAGATCCAAACCAAATTACATTGTAAATACTGGGCGGTGGCAGAACAGGATAGGTGAGGGTTGTGGATGGTGAAAGAGCAAAGTCAGTACCTTAAGCCCCAAATCAAAAAAGGTCATTGAGCAGAGATCTAATCATATTTTATCTAATCATATGGAAATTAACACTAAAAGAACTGAGTTTGGCCCTGACTGGTTTGGCTCAGTGGATAGAGCGTCGGCCTGTGGACTTAGGGGTCCCAGGTTCGATTCCAGTCAAGGGCATGTACCTTGGTTGCGGGCATATCCCCAGTGGGGAGTGTGCAGGAGGCAGCTGATCAATGTTTCTCTCTCATCGATGTTTCTAACTCTCTATCCCTCTCCCTTCCTCTCTATAAAGAATCAATACAAAAAAATATATTTAAAGAACTGAGTTTGCTTCTGTGCCGGGAGCCGGTCCATCCTTGCTGTTTCAAGGGACCTGGCATATATGGCATACTGTTCTTAATATGTTTGCTCACCTTCTTGGCACTATGTGTTTTAACCAAGGTCACCTCTCTGAGAAAGGTTGTTTCCCCAGGTAGGGGTTTCCCCCTGAAGTTAGGGAGGGAATAAAGCCCCTTAACTAAGTGCCAGGCAGGTAATTAATCACTTTAACTACGAACAATCATGCTTAAGCTACATAATCTTTACTCCCTGGAATGGAGATAAGAAATGCCCTAACCTTTGGAATAGAGATTGACAGGATTGGAATCAACTGGTATAAATACAGATGTAACAAGACAACAGGACACAGAACCTAGACACAGAACCTAGACACAGAACCTACACAGAACCTAAAGACAGAAGAACTTCGCTGGAGAGAACATGGCAAAAGATCCTGGACAGAAACTGGCCACACAACCTATAGACAGAACCTAGCGAGAGAACCTGGCTGAAGAACCTAGAGACAGAACCTGGCTACAGAACCTGGATAGAACATGGCAAGAGAACCTGACTAGAACCTGGTGACTGAACCTGGCTGGAGAACCTGGACAGAACCTAGAGACAGAACCTAGCAAGAGAACATGGACACAGAACCTGGCTGGAGATCCTAACCAGAACTTTGCCGGAGATCCTGACCAGAACTTGGCTAGAGATCCTGGCTAGAGATTCTGGCTAGGCTGCTGATCAACTGAACGCTGTCTCTGTGTCGTTCCTTCTTCGCCAACTCCGTCCATACCTTTGGGGACCCCAGCACTTCTGGGGAGAGAGAAATAAGACGGAGGAGTTGGAGATTCTGCTTTTTAAATAAATATCTGTAGAACTATTTGATCCCTGATTAAAATAAACAAATCAACCAGCTCATTCAGCAAGGTGCAGGACAATTATGTACGAGAGGATCTTGTTTTGAAAAACATAAGTTAAAAAGGACATAAAAATAAACAGATATGCTGGAATCAGCTTAAGCAGAAAGTCTCTGTCCGTGTAAAGTGTAGAAGAAAACACTCCAGTTGCTCGCCGGCCACCTCCAGGTGGCAGTGGAGGGCTGGGGGACTCCCATTTCTTTTAATTTTTTGAATTATATAAAGTAAAAAGTGGTGGGATTATGGGTGTTTTATTTTTAAATAATTAACATTTTATGCATAGCATAAAACTATCTTAATGAGCAAATTGTACCTGTGTGCATGATGCTGTCCACAGGCAAAAGAATAGAAAGGGTTCACAACTCAAGATTCACACACTAAGTGTTGGCTGCAGCTCTTACCACGTCCCGGGGAGAGTCATGCTTTCCTATGACTCTCCGGGCTTCAGAGGGAAGGAACAAACAAGGTAAACCATTTCCCTTTTAAAGGTCATAAAGCTTAACAGAATCTGGGCACTTACTAAAGCGCGAATGTAATATAGGATGTACTTAAGACACATTAAAGGTGCCTTAGTTTATATAAAAGTCTGTGAAAATTTTAGAAAAAGAAATAGAACGATATGTTGGGAAATCTTCCTTTTTAATTTTTAAAAAATTACGATTTTTAAAGCAAATTTGTCCACAGAATTTGTATTATTTTAACTGAACACTTGGTGGCAGCAAAGGCTGTAACAGCTCACTGGTCTGGAGCCCAGTGCTCATCAGCCAGCATGTCAGGCCAGGGAAGCCTCCCGCCTCCTGGCCTCAGGCTGCAGACCTGAGGTTCATGATAGGGGCAAGGGCTGAGCCCTTTCTGGGTTGGTGGGCTCTGTTGCCACGGAGACTTCCATTCAGCAGCTGTAATGGAATCAACCTTTCCTGGCACCTGATGGATCTGCTACCCCACTGAAAATCTATTTTTCTGTTATCAATAGGCTGCATTGTTCTTGTCTCACTATCTTCTTCTCCCTACAGATTTAGTTCCAAGAAAATAACTTATTGATGTTGAAACATAGTACCTAAAGATAGTCTGTGAACAAAATTAGTACGGTAATAATTCAGAGAATGCTATGAATGATTCCAGTAAAATTACATTATTTCTGCCTCTAATCTCACTCAACATTTTAGTTGTTTCAAAAAATTCTATCACGGTGTTCTGTTTATACAGTAGTCCAAATTAAAAAAAAACAGAAACTCATACAACTAGCTTAGAGAATTACACTGTATCTTCCCAATAGCACAGGAAACTCATTCAAATCCCAGTCCTAATCCAGTCCAGAGGCCTGTCACAGGCCATTCCAAAAGCTCTCACCAGTCGGGCCAGGATGCTGGAATGGCAGAATTTTCCAATAGAAGAAACAAATATTTAGGTTATAATTCATGCAAGATTTCTCAAACAACTAACTATATTATTTTCTACTTGGTCTCTAATTTTTCCCACCCCAAATCTAATCCCTTGATTCATTAAAAATGAGATTTCAAATATGGCAAAAATATCGACAACAGGTGAATATGGACAAATAGTATGAGGGAGCTCTTTGCTCTATTCTTCTGCGGAATCCCGCTGAGCACCTGGCTCTGGCCTGCATCCAGGGTGGCTCACACGGGCCCAGGCCAACCAGGCGTTCCACCGATGTCTTCTGATCTTAACAATGTTTGGAAACTCAACACAACCCTATAGTTTATTTGGATTTTCAACACTGACAAATTTTTAAAAAATTTAAGTACTTTTGTATCTGGAGGATTCTGGCAACAAAATTATTACAATTTTAAAAATAAAATTAATATGGCATCACTACTTACTCGATGAATGATACCAGCTGAATGAAGGTGTTTAATACCACAGAGCATCTGGTAAAGAAGATAGGACATTCTCTCATGGTCCAACTCCATATGAATAACCTGACATAAGTTAGCATCCATTAATTCCATAACTAAATACCTGAGGGGGAAAAAGATTAGCCATGTTCACATGAAAAGCATCCAAAATTCCTTTGTGGCTATTAAACCAGAATTTTTATGAAACAGTAATAACTTTCTATCTAACTCAATGTACTGGTTAAAGTAAAACACTAATTGTTTTCTCTAAACATTTTATAAAGTATCTTGAAGCAAACATATAATGGACCTTTATAAAAGTTTTTTTCCAAAAAAACAACTAACGATGTTAAAAATAAAACAATTTCTATATTATAGTAAATAGAATCTCAAACATCCAAATTCTCCTGTATCTTAAATTTTTTGCTACGGAATCATTCTTACCAGTCTAGAAGCCATGCTGTTATTTCTCTCATCTTAAGAAAACTTGATCCCCAAAGATGTAAAAGGAATATAGTCAATAAATAATATTGTAACAACTACATAGGGTGCCAGGTGGGTACTAGACTTACCAGGGTCATTCCTCATAAGGTATATAAATGTCTAATTCTATGTTATACACCTGAAACTAACATAATATTGTGTGTCATCTGTAACTGGGAATAATTTTTTAATAAAAATAACTTCACCCAACTTCCCCCAGCATCGACTGCCCCGATCTTTCTTCCCTTTGTAAGCAAACTCCCCAAAGGTGTCAATACCCACCATTTCCAATTCTTCTCCCGTTTTTTCTTATCCCACTTTGCTCAGGCTTTGGCCCTCATCTCTCTGCTGACACTGTCCTCCAGGCCCCACTGACTTCCCTGTTGCTAAGTCCCAGCTGCCAGTGCCCGCCTCCTCCCCCCAGCTTCTTACTTTTGGAGTGCTACTGCTCAGTCCTTGGCCTTCCTGTCTCTGCCACAGTCTTGGTGATCTTCTCTGCCCTCTGGTCTCAAGGTTTTTAAATACCATCTACAGACCATCAACTACAAATTCATACCTTCAACTCAGACCTCTATCCAGGCTCATTCACCCAACTTCCCACTTCACAGGTCCACTTGGGTGTCCAACAGACAACTCGAAATCATGTTCCAAAATCAGCTCCTGATCCCACGCTACCTCTGACATGTTCTCCCTGCAGCCTTCCTCATCTCATGTGAGAGCACTTTCACCCTTCAGATGATCAGGCAGAATTCCAGGTGTCACCCTCCACTCCCTTGCTCTCGTACCACACATCTTCTCTAAGAGCAAACACTGTGGTTCTACCTTCAGGACAGTTTCAGCCCCGATCTCACCCCATCCCCTCATCATTCTCCTCTGGTCTAAGTGAAGCACCATGATCTCTCACCTGAACTGGTACAACAACCTCCCCCAACTGGTCTTCTGGGTCCCCACACCTAATGGTGGATTCTCAACCCAGAAACCGGTTATTCTTTTAAAATGAAAGCCAGGTAAGCTCACTCCTCTGTTGAAAGTCTTACTGAACTGCCTTGGAATAAAAGGAAATCCTTACAATAGACTTCCTCTCTCCTCTGCTGTGTGAGCTCCAGCCACACTGGCCTCTGGCCGCTCTTGGACACCGTGCACACTCCCACTTCCACTCCTTTGTGCTGCCTGTTCCTTCCATTCAACTCAGTCTTCCCGCAGATGCCTGCCAGTCTAACCTTCTCACCCCTTCAAGCCTTTCTTCAAACATCACCAATCCCGGGAGGTCTTTCTCCAACCCCAACCACCCCACTGAAAACTGCAACCTGACTCCTATCCCCCAGCACTCCAGATCCCACACCCAGCTCCACTTCTTCCACAGCACTTGCCTCTTCCTAATGAATGACATCATCTCCTTATTTCTTACATTGATTATCTCTCTTCCCAGGCTTTCCTGCAAGCTCTAGGAAGGAGGATGCTCGCCAGCAATTCTTAAGTAATAGAAGGGATGTTTGTTTTGGTCACTAAGGTACACCAAGTCCAAGAGAGTGCTGAGCACAGGGCTAGCCATCACGTATTTGTTGAATGAATGAATACAATACATTTAGGATAAAGTTGGATATTATATCTCAATAAATTGATAAATTAATATTTCATTTCATTGTTAGTAAGAGAATTCTATTTCAGATTTTGGGAACACACAATATCTAATGACTTAACCATTTCAAATAATAATTGTAAACACCTGAACCTTATAATCCTGGCTTTCAGGGGACTGTAGAAAATGTTTTCTATTTCAGTAAAGCAAATTACTGGCATTAATGATCACTGTCTGCTCTGAAGAATTATTTCCAGTCATTTCTTATCTGTTACAGAGATGATAATTATCTAAGTATAAAAATAGTTGAATATTATTATCCATTTTCTTAATATTTCTCTTCCACAGAGAAAAGTGGCTAAGATATCATTAAAAATGTATTGTCATCCTAAGTAAAAAAAAAAAAGAATAGCAGTTACTTTCCTAAGTAAAAAACAAAACAGTTACTTTCTTTTCTAAATAGTCAGTCTTTGATGCATAGTACACTATTGAATAAAAATGATACTTACACATCTTGAAATTCTTCTAGAGTTTTTTGTGGTGTAAACACATTTAACAAACTAATTATCTGAAAAGAGAAAATTATTTGAACCTCAGAATTACAGATGACTCTAAAAATTAAGTTTAACATTAACATATCAAAAATGGGGGGGAAATCACAGCAGAGCTCAGTATTTATTATTGTTATTGTTTTTACCAAAAACATATTACATGGTATTTGAAAAAAGTTAAATGATTAGGATTCTTACCTTGAAAATAAGACGTACTTTTCATAATGTCACTTTTGTGTGTTCCTCGTAATTTATTATTAAAGAATTCTAACATTTAATGTCTAACTCTGAACATAAAAAAGTAGAAATGGGGGAAAAAAAACCCACACTAAATAAAGCAATATGTTAACTCTGAAAACTTAAATTTTATGTACAAATTTCTAAAAAAGTTTTAAAATATGAAGGCTAAGCTTGCATTTTTGGTATGATAAAGATGAAACGCCTCATAGCATTATCTATTTATTTAAAGAGAGTTCTAGAATGGACCCCACTGTAGGCTTTGGTCTTGCAGTCTAAGGCTGCTTGAGCATCAAACACACATCCTCAATCATTTCAAATGACTGAGGGAAAGAGAAATGATTCAGTATATAGACAGAAGTGGGGTGGCTGGCTAGCCAAGGAAAAAATAAAACTGGATCAACACTTCAATCTTTATTTATATCAAGATAAACTTGGAATGGAACAAATATTTAAATCTAAAACATGAAACCATAAAACATTAAAATATGGATAAACATTTATATAATCCTGGTGTAGAAAAGCCTTTCTAAGCATGACAGAAAACCGAGGAGATTTTATTCCATTAAAACCAAACCCAAAATCAACCCAACAAAAATAAAACCAGTGGAAACAACCTAAATAAGGCCAAGGGGAAAAGAAGTGAGGTTGATAGCTCTAACACACAAAAGATCTTTTGTAAATGCATAAGGAAGAGACCAATAGTTCAAGAGAAAAATAGACCAAGGACATAGAATACAAATTCTCAAGAAATAAAAATAAATGGCTAATAGAGATATGGAAAGAAATTCAACCTCACAAATAATATTTCATTTGTCATCTGTCAGACTGATAAAGTAAAACATAGGCTCAACAGCAGGGGTCCTCAAACTACGGCCCGCGGGCCACATGCAAATGCAAATATTGTATTTGTTCCTGTTTTGTTTTTTTACTTCAAAATAAGATATGTGCAGTGTGCATAGGAATTTGTTCATAGTTTTTTTTTAAACTATAGTCCGGCCCTCCAACGGTCTGAGGGACAGTGAACTGGCCCCCTGTTTAAAAAGTTTGAGGACCCCTGCTCAACAGTATGTAGTGCAGGGGAATTTTGAAACAGAGGCATTCTCAGATACTCTTAATGAAAGCATAAAACTGACAGTCTTCCTTGAGGTCAATTTGTCAGAATGTATTAAAGCCAGAAGTGTGCATACTCTTTGACCCAACAATCTTGGCCAAAAAATTCAGCTGGACAGTGTGTACAGATGCATGTAGAAGGATGTTCACTGCAGTACTGTTTATAATAGGGAAAAACTGGAGACCACCTAAGTATTCAATAATAGGTGGCTGGTCAAATAAATTACTGTGCACCTGTACTATGCAGCTATTTTAAAAATGGATTATATCCATGTTCCTAATGTGTATGAGACCTAGCAACAGTCCATGAGGGCAAAAGCAGGATGCATAACAAGCTGATCTTAAGTGTGTGTGTGTATGCTCACAAATGCATGAGGGTGCTCACCAAAATGTTAATGACAGTGATCTGTGGGTGGTGATCAAGGATTTTTGCTTTCTTGTTTACATTGTTTGAATTTTAAAAAATAATAACCATACTTTTTTATAACCTGAAAACAATTTTTTAAAAGAAGTAAGTAAAATAAAGCATGTATCGAAAAAATTAAAAACAAACTCAAAGCACAGACTCAGAAGAAACGCTATCTTAGCTGTGCATGCCAGAAAGACCCAGCATACACGTTAAAGCAAAGGCAGCCATAGAGAGTTAAGTGTCACCTTAATCACCACCTCCTAGTCCTGACAAAAAAGGTCACATGGGGGCAGCTCCCAAGGCTCTTCCAGACTTAACATTTGATGGTTTTCTAATGTGGTAAGGTTATAAAAGAATGCTCAGACACCAGTAATGGAATATAAACATTTTCTAGAGCTACCTTTTCTCCTTAAAATTTACAGTGCTTTGATTTCTGTGGCGATGCCAAGCACAGCTATCATAAATATAACATCATCTAATAACATTTATTTGAAACTGAAATGTCTGTATTATAAGGTAAAAAGTTACTTATAGAATGAAGTTTTTCTTAAAAGTATTTAGCTGTTTCTCAATTTGCTGGGTGTGTACTGATACCACCTTATAGAGCAGGGTTAATTGACATTCCTATCCCTGCTGAATGACGAAGTTCCTATGGACCGTGATGCCTCTTGCTGATTTCAATTTCCCAAATGCTGAGAAGAATTTTATCAATAAAATATAACCATTTAAATAGTTATTTTAATCATTAGGTTACCCTAGGTCTGAACTCAGTGCAACCCACAAGATTATCATGTCACTGACAACGTTCAAATATACTGAGGAAACAGAGACATAACTCACATTTTTATGATTGACACATTTCAGGAGCACGAGTTCACGATAAGCTCTCTTTGCGTGGGTTTGATTTTGAAAAGGCCGGCTTAGTTTCTTGACTGCAACATTTATCCCAAGAACTGTATCAAAAGCAGCGCTAAAATTAGGAAATAGAATAAGTGCTATAATAAGCAACCTATTAGAGTAATTTTGGAAAATATGCAATGCAGAATGTACAAAGTACAATCCTTTTAAATGAGTAACAAACAAGGGAAAACCTTCCTGCTTGTTTCCCCCTGAGGTACTTGTACCCCTGCAGAGCCAGGGGAGCTGGCTGAGGTGCAGGATGGACGGACTCCTCTGCAGAGGTGCGGACACAGCCACTGCAGGTAGGATGGGGTTTAGCAATCCCGGACATGTTGACTTATTATATTAGTTGAGATTATTATATCCAGAACCAAGTAATTTAACATAGAGCATGTAACACAGGTGAAGAAATGAAATCTTCAGTTTAAATATGCCAGTAAGTTGGGGGAAAAGTCACTGGTTATCACAGGATAAAATGTAAGTATATTTTGGAGTAACACAGGGGAGGAAATAGTTGAGCTCATGGAAGAATATAATAAATCTAATTTTTGATTGAGTGTGTTTTTCCCAGACAAAAGAATCTAAAAAGAAAACAGAAGCCAAAATCTCAGCTCATGGTAAATCCCCAAGATACAAAACCCTAATGTAAACAATTGCGATGTATAAAATTCCACTAGAAATGTCACATCATACTAGGGAGTAAGAATAGAATCTTCCAGAGCCTGTGTTTCCAGCATCTCAAGTTTCTAGTTGAAATGTATGGTTCATTTTCTTCCAGAAAATAGACAGAAAAAACTGAGTAGCCTGGCTGCACATTCTGCACTAATTTCAAACAAGTGCGAACAGTGCCATTCATGTTATTATCCTTCGGCCTCCCACCAGGGGCTCGTCGCTGCTAAGGCCGCCTGGAAACCCAGGCACTGCTTAACACACTGTTTCTGCTCCTTTATCCTATTCGGTTTATAACGTGGCTTACACTCATTTACTCCTATGAATAATGTTTTCTGCCAAACAGCCCTAACTTAATTCAACCTGTTTTTAAATTGAAGGCTGTCGATGACAGCATTTGATTAAGAATGATTAGAATCTTCATGTCACTTTGGAATTTAAATCTAGTTCCATTCACATTATGTGTACATGTTTACACATATGTAAATTCACATGTTCATATGTAAATGCACCATTCATGTAAATTATAAAATGTTAAAGAGAAATCTATTTGTGAAATGAATCATTAGTTAATGTGCTACTACATACATGTGTATTTGTACCTATGTATATTTCTGTCTAGGAATGTGAAAAACAAACATCTTTCTTGGCCTCAACAATTTTTGTCCAAATAGACCAATTCTGAGCATCTCAGCAGACACATACTTCCCCCCTCATGGTTCCCACTCTAGGAGTGACTACCTTCCTGGTTTTATTTCTTGCAATTACTTTTCAACTCCAAAGAACATACTTTTATTACTATTTCCTCATTTATCAACTTTAGAAATTATCTATTCACTCCCCATTATAAAAACTGATAATTTTGCCCTGGCCAGCTTGGCTCAGCAGATAGAGTGTCAGCCTGCGGACTGAAGGGTCCCAGGTTCGATTCCTGCCAAGGGCGCCTGCCTGGGTTGCGGGCTCGATCCCCAGTAGGGGGGGGGGGGCGGCGGGGAGTGCAGGGGGCAGCTGATCAATGATTCTCTCTCATCATTGATATTTCTATCTCCCTTCCTCTCTGAAATCAATAAAGAAATATATTTAAAAAAAACAAAAAACTGAGAATTTAGTCACTTATTGGAAACCTCAAATCCTCCCAGTTTCTTGCTCTCAGGTTAACTTTCCCTTGATTACCCATGTAACTTTAAATAACATGTCCACACTTCTGCTCCATCAACTTCCGAAGGCCCCTCTTCACTCCCCGGTAAGTAAAATGAGATTATTATATTCGTGTCCTTTTCCCTCCAGCTCTCTCCTCTCTTCCCTCCAAACGTCTGTCTTACGCGGCAAAGTCGATAACACATCTCTATGATTTCTACAACTAAGTCTTCTGTGTTTCTTACTTGGGATGTGACTAGAAGTTGAAAATCAAGCCAGAGTATGTGCATATAAGTATTACTGACTGCAGAGCTGGGATTACATTTCTTTTCTAAAGAGCACGTGACTTGCTGCTGGTCATAAAGCGTGAGGTTGCTGCCAGCACCCAGGGCAAACGGACCTCTTTTCTTATTATCCATCAACTGCGCAAACATCGTGTCCTTTTAAATGTTTTATACTCAGATCATGAACTTTTCTCCTCTAAGTTCCCAATACAGGTGTGTTTTCCTTATTAAGAAAGAAAAACATACCTTTGATAGCCTATTACCAGTACTTCCTACCTTATTACTCACATTATCTGTTGTTTGGAATCTATTCCATTCTTTCTGAAGACATTTTCTTGGAGTTTCTTTCAAGGTCTGCTGCACAGCTATCCCCCTGGGACTTCTCAATGACCTCCACTGCTTCTTGTGTTACACGCTGTGTTCTCTTTCCTAGAGAACATCCTCAAGAAATTTCCTCAGGAAACGTGTATGGGAGATAATCTTCCTCTGCCCTTATCCTTGATAGCTTGTCTTCTAAAACCAAAATCAATTTTCTCTGGCAACTCCCCTGATTTCCAACGTTAAATGCTGTTGGAGACAAGACTTATGACTGTCTGATACCATTCCTTTCCTTCCTTTTTTGTTCCTCAACTCAATGATTTACCACAAAGAGGATGTTTTGTCAGCATTCCTAAAGCCCCCCACCCCTCCTACTAATCACTGTCCCTCCTGCCCCCCTAACTGCTTTGACTTTTATGATCATCACTTCTTGTTTTTACCAGTTCAACATGCATCTTTGAGCCCCACCCCATGGTTTATTTCTGCCTGGATTTTGAAATCATCTGTGTCTGACTTCTTTCACTCAATGTTGTATTTGTGAGATTCATCCACTGCTGCTTTGCACAGCTATAATTCATTCTGTGTCATTGCTGTATATCCCTTTACATGACTATATGACATACTGCGGCTGTTTTCAGTTTGCAAGGAATTACAAAAAACAGTCATAAACATTCATACACGGCTCTGGGCCCCTATGCATGCATTTCTGATGAGTAGACAGCTAACAGTGGGACTGCATATATTTTATTTTAGTAGATAATACCAAGCTATTTTTCAAAGTGGTTCGTTCTACCAGTTTCTAGGCATTTCATTATTATTTTTCTGTATATTGATCCTGTGTCCTACAATGGAGCTAATCCCAAGAGCTCTTTAGAAGCAGTTTGTTCTGGCTGGTGAGAAGAGGGTCGGAAAGATTTGACTCTTGAGAAGGACTAGATGTGACATTGCTACCTTTAAGATGGTCACGTGAGAAGGAATGTGGGGGTCTCTAGGAGCAGGGTGGCCCCTGGCTGACAGACAGCAAGGGAATGGGGACCTTAGGCCTGCAGCTGCCACAAACTGGGTTCTGCCAATAACCTGAAAGTGCCTGGAAGCAGACCCTTCCCCAGAGCCTGCAGATTACAGCCCAGGCCAGCCGACATGTTGTTCGGCTGTGTGATGCTGAGCAGAGAACCTGGGCAAGCCCATACAGATTTCCGATCTATAGACTTATGAGATTATCAATGGGTGTTGTTTTAAACCACAAGTTTGTGGTAATTTGTTATGTAGCAATAGAAAACTAATACATCTTCTCTTATGTACTTTTCTACCCTTTTCTCTCTCCAGGCTTTACTCTATTTTTTTCTCACCTACTTTCCAGACCACTAATTCTCTCTTCCGTTATGTCTAATATGCTGTTAAGCCTAACCATTAACTTCATAATTCGATTACTATATCTTACAGTTCCTGAATTTCTATTAAGTTTTTTTAAGCTTTCAGTTTCCCACCAAAATTTTTTCATCTTACCTTTTACCATCCTGAACATAACATCATCGCTATTTTAAAGTTTGGATCCAATAACGCCAGGACACACCCCCTCCCCCCGCCCCCCGTGGATCTGGTTCTTTTCTCTGTGCTGTTGTCTAATCTCCTTGTCTGACTAGTTGTCTTTGTGTGCTGAAGCTCGCACTTAGGAAACTGTTTGCTAGATATAATTTGATATGCAGTATGATGCCATCTTCCTCCAGAGAGAATTTACATTTACTTCTGCTGGGTACCTGAGGGCACTTAGCAACTGGAGGTCACCTCAAGTTCAAGGTCACAAGTGAGATGATTTGAAGCTGAGTGGGTACCTGCAAGTGCTCTTTCTCTCTGGTTCATTCTTATTTCTAGGATGCAGCCCTTTACTGGTCCCAACTCAAAGCAAAGGAAGTTCACGGCACCCCTTTAGAGGACCCCACACTCAAATCCTGTCCCCACGCCACACCGACAGTCCAAAGCACTGCTCAATCTCTCAGCTGCCCACGGCCACATTTTCAAATGCCCTCAAGGGAAAGACAGCCCCAAATCCTGGCTCCCCTCTTTAGACCTCTGTCCTTCCACAAATCCTGGCCTCATCATTCTTCACTCACCTACACAATCTCTAGGGCAAATGCTGAACACTGGGGCTGGAGTATGTTGAGAGCCAACTGACACAACTGTTTCAGAGACGCACTTGTAATTAACACCCCTATTTCCAGCACCCGTTTCATCTTCATTCTCTGTATGTGTCACCACTATACCCACAGTCTCTTTGGTGCTCTACTACAGACAGGTTCTCCTCCTTGTTGCAAATGTCCCACCCACTTATTCTCTCTTCCTCTGCTCTGTTTTATCTGCATCAAGTTTCCAATTACTTTTCATATTTCAGAAACTTGTTAAAGGCTTTCATCCACCGATTACTGTCCTCTTGTTCTCTTTGTTTAGGTGTGCAATCCACTATCTTAAATTAGAAGTTCCAAACCACTCATTTTAGGGGTGAAATTATTAAGGCCCCAAAGGACACATTATTGACCAAGGTCATCAAAAACTACCACTATGAGGATCAGACTAGATTTAGAGCTCAAGTCTCTTGAATCACAGCCTTTCTATGCCTTATACCATACATCTTCTTTATCACAGAAATTCTATTATTGTTTTTATTTATATTAATTTATATTGTTTAAATTCTATTATAGACATCGTTTTTATTTATATTAATACAAAGAAAATAAAACAGGGTAATAAAAGGGCAACATTCCTGCTTGTACAGAACTAGAAGAAGCAAAAAAAAAAAAAAAAAAAGAGCTCTATCAACCACTCCATATTAACGTTTTAAATGCTACCAGATCTAAGATCAAACACTTTTTTAAAAAAGTTCAATACATCCAGCCAGTGTGGCTTAGTGGTTGAGTGTGACCCATGAACCAAAAGGTTGCTGGTTCGATCCCCAATCAGGGCACATGCCCGGGTTGACGGCTTGATCCCTGATAGGGGGTGTGTAGGAGGCAACCAATCGATGTTTCTCTCTCCTTGATGTTTCTATCTCTCTATTCTTCTCCCTTCTTCTCTAAAATCAATAAAAATGTATATAAAAAATGTTCAATACTTCACAGGATTATTTCCTAAAATAAATAATCTTTATTATTTTGGTTGAACAACTTGCGATTTTAGAAGGCAAATGAAAAACTGAATATATATGAAAGAAATATACACACATTTTCCCCACTAGAGCTACAAACTCTTGAAATTACTTAATTTTACTGTATAGCTTACTGATATTTATGAGTACTTGAAAATGATAAACATTTTAAAACTTATTTTCTAGTTAATTTTACTAACATTTTAATGAACAACAGAAACAATAAGTCAAAGACAATTACAAAAACAATTCAAAATTAGGACTGAAATACTTTATTCTAATTCCAGCTCTTCCACTCAATCCTGTACTGGTATCTGTACTTTGGCTTACTTGAACACTGTCCCTATGACTTTATAAAGCTTTGGTTTAAATAGATGATTAACAAGTTTTGTAAACAAGTATTATTGTTACTACTAGAGGCCCGGTGCATGAAATTCGTGCACTGGAGGAGGGTGTCCCTCAGCCCAGCCTGCACCCTCTCCAATCTGGGACCCCTTGGAGGATGTCTGACTGCCGGTTGTGGGATCGGGCCTAAACCAGCAGTCGGACATCCCTCTCACAATCTGGGACTGCTGGCTCCCAACCGCTTGCCTGCCTGCCTGCCCGCCTGATTTCCCCTAACCACTTCCGCCTGCCAGCCTGATCACCCCCTAACCACTCCCTGCCAGCCTGATTGATGCCTAACTGCTCCCCTGCTGGCCCGATTGCCCCCAACTGTCCTCCCCTGCTCACCTGGTCACCCCTAACTGCCCTCCCCTGCAGGCCTGGTCCCCCCGCCAACTGCCCTCCCCTGCTGGCCTGGTCCCCCCCAACTGCCCTCCCCTGCAGGCCTGGTCCCCCGCAACTGCCCTCCCCTGCTGGCCTGGTCGCCCCTAAATGCCCTCCCATGCAGGCCTGGTCCCCCCACAACTGCCCTCCCCTGCAGGCCTGGTCCCCCCCAACTGCCCTCCCCTGCTGGCCTGGTGACCCCTAACTGCCCTCCCCTGCCGGCCTGGTCGTCCCCAACTGCCCTCCCTTGTCAGCCATCTTTGACCACATGGGGCAGTCATCTTGTGCAAAGGTGTGACCGTCAATTTGCATATTACCTATTTATTATATAGGATATTCCTCAAAAATGTAAAAATACACATGCCCCCTGTATTACTTTCCTATTGCTGCTGTAATAGATTACCACAAATGTATTAGTTTAAAACACACATTATCTTACAGCCCTGGAGTGTGAGTGTAAGTGTGTGTGTGTTGGGGGGTGGGGGGAGGTGCACACGCATGCACACACCTCAATCAAGCATTTGGTTCAATCCAAGAGGAAACTCTATTCCAAGTGTGAGCTGAGATCACCTGGGAGGCATTTTATAGATGACATAAGTCTTGAAAGACCAGGGAAAATATCTCAATAGACCCAGGGGGTTCAGAGGAGAATCCACCAAGGAGACACAGTAGGACACAGGAAAAACCTGCCATATCTGCAGGGAAGGAATCACTAAAGAGAAAAGGTTATCTGAAAGTTAAGGCCTTTATGTCACTGATGGGGAAGACAGGGGTTTGGCTGTCACCAGTGGAGTTTCTTACTCTATCCAAACAGCAGGATGAGGTAATATAGACCTTCTTGCACCATGTACAAAATACTTTCCTTACTGGAAACTTAGCACATAATGCTGATATCCAAGATGCTGTGCAAAATAGAGCCAGGAAAAAATCCTCAGAAGACATGTGTGGGGAAGTATCATGGGAAGGGTTTCTCTCCTGTCAACCCAAGGACTACCAGTCCCAGCACTACCACTGCTGCAGCTCAGCAGCCCAGAAGGTAGACAAGGAGCAGTCACCCAGCTCCCCACAGCCAGCACAGGCTCTGGGGAAAAGGAGCAATAAAGTAATCAATCATGGAGACCAGGTCTCCAACCATCTACGACCAACTTCTGTGGTGGCATTTCATCAAAAGACCAAAAGATGAAACATCCCAGGAGTCTAAGAATAGTTTTCATAATTGTACAAACATCTCTAAAAGGAAATATCAATAATCTGAATCAAGTGAACTAACTAGCCTCTTTTCCACGTATCCAGTAAAAATAAACCAAGCAAAAACATTTTAATTTGGTAATGAGTAACTGGCTTGGGTTACAAAGTTAACTACTGACATCAATGACTTAGCTGTGCGTGGGTTCATGAAGGACTGTCTTAATCAATTCAAAGTAATAACTTCTTTCTTGAGCAGAAAAGAGCAAAACATACTTTTTGACCTTTCCTTAGAATCAAAACTCAGGCTATGGACATGCAGATTTCCAAAAGATGATATTTAGAATGGTATAAAAATTTTAATCTCTACATTTCTTTCTTTCTACCTTTCTGAATGTGAGATGAAAGTTGCTCCTACAAATACTAAAAAATTGTCATAAAATCATTTAAATAAAAATATTGAGTTAAGTGAAATTAATATTAAGATTCTGTCAATGTCTATATAACAAGCTACAATAAGAAAATTACAACGTATTTTATGCATAATATAACAAAAATATTATATGCAATACAATAGTATTAGGAGTTAAGTATCCATTAAAATGACAAATATCCTTAGTTTAAGGCACCTTCCAGGTTACTTTTATTAAAAATAATTTTTAAGGAGCTAAGATTCACAGACATAAAATTAAGCATTTTAAAGTACATTCACAATGTTGTCCAATCACCATGTCTATGTAATTTCAAAAGATGTTCATCGCCTCAAAAGAAAACCCCATGCCCATGAAGCAGTTGCTACCCATTCCTCCTTCCCCCTTGCCTGTTAACTACCAAACTGTGTCTGTCTCTATGGATTTACCTCCTTTGGATATTTCACATAAATAGACTCAAATGCTACCTTTTGTGTCTGCTTCTTTCACTTAGCATGTTTTTTCAGGATCACCCATTTGTAGCATGCACCAATGCTTCATTCCTCTTTATAAATAACATTCCATGTATGTATATTACATAATTTCTGTATCCATTCATTCATTGGAGAACATCTGAGCTTGTTCCACCTTTTGGCTATTGCAAATAGCGCTGCTATAAGCTGCTATAAACATTTGTGTACAAGTCTTCGTTTGAACATGTTTTTAGCTCTTTTGGGTATTTATCTAGGACCGTGGTCGGCAAACCGCGGCTCGCGAGCCACATGCGGCTCTTTGGCCCCTTCAGTGTGGCCACGAAGTTTCAATTGCACTGTATGTGCGCGCCTGCACGTGGTATTTTGTGGAAGAGCCACACTCAAGGGGCCGCAGTTTGCCGACTACTGATCTAGGAGTATCTGATGGGTCATATGGTAATCCTATGTTTAATCCACTGAAGAACCTCAAAATGTTTCCATAAGGGGCTGCACCATTTTACGTTCTCACCAGCAATGTACAGGGTGCCAATTTCTTCACGTCCTTGTCAACATTTATTACTTTTGGTTTTGATTATGGTCATCCCAGTGGGTGTGAGGTGGTATCTCATGTGGTTTTGATTTACATTTCCCAAATGACTAAAGTTGAGCATCATTTCATGTGCTTATTGATCATTTGTGTATCTTTTTTGGAGAAAGGTCTATTCAAATTCTTTGCCTATTTTTTTGAAATTGTATTTTTTGTTGTTGTTGAGTAGTAAAAGTTCTGTATGTATTCTGGATACTAGACTCTTATCAGCTATATTACTTGCAAATAGTCTCCCATTTCATAGGTTGTTTTTTTCTTTCACTCTTCTGATAGTATCCTTTGATGCACGATTTGATGAAGGCCAATTTTTTTCACTTTATTGCCCATACTTTTGGTGTCATTTCTAAGGATTCAAAGTCATGAAGTTTTCCCCATATGCTTTCTTCTAAGAACTTTATGGTTTTAGCTCTTATATTTAGGTCACTAACCCATTTTTTAAAAATATGTATTTTTTTATTTATTTCAGAGAGGAAGGGAGAGGGAGAGAAAGAAACATCAATGATTACTCGGCCAGCATGGCTCAGTGATCTCTCTCTCTCTCCCTCCCTCCCTCCTCCCCTCCCTCCCTCCCCCCCTTCTTCTCTAAAATAAATTTTAAAAATATATAAATTTTTAAAAAACACATCAATGATGAGAGAGAATCATTGATCGGCTGCCTTCTGCAGGCCCCACACGAGGATTAGGGTATTGAGCCTGCAACCCAGGCATGTGCCCTGACTGGAATCCTCCTGGCTCATAAGTTGACACTCACCTACTGAGCCATGCCAGCCGGGCATCACTGTCCCATTCAGAGTTACCCTAACACAATGTGAGGTAAGAGACCAGCTTCATTCTTTTGCATGTGGATATTCAGTTGTGCCAACACTATTTCTTGAAGAGACTGTTCTTTCTCCAATGAATAATCTCAGGACCCTTTTTAAAAATTGGGTCATAGAAGTATGGGTTTATTTAAAATGTTTTTATAAATTCATTAACTTCCCATCCTATAATTCTATCACTGCTTTTACCAGAGAAGGTTTAGTTTATAATGGCATATTAGAAACTCTTGTTTCAAAACTAGAATTTTTAAATAAGAAATACATATCCATAATGAACATATATAATTTCATTATTAAACATTCTTTTAAAAATAAAAATGAGAAGTAGCATATGCAAACTGAAAATCAAAACCAATCTCTGCAAAATAGTATTTTGTAAAGTAGCATGTGATTTTGTTATTGAAGTCATGTGTAATGAAATCATTAATTTTAACTGCTTACCCTTTATACAGCCTTCTGTTTTACAATTCATTACGAAGTTCTAGTCAGCCTCTTAATATAGGTATCACATTAAATGTCCTTGATATCAGTCTTGCGGAATTACCTATGTCAAATCACGGTCCAATTCCAAATAAGACATGGATTTTATAACAAAAGAATGCTTTATTGCCTGGCCGGGGTGGCTCAGTGGTTGAGCTTCGACCCATAAACCAAGAAGCCATCAGTTCAATTCCTGGTCAGGGCACATGCCCAGTCGTGGGCTTGCTCCCCAATAGGAGGCGTGCAGGAGGCAGCCGATCGATGTTTCTATCTCTATCCCTCTTCCTCCCCCTCTCTCTAAAAATCAATAAACACATATTCAAAAGAAAATAAGGTTTTATCGTCTAGAACTTTGTATTAACATCAAAGTGTCCAATAGGAGCCATCCATTGACTTTATACCTTATCTTGACACACTGGATTTAAGTACCAGCATAGCGTGTTATCACCATTATTTTAGATACAAGTTGGGCATTCCTTCCAAACCGCCTCTTCTCCCACATCAGTCTGACCAGGAAGCTCTGAACTGCCTGCCATCTCCTCTTAGCTTGCAGGGCCTCCAGCCACCTTGTCCAAAGAAAAGAACTGACTTCCTTGATCATGTCTGTACAATAGAGAATTAGTTTCAAACACTGGTGAAGATTCTCTAAACCAGTGGTTCTCAACCTTCCTAATGCCGCGACCCTTTAATACGGTTCCTCATGTTGTGGTGACCCCCAACCATAAAATTATTTTCGTTGCTACTTCATAAGTGTAATGTTGCTACTGTTATGAATTGTCATGTAAATATCTGATATGCAGGATGTATTTAGGCGACCCCTGTGAAAGGGTCATTCGACCCCCAAACGGGTCGTGACCCACAGGTTGAGAACCACTGCTCTAAACCCTAAACCTCTAAGGAAAACAAACTCCCCTACCACAATATCCAAGAGTTCTCTTTCTCTTGAACCCCCGACACCAGCTATAAACACTGGGAGCTTAGCTTCATCACAGTTTCTTTCAGATGCAAAGACAATTTTGTTTTTACTGACCAAAAAAAGAAAAAAAAAAGTTTAGCCCAGGAAACTAAGGGATAAGAAGTTTGGGAAGTGCTGATAACGGTAATCTAGAAAACATGTGAAAAACTTTACCTTGAGCTGGCCAGTGATGTCGCGGCAGCTGACTGTCTTACCATGCAACAGACTAAGGTTCAGGGTCAGACCAACGGTTCTGACGTCCTGGGCTGGACACACAGTTGAAGTGAGACACCAAGGAAGAGATGGCCAGCCCAACCCCTCACACAGCATCCCTTCCTGGTTAATCCATGAGATGATAATGACACTGACTGGCCTCATCCTGCCAATGAAGGGCAAAGCACTGCAATGATGGCGCCTAGAAATGAATAGGAGTGAATGGGAATAAAAGGGGGAGGGGGAAAGGTGGCCAGGATGAAGATATGAATAAAACTCCAAATTTCTGTTACAACTCACTGTCATACCTATTACTCTAATATCATAATGACAGGGGAATGGAAAAAAAAAAGAAAGAAAGAGAAAAACCTGCTACCTATTTAACTTATGCAGCATTCTAAGAATTTGGGTTTTTTATCCTACAATCTGACTACATATAAATAGAGCAAGAGGGGAATTCAGTTTAGCTCAAAAACCTATAGCAAAGAAAATAGTATTTTCATCATCAGCATTTCTAAAATCTGATGATTTAGTTTTATTTCATTTTTATTACAAAAACAAATCAATCCATTCTATTGAAATAGACTGTACTTACCAAACAATTCCTTGGGCTCCCGAGCCAATCGGTTTCAACTGCTGGTAACGCTTTAGGACGGTGAAAGTTGAGTCTGCCACTTGCACACTGTAAAACTGACTATCACATTTACTGTCACTCATGGTGTAGTGTCATGTAATATTCCAAAGGCTGTAGTCGTCAGATTCCTTCAAAGAAACACAGTGAATATGCATTGTTACTGAAATTACATACATAGTGTTTCAAGTTAATTGGTATACAAGACAATGTGGCTGTACGTTCATAAACTCAGTTTGAACAAGTTCTAAACTTAAGCAACACGTGAAATATGAAATGATATGACACTATTATGAAAGGAAGACAATTTGAGGCCTGCATGACCACATTTTACACGGCTGGAGTAGAAAATAACCTCCTTTGGAGAAAAGAAATTGTGCATTTTTTTCTAGCCATGAACAGATTATGTCACTACATGATTCTCATTAGTTTGCTTCCTGTGGGACCAGCTTACAGAAAGCTGTCTCCCCCAGAGAACGCTGTATTTCAGATAATCACGTCCACAATTCCTGCAGAGAAACAAATGGACCAGTCTTCCTTTAAGTCCACAAATGCAGGTTAAAGTGATGAACCAGAAAGCAAGTCCTATGTCAAAGTGAGGGAAAAGCGGGGAGTTAAAGAACGGGCTGGCAGAGGCCTGGTGACGCGGGTGTGGTCCTGCCTGGTGAGCGTGGTCCTGGAGCCAGCCGTGTCCCTGCACCCATCACTAACGGGTAATCAATGACGTGGAAGCCATGATGCTCATTCATGAGGTCTGAGTATGAGCCGGCAGCCGTGGAGCAGCCTCCCCAGGCTTTGGGCCGAGGCTGAGGCGCCCATCTGCAGGAGCCCACATAACTATACGGAAAACAAGCGCACAGAAAACCGCCAGGCAGCCACACTTAGTTACGCGGTTCCCTGGCTCTTGTTTGACGATGTTTACTGAACGTCAGCAAGATATTTAAGTTTGTCTTTAAAAAAAAAAATAAGTCAACTTTTAATCATAGAGGTATAAACATTTTATACTGTTTAATAACACATAATTTAAATTTAGTCTGCACCACCAGCAAATTCCTGCCTGTTTGTTCTATCATCTAATATTTAATGTCTATCCACTGTGTTTTTTGGAGTGATGATTTGTATTTCAACACAATGATGTCTAGGATTTCCATTAAACATGGAAATGTATTGATTACTAACAAACCTTAACAAAAAATTTAAATCAACTGAATAGTTTCTCCAACTGACCATTGCTTCATGTTTTGTACTGTTTCCAGGGCAGGGGCTGAGGCACACTGTCAGTACCACCAGCCATTGCGACTGAGAGCCATGTACCCCTCCAAGGTGTGCCTCGGGAGGCCAGCACTGCAAGGCATGAACTATCACACTGCTCATGGCGCCACACAGACGGTCAGCCCCGTGTTACACGGTGCTAAAGTGTACACGCTGCTGAGGAGGGTGCCCAATGCCGAGGCGAGGACAGGTCTGCCGTGCTCATCCTGGCACCCCACACTCATAGGACAGGAGGAGAGGGAGCGTCTGGCCCCTGGGACAACGGAGTCATTCAATAGACTTTGTTGATCTAACCCTTAATACAGCATCTAATGATTTCCTCACAATGCTTCTCCATTCTACTAACCTCTGAAAGAATATCCTTTTCTAAAGATTGATTTGTAGACAATTGTACTCAACATTTTTGGGGTGCCTTTGTCCAAGAAAGTGACAACAAATCATGTAGGCGATATAGCAGCAACTAGGAACCAGTCTTGAAGCAGCATGTGGTTCACAATTTGGGGAAGTGTGAGGAATGTACCCATTATCTCTACTGTAATACAAGTTACAATGAGGTAAGGGCCATAAGCAAAATGTAAACGAAGTCAAAAGAGATCCTACCCAGGAGCAGGAGTGCAGAAGACAAGGAAAGCTTCCTGGAGGAGGTGGCATCTGGACTGTTTTGCCAGAGACAGACAGTAGAGGCACAGAGCTCAAGCTGACTGCTCAAACATGGTGAACTGCTCAGCTGGGCGAGTGGGGTACAAATACAAGGATGAGAGTCACACTTGGCAAAGAGATGGGTAGCCACTGCAACCTGCTGTTTCTTTGCCATATGTAATACATTACAATGTAATACATTAGCTATGCTGGTCATTCATAAAGCATGTCCTGAGCACCACTGCGGGCAAGGTCCTGTGCCAGAGCAGCTGGTGTGAGAGCATATATGGTGGGCACACTCAGGAAGAGACCTGAGGCCAGGAAAGCCCTAAACCCAGAGAAGGTTTAGGGTGCAGAGAGCCGGAGGTGCCTCTGAGCATGACAAATCATTTGAGATTTAGTTTTGCTGGATAGTGGGGGAAAGACGCTGGAGAGAGAAAATGAGGCCAGATCACCACAGGCCCATTAGCCCCTGGGAGCCACCTGGGTCTGAGCTTGAGGGCTGTGGAGCCATAAAGCGCGTAAGGCATGTCTCTGGCCTGCTTTTCAGAGAGCTCATTTGGGAAGCTGAGAAAGGGTGGATTTAAGTGGGCAGGACTGGAGACGAGGAGACCCGGCAGCAATGACTGAATCATGGCAGGTGGGAAAGAGGCACGGTTTGGAGGAAGAATGTACACACTCACAGCGTCAGAGGAGACAGGAGAAATGAGGTGAAGCGTCTGGAGACCCAGGCCGCGTCAGCGAGTTTAGCTTTGAGTCTGAAGTGCCTAAGGGACAAGCAGCATCATAGGCACGGGCTCCTAATGTACCCAGGACCCTCCTTCCTTCCTTGTTTTAGTAACAGAAGCCTTCCTGTTCTGGCTGCCCAACTATAGATGACATCTGCCCACTCCCCTAGTAGCCAGGTGTGGCCAGATGACCAAGAACTTCTGGCTAATGAGATGTGAACGGAAGTAATACATGCTACCTCCAGATTTTTTTTTTTTTTTTCCAGAAAGCTGCTTGCTGTCTAATCTACCTTTCTTCCTTGTTGCTGGCTGGGGTATTAGCTGACATAGACCCAGAGATGGAAGTCACATGCTAAAGCCCCCCACCAGCCAGCATCCTGAATGATCTGGTGGCATAGAGACACCCCCCAGTCTTGTCCCCCTGCTCACAATGAGACTGGCACAAATTAATCTCAACCTTGTTGAGCAAGTTGGGGACTCTCTCTCTGCTCCAGCAGCTGTAACCTATAGTTCAGCGGTTCTCAACCTGTGGGTCGCAAGCATCAGAAAACACATATAGCATATCAGATATTTACATTACGATTCATAACAGTAGCAGAATAACGGTTATGAAGTAGCAACGAAAATAAATTTATGGTTGGGGGTCACCACAACATGAGGAACTGTATTAAAGGGTCGCGGCGCCCTAACTGGTTTGGCTCAGTGGATAGAGAATTGGCCTGTGGACTCAAGAGTCCCGGGTTCAATTCCGGTCAAGGGCATGTACCTTAGTTGCGGGCACATCCCGAGTGGGGAGTGTGCAGGAGGCAGCTGATCGATGTCTCTCTCATCGATGTTTCTAACTCTCTATCCCTCTCCCTTCCTCTCTGTAAAAAATCAATAAAATATATTTTTTAAAGGGAATTAGTGGAAATATTTTTAAAAAATAATAATAATAAATAAAAATAAAGGATCGTGGCATTAGGAAGGTTGAGAACCACTGCAAATGGTTTGACTGGTACAATATTAGGTTAGCTTATGTGAATTTGAGGAATACATTATATCATTAGGTTTAGTTATTAATATAATCTCATCTCAAGATTTATAATAAGTCATCCTGATTAGGCAGGAAAACAGCACCTAACAGAAAACCTGTCAAAGCTACCTTCTCTGTCAAGCTTGGGCCTCGAGAACAGGAGAAATAAACCCCAGGCAACCTGAGAAAACATATAATTTAGTTATTAATGAAATCAACTCTACTGTGATTATATATCAACAAAATGGATCTCAGCTGGGTGTCAGGAAAGTTTACAAATTGGGGAGTACAGGCTTCCTCATGAAACCACATCACAGCACACTGACGCTGCGGTCGCTGCCTTCGTGTCCCTCCTGGTGGGTGCTGGCTCCTCACCTTGCTCCCACAGGGAGACCTGGTGCCCACCAGGCTAGGAGCTCCTGCAAAGCAGGGAGGCCTGTCTTCCCTCTCCTACAGCTCTGCCTGATAAACTTAAGGAAATGTCTAAAGCCCATCAGTGATCCACTGAAAAAGCTCCTGGGGACACACTGCTCTGGGACTCCTCAGACCTGTGTGGTGAGTGGACGCCTAAAGGGAAGGAGTCAGCATGGGCTTTGCTAACCAAAGAGGTTAAATACCTGTAGTATCTATACCAGTGATGGCGAACCTTTTGAGCTCGGCGTGTCAGCATTTTGAAAAACCCTAACTTAACTCTGGTGCCATATCACATATAGAAATTTTTTGATATTTGCAATCATAGTAAAACAAAGATTTATATTTTTGATATTTATTTTATATATTTAAATGCCATTTAAAAAAGAAAAATCAAACAAAAGAATGAGTTTGCGTGTCACCTCTGACACTCATGTCATAGGTTCACCATCACTAATCCTATCTAATAAAAGAGAAACATGGTAATTAGCATATGACCACTACCCTTCCCATTGGCTAATCAGGGCAATATGCAAATTAACTGCCAGCCAAGATGGCGGCTGGCAGCTTGAAACTAACATGAGGCTTGCTTGCTTCAGTGACGGAGGAAACCAATGTTCCCCGCCTACCTTGCCGGCCTCTGAGTCTGCAGTTTGAAACATTGTAATAAATATAGAAGCTAAACAAAACCCCAGAAACCTGCTTTCAGCTGGCCTGGGATCTCAGAGCTGGAGTTGATACAGTGTTTCAATTACAGAACCCAAACAAACCAGATACCTGCTTTCAGTAGCAGGGGCCTCAGAGCTGGAGCCAGAGCTAAAGCTGGCCCAGAATAAAAAAAAAAAAAGAAAAAAAGGTGCAGTTGGGAGCTTCAGTCACCCACCAGCCTGAAAACAGCCCTCAGCCCCGCATCCAGACTGGCCAGGCACCCCAGTGGGGAGCCCCACCCTGAAGGGTGTGTGACCAGCTGCAAAAAGCCATCATCCCCTCATCCAGGCTGGCCAGGCACCCCATTGGGGACCCCCACCCTGGTCCAGGACACCCTTCAGGGCAAACCAGCCAGCCCCACCCATGCACCAGGCCTCTATCTTATATAGTAAAAGGGTAATATGCCTCCCAGCACCGGGATCAGCGGAGCCGCGAGGCCTCACAGCACTGGGATCAGTGGAGCCGAGAGGCCTCCCGGCACCGGGATCAGTGTGACAGGGGGCAGCGCCCAAACCCCCTGATCAGCCGGCGGCTCTGTGTGTGACAGGGGGCGGGGCCACAACCTCCCTATCCGCCCTGCTCTGTTTGTGACAGGGGAAGGCGCCCCAACCTCCTGATCAGCCCTGCTCTGTGCCTGATACGGGGGAGCTCCCCAACCCCCTGCGGCTCTGTGTGTGGCAGTGTGTGGCGCCGCAACCCCCTGATCGGCCCTGCTCTGTGGGTGATAGAGGGCGGTGCCCCAACCCCCCCCCCCCACACACACACGGGCCCTGCTCTGTGTGTGACAGGGTAAAGCCATAACCTCCCCATCGGCCCTGCCCTGAGTGTGAGAGTGGTGGCGCCCCAACCCCCTGATCGGCCCTGCTCTGTGGGTGATAGAGGGCGGCGCCCCGGCCCCCTCTCCCTCCACGGGCCCTGCTCTGTGTGTGATGCGGTAGAGCCATAACCTCCCCATCGGCCCTGCCCTGAGTGTGACAGTGGCGGCGCCCCAACCCCCTGATCGGCCCTGCTCTGTGGGTGATAGAGGGCGGTGCCCCAACCCCCTGATCTGCCCTGCTGTGTGTGACAGGTGGCAGTGCCCCAACTCCCTATCGGCCCTACTCTGTGAGTGACAGGGGGGAGCTCCCCAACCCCCTGATCGACCCTGCTCTGTGCGTGACAGGGGGGAGCTCCCCAACCCCCCTGATGGGCCCTGCTCTGTGCATGACAGGGGGGAGCTCCCCAACCCCCTGATCGACCCTGCTTTGTGCATGACAGGGTAAGGAGCCCCAACCCCCCTGATGGGCCCTGCTCTGTGCGTGACAGGGGGCAGCGCCCCAACCCCCTGATTGGCCCTGCTCTGTGCGTGACAGGGGGTGGCACCGCAACCTCCCCATCGACCCTGCCTTGAGTGTGACAGGGGGCGGTGCCCCAAGCCCCCTATCGGCCCTACCCTGAGCGTGACTGAGGGTGGCATTGCAACCTCCCAATCCACCCTGCTCTGTGCATGACAGGGGGCGGTGCCCCAACTCCCCAATCGGCCCTGCTCTGAGTCCGACCAGGGGCTGCACGTAGGGATTGGGCCTGCCCTCTGCCACCTGGGAGCAGGCCTAAGCCAGCAGGGCGTTATCTCCCGAGGGGTCCCAGACTGCGATAGGGCACCGGCCAGGCTGAGGAACCCTCCCCTTCCCTCCTGAGTGCACAAATTTTTGTGCACCGGGCCTCTAGTCTATACTAATAAAAGTGTAATATGCTAATTAGACCAGGAGACCTTCCAGACAAAGCCACTGTGGCGGGGCTGAGGCAGAGGTGGTTAGGGGTGATCAGGCCAGCAGGGGAGGGCAGTTGTGGTCAAACAGGCCAGTGGGGGGGCTGTTGGGGATGAGCAGGCCAGCAGGGGGGCTGTTGAGGGCAAGCAGGCCAGCAGGGTGGGCAGTTGGGGGCGAGCAAGCCAGCAGGGGGGAGGCAGTTGGGGGTGAGCAGGCTGGCTGGTGGGGAGGGCTGCTTGGGGCAAGCAGGCCAGCGGGGGGGTGGAGCAGTTGGGGGCGAGCAGGCCAGCGGGGGGGTGGGGGGCAGTAGGGGTGAGCAGGCCGGCGGGGGGGGGGGAAGTTGGGGGTGAGCAGGCCAGTGGGGGGGGGGGGCAGTTGGGGGCAATCAGGCTGCAGAGTGGTTAGGGGTGATCAGGCAGGCAGACAGGTGAGTGGTTAGGAGCCCGTGGTCCCGGATTGTGAGAGGGATGTCCTACTGCTGGATTAGGCCCGATCCTGCAGGGATCGGGCCTAAACCAGCAGTCGGACATCCCCCGAGGGGTCCCAGATTGGAGAGGGTGCAGGCCAGGCTGAGGGACACCTCCCACCCGCAGAAATTTCGTGCACCGGGCCACTAGTTTATTATATTAATGAAAGAAATTAAAGAAGACAAATAAATGAAAAGATAGTCCATTCTCATGTATTGGAAGACTCAGTATTGTTAAGTAATGTCCATACTACCCAAAGCAATCTACAATCATGCAAATGGAATCCCCATAAAAATTCCCATGGCAATTTTCATAGAAATAGAACAAATAATCCTAAAATTTTCATGGAACCACAAAAGGTCCTGAATAGTCAAAACAGTCTTGAGGAAGAACAGGAAGCTGGAGGCATCACATTCCCTGCTTTCAAAATATATTACAAAGCTAGAGTAATTGAAACAGTATGGTATTGGCATAAAAACAGACATATAGACCAATGGAACAGAATAGAGAGCCCAAAAATAAACCACACATGTATGGTCAATTAATTTACAACAAAGGAGCCAAGAATATACATTGGGGAAAGGCTAGCCTCTTCAACAAATGCTGTTGAGAAAACTGGGAAGCCCCATGCAAAAGAATTATACTCAATCACTATCTTATACCATATATAAAAATTAACTCAAAATGGATCAGACTTGAACATAAGACCTGAAACCACAAAACTGCTATAAGAAAACATAGGCAGTAAGCTCCCTGACATAGGTCTTGGAGATGATTTTTGAATCTGACACCAAAAGAAAAAGCAGCAAAAGCAAAAATAAACAAGTAGCACTACCTCAAATTAAAAAGCTTCTACACAGCAAAGGAAACCATCAATAAAATGAAAAGGCAATCTACTGAGTGGGAGAAAATATTTGCAAATCAAGTGTCTGATAAGTGGCTGATATCCAAAATATATAAAGAACTTATAAAATGCAACAGTAAAAAAATGCAACTGTTGTCTAGGCCTGGCTAGTGCAGATCAATGACTGAGCATCAGTCCGAGCAATGAACAGTTGTGGGTTCGATTCCTGGTCAAGTGCACATACCTGAGTTGCAGGTTTGATCCCTGCCCCAGGTAGGACGTGTGCCAGAGGCCAGAGACAGCCAATCGATGTGTCTCTCTCACATTCTCCTCTCTCTCTCTCTCTCTCTCTCTCTCTCTCTCTCTCTCTCTCTCTCCTACTCTCTCTTTCTCTCTCAAAAACAATAGAAAAATATCCCTGGATGAGGATTAGCAAAAAAAAACCAAAACACAAAAAACAACAACAGTCTGATTAAAAATGGGCCGAAGATCTGAATAGACATTTTCCCAAAGAAGATATAAAGATGACCAATAGGTACCTGAAAAGATACTCAACATCATTAATTATCAGAGAAATGCAAATCAAAACCACAATGAGACATCAGATCACACCTGTTAGAATGGCTAATATCAAAAAGACAAGAAATAACAAATGTTGGCAAGGGTGTGGAGAAAAGAGAACACTTGTGCACTGATGGTGGAAATGCCAACTGATTCAGTCACTAAGGAAAAGAATATGGAGGGTCCTCAAAAATCTAAAACAGAACTACCATATAATCCAGTAATTCCACTTCTGGGTATAAAAACACACACCAAACAAACACTAATTTAAAAAGATACATGGCCTTAGCTGTTGGCTCAGTGGATAGAGTGTCAGCACATGCCTGGGTTGCGGGCTTGACCCCCAGTGGGGGGCATGCAGGAGGCAACAGATCAATGATTCTCTCTCATCATTGATGTTTCTCTCTCTCTCTCTCCCTCTCCCTTCCTCTCTGAAATCAATAAAAACATATTAAAAATAAAATAAAAAGATATATGTACCCCCATATTCACTGCAGCATTATTTACAATAGTCAAGATATGGAAACAACCTAAATATCCACTGATGGATGAATGGATAAAGAAATTGTGGTATATACAGGGTAGGGCAAAAGTAGGTTTACAGTTGTGAGTATGTGAAACCCAGAGTTTATTCTTTTATTTTTTCAAAGTTTTTAAGTTGAATTTATTGGGGTGACAATGGTTATTACAATTATATAGGTTTAAATTGTACAGTTCTATAATACATCATCCGCACATTGTATTGTGTTCACCACCCAAAGTCAAGTTTCCTTCCATCACCAATTATCTTTCCTTTACCCTTTTTTACCTCCCTCCACACCACTTTCCCTCTTATTCTTGTATTATTATTTATTAATTATTGTATTATTTCCCATACGAACAACTGTAAACCTACTTTTGCCCCACTTTGTATACATAACGGAATATTATTCAGCCATAAAAAAAGAAGGAAGTCTTGCCATTTGTGACAACATGGACAGACTGCGAGGGTATTATGCTAAGTCAAATAAGTCAGGAACAGAAAGACAAATACCATATAATCAATATGTCTACATAAATACAAAAACAAATCAAATTAGCAAATTAAAAATATAAGCTTACAGAAACAGAAAACATTGGTGGGTCCCAGAGATGGGGGGGGGGGGGGCAGGAGGTAGGAGAAATAGATGAAGGGGATCAAAAGGTAAAAAGAAAAAAAATGTACTCCCCTCTTCTAAACTATAGCATGCAGACTTAAGACTTAGAGAGTGTATTTCTTACAATTGTCAAAATAGCTATCTAGATTAGGGTTTATGTATTTCCTATTTAAATTTTTAATTGTGGTACATAATACAATAAAAGATTCCTACATTAAAAACAAACAAGTTAGGACTCTGGAGTCGAAGGGTGGTGGGTCTGCCACTTACCTGTGACCTTGTCAAGTGGTCACACTCATCTATAAAATGGGGATAACTGCAGAACCGACCTCGGGGGCAGCTAGCACAGGCCCAGCCCAGGTCAATGTCCTGGTGTCAGCTGACATTAGGACAGATATTACTGCCCCCATTACTTGTCCCCAGACAAATGTTTCAAATCTGAAAATGTGAACTCAAACCTGGGAAGTGCAAAAGCTGATGACCTGACGAATACTGGGTAAGCACCTCTGTGAAAGGCACAACAGACAGGAGGGCGTGCACAGGATTTACTGTTCATTCCAGGGTGTGGCAGGCATGAGGTTTCAGAAAATGTTTTGAAGACATCTGCTTCACAATACATAATATGTTTCTGAGAGTACAGTTAAAAATTGGTGAAACAGATTTTGATTCCAGAACCAGAGCTAGTGGATTTATTACCTGAGCTGCACCCTTATCCCTAGATATAAAAATCAAGCTAGTAGCAGCATCAGTTGAGATATACAATATTTAAATAGGCGAATAAATTAAATCACAGTTCTATAGAAATATATAAATACATATATATGTGTATGTATATACACACATACTTTTTGTTTTAAGAAGTTATTTTAAAAGCATTTCAGTCTATTTAACATTAAAAAGTTAGTATTAATGCCTCATTTTTAAGAAAAAATGACTCTCATTTGTAATTCATTTATCCTTAGAATCTATTTTTACTATTCCTGAAATGTTTTAGAGTATGTAGTCTTTGCTTAAGAAAGATACTACGGTAAAATTAGCTGTGGGGGGCCTGCTGATGGTGGTGGAATATTTTATAGGACCAAAAAACAAACAACAAACAAAAAAAGCAAATGAATTAAATAACATAAAATTTTTGAATTTTACCTTCAAATGTTTAGTGAACTTCCTTAGCTCTAAGGAATTCCTATGTTAAAATGGTGACTACTCTCACTCAATATTTTTGTATCTACTAATTCATACCCCAACATTTTCCAAAGAGGATTTGAGGCATCAATGAAATAAAAACATTTTAAGTGTCAATTCAAAGGCCAATATAAAATTGGAGATCCACAGTTCTTTTTTTAAAAATGAGTTCTTATTCAGCAAAAGATATACAAACTTGCCTCAAAAATAATACATCCTCCTAATGACTCAATGGGTCTAGGATGTTAACATCTCAGGGAGCCAAGCAATGTTACCAGACAGGAGACCACACCTCACTTAGGAAAGCACCCTGAATCTGACTAAACCTCATCTAGATCCAATTATAGATCCAATTGTAAATTTTCAGGAAATATACAGGGAAACACATTAAATTACATTGTAGAGATGCAATCAGTAAAACCCAACTATGGAAATGCTATACAACAACCTAATCGCTTCAACAAACTACAAAGAAAACAAATAAACAAAAACCTAGAGGGGGAATCTACAGGTTGAAAGCCACCTAAAAGACCTATCAACCAATCACAAAGTATGGACCTTATCTGGATTCTGATTTCAATAGACAAAGAAACTATAAAATGCATGGACAATGAAAAATTTGAATACTGATTGGTCATTCGTTATATTAAGAAACTAGAGGCCCAGAGCACGAAATTCATGCATGGGTACAGTCCCTAGGCCTGGCCTGCAATCAGGGCCATCTTCCCCAGCTGCCTGCAGCCGTCTCCGCTCCCCACTGCCACCCACCCATGGTTCCCCATTCTCCATCGGGCCATCGGAGCCTGGCTTGGGGGGACAGGGGAGGGACCGAGAGGTGGTCAGTGTGCCTCATAGTGACTGGTCAAGTGGCCGTTCTGCTGTTAGGGTCAATTTGCATATTGCCCTTTCATTATATAAGACTAGAGGCCCAATGCACGAAATTTGTGCGAGGGCCTTGGCCCTGGCCCCCGCCCACCGCTGCCAGGGCGTCTGCGGCCTCTGCCTTGGCCCCTTGCCTGCTGCGGCTTTGTCCGGAAGGAAGGACGTCTGGAAGGATGTCCAGTCTAATTAGCATATTACACTTTTATTATTATAGACTAGTGCCCTACCAGCATGGCTCTGTGGTTGAGCATCTACCTATGAACCAGGAGGTCATGGTTCAATTCCTGGTGAGTGCACAGGTCTGGGTTACAGGCTGGATCCCCAGTGGGGGGAGTGCAGGAGGCAGCCAGTCAATGATTCTCTCTCATTATTGATGTTTCTATCTCTCTCTAGCTCTCCCTTACATGCTGAAATCAATAAAAATACATTAAAAAAAGAAAAGAAAGTATTGGTTTTCCAAGTTTAAAGGAGTCATTATCTTTTAGAGACATGTGCCAAACACTGTGCCAAAATAGGATTATTTTTAACCCCGAAGGATCCTTCTGTCAGGGATAAAAGGTTAAATGAAGAAAAGCCTTGTTTAGATCAAATATTGTTTTTCCAGAACAAGTTAAAAGCCAAGAGAACAGGTGGAGTTGAGGGACTCAGGAATGCACATTGACCAGGGGGAGACCTGGGTTCAAATTTCACCTCCCCGCTGCTGGCTGTGCAGCAGGCTGCTGAGCCCTCACAGGCTCAGTGACAATTAAATGAGCACCTGGACCAACCTGCTCCCCTGGCCTCAGGCTACCTTTCCAGCTCTTTGCACCACTTCCCTCCTTAGCTGCCTGCCCTGGAGGTCTACTATCCTGCAACCAAGCTGAATCACATCTGTATTTTGCTTGGCTCACAACAGGGTTTACTGATTTAATTAGCTACTGCCAACATTTAAAAATCCAGAGAGCGAAGTTAATAAATACAGAGTTCAGACATCTTTTTAAAACCCCAGGTGAGGTCTGGTCCTCCCGGGTTCTCACCACCCGTCTCTTACACCTGGCTCAGCAGGTTGATTCCGAACCGCACGCTGGCTAAGGTCTTGGCTTTACCCTGCCCTTTCCCACTTCTGTGCCTCTCCCTCGCGGGCCAACTTCTCACCACCCTTCAAGGCCCAACTACAGCACCAACTGTCATCTTCTGGAGGCACGGCCCCGCCACCACAGCACGCGTGGATCACCCCGTCCCAAAGCTAACCGTGGGCGCGTCTGCCTTCACTGCGGGGCTCTCAGGCCCTCCGGAGGAAGGGACCCTGTTGCTATCATATTTCTGTCCCCCAGGCTAAGCAGAAAGCCTGACCTAAATAATGCAGAGTTCAGTAAATGTCTCCTGAATGTGTGGAAGGAAATTACAGCGAAAGCGTTATTAAAAGGTAAGATTTTTATATCACAGCTTGTTCTGAGTGTTACCAAATAAAGGGGTCAAGGACATGAAGATGTTTCATAGAAGGAGAACAAGCATCCACCGGCTTCCATGTTTCACAAGTTGCTCAGAAGCCACTCAATGAGCAGGTAAAGCAGAGACAACGGGCAGGCAGGGGCAGGCATCCTCCGAGCTGGTGATTTCTAAGCACCGGGGAGGAAGCAGACAACGACCTGCATCCCAGTACCGACCTGCATCCCAGTACCGGAGACAAAAATAAGCAGGCAAATAAACAGCATCAGCGTGAATGCTGGGGGGGGGGGGGGGGGGGGGGAGGAAGGGGATTAAACATAATCACTGAAAAACTAAGGGATGAACGAGGGTAGTCGAGGAAGGCCTGGTGTTAAAGGAGACCTCTGACCAGAGGAAGCACCACCAGGGGCAGCGGTGCCAAAACCTGGAGACGCCCCATGCGCTGGAGACAGCAGGTGCCAAGGTGCAAGGTAAACAAGCGGCGGCAATCCAGCAGGTGAGAAGATGGCATGTTACACAGGCTGGTGCGCTTGGCCAGGGGTCAAGCCAGGGAGAGGACAGCAGAGCTCGGGGTGCGAGGAGGGGAGGAGGGGGGGGGGCAGGGCCCGCCCTGGCTGGCGTGGGCCCAGGGCACGGAGCGAGCGATGACAAGGCACGAGGATGGGGGCGCCGAGCGATGGAGGGGGGTTCCAGCCCAGCTCCCCTCACGTGCGCCCCGGGCTCCGGCCCCGGCGCTTCCCCACACGCTCGCCTGGAACGGCCCGGTCCCGAAGGGCAGGCATTTCCCCACTTTCCCGAGAGCAACACCGAGCCGGCGCCACGGCCCACGTCGCGGGGGCCCAGGCCGCGACTCCCGAGCATCCCCGCGCCGTGGCCCCCGCCGAGCCCTCGGCAGGTCCCGCCGAGCCGGGCCGGGCCAGGGAGCGGGCCCGCAGCGCGGGGCTCTGACAGCCGGCGGGCGGGGAGACTGCGGCAGCCGGGAGCACAGGGGCGGCGGCCGCACCGCCGGCGCCCGCACAGCCCACGGCCCGCCGAGCCCGGCCCCGCGCCCGTCACCCCCGCGGACCCCGGTCGCGCGACCCCGGCCGCGAGGCCCTCCCGTCGCCCCTCCCTGGCGGGGCGGGGCAAGGCCCGAGCAGCCCCCACCGGGCCTAGATAGCGCCGGGCTCACCTCGCCTCCCGCGCTGCGCCGGGGACAGGGAGGGCGGGCGGACTGGCGGCGCTGGCGGCTCCTGCCCGGGCTCGGCCAGCCGCCCCGCCCGCTCGGCCCCGCCGCCGCCGCCGCCGTGGGTGTGAGGGGCGCGGGGTGCTTCGACCCTTCCGGTCCGGCTCCCTTCGCCGCCGCCGCGGCGCCCGGCCTGAGCGACCCGCACGCCAACCAATCAGCGCGCAGGGACCCGGGCTGGCGCGGCCAATAGCACCAGGGGGCGGGCCGCGGGAGGGGGCGGGCGGAGCACGCGGGCTCCGGCGCTGGGTCCGCAGCTTCAGGTGCGGCGCGGGGAGCCCGCTGCTCCCCGGGGGTCCCGCGGCGCGGCCGGCGGACGCGGAGCCGGCGGAGGGCGCACCGGCGGGACGGAGAGCGGGCCTCGAGGCTGCAGGTGCAAAGTGGGAGCGGCGGGGAGGTCTGAGGGGGACGGAGCCGGCCAGTTATGGGGAAGAGCGGGCCTTGGCGCCCCGGATTCCGGCGTGTGATGGCCTCCGGGAGGCGGGGCCTTGGACTCCGCTGCTCGCTCTGAACCGGCTTCTGGGGGTGCGACCAGAAATCGGGCCTGGGAAAGGTGGTACCCTGGGGGTGGCCGAGTGCAGACGAGTGTTCCCTGTGGGTCGGTGGCGGAGGGGAACGGAGAATAGGCTGGTGCGCTTGGCCGGGGGCCCAGCCAGCCTCGGAGAAGGGCCGGGTCCTAAATGGGGGAAGGAGAGCAAGGCCGAGGGCTCCCTAGGGCCTGGGGTCGGTTACACAGACCTTTGAGGCCTCTCTCGCAGCCCTCCGGCCCCTCGGATTCCAGCAGCCTGGGTCCTATGGAAAGGTGGGGGGAAGGCCGGGTACTGGGGTTGCCGCATCTTCTGGATAAACACCGGATGGAAGAGGGGCTCGGAGGCTGGGCACGTGGCGTGAGAAGGGGGGCGAGGGTGGGGCGGAGAGGTCCTTTACTGGAGTGGGAGGACTGGGGAAGGAGCAGCCGTCACAGGACGCCCGGGCCTAGGTGGCCAAGGTGGGGGCCAACATGGGGGAAAGGAGCAGGATTCTGCCTGCGGGAGGGCAGGGGGCAGGAGGATATGGACCGTGGTGGCAGAGTTTGGGGAAGGCGGCAAGCCTGTGATCCAGAGCCAGGCTGGGGGGCACCAGAGCCTCAAAGGAGGGGTGGGGTGGAGGAGGGGATCCAGCGCGGTATCCCCCTTAGGCCACCCCCCGCCGTGGCCACCAGAGGGAGTTGCCTGAAATGGAGCACGGCCCTAGGTCCTGCTTGAAATCGCAGCTCCTACTCCTCCCCTCAGCCTCACCAGCCAGCCACCTGCTCCAGGTGCACAGCAGAAAACAGGGAAGCACAGTTTCCACCGTCAATGTGGACTGATGGGAAACGAGTGAAGTCTGGCTGCCAGAACTGTCTGTGGTTTTGCCAGGAAGCTCTTATGGGTGCTTCCTCTCAGAATAGGAAGGGACACCCATTCCCGAACACTGCAGCCCGAGTTTACAGCACTCACCCTGTGCAAAGTGGGTCCACACACACACCTGTGCCTATTTCATGTTGAGTTTTCTGAACGGATTCTGCTTTTTTGTTGTTGTTTATGAAATACAGTGACCAGAAATGAGGTGCCAAGTCGGGCACTGGCCCATGCTTGGAGGAGTGTACGGAATTTTGTTAGAGGCCAACAAATGAGAGGATCCTGCCGCAAGTGTGAGGAGAATTTGGGGAGGACACGTGAGCGAGGCTGACAGCTGATGTGGCCTGCCAGGTGGGGAGAAGCAGGTGAGGAAGGCCTCAGTCAGGAGGAAGCCCAGATGGAGCTGAAGACCCGCAGGAATGTGCCGGGCCAGTTTAGGTGGGAAGGGCTCTCAGAGCCAAAGGTTCCGAAGTGAGGACCTGCACATCACCTGCCCTTCCTGGAGACAGGAGAGTTATGAGGACCTTGAGGGGGGTGGGCAGCGCTGAGCTGGCTTCAACTCACTGAAATGGCTTGATTAGCCCAGAGAGTTGTTTTTCTTTCACTTGAAACATCTCAACTGTTGGTTTCACTTGCATAGTTGACGCTCTGGCAACATGGGGCCTGCATTCCCAGGGGCAGTGGTCAGCTGGAACTGAGCGGCAGCTGCCATGTAGGCAAAGCTCCCGGTTTACCACAGTGCCCACCGCTCCCTGTTACCCACACCGGCTGCAGCTTCACTCATCCCTTACCTGCTGGCTCTGGGGGCCCTGGCTGAGGCGGTAAAGGACAGCTGTTGATGAGTGTTAAGAAAGGAAGTGAGTGATGTGAGTTATTTTGGAGATTACTAGGCCACGTTAAGTTGCAGGGATGAGGGCTTAAGGCGACAAGACCAGTTAGGGAGCTATTGAAAGGCCTTTGTAAGAGAAGGTGAGTCTTGGCCTGGGACCATGGCAGCAGGTGTCAAGAGGAAGGGACTGATTTTAAAACAATTTAAGAGCTTAGGGAAATGCAAATCAAAATCTCAATGAGCGACCACTACACACCCACTAGGACAGCTATAATAAAAAAAGACAGACAATGTCAAGTGGCGATGATGTGGAGCAGTTGGAAGTCTCATACACTATTGGTGGCAAAGCAAAATGGTATGTCCACTTTGGAAAACAGGGTGACCATTTCTGATAACATTAAACATACACCAGTTATACCCCACAGCTATCCTATTCCTGGCTGTGTATCCGAGAGAAAACCATCCACACAAAGCACCCACAGTGCTTCCTGGTAAAACCACAGACAGTTCTGGCAGGAGGAAAGGCAGACACAGTTGGGAAAGGCAGGAGTCTGGGGTTACTTTCTGGTGATAGGAAATAGGGTGTCCGAGCCCCGGGCACAGCTGAGGGCCTGCGAGCTGTGAAAACAGGGCTGTAGGTTGGCTCTGTAAGCAGATGCTGACTTCAGTAGCTCTCAGCCTTCCCCCTCCAGGCAGCTCATGGAGCACCAGCTCTAGACCCTTAAAGCCTAAAGGAAAGGCCTCTGCCCACCTCCACAAAAAACAAACCCCTAACTCCCTCCGATGGCTCAGCAGTGAAATCTCACCATCAGTAGGCCCAACTGTGTGCTCAGAACTATCCCCCCACCTTGAATCTGCCCAGACCAAGGTGACGTGGCAAAGAAAGCTAAGACAATTGAACAGAAAACTGCATCAGGAAAGAAACAGACTATATGGCGATGAAAATTCCCAAAGGAAAAAAACATATCACTGCTGGCTCCAGAGAGAATGAAAAAGTAGTGTGTCCTTGAAAAGAGAACCAGTCGTTAAAAAATTAGCACACAAATGATGTCCTTGCCCTCTCCACTAAGATGGCCCAGAAGCAATGATACCCCAGTAGCAAAAGTGCACCTCAAGGTCTTGTCTCCAATAAAGGGAACTGGGCTGATTCCAGGGTCAGGGCAGGGGATGTATTACAAGATGAGCCTAGAGCGTCTTGTAATGCAACAAAGTAAGGGTGTGATTATAAAGGACACACACAGGCAATATGGGGGCATGTCATAAGGGACACAAGAGCCCACTGAAAGAACTGGAACGTTTTGAGCAACAAAATAACATAGTATTGGGTTATGACTCAGTATAAAATATCCATGAGTTCATAGTAACATAAATAAACGGTTTAATAAATAAATGGAGAGAGCAAAACATCTGTACTGAATTCCAAATAATTGATAGCCTCTCCTTTTAAGGAGGTGAAGCACAACTCTCTCCTCTGTCTGTGGAGCATAAGCATAGTGACTTCCTTCCAAAGAGTTAAGCATGGAAAGTGGGGGGGGGGTGGGGGGGGGGTAGAATACCTGACAAACACTACCTCAGACAGGCAGCCACTTAACATAGCAGTGATAAGACATGTTGATGGTATGTACCCTGATATAAAGTGACGAGAAGGGCACTCTATTTCGTAGTCTTCCTTCTAAAAAAAAACATGACCCTAGTCTAACCTGAGAAAAGCATCAGACAGCCAGGCTGGTGTGGCTCAATGGTTGAGCATTGACCCATGCACCAGGAGGTTGCAGGTTCAATTCCCAGTCAGGGCACATGCTCAGGTTGCAGGCTTGAACCCAAGTATGGGGTGTGCAGGAGGCAGTTGATCAATGTTTCTCTCTCATTGGTGTTTTTATCTCTCTCCATTCCTGTCTCTGAAATCAATAAAAATATATATATATTTTTTAAAGCAGCAGACAGATTTCTTCCCCCGAGCTGCTGAGTAAGGTGTGCGGTCCTATGGGGAATCTAAGGCCGCTTTGGGGTAAGGCCCTCACTTCATCCAGCAACCAGCACCATTTGCCCAGCATTCGCCCATACCGTAGCCTCCATCTCGGAGCTCACCTGCATCTACTCGGCCCTTATTCTGCACAACAATGAAGTGACAGTGATGGAGAATAAGATCATGCCCCTTTTAAAGCAGCTGGTGTAAATGTTGAACCTTTCTGGGAAGGCTTGTTTGCAAAGATTCTGGCCAATGTCAATATTGAGATGCTCATCTGCAATGTAGGGGCTGGTGGACCTGCCCCAGCAGCTGGCACTGCACCAGGAGGTCCTGCCTCCTCCACTACTGCTGCCAGAGCTGAAGAGAAGAAAGTGGAAGCAAAGAAAGAAGAATCTGAGGAGTCTGATGATGACTTGGGCTTTGGTCTTTTTTGTAACAGTCTGCTAAATCTCTTTTGTAACAGTCAATAAAAAGCTGAACTCTTAAAAAAAAAAAAGGCAGCCCTAGCTGGTTTGGCTCAGTGGATAGAGTGTTTGCCTGAGGACTGAAGGGTCTTGGGTTTGATTCCGGTCAAGGGCACATGCCCAGGTTGTGGGCTCAGTCCCCAGTAGGGGGCGTGCAGGAGGCCATGAGTCTCTCTCATTGATGTTTCTATCTCTACCTCTCCTCTCTGAAATAAATAAAAATATATTAAAAATAAAAAGCATCAAACTGCACAGTGGCAGTATCGTAGCCAATGAGGTTTATCTGAGGCAAGATTTTTGCTAATAGGAAAAAAAACAAAACCATCAAACCCAAATGTGGGGCAATCTGTAAAACAGCCACCAATAATCCTGAAAACTGTCAAGGTTATAAAAAAGCAAAGAAAGTCTGTGAAACTGACAGAGCCAAGAGAAATCCAAGGAGACATGTAATGTGGTGTCCTAGAATAGAAAAAGGGCATTTGATACAAACTAAGGAATGTGCATAAAGTATGGACACAAATATATGTATTATAAAACATATCCTATATAATGAAAACCTAATGTGCAAATTGACCGAACAGCAGAACGACTAGTTGCTATGATGTGCACTGACCACCAGGGGGGCAGACACTCAATGCAGGAGCTGCCCCCAGCCTGCAGGCCCCAGGCCAGCCAAGGCAGGTGCCAGCGGGGGCCCCCTGATTGCCCTGCTGGTTGCCCCACAGATCTGCCCTGATGGCTAGCCAGACCTAAGGACCCTACCCATGCACGAATTTCGTGCACTGGGCAAAAAAAAAAAAAAATATATATATATATATATATATATATACATATACATATATATATATATATATATATATATATATATGTATATATGATATGCAAATTGACCAGACAGCGGAATGACCGGTTGCTATGATGCGCACTGACCATCAGGGGGCAGACAGTCAATGCAGGAGCTGCCCGCAGGCCCTGATTGCCCAATGGGGAATGGAGAACCGGGGGAGGGGATGGCAGCAGACACGGGCAGCGCCAGGTCAAGGCAGGTGTGAGCAAGCAGGTCCCTGATTGCCCCACCAGTCGCCCCACACACACAGGGCACTTGGTGGTTGGGGTGGGGCGGACTGCCAGCAGCCAGGGAAGGTGGCCCTGACCACAGGCCAGGCCTAGGGACTCTACCCGTGCACAAATTTCATGTGTCAGGCCTCTAGTATTTATATATTTAGAGAATAAAAAAGGGCTCTTGGAAAGTAAATTATGGTGGCAAAAATGAAAAAAAATATATTTGTAGTGGACAGCTTGGGAGAGAAAATTGAAGGAAGCAACCTCCTACTTGATAGCGTGAAAAGACAACAAGATGCACAATAGAAAATATAAGAAATTAAAAGGGCATTCCAGCAGTTTTGAAATCTGAATAACAGTGATGCCAGAAAAACAGGAAAAGAAATCTACCAAAAAGTAATTCAGGGATTTCCCATCAAGATGGTGGCGTAGGTGAATGCTGAACTAAAATTCTTCCACAACCACATCAAAAGTACAACTAAACTACAGAACAACTTCCATTCAGAACCGCCTGAAATCTAGCTGAAGTCCTACAACTGCGGCTATAAAGAAGACACATTGAGACAAGTCCTACAACTAAGAACATAAAGAAAAGGCCACATTGAAACTGGTAGGAGGGATGGAGAGGCAGAATGGGCTAGTCCCACACTCACTTGGGTCAGATAAAAATTGGGAGGGCTATCTCAGATGCAGAGGTCCCCCAGGAGGAGCAAGGCTGGCCAGGGTTCCTGTGCCAGGAAGAGAAGTCCACATAACTTCTGGCTGTAAAAGCCAGCGTGGATTATGGCTGAGTGAGACAGAGGGCTACTGGAGCCCCAGGCCCTTTAAAGGGCCTGTGCATGGACTTAGATTCACTGGCTCTGAAATCCAGTGTTGGGGCACCAGGGACATATGGGAAGAAACTAAGTTGTCTGGTATCAGGACGAAAGCTGTAGGGGAAGCTTTCTCTCAGAAGTGCTGGCAGAGACTACTGTTCCTTTTTTCAGCTCTTCTCCCCACAGAGTCAGCAGGTGGGCACCACATCTGAGTGTTCATCAACCTGCCTAACATTGTTTTGCCCTCCCCTGGTGATTCCCTGAGTCCCTGCCCCACCCAACTTGCTGGCCCAACCCAAGCCATTTCCAGTGGCTTTTCCATAAAAACAGCTTGTCTTGGGTCATGCTTCAGCTGTTCCTAGAATCTCTCAAACAAGCAGCATCTGGCTTCAGCATGCTATGTACCTTTCACTAAGTGGCCCCAGGTCCAGCACTAGCAGCAGCTGACCTTGGTTTGCAGCTTGGCCTCTCCTGAGCACCTCCAAGCCCAAGACAAGAAGCAGCCATCTGCAGATTGCTTTGTAGCTCATGCCAGGTGGCCTGGGGCAGGGTACAGGTGGGTGGCTTTATCTTGGCCTTCACCTTCTGGGAGGCCCCAGAGCCAGCACACCCTGTGGACAGCTTCAGACTGTGTTGAAGAACTGCTCAACATCCTCCACTAGAGACACACTCATGGGGCGGATTTAGCAGGCACCAGAGCCCCCTTGAAGTAAGTCCTGCTCCATGGGATCAGCCCTGGCACAGCTGATCCTCCACAGTGGTCGCAGCCAGTTCTTCCAGCCAGTTGTCCTGGGGGGAAGTCCCTCCCATTGACGTCCCAACAGCAATCAAGGCTCACCTACAACAAGAGGATGCATACAGCCCACATGGGGTGGGGAGCAAACCTGGAGTACCCAGCTTGGGTGATTGGAGTGTGTGTGTGCCACTGGACCCTACAGGATACCTACTACATAAGACCACTCAACCAAGCCCAGGAGATGTAGCAGCTCTACCTAATACATAGAAACAAACACAGGGAGACAGCCAAAACGAGGAGACAAAGAAACATCCCAAATAGAATAAAACTCCAGAAAAAGAACTAAACAATATGGAGACAAGCAATCTATTGATGCACAGAAAGTTCAGACCACTGGCTTTAAGGATGCTCAATGAACTTAGGGATGACAATTTAATAAATTTTGTAATATCTAATCACTGGGTTGTACACCTAAAACTAATATAAAACTGTATGTCAACTGTAATTGAAAAATAAAAAATTATTTAAAGTAAAAAACATAATTCAAGAAAAATCCCCATTGTCTAGCCATATGCTGTACACCTGAAACTAATACAAAATAATACTGAATGTAAACTAATTTAAAAATTTTTTTAAAGAAAAACTTTTTTAAAAGAAAATGTCCGAGGCCTGAAGACCAGGAGTTACCAGACTGAAACCATTACTCAGTGAAAAGAGACAAGACACCTCCGTGGGATAGTTCAGAACACAGGGAACAAAAGAAAATGAAAAAGTCACCTAAAAGGCACATCGGAGAGACTTTGCACCCCTTGACTGCAACACTGCAAACAGGAGAAGGGAGCATGACCTTTACAATTCTGAAGTAAAAAAATTGTTCTGACCTTGAACTCTATATTTAGCTAAACCCTCAAGTGTGAGAAATAAAGTCATTTCCAGACATACAAGGTCTCAAAAACCTTACCTCTCAAGCACCATTATGTACTCCACCAAAACAAACAGTACAACTCAGAAGGAAGACACGAGAGACAGGAAGCGGAGACCAACGTGAGATGACAAGGGATCCTTTAGCAGATGGTGAAAGGTGATCCCAACATGACAGCCCTGCAGACTGGAGGGCAACTGACCACACTGCAGCCGTGTCACCCAGAGAGGGACTGTAACCGCCAAGAACCCCACTTCCATCGGGCTGTCTTCTTAACCTGAGGACTGATGCCCAGGAGAACCAGGCCCAGGTTCTCATCAGTAGTTAGCATACTGTGACCACATCCTGGTGAGGGTCTCTCCTGACGAGGACTCACAGGAGTCCTCCATTTTCCCTGATCGCTGGAGGTAGGCAAGATGGGCTCGGGAGCGGGGAGTGCTGAGCAGCCCACCCCCTCTAACCCCCTTCTGCAGCATGTCCAGTGCCTGGTCCACATGGCTGTCTTGCCAGGCATCCGACTGTGGAGAACCCTGTTTCCCACAACTCACTCGTAACCTTGCTCATGACGTCCCCGGAAGGGATCTCATCACCTCCCAGAGAAGCAGAAGTCAGACCATGCCCCCAAGACTGTTCCTCTGGCCTCTTCCCGGATCCTCTGTCCCGGAAGGGGTCTCATCACCTCCCAGAGAAGCAGGAGTCAGACCATGACCCCAAGACTGTTCCTCTGGCCACTTCCCAGATCCTCTGTCCCGGAAGGGGTCTCATCACCTCCCAGAGAAGCAGGAGTCAGACCATGCCCCCAAGACTGTTCCTCTGGCCTCTTCCCAGATCCTCTGTCCCGGAAGGGGTCTCATCACCTCCCAGAGAAGCAGAAGTCAGACCATGCCCCCAAGACTGTTCCTCTGGCCTCTTCCTGGATCCTCTGTCCAGCAGGGACAGTGCTGCCCTCTCCTTGCACTGCTGGTGAGCTCTTGCCCTCCACCTTCAAGACCAGGTGGCTTATTGCTTGGGGGTAGATTACACGAGGGTGGTAGGACAATAAATAAAAACTAATCCAAAAGTCAGGATGGTCATCACCTCTCGGGCATAAGGATGAAATTCATTTTTCTGGTTCTTGTCCAATAAAAATATTCTGGCTTGTTGTAAAAAGTTTTCTAACACCACGAGTCATATTGGCTGTGGTTTGGTCAGGAAGACAGAAACCAGGGCAGCCATTTCCAGCAGGAATCACACCTGGTAAATCTGGGAGAAGAGCAGGGGAATGGAGGTCAGACAGGGCCACCACAACCCTGCGTCCCTGCCAGCTCTTGAGAACTGGGATTTGGAGCTGCAGGAAACCTCTGCTGGTGGCCGCCGCTGCCTGGAGCACTGCGTGGCGGGTGAGTTGGGGGAGCACCACCATAGTGGGACCTCCTGTCTGCTGAAGCCATGCTTCTGTCTGCCTCTGCCAGAGGAGAAGCAAATGATTTCTCAATGAATAATTTCTAAACTACCTTCCAAATGTCCCAGGAGGGCCTCTCACTGGTGGAATTTAACCTGGAAATTTGGTTCCCAGGTTTACAATCCCTGTGATACAGAGGAGCACGTAGAAGAAATGGGAAAGTTCCTCAATGGCTCACAGGGAATTGAGGGCAAAGGTTGGATGAGGTACTAGAGCGCACATACTAGCTAGCTATCCTAAAGACACCATGCAAGCCCCTGGGGGAAGCACTTTCATGGAGAGTCTAAATTTTGACCCTAAAAACCTTCAGAATTGTATCTTTGGCTTTATACTTTCCTATCTGATTATACCAATAGAATCTGCGAGTAGAATATGGTTAGTGGGGGGAGGGGGAGGGAGATCCAATTTGAGAGTTTCACCCCTGTCTGCTGCCTTCAGGCTCTGGGCAACCATCTCAAGCAGCATCACATGGTCCACCCCCTCCAATTGTTGAGCAGACTTTCAGGAGAGTCTCAAGTCTCCCACATTTTGTTACATCCCGTGAAACAGCCCTCATTTTCATGCTAGAAGCATGCAGGTCAAGAGTATAGGCACCAGCAAACAGGCTGCTCCCACCGGACACCGCCGAGTCCTGTTTTGAGGAGCTCTCAAAATCCAAGTACAAAGAATGAGATTAACAAATCCAAATGCACAAGACAAAAAAGTATACTGTCTTTATTGTCTTAAAATTGCATAGTTCTTTGATTGTGCACGCTTTTAAATAGGGGACCCACTTGAAAACTACTTTCTCGCAGGGGATATTTCAAGCTTTTTTACTACGGCAAGAGCAGGGACCAAAATGCTGCCTGGGCTTAAAAAGAACCATGATCAGATGACAAAGGGAGTTGTAGAGTTAGCTGGATTTAGACAAGAAGTAACCATTGAAGGACGCTGATTCCATCCGACAGGACTTAGAGGAGGCCAGGGAAGCTGAGGGAAGAGTCACCCTGACATTGAGACTGGATTCAGGAGCAGCCGAGAGAGGGAGAGGAAGGAGAAAGGAGTCGAGAGACAGTGCCTTGTGCTCAAATCTGAGATGAATGCCCCCTGACAGGAGACTGGGTGCACTGTAGCCAGGGGCACAGTCGGCATGACCCCGGCTACAGAAAGCCACATACTAGAAAAATAACTTAAAGCTATACAATTGTCATTATAAATATTTTGTCTTTTAAGACTAACTAGTGCTGGTTTAAAAAGGTTCACAGTTACTCGAAGAGAGCCGCATATTGCACGGCGGTGGAAAAGTCCGCTCTGGTCCCCGTGTGTAAACAATGAGTCCCTTCTCCTCTGGCGGCTTCAGGACACAGAGAAACGGGATCTGCTGTAAGCAAAGCACTTGGGTACAAGGCACGTGGGAGCTGACGAGCTCTGCTGGGATTTCGGAGACGGGAATGGCGTCCCTGGGTCTTGAACCAGATTGAACGTGGTGATGGTCTCCTCGCCTTCTTCTCATTCCACAGTTACAGACTTGGCCAGGTTTCTGGGGAAGTCCACCTACAGTAACAGACAGTAGCGGCTCAGGATCCCGCAGACCTCACCAACACGCTGTGTCGGAAAACCTAGCATCAGAGAACTTGGGAAGGAGACCGGGTTCCTGGTCATGGGCTCCCCTGAGACTTGCATCCTGGAAGTGGTTCCTTACTCCAGACACTTCAGCTAACCGTATAATGTTTAGTTGACTCAATAAACACTTGTAGTGCACCTGCTGTGTTTCAAGCAGCAGCACTATTAAAAGGACGTGATTCATGCTATTAAAGACAGCCCAAATTGTATTGTGAAAGGATCCGCACTCAACCCATGAGACTTGTTAGTGTGGGGTGGGGGTTGGGAAGGAAATGTGATGGGCTGGTGGATAAAGTAGCTTCAACTTTATCTGCGATGTCTTATTTTGTTTATAATAATGTGTTGGGTTTTTTTTTTTAAGAAATATAACAAAAGGTAGCACATGTCACTTCTGAATGACGTACACCATCAGGTGTTTCTTATATGGTATTCTGTGTTATGTATTTTTTAAAGCTTCTCAAGATAAATTATAATCAAACTTCGATTCCTTTGCACAATAAATTGTGTTCTTACACTTGCTGGTGAGATCATAAATTGGTTCTTTTCTGGAACATAAGTAGACAATAGATGTTAAGGGTCCCAAAATGTTAACTCATGTGCTAGACTGAGGACAAGTCTTAAATGTGGGATGAAAATGTATGTACAAAGATGTTCACTACAAGTGTTATTTATGCAAATGTTCTGAAAAATTAGAAACACTTTAAATAGAAGATTGGCTTAGTAATTGTTAAAATCCATGTTATAAGATTGTGGTGGAAGATTATACAGGGACTAAATGTTGCTTGCAACAAGTTTGAAATGTGAGAAAATACAATATATCACAAAGGAAGATATAAAATTTCACCTTGGATATAATCTTGAAAATGTTAAAAAAAAACAAAAAAAAACCTCACATGCACAAGGCAGACTGGAATGAGATACTGAATTGCTTTAGCATTGCCTGATGATGAGCTTATGGTTAATGATACGGTCTTTACACAGCTTGCAGTTCCCAAGCTTCTTTTCAGGAGGTATAAGTTACTTTTAAAATCATTGTTTTAAAAATGAGTATATTTGTCCTATCCATATTTATTCCTGATAAAGACGAACCGGAACTTTAAGAAAATGTATCAATTGGGAGGGCCTGTGGGAGGAGCTAGGGCCTATGGCAGTTCTTGCACTCTTACATAATCATGAGAACCCTACACACAAGAACCCTACAGGGAGAACTCGGTGTTTACAATAAAACTATGGTTCTAGCTTCCCTTTCCCTTAATTTCTGTTTCCCCTTATATAAACACTCATCCATCTTGGCACACAGGCTAGAGATTGCCACGTCTGCATACAGTGTGTGGCAACCATCCCCCCCCCCCACCCCAAATAAATCCTTGGTGATGAAACACCTAGTTGATATTATTTTTTTTAGTCGACATGCCAAATAAGTATTTAAAAACAAAAAGGAATGCTAGGGTTACATTCTGCCCTTCTGGGTCAGGCAGTGCCCAGACGTACGTCATATCCCCGGAGGACGGCCAGGTGGAAGGACAGGAGCTGCAGGGGGATCACGCTGAGGATGCCCTGCAGGCAGTCCACGGTGGCGGGCAGCTCGATCATCTTGTAGGCGAACTTGGAGCTCTCGGTGTCGTCCTTGGAGCACAGTATAATCGGGCGACCCTGAAGCAGAGGAAGGGGGTCACGAAACGCAGCTCGTCCCTGAAAGAAGCACCCCTCACATGACTGTTTCTGAGCTCAACATTACTGCCAGGAGGACAGTGACCCTTTGTTTCTGCTGGAATTCCGGGTGAGGTGCTATGTATGATTCATGCAAAGGACACAGTGTTTTTGACGCTTTTTGGTGAGTTTCTTTCCCTTCCTGGGCGGGGGATGGCCCTCCTGCTTCCCTCAGCGCCCGTTTCTGTGTGGCTCCAATGTGCCTTGCAAAGGGCAGAGCACACCCACACCTTGCTCTGATGGGGCTCACAGTTGAGTGGTGGGAAACAAAACCAGACCAGAAGCCAGTAAGTAACGATGAACTTGAGGAAGGTGTCACAGAGGCGATAAAACGGGGGTGCGCTTGGGGGAGGTTGGTGAAGCCTGGGGTGGCCTCTAGAAGGGGACATTGGGCTGAGACCTGGCTGACCAGAGCCAGCTCTGAGGGTGTGGGAAGAACATGTAGGGCAGAGGGAACCGCCAACGCCAAGGCTCGGAGGCAGGAAGCAGCTGGCATGCGTGGGAAACAGGGCAGGGGCTGGATTATGCGGGCTCACGGTCACTATAGTTTTTTGGAAGCCACTGGAAGGTTTTAAGCAACGAGGCACAGTGATTGTGTCCTATAACTTCTGCCCACCATGCTGAGCTGGGAGTGGCAGCAGCTGGCTCAGGTGCCCTGTCGGATGTTACCTCCCTGTAAGTTCTAGGCCTTCCAGCATGGATGTGGGGGAGTTCCACCCTCCCACCTCTGGACAGCTGCAGTGTAATAGACTTCGGCTGATCTTTGTCCCTGGCTCCTGGGAGGGGACCTCTAAACTCTTGGGCTTTCCTGAGTGATAGAAGTGTTTGTTTCCCATGGTGGGTGTATGGGAGTTTATGCTAATGAGGTGACTCATGGTGGGCCCAAGGATAGTTTGAGGATGGAGGATGACCTTGCCGGGAAGACAGAGAATTGGGGCTTTGAGCCAAGTGATACCAGTCTGAGCTCCTGACCTCCAGGAACAGAAGAGGTGCTGGAAATTGAGTTCAGTCATGCGGCCAATGATGCAATCTACTGTGTCTACGTAATGAAACCCCAATAAAAACTGGGCCCTGGAGCTAGAAGCTCAGGCGGGCTCCCTGGCTGCAATGCTCACTGCTGTGTGGGAGGGGGAAGCAGTGGGCCCTTGCCCTGTGAGTCTCTTCCTTTGCTGACCCTGATTTGTATCCTGCATAATAAAACTGCAATAGTTACATAATGTTTTCCTGAGTTTTATGAGTCATTCTAGAGAATTAGTGACCTGAGCGGCTATCAGGAAATTCAGAAGTGGGGGTGACCTGAGAACCCCTGAACTTGCAGCTGGTGTCTGGAGTGAAGGCAGTCCGGTGAGGACAGTGCCCTCCACCTGTGACATATGACCTAACTGCAGGGGGGCAGTGCCAGGACTGCCCTCAGGACTCCCCACCAGGAGTACCTCCTCTGGTCTCTGGGCCTGGGACCCAGCACAGCTCCGGGCGCTCTGGGTCACTGGACCTCACTAACGAGCCGCTGTGGGCATGGTCGAAAGCTGGCCAGGCCCTTTCTGAATGTGTGCGCCACTCATGAGGGGACGGAGGAGAGACTCGGTGGTCATCCCTGCTCACTGGCAGGACCCAGGCATAGCTGGAATGACGGTGGCTGAGGTGGGCACGTCTGGGAGAGAGAAGGAGCAGGTGGCCCAGCCCCGCGGAATGCCCTCACCTGGCGAGCCGTGATCTGCTGCAGGGCGTTCTGGCATTTGGCAAAGCAAGGGTCCTTCATGATGACCATGATGATGGGCATCTGCTTGTCGATCAGTGCCAGGGGCCCATGCTTCAGTTCACCAGCCAGGATGCCTTCTGAGTGCATGTAGGTTATCTCTTTAATTTTCTGGGGAAAATGAGGTGGAATCAGTCACACTGGGCAGGCATGGGGCTAGAACACATCAACCAGAGGGAGAATCAGCTGGGAGGCAGGGCGTTGAGGGCCACAAGGCAGATGGACACACAGAGCATCAACAGCACAGAAGGCAACTGGCAAGGCCGGGTCCACGGGAGGTGGCCGGCAGCGATCCAGAGCATATAAAAGCCCAGCCTGCAGCTTGTGTTCCCAGACCAGCCCCTGGGCAGCCACCCCCCTCGGATGGACAAGTCAGGGTCACTCTAGCTTTCCCCAGGCCCCGTGCCCTTCCACAGTTAGGGTTTGTAATGATGGACTTGTATTCTGTCTAGATACGCCTCCATCCAATTATCTGATTAATAATCATTTCCCCAGTCCTAGACCATTAATAAACTGCAAAGGGTTGCTCCAACTGTCCAGCAAAGTCACACCCCCTGGGGCTGTTACTGGCATTTTCCTGTGTGGGGAAGACCCGTTCTATTGCGTTACACTACACCCGTCACTGGACTGGGAAGAGTGATGAAGGACACCTTTCTCACCCACTCATTCGGGTCGGGAAACGCTGTTGGAAGACTGACTCCCTCCTGAATGCCATGGACGTCTGGAGTGCCAGCCCCCCAGGGACCACAGAGGGGTCACTGACTGGGCCAGCAGCAGTGTAAACGCTCCTTTCCCCTCCAAGACTCAGCTGGCGATGCAGCTGAATGCGCATCTTCCACCAGCACACTCGGGCGCTATAGCCGAGCCCCTGATGGTAGAGGCATGGAGACAGATTGAAGCCCCTGAGAAGCAGCCTCACTGCCTTTGGCAAGGGCGGGACCCTCCAGTGGAAGGTGTGGGAGTCGGAGCACACGGGGTCAGGCTCCTTATAGGTTGCACCCTCGCCCCCCCTGCCCCCCACTTCCCCAAAAGTCTCTGAATGTTTCTTGTGAACCTACTGGGAGTCGAATTGTCTTTAAAACGGGGGAAGAGGACGTAGGAAAGAAGCAGCCGCTTGCTCCCCTGGGAAGAGGAGGGGAACCAGCTGGTCACGGGTGATGCCCTTGTCTGGGTACCAAGTGCTGCCTTAGCTGTGACAGTGTCTCCCGTTTAGCTCGGTTGAGCATGAACAGCAAGCAGATGGTGAGTCAAGGGCAAGCACGGGGCCCAGGCCCCTGGACAGCCATGTCCACCGTCTCCATAGCCCCGTGTCCGTGCCCTGCCCTGACCCACCCCATCAGCTCTCTTACACCAGCCAGTATGGATCTTTACTGCCGCAGGAGGCGAGACAGCCAGGCACTGGTTTAAACCGTGCAGGGCCTGTCAGGCTCATTCCCGCAAGATCTGCAGCCTCTCTCAGTGTGAGGGGTAACAGGGACACTCTGCAGAGGCCCCACCCCGCAATTCTGGTCTGCCCAAACCCTCCCACGCAGGCTGCTTGTGGTAGTGAGGGAAGAGCAAAGTCCACGTGCACCTGAGTTCGAATCTCAGGCTGGCCACTTCTGCTGGGTCATTTTTAGCAAGATGAATCTTTTGGAGGCTGTTTCCTCCTGGGTACAATGTGGACAATAACTGTCCATCTCTCAGAAGATGCTAGTGAGGTACAAATGGGCTAATCTAGATGGAGCCTGGCACAGGCTGACGCCCCTGGGGCTCACCCAAGGGTGTCCTACACGTTTATCCCGGGAGAATAAAGATTGGGAGCCCCTATCTTATGTCCCCAGGGCTAGAACACGTGGTAGTGGGCTGGTGCTCAATGGACACAGTGGACAACAGGCCCCCGCGCCCCTACCCTCGCTCAATGCCCTATCCTCCTTGCTGGTTCCTCTGGGTCTCCCACGCCTGCCCTCTGCAGGGGGTGGTGGTGTCAGGGTTGGGCAGAGGGTGCTCACCAGGGCTCCTTCCAGGCACGTGGCATAGTTGTAGCCCCGCCCCATGACCAGGAGCGACCTCTGTGTGTAGAGCTCCAGGGCCAGGTCATGGATCTTCTGGTCCAGCGACAATACTTCCTTGATGAGCTCTATGTCGTGCACACAGCAGAAGGGGAGAGCCAGTTATACCGACTTTAGAACAAGATTCACAATCAGAAAATATGGTGCGTAAGACAAGGTTTAGGAACTCACATCACTTAGTACATTTGGCTTCTTTGCCTTAATTAATAAAAACATTATATATATATTTAAATCAGTGAGAATAGTGGCATTATTTTTTGCAAGTCTTAATATTTGACTTTGAAATGAAAAACAGGTTCTCATATCTCCTTCCTCAATCTGTTGTGATAATCTTTCGGTTAAAGTATAGGAAAAGAATGCAATCTCACAGAACTTTGCAGTTGGACAAGGGAGGAATGTTTAAGTAGCTTTTTCAAATCATTGTGAATGTTCTCTGATACTGTACTACATGCAAGAAACAACATTTCCTAAAAGAGTACTTGCAGGTGTGGAATCTGAAATCCTATCAGCAAACTTTCCCTCCCTTTTATATTAAAACATGCATTTTGCTAAGTGGATCTTTTACACATGCATAATTCTGTACCATCATGCATTGGTACAAGCGCTGGGAATGTGGTCAGGCTATCCGTTTTTCCAAAATCTTAAGTACGGTTGAAAGCTGGAAGTTTATCATTGGTAGCAAATGCAGTCAGTGTTCTCAGCGTGTTGGGCTAACTTTGTTCGCTTTTGAGAAAATGCCTGCCACATACCCAAGTCAGCTTGCTACTCCAACAACCACTTTTCTCTTAAACGACCCTCGTGCTTCAGGGTCCAGCAGAAGGACCTAGCACGTCCTTCCCATCTGGTCACACAGCACGTTAAGAAGCACTGCACTTCATAAGACCAGTGCGGCCTCCTGTGTCATCACGGGCGTGCCTAAGTGAGGTGGGTGTGCGGTGCTGAGAGCATGGTGCCTCGGCCGGGAGGTGTGCTGAGGTGCCCGGGGTGGCCACCGCTGCCTTTCAAAGGTCCACACGGCAGAAAGCCAAACATGTCTTATTTATGATAAAGAAGGCATTGCTATGAATATAGTTTTGCAAAGCCCTAGGGCCTGTGGACCCCATCTTAGGAACTGCAGACTTAGACATCAGGGTAACGTCCTGCTTTGCCAGGGCTATTACTGCTTGAAGTGAAGAATGTCTTTCTTGGCAATAAATTTCCAGCATGTTGTGTTGGGCAGATTCAGACCTCTAGGCTTTGTATGGCCAGATGGTGGCTTTCCCTCACTGCCTCTCTCGGATTGGCCCCTGGCTCCCACGGAGGACCCATGACTGCCCCATCTCTTCAAGGGCTGCCCAGCCTCGTGGCATCCATGGGGTGAGGTATTTCCATTTTCTATTCTGGGGCCTGCACACAGCAAACCTAAGAGGTCTTTCCTTCCCTGGCGTGTAAGTGGCTGAGAGAAAGGAGCTCTGTGCACCCTGGCAGCCCCAGGATGGCCTCGGGCAAGGCGGCTGGTGCGGGGTACACGGAGTGCAGTGAGGGAGTGAGCGACTGAAACCAAAGAGTTTGCAATTTTGTGCGACAGACACCGTATCTCACCGACAGCGAAAGATGGAACCTAGCAAAGGAGGAGTTTGGTGAGACTGTAATGGAGCTGGGGCAGGAAGAGATGCAGGCCATGTGCTCTCTCGGGTGTTTCCTGCGCACCTACTGTGCGCTGGCACCTGGCTTCCAGCAGTGACTGTGACAAGGGTGACTGTGTGCTCACTGAGCTGACATGCTAGTTGGGGAGACAAGCCAGTACATAGGCGAACAGTGAATTTTGGTCACAGCATGTGCCAGACAGAAAGGAAACTGGCTGGCCTGGCTGGCGTGGCTCAGCTGGTTGAGCATCGTCCTATGCACCGAAGGGCTGCCAGTTCGATTCATGGTCGGGACACATACCTGGGTTGCAGGTTCAATCCCCGGTCAAGGTGCATACGGAAGGCAACCGATCAATGTTCCTCTCTCACACTGATGTTTCTCTCATTCTCTCTCTCTCTCTCTCCTCCCGCACTCCTCTTCTTCTCTCTAAGTATGTTCTCAGGGGAGGATTAAAAAAAAAAGAAAACCCCTTGCCTCTCAGCGCCCCCAAGAAGAAAGAAAAAAAAAGAAAAAACAAAAAAAGAAATGAAACCGCTAACATTTCGTAGAGAGCTGGGGCAGGAGGGTGGAACCCAGGGTGGCCAGGGAGAGCCCCAAGAAGTGACACGTGAGCTGAGACTTGTGATGAGAAGCCATTGGCTGCTTAGAGAGATGGAGGAAGAGGGTTTCTAAAGGAATGAGTGCAAAGGCCCTGGGGTGGAAAGAGCTTTTCACTGCTGAGGATCAGAGGTCCCGAAAGAGGGGGCTGGAGAGGGCATTCTATGAGGTCAGAGGCGGCAGGGCCCAGCATGCAGGGCTCCGAGACGGGTGAGGAGCGTGGACTTCGCTCTTGGCCCTGTGGGAGCTGCAGTGGAGAGGGGGCAGTTAGAGGGGAAGGGCGGGTGTGACTAACAGCATCACTAACAGCTGGAGAGGCAGGAAGAAAGCCAGAGCAGCCCACGGATTTGAACGTTGCGGGAAGTGTCATTTGGAACATACCAGGCAACGACTGCAGGCCACGGATGATCTCGCGCCGGCGGTCTTGCAGTGAGACGCGGTCTTCCGACATCATCAGGCCAAACATCACCAGGGAGATGAACTGACTGGTGTAAGCCTGCGGACCAGGGGCAGCGCTGACCGAGGGGGCGGATGTGCGGGTGGCCACCACGTGAGGGGGGCAGATCACCGGGCCCCTCCCGGCCTCCGCCCGCCCGCCGGCCCGGCCCAGGCCCTCCCACAGGGCTCACGCGGCTTCTCACCTTGGTGCTGGCCACCCCGACCTCCGGGCCCGCATTGATGTGGACGCCGCAGTCGGTCTCCCGAGAGATGGAGCTGCCCACAGTGTTGGTGACGCCCACGGTCAGGGCCCCGCGGTCCTTACAGTAACGCAGCGCCAGGAGGGTGTCTGCGGTCTCGCCTGCCACACAGACCCTCCTTTCAGCGCGTGTTCACGGGGGCACGGCTCTGCCCCACCCACTGGCTCCCCGCTCTTACACAAAGCTCAGTGCCCAGACACAGCCCACTGCACCCAGAAAGGAAAATGCATGCTCAGCCGTTTTGCTGGTTGGTTCTTAGACTCAAGGTTCCCCTGCTGTTTATGCGGTAAGCACCTTCTCGCCCACTGCCCACCGCCGCTCCTGGCAGTCCTGTGAGGCCACTGTCCTCACTTCCCCTGGAGGACGGGGACTCAGCAGAGGAAAGCAATGCCCGCCGCTCAAGGCCACGAGTCAGCACCAACCTGGGTGGGCCTGGGCCCAGTGCCTTTCTATAGCTCTGAGCTGTCTTGTTCAGAATGTGCCCAGATTTAACATTTAAAAAGCAAGAATGCCCCCAAATGGCATTTCTCAAATAAACCTTGTTATAAAGAGAAGCGCTTCTTGCAGCCTTGCAGGGTGGACAAAAATTATTTTTACAATAAAACTACGTAAATAGATCCACACATAAGCCAGCACCAACTCCCTAAGCTTGCAAATCCTAAAGAACTCAAACTAAATTCAGCACAACCCAGGCCATACAACCAAACCCATTCGCTGTGCACTCAACCCCTGCTCTCGGCTGCGCCCTCCCCAGCAGCTCTTCCGCAGAGCAGGCTGCAAGTCCCACCCTTTCCTCCTTTTTCCCTCCAACTCGCATCCAGCACTCTGGGCGTCACCCAGCCTTCCTCAGTGCCAGTGGGGCTCAGGGCTTGGAGGGGAGAGCAGGATGCCTCCATCTCCATCAGCCCTGCTCCCCGGTGTCTGGTACAGCACTTTTTAACTTAATGGACAGGGCTAAACAAAATGAAACTTAAAACCCTTTGGTGAAGATACTCAGGAGCTGTCCCTACATTATTTTCACATTAAATCCACCTCTGCTCTTTGGTGAGTGGCTCCCAGCAATTCATGAAACATTTTTAGATTTTGATGGGACCATAAGCCAGCAATGCTGGCAGCTGAAGTCACATGGCAGCCCCTGGGTGCCTGGTGCTCAGCTGGAGGTGGGTGTGTCTGTGTGAGTGTTTGTCATTGAAATAGGAGTAGGATTAAGATTCCAAAATGGAAGCCCTGATATCTATAGGAACTTTCAATACTGCTTCCATTTTGTGGTTAGTTTTTTTCCCCCTTTTATCCAAAAGAGATACATTCTGAAGTCCTTATGGATGAAATAGCACAACGTCTGAGACTGGCTTCCAAATAACCTGTGGGTTCGGACAACCCCAGGTCTGCTGAGCTGATCATTGCTACGGCGAGGCAATGCCTCATGGCAATCTCTACTCTGATAAAGGCCTGGGAATTTTCTATAATTAAAACGTTTTTAAAACCCTCCTGGAGCGCACAGGCACTCCCAGCATATGGCCACGGTTCACCTCTCCAACCATATGCCCAGCCCGACAGGAGCAAATAGCCAAGCTTAGTGTTGGGATGGCACCCGGCGGGGTTTGCTGAGCCAGCCCTACCCTGGAGCAGTCTCTCCAGGCCTCCCCTGCTGGCGGTGTGGGCACTGCCCAGCAACCACACAGCCTTTGAACCAGCGGAATTTTGAAGAACTTGCTCATGAAACCCAGCACACATTCATGGCGCCCTGATGGGTGGTCCCATACGCCTTGGGCTTGAAGTACCTGGAGGAGGAAGCAGCCCTGGCTGCATGGCCCTCCCCATGGGGACGGTCCCCAAAGGTGCTGAGGGTGCCATGAGCAGATGCGTGAGAGCAGCGTGCGGCTGGTGCATGAGAACTTCGGGGCGTGAAGATGAGGGGACAGAGCGAGGTGAGCGAACACAGCCCGATCCCTTACCTGACTGGCTTATGAAGAAGCAAACGTCATCCCTGAACACAGGCGTGTTCCTGTCCAGAAAATCGCTAGCAAGTTCCACCATCACGGGGAGTTCGGTAAGCTCCTCCAAAACTTGTCGCGTCTGAAGCCAACAAGAATGGGGACTCAAGTCAGTCACGACGCTACAGGGACACCAGAGACAACTACTGGGCTTCTAGAGACAACTTGCGACATGGAGCCTTCGTATCAGGTGGGGAGGGACCTTCAGGCACCCAGGGCAGAACCGCAGGAGAAAGGTGGTGCCCGCTCTCGCACTGGCTCACAGGAGCCAAATCTGGACGGCCAGACACCTGGCAGCAGGTAGGGTGCCTCTTGTCCTAGGCCGCCTCTACCTCCCTGGCCACCCAGGCCCACGAACTGCACTTACAGCCACAGCGGCATGGTAGCTGGTTCCACAGCCAATCACGATGAGCCGTCGGCACCGTCGGATCTCCTTCAAGTGGGCCTTCAGGCCGCCCAGGAGCACTGCGGGGCACACACGGGGTGTCAGCCGGAGCCCTCACAGGCACTGCGCAGGGCCTGGGCAAGGTCCGGGGAGGGATTACCTGTGCTGGTCTCAAAGTTCACCCGCCCTCTCATAGTATTGAAAACGGATTCCGGCTGTTCGAAGATCTCCTTCTGCATGAACGCACTGAAGTTACCTGCCCGATGAACAGCAATTAGAGAGGTCCCTTCCATTTAGTTTTATTTCCAGGCTTAACTTTTCATCAAGACAAAGGTGTTATGCAGTTAGTCAACACGACACAGGTAAAGACCCTGCAGGTTAGTTGCCAGGTGTTGTTCGCCTGATGCTCACGGGGACAAGTGAGAGGGCAGCAGGATTCCTACCTCAGTTTACACACCTGGCCCTTTCACAAGGGAGGGAGGAATGCCAGTAACAAATTTGGGCTGGTCTTATGGGGTCACACTCCTCTTTGCAAGGCCAGAAGAAAGTAAAAGCGCACCTACTTAGGGAAGCACAAATTAAGCCGGGCCCAGAGAAACAGACCACTTCCTTTTAAACAAATAGCCTCCGAGTTCTGTATTAAAGAAAAACCTTTCCAGTCACACATGCATTTTCAGGGCTCTGATTTGAATGGGGTTGGACGAGGTCAAAGTGACCATATGGCTGCAGTACGTTAGGGCCCAGACAGGTGCTGTGTTGATGATCGGAGGCGTCTAGACAGGTGGGGCTGTTCTCCGGGATGCACAGACATGCCATGGCAGTGTCCCTGCCTGCTACCTTCAGCAGAGGACTTGTACAAAAGGTGCCATGAAGCACCTAAGACAGGTGAGGAGCATGGGCCCTGCAGACATGGGGCAAGGGGGCTCTCTGAGGGGCTGACATTTCTGGGACATGATCAAAAGAACTGTCCTGTGAGAGGAACAGTAAATGCAATCACCTCCCTGCAGTGGGCAAGCCCAGGGCCTGTCTGAGTAACAAGGCGGCCAAGGGTGGGCAGGGCGTAGTGGGAAGGCTAGAGTGAGGTGGGGCCAGGCTGCATGTGTGTGAGGGGGTGCATTTTACTTTCAGAATAGCAGGAAGCCATTGGAGGGCATTAAGCAGCAGGACAAAGGTTCTGATGTTCTTAAAAGTTTGCCCAGGCTGCCCTGCGGAGAAGAGGGTGCAGGGAGACAGGTGCGGGTGCAGGGAGACAGGTGCGGGTGCAGGGAGACAGATGTGGGTGCAGGGAGACAGATGTGGGTTCAGGGAGACAGGTGCAGGTGCAGGGGGACAGATGCAGGTGCAGGGGGACAGATGTGGGTGCAGGGAGACAGGTGCAGGTGCAGGGAGACAGGTGCGGGTGCAGGGAGACAGAGGTAGGTGCAGGGAGACAGGTGCAGATGCAGGGGGACAGATGTGGGTGCAGGGAGACGGGTGCGGGAGCAGGGAGACAGGTGCGGGTGCAGGGAGACAGATGTGGGTGCAGGGAGATGGGTGCGGGAGCAGGGAGACAGGTGTGGGTGCAGGGAGACAGGTGCGGGTGCAGGGAGACAGGTGCGGGTGCAGGGAGACAGGTGCGGGTGCAGGGAGACAGGTGCGGGTGCAGGGAGACAGATGTGGGTGCAGGGAGATGGGTGCGGGAGCAGGGAGACAGGTGCGGGTGCAGGGAGACAGGTACAGGTGCAGGGAGACAGATGTGGGTGCAGGGAGATGGGTGCGGGAGCAGGGAGACAGGTGTGGGTGCAGGGAGACAGGTGCGGGTGCAGGGAGACAGGTGCGGGTGCAGGGAGACAGGTGCGGGTGCAGGGAGACAGAGAGGCTCTCCTCAAAAGGAGAAAGGGGTCCATAGTTTCCCGTTACCCAGGGCTTCCGCCCAGAGAAGAATGGTGCCTGGGGCATAGGCACGTGTCCCAGAGGCAGTGAAGGGAGGGGGTGGGTGGACGGTCGCAGGGAGCAGGGGACCAGCGCTGGATATACTCAGAGGCTTCCTCGCAGGAGCCAGGCAGGCTCCCCACACCCTGATATCACCTGAGCCCCTTCGTGGAGGCCCCACCGGGCAGGGCGGAGAGGCTCAGGAGCATCCCCAAGGAGCACCTGCCCCCGTGGCTGCTGCCCGGACTCTCAGGACACCTGCCTTTCATGATCTGCTGCAATTCCATCTGCAAGGTCTGGATGGCTCGAGATGGGTCATCACTGGCCGAACGCTTGACCCGGTGAATGGAGAGTTTCCCACCGGCCGCAGCGGCGATGTCGTCGTCCTCGAGGAAGATGACGCGGTTGGTGTGTTCTATGATGGCGCTGGGGCAAGGCAAGCACGGGCGTCACAGGGGGGACTGTGCTCGACGGCTGCGAGACGGCCATCATGCCCGGCCGCCCCAGCTGAGGCCACATCAGGGCACTGACTGGCATTTTAGGAGGGAAGGGGCATCACACATTGATTTGCTGCCGGAGGAAGGCCTCCAAGAACTGACATCTGACAGCACCCTGCCCCTGCTGAGCTGCGAGAAAACAGCTCACGTGGGGGGTGAATCAGAAACGGCGGTGCAGCCCGACATTCTCGATTACACAGTCCCCGGACGGGAAGGGGACGAGGCTCGGCTACCTGGCATCGGAAGCGAAGAAGAACTCCACGGCTTTGTTGCCCACGGCCTGCAGGCAGGTCGAGCTGTCCAGCCTCTGCACCCTCGGTTTCCGGATGTTATTCACGGTCTCAATGTTGCCTAGTAAATGCAGAGAGGAGTGAGCGTCCCGTTAAACCCTTTTGTTTGAAGAACATGCAGCATGGAGCCCATTTCCATCTGAATGCATGTGCGAGAAATGTGCAATTTTTAGCTTTGGCTGTGTCAGCCAAATAGCGTGAAGGATCCCCAAATAGCAAGAGCATTTAAACGGCCGCAAAGAGAACACGCCAAATCACCGCTGGAATCCGGGCAGGCTGCCTGCATGTACCGGAGCGGCACGCCATCCCCCGGGCTTGGGATAATGGTGTAAAGTATCCAGAGTAAAAAAGGTTTTGGAAAAATGGAGCCGAGGCTCAGCTGCCTGAGAACCTTCTGGATCTGGTGCCACCTGTGGGCCACCCAGACACGATGAGGGCACCACGCCTCCAGGGGCAGGGCTGCGGGACTTACATGTCATGTACAGGACGGGGACCTGTTCCGTGGAGAGCTTGTATTCGCTCCGCACTCCGATGAGCAGGGGGCTGCCTCTCCTGCAGGGACGAGAGGGGGCCGGGTTAGCCGTCACCTGACACCTGGGACGGGGCTGGCGGTCCTCTGCGCACTGAGGGCAGTCCCCACATCTCGCCTGCCCCCCGTGGCAGAGTCCTGTTGAGGGCCCACACGATGGACGCCGGCCACAGGAAGATGCTGCTCCAAGGCTGGGGCAGAGCCCAGCAGGCCAGCGTGGGTGGCAGCCCAGCTCGCTTCTGAGGTGCCACCCACCTGCCCAGTGAGACCCCACACGGTGCTGGCGTCCGAAGCCGAGTCCCTGTCAGGCCCTGGCAGCAGCAGGTGCGCCGGGGTCTCCGCCTGCCTCTGCTCCCCGCCCACCTCTAAACAGGGAGCCCAGGATCTGCACGAAGACTCTCTTTGCCCCCTTTCATCCGCTGAGGTGTCCTCCAGCCTCGGAGCATTCAGCTGACGGGCTTTGGGTCCGCTCAATCTTGTGGGCGACTTAAAGCGCTTTCTCGGGCCGTTTTGTTTCTGCCTAAGGAACACCTCGAACCTCCAACCTGCACAAGGCTGACTCCTCACAAAGAGGATGGCGATGGGCAATTCCTGCAGCTGCGCTGAGTGAGGGCCCCCAACTCAAGTCCCCTGTACCCCCACCCCAGCTCGGCCACTAGCACCAGAAGGCAGTCTTCAGCAAAGTGCTTTTGGCATTCCTTTCTGGCTCACAGCTTCTGCAGGCACTGTGTTTATCAGACATTGTTCCATGAGTTGAACGGCATCCTGCCTCCAAGACCTAATGGTTTGCTCATTCTCACACATGACAGCATGCAAGTCAAATTCCCAGTGGGTGTGCTGTGCAACACCAGTTCGCTTCCGCAACTCAGGAACTCCAGGCCGTCCAAGAACACAGCCTTTCCTCCCCTGCATGCTAGCTGGTTAATAGGAAGGAAACACTGGGAATGTGTGAATAAGGCAATTAGAGAGCGCTGTCTCCAACACACTCGTTAGAAGACAATGGGGTAATATTTTACATCAACCAGTTTCTTGCTAACTTAGATCAATGTACTCATGAATGACTTGAGTCAGCCTGAGTCCACCCCACATATATCCACTTGGCCTGCTAACCTGACTCAATACAGGCCCTAAATACTTCTTCATTAGTAATAGATCTTATTTTCCAGTACTGTTGCCTGTTTGGACCTCACTCTGATTTCTCCAAGTAGGAGGACAAAGTCTGTGTCTTTGCATAAGGTGCTGTGAGTGCCTTGAATATTTTGGACAATGTTTTATCCTATATAATAAAAGCCTAATATGCAAATTGGCCAAATGGTGGAACCACCGGTGGAATGACCAGTCGCTATGACACGCACTGACCACCAGGGGGCAGACACTCAACACAGGAGCTGCCCCCAGGTCACAAGCCCCGGGTCAGCCAAGGCAGGTGCCAGTGGGGTCCCCCCCACCACCCCCATTGCCCTGCCGATAGGCCCTGATTGACGGCCAGGCCTAGGGACCCTACCCATGCATGAATTTCATGCACTGGGCCTCTAGTTATATATAAAGCATATCAGAGACAAAGTTCTTTCTGGGTCCAATGGGAAATTAGCTTACACATTCTTTATAATAATGACGGTTAGAAAGTACCATAGTTATCTATATTTCTTGTTAAATGTCTCCCCAAAATGTTTTTTATGGGTTGAGCTCTATAGCTTCTCCAATCTTTGTGCCATATAATGCTCCAAACACATCCCAAAGATTGTCCTGCAGGTTATAGAGAAAATCTAGAAAAATAAAACTTTATTGCTTCTTCACACTGTCTTCTACATTCACTTAAAATAGTAATGTTATGATAATAGATTTTAAAAGGGGTTTCTAAATTTGATAAGGACCAACTGGTATTATAAAATTCTATAATTTGAAGGAATAAAATTCCACAGGATAAATTAATTCCTGTCTTAGAAAGAATAAAATCATAATGCATTTCCTGCCTAGACAGTTTGACAGTCTGCAAGGAAGAGCCCCACCCTCTCTGGCCCAGTCTCCCAGGGCCTGAGGGCATTTTTTTATGGCTCCTCAGTGCCTTCAGAAGGAAGCCTGCAGCCCTCAGGGCATCTGAGGCTCTGCAGAGCTGGGCCTCCGCAGGTGCTCCCACTCCCCGTCAGCCTCGAGTGTCCCCATGACCTTGCTCACTGCCGTCCCCCATGTGTGGCATACAGAAGGCATCAACAAGCACACACTGAAACTGGAAGAGCCTCGAGTCGCACCAGTACTCCCTCCCCACATCCTGGCCTAACGGGAGATCCCAGCAGTGCCATGCTTGCTCTGGGCTCCTTGCCTTTACTCACACTGGTCACTCGGCCTGCCTCTCGCGGGCAGACACCTGCTCTCCCCAAGACCTCTAGTGTATTGCCTCAGACCCCAAGCCCCCATCACAAAGTATCACCGTCTCTGCCCTGCTCTGTCCTCCTGCACAAATGTCCTGTCCTTAAGGGCAGGACCAGCTCTGATGTCCCCAGGTCCCCAGGACCCAGCACATAGTAAATGCTCAACAAATATTAGTTGGATGGATGGACGAATGGTCGGATGGATGGATGGACAGATGGACAATCAACCTTCTGAATATAAAACAACAGGATGGCATTCATACACCTGCTTGTGTACATCCGCAGTGCTGGGACCCTGGGGGGCTCTAACAGAGGGGCACACAGGCTGAAGCTGGTCCTCTCGGCTGATTCCTGGGACACCCCTGCCACGAAGGTGATGAAGTTGGGCCTGTGAGGACCCCTCTTTATTGGATTCAAACCACGTTCATTTTTGTTCCTAGTTTCATATTCATGAATTTGCATGCATTTTCTAAAGGGAGTCTCTGAAACTGTATAGGCTTTAAGCCCCATGAAAGCTGGATGTGCCTTTATACAATTTTATTTTAAATTTGAATTTTGTTGTCAACTTCTAAAAGTATGGAGATTTCAAATAAAAATCCAACTCTGTTTTTTTCTGTTAAAATGGCAGACGCTCTGGTCAAAGAGCTGGTGGGGTGCATTCTCTGTGGCTGAGCCACGGCTGTCCTTTAGACAGAGCAAGCGCCTTCCAGTGTCCAGGGCGCAGGCCCCGTGCCTCAAGCTGAGTGGCTGTGTTTTAGTTATTTGCTACTGAAATAGTCATGTGTTTGCCTTACCTTGTGGCAACGGCTTCTCCCGGGTAGTGGATGCTCTTGAAAACCAACGCGAATGCTCCTTCCTGAAGGCACAGGGAAGAGAAGTGAGGAACAGCTCACTCTGCTAAGCCAGGCTGTGGCAGCCTGACCCCCGGCGGGTCTCCCCGGGCCCCTCTCCCCTGTGAGAGGTCCTGGGGACATGCCGGCGGTGCGCACTCAGGGCACCAGATGCAGAGCAGCAGGGTGACATCAGGAGAAAGTGACATAGACGGAGCCATGCTAATTACAAAGACCAGACCTTGTGACCAACAGCAACCACACCCGCTCAGGCCCCGGCGGAACAAATCCCAGCTCTGTGATCAACTGGGCGACCTGGTGCATCAGAACCAGGGACCAGGTGAGAACCAGGGCCAGGGCTCCTGGCCTGGAACAGCATCTACTCAGGGGACACCTGTGAGGGTTAAAGGGGCCAATGCTCCATGACCCGTGCTGAGCTCACTCAGACCACCCTGCAGCTGGGCAGCACTGCAGCCTTCTTCGTGCCGCACTTTCCTCGTGGTGAATGAAAATAAGACCCGGTATGGCTTCTGTGAGCCAATGCCAGGAAGGATGCCGGGCCATTTCTCCCCTGGGACAATTCCAAGTCGACATCAACGAGATGCATCTAGGTCAGGGGTCCTCAAACTTTTTAAACAGTTCACTGTCTCTCAGACCGTTGGAGGGCCGGACTATAGTTTAAAAAAAACAACTATGAACAAATTCCTATGCTATGCACACAGCGGCGGCAAAAACACCTGGCAGGCGGGATAAATGTTTTCGGCGGGCAGCATGTGGCCCGTGGGCCATAGTTTGAGGACCCCTGATCCAGGTTATGTAACTAAAGGCACAAACGTCTCACATAAAAAGCCGGCCATGTGAACCCCCACCACCAAGGTCCTGTGTGCGACCTGCGATGGGAAGCACCCACGGTTCCGAGGCCAATCACAACTTCAGAGGCGTTAAAACGCAAGGCACTTCCATTTGGTGTTTACCACCCAGACCTCAGGACTTTTCCAAATGTTACAAGGACCTGATAGCGTAACGCCAGAGGCTGTAGGTGAGCCAGCTTGACTTCTCAGGAACTTTGCATACATTTGCCTAACGCTTATGAAAGATGGCGGGGTGAGTTAGCAGGTGTGACTCACCAACTGCTGAATGACTCTCTCGACCAGTGTTGAAAATGTGATGTCCTCAATCTCTCTGTTGTCGAACACGTATTTGATCAGCTTGGCGATAGTCTCCGTGTCTGTCTCTGACTCAAACTCATAGCCTTTGCTTTCCTGGAATATTTGGTTGGACACAGAGAGTCAGATAACGGTCATTGCGAAACGCTGGCCGGGCCAGCTCCCTCTCCTCCCTGATGACTTGCCCTCGGAGTGACTTAAGGAACTGTCGGAGTGACACGGAAAATGTGAAAGGGATGAGAAATGTTTGCCAGAATCACACAGCATAACACAGCTGAGTCATTCCGGACGCCCCGAGACTGCCCCACCTCCAAAGCTGGTCCCTGCCATGAACCTGAACATTGCAAAATAACGGCAGTCAGAGTAATCAAATGAGCTGAGTCAACTCCACCCACATCCCAGCCAACACCACAGCCTTTTCATCCTTTAGACACTGGCCATCTGCCTCTCCGCCCCACATTCCCTTTGGTGTATGAGTCGACAATTGAGTGCAAACACTTTAATAAAAGGAAATTCGTGTTCTTTTGATTCTGCGACTCTGCAGCAGCCCCTGTGCATCTACTCGAGCAAGATCTGAGGAGCCGGCTGGGCTGCAGCTGAGGTTTGTGTCCAAGGTGGTGACGTGGCCGAGAGTGGCCCTCACTCCGCTCCTGCTTTTGTTTCCGGAGGGAAATGAGCTGGTTGGAAAGTTTCTGGGGGAGGACCAAAGGCACTTGACTTAGATGTTACCCAGGGGAAGGAGCTTACCAGAAATTTCCTCAGGTCTTTGTAATTTGTGATGATCCCATTGTGAATGACAACGAATTCTGGAAGAAAAGTTTCAGGACAGAAATGTTATGAAGACGTGAGGATCAAGTCAGATGTGAAGGGAAACAATCTGGCAGCTTGAAACTACAAGCCTTGCTCCTATAGCAGTGGCTCTCAACCTTCCTAACGCCGCGACCCTTTAATACAGTTCCTCATGTTGTGGTGACCCCCAATTTCATTGTTACAAATTGAACATCATTAAAGCATAGTGATTCATCACAAAAACAATATGTAATTATATATGTGTTTTCCGATGGTCTTAGGCGACCCAAAGGGGTCGCGACCCACAGGTTGAGAACCGCTGTCCTACAGGGTGTCTGTTAAGCACATGTCATTTACCGTCACAGAACCGAGGCCGGCTATGACTACAATTTCAACCTGAGGAAACACATCTACTGATCTGACCAGGGACAGAGCTCTACTTGTGGTCTACAGGGTCACCAATTAAGTGTTGCTATTTATGTCCATGGGGTTGATTAACCCTTCATTGCCCAGAAACAATTCCAGGAATTCCCAACCGGCTCAGAGAAGTCCCGCGCTGGCGGTCCACACCCGGGCTTCTGTGTGACTACACTGAATTGTAACAAGATCTGAGCTGAAAACCTCTGAGGGTTCACTTAAAAGTCCCGGTTTTCTTCTAGGAAAACCCCACAGGTTCTGGCATCCCTGGGCTCCCCGCACTCCGGTGTGGCCACGAGCACGTCTCTTTTGCAGGGTCTGCCTGCTGTTTCCACCTCCCGCGACCCAGCAGCAACCCGCTCCCCTGGGCTGCGCCCTGTGCAGGTGAGCCAGCGGGAGGGGCGGGCAGTCCTGCGTTCCACTGCACATCCAATAAGTAGCTGAGAAACGGTCAAGGCCAATCTGAAAGTTTTCCTGGGCAAGTAACCCTCTTCCCCCTGCAGCCTAGATAATGAAAAGACTTTATTATCCTTGAGACGGAGTACTCCCAGGAGGCCGTGTCTACATTTTGGGCGTTTGTCATAAATATTGACTATTATTCAGTGAACATCTGGATCTCCAACTCAAGTTTTTTTCAGTACAGGACAGGTTTTTTTCCTGTTACATCTTTTAAAACCTTTTCCATTTTTACCATACTTCCTTCTCTATATTTTTTTACAACATATTGTATACTTTTGTGTGGTCACACAGAAAAATGAGATGTCTCGAATAAAAAAAGCCATTTTCAGCCCGACCGGTGTGGCCCGCTGGTTGAACGTCACAATTCGATTCCCGGTCAGGGCACATGCCTGGGTTGTGAGCTTGATCTCCAGCAGGGGGCATGCAAGAGGAAGCCGATGGATGATTCTCTCTCATCACTGATGTTTCTCTCTCTCTTCCTCCCTCAATCTCTCTGAAATCAGTAAAACATACTTTTAAAAAGCCACTTCAGCAGGTGTGCTAGCCCAGCGCACCTGGGTTACGTGCCTTTACTACTCCATTTGTCCAGGTCCCTCTTGGGGACACCAGCTGGACTGTTGGTCCTCTCTTGTACCAGCTGCCTCCATAGCCTTCCCCTTCTCCAACTGCTTTCATGTCTACTGTGCCACTGTTTCTCACACTATTTTCTTTCACCTCATTCTACTGTCTTCTCAGCATTAATTTGCTTCCTGGAATCTGTGTTTTCTTTGTGAAAACTCCTTTGTGTGATTTTCTTCTGCAATGTCGTTGCTAGGTGTAAGCCTTCCTCTTAAAAGCATGCTCTCCAGCTCTCACGGCTGAGTTGCTAAAGAAATGTTACGAATCTTCTCTTATTTCCCATGTTATTTTGTTTTTAATTACTCATCCTGAGTCAGGGCAGGCATTGCTCAGTTTGGGTGTGGGGGCATCTCCTGGGAGCCTCCCCGCTCTGGGGACACAGAATCATCATCGGCACTGAACTAGGGGTTCACATATCGCCTGGGGAGGCAGGGGACCCGGCTGGGTGTATCCTCGGGCACATGGGCCTGGGGCCATGTTCCCTCAGCCAACACTGCTGCTCCCGTGACCATGCTTGTGTCTGGTTTGGGGTTTGGCTGGATGTCCGTTCTAGGTCCACAGTCCTATGGGGTCTGCTGTCTCCGGCCCGGGTGTAGGGTGCCGGCCGCAGTAGTGGGACGCCCTGTGGTCCAAGGGCATGGACCAGATCCAGAGAAAAACCCTCAGCAAAACCCTCGCTACCCTCGCCTCTGACCACGTGGGCGCATGTGCAGCCTGGCCCCTGTGCTGCCTCCGCTGCTCTGATGAGAGGGGTGCCTGGGATGCTCCTGTTCCAAATCAGGCAGGGGGGCTGCCTCGGGAAACTGCAGTGCCCATGGGGCAAAGGACAGGGCGCAGGGAGGTGCCGCTCTCTTCTGCAGCCCGACTTCCAGGAGGAGGAGCTGCAGCGAGGCTGAATGCTTAGCTCAGCGCCTGCTACCAAGCACCCCAAGCCCCCCTGATGTGCCTGATCCTTACTTTGACGTGGGGCCTGCACTGTGCCCGATGTCTCGGAGCGGGGTTCTGGCTGACTCCAAAGATCCTTCTCTCTACTGGACACCCTCGCCCATCGCGCCCAGGTGTGAGTCTTCAGGGCTCCTGGCCTGACCAGGCTCAACCCCGAGTGGGGACCCACATGAGGGCCCAGATGATGTCTCAGGCCCCTGTTCGGAGCCCTGGGAGGAACCAAGGGCCATGCCTCTCCCCATCTCACATGCCTATTGTGTCTGATGACCCTGGGGCTGACCACAGAGCCCCCAAAAGCTCCCACTGGGAGCCACAGACCTAGCAGTTCACCCCCATGAAAGGGGGCGGGGTATGATTCAGGAGAACAGTCCTGGGGGTCCATGTGAGTGATGAGGCCCCATGAGCTGGGGCTGGCACATGGGGGCATTTGGGAGAACTGGGGAGCCCGCAGCCCACCAAACAGGGCCTGGTGCCCGTGGGACCGCCCTGGGCAGTGGCTGTGCCCCTGCTTTCTGACCCTGACCTGCTGTCTGTCAGTCCACTTTGTCCAGGGATGCCAGATGCTGGACTTTTCCACACCATCATTCTCATAGTTTGCAAAAGCAAAGGAGCTCAGTGGAGGGCTCTCCTGCTGGGAGGAGCTGTTGGGCTGCCAGCTGCTGAGGCCTCCTGCAAGGGCACCTCAGACGGGAACCAAGGTTGGCCCTGCTCCCCTGGCCTTGCCCAGGCCCACTCTCCTCGGGGGCAGGGTGGGCTTGGGGATGAGGAAGGAATGCCATCTTTCTCTCAAGCACCCGGCCTCCAGAGCACTTCAGCTCTTCACCCCTCACGCTGCCAAGTCCCCTCAGGCTGGTCCACACAGGAAGTGCCTCGTGTGCCTGCGGACGCCTGCGGGTCAGCACCGCCCGGAGCAGGCGGATCTGCCTCCTGTCTGGGGCCGGCACCACCAGCTTGGATCCCCAGGGGACGGGTGCGGATCAGCCTGCACAGTCAGGGCCAGGCAGAACCCCGAGACGAGACGGGGAGCAAGGCCCCGGTACCTACCGTTGCCTCTGTCTGATCGCTGCGGGTGGCTGTTGACCGCGCTCGGAGCGCCGTGGGTGGCCCAGCGCGTGTGCGCGATGCCAAAGTGGGTTTCAAACTCCACCTCTAAGTCCATGCTGTCTTGCTCTAGAGGAAAGAAAAGTGCAGTTGCCACAGTGACAAAGCAAGCACTGACCCGGCTCTGCCATGCGAGGCGGCGTCTGCAGGGAGACAGGTCAGCACACCCCGCCAGGACGGGCACGGCGCCTCCTCCGGGGTGGCTGCCAGACCCCTGCTGCTGGTTGCTCAGTGCTTACAAGTCCTAACCCACTTCCCTTTCACTTTAAAAAGAAGATTCTGTGTCACCACCACACGTGGAAAAGCAATAGCGCTTGCCAGAAAAATTAAAATACATCCCTAAGTACCAAATATTTAACAATACATTTCTTCATGTCCCCTGCACAGAAAAGTCAGCATTCTTAGTTTCAAATACCGTTGGAAGAAAAGATTTCCAAGGACCCACGCTGCACTCGCTGGCCGGCCTGGCCTGTTCCCACTTACTGTAAAGTTCTTCGTCAAGAGCCTTGACTTTCCCCCTTTTCTTGACCAGTCGGATGTGCCTTTCTTTGTCTTTGTTATTGTTCCCATCGATGGCCACACCTGCAGGTGAACACGGTTTTCTGTGCTGGACTTAAGGCGGGTCTCTCACTCTGTGCTACAGGGCACCGCGCGGGGGTGGCGGGGGGGAGTAGGGGGGAAGGGGGGAGCGCTGCATGATGTATTAGTTCTCGCTTCCCTGGCGCGTCGCCTGATTGACTTGGAAAGAGGGGGCTGTGCCTGTGGCAGCACCTAACAGCCTGCAGGGCGTGAGTGCCTGGACCCACACGGCCACGGAGGGCGCTTCGCATCCGGCTGCTTAAATGGTACCTCTACTCAGAGGCCCCCTCCATCTTCCCCGACGAGCCCTCTGCTCAGCACAGACAGGGATGTAAACGGACCTGGCTCTCCCTTTCTCCGACGGCGGCTGAGGTAAGAATGGGAACAGACGAGTGTCCACCAGCCAGGCCGGGGAGGGGGGGCTCTGAGATGCCCACCTCGTGGAGGACTGTGCAGCACTTAGACCGTTAGGAGGGAGTTGGGATGATGGGAAATGCTGACATAAGTGACAAACATATAAAAGTACAAAATGCTGTCATCATGAGTAGCTGGGACCACAAATGTCTACGCGCCCCCTTCCCCCCAGGCCCCCAGCGTGACTGGAGGAGGACACAGAGATACCAAGGGGCACTGTGGATGCAGACTGCTTTTACCCTCATTTCCTTTCGCCTTTTCTAGTTTTCAAATGTAACAAACAGCGTACGGTTCTGCGGCAGAAGCCTGCAGGCCTACCTGCCGAGTCGTAGCCTCTGTACTCGAGCCGCTGCAGGCCCTTGACGAGGGTCTCGAAAATCTCCTTCCTGGTGCGGGGCACTCTGTAGTTCATGTAGGCAAAGATTCCTGGGAAAGAGCGGACACTGCACGTTACGAAACACGCGGTTCGTGTTTAGAACACGGGCCGGCCCTGGCTGGTGTGGCTCAGTGGATAGAGCATCAGCCTGCAGACCGAAGGGTCCCAGGTTTGATTCCGGTCAAGGGTGCATGCCCGGGTTGCAGGCTGGATCCCCAGTCTGGGGCGTGCAGGAGGCAGCCAATCCATGATTCTCTCTCATCATGGATGTTTCTCTCTCTCCCCCACTTCCTCTCCCTTCCTCTCTGAAATCAATACAAATATATTAAAAAAACAACAACACGGTCTGGGCATGCGGACAGACCGCACCGCGGAGGCGTCCAGCCTGCACAGGGGAAGAGCCGCGCTGCCCCCCTGCTTCTCCATAGACATCCCTTCCCCCGTGACAAAGACGCAGGCAGCAGGAGAACACCCTCACACCTCTGGCCTTGGAGAAGTTTTCCAGGGACGTACTTGCAGGAGATGAGGCGTTCACTGCAGCAACGCCTGTAACAGCCAAGATCAGCAAACCACCCTACCAGCCACGGGCATCTGGGAGCCCCCCAACGTGGACTCCATGACGGGCACAGAAGGCAGCTGGGAAGTCACACGGAGGCCATAGCAGCCCTGCAGCAGGTGAGAACGGGCACTGCGGCCTCCGCCCACTTCCCACTCAGCTCTGCTGCCCAGATCGATAAGCACCATTTTACAACAAGAGAATCCTTATCTCTAAGGAAGGCCAGGAAGATTTTGTTTGGCTTTATTTTCTGTATTCATATTGCAAAGTAATATTTTCCCAACTAGGGAGTAACAGTTGTCATACTGGTTCTTTCCAAACCCTCCACTCCCCTGCTTGAGACTACAGACTCTTGGTCTGTCTCTGTCTTGCCCTGTGAGTGCTCCATCCAGTCATCCTTCTGTGCTTGCATCCTCCATGCCCTCCTCACAGCTCAGCTCCAATCCCTCCTCCCAGAGCAGGCTTGTCAAGGTCCCAGCTCTTCCACCCACAGGGCCACCACAGCGCTCTTACATCCTGGGGCAACTATGTCCCCTGACAGGGACACAGGCTGCTACTCCCACCTTCATATTATCACTGTATCTCAGCGACAGTCCTTGTTCAATAAATGTGGAACAGAGCAACCCCGAATCTGTACTAATCAGGGGAGCAATGGTATGGATCCTGAAAATATTCAGGCATATGCATAGCAGCTCATCTTACTGAGAACTCACCATGAGTCAGGCACTGGCCAAGCATTCCCACACAGATGCCAAGCAAAGCTCACAGCAGCCTTAGAGGCCAGACCTGCTGTCACCCAGAAGCCCGGGAGGCTGTGACTGGGCAAGAGTCAGGAGCAGAGACAAGGAGACCTGACTTCAGGACATAAATGCTCCCAGCGCTGGGCAGCGCTGCCTCGGGGAGACATAGACTTAAAAGGTTTATTTTCCCAATTTTAATTTTGGGAAAGAAGATGCCTACCGAGAGGGCTTCTGGCGGCTAACTGGGATCAAAGTAAAAATAAATAAAACAGAGCCTAGCAGCCATTTCCAAACAGGGGCCTCTCACGCAAGCTGCACTTCAGAGAGAAGCTTGCCCTGAACCACTGCCTGGCTGCACTGTGATCCTGGGAGCATGTCACCCAATAGGACTGAAACTGCCCCCCCCCCCGCCCCCCGCCAATCAAAGCTGTGCAGCCACATCCCCATCAGCACCTCCAACAACAATCAGAGCAGCTCCATTCTGACCATCAGGACGGTGCTTTTTGAGTCAATCCAACAGCAAGGCTTTGGAGTCCTCATTGGCACGAGGACCAGGCCGGGGACTTCGGTCCATGTAAGCCAGTTCCCCGCTGGCTCCGAGGGCCCACTGTCCCTTTCCACTGGAGACTGCGTTTCCCTGGCTGAAGCTTTCAGACTGGCGGGGAGCAGAGCAGGCAGAGCAGAGCTGTCTAGCCCGAGAGGGGCCTTGCCCCAGGGCGGCCATGTTTCATTATAGAGCTGCCACCATCCAGCCGCTCCACAGCTGTGCTGTATCACAGTTGAGCTGTATGCGCTGAGTGAAGTTTCCTTCTCCCCTGCACCCCAAATTGGGGATTACTGCTGGCACTGAATTGGTGACAGCGACCACGGGTTGACAATTGTCTATTTTATTATTTTTATTTTCTAACGTTTTTCTGGATGGCAGGAAAGTCTGACCACGATTGAAGACCTGCCATATATCTGCACCCATATTACAGCGTTTACAATAGCCAAGACGTAAGTGTCTACTGACGAATAAATGGATAAAGAAAACGAGGTACACATAGACAAGGGAATATTATTCAGCCACGAACAGGGGGAGTCCTGCCAATTGCGACATGGGTGGGCCTAGAGCAGCGGTTCTCAACGTGTGGGTCGCGACCCTGATGGGGGTCGAATGACCCTCTCACAGGGTTCGCCTAAGACCATTGGAAAACACATATATAATTACATATTGTTTTGTGATTGATCATTATGCTTTCATTATGTTCAATTTGTAACAATGAAATTGGGGGTCACCACAACATGAGGAACTGTATTAAAGGGTCGAGGCATTAGGGAGGTTGAGAACCACTGGCCTAGAGAGTTATGCTAAATGAAACAAGTCATTCAGAGAAAGACAAACACTATTATTTCACTTACATGTGGAATCTAATAAAAACCAAACTCCAGATACAGAGCTCAGATTGGTGATTGCCTGGGGTGGGGTGGGAGATGGGGAATTAGGTAAACGTGGTCAAAAGGTACAAACTTCCAGTTATAAGACAAATAAGTTCTGGGGATGTAACGTACAGCATGGTAACTGTAGTTAATACTTCATTATCCATTTCCAAGTTGCTCAAAGAGTAGGTCTTAAAAGTTCTCATAATAAGGAAAAAATCTTACCTATGTGAGGTGATGCCTGTTAAGTAGTCCTATTGTGTCATCATCTGTATCTATATCCATAAATCGCTATGCTGTCCACCTTAGCCTTATACCATGTTCTGTCACTAATCTATAATAATAAAAGGGTAATATGCTAATTAGACCGGATGTCCTTCTGGGCGTCATTCCGGACGTCCTTCTGGATGAAGCCAGGACCGGAGGGAAGCAGCCCGTGTCTCAGGTGCCTGCTGGCAGCTGGAGGAGGGAAGCCCGGGTCCTGGGTGTCAGAGGGAAGCCAGTGCCAGCAGCCGGGGGAAGGAAGGCCTACTCTTGCACGAATTTTCATGCATTTCGGCCTCTAGTCTCTCAATAAAACCTGAGTTTTCCCAGACATGAACCTCGGAAGGGATAAGCTGCCTGAGGATATCTGAGAGCTGAGCACGATTATACACAAAACCACCCGTAATACCCCCTGTTGTTACGTTGGTTTAATTCAATATGGTATATCTGAATGAATGATTAAATTTCAACTAAATGTGGGGTCCAATCACATGAACACTGAACTTGCTAAAATCCCATCTAGACACACTCGGTCAGAAATAGGTTACAAAATTAAACAGCACTACACTGTGTCGCCTTCTCACGCGCTGTACGGTACTGTACCCGGGCTATATTTTCACGCACATCTTAAGGTACAGAGTTTATATTCAACAGCCTGCACCCTGTGCTTTACTGCGCAGTGACAGACGCTTTCTGTTAAAAATGGCCGAGGGTAATGTTGACAGTCGCTATTTTTGCCTCCCTGGCTGCCTGGAGTCGGGTGAGAGGTGCTGAATGGAGGGGCTGTGTGTGCATCTCAGAGCCCACCCTCCTCCCTCCGCTCCAACCTGAGGGCGGCTGGGTGTGGGATGCCTTGTCACCTCACGCATAAAAAATGATAATTACCTTTCAATGCAAACATTTAAAAAATGCCATAACCAATAGACATAAGATACTGGGGGGTAGGAGAGGCCAGGGGATTGTCAAGGGCGGGGGGAAAAAAAGGAGACATATGTAATACTCTTTGTAATACTTTAAGCAATAAAATAAATAAATAAATAAATAAATAAAATGCTAACCGCTTTACTGGGATATAGGACACGTAGCCTATGGGTTTCTTATTTAAAGTCCAGAAGGCTATGGTGTTTAGCGCCTTTACAGTGTTGTACAGCTATCAGCACAATCTATGTTTAGGTGAAACTTTTCATACATTAATTTTTCTTCAAAAATTCAGGAAGTTTGCTGTGGGGACACAATCAAATCCCAGTCACGTGGAAAGCCCACCCAGCTCTGGGGGGCGGTCACATGAACTGGGGGGCAACTCAGATCGTTTCTGAAGGGTTCTAAGCTAAGAGTCTTTGCCGGCTCCTGGGAGTTGTTCTGGAGTCACACTTGCACCTCCCGAAGAGAAGCAGACCGCTGCAGGCCACAAGGCCACACCAAGCCTGGGGAGTTCAACCTGACATGCCCTGACCAGATGCTCCGGGCAACGCCCTCCTCCGCCCAACGCTACTCTGAACTCAGGAACAGGGGTTCTTCCAGGGGCTCGGCTCTTGGATCCAGAGCAGCCTCCTTGGTGGGTGGGGAGGGGCTGCCGCCCTGCCCCCCATGGGCTGGGGCAGTTACAGCTTCCTGGGTCCACCCCCAGCCAGGAGGCTCTGCAGCCAGGAGGGATTGGGAGATAACCGTGGTGAGGGGCTGCCGAGGACTGGTTTTCAAGGTCTTTGCACACGGAGGCATAAGTCTGATTTCCAACATCTAGTCAGTAAGTCCTTTAAGCACAGCCTCTCTCCCGTGCAGCTCAGCCTCCTGGCTGCCCCTGCACGCGACTGAGACGCAGTGAATCAGCCAGCATTTACTCCAGGCTTTCGCTGTTTTTAAAAATAATGAAATAAAGAAGTTGCCTCCCCAGGAATTTCTCGGTGCCATTCACAGCAGAATTCCCGGCCGGAGTCCCTTCCCTCCATGAAAAGAGCGAGATGAGAAACATGTTTTACCTCTGAGATCCCTAAAGATCGGCTGGACAGTAAATGAGGGTGAATTCGTGCACCCTCCTGGGAAGGCAATTTGCAAGCTCTCAGAACTAAAAGGTGTGCATCTGCCGACCGGAGCTCTTGTACTCCCAGGACTGTCTCCACAGAGACCTCGGCGGAGACCCCCGCTGCTCGGTGCTGGTCGTGGGCAGCCTGAGGCCCGCCAGGGGCCAGGTTAAGCGACCGTGCGCCACACGCAGGCCCCCGTGGAGCACGCGCAGGCAGCCCGCCACAGGAACCGGGGGAGTGTCCCCTCTCCCGGGAAACAGGCTGCCTCTCCAGGAAGTGTCGGGGGACACGCAGACTGTAGAACACGCGTGGGTTGTGCGGGGGGGGGGGGGGGGGGGAGATGCAGACTGTACTTCTGGAAGGGCACCAAGACACAGGGCCAGTGGCTGCCTCCAAGGAGGGCACGGGATGAAGGCAGGAACGTCCTCCCGCTGCGTGTGTGCCCTTTGTACACACGTGCCTGTGTACCCTGGTTTAGCCTATGCCGCTGGGAATTAGTGCTGGCTATAGGATGGCCATCCGGCCCGATCCGACTTCACTGGCTTCACTGGCTCCCCAGCCCCACCCCCCGGAGGACAGCCACACCCCAGGAGACAGCACAGTCTGAGTGCACCTTCCCAGCGCGTGAAAGGACAAGGCCAGGCTCCCCACCTGGGAGCCTCCTCTCTCAGGCTTCTCGCTCTCACCAGTCTGGGGCAGCAAGAAGCCCAGAGGGTAGCGACTGACACCTGCAGCCTGCGCCAAGTACCGTTTCCAGACGCCAGCTCGCCCCGCTTCCTGTGTGGCCTGCAGCAAGTCACCGAGCACCCTTGGAGCCTTTGCAGTTGGTGCTGCCGCACAGTAGGCGTCCTGGGAAGGCGCAGGCTAGGAGCTTCCCTCCTGGAGTGTGAGGGGCACCTGCAGGCCTGTGGAAGCCTCCTGGTCACCTCTGCAGAAATGACCAGACCCTGAAACCCAGGGGAAGAGAATCGTTTGCCAGTATTTCTCCTTGGCCTTCTACTTGGGGAAATGATGGTTAAACCAAATGGGTGATTCAGGCTGCAACTCGGTCAAGATTTAATTCAACCTCAAAACCTTTCTCTGGCCCATGTGCTGGAAGTTCTGAGGTGGAGGGGGCCTGGCAGGTGGGTGGAGAGAGGACATGATGCTTAGGAACCTCTTTTCCCCTCCAGAGATTTGCAGGTGAAGGGGCTGGGGCCCAGGGGCAGGAGGGGCAGGGCTCCTGGGCGGGCTCTGTGCACAGGTGGCCCCAACTCCTTCTGCAGGTGTCAGCTCACTGGTCACCCACCCACTGGGTATAATGCAAGCCTTCCCCGCTCCCCCTTTTTAAACAGCCACGTGGCCCTGTTTAATAATTGCCTACATAGCACTTGCCTCATTGTCTGTTGTCTGACTTCCCACGGGACTGTAACCTTCATAGGACGGAACACATCTGTCTGTAGGACGGAACACATCTGTCTGCTTATCTGTCTTATTCATCGCAGTATCCCTGTCCCCTGGCCCAGAGCCGGGCACATTTTAGGTGCTCTATAATTATATGTTGAAGAAATGAATGGATGGATGGATGGATGGATGGATGTAGGGTGATTAGAGAAAGTGGCCTTTGAGTTGGGCCTGAGACAGCCACGCTCAACTGTGCACAGCAGACTCCTGGTAGGGTTCAGGCCTCGACGACAGATCCTCCCCTGGCCTCTGGGAGACACCCCCCCCCCGCCCCCCCACTCACCAGCATGGGACACTTCTGCCTCTGACTCCACCTTTCTCTTCCCATCCAGCACCCCCCGGCCCCCACACCGGGCCAGCAACCACAGCAAGGCTGGCTACCACGACACCCCAGAACTACAACCCCTGGTGCCCCAAAGGACAGATAACGACAATGACCACATCAGAAGGACCCCTGGCCAGAACCAGAAGTGCTGAATGCCTGGATTCTTCTCTACAAACCCTGGAGTGCTCAAGATGCTGCAGGGGGAGGGGCCGGGGGGGACAGGTTATTTGAGGCCTGGAGGATGAGGGCAGAGGCCAAGTTCACCATGGGCTGGCTGGGGTCCGCATCCTCATTCTGTGGCTGTAGTTTTGAAGAAACTCTCCATCTCTCTGAGCATCAGCTATTAATAAAGCACTGCCCACTGTGCATGAGAGTGGACAGTCCCAGGCGGAGGGCCAGCCGGTACCACACACAGAACAGGGGTTCCACTGTGGGAGGCACGTCACCGCCCAGCAAGGCGGGCACCTCCCCAGGCAAAGGCTGCACTTTCCACCACCATCCAACGCTTCTCGGAATGGAAGGGTCGAAGCTTTTTAGTCCATGAGCCAAGTCATTTACATAATGTCCTAAGTCCCAAACGGGATTAGTCGTTGCCCGGACAGAGGACATGGCCAGAAATCCCCGAGCAGACATCTGTGTGAGTGAGTGTGAGTGTGAGAGTGAGTGTGAGAGTGTGTATATGTGTGTGGCATGTGTGGGGGGGGGCTGTCTCCTCTTCAGTGTGAGGCCCCCAGGAAGGGGCGGTCACTGGGCCAATGGCAAGGGCGGAGAGGAGGCGGTAGGCTCTCCGGATGTCCAGGCCTCACTCACATAGACGGGGGAGGCCACCTTCTTCACGAAGAGGGAGAGCAAAGGTCCCTCGGCGGGGCGGGGGGTCTCACACACTGGCTCAGGGTCAGGAGGGGGTTGGTCCCTCTGGGGACTACCTTGCACCGCCTCGTGCCCCCTTGGGACTGCAGGGGTTCCTGCTGCGCCCCCACCGGAGCCCCCGAGAGAACAGGGACTGCTTCCTGCGTGAGCAAGGGCAAGGCATTTCTGTTTTTAATAAAAAGCCCTTGGTGTCCTTGTCAGGTTAGGATTTCACCAGCACCAAAGGGCAAGCAACATACACTCTCCACTGTAAAGAGAAAATAGAAGTCCTGTTTCAACTGCCAACATTCGGTTATTTAAAAAAAACCAGGCTTTATTTTCAGGGAGAGAAATACGTCTGTTGAAAATGAGAAAGAGGCAGATGATCAAATTGCTTAACTGTTTCTGCCCTGAATTAATCTTCAGAATCTCCTCCAGTAGTGTTTATAATCTCAAGTTAATCTCCTTTTAGAAGTGAATTTTACTACATATAAAAACAATCCCTTAATTTAAAAGCGCTGTTTACTAATGCCACATCACAAAATGTCCAGAAGGTTTCTCAGAACTTGGGGAACCCCTGACAAATAAGGCTGAGCAGTGGAGGAATGGTGATGAGGGGTGAGGCGAGGGCGGCCGCCAGGCTGAGCCCCTGCCCCCGGAGTGCCCACGTGAGTCCCATCTCCGTGGTGGCACGAGGGAGCTGCCAGAACTGCTCCCCAGAACCGACTGTGCACCTCTCTTCCCAACTGCGCCCCCAGGAGCCTCATTGATGACCTGAAATTAGCCATGGTGACAGTATTTTCCCCATAGAAACTGGCAAACCGGAGAGCCGGTTGTTAAGCACTTAAATTTTTTTTTTATTGATTTCAGAAAGGAAGGGAGAGGGAGAAATAGAAACATCAATGAGAGAATCATCAATCGGCTGCCTCCTGCACGCCCCCTACTGGGGATCAAGCCCACAACCCGGGCATGTGCCCTTGACTGGAATCCAACCCGGGGCCCTTCAGTCCGAAGGCCCACTATCCGCTGAGCCAAACCAGCTAGGGACGGCTGTTAAGCATTTAGCTGCCGTCACTGGGTACTGGGCTCCTGAGGCTCCTATGGCTTCAGAGGTAACAAGCCACTCGACCTGACTCCAGTGTCTGTGCCCCATCAACTCCAGCCCCGTCCTCTGGAGACATCTGTCCACAGACTGAACTGTTACACGGAGGAAAGGAGTGTCAAATACGACAGGGCCCTGGGAGCTGGAAGATGTTTGGGACAAACGGGTGAGCGCTCCCCTGAGTCACGTCATCGCTCTGGACGGCTGCTTCCTCAGCTGAGCCCAGAAGTGCAAGCTCCCCTGAAGACCGCCATGCAAGCGAGCAGACCGTGCGTGCGTGTCCTGGCCCCTGTGGCACCCAGGCAATAGAACCTGCCTGCTTCCTGCAGGGAAGAGATGAGTGGGAAGGGTATGTACCTGTGAGAAGGGCACGATGCAGTGAGAGCCATGTTTCTATGACACAGGGACTGAACACTATTTGGTCAAACGGCAAGTTGCACCATCCAGTGAAGGGCGGGGGGTTAACGGATGCCTGGGTCCACTTTCTGACTGTGGTCCCGTCTGAGTGCTGGCCCAGGGGACTTGGGTGTGTGGGGTGGGGTGGGGTGGGGTGGGGAGGGATGCGGGCAATATCCTTGTGACCATAGCATGGGCATCTGGGACTGGCAGCGCTGGGCTATTCTTGGGGGAGGCACCTGAAAGCAAGCACCCAACTGTCTCAGGAGGATTAACAGCCTCAAACATCAGTCCTCACTGCTGGAATTTCTCTATGGAATCTTCATATGAAAAAAGGGATTTAGGCCACCATCTTGGGACACTGAGGAGGACAAGGGAATCTCAGGGAGATTAAAAATGGCAGCAGAGTAAGTGGATGCTGCTTGGACAAGATCCCAGGAACAAACTGGAATTACAACTAAAATACAAAAAAACTTCCTGAATATCAACGGAAGACTCACAGGAGAGAACCCTGATACCCGAGGACCGAGGTGGAGATGGCATGGAGACTGGTAGGAGGGGCAGAGGCGCCCACAGACGGCAACTGAAGTTCCAGAGAGATATCTCAGCTGGGGGGAGGGAAGGACGGGGGGGGGGGGGGGGGGCGGAGGGTGCCACTGAGAGCTCTGGGATCTAATCCCCAAGCTGGGCCCTCCAGCAGAGCACCAGAACTGAGGAGGGTCCCACATAACATCTAGCTGTGAAAAGCAGTGGGTGCTGTCTGCCAGGGAGTAACAACTGAAAGTTCAGGCACCCTCTTAAAGAGCCAATGCACTAAACACCTTGTGGAGCCACCCACCTTGTGCTTCAGCAGATGGAGGGTGAAGTGTACTGGAGCTGTGAGAGCAGAACCCAGGACTGGGGACTAGGAGGATAGAGTTCAGAAGGCAGACACCCCAGGTTTCCTGGGCTGGGTCATTCCCTCACGCAGCGGAACATCTTTCCCACACAGACATCTGCCTTGTCTGGGGGGATGACAGTTGACACACCCTATTGGAAAACACCTTGCTCTAAGGCCACTTAAGAGATTAAAAGTAACAATTAGCCACCAGGCAGAAGCAACTGCCCCACCCTGTTGAAAACTCTCCCCACACCTGAGGACGATTGCCTGGGGCAATTCAAATAGGAGGAAAAAGTCACACAAGTGCAGGAGGCACAGAGAACCCCAAACAAGAAGAACCCAAACAGGCCCTCTCCCAGACACATCATAATTAAAATGCCAAAAATTAAAGACAAAGAGAGAATCTTAAAGGCAGCAAGAGAAAAGAAAACTGTTACCTACAAAGGAGCTCCCATAAGGATGACACCTGATTTCTCATCAAAAAAGGTATTTAGTCCAACTGGTGTGAGTCAGTGGTTGAGCGTTGACCTATGAACCAGGAGGTCACAGTTCAATTCCCGGTCAAGGCACATGACCTGGTTGCAGGCTTGATCCCCAGTGTGGGGCATGCAGGAGGCAGCCAATCAGTGATTTTCTCATCATTAATGTTTCTCTCTCTCCCTCTCTCCCTTCCTCTCTGAAATCAATAAAAATATTTTTTTTAAATAATAAATAAGGTATTTATGTGATTAAGTTAAGTATCTTGAGATGGAAGATTATTACCCTGAATTACCCTAAATGCAGTCACCAGTATCCTTCTAAGAGGGAGATTCGCCTGGAAGAGGAGGAGGTGATGTGACCACAGAGGCAGAGATTGGCGTGAGTAACCACAAGCCGAGGAAAGCTGGCAGCCACCAGAGCGGGAAGAGGCGAGGAACAGAGTCTCCCCTGAGGCCTCCAGAGGAAGTGGGCCCTACGGAGAGCTTGACTTTGGCCCAGGAAAACTGATTTCTGAACTTCTAGTCTCCAGATCTGTGAGAGAATAAATGTATGTTGTTTGAAACCAGCAAGTCTGTGGTAATTAGTTACAGCAGCCAGAGGAAGCGAATACATTAACCGAGACAAAAGATGGTGAATTCAAGGTAAGGGCTTTACCTTTTAGCAAAAGCTAAGAATCCTCCAATTCTCTCTAAACAAGTCTTCCCCCCCCCCTCCCCCACAACCCCCCAGCAGTGAAGGAGAGGCGAGATTTAAGAATTCATGGACAGGAAGTGCAATCCTTGCAGTAAGATCCCCATGCATACATGCTGTCATGTCCTTGCATATGCGATGGCCTCAGCCTGGCATACCTCTCACCCCCTTCTCTCTGCAGAGCTCATACTTGAGGCCAGGACCTTGTGGCACTTTCCCAGGTACCCCCTCTCTTCCTGGGCCAGTCAGTACTCCCTGCCTCCACTGTGCTAGGGCCCGAAGCTCAGACTATGGGCACTAACAGCTGGGTGGGGCTGGGAAAACTGGGAAGCTTGCACCCCTCATCCTAGGGGCCACTATGCACTATTCAGAAATATGGACTCAGGGTTACTCATCTCTGAACTTTTTCAAGAAAAGTCAAAAATTTCACCTACTTATATGCAATCTCCCCAATTTTTTAATTTGGTAACTAATTTAAAGAATAGAGTTTAAATCCTATGCACCAAACAGAGAGAGGTCTGCCTGCTGGTTTGGCCTGAGGGTGCCCAGCTGAACTTGTGCCCAAGGCCTGTCCTCTGTGATGGCATTTACCTCAGGAGTGATCGGGTCCCTGGTCCCTGGTCAGGAATCTGCCTCTGGACTGCCCAACTACGGACCCTTATCCAAGGGGAGGGTCATGCCCACATGGCCCCAGGGCCGGGAAAACATGGATCTCAGCCATCCATCGTGGCTGCGTGAAGAAGGAAGGACAGAGGGAAAGGAAGGAGGAAGGGAGGGACTATAGTAGCCTATCCATTGGCAGGAAGTAAGCAAAATGCCAGCAGCTCTCAGATGTCAGTAAAACCACCCATGAGTACCGACGTGCCACCTAGCTAAGGCTTAGAGTGCACTGCAACTCTGAGCATCCGCTCACGGCGCGTGGGGTCCAGCAGGACTGGGCCCAGCTTTCTGTGCGAGAAGCAGGCCAGTCTGCCAAGGTCATCAGCATCTAAGGAAGAGAGGCCAGCGGAGGGTCCCTGCTGACCCCAGATGGCAGAGCTCAGCAGGCCGCAGCCAGCCCCGAGAAAAGACTTCAAACAACTCCTGCTCAGACACTGGTGTGCACAGACCGTTCCAGGCCTCAATTTCCCCAAATGTGAAATGAAGAGGGTCCGTAGTTCATTCCAGGTGCGTCTTGGCAATTTCTGCCACATCCTTGTACCAAATGCACAAACATTTCTTTCATGTTTTTCTGTAAAATTGACTATCTTTTTGAAAACTTAAAACGAATTCATTACAAAACAACCGTAAGAGGAAAACCTGTATCATTTGCCTTACATACGCAGACCATAATGCAAAGAAACCAGACCAGTATATTCAATTCTAGCCAGATGCCGCTGTGGCTGAGCAGGGAGCGTCTGTGCTTGGCAGGTGTCAGAGAGATGGACGACACCTGAGCACAGCGAGGCTTTCTCCTGGCTTCCGGGAAAGGAAATAACGTCCCCACGCGGGAATTCCACGGAGCTCCCTGACCTCCCTGGGGCTGCAGGGTGGGGTGTGGCAAAGGCAGTGCCCTAATGTGAGGTCACAGGTAGTCTGGACTGTCCGCTCATCCTTTCTCCAGGAGACAAAACCCGTAGCCCTTTTATAAAGCAGGACCAAACGCGTGGTTTTGAGAGTTGGAGAAGGCAGAGGACGCCCCCCAGCCCACTCTCAGAAAGCAAGCCTGGAGAAAGGCGGGTGTGATATGCACTAGGACGGAAGGCTAAGATGGCATGGGGGAGGGAGGGCATTGGAGGGAGGGTAGCCTCTGGGGGACCCTCCTAGTGCCTGGGTGTCCTTGCACTAGTTTGGCTCGAAGGCCACCAGCTGGCCATGGGCCTTGAATGCCACACTGATGGGTGTAGAACCCAATAGCTTCTGGCAAAACCGCCACCTTTGCCTCATTTCCCGCCTCAGAACTGCCTGCAGGCAGCTCTACAGATTACAAATCATTCCGGGAATCCGAAGTTTTCGCTGCTGAGGATTCAGGAATTGAAATGATGCCTGCTTGGCCTGGGGAAGGCTGCACCCCAAGGCCAGCTGCCTGCCCTGGTTGGTTGCTCCCTTTTCACTTTTTTCAGGGGAGCCTGGCCTCAGAAACAAGGTCTGTACAGACTTTGGCCAGGGCTCAGCGCTGGCACACCCCGCCCGCAGCCCTCTGCGAAGTCAGACAGAGGCCTTTCATGGCTTCAGAAGTTCCACCAGGTCCTCCAGCCGCAGGAGGCTGGAGTGGGTAACTGAATCCGACTCAAGGAAAAGAAGGCACAGTGACCTTTTGTCCCAGCAGAAGTTCCCGGCTCTCGGCTCTCCCCCGAGTCGGCGGAGGCGGCCGCGCCAGGGGGGCGAGGGGTTGCAGATGTGCCCGCGGGCCGCGGCTGCCCTCCCCAAGGCAGGGCTACCTCGCCCGACAGCGGGTCGCCGCGGTAGCCAGAAAGCCTGAAGCCGGACCCCACTCCCGGTCTGGGACCCCCCTCACTGCTGCCTCTTCCTTGCGCCTCGCCCCAGGGCTGGATCTAGCAAAGAGGCGGCCACACGGAATCAACACTCCTGGGGACCAAAGGTTCATGACGGGATGCGAGGTGGGTGCGCAGGCCTGGGGCGGGCGCCACTCGTGACACGGCCGTGGATGGGGTGGGGGGCGCAGGTGGGGTCGCGTCTCCTTGGTGGGAGCCGGTGCCGGGGACGCGCGTGGCCGCCTTTGTGGGAGACTTGGGGCAAGAAGAGAAAAGCGCCCTCACTGGGCGAGGGTGCGGACCCCACTGTGGTGCAAGCCAGGAGCGCACGCAGCCCATGCCCTCCCCTCGGTGTGGGCCCGGCTGGGTCGCCCTCACCCCGCACAAGACCGGGATTGGCACTGCCCTCCCCCACCAGCCCTGGGGGCCCAAGCCCATCGGCGCGCCCTCCCGGACGCTTCCCGGTCCGGCCGCCGCCGGCGGAGGGGCCGCACTCACCGCACATGGTGGCCGCTCTCGCGCCCCCGGGGCTCTGGGCTCGCGCTCGGCAGACACTCGCACTCCCGCGCCCGGCGCTCTCACCCGCCCCGCCGCTCCGCCGCCGGCCCTTATAGCCCCGAGCCCTCCGCCAGGGGCGGGCCTGGGGCGGGGCCGAGGTGTGGCCGGGGCAGAGTCGCCTCCCCTCCCTGCTCCCCATTGGCCTTCGGTTGTCGTGACAACGGCGGGACGGGGTCCCCTGGAATCGAGGAAGGGGGCGAGGGGCCGCTTCAGGCGCCAGTCCCGTCTGGAAAGCGGGTGGTGGGCATCGGGTCCTGGAGAGGGGCTGGGGGCTGGGGGGCTGGGGGCTGGGGGCTGGGGGCTGGGGAGGGAGGGGGCTGGGGGCCTGGGGGGGAGGGCTGTGGGGATCGGGGGCTGGGGCGGGGGCTGGAGGCTGGAGGCTGGGGGCTGGGGAGGGGTTAGGGAGGGGCATGGGGGCGAAGTCTGGGGTATGGGGGCGGGTCTCGGGTCTGGGCGGGGCTGGAGGGCTAGGGGGCTGGGGGACTGGGGGGCTGGGGGGCTGGGGGGCTGGGGGGGCGGCAGGAGCGCGGGGCTCGGGGCTCGGGCAGGTGCCTGTTTCCCAGCCTGAAAACCGGTGGCGATGGACCCACTCCGGGGCGCGGGGAGGAGTAGGACCGCGTGTGAAAGGCACAGGGCACGTCGCGCGTGACGCGGGGCCAGGCTCCTCGCTGCACCTGAGACGCAGCTCCGGTGGCCCGCCACCTGTCCCGCCACCTGTCCCGCCTTCCGCCTTCCGAGGAGAGAACCCGGCCCGGCTGGCAGAGGAGGAAACGGAGGCCCGGGGGCTGGAGAGCGGCCTTGACAAGACGGGGCCGCCGAGCCTGGCCGGGGAGCAGGTGGTGGGAGCAGTTCTTCCTGCACCGAGAGGACGCGGTTCCATCCCGGGTTGGGGCGCCTACGGGAGGTAATTGATGGATCTCTCTCTCTCTCTCTCTCTCTCTCTCTCTCTCTCTCTCTTCTTTCTCTAAAATTCAATAAAAACATATCCTCGGCTGAGGATTACATTTAAAACAAAAAACAAGCAAACAAAACAATTAGGCAGTGGCGGCGGTGGCCGAATTCCCGCCTGGTCTCCGCGGCGCAGCTGGAGCTCGGAGGCCGGGACGTCCCAGGTCCGGAGCCAAGCGGGGCCGCCCGGGGAGCCGCCCTCCCAGCGGGCCGGCCGGGCTGTGCGCGCAGCTGCCCCGCGCGCCGGGGGCTCCCGCCCGGTGACTCACAGGCCGGTGCTCCCCGCCCTGGTTCCCGGCTGTCCCCTCCCCTCCCTAGTGCGCTCCTGCCTCGGTCTCCCGTGGGAGGTCACCAGGACTGGCCCAACATTTGCGTGCTCTGAAGCCATCTGGTGTTTTTTACTTAAAAAAAAAAAAAAATCCTGAAACTCTTAACAGATCCTCCCGGTCACGGTGGAGAACAAAACGAAACTTTTTGCATCATAGCGTGCCCTGATGTAATCTCTCATTAACTCACGTTGGCTGCGCAGGCCCTGAGGGGAGGGGGTGTCTGCTGAACACATTTACCCAGTGAGGAAACTGGGGCGCAGTGACGGGAAGGGGAGTTTGGCTGGAATCGTCCTGATGGGGTGTAGCGCAGCCTCTGCATTCGCCCCTCAGCCTCCACTTGCAGGGTCACCCTCATTCCCGAGCAGCTGCCTCATGCCTGTCCTGGTGCGAGGGGTTCAATACGGAGTGGAAATAGGTCCAGCCTGGCCCTCCTGCGCTTTCAAAGTGGTGGGAGGCAGACACTTGTCCAGTGTCACACAGAGCCAGACAACTCCAGGGGGGATACCGACCAGTGCCAGGCTGTGCCAGGACTGGGCTGGGGCTGGGACTGGTGCTGGTCCCTGGAGAGCCAGGGTGGTTACCAAGGGAACAGATTCCAGGAGGGAGTCAGGAACAGGCATGTGCAAAGGTCCCAGCTGGGGGCTAGAGCTCCAGTCTGCAGGCCAGGCTGTTCTGCCCCAGACCAGCCTCCGCCCTCTGTGACTGAGGCGAGGATGGGTGATGTCAGCAGGCCCTCTGATGGTAGGGGGCCCCCGGCTTCTAGCAGGGTCCAAATCTGTCCCCCATCCTTCTCTGGGATTCACAGCTCTCCATCGTGGAGCGCATGAAGGCTAGGGCCCCTGTGGAGGCATCTGCAGCTGCTGCTCGCCCGGCATCCCGGCTGCTGGGGAGACCAGCCCCTGAGAGTTCTTTGGGAGGACAGTGGCCTGGGCTGGGCCACACAGCATCCTGATGGGGAACCAGCAGGAAAGATGAGCTTATCCCCTTTGTGGTGGTGCAGCTGGCGGCAGGGTAGACTGGTGATGCTGGGACCCTCTTGTCATTTTTGGAGGCCCTCGATTCAGCCTGTTCTGAAGCCAGGGTCTATCCCTGAACTTCTCAGTAAGTTCCTGTTTGCTTGAGGCATTCTGAAGCGACTTCTTCCATTTGCAGCCAAGTCAAGTCCTAATTACTTCAACCTGGAACTGCAGGCTGAGGTCCAAGGAAGCGGTCAGGCAGCTGGTGGCCCCAGCCCCTAAGGTCCCGCAGGCTGAAGCCTCCTCCTGCCCGGGTACAGCCCCAGCCCCGGTTTGGGGAGATTGAGCAATCTGCCCAAAGGCACACAGCTGGGAAGCAGGGGGCTGGTCTGGACAGGAGGCCGCTTGGCCCTGTCGGGGAAGGAGGATGGGGGACCCGGTGTAAATGCCTCTCTGGCCTGGCCTCGCGCTCATGCTTCCGTGAGGGTGAGCCTGAGCAGCTGGAGACAGGGGCACGCAGGACCTGCTGCTGAAACAGGAATTTAGGGGGACATAGGCAGGTTTAGGGAATTTTTAGAATTGGGGTCCATGGAAAAAAAAACCACTGGGCTACAGAGGGGGAGAAGGTATATTTCCATAACACAAGGAAGCCAGGTGCAGTGACATTTCCATAAGACAAGGGAGCAGCAACAGGTATATTTTCATAAGACAAGGGAACTGGAAGTGGCCGGAAAAAAAAAAGGTCTATATTTACAAAATAAAGAAGTAAGAAAGCCCAGAAGGAATAAGAGGACAATGAGGGAGGAGGGTCTCAGGAGTCACTATAGTAACCAATTCGAAAAGGAATATTGACCAATCAGAGGGGATATCAGGACACAGGAACTACAGCCTTTATAAACCATGGAAACAGGAAGTCAGTAGGACCCTTTCCCCCTGCCCACATGGGAGTCTATTCTGTGGGGCTCTTTCCCTCTCCCCATGTGGGAGTCTGTACTTGTTCTTCAATAAATCTCCACCTTTGCTATACTACCCTCTGTCCGTGGATTCATTCTTCGACTCCAGTGGACAAAGAATCCGGGTTCCATTCCAAAAATTCCGTGTCACTGGGGTGGGGCCAGTGGGATGTGGTGTCCAGTGCCAAGGCTGATCTCCACAACTGGTTCAGCCCCACTGTCCAGACATGACCTTGACCCCTCTGGCTAGGAGGATGGGACCTTGCACTAAGAATTGCAAACAGCAGCCACAGACATGTCTTTTTCACCTGTAGTTTTTTGGTTTTTTCTTCAAACCTCAAGTAAACTTTTATGTAGTTGGGAGATTTGCTCACTGATCTGGCTTCTCCCAAACAACCCAGAGATCTGCTTCCCAATGTCTACCCCAGTCTGGCTGATCCCATGGCCGTCCTGTAGACGGGAATACGCCTCTAGACACCTGCCACAGGCTCTGTTCAGGTGCTTTTTCTTGTGACATTTCCACGGGGGCCTGGGGAGGGTTGGGATCCATGGTATGGTGAGGGCTGCCCTCTAACTCCTGCGGGAGTCCCGCCTGGGCTTTCACTAGCTCCCATGTTGTCATTGGCGTCCTCACCACCGGTCTCCAACTGCCCCAGCTGGGCACAGCCTCTGGGCCATCAGGGGTGGTCATCTGTTCCTCCCCATCTCCTGGTACCTCTCTGAAAGCAGAAATGCCAGGCAGACCTGAATGGCTGCTCCTTGAGCCCAGGGCCATGGAGCACAGGGCTTCCCAGGCTGTGGTGGAGGCCTGGGGAGATGGGGACTGTTATAATAATCATTATGGTACTTAATGTTAGGACCTTAGAATGTAAGACTTAAAGCATGTGACCCTGTGTGGACTGTTATAGTAATGTTAGATATAGGAATGCTGTGTGGGACCCAGGAATGCACCCTCGTAGCTCTGCTTAGTACTGGTAAACAACCTATCTGATGGGAACGCTCAAAGCCAGTACATACCCATAGATTAGCAGACCCTGAGTGGATCCACATATGGCAGCCGCTGATAACACACACACACACCAGCAAAGAACACGTCCACAGAGGGGTATATAATCAGACAGTCTGATCGACCCAGCAGTGCATAGCTCTCCTGTTGCCAGAGCGTGAGGGCCTGTGTGTGCTCAGGTCTTTGTTCCCAGCACGAAACTCTGCCCAATTAACTGTCGATCGATGAAGGAGCCAGCAGCCAACGGCGCCGTCTACCACTTTGTGTGTGTCAGCGAGCATCGCCGGGTGGATCCTTCCCAGGGCCTGAGACCCGTCAGGAACTGGTAAATAAACCCCCTGTGTGCTTGCATCTAACCTGTTTGTGTGTAATTTCTCCGGCTCGGCTCAGATCTCGGTGCTGTCTCTGTGAAAATGTCTGGCCAGAAGGTATTGGCGCAAGCCTCAAGTGGATGGTCCAGACCACCTGTACATGTCCCACTTAGGAGCAGCACCTTTGTGGGAACCCCCCGCACCTCGACATAGGTGACGGGCCTTAAATATATAAGATATAGAAGCAATTTGGGACAGGGACACAACATGCTGAGGCCTGCGGCTGGGAGCCCTGCATTGAATCAGTTCATCGGGGTTAGGTCAGAGATTCCAGATGGTCCTTGAATGGTGTTGTTAGAAATAAGGCGAGCCCCCAAATTCAGGAGTCCTGGTAGAACACAAAACACACCCGGGAGCCAGGCAGCCAGGCAAATGTCTTTACTTCTGCCTAGAAGGGTGCACACACATGGTCTGGAAGCAGGCGCACACAGCAGGTGATCTGCTCGGCTTTATAATCCCTGACGCATTTGACCTGTCTCTCACTCTTGATTGGAGCTCAGGCGCCCAGTCTTTCCCGATTGGCTAATTCAAAGGGAGGGATTGGCCTTCACCGTGAAGATGGGGGCCCCCAGGGGAGCTGCGAGCCATGCTGCCCACATGGCGGATACCAAGTTACGCAGTCCCAAATGGCGGCTGTTTAAACTGCTTTTTGACAGAAAAGATGACTTGTTTCTTCTCACAATTCCCCCCTTTTCTTTATTTAAACTCTTTTCTTCAAACTCGGCTGACATTCATTGACTTTCATGTTGTACAGTGTCTAGGAGAAGACTGATTTGCTGTTTGGTCAATGCGGTTTCAATTAACCCTTGGATAAGACCCCCCCCATACATGGGATTATGTGACATCTCATCACTGTAAATCCTAATCAAAGGGGTGAATGTGGACACCATCACTTCTTCCACTTTCCAAACCATTGCTCTAGTGCAGGGGTCCTCAAACTTTTTAAACAGGAGGCCAGTTCACTGACCCTCAGACCGTTGGAGGGCCGGACTATAGTTTAAAAAACAACTATGAACAAATTCCTATGCACACTGCACATATCTTATTTTGAAGTAAAAAAACAAAACAGGAACAAATACAATATTTGTATTTGCATGTGGCCCGCGGGCCGTAGTTTGAGGACCCCTGCTCTAGTGCATCAGAGAAAGGACCCTAGGTCCCAGGTTCCAGCTCACTCGTCACTAAAGCTGCCAGTGCCTAGGGCCTCAGTGATGGTCCGTCTGCTGTGTTGTCAGGGATGAATGTGCAGCAATGGCCCCCAACATTACACGTATTCCTCCTTTTCCTGCCAAATCTTATCCAAGGCCAACCTGTTCTCCCGGGTCATCCTCCTGCTGGCGTCTAGCTGTTCAGCTGTACCTTCAGCTGCATCTTGAGTGTAGTTAACAAGCCTTTGCTGGTTCTATAAAATCATTAATCCAGCCACATTCTTATTCACAGTGAGCCACCAGCACAAGACAGACTCAAACCCTGTGGCCATCTGATTTCTAGCCTTAAACTCCTTGGCACCCCTCCTGGAACCCAAATGGGATCTGTGTGTATATGGGGGCTAGACTCTCCTCTTCCTAGTCCAGTGATGGCGAACCTATGACATGTATGTCAGAGGTGACATGCGAACTCATTTTTTTTGGTTGATTATTCTTTGTTAAATGGCATTTAAATATATAAAATAAATATCAAAAATACAAGTCTTTGTTTTACTATGGTTGCAAATATCAAAAAATTTCTACATGTGACACGGCACCAGAGTTAAGTTAGGGTTTTTCAAAATGCTGGCACGCCGAGCTCAAAGGGTTCACCATCACTGCCCTAGACCTCTGTCTGGCTGTGTGGACAATGACTCTGTGGGCCCGCGGTCCTGAGGGTAAAGGCCACAGCCACTGAGAGGCCTTCACAGGGAGAGAGTCCATCCCAGGCAGGAGGGTCTTAGCCGTCAAGGCAGGCAGAGGCCATCTGGGGATTCGGAGTTCAGTCTCATTTGTCTCCAGGCCCCCCTCGCCCATGTGTAACTGACACCTGCAGAGTTGAGCATTTAATTGTCACTGCAACTCAGGGACCCTCACAGTCAGGCCCTGGGCATGGTCTTCTGCCTCTGGACCCTCCCTCTGCGTTCTCAGATGGACATCTCAGCTCTGGACTTCTTCTTGCCCCTGGCCACCCTCTGCGCGGGGTGCTTCTCAACTGTCTGTGGGAGGGGTCATTTAAAATTTTCCAATCCAGTGCACACTGACAGTTACATAAAACACAGTAACAATGCTTTATAAAAACATGTACAAACAAGCCATGCAAAATACAAGACCTACAAAACATCAAACCACTTCTCAATAAACATAAATAGAACAAACATAACACAGGAAAAATGATTAAAATCACAAAAATTATACATTTCACCAAAAGTTTACCTGTAGGTGACTACTAGGTGTACCGGTTAATAATGTGGATTCTTTTTACTAGATGGAGTTACACATATGTTGATATAAATGCGATTTGATATGTATGCTATTTTGTTGTATTGACAACAAGCTTCAAAACTTCATATGTCAAATTTGTTGGTGTTAATATCATAGATATTTTTACTCTTAAAAATGCCGAATTTCATGCCAAAAAAAAAGAGCATTTGCGGGAAGTTGTAATTCATTACTTTATTTTGAAGAAAAGTGCTGCTGAATACTTTGGGAAACTTATGGTGAACATGCTCCATCTCAAGATACCTGTGAAGACTGGTTTAAATGCTTTAAAAGTGATGATTTCAATGTGAAAGACAAAGAACATCCAGGTCAACCAAAAAAATTTGAAGACCAACAACTACAAGCATTATTGGATGAAGATGCATGTCAAACTCAAAAACAATTTGCAGAAAGATTAAAAGTTGCTCAGCAAACAATTTCCGAATATTTACAAGCACTGGGAAAGATTTATAGGTGGGAAATGGGTGCCACATCAACTGAAGGAAAGACAAATGGAAAACTGAAAAGTCATCAGTAAAATGATGCTTTAAAGGCACGAAAGAAAGTCTTTTTTGCATCGAATTGTGGCTGGCAATGAAAAGTGGATTTATTTTGAGAATCCCAAACGCACAAAATCATGGGTTGATCCAGGTCAACCATCAACATCGACTGCAAGGCCAAATCGCTTTGGAAAGAAGACAATGCTCTGCGTTTGGTGGGATCAGGAAGGTGTGGTGTATTATGAGTTTCTAAAACCAGGTGAAACCGTTAATACTGATCGCTACCGGCAACAAATAATCAATTTGAACCACACTTTGATTGTGAAATGACCAAAATGTGCCAGAAGACACGGCAAAGTAATTTTGCTTCATGATGACGCACCATCACACACCTCAAAACCAGTTAAAGACACGTTAAAAGATCTTGCCTGGGAAGTATTAACCCATCCGCTGTATTCACCAGACCTTGCTCCTTCAGATGACCACTTGTTCCGATCAATGGCACACACACTTTCTAAGCAGCACTTCAAAACATACAAAGAAGTGGAAAATTGGGTCTCTGAATGGTTTGCCTCAAAACAAGAAAAGTTCTATTGGGACGGTCTCCACAAATTACCTGAAAGATGGGGGAAATGTGTAGCTAGTGATGGACATTACTTTGAATAAAGCACTTTTGATGTTTCTCTTGAAATTATCATGTTTTCTTTGATTACAAAATCCACCATTATTAACTGATACACCTAGTAATATAAATGATTGTAATTAATCAATAACTTTTGTCATTCTGCAACTGTAAATAAACAAAAAAAGTCCAATAATGTTTGCATTTTTAAAGATTTATCTTTGGTCCTATCAAGGTAATCAAAGTAATGGAAGAGGGAGAGAAGACAGAGAAGTTTCAAAATAAAGACTGAACTGTGCTTCAGCAGCAGTTAAGAAAACACTATCTGACTAAGCTACTGAGGAGCAAATACCCAAAGGACTGCACATTCTCTAAAGATTACTGTGCTCACAGTTCTTGCTTCCCTCAAGATTCTATATGAGATCATATCATAAAATCAGATGGGTTATTTTAAAAATGAATAGACAGGTTTGGTTTATCTATTGGCTCTGTGGTGTTTTCTCCATAAATATATATTCTCCTTTTTTTTCCCTCTCCTATCTTTTTTTCTCTCTCTTAGATATCATTTGTGCTCTCTTTTCTCTCCCCTAATTATCTTTTCTCAGGTGGTTGCTTATATTGGGGTTATTGGTGTCGTGAGTACATTCATGCTTTGTTCCCTTTGGGTCATGCCTTGTTAAGGTGAATATTTTGGGATTAGTGTTCTACATTCTATTTTCATATTTCCTTTAGCATCCTTTTACTCTACCTCAACTTCACCTTCATGCCAAAACTCTCTTCCTCACTTTTCCCCTTTTGTTTTTCTGTTTCTCTTACCCTATCCCTGCTTTAGATTTCCCCTATTTACTTATTTTTACCCCCTGTTAAAATTTCACCCTACATATATATCTAATTACCAATCTTCTGCTCTAAATCCATATACACCTCTCTCTTCTCTTTCTTCACTATCCAAAGATTTTTCTCTCTCTGTCGTTTTGTTGTTGTTTGCTTGATTGATGAATGTATTGGGGTTTTTATATGCTTGCATGTGAGATTGTTTTGCTTTTTCTTTTCCTGTTGGTTTTTTTCCAGTTATTTTTTGGTTCTGTTTTCCCTCGCCTCGCTTGATATTAGTTGTTGTTTGTAGTTCATATCCAGGGATCTGTTGCTGGAATTTGCTGGGATTAGTGGCTGTTCTATTGGAGTTTTCTCCCCATATAAATAGTTTCTTCCCCTCTTCTATTTCATTCTCTTTCTTTTCTCTCTTACTTTTTTTTTTCCTTTCCCCAATTTCATTTTTGCACTCCTTTTTTTTTCTTTTTCTCTTTTTTCTCTCTTCTTTCTTCTTTATCCTCTAATTCTCTTTGATCTGGTGGTCATCTTTATTTGGGGTTATTAGTATCGTGAATATATTTGTGTTCAGTGCCTTGTGCATTGTGCCTTGTTGTGTTGTATTTTATGCCTTTAAATCAACACAGCAGAGAGAGAACTACATAACCAAACACCTGAAGAAGAGAGATTATGGGGAGACAAAGAAACAGCCCACATATGAAAGAAAAACAGCCATCACCAGAAAAGGAAATAAACGAAATGGAGGCAATGGAGGCAAGCAACCTGTCAGAGAAAGATCAGAGAAATGGTCATAAGGTGGATGAAAAGAATGGAAGACAAATTCAACAATATGTGTAAGAACCAAGAGGAAATGAAGAAGAACCAAGAAGAAATGAAAAATGACATCACTGCTATAAAGAACTCAATAGAAAGCATCAACAGTAGACTAGAAGAAGCAGAGGACTGCATCAGTGAGCTAGAAGACAAGGTAGGAAAAAATACCCAAGCAGAGCAGCTTCTAGAAAAAAAAAATTAAAAAGCAGGAGGAGAGCCTAAGAGAACTTTGGGACAACACAAAGCGAAACAACATCCGCATAATAGGGGTTCCAGAAGGAGAGGAAACTGAGCAAGGAATAGAAAACCTGTTTGAACAAATAATGACAGAAAACTTCCCTGATATTGGGAAGAAAAGACACACAAATCCAAGAAGCTCACAGATTCCCAAACAAAATGAACCCCAAAAGACCGACGCCAAGGCACATTATAATTAAATTGGAAAACACCAACAACAAAGCAAGAATCTTAAAAGCGGCCAGAAAGAGACAAAAAGTTACTTTGAAAGGATCGCCCATCACACTAGTGACGGATTTCTCAACAGAAAGACATCAGGCAAGAAGGGAATGGAATGAAATATGCAAAGTCATGCAAAGGAAGGGTCTGAATCCAAGAATACTGTACCCAGCAAGGCTATCAATCAAAATTGAGGGTGAAATCAAGAGCTTCACAGACAAAAAAGGACTATGGGAGTTTATTACCTCCAAACCAGCAATGCAAGAAATGCTAAAAGGTCTGTTGTAAAAAAAAAAAAAGAAAAGAAAAGAAAAGAAACAAACAAAGAAAGAAACAAAGAAGGAACACAGGGGTAAAGAATAAAAATGGCAACAAACAAGTATCTATCAATAATAACTTTAAATGTAAATGGATTAATTGCCCCAATCAAAAGACATCAGGTAACTGAGTGGTTAAGAAAACATGACCCATATATCTGCTGTCTACAGAAAACCCACCTCAGAAAAAAAGACGCACACAGACTGATGGTGAAGAATGGAAAAAGGTTTTTCAGGCGAATGGAAATGAAAAAAAAGCTGGGGTAGCAATACTTATATCTGACAAATTAGATCTCAAAGTGAAGGACATAAAAAGAGATAAGGAAGGCCACTTCATAATACTAAAGGGAGCAATCCAACAAGAAGAAATAACTCTGGTAAACATAGACGCACCCAATATAGGAGCACCCAAATACATAAGAAAACTTCTGGAGGAGATCAAGGGAGAGATTGACAGCAATACAATCATAGTAGGGGACTTTAACACCCCACTACCACCATTGTACAAATCCTCTAAACAAAAAATCAGCAAAGAAACATCAATCCTAAATGACTCACTAGATCAGATGGAATTAATTAATATCTTCAGAACATTTCACCCCAAAGCCACAGAATATACATTCTTCTCAAGTGCACATGGGTCATTTTCAAAGATAGACCATATATTGGGTCACAGACAAAGTCTCTTCAAATTCAAGAAGATAGAAATCATATCAAGCATCTTCTCAGATCACAATGGCGTAAAACTGGAAATCAACTACAATAAAAACAATCTAAAAAAAAATCAAACACATGGAGACTAAATAGCATGCTATTAAACAATGACTGGGTCACCAGAAGAAATAAAAAACATCATGGCAACAAACGACAATGAAAACACAACAATCCAAAACCTATGGGACACAGCGAAAGCAGCCTTGAGAGGGAAGTTCATAGCTCTACAAGCCTACTGCAAAAAACAGGAAACAATGATAATAAATTACCTAACCCTACAACTCAAAGAGTTGGAAAGACAGCAACAAGAAAAGCCCAGTGTAAGCAGAAGGAAGGAAATTATAAAGATCAGAGCGGAGATAAATGACATAGAGACCAAAAAGACAATACAAAAGATCAACAAAACCAAGAGCTGGTTCTTTGAAAGGATAAACAAGATTGATGAACCTCTAGCCAGGCTCACTTAGAAGCAAAGAGAGAGGACCCAATAAACAAAATCAGAAATGAAAGAGGAGAAATAACGACAGACCCCACAGAAATTCAAAGGATTGTTAAAAAAAATACTATGAACAACTCTACTCCAACAAACTAGACAACCTGGAGGAAATGGACATATTCCTAGAAAAATAAAAACTTCCAAAACTTAATCAGGAAGAATCTAAAAATCTCAATAGTCCAATAACTATGGAAGAACCTGAAGCAGTCATAAAAAAGCTTCCAGCAAACAAACGCCCGAGGCCAGACAGCTTCACAGTGGAGTTTTACCAAACATTCAAGGAAGAACTAAAACCTATCCTCCTCAGACTATTGCAAAAAATTCAAGAGGAAGGAACACTTCCAAGCTCATTCTATGAAGCCAGCATAACCCTCATACCAAAACCAGATAAAGACAACACAATGAAAGAGAATTACAGGCCAATATCCCTCATGAACATAGATGCCAAAATCCTCAACAAAATCCTAGAAAATCGGATCCAGCAGTACATTGGAAAGATCATACACCATGACCAAGTAGATTTTATCCCAGGGATGCAAGGATGGTACAATATCCATAAATCAATAAACGTAATACATCACATAAACAAATTGAGAGATAAAAACCACATAGTCATATCAATTGGTGCAGAAAAAGCATTTGACACAATCCAACGCCCTTTCTTGATAAAAACTCTCAGTAACGTAGGAATAGAAGGATCATACCTCAACATAATAAAAGCCATATATGACAAACCCACAGCCAACATCATAATCAATGGGCAAAAACTAAGATCATTTCCCCTAAGAACAGGAACAAGACAGGGATTCCCCCTCTCACCACTCCTGTTCAACATAGTACTGGAAGTACTAGCCATTGCGATCAGACAAGAAGAAGAAATAAAAGGGATCCAAATTGGAAAAGAAGAAGTAAAACTGTCCTTATTTGCAGATGACTTGATACTGTACATAGAGAACCTTAAAGACTCCATCAAAAAATTATTAGGTTTAATAAATGAATTCAGCAATGTAGCAGGATACAAAATTAATGCCAAGAAATCTATGGCATTTCTTTACACCAATAGTGAACTTTCAGAAAGTGAGACTAAAAAATCAATTCCATTTACCATCACACCAAAAAAATAAAGATACCTAGGAATAAACTTAACTAAGGAAATAAAAGACTTATATGTGAAAAACTACAGGACACTGAAAAAAAGAGATAGAAGAAGACATAAATAGATGGAAGAACATACCGTGTTCATGGATTGGTAGAATCAACATCATCAAAATGTCCATACTACCCAAAGCAATCTATAGATTCAATGCAATCCCCATTAAATTACCAATGGCATATTTCACAGATCTAGAACGAACGTTCCAAAAATTCATCTGGAATAAAAAAAGACCTCGAATAGCTGCGGCAATCCTGAGAAAGAAGAACAAAGTAGGTGGGATCTCAATACCAGATATCAAGCTGTATTACAAAGCCACTGTTCTTAAAACAGCTTGGTACTGCCACAAGGACAGACATATTGATCAATGGAATAGAATAGAGAACCCAGAAATCGACCCAAACCACTATGCCCAATTAATATTCGACAAAGGAGGCAAGAGCATACAATGGAGTCAAGACAGTCTCTTCAATAAATGGTGTTGGGAAAATTGGACAGATACATGCAAAAAGATGAAACTAGACCACAAACTCACACCATACACAAAAATAAACTCAAAATGGATAAAAGACTTAAACCTAAGAGGGGAAACCATAAAAATACTAGAGGAATCCACAGGCAGAGAAATCACAAACATATGCTGAAGGAATTTCTTTTCTGATACTGCTCCTAGGGCAATGGAAACTAAAGAAAAAATAAACAAATGGGACTACATCAAAATTAAAAGCTTTTGCACAGCAAAGGAAACTATCAATAAAACAACAAGAAGGCCCACTGCATGGGAGAACATATTTACCCATTCGACCCAGTGATCCCACTTCTAGGAATATATCCCAAGAAGCCAGAAACACCAATCAGAAAGGACATATGTACCCCTATGTTCATAGCAGCTCAATTCGCCATAGCTAAGATCTGGAAACAGCCTAAGTGCCCATCAGCAGATGAGTGGATTAAAAAACTGTGGTACATCTACACAATGGAATACTACACTGTGGTAAAAAAGAAGGAACTCTTGCCATTTGCAACAGCATGGATGGAACTGGAGAGCATTATGCTAAGTGAAATAAGCCAGTCAGAGAAAGATAAATACCACATGATCTCACTCATTTGTGGAATATAGAGAACAATATAGACTGATGAACAGGGACGGATCCAAAGACAGAGAAACAGCGATCAGACTATCAATCCCCAGAGGGAAAGTAGGGGAGGGTGGGGGTAAGGGGAAGAGATCAACTAAAGGACTTGGACAACAGGGGGATGAGACATGAGTGGGGGGGCGAAGTTGGGGGTTAATGGGGGGATGAGGACACATTTGTAATACCTTAACCAATAAAGAAATTAAAGATTAAAAAAATAAAGATTTATCTTTACTGTTGCAGGTATTAGATGTCCCCCTTTGTATCCCCCACTAGCCTCCTCCCCTCTCTCTTCCCCACCCCAGGCCATCACCCCACTATTGTCTGTGTCAATGGGTTATTCTTATATGCGTATAGGTTTTTTGGTTGACGTCTTCCCCCCAACCCATTTTCTCTGAGGATCCTTAGCCTGTTGCATGCTTCCATGTCTCTGGATCTATTTTTTAAAATATATTGTATTGATTTCAGAAAGGAAGGGAGATGGAGAGAGAGATAGAAGCATCAGTGATTACAGAGAATCATTGCTGGGTCAAATGGCAGCTCCATATTTAATTTTTTGAGGAAACTCCACACTGTTTTCCACAGTGGCTGCACCAGTCTGCATTCCCACCAGCAGTGTACAAGGGTTCCCTTTTACCCACATCCTTGCCAGAACTTGTTTGTTGATGGTAGCCATCTGGTATGTGTGAGGTGATATCTCATTGTCATTTTCATTTGCATCTCTCTGATGATCAGTGACGTTGAGCATTTTTCCATATGTCTCTTAGCCATTTGCATGTCCTCTTTGGAGAAGTGTCTATATAGGTCTTCTGCCCATTTTTGGAGTGGATTATTTGTCTTCCTTTTGTTAAGTTGTATGAGTTCTTTATATATTTTAGATATTAAACCTTTATCAGATGTATCATTGCCAAATATGTTCTCCCATACAGTGGGTTCCCTTTTCATTTTGATGCTGTTGTCTTTTGCTGTGCAGAAGCTTTTTATTTTAATGTAACCCCATTTATTTATTTTTCCATTGTTTCTTTTGCCCTAGGCATTGTATCAGTGAAAATTTTGTTACGTGAGATGTCTGATATTTTGCTGCCTGCGTTTTCTTCAAGGATTTTTATGGTTTTATGACTTACATTTAAGTCTTTTATCCATTTTGAGTTTATTCTGTGTATGGTGTAAGTTATTGGTCTAGTTTCATTTTTTTGCATGTATCTGTCAAATTACCCAACACCATTTATTGAAGAGACTCCCTTGACTCCATTGTATGCTCTTGCCTCCTTTGTCAATATTAATTGAGCATAATGGCTTGGGTCAATTTCTGGGTTCTCAGTTCTGTTCCATTGATCTATATGCCTGTTCTTGTGCCAGTACCAGGCTGCTTTGATTACGGTGGCTTTGTAGTATAACTTGATGTATGATATTGTGATTCCCCCAACTTTGTTCTTTCTTGAGATTGCTGTGGCTATTCCAGGTCTTTTTTTGTATTCCATATAAATTTTTGTAGTATTTGTTCTAGATCTGTGAAATATGCTGTTGGTAATTTAATAGGAATTGCATTGAATCTATAGATTGCTTTGGGTAGTATGGACCTTTTAATTATGTTAATTCTGCCAATCCATGAACACAGTATATTCTTCCACTTGTTTGTATCTTCTTTTATCTCTTTTTAAAATGTTCTATAGTTTTCCAAGTACAGGTCTTTTTACTTGCTTGGTTAAGTTTATTCCTAAGTATGTTAATTTTTTGTTGCAATAGTAAATGAGATTTTTTTTTTTTTCAGTAACTCCAGGTGCTACTTTTGTATCCTGCTACATTGCCAAAATCATTTATTAAATCTAGTAGTTTTTTGGCAGAGTCTTTAGGGTTTTCTATGTACAATATCATGTCATCTGTGAATAATGACAGTTTTACATTCTTCTTTCCAATTTGGATGCCTTTTTTTCTCTTCTTTTCTGATTGCTGTGGGTAGGACTTCCAGTACTATGTTGAATAAGAGTGGTGAAAGCAGACAACCCTGTTCTGTTCCTGTTTTTAGAGGAAATGGTTCTAGTTTTTTCCCATTGAGTATGATGTTGGCTGTAGGTTTGTCACATATGGCCTTTATTATGTTGAGTTATGAACCCTTTATTCCCACTTTGCTGAGAGTTTTCATCAGAAATGGGTGTTGGGTCTGGCTGGTGTTGCTCAATTGTTGGGCCCCATGAACCAGTAGGTCATGGTTTGATTCTTGGTCAGGGCACATGCCAGGTTGCAAGCTTGATCCCTAATGGGGGCAAGCTGGAGGCAGCCAATCGATGATTCTCTCTCATCATTGGTGTTTCTATTTCTCCCTCTCCCTTCCTCTCTCTGAAATCATAAAAACATATTTTTTTTAAAAATGGATGTTGGATTTTGTTGAATTCTTTTTCTGCATCTATTGATATGATCATGTGATTTTTATCTTCCAATTTGTTTATGTGATGTATCTCATTTACTAATTTGTAAATATACCAGCCTTTCATCCCTGGAATAAATTCCACTTGGTCATGGTTTATGATATTTTTAATATATTGCTGGTCCAATTTGCTAATATTTTGTTGTTGATTTTAGCATCTATGTTCATCAGGGATATTAGCCTGTAATTCTTTTTCTTGTAGTGTCTTTACCTGGTTTTGGAATGAGGATAATGCTGTCCTCATAAAAAGAGCTTGGTCCTAACCGGTTTGGCTCAGTGGATAGAGTGTCAGCCTGTGGACTGAAAGGTCCCAGGTTCGATTCCGGCCAAGGGCATGTACCTTGGTTGCAGGCACATCCCCACTAGGGAGTGTGCAGGAGGCAGCTGATTGATGTGTCTCTCTCATCGATGTTTCTAACTCTCTATCCCTCTCCCTTCCTCTCTGTAAAAAATCAATAAAATATATTTTAAAAAAAAGAGCTTGGAAGTGCTCCTTCCTCTTGGATTTTTTGGGCTAGTTCAAGGAGGACAGGTTTCAGTTCTTTAGCTCCTGCCCCCTCCCCATCCCATCGCTGAAACCCTTCCCCACCTGCCAGGGCTGAAGCAGAGCCAACACCATCCAGTGGCTGGGACACCGGGGCTTGAGGACACGGGTGGCGAGGACCCTGCTTGCCCTGCTGCGGCCTGTGCTAAGCAGAGCCACGCTGTCCTCGGGCTCAGCGACAGGAATGGCCCTGTGGGAGCTCCCACGGACACGAACTCTGTGGTACACAGCAAGGAGCCACAGGCTCCGTGCTTGGCTGGCCGTGGGCACGTCATTGGAATGTAGCAACAATTTCGTTCTTCTTGAATTTATTTTCGTGGTTACCTCCTATTTATAGAAAATGAATCTAGTTTCATATTTAACATAGGGATCTAATATTGCATTTTTAAAAAGTTTATTTAAATTGAAACAGGAGAGACATTACAAATAAAACAAAAAACAGGAGGCGGGCACACATGGCTAAACCTGGATGCGGGCAGGCCGATGGACCTGGGGTCACTTAGGTGGCCGTGTCTTGGAACGACCCCCAGGCTGGTCTCCCCACTTTCACCCTGGCCCCGCACAGTGGTATATTCATTTCCTGTGGCGGCCTTAATAAATCACTACAAAATGCGTGACTTAAAGCAACACACACTTATTCCTACGCAGTTCTGGAGGCCGGAGGTCTGAAATCAGTCCTACGGGGCTGAAACCAGTGTGTGGTCAGGGTTACACTCTCTCCCAAGCTCCTGGGTGGATCCTTCCTTCCTCTTTGCCTTTAATTTTTTTTTTCCTTTGGAAGAAATATTTATTAGTGTGCCTTTTAATTATTCAACATCAACATGATTTGTTTTGCACAATTTAAATGTATTCTACAAGATTTCCCCCCACTGAGCTAATTTATTTTTTAGTTATATTTTCTATTTATTGTTGACATTATTACGGATGTCCCCCATTTTCCTCCCTTTGGCCCCTCCACCCAGACCCCGCCCTCCCTTTCCTCTGGCCCTAACCACGCTGCTGTCTGTGTCCATGGACTGGCTATTCTCTCCACCTCCTTCCATCCCGATTCCTTGCCTCTTCTGACTCCTGGTGGCTCCGGCCTTCCTTAGCTCGCGGGGCCTCCCTTTCACCTCTGCCTCCCTCTTCACGTGGCCCCCTCCTCTCCCCGGGCCTCTCCTCTGTGGGTCTCTTATAAGGACGCTTTTCATTGGATTTAGGGCCCACCTTGAGAGCCTTAATACATCTGCAAAGACTCTTTTTCCAAGTAAAGTCCCACTCACAGCTTCTGGGACGTGGGCCTCTCTTTGGGGGAGGCCACTGCAAGTGGGTCCTGTCCCTCCTCTGCTCAGAGCCTCTGCGCCCTTCCCTCCGCTCCTGCCACTCTCTCTCATCACTTCTCTGCAGCCAGGCAGAAGGGCCGGCCTCCTGGATGTTTCTGGAACATGGTGGGCTTATTCCTGTAGCTCTCCTCCCTCGGAATTGGAGGATCCTCCCTCACTTCTTCAGGTCTTTGCTCCCCTGTCACCTTGATGAAACTGCTCCCTGCATATCATGTTTAATAATGTGGTGGCCCTGCCCCACATCTGGCCATCTCCCTCCCTCCCTCTCGGCTCTAACTCCCTTTAGACCCCTTGTCAGCAGGCCGCACTCTGTCTCCCTCATGAACCCGACAGCTCTGCAAAGGGAGGAAGTGCTGTGAGTTTGTCCACTGCCTCCGATTCTAGAATAGTGCCTGACTTGTAGTAGCTGCTTAATGAACATGGTGACTAATCCGTTGGGGGAAGGTGTGTTGGGACAGAAGGTAGAGTGAGATTGGGGGACCCTAGGGCTCATCCCAGCCTGAAGACTAGGGGTGGAGAGTCGAATCTAAGACCTGCAGCATTTTGTTGGCCACCAAGTCTAACTGTCCCTGTCCCTGTGTTGATCTATAGCAGGCTCTTGGTCCACCTTTTACTTGAGACTTGAATCTTGCTTCTTTTATTTTTTTCAGATGGAAGAAAGGGAGAAATTCTGTCTGTTTATACATTGAGAAACTTCCCAATGTATAAACTTCTCATGCTCCATTTTAGGTAAACCACACACACACACACACACACACACACACACACACACACACTCAGAAACAGGGATTATCCCTGAAAATAACTTTTTGTTTTTTATTTATTTTTTATAAAAGCATGATTCACTGCAATCAATTAAAGTCATAGAAAAACAACAAGAAAAAAATCACCAAGTACTTTTATTTTTTTTATTATCTATTTTTATTTTTTGTACATCCCAGTGACCAGACATTACATAACTTCGTATGTGCTCATCCCAATAAATCCCACACCCATCTAGCACCAGGCCTAGTTCTTAGAATATTATTGACTGCATTCCCTATGCTGTACTTTACATTCCCATGACTATTCTGTAACAACCAATGTGTACTTCTTAATCCCTTCAGCTTTTTCACCCGTTCCCCCAATGTCCCTCCCATCTGGCAATCAACAAAAAGTTCTCTGTATCTATGAGTCTGTTTCTGTTCTGCTTGTTCATTTTGTTTGTAGATTAAATTGTAGATAGATATGTATTTATTGTTGATGGATATATATTTATTACCATTTTATTATTCATAGTTTTTTATCTTCTTCTACTTCTTCAAGAAGACCCTTTAGCCCTAGCTGGTTTGGCTCAGTGGATAGAGTGTCGGCCTGCAGACTGAAGAGTCCTGGGTTTGATTCTGGTCAAGGGCACATGCCTGGGTTGCGGGCTTGATCCCCAGTAGGGGGCATGCAGGAGGCAGCTGCTCAATAATTCTCTCTCATCATTGATGTTTCTATCTCTCTATCTCTCTCTCTCCCTTTCCCTTCCTCTCTGAAATCAATAAAAATAAAAATACTAATTAAAAAAAAAGATCCTTTAACATTTCATATAATATTGGTTTGGTGGTGATGAACTCCTCTAGCTTTTTCTTATCTGTGAAGCTCTTTATCTGTCCTTCAATTCTAAATGACAGCTTTGCTGGGTATATTATTCTTGGTTGTAGATCCTTGTTTTTCATCACTTTGAATATTTATTGCCACTCTTTTCTGGCCTGCAAAGTTTCTTTTGTTTTGACAATCTTATGGGATCTCCCTTGTAGGTAACTAACTGCTTTTCTCTTGTTACTTTTATGTATCTTTAAAGTAACTAAATACTAAAGGATTTGTCTTTAGCCTTTAGTGTTTTCATTATAATGTGTCTTGGTGTGGGCCTCTTTGGGTTAATCTTGTTTGGGACTCTCTGTGCTCCCTGGACTTTATGTCTGTTTCCTTCACCAAGTTAGGGAAGTTTTCTGTCATGATTTTTTCAAATAAGTTTTTAATTTCTTGCACTCTCTCTTCTCCTTCCAGCACCTCCATGATGCGAATGTTGGTGTGCTTGAAGTTGTCCCAGAGGATCCTTACACTATCCTCATTTTTAAAAAATTCTTTTTTCTTTTTGCTGTTCTGATGGGGTGTTTTTTGCTTCCTTATATTCCAAAACACTGATTTGATTCTCAGCTTCATCTGCTCTACAGTTGATTCCCTGTAATTATTCTTTATTTCAGTTAGTGTTCCCTTCATTTCTAACTGTTGTTGTTTTTTTTTTTCATGCTGTTCAAGTCCTCACTAAGTTCCTTGAGTATCCAGTGACTTTAGTATAAAAATGGCCTGTCTTGGCTCATGCTTCACATTTTCCTAAAATTCCTCAAATAAGCAGCATCTGTCTGGCCTCAGCATGCTCTGTACCACTAGCTAAGTAGGCTCAGGCCCACCACTAGCAGCAGCCGGCATTGGTTCAAAGTTTGGACTCACCTGGGCACTTCTAAGTCCAGTACAACAAGCAGCTATATGCAGATCACTTTGTAGTTTATGCCTGGTGGTCCCAAGCAGACCACAGACAGTGGCTGACCTTGGCCTGCACCTCCCAAGAGGCCCCAGAGCCCCAGAGCCAGTGTGTCCAGTGGGCAATTTCAGATCACATAGAAGAACCACCACTCAACCACTTTCTAAGCAACACACTCAAGGGTGGACTAGTGGGTACCAGAGTCCTGCTTTAAGTGGTGGGTCCTTGCATAGCTGATCCTTCAAGGTGGTTGGAGATCAGTGGTCAGTGGTTGCAGTCAGTCCTTACAGCTGATCGGCCTGGGTAAATCCCTCCCATTGATGTACCAACAACAATCAAGACTCAACTACAACAGAAGGGTGTACAGCCCACATGAGGGGCCCAGCTGGGGTGATTGAGAAGGCTATACCCCTAGACCCTGACCATGCTACCTAGCATGGGAGATGTAGCAGCTCTACCTAATACATGGAAACAAACACAGGGAGGCAGCCAAAATGAGGAGACAAAGAAACATGGCCCAAAGGAAACGACAGAATAAATCTCCAGAAAAGCAATTAAACAACATGGAGACGAGCAATCTACTAGGTCAGTGGTCGGCAAACTGCGGCTCGCGAGCCACATGCGGCTCTTTGGCCCCTTGAGTGTGGCCACGAAGTTTCAATCCCACTGTACGTGGGCGCCCACACGTGGTATTTTGTGGAAGAGCCACACTCAAGGGGCCGCAGTTTGCCGACCACTGTACTAGGTGCAGAGTTCAAAACAAACACCAAGTCCTTTTAAAGCTCTTTTTCAGAGGGAAGGCCAGTGAGCACCTGGGGTGCTTCTGTTCTCAGGGCAATGCGTGAGCCAGGGGAGCAGCTCAGAGAATCCTAGAGCCATCTTGGTGCCAGCCCTTGACAAAAATTTGAAGATGAACAGAGTCTAGTTTGAAACTTGGAACAATGAGCCTGCAGTGGCATGCCCTCTCTGGGAACACTGCTCCTTTTCCCGGCGGAGCCCTTGGCTGGGCCAAGCCCCGCCCTCACTGGTGTGGGGACTGAGGCCTGGCCTTCGCTCTCCTGGAGGAGGAAGAAAAGGAACTTTGTTCAGCGAAGTTTGTCCACCTGGACCTTTCCACTGTGAGTCCCGGGCCCGTGAACTTGAACAGGAAGGCGCTGGGGAAGGTCTGCCTCTGGGGGGGACTGACCGAGCTGCGGCCAAGAATGTGCTGGAGAGATCAGCCAGCACCTTGGGGCAGGGAGGCCGGAGGGACTGGGCGGCCTGTCCCCATGAAGCTGTCCCCTCTGTGCCCTGCAGGCTGGCCTCCCACCCCTCCTGGGGTTCTCAGCGGAAGCTCTGCAGGAGCACACCTGCCCCCCCGCCCCCCGTCCTTCCCAGGATTGGGGAGCCTGGGGAGAGAGCCCTGGCTGCTGGGGTCCAAGGCTTGTGACTTTCATAGGCGACCTCGTTTCTAAGACACAGCTTTCTGTCTGTGAACGCGCTGATAGCACCTCAGGCTGCTTATTCCTTTAAACACGAGTGAGTTTGGCAGCCAGAACCTTGGAATTACTGTGTAACGAGCAAGTCCGAGTGGTCAGAGGGTCTGGGCAGCGCCCTCTGCCCGCAGCCCCGTGGGCCAGGCCTCAGCATCCCTCCCTAGGACCCCTCTCAACCTGCCCCTCCGGGTCCCACCCCTGCAGCCACCTCTCCTCCATCCTCTCAGTGGACCACCTCCCCCAGTGGCTCGGTACCCAAAGGCCCAGAGGGGGGTCTCGGGAAGGCTGTAGAGCTTTGCTCCACCCTACCAGGCCCCCCTGGAGAAGCCCTTTAGCCTTCTGAACCCTGTGTCCTCCTCTGTGAGGGACAGGTGGTCATGTCCACTTCACAGAGCTCTGTCCACTCAACCGGTGGGCACCCTGGTCACTGCTGGCCCCACCCTCTGTTCCCTGCTGGGCTGTCTTGGACCCCTTTGTCCTTTGCAAAGATGCTCACCTCAAATCTGCACATCCTGCCACTCCTTCCAGGCCCTGGGATGGGTACACTTTCATGCCCCCTGGCTGCAGTTCTGCTTGCTCCCAGATGGGCACCGACAGCAGGAGAGTCTGCTGTCCGCTGAGGCAGAGCTAAGCAGCCTATCAGGCAGAGTGGGGGCGGGGTGGGAGAGCGCAGGACACTTGGAAGGGAGGAGGAGCTGCTGGAAGGGCCACACGGTCAGGACACACAGGTCTGCTGGAGGGGAGCTGAGGTCCCCAGGAGGATGCCATCACCACAGAGCAGAGAGCAGAGTGTCTGGTTCTTAGTGAGATGACTTGAGCGTCTGGAGCAAACCTCTCCTGAAGTCCATTGCTGGGCTTTCAGCTACATGACCCAACACCTCCCCTTTGCTGTTCAAGTCCCAGTGCACCAGGACCCCTTCCCCTGCCATCACTGTCTGTTGGTCCATGTGGCCCTCTAAGGGGCGCTACCCTGTCCTGCCCGCAGCCGGGTCTCTGAACCCTTGCTTTCCAGGCTGTGCCTCGGTGGGAAACATGCTCCCTCGCCCTCTCTCAAGGCCGACTCCGACAAGCCCTCTGTGTCCAAGGCCTCGGGCACACAGATCCTGCCCTCACAATGCCTCCTGTGGCCTCCGCCTCCGACCTGTAGGCTAGTTTGGTCCCAGACTGTGGTCTTCAGGGACACTTGTAAGTGGGACCTTTCACCCCTGCAGTATCAGTTCTCCCCACCTGTGCTGGGGCCCCACATCCCAAGGCCTCCCGGCTTCCCAGCCTTCAGACTCCTGGCCCCAGGCAGCAGGAGTGAGCACCTGGGGTGGGCATGGGGAGGGGCCGCAGCCGAGTATCCGGGGCACCAGGCCGCGTGCTCACCTGTCTGAGGTCAGCCCTCTGAACCACAGAGAGAGGAGCGCTCCCCAGAGGAAAGCCAGGAGGACTTTTACCCCAAGGAAGGTCACCAGGGCCAGTGCAACATGAACTGTTTGCTGAGATTTCTTGTAGAGGGACTCTCTCTCTTTATGTGGGAACTCAGAAGAGACCTCTGTGGGGAGGGGGTGTGAGTGCAGGACGCCTGCAGCTGTTTTGCTAACGTGACAGAAGAGCCTGGAGGAACTGAGGTCCCCAGGAGGATGCCATCGCCACAGAGCAGAGAGCAGAGAGTCGGGTTCTTAGTGAGACTGCCTGAGCGTCTGGAGCAAACCTTGCCTGAAGTCCATCGCTGGGCTTTCAGCTGCACGACCCAACACATCCCCTTGCTGTTTAGGTCAGCGTGGTATGACTTTATGCCATGTGTTTCCGTCCCAGAGGTCTTGCTCTCCCCCATAAAGAGACAAATGGGAGCCCTGGTGGGAGCGTGATATGCAGAAGCAGAGCTCTGACTGCGAGGTGGAGGGCAGGTGGTTTGGCTGGGGACTGGCCAGCAGGGATGTGACCACAGGGAGCTGGGTGTTGATGAATTTGAAGACATCCATGACCTTTATATCCCAAGAAGGCTGGGTTTGGGGTGTCTGGGGGAATCCCCACAGATGAACGGGCTCCTTGGCCAGCCTAGGGGCTCCCGGGACATGCCTGATGCCACGTGCACTTCCTAGGGTGGCGTGGCTGGGCAGCACAGGCCGCACACCCCAAGGCCCTCCTCCGCCTCCTCGGGGCCGGCCCACCGCGGGCAGCAGCGTGTGGTGTACAAGGCTCCACAGCCATTTCTGTCCCCGGATCAAAGCCAGTGGATCCTTCGTCATCCTCTCAGCTGGGCATTACATTCAGGGAATGACAGCGGCGTAAACAAGACCGATGTGCATTTCTGTCTCACAAAAACACAGCCCACACCTAGTTATGCTACATTTGGGGTGACAGCTCCACGGTGTCCCCCGATCCAGGTTTCTTCCTTCTTCCCGCTCACCATTATCAACATGTAGCATTCGTCCTCAAGACCCCAAGATGGCTGCTGGGCCTCTGGTCACGCCCAGTGTTTAGCAAAAGAAATGGGCGGACGGTAAGGAACAGAAATATGAAAGGCCAGTGTTGCTCTGGCCGGTGTGGCTCGGTTGGTTGGAGCGTCACCCATGCACCAAAAGGTTGCAGGTTCAATTCCCTGTCAGGGCACAAACCCAGTTTGATCCCCAATCGGGGGCATGGGCGGGAGGCAACCGATCAATGTTTCTCACATCAATGTTTCTCTCTCTCTCTCAAATCAATAAAAACATATCCTTGGGTGAGGATGAGAGAGAAAGAGGCGGGGGGTGGGGGGGCGCGCACCAGGATTTATCAAAAGGCCCACTCAGCCCTAGCTGGTTTGGCTCAGTGGATAGAGCATCGGCCTGCAGACTGAGGGGTCCCAGGTTCGATTCTGGTCAAGGGCACATGCCCAGGTTGCGGGCTTGATCCCCTGTGGGGGACGTGCAGGAGGCAGCCAATCAATGATTCTCTCTCATCATTGATGTTTCTGTCACTCTTTCCCTCTCCCTTCCTCTCTGAAATCAAGAAAGATATATTAAAAAAAAAAAAAAGGCCCACTCAGACTGCCATTCATTTGGCCACTTCCAGCTGCAAGTGAGGCTGGGAAATGTAGCTTCTCACTGGGTGGGGCTGGCGTTTAACCTCAACAAGACTGGCTCCTGAGTCTGTCCTCTAACTATTACACTGCACAGCCTTCCAGAAGCAATGGTGCATAATTAGAATTTGTGTTTACTTTATTTTTATGATTATATTTATGGAAAGTTGATAGAAAATTGAAACTAGCCATTATATTATATTATATTATATTATATTATATTATATTATATTATACTAGAGGCCCAATACATGAAATTCGTGCAAGAACAGGCCTTCACAGCCACAGCTGCCTTGATCCCTCCCTCGCAGCCGTGGCGGCTGCAGCACCGGCTTCATCCTGGAAGGACATCACGTCTAATTAGTATATTACACTTTTATTATTATAGATTATATTATACTAGAGGCCTGATGCACGAAATTAGTGCAAGGGGCTCAGCCCTCGAAGCTCTGGATGCCTCAGCCCTCGCAGCTCCGGCTTCATCCGGAAGGTCGTCCGGACAAACATTCCACTGTTTGGCCATTCAGTCGATTTGTATATTATGCTTATATTATATTATGCTATATTATATTATATTAGTAGCCCATCGCGCGATATCACACACAATAGGCTGCCCTCTGCTTCTGTGGGAGCCGTCGGGAGCCACGCAGGGCCACTTCCGTGGGAGCCATGCAGCTTCTGCGGGAGCTGGGAGGGACCCGCACCAATTCCGTGGGTGCTGGGAGGGAGCTGTGCTGCTTCCGCAGGAGGCGGCCCACTGTCTCCTCTCCAGGTCTGTGCTCGGCCGTGGAGGCTGCGAGCCAGCCCCCTGCCCCTGTCCGTATCTGCTCCAGCTCTGGGGGGCCAACCTGAGCCAGAGCACAGTGGCTCGCTGGCCCCATCTCCATCTCCATCTCTGCTTTGGGCCTCACCTGTACATGTAACCTCCTCCTGTCTGGTTGTGACCCGTTATGGAGTCCCAGCCTAATTTGCATATTCTCTCTCTCTCTCTCTCTCTCTCTCTCTCTCTCTCTCTCTGTCTCGATTATATTATTCTATACTAGAGGCCCGGTGCACAAAAATTTGTGCACTCAGGGGGAAGGGGGGGTCCCTCAGCCCGGCCTGTGCCCTCTCGCAGTCTGGGACCCCTCGGGAGATAATGACCTGCTGTCTTAGGCCTGCTCCCGGGTGGCAGAGGACAGGCCCAATCCCTAGGTGCAGCCCCAGGTTGGGCTCAGAGCAGGGCCGATTGGGGAGTTGGGGCGCTGCCCCCTGTCATGCACAGAGCAGGGCCGATTGGGGGGTTGGGGCACCACCCTCTGTCACACTCAAGGCAGGGTCGATGGGGAGGTTGCGGCGCGACCCCCTGTCATGCACAGAGCAGGGCCCATCAGGGGGTTGGGGAGCTCCCTCCTGTCACAAACAGAGCAGGGCCCATCAGGGGGTTGAGGAGCTTCCCCCTGTCATTCACAGAGTAGGTCCGATAGGGGAGTTGGGGCACCGTCCCCTGTCACACACAGAGCTGGGTGGATCAGTGGGTTGGGGCGCCGCCCTCTATCACCCACAGAGCAGGGCCAATCAGGGGATTGGGGCGCCGCCACTGTCACACTCAGGGCAGGGCTGATGGGGAGGTTATGGCTCTACCCCGTCACACACAGAGCAGGGCCCGGGGGTGGGGGGAGTTGGGGTGCCACACCCTGTCACACACAGAGCAGGGCCGATCAGGGTGTTTGGGCGCTGCCTCCTGTCATGCTGATCCCAGTGCCGGGAAGCCTCTCGGCTCCGCTGATCCCGGTGCTAGGAGGCATATTACCCTTTTACTATATAGGGTAGAGGCCTGGTGCATGGGTGGGTGCCAGCTCATTTGCCCTGAAGGGTGTCCTGGATCAGGGTGGGGGTCCCCACTTGGGTGCCTGGCCAGCCTGGGTGAGGGGATGATGGCTTTTTGCAGCTGGTCACACACCCTTCAGGGTGGGGGTCCCCACTGGGGTGCCTGGCCAGTCTGGGTGAGGGGCTGAGGGCTGTTTTCAGGCTGGGGGTGACTGAACTCCCAAATGCTCCTTTTTTCCTTTTTTTTTTTTTTTTATTCTGGGCCAGCTTTAGCTCTGGCTCCAGCTCTTAGGCCTCCGCTCCTGAAAGTAGGTTTCTGGCCTTTGCATACAATGTTGTGAATCTGCTGGCTGAAGTCCGGCAGTATTTGTTACAATGTTTGAAACTGCAGGCTCAGAGGCCTGCAGCCGCAGGCGGGGAACGTTGGTTTCCTCCATCACTGAGGCAAGCAAGCCTCATGTTAGTTTCAAGCTGCCTGGCTGCCGGTCGCCATCTTGGCTGACAGTTAATTTGCATATCTCGCTGATTAGCCAATGAAAAGGGTAGCGGTCGTACGCCAATTACCATGTTTCTCTTTTATTAGTGTGGATAATACTAGTAAAAGGGTAATATGCAAATTGACCCTAACAGCAGAATGACCAGTCGCTCTGATGTGCACTGACCACCAAGGGGGAAGACGCTCAATGCAGAAGCTTCCCCCTGGTGGTCAGTGTGCTCCCACAGGGGGAGCTCTGCTCAGCCACAAGCCGGGCTGATGGCTGCGAACACAGTAGTGGTGGCAGGATGGACGTCCGACTGTGGCTTAGGCCCTCTACACACATGAGTCGGACATCCCCCAAGAACTTCCAGGCTGCCAGAGGGATGTCTGACTGCCAGCTTAGGCTGATCCCCTGGGGAGTGGGTCTAAGCTGGCAGGGGGACATCCCCCAAGGGGTCCCAGACTACGAGAGGGCTCAGGCCTGGCTGAGGGACACCCCCCCACCCCAAGTGCATGAATTTTCGTGCACTAGGCCTCTAGTATCCTATATAATAAAAGGCTAATATGCAAATTGACCTAACAGCAGAACGACCAGTCACTATGATGCACACTGACCACCAGGGGGCAGACGCTTAATGCAGGAGCTGCCCCCTGGTGGTCAGTGTGCCGGGCTCATGGCTGGCGAGTGCAGTGGTGGTGGCAGGATCCTCTCCTGCCTCCGTGGCAGTGCTAAGGATTTCCGATTGATGGCTTAGGGAGTGGGCCTAAGCCATCAGTTGGACATCCCCCAAGGGCTCCCGGACTGCAAGAGGGCACAGGCCAGGCTGAGGGGCCCCCCTGAGTGCACGAATGTCATGCACTGGGCCTCTAGTTAAATCATATTATACTAGAGGCCCGGTGCACGAATTCGTGCACCAGTGGGGTCCCTCAGCCTGGCCTGCAGGATCGGGCAGAAACTGGCTCTCCAACATCTCCTGAGGGGTTTAGGATTGCAAAAGGGTGCAGGTCAGGCCAAGGGAACCCACCAGTGCATGATCAGGGCTGGGAAGAGATGCGGGAGGTTGGCCAGTCAGGGAGGGACCACGGGCCACACCAGCCTGGATATATATATATTTTTTTTAACCCTCACCTAAAGATATATTTTTTAAAAAATATATTTTATTGAATTTTTTACAGAGAGGAAAAAAGAGGGACAGAGAGCCAGAAACATCCATGAGAGAGAAACATCAATCAGCTGCCTCCTGCACACCCCCGACTGGGGATGTGCCCACAACCAAGGTACATGCCCTTGACCAGAATCGAACCTGGGACCTTTCAGTCCGCAGGCCGACGCTCTATCCATTGAGCCAAACTGGTTACGGCAGGATATATTTTTCCACTGATTTTTAGAGAGAGTGAAAGGGAGGGAGGGAGTGGTGGGGAGAGAGAGAGAGAAACATGGATGTGAGTGAGACATACCGATTGGTTGCCTCTCACATGCACCCCTACTTGGCAATCCAGGTCTGTGCCCTTGATTGAGAATCAAACTCGTAACCCTTTGGTGCATGGCAATGTTCTAACCACTTTGCAACATTGGCCAAGGCTGAAAAAATATTTTTAAAATATATTTTTATTGATTTCAGAGAGGAAGAGAGGGAGAGAGAGATAGGAACATCAGAGATGAGAGCGAATCATTGATTGCCTGCCTCCTGCACATCCCACACTGGGGATCAAGCCCACAACCAGGAATCAAACCATGACCTCCTGGTTCATAGGTCAATGCTCAACCACTGAGCCATGCCAGCCAGCTATTATATATGTATTTAAATAGGGGAGAACCAAGATGGCGGCATAGGTTAACGCCAGAGTTTGCTGCTTTGAACAACTACTTCAAAAGTGAAACTAAAAGACGGAACGGACATCACCCAGAACCACTGGAACGCTGGCTGAGTGGAAGTCCTACAACTAGGAGGAAAGAGAAACGCATACGGACACTCAGAGGAGGCGCAGTGCTGAAGTCAAATTCTGAGGTGCGGAGTGCGCGGAGCGGGCTGGCGGCAGAGGGCGCGGTTGGCGTTTTCAATCGGGAGGGAGTCGCAGACTCTGAGCTCCAGATCCGGGGGAGTCTTTAGGGACCCAGACTCAAACGGGAGAAGCGGGACTGTCTGGCTTCGGTCAGAGCGAGTGCAGCTTTCTCTCCGAGGTTTGCAGCGGGTGCTGGGACTCAGAGAGGCAGAGCCCCTGGGGACAGGACTGAGAGCAGCCATAACTGCTCTCTCCGGCCCACCCTGTTGATCCTGTGCGACCCGCCCCGCCCAAGCCCTGCACAGAGGCATTTGCCGGATAGCCTCAGGCAAAGGCTAGATTAGCACCTCCCTAGAGGACAGAAGTTCTCTCACTGCTGACACAGCTGATTCTCATAGCCACTTGGCCTGGAGGTCAAACCCTCCCTGGAATTAGCTACAACAATCAAGATTTAACTATAAGACCACGAACAAAGACCACTAGGGGGTGCACCAAGGAAGCATAACAAAATGCGGAGACAAAGAAACAGGACAAAATTGTCAATGGAAGATATAGAGTTCAGAACCACACTTTTAAGGTCTCTCAAGAACTGTTTAGAAGCCGCCGATAAACTTAATGAGATCTACAAGAAAACTAATGAGACCCTCGATCTTATATTGGGGAACCAACTAGAAATTAAGCATACACTGACTGAAATAAAGAATATTATACAGACTCCCGACAGCAGAACAGAGGAGCGCAAGAATCAAGTCAATGATTTGAAATGCGAGGAAGCAAAAAACACCCAACCGGAAAAGCAAAATGAAAAAAGAATCCAAAAATGCGAGGATAGTGTAAGGAGCCTCTGGGACAGCTTCAGGCGTACCAACATCAGAATTATAGGGGTGCCAGAAGATGAGAGAGAGCAAGATATTGAAAACCTATTTGAAGAAATAATGACAGAAAACTTCCCTCACCTGGTGAAAGAAATGGACTTTCAGGTCCAAGAAGCGCGGAGAACCCCAAGCAAAAGGAATCCAAAGAGGACCACACCAAGACACATCATCATTAAAATGCCAAGAGCAAAAGATAAAGAGAGAATCTTAAAAACAGCAAGAGAAAGAAACTCAGTTACCTACAAGGGAATACCCATACGACTGTCTGCTGATTTCTCAACAGAAACTTTGCAGGCCAGAAGGGAGTGGCAAGAAATATTCAAAGTGATGAATACCAAGAACCTACAACCAAGATTACTTTATCCAGCAAAGCTATCATTCAGAATTGAAGGTCAGATAAAGAGCTTCACAGATAAGGAAAAGCTAAAGGAGTTCATCACCACCAAACCAGGATTATATGAAATGCTGAAAGGTATCCTTTAAGAAGAGGAAGAGGAAGAAAAAGGTAAAGATACAAATTATGAACAACAAATATGCATCTATCAACAAGTGAATCTAAGAATCAAGTGAATAAATAATCTGATGAACAGAATGAACTGGTGATTATAATAGAATCAGGGACATAGAAAGGGAATGGACTGACTATTCTTGGGGGGGAAAGGGGTGTGGGAGATGCGGGAAGAGACTGGACAAAAATCGTGCACCTATGGATGAGGACAGTGGGTGGGGAGTGAGGGCGGAGGGTGGGGCGGGAACTGGGAGGAGGGGAGTTATGGGGGGGGAAAAAGAGGAACAAATGTAATAATCTGAACAATAAAGATTTAATTAAAAAATAAATAAATAAATAAATAAATAAATAAGTGTTTTCCTCTAAAGTAGCTAGAAATGAAAACAGAAAAAAATGCATTCATAGTAATATAAAATCTTAGGGATAATTTTCAAAAGAAAGATACAAAACCTATATGAGAAAAACTGTGAAATTGAGTAGAAAGACCCAAAATAAAAGTTCAGTAAATGGAGAAAAATTAAATTTTGGGATGGGAAAAACATAATATAAACATGTAATTTCCCCGAAATTAGAATAATTTTTTTTTAATATATTTTATTGATTTTTTACAGAAAGGAAGGGAGAGAGATAGAGAGTTAGAAACATCGATGAGAGAGAAACATCGATCAGCTGCCTCCTGCACATCTCCTACTGGGGATGTGCCCGCAACCAAGGTACATGCCCTTGACCGGAATCGAACCTGGGACCCTTGAGTCCGCAGGCCGACGCTCTATCCACTGAGCCAAACCGGTTTCAGTGAAATTAGAATAATTTAATGTGTTTTGGCCTTTTGGGGGTGAGAGCCAAGAGATGGGGTGATAAAGAGCTGTACAAAATGATATCAAAGTTTATAGCAAAGAGTTCAGTGTACAAGGACATTATTAACATAAAATGGTTATAGGGAATTGACCTACCAGATGTTAAATCTCACTTTAAAATCACTGTAATTACAACAGCATGTTGGGATGGCCTGTACTTAGAGTCTGGCGCAGCTGCTGCGTGAGTTTCCCATGGCCACTGGCTCTCTGGAGGGGGCTCGTTGCCAAGACCCAAGGGACTGCAGGGACAACGTGCAGATCCAGGGAGAGGGAGGGTCTCACAGCAGCTATAGAGGCGTTGCCTGTGGAGCTGGGGGTTTCCTGCCATGTGTCTGCCTTTCAGGACTCCTGAGAAAACCCCAGAAGCACTCAGCCAGGGGAAGACTTCAAATCTGGATATCCGCCACATGCAGGGGGCACCAATACCAAGTGAGAACAGTGCCTTCCTCCTTCCCCTCCCACCCCTACAGCCCTGGGGCAACACGGAAAACAGTACACAGAGCAGGGAAGGAACTGGCCAGACACCCCAGCATGAGGTCAGCCCCATTGGAGCTCAGGGGTAGTCTCCACAGGGTGGAGGGGGAGGTGTGGTGTGAAAAAGGAAGGAACTTCGGCCTGGACCCTCCAGAGGTCAGCTCTTCACTCAGTCAGCCAGGTGCACTGGCTGTGGTCCCTATCATTTCAGGGTGTTTTTAGGTATCAGTTAATAGTCTATGTATGTAGGCGCATCCTAGGGCGGCCATAACAAACCCCCACAATCTGAATGACTTAACAGAACAAACCTCTGTTGTCTCACAGTTCTGGAGGCCAGAGTCTGAAGTCAAGGTATCAGTAGGTTTGGTTCCTTCTGGTGAGTGTGAGGGAGCATCCACCTTCCGGTGGCTGTGGCAATTCTTGGTGCTCCTTGGCTTGTGGATCACTCCAGTCCCTGCCTCCACCTTCACATGGTCTTCTCCCCTGTGTGTCTCTGTGTGTATTATCCTTTCTGTCTTAGTAAAGACACCTGTTATTGTATTTAGGGCCCACCCTCATCCAGAATGGTCTCATCTCAAGAGCTTTATCTTAATTACATATGCAAAAGTCTTTATTTCAATTAAGGTCACACTCTGAGGTTTCAGGTGGACATATCTTTTGAGGGGGACCATTCAGCCTTCTATAGAACTGCAGCAGGCGTGTCAGTAGCAGGCTGACACACACGAGTCCTCCTTCCTGTGAAAAAATATTGTACCTGAAGACTCCTGCTCAGGGGAAGAGTGTGTTGAGCTCAGTAATGGGATAGGGTTGGCCCCAGACCCGAGGGCAGCCATCTGCTTAAGAAGATTGTAATGGTGACTAGGCCAATTGACTGGCTCCTTTTAAAATTTGGGTTTTGAGTATGTACATGATGGCAGAAAGAATGAGAAAAACAGATGAGAGTTGTCATTAGAAAGAGACCAAGATGATATAAAAAATACTATGTACAATAGCAACAAAAATTTTAATGAGAGAAGTACAACATATCTACACTAAAAGTACAAAACCTTGCTGAAGGAAATTAATAAGGATCTAAATAATGGAGAAGTATACAATGTTCATGGATTGTAAGACTCACATCATTAAGATATCAATTCTCCTTAAACTGATTTATAGGTTCAATGCTATTCATATGAAAATTCCAGCAAGCTCTTGTTGTTGAAACCAATTAACTATTTTAAAATGTATATGGAAATATAATGAGCCTAGGCAAACTTGAAGGACAAAGCTGTAGGATTTAGACAGTGTGATATCAAGATTACTATAGCCTTAGTAGGTTAGGGTCAGTGCATAGAGCATCAGCCTGCGGATTGAAGGGTCCTGGGTTCAATTCCTGTCAAGGGTATATGCCCGGGTTACAGGCTCAATTAAGAAAGTGAAAAGGCAAGCCACAGACTGGGAGAAAATATTATATATATATATATATATATATATATATATATATATATATATTTGACAAAAGACTGGAATATATAGAATATTTTGAACATATGAAGAACTCCTTCTCACAAAAAAAATATATAAAGCCCCATAAAAAATGAAAAGAACTGTTTGAATAGGTACTTCACAAAGGAGGATATCCAGATGACCAATAAGCAGATAGACAGGTGCTTAGCTTCATTCGTCATCAGGAAAACACAAATTAAAATCACAATGAAATACCGCTCCGCCCCCGGCTAAATGGCTAACTGTAGAAGGCGGGCACTGGCAGGGGCTGAGAGGAGCGGCTGTGGGCCTGGCAGCACTGCCGGTGGGAGTGGACAGTGGGCCACCTGCTTTGAGAAAGTGCTTGGCAGTTTCTGATACAGTTAAGCCTACTGCTGCTCTGTGACCCAGACATCTCACGCTAGGCACGTCCCTGAGAAAAACGAAACCCCAAGCTCACGCAGAATCATACGAGAATGCTTATACAGTATGACAATCTATATGAAGTTCAAGGCAGTCTAAACAGACGTATGATGACAGGAATCAGGACCCTGGCTGCCTCTGAGGGAGTGTGTAGGCAGGGGGCGGGGTTAGGGGTGACGGGGATGGGCTTGAGGGGACTTTCTGGAGGATGGACTTGTTCTTTATGTTGGTCTGGAGGAGGTCACATGGGAGGGCAGAGCTAAGCCTCCCGCCTGTGCCTTGATTGGTGCATTGTACTGTACGTAAACTATATCTCAGGAAGACGATAAGAAAGCAAGAGCCAGACACTAGCTAGAGCCCCGTGCTATCTTTACAATAAATGCCTGGTGTTCAACATGGGCTGACCTAGCCTCTGACCATTGCACTGAAAAGAACTTGCTCTCAAGCTGTGAGGACCTGTCAGGCTTTTTGCCAGAGACCACAGCAGAAGCGTCAGTGTGTGTGAGTGTGTGTGTGAGAGTGTGTGAGTGTGTATGTGAGTGTATGTGAGTATGTGAGTGTGCGTGTGTGTGTGTGTGAGTGTGCGCGCGTGTGTGTGTGAGTGTATGTGAGTATGTGAGTGTGTGTGTGTGTATGTGAGTGTGTGTGTGTATGTGAGTGTGTGCGCACGCGCGCGCGTGTGTGTGTGAGAGTGTGTGTATGTGAGTGTGTGTGTATGTGAGTATGTGTGTGCATGTGTGCGAGTGTGTGAGTGTGTGTGTGTGTGTGAGTGTGTGTATATGTGTGTGTATGTGAGTGCGTGTGTGTGTGTGTGTGTTTCCATGTTGGCTAGTGTTTTAACCTTTATGAATGCCAATGCCTTTAGGTGGGTCAGGTACACTGTAGTCTGTGGAGTCTGTCTCTCCACTGCCTGGACCCTGACGGTAGTTTGCCTCCGGGGTCGGCACTGTGGGAAGCGGGTGGGGGTGGAATGGGGTGCAATTGCAGCTCCTCCTATTCTCAGGCCTGCCTGCTCCCTGGGGCTGAGCCCTGTCAGCCCCTCTCCCCGACTGGAGCCATGTGGCTTCTTACCCTCCCTCCTCCCTCCCTCCCATGGAAGCCCTGCGAGTGCTCCCTGGCACCCTTACATGAAACCTGTCTCTGCGCCCTCCAGCCCTTCTCTGAGAGGCCCAGGGCAGGAAGGCAGGATAGGGTTGGCATCCCCCTCTCCATCCCTGTGCTCAGGGACTCCCGGCTGGGGCCCAGCTCCGCCTGCCCTGCGCTCCCCTCGGAGAGGCTGAGCTGCAGCGGGGCGTCCCCGGCCTGTGCCACGCCAGCCCACGTGGACAGCTGCGGGGAGGGTCTCCCTTCCTGAGGCCAAAGTGCTTCCCTGCGCTCATTATCCAAAGTGCAGACAAACAGCTCTGACCCTCATCCCCCTGACATGGGCGGCAGGAGTGACAGCGTGTGATGCCAGAGAACAGGTCAGAGGCTGGCTGAGCGGGGGAGGCGCTGCGCGGCCGGCAGGGAGGAAATGACGGGCTCTGTGTCAGACTCATAAACAAGCCTGACTTCACACTTGCCCCACACACACCCCTCTGAGGTCATGCAGGCCCCTCCCGTCCCCTGGGCCCACGGCACAACAGCACCGACGCCACGAGGCCGGGTGCTGCTGGGGGTGGACCTGTGGCTGGTCCTCCCCTGACCGGTGGCAGGCACCCAGCTGTCAGTCACCTGGGGTCAGGCTCTGACGGGGCTCCGGTAGGGAGGGAGGCAGAAAGGCCCTTGCCTGTAGGTGTGGCTGCTGCCTGGCTCACACTACCTGTGTCTTTGTGGGGCAGTAGGTCCTCTGTGGCCAGACCGAAGCCCCCTGCCATCTTTAAAGAGAAGCTAGGAACTCAGATGTTAGGCAACATCTTCTGATGGCAAAAGGCTGGCAACCAGTTTGAAGTGTTAAGATCCTCAGTGAGGACTAGGAACACAAACCTGTGTGCGGGCATGGCCTCCAGTGGCCGTTACACCCTCTGAATCGCGTGGCCTTTCACTAAAACATGGCACCCGATTCACAGATGGGGCTACTGAGGCCCAGAGCCCGGCAGCGACCACCCACAGGGGCAGAGCCAGGCAGGGGTTCACGTGGGGAGCCAAGTTGGTGACCTCACTGGAGGCCTCGACCATGATGGTGAGTGCTGCTGCCGCTCCTGCTTGGTGCACGACGCAGGGGACCTCACCGGGGACACCTGGGCAGGCGCTTCCAAAGCCCAGGCCTCCAGGCCCAGGACTGAGCCCTGCACAGAGAGCACACGTCCCGGGCGCCAGACCTCCCTGAGCCCAGATGCCACACGAGCACAGGCTGAGCCCACGGCTCCCGAGCCTGGCATGCCAGCGACAGACACACAGCCTGGACCTGTCTCCAGGAGGTGCCACAATTTCCTTCCCAGGCCTTTCCCATCGCTGTTCCCTCATAGAGGGGTCCTGCAGGCTCGAAGGCCTCGGCGTCCCAAGCTGAGCTGCGGCCGGCTTCTTGCCTCCTCACCTGGAGCAACTTTTCTGTTATTGGTTGGAATCAGATGGGCCACTCCAAACCCTCATCACATCATCATCAACGAAATCCCCATAAAAATGTATAATATGTTTTTATTGATTTGAGAGAAAGAGAGAGAGAGAAAAACAAACAAACAAAAATAACAAAAAAATAAAGAGAGAGAGAGAGAGATAGAAACATCAATGTGAGAAACATTGATCAATTGCTTCCTGCAGGCCCACTATGGGGATGGTGCCCTGACCGAGAATCAAACCGGTGACCTTTTGGCGTATAGGACAACACTCAACCAACTGAGCCACACGGGCCAGGGCCCCAGAGTTTTCACTGATGCATCACTGATGGCGTCATGAGCTGTGCTAAGCACCCCCGCAGCGCTATTTCACACATTCCCAGCAAAGGTCCTATTATCTTAATTTTTGCTACACAGATGGGCTGAAATTGCTTGTGGAAATACTGGCAAAATCAACGCTGGCACCCAGACCTACCTAACCTCTGAGTCCTTGCTTTTAATTACGAGGTGCCTTCCCTCCCCCTCAACTGTGGGCCCAAGTCCCTGTCTGACCGTCACTCTGTACCCCCGAGCCTCGGTTGCCCTCTCTAGAAAGACTGGCAGTCCCCGTGGGCAGGCTCGCGGTAAGGTTGCGAGGAAAGAATTAACACAGCAGGTCTGGTGGCGCAATCCTTGCATGTCTGGAAGCCTGGAACCAAGGTGGACCCTGGGCCAATCCCTGGGACAGTGGCTCTCGGACTCTTCTTTCTGCTACTGATTGGTGACGTGGTGCGTGCCGGGCCACTGGGGAATTGCTGAGAAGTGCCCCGGGATTGTTATGTGCCGATGTATCTGGCTTCACCTGTGGGATTCTGAGGGTCGGTTGCCATAGCACAGTGGTTCTCAACCTTCTGGCCCTTTAAATACAGTTCCTCATGTTGTGACCCAACCATAAAATTATTTTCGTTGCTACTTCATAACTGTAATGTTGCTACTGTTATGAATCGTAGTGTAAATATCTGATATGCAGGATGGTCTTAGGTGACCCCTGTGAAAGGGTCGTTTGACCGCCAGAGGGGTCGCGACCCACAGGTTGAGAACCGCTGCCATAGCAGGTTGTGCTTGTGTGCCCAGCCTTTCATAAGAGCCTGGGATCCGCGACTTGTGTGGGCTTTCCCGAGCAGGGACCCTTCTGGTGTCCCCGTGGCTGCCTGCCACAGAGAAAGATACTGTCCTGTGCAACTTCAGTGGGGGAAGGACTTGGAAGCCTGTGCCCAAGCTTCCTGGACCTCGCCCAGTGAATATCTTTTTCCTGTTGCTTTTATTCTGTATTATTTTCTGTAATAAAACTTAACTACAATGCTCGGCTGGTGTGGCTCAGTGGTTGAGCATCGTTCCATGAACAAGAAGGTCATGACTGGATTCCCACTTAAGGCACGTGCCCCCAATTGTGGGCTCGATCCCCAGTGTGGGGCAAGCAGGAGGCAGCCAATCAATGATTCTCTCTCATCATTGAGTTTCTATGTCTCTCTCCCTCTCCCTTACTCTCTGAAATCAATAAAAATATATTTTTTAAAAAGTTAGCTATGGCCAGAACCAGTTTGGCTCAGTGGATAGAGCATCGGCCTGCGGACTCGGGGATCCCAGGCTCGATTCCGGTCAAGGGCATGTACCTTGGTTGCGGGCACATCCCCAGTGGGGGGCGTGCAGGAGGCGGCTGATCGATGTTTCTCTCTCATTGATGTTTCTAACTCTCTCTCCCTCTCCCTTCCTCTCTGAAATCAATAAAAATATTTTTTTAAAAAAGTTAGCTATGGCCAGAACCTGGCATTAAGTCTTGTGTTACTGGATCATCAAACTCAAGGGTGGCCTTGAGACCCCTGGAAAGAGAAGCTCAGAAGGAAGTTGACTAGTGTTTGGCCACGGTGGGTAATGGCGTGGGCCTCAGCAGAGGTCATTTATGTTCAGCTGGCCACATGATGGTAGCTCCCAGCTACCAGGCCATTTTTCGTGTTCCCGGCATGTAATCCAAGTGGCCCATGCTTTCCAGTTCTCTGGGGCCGCCTTTCCCTGCCTCCTTTCGTTTCTGAGTGAAATGGCCCAGGATGGCCCCACTGCCATATTTCTGAGAATTCATGGGAAGCATGGGAACAACCTGGAACTTCGGTGGCCCTGTGAGTCAGGCCTTCCAGTATGCATACCCCTTCGGACGTGAGCTGGGCCTGTGACTTGTTTTAAGCCACAGAATGAATCAGCAGTGATCCTGGGCCAGCCACAGTCCTGAGCCTGAAGAAGGCCTGGCAGTGTCCACATTGATACTCTTGAGAGTTGCTGTGTGAGAAGTCCGATTTCCTGCTGGAAAGACCATTTGGAGAGAGAAAGGCCCCGAGACGACAAGGAAAAGACAAGGAACTGGACTCATAGCGTCAGTGGAGGCTCCAGAGTCCGGCTGCAGCTGGGCCAGACCCGCCCGGCCCTGGGGCGGAGCCGTCCTGACTCCAGCACCATCAATGAAGGAAGAAGCCGCGCTGGACTTCCAGCCCCAGCGGGCGTCACGTGGCGCAGACAGGAGCCATCTGCTGTGCTCTGGCTGACCTCCTGAGCCTCTTGGCCTGGCCTCTCCTTTGACGAAGATGTGGGAACAATATTCCGCTGTATCGTCCCATTCTCGTGCCTTTCTCCTATTCTACCATAAGAAATGGTGGAAACGCAGTGATGAATTGCAGCCAACAGTTGACCTCAGAAATGCGGGCAGTCAGGGGTAGTGTTTTCTCTGACAAACAGGAGAACACGTGCCCCAACGAGGCACAGGGCTGCCTGGCCTCAGCTGTCAGTTGCCAGGTGCCTGGCTGCCAGTGAGTCCCTAGACGTCGGTGATCCGTGTCCTGCGAACTCTCCCCTGTGTTAAATGCTGACTCAAAATGTTTTTCAAACACCGCAGTTATCCCCTCCAACGGAAAAAGGCGAGCCCATCTGCAGGCTGCCTTCAGCTTGCAGTTCGGCATTTCGTAACTGCTCATCCAGAGCAAGGCCTCGCAACACTTACTGCTGGGGAGTATTTCCACCTTCGGAGTAACAGGAGCTCTTCCTAGTTACCTGTTGCTGCGTAACAAATGAGCCCAAAGCTCAGCGGCTTAAAATCACGTGCATTTATTACCTCACCGTTACCGTGGGTCAGGAATTAGATGTGGCTGAGCTGAGTGTTGCTGGCTCAGGGCCACTTACACAGCTGCAATCAAGGTATCTGCAGGCTGGACGGGGGGAGGACCCACTCCCAAGCATGGACGTGATGGCTAGAACTTGTGGACTGTTAGACTGAGGGCCTCCGTTCCTCACTGGCTGTTGGCCTGAGGCCAGCCTCAAGCCTTACTGTGTCGGACTCTCCACAGGGCCGCTCACTGCATGGCAGCTGTCGTCACCAAACTGAGCAGTCGAGAATGTGCCAGCAAGGGAGAGTGAGCGAGCAGGATGGAATCACTGTCTTCTGCAGCCCAGTCTCGGAAGTGACATCCATTACTTTGTGTTTTGTTTTTTAGGAGCCAATCACTATGTCCAGCGCTCTCATGAGGTGAGCTGCAGGGCTGTGCTCACGCCCACATTCCCCAGGCAGAGGCGAGAACTGCAGCAGCCAGCAGGCACTTCGTGTCCAGAGAAGAGCTGGGCCAGAGCTGGTTCCCGTAGCCATGTAGTAAGGTAGAAGCTGATGCGGTCCCAACGCAGCCTGCCTCCCAGGGGCTGATCCGCCACACAGAGTCTACTAGGGGTGTCACTGGAGTTCAAGCCAAGGTCTCTTCTGGTAAGACAGAATCAAGTGACAATCATAGCACAATGACTGTAGTGGGGTGGGCACAAGTATACACTGTTGAAAGAAGTATACATTAACCCCAAATTTTTTATTATTATTATTAAATTTACTAGAGGCCCGGTGCATGACATTTGTGCCCTGGGGGCGGTGGGGGGGGGGGGGGAGGAGTCCTCAGCCCAGCCTGCACCCTCTCGAAGTCCAGAACCCCTTGGGGGATGTCCGCCTGCCAGCTTAGGCCCGCTCCCCACATGGGGTCCTTAGTGCTGGTGGTGGGAGAGGCTCCTGCCCCCACTGCTGCACTCTCCAGCTGTGAGCCCAGCTTCTGGCTGAGTGGCGTTCCCCCTGTGGGAATGCACTGACCACCAGGGGGCAGCTCTTGCATTGAGCATCTGCCCTCTTGTGGTCAGTGCTCATCACAGCAAACATTCCCACATTTGGTCAATTTGCATATTAGCCTTTTATTATATAGGATTGGGGGGACATTGGTCACCATGATCATATAGGTTTCAGGTGTGGGTTTCTATGTTACAAGATCTATATATTGCACTATGAGCCCACCATGTAAAGTCATATCTCCTGTCAGCATATATTGGACCCTCTTCTCCCACCCCCTTCTCTCTGGCAGCCACCACACTGCTACTTGTGCTCATGAGCTTCAATTTTATATCCCACATATGAATGAAATCATATGGTTCTTAGCTTTTTCTGACTGACTTATTTTGCTTAGCATAATGTTCTCAAGGTCCATCCATGTTGTTGCAAATGGCTCTATTTCATCCTTTCTTATGGCTGAATAGTATTCCATTATATTTAGGTACTACAACTTTATCCAGTCTTCTATCGCGGGACACTTTGGTTGTCTCCATGTCTTGGCCACATGAATAATGCTGCAATGAACATAAGGGCGTATATATCTTTGCAAATACATGATTTCAAGTTTTTTGGATATATACACAGGAGTGGGGTTGCTGGGTCATATGGTAGCTCTATTCTTAATTTTTTGAGGAATCGCCAGATTGCTTTCCATAGTGGTTGTATCAGTCTACATCCCCACCGGTAGTGAATGAGGGTTCCCTTTTTCCCACAACCTCTCCAGCACTTGTTATTGCTGTATTGTTGATAAGGGCCACTCTAACAGGTGTGAGGTGGTAGCTCATTGTAGTTTTGGGAGGGATGCACATGGATCGGTGAGGGAGGAGGGGGGACACCCGCCTAGCCAGCCAGATCAGCCGAATCAACCCTGGCGATCAATGGGGTGACAGATGTCGCAGCCAGATCGCCCTCACATCCTCATTGTAGTTTTGATTAGCATTTCCCTAATTGCCAGGAGGTTGAACATCTTTTCCTATATCTATTGGTTGTTCATATGTCTTCTTGGTTCTCTGCCCACTTCTTGATTGGGTTGTTTGTTTGGTGTTGAGTTTTATGAGTTCTTTATATATTTTGGAAATTAAACCTTTGTCAGAGCTACTGTTTGCAAATATCATCTCCCATCTGGTTGGCTGCCTTTTTGTTTTGTCTGGGTGTTTTTTTGTTTGTTTGTTTTTGTTGTTGTTGTTTTATAGTTTTTTTTGTTTTATTGTTGTTGTTGTTTTGCCATGGAGAAGCTTTTTAGTTTGATATAGCCTCATTCATTTATTTTTGCCTTTTCTTCCTTTGTCTTTGGGGTCAAGTTCATAAAATGTTCTTTGCAACCAAGGTCCATAAGTTTAGTACTGATGTTTTTCTATGTAATTTATTGTTTGGGGTCTTATATTTAGGTCTTTGATCCATTTTGAATTAATTTTTGTACATGGGGACAAACTATAATCCAGTTTCATTCTTTTTCATGTGATTTTCCAGTTTTCCCAGCACAATTTATTGAAGAGACTACCTTTACTCCATTGTGTGTTTCTGGCTCCTTTGTCAAAAATTATCTGTCCATATATATTTGGTTTTATAGCTGGGCTCTCTATTCTGTTCCATTGATCTGTGTGTCTGTTTCTCTGGCAATACCATGCTGTTTTGATTATCGTAGCTCTGTAGCATTATTGAAGTCAGGTAGAGTGATACCTACAGCTTCGTTCCTTTTTCTCAGGATTGCTTTGGCTATTCAGTCTTTTGTGGTTCCATAAAAAGCTGATGATTTCATATTCTATTTGTTTAAATAGTGACATTAGGATTTTGATATAGATTGCATTAAATCTTTATATTGCTTTGGGTAATATAGTCATTTTAACTATGTTGATTCTTCCCATCCATGAACATGGGATATTTTTCCATTTTATTGTATCTTTTTTAATATCTTTTAATAATGCTTTATAATTTTCAGTATATAGGTCTTTCACATTCTTTGTTAAGTTTATTCATAGGTATTTTATTCTTTTGGTTGCAATTGCAAAAGGAGTTGGTTTATTTTATTTCTTTTTCTGAAGTTTTGCTAGTATACAGGAAAGCAATGGATTTTTGCACACTGATTTTATATCCTGCAACTTGACTGTATTTGTTTATTGTTTCTAATATTTTTGGGGTGGAGTCTTTAGGGTTTTCTATGTACAGAATCATGTTGTCCGCAAAAAGTGACAGTTTTACTTTTTCCTTCCCTATTTTAACCCAACATTTCAAGACTGAAAAATGTATCAAGAGGCTTAAATGTGGGAGACCTTTTTTGTCTTCTTAATTCCCCTTCTGTGAGTCTCAAGCATAAGGACACCAGAAAAAAATCACACTATATTCATTTTTTAATTATCTCATTTTTGTTTATAAATAAATTAGAGGCCCAGTGCATGAATTCATGTATGGGTGGGGTCCGGTTGGCCAGCCCCAATGGGGGCCGATCGGGGCTGGGCCGGCGGGGGGTGTGGGAGAGGGGATGTGGGAGGTTAGCCACCAGGCCCAACCCTAATCAGGATGGGGGGGCCGATGGGGGGCAGGCTGGCCAAGGGGGGGGGATGTGGGTGGTTGGGAGGGCCGATCAGAGCCCCCATTGGGCTGGTTGGCTGCTGCAGTGTGCCTTATAGCGACTGATCATTTGGGTTGTTCTGGTCATTCCACTGTTCTGGTTGCTTGGCTTTTATATACTATATATGTGTATTTTTAAGTAAATCCAGACTATTGTGTCTAGGAGCTGGAATTACAGCAAATTTAATTTTATTCACTTGCATATTCTATGATGAAAATGAGTTACTTTTATGTTAAAAATTTATTTTACAAACACATATGTAGAGTGTAACAGTTATTATTGAAAAACACAAAGTAGAAGCATTTAAAATGCTCAGGAGTTGGGTCAAGTAATTATAATAGAACCATACAATAAATTTTTATGTAAGCATTAAAATTATGCTTGTAAAGTTTTAGCAATGCAGAAAAATCCTTATAAAATAAGTTTAAAATAAAAATCAGATATTTATTGCCCTAACTGGTTTGGCTCAGTGAATAGAGCGTTGGCCTGGGAACTGAAAGGTTCCAGGTTCGATTCTGGTCAAGGGCATGTACCTGGATTGCAGGCACCTCCCCAGAAGGGAGTGTGCAGGAGGCAGCTGGTCGATGTTTCTCTCTCATCAATATTTCTAACTCTCTATCCCTCTCCCTTCCTCTCTGTAAAAAATCAATAAAAATATATTTTTACAAAAATCAGATATTTATTTAAGATATATATACTGCCGAAACAGGTTTGGCTCAGTGGATAGAGCGTCGACCTGCGGACTGAAGGGTCCCAGGTTCGATTCCGGTCAAGGGCATGTACCTGGCCTGCGGGCACATCCCCAGTAGGGAGTGTGCAGGAGGCAGCTGATCGATGTTTCTCTCTCATCGATGTTTCTAACTCTCTATCTCTCTCCCTTCCTCTCTGTAAACAATCAATAAAATATATTTTTTAAAAAAAGATAGATATACTGAGTGGCCAGATTATTATGACCACCTGACATTTGTAGGCAAATTAGGCGTATACTGCATCGTATGGGATATGGAAGCCAAAGGCCTGTTCGAACACCTTTGCTGTCTGCAGTTACCAAGATAAAATGTCTCCAATTCGCACAGGAACACAAGGATGGGACAGTCGAGCACTGGAAAAAAGTCATGTGGTCCAATGAATCACATTTCCAGTTGCATCATGCAGATGGCAGAGTGAGAATTTGGCGGAAACAGCATAAAAGCATGCACCCCACATGCATGAGTACAACCCTTCAAGCTGGTGGGGACAGTGTTATGGTTTGGGGCATGTTTTTCTGGCATGATTCGGGCCCTTTAATTCGTGTGGAACAACGTCTGAATAGCACAACATACCTAAGTATCGCTGCTGATCAAGTTCATCCTATCATGTTGATGGTGTATCCCAATGGAGATGGCTTCTTCCAACAAGACAATGCCCCATGCCACGGTGCTCGTATTGTGCCCAAGTGGTTTCAAGAACATGACAGAGGCTTTACCTTGCTTAGGTGGCCCCCACAATTACCAGATCTCAATCCAATTGAGCATTTGTGGGACGAAGTTAAAGAGCCATCAGGCAGCTGGTTCCACAACCATCAAACCTCACAGAACTGGACAGTGCTATTCATCAGGCATGGTGTCAGATTCCTCGCATCACCTTTCAACATCTCATGGAGTCAATGCCCAGAAGAATCGCTGCAATACTGAAGGCAAAAGGTGGCCCAACAAAGTACTGATGGGGTGGTCATAAGAATCTGGCCACTCAGTGTATATTTACATATAAAGACATATGTTGGACTCAATTTACATAATCAAATCAACACAGTTAAGTCAGCAATTGCCAATGTCTGGCATGTACTCCACCAGTGACATGCCAATTAATCTGTTTCACCAGCCACATCAATTAATGGGTCTAAACAGTTGGGTTTAGCTGAGGGAGGTTAACTGGGCCATCTGATTGGTGTTGGATATGCCAGTTGGTTAGATTATCTGGATTTGATTGCCTTTGTGATTAAACATAAATGTTGGTTTGCACATGTCTGGAAACATACTGAAAGAGACCCACCCAGAGAGTAGTGGTTATTTCAGGCTGACGGCATTGTGATAACTATTTTATCTGTTACACTTGTCTTAGATACACACTGTGTTTGTTCCTACTGTTTTGTTCTCCCCTACCCTGTGAGTGGTCCCCACCCACGCTGCGACCCTGTAGTGACCCCCTTTGGGAGGAGCAAGTCACCCCACCCACTGACTTCAGACCCGATCATTAATTTGCTCAGCCAATGGGACGTGGGCAGAAGCGACATGTGTGACGTCAGAGAGGAAGCTGTGAAAGCCGTTGTGTGGCTCCACGGGTTGTTTTCTGCGCTAAGAGAACAACCTATCCCAGCGGGACTGATCCTCCAGGCTGGGCCGGGGAGTGGAGACACATGAGCGACGCCAGCATAGACGCCTGTGAGGAATAAGCCTTGTTGTTGTGGCCGCAGAGAACAGGAGATCATTTGTTACTGGAACATATCTCATCAAAAGCTAATACTTTCCTTTATTTCCCAAGTTTTCTACAAGTAATATGGAAAAGTTTCATAATGTGTCTAAAGGTTATTAAAATAATGTTGCTCTCTAGATACTTAACGTGTTGCCCCAAATCTTTTCATCTGTCCAGAGTCTGTAGTATAAAAACAAGCCCTGAATATTCTCACTAAATTAGATTTTGATGGACCATGAGGGTCTGAAATTTATTTGAGTATAATTTAAATACAGTCAGAGTTGTTCTGGGCCCTTTGCCAGCCTGATTCTGCTGAAGTGCTCAGGTAGGGTCTGCGGGCCCTGGGTGGGGCTGGGTGGGGCTGGGTGGGGCTGAAGAGAGTCAAGAAGCAATACAAGGGATTAGGGGTCTGTGTTACATCTTCTGGCCCAGTATCCATCCCTGTTTCTGGCAATGGCACCCTGGTTTCTCACAGGGAGCCCTCATCCTCAGCCAGTCTAAGGGGGGTTTGATGGGCTGACCCAGTCCGCTGACTTCAGGGATGAGGGTGTCACCCAGGTCTGGCTAGTCGGAGCAGTGAGGCACCCTGGCCTCCACAATTGACTCGGGGAGTCAGATGACCTCAGCAAGCTACAATGCCAAGGGTTTTACAAACCACTTTATTCTCCTTTTGTGCCAGCTCTGGCCAATGGAGGACAGACAGAAGGGATGGATGCCCCGTTCAGGCCTGCATCTAGCACATCCCCCACATGGGATATTCTCTTATCTTCCCATGAGAACCTTGAAGCCTTGCCTTGAAGATGGTAGAGGCTCAAATGGGACGAGCTTGAACACCTTAATGACTACTTCGGGCAAAGCCCTCGCCCCCCAGTCTCTTACCGTGAGTAAGAGTAAGAGATTTTAAGATTAATGTGCTGCCATGGCAAAGTCTAACCTACTCTGACGAATATATGACCAAACCCCAGGCCAGACTCATTAGACTCAGCCCTAAGGACTTTGGTTTGGAAAGCATTACTCTCTTTTTCCTGGAATTGCTAAGTTGGTAGGATGTAAACCTGGAGTGCTAAGCCCATCATTTATTCATTTATTCCACCATTATTTATTGAAACTCTGCTATACACCTGGCACTGGCCTCAGCTCACACTCCACGACTGCACAGTGAGGAAGTCTGAGGATGAGGCTAACATAGAGGAAAATCAAACTGAGAAGCAGAGCATTGGTTCAGACTGCTGGATCCAACCAAACCTGAAACCATCGCATTCTTTTTTGTGGGATTTCTGAACCCTTTTGAGTGGGATTTCTGACACTTGCACACAACAAGTTATAATTAATTCAAAGGTCAGACTGAAATGAAAGTAAGGTCATAGGTCTGTGCTGTCATCAAGATGGGCTTATTAGAGGCAGGGTATAGACACTGGCCCAGCTAGAACCTGCCAGAGAGGAGCAAATGGGCACAAATGATATGATATGCAGGACTGGGCATGCCCTGGTCACTGAAACACAGCCCAAGCACAGGGGAGGGAAGAGCAGCACTGGGCACTGAACCGGACATGGAACCTATCCCTCAGGTTTGCTCTGACACCCAGCCTGCGTTCTGACAGCTCAGGCCGGCTCCTCCAACACGACCTCACTGCTGACTTCAGGTTTGCAGGCTGTGTCCTGGCTTTTGCCTGGCTGTGGACTTAGATTTGGTGAAAGGCTACAAGCCAAAACTAGAAGGGAGTTTTTTTTTAAAAAGCCAATTCAGTTGAACACAGTACATGTTTCTAGTGCTCCTACCACATCCCAACTTCAGTGCTGGTTTGGAAAACCTGCCTTGAACCCTTTCTACATGCCAGGAACTTGATCCATCCTTCCTTCTGAGGCAGGATATAGCAAGAAGCGAGGAAATTCCTTGGCAAGTAGAATGAGGGAAACTAAGGCAAGATAGTTAAACAAGGCCAAGCAATTAACAGCCTGCTAATAAATAACAAGATCATATCTTCCCTAACCAAGAAGCACATGGTTTACACCTCTCCTTCCCAACCAGAGAGAGAGAATAGCTTAAATCACCTACTAAAGGAGAGAGAACAGAGACTCAGATAGTGCCATTAGTGCCAGCCAAATCCCAGCACGGATGCAGTCAGGGGAATAAATAACAAAAGAACCAGTTAGAGCCAGACAAATCGAAGATAAACGTAGAGCAGTGAGGCTGACCAGAGAATGAGCGCAGATTCCCCTGTATGCTCATGTTCATGCATCAGCATATTGAAGGACACACCTAGGAAGTTGTTGAATATTCTGTTGAGACCCTCCCCTGAGATCTCCCCTAGAACTCTCACTGCTCTCCCTGGAGCACACCCCTGCACCCCTTTCCTCAGGTGCGTACTTTTGCTTTCTTTCACCTAAGCTCTAAGGGTTCCCAGGAGACTTGAAACAGGGGAGCAGCAGGCAGCAGCAGCTTATCCCAGCTAATCCTCTTAATCTGTCTCCAAATTCCCTCTGCTGGCCCCTGTAACTTGTTTCCTGAGTCCACGCAGCCCGCCATGGCTCACTCCTGTTACTGTGACTTCCTTTCCTGAGTCCACGCAGCCCATCATGGCTCACTCCTGTTACTGGGACTTCCTTTCCTAGTCCACGCAGCCCGTCATGGCTCACTCCTGTTACTGTGACTTCCTTGTTTGCATTTAGGCAGCCCAGCCTAGGCTCACTCCTGTTGCTGTGATCTTGTCTCTTCTGTCTTAAGTCCTTCCTTCGTTTCACTGTCCCCAGCTTTAATAAATGTCCTCTTGAAAAATTAATAAATAAATAAATAAACTCTCAAAAACACCGGGACTGCTCAGCCGGTGTGGCTCAGTGGTTGAGCATCAACCTATGAACCTAGAGGTCACAGGTTTGATTTCGAGTCAAGGCACATGCCCAGGTTGCAGGCTTGATCCCCAATAGGGGGCGTGCAGGAGTCAGCCGATCAATGATTCTCTCCATTCCTCTCTGAAATCAATAAAAATATACAGTATATTAAAAAAACAATACCTGGACTTGTGTCATGAAATCTTTCCTGCATGAAATCAAGAACCCACACATCCCAGATCATGCCAAGGCAAAACCACCTTAGTTCCAGTGATTCTTCCTTCTTTCGTCTTTCCTTCCTTCTTTCTTTCTTTCTTCTACTCAACAGTAACTGAACACAATCTGAGCCATGGCCTGTGCTGGGCAGTGATTATTGAAAAACCAAAGGACTTGTATGCATACATATAAGCCAAACCAATGGACACAGACAACTGGGGGATGAGAGCATGAGTGGGGGGCGGAGGAGGTTGGAGGTTAATGGGGGGATGAGGACACATTTGTAATACCTTAACCAATAAAGAAATTAAACATTAAAAAAAGAAAAAAAGAAAAATCAGTGTTGTATATACCCACGTCCTGCGTGCTTCAGGGTTTGGGATCTGCAGAAGGGGCCGCATGCAAATGAAAGAGATGAGACAAGAAATAATAATTTGGAAATATTGAGGGCCAGGCAGGCAAGCCCAGTGCAAGAGAAAGGACTTCCACTGGTGCCCAGGCCTTGTCAACCTTTTTTATTCAATTTTGGATACACATCTAGCTCTTAGGCAGGTAATCACGGTAACAGACAATCTTAAAGGTCAGTAAATATTAGAAAGATTTACTCTGAGACTATTTGGTCAGAAAATAGCTTGAGCCCTCATTGTCTGGACTAAACAATAGGTGCATCCTCCATTCTACTCGAAGAAATAATCCCTAGGTTTGGACTTCCTTAGAGCATTCAAAGTGACAATGGAGCCTTAACTGGTTTGGCTCAGTGGATAGAGCGTCGGCCTGCAGACTGGAAGGTCCCAGGTTCGATTCCGGTCAAGGGCATGTACCTTGGTTATGGGCACATCCCCAATAGGAGGTGTGCAAGAGGCAGCTGATTGATGTTTCTCTTCCATCGATGTTTCTAAATCTCTATCCCTCTCACTTCCTCTCTGTAAAAAATCAATAAAATATATTTAAAAAACAAAAAACAAAGTGATAATGAATCATAACTCACTTCAGAAATCTCCCTGAAGATAGGACAAACACTACAGATTCATTGGAAACTACATGCATCTTGGAGACCCCAATCATTGAGTAAGTCTGAGAAAATGAGCCACACAATAAAGAAAATCCTGGCGAAAATATGCCATGAAATAATGGCACCAGGCACTCTCTATTGTCTTGCTCTGGATTAGTGTAATGTCCCAAAGTAGGGTTAAATTAAATCCTTTTGAAATCGTATATGGGAGACCCAGGTTTTTATTTGAGGAACATCCCTTGAGATTGAGTTGAGGAACATCCCCTTGAGATTTAGAACATGAATCAAATATCAAACAATATGTACAACATTTAGGGCAAACAAGTTCGCACAAGTTTGCTCATTGCAGGGTCTATCTACCTGTCTGACAAGCCCTTACACTCATTCCAGCCAGGAGACCAAGTCTTACTAAAGACCTGGAAGACTCAAGGTCCTGAACACCAGTTAGCCAAGTAATGGATCAGTCCCTATAACATTCTGCTGACAACACACTCTTCCCTAAAGCTCACAGAATCAAGTCTTGGACCCACCACACACAGTTAAAGTGGGTGTCACCTCAGGAGGACTCAGATCTTGGTGCTGCTGTTGATACTGTAAGGGGAAGCTGGACCTAAATTCCTGAGATTGAAAAGTCCTCTTTAGAACAAGGACAGCACCTCCAAAAGCTAAGTGACATGTAACTTTTTCTATTATTATTATTTTTTGGGGGGATAATTGCTATACTTTCTGCACGTGCTTTGACTGATAAAGCCTTTGTCTGCATTTCCCAGACAATGGTTTCCTCAACAAACTTACCCTGCTGTTGGGTGTGCCACCGAAGGCCCACTCAGATTTAGATCATGAGGATCCTATAGTCTCTCTGATCTCATTATAATTCTCCCTGCACTACTAGGCATACCCCTCACTAAATACTTGATTGCTTGTCTACACAATAGGTCTCACTTTGGAAGCTCCTCTGCAACAATTCCATTTGAAATATGAAGCAGTTAACCAGCTTTGCTTGTCCAGCAGTGCCATCCTCTTGACACCACGCATGCCGCCTTCTGAGGACAGCAACCCTCCCTTGTTTAAAGGATTCCCTCCCTTCTTGACCCCCTTCTTCCTTTAGTAGATAGCAAGAATTTCTGGACCCAGGAATAGGTAAGACTATAACGCTTGACAACAGGAAGTAATTACAGAAGATGAGATCTCCATCCATTTACCCTTATAAAATTACAAGGTCCAGTTTTGCAGGGGGGCAATTGTTACTATGAACAATTAGTTGGAGCACCAGGGAGTCTCCCTCATTGGCCAAGATGGTGCCAGGGGAGGTTCTTACACTGAGCGACTAAAAGTTAGGGAGAGGAATGGATAGGACCCAAGCATGCCAAAAGCTAGCAAGATAATTAGATAGAAAAAAAGTCCTTCCCTTCTTCTCCTTATAAGAGCTGTGGGTGTAAGCAGGAAGGGGAAATGGTCTTTCAGATGGGAGTCCATCATTCTCCCAGGTTGTAGGGCACCCGAATAAACCTCTTTCCTTTTGCACCAGCACCTGTCTCAGGAGTTTGGCTTTTGTTGTGGCAGAAAGCAAAACCTGCATTTTTTGGGCTACAAGTTCACCATGCCTGGGTATTTTAAGGATGCTTAATGATTTTTTTCTAAATATGCAAGTAATAATGCTCATTAGAGAAAAGTTGGAAATGGCCACAAAGTGAAGAAGAAACCCCCCCAAATCCTACCACCCAGAAATAACTGGAAAGATTTTTCTTAAATATCCTCTTAGTATTTTCTCCAGCTGTATATTAATTGCATTTTTTCCCCTAAAACAATTGGAAACATAGGCTCTGGTGAAGATGGAATAAACACACAACCCTATCTCTTCCAATAAATGCAATTAAAAGCCTTTGACAGAATGTGTGGGGCAGCTCTGTGAGGACTCTAAAAAATAGACAAAACAACCAATTTCTAGTCTGTCCTGGGAGGAACTTGAAAGACATCACTTCATCAGGTAAAGGCTAAACAAACTGAAAAAATCAACAACTCTTCTTAGATCTGTCAGAAAATTGAGGTCACAGAGCAAACTGCTATCTCCAGAATTGGACAGACAGGTGGATGCAGAGAATCACAACTTATCTGAGTAGAAGCCCTTCATGGGAACCAGTGCTGGGGCAGGAACACCTGAACTGCAGTTGATTAAATGGAAGCTCATTGTGGACAAATACAAGAGTTAAAAACTCTAGCAGCGGTTTTCAACCTGTGGGTCATGAGCCCTTTGGCAGTCGAACGACCCTTTCTTTCTTTTTTTTTTTTTTATTAAATCTTTATTGTTCAGATTATTACAGTTGTTCCTCTTTTTCCCCCCATAGCTCCCCTCCACCCAGTTCCCACCTCCCCCTCCGCCGTCACCCCCCCCCCACTGTCCTCATCCATAGGTGCACGATTTTTGTCCAGTCTCTTCCCACATCCCCCACACCCCTTTCCCCCCAAGAATAGGCAGTCCACTCCCTTTCTATGCCCCTGATTCTATTATAATCACCAGTTTATTCTGTTCCTCAGATTATTTATTCACTTGATTTTTAGATTCACTTGTTCATAGATGCGTATTTGTTGTTCATAATTTGTATCTTTACCTTTTTCTTCTTCTTCCTCTTCTTAAAGGATACCTTTTAGCATTTCATATAATACTGGTTTGGTGGTGATGAACTCCTTTAGCTTTTCCTTATCTGTGAAGCTCTTTATCTGACCTTCAATTCTGAATGATAGTTTTGCTGGATAAAGTAATCTTGGTTGTAGGTTCTTGGCATTCATCACTTTGACTATTTCTTGCCACTCCCTTCTGGCCTGCAAAGTTTCTGTTGAGAAATCAGCTGACAGTCGTATGGGTACTCCCTTGTAGGTAACTGACTGTCTTTCTCTTGCTGCTTTTAAGATTCTCTCTTTGTCTTTTGCTCTTGGCATTTTAATTATGATGTGTCTTGGTGTGGTCCTCTTTGGATTCCTTTTGTTTGGGGTTTTCTGCACTTCCTGGACTTGTAAGTCTATTTCTTTCACCAGGTAGGGGAAATTTGAAGTCATTATTTCTTCAAATAGTTTTTCAATATCTTGCTCTCTCTCATCTTCTGGCACCTCTATAATTCTGATGTTGGTACACTTGAAGCTGTCCCAGAGGCTCCTTACACTATCTTCGTATTTTCAGATTCTTTTTCCATTTTGCTTTTCTGGTTGGGTGTTTTTTGCTTCTTTGAATTTCAAATCTTTGACTTGATTCTTGCAATCCTCTAGTCTTCTGTTGGAACTCTGCATAATATCCTTTATTTCAGTCAGTGTATGCTTAATTTCTAGTTGGTCTTTTTCCATAACCTCGAGGGTCTCACTAGATTTCTTGAGGGTCTCGCTACATTTATCGGCGGTCTCACCAGACTTTTTGAGGGCCTTCCTAAATTTATCGGCAGTTTCTAGAAAGTTCTTGAAAAACCTTAAAAGTGTGGTTTTGAACTTTATATCCAGTATTTTGCTTTCCTCCATTTCTGTCATTTGTGTCCTGTTTCTTTGTCTCCACATTTTTTTTATGCCTCCCTGTGTTGATAGAGTGGCTTTGTGTGCTAGGTGTCCTATAGGGCCCAGTGGCTCAGCCTCCCCAATTACCTGAGGTGGACACCCTTGGTGCACCCCTTTGTGGGCTGTGTGCACAGTCTTGTTGTAGTTATGCCTTGATTGTTGTAGGATCACTGGGAGGAATTGACCTCCAGGCCAATTGGCTGTGAGAATCAGTTGTGTCTACAGTGGGAGAACTTCTGTGCTGAAGACACCCTTCTGGGGCAAGACTTGCTTCAGTGGAGCTTTGGTGCTCACTGAGTCTGCCCCCTGAGTCTGTCCCTTATGGATCTGAGGAGTTGTAATCTGGCTCTTGGATCTAAGGAGGTGCTAATTTAGCCTCTGCCTGAGGCTACCCAGCAGGAGCTACGAAGAGATCTGCAGATTCCCCTTCCTTGTTTGGGGCTTGGAGGTGCCCAGATGAGGCCCAGTTGTGAAGCAATGCAAGCTGCTGTGGGGCCTTGGGCCTTCTCTTGGAAGTTCTGGGTCTGTCTGGTCCAGCTGCAGTTTGTTAGGTAATTTTCAGATTGCAAAGGGCCAGGCCTTTCATATGCAAAAGCCTCTGCCTCAGCCTGGGTGGGGCGGGGTCTCAGGGAATCAACAGGGCAGAGCAAACAGCTATGGCTGATCCTCAGCCCTGCCCTAAGAGGCCCTGCGTCTCAGTGTCCTGGTAATCGCTGCAAGCACCTCTGAGAGGAAGCTGCCCTCAAGTTCTGAGTTCTGCCTGCTGCCAGACAGTCCAGTTTCTCCCCGTATGAGTCTGGGTCCCCAGAGACTTCCCAGAACTGGAGTTCAGAGCAGTCGGGGGCTTAAGACTCCCTCCCAATTCAAAAAGACAGCCGCATCCTCAGTTGCCAGCCCTTGCTGCGTGCGCCTCCGTACCTCTGCACTTTACTTCCGCACCTCCTCTGAGTCTCAGTGTGCTTTTCTCATTCGTTCTAGTTGTAGAATTTCCACTCAGCCAGCCTTCCTGTGGTTCTGGGTGATGTCTGTTTTGTCTTTAGTTGTATTTTTGAAGTTGTTGTGGGAGGCAGCTATTTCCGGTGTTTACCTATGCCGCCATCTTGGTTTTTCCCCAAACGACCCTTTCACAGGGGTCGCCTAAGACCATCCTGCATATCAGATATTTACATTATGATTCATAGCAGTAGCAACATTACAGTTGTGAAGTAGCAACAAAAATAATTTCATGGTTGGGTCACAACAAGAGGGACTGTATTTAAAGGGCCAGAAGGTTGAGAACCACTGAATTAGAGTGTCGTCCAGTGCACCAAAGGGTAGTGGATTCAATTCCTGGTTAGGGCACATACCCAGGTTGTGAGTTTGATCCTTGGTCGGGACATGTGCATGAGGCAACTAATCAATGTTTCTCTCTCACATTGATGTTTCTCTCACTCTCTCTCACTCTCCCTTCCTGTCTCTCTAGAATCAATGAAAAGCCTGTCCTCCTGTGAGGATTTAAGATAGAAAGGAAAAGAAAGGAGAGAAAGAAAGAAAGAAAGAAAGAAAGAAAGAAAGAAAGAAAGAAAGAAAGAAAATGCTATAAATGAAAATCTCTATAACATAGGTGAATAATGCATTTGATGGGCTCTTTAGTAGACTGGCGCTGGCTGAAGAAAGAATCTCTAAGCTTGAGGGTATGTCAATAGACATGTCCAAAATACAAAAGCCATGAGAAAAAAAAAGACTGAAACAAAGTAACATAAAACCCAGAACTGTGAGACAACTACAAAGGTGTAACATACATGCAATGAGGATACCAGGAGAAGAGAGCAGAAGAAATATCTGAAGCATTCATAACAGAGAATTTTCCCCAAATTAATGTCAGAACCAACCACAGATCCAAGAAGTTCAGAAACTCCAAGTAGTATAAATGCCAAAGAAAAAACCACACCTAGGTATATGATATTCACACTGAAGAAAATTAAAGATAAAGAAGAAAATCTCTCCCTGGCCAGTGTGGCTCAGTTGGTTGGATCCCATGTACCTAAAGGTTGCCAGTTCAATTCCCAATCAGGGTACATACTTAGGTTGCAGGTTTAATCCCCAGTCGGAGAACATTCCAGAAACAACCGATCAATATTTCTCTCTCACATAAATGCCTCCCTCTCTCTCTTTCTTCCTCTTCCCCCTCCCTCTGTTCCTCTCTCTCTAAAAATCAATAAAAAACACACATATCCTCAGATGAGAATTTAAAAATCTTGAAAGACACCAAAGGAGAAAAACACCTCATGTATAGAAGGGCAAACATAGGAATTACATCTGACTTCTCAAAAACATGCAAGCAAGGAAAATGGAGTGAAATATTTTCAATGTTGAGAGGGGATAAAATCCTCACCAACCTAGAATTTTATATTCTATAAAAGTATCCTTAAAAAGTGTAGGAGCAATAAAGGCTTTATCAAACTAGAAAAATGGAAAGAATCTATTGCCAGTAGACCTGCATTGCCAGAAATATTAAGTCTATCAGAGAGAAGAAAATGATATAGGTCAAACATTAGGACTGACAGAAAGGAAGAGCATTAGTGAAGAAATGAGTAAAGGTAAAATAAAAAACCTTTTTATTTTCCTTACTCTTAATTGAGCTAACGTTTTAAAAAATAACAATAGCAACCATGTATTTAAAGATTATAACTTATGTGTAAGTGAAATGAATGACAGCAATGAGGCAAGGGATGGGAGCAATTAGAATATTTTATTTTTATGAGGTACTTGTACTACCCGTGAAGTAGTAGTGTTATTTGAAAGGAAACTGGATTAGTTGTAAATGTATAATGCAAACTCTAGGACAACCACAAAAAAGTTGTAAAAGGAAGTAGAATTGATGCTGCTAAGAATGAAGAAAAAAATAGAATCATGTAAAATACTCAATTAAAACCACAAATGGCAGAACAAGAATAGAGTACAAAAAATAGAAAAAAGGACAATGACTAGGAAGTAATAATAAAAAGGTATATGTTAAGCCAACTATAGAATCACTTGAAGTGTCAGTGGCATAAATACACCACATAAAGGATAAAGATAGATTTTATTTAAAAAATATCTACACTCTTTCCGCCATCGGTCCTTGCCACCATAATGGTGCTCATGAATGTCCTGGATGATGCTCTGAAGAGTATCAACAATGCTGAAAAGAGAGGCAAGCACCAGGTTCTCATCAGGCCGTGCTCCAAAGTCATCATCCGGTTTCTGACTGTGATGATGAAGCATGGTTACATTGGCGAATTTGAAATTATTGATGACCACAGAGCTGGGAAAATTGTCTTGAACCTCACAGGAAGGTTGAACAAGTGTGAAGTAATCAGCCCCAGATTTGATGTGTTACTCAAAGATCTAGAAAAACGGCAGAACAATTTGCTTCCATCCCGTCAGTTTGCTTTCATTGTACTGACAATCTCAGCGGGCATCATGGACTATGAATAAGCAGACAAAAACATACAGGAGGGAAAATCCTGGGATTCTTTTTCTAGGGATGTAATACATATGGGGAAATAAAATGACTCAAAGGACATAAATAAATAAATAAATAAATAAATAAATAAATAAATCTACACTAATAAAAGAGAAACATGCAAATTTGGTGTCACTCTGCTACTCCCACCAGCCAATCAGGATGAGTATGCAAATTAACCCAACAAAGATGGTGGCTAATTTGCATATGCAGGTGTGGGGCAAAGACTGAAGGCTCCGGCTGGAGCAAAGACTGAAGACTGAAGACGACTGAAGACTGAAGAGGCTTGCCTTCTCTGCTGCGGTCGGAGTGAAGGCCTGGGTCCCGGGTGCCGGAGGAAAACCGGTGCTGGCAGCCAGGGGAAGGAAGGTCTATTGCACGAATCTCTTCGGGCAATGGGCCTCTAGTGTTCTCTATAAGAAACCTACTTTAAATATAAAGGCACAAGTAGATTTTTAAAAAAGTAAGGGGATGGAGAAAGATATACCATGCTAATTCTAATGAAAAGAAAGCCAGAGTAGCTATATTAATTTCAGACAAAGAAGATTTCAGAGCAAGGAAAATTATCAGGGATAAAAAGAGGCATTACATGATGGCAAAAAAGTCCATTCTCCAAAAAGCTATAACAATCCTTAATGTGTATGTGCCTAACAACAGTGCATCAAAATATGTGAGAAGAAAAACTGACGGAACTGCGAGGAGAAGTAGATGAACCCACTGTTATCTGTGGAGACTCCAATACTCCCTAACAGAAGTGAACAGATCCGGAGGCAGAAAATCATCAAGGGCTTAATTCAACCGAACAGAACCATCAAACAACTGGATATAATTGACAACTATAGCCTATTTCATCAAACAAGAGCAGAATAAACATTCTTCTAAAGTTCACATGGAACATTCGCCAAGATAGGCCATATTCTGGGCCATAAAACAGACCATAACAAATTTAAAAGAATAAGAGTTGTGCCATGTCTGCGTTCAGATCACAATAGTATTAAACTAGAAATCAATATCAGAAATATAGATGGAAAACCCCAAAATATTGGTGGTACCACGTGGATGATAAAAGAAATCTCAAGAAATATTTAAATCTATATTGAGCTAAATGAAAATAAAAACATCATACTGGAAGTCCTAGCTAATGCAATAAAAAAAAAAGGAAATAAAATGTACAAAGATTGGAAAGGGAGAAATAAAACTATCTGTGTTCACAGGTGACTTAACTGTGTACGTAGAAAATCCAAAAGAGTTGACAAAAAACACTCTTGGAACTAATATGCAATTACAGCAAGGTTACAGTTTACAATATCAATATACAAAATTCAATCACCAATGAACAAGTAGAAAATATACCACTAGTGAACAAGTAAAATTTGAAATTAAAAACCAGAAATGAACAAATAAAATTTCAAATTGTTTTAATTTAAAACAATCATAAAATGGTTTTAATGCCATTTACATTAACAACTCCCTGAAATAAAATATTTGGAATAATTTAACAAAATGTGTATAAGATTTATATGAGGAAAACTACAAAACTCTGATGAAAGAAATAAAATAACTAAATAAATGGAGAGATAGTCTATGTTCATGGATATGAAAACAACCCTATCCTATATAATAAAAGGCTAATATGCAAATCAATCAAACGGCACTGACCACCATGGGGCAGATGCTCAATGCAGGAGCTGCCCCCTGGTGGTCAGAGCACTCCTACAGGGGGAGCACCACTCAGCCAGAAGCCGGGCTCACACTAAGGATATCTGACTGCCAGCTTAGGCCTGCTCCCCGCAGGCTCCTGGACTGTGAGAGGGCACAGTCCAGGCTGAGGGATGCCCCCCTCCCCACACCAGTGCACGAATTTTGTGCACAAGGCCTCTAACGTACAATATAATGCCATCTGATAGTTTTACTTCTTCCTTTCCAACTTGGATGCCTTTTCTTTTTCTTTTTTTGTCTGATTGCTGTGGCTAAGACTTCTAGTATTCTGTTGAATAAAATTGGTGAAAGCAGACATCCCTGTCTTGTTCCCACTCTTAGGGGAAATGGTTTTAGATTTTGCCCATCAAGTATGATGTTGGCTGTAGGTTTGTCATATAAGGCTTTATTATGTTGAGGTATGATCCCTCTATTCCCACTTTGTTGAGAGTTTTAATCAAAAATGAGTGTTTGATTTTTTGAATGCTTTTTCTGCATCTATTAACATGATCACATGATTTTTGTCTTTCAATTTGTTTATGTGATGTATCTCATTCATTGATTTGTGAATATTGTACCAGTCTTGCATCCCTGGAATAAATCCCTCTTGGTCATGGTGTATGCTCTTTTTAACGTATCGCCGAATCTGATTTGCTAATATTTTGTTGAGGATTTTAGCATCTATGTTCATTGGGGATATTAGCCTGTAAATCTTTCTTTGCAGTGTCTTTATCTGTGTGTTTTTTTAATATATATTTTTATTGATTTTAGAGAGGAAGGAGAGAGAGATAGAAACATCAGTGATGAGAGAGAATCATTGATTGGCTGCCTCTGGCACACTCGTACAGGAGATTGAGCCCACAACCCAGGCATGTGCCCTTGATCAGAATCAAACCCATGACCCTTGAGTCTACAGGCTGACGCTCTATCCACTGAGCCAAACAGATGAGGGCTGGATTTAAAATTAGGATAATGCTGGCCTTGTAAATGGAGTAGTTTGAGGAGTATAGGTGTTAGTTCTTCTTTGTATGCTTGGTAAAACTCCCCTGTGAAGCTTTCCAGACCAGGGCTTTTGTTTGCTGGGAGTTGTTTTTATTACTGCTTCAAATTAATCAGTTGTTATGGGCCTATTCAGGTTTTCTGATACTTCCTGATTCAGTTTTGGAAGATTGTATTTTTCTAGAAATGTGTCCATTTCTGCCACATTGTCCAGCTTATCCTATATAATAAAGGCCTAATATGCAAATTGTCCCCTTGGGTGGTCATTCGACCGAGAGTTCAACAGGAGACCAGGCATTCGACCACTCACTATGACATGCGCTGACCACAAGGGGGCAGTGCGGAACATGGCGGGCATCGGCGACACATTGCGACATCTCACTGGCTATCTGGGGGCAGGGGTGATGAGGTTGGCGGTGCAGGGAGAATGTGGGCTGTCTGCCAAGCTCTCTCTCACTCCCCCTGCTAACCTCCCCCAGGACACCAGGGCTTGTGCACTGGGGAAGCCCCCATGCTCAGGTGCTGGGCACCGGTGAGGAGCCCACCCCACACCTGCACGGCCTCTTCCAGGTGAGCCAGCCTGCAGCTGCCAGGCCCACAGGGACCGGTTGGGCTCCCCGTGGGTTCGCACAGGAGCCAGTCTGTGAGGCCAGTCAGGAGAGAGCGTGCTGCCCACCTGGCTTCAATGTACTGCTGCTGGGTGGCCCAGAGGCCCATGCTGCACCCAGGCCCGCATTGTCCAGCTCCGCTCACCGCATCTCTGTGTGGGGACATGGGTTCTGTGACTCAGGCGGAGGGGGACGCATGGGGGCCTGAGGGCCCAGGTGCTGCCCAGGGCCCAGAGGTCAGCTGGGACCTGCCCTTCTACCCGAGACGCTCATGCTTTGAACGCCATCCAGGCCTAAGGACTGCACCATGCACAAATTTCATGCACCAGGCCTCTAGTCCTATATAATAAAAGCCTAATTGTGCCGAGCCAGCTCAGCCAAGGGTTCGAAAGCCTGAGTGAGGGCAGCGAAAGGATGAAGAAATGACAGACAGAGAGAATAAGGTGGGTCTAGGTGGATCTTCCTGTGCCTGGCTGAGGCCACAGAGAGAGATCCAGAGGCAAGCTGAGCCTTTATTTTATAGCCAGAGGTAAACAAGGTAGTGGTCACCATAGTTACAATGTTCTTGTGAGTTTCACCTGTTTTAGCAGCACTTGCTGCTTCTCCCTCAGCCCATTAGCTGCCCAGATAAGATCTAGGGAGTGTCATAAGGTCAAGCCTAATTATGCTAAGAAGACTGTGTCCTCTAAGCTGGGACTTGTTTGTGGCTTTGCCAACAGGTCAGTCCGAGGCTTAACCCTATAGCCGTGCCCTACACCTAATATGCAAATTGTCCCCTTGGGCAGTCATTCAACCAGGAGACTGGGATTTTCACTGCTCGCTATGATGTGTGCTGACCAACAGGGGGAGGCGTGGAACATGGTGGGCTTTGGCAATGAGGCACTGCCAGTGGGAGGCAGTGGGGGCGCTGCTGGCCCCGATGGGCCCTGACGAGAGCAAGACCATGGCAGGATGGTGGAGCAGGTGAGCAGGTGGTGCCAGGTGAAGGCAGGTGCAAGCGGGGGCCCGAATGCCCCCCTGATTGCCCTTCAGACAGCAACCAGCAGCAGCTGCAGGGGTCAGGGCCACCACCAGCTCCCAGGTACTGAGAGAGCCAGACAGGGATCCCGGCCATGATCAATTGCCTCGCAGGTGGGATAGTGGAGTAGGTGAGGGGATAGCGCCAGGCCAAGGTGGGGTGCCAGGCGGGGCTGCAGTGCTGCGAGGCTGGGGAAGTGAGCTGGGGCTGCAAGGCTGGGGGCGTGAGCTGAAGCCCAGTCTCCACAGGCCACCCCGAGTAACCCCACCCATGCACAAATTCATGCACCGGGCCTCTAGTTGACATATAATTGCTCATAGTATTTTCTTACAATCCTTTGTATTTCTGTGATGTCAGTTGTTACTTCACCTCTTTCCTTTATGATTTTATTTATTTGGGTTGTCTCTCTTTCTTTCTTGATTAATCTGGCTAAAGGTTCATGAATCTTATTTATCTTTCCAAAGAACCAGCTCTTGGTTTCATTGATTCTTTTTTTTTTTTGTATTGTTTTTTGGTCTCTGTGCCATTTATTTCTGCTCGTATCTTCATTATTTCCTTCCTTCTACTTAGTCTAGGTTTTTCTTGTTGTTCTTTTTCTATTCCTTAAGTTGTAGGGCTCAATAGTTCATTAGAAATTTCTCTTGTTTTCTGAGGTAGGCCGGTTGTGCTATGAACTTCCCTCTTAGGACTGCTTTCAGTGTCCCATAGATTTGTGGTTGTTGTATATTCATTCTCATTTTTTTCCAAAGAGATTTTGATTTCTTTCTTGATCTTATTGGTAACCCATTCATCCTGTATAATAAAAGGGTAAAATGCAAATAGACCTAACGGTGGAACAACCAGTCGCTATGACGTGCACTGACCACCAGGGGGCAGATGCTCAATGCTGGAGCTGCCCCCTGGTGGTCTGTGCACTCCCACAGGGGAGCACTACTCAGCCAGAAGCTGGGCTGAAGGCTGGTGAGCACAGTGGCGATGGTGGGAGCCTCTCCTGCTTCTGCAGCAGTGCTAAGGATGTCCAACTGCTGGCTTAGGCAGGAAGCGGGCCTAAGCCCTCAGTTGGACATCCCTGAGGGCTCCCAGACTGCAAAAGGGCCAGGCTGGGCTGAGGAACCCTCCCCTCCCCTCAATTGGACAAATGTCGTGCACCGGGCCTCTAGTTGTTTAATAACATGCTATTTAACCTCCATGTTTGAATGTTTTTTAGTGTTTTTATTGTAGTTGGTTTCTAATTTCATGCCATTATGATCTGAGAAGATGCTTCCTATGACTTCAATCTTCTCAAATTTCCAGAGACTTAGTTTGTGTCCTAACATGTGGCCTATCTTTGAGAATGACCAGTGTGCAGTTGAGAAGAATGTATATTCTGTAGCTTTGGGGTGAAATGTTCTGTAAATATCAATTAATTCCATCTGATCTAGTGTTTCATTTAGGATTGCTGTTTCTTTGTTGATTTTTTGTCTAGATCTATCCAGTGATGTCAGTGGAGTATTAAAGTCCCCTACTGTAATTGTGTTGCTGTCAATCTCTCCCTTAAAGTCCTCCAGAAGTTTTTTATATATATATATATATTTGGGTGCTCTATATCGGGTGCATATATGTTTACCTGAGTTATATGCTCTTATTGTATTGATCTCTTTAGTATGATATAGTGATCTTTATTGTCTCTTGCCGGGAGCCGGTCCATGCTTGCTGTTTCAAGGGACCTGGCATATATGGCATACTGTTCTTAATATGTTTGCTCACCTTCTTGGCACTATGTGTTTTAACCAAGATCTCTGAGAAAGGTTGTTTCCCCAGGTAGGGATTTTCCCCTGAAGTTAGGGAGGGAATAAAACCTCTTAACTAAGTGCCAGGAGGGTAATTAATCACTTTAACTATGAACAATCATGCTTAAGCTACATAATCTTTACTCCCTGGAATGGAGATAAGAAACGCCCTAACCTTTGTAATAGAGATTGATAGGATTGAATCAACTGGTATAAATACAGATGTAACAAGACAGCAAGAGACAGAGAGAGAGACAGAAACTAGGCACAGAACCTACACAGAACGTTCTCTAGAGACAGAAGAACTTCGCTGGAGAGAACATGGCAAAAGATCCTGGACAGAAACTGGCCTCAGAACCTAGAGACAGAACCTAGCGAGAGAACATGGCAAAAGATCCTGGACTGAACCTGACTATAGAACATGGCAAGAGAACCTGACTAGAATCTGGTGACTGAACCTGGCTGGAGAACCTGGACAGAAACTGGCTGAAGAACCTAGCGAGGGAACATGGCTACAGAAGCTGGCTGGAGAACCTGGAGAACCTAGCAAGACAACATGGACACTGAACCTGGCTGGAGCTCTGAAGCAGAACCTCTCTGGAGATCGAGACCAGAACTTGGCTGGAGATCCTGGCTAGGCTGCTGATCAACTGAACGCTGTCTCCGTGTTGTCCCTTCTTCGCCGACTCCGTCCACACCTTTGGGGACCCCTGGACCCGCTGGGGTTGGACCCCAGCAGTCTCTTGTTATGGCCTTAATTTTGAAGTCTATTTTGGCAGACATGAGTTTTGCTACTCCAGCTTTTTTGTAAATTTCCATTTGCATGGAAAATTATTTTCCATCCCTTCACTTTCATCCTGTGTGAGTCTTTTGTTCTGAGGTGGATCCCTTTTAGAAAGCATTTATATGGTTCATGTTTTCTTATCCATTCAGCTATCCTATGACTTTTGATTGGAGCATTTAAGCTATTTTACTTTTAAGGTTGAATGGTTGGTAATTACTTCTTGCCATTTTTATTCTTTATGCCTATGTTCCTCTCTATATATATTTCTTCTTAAAACCATCCCTTTAGCATTTCTTGCAGTGCTTGTTTGGTGGTGATAAACTCCTTTAGCTTTTTTTGGTCAGCGAAGCTTTCTATTTCACCTTCAATTTTGGGTTTTGTTGTGGTCGTGGTGGTTGTTGGGGTTTGTTTTGTTTTATTTGTTTTTTGTTAATTCTCACCCAAAAATATTTTTTCCATTGATTTTTTTCTTTTTTTAGAGAACATGGGAGGGAGCAGGTGAGACAGAGAGAGAAACATCGATGTGAGAGAGATACATTGCCTTCCTCACACACCTTGAGCATGGCACAGGATGGAGCCTGCATCTGAGGCACATGCCCTTGACCAGAATCAAAATTGCAATTCTTCAGTCCACAGGCTGAATCTCCAACCATTGAGCCAAACTGACTATAGCTCACTTTCCATTTTGAATGACAGCCTTTCTGGATAGAGTAGTCCTGGATTCAGACCCTTGCTTTTCATTACTTTATATAGTCTTCCTGCCACTCCCTAAAGTGTTTCTATTGAGAAATCATCTGACAGTCTACTGGGAGCTCCCTTGTAAAGTAACCTTCTGTCTCTCTCTTTCAGCCTTAAAGATTCTTTGTCTGTGACATTTGCCATTTAAATTAGATGTGTCTAGGTGTGGGTTTTGGGGGGTTCATTTTGATTGGGATTCTCTGTGTTTCCTGAACTTGCGTAACTTTTTCCTTCACTAGGTTAGGGAAGTTTTCTGTCATTGTTTCTCCATACAAGTTCTCTATTTCTTGCTCAGATTCTTCTCCATCTGGGACCCCTATGAAGTCGATGTTATTATGTTTCATAATAGCTTCCTTAAACTATCCTCCTGCTTTTTAATTTTTTTTAATTGCTGCTCAAATTGGGTGTTTTTTCCCCACCTTTTCTTCTAATTCACTGATTTGGTCCTTAGATTCTTCTAATCTATTCATTCCTCCAGGTACTTTTTTTTTTTAGGTGTGAACAATGACCCACACATTTTTTTATTTCTTTATTTTTTTTTATTGATTTCAGAGAAGAAGGGAGAGGGAGAGAGAGATAGAAACATCAATGATAAGAGAGAATCATTGATCAGCTTCCTCCTGCATGCCCCCCACTGGGGATCGAGCCCACAACCTGGGCATGTGCCCTTGACTACAATCAAACCCGGAACCCTTCAGTCTGCAGGCCAACACTCCATCCACTGGGTCATACCAGCTAGGGCCCTCTAGGTATTCTTTATTTCAGCTATGCTATTCTTCATTTTCCAATTGATTTTATTCATGGTTTCTATATCTGTTTTCATGCTGATGTAGTTCCCTCTAAGTTTCTTATAGTTATCATTAAGTTGTTTGAGCAACCTTTTAACCATTACTTTGAACTCTATCTAATAAGTTGCTTGCCTCCATTTCTTTTAGCTCTTTTTTCTGGAGATTACTCATGTTCTTTTTTTTTTTTTAATTAAATCTTTATTGTTCAGATTATTACATTTGTTCCTCTTTTTTCCCCCCCATAACTCCCCTCCTCCCAGTTCCCACCCCACCCTCCGCCCTCACTCCCCACCCACTGTCCTCATCCATAGGTGCACGATTTTTGTCCAGTCTCTTCCTGCATCTCCCACACCCCTTTCCCCCCCAAGAATAGTCAGTCCATTCCCTTTCTATGTCCCTGATTCTATTATAATCAACAGTTCATTCTGTTCATCAGATTCTTTATTCACTTGATTCTTAGATTCACTTGTTGATAGATGCATATTTGTTGTTCATAATTTGTATCTTTACCTTTTTCTTCCTCTTCCTCTTCTTAAAGGATACCTTTCAGCATTTCATATAATCCTGGTTTGGTGGTGATGAACTCCTTTAGCTTTTCCTTATCTGTGAAGCTCTTTATCTGACCTTCAATTCTGAATGATAGCTTTGCTGTATAAAGTAATCTTGGTTGTAGGTTCTTGGTATTCATCACTTTGAATATTTCTTGCCACTCTCTTCTGGCCTGCAAAGTTTCTGTTGAGAAATCAGCTGACAGTCATATGGGTATTCCCTTGTAGGTAACTGAGTTTCTTTCTCTTGCTGTTTTTAAGATTCTCTCTTTATCTTTTGCTCTTGGCATTTTAATTATGATGTGTCTTGGTGTGGTCCTCTTTGGATTCCTTTTGTTTGGGGTTCTCCGCGCTTCTTGGACCTGTAAGTCCATTTCTTTCACCAGGTGGGGGAAGTTTTCTGTCATTATTTCTTCAAATAGGTTTTCAATATCTTGCTCTCTCTCATCTTCTGGCACCCCTATAATTCTGATGTTGGTACGCTTGAAGCTGTCCCAGAGGCTCCTTACACTATCCTTGCATTTTTGGATTCTTTTTTCATTTTGCTTTTCCGGTTGGGTGTTTTTTGCTTCCTCGCATTTCAAATCATTGACTTGATTCTTGCGCTCCTCTGGTCTGCTGTCGGGAGTCTGTATATTATCCTTTATTTCAGTCCGTGTATGCTTAATCTCTAGTTGGTTCCCCAATATAAGATCGAGGGTCTCATTAGTTTTCTTGTAGATCTCATTAAGTTTATCGGCGGCTTCTAAACAGTTCTTGAGAGACCTTAAAAGTGTGGTTCTGAACTCTATATCTTCCATTGACAATTTTGTCCTGTTTCTTTGTCTCCGCATTTTGTTATGCTTCCTTGGTGCACCCCCTAGTGGTCTTTGTTCGCAGTCTTATAGTTAAATCTTGATTGTTGTAGCTAATTCCAGGGAGGGTTTGACCTCCAGGCCAAGTGGCTATGAGAATCAGCCGTGTCAGCAGTGAGAGAACTTCTGTCCTCTAGGGAGGTGCTAATCTAGCCTTTGCCTGAGGCTATCGGGCAAATGCCTCTGTGCAGGGCTTGGGCGGGGCGGGTTGCACAGGATCAACAGGGTGGGCCGGAGAGAGCAGTTATGGCGACTCTCAGTCCTGTCCCCAGGGGCTCTGCCTCTCTGAGTCCCAGCAACGGCTGCAAACCTCGGAGAGAAAGCTGCACTCGCTCTGACCCAAGCCAGACAGTCCCGCTTCTCCCGTTTGAGTCTGGGTCCCTAAAGACTCACCTGTATCTGGAGCTCAGAGTCTGCGACTCCCTCCCGATTGAAAACGCCAACCGCGCCCTCCGCCGCCAGCCCGCTCCGCGCACTCCGCACCTCAGAATTTGACTTCAGCACTGCGCCTCCTCTGAGTGTCCGTATGTGTTTCTCTTTCCTCCTAGTTGTAGGACTTCCACTCAGCCAGCGTTCCTGTGGTTCTGGGTGATGTCCCTTCCGTTTTTTGGTTTCACTTTTGAAGTAGTTGTTCAAAGCAGCAAACTCCGGCGTTAACCTATGCCGCCATCTTGGTTCTCTCACTCATGTTCTTTCATTTGGGTCCTGTTTCTTTTTCCCCCCCATCTTTTTTCTGTGTTTGTGTTTGTTTCTGTGAGTTGGAGAAGAATGCTATGGCTCCCAGTCTTGGTCAGGTGGCCTTCTTGTGGGCCCCAGTGGTTAGTCTCCTTGATCTTCTGAGTTGGGTGCTCTATGAATGACCCTTATGTGGGTTATGTGGGTTCTCCTGTTGAATTTGGTTCCTTATTGCTCTTGTTCTGTTTGTGGATGAGCTCAGCCATTGTTACGTTTGAACTGTGAGTCTCAAACACGACCATGTCATGCTGTTATATAAGGTGCTGACAGAACAAAACAAGACAAAACCAGACCAAACTAAAAAGAAAACAACAACAAAAATAACACATACAAAAAGCAATGAGAACACAAACAAAACACCAACAATAAGAACAGCAGCCTCTACCGAAAGACTAAAAAACAAACTAGCAAACAAAAAAACAGACACACAGAAGAAAAAGACTATTAGAAGAAACGAGACCAGAAGAATGAGAGAAGAAAAAACACACATTTATTTATTATTTTAAAATAAATAAATAAAAGAGAATATGAAAGCAAAGAAGGAAGAGACCAGAAATAGGGTAAGTATAAAAATGAAAGATAGAAACTAATGAATAAAATAACAATAATAATGATTAGAAGTAATAATACTAAATAAAGTAAAATGTGGAATAAGAAAAAAAATGAAAAAAGAAAATATTTGAATTAAAAATAAGAATTAACAAAAAGGAAAAAGAATGAGAAAAAAATTAGACTAAAATAAAGTATAGAATTAGAGAATATGGAGGGGGAGAGAGAAGAGAAAGAAAATCCACACCCCTACCCCTCCCCCCCAAAAAAGAAAAAAACAGACACACACAAAAAGGGAAAAACAACAACAAACCTTTGGGTTTGCTGGATGTTGGAACTCGCTGGATTTTGCTTCGATGCTGTCGTATCTGGCCCCTCCGTGTGTGGGTTCAGGACCTCTGGTGCAGGCCAGTGTGAGTCAAGGTCTCTGCCTGGTCCTGGCATCTGGCCGAAGCCCTACAGGGCAGATCCCTGAGTGGTCCAGTGGGCGGGGCCTCCCTAGCCCAGGGCTGGGTCTGCTTTGGCTGACCCTGGAATGCACTTGCTCAGAGCTACCTCCCCTTCTCCCGTGGAACTGGGCCCTGTGGGGCGTCTGGTTCTAGTCGGGATGGTTACAGATTGCATTGGGGGTGGTGCCCATAGCTTGTAGGAGGGGCGGGCGGGCACTTCCTCTTCGTCCAAGGCCTCAGCTCTGCTTGGGACACTGGCACCCCCTTGTCGCCACCTCTGGGGGGTGGGGGGGAGACACAAACACAAAAACAAAACCAGCCCCGCCTGGCTCTCTAACCTTTCAGCACAGCCCACTCTCACTGGGCAGGGCTTCTGCTCAGGCTCCCACCCCACCCGCCCAGATGTCCCAGACCCTCGCATTACCAGACACAGCTGTTGTGGCCAGAATTCCAGCCCAGAGCAGTTCCACGGGTGGGGGAAGGGACACCTTCTCTTGGCTGGAGGTGGGGAGGATCATGCCTTTTCCCCAGGGCACTCAGGCAGGTCCCATGAGAATAACGGACCCCTCGGATTCCCTGCCGGATGGTCCGCTCAGACCCTCTGTGGGGTCTGGAGTTCTGCTGAGCGGCCTCTCCCACAGACACGGATCCCAGCAAGCTTCCCAGGCTGGTGTAGCCCAGCACTCGCTTTTTGCCGGGGATAAGGCGGCCTGGTTCCCCTGGTGGACTGAGTCACCACTGGTTCCTCCTGCCTGATGCTATGTGGGTTCCCCTTCTCTGTTGCTCTGGTTTGGGGATCCCTGTGTGTGGCTGAGACCCCACAGTCCCAGGGGACAGGGCTGTATGGCTGCACTTCCCTCTGGCTTCCCAGCCCGGCTGTGCAGCTGCGCCAGCTGGCTCACCCACGCTGTCTTCTCCTCCCTCTCTCCACACTCCACACTCCACACTCCCAATATTTCCAGGAGCTTTTTTCGGCTGGTTTTTCAAGTAGAATGTTCTGCAGTTTAGCCATAAGTTCTGTCTGGTGTTGGGAGCAAGCAGACGGAACTTCTTTAGACTGCAGCTATGTTTTCAATTGTTGCAACGAACTGTTAGATATAACACCAGAGGCATGATACATGAAAGAAATAAGTGATAGCCCTGGCAGGTGTGCTCAGTGGTTAGAGCATCGGCATGTGAACTGAAGGGTTGTGGTTCAATTCCCGGCCAAGGGCAACACCAAATGCTGGCCAGGAGGTGGAGCTGACCACCAGGGGTTGCCCACAGAACATGGTGGGCATCGACAGCAGGCGGCAGAGTGTGGAACATGGCAGGCATTGGCCGTGGTGGATGGTGGACCAGGTGAGCAGGAGCTCCAGACCAAGGCAGGGTGCCGGTTGTCATCGGGGCAAGCCTCTGGTGGTTACTGAAAATTCTTTGCCCAGCACTTGCACCTGCTGCCGGTGCCAACCCAGCTCACACCCGCTGCCAGCGCCGGAGCTGCCACTTGCACCCACTGCTGGTGCCCGGCGCCGATCATGATCACTCGGTGCCATCAGAGAGTGTGAGCGACAGCTGCCAGCCCTGATCGCCCCTGAGGACTTCTCCACCTCTCCCTGCTCCTGAGGGGAGATCGGGGCAGCCGCCGCCGCTCGCACCCACGACTGGCGCCAGCCCCAATTGCTCCGTGCCATCAGTGGGTGCAATGGGGGCCAGCGCCATCAACGTGTGGGAGCGGCGGCGGTGGCGGGAGTGGGGCTGCCAGCAGACAGGGGACTGGGACCTCCGCAGGAGGGGCTGGGTGGGAGCATGGAGGATGGGCCAAGACCCACCTCTGTGCCCACCGCAGCCTTGAGGCCCACCATTCCTTTCAAGGTGCATAAATTCGTGCACTGGGCTCCTAGTTTCTTATAAAACTAAACATGATCTTACCATACCAATCATGCTTCTTGATGTTTAATTAAAGGAGTTGAAACATATGTTCACACAAAAACCTGCACATGGATGTTTATAGCAGTTTATTCATGATTCACAAATTTGGAAGCCACTAAGATATCTTTCAGTAAGTGAAGTGAACTGTAGTAATACAGACAATGGAATATTATTCAGTGTTAGGAAGAAATGAGTTATCAAGCCATAGAAAGACAGAAAAACCTTAAATGCATATTACTAAGTGAAAACGAGTCAATCTGAAAAGACTACCATATGATTCCAATTATGTGACATTCTGGAAAAAGCTAAACTATGGAGATGCTAAAAAGATCCATGGTTGTTAGAGTTTGGTGGGTGGGGATGAGGAGGGATAAACAGGCAGATCACAGCAGATTTGGGGGCAGTGAAGCTATTATGAACAGTATTATAATGGTGAATACATGTCATTATTCATTTGTCTAAGCCTGTAGCATATACAGCATCAAGAGGGAAGCCTAATGTAGACTCCGGCCTTTGGGTGATAATGACATGTCAATGTAGGTTCATTGGTTGTAACAAATGCGCCTCTGGTGCCGGCTGTTAATGAGGAGGCTGTGCATTTGTGGGGCCGTGGGCTGGGATACGGAAACTCTCTGCACTTTCCCCTCAATTTTGCTGTGATCCTAAAAGTGCTCTAAAAAAGTCCATTAAAAAAAATGATAACATTCGGATTGGGAAAGAAAATAGATCTCTAATAGCACTAAACCACCATGAATTTACCATTTGTTTTCCTTTGATATTACCTGGCTTAGACTTACCTTCAGACTGAAACCAAATGTATGCATTGGGTGTGAAGAGAAAGAGCTCTAAGAGAAACCCTTGGCTCAGAGGGTGGAAGTGCCCTGCTCAGCACTGCTCAGTGGTTAGAGCTTTGGCCCAAGCACCCAAGGGTCATGGGTTTGATTCACGATCAAGGGCACATCCTGGGTTGCAGGTTCAATCCTTGGCCTTGAAGGGCCCCAGCAGGAAGCAAACCAATCAATGTGTCTCTCTCACATCAATGTTTCTCTCTCTCTCTCTCTCTCTCTCTCTCTCTCTCTCTCTCTCTCTCCCACCTCTCCCTCTGGCTCCCTTCCACTCTCTCTAAAAGTCAATGGAAAAATATCCTCAGGTGAGGATTAACGAAACATAAAAACGAGTGGGAAGAAGGCTCCTACATGGAATAGAAAATGGAGGAAATCTTTTTTTTCTGTCTCTCCCACCCAACCCCCTAGGCCAGTGGTCGGCAAACTCATTAGTCAACAGAGCCAAATATCAACAGTGCAACGATTGAAATTTCTTTTGCGAGCCAAATTTTTTAAACTTAAACTATATAGGTAGGTACATTGTTATTAACTTAATCAGGGCCCTCCTAAGGCTTAGGAAGAGCCACACTCAAGGGGCCAAAGAGCTGGATGTGGCTCGCGAGCCGCAGTTTGCCGACCACGGCCCTAGGCAATCCGCACAGAGATAGAGCAGAAGTGGAAGCTGGGAAAATACCTAAAACTCTGAGGTAAGAAAATCTTGTCTGACCAAAGGAACTGTGGTCCCAAGAGTAAAGGGGGAATATCCCTGGCTTTTGTTCTCTCCGTCCTCTCATGGCTTAGTCCCAGAGGGACACAGTGGCATCCTGTGCATGACAGAGCAACCTGAAGGTCCAGCATTCTGGTGAGAAACTCAGCCAGTACGGAGCGGAATGGGGGTGGGGAGGACTGGGAGCAGGAAAGTGTTGAGGGAGGTTTATTAGAGATAGGAGCTCAAAAAACCATCTGATTCCATAAAACTGTGTGTGAACTCCTGGACTCACCTCCAAGCTGTGCCTACACATGTGTGGATCTGATACTAAGCAGCACATCTATGGCTTTGAGATCTGAACTACAGGGTAGACCACCATTCAGGTCCCAGATGAGTCGCTGGTGGATGCATACACAGGGCAGATATAAATACACTGCAAAAAAAAACATAATAATTCTGCAACCTTGTGGAACTCAAAAGTTCTAATAGCTATTTCATAGATACCACCAGGTTTTCTCCACGGGGGATGATGCCATCTGTGACTAAAGTCCGTTTTTCTTCTTTCCCAATTTGGATGACTTTTGTTGCTTTTTAGTAGAAGCTCCAACACAATCTTGAATGGAAGTGACAGTGAACATTCTTTTTACATTCCTGGTCGGAGGGGAAACCCGTTCAGTCTTTCACTATCAGTACGATGTCAGCTAGAAGTATTTCATCTACACTCTTTATGGGTTTGAAGGAATTCCCCTCTATTCCTAGTTTGCTGAGATAGTTATTAGGAAATGGATGTTACATTTTGTCACATGCTTTTCTCCATGTATTTAGATAATCATATGGGTATTTTTGGGGTTCTTAATATAGTGTACTAGTTTGCCAGGACTTTTGTAACAAATTACCACAAATTTGGTGGCTTAAAAACATGGGAGTGTATTCTCTCCCTGCTATGGAGTCTAGAAGTCTGAAACCAGGGTGTCCATAGGGCCGCTTCCCTCTGCAGGCTCCAGGGAAAAATCCTTCCAAACCACTTCTGGTGGCCTCAGGCGTTCCTTGGGTAGTGGCTGGATCACTCCAGTCTCTGCCTATCTCCATCTTCACATGGCCTTCACATTAGGCTTCTTCTTGTGTCTCTGTGACCTTTCCTCTCCTCTGCTTTTTTTAAAGTATGTTTTTATTGATTTCAGAGAGAGAGGAAGGGAGAGGGAGAGGAGAGAGAGGGAGAGAGAGAGAGAAAGAGAAAGAGAGAGAGAGACATCGATGATGAGAGAGAATCATTGATTGGCTGCCTCCTGAATCCCCTGCTGGGAATCGAGCCTGCAACCCAGGCATGTGCCCTGACTGGGAATCAAACTGTGATCTCTTGGTTCATGGGTTGATGCTCAACTACTGAGCCACACTGCTGTGCCCTCTGCTCTTCTTCTAAGGACACCAGTCATTGGATTTAGGGCCCAGCGTAAACCAAGAGGGTTTCATCTCTCCTGGTGCCCAAGTATTCCGTGGCTACCCACACATCTCTCTAGAGCAGTGGTTCTCAACCTTCTGGCCCTTTAAATACAGTTCCTCATGTTGTGACCCAACCATAAAATTATTTTCGTTGCTACTTCATAACTGTAATGTTGCTACTGTTATGAATCGTCATGTAAATATCTGATATGCAGGATGGTCTTAGGCGACCCCTGTGAAAGGGTCGTTCGACCGCCAGAGGGGTCGCGACCCACAGGTTGAGAACCGCTGCTCTAGAGGCTTTCCTCAGGCCCAGAGCTCTTGCTGCCCATGGTCTTCAGTGCTAGGCCTAGACTTTTTGGAGTACTCTCAGCTCCCAGAATCCCCTGGGAAGCAAGACCAGGTGCCCTCTGTCCTGGGGCCCTTGAACCTATCTGGATGTTGGTTCTGCTTGCCCTCTGAATAGTCCCTGGGAGGTGGGGGAATTGAAAGCAGGCATCCCTTCTCAGAGGATTATACCAGTTGGTCTCAGTTATACTTGCCTGCAGCCCCAAGTAGGGGAGTTTTACCAAACATTCAAAGAAGAACTTAAACCTATCATTCTTAGACTATTCCAAAAAGTCCAAAAGGAAGGCACACTTCCAAGCTCTTTCTATGAAGCCAGCATTACCCTAATCCCAAAACCAGATAGAAACAATACAAAGAAAGAGAACATAGATGCTAAAATTCTAGCAAATCGGATCCAGAATTACATTAGAAAGATCATACACCATGACCAAGTGAGATTTATTCCAGGGATGCAAGGCTGGTACAATATCCCCAAATCAATAAACATTATACATCACATAAACAAATTGAGAGACAAAAAAACTCATAATCATATCAATTGCTGCAGAAAAAGCATTTGACAAAATCCAATACTGTTTCCTGATAAAAACTCTCAGCAAAGTGGGAATAGAAGGATCATACCTCAACATAATAAAAGCCATATATGACAAACCCACAGCCAATATCATACTCAATGGTCAAAAACAAAAACCATTTCCCCTAAAAACAGGAACAAGACAAGGATGCCCCCTCTCACCACTGCTGTTCAACAGAGTACTGGAAGTGCTAGCCATAGTGATCAGACAAGAAGAAATAAAAGACATCAAAATTGGAAAAGGAAAACAGTCATTATTGGAAGATGACATGATATTCTACATAGAAAACCCTGAAGACTACATCAAAAAACTACTAGACTTAATAAATGAATTTGGCAATGTAGCAGGATACAAAATTAACACCCAGAAATCTATGGCTTTTCTATACACCAATAATGAACTCACAGAAAGAGAAACTAAAAAAAAAAAATCCCATTTACAATTGCAACAAAATAATTAAGATACATAGGAATAAACTTAACTAAAAAGGTAAAAGACCTGTACTCAGAAAACTATATGACGTTGAAAAAAGAGATAGAGGATGACATAAACAAATAGAAGAATATACCATCTTCATGGATTGGTAGAATCAACATCATTAAAATGTCCATACTACCCAAAGCAATGTATAGATTCAATACAATCCCCATTAAAATACCAATGGCATATTTCACAGACCCAGAACAAACTCTCCAAAAATTTATCTGGAATAAAAAAAGACCCTGAATAGCCGCAGCAACCCTGAGAAACAAGAAAAATGTTGGAGGGATCACAATACCAGGTATCAAGCTATATTACAAAGTCACTGTTCTCAAAACTGCCTGGTACTGGCACAAGGACAGACATATAGATCAATGGAACCAGAGAACCCAGAAATTGACCCAGGTCATTGTGCTCAATTAATATTTGACAAGGGAGGCAAGAACATACAATAGAGTCAAGACAGTCTCTTCAATAAATGGTATTGGGAAAATTAGACAGATACATGCAAAAAAATGAAACTAGACCACCAACTTACACTATACACAAAAATAAACTCAAAATGGATAAAGGACTTAAATGTAAGATGGGATACAATAAAAATCTTAGAAGAATCCATAGTCATCAAAATATTAGACATATATTATAGCAATATCTTTACTGATACAGCTCCTAGGACAATGGAAACTAAGGAAAAGGTAAACAAATGGGACTACATCAAAATAAACAGCTTCTATACAGCAAAAGAAACCATCAACAAAACAACAAGAAAACCCACTGCATGGGAGAACATATTTGCCAATGTTATATCTGATAGGGTTTAATCTTCAAAATTTACAGGGAACTCATACAACTTAACAAAAGAAAGATGAACAAACCAATCAAAAAATGGGCAAAGGACCTAAATAGACAGTTTTCAAAAGAGGACATACAGAAGGCCAAGAGACACATGAAAACATGTTCAAAGTCACTAATCATCTGAGAGATGCAAATCAAAATGACAATGAGGTACTATCTCACACCTGTCAGAATGGCTATCATCAACAAATCAACAAGCAACAAGTGCTGGCGAGGATGTGGAGGAAAAGGAACCCTCCTTCACTGCTGGTGGGAATGCAGACTGGTGCAGCCACTGTGGAGAACAGTATGGCATTTCCTCAAAAAATTAAAAATGGCGCTCCCATTTGACCCAGTAATCCCACTTCTAGGAATATATCCCAAGAAACTAGAAACACCAAGCAGAAAGGATATATGCACCCCATGTTCATAGCAGCACAGTTTTCAATAGCTAAGATTTGGAAATAGCCTAAATGCCCATCAGCAGATGAGTGAATTGAAAAACTGTGGTACACAAATAAGTAACATACTCTGGTATTTCTAGATAATCAGTATTTTAATCTTTTTAACAATTCTTATTCTGTCTTTTCGTAAGTGTCACCTGAATCCTAGGCTGGTACCTGGAAGAGACCTTCTCTGCCCTTACTGGGACCCAAAAACAGCACAAGATACTCCTACTTATAGCCCCTCTCTGTAATCCTGGTATAGTAAATTTCTCAAGCCATACTGGCTCCCCAAATCCCTGGCTACTAGCAGCCCAATTCAGAATACAGTTTAAGCTAAATCAGACCACAGTCAGAAACTCTTATGGCCTTAGGAGTAGCAGCCTTGATTATAGCTGTTACAGATTTACTACCACTACCACTACCACTACCACCAGCCAAACCAGGACCACTTCTCAAGTCTATGATCCTTATTTTCAAGAAGGCCCTCAATCAGGCAGGGCAAAGTCTGTGCCATGAATAACACTTCTTGCTGCAAGCAGCTTAGCTAAAAGGAAGGACTCATAGCCTCTTGCCCAGAAGTCTGGACACCAATTAAAGATATGATGCCATCCCTATGAGCTCACTCCCTTTCTCAGACCTTGGTTCATACTGTTGTTGTTATTATTACTCATCTTTAACCATTGCCTGTTTAACCTTTGGTATGTTGCATATCCTCCCATTTAGAAGCCCTAAAGCTACAACTGGTCCTCTGCATAGAACAGCAAAGGGAGGCCGCTACATCCATCTTCCGTGGACCCTTAGACCACCCACTTCCGATGGGACCCTGACTGCTGCCCCAAACTACCACCCCTTTGCCAGCAGGAAGCAGTCAGAAAGATGCAGCAGCCCCTGTCCCCAACGGCAGTTGGGGTTTCCTAATCAGAGGGGGGACTGAAACAGGAATTTTAGGGGAACATAGGCAGGTTTAGGGAATTTTTAGAATTGGGGTCCATGGAAAAAAAATACAGGGCTACAGAGGGTGAGAGGGTACATTCCATAATACAAGGGAGCCTGGTTCAGTGACATTTCCATAAGACAAGGAACAGCAACAGTTGCATTTCCATAAGACAAGGGAACTGAAAGTAGCCAAAAAAAGGTCTTTATTTACAAAATAAAGAAGGAAGAAAGCCCAGAAGGAACAGGAGGACAATGAGGGAGGAGGGCCTCAGGAGTCACTATAGTAACCAATTAGAAAGGGAATATTGACCAATCAGAGGGGATATCAGGACACCGGAACTGCAGCCTTTATAAACCATGGAAATAGGAAGTCCGTGGGACTCTTTCCCCCTCTCCCATGGGAGTCTGTGCTGTGAGAATCTTTCCCTTTCCCCATGTGGGAGTCTGTACTTGTTCTTCAATAAATTTCCACCTTTGCTATAAAAAAATAAAATAAAATAAATAAAAAACAAAAAACTGTGGTACATCTACACAATGGAATACTATGCCACTGTAAAAAAGAAGGAATTCCTACCATTTGTACCAGAATGGATGGACCTGGAGAGCATTATGCTAAGCGAAATAAGTCAATTGGAGAAAGATAAATATTACATGATTTCACTCATTTGTGGAATGAACAACATAAACTGATGAACAAAAATAGAGCCAGCGTCATAGAAGCATAATACAGACCATCCAACCTAAGAGGGAAGGCAGGGGAGGGGGGGTGGTAAGTTATCAACCAAAGGACTTATATGCATGCATATGAGCATAACCAATGGACACAGACAGTAGGGGGGTGAGGGCATGTGCTGGGGTGAGGGGAAGGGGAGCAACTGTGGAGGGGTCAATGAAGGGAAAAGGAGACTTATTTAAACAATGAAGAATTTAAATTAAAAATATTAATTAATTAATTTTTTAAAAAAGATCCAGCTCTTGGTTTCATTGATCTTTTGTATTATTTTTAGTTTCTATGTCATTTATTTCCACTCTGATCTTCATTATTTCCTTCCTTCTATTTACTGTGGGCTTTTCTTGTTGCTCTCTTTCTAATTCTTTATGTTGTAGGGTTAGATAGTTTATCAGAAGTTTTTCTTGTTTTTTAAGGTAGGCCTTTAATGCTATGAACTTCCCTCTCAGGACTGCTTTCACTGTGTCCTTAGATTTTGGGTTGTTTTGTGTTCATTTTCAATTATTTCCCAGAAGTTTTTTATTACTTCAGTGATCTCTTTGGTAACCCATTCATTGTTTAATAACATGCTATTTAGCCTCCATGTGTTTGGATGTTTTTTTATTATTTTTATTATAGTTGATTTCTAGTTTCATGATATTGTGATCCAAGAGGATGCTTGATATGGATTTCCATCTTCTTGAACTTCTAGAGACTTAGTTTGTGTCCTAACATGTAGTCTACCTTTGTGAATGGCCCATGTACACTTGCAGAGAATGTATATTCTGTAGCTTTGGAATGAAATGTTCTGTAAGTATCAATTCCATCTGATCTAGTGTGTCATTTACTAGTAGGATTGCTATTTCCTTGATTTTTTTATCTAGAAGATCTATTCAGTGAAGTCAGTCAGGTGTTATAGTCCCCTACTATGATTATATTGCTGCTGATCTCTCCCTTAAAATCCTCCAGAAGTTTTTTTATATATTTGGGTGCTCCTGTATTGGGTGCATATATGTTTACCAGAGTTATATCCTCTAGTTGTATCAATTCCTTTAGTATTATGAAGTGGCCTTCATTATCTCTTGTTATGGCCTTCATTTTGAATTCTATTATGGCAGATATAAGTATTACTCCCCCCGATATTTTTTCATTTCCATTTGCTTACAAAAAAATTTTTCATCCCTTCACTTTCATTCTGTGTGAGTCTTAGGTTCTGAGGTTGGTCTCTTGTAGACAGCATATATATGGGTCATGTTTTCTTATCCATTCAGCTACATTATGTCTTTTGATTGGAACATCAAAGCCATTTAATTTTAAGGTTATCCTATCTAATAAAGAGGGGATATGCAAATAGACCGTCACACCATCACAAAAATGGCGGCATCCATAGCCACAAGATGGCAGCGCCCAGTCCCCTCAGTCCCGCTGGAGTCCCCGAGTCCTTTCAGCTCCACCACTAAGAGTGGACAGCATGGCGTGGGAGCTTTTCCGCACGGTGGCAGCGAAGCCCCCATGCCCCGCAGACAGAGAGCGGACATCGCCGCCATGGCGAAGCAGCCAGGCCCTGCAGAGAGCAGAGAACCATGGGGAGTGGGCCTAAGCCATCAGTAGGACATCCCCTGACAGCTCCTAGATTGGAGAGGGTGCAGGTCGGGCTGAGGGCCTCCCCGTGCATGAATTTCATGCACCAGACCTCTAGTTATTGATAAATACTTAATTTCTTTTTTAAAAAATATATTTTATTGATTTTTTACAGAGAGGAAGGGAGAGATAGAGAGTTAGAAACATCAATGAGAGAGAAACATTGATCAGCTGCCTCCTGCACATCTCCTACTGGGGATGTGCCCGCAACCCAGGTACATGCCCTTGACCAGAATTGAACCCGGGACCTTTCAGTCTGCAGGCCGACGCTCTATCCACTGAGCCAAACCGGCTCCGGCAATACTTAATTTCTTGCCATTTTATTCTTTATGCCTGTGTTTCTCTCTGTGTCTCTATTTCTTCTTCTTACAACTGTCCCTTTCACATCTATTGCAGTGTTGGTTTGGTGGTAATAGACTCTACTAGCCTTTTTTTTTTTCTGTGAAGCTCTTTAGTTCACCTTCAATTTTGAATGATAGCCTTGCTGGATAGAGTAGTCTTTGATTTAGTCCCTTGTTTTTCTTTCTTTTTTTTTCCTTGTTTTTCATTACTTTGTATACTTCATGCTATTCCCTTCTGTCCTGAAGTGTTTCTATTGAGAAATCAGCTGATAGTTTAATGGGAGCTCCCTTGAAGGTAACTTTCTGTCTCTCTCTTGCAGCCTTTAAAAGTATTTCTCTTTAATTTGCCATTTTAATTATTATGTGCCTAAGTGTGGGTATTCTGGGATTCTTCTTGATTGGGACTCTCTGTATTTCCTGAACTTAAGTAACTTTTTTCTTCACTAGGTTAGGGAAATTTTCTGCCATTATTTCTTCCAACAGGTTCTCTATTTCTTGCTTGGATTCTTTTCCTACTCATACCCCTGTGATGCAAATGTTGTTATGGTTCATGTTGTCCCAAAGCTCCCTTAGACTCTTCTCCTGCTTTTTAATTTTCTTTTTCCAACTGCTGCTCTCAATGGGTATTTTTTTCTACCTTGTCTTCTACTTAACTGATTTGGACCCCAGCTTCTTATAGTCTACTATTAAATCCTTCCAGTGTGTTCTTTAATTTCAGCTATGTCATTCATTTCGACTTGATTCTTGTTTATTGTTTTAATCTCTTTTTTCATGTTGGTGTAGTTCTCATTCAGATCCTTATAATCTCATTAAGTTGCATATAGTTCTTAGTAAGTTGTTAGAACACCCTTATAACCATTCTTTGAATTCTTTATCTGACAAATTGCTTCTCTCCATTTCATTTAGTTTCTTTCTGGCAATTCCTCCTTTTCTTTCATTTGAGGGTTGTTTCTTTGTCTCCCCATTTTTGCTGTTCCTTTGTATTTGTTTCTACAGTGGGGCCTTGACTTACGAGTGTCCCGACTAATGAGTTTTTCAAGATACGAGCCGTCTCTCGGCTGATTTTTTCCTTTGAGTTGCGAGCTAAAATTCGGGTTTCAAGCCAGCTTCAGATACCCCACCGCTAGTTGGTTCAGCGAACTTCACAGTGAACGCCACAACATCAACCCAGCATCATGTGTCTCTCGTTCACTTTTTGATTTGACATATGAGTAATTTGAGTTACGAGCTCCGTCACGGAACGAATTAAACTCGTAAGTCAAGGCCCCACAGTACATATTAAATCAAAAGCTATGCCTACCAGACTTTGTGGAGTGGTCTTATGTAGTAGGCGTTTTGTGGGACCCAGTGGGACAATCTCTTAGATCTCATGAACTGGGTGCTTTAGGAAAGCTGTTTGAGTTATTTGCATTCTTCTACTGTAATTGTGTCTTGAATGTTGTTGTCCCATTCATGGATAGAGTCTGCTCTCAGGCTAGCTGACTATGAGGCTCACCCCTGCCCACATTGTGAAAGCTCTTTTGGCAGTGATGAAAAAACAGACTGAAATACAACAAAATAGAACATGAAAGAAAATAAACAAAACAAAAGCATACACATGACCCCTATAACAACAACAAAAGCAGCCACCAAAGAATTAGGAAAGAGAATTATAGAAGAAAAGAAAGAAAAAATACATGGTGCAAACAAAAAAAGGGGGGGGGGGGGACTATGAAGGGGCAGAGATGAAATAAAGAAAAGAAGAAGAAAGATTAGGGGAATAAGGAAAGAAAAATAGTTTAAAATAAAAGAGGGAGAAAACAATCGAAAGGGAAAATAGAGGCGAATGTATATAGACCCAAAACAAGAAAAGGAAAAAAAGATGAGAAAGGAGGAGAAAAAGAAGAAAAATATTGAGTAGGAAAGGGGAAGAGAAAAATTGAATGTATGAATGAAACAAAAATTGAATGTATGAATGAAACAATGAAAAACTAACAAACCAATAAATAAAGAAAATAAATTAAAAAAGAAAAAAGAAAGAAAAAAAGTGACGCGGCATTCATCTCAGTCGAGTTTAGTGCCTCCTGGGAGCTCCCTTTGGATCCTTCCCTTCTGGTGACTGTGACTGACTCTTCCGTCTGCCAATTCTGAGCTTCCGGGGAGGTGCTTAGGTGCTAACCACTGTCAGAAACTGTCCTCCTTTGGCATTCAGGAACCTGCTTGAAGCTCCAAGCATTCCACAGTTTGTGTTTGTCTCCACAGGACTTGGCTGTCCATGGAGGGGCCAAGCTGCCCTATAAAGCAGGTTTGTTAGCAGCATGGGGCCCAAGGCTGGGTCAGTCGGCTTCCCCAGGTTCCCGGAGCTCCGCCTCTACCCGCCTTAACTGGCCATCTTAATCACTCAAAAGTCTATTGATGAAAGGGCATTAGGCAGAATCGGGAGTCTAGACCTCTGGGTTTCCTGTGAGGGGTAGGTGCTGCTCAGATTTCAGGGACTGTGGTTGGTGTGTTTCCCTGTCCTAGAGCTATTCTCCTGAGAGAGGCCCAGAATGTGACTCTGCCCTCGGCTGGGCAGATCCTCATATGCAATCCGGTGGGGTCAGCTGGAAACCTGGAGTTTCTACCAGCTCTCCCATGCGGGGAAAGTACAGATAGCTTCCCGGCATCGTGGGTGGACAGCCCCACCCCAACCCAGTCACAGACTCTCCCTGAGACTGTTCAAACCTGTAGGCTCGGCCTCTGTGGCTATCTCGTTTGCAAAGGTCAAGATGCAGGGTGTGGCAGGCGGGCTCTGAGGGTGGGGCATGCTGTATCATCTAGGGTGGGGTTTTTTCCCTTTCCCTACGCTGTGGCTACTGGGAGCGGCTCCTCTCAGGGAAAATGGCCATTTCAGTTTGGGGGGCCTGTGACCAAATGCAAGGCCCATATCTCCCCCCAGTACTTCCCACCCTAGCCCCTTCTCAGACAACTCCTCTGCCCTCCCTGCACCAAAGCCTCCAGTGAGTAGCTGCAAATGAAAACTCCTGTGCTCTGGGTTTAAAACAAACAAACAAACAAAACAGGAACTGAGGCTTTCTCTCCTACCGGCTCTGGTCTACTGGCTCCAGACTCCTCGGCAGCCGGCAGCCCTGCCTCCTCTCATGGCTTGATGTTATGGGGCCACTGATCTCGGTGCTGGTGCCCTGGGCTGTGGAGCCCGGCCTGGGTTCTGGGCCTCTGTCTCCTGAGGGAATAGACCCTCCTGTATCCAAGAGCTCCCCCCTCACTCTCGGCCTGTGCCCCTGGGAGCTGGGTCAGCCCCTCTCGTGACCTCACCTTCCTAACGACCTCCAGGTGCTTCTGTCCTTCCTTGATATAAGTCTCCTCCTCAGCTGGACCTCAGCTGGTAATTCCAGGCGAATGTTCCACACTTTAGTTTTACAGTGGGGCCATGACTTACGAGTGTCCCGACTAAGGAGTTTTTTGAGATACCAGCTGTCTCTTGGCCGATTTTTTGCATTGAGTTGATAGAGTAATTTGAGTTAACAAGCTCCTTAGCGAGCTTGGTCTTGGAACGAATTGAACTCGTAAGTCAAGGCCCCACTGTATTTCCAGTCTGGCCCTGGGAGGAAGGGCAAGAAAGGTCTGCTTATTCAGCTGCCATTTTCTCTACTCCAAGTCATGGATTTTAGAAGTCCCCCAGCAAACACCAGGCTGATCCCTGTACCTCCCTCTGGGCATTTCTCCAAGAGGCATCCTCCTCGCTGCAACACTGCCTGAACGAGAGATAGGCAGGAAGAGCAGAGAACAAAATCCCATTTATTCTGCCAACGTGGCTTTGGAGACAATCAGTACGAAATGGGGTTGAGCAGTACTTTACCCGCTTCCTAACCGTGCTATCCGGTCACCTTCCTAACACTTAGCCACCATTCTCACAGCAGGTGGCTGTGAGGAGCCAGAAATAATGAGTGACACACTTAGCACAGGGTGGCACAGCAGGGGGCAGTCATGGTGGCCCCCAATGGGAGGCACACGCAGTGCCTCTGAGAGGCACTCAGACAGTTAGCAAGCACCAGGGAAGTGGGGTCCATCACCAGATTCCCCCACCCGTCCTGAGCAATGAGCCTAAGCCTAAGCTCGTTGCCGGTCCTGACCTAGGAGCAGAGAGTAGCTGGAATCCAGCTGGCACCACCACCATTGGTGGAGAGCATGGCCTTTCCCTTTGCAGCTGCAGAGGTGGTCAGAGCTGGACACTGCATGCATTGTCTTGCTCAAACCCACTGCTCCTGTCTTGTGCTCCTAGAAAGCCAGCACATGAGCAATTAGACACCAGTGGGGCCAGGCTGTAGTGAGAAGCAGTGCGTTGGGATCATGTGGCCACCCACGTCACAGAGAGAAGAAGTACTCCTCACATGAAGACTGCCAGATCATGGGGTCAGAGACTGCCATGAAGCCATGTGGTCCTAGAAAAGGCCCCATTCCCAATGGGGGCCTCTATTTCCTAATCTGTAATACAGGATAACAACACATAACTCACAGGCTCACTGTACAGATCGAAAGAGATGAACTGAGCAGAGCACATCTGGCAGCATCGTCAATGTCTCCTCTGCCCTGAAGATGATGATGGTGATGATAATCATGATGATGTAATACTGACTATGACAATGATGGTGATGATGACAATGGCGAAAATGAAGACAATTGTAACAATGACTATGATGATGATGGCAATGATGACGACATGACTGACAATGATGGAAATAAGGACAGTGATGATGATGATGTGATGATGCCAAAGGTGAGGACAATGACAATGACTGATGATGGTGTTGATGATGACGACAATAATAATGGTGATATGAGGACAACAGTGACTGTGGTGAAGATGATGATGATGATGACAATGTTGAAGATGGCAATGATGATAATGATGACCAAACGGATTTTATGGGGCAGGGGTGAGGGACGACTAAAACCTAAGAGGCTGGGCCGAAGGGACCCTGCCTGTCCTGAGGTGAGCCCCATGTGGCACAGCCTTGGGAATCTCTGGGGAAAGGAGGTAAATAACCCCATTGCTTCTCAAAACCGAGATGTGTGACTGGCTAGGGTTCCATGACCAGGGTGGCCTGGGCCCCCTCCTTGGATTTGGCCAGGATGTGATCAGTGCTGTGTCTGCCCAGTGGGCACAGCCTGGCGGAGCTCTAGTGTAGGGAGGAAGCACCAGGCGAAGCCCAGGGGCCAGTGGGAGGACCTGTAACCCTAGAATCAGCAGAGTGGATGAGGCCCCCCAGGTGACAGGGGACTGCTGTGAATGATGTGTTTGATGGCTTTTTATGCATTATAGAAAACATAGAAAACCAAGAGTTCCATACAGGTGTTCTATGCTACCTGCATGTAAGCACAATAGATAGAACGGACACCCACAGGTCCTGGATTTGTCTTCACACCCCCCGCCTTGCTTGTACAGCCCAGGAGAGGATCTAAAGCAGCTCCTCACCTTGTCCACTGGGCCACAGGGGTCCCTCGGGTGGCAGGACCACCTGCACAGCTCCAGATACTTGCTGAGCCGTCAGCATCCTGCTGAGGCCATGTTCCCAGTGCCCTTTCTGCCCTCTCCCTCCTCCCTCCCCCTCCAGTTTCCATTTCTAACCACATGATATATAACCCGCATCACTTTCTCTCTGCATTTATGTATCAGGCACACATTCAGGAGGTGGTGTGGTTTATTTTGTCTTGTTCACTTTACAAAAATGGGATGTTGCCTTTAGTTCTCTGCACCCTGCTTTTCTCACTGCAGTTGACTGTAGAAATCCCTCCAGGTGAATTGTCTTGAATTTATTTTTTTCCCCTAGGCTGCTTAAACACCCATGAAATCGTTGTGCCACAAATTACTCTATTTGCTACTGAGAGGCAGTCTCTTTTTTTCCCTATTGTTTGTGTTGCACTAATTGGTGGGTGTTGGGAGGGTCCCTGAGATGAAAGACGGTGCTAGAGGGAGAAGGTGTGGTCAGGGTGATGCCAGAGGGAGAAGGTGATGAGGCAGTTCATGGTGATTATACTTCTGTGTGCCAGGCACTGGTTTGGGTCAGAGGCACATCTGGTGAGTCATCTAGGATGAGCCCAAACTAGAACATAGAACCCAGCTATCAGCAGAATTTCTGGCTAATAGGCGTGTGCACTTACTTGCATGAACTGCTGCCTTTTTGCATTTTTCATAGCTGCTGGGACTGCAGAGACTTGGAGCTGGAGCAGGTGGAGCTGAAGGGAGTGGAGCATGCAGGGTGCCCCCAGGCCTGGTTTCTGGGACCTGTGGGGAGAGGCAGAGGCTGAGTTTTTGAGAGGCATTTTGTGGTAAAGTGCAGGCTTTTCATGTACAGGTGCCCAGTGAGGCAGGACAGGAACTGAAATAGAGGACCCAAACATGGCAGTGACAGGAGACAGTGGCCTGCAGCACCTGTAGGGACTGCTAGCCAGAGCTGTGGAGAGCATCACTCAGAAGGCATAGTCCAACTCAAGCATGTACAAGGCCCCTGCAGCCAGCAACGCAGCGGGCCAAGGTTGGCTTTCCCCATGCACGGAGCCTGGCTCGCTTGGTGGGATGATGGGAAGGCTGAGGGGCAGCCTATCGAGCAGTTCACAAGCCAAAACTTTAGTTACTTTGTGTAAGGTGTCTAATTACCAGTGGCCTCTCTATTTGTCTATTATATAAGAACTAGGGGCTCAGTGCACGAATTCGTGCACCTTGAAAGGAACTGTGGGCTGCAAGGCTGCAGTGGGCACAGGGGCGGATCTCGACCCATCCTCTGTGACCCCCCATCCCCTGTCTGCTTGCAGCCCTGCTCCCACCACTGCTGCTCCCACACGCTGATGGCGCCGGCCCACTTGCACCTGCTGAAGGCGCAGAGCGATTGGGGCCAGGGCCAGCAATGGGTGTGGGCGGGGCCGGGGCCATGAGTGGGTGTGAGCAGCAGCTGCTGCTCCAATCACCTCTCAGGATCAGGGGGAGGTGAAGAAGCCCTCAGGGGCGATCAGGGCTGACAGCCACTGCTTGCACCCATTGATGGCGCCGAGTGAACGGGACTGGCGCCGGGCACCGGCAGTGGGTGCAAACGGGACTGTTGCTGGCAGTGGGTGCGAGAGGCAGTTGCCGGCCTTGATTGCCCTTCAAGAGCAGGGGGAGGTGGAGAAGCCCTGAGGGGCGCCAGTAGCCGCAGCTCTCACCCACTGATGGCGCTAAGCAATCGGGGCCAGCGCCAGGTGCCAGCAGCAGGTGGGAGCAGGGCTGGAACCAGCAGCAGGTGCAAGCACCAGGAGGGACCACAGCACACAGGAGCAAAGAATTTTCAGTAACCACCAGAGGCTCACCCCGATGACAGCAACCAGTGCCCCACCTTGGTCTGGAGCCTCCACTCACCTGCTCCACTATCCCGCCAAGGCCAATGCCCGCCATGTTTTGCGCATGCCCCCTGGTGGTCAGTGCACATCATAGCCACCAGTTGTTCAGTTGTTCCGGTTGTCCCACAGTTTGGTCTATTTGCATATTAGCCTTTTTTTATATAGGATATTATGACAAGAAATTTTTACTTCTAAAAATGAGACTAAAGCTATTTGCAAAGTTGAAAATTCCATGATAAGAACCAATGCTAGCAATACTGTAGTGAGACCAAAACCTTCATTTATTGATAATACAAGCACGTGGGAAGATAATTTGGCGATAAGCAGCAAGAATCATAAAATGTTCCAGTTCTCTAGCCCAAGAAACTCACTGCTGGGAATTTACTTTTATGAAATAATCTGAAAGGAGGCGGGGGCAGAGGACTTCTCACAGCAAGGGTGCAGCTTTTATTTCTTTATGTTTCCTTTTATTTATTTATTTTAAATCTTTATTGTTGAAAGTGTTACATATGTCCCCTTCTCCCCCCTACCCCCCGCATTGACCCCTTCTAGCCCACCACCACCCCCCTACCCCAGGCCTCCCGCCCCCTATTGTCTGTGTCCATGGGCTATGCACCTATGTATACAAGTTCTTTGGTTGATCTCTTCCCTCTCACCCACCCCTGCCTTCCCTCTGAGATTCCACAGTCTGTTCCATGCTTCCATGTCTCTGGACCTATTTTGTTCATCAGTTTATTTTGTTCATTAGTTTCCACATATGAATGAGATCATGTGATACTTGTCTTTCTCTGACTGACTTATATCACTTAGCATGATACTCTCCAGGTCCCTCCATGCTGTCTCAAAGGGTAGGAGATCCTTCATTTTTACTGCTGCATAGTATTCCAGGGTGTAAATGTACCACAGCTTTTTATCCACTCATCTGCTGATGGGCACTTGGACTGTTTCCAGATCTTAGCTATTGTGAATTGTGCTGCTATGAACATAGGGGTGCATACATTTTTTCTGATGGGTGTTTCGGATTTCTTAGGATATATTCTTAGAACTGGGATCACTGAGTCAAATGGCAGTTCATATTTAATTTTTTTGAGGAAACTCCAAACTGTTTTCCAGAATGGCTGCAAAAGCTTCTTGACTTATATACTTTGTTTTTTTGTGTGTTTTAAAATTTTTATTTATTTTTTGAGGGGGTTTTTTCATTGTTGAGAGTATTACAGATGTCCCTCTTGTTTCCCTCTGTGGCCCCCCTCCACCCAGTTCCTGCCTCGCCCTAGGCCTTCACCACCCTATTGTCTGTGTCCATAGGTAATGCATATATGCATATAAGATCTTCGGTTAATCTCTTCCCTTGCACGACCTCATCCCACCCCGCCCCCGCCATCTCCCCTTCCCTCTGAGAATCATCAGTCTGTTTCATGTTTCCATGCCTCTGATTCTGTTTTATTTACCAGTTTATTTTGTTCATTAGATTTCTTGTTTGTTTATTTTGATGTATAGATTCAATTGTTAATAGATACGTATTTAGTGCCATTTTATTCATATTTTTTATCCTTTCCTCCTCCTCCTCCTCCTTCTCCTTCTCTTCCTCTTCCTCCTCCTCCTCCTCCCCCTTCCTGTTCTTTTTTTAAAAAATATTTTATTAATTTTTTACAGAGAGGATGGGAGAAGGATAGAGAGTTAGAAACATCAATGAGAGAGAAACATCAATCAGCTGCCTCCTGCACACCCCCTACTGGGGATGTACCCGCAGCCAAGGTACATGCCCTTGACCGGAATCGAACCTGGGACCCTTCAGGCCAATGCTCTATCCACTGGGCCAAACCAGTTAGGGCCTCCTTCCTATTCTTAAAGAATACCCTTCAACATTTCATGTAATACTGATTTGGTGGTGATGAACTACTTTAGCTTTTTCTTGTCTGTGAAGCTCTTTATCTGACCTTCAATTCTAAATGATAGCTTTGCTGGGTAGAGTAATCTTAGTTGTAGGTCCTTCCTATTCATCCCTTTGAGTATTTCTTGCCACTTCTGGCCTGCAAAGTTTCTGTTGAGAAATCAGCTGACAGTCGTATGGGTGCTCCCTTGTACATAACTAACTGCTTTTAAGATTCTCTCTTTGTCATTAACCCTTGGCTTTTTAACTATGATGTGTCTTGGTGTGGGCCTCTTTGGGTTCTTGTTAGGGACTCTCTGCACTTCCTGGACTTGTAAGTCTATTTCTTTCACCAGGTAGGGGAAGTTTTCTGTTATTATTTCTTCAAATAGGTTTTCAATATCTTGCTCTCTCTCTTCTCCTTCTGGAACCCCCATAATGCAAATGTTGCTATGCTCAAAGTTGTCCCAGAGGCTCTTTACATTATCTTCATATTTTTGGATTCTTTTTTCTTTTTGCTCTTCTGATTGGGTTATTTTTGTTTCCTTATATTTCAAATCATTAATTTGATTCTCAGGATCCTCTACTCTACTGTTGAATCCCTGTAAATTATTCTTTTTTTTAAAAAAATATATTTTATTGATTTTTTACAGAGAGGAAAGGAGAGTGATAGAGAGCCAGAAACATCGATGAGAGAGAAACATCGATCAGCTGCCTCCCGCACGACCCCCACTGGGGATGTGCCCACAACCAAGGCACATGCCCTTGACCGGAATCGAACCCGGGACCCTTGAGTCTGCAGGCCGACGCTCTATCCACTGAGCCAAACCGGTTCTGGCCTGTAAATTATTCTTTATTTCAGTTAGTGTATGCTTAATTTCTGACTTTTCATGTCTTTGACATTCTCACTAAGATCCTTAAAAATCTCACTAAGTCCACTGAGTAACCTTATAACCGTGGTTTTGAACTCTGTATCCAGTAATTTGCTTGCTTCCATTTCTTTCATTTGTGGCATGTTTCTTTGTCTCTGCATTTTGGCTGTTTCCCTGTGTTTGTTTTTATGTATTAGGGAGAGCTGCTATGTCTCTTGGAGTTGGTAGAGTAGTCTTGTGTAATAGATGTCCTGTAGGGCCCAGTGGCTCAGCCTCCCCAGTCACCTACACTGGGCACTCTAGCGCACCCCCTTGTGGGCTGTGTGCACAGTCTGGTAGTTGAGCCTTAATTTCTGTTGGCATCACTGGGAGGAATTGACCTCCAGGCCAATTGGCTGTGAGGACCAGCAGTGGACTACAGTGGTAGAGCTGCTGTGCAGGAAACATCCCTATAGAATAGGACTTGCTTCAGTGGGGCTCTGGTGCTCATTGAGGTTGCCCCTTGAGTGTGTTGCTTATGGATGTGAAGAGTTGTAATCTGATATGGTCTGAAGCTGTCCATGGTGTGCACTAGCTCTAGGGCCTCAAGGGACGTGCAAAGTCAGCCACTGTCTGGGGCTACCTGGAAGGAGCTACTGAGAGATCTGCAGATGCCCGCTATTTGTATTGGGTTTGGAAGTGTCCAGGTGAGGCCCAGCTGTGAAGCAAGGCAGGGTGGTGCTAGGGCCAGGTCTTGGGCTTTTTATTGATAGGTTTGGGACATGCTGATACCAACTGCAGCTTGTTTGAGAGATTTTAGCAAAGTCTGAAGCCTGAACCAGGACAGGCCATTCATATGGAAAAGCTGCTGCAAACAACTCAAGTGGAGCTGCAAATTGGATGGGATTGGGTCTCAGGGAAGAGAAAACAGTGAGAGCCAGGCTGATGAAGACTCAGATATGGCTGCCACTCAGCCCTGGGACAGGAGAGGACACAGCACAGGAACAATAACCCCTGTGAGCACCACACCCCTGTATAGAAGAAAGCTGCCACTGAGTTCCTGCCCCAATGCCAATCCAGTTCCTCCCCATATGTGTTTGGGTCCCCCAAAGCTGCCTGGTTCTGGACCTCAGAGGGATAGAGTCCGAGTAAGTTTGTGTGCCAGCCCTTTAAGAGGAACACCTGGGTCTCCAGCAGCCTCCATGTTCCTCAGTCACAATCCCCACTGTTGTTGTTTTTTACAGCCTAAAGTTATGGGGACTTCTCTTCCCACCTCTGAAACCCTGGGTTGGGGGTCTGGTGTAGGGCTGGGAGCCTCCACATGAACAGCCTCCACAGGGATGATCTCCCTCCCAATTAAAAAAAAAGGCACACATGGGTGTCGGACCAGCCCGTTCTGTGCCTTTGCTCCTCCTACCAGTCTCAGAGTGCTTTCTTCTTTACTTCTCTAGTTGTAGGACTTCCATTCAGCCAGATTTGGGGCAGTTCTGAATGAAGGTTGTTCTGTATTTTAGTTGTAATTTTGATGTGGTTGTGGGAGGCGGTGAGTACTGGCGCTTACCTACACCACCATCTTGCTTCTTACCAACCTACATCCTTTACTTGATGGTGTTGGGAAGCAAAGTGCTGAGAGCTGTGCTGTAACTTGGAGCCCGGGCAGCGTGCTGGGAAGTGCACTGTGCTTATAGTCTCGGGAAGGCCTGTGTGCCTGGGTCCTGGCTAGCAGAGGGCCTGGGCAGGCTGCAGCTGCTGAGAAGGCACAGTCCAGGAAGCAGGGGAAAGGGTGTTTCCAAGCTGGTCCCACACTGTCTTGGCTGCAAGTACAACTTCCTTGGAAATGAAGAGCCTGCGGTGGCCTGTGATCACTCATCTGGTGAGAACCCAGCACGACGGCTTTCCACAGGGCAGAACGGGGCTTTCAGGGGTCCTGACAAGCTCAGGGGCCACCTGGCAGTCATGACAAGCTCAGTGACCAAAAGCAGCCACACAGGGTGGTCTGATCATACATTGTTAACTGGGCCAGTCATAGAGGTTAGTCATGTCCCAGGCCTTAAAGTTACTTAGCAGAAGTCTACCTTTACCTGAGTGAGCCCTGTCTGTTGTTCTTATGCATCTAGGATAACATAGCTTTGAAATGCCAGAGAAACTTGTTTTTCCAGACCCCTTGGAGGCACAACCACAGGCACGAGAGTGCAGCCCACAGGCCTCTTATTGTTGTCTGTTCCCGCATGCCAGCTCCCTGTGCTATAAATTTTAGTTACCAACTATCTGTACCCACCAGTGTAAAAGAGGCATGTGTCTCTCCATTTTACTTTTTATCCAGTTCTCGAGATTTGCCCACTTTACTTTCTTCTGCCCCCTTAACCTACCACCAATGGATTTCACAAAACCTTGCTTACATTCTAATAATATAGAATCCTCCTACCCAGGAACAAGGCATATCTTTCCATTTATTTAGGAATCTCCATTCAGCTTCATTTCCCAGTCGTTCTTTGGTTGGCCTCACAGAGTCTCACCCTGAGCATCCAGCTTAGTATAGGGGTGGGCAAAAGTAGGTTAATAATAATAATAAATAATATAAGAATTAATAAAGATAAGAATACAAGAATAAACTCTTGTTTCATGTACAGGCACCTGTAAACCTCCTTCTGCCCACCCTGTGTTGGGAGAAGGACTGCAGGGAACACGGAGCGTCTTCCTGCGTTTCCTTCTCTGCACAGCTGTCCTCTCTGCTCTGCGGCCATGAACGCCAGCGGCCGCAACAACGCCAAGGCCCGTCTCCATTTCTGAAACCACTGACCCGACCCTCAGTGACACTTTGTGGTTCGGAAAGTGTCCCGGGCAGGAAGCTGGGCATAAATGTGACCCTCGCCACGCATGTATCCCTGCTCCCAAAGACCCCGGGAGCCTGCTTCATGGTATACGTCATGTTTAATGGCTGTCGAGGGGAGGAAGGTACACCCAACACCTGTCTGTCTGTGATGGTGGAGCTGAAAATTCTCCATTCTACTTTCCCCACTTCAGAGTCTCAATGGACAGCCCAGGATTACCATCCAGATGAGCAACGCTTCCCATACCAACTCGAGAGGCTGGAGCTAACAAGCAAACAAACTTGGAAGAGGCAGGAGCCATGCGTGGAAGGAAAAACTTGACCAAAAAACCTATCATTATTATTATTATTATTATTATTATTATTGGCCCAGTGCATGAAATTCGTGCATGGGTGGGGGGTGGTTCCCCTCAGCCCAGCCTGCACCCTCTCGCAATCCGGGACCTCTGGCTCCTAACCACTCGCCTGCCTGCTGGCCTGATCGCCCCTAACCGCCTCTGCCTCGGCCCCACACCAGGGGCCCAGGATTCCCTCCACTGGCTGGCTGCAGGCACCCGGGGCCCAGGCCGGCTTCACCCTGGCTGACCGCAGCCACAGAGGACCGTGGACAGGCGGCTTTTCTCCCTCTCCTGTGCTGCAGCCGCAGTCACAGGCTCTGGTGCCTGGACCGCGGGGCAGGCAGCTTTTCTCCCTCTCCCGTGCTGCCAGCCCTTGGCCCTGGCAACCGCTGTGGCTTTGTCTGGATGAACATCCAGAAGACGTCCAGTCTAATTAGCATATTACCTTTTTATCAGTATACTAGGGGCCCGGTGCACGAAATTCATGCACTGGGTGCGGGGGGTGGGGGAGAGTGTCCCTCAGCCCAGCCTGCCCCCTCTCACATACTGGGAGCCCTCAGGCGTTGACCCCCATCACCCTCCGATCGCCTGATCGGCCCCTTGCCCAGGCCTGACGCCTCCGCCAGAGGTGTCGGGCTTGGACAGGGGACCCCCATCTCCCCCCAATCACTGGCTCTGGCCCCCACCCAGGCCTGAGGCCTCTGGCCCAGGAATCATGCCTGGGCAGGGGACCCCCATCTCCCTCTGATTGCTTGCTCCACCCCCTGCCCAAGCCTGACGCCTCTGACCCAGGCTTCAGGCCTGGGCAAGGGGACGATCATATCCCCCCAATCCCCGGCTCCACCCCCCACCCAGGCCTGATGCCTCGGCCAGAGGAGTTGACCCTCATCACCCTCCGATCACCAATCACCGGATCGGCCCCTTGACCAGGCCTGAGGCCTCCGGCAGAGGTGTCAGGCCTGGGCAGGGGACCCCCAGCTCCCCGCGGTTGCAGGCTCCGCCCCTGCTCAGGCCTAACACCTCTGGCCTAGGCTTCCGGCCCGGGCAGCAGGGACCTGCAGTGGCAGCGGGGGGCGCCACGATCGTGGGCTTCGCTTTAGGCCCAGGCAAGGGACCCCTAGCTCCTGGGACTGCCAGCTTCGACCGTGCCCAGCTCCCATCGCTGGCTCCACCCCTACTTCCTGCTATCACTGGCCAGGGCGGCAAAGGCGCCTGATTCTCCGATCATGGCTGGGGGGCAGGGCAAAGGCGGCCCTGGGTTTCGGATCACTGTCAGTGGCAGGGGGCTTCTTCCTGCTTTCCCTTTCGCCTCCCTGCATTGTGCCTACATATGCAAATTAGCCGCCATCTTGTTGGCAGTTAACTGCCAATCTTAGTTGGCAGTTAATTTGCATATAGCCCTGATTAGCCAATGAAAACGGTATCGCCGTACGCCAATTACCATTTTTCTCTTTTATTAGTGTAGATATTATTATTATTTTAATCCTCACCCAAGGATATGTCTACTGATTTTAAAGAGACCAAACCCGAAACATTTTCGTTTACAGGACGACACTCCAACCAACTGAGCCACCCAGACAGGGCAGAAACCTATTATTACTATACCAGGAAGATTCTGCATCCATGATCCAAGAACAGAATTTTATTTTACTTTTTAATACATTTTTATTGACTTCAGAGATGAAGAGAGAGAAGGAGGGAGATAGAAATATCAATGATGAAAGAGAATCATTGATCAGTTGCCTCCTGCATGCCCTACACTGGGGATCGAGCTGGCAACCCAGGCATATGCCCTGACCAGGAATCGAACCGTGACTCCCTGGTTCATAGGTCGACGCTCAACCACTGAGCCACACTGGCTAAACCAAAATTTTATTTTTAAAAGGAGGAGAAACCATTCAGTGAACAAAACTGCTTTTAGGAAATCAAAATATTTCCAGAAATATATTAGTAATGTTCCACAAAGAGATAGACAATATAAGAAAAAAATTAATTTATAATACAGCCCAAGAAGTCTAATATCTCATTAAGGACTGTCAGAAAAAGGAAGCAGAAGAGATAGAGAGACCAAATAAATAATTCAAGAAATTTCCCAGAAACCCAAGTCTCCAGAGAGAGAAAACCCCTCAAAAAGTGATCTGCACGTTGATGAAAACACAGCAGCATCAAAGTGCATCACTAAGAACGCTCAGCACACTGAGTGAAAAGCACATGTTTTATAAGCTCCCAGATGGGGAAACTAAAACACCAGTTTCCATTAAAAATATAAAGTGCTAAATTAGAATGTTTCCGATGTCTTGAGAGCAGCTCTGGAAGGACGCGGATACCTTCAGAAAAGTGGGGGCGGAGGGACTTCACCTCCAGACGAGTTACCTGCACCAACAAAGCCACCAGTCACCTGTAAAAGCAGATCAAAGACATCTTCACACATGCAAGGCCTCAAAGTAATTACCTCCCCGTCTTCTGCTTTCTAGAAGCTGTTATGGAATGTGCTTGTACTACAAGGAAGAGCATCAGGAAAGAGGGATCCAAAAAGAGAGGGGTGAGGGGCAGGAGGGCTGCAGGATGGTGGTGAAGAGAGGGCTGGATGGAGAGGGCTGGGAGGCTCGGGGGGAGAGTTCCTCACAAGTTTCAGCTGCAAAGACATCGACTGTATTTGTACACAGTCAAAAGGAGACTTCGTCACTGGAGGAGCGTTGGGGACAACATTAGTGATAGGAACAGAGAGAACTAGGCGACAGCCGTTACCTCCAGCGCAAACGGAAAGCTGCTCTATCCCCGGCCAGGTGGCTCAGCTGGTTGGAGCATCCTCCAATACACCAAACGGTGTCGGGTGCAATTCCCAGTCAGGGCACATACCCAGGTTTCGGGTTTGATCCCCGGTTGGGCTGTGTACAGGAGGCAATCGATTGATGCTTCTCACAGCAATGCTTCTCTCTCTCTCTCTCTCTCTCTCTCTCTCTCTCTCTCTCTCTCTCTCCCTTCCTTTCTCTAAAATCAATTTTTATACAAAAAGCATATCCTTGGGTGAGGATTTTTAAAAAGTTATTTTTAAAAAGCTATTCTAGAATATAAAAAGTAATTATGGTACTACATGGTTCTGCTGTGAATAGTATTTACATAGACATACTGATGTGCCTTGAATATCAATCTAATCAAAATGACAACAAGCTTCACAGAGTGGGAAGAGGAGGGATTAAAAGTGGGTGTGTGCGTTGGGTTCAGAGAGGGAAGAGCAAAATTTTCATCTTGCATTGTAGAAATACAATAAATGAAGCTCGAAATGAAAACCCAAGAAGTAGCAACATAAGCATGCCATTCAGAGATACAAAAATTAGCACTTGCTGGGCCAGTGTGGCTCAGTGGTTGAGCTTTGACCTATGAACCAGGAGGTCACGGTTTGATTCCGGTCAGGGCACATGCCTGGGTTGCGGACTCAACTCCCGGTAGGGGCAGTGCAGGGGGCAGCCAATTGATGATTCTCTCTCATCACTGATGTTTCTCTCTCTCTCCCCCACTCCCTTCCTCTCTGAAATCAATAAAAAAAAAAAATGTATATTTTTAAAAAGTTAAGACTTAAAGAATCACGTAGAAGAACTGAACAGGGATTGGGAGGCCTGCTGTTCTCGGTAGAATTCTTGCACATTTCTGATGTCTGCACATTGTAGGCGTGCGTGAGTTTGAGGACCAATAGTAAATTTAAAACAGATACCTCCGTGATCAACACTTCCAGGCAGAAAAGTTCAGTTTAATGTTTAGGGTTTGCTTTCACGGCAGACGCCCCGAAGGGGAAGCGCTGGGGCAAGGCGGGCCTTCCTCACAGTTTGTGCCACACTCTTCTCTAAAGGGTGGTGTCAGCTCTGCTCTGTGAGCCGCCTGCTCTGTTCCGACTTGGGCTTGCCCGGCTCTGCTTGCAGGTCACGCGGGACCTAGGTGACACCAAGTGTTGTGCTCTGCCCCAAAGGCCAGAAGTCTGACTCCTTAGCTGAGGGCTGCAGGGCCCCAGGGGAGAGAGATGGCCTTCTCAGACTTGCCTGCTGGCATTCAAGCAGGATCTTAAGAATAAGAACGAGTTTTACTTGAGAGGAAGGACTTCGGGTAGGAAGCGAGAGGAAGCTGTTCTGTGTTCATTTGTGTGCTGGCCTCTCAGGTGCAGCTACAGAGGCGGCATAGGAGAGACCGAGAAAAACAAAGTTTACTGTTCTCACAGGTCCTCGAGACAAGAGGGAGGGCCACGCTGGCAAAGACCAGGGTGGTCGGGGGCAGAAGACAGGGGTGGGGGGAGGTCACACCTTCAATGGGGTTTTCTTGGAAAGGGACAGGCAGGGCAGAGGGAACAGTTTAATATTGGTTAGGTGGGCTCAAACCTATAGGTACAGTTCCTAATAGCCAGCCCCCTGGCCCTGGGATGATTAAGGTAGAGGAACATTGCCTCTTAGGGTGTAGGGTCAGGCACAGGAGGTCTCACTCTGGACTGGGCAGCTAGCAGAGCAAAGGTTGGCTCTGGGGTGGGCCTTTGCCATCTCTAAGACTGGCAGGGCCAGTCTCTCCAGCCAGAAAGGACTTTTTTTAAAAGATGTCAAGCCATCTTAATAAACAGAAAATAAAATATATATATATATATATATATATATATATATATATATATATATATATATAAAAGGCTAAGTGGAGAACCAAGATGACGGCATAGGTTAACGCCGGAGTTTGCTGCTTTGAACAACTACTTCAAAAGTGAAACCAGAAAACGGAAGGGACATCACCCAGAACCACAGGAACGCTGGCTGAGTGGAGGTCCTACAACTAGGAGGAAAGAGAAACGCATATGGACACTCAGAGGAGGCGCAGTGCTGAAGTCAAATTCTGAGGTGCGGAGTGCGTACACGGAGCAGGCTGGCGGCGGAGGGCGCGGTTGGCGTTTTCAATCGGGAGGGAGTCGCAGACTCTGAGCTCCAGATACAGGCGAGTCTTTAGGGACCCAGACTCAAACGGGAGAAGCGGGACTGTCTGGCTTCGTGAGAGCGAGTGCAGCTTTCTCTCCGAGGTTTGCAGCCATTGCTGGGACTCAGAGAGGCAGAGCCCCTGGGGACAGGACTGAGAGCAGCCATAACTGCTCTCTCCGGCCCACCCTGTTGATCCTGTGCGACCCGCCCTGCCCAAGCCCTGCACAGAGGCATTTGCCGGATAACCTCAGGCAAACGCCAGATTAGCACCTCCCTAGAGGACAGAAGTTCTCTCACTGCTGACACGGCTGATTCTCATAGCCACTTGGTCTGGAGGTCAAACCCTCCCTGGTATTAGCTACAGCAATCAAGGTTTAACTATAAGACTGCGCACAAAGACCACTAGGGGGTGCACCAAGGAAGCATAACAAAATGCGGAGACAAAGAAACAGGACAAAATTGTCAATGGAAGATATAGAGTTCAGAACCACACTTTTAAGGTCTCTCAAGAACTGTTTAGAAGCCGCCGATAAACTTAATGAGATCTACAAGAAAACTAATGAGACCCTCGATCTTATATTGGGGAATCACCTAGAAATTAAGCATACACGGACTGAAATAACGAATATTATACAGACTCCCGACAGCAGACCAGAGGAGCGCAAGAATCAAGTCAATGATTTGAAATGCGAGGAAGCAAAAAACACCCAACCGGAAAAGCAAAATGAAAAAAGAATCCAAAAATGCGAGGATAGCATAAGGAGCCTCTGGGACAGCTTCAAGCGTACCAACATCAGAATTATAGGGGTGCCAGAAGATGAGAGAGAGCAAGATATTGAAAACCTATTTGAAGAAATAATGACAGAAAACTTCCCCCACCTGGTGAAAGAAATGGACTTACAGGTCCAAGAAGCGCGGAGAACCCCAAACAAAAGGAATCCAAAGAGGACCACACCAAGACACGTCATAATTAAAATGCCAAGAGCAAAAGATAGAGAATCTTAAAAACAGCAAGAGAAAGAAACTCAGTTACCTACAAGGGAATACCCATACTTCTGTCAGCTGATTTCTCAACAGAAACTTTGCAGGCCAGAAGGGAGTGGCAAGAAATATTCAAAATGATGATTACCAAGAACCTACAACCAAGATTACTTTATCCAGCAAAGCTATCATTCAGAATTGAAGGTCAGATAAAGTGCTTCATAGATAAGGAAAAGCTAAAGGAGTTCATCACCACCAAACCAGGATTATATGAAATGCTGAAAGGTATCCTTTAAGAAGAGGAAGAGGAAGAAAAAGGTAAAGATACAAATTATGAACAACAAATATGCATCTATCAACAAGTGAATCTAAGAATCAAGTGAATAAAGAATCTGATGAACAGAATGAACTGTTGATTATAATAGAATCAGGGACATAGAAAGGGGATGGACTGACTATTTTTGGGGGGGAAAGGGGTGTGGGAGATGTGGGAAGAGACTGGACAAAAATCGTGCACCTATGGATGAGGACAGTGGGTGGGGAGTGAGGGCGGAGGGTGGGGCGGGAACTGGGAGGAGGGGAGTTATGGGGGCGAAAAAAAGAGGAACAAATGTAATAATCTGAACAATAAAGATTTAATTAAAGGAAAAAAAATAAAATAAAAGGCTAAGTGACTGACCGTATGTCCGTATGTCCATCTGACCAAGCGGCTGGTACATATGATGTGCACTGGCAATTTAAAAGTAAATATTGACTCGCACATGCATGATACATATAAAGCTCTTGCTGTGTTTCAATCTGTCATTATCAGGCACTCTGAAAGTGTTTTTATTCTTAACATGGTATACAGGGAGATATTAGAATAAGTTTAATCAATTTATCAGTCATTGTTTTTATCAACATTGTTTTTATATCATGTTTTCATTGTTTTTATATCATGTTTTTGTTTTTATATGTCTTTGTTGTTATATCATGTTATTATTTTTTATTTATTAATCAATTTATATATTGTTTTCATATACATTTTACTAATTTTCTTTCATCTCTGACGCTTCTATTGTAGAGAAAGGGCGAATAGCAATATTAAAATATTTCTTCTAATTAATTTCCTTTCAATGTGCACGAATCTGTGCACCGGCCACTAGTAAAAATATAAAAGCCAACTCACACTAGGAAGTGCAGGGGGGCCGGGTGGTGCAGGAGGTCAGCCTTAAGGACACTGGAGCCAATGCCAGGATCAGCCACATGGCCCTCTCCCCCTCTCCTCTCCAACTGTTTGCTGGCTGCCCTCACTCAGACCAGCTTCTCCCCTGGCGGGCCTGGCAGCTGCAGCCGGGAGCTCAGGGGAAGGTGTTTTTCTCCGCTCCGGGTGAAAAGAGCTCCCGCTGACCCTGCTGATGTGGAAAGTATTCCCTCCTACACACACACACACACACACACACACACACACACACACACGCACACACACACACACACACTCTGCAGACCTCTGTGGCTAGGGTGGGCACGGTGACGGGACCAGCAGGTGTCGAGGCCTTAATTCCATGGTCGGTGGGTCCTGACTCATCGGGGAGAGCGGAGCACAGTTCCATTCCCGGCCTTACACCTGGTCCTCCTTCTGCCTGGAAGGCTCTTCCCCAGGTAGCATGGCTCCCTCTCTTACTCTCCCTACGCCTTCTTCTCGTAGGTCCCTTCTCAAGGTGGCCTTTCCTGGCCTCCTCGCCCACACCTGGTGCTCACCATCCACCCACCCTCCTGTTCCTCCACGGCAGGTACATCCCGCCACCTGGCTCCCACCTCTGGCCTGTGTGCTTGTTCTTGTCCCGTCTCCCGCCACCCCCGCCAGGACATGAGCTTGCAGACAGAGCCTTTGCCTGCGTCGCTCACTGCTGCATCGCCCGTGCTTCCAACAGTGCCCGGTGCATGGTGGGTGGTGAGCAAACATACCGACCACATTGCAGAAGCAGCGGGTAGAGGAGAAATTCTGCTGGGGCATTGTGGGAGCAAGGAGACACTCTAAGTGCTGTCTCCTATGGGGGAGGGGGGTTCAGGAAAGCCGCCCTTCTGGGGCTGGTAGAGCCCCCTTGGGCTTCAAGCTCCATCCCCATCTCTCCCCTCCCAGGACAGAGCTGGTGGGGGTTCTGGGGAAGAGAGATGAGTGATAGAGGGGAGAAGGGTGGCTGTGCCCGCAGGGGCCATGAATGGCCGCCTAGCTGCTCCCCTGCAGGAGTCAGTGGTGAAGCCACATGGACTTCTGAACACCTGTCCCCTCTGAGACCTTCCTCTCTCGTGGGTGGGAAGCTGTTTGTGGCCCAAACGGAGATGAGGTCACGGTGGAGAGGAGGCCGCTCTTAGGACTCCCCCACGGGTGGTCAAGAGGGAGAGTCCTGAGGTGAGGCAGGCGAGCCCCTGAGCACCCGGGGGCAGACCATGGAGGGGCTGGAGGCTGGGCAGGACCAAGCACAGATGCACGACATCGCTCCCACCTCCATCCCCCGGGGCCTGGCGGGAAGTGGGCTTTCATTCCTGCTGCTCTGATGCGGAGGCCCAGCAGCTCCATTCAAACAGGCCTGCCCTGAACGGCCAGCTCTGTGGGGCCAGAGACTTGTCTCCTCTGCTCAGAGGTGTCCTGGGCACCCACAGCCGTGCCTGCCATGGGGCTGCCCTTCTTTGCTTCCTATCTGTGGGGCCCGGGGAGCAGCCTGGGCGTGGGAAGAGCTGTTCAGATGAGGCCTGCCCCCTCTCCCCATGCTGGTCCTTAGGGCGCCCTTGGGTCTAGCTGGGCTCCCCACCCACTGCCTCCCAGGGATGGGCTGAGCATCCCCGCAGCCCCTCGGAAAGCTGGCTTATTCCGGAAAGCATCAGGGCCATATCCCCATCTCACTCCCCAGCCTGCCCCCCGCGCCTGCAGCCTCTTCTCCTGCCACTTCCAACTGAAGGTTTGGGCACCAGCAGAGTAGGTCCTGGGGCAGCTCCAGCAGGTCCCTGGCCCACTGGCCTGGGGTCACTCCCTGGACCTCCCCAGCACCCTCTTTAGGGTTTCTGGTCCCATCAGCAATCCTTCTTATTTCTTGGCTCAGGCCCCCTGGCCCCCTCTCTGAGGCTCCTCTGCCACCGGCCTCACCTGGAACCCTCCTGCAGGTTCCCACAGCCATGCTCCGTGCTCCCACCAGGACACCAAGCTCTGGGCAGCCCTCTGGGCTCATCTAGGCAGCGAGAAAGCCAGTGCAAACTGGGTCCAAGGACACGTGGGGCTTGAGTTAGCTGAAACCCCAGGGGCAGATCCCAGGCACCGATGGGCCAGGGCCGGCCCAAGCCCAGGCCTGTGCATCTCCCTGCCCCGCTGCCCTCTGCCAGCTGAGTACTGGCTGCACTCTCAGGCAGGCCCCGGCACTTCAGACTTCGCATGCCCAGCTCCCCAACACACAGGAAGCAGGCCCTGCAAAGGTCCCGGAGGCCCTGGCTGGCGTGGCTCAGTTGTTTGGAGCGTTGGCCCAAGCACCAGAGGTTCTCAGTTCAATCCCTGGTCAGGGCACATACACGAGGTGCGGGTCTGATCCCCGGTGAGGCGCGTGCAGGAGGTAACCCATTGATGTTTCTCTCTCACATCGATGTTTCTCTCTCTAAAATCAGTAAAAGCACACATCCTCAGGTGAGGATTTCTAAAAAGTCCCGAAAGCTGTCCTCTCACCCCGGTTGAACCCCTGCCCTCCCAGGATCACTGCTTTGGCAGTGGGGGGAACTCTCTGAGTCGGCCTGTGGCTCTCAGTCCCCTGCCTGGAGTGGGGACGCTCTGAGAGGGGGTCCTGCTGGGGCCTCCTCTACTGAGAGTGGGGAGGGCAATCCCCAAGGGAAACCCCCGAAGATAGAGTGGATGGAGGGTGGGCAGAAAGGGCAGATACTTCACCAAAAGATGCCATATTGGTGTGTGCTCCTGAGGCAACCCTAGCCCTCCAGTGTCCCCACTGCCAGCAGGCTGCCCGGACCTGGCTGTGTGGCTGTCCCGGCCTCTGAGCATGTCACTGGGGCTGCAGGGCCTTGCTGGACTTACCAGCACCTGCCCCAGCCTCAGCCCTTTGCAGAATCCAGACCGAGCCAGCCAAGTCCTGCCATGGGACCCTCCTTGCCTTCTGCAGTGAGGGGCAGCAGGGCAGGGAGACGTGTCTGCCACTTAACACCCTGGAGAATTCAGTTGCAAACTCTCAGCTCTCAGAATAGGGGTAGCAATCTCCGCGTACCTGCCTGAGCACAGCGCAGACAGCTGCGGGCCCGAGGCACTGTCAAAGGTGGGCTGGCCCACAGGTCTCCTGGGGAAGTTCCCTCAACTGGCACTGAGCTTGGAGAATGGACCCTGGACCAAGGTGTGGTCCCCAGGTCAGCAGCTCCGTGTGAGTCAGATGCCCACCGTTTTCCAGCAAGATGCACATTGGTCCACGAAAGGTCACCGCTGGGGGGCTCGCTGCAGCCCTGATTCTTGCCCCTCACAGAGCTGGGAAAGGGAGTGTTTGCTTTGGATTCTGCAGCTGAGCAACATTCTACTCAAGTGTCAACATTCTAAATTTCAGGCCTAATTCCCTGCCAGGAGAGCAGGACTGGGGGGTCGGGAATTCCCAAACCGTCCTCCCAGCCATGCGCAGGCCAGCATGGTAGCTCCCGCGTGCCCCTGATCCTGTTCCATCAGCAGGGGGGCCTGGGGCGGCTCAGAGCACAGGCTCACATGTGTGTAGGGGCAGGAGAGGAGCTCTCAGTAGCTCCAAGCGCTGAGCACTTGGCCAGGTACCAAAGGGAGACCCTACACCTACAAAGCACTAAATAGATGAATGAAATTCTTTGTAAGCCACGATGTTATTCATTCCAAGTGCTGTCTCAAGTGGCACAGATGTCTGGAGCCCAGTTCTCGGAGGAGGTTTGGGGTCACCTGGGGCTTGGGGTCACCAAGGAGGCTCCCACCCCCCAGAAGGAAGCTGGGCCTGGGACTGAGAATGTCTGGGAGCAGCAGACGTGCTTGTGGGGGAGGCTGTGGTGGTGGGGAGGGCGGGTGTGGCAGCTCAGGGCTTCCCAGAAGCCAGGGAGTCAGGGTGGAGTGGGTTGTCTCTCTTGTCTTGTTCCTCCTACACTGGCCACAGCTGGGAGGTCCTGGGCGGTGCCCAGGGGCAGCTGGCACACAATGCTTTTGGCAGAGATTGGAGGTCAAGGGGAGGACTACAGGGAGGGAGGAGAAGTGCCCTGGGGCCTGGGCCTAGGCTGGCCCTGCACTCAAGATAAGAATAGGGAAAGCCCACAGGAGAGAAGACAAGCGCCCAACCCCTCGCTCCAGCTGCCGGTCAATTTCAGGCCTGGGGACCATCCTCTGGCCCTGGGGCAGCCCGGCAGGTCCCTGACCACCGGCCTGGGAAGTGGGGGAGGTGGAGGAGGCATTTCACACTATTGACAGAGAGACATCCTCACCCCGTTTACGGACCAGAAAGTGGGGCTCAGAGAGGACAGAGCACCCAGAGGGCTGCAGGCGGGAGTGGCCGGGTGCTGACTGCTGACTGGGGAGGAGGGACCCGGGGGCCTGTGGTGGGAAAGGGCTAACCTGGGGGCCGGGGGCCGGGGCAGCACTGACCAGGGGAATGGGAGACCCGAGAGTCAGCAGTCCGGGTGGAGACGCCGAGGTGAGGGCAGGCGCAGGGGGAGCGCAGGCCGGCAGGGCAAGCCCACTGCGGACTAGCCCGAGGGCAGGTCAGTCGGGGGCCGGGCATCAGGGCCAAAGCAGGGCAGCCAGAGGGTACTGCTGGAGGCCCCTCAGGGCCTGGTCACCCTGGTGTTTGAGGCCCTCGATGTTCACATTCCCAATCCCCTTCCCATGGTCCCCCTCAGGGCCTGGTCTCTCCCTCTCCGTGAGCGCATTTCAGTCCGCCTCACAGTTGGCCCTGCGGGCAGGTCGGTACCGAAGCCCTGCGCTCAGGACGGCCTTCCAGGAAGCACGGCCCGCCGCTCCGGCCACAGGGCCCGGGGATATCTCCAGATCCGGGAACGCGTCACCCAGTCGCTCATCACCGACAGAAATGCAGGTGAGCGCTGGGCTCGCACAGGCCTCGCCTCCCGGAGGTGACCGTCAGAGGGGAGGCAGGACCACCAGCGGCAGGAGCACACACCCGCCGCCTGGGTGTCCATGATGAAGGGAAGGCTCCATTTGCTGAGGATGGAGCCCAGGGCCTGGCCTCCCTGAGGTGGAGGCAGGGAAGGCTGTGATGGAGATCCGCGGGCAGCTCAGAGCCGGCGGGAGGCCGGAGGCGGGGGAGCCTGGCTCAGATGCTCCTGTGCTGAGGACCTGTGGCAGGTGTGGGCTTTGTGCTATGAGCAAGGAGAACCCAGCCAGGGCCGCCATGTGGATGTGTGCAGGGACCGGTTTGTGTTTGGGGACCCCCTCTGGCTGCTGTGGGTGGGTGGATTGGAGAGACCAGGACTGGATTCCAGGACACCACCTGGAGGCCATGGCAGTGTCTGGTTCAAGGTGGTTTTCTTGGACCAGGTGATGGTGTGGGAGTGAGAGGTGGATGGACCTGAGGAGCAGAATCAACAAGACTGGGTGGAAGGAAGGGGAACCCCCAGTGCAGCCTGCACCCACGGCGGGGAAGCCTGGACAGGAGCAGACTCAGGGGCAGTGGGAGCGCTGTCGGCTCCAGTGGGGGCCGCAGGTATGACGTGCCAGTCAAGGAAAGGGCAGAGATGGCAGGTGCATAATTGTCACAGGTTTTGCAGCTCTGAGGAGGGGTCCCAGGCAGTGACACAAACTTGAGAGGACATGTGTCTGGACCACAGAATCCGAAGAGCTGAGTTAAAGTCTACTCCCCCACACACCAGCGGGGCCCCTGGGACACCTTCACTGCCCCCCACCCATGCACAGGGATTCCATCCATACTGGGACTTCAGCCACCACAGGGGGCTCCCAGCTCCCACCTGCACCTCCTGCCAAATCCTGCCCTCCCCCCCCCCCCCCCGCACATGCCCAGCTCCTCCCAGACACTCACCTGGGTGTCCTCGGGCACCACACAGCCTGTCAGTCTGAAGGGGACTCACACATCCTCCCTGGCGCCCTGCCCACTCCTGTGCCTCCTCCTGCTTCCTCTGTCAGGGTGGTGTCACAGCAGCCAGAAACAGTTGCACTGTAGACCGGGGCTTTCAGACTTGGAGGTGCACAGCAATCACCTGGGGTCGTGTTAAAACGCAGGTTCTGGCCCAGCAGGTCTGGGAGCCTGAGATCCCGCATTTCAGACAAGCCCCGGGCACTGCAGGCACTGCGGAGGCTGCTGGGCCTCAAAGCAGAACTGGAAGCTTGCGGCTTTCCCTCCCGTTCCCTCTCTCCCCTCCCCGCCCATCCCGCTGCCCTCCTCTACCAGGTCCCATAGGCTCCCACCTGAGCCATTGCCACCACCTCTTGGTGTTGCTGAGCGGTATTCTTGGGAGAGGTAGAATGTCCCCTGGTAGGGTTTACTTAGTCAGCTTCCAACGGGGGAGGGGTTTGTCCGGGCCAAGGGCAGGTTGCAGGGTCCAAGACTCTCCGCAGCACAGACCCTGTGCGGGCGGCTGGAGGACAGGCACACAGCTGTGTCCAGGAGGAACTGCCAAGATCAAAGCAGTGGAGTGAGCTCTAACGGCGCCATCCCCTCAGCCCTGGGGTCGCATTCCACAGTGGGCAATGGAGAGCCAAGGGCGAGGCCCCACCCCCAGAGGAGGGAGGGAGGCCTGGACCCCACACCCCGTGCTCTAAATCAGTGGGTCTCAGATTGTCATCATGTGGACTAAAATCACTTGTTAAAATACAGACATCCTAGCCCCAACCCCAGAGACTCTTATTCTACCTCCCCAGGGAGCCAGCGTTTTAAAAGAAAAAAACAACAAACAAAAACCTGCAGAGATGCAGGCGCCCAGCCAAGTCCGTGAGGCTGCTCTTCATCCCCATGCCAATGGCCCCACCTGGCGGCGTTTGGGCGAGTTCTGTGCATTCTTAAAGGGAGGTCACCAGTGCATCCTCTTCCTGGACATGAGACAAGCTCTCTACACTCACTATCGTTTCTCATTTTCCCAGCAAACCCCTGCACGAGAGAGCCTCACCCCTATTTCTTGTGGGGAAACTGAGATTCAGAAAGTGGAGGTGCATCTCCAAAATCACACCTCTGGAAAGTGGAGGAGCCAGGGTCAGGCTCCAGGTCTATCTGAACCGCAGCCCTGCCATCCGTGCCAATGGCCTGTAAATCTGCTGGTAGTCAGTCACCCAGGCAGCCTCTTCAAGTTCAAGATGAGGCTTCAGGATCAGCCTCATGCGTGTGGCTCCTTGTCCTCTCAAGCGAGAGTGGCACGCAGAATAGTCAAAGGCAGAAGACTGTGGCCACCCAGGGCAGAGGCTGGCCTGGAGCTGAGGGACTCCAGGGGTCCCTCCCTGCTAATCCAGGACTTACCCATGAGTTGCTGAATTGGAAGGACCTGGGCTTCTCAGGGAAGGAGCTGTGAGGGATGCCTGAGGACTCAGAGCAGCATCTATTTATCAACCAGAGAGGAAATATTTACAACCAGTGTGTGTGTGTGTGTGTGTGTGTGTGTGTGTGTGTATTACATATATTTAAAGACAAACCTACTAGCATGGGGGGAACAGAAGAGGGAACAACAGCAATACAGGTTTGGAAGCTGGAAAGCAGATACTTGAATGGTAACTGACCTAGCAGTGTGCATTGGCTGGGCATTTTCCCGAGCCCTGTTTACATTAGAGTAAAGCAGGGGTGGGGAATGGCAGGCCCCGGGCAATATAAGGCCTGCAGAATCATTGGGTCTGGCTCTGTCATGGCATTAGGGATGAGTTAATTAAATGTTTGACCAAATACCGCAGGCTAATCTTTAAGCTGGTAATTTTGTATGGCCCAAGAATGATGTTACACATATCCAAATGGCCCTTGGCAGAAAAAAGGTTCCCTTACCCTGGAGTAAAGGAATAAAAGCCCTATGATTGTGACAAGAGCTCCCCCACCCACCCCCCATCTTCTCATTTGTCCAGCACTTGAATAAACCATTTTCTGTTTTCATTTAATAAAAATCTCTATATATGAAAGCGTAAGCGACCATTATGACTGGAATGACCTGAACAACCAGTCGACCAGTTGCTATGATGCACACTGACCACCAGGGGGCAGACACTGCTCAATGCAATGCACTCCCACAGCTAACCTCCCATGGCTGGCCAACCTCCCTCGGTCCCTCACCCTGGCCAGCCCGATCACGGGCTAGGCCTAGGGATCCCACCCATGCACCAATTCATGTACCAGGCCTCTAGTCCTATATAATAAAAGGCTAATATGCAAATCGACCGAATGACAGAATGGCCAGTCGTATGACATGCACTGACTGCTAGGGGGCAGACATTCAATGCAGACACTCAGCCAGAAGCCGGGCTCATGGTTCACAGCTCACAGCTGGCGAGCACACGGGGGCAGCGTTAAGGATGTCCAAGCCGTCAGTCAGACATCCTCCGAGGGCTCCCGGACTGTAAGAGAGTGCAGGCTAGGCTGAGGGACCACCCCCCTCCTGAGTGCACGAATTTTGTGCACTAGGCCTCTAGTAAATAAATAAAAGCCTTATGACCCTAACACAAAGAAAAAGGGGCTGTCCATCAATAGATGAATGGATTTTAAAATGTGGTGAATATATACAATGGAATATTATTCAGCCATAAAAAGAAGGAAATCTTGCCATTTAAGACAGTATGGCTGGACCTTGAAAGCATTATGATAAGTGAAATAACTCAGACAGAGAAGGACAAATACTGTATAATCTAATTTCCATGTGAGATCTTATAAACAAACAAACAAACAAAAACCCCCTGAACTCACAGATAGGTGGTTGCCAGAGGAGGAATGTGTGGTGGGCAAAATGGGTGACGGTGGTCAAAAGGTACGAACTTCTAGTTATGAAATAAATAAATAAGTCCTGGGGACGAAATATAATGTATAGCACAGTGACTATAGTTAACCAATATTAGTGATGAGGAACAAGATCTGATCATAGTTACAGAAGGTTAAAATTGTAAAAATTTTGTTTTAAGAATTTCTGATTTCACTCCCGTGAAATGCCATGGAAACTACAATAAAGGCATGAGGAGAGGTGAACAGGCTCACAAAACAAAAATGGGGAGGAAAAAAGAAGGGGGGAACAGCAAGAAAATTTGGAAGCTGGAAAGCAGCTCTTAGATTCATAATGACTTAGACTCCAGACCATAGAAACGAAGTCAGGAGGGGGATAGCTGAGAAACTATCAAAGCCTCAAATCTAGCCCCTGCACCACCACATGGGCCAAATGATCCAGCAGCAGGTAATGAGTCCCAGCACTCAAACTCCCACTCTAAAACCAGGACACTGGGATGACTACCTGCCTGTAGCAGCAGCAGTAGCAAAATCTTGGGGTGCCGCAGACCCTAGACCTTGGCTCTACAACCAGACAATGGCACCAGCCAAACAGGAATGTCACTCTGCCGTCAGCCCCAAGGCAGGAGGAGGCCCAGATCCAGTGGCTGCTGCTCACCTTCATCCCGTGCAAAAAGGTTACCCAGGAAGAGCAGAAAATCCTGAAAAGTGCCTCTGCCACCGCAGATGGCACCAGCAGGAGCCCTGCAGCACTAGGGCAAAGCTGACCAGAAGAGCACAGCAAGGGCTCAGAAAACTAAACTAAAACCAACAAAGGTAGACAGAACCTACATGCTGAACTGGGTGACAGCCTGCTGACATAGATGATTTCAGGGGGGTTAAGAGTTCCTTCACATAACAACCAGAATGGAAGGTTGCTAAAGTAAATCACTTGTAGAATCACGAACCAGGCAAACCACAATCTGAATGAGAGAAGACAATCAACTGAGATGAATCAGATGTTGGAACTGGTATAATTATCCGACAAGGATTTTATTTTATTTTTTTAAAATACTTCTCTTTTTTAATATATTTTATTGATTTTTTACAGAGAGGACGGGAGAGGGATAGAGAGTTAGAAACATCCATGAGAGAGAAACATCAATCAGCTGCCTCCTGCACACTCCCCACTGGGGATGTGCCCACAACCAAGGTACATGCCCTTGACTGGAATCGAACCTGGGACCCTTGAGTTCGCAGGCTGACGATCTATCCACTGAGCCAAACCAGTTAGGGCCCGACAAGGATTTTAAAACAGTGTATAAAAATGCTTGAACAACAACAACAACAACAAAAATACTTAAACAATCAATTACAGATTTTCTTGAAACAAACAAAAACATAGAAAATCTCAGCAAAGAAGTTATAAAAAAGAATCAAATGAAAATTATAGAACTGAAAAATACAATATCCCAAATTTAGCAATTTTCTAGAGAGATTCAATAGTAGAGTGGAAATGACAGATGATGGAATGAGCGAACTTGAAGACAGATTGATAGACTTTACTCAAGCTGAACATCAGTGAACAAATAGACTGATAAAAGAGTGAACAGACTCAGGGACCTGTGAGTCCATAATAAAGGATTCATATAACTAGAGTCCCAGAAGGGGAGGAGAAAGAGTGGGAGACTTAAAAGGTATTTAAAGAAATAATGCCTGAAAATTTCCCAAACTTGGTAAAAACACAAGCTTATATACAGGGTGTCCCTAAAATACATATACACACTTCAACTGATAACCCAATTGATGTTTCTTTTCTTTTCAGCCAGCCTAAGCTTTGGACAAAGAAAATTCATCCTAACATGCTACTGGAAGTTTGAAAACACAGTTGAAGTGCAAACACTGTGTTTATAATTATTCAAAGTGTGTATTTTGGGGGGACACCTTCTCTTGACTCCTCGCCTGCATGAAACCAGGATCAGACAGAGGCCTGGAGAATCAGCTGGCAGGGACCCTGTGATTGGTGGAGGCTTACCAGAGAGCAGGTCTTGGGCCTTTGCTTCACACTGCATCTATTCTTTCTTCCAGAAGAAACTTCTCCAATATTTCTCAGGAAAAAGTCTTCGTATATGTGCCTTGAGTGAAGGTGAAGACAATCCAGTTTCATTAGAGGGCATGTGACTTCCTCCTGGACAGGACAGAACGTTGCCCTGAACATGGTGTTTGGTTCAAGGATGCAAATGAGCCAGTCAGCTGTGGAGGGAAGCTCTCGCCTTCCTTCTCGTCTTGAATCCTGTCGGAGTGGGCATCCATTCTGCTTCCATAGGGCTCCTGATGACAAAGTCAACAAGGGGGTTAGCAGAGCTTGAGTGGCATTAGCCCCCAGATCAAGCCACACCTGAAGCTGATGAACTCTTCCTGGCTTTTTACAATGATTTGAGCCAACTGATTCCTTTGTTTTCTTAAGGCCATTGGAGATGGTTTTTCAATCAATTGCAGTATAATACAGAGAACCGGGAGACAAAGGGCACTCTGGGGAGGTTTGACTGGGACCTGCAACTTTACTTGTAATAGTGGGCTCTCGCAGAAGAAAACTGGAGGCTCCGAGTCCAGCGAAGGGAAGACAGATGGGCAGGATATGTCCATGTCCTTGGCACGGAGTGAGGCAACTCGGTCACCAGTGCTGGCTCCTGGCCAGCAAGTCTTCACCCTGAGAGGAGGCTTCAGACTATCAGAGCGGAGTGGCTTTGCAGGGTCCACCGTTCAGGCTCACCAAGCAACCTCTAGCATGACTTCGTTTGGCACGTGCTTTCCTAGTGGGAGACAATGAGCGAATCCTCCACTGCCAGCATCCTGGTCACACAGCAGTGGGGTTTGTCTTGCATATAAACTTTGGAGCCTGCTTCATTCGGCCGTCTCTTGTGCATTACAGTTATTGTAGTCAGTCTGATCAAACTCTCCCATCTGGGGATTCTGAAAATTCCAGTTGCTGGACCCATACATTGATGGTTCACACCCTACATTGACCCTGCGTTTGCATTCTAGTGCTCCCATAACCGAGAAATAGACAACAGAGCAACAGTAGTCATGGCCACCGCTCGGTTGTTAGTCTTTATTATTGATCCGCCCATCCACTATCCAATACATTTACTGAACATCACATAAGAAGTATTTGGTTGCAAGTGTCAGAAGCCCAACTCTAATGTAAGCAAAAAATGAATTTATTGACTCATGTAACTGGGATAGATCACAGGCTAAAGGGAAAAATTACCGAAATCAGGACTTCAGCACCTGGCACCAAGGTGGTCTTTCTTCATCACTTTCATCCCTCCAAGTGTTGGGGAAGATGCACTGGCTGCCACCAATTCACGCTGGCCTAGCTTAGCACCCAAATGGAACAAGAACTCTCTTCCTACACCTACTTAGCAATCCCAGGGGCACCCCTGGTCTATGGGGCATGGTGCTTATAACAGACGAAGGAGCTGGGAAAGCCTGTGGGTACAAAAGACACAAAAGCAATTCCAGTTGGCAGCATGGAGCTAACATGATTCAGATTTGAGCAGCTCATGCTGGGCAGGGGAGAGGATGACTGTAGGATTTTCTAAGTGTCGTGATGGCAGGAAAAGGACTGGGAGACTGAGGAGACAGTGACCAACTCCACCAGGGAAGCCTTCCCAGAAGAGGGGTGAGATGGAATCTGCTCCCCTTCTTCTTTCCACCCACAATTCTCTGAGGGAAGGTCCTTTTCCCACTCTCAGTACATCTGGTTCATGTGGGGCTGACCTCCAGCCTTGATGCAGGGGTAGGGACAGGGCTCTGACCAGGCCAATGAGAGCTGCCCTGGATTTTTGCTCGAATGATTAGGAAAGAAGTACTCTACCCAAGTCGAGAAGCTGGTAGAATCTAAGCCTACATGTGGTAGTGGCCATCTCTCCTGCCTGGCCACACAGCCTGTGTGAAGAAGCCAGTGGAGAGGAGAGCAGAGTGAAGGGTGGGGGAGTGTGATTGGTTCTTTTTACTTTTAAGCTACATTCAATATTATTAGTTTCAGATGTACAGCATAGTGATTAGACAATCATGTCCTTTACAGAGTGGTCCCCTCTGAGATTTTAAGTACCTACCTAGCACCATAGTTATTATATTATTGACTATACTAGAGGCCCAGTGCACAAAAATTTGTGCACTGGTGGGGGAGGAGGAGTGGGGTGGGGGGGGTGTCCCTCAGCCCCACTTGTGCCCTCCCACAGTCTGGGACCCCTTGGGAGATAACCACCTGCTGGCTTAGGCCCGCTCCCCGGGTGGCAGATGGCAGTCCCGATTCCTAGGTGCCTGCTCCGCCTCTCCAGGTCGCGTACACGGCAGGGCCGATCCAGGGGTTGGGGCACCGCTCCGGGTCGGGTCGCACACGGGATGCCCGCCACCCTGGGTCTCAGATAGCAGTCCTGGATGGCGGCAGGGGAGGCGGGATGGCGCTGTCCCGCCCTGCCTGCAGTATGCAAATTAGCCGCATCTTTGTTGGTGGTTAATTTGCATATCACGCTGATTAGCCAATGGGAGGTGTAGCGAAGGTACGGTCAATTACCATGTTTGTCTATTTTTAGATAGGACTAGAGGCCCGGTGCATGAAATTCATGTACTGGACGGGGGGGGGGACCCTCAGCCCGGCCTGTGTCCTCTTGCAGTCCGGGAGTCCTTGGGGGATGTCCAACTGACAGCTTAGGCCTGCCAGTCGGACATTCTTAGTGCTGCTGTGCTGAGCTTGCCAGCCACGAGCTGTGAGCCGTGAGCCCCGCTTCTGGCTGAGCGGCGCTCCCACTGTGGGAATGCATTGACCACCAGGGGGCAGCTCCTGTGCCAAGTGTCTGCCCCCTGGTGGTCAGTGCGTGTCATAGTGACCAGTCCTGCTGTTTGGTTGACTTGCATATTACCCTTTTATTATATAGGCGTCTCTATACTGTAATTTACATTGCTGTGACTATTCTCAAACTACCAATTTGTATTTCTTGATCTCTTCACCTTTTTCACCCAGCTCCCCAAACCCCCTCCCCTGTCAACCACCACTTTGTTCTCTATATCCATGAGTCTGTTTCTACTTTCTTTATTTTGTTCTTTAATTCCACATACAAATGGGATCGTATGGTATTTGTCTTGTGAGATCGGTTCTTGATGGCATCTTATGATGACCAACCTCCTCATTTATGAGACACCTGAATACATAAATGACCTTTTTCTGCATCAAGTCTACTTGAGTTGGGGTTTCATAACTTGCAGTAGGAGGTCTTGCATAACATGAGGGGCATGCTGACTGGGATCTGGAAATCTGAGAGATGTTTGCTGGGATTTTCTTCAGATATTCAGAAAGAACAGGATGTGTATAGGCAGGTACCCTCTCTGTGGGCACCCCAAATCTACCCAGATGGCCCCAAATAAGCCCACCCCTCATTGTATGCACCTGCAGCTCTTGCGTTATATCCTCTCCTCTTGAATCTGGACTTGGCTTTGATGCTATGACTGATGGACTCCAGAAGTGACATTCTTCATAAGGTCTGGAAGCTTCTTCCTCCCCTATGGAGCCCTGGGTTGCCATGCAAGGCATCCAGGAGCACCAGACTGACTACAGTAAAAGTGGAGGATGAGATGTGACAAACAGAGAGATCACACTGGGGGTACCACAGTGCCGGATATCCAACTCCCAACCACCATCTCGCTAGAGGCATGAGAGACCCCAAGCTAGGCCAGCAGAACTGTCTTGCTGGGCACCACGATCATGAGCTATAATAAACTTGTTTTACGCCACTAAGTCTTTTGTTATGCAGCTGGACTTCCCCTCCTCCATATACTAGTACATTGTGCCAATCACAAAAAGTAGCTCCTTCTGGGCAGATGAAATACCAAAAGACCCCCCTCACTCCAGGCTGGAGCAGAGGTTGCCAGGACACAGCACTGACTCGGGAGAGGCAGAGCTGGCTGTCCCACAAGCAGCCTGGGGTTGAAGGACGTGGGTCTGCCTGCACTTTCTCTTATCAGCCCCTTACCCTGCTGGGCTTCCATGTTGCCAAGCCTGTGTCCAGTGACCTCTGGCACTAGAGGCCTGGGCTGTCATGTTGATTTCTTGGCAAATGGCAGGCAAGGACCATCCTAAGGCCATGCTGGGGGAAGGCAAGCACAGAACACAAAGAGCTTTTGTCCCTCCACCTTTCACTCTAGCCCAGTGGTTCTCAACCTTCCTAATGCCGCGACCCTTCCATACAGTTCCTCATGTTGTGGTGACCCCCAATTTCATTGTTACAAATTGAACATAATTAAAGCATAGTGATTAATCACAAAAACAATATGTAATTACTAGAGGACTGGTGCATGAAATTTATGCACTGGAGGGGGGGGGTGTCCCTCAGCCCAGCCTGCGCCCTCTCTCGGTCCGGGAGCCCTTGGGGGATAAGCAGGCCTAAGCCGGCAGTCGGACATCCTTAGCACTGCTACGAAGGGGAGAGAGGTTCCCGCCAATGCTGCCACTGCCGCTGTGCTTGCCAGCCCTGAGCCTGGCTTCTGGCTGAGAGTCGTTCCCCCTGTGGGAGCACATTGACCACTAGGGGGAAGTTCATGCCTTATGTGTCTGCCCCCTGGTGGTCAGTGCATTTCATGTGACCGGTTGTTCTGCGGTAGGTTGATTTGCATGTTAGCCTTTTATTATATAGGATATATGTTTTCCGATGGTCTTAGGCAACCCCTGTGAAAGGGTCATTAGACCCCCCAAAGGTGTCGCGACCCACAGATTGAGAACCGCTGCTCTAGCCCAAGACTGCCTTCAGGTGAGGGGTTGTCTCACTTTATTGCTAATGACACAAGCCGGCTTCACTCTCATTTCTTTAGCGTTGTTTCAGAAAGGAGCCTGTCCTGGTTGGCCCTGGGGCAAGCAGCCAGCTACTCCTTTTCCTGCAACAGGCCATGCCTGTCCTCAAGTTTCTCAGACGGATCTTGAGCCTGTTGGGTGTTCCTCTTGCCCCTAAACCTCGGGTTTGCTCAGGGCACCTTGGGGCTTGATTCGCCCCAGCACAGGGCCTTGCCCACGCGTGGGCGGAGGTGCTCACCCGGCTCAGCCAGCCCTTCCCCGACCCTCGGGCACCCGCGAGAGGAGCGCCGGGGCGTGGGAACGCAGCGCCCCTTCCTCCGGCCGGGACCCAGCCCAGAACTGTGCCCTCGTTTACTGGACAGAATGACCGACCATCCATGGACCGAAACGGGCCATTAAGTAGGTTTTTTTCCCCTGCACATTTGAGGCAGGAAGAATCATGCGACAGTTGACAACTGAATGTCCCCTCTTTACGGCAAATTAAGATGCTGGCTAAGGTCAAAAGTCAGAGCCGGTCCGCGATGAACGGCACATGGATGAAAGGCAACACGCAGGGGAGGAAGACCAGAGAAAAAGAGGGAAGAGAGGAGCAGAGTGAACAGAGACGGACGGGAAGGAGCGGGAAGAGCAGAGGAGCGCAGCGCAGGGGAGAGGAGGCGCACGGCGGGACCGGAGCTGCGGGGCGGGGAGAGGAGCGGGGGCGGGGGGCGCCGGGCCGGCTCACTGCGCAGGCGCGGGGGGGCGGGGCGGGAACGACCCCCCGGCGCCGAATGGTCGCGCCCGGCGGCGGCGGCCAATGGGCGGCCGGGATGTTGGCAGGGCGGCGGCGGTCGGGCGCTAGCTGGCTGGGGACGGGGGCGCCGCCATGATGCTTGTTTGCTTTCAATGAAAGCGAGGGGGGCGCGGAGGAGGAGGCGGCGGCGTCGGTGGCGGCGGCGTCGGCGGCGCGGAGGCGAAGGCCGCGGCGGGCGCAGCGAGCAGGGCGAGGCCGGGGACCGGGAGGGCGGGCGGGCGTAGTGGCCGCCCGGCGGCCGGCCGAGGCGGGCGGCGGAGGCGGTGGCGCTCCGCGGGGAAACAAAGAGCGGCGGCTGAGGCGACGGCGGAGCGGCGGCGCTGCAGCAGCGGCCGGGACTGGTATGGTGGTTCCACCGGGCGGACGCCGCTGCACTCACCGGGAGGAGGCGGCAGCGGCGGAGGGCGGCGCCCCCCGAGAGGTGAGCGAGGCGGCCCGCGGGGCTGCTCCCGCCCTGGTCCTGCCCGGGGCCGGGCGCGCGGGGCTCGCCGTGGGAGGGCAGCTGGCGCTGGGCGGGTGGCGGGCCCGCAGCTGGCGGCTGTTGGGGGCCCGCGACGCGGCCCGGCGGGGAGTTGATTGGCGGGGGGCGGGGGGCGCCCTGGCTCTCGGACCCCGGACCCGTGGCCAGGATGGCGGCACCTTCGGGGGAGCGGCCGTGTGGGCTGCGCGCTGCGCGGTGGGCACTGAGTTACAGCCAAGCGCGAAACCCGCTCTTCACCCCTCCCCCAAAGTATTTAAAATTCAGTTGGAGGCGGGTTTTCGCGGGCGGAGGGTGGGAATGTCACCGCTAAAGCGGCTCTGAGCGCCGAGTGCGGTGGTTCGTGGGGTTGCTAAGGACTCGTCGCTAGCCCGAGGGACTCACGGCAGTTTATTGCGCTCACCGGAGTCACCGCTGCTTTTCTCTGGCTCCCTGCCCTCCTCACCTTCCCCAAAGCGCCTGCGAACCAAACTGTGTCCCGCTGTAATGGTTCCCCCAAATGACGGTGTTGGGATTATAATGCTGAGACTTTCCTAAGGCCCGAGAACGCTGTCCAGTCAGTTCTGCGGTAAATAAAGCAACATAGGTTCCTAAAGGTCATTACGGTCTGCAACATTGTGCCGTTAAGAACTGCAGGCCTTATGGGGGGGAAATGGGGTTGAGGCACAACCCTCGGGAACTTTGTCAGTAACTAATTTTTTAAAAGGGAGCCTGAAGAAATGGCAGCGCCGTTTTGCATGTTACCCGGTTAAGCAGTATGTAAACACCGCAGTAAAGGCTGCGCCGGCCCCGGAAGAAGACCGGCCTTGCGTGTGGATTTGGCCCTGAGAATGGTGGCTGCGTGCGAGTTCCTGAGAAGTGGCGGGAGTTCACCTGAACTCAGAACCTTACAGCCACACCAGAGGGTGGGTGTGTCCCGGAACACACGCACACACGTACGGTGATGAACTGATGTCGTTCGTAGGTGTTTGAGGTCTGTGTGTTTTGTGTATTTCTGTGCAGCTCAGTTCATTGAGGTGTCGTTTTCTACCTCTAGTGTTTTTCACAGACTAGCAATTGAGAATTGTGCGTTATGCTCAGATTCCCTAACTTATCAATCATGTTGGAACAAATTCACATTTTCAGAACAAGCAATATAGCAGACCGGATTATACTCGAATACAGCATTTTAAAAGAGTACTGTAATTTTCGGTTCAAAAAATAATTGAACACCTGTATGTCAGGCACTGTGGTATAGATTTGCTACCTTTATGGGCTTATGAGCTTTGTCCCAAGTGGGTAAAGCCTTCATGAGGTTGTATGGTAACTATAGGCCTGGTGCACAAAATTGGTGCACTCGGGGGTCCCTCAGCCTGTCCTGTGACCTCTTGCAGTATGGGAGCCTCTGGGGAATGTCTGACTGACGGCTTAGGCCCGCTCCCTGTGGGCGTAAACCAGGGGTCCTCAAACTACAGCCCATGGGCCACACGCAGCCCGCCGAAAACCGGCACGCGGGGTGTTTTTGCCGCCGCTGCTTATCCTGCTTAGCAGCCGACTCGTCCCGGGCCCGCAGTGCACATGTGTGGAATGTCTGAGGGACTGTGAACTGGCCCCCCGTTTAAAAAGTTTGAGGACCTCTGTCCTAAGCCATCAGTCAGACATCCTTAGTGCTGCCATGGAGGCGGGAGAGGCTCCGGCCACCGCCTCTGCGCTCGCCAGCCATGAGCCCAGCTCAGGGCTTCTGGCTGAGCAGCACTCCCCCTGTGGGAGCACACTGACCACCAGGGAGCAGCTCCTGTGTTGAGTGTCTGCCCCCTGGTGGTCAGTGCATATCAGAGTGATGGGTCGTTCCACTGTTGGGTCATTTTGCATATTAACCTTTTATTATGTAGGATGAGGAATATGCAAAACATTTGGGGCATGCTGAGGAAAGAGCAACTAACTTCTGCTTGGTTTTTGTATCCAGAAAGAGAATTACTGGTGATTCTCTAGATACCTCAAGAAGTTGCATATAGATTTTTTTTAACTAGGCAGATTTTGAGTGGGGGATATTACAAGCCTTTGCTAAGAAAAGGCCACACAGAAATGAAGGTTTATTAAGTAAAAAATATTTGCACTTAGCTTTTTGAGGAGCAAATTTTTTTCTCCTGTAAAATTGTGTCTAGTTGTATGTAAATACCACAGCATCATAAAGCAATATCTGGTGAAGCTAACTGCCATGTTTTAGACCAACAACTTCATATACTTTCACCTAAAGTAGTTGAGAATGAAACTATAGTTTATTTGGGACATTAAAAAATCACTGGTTTCTAATTTTAGAGAAATGTACAGAAACTCAGATTTAGGGATTTGTAGTCACAGAAAGAAAATAATAGCTTTGTTGAATGCTAATGGTGTAATAGGCACTGTGCATTACATGTGTTATTTCATTTAATCCTCACACCAAAATTGTGAGGTAGATATTTTATAAATGAGGAAGTTTTAGCCTTAAAGACGAATGTAAACATGCTTGCAGAGCTGGGACTTCACACAGGTCTGTTTGACTCTAGTTGGTGTTCTTTTTTTTTTTTTTCATCTTTACACTCAATGAATTAACAGCAGTAGGTTCAGAATGGCCAGGTCCAGGGTTCTGTGGGCCTTGGGGGCAGGCCCAGCTATAACAAACACAGGAAAATGGACACGAGGGCAGGGGGAGGAAAGAGTTAACAGATTTGGTCTTGAACTTGGGGGGTTGGGTGGAAAAGTGATTATCCTTGGGGCTTGGGATGAGGACCAGCAGGAAGAAAGCTGTCTGATGGGGGCCTGGGCAGGCCCAGCGGACGGGCTGGTACCTTTGGGGCTGAGCTGAGAGGGGAAAAAATGAGGCCCCCTCCCCTGAGGTCAAGGCACTTGGCTCAGACTCCTCCTGCCTCACACCATCCATGGAAGAGATGGGGCCCTCATCCCCTCGCTCCTCTCACTGGCTCAGAGGCTGTTCCAGGTTGAGCCTCTGAAAGAAGCTTTTGCCCAACTTGTATGTGCTGATCATGATGGCACAGGAGTGGGCGGCCTTGATGATCCTTGGGAGGAAGCCTGCAGAGTCCCCTGGTGCTGGACTCAGCCCGGATCCTCCGCGGCAGCAGCCAGGTGGAGTCGGCGTCCACAGGTGACACTCACAGCTTCCACAGTTCCCAGCGCAACCTGGCGTTGAGTCTTCACCACATCGAAGGGTAGAGTCAGGATGGCAGCCACCGTTCCTGAGATGCCACCAGCCACAAAGCTGATGCCCACCGATGTCTGGTCCTTTGGCCTGCGCTCACTCAGCCAGCTCTTTGCCAGCTCATAGTTGAACCAATACAGGCTGAAAAGGGCACATCCCGAAGAGCAGTGGGGCCCCAGCCCAGCCACAGCGAGCGCCAGCTGCCCTGAGCTACGGAGGTTCGGACGTAGGCACCCAACTCCCGGTATGACATGCTGAGCCTGCAGCTTTGTCCGTACCAGCTCTAGGGGGCTTATCACAGTCACGGTGCCCACGCGGGCCAGTGCACCAGCCACCATGGGTGCATAGAAGTCAGAGGTCAGGGCTCGACCACACAGGAAGGCCTTGAGTTCGTCATAGGCCGTGAAGGAGGTGGCGGTTGCTGGCACAGTCATCACCAGGGTGGCTGGGAGGCCACTCCACAGGGCCCTGGTGCCCTCGTGTCTCACAATCTCCACAAAGGCATCCATGGTGCCAGTGAAGCGAGTGGGGTCCTGAAACCAGGTGGCACAGTGCAGGGGTTCCAGGACACCATTGCAGTAGAGGAGGCACTTGCTATGGGTCGGAGAGAGGAGGGCAGTTTGGTGTAAGAGGCTTCAGAGTCTGGAGGGAGGCATCAGTTCGCTGGTCACCGAGGGACGCTGAGACTGCAGGCGGACCTTCACCACGTCCTGGGGAGTCGTGAAGATGGAGGTGACCACAGCCCCAGCACCTGAGGCCACCATCTGTTGGAGGGGGCTAATACCCCCAGGATCCTGATCAGCCATCTTGTAGCTTCAATTCTGGCTTTAGGATGATACTCGCGCGGCACGGAGCGCGGGGTCGGGCGGGCCCATGGCGGTCCGCGACCAGTGCGGGCCCTCCGCGCGCCTCTAGCTTGTGTTCTTAATGACATAGTATTGTGCCCCTCCCACTTCCCTCCTGCCATTTGATAGAGATGTAACATAGGGAGGCCCGGTTGCTGCTACACATTTATAAGCACTTAACGTGAGTAGCTGGTCATGTAGACAAAGACGGGGGGAAGTGTGTTCCAGAACCATGCAGTCTTAATACTTGTGATTCTCTTTTTTGTTATGATCAAAAACCTCATGAGAATCCATGTAAGAATACTATTGCTGGTCAAAATTCCAGATTTAAAGCATTTTACTATTTTAGGGAAAGACAGTCACACATCTGTTGTCAAAAAGCAGTGCATGACAGAACTCCATTTGAACACTGAACACATTTGCTTTAGATTTCTTTCCTAAGTCTTGGGAAATATCCTTCAGTGGCGTTATGGTTAGAGCAATATTCTAGTGTGATGAAAAGCTTATTTTTTTTGTAAGGTCAACATTTCATGAATAATTTTCCTAGTTTTAATTTTCCTAGAGAGGAAAAAGGACTAGTTTGGTAAAATGACTATATACATGAATAATTAGCTAGAATAAATGTTTACTCCCTTAAAAAGCCTAGTGTTGCTCAGTGGTTAGCATGTTGACCCACAGGTGCGCCGGTTCGATTCCCGGTCAAGGTCACTGTACCTAGGTTGCCCTTGGTGGGGATAGTGCAGGAGGCAACCAGTTGATCGCATGTTTCTCTCTCCTCCCTCCTTCGCTTCCACTCCCTCTGAAAAGCAATGGAGAAAATATCCTTGGGAGAGGAATAACCAAAAACAGGCCAAAATTCCCACTAGATAGTGGAAGCTAGAATATGATTCATTGTAAGAAAGAGAGGAGCAAATAGATGATGGAAAATCTGGCAAAAGATAAGAAAGAGAAATGAAAAAATTTCTGTTGGCAGCTATCATTTGGTACTGAAGCTGTAATGTAGATGGTGTTGCTTGTCTCATGCTAAGGAACAGATTTAGGATTGTTGGCCTCCCTTACCTTTCTGATCTTGGTGAAGTTTTACCACACAAATCATGGCTTTAATACCCTGTGCTTTGGTGAGCAGTCAGCTTTTGCTAATTAGTTAACAAATCCTGTTTGTCTTAATGTTTTCTTGCTCCATACTTTATATTTGACCTAAAATATAGAAATTAACATCTCTAAGCTAGCATATATTTGTATTTATTTAGAGTTGGAATTTGTGGATGACCTGTACTTGGTGTGCCTTCATGGTTGTATTTTGAATTAATTTACTGGGTTGAATGAAATTGCTAGTTTTGACCATTTTTGATCCTCAAAATTGTGGTTGTTGCAGTATACACCCTGGCTTCCTCTGACTATTTTATATTCACTCATGTGTTTTGGGGTACATGGACATAGTTAGAATTGCATTTTAACAGCAGTCTAGTAAACTGTTATGGGTTGGGCATTGTGGATACAGCTGCCTGTGCCAACTTTTCCTTTTAGAGCTATGTATTGACTACTACATACATCTGCTGTTTAGCTCCGGGTTTGGAGGGATATTTTAGCATAATCTAAATAAATCTGTTTTCTCGGAGGTCTTATTGGTTGGAAATTTTAAACTAATTTGGACTGAAATTTAGTTTTGTACTACTTGAGAAAGGGATTTAAGGAAATTGAAATTAGATTGTTGGGTTGCGAGGGATTTGGGGGTGCTAATGCTTGTGATTTTTTTTTTTTTTTTGGTTATGGATCAAAACCCATTAAGATGTTATTTGCCTTTTTAATCCTTATTCTCTTATGAGTGTATGGGTGGTTTTCCAGAGGCTAAAAAAATGTGTGATATCTGATCAGATTGAATTCAGAGCAGATATGTGAATCCACCTGTCTTCTGGTCTGTCACATATTAGAGCGATTTGCAAAAATGTAAGACACTATCATTCTGCTCGGGAAATTTTGTTTTGCAAATAGTTACTTTTAAAATTTTTTGTTAGCCCTAGCTGGTTTGGCTCAGTGGATCGAGCATTGGCCTGCGGACAGAAGGGTCCTGGGTTCAGTTCCAGTCTAGGGCATGTACCTTGGTTGCAGGCTCCGCCCTGGCCCTGGCCCCAGCCCTAGTCCTAGTCAGGGCTCCTGCAGGAGGCAGCCAATCGATGTGTTTCTCTCACATCAATGTTTCTCTCTGTTTTTCCCTCCTCAACTCTCCCTAAAAATCAATGAAAAAATATCCTCGGGTGAGGATTGACAACAAAATAATAAAAATGTTTATTAATGTGTGATAGGTTTATTATATTTAATGAGTTAATAAAGAATTTAAAATTTCTTAGTTCTAATTACTACTGTGGTAAATATTGATAGATATAACCCACATAAATAAAAACTCTTTGAGGTACTCATTAACCTTTAAGAATATATAAGGGTCCTGAGATAGAGAGTTTGACAATTGGGAGACTACAGGTGGAGAGTAGCTTGGAAAAGATGATACATCTGAAAAGGAAACGAGGGCTCTTGGTCTCAGCAACATAATTGGAGAATGAACATGAAATCTTGGTTTTTATCAGGGACAAAATACTAGAGTTGTTTGAGGCAGTGATGTAATAGACTACAGCTTTGCAACTAGATGTTCCAGGTCCCAGCTCTGCTGCTTGTGTGTGACCTTGAGCAAGTTATTTTAACCCTAACTCAGTTTCCTCCACTGAAAATGGGGGTAGCACCTACCTCACGGATTGCTGTGAGAATTCAATTGAGATAATCAGGTAAATGGCACAGTGGTTGAAAGCACAGACTTTTGGATCAGACTTTGGTTAAAAATCATAGTTGTGGCTCTACTGTCTCTGACCTCAGGCACGTTACTCATTCTCTGGACCTCGCTTTCTTTGTGTATTTCCTTGCTGGCGTCCTCAGGATTAACATGAAATAACGCATGCGGAGGGCCTGATAGACCTGCCCAGGGCGAATGCTCAAATGTTAGCAGTTACATGCCTAGTGCAGAGTGTGGCAGATAAGTACTCAACACAGTTTTGCCATTACCCTTATCTGTTTGAGGTTTGCTCTTATTTTGCCATAGCATGTTACTCAGATTACTTTTATACAGTTTAACCTTTTAGTTTGTCCCCTTATTGCTTATCCCAGGCTATCATAGAACCAATATTCTCAGTCTTTGATCACCAAAATCCTACCTGATTTCTCTACATTTCGCTTTCAAGATTAGAAGCCTAGATATTAGTTTTTATACTTGGTAAGATGGACATTGCTTCTGTTAGCACACTTGTCTCTGATAAAATGTTTGCTTTTTTTTTTCTTTTTACTATCACAGCTTCTCCCCTCAAATTGTTATGTCTTCCCTGAGTACTTCATGTATGCCAGGCTCTGATGATATAAAAATATTTAAAATATAACTAAGTGCAAGACTCCTACATTAGAGTAGGTAAGTGAAATATTAAAAAAAAAGTTAAGGTGGGATTAAAGAATAGAAAAGTAGAAATTATCTTCAAGATTCAGAATAAGCAGGGAATAATAAACCCCTGTGTTTGGGAGGGATAGGGAAGAAAGACCTTTTTAAAAGTTAGTTATTTGAGTTGACATTTGAAGGATGACTAGAGTTCCTAGTTTTTTGCGGGGAGGGAGAGAGAGAGCAGAAGCAATAGCATATGCTAAGGCCATGGGGGTTCGTGAGAGGTAACTGGGAATGCAGGAAACCCAGATGATGAGACTGGAGAGGCACACAAGGACCCGGTTATAAATACATACACCTTATTTGTTTTATAAATGAGTCTGGGTTTCCTCTTATTTAGTTAGTTCAACACATATTTGAGCCTCTTTTGTGTCAGGTGCTTTGTTAGAGTCCAAGAATACAAAGATGAAGGAGATGTTGTTTTAGAACCATGAGATAAGTATCTGTGCTTTTAGATCATTTTGGACAGTACCTAGGATGCATTAAAGTGGGGGAGAGTATAAGAACAAACATGGGTCTGAGACTGGTGGAATAACTCAGGTAGGAGCCCAGGGAAGTAAGGCAAAGTGGATGAAAGATTTAGGAGGTAAAATGGGCTAGAACTAGAGACTGGATATGAAGACTGGTTAGCTGAGAAATAGTAAAGGATAATACTGATATTTCTGGCTTGGGAAACTGGGTGGGGATTATAGGAGGAGGGGCAGGTTTGAAAACCAAGATGACAATTTCACTTTTTAGTAAGATTTTTTTTTAATTCTTACCTGAGGATATGTTTATTGATTTGAGAGTGAGATATCGATTGACTGCCTTGTATGCATCCTAACTAGGGACCAAACCCACAACCTAGGTACATGCCCTGACTAGGATTCGAGCCCTCGACATTTCAGTGTACTGGAGAATGCTCCAACCAACTCTGCCACACTGGCCAGAGCTAGTAAGATCTTTTTGATACCTTGTTTCTTTCACTAGGTTTTTATTCTATTCCTCCTATGCAATTCAGATACCTTGCTTTGAGAGATTATCATGAGTTGTAAGATGCCCACTATAGTATCATTGATTATTTATAATAGTAGCCTTGAAATCCACAAATACACAGTTAGGATTTAAGTTTTGCTTTTTAGATAAGAGTAATCATATTTTGGAGAGGTTCTTAGTACATTTTTGTTTTGCCATTAAGGGTGTTAGTGATAGACATTTTGCCTCTAACGACAGCTCCTGGATGAGGTTTATCATCTGTGTAAACATTTATTGTAGTGGAAAGCTGGGTAGAAAGACAAGAAAACAAGTGCGATGACATTGAGAATCAGGATGATTTGGGTTTAAAGTGAGATGTGGAAGTACCTTAACTGCATTGAGGCTATAAAAAAGACCTAGGACCCTGACTGGTTTGGTTCCATGGTTAGAGCATCAGCCTGTGGGCCAAAGGGTTGCAGGTTTGATTGCCGGTCAAGGGCATGTACCTGGGTGGTGTGACAAATGACTCGTCCAAATTTCAAATGAGAAACAGAAGCATGGCGAAAATGAGACTTTTAATAACACTCCCGAGAGCTGGAGCCCATTGCACAGGAACACAAATGGGGCACGAACATAGCCTATTTATTTAGTTCCTCCTCTGGTTCCTCATTGGCTGAGGACTGTGGTCACCTATTTCCTAATAAGTCACCTAGGTCTTGCTGTCTCCCATTGGGTTATTTAAAAAGATGACTGGGGCCTTTTCTAGTTGCCTCCACCTCCCTTTGTCTAGGGCAGCGGTTCTCAACCTGTGGGTCGCGACCCCTTTGGGGGTCAAACGACCCTTTCACAGGGGTCGCCTAAGACCATCGGAAAACACATATATAATTACATATTGTTTTTATGATTAATCACTATGCTTTAATTATGTTCAATTTGTAACAATGAAAATACATCCTGCATATTAGATATTTACATTACGATTCATAACAGTAGCAAAATTACAGTTATGAAGTAGCAACGAAAATAATGTTATGGTTGGGGGTCACCACAACATGAGGAACTGTATTAAAGGGTCGTGGCATTAGGAAGATTGAGAACCTCTGGTCTAGGGGAATCTTCCTAGAACATGTGCTATCAGCCAGGTGCACAGCTCTCATACCCTCTCCTCACTCCCTACATCTGTTTGCTCTGGGGAAATTCAGTGACCACCTGGCCACATGCTGTTTCTTTTCTATGAAGATGAATCATAGAGGTATGCTTCCTACAGGTGGCAGGTTGATCCCCGTGCAAGAGTCAACCAATTAGTGTGTCTCTCTCATATCGATTTCTCTCTCTCTCTCTCTCTCTCTCTCTCTCTCTCTCTCTCTCTCCCTCCCGCCCTCCCTCCTCCCCCCCCCCCCCACTCCCTTCTATTCCCTCTAAAAATTCAATGGAAAATATGTCCTCAGGTGAGGATTAACAACAAAGACCAAGGGAGCCAACTGGTTTTATTTATAGTAGTGTAATATCACATATTTTTCATTTGTAGACTTCAACTAATACACTTGGCAAAAACAGAAGGTGAATATTTAAGAGTGTGGTAGGCCTGCCATCTCAGCCATAATTAATATCAATGTAAAATCCAGAACATTTCCACTTTAAAAAAATAAGTTATTGTGTTTATATGACATTTAAAATGTCTTGCATGTCTTGGTAGAAATAGGTAGCTGTGAATAAATTGTCATTTGGTAAAAACATTTCGGTTTTCAAACAAGTTGCTTCTCAGACAGCCTTCCAGAACAAATTAAGTTTGAGAACCAAGGTTCCACTGTATTACTATTTTGTTTAATCGTACTTTGTGGAAGGCATTCCTGGTTCTAGTGCTATGGGAAAACAGCTTGTGAGGCCTTGGTGGGGTGCTGATAGGGGATAGTGTTTGCGCTTAGCTTTGAAATATGTTTAGAATTTCGGTGTGAGAATGGCATGGAGACAGGGAAGCATGGAGTATATTTGAAGGATGGAGTTTATCTGCCAATTGCATCAAAAGATACAGAAAAAAGTATTGGACAATAGTCTAGAAAGGTAGAATATTTTGAATTCTAAAGTAAAAGTTTGAATTTTTTTCTAAGCAGTAGTAAGTGGGGTGGAGAAGAGAGGATGTCATAGAATCATAGTTTTAAAGCTGGTATAGGCATTGTTCTCAAAATTGCCTGGTATTGGTACAAGAACAGACATATAGACCAATGGAACCAAACAGAACCCAGAAATCAACTCAAACCATTATGCTCAATTAATATTTGACAAAGGAGGTAAGAGCATACAATGGAGTCAAGATAGTCCCTTCAGTAAATGGTGTTGGGTAAATTGGACAGATACATACAAAAAAATGAAACTAGATCACCAACTTACACCATGTACAAAAATAAACTCAAAATGGATAAAGGACTTAAACGTAAGACAGGAAACCATAAAAATCTTAGAAGAATCCATAGGCAGCAAAATCGCAGACATTTCTTGTAGCAATATCTTTACAGACACAGCTCCTAGGGCAGTGGTTCTCAACCTTCTGGCCCTTTAAATACAGTTCCTCATGTTGTGACCCAACCATAAAATTATTCTTGTTGCTACTTCATAACTGTAATGTTGCTACTGTTATGAATCGTAATATAAATATCTGATATGCAGGATGGTCTTAGGCGACTCCTGTAAAAGGGTCGTTCTACCGACAAAGGGGTCGCGACCCACAGGTTGAGAACCGCTGTCCTAGGGCACTGGAGACTAAGGAGAAAATGAACAGCTCCTGCAAAGCCCACCGCAGTGAGCTTCTGTTGTGTCTTTGTTGGGAAGGGCTCTCGTGTGACCTGCGTTGTCTTGAAGAGTGAATAAGAGTTTAGAGTGAAGGCTGTTTTTGGTGAAGGGATTAACATGTATTGAAAAACTTCATAGGGTGGTGTATGTGTAAATGGCTGGAGCTGACTAAGTCCAGATTGTAAAGAACTTTGAAATTGGGATGTTAGGTAGGTAGACAGGAAGGGCAGGGCATTGTAGATTATTAAGCAGCAAAGGACATGAGCAGCCAGCCATCAGGAAGATAGATGTAGAAGAAGTCATTCTATAGTTGAAGCTGAGAAATGAGGAGGGTCTAAATTAACTTAAGTAACTTTGAAAATGAAGAAGATGGGTTAAACATCCTGAAGATATAAAAAGTCAGTCGGCTTTAGTGAAAAATTGGATAAGACCTGGAGAAAAAATTGATCGGGCGAAGTAAATTGGTACCAAGGTTAATGTCACTACCTTTTTATATATACCCTACTTACAGCTCTGAGAGGGTCTTCTGCACAGAGTTTTGCTTGCCTCCCTTTCCTCTGTCCCTCTTTTTGTCTCCTTAATGTTTAGGGAAGAAGTAAAGCACAAAGAATGGGGGAGAAAATATAAAGAGCATGTAAAGGAAAAGAGAGCTGTTAAATTTAGCATTTTATTTTGTCAGTTGAGATTGGTTGTAACAGCCTCATTTCCCTTGAAAAAATCTAGCCAATATAATTAAAATAAATTATTTAACAAGAAACACTTTTTTTGTGTGTGCATGGCCAAAATAACATGATTGCATAATCATTAATGTTGTAATTAGGAACTAAGTATGAAATGTTACTCTCCACACAAAGTCTTTTAAAATTACTGATTTGTTGGTTATATATAGGGACCATTCATTGCATTTGATGTTATCTCAATTTTCTTCAAATCTAACTAGAATAGTCCTGACACTAGCTTGTTGAAGGCACCAGACCAGTTACCTGTAGAAAGTCCTGCATTTTCATTTTGTCAGATCGCTTCTTTGGTGTCATCAGGCCAATTCTTCTAGTTCACAATCAGGGTTTGTTGATGTGTACTTCATATTCTCTCATGTCAAGAGATCCAGTATCTGGATCTCCCCCAGTAGCAGTTGCAAAGATTGATGAAGGTAACAATTTATTTCTCCCCTGAACATTTTCTGCCTTATGATCAGAAAACAGTCTGGGTGGTGGTGTTACCTTAGCATTTTGCCAGTGATTGTTTAATGTGTTATCCCAGTTTATGATCCTTGCTTTAAAAAGGTTCCTTAGGAGTTTCAAAATGATGTTGCTTTTGTTTTTTAAATTATTTCTTCATTAGCTGTCATTCTTTTGTAAAGTAGGATTTTTCTTTTAAATGGGGTTGTTTGATAGCTCTGAAGTGGAGTACCTGCTGAAAGGATAAACACTTAAATCTTTCCCAAGTTATCAATTGTCGTAGTTTAATAGCTGCCACAATTTTGGTGGCGGATTTGTGCCTGTGGCCTTCCCTTTACTCCCCTTGGCCCCCCCTTTACTTTCTTCCTGCCTTTGCTACTAATCCATCTTTATATCACTGCCAGCTCTGTTTGTGGCAGCACAGATAGTGGCCATGTTATCCATACATTTTTATTGATTTGGTGTATTTCATTCCGTTATAATTACGATTCTTTTTGCTCAGATTGTCACAACTTTGGCCAGTGATGGCCTCTTCTAGCTGGCTTCTGTATCATGTTGACAAGACATAATAATAACCCCATTAGACTTTTTTTTTGGTATAAAAGTGTGTCCCAGCTTCATTTTAATAAAATTCCTGCTCCAGGCTTGTAATTGGCCATTTTTCAAGGAACTTTGCTTTGTTGGTATTAGAGGTCAAAATCAAGGATTAGGAGTACTATTATTCCAGAGATAATATTGCTTCTAGAACACTTCAGTGACTACTTAAGAACAAAAATCGAGTTTAAGTTGGTAGTATCGAAGTTAGTTTTAGTATTAGTGTTTTTATCTAATTTTATCAATTTATGTTTTCTTACCCTGAAAATTGTGGTTCCTAACGTCATTAACATAGTACTTATTTGCTTATTCCTACAATATCAAGTAATTTCATATAATACCAATTGTTTACTTAACATCATTCTGTCACAGCTGCATGATTTTTCATAGTATGGCTCTACTTGATTTAACCAAATATTCTCAATATGGTGATTTAGGATGTTCGCATTTTTTGTCATAAACAATGCTTAATTAGAAAAAGTACATGGGTTGTTTGTTTTCTTAGTAATTGCTTGTCTGAAAATGCCCTTTTGTTTGTCTTCACACTTGACCAAGTGTTTGAGTATAGAATATTTTAAGTTGAGATAAAATTTACATGAGATGTATAAGACCTCAGATGTACAGCTTGAGTTTTGATGCCTTTATAGACAAATATAAACCACAGTTCAGGTAAGATATCAAATATTTTCATCACCTCCCATAAGGGCAACCACTGTTATCACTACAAATTCATATAAATGGAATCTCTTGGATCTTTTTCATTCAGTATATTTAAGATTCATATATATGTGTGTATATATCAGTTCATTATTATTGCTGAGCAGTATTCAATTACAGTCAAATCTCAGTTCTCGAATATCTCCCATCTCTAACAATTCGGCTTTCCACTAAGTTGTTCATGGAAAGAAATGTCTCACTTGACAAACAAAATTTTGGTTCTTGACCTGACAACCATTTTGTGCTGATATGTGTATGACCAGTCACAAGCCTCTCAGGCGACAGAGAGGAGAGGATGTGCGAGTATGCATCAGTTTGCTGCTGAATCTCAAGAGGTTGTGCTGTGAATATTTTTGTGGGCCCTTTTTTTTTTGCTTTTGTTACTAATTATTATTAAATATGTACAGTAAGTCACCCATGGGTCCTAAGAAGGTTAGTCATAGCAGCAAAGTGAAAAGGAAAGTTGTGAGAATAATGATAGAGCTTAAAAAAGAAATAATTGCAAAGTATGATAGAAGTGTTCTTGTGTCCGATCTGGCTACCAAGTGAAATTGACGATGAGCACAGTTTTAAAACAAAGGGTGCCGATGTTACTAAGGGTGTTGCTCACGAAACAGTGATCATGGCAGAAAGAGGTAGAAAAATTCTTGATTAGGATAAACGAAAAGCAGTTCTCCAGTGACAGCATTTCGGAGGCAGTGGTGAATGCTGCATGCTGACCTCCTGAAAGACACCCCTGGGATGAATGCTAAAGTGAGTTGTTTAAGGCTAGTAGAGGTGGTTTGATAAATTTAAGAAAAGAAGTGGTAATTGTAGTGTAGTGAGGCATGGGGAGTTTGCCAGTTCTAACCAAGTAGCTGCTGATAATTTTGTGACAAATTTCAATATGTAGAGGCCAAGGGATTTGTTCAGTTGTGATGAGAGGCCTCTTCTGGAAGAAAATTCCAAAGAGGACTTAGATCACACAGGAGGAGAAGTCATTGCCAGGACACAAGCCAGTGAAGGACAGGCTGACGTTACTATTATGTGGGAATGCAAGTGGGAACTTTCAATTGAAGCCCCTACTTGTCTACCATTCTGAAAACCTACGAATTTTCAAGAAAATTAATGTCATGAAAAACAAGTTCAGTGTGATGTGGAGGGCTAATAGCAAAACTTGGGTAACCAGGCAATTTTTTTACTGAGTGAATTCATGAAGTGTTTGCCCCAGTTGTTGTGGGAACAGCAGTTGCCACTCAGAGCACTTCTTGTAATGGGTAGTGCTCCCGCCCACCCTCCAGCCTTGGAGCTGAGTTGTTGGAGGACTGCAACTGCATCACTGTTAGATTCTTGCCACCTAAACACAACTCTCTCATCCAGCCCATGGATCAGCAGGTCATTTCTAATTTTAAGAAAATACAAAAAGGCCCTGTTTCAGAGGTGTTTTGAGGTGACCTCTAAAACGAATTTAACCCTCAGGGAGTTCTGGAAGGAACATCTTAATATCCTCACTTGCTTGAAGCTCATAGACAAAGGATGGGGGGAAGTGTGTTCCAGGACCATGCATTCGGCCTGGAAGCAATTGTGGCCCAAGATTGTTGCTGAACGAGACGTGAGGACTTTGAGGATGAGCCTGCGTCTGTTGTGGAGGATATTGTCTCTGGACAAGTCCATGGGCTTGAAAGTGGATGTGATGATGTGGAGGAGTTGGTGGAGGACCACAACACTGAGCTGACCACCCAGGTCCTCCCAAGACCTTCAGAGGGAGCAGCAACAGATGGCAGCCGAGGAGCTCTCTTCAGAGGAGGAAGAGGGAAGGGAGATATTCCTACTTCATTAATCAAGGAAATGCTTGAGAAATGGGGAAAAATGCAAAGTTTTATTGAGAAATATCACCCTGACAAGTAGCAAACCCTGCGATAAACTTCTTCACCGACTGCACTGTTTCACTGTAGGCAGGTGTTAAAATAAAGCAGGCGAAAACAAACATCATTGGATAGGTTTTTAGTGAGACAGAGGCCCACTGAGCCTGAAGCAAATTGTAGTGGAGCAGAGAGACAGAAACCTACAAGAAGAGCTGCCTGACATTTTATGGGACTCCCCTTCCAAATAATAACATTCCTCCTCCTCTCCTCTCCAAATTCAGTCATCAGTAGCTCTCAACATTAAAGGTAAGTTCTAGTGTATGTAAATGTTCATTTTTTACTGTACATCACATTCCTTTTTGTTAAGTTTTCATTTATATTTCATGTCATTTTTGTTTTTAAAGTGTTTATAGACTAAACAGTACATTAGACATGTACTGTGTATAAGAAAACTTAAAACGGGATCATTTGGGGGTCTGGAACGGATTAATTCAATTGATGTTATTTCTAACTAATGGCACATTAAAAGGGAATTAATTAGAGGAAATATTTTAATATTGCAATTCACGTCCCCCAGCCAAGCGCCAGGCTGGAGGCAGCCTCACATCCTGGGCCGGCACAAGTCCCCACCCACTGACACTGCAAGTCCCTGCCCATCCACACCTGCCTCGCATGCAGCCTCCTGCTGTTCAGTCGTTACAGTGTCATGGCGTGATGACCATTTGCATATTAGCCTTTTACTATTATGATGATGATATGTGGCCCAACTTTCTGATTATTATGTGTGATAAATTCCTGGAAATGTAATCATCCAGCCCAGAAGCCTAAATATTTGCTACATCCTGTCAAACCGTCTCCAGAAATGCTGTCCCTATACTCCAGAGCAGTGCTATCAGGTGTCTGTTTCATCACACCCTCTCCAGTACTGAATACTGTGATTTTTTAAATGTTCCAGGTATCTTTCCTTTGCAATTACTTGATTACCTTTGAAGTTAACTTTTCTCATGTATATTAGTTACTTTATTTCTTCTTTAGTTCAAGGTCTTTGCTCGGACATATTCTTCTTTGATTAATCTATTTCGTTTGAGTTCATGGGAAGCAATAGCAGCTTCCACGGAGAAAGGTGGGGGGCCTGGCGGGGGAGAGTGGTGCTGCAGGAGGGTGGGGCAGTTTTATTTATTTATTTTGTTTATTTTGATTGTCCTTTCACTGTTGATGGGCATTGGGTTATTTTCCGGTTTTGGCAATTATGAATAAAGCTGTTATGGATGACATTTTATATAATGTCTTCTTGTGGACATACATTTTTACTTCTTTTGGCTAAATACCAAAGGGTAGATTTGCAGATGTGGTTGGCAGTGGCTCCTGTTAAAGGTTAGATCAGAGGTAAGGGGGTTAAGGGAGGTGTTAGGTTCTGAGACTGAAATGTTAGGATGAGGGCATGCAGTCAAAGGTCACCATTTGGGAGGTTGGGTCCCTGGGGTCTGGTGGGGAGGATGAGGGTCAGACCCGGGTTTGGTGAGGGATGCAGGAAGGGAGTGGTCTAGCTGGGAAGGCCTGTGGGTCTGGGCAGATCCCTGGATTCAGGCGCCCAGCTCTCGCCGCCAGCGCTGTGGCCACCGCACTGTCCAGGCCCCGCGACAACCAGACAGACCTGGCCACGCTGCAGGGGCTGCGGGGAGTCGTGTGGCCCCCAAGCCTGTACCTCCTCGCCTCTGAGCTGGGCACGAGACCCTCTTCAGGGAAACCGCCTGATCGGCCCCTCTAGGTGACGTCACCTGTTTACGCCATCAGTGGGCGCACGCCTCACAGCCTGTTGAGGTCCTCTAACCCTGCCACCGCAGGCCCGGAGCCCTCATCCCTGCGCCGTACGTGGTCGTCTGTAACTGGCACCCAGAAGCCAGGGTGGGGGCAGGGGGTTCCCACGGCATTGGAAACCGCTGGTCCCAAGGGTCCCACGTCTCAGTGTTGCCACATGACTGCATGGCATCAGTGTTATGCCACTACTTTCTGATGCCAGTTTTACCTTAAACTCTTAACCGCAAGGACAGCATTCCTCTTCTCCTTCCCGGGACTCACAGTCCTTTTGCATCCGCTCCTTTCAAAGGGCAGTTCCTAGTTCTTGGCCATGTGGGGTGTTGCTGACTTTTCATTCTAGATTTGCACATGGGGCATCCTGAATTCTGTGAGAATGGTGACTCTGTCTGTTCTACAGCAAGCCTGTGAGCAAATAAATATGATCCCCATTTTACATCTACTCTCAGACTCTAGTAACATTTCCCCAAGTGGGACTGGATCCTATAAACCAATTCCCACACTCCACTACACTGAATAAGAATGAGTATCCGAGCGCACCTTTCACATGAGGAGCCAATGAGGCAGTCTCACGTCCCCAGCCGTCCCAGTCGGTCGCCGGGCCGGGAGTTGGCCTCATGTCCCGGCTGGCGCAAATCCCCACCCCTATCCCTGACTGCAAGTCCCCGCCCACTCGCTCCTGAAGCGCTTGCAGCCTGCTGATCAGTCGTTAAGGTGATAGTATTCCAGACCAATTTGCATATTACCCTATTATAAGTATAGCTTATAAGTATAGATGGTGTGGATGGGTTCTTAGGCACCTCTGTTGGTTTCCCCTTAGGGACTCATTTTAAAGGTTAAGTACAGATGGGGTTGGGGAGAGGCAGGCTGTGGCATACTAGTTGGCTATGGGCAGTTATGACTGGTGATTTTTTAGCTTTGGTTTTTTTAATTACACTAGTGGCCCAGTGCACGAAATTCATTCACATTAAAAGGGGATTAATTAGAGGAAATATTTTCATATTGCTATTTGGCCTTTTTCTAAATAGAACTGTCAGAGATGAAAGAAAATTAGTAAAGTGTATGTGAAAATCTTCCTCCTGTCAGAGTCTTGGGCGGGCCGTGGGACCCAGAGTCAAGACCCCGCCCACCTGCAGCATCTCAAATCGAGCGGGACCCAGACCCAGCTGGCCCCACCCTTGTCAAGCCCCACCAGGCAAGGGGCACAGCCTCAGGTCCCCTGGCCCGACGATGGGGTAAGGGGCGCGGCCTGATGTCTCCCAGCCTGTGGCGGGGGGCACGCCTTGAGGTCCCCCGTCAAGCCCCACCAGGTGGGGGACGTGGCCTGAGGTCTCCCGTCAAGCAGTGCCAGGGTGGGGGGTGCGGCCTGAAGTCCCCCGTCAAGCCTTATTGTGCGGGGGGCGCAGCCTCAGGTCCCCTGCCCCAGCCCAGTGCCACTCAGCCTCAGATCCTTGCTAATTGCTCGTTAAGATTCTTTACGGGAACTTAGCCTCTGCTGTGGGTGCAGCCATCTTGTGTTACTGAAACCCCGCCTCCGCTGTGGGAGCCGCCATCTTTGTGGCAGTGTGACAGTCATTTACATATTCCCTCTATTAGATAGGCATTCCTTTTCCCATGGGGAACATTCAAATATTTGTCCCCAATTTCAATTGAACTTAAATTTGGTTCCTGACATAAAAATAGACCAAGAAGTTGCTATGCCCTTTCCATATGATCCTGTCTCTAGCAGCTGTTTCTTCCCACTTACTACTAGCCAGAGGATGGTTAAAATAGATTTAAGGGCTGTAACTAGGGAACTATTCATCTGTTTGGGGCTATAGGTGGGGGTGGGGGTGACTTTTTACACTGGGCTTTATGGATGGCTCCATTCCAGCCTGCTTCCTTAATTGTTTTTGTCTTATTTCTTTTCTCTTTACTTTAGATTCTGATAAATTCCTTATAACTCCTCCCTATGAGTCCTGTCCCAGCTCCTTCACTGCACTATACCCATGTACATATACATATATATACACAGCATTTCTGGAATTGTGGGGTAAAGACTATGGATTCCTGATGTTTTTCCCTGTTGTAGATGGTAGCTTTTCTAAATTTATGGTATGCAGTTAGGCCGCCCTTCATTTAAATGCTCCAGGATAGTTTTTTATTTGTTGTGTGATTGTTTGCAGTTCTGATTTGCAACACTAACTTTCTCAGAGTGGTCATAGTTCTGTGTTTTTAAACCATTTCATAAAACCCTAATATATAAAAACCCTTGATCCGTCACGAATGGAAGCTCGACCAACCAGGAGTCATTCCTGCAGTCAGCGCTGGGTTGCCAAGGCGACCCAGCACTGACTGCCGAGGGGGCTGTGAATCAGGCCCAGAGAGCCTGAAGAGAGAAGCAGGGTCTGATCTGTAGCCTCTGTGGCAGCTGTGCCTCCGTTTCTCTCCAGGCCTCCACTGGGGCTGCTAATCAGCCCCGCCTTTCTGATCAGGCCCTGTTGATAGGCGCAGAGACGCTGACTGGCATAAAAACCGACCAATCAGCACCAAAACTGGGTGAATTGTGAGGAGCCAGTGGCTGCCTAGGAGGCGGAGCTTTTGACACTGACTGGCATAGAAACCAACCAATCAGGACCAAATTGGCCAGCAGAGGAGGGCAGTTGGTGGCGAGATCAGGCCTGCAGTGGAGGGCAGTTGGGGGTGACCAGGCCGGCAGGGGAGCGGTTAGGGCAGTGATGGCGAACCGATGACACGCGTGTCAGAGGTGACATGCGAACTCATTTTTTTGGTTGATTTTTCTTGTTAAATGGCATTTAAATATATAAAATAAATATCAAAAATATAAGTCTTTGTTTTACTATGGTTGCAAATATCAGAAAATTTCTATATGTGACACAGTGCCAGTTTAGTTAGGGTTTTTCAAAATGCTGACACGCCGGCCATCACTGGTTAGGGGGTGATCAGGCTGGCAGGCAGGCGAGTGGTTAGGAGCCAGCAGTCCCAGATTGTGAGAGGGATCCCAGATTGGAGAGTGTGCTGGCTAGGCGAAGGACAGTTCCCCCCCCCCCCCCCCCACCTCTCCCCAGTGTTTAATAATGAAAGTATACTGCTGAGTAGTGTCCTGTGTTTCTTCAAGGTAAATAATTATTCTAAGGTAATGACAAACTGTTTCTCTGAGATCTAGAAGGGGATGGATATTTATGCTGCCAGGATCACTAGCGATGCCTGGCACTGGATTGGAGGAGTAGGAGAGTGACTAGGCAAGTGCTATATACCTGCTGACTCTGGCCTAGCTTCTTTTTTTTTAAATTGTCTTAATGTTTTATATATGTATCCTTTTTCCCCAGTTGACCCCACTCCCCAGCCATTCCTACCCCGGGCAAGCCCCCACCGCCTGTGTCCATTGGTTATGCTAATATGCATGCATACAAGTCCTTTGGTTGCTCTCTAACTCCCCTCTCCCCTACCATTTGTCTCTGAACCTATTCTTGTTCATGAAATTATGTTGATCATTATAGCCCACATATGAGTGAGCTCACGTGATATTTATCTTTCTGCGACTGGCTTATTTCGCTTAGCATAATGCTCTCCAGATCAATCCATGCTGTTGCAAATGGTAAGAGTTCCTTCTTTTTTATAGTGGCATAGTATTCCATTCTGTAGATGTACCACAGTTTTTTAATCTGCTGATGGGCACTTAGGCTGTTTCCAGATCTTAGCTATTGAAAATTGTGCTGCTATATATGCACATAGAGGTGCATATATCCTTTCTGATTGGCGATTCTGGTTTCTTGGGATATAGTCCTAGAAGTGGGATTACTGGGTCAAATGGGAGTTTCATTTTTAACTTTTTGAGGAAACTCCATACAGTGGGGCCTTGACTTACGAGTGTCCCAACTAACAAGTTTTTCGAGATACAAGCCGTCTCTCGGCGGATTTTTTGCTTTGAGTTGCGAGCTAAAATTCGGGTTACAAGCCAGCTTCAGATACCCCACCGCTAGTTGGCACAGTGAATGTCAAAGTGAACGCCACAACATCAGCCCAGCATCACGTGTCTCACTCGTTCACTTTTTGATTTGACATACGAGTAATTTGAGTTATGAGCTCCGTCACGGAATGAATTAAACTCGTAAGTCAAGGCCCCACTGTACTGTCTTCCACAGTGGCTGCATCAGTCTGTGCAGGAGAGTTCCTTTTTCTCCACATCCTCGCCAGCACTTGCCATTTGTTGATGATAGCCATTTTGACAGGTGTGAGATGGTATCTTATTGTTGTTTTGATTTGCATTTCTCGGATGATTAGTGACTTTGAGCATGTTTTCATACATCTCTGGGCCTTCTGTATGTCCTCTTTTGAAAAGTGTCTATTTAGATTCTTTGCCCATATTTTGATTGGATGATTTATCTTCCTTTTGTTAAGTTGTATGAGTTCTCTGTAAATTTTGGAGATTAAACCCCTATCGGAAATATCATTGTCAAAGATGTTGTCCCATACAGTGGGCTTTCTTGTTGTTTTGTTGATGGTTTCTTTTGCTGTGAAGAAGCTTTTTATTTTGATATAGTCCCATTTGTTTATTTTCTCTGTAGTCTCCATTGCCCTAGGACAGGGGTGGGCAACCCCTGGCACGCATGCCAAACATGGCACGCATGCCAAACATGGCACGCCAGTAACTTTTGCTGGCACGCGAAACCCTCTCTTATAATCTTCCATTTATTATTTTTTTTCTTAATATCGACTTTTTTTATTTTTCAGATAAATTCAGTGTAGGTGCATCTTAGATAAATAATTTTACATAACAAGTTATCTTAAAGACCATAGACATTGATTGACGAGAGAGGGGAAGAGCAATTTCTATGCCTCTGCCTTAACTCTCTCTGCCTTCCTAGATCCGACTAGTGTTTTGGTTTCATCCACATACGCTTGTGAATCTTTGTTCTCAGTGATGAATTTTGTTAAGTCTCCTAATAGGAGTAGCCTGACGGATGAAAGTAGTAGCTCGTGCATATCCCTGAAGGTCACGAAATATCAACCTGATGTAAAATCTCTGTCATCAGTGATGCAGCAGCAAAAGTCCCACTGATAATATCAAACAGAGTCATAAAGTTTTCTGTCGGACTATCGGTGTACATGTATACATTAAAAAATAAATGTACTTTTCATCATCATATCATGTGTTTTTGTCGCTCGAATGAATTTTATTATTTCTTCAAGGTTCTTCACATACGTACAACTTAAGAGATATCAAGGAGTCATAACATGTTCTCAAAAAATTAGTGTTGGCACACAAAAGAATTTTGAGTCAGATTTTGCTGGTTTTGGCACGCACTCACAAAAAGGTTGCCCACCCCTGCCCTAGGAGCTATGTCTGTAAAGATATTGCTATGACATATGTCTTTTGTTTTGCTGCCTATGGAGTCTTGTAGGATTTTTATGGTTTCCCGTCTTACATTCAAGTCCTTTAGCCATTTTGAATTTGTTTTTGTGTATGGTGTAAGCTGGTGATCTAGTTTAATTTTTTTGCATGTATCTGACCAAATTTCCCAGCACCATTTATTAAAGAGACTGTTTTGACTCCATTGTATGCTCTTGCCTCCTTTGTCAAATATTAATTGAGCATAATGGCTTGGGTTGATTTCTGGGTTATCTGTTTGGCTCCATTGATCTATATGTCTTTTCTTGTGACAGTAACAGTACCAGAGTCCCCCAGTGCCCTCAGCCCCCCAGCCGCCTAGGGCCGGCCTGAAGTGCAGGCAAGCCTCGGATGGCGGCTGCCCAGCTTCCCAGGGCCACTCGAGGCTTGCACTCCCAGCAGTGGCAGCAGCAGAGGTGTGATGGGGGCGTTGCCTTCCCCTGAGAGCTCCTGGACTGTGAGAGAGGGGGCAGGCAGGGCTGAGGGACCCCCCCCCCCTCTAGTGCATGAATTTTCATGCACCAGGCCTCTAGTTTAATTATAATATGTCTTGGTGTCAGTCTTTGGGGGTTCATCTTATTTCAGACTCTGTGAGTTTCTTGGACTTGTGTGAGTTTCTCTTCCCTATATCAGGCAAGTTTTCTGTTGTTATTTCTTCAGACAGGTTTTCTATTCCTTGCTCAGTTTCCTCTCCTTCTGGCACCCCTATTGTGCGGATGTTGTTTCTTTTCACGTTACTAATGTTGTGGCCTCACCTCATAACAAAGAAACAGAATTTCCAGAGGATGAGGCCCAGAAATCAGGATTTTAAAAAGATTCCCAGGTGATTCTAATGTGCAGCCAAGGTTGAGAACCACTGCTCTAGGTGATATCTGTCCTTTCCATCCACGGATTGCCTCACCAGCTGTGTTTAATTTGCCAATTCCGGGTGGGTGTTGTTCGATTCAGCTCTTCCTTCTTTTTTTTTTCTTTTTCTTTTTTAAAAAAAAATACATTTTATTGATTTTTTACAGAGAAGAAGGGAGAGGGGGAGAGAGAGAGAGTTAGAAACATCGATGAGAAAGAAACATCGATCAGCTGCCTCCTGCACACCCTCTACTGGGGATGTGCCTGCAACCAAGGTACATGCCCTTGACCGGAATCAAACCCAGGACCCTTCAGTCCGCAGGCCGGCGCTCTATCCGATGAGCCAAACCGGTTAGGGCTCAGCTGTTCCTTCTATCTGCTCTGTGAAAAGGCGCAGGGCCCGTCCTCACATTCGTTGCCACGTGCCCGCAGTCAGGGAGTCTGGAGTCCCGATGTTCGTGTGTTCGCAGCTGAGGCAGCTGGTCCCTGGGTGTTGTGGTTGTATGGTCCTGATAGGTATCTGTGGGATTCCGATCACAGCCAGTCTCGCCTTCAAGATGGCACGGTCTCCGTGGCATAGCCGGTGCTCCGGGAGAGATTTCAGCAGCAGTAGAGGCTGCCCGGCCAGGGGAGCCCGGTCCACCAGTTCCCAACAGTCCCTTGGACTATAGCTGTCCCTCACTCACAAATACAGACACTCCCCGCACGTCCATGCACTCTCCTTTCGTTCTCTCGCTCACACACTATCTTGCAGCCTGCTCTCCTGGCGGCAGCCATCTTGATTCCCTTGGCCTAGCTATTTTTTTAAGAGTCTCTTGTCATTCACCTCAACAGTTTTCAAGTCTATTTTAGAAACCTTTCAGTCTTTTTTTTTTAAATACAGTGATGTACTGTATTTTTTAGAAAGTAAGATCTGCTTTGTTGATTTCAAAGTCATGGGGAAAATCTTAAATTATATGTATTCTTACATCCTTTTCTCTACCTAGTCTCCAATGCTGAGTTTTATTGGACTCCCAGAAAAATGGGTGAGGTTGTGCTTCTCTTGCTGCTCCTTGAAAGAGCTTGACTGTCTATGGTCTGTTACCATTTCTTTTATTCTAATGTATTCTTTTTTCCTCACTCTGGGTTTTGGGAAATATAGAAGACCTTACTGCTTTCAAGTTTAGAGTAATGGCCCGTCTCTTAAATTTTAAGACAACTCATGTCAAGTTATGAAAACAAAGAAAGGGAGTAGTTGGCTGCCACGGCAGAAAGCATGATTATGATGGAATGACCCCCAAGCCCCAAGCCTGGTTTTCAGATATCTTAGTTCAATACACTTTTATTGATTCTTAGAGGTGTGATCAAACTCTGAATATTGGTTTACATTAAGCTTATATGAGATTGGTAAATCAGACTTCTGAACTTTCACTAAGAAGTAAGAGTGGTTAATTATAGGACCGAAATACTAACCTCAGCTCTACAGAGTAATTTCTTCATTATTAAATTCTATTTGGATAAGCCCATAAAGATCAAATGATTGTTTTTTAAATAGACTCTGATCAGAATAATGGCATTTGGATGATCTTAAAGGATGTTACCAATTCTGGTAGTCTTACACAACATTTTATGTTTTCTAGGTTATTGCTGGTATATCCATATCATTCAGAAAGGGCACTTGCTTTGCCAGAATGTCCTCTAGACAGAATGGGAACAGTTCTTAACAGTATAGTTCAGTGTTAAGTATTTTGTATCAGGCTATAAAGTCAGTTTTTCTATCATGAAGAAATTAAAATATACGAAGATAGTTTTTAAATCAATATTTAACAAAACAAAGAAGTAGATGTGCTGTTTCTTACACAGATGATTCTTCTGGCCATTCATATTCTTTGTTCAAACAGCTTTTTGGGATAACTTTCTTTTTTCTGTGTTTTCACTACACAGTCAAAGCCATTTCTGTGTTTGAAAAATAGCACTACGTCCCATCAGTAGGGAGGTAGCACAGCATAAAGAAAGTAACTTTAACTTCTTTCCAGTATTTTTATTGTGGGAAAATATACTTAACATAAGATTTACCATTTTAGTCCTGGCCAGTGTGGTTCAGGTGGTTGAGTGACATCCCGTATACTGAAAGGTCACCAGTTCAATTCCTGGTCAGGGCACATGCTCAGGTTGCAAGTTTGGTCCCCTGTCAGGGTGCATATAGGAGGCAACCCCTTGATGTTTCTCACATTGATGTTTCTTTCCCACCCCTTTTCTCTTTCTCTAAAATCAATAAAAACATATTTTTAAAAATTTACCATTTTAAGTACATTTTTAAGTGTGGTGTTCAGTGTTATCACATTCATAATATTGTGTAACCATTGCCATCTCCATAACTCTTCTTGTAAAACTGAAAGTCTCCCAATCAACAATTATTTCCCATTCTTTCCCCAGTCCCTGGCAACTTCCATTCTACTTTTTGCCTCTGATTTTGACTGAGTACCTCATCTAAGTGAAATTTTTGTGATTGCGTTATTTCACTTAAACAGTAGCTTTAATTTTTAGTTGGATATATTCAAAGCCTGATTCTGTTACCTTCCCAGTCTTGTAGCACTGGTTAAATTGCTTAAACCTTTTTGAGCTTCAGGTTTCTGTTGATAAAGTGGAGTTAATTCCAATTCTGTAGAAAAAACTAACAAAAGACTAAATCTAGAGAGATTAAGAGCAAAACCAAGAGAAAAGATATCCTCGAAACCAAGTGAAAGGCATGTTTCTAGGAGGGAGTGATTATCTACATCATGTATTGATCAGAGAATAAATAAAAGGTCTGAGAAACGAACTTTGGATATAACCATATGAGGTCCCTGGTTTTCTTGGCAGTTTTTGATGGAATATTAAAAGCATGTACTGATTTGGATGGGTTTAACTGGGAGACGACTAGGAGACTGATAGCATACACATTCTTGAGGATTTTTGCTTGTAAAGAGGATGAGAGAAAAAAGTGTGAAAACTGGAGGGAGAGATAAGGTTAAGACTTTTTTTTTAATAGAGGAAAATGTGCCATGTATATGTATAGAAGATAAAGTTCTGATGTGGAGGGAAAATTTGACATTGGAGCAAATTGCCAAGAAATGTCCTTATAGGCAAGGTGATGGGGTAGAATAAAGTGCCAGGAGGGCAGGCACTTTGTCCCTAGTTAAAGAGAGTAGATGGGCATAGGTCAGAGTTCATACAAAGGCCTCTTCTGGTTTTCTGTTTTAATGAGAAAATAAAAGAGCAGGAAGATAGAGGATGAGTGTTGGAGATTTGGAGAAGTCAAATAGAAGAAGGGGCTAGGAATTTACAGTGTAAATTCTGGTCCATGTAATGAGTTTATTTGAGGGAAATGATTGCTGACTGGCTCTCTACTATAAATTAACATAATGGTAAGTTTTTCTCTAGCTATGTTTAGCTGTGCAGGCAGAGAGTTGGTTAAAGTGGGTTATGGTTCATCCAAATGAAGAAAGTGAAGTAAAACTGGGCGGGAAGTTTGAGGGAATATGCACAAGAGTGAAATTTCATTCCACTTAAATATTTCAGAATGTGTCTATAACAGGTAAGGATTTAAAAAAAAAACACCCACAAGCAAAATGAACAATAGTCCTTTGATATCAACTTATTTAGTTTTTCAAATTTGTCTGGTTCTCAGAAATGTTTTTTTACAGTTAACTTGTTCAATCCTCCATTTCTTCAAGGAGCTCCTAATGGGAAATGTTATTTAGAGGTTATAATATGGGTGTCTATTTTTTTAAAAAGATGTTCTTTTCGGTTATTTGATTCTTCATAGTACTGATTGGTTTCTTTTCTTAATTCAACAGGCATGCCCAAAGAAAAATACGAGCCCCCTGACCCTCGGAAGATGTACACAATTATGTCCACTGAGGAAGCAGCAAATGGAAAGAAATCACATTGGGCAGAACTTGAAATAAGTGGTAAGACAGACATGCAAGCATAAATTTATGGTATGGAAATTAAGTCAGTAGAAAATTAAGGGGTTTTTTTGTTTTGTTTTTTAATTAAATCTTTATTGTTCAGATTATTACAGTTGTTCCTCTTTTTCCCCCCAATAGCTCCCCTCCACCTGGTTCCCCCCCCACCCTCTCCCCCCCCCCCCCCACTGTCCTCATCCATAGGTGTACGATTTTTGTCCAGTCTCTTCCCGCATCCCCCACGAAAATTAAGTTTTTTATGCCAGTTTATAAAAGTAGCAGTGTTGTATTTTACCAGCACTAATTTATCTTGGAAGCAGGAAGGTCCAGTGGGAAGAACATGGTTTGAGTCAAAGTTCAAAATTCATTCAGTGTGTGTGTGTGTTTAATATATTTATTGATTTCAGAGAGGAAGGGAAAGAGAGAGAGAGATAGAAACATCAATGATGAGAGAGAATCATCGATTGGGTACCTCCTGCACGCCCCCTACTGGGGATCAAGCCTGCAACCCAGGCTTGCGCTCTTGGCCAGAATCAAGACTGGGACCCTTCAGTCTTGCAGGCTGACGCTCTATCCACCAAGCCAATCGGCTAGGGCCCATTCATACTTTATGCTCTCAGTACCAGTGTCCTTTTATAAAATTGGAATAATATCAAGGATGAAATGAAAATAACACATGTGAAATGCCTCATGTGCAAAGGTTTGTTCTGGTACTTAATTCTCTGATAGAGTAGGATTGAGCTTTTGCATTATCAAATTACAGATTTCCAGTGGGGTTGGACCTGGTTGTTCTAGTATAAGTTCTAGGATAGATTTGTTTCTCCTCACTTTCTTCACTTGCTTTTTTAAATCTGAGTCTCTGAGGACAGTCCTGTTCAGAAACAGAATCTTAAAAATTTGAAGTAGATCTCAAAGTTCCTTTCTACCTTTAGTGCTTCGTAGACATTTTCCGAGAAAATTTGAGCTCCCAGATCCATAGAGGATATCCCCAGCATCCTTGCCAATGGACATGCAGCATTTTTTTTTTTTTAATTCTTCAAAGGTGAAGGGACATTACTTCTGAAGCAACCAGTGCTAAAGAAGTTTTCTTTCAATGTTGTCCTAATGTGCCTCCCCATACTTTCCAGAAATAATACAGAGGAAGTTTCCTCTTCTTTCTGTCCTTGATTATTTTTTTTAATGTAATGCAGCAAACATTCATGTGCTATGTGTACAATATTTTGCCAGGTGCTGCACTAGGCATATGGAGATATATAAATGAAAACTCACAGTCCCTCTCACACTGGAGCTTACAGCATATTAGTGAGTGAGAAGAAAGGAGTTTACCAGTATAAATAACTAATACACAAACTATAACTGCCAGGTCTAGGTAGAAAAATGTTATATTGGAATGAAATTGAAAATAATCTATACTAATAAAAGGGTAATATGCTAATTAGACCGGACATCTTCCGGACAAAGCCACAGCAGCGGGGGCCAAGGCAGAGGTGGTTGGGGGCGATCAGGCCTGCAGGGGAGGACAGTTAGGGGCGATCAGGCTGGCAGGGGAGGGCAGTTAGGGAGCGATCAGGCCGGCAGGGGGGAGCAGTTAGGGGACGATCAGGCCGGCAGCAGGGAGCAGTTAGGGGGCGATCAGGCCAGCAGGGGGAGCAGGTAGGGGGTGATCAGGCTGGCATGGGGGGAGCAGTTAGGGGACAATCAGGCCCACAGGCTGAGGCGGTTAGGGGTGATCAGGCCGGCTGGCAGGCAGGCGAGCCATTAGGAGCCGGCAGCCCCGGATTGTGAGAGGGATGTCCTGGATTGGAGAGGGTGCAGGCCAGGCTGAGGGGACTTACCCCCCCCCCCCCACCGGCCCCCTGTGAACAAATTTTGTGCACTGGGCCTCTAGTGATAATAATCTTCCCTTGTTAGCCTAATGAGTGAGTAAACTCAAACTCCCTCTTCTGTAGCCATAGAGATTGGTTTACCTCTCCTGATCTTTATTTTTATTTCTTATTATTTTATAAATAATTCTTTATTGTTGAAAATATTACATATGTCCCCTATTTCCCCCATTGACTCTCTCCAACCCACCTCTGTCCCAGGCCTTCACCACCCCGTTGTCTTGGTCCATGGGCCATGCATACATGCATACAAGGTCCTTGATTGATTACCTCCCTCCTACCCACCCTCCCCTGCCTTCACTCTGAGGTTCTGCACTCTGTTCCATGCTTCCATGTCTCTGGATCCACTCCATTCATTAGTTTATTTTGTTATTTAGATTCCACATATGAGTGAAATCATGTGATACTTGTCTTTTTCTGACTGACTTATATCATTTAGCATAATATTATCCAGGTCCCTCCATGCTATCTTAAAGGGTAAGAGATTCTTCCTTTTTACTGCTGCATAGTATTCCATGATAAAAATATATCAGAACTTTTTTATCCATTCATCAACTGATGGGCACTTGGGTTGTTTCCAGATGTTAGCTATTGTAAATTGTGCTCTATGAACATAGGGGTGCATACATTCTTTTTTATTGGTCTTTCAGATTTCTTAGTATATATTCCTAGAAGTGGGATCACTGGGTGAAATAGCAGTTCCATATTTAATTTTTTGAGGAAACGCTATACTGTTTTCCATAATGGCTGTACCAGTTTGCATTCCCACCAGCAGTGTACTAGGGTTCCCTTTTTGCCAGCACTTGTCATTTGTTGATTTGTTGATGGTAGTCCTTCTGACCATGATATCTCATGGTCATTTTAATTTGCAGCTCCCTGATGATGAGTGACTGAGTATTTTTTCATATGTCTCTTGGCCATCTGTATGTCCACTTTGAAGAAGTGTCTAGCTAGGTCCTTTGCCCATTTTTTAATTGGATTGTTTGCCTTTTCTATTAAGTTGTATGACTTCCTTATGTATTTTGCATATTAACCATTTATCAGATGTATCATTGCCAAATATGTTCTCCCATACAGTGGACTCCCTTTTTACTTTGTTGATGGTTCCTTTTGCTGTGCAGAAGCCTTTTATTTTGATGTAGTCCCATTTGTTTATTTTCTTATTAGTTTCCATTGCCCTAGGACAGTGATGGTGAACCTATGACACGCGTGTCAGAGGTGACACGCAAACTCATTTTTTTGGTTGATTTTTCTTTGTTAAATGGCATTTAAATATATAAAATAAATATCAAAAATATAAATCTTTGTTTTATTATGGTTGCAAATATCAAAAAATTTCTATATGTGACACGGCTCCAGAGTTAAGTTAGGGTTTTTCAAAATGCTGACATGCCGAGCTCAAAAGTTTCGCCATCACTGCCCTAGGAGCTGTATCAATAAACATATTGCTATGAGGGATGTCTGAGATTTTGGTGCCTATTGTTTCTTCTAGGGTTTTTATGATTTCACAACTTACATTTAAGTCTTTTATCCATTTTTAGTTTATTCTTGTGTATGTTGTAAGTTGGTAGTCAAGTTTGATTTGTTTGTATCTGTCCAATTTTCCCCCACACCATTTATTGAAAAGACTGTCTTAACTCCATTATATGCTCTTGCCTCTGTTGTCAAATATTAATTAAACGTAATGGCTTGGGTTGATTTCTGGGTTCTCTGTTCTGTTCTGTTGATTTGTATGCCTGTTCTTGTGCCAGTACCAGGCTGCTTTCATTACAGTGGCTTTGTAGTATAACTTGAAATCTGATACTGTGATTCTTCCAACTTTGTTCTTCTTTCTTATGATTCCTGTGGCTATTCGGGGTCTTTTTTGGTTCCATATAAATTTTTGAAGTATTTGTTCTAGCTCTGTGAACTATGCTATTGCTATTTTAATAGGCATTACATTGAATCTATAGATTGCCTTGGTTAGTATGGACATTTTAATGATGTTGCTTCTACCAATCAATGAACATGGTATATTCTTCCACTTGTTTATATCTTCTATCTCTTTTTTCAACGTCCTGTGGTTTTCCAAATACAGGGTTAAGTTTATTCCTAAGTATTTTAATATTTTTGTTGCAATGGTAAATCAGATTGCTTGTTCTATTTCTCTTTCTGAAAATCATTAGTGGTATATAAAACAGCCATCGATTTTTGGGTGTTGATTTTGTATCCTGCTACATTGACAAATTCATTTATTAAATCTAATAGTATTTTGGTGGAGTTTTTAGAGTTTTCTATGTACAATATCATGTCATCTGGAAAAATGAGAGTTTTACTTCCTCCATCCCAATTTGGATGCCTTTTATTTCTTCTTGTCTGATCTCTATGGCTTAGACTTTCAGTGCTATGTTAAATAAGAGTGGTGAAAGCAGACAGCCCTGTCATGTTCCTGTTCTTAAGGGAAATGATTTTAGTTTTTGCCCATTGAGTTTGATGTTGGCTGTAAGTTTGTCATATATGGCCTTTATTGTGTTGGGATATGCTCCCTCTATTCCCACTTTGCTGAGCGTTTTTATGAAAAATGGCTGTTGGATTTTATTGAATGCTTTTCCTGTGTCTGTTGATATGATCATGTGTTTTTTGTCTTTCAATTTGTTTATGTGATGTACCACGTTTATTGATTTGCAAATGTTGTATCAGCCCGACATTCCTGGAGTAAATCCCACTTGGTCATGGTGTATGATCTTTCTAATGTAATGCTAGATCTGATTTGCTAGAATTTTATTGAGGATTTTAGCATCTATGTTCATCAGGGATATTGGCCTGTAATTCTCTTTCTTTGTAGTGTCTTTATCTGGTTTTGGAATTAAGGTAATGCTGGCCTCATAAAAAGAGTTTGGAAGTGTTCCCTCCTTTCGGATTTTTTTGGAATTGTTTGAGGAGTATAGGTGTTAGTTCTTCTTTGAATGTTTGGTAAAACTCCCGTGAAGCTATCCAGACCTGGGATTTTGTTTGCTGAGAGTTTTTTGATTACTACTTCTATTTCATCAGTTGTTATTGGCCTATTCAGGTTTTCTGATTCTTCCTGATTTGGATTTGGGAAATTGTATTTTTCTAGGAACTTGTCCATTTCATCCACATTGTCCATCTGTTTGGCATATAGTATTTCCTTACAATCCTTTGTATTTCCATGGCGTCAGTGGTTACTTCTCCGCTTTTGTTTATGATTTTTTATTTATTTGGGTCTTCTCTTTTGTTTCTTGATGAGTCTGGCTAACAGTTCATCAATTTTGTTTATCCTTGCAAAGAACCAGCTCTTGGTTTCATTGATTTGGGGGGGGGGGGGGTATTGTTTTTTTAATTTCTGTCATTTATTTCTACTCTAACCTTTATTTCCTTCCTTCTACTTATTCTAGGTCAGTGATGGTGAACCTATGACACGCGTGTCAGAGGTGACACGCGAACTCATTTTTTTTATTTTTCTTTGTTAATGGCATTTAAATATATAAAATAAATATCAAAAATATAAGTCTTTGTTTTACTATGGTTGCAAATATCAAAAAATTTCTATATGTGACACAGCATCAGAGTTAAGTTAGGGTTTTTCAAAATGCTGACACACTGAGCTCAAAAGGTTTGCCATCACTGTTCTAGGTTTTTCATGATGTTCTCGTTCTAATTCTTTACGTTGTAGGCTTAAATAATGTATTGTTGATTTTTCTTGGTTTTTTTGAGGTAGGCCTATAGTACTATGAATTTCCATCTCTGGAATGTGAAATCTATCCTATATAATAAAAGGGTAATATGCAAATTGACCCTAACAGCAGAACGACTGGGAATGACTGGTCACTATGACACACACCACCACGGGGCAGATGCTCAATGCAGGAGCTGCCCCCTCATGGTCAGTGCACTCCTACAGGGGGAGCTCTGCTCAGCCACAAGCCAGGCTGATGGCTGCCAGCACAGCAGTGATGGTGGGGGCCTCTCACGCCTCCTCAGCAGCGCTAAGAATGTCTGACTGCAGCTTAGGCCTGCTCCCCGCTGGCAAGTGGACATTCCCCTAGGGCTTCTGGACTGCCAGAGGGATGTCTGACTGCCACCTTAGGCCCGCCCTAAGCCAGCAGGTGAACATCCTCCGAGGGGTCCCACACTGCAAGAGAGCATAGGCCAGACTGAGGGACCCCCCCCCCCCCAGTGCACAAATTTTTGTGCACCGGGCCTCTAGTATATATATAAAAGCTTAATATACCAAGTGTCTGACCAATGGGTCAACCATGCAGTCGACCGCTAGACCAATTGCTATCATGTGCACTGACCATTTAGGGCAGACGCTCCGACCAGTAGGTTAGCTTGCTGCTGGGGTCCAGCTGATCAGGACTGGGCAAGACTGGCACAGCCATGCCCTGGAGCCCTCCCGTGGTTTCTCCCCAGCCTCTAAAATATTTCTTCTAATTAATTTCCTTTCAATGTGCGTGAATTTGTGCACTGGGCCTCTAGTGTTCTATAAATGTGTATTGAATCGATCTGATTCAGTGTTTCCTTGTTAAGTTTTTGTCTGGAAGATCTATCCAGTGAAGTCAGCGGGTGTTAAAGTCCCCTGCTATGACTGTATTGTTGCCCATCTCTCCCTTAAAGTCCTCTGGAAGTTTTTTATATATTAGGTGCTCCTATAGTGGGTGCATATATGTTTATCAGGGTTATATCCTCTTGTTCAATTGATCTCTTTAGTATTATGTAGTGACTGACCATTGTTGTCTCTTGTGGTGGCCTTCATTTTTGAAGTCTATTTTGTCGGATACAAGTATTGCTACCCAGCCTTTTTTTTTTTTTTTTTTTTTTCATTTCCATTTGTATGGAAATTTTTTTCCCCATCCCTTCATTCTCCTCCTGTGTGTCTTTGATGTTCTGAGGTTTGTCTTTTGTAGATAGCACATAATTGGGTCGTGGTTTTGTATCCATCCAGCTACCCTATATCTTTAGATTAGAACATTCAATCCATTCATATTTAAGGTTATTATTGATAGGTACTTATTTATTGCTATTTTAATTCTGTATGCTTATGAGATTATAGAGAATACTATAATCTTTCCCCTATTTTTGTTGTTGTTTTTACAGGAAGAGTAAGAAGCTTAAGCTCATCTTTGTGGTCACTAACTCACCTGACAGCTTTGCATCTGAGTGACAATTTCCTGTCCCGTATTCCTTCAGACATTGCCAAGCTTCACAATCTGGTGTATCTGGACCTGTCCTCAAACAAAATCCGGAGTTTACCAGCAGAACTCGGAAACATGGTATCACTCAGGTATGCAGATTCAACTTGGTACCTAACTGTATACCCCTTAAAACAAAAGAGAGTGTTTACCTTAGTAGAAACAATACTCAGTTTGATGGTATTTGACCAAAAGTAAATATAACTATCCTTTATATAAGGTTTTCTTAGAAAATTGAATGTCAGCTAATAAATAATAAATCAAGAAATCCATGGTCTAAAATTTGTTTTATTGCTGTTTTTTATAATATACTTTATTCTTGAGTCAAAATTTCTTAACAAATGGGGGTAAACAAATAGAAGGCACTGTGTTAATCTCACATATGCAGTCACCTATGACAGTTCTGGTGCTTTCCCCCCACTACATTATGGGCACTTCATACAGGGCTCAGGAAACCATTGCCAGTTAGTGAAACCTTTTTGGTTATTTCAGGGCATGTATGCATGATAGTAATAAAGCCTGGACTTGAGAAAAGCTAGAATTAGGCATTGAATTGGGGGACTATAGTTTGGAGTGTAGGATTGGATGGGATATGGAGTTGCACAGAGTTCAGTTAGGAATCCTGACTTGTGTGATTTGGGACAAGTTTCTTAACCTCACTGAGTGTTTCCTCATCTGTAAAGTTGCTGTAAAACCTACCTGCCAAGACTGAGATTAGAGATATTTGAAATAATAACTAAAAAACAACTCAGCCTAACTGGTACATACTGTATCTTACTCTATTGCTGTCTTCAGTCCAGCCTTTTTACATTTTTTTAGGTTTAATTATTGAGTATATACTATGATCCTTTCTCCTAAACCGGTGATGGCGAACCTGTGACACGCATGTCAGAGGTGACACGCGAACTCATTTTTTTTGGTTGATTTTTCTTTGTTAAGTGACATTTAAATATATAAAATAAATATCAAAAATATACATCTTTGTTTTACTATGGTTGCAAATATCAAAAAATTTCTATATGTGACACGGCACCAGAGTTAAGTTAGGGTTTTTCAAAATGCTGACACGCTGAGCTCAAAAGGTTCACCATTACTGTCCTAAACCAAATTTACTTAAAGGACCTTTTTTCTATCAGTAGCTATTTTGAGTTGATATTACATGATCATCTTCATTCTCTTTTAATAATTCACATATTAGACTGCTTTATCATTTTTATAATTTTCACTTTCTTAAACATGTATAGTAGTAGACTCTACATGAGCTAGACCAGTGCTGCTCTCAGGATGATTGTTTAGACTGCCAGTTTGCAAACTAATACAACATGTGAGAGAGATTTTATATCTTTTGAATCTAATACCCTTAAAAAATTGGGGGTTCTATTTTTTTTGGTCTCTCCACCCACCACCCATTTCATTTATTTAGCAACTCATTGTTTCCCTGTATTTTACAAATGTATTGGTTTGTAGAAGTTTGGGTTTTTGTGTTTTACTACATAGGATTTGAGAAGCACTGTACTAGACATTGGAATATAATATGAAATTTTGTCAATTTTAGGAGCTTATATTTCTAGAAATCATATTGTTGATTTTAGCTGTTAGTTAAAGGTTAATATGTCTGCTGACTACCTGGAAATTTTACATCAACAGGGAACTCCATTTAAATAACAACCTGTTACGAGTTCTACCTTTTGAGATGGGGAAACTGTTTCAGTTGCAGACTTTAGGCCTAAAAGGTATGACTTCCCATATTTGTGCTTATTTTGGTTTGTGTATACAGTGGGGCCTTGACTTACGAGTTTAATTCGTTCCATGATGGAGCTCGTAACTCAAATTACTCGTATGTCAAATCAAAAGTGAACGAACGAGTGAGACATGTGATGCTGGGCTGATGTTGTGGCGTTCACTGTGATGTTCGCTGCACCAACTAGCGGTGGGGTATCTGAAGCTGGCTTATAACCCTAATTTTAGCTCGCAACTCAAAGCAAAAAATCAGCGAAGAGACGGCTCATATCTCGAAAAACTCGTTAGTTGGGACACTCGTAAGTCAAGGACCCACTGTATGTGTGTGTGTGTGTGTGTGTGTGTGTGTGTGTGTGTGTGTGTGTGTCTTTGAGTCTAATGAAGCCGTAAGAGGGAATCCTTTTGCCTGGGGATTTATAGGCTAAGTCTTGCCCAGACTTCATCAATTTCTTAAGCACATGGAGTAGTTTTCTCTCTTGTCCACCTATAAACTGTCTACTAGTCTTTGTATTATTTTTACTCCTAGTCCAGCATTGCTTTTCTAGCCTTTGTTTCAAACGCCTCTGTTCTGGTGATACATTGCTGAGGTTATACTTCTTTTTTTTTTTTTAATTAAATCTTTATTGTTCAGATTATTACATTTGTTCCTCTTTTTTCCCCCCATAGCTCCCTCCACCCGGTTCCCACCCCACCCTCCGCCTTCAACCACCCTCCCCATGTCCTCATCCATATGTGCACGATTATTGTCCAGTCTCTTCCCGCATCCCCCATACCCCTTTCCCCCCCAAGAATAGTCAGTCCACTCCCTTTCTATGCCCCTTATTCTATTATATTCACCAGTTTACTCTGTTCATCAGATTTTTATTCACTTGATTTTTTAGATTCACTTGTTGATAGATGTGTATTTGTTGTTTATAATTTGTATCTTTACCTTTTTCTTCTTCTTCCTCTTCTTAAAGGATACCTTTCAGCATTTCATATAATCCTGGTTTGGTGGTGATGAACTCTTTTAGCTTTTTCTTATTAGTGAAGCTCTTTATCTGACCTTCAATTCTGAATGATAGCTTTGCTGGATAAAGTAATCTTGGTTGTAGGTTCTTGGCATTCATCACTTTGAATATTTCTTGCCACTCCCTTCTGGCCTGCATAGTTTCTGTTGAGAAATCAGCTGACAATCATATGGGTACTCCCTTGTAGGTAACTAACTGTTTTTCTCTTGCTGCTTTTAAGATTCTCTCTTTGTCTTTTGCTCTTAGCATTTTAATTATGATGTGTCTTGATGTGGTCCTCTTTGGATTCCTTTTGTTTGGGGTTCTCTGCGCTTCCAGGACTTATAAGTCTATTTCTTTACCAGGTAGGGGAAGTTTTCTGTCATTATTTCTTTTCTTTTTTTTTTAATATATTTTATTGGTTTTTTTTTACAGAGAGGAAGGGAGAGAGATAGAGAGTTAGAAACATCAATGAGAGAGAAACATCGATGAGCTGCCTCTTGCACACCCCCCACTGGGGATGTGCCCGCAACCAAGGTACATGCCCTTGACCGGAATCGAACCCGGGACCCTTGAATCCATAGGCCGACGCTCTATCCACTGAGCCAAACTGGTCAGGGCTGTCATTATTTCTTCAAATAGGTTTTCAATATCTTGCTCTCTCTCTTCTTCTGGCACCTCTATAATTTGGATGTTGATACGCTTGAAGTTGTCCCAGAGGCTCCTTACACTATCTTCATGTTTTTGGATTCTTTTTTCTTTTTGCTTTTCCGGTTGGGTATTTTTTGCTTCTTCATATTTCAAATCTTTGACTTGATTCTTGGGATCCTCTTGTCTGCTGTTGGATCTCTGTATATTATTCTGTATTTCAGTCAGTGTATTCTTAATTTCTAGTTAGTCCTCTTTCATATCCTCAAGGGTCTCACTAAATTTATCGGTGGTTTCTAGAAAATTCTTGAAAAACCTTAAAAGTGTGGTTTTGAACTCTATATCCAGTAGTTTGCTTTCCTCCATTTCTGTCATTTGTGATGTTTCTTTGTCTCCGCATTTTGGTTGCTTTCCTGTGTTGATAGAGTGGCTTTGTGTGCTAGGTGTCCTATAGGGCCCAGTGGCTCAGCCTCCCCAATTACCTGAGGTGGACACTCTTGGTGCACCCCTTTGTGGGCTGTGTGCACAGTCTTGTTGTAGTTAAGCCTTGATTGATCTCGGAGCCCCAGCCAGATGGGCGGGGCCTCCCTCTGCTGGGCAGTGGATCTTGGGGCAGTCGATCTCGGGACCCCGCAATCACTTGCCCCATACAGAGAGGCCCAGGCCACTGGCCAGCAACACTGTGGTGGGTGTGCGGGGCCGGCCAACGATCGCCCACAGAGGGAGGCCCAAGCCAGTCAAATGATTGTACCCCACACCTGCCGCCCACAGAGGGAGGCGGCCGTGGGAGGGGAGGGGGACAGCACTGCACAGATGACAAGCAGTGGTGGTGGGGCGGGGCGGCGCAGGAGGGAAAGCCCTGATCACCGGCCAGGCCTAGGGACCCTACCCAAGGGGTCCCGGATTACAAAAGGGCGCAGGCTGGGCTGAGGGACACCCTCCATACACACACACACACACACACACGAATTTCGTGCACCGAGACTCTAGTTTGTATATAAAAGCCCTGTAAATGTTTCGTTATATTTATACCTGAGGTTTTCTGTGGGTTTGGTTTTGTTTTGTTTTTTGAGTATTTGTTGATGATACAAAACTTAAAGTTTTATTGTCCATGTGTTCACTCCTCAGAAATGCAATGATGTTTTATATTTTCATGTTGTATTTTAGTAGGAGTTGCTTTTTAATATTTTTGTAGAGCTTTTGTTAGTTTGTTTTAATTGGGGGAGATTTTCTTTTTTTATATATGTTTTAATTGATTTCAGAGAGGAAGGGAGAGGGAGAGAGAGATGGAAACATCAATGATGAAAGAGAATCATTGATCGGCTGCCTCCTGCATGCTCCACACTGGGGACAGCCCGCAACCAGAGCATGACCACCTGGTTCATAGGTCGCCGGTCTGGGGGGATTTTTCTATGTAAAAAATTTTCATCTGCAGGTAGGAACAACTTTATTTCTTCCTTTACAATATGTATACTTTTTGTTTTAATCTTCAGTCGAGAATATGTTCACTTTTTAACTGATTTTAGAGAAAGAGGAAGGGAGAGAGAAAGAAGCTTCGAAATAGAGCATGGATAGGTTGCCTCCCATATGCACCCCAACTGCAGTCTTTTTGTGTATGGGATAATGCTTCAACCAAATGAGTCACCTAGCCAGGGAATTGTGCGTGTGTGTGTGTGTGTGTGTGTGTGTGTGTGTGTGTGTATTTATATATTTATATTTATATTTCTTTTCTTGCCTTATTGCATTGATTTGAACTTCTAGCACTCTGTTTGTTGAATGAGAGTTGTGAGAGCAGATATCCCTTCTTTTTCCCCAACTTGGAAGAAAGTGTTGTGTTCACTACTAAGTATAATGTTAGCAGTAGGTATTTTGTAGGTCCTCTTTCTCAACTTAAGGAAGTCTCTCTATTCCTCTTTTTCTGGGAGTTTTTAATCATGAATGATTGTTCCTTTGTCAAATGCTTATTAATATGCATCAGGTGAGGGCTCATGTAATTTTTCTTCTTTAGCCTGGTAATTGTTTTCACATATTGAGAACCAGACTTGAATTCCTGGATAAGTCCGACTTGGTCATGGTGTACAAATTTTTTATACTTTGCTGACTTTTGTATGCAATATTAGCTTTATGAAATGAATTTGAAAGTGTCCCTCATCTCTTTACTGCAAAAGATTCTGTGGAATTGAAGTTAAATGTTTGGTGGAGTTTTCCAATTTAACAATCTGGGCCTGGAGATTTCTTTCCTGGTCATTTTTAAATTATGAATTTATTTTTTTAATAGGTATACAGCTATTCAAATTGTCTGTTGGGTTTTGATAGTTTGTGTTTTTCAGGGAAGTAGTTCATTTTCTCTGTGTTGATAAATTTATGTTGAGTTGTTCATAGTATTTCTTTATTCTGTTCGATTTCTGGATGTCCTCTTTTATTTTTAACATTGGTAAATTTTGTCTTCTCTCTTTTTTTCTTTGTCAGTTTTGATAGAGGTTTGTCAGTTTTATTGATCTTTTCAAAGAAATGGCTTTAAATTTATTTTTCTCTTGTTTTCAATGTCATTGATTTCTGCTCTTTAGTATTTTCATTCTTTTTACTTTGGGCTTATTGTGTTATTTTTCTCTAGGTTCTTAGGATGAGAATTTGGATTTAATGAATTGGAACTTTTTCTCTTGTACTATATGTGTTTTTAGTGCTGTAAAGTTCCCTCTTGGCACAGCTTTAGCTGTATCCAGCCACAAATTTTGATATGCTGTATTTTTATTTTCACTAGCTCAATGCATTTTTTAAGTAAATCTTTATTGTTCAGATTATTACAGTTGTTCCCCTTTTTTCCCCCCATAGCTCCCCTCCACCCAGTTCCCACCCCACCCTCTGCCCTTACCCCCACCCCCCCAACTGCCCTCATCCATAGGTGTACGCTTTTTGTTCCCAAGTCATACACATGGAAAATGTAGCTATTTCCATCCTCAACGTGTACCTGTGTTCGGCCTCACAGGGACCGTCTCAGCCTCGCAGGGGGCACCACATCCCACGTTGGGGGTGAAGGTGTGAGACAAGCTCCTCTCGCTGTCTCTCCTGTTGCTCCCTTGCGTATCGCCGATGTTGGAAGTTTCTGAGAGCAGTCTGCAGGTGCTGGACATCATACTTTAACTGGTCAACACGAAGTTTGGCATTCTGTCATTTGTTGGGCGTCTCCTTGCTGGACAAAATCTCCAGGCATTCTTGCTGGCTGAATATCTGGTATGCTTGCTTGGATTTCGTTTTCTACTAAGTGCACAGACTGCTTGTCTGCCATCTCCCAGCGTCCCATGTGAGACTGGATCTGGTGTACCTGTTTGTGCGTTTGCTGGTACAGCGGTTCCATGTTGCCAGCCCAGCCAGGTCCGGTTCCGGCTTCCTCCGAACCTGATTCTGCTTCTTGAGTGTGTCCCTTATGGGTGTGAGGAGTTGAAATCTGCAGTTTGTTGGGTTAAGCTGCAAAAGCGCAGGTGGTTCCTTTTGTGCCACTGGCACAGCTTGGGTGGGGATGTAAATTGAGTAGGGCTGGGTCTCAGGGCATCACCAGGGCGGAGCAAACAGCAATGGCGACTCCTCACCTCTCCGTCTCTGCATCCCCGAGTGCCAGCGAGCAGCTCGGTGAGAAAGCCACTCTCGCTTTCTGACCCACTGCCAGGCCGTCCCACCTCTCCCCATAGGGGTCTGGGACCTCAGAATCCCGCCCCAAACAAACTCAGTGGATTCGAGAGTTTGTAACCCCTTTCGATTGAAAAAAACCGCACATCCAGTTGCAGCTCGCCTGGCGCATGACTCCGTACCTCTGTTCTTGGCGCCTCTGCATATCCTACTCAGTCTCAGTGCTCTTCTTTCTTTCCTTCCAGATGTAGAACTTCCACTGGGCCAGCTTTCCCATGGCTCTGAATGACAGCTGTTTTGTCTTATAGTTGTTATTTTCAATGTTGTTGTGGGAGGCAGCATGCACAGGTGTGTACCTTATGCTGCCATCTTGGTTCTCCAGCTCAATGCATTTTAAAATTTCCCATGAGACTTTCTCTTTGATTCATGGCTTATTCAGAATTTCAAAGTGTTTGCAGATTCTCCTATTGTCTTTCAGTAATTGATTTTTAATATGATTCTATTGTGGCTAAAGAATACATTCTGTATGATTTCGCTTCTTTTAAATTTGTCAAGATTTGTTTTATGGCCCACAATATGATCTACCCTAGTGTTTGTCCCTTGGGCACTGGACAAGAATATGTATTTGTCTTTTATTGGGTAGAATAGTCTATAAATCTCTATTTGATCCTATATATTAACCTAGAGTCTATTAGATTGATGACACTGTGGACTTTTTTGTCTAGTTCTATCAATTGTTGAGAGAGGATTAATGAAATCTCCGATTATAATTATAGATTTCTCTATTGTCCTTTCACTTCTATTAGTTTTTGCCTAATATTTTTCAGCTCTGCTGCTTGGTGACTACACTTCCAGAATTGCTATGTCTTCTTGGGGATTGACCTTTTAACATTACATAATGGCACTCTGGTGATTTTACTTCCTCTGAAATCCCTTTTATTTTATGTTAATGTAGCCACTTCTGCTTCTTTAATTAATATTTGTATGATTTATATCTTTTGCCATTCAACTCACTTATATTGTTGTATTTGAAGTAAGTATCTCATGGACAGTATCTACTTGCGTCATGTTTCCTGTGGATTACTTGAACATCTTTTTACATCTCCATTTTGTTTTGTATGTAGTGTGTCTGAGTTATCTATTTGTATATCTTTTTAGTGGTTGCTGTAGATATTGTTTTAAATATATACCAGGGTCCCAGTGCACGAATTTGTGCACCTTGAAAGGAACTGTGTGCTGCGAGGCTGCAGTGGGCACAGGGTGGGTCTTGGCCCCTCCCCCATGCCCCCGCCGTGGCCTCAGTCCCCTTCCTGCCAGCTGCCCAGTCGCTCCTCAGGAGCAGGGGGAGGTGGTGAGCCCTCGGGCAATCAGGGCTGACAGCCACTGCTCACCCCTCCTGACGGTGCCAAGCGATCGCGGCCAGCAGTGGGTGTGAGAGGCAGCTGCTGACCCCAATTGCCCTTCAGGACCAGGGGAGGTGGAGGAGCCCTGAGGGGCACTGGAAGCAGGTGCAAGCATCAGGCGGGACCGCGGTGCATGGGAGCAATGAATTTTCCATAACCACCAGAGGCTCGTCCCAGTGACAGCACCCAGCATCCCACCTTGGTCTGGTGGTCAGCGCACATCATAGTGACTGGTTGTTCAGTTGTTCCACCATTCGGTCTATTTGCATATTAGCCTTTTATTATATAGGACAAGTCATTATAGTCTGCTGGTATTATCATTTTACTAGTTTGAATGAAGTATAGAAACCTTAACTTTTTTATGACCTTCAGTTTTACCCCTATTTATGATATAATTGTCTTACATGTTTTCTCTACATACATTTAGAAACAAATCAGTGTTATAAGAAATGTTTTAACCACCAAAGATGATTTAGAAAATTTAAAGTAAGGAAAGCTCCCCACCCCCAGCCCCTTCCTAATGTTTTAAGGTTCCATCTTTTATCATTTCCTTTCTATTTAGAGAATTTCCGTTAGTGGTTCTTTAGGGTAGATTTATTGACAACAGGTTCTCTTAGTTTCTGAGAATGTCTTTATTCTTTTTCTTCATTCCTAAAGGATATTTTCACAGTATAGGATTCTAGATTGATAGTTCTTTTTTTTCTTTTGTTTCTTTTTTTTTTTTTAATATATTTTATTGATTTTTTACAGAGAAGAAGGGAGAGGGATAGAGAGTTAGAAACATCGATGAGAGAGATCGATCAGCTGCCTCCTGCACACCCCCCACTGGGGCTGTGCCCGCAACCAGGGTACATCCCCTTGACCGGAATCGAACCCGGGACCCTTGAGTCCGCAGGCCGACACTCTATCCACTGAGCCAAACCAGTTCGGCTCTTTTTTTTCTTTAGCACTTGAAAAATATTGTGCCACTTTCTTCTGGGCACTGTAGTTTGTGACAATAAATCAGCTCTTATTCAAATTGTTTTCCCCCTCCAGGTAAGTGTCTTTTTTTCTCTTATCTTCAAAAATTTTTATTTGTCCATAGTTTAATTATCATGTGGTTTGGTATGGATTCCTTTAGTTTTTGGTGTATTGAGGAGTTTTCAGCCATCATTTTCTTGAGTACTTTTCAGCTGTGTGCTCTTTGTTCTCTGCTTTCATGACTCTGAGGTTTTTATTTTATTTTTTATTTTAATATTTTCATTTCTTTTGTGTGTGTTTTGTCAAAATTTTCTTTTTCTTTACTGAGTATTTTTTCATTTATCTCAGGCATGTTTTTCATGCTTGCTGTGTTTTTATCAGATCGTTCTAATAACGATTGGAATCTTACATCTGTCTTTTTTCATTCAATTTGAAATCTTCCTGCTTCTTGGTATAATGAGTAATTTTTCACTTGAAACTGGACATATTCATAGTATGTTGTGTTAATTTAAATCTTCTGGTTTTGCTGGCTTTCTCTAACACTGCACTGGCAGGGAAAGTTAGGGACACTATCTCCTTACTGCCAAAGGAGGTAGGAGTTCAGATTCCCCCTAGCCTCTGTTGAGGGTCACATGCATGGAGGTGGCAGTTTGGCTTTCTGTGTGGTCTCCATAGTTACTGCATTGAGGTGACCTCATTACTGCTGGGCAATTATAAAAATCTTGCCTCTCCTTGGCCTCCTCTAACATCCCCAGAAGGGATGTGGAGAGCCGCCCCTTTACTGTGGGTTGAGCTGACACCACAGGATGGAGGAGGAAGTCTTAGTACCCAGAGGGGATAAAAGTCCCAGCTACCTACTTGGGGCTCCTCTTTACTTTCTCACAAGTTTCTTTGGTGTCTAGCAGAAGCAGAGCTGTTATTATCCAAAGGTTTTGTCTTGTTAGGCTGTGCTTTCCTGGTCCTTTGGCTTTTGTTGGGATTTTTTTTTTTTTTTCTGCACATGATGGTGTTTCTGTGTTGCTGGCTTCCTCAGTTCCGCATTTGGGATATATGGGACAAAAATTAAGCCCATGGAGTTCACCACTAAATGTTTCTTAGGTCCGGGTTCTCTACCGTTCTGCCTTCTCACCACATTTCAGTCTTATGTTTGTTTATACATAAGACACAGGCATTTTATTTGTGCTTAACAGGAAGAATAGGGGAAAGTATGGCTACTTTCCAGAAGCGACTTCTTTTATTCACGTCAAGAACATGTTTTAATTTCAGAATTGTGTTGTTCTTAACTTGACCCTGTGTACATGGGTGGGCAAAAGTAGGTTTACAGTTGTGAGTATGCAAAATAGTTTATTCTTGTATTATTTATTAATTTTTGTATTATAACTGTACACCTACTTTTGCCAACCCTTATATATAGGGTGTCCCCCAAAAATGTATACACACTTTGAATAACTATAAAGGCAGTGTTTAGTAACATACATTTCTTTTTCAAAATGTAATAGAATCTACAGACATTGTATATACATGTGGGAGGGAGGGAACACCCTGTATTACTTTTTCAGGCAATGAAGAGCAGATTAATTTGACATTTAAATGAATTCCAAAAAGCAAGCATTCATTGGGGGAAACACACCATTTGGCTTCATCTGCATTTATTAGAGTCACATATAGATGCTGTGTGGGGGTGGTTTTTAGTTTATTAAGAAAGATTTTAGAAGGGAGAATCACATAGTTATAAGTAGTAGTTGCCTCTAAATATTTTGCACTAGAAAGTAGTAAAAAGATAATGTTATTCTTGGTGTAGTTATAATGAGCTGCTTACATGGTACTGAGACGTTTTTAGTTGACTTCATTTTCTCAAGCTTTCTTTAACAAGTGGTTACAGCAACTCTCAGGTTATGACTATACCTGAGGATTGTGACTAAAAATTTCAGAGCTTTGGTCACTATCAAGGACTGTACACATGTGATACTGCTGTAACTTGTCCTCCTGCAAAGACATACTCTACACTTATAGGAGCACATTTTTACTGTTATAATTCTTAGAATCCTAGAATATTAAAATTAAAGAGATCTTATATGTTAATTAATGTCAAAAATAATTTGGGAACTTCTATAACAGGGGTAACTCAGCTGTTATGAAGGATACTCGACTATCTCAAGAGCAGGGCATTTCATCTTAAATAGTTTTAATGTTTACCAACCTCCTATGTGCATAAGAAGTCCCTCTGAGAGGATTGAGGCTCTTGCTTTTGTTTTCATTTGTGTCACTTAAGAAATAGTTGTTGAATTTACAGATGGATCACAGCCCTGGGTTTTTTCCCCTTCTTTAGTGACAATCTTGTCTGCCTTATCTTGTTACTTTATTCAGTAGAATTTTTTTTAAATCTAGGGGCCAGACTACATATGTTTTTTAGGAAATTTCTTGTTATTATATTGGCTATTATTTTCCCTTGCCCAGTCCTTCTCCACACTCTTTCCCAATCCACTTTCACTTGCTTCAGATCATTATGAAAGTATTGATAAGGCAGGGCACTATGAGGTATCTTCTACATTGGCATCATCCATTAATAATAAGTTTTGGATACCTCTGTAGAAGATGGTGTAAATTCTACTCTTCACATAAAAAAAATATATATATATATTTTTTTCTGGTTTGGTATGTTACTAGTGACTATATGCATTGTTATAGATGACCGGATAACTTAGGTATGTTTTACCATTTTAAAATATTTTAGTACTTGACTTGGTTTTATTTTATCCATTTTAAAAATATTTCCAGGAAATCCACTTACCCTGGATATATTGAACCTCTATCAGGAACCAGATGGAACAAAAAGGCTACTTAACTACTTGCTTGATAATTTGGCAGGTACTGCAAAAAGAAGTAAGTGGTCATTTATTTAAACCATTTTTTTAGGAAGACATGTAAGAATATTGCTTAATTTTGTGTTTAATATTCTACTAGTTTCAACAGAACAACCACCTCCAAGATCTTGGATTATGTTACAAGAACCAGACAGAACAAGACCAACTGGTTGGTAGCCTTATTTTTTAACGCTTATTTTTTTTTGATATTTATAAACCTAACAATATTGTTGCCGTGCTTTAGATTATAGGCAGTGTAACAGTAGAGTGCTTATACTTAATCTGGTCTGGGAATTAATAATAAAGACTTAATTCTTGCTCACCTGGCCTCTCTGTCACCCTATAAAAAGTATGCTATACAGCAGTGCTCCTCGGCCAGAGGTGATTTTATTCCCCAGCGTCCACTTGGCAATTATCTGGAAGTATCTCTTGGTTGTCACACTGGGGAAGTGCTCCTGGCATCTCCGAGATGCTACTAAGTACCCTGCAGTGCACAGCCCCCACAGTGCAGAGTTTATTCACAGGATCAGTAGTGCTACTGTTAAGAACCTTTCTGATAAAGTATTGATCAAATTCAGTTATAATGAATATACAAAAATCTTTTTATATTGGAAGTTTCTAAACCCTAGTATGTTCCAGATGTAATTGATAATTCAAAATTGAAAGATAGCCAAAACTTACTTGAGAGTGAAATTGAATTAATGAATTCTGATTTTCTTTTAACTTAAATTGAATGAAAATAATTTGAGCTCAGCCAGTGTGCTCAGTGGTTGAGCGTCAGCCCATGAACTAAGAGGTTGCTGGTTTGATTCCCTGTCAGGGCACATGCCTGGGTTGCAGGCTTGATCCCCAGTGGGGGGTGTGCAGGAGGCAGCCAGTTGATGATGTCTCTCTCTCATTGATGTTTCTGTCTATCACTCTCCCTTCCTCTCTCTCCAAAATTCAATAAAAACATTTTTTAAAAATAAAATAATTTGGGAACTTGTAATAAGATTTGGTCTGTGATACCCCTTTCCTCTTTGTGGATTAATAATCATTGCTCTATAGAAGAAAACTAGACATGTCTATTAAGAAAAATAACTGTCAGATTTCCACATTCTGCATTAACAGAAGGAGCACAAAAATGAGGAGCCCTGGTCTTAGAGGCTGAGAGCTCAAGATCTTAGTCTTACCTTAGGAACCTTTTGTTCATACCTCTGTGGCAAGTAGTATATCATTTCATAGTTTGTTCATGTATATGTCCTTCCTCATCATTTGACTGTATTTATATTCGACTTTATTGAATATATGGAATCAATAAAGTCAAACAGCATTTAAGTGAAGACTATTGAAAATAACTGTGCTTTATTTCTGCCACGTGTTGAATAAGTAAAGTTATCTTTCCTACAGCCTTGTTTTCTGTCATGTGCTATAATGTTCTTTGTGATAAATATGCGACCCGGCAGTTGTATGGCTACTGTCCATCATGGGCACTAAATTGGGATTACAGGAAAAAGGCCATTATTCAAGAAATCCTGAGCTGCAATGCTGATATCATAAGTCTTCAGGTAAGTCATCAGAAGTGTATTTGTTTAAATTGCACAAATGCCCCAGCATTGATAAAGCAAGGTGCAACCTGGGAATGCATTCCACATTTGAAGTCACACCTTTAGCCATTCTTAAAATAGTGGCTTTTTCTGTTTTTAGTGAATCCTGGAAGAATTCACTGCCTGCTTTGTTCTGTAGCACTGTGCTGCCAAATTAAGCAAATGGGTTAAGCTGGGTTTTCAGCATTTGCTATGACAGCTTAAATACTCACCTTTCCCTTCGTAATGCCCCTGCACGCTATTTTTTAATTGGGTGGCAATGTTTCTGAAATTGTGGTATTGTCAAGGTATGATTTTGTTTTACCACCAGTGATAATAGATTAGCGCATAGTGGAAAGAGCATTAAACTTGGGTGCACAGTAACTTCAAGTTCTCAGTCCATCTCTCATAAGATACATGACCCTGGGCGTCACTTTCTGCAAATCAGCCTTTTGAGGTGATTTTAAGCTCTCAAACGACATATATATGTGTATGTAAAGTTACTGTATGTGACTGATTTTGTCTCATGAATAACTTTGCTGTTGACCATTTCTCAGGAGGTTGAAACAGAACAGTACTACAGTTTCTTTCTGGTAGAACTGAAAGGACGTGGCTATAATGGATTCTTTAGCCCTAAATCGAGAGCTCGGACAATGTCAGAACAAGAAAGAAAGCATGTTGATGGCTGTGCGATATTCTTCAAGACAGAGAAGTAAGTCATCGTCTTTTAAAAAAAGAAATGTTCTCTCTTTGCAGGGTGGGGACCAAGAGGATGGAAATCATTTGGCAAATGAGAGAATGAGGCATTCTATTATTACTTACGAAAACAGTACTTTTTACTTTAGAGGGTTTTATTTTGAATCATTAGAAATAATCTATTTTGGAGACATGTTGAAAGTGCTGCTGTTTCTTCAGGTGTTTAGTAGGGTTTAACTCCAATTGTTCATTGAAACACCTTGCATTTAATATTCCCTGCAGGATTCTTAAACCCATAATTTGGAAAACAATATTTAAAAATTACAAGATGAAATATTCCAACACAAAACCTAAACAGAAGATGACTACATTATCCTAAGTTGTAAAGGTTAAAATCAAGATGTTATCAGTAACAGACTGAGAACAACTTTAAATGGGTGTGGGAAGCATGGTGTTAAATGTGGAGGATTTTCCATAATGTGATTCACATGCCATTATATCTAAGGAAGTTTGAAAAAAACAGCATTTCCCACAAAGCTAATATCCTTATATTCCCAATTTTATGTGTGTTTGTGTGTTTGTTTTTGTTTTAGATTTACTTTGGTTCAGAAACACACTGTTGAATTTAATCAGCTAGCAATGGCAAATTCAGAAGGGTCTGAAGCTATGCTGAACAGAGTTATGACAAAAGATAACATTGGAGTTGCAGTACTACTAGAACTTCGAAAGGAATTGATTGAAAAGTCATGTGAGTGATCTCTTCACTTCCTGTAAAATTGACCTCCAAAATTTAATAGGAAAAAAGAATTCATTATGTAATAATAGTCTTGTTTAACACCTGAAGAAACTCAGTAAGAATTTAAATCATTTCTAAACTATCATATCTCATTTTCTCTACCAGAAAACTTAAGGTGAGCGAGCATTGCCAAGCAAAGCATTTCAAACCTTGAAATGCATAAAGCTCCCAAGAATTTTTCACATAAAAGAAAGGTTGAAGTAATAATTAGTTAAAATAACTGTTCAGAGAGAACTCCGTGCACTTCTGTAATTTCTTGGCAGCAAGGATATTCTGTAAGCAAACTTCTCTTCCTGACCCACTTGTAATCATAATTTTAAAGGTCTCAAGTTTTGGAGAAATCAACCACTTATTTCAAGTTAAATAAGAGTGGCATTCATGCTGAGAACTGAAATTTCTGTCATAGGAACAGTTGGAACTGGGGTTATTTAACCTGAAGGATAGGAAGATGGAACTTAGTGACCATCATAAATACAGCTAAGGAAAAGAGTAGATTTAATTTTGTGAAGCTTGATTTAGTACATCTGAATTAAGACCAGAAGTTTCAAGGAGACACAACTATTTAAAAACCAAGCTGATCCAAATAAAATGGGCTGTTTTTGATCAAGTAATGAATGCCCTAAGTTACAAGTACACAACCTGAGGTTTAAATGACTATTTCTCAGGTTTGTTGTAGGCTAGATTAAGTCATTATGTGAGAGATTATTAGGTCAGTTTTATTTATTTATTTTTTTAATATATTTTATTGATTTTTTTTTTTAGAGAGAGAGAGAGGAAGGGAGAGGGATAGAGAGTTAGAAACATCAATGAGAGAGAAACATCAATCAGCTGCCTCCTACTGGGGATGTGCCGGCAACCAACGTACATCCCCTTGACCAGAATCGAACTTGGGACCTTTCAGTCCGCAGGCCGACGCTCTATCCACTGAGCCAAACCGGTCAGGGCTATTAGGTCAGTTTTAGAGTCCTTTTTTATTCCTAAGACTCTGAGATATTTTTGCTTTTAGGCTCTGTAAGAATATGTGGGTTGATAGAGGGGTTCTGTCTGTTTTCTTTTTAGCTAATACAGCAGGAAAGCCACATCTTGGGACAGAAAAACAACTTATTCTCGTGGCTAATGCTCATATGCATTGGGACCCTGAGTACTCTGATGTGAAGTTAGTTCAAACGATGATGTTTCTCTCAGAAGTGAAGAACATTATTGATGAAGCCTCACGAAGCCTCCACTCGAGCGCATTGGGAGAATTGGGAAATATTCCACTGGTGTTGTGTGCAGATCTTAATTCTTTGCCAGACTCTGGTAAGAAAAGAATGTTCGTCTATGTAGAATGCTTTTTGACTTCAATGTTTTTGTAACGTATTGTTTCTGATATTCCATATTTAGTGAAAACAAATTCAGTTTGTAATGGCAGCTGTGAATCAAGTTTAAAAATTTTTTTGGAGTAGGGGGACCATTTTGAAAATGAAATAGTATTATGAAACCTCAGGAGGAAGGACATTAATCATCTTTGAGAAACACATAGGTAATAACTTGGAATAACTCATTAAAGAACATGTCATTTTGTTTTATTATCCCCAGGATATACAGGTGTTGTTGGCAAAAGTGGGTTTACAGTTGTTCGTATGGAAAATAGTACAATAAGTAATACAAGAATAAGCTCTGGTTTTTTTTGTTGTTGTTTTTTTTTATATATATTTTATTGATTTTTCACAGAGAGGAAGGGAGAGAGATAGAGAGAGTTAGAAACATCGATGAGAGAGAAACATCGATCAGCTGCCTCTTGCACATCCCCCACCGGGGATGTGCCCGCAACCCAGGTACATGCCCTTGACCGGAATCGAACCCGGGACCTCTCAGTCCGCAGGCTGACGCTCTATCCACTGAGCCAAACCGGTTTCGGCAAGCTCTGTTTTGTGTACTCACAATTGTAAGCCTACTTTTGCCTACCCCTGTATATAATCCAGACTGAAAGGGTTGTAAGACAGCCTCTTTGGAATTCCAACATGTAATATGATGCAGTTTAAATTTGACCATATATTACAGGATCTCAAATTTTGGTAGGCTTGATTAGAAAAATCGACTTGGGGTGGAAATTGAAATTCTTCATTTACATAGATCAGGCAAGTGATTTTAACAAAAAAGAATAGGGATTTTTATTTTTATCACAAAGTAGAAGAATACAGAAAGCCATATTCTTGAAAACTTTTCCATAGATGGTACAGTGAATAAACCATCCTATATAATAAAAGGCTAATATGCAAATAGACCAAACAACAGAACAACCGGTCGCTATGATGCGGACTGTCCACCAGGGGGCAGATGCTCAAAGCAGGAGCTGTCTCCTGGTGGTTAGTGCGCTCCCACAGGGGGAGTGCTGCTCAGCTAGAAGCCAAGCCAGGCTTACAGCTGGCGAGCACAGCAGTGAGGAGCCTCTCTTGCCTCCGCGGCAGTGCTAAAGATGTCCAACTGCCAGCTTAGGCCCGCTCCCACCGCTTAGGCGGACATCCCCCAAGGGGTCCCAAACTGCGAGAGGGTGCAGGCCGGGCTAAGGGACCCCACTCTCCCACCCCCAACTCACAAATTTCATGCACCGGGCCTCTAGTAACCCTTATAATATCAAATCTAACTACACTCAAACCTCATTTCTTGAACATCTCCCCATCTCCACCAAATTGTTCACAGAAAAAATGTCTCCATTGTCGGGTTTTATAGACCTGACAACCCTTTCATGCTGAATGGGTTAATGGTTAAAAGCATTCTCTCCAGCATGACAAAAAGGAGAGAATGCTTTAAAACATAAAAACGGCATCAGAAGTGCTAATGTTGCTAAGGGTGTGAAAGAAGCAATGATCACAGGCCACTGACGGGATCGAAATCCTGTTGTTGATTTGGATAAACAAAAGCAGTGAGTGAGTGACAGCCTTCTGCAGGCAGTGCTCTGTGAACAAGCAGAGATGCTTCGTGCTGACCTATCAGAAGACACCCCTGGAACAAGTGCTGAGAGTGATTCCTTTAAGGCTAGTGGTGGGTGGTTTGATAAATTTAAGAAAAAAAGTTTGTTTATAGATTAGACATGTACTTTATATAAGAAAGGTTAAAATGGAATCATTTGGGAGTCTGGAATAGGTTCGTTCAATTTACATTATTTCTAATGAGAAAAAGTGATTCCGTTTTCGAGCAAATCACTTCTCGAACAGCCTTTTGGAACGAAGTAAGTTCGAGAACCAATGTATTTCCTTATTTTGTATTTCAACTCCTTCTATCTAAGATTCATAATTCTTTAGTCTATCTCATCAAGCTATCTGGGGATTACTAGGACTGAAGCAGTTGAGGATTATCCCTTGGCAATTTCTCTAACATGCCTACCACCCTGTTCAGCTACAAAGTATCCTAGGGGCAAAGAGAGACTTGCAAAATCATACAGATTTAAAAATCCATTTCAGTGTTAAAAAACAATATTTTTCCAATTGAAAAATGGGCAAAGGACCCAAATAGACACTTCTCCAAAAAGGATATACAAATGGCCAATAGACATATGAAAAAATGTTCAAGGTCACTAATCATCAGAAAGATGGAAATTAAAACTACAATGCGGCATTGCCTCACACCTGCCAGAATGGCTCCCATCAAGAAATCAACAAACAGCAAGTGTTGGTGAGCATGTGGAGAAAAGGGAACCCAAGTACACTGCTCGTGGGAATGCAGACTGGTGCAGCCACTGTGACAAAAGTCTGCAGTTCCTCAGAAAATTAAAAATGGAGCTGCCTTTTGACCTAGCCATCCCACTTCTAGGAATATATCCTAAGAAACCCAAAACACCAACCTGAAATATATTCACCCCTATGTTTATAGCAGTGTTCTTTATAATAGCCAAGATCTGGAAACAACCCAAGTTCCCATCAGTGGATGAATGGATAAAAAGCTGTGTTGAAAACCAAGATGGCGGCATAGGTTAACGCCGGAGTTTGCTGCCTCGAACAACCACTTCAAAAATACAACTAAAAGGCAGAACAGACATCATCCAGAACCACAGGAAGGCTGGCTGAGTGGAAGTTCTACAACTAGGAGGAAAGAGAATAGCATACCGAGACTCAGAGGAGGCGCAGTGCTGAAGTCAAATACTAAGGTGTGGAGGTGCGCGCGGAGTGGGCTGACGGCTGAGGGCGCGGTTATCTGTTTCAATCGGGAGGGAGTCTCAGGCTCTGAGCTCCAGTTCCAGGTTAGTCTCTAGGGACCCAGACTCAAACGGGAGAAGCGGGACTGTCTGGCATCGGTCGGAACCCGAGGGCAGCTTTCTCTCTGAGGTTTGCAGGGTTGCTGGGACACCGAGAGGCAGAGCCTCTGGGGACGGGACTGAGAGCAGCCATAACTGCTCCCTCTGACTGCCCTGCCCTGTTGATCCCTTGGGACCCGCCCCGCCCAAGCCCTGCACAGAGGCATTTGCCAGATAGCCTCAGGCAAAGGCTAGATTAGCACCTCCCTAGAGGACAGAAGTTCTCCCACTGCAGACACAGCTGATTCTCACAGCCAGTTGGCCTGGAGGTCAAATCCCTCCCAGTGATACCTACAACAATCAAGGCTTAGCTACAACAAGACTGTGCACAAAGACCACAAGGGGGTGCACCAAGAGTGTCTACCTCAGGTAACTGGGACACTTAGCACAGAAAGCCACTCTATCGACACAGCGAAGCATAAAATATGCCGAGACAAAGAAACAGGACACAAATGACAGAACTGGAGGAAAGCAGGCTGCTGGATATAGAATTCAAAACCACACTTTTGAGGTCTCTCAAGCGTCTTCTAGAGACTGCCGATAAACTTAATGAGATGTACAAGAAATCTAATGAGACCCTCGAGGTTGTGATAAAGGACCAATTAGAAATTAAGCATACACTGACTGAAATAAAGAATATTATACAGAATCCCAACAGCAGACCAGAGGAGCGCAAGAATCAAGTCAAAGATTTGAAATGCGAAGAAGCAAAAAACACCCAACTGGAGAAGCAAAATGAAAAAAGAATCCGAAAATACGAAGATAGTGTAAGGAGCCTCTGGAACAGCTTCAAGCGTACCAACATCCAAATTATAGGGGTGCCAGGAGATGAGAGAGAGCAAGATATTGAAAACCTATTTAAAGAAATAATGACAGAAAACTTCCCCTACCTGGTGAAAGAAATAGACTTACAACTCCAGGAAGCGCAGAGAACCCCAAACAAAAGGAATCCAAAGAGGACCACACCAAGACACATCATAATTAAAATGCTAAGAGCAAAAGACAAAGAGAGAATCTAAAAAGCAGCAAGAGAAAGACAGTCAGTTACCTACAAGGGAATACCCATAGACGACTGTCAGCTGATTTCTCAACAGAAACTTTGCAGGCCAGAAGGGAGTGGCAAGAAATATTCAAAGTGATGAATGCCAAGAACCTACAACCAAGATTACTTTATCCAGCAAAGCTATCATTCAGAATTGAAGGTCAGATAAAGAGCTTCACAGATAAAGAAAAGCTAAAGGAGTTCATCACCACCAAACCAGTATTATATGAAATGCTGAAAGGTATCCTTTAAGAAGAGGAAGAAGAAGAAAAAGGTAAAGATACAAATTATAAACAACAAATACACATCTATCAACAAGTGAATCTAAGAATCAAGTGAATAAATAATCTGATGAACAGAATGAACTGGTGATTTTAATAGAATCAGGGACATAGAAAGGGAATGGACTGACTATTCTTGGGGGGGAAAGGGGTATGGGAGATGCGGGAAGAGACTGGACAAAAATCGTGCACCTATGGATGAGGACAGTGGGTGGGGAGTGAGGGCGGAGAGTGGGGCGGGAACTGGGAAGAGGGGAGTTATGGGGGGAAAAAAGAGGAACAAATGTAATAATCTGAACAATAAAGATTTAATTTTTAAAAAAAAGCTGCGGTAGATTTACACTACGGAATGACATGTGGCTGTAAAAAAAAGAAGAAACTCATAACGGTTGTGACAGCATGATTGAAACTGGAGAGTATTATTCTAAGTGAAATAAGCCAGTCAGAGAAAGACAAATGCCATATGATCTCACTTATATGTGGAATCTAATGAACAAAATAAGCTGTTGAACAAAATAGGACCATAGGCATGGGTACATGGAATAGACTGGCAGATCTCAAAGTTGAGGGTGGGGTGGGGACTGGAAGAAATTAACCTAAGAACATATATACTTAGCCCATTGACACAGACAGCAATGTGATGAAGGCTGATGGGAGGTGGGCAAAAAGGGGAGACAGACAAAGATGGGGGGAAACGGGGACACCTGTAATAGTGTCAACAATTTTAAAAAACCAACAGTATTTTAATAGCAAACACAGGGAAAATCTCCAACCTTGCTAAATTTTTTAAAATATATTTTTTATCCCTAGCTAGTTTAGCTCAGTGGGTAGAGCGTCAGCTGCAGAGTGAAGGGTCCCAGGTTTGATTCCTGTCAAGGGCACATGCCCAGGTTGTGAGCATCCAAGAGGCAGCTGATCAATGATTCTCATCATTGATGTTTCCCTCTCCCTTCCTCTCTGAAATCAATAAAAATATATTTAGTAAATAAATAAATAAGGCAACATGAATACTACCCTATTTCTTTTTAAAAGTGTATATTTATTTCAGAGGAAATGGGAGAGAGAGAGAGAGAGAGAGAGAGAGAGAGAGAGAGGAAGGAGAGAGAAATATCAGTGATGAGAATCATTGATTAGCTGCCTCTTGGACGCCCCATACTGGGAATTGAGCCTATAACCTGGGCATTTGCCCTAACCTGGAATCAAACCATGACCTCTTGGTTCATAGGTAGATAGATGCTCAACCACTGAGCCACTCTGGTTGGGCCAGCCTTGCTAATTAAATGGAAACTAAAATGTTTGTTGAGCTCATCTTGTGCTTAGGAAATTGGGGAAATAGTGTTCAGGGATGGTGAACTTGCTTTGTAACTAACTGGTGGTATTCTCTTTCATAGTTGCCACTATCCTATCTAATAATAGACAAAGATTGAAATTGACCGTACCTTTGCTACTCCTCCCATTCGCTAATCAGTGAGATATGCAAATTAACCAACAAAGATGCGGTTAATTTTCATACGTAGGCGCGAAGCGGCAGAGTGAAGACTGGAGGCGCCTTCGCTGCCGGGTGCCAGAGGAAGACCGGTGCCAGCAGCCAGGGGGAGGGAAGGCCTATTGCACGAATCTTTTCGTGCAACAGGCCTCTAGTATGTAATAGGACAATGAATCCTAGCCTTGGTATTTTATGCCAAGTAAATAATTTAGCCTAAGTAGAAATCTACAGTCTAAGATGTTGATTATGGTGTTAATTCTTTTTAAAAAGTAGAAACAGGCCGACTTCTTAAAAAAGGAAAGGAGCCGAAACCGGTTTGGCTCAGTGGATAGAGCATCGGCCTGGGGACTGAAGGGTCCCAGGTTCGATTCCCAGGCATGTACCTGGGTTACGGGCACATCCCCAGTGGGGGGTGTGCAGGAGGCAGCTGATCGATGTTTCTCTCTCATCGATGTTTCTAACTCTCTATCTCTCTCCCTTCCTCTCTGTAAAAAATCAATAAAAAATATATAATGAAAAAAAAAAAAGGAAAGGAAACTAGTTTTAATAAAAGTTATGCTCCAGCTCTGCCTGTTGTATTGTATAACCATTTAAAAAAGGTAGTCCTAGCCAGTTTGGCTCAGTGGATAGAGTGTCGGCCTGCAGACCAAAGGGCCCCAGGTTCAATTCCAGTCAAGGGCACATGCCTGGGTTGTGGGCTTGGTCCAAAATGCAAGAGGCAGCCAATCAGTGATTCCCTCTCATCATTGATCTTTCTCTCTCTCTATTCCTCTCCCTTTCTCTGTGAGATTAATAAAAATATATTTTAAAAATAAATAAAAATAATGAAAAAGGTAATTCAGTGTAGCTCAGTGGTTGAGTGTCGACCTATGAACCAGGAGGTCATGGTTCAATTCCTAGTTAAGACATATGCCCGGGTTGTGGAATTGATCCCCATTATGGGGCGGGCAGGAGGCAACAGATCAGTGATTCTCTCCCGTCATTGATGTTTCTTTCCCTCTCCCTTCCTCTCTGAAATAAATAAATATATATTTTTAAAGGTAGTTGAGACTACACATAGTTCATGTGAAACAGTAAAGCGAAGAATAAAATATTCAGTATACTATGATTAAAACCATGTACAAATGATTTAAAAATATTTTTATTCATTTCAGAGAGGAAGGGAGAGATAGAAACATCAATGAAAGAGAATCATCCATCAGCTGCCTCCTTCAGGCCCCACACTGGGGACCTAGCCCACACCCCGGGCATGTGCACTAAGAATTGAACCGTGATCTCCTGGTTCATAGGTTGACGCTCAAGCACTGAGCCATGCCGTCTGGGCATGTACAAATGGATTTAGACAAGTTCTGGCAAATGTAAAAACCCATTTTATTTTAATTTTATTTTTTTATGTGCCTCAGACATGAAACAGCTCTGGCCACTGACATAGGCATCAAACTAGGATGAACTAAGGACTATACATCTCCTTTGCCCCTGATTGATATAAGAGCAACGCCACCAATCAGGTGTCTCATTGCCAGGGATTCAATACCCATTTTAAAAAGTGGGAAGATTTTAGAAAGTATAATATAAAACTACTTACAATTGAATTATCTTTTTAGTTATTTTTTTTATTATTATTATTAGTTAAGGTATTACAAATGTGTCCTCATCCCCCCCATTAACCCCCAATAGTTATGTTTTATATAGCATACGTTATACTTGACCTTGTAAAAAGTCCATTTATTTTCATTCTAGGTGTTGTAGAATATTTGAGCACTGGTGGAGTAGAAACAAATCATAAAGACTTTAAGGAACTGAGATATAACGAAAGTCTTATGAACTTTAGCTGTAATGGCAAAAATGGGACAACCAATGGAAGGATCACTCATGGTTTCAAGTTAAAGAGTGCCTATGAGAGTGGCCTGATGCCTTACACCAATTACACGTTTGATTTCAAGGTGAGTTTTGAAATTAGTAAACTTGTAAAAACTTTATTTTTAAAGGAGAGTCTTATTACTTTGTCAAGTCTTTAAAATGTGAATATTTGTTCAGTTTAGGCCATCTTGAGTTGGTTTACAGAAATATTCTAGATAACTTAGAATTATTTCTGGTGTAAGAAATCAGATGAAATAATAATAATAGTAAATCCTGAGTTAACTGTCTCATCCTTTGGGGCCAATTATGTTTCTTATAGACATTGCAAAGCTGGATTTGCCATACCACAGGCCCTCATATAATGTCACGTCATTTTTTTTTTTATTATTAAATCTTTATTGTTCAGATTATTACATTTGTTCCTCTATTTTCCCCCCATAACTCGCCTCCTCCCAGTTCCCACCCCACACTCCGCCCTCACTCCCCACCCACTGTTCTCATCCATAGGTGCACGATTTTTGTCCAATCTCTTCCCGCATCCCCCACACCCCTTACCCCTCCAAGAATAGTCAGTCCATTCCCTTTCTATGTTTCTGATTCTATTATAATCACCAGTTCATTCTGTTCATCAGATTATTTATTCACTTGATTCTTAGATTCACTTGTTGATAGATGCATATTTGTTGTTCATAATTTGTATCTTTACCTTTTTTTTCTTCTTCCTCTTCTTAAAGGATACCTTTCAGCATTTCATATAATACTGGTTTGGTGGTGATGAACTCCTTTAGCTTTTCTTTATCTGTGAAGCTCTTTATCTGACCTTCAATTCTGAATGATAGCTTTGCTGGATAAAGTAATCTTGGTTGTAGGTTCTTGGCATTCATCACTTTGAATATTTCTTGCCACTCCCTTCTGGCCTGCAAAGTTTCTGTTGAGAAATCAGTTGACAGTGATATGGGTATTTCCTTGTAGGTAACTGAGTTTCTTTCTTTTGCTGCTTTTAAGATTCTCTCTTTGTCTTTGCTCTTGGCATTTTAATTATGATGTGTCTTGGTGTGGTCCTCTTTGGATTCCTTTTGTTTGGGGTTCTCTGCGCTTCCTGGAGTTGTAAGTCTATTTCTTTCACCAGGTAGGGGAAGTTTTCTGTCATTATTTCTTCAGATAGGTTTTCAATATCTTGCTCTCTCTCATCTCCTGGCACCCCTATAATTCGGATGTTGGTACGCTTGAAGCTGTCCCAGAGGCTCCTTACACTATCTTCGTATTTTCGGATTCTTTTTTCATTTTGCTTCTCCAGTTGGGTGTTTTTTGCTTCTTCGTATTTCAAATCTTTGACTTGATTCTTGCGCTCCTCTGGTCTGCTGTTGGGATTCTGTATAATATTCTTTATTTCAGTCAGTGTATGCTTAATTTCTAATTGGTCCTTTATCACAACCTCGAGGGTCTCATTAGATTTCTTGTACATCTCATTAAGTTTATCGGCAGTCTCTAGAAGACGCTTGAGAGACCTCAAAAGTGTGGTTTTGAATTCTATATCCAGCAGCCTGCTTTCCTCCAGTTCTGTCATTTGTGTCCTGTTTCTTTGTCTCGGCATATTTTATGCTTCGCTGTGTCGATAGAGTGGCTTTCTGTGCTAAGTGTCCCAGTTACCTGAGGTAGACACTCTTGGTGCACCCCCTTGTGGTCTTTGTGCACAGTCTTGTTGTAGCCAAGCCTTGATTGTTGTAGGTATCACTGGGAGGGATTTGACCTCCAGGCCAACTGGCTGTGAGAATCAGCTGTGTCTGCAGTGGGAGAACTTCTGTCCTCTAGGGAGGTGCTAATCTAGCCTTTGCCTGAGGCTATCTGGCAAATGCCTCTGTGCAGGGCTTGGGCGGGGCGGGTCCCAAGGGATCAACAGGGCAGGGCAGTCAGAGGGAGCAGTTATGGCTGCTCTCAGTCCCGTCCCCAGAGGCTCTGCCTCTCGGTGTCCCAGCAACCCTGCAAACCTCAGAGAGAAAGCTGCCCTCGGGTTCCGACCGATGCCAGACAGTCCCGCTTCTCCCGTTTGAGTCTGGGTCCCTAGAGACTAACCTGGAACTGGAGCTCAGAGCCTGAGACTCCCTCCCGATTGAAACAGATAACCGCGCCCTCAGCCGTCAGCCCACTCCGCGCGCACCTCCACACCTTAGTATTTGACTTCAGCACTGCGCCTCCTCTGAGTCTCGGTATGCTTTTCTCTTCCTTCTAGTTGTGGAATTTCCACTCAGCCAGCCTTCCTGTGGTTCTGGGTGATGTCTGTTCCGTCTTTTAGTTGTATTTTTGAAGTGGTTGTTCGAGGCAGCAAACTCCGGTGTTTACCTATGCCGCCATCTTGGTTTCTCCCCCTACAGATTCTTTTCAATCATTTTTTTCAACATCATTTCATTATAATGTTGATGAGATGCCATGGGAACGTAACTCTTGTATATATCAACAGCCTCTGGTAAAATTAATTTCATTCTCTGTTGTTTCGCTTAAAGTTGCAGAACTATCTAGTCATTAAGTAAGGACTTACTGTATCTAATTTGGTGTCAGTTGGGGTGAGGCGTTCCACCTCATGTTAAACAAACTGAAACCTACTCTTGAGTGCTAAAATGTGGTTTATTGTTGGCCATTTTTAAGTTGCTAAAATATATATATATGCCTTAATGTTGACAGCTTACAGTGTGGATACTTTCCTTAGTGAGTCTCTTTATTTTTAGTATCAGCGGTTATTTAGGGTTTGTGTTCCTTTTGCATTTCTGCTTTCTTGTATCCTAGTTTTCCACTTCTAACCTGATGGAACATGAATCGTTCAGGTTAGATTATTAGAGTGCAAATACTAGTGTTAACTGGTTCCTAATTTTGGTGGGGAGGGCTCTTTAGACTCTTTAAAAGAAACTGTTGAAAACCATGGTAGTTTTTTATTTGACTTTGGGGGATCCCCAGTACTGTAGGTAATTATTATTTAGTCCTGGTAACAGATGCGTGTGTCCAGTTGAAGAGAGATTAGAGTAGACTCTAGGAAAACTGACACGTAAATGACAAAAACCATAGAGGGGGAAACGAGGACTCTGGGAGCTTACCTGCCAAGGAAATCAGGCCTTTCTAGGAAAGGGTAGTGGTGGGTGACCTTCAGAAAGATGCTGGTGAGGGGTGCTTCCCGGAGTGGTGAGGCAGTAAAAGCTAACTTGGAGATTCTTATTTCAGAAGCTTGATTGAAGAAGTGCGGGTAATAACTCAAAGGTGGGCGAGATTAGGGATTTTTTTTTCTTCGTTCGTGCTAGTGATGTAGAGATAGGAAGGAGACCTTTGAATATATTTAAATATTTTGGGCCAAGAACATGTAAAGGTGCTTAGCTGTGTGCCTGGTGCTGCAGGACGTGCAGGGCTGGACAGCCTGGTCTCAGCCACATGAGTAGGTATGTAGTAGGGCACACATCAGCAAGGGAAGAGAAGCGGAGGTGGTGGGAGGTACCAGTGAGCTATGAAGATCTTTAGAAAGTGATTGAGGTCCACACTTGAAGGCTGAGAAGGATTACCCAGATGACAAGTAGAAGAAAGTGTTCGGGCAGGGAGTGCAGCCTGTGTGAAAGCTGTGGGGCTGGGAAGAGACGGGCACGTGCAAAGAATGTTTATCCCCCGCCCCCCCTCAAAAAAAAGAGCTAGTCTGGCGAAGGGGTAGTGAGGAAAGAGAAGCAGAAGCCATATCACGAAAGATGCTTTATGTCTTATTAAAAATTTTGAAAGGATCCAGGTAGGAAAATGAATGGTTGCCATGCTAAAGTCTTCATTCTGCAAGGTTTGACATTTGGGGGACCATTTGGCTCAGGTGGTACTGCCTCTTCCCACATGCTAATGAAGTTTTTACAAAACATGCCTGAAAGGGTATGTCTTGAGATCTTTCGGTATTTCAGTGTTATCTTATTTTTTTTTATTTCCTTCTGATTTTTCAGGGTATAATTGACTACATCTTCTACTCTAAGCCTCAGCTGAACACATTAGGCATTCTGGGACCTCTGGACCACCATTGGCTAGTTGAGAATAATATCAGCGGCTGCCCACACCCACTCATCCCCTCCGACCACTTCTCACTTTTTGCACAACTGGAGCTCTTACTGCCTTTCCTGCCCCAAGTTAACGGCATTCACCTTCCTGGCAGGAGGTAGTCGAGTACCTTCAGAAGACGACCTCAATTTCACTTGTAAACTTATAAGAAAATCTGAATATCGGGGAGTGAGATATGGCCATTAGGGATTTTTTTTCTTAATGATGATTTGAGTTTTCAGTCTGATTATTTGATAAGGATATAGTGTGAAAGCCAGGTGCTAGCAACAGACAAATTCTGAGCCCAATATGCTTTATACACTGTTGGACAGGGATTGGTGTGTTTGCACCTATCTTTTAATTTGTTACCAGTAATTTTCCTGTTTCTTCTATCCAATATAATATTTTCATGCCTTGAAATAGGAAAATGTTTGAACAGCATATTCTCTTTGCACAGAAATCAGTAGTACTACTTTTTTGAGGCCAGTAATAACATCCAGAGGACATTCTTCCATACTTGACTCCCTTCTTTTTCAGACATATTTGTAAAATACAGAATTTGAATTTAGCCTTTATGATTGTATATGATCCACAGAAGACCTGATTTATGAAATTTTGTACTAAAAAAAATCAGATTTGGAAATGATTGTATTGTAAATTAAGGCTGAATTTTTGTTTTTGTGTGTGTTTTTTACACCGGTTTCATGTGTTATAAAGGCCAGCTTGTAAAAGAAGCTGCAACAGACTTTCTCTGCAGAGGAGTTGCGCTGTTAGGGTTTTCTTGGCTATTTTGTGCTACTTTGTTATTAAATGGAGAACCTTACTCTTTAAACCTATTTAATGCTTAGGACATTTTTTCATGAATTCTAGGTTTTTACAAAACTATCTATCTACCAGGACAGATAAGCTGAGCAGTGGTGATCTGTAGGCATTTATGGACTGAATGTAATGATATATGTACATTCTGATATTTTTAAATCTTTAACTTTTTTTAAGTTAAAAAATTACAGCTGCTTAGGTACAGCTTTTTAACTCCTTTTTGAGACGCCTCCTGTCTATCTCCACTGTGCCTGCCTCAGTTGTTCTCACCAAACACTGCCCGTGCACGCAGAGAAAATCTGTGCGTCTTCTTTTATAGTTTTAAATACTGTTGAACACTTGTGAGGGTTTTATGGACATGCTTTTGTATGAGCTGTGACTTTTTCCCATTGTAAAGCATTGAGTATCACATTTTGGACATAGGGTGAATCCCTGGGTCTTCGCTCACCAGACCCAAGCACTCCTCCTTGGTGTCATTGCACAGTGCCGCCACCCAGGACACTACTATCATGTGAAGTCTTTTTGTTTTCCGTGTATTCCTTAGTCTCCATGTTTTTCTTTTAAAAAATCATTCCTTTTTTTTTTTTAAGTAATTTTCCGTTTATGAAACAGTATAAATGAGATGTATTTTCAAAACTGGTCCTTAAGACAATTCTTCAGATCATTTTTGAAGTGACTAAGCTATTTTAATATGTCAACCAAGATAAAAATTATATTGTACCCTGTGTATTTGCCCATAGTGCCGTTAGTAGATAAGAGATTAAAGCCAGCTTTAACTTTGCAAAGTTAACTCATATGTATTCTGGTCTCATTCATTTATTATCATCTCAAAACTAAAATTAATTCAGAGGGAACTTGGTCCAACTGCTTCTGTTTCAACTGCAGGCAAGGGAGGAAAAGAACACCATGTGAGCAGTAGGGTGAAAAATTGTTCAGTGATAATTTTTACACAGAGAATGAGTCATTTTGGATGATGGCTTAAAATTTTATGAAAAAATGTTCAACACATAAATATGCTTATTCTGTTTTTAAGAGAAAATAAAATTTACACACTGCTTAAATAAATTTTTTTTCTTTTAAAAAAATTCTCCAAAAGCTGTTGGTTGATCTTGAATTTTTGTCTGGGACCTAGTTTCTTCTTTGAGGTTTTTTAAAGATTTTGTTGTGATGGATTTTTTTATTTTTATTTTTTGTTTAAGTTGTGCTGACACCAAACACATTCAGTTTATAATCAATACATTGAGAAGTTGGTATTATTGATGTAGAACCAATGCATAACTTTTTATGGGGGTTTTGTTTTATTTTTTTGTAAAGTGTGAATAAAGGTGTGTTTACTCATTTTTCCTAAACACTGTGTTGGGAATGTGCATCATGACAGTTTCCAGAGAAGGGATCTGGAGCTGGTTGGACTGATGAAAACTTCTTTTCCTCTGACCTGCATTATGTAATAACAGGTCCAGAGAGCTTTATGGAAGGGGGAGGGGAGCGGCACTTACTCATTTTGTGTTTGTTAATGGAGGATGTATTCTTTTCATAGATGCTGGAACTAGAGTGCACTTGTTAGAAGCTAAAGGTTTGAGCTTTACAGAAAATGTCTTCATCTGTATTTGTTATTGTTATAATATATTTGAATTGAGGGGGGGCAGGATAGTATTAACATTGTTGATTCAATGGCCTGTTATGTCTTGAAAATATTTGTCCTTGCCTCTTCTAGGCATACTGCATTCTGTGGGGTCAGTTTGAACAGCTTCTCCACCTTATCGAGATAGTGATGAATTGATCCAAGAGTGTAGATTTACAACTATAACCTTCAAAAGAAAAAGAAATATTTTGGATCTGTAGGGAATCAACAGTCACACCAAAATAGACTGTGATACTTCTGTTAAGCAAGGTTTTGTGTTTTAAATATTTCTGTGTCCTGAGTAATTTTCAGTCTATACTCTCTAAAATGCAATAAAAACTAGTATGTTTTCACAGTATAGATTTTTTTTCCAGAAATTCTGTAACAAATACATTTAATGTGGTGTTGCCATAATGTAATTTCATTGTTCTTGCTGGATAAATTCATGTTATGAATGTTTTACAGAAAACTTGGACTATGTTTTCTGTTTTAATGATCAGAAAGTTGGAGGCATTCAATTCCTTGTTGTAAATCTCCTGAAGTACAGTTAACCATATTAGTGGTAATTATTTATGCTTTGAGAATTTAAATTATGTTCATTAAAATTAATTTATGGCATAATTTAAACTAAAGTTGTAGATATGAAATGTTGATTACAACTTTAATCACCCTAGAAGATAGTCAAGGAACATCTCCCAAGAAATGTGTTTTTATTTTTACCTGATTTAATGACAGCCAGGAAAGCTTATTTGAGTTAGCACTTTGAAATCTAAGGACATTATTAATAGGGTGGAATGCACTTCTAAATGTTGAAATTAAAATTTCAAAGCTCTTCCAATATACAGGTTTTCAATAATAAATCCCAGTTTTAGTATTCCACTTTTTACTATTGGACGTCGTAGGATTTGTTTCCATGGTGATTTCTAAGGTTTTGGGGTCATGACAGAAGAACAAAGCCAATCTGGGCAAGAGAATGGCAGCCGCTTGTTCTTTAATGAGCCAGCCTGAGTGCGCAGAGCAGACGCTGCGGATCATCAAAGAACACTCAGCAAGCGCTTCTCTCCCGCTCAGAACAGGTTTTCAGGATGTTCACTTTGCTCTGCTCTTTGGTTACATGTGTTTTAATAGCTGGTGTGTTGAAGTCGTATCTGAAATAGAGTATCTAGTTTTTATTCACAGTACATTCTATTGTGTGATGCACTGGGCTAACTTTGGTTTATTTACCATTCATGTAACAGAACCCAGCACATTATCTGCACTAAGCTCAAAGAATGTTTGCCTAGGCAGCTCTTTGATAAGGGTAATGGGAAACTGAATATGTACCTATGGACCAGAGGTAACAAGGGCTTTTACTGTTCTTTTCAGTGGAACCTTCGTGGTCAAATTGTAACTAGCTAGTATTATATTTATATACAGGGTCTCTTTTCTTTACCGATGTATTTTCCTACTTATAGCCGACCAATAAATTCAGTATTTGTTTCAAATATTTTAAAAGTGTAATTTGTATAGCTGTAGTACTGAGGTTTGAGAAAATAAATGTTAATCAGCAGACCACATATTTAAAATTCTGAGTAATCTGGGACAGGGTTACAACTCACCCTTTGAAAGGGAAGAGTGATTGGGGGACAGACCATGATTCTGTAGAAATGGTATAAACTTAAGGATTTCTTTAATGGCTGTATTATTCTGTTAAAATTCATATCTTTGCCAAAGTTCAGTTTTAGGCAACTAACGATCCTTTGCATTGAGGATTATTGTCGTTACCATATACCTCATAATGACTTCGTATGTCTTCCATCTTTTGGAAGGAGATTGACATATTTTAAATAAATATTTTTAAATATAGCCACAAACGTTGTGTTGGTGGGGTTGTACTAATTCATTAAATGTTTTACTTGTTACATGTATGTTTTGTTGTATATAAACTTTTAAAATGTGTGACTTCCCAAGTCTTCAGGACATTAACTACATTTGCTTTTTAGAAACTACTTCTATAACAAATAAATGTAAATTTTTATGTAGATACTGGAAAAATCATTTAAAATCAGGAAACAATTTAGATAAAAACAATGTTTAGCTGAGATGTCCAGTTTTTAAAGTAGGTGTTTTCTACCAATACTTTAATATATAATTTTACTTCTATCTATAACAGAAGTCATATTCCTTCTTATAACTGTAAAAATGTGTAAAACTACTGACGTATGTTCATATTACTTTATAAATTCTAGTTAATGTTCTTTAGAGGAACAAGTACATGAGGAAACATGAACTGGAATACATTTAAATAAAGTTTTCAGGTTTTAGGTAATGATGTTATATATACTGAGAATTTCCTTGTAGTATTTAGATACTCAAATCTAAATTAATTTTAAAAATAAGCTTTCACAAATACTGTAAAGACAATTTTAGTATAAGGTTATATATTAGGAGAATCTTAAAGATAGTTTTTACTAGAATTTTACAAGAATGTTAAGAATATTTCTGGAAGTTCATTTCCTCTAAATAATAAAATACAAAATGTGCTATGTAGATCATTCCCCAAATGAGTCTAACAAACTAGCCTAAAGCTAGGAATTGGGAAAACTGCTGAATTGCAAGGTGTCTTGAAAACCAGTTTCTACAGTTTCCTTAGCAACATGAACATGTTTAATCAAATGAGTAAGATGTCAGTTTGCTCGTTTTCTTTGAACTGCGAACTGCAAGACACTAATCTACTTGAAAGCATATTAAATTACGTTGAGCCTGTCAGGAGAAACTTTGCTCTCTACACCAGTGTGACTGGAGGTGGCCTCGAGCTCTTAATGTCCAAACTTCAGCCTTCCTAGCATGTGAGTCTGAGCTGCAGGCCCTGAGGCGCTGACTTAGCACCGCGGCTTCATTAGGTAACGGTTTCTCACGGCCAACCCTGCAGCCCTGCTGGTTTCAGTGGTCCCCCTTCATGCCAATCCTGCTAATGCTGTTTGTTACCAAAGGTGATGTGATTCTTCAGACCTGGTCCGTGAACTGATGGTGTGACCAAAGTCAGTTAAGAGAAATCTACAAAATACTGGACTTATTTTCTGTTTATTCTTCACACTAAGGCAGATGGCTATATCTCAGGCAGCGGTACAAGTGAGGGGTATAGGAAATGTGTGCAGCTGGGAATGGAGTGGATTTCTGGTGGGGAGTGCAGTAGAGTGGCTGGGACACAGTGAGTGGTGCCTTTTGAACCTTGAACCATATACTGAGGTTGGAACTTCATCCTGTAGGTGGTGGTAAAGAGCCATACAGGGTTTTAAATGCAAGTCACACTACCAGGTTTGTATTTTAGAAAGGTCACTAACAGCACTGTGGAAGATGGAGTAAAAGAATAAGACTATTTAACTGGTTCCTGACATGCTTCAGTTGACAGAAGATAAACTGAGGACCGCTTCCACGGCAGTAAGCTGAAATGTTTAGGAAATCCTATATAATAAAAGGCTAATGTGCAAATAGACTGAACGGCAGAACGACCAGTTGCTATGATGTGCACTGGCCACCAGGGGGCAGATGCTCAGTGCAGGAGTTGCCCCTAGTGGACGGTGTGCTCCCACAGGGGGAGGGCCACTCGGCCAGAAGCCGGGCTCACACACAGCTGGCGCGCGCAGCAGTGGTGGCAGGAGACTTTCCCACCCTCGCAGCAGCACTAAGGATGCCTGAGTGACGGCACCTAAGCCATCAGTTGGACATCCCCCAAGGGCTCCCCCCACCCTCCAGTGCATGAATTTTGTGCACCGGGCCTCTAGTAGAATCAATAAGAACCTTTATTCCTGCCTCATTCATTGTGTGAGAAAAGACGAGTGAGTTTTGTTCAGTCACTCATTGTCTCCATTAGGCAGACCCTGACTCAACATCTCTCATGTCTTTTTTTTTTTTTTTTTTTTTTTTTTTTTTATCTCTCATGTCTTTACCAGCAAGGCTTTAGTTTTTCCTTAACGGAGCTGACTGAAACATTTGATCGAAGAATTTTGTTTCTCGGGTTACATTAATTTCCCATTATTTTTCTGCGAAGGAGATCCAGTATGCCACTACTAACAGTTGAATAAATCCAGAAAATAATAAAAGATAACATTTGATGCCAATATAATTGTTCTAGCTTGTTTTTCTTCTAGACTCTCATATTCTTGATAATGGTTTCAGTGTAAAAAGACTGCATTAGAGGGTACTTTAACAAAGCAACGCACAAAAATGAAAAAGACCCAAGAATTATAAAAACACTAAGTTGTCTTCATGTAACAGATTAGACTGTGGTGTTCAATATGGTAACTTTTGCCACAAATGGATTTTGAGTACTTGAAATACAGCTAGCATGACTGGAACTTGTTTTTCTGTTAAATGAAACATTGTTTTGATAGGACCGTATTTCCCTTTATCTGTTGCATTCTGTAAAATACGGAATGAGTGTATTATTTACTAGTATATTATGCATAAACATCACCAGTTGGTGTCAAATAATTGATTCCATTCTAACAATGTTTTACTTATCAAAGTAACATTATAATCTGTTAGATGAATATTGTATGCAAAAAGCATGAGTTAACTGTGCCTGTATAAGATAAGTATGTACAAATTATAAATTAAAAGTCATTTCTGGTACAGAACTGAGCCAATACAACTGGAAAAGTCTGGAAGGCATATTACAAATTCCATGATGAAAGACACGGGCAGTTTGTGGCACCAGGACAATAGAAAAAAGTGAATATTTTCTCAAAAAAGAATAGATGAAATTAATTACCTGAAATATCCAACAAAGTTTTTAAACAATTTATAACAAGCTATAAGCTTGTATATTTGGCTTGTATTTCCGCACAGAAAAAACTAATGGACATGCTTTTTAAAAGTATTATGGAAATTGTTTTGGAAAATTATGAGGAAAAGTGAGATTTTTTTTCTGGTAAGCCTACAATTACCTAAAGAGTACAAGACCTAATACTACTAAAGGTCAATTGACTCAATTTAGAAAAATTGAAAGTACTTGTTATCTTCAGGTGAGTCCTGTGATATAAAAGACACTGTCGAGTTAGTACTTTGTGTACGCTTGCTGTATCTTAAAGGACTTCCAATTTTACAAAGAAACGTGAATTCTGACCCTGAAATAATCTAAAAACTTAGGATGGGTATTTTTCATCTTTCACATCTGCCAAAGAATTTCTGCTGACTATGGAAAAGATAGTTTCAGTACAGATAGTGCTTTAGCTATTGGGTTAAAAGACTGGATTTACTGGAATTTTTAATGGAGCCTAGATTTCCCTTGCTTACTTTTGTTTTGCATTAGTTAGCTCTATGGTGCGTATTGAAAATAGCTGCACTCGGTTTTCTGAAATATACTCTTTGGACAGTGTTGTTAAAATTGTTCAGTAAAAGCAAGGGAGCCCTAACTGGTTTGGCTCAGTGAATAGAGCGTCGGCCTGCAGACTGAAGGGTCCCAGGTTCGATTCCGGTCAAGGGCATGTACCTTGGTTGCGGGCACATCCCCAGTAGGAGGTGTGCAGGAGGCAGCTGATCGATGTTTCTCATCGATGTTTCTAACTCTCTATCCCTCTCCCTTCCTCTCTGTAAAAATCAATAAAATATATTTTTTTTAAAAAAGACGGGAATCTCCCGGATTGGATAAAAAGTAAAATGGAGAGATACTTTTTACATTGGTGCGTACAGGATAGTTTAATAATTAACTTTTAGAACAGAGGTGGTGTGAGGGGAACAGGATAATGTAGTCGCTGCTCTGGTCGCTACTTAAGGTCAAGATTGACCTTTGCCAAGGAAGTTACAGGTGAAGGACTTGACTACCACTTGCTTTTAATTAAGGAATTTTTATAGTCAGACCATTCTATGTGGTTACTTTCAGTTGCTGAGTTTGTAAGGCCTGCCATGTAGGCCTTCTCTGAGTTCCATAGGTTTAGTGAGTGGCCACTTCTTCGTCCACAATTCCAATTTAAGATTATCTTGCAACAAAAGGAATACTTGCCAAATATTCAGTAATCAAAGGCAAACTTGTCAGTGTGAGAACATTTTCTCACTGATGTGTCACTGCATAAGACAGTGTCACCTTCACATATACAATAATTTATTTTGAAACTTCATTGTACAAATCATGAATGCTAATTTTTGCACATTTTCTAACATTCACAAATTTTAATTTACCAGCATTTTGTGAATTGGTTGCAAAGTTTGCAAGAAAATTTTGAAGAACACTTGATATTGATAAATTCAGAGTTGCTTTTCAAATTACACAAATACCCCCTTTGAATTTGATGTTAATACAGAGTTGACAGAATTAGTATTGGAATAGAAAAGTTCTTAACTTGGAGAGAAATTGATAAGTTTTTGTTACAAAGATTCATCTAAAAAAAAGTTTACTTGATATGGATCAAAAATAATGATTTTTGAGGATTTAATTCTGTTATGGGAAACAAGTATATATGGAACAATTTGGGTATATGAATCTACTTTTTCTGTTATATTTTATAAAATTGAGTATGAAAATCATTAAAGAGATACTACACTAGGAGATATTAATGCAAAAAATAGTACTAAAGGTGAATAGAGAAAAAAGACACGACATGTTGAAAAAAGTAAAATGGCAGACATAAGTCCAATAATATTAAATGTGATTAGATTAACAACCTACTAAAAAGAGACCAGATGGGATCAAAAGCAGTCCATCTATATGCTGTCTATGGGAGATGGGTTTCACATTCATAGATACAAATAGGTTGAAAGTAAAAAGGATGGAAGGGGGTTTCAAGCAAACATCAAGTGTGAGGGACTATACTAATAGACAAAATAGACTTGAAAACAAAAAGTTACTAGAAACAAGGGGACATTTTTAAATTATGAGCAACACTAAATGATAAGTAACCCCAAACTACACAAAGTAGAAACTGACCAAATGGAGAGACAAAATAGACAATTCATCAATAATTGGACATTTCAATACCCCCCTGTCAATGGATAGGATAGCAAGGCAGAAGATTAAGGAAATAGGTTTGAACAACACTCTAACCCGGCTAGAGTCTAGCCGCTAGGCCTTACAGATGTGTAGAAACACTACCTTCACAGCAGAATGCACATTCTCAAGTGTAGATGGAACGTGCTCCAGTAGATTATAGGCTGTGCCATTTTAAAAGCCTGCATAGGTTTAAAAGAATTGAAATTGTGCCAAGTATATTCTCCAATTATAAGGAGGTAAAAATAGAAGGGAGGTTGGAAATATGTGAAAATTATACCACACACTTCTAGATAACCAGTGGGTCAAAGAAAAAACTTCAAAAGAAATTAGAAAATACTTTGAAATAAATGAAGACACAACATATGAAAAGTTATGAGATGCCGTGAAAGCAGCGCTTAAAAGGAAGCTTATAGCTATAAATACATTTTTTAAAAATAGCTCATCCTGGCCATGTGCCCAGTGATTGGAGTGTCAGCCCCCAGACCAAAGGGTTGTGGTTTAGATTCCAGTCAAGGGCATGTACCTGGGTTGCAAGTTTGATCCCCAGCCTTGGTTGGGGCAGGTACAGGAGGTAAACAATCTGTCTTCCCCTCCCCGCTCCCTTCCACTCTCTAAAAATCAATGGGGAAAAATACCCTCAAGTGAGGATTTACCACAACAAAAATATCTCAAACCTCCCTCTTGAGTAACTCAGTTGGGTTAGAGTGTCCTCCCAATATACAAGGTTGCAGAAGCAACCAATGAATGCACAGCTAAGTGCAACAACAAATGGATGTTTCTTTCCCTCTCTAAAATCAATTTTTAAAGACCTCTCAAATCAACGTAACTTTAAGACACTGGAAAACAAAGCACAAGGTAAACTCAAGCAGAAGAAGGAAAACAATAAAGATTAGAGCATAAAATAATGAAAGAGAATAGAAAATAATAGAGAAAATAAAACCAATCTTTGGAGAGATCAGCAAAATTGATAAGCCTTTCTGTGGAACAACAAAAAAGATTACTAAAATCAGGAATGGAAGTGGGATATTACCAACCTTACAAAATAAAAAGGATTATGAAATATTATGGGTAATTGCATGCTAATGAATTTGATGAAATAGACAAGTTTCTAGAACTACTACCAAAACTGAATCAAGAAGAAATAGAAAAACTGAATGAATTTATAAAAGGATTGAATTATAAATGGAAAACTATATGGAAAGAAAATCTTAGGCCCAGAAGGCTCTGTTGGTGAGTTCTACCAAATACTTAAGCCCTAGCTGGTTTGGCTCAGTGGACAGAGCAGCACACAGAGGGGTCCCGGTTCAATTCCGGTCAAGGGCATGTACTGGTTGCGGCTTGTACCTGTTGCAGCTTGATCCCCGGCCCTGGTCAGAGCACATGCAGGAGGCAACCAATCGATGTGTCTCTCTCACACTGATGTTTCTCTCTGTTTCTCCTCCTCCCTTCCACTCTCTCTAAAAATCAATGGAAAAATAAACTCGGGTGAGGATTAACAACAAAAAATAAAAGAATAAATATTCTTCATAAACTCTTCCAAGCTTTGCTCTTTCTGTGAGGTCAATAATACCCTGACATCTTTTTTTTTTTAATAATTTTTATTTCTTAAAATATTACAAAGAGTATTACATATGTCTCCTTTTTTCCCCCCTTGACATTCCCCCGGCCCCTAACCCCTAGTGTCTTGTGTCCATTGGTTATTCTTTTTTTCTTTTTTTTTTTTAATATATTTTTATTGATTTTTTACAGAGAGGAAGGGAGAGGGATAGAGAAGCTAGAAACATCGATGAGAGAGAAACATCAACCAGCTGCCTCCTGCACACCTCCTACTGGGGATGTGCCCGCAACCCAGGTACATGCCCTTGACCGGAATCGAACCTGGGACCTTTCAGTCCGCAGGCCGATGCTCTATCCACCGAGCCAAACCGGTTTTGGCGATTGGTTATTCTTATATGCATGTATATAAGTCCTTCGGTTGATCTCTTAGCCCACCCCCCCAAACCCTCCCCAGGCTTCCCACTGTAGTTTGACAATCTGTTTATTGCTGCTTTGCCTCTGCATCTACCCCTGCTCATCAGTCTATACTGGTCCCCATTATCCGTTTCAACCTCACCAGGGCCGTTCCAACCTCACCGGGGCCGTTTCGACCTCACCGGGGCCGTCCTGACCTCACTGGGGCTGTCCCGACCTCACCGGGGCCGTCCCAACCTCACTTGGGCCATACCTCACCGGGGCCATTTCAGCCTCACCAGGGCCGTCCCAACCTCACCAGGGCTGTCCCAACCTCACTGGGGCCATCCCGACCTCACCTTGGCCATCTCGACCTCACCGGGGCCGTTTCAGCCTCACCAGGGCCGTCCCAACCTCACCGGGGCCGTCCCACCCTCACTGAGGCCATCTCGACCTCACCGGGGCCATTCAGACCTCACTGGAGCTGTTTCAACCTCACCGGGGCCATCCCAACCTCACCGGGGCTGTCCCAGCCTCACTGGGGCTGTCCCGACCTCGCCAGAGCTGTCCCGACCTCACCGGGGCCGTCCCAGCCTCACTGGAGCCGTCCCGGCCTCACCGGGGCAACATGAAGTTTGGCACTCTGTCCCCTGCCGGGCGGCTCCCCACTGGACAAAATCTCCAGGCGATCCTGATGGCTGAACATCCAGCACTCCTGCTCGGACTTCACCCTCCACCAAGTGCACAGACTGCCCGTCTGCCATCCCCCAGCGTGCCACGCGAGACTGGCACCAGTGGACGTGCTTGTGCGCCTGCTGGTACAGCGGTTCCACGTCGCCAGCCCAACCGGGCCCGGCCCGGCCTCCCCCGAACCTGACTCCGCCCCCTGAGCACGTCCCTCCCGGATACGAGGAGCTGAAATCTGCAGCCTGCTGGGTTGGGCTCTGTACTTGGTGCCTCAGCACATCCTACTCAGTCTCAATGCTCTTCTTTCTTTCCTTCCAGTTGTAGAGCTTCCACGGGCCAGTTTTCCCATGGTTCCGTATGATCGCTGTTTGTCCTATAGTTAGTAGTTTCGATGTTGTTGTGGGAGGCAGCACCCACAGGTCTGTACCTTACGCCACCATCTTGGTTCTCCTGGGTCTGCTTCTTGAGTGTGTCTCTTATGGGTGCGAGGAGTTGAAGTCTGCAATTTGTTGGGTTAGGCTGCAAAAGCACAGGTGGGTCTTTTTGTGCCACTGGCACAGCTTGGATGGGGATGTAAATTGATTAAGGCTGGGTCTCAGGGAGTCGCCAGGGCGGAGCAAATAGCAATGGCGGTGTCTCCACAGCTCCTCGCCTCTCTGGGACTCTGGGACTTCGCTTCCCCCAGTGCCGGTGAGCAGCTGCGCGCCAGAGCCTCCCTCGCTTTCCAACCGCTGTAAGGCCGTGCCGCCTCTCCCCATGGGGTCTGGGGCCTCAGAGTCCCGTCCTGAACAAGCCCAGTGGATTCGAGAGTTTGTAACCCCCTCCGATTGAAAAAAAGCGCGCATCCAGTTGCAGCCCACTCGGTGTGCGACTCTGTACCTCTGTTCTTGGTGCCTCTGTAGCTCCTACTCAGTCTCACTGCGCTTCTTTCTTTCCTTCCAGTTGTAGAACTTCCACTGGGCCAGCTTTCCCATGGTTCTGAATGGTAGTTGTTTGTCTTATAGTTGGTAGTTTCAATGATGTTGTGGGAGGCAGCACGCACAGGTCTACACCCTATGCCGCCATCTTGGTTCTCTACCCTGACATCTTAACCAAAGATATCACAAGGAAAGAAAGCTACACACTAATAATCCTCTATGAATATAGATGTAAAAATCCTCAACAAAATGCTAGCAAAACTGAATCCAACAATATGTATAAAAGGATTATATACCATGATCAAGTGGGATTCATCTCAAGATGTGAGGTTGGCTTAGTATCCCCATGTATGTCATACATCACAGCAATAGGGTAAAAGATAAAATGACAGAATCAACTCAATAATAGACACAGAAAAAAGTATTTGATAAAATTCTATAATCTTTCATTTTAAAAAAAAACAATGAATGAAAGAACTTTCTCAACCTGATAAAGGGTGTTTACAAAGAACCCACTGCTAACATCCTACTTACTGGTGAAAGATGAAGGCTTTACCCAAAGATCAGCAAACAAGCAAGTTGTCCATCCATTCTTGCCTTTTCAACATTGTACTGGGACTTCTAGCCAGGGAAATTGGGCAAGAAAATGAAATAAAAGCATCCAGCTTGGAAAGGAATAAGTAAAACTATATTTGCAGAAGACATGATCTTATACATAGAAAATCTTAAGTAGCCCATACACCAAAAAATCTATTAGAACTAATAAGTGAGTTCAGCAAGGTTAGAAGATCAATATATAAAAAGCAGCTGTTCACTAGCAATGAACAAACCAAAAACAAAATTAAGAAAATAATTTTATTTGTAATAACAGTAATTAGGAATCCTATATAATAAAAGGCTAATATGCAGATTGACCCCTTGACCCAGAGTTCGACCAGGGGGCAGGGCCGGCCAGCCAATTGCCTGTGGCTCCTTCCCCCAGCTGGCCCCGCCCCCAATCGACCCCATCCACCCCTTTTGGGGGCGAGGCCAACTGGACCCCACCTGTGCATGAATTTGTGCACTGGGCCTCTAGTAAAGTTAATAAAAGAAAACAACTTGCACCCTAAAAAGTATAAAACCTTGAAAGAAGTAAATGCATGAAAAGACATTTCATGTTTATGGATTGAGAACACAATACTGTTAAGATGGTGATACTCCAAATTGATCTACAGACTCAATGCAGTACCTATCAGAAGCCCAACTTACCTTTTGTTGTAGAAATTGACAAGCTGATCTTAAAATTCATGTACAAAGTATACTAAAGACCCTCAAATAGCCAAATAATCTTGAAAAAAACAAAGTTGGAGGACTTAACTTCTTGGTTTGAAAGCATATTAAACAGCCACAGCGTTGTAAGACAGTAGTGATATTGCCATAAGGATGGCATATGGATCAATGGAAGTGAATTGAGAGCTCAGAAAGAAACATTTATACTTATGGTCATTTGATTTGTGACAGAGGCACCAAGACATCTCAATAAGGGGAAGGATAGTGTCCAACAACGGTGCTGGACAACTGAAAATTCACACCCAAAAGAATGAAGTTGGACCCCTACCTCAAACCATATACAAAAATTAATTCAAAATCTCAATGTAAGAGCTAAAACTTTTTTAAATTCTTTGAAAAATACACAAATATCAATATTTATGATGCTGGTTTAGGCAATAGTTTCTTGGGTAAAACATCTTAAAAGCAAAGGAACTAAAGGAAAAAGGTAGATTAGTTAGGGTTTATGAAAATTAAAAACAAAACACATGTAAATGAAATCTTTTGTATCACCTTTATGGGGCTTGAATTATTTGGTCAGTATGTTGTTGAGATTCGTTCACGTAAATGCATGCAATTCTAATAGCTATACTTAATTTATTTTCATTATATGGATATTCCAAAATATATTTATCCATTCTTCTCTGCAAGTATATTTGAGTCATTTGTAGTTTTCTTCCTCCTCTGTCCCCTTACAAACCATTCCGCTCTGAACATTCTGGTAGGTGCCACCGTGCGAGGGCTTGGGCACGTACATGTTGCTCCTTCGGATGGCTTCACCCCATCCAGAGTGTGTTCCCACTTACCCGCCGGCCGTTCAGGAGGTAGCTTTTCATTGTTCCACAACTTTGCCAGCACTCGTTTTTGGCTGACTTCATTTTTGGTAATCTGGTGGAAATAATAGTATTTTATTATAGTTTCAATGTATATTCCCCTTAATAATAAAGGATGTTTTCCTTTTGTTTTGCTATTTCAGGTTCTCCTTATGATTTTATGTCTCTTGAGGATTTTGCCCATTTACAATTGAGTCATAATTCTTTATATTCTCAGAACAATTTCCCTTTACCAGTTGTGTTGCATGTATTCTCTGAGTTTTCTTTTACTCTCCTTTTTATTTATTTTTATTTTTTTATATTTTTTATTGATTTTTTACAGAGAGGAAGGAAGAGGGACAGAGAGTTAGAAACATCGATGAGAGAGAAACATCGATCAGCTGCCTCCTGCACACCCCCTACTGGGGATGTGCCCGCAACCAAGGTACATGCCCTTGACCGTAATCGAACCTGAGACCTTTCAGTCCGCAGGCCGACGCTCTATCCACTGAGCCAAACCGGTTAGGGCTCTTTCCTTTTTAAACTTTCTATTTTGAAGTGTCTCTGACATACACCAAAGTGCAAGGACAATCTAGTGGACTGGACTCACCCATCACCAAGCTTCCGTTACCGTTAAGTGGCCACTCTTGGTTCAACTAGCCCCTGTTCTGCACACCCTGGGTTATTTCGAAGCCAAGTCCAGACATAGCATTTCACCTGTAGATATTTCAGCGTACATTTTAAAGTGATAAGCGTTTAAAAATATATACTGGTATTTACCAGTATACAAGTTAATGGGTTTATTTCCTATGTCCTCCAAAGGTTACCATACAGACTCTTTTTCCCTGTATTAAAACATGGACTCAGCCCTAGCCGGCTTGGCTCAGTGGATAGAACGTCACCCTGCGGACTGAAGGGTCACAGGTTTGATTCTGGTCAAGGGCATATGCCTGGGTTTTGGGCTCAATCCCCAGGAGGGGGCATGCAGGAGGCAGCCAATCAGTGATTCTCTCTCATCATTGATGTTTCTATCTCTCCCTCTCCCTTCCTCTCTGAAATCAATAAAAATGTATTTTAAAAACAAAAAAACATGGACTTAATCATATTGGATGAGTTCCATCCCTTGTACTTATTACCATCAGTGATGTTCGAATTGCCCAATCTCTGGCCAGGGAGCTTTATTCAGATGGTACTGTCTTTTTGGCACAATCCTGATGGTCTGTCAGCCTCCCTCTGTTCAGGTATGAAAAGATGTGCAGGTTTACATTGGCTGCTCCGGGCCTGGAACTGGACATTGCTCCAAAGACTCCTCCTTCCTCAGGTGGGAAATGGTAACTGGAGGCCACTCCCAGGACGCACAATTCTCATTGCTGCCTGATTGGTTGGTTTCTCGGTCCTTTCAGGAGGTCGAGGAGGTAAACTACATCAGACAATTGTACTTCCAGTTCAGATCAAGCTATAAGGTTTTAACTTAACCTTCATGATCTTTTTTATTTTTTCTGAACACTATTCTGCTGGAGGGTACACCAGCCTTTCTTTCTTTCTTTTTTTCTTTTTAATTAAATATTTTTATTGATTTCAGAGAGGGAGAGAGAGAGAAACATCAATGGTGAGAGAGAATCATTTATTGGCTGCCCACAGCCTGGGCATGTGCCCTGACCGAGAATTGAACCGTGACCTCCTGGTTCATAGGTCGCTGCTCAACCATAGCCACGTGGCCGGGCAATGATCCTATAGCAGCGTCTACTTTCAACTTTACCAGAAATCTCAGGTTTCAGTGACACTGGTGTGATGACTCATTTGACTTATCACAGAGCAAGTGGAGAATGGCCTCAGTGTGGCAACGCCAGCAACAAGAGACATTTGTATAGTCTTGTCCTGCCTGGGGACCCATGCCCAACCCCAGGAGGTAGAGTTAAATTCCTGTAGTTTCATGCTGCTTATACCACCACTGGAAACAAAATTAGGTTTATTGGTTTCTTTTTATAATTTCACTTTTTTTTTAAGTTGCTTTAAATTTTTGTATTTTATATCAAGGAAGATCTTTACATGGTTACAAAGGGAAACTAGCAAAATAAGATATTTAAATAGCTTTCTCTTTCCCAGGATTATGGTTGGTCTCTTTTCCCAGGAACCTGCAGAAGGCGGGAAGCTAGACCTGGCAGGTGGCCTTGGGGCTTCCCATGATTCTCAGGGTCTCCTTCGCCTGCCAGCACTGCGATCCCCCCCCCCTCGCGCACCCCGGTTCCCGGGGGAGGTTCTCCAGGTGGGAGGCAGCCGGGCCACTGGGGATGGGAACTCTGTCAAGCCCACGGCAGACCCAGCAATTCCTGTAGCATAACAGGGACTGTTACCGGACCGGCCGCCGAGAGCCTGGGTGTGTGATGTCGGAGCGACTGGCCAGCGAGGTCCCGTCCCCACCGCCTTCTGCACCCGCGCTGCGCAGGGCGTCCTCTCTCACCGCTTCGGTGTCCAGAGCAGAGCTTTACTCGCTCAGGACCCTGGGACACTCCGGCGCCCTCTGACCACGATGTGGATGTAATCTGGATGCAAGTGGCCTCCTGTTGTGGTTTGACTATGAATGTGTCCAAGTGGCTGAAAATTAAATCCCCGACTTTCCTTGTCAAGACAGGAGAGGACCAGAAGAAGTCAGACCCAGGCTCTAACATAAAAGGTGAAAATGACCTTGGTTCGTCCACTGTGTGTTGGTAGGCAAGACCCAGAGAGCCCTTCCCAGGAAACTGGAAGTGGGGTGTGCTAGAGGCTGTGCCTAATGAGCAGCCCGCCTCCCTGGCAGCTCTCCCGGAGGACAGGAGCTCTGCCCCGGGCCCTCCCCACCAGGGGGCCTCCCTCCCCACCAGGGGGTCCTCCCCACCAGGGGCCCTCCCCACCAGGGGGTCCTCCCCACCAGGGGGCCTCCCCACCTCGAGGACAGTCCTCCAGGAGACAGAAGGAACCTCGGCCATGAGGTTACTTCACTGAAACCACAAGGAAAGCAAAAAGTCTGTAGCCTTTCATGGCCCTCAATCCTGCCCCTCCCAGGAGAGAAATTGAGACTAAGGGAGGAAAACAAAACTTCCAAATATTAGCAAGAAATGGCGTTGTCTGAAGAGATTTTTTGTTTTTAATCGTCACGCGAGGATGTTTTTCCATTGATTTTTAGAGGGAGGCGGGTGGGAGAGAGAAAGATCCATGTGAGAGAGACACATTGGTTGGTTGCCTCCAGCACAGGCCACAACCTGAGCCAGGGATCGGACCTGAAACGGAGGTACGTGTTCTTGTGCTCTTGACCGGGAATCAAACCCGAGACCCTTCGGTCCATGGGCCGGCACTCTAACCACTGAGCCAAACCTGCCAGGGCTGTTTGGAGAGTTCTTGCTAATCGTGGAGGGTTAGATAATTCCCGTGCCTCATGGACATTTACAGACCAGACGAGGAAAAATTCCCAACCGAGTTTTCAAACGCAGTCTAAATTGCCACTTGCCCAGTCTTGTCACCTTCCATTGCTGGCTGTGTGCCCCCGCCCCCCAAATGTCAGTAGTCTCTCCCTCCGTCGGCCATGTGCCCCTCCCAGCCCAGCCCCTCTCCCTTCAGCACAGGCTCACAGCAGGGGAGGGACGGGCATTGAGGCGAGAAGACATCAGCCAGAGCTGCTCTTAACTGTTTATTGAGGGGGAAGGAGCGGGTGGGGCTGGTGCAGGTGCCAGCCTGAAGGCGGCAGCGTCTGGTCGCCGGGCGGGCAGGGATGCGCCAGCTGCCGCTCAGCCGAAGAAGGTCAGGGCTCTCTGGAAAGAAGCCACGGTTGAGTGTTTCCCTGCGCAGGTGACCACGCCCCTGCTCTGCGGGGACAGGCACAGGTGGCGACCCTTGTGCGTGCCTGCCCCTTCCCCGGGCCTCGCAGCCCCACCTCGCTCAGATATGGCCGGTCCTCCCAGTGCCCACGGGGGCGGACAACGAGGTGGCCCTGTCAGGGATTAGAGGGCGGACGGGGTGCTCACCGAGGGAGGGCGGCGCCTCACTCACCAGTAGCGCCTTCACGGCCCCCATGGCCCCCATGGCGTCCGGGCCCACCTCGGTCACACACTTCCTGGAGCCCTCCACCAGGCGCTCCACGTTGATGCCCATGCTGGTCAGGATGAACCTCAGGGGGTTGAAGCCCTTGAAGTAGGAGGGGGCCACAGCCCCGGCCACGCTCTCGACCCCAGCCTCCAGGGCAGCCACAGGTGCAAGGGCAGGCGCAAGGGCAGCCGCAGGCGCAAGGGCAGCCGCAGGCGCAAGGGCAGCCACAGGCGCAAGGGCAGCCGCAGGTGCAAGGGCAGCCGCGGGCGCAAGGGCAGCCGCGCTCGGGACCGTGGGCTTGGCCGCCATGTTCATGAAGAAGGCTGCAGCTGCAGATGGAGGAGCGTCACCCACCCGGCCATCCCCAGGAGAGCTGCTGAGGGCCCATCGCCTCCGGGAGGTGACAGGGCCTTTGAAACCGGCCAGCACCCAGCCACCCACTTGACCGACCGCAGAGCTGTGGCTGCAGGGAGCTGGCTGCGGGGGAGGGCGGGAGGTGAGCTCTGTGGGGGCCTGGGCAGGTTCCCAGAGGACGGGACCCCTGGGCACGTTCCCAGAGGACGGGACCCCTGGGCTGGAGTGGGAGGGTGACAGAGCCAGGATGTTTCCAGACCAGGCCAGCACTCACACCGCCTGCGGCTGGGAGAGCCTGTGGTCGGTGGGCGAAGAGGAGAACCAGGGCGGGAGGGGCCCACAGGACGGGCCCGCAGAGCCTGGTTCCCGGGTGGGTGCAGAGGCAGCAGAGCCTGGTGCCCGGGTGGGTGCAGAGGCAGCAGTGCCGGGACCTGCTGGAGAGGGGCTGGGCCAGGCAGAGCCGCTCAGGGGGGTGGGCCCAGGCCTGGGGCACTCACTGGGTTGGCTGAGCAGGGCCACGCTGAGCACCAGGAAGGCAGCGGCGAGCTTCATGGCGGCTGGGCTCCGAGGATGCTCCTGGACCTGACACGCTGCCCGGAGTCTGGCCCTGGGGCTTCATATACCCCATCCTCGCCCCTCCCCGGGGCCGGGCCTCCCCCGCCCTGTCCTCCTGAGAACATGCTGTTTGCTCAACTAATGGGCCGAGCCCGGCCAACTTCCTGCTCAGGCTGGTGGGCCCTGGGAAACCCGTGCCCCCACCCCTGCCCGGGTGTCGGGACTTCCTCTTGGCTGGCCCGGGTGAGGGCAGGAATGCGGCTGGGCCGTGTGCACCGGGCCCCCGGCCTCTGCCCCTCCAGGGAGGTGTCTGGCCGGACCCCAGCTGGCCCCGCCGTGCTGAGGGCCAGGGGTGAGGAAGGGCCAGGCTGTGACCCCGGCTTCCCTGTTCCAGAGCCTGGAGATGTCGGGCAGCTATTGATGGAGAGGCCACGGGCAGCTATCGAGGCCAACAGGAAGGCCTGGGACAGTCTCCATCTTTGAAATCAGTCTTGACATGAGAATTTCACACGTCTCATCTGCAGGACACGCCAAACACACGCCACCCGTGACACAGGCTTACACGTCTCATCTGCAGGACACGCCAAACACACGCCGCCCGTGACACAGGCTCGCCGGGGATGCGGCTTTTCAGGGAGCCCTGGATCCCCCAGCTGGGCTGCGGGGCTCCCTGCTCTCCCGCCTGCAGGTGCGTGCGGCTGTTAGCAGCTGTGCAACACGTGTGCGTGCGCGTGCTCTCCGCTCGCCTTGTGCATTTCCCCTTGGCGGTGTGGGGAGGGGGCGTGCATTATAAGTGTGAGCTTATTCAGAGGTGGCTGCCCGGTGGCCGCACCCCTGATGCCCGAGCCTCACCCTCTGGGGGGGCGCTGGCTGAAGGAAGCCGCTCCGGCCAGGCCCCTCCTGAAAGCCTGGGCCGCAGGCGGCTCCCCTCCGCGTCAGGGCCGTGCTGCCTCTCCCCGGGCAGGGGGCTCTCCAGGGCCCACGGGGGCCTGGGGGCTCCTTACAGTGGCGGCAGGTTCCTGGGGAGGGGACAGAGCACAGGTGGGCGAGGAGAACATGGACACAGTGAGCAGCTCCTCCCAGATTAAACCCCAGGAGACCGTGTCTGCCCCGTCCCCGGCCTGAGTCAGCAGTCTCCCTCCCATGTGTCCTCGGCCCACACGTGGCTGTGGTGGCCGCTGCGCTGTCCCCTCCGGCACAGAAAGCCGCCTCTGCCTGTGGGGACGGGCGCCCTGGGGAGAGGCTCCGCGGCAGCCGAGAACTGTCATCAAGCTTCCTGAGTGTGTGTGTGTTTGAGGGACCGGGGGCGGGGGGTGGGGGGGCTGGAGCCAGGATGTTCTCGTTGGTCGTCTTGTCCCTTTGAAACTTGGGGACAGGGGTCTCGCAAGAGCTGGCGTGGCTATGCCAGGGGGAGGTGGGAGAAGCCGGGCGGTTCTCAGGGCGGCCCTACCGCTCGGACCACGGGGCCTGCGCGTCCAGGGCTCCCAGGAGGCCCGAGGTCAGGCTGCCATTCCCTGTGGGGACCGGAGTCGCACTTTCTTCAGTGAACATTTGGTGTGGGCACTGCTCTCCTCCTGAGCAAGCACAGCCCGGCGTGAACCCCTCCAAACGGGTCACTGGGTCCTTGGCCCAGGTGGCCCACGTAGGGGGGTGTTGGGAGCCACCCCGGGCACCGTCCACCACGCAGACAGGCTGGCTTCAGGCAGGCCAGAGGGGAGCCCAAGGCCAGAGGAGGCGGAGGCAGCGCTGCGGGCTGGGCACAGGCGCTCAGTGGTCCCCCTGCCCCTTCCTGGCCCTCTTCATCTGAAAACACCCCACCCCCGCTCTGGCCTACAGTGGTTGGGGGGGACCTGTCCCTGGCTTCCCATGAGCCTACACAGTGGTGGTAGCCTCTTCACATGCACCCCAAGATTTCTAATTCAGAGGTACACCCCCAGTTACCCAGCACAGTGTGTCTCATTGTGTCTCCATTTCCCCACCAAGGAGGCCAAGGGACTCGCCTCTGGTTCCTGAGCGTAATGGTCAAGCAGGACTCACTCGGGCTGGCCCCACCGGTCACCCACACGGATCCCCGTGCTGGCCCTTGGGAACCGCCCGCAGCAGGGCGGTGGGGGCAGCTGAGGGTCCAGCCTGAGCCCTGCGGCCTGGTGGGCCAGGGGCCATCTGTGTATTAGTTTCCTGGGGCGATTAACAACTCACCACATACTTGATGGCTGAAAAGAACACTCATTTATTTGCTCACAGTCCTGGCGGCCTCAAAACTGGTATCACTGAGCCAGAACCAAGGCGGTGTCGGAATTGTGTCCCCGCTAGAGCAGCGGTTCTCAACCTGTGGGTCGCGACCCCTTTGGCAGTCGAACGACCCTTTCACAGGGGTCGCCTGCAGATCAGATATTTACATGACGATTCATAACAGTAGCAACATTACAGTTATGAAGTAGCAACGAAAATAATGTTATGGTTGGGTCACATGAGGAACTGTATTTAAAGGGCCAGAAGGTTGGGAACCACTGCCCTAGAGGCTCTATGGCCTCTCAGCTTCTGGTGATGGCCAGCATTCTTTGGCTTGTGGCTACATCACTCCAACTTCTGCCTCTGGTCACATGGCCTTCTCTCTCTCTCTCTCTCTCTCTCTCTCTCTCTCTCTGTCTGTCTCTCTCTGAAATCTCTCTCAGCCTCTCTCTATGATTACATGTGATTGCATTCAGGACTCACTGGATAATCAAGGATATAATCTCCTCATCTCAAAATAACCAACTTCATTACGTCTGCCAAGACTCCTTCCTTATAAAGTGACATTCAAAGGTTCAGGGATTAAATCCTGGGAGGCTGTGGGTGCTTCTAAGCCCATCACACCTCCAAGCTCTGTGCAGCTTCCTCCCCTTCCGGGCCAGCGGACGGATGTCAGGATGCAGCTGACACGAGAGGAAGGTACCGAGATGGGCACCCGCCACCGGCACCCGCCTGGGCATCCGAGCCGGCTCCTGCACACCTCCTCCTGCTGGGAGAGGGCTGCGTGACACTGAGGCACCCTCCCTCAGACTCAGCTCAGCCTGTCCTGAGCAATGTTTGCAGGGCATCCTTTGTGCCAAAACAAACATTGGCTCCAGGCCTGCTCCTCCGGGAATGAGGTGCTGGAGGCAGACAAGGACGTTGGCGGCCCCAGGGCTGGGAAGGACCACGGGCTCACCAGGCCCCGGAGCCAGGCCCTCAGGCCGACAGAGGTGGGAGGGGACCAGGAGCCGAGGGCCCGGTCAGCTGCCTCTGCCTGGGCATCCCGCGTGGCTCTGACGTCAACAAATGCCTGCAGAGGGTGACACAGGCCGCAAGGCCAGCAGACCCTTCATGCCTGCCAGGCCACCTCACATGGTGGAGGTCCGGGGCTCCCTTCGTCTCTTCTCGTTCTCCTTTTATCAGGCCAGATCAGGGCTCCCGAGTCCGGTGAGCTAAGGGAGCTATTAGGTGAAGCGGAGCAGCCTGTGGACCCGCCTCGTGGTGAGGACGTGGCCGCCTGTGGGCGGTGGGAGCCCCTTCCCCACTATCACCTTGGTTCCTGCCCATCATCAAAGTCCTCTGGGGGGCCCTGGGTGTCCACCGTTAGCTTTTCTGTGCGCACCCACGGGCGTGCAGCCTCCTATGCTCACTGAGTGTGGGGCAGTGTGCTGCCCTTGGGCTTAGATTGTCTCTGGTGTCCAAGTATGAACTGCTCCGAGTTCAATTTCTGGGGCTGGCGCACACACAGGCCTGGAAACCGCACCCTGGTCCCATGGACGGTGGGCAGCCTTAAGGGAGTCCCTCCAATAGCCTGGTCTTGGAGACCCCCGGCCACATGGCCACCCTCCAGGAAGCCCTTCTGGGCTCAGACCACGCCAGCCACAGGAGATCCCTTCTCTCCTGCTGTGAGTGGTCACCATGAGGGCAGGTGGGCAGGTAGGCGCATCCAGGGCTCTTGTGGGAGCGGAGATGGAGCCGCCTCAGTGGAGCCTTGAAGTGGCTTTAAGAGGAACAGGCTGGCGGGGGAAGGGGGGGCAGTGGGCACAGCAGGAGGGCTGTTGGGCTCGCCGGCCAGGTGCAGGGCTGGGTGTCCTGCCCAGGGGTCACTCCAGGAATCTGCCAGCACCCACCTCAGCTCCTTCCTCTTCCTCATAGCTCGGTCCCCTGGGCCCTGGGGCTCTGGGCAGTGTCACCAGCGTGTCCTCTTCCTGCCTCTGTGGGCACCTTCACTTGGGTCAATATTGATCTGGTTTCATTGAGCACTTCCTTCTGCCCCTTCCCTGTGCAGGGCCCTACCTGGGGGGGTGAGGGTGGGAGGGGGCAGGGGCAGCTGTGTGGGCTCCGGGAAAGTGATAGAAGAGCTGGCCTGCGTGGATTAAATTCAACAAAGACTGACATTTTCAGAGAGCTGTCTTCCCCAGGGTTACAAGCTGGCAGCTGGCGGTACCAAACCTCAGACAACGGATTCGGGCTCAGGGGAACAGGCTGCTGTCCCCCGGACCTCCAGGAGGTTTCACCGGGTCCCGCAGCTCTAAGTGGCTGTGCTGACCACACAGCCATGGCCAAGCCATGCCCTGTATAGTTAGGTCCAGTTTACGTGTGTCAGCCTGGGCTAGAGTGGGGCCCCACCACCTTCAGTCGTGGCTCCCTACATAGAGTGGGATTCCCAGTCAGAAAAAACAGCTCAGAGAACATCAGTGACCTGCCCGAGTCCTCTGGGTTTCTCCTCAGGCCTGGTGCCCTCGGAAGACACAGGGGCTGGGAGCAACCCCTGCCAGGTGAGGAGGTCCCAGACTCCAGACCATGGCCCACCCACACAGATGTACCCCTTGCCACCCCAGAGCGAGCCCTGTTCAAAGCTGATTCAACACAATGAACCCAAGGATTTCACAGCAGTCCCTCTGTTACTTCCATCATCCAGAGCCCATGGAAGGGACTGTGACAGCTGGCTGTGCCCAAGAGGGCTGGGGCCTCTATTCTTGGGAGGAAGAGCTGCCTCCTCCTAAGGGGACCACGCTTGCCTACCCAGCGGCAGGGTCCCAGAGCAGCGCCTGGCTAACTGACCTTCACAGATGCTGCCCCATCGCCTTCCAAATCCCTCAGCTCTCGCTTCCCGGGCGCTGAATTCCTCGCTCAGCCCTTGGAGTGGCCCCTCAGTAAACCCCACTCCCTCAAACTTTGTCACTTCCAGCTCTTGCGGGAAAGTGAAGGGGTTTCTGTCTGCACATGCTGGCTCTGAGGCACAGGTGCCCCACGAGGTCCGGGACGGGATGACTCTCTCACCCTGTAGCGATGCTGTAGCCAGTAGTCCTAGGTGAATGGAGAGCACAGGGTGTACCCACTGACTTCCAGAACTCCCCAGTTGGGTCTCATATAAGGAAAGCATTTTCCCTACTACCATCACTTTGATTTGAATCCTAAAAACATGCTTCCCACCTCCTCCACCTGTTGTCTTCACTGAAGGCCCTGCATTAGCAGAGAATGCCTCTGTCCCTATATTCAATGGTTGCAGGGCATTTGTGTGGGTGGGTGTCTGTGGATGGATGGCTGAGTGGATGGATGGATGGATGGATGGATGGATGGATGGACGGATGGATGAGTGGATGGATGGATGGATGGATGGATGAGCGGATGGATGGATGGATGGATGGATGGATGGATGAGTGGATGGATGGATGAATGGATGGATGGATGGATGGATGGATGGATGGATGGATGGATGGATGAGTGGATGGATGGATGAGTGGATGGATGGATGAGTGGATGGATGGATGGATGGATGGATGGATGGATGGATGGATGAGTGGATGGATGGATGAGTGGATGAGTGGGTGGATGGATGGCTGGATGAATAGATGAGTGGATGGATGGATGGATGGATAGATGGATGGATGGATGGGTGGATGAGTGTATGGATGGATGAATGCATGGATGGATGGATGGATGGATGGATGGATGGATGGATGGATGAGTGGATGGACGGATGGATGGATGGATGGATGGATGGATGGATGGATGGATGAGTAGATGGATGGATGAATGCATGGATGAATGCATGGATGGATGGATGGATGGATGAGTGGATGGATGAGTGGATGAGTGGGTGGATGGATGGATGGATGGATGGACGATGGATGAGTGGTTAAATATATGGATGGATGGATGAATGGGTGGGTGGATGGGTGAGTGGATGGATGAGTGGATGCCAGAGATGATAGGTGAGTTGATGGAAGAGAGGGGTCTTGTCAGATGCCACTGTGGAGAGTGTCTTTCCCAGTTGACTTAAATGTTGCATTTGAAGGACCTGACAGTGGGGTCATGGCTTCTTCCTCAGTGTGGTCACTCGTAGGGACATTTCAACTCCTATGTCATCACCAAAGCTCTTCAAGATGGCAACTCACAGACAAGAAAATTAGGCTTCGGGGGGCTTGCCTAGCCCAGGGTGACCCAGCCGCAGGTGCCACATCCTTCTCGCAGCCCTGAGCAGCCCCAGAGCCCAGCAGGCCCATGCTCTCTGTCCTGAGCTCAGCACAGGGGCCTGGCCAGTGGTCCGGAGGGAGACCGCCTTGTCGGTGATGCTGCAGCCCCCTCTGAACCTGCATATCGACATCTGGGGGAGAGGCCCTGTGACGTGGGCACCGGCCAGGACCTTGGACACTCCCTGTGGCCCATTATAGGGGCTGAGTACTCAGCCTGGAGAGATGGCCTGGACCTGCTGAGGAGTGGCCTGGAGGGGTGCAGTGTTTGTGCCGGGGGACCATCACAGTAGCCACTGAGGAAAAGGCTTTTTTCCGGATATCCAACCTGGATAAGGGCCCAGCTAACAGCAGAGCCCTTCCTCCTCTCGCACGTCACCCTCAGCCGCCTCCGCTGCTCCTCAGAGCAGCCTGGTGTGCCGGCTCTCCCACCCAGGCCTCATCAGGCCCCGCTCTGTTCCTTCAAGATTCGTGCTTCTCTGAGCATAAATGTAAGTCCAAGCAGAGCACCCTTTCCCGAAACTTCCCTCTGGTCTTAAAGTAAAATCCAACTCCTAATTTTGGGCTTCCAGGCCCTGAAGGACGGTCCCCTGCCAACGTCTCCTCTCCCCCCCCCCCCCCCCCCCCGGCCCCTCCATCCTTCTGAGAGGCCTTTGCAGCTAACCTTCTTCCTGGGCAGGGCTCCATCACGTGCCCCTCCTTACGGCAGGGACTGTGCCTGTGGCTCCGTGGAGGACGTCCCCCGGCACCACGTGCAGCTCAGAGCAGGGCCCAGGGCAGTGCAAGGTCAGGATGGAATAAACAGCACCCAGGGACACCACGTGTGCCTTGGCCTCTTCTAAAGGACTTGATTCACGGCTCTCTGTCAAAAGAGGGAGCGGAGGAAGGTGGGGCCCCCTGAAGAGCTGAGGCCTGCGAGGAGGAGATGAAAGGAGAAGATTCCTAGCAGGCGGCAGGGCCGAGGGGCCTCAAGATGAGAACACACAGATGCTCCGTGGTGTGTCCCCCGTGGCCCTGCTCCTGCCAGCTGGGTTCTCTTTCCCGCCGAGTCCCGGGGCAGAGGGAGGGAGGCAGGGCTGGGGCCTGGGCGCACTGACGGCAGCCCCGCGCATCGGCCCAAGGACCAGAGGACAAGTGTGAGCGAAGCTCCCCCTGACCCAGGCACACGGAGTGGGCTGTCCGCCACGCGCGGGTGTGCAACACCAAGGCTGGGGCCTCATTCAGGGAAAGCGCTGAACTCGGCCAATAATATTGTAGAGTTAAGCCGTCCAAACCCAAAGGGAGGGCGCTCTTTTCTGTGTTCACGTTTAGATTTATTATAAAAGTAAGAACAACAAACCCACCACCTCTTCCCACTGGAGCTGAAAATGAGGCTTGAACAGCGGACACCACCCGGCTGGTAGTGGGTGGGGAGCAGGCACCCAGTGGGCCCTGGGCCCGGAGGAAGAGGCCTGGGTGGGGCAGGCACAGGGCCTGGCCGGCAGGGAGATCTTTGCTGGGCTCTTCTGCTCTCCCGGTTAGGTGCCCACAGGCCTGCGCTGACAGCCCTCCTGCGTGGCCCCCACGTGGAGGGGGCATTGTTGGCTTTCCCTCCTGAGCCTCCGGGGCGCTGCTGGGTGAGCCCTTCCCAGGAAGCCTGCTAAGGCCGAGTCCAGAGGGCGAGGGTCACGCCCCGGTCTGCGGCCACCACGATGCAGCCGCTCACTGGTGAAGGGATGTTGCATGGACACCCCCTGCAGGGCCACTGGCAGCCCTGCCGCCCTGTGCTGGCTGGCGCTCACCTCCTGGTGGGGGCTGAGACCGGGGTCCCAGCTCAGACGCCGACCTCGGAGGCTGGCGGGCACTCAGACGGGGAGGCGAGTGCCCACTCTGGGCCACGCCCCCACACCCACTGGCCACCAAGTTCCCTGTCACTTTAGATATAAAGTAGAAAGGGGAGCGCCTTTATGGCCCGCCCAACCCAGGCGGGGTGATCCCCGGGGCCCTGCTGCCTCCCTGGCGCCCTCTGCTGGGAGCTTTGGGGAGAGGGTGTCCAGGCTCAGCTGCCTCTGCCGCCCTTCCCTTTGGTGGCCTGTCCAGCGGCCTCGAGGCTTGAATCAAACCGTCAGAGAGAGCTGCCACTTCACAGAGCACCCATTCATCGTAACTCAAAGACTGGCATCACATTTATTATTATCCTTTGTTAAATATTTCAGATCTTTTCGGAGCACGCGGTGTACAGGGCATGGCAGGTGTTCTTCCTGGTACATGTCTGCGTGCGCGGCGGTGACAGGAGGAGGGTGGCCCGGGGCCAGGCTGTGCACCTGCAGCACACGTGGCTCCGCTAACAGCCTCTGGGCCCTGCTACCAGGTTCCCCTGAGACCCAGGTCTCACAGTCAGGTGACATCCAAGAAGCAGGCCCGCGGGGACAGCGGAGATGTCACCCATGTCGGTGCCCTACAGAAACGATACACAGTGGGGGGGGGGGGGGGGCGTCTGTGGGCAAGGCCCCGCTCGCTGCACGGCGCCTGTCCTGCAAGCGTCTCGTGTGTGTGTGTGTGTGTGTGTGTGTGTGTGTGTGTGTCGGGGGGGGGAGGGGGGTCTCTGGTGCTAACTGGGAGGAGGTGTATCTCCTCTGAGGGTGGGTGGCTGGGCAGTGTGAGCTGGGGTGGGGGTCTGAGCAGACTGGCTGCAGCCTGCAGAGGTCCTGGCTGCTCCCCGGTGACGACAGAGGCTTGAACTGCCAGGGCGCCCACATCAGGCAGAGACCAGGCGGTAGGAGACGGCCCCTGAGGCCACAGAACATCCCGATGCCTGGGGGCCTGGAGCGTGGTAGGAGACAGCCACAGAGGCCACAGAACATCCCGATGCCTGGGGGCCTGGAGCGCGCTGGGCGGTCCCCCGGGCCAGCCTGGGCGCCTTCCTGTGGAGTCCCCGCTCGGAAGGACCTTCCGGCTGGGCAGGGGCCTCGCGGGCGGCAGATCGGGTCCCAGAGGGGAGGACCCGGAGTCTTCTCAGGTGGGGCTGCTCGAGGCCGCCTGGGCCAGGCAGCGGGCGCACCTTCTCCAGGAGAGGCTGTGGCTGCGTCTGCTGTGACGGCGCCCACGGGGGCCAGGGGCAAGGATCCTCTAGATTCAGAGAGAACTTGCGCCCTTCAGACTGACGTTTTGAAAAGTAAATTCTTCATAGCAGCTCTGTTTCTGAAATTCTAATGAAAAAGATCCGCAGAATCGGGGGAGGGTGCGTTGTGATGGCCCTGCTGCCTGAGGGGGTGGCTGGTGGGGCTCAGGGAGGAGCTCCCCCACAGTTCCTCTTTGTGCTTCGGGATGGGGTCTGGCACCCTCCCCTCGGCCCGGGGGCGACAAGGGAAGGAAGGCCTTCCCCGGGGAGGGGCTGCGTGGAGGAGCAGTGAGTGAGGCGGGGCCGGGAGGCTGCAGCTCAGGCCTGGCTTCACCTGCAGCCCCTGAGACTGTCAGACCCTCGAGTTCCTCCTCAGAAAATGGGGGTCACGCTACCACCCACCGTCATGGGGCGAGGCCAGCAAAGGGGCATTCCCCTGGGAGTGCGGGGTCCAGGCTGGGCCCTGGGGATGTTAGCTACACGGAATCTGATCTGAAGGGAGAAGGGCCTCAGGGGGCCCGGGGGAAGTCCTGGGCAGGGGTGGTGATGGAGGTCGGGGAGCCCTGGAGCCTGGGTTTTGCTCTTCATGGCTGGGGAGGGGGGCTGACAGGGTGGAGGGAAGGCCTCCTGGCCGAACCAAAGGAGATGAGTTCCCAGCCTGGAGCTCCGACCCTCTGCCCGCCCTGCCAGGCACGGCCGCCAGCTGCGGGCGCCCCGGGCGGGCCTTGCTGAGCCTCCTCAGTAGCTGCTGTCTGCGAAGAAGGGCGCGCGGGCCAGGGGGGTGCGGTCGCCCCCGCCGCGGGGCCGGGCCAGCTCCCCGTACTCGCTGTTGTAGAACACCTGGCCCCGGTCGGGCCGCCGCCGCCGCCCCTGGGGGTCCGGGGGCGCCCCGGGCACCTCCACGCTCCAGCCGGGTCCTTTCCAGCTGCTGCACAGGGAAGGGCGTCAGTAGGAGGGACTGGACCTGGGCCTGGCTGACCGGAATCAGCAAAGACACACCTGAGTCAACTTAAGTGCGTGCCAGGCCGATGGAAGGACACACCGGCTCCACTTAAATAGCAAACCGGGCCAACACCAGGGTTCTCCCCGCCCCAGGCCTGGGTGTGGGACAACGAGAATGCCAGCTTCGGTCCCGCAAACCTGCTTCTCGCCAGCCCCGCCATCTCCGCAAATGGCACCAGCCCTGACCCCCGCGCTCACACAGCCGGCCGTCATCCTGCTTCCTCCCCTCCTCTCGCCCTCATCCAACCATCCGGAAGCCCCGTCTGTTCTAATTGGAAATACACCCCTGCCCGTCTCCATGTCCGTCCGGCCCGTACTCTGGAGCAGGCGGCCACCATTGCGCGGGCTGAGTCCCAGCGGGGCCTGGCTGCTGCGCTGTCTGAGCACTGGGCACGGTGATCATACTCGGCTTTACAAAGAGGGGGTGTCAAAAGGAAGGGAGGACACGTGGGGACCAGAACCGGGTGTGCTGGGTCAGGACGGTGAGGGGAAGGCGCTCCTTTGGGAAAGCCGGTGACAAAGGCCTGGAGTCCCAGAGCGGATGGCCCTGAGCACACGGAAAGGCAACGGGAGCCCGAAGGTTCAGGGAAGAGGGCGACGCACACGCAGGCCCAGCCCACCTCCCGGACCCCTAGCGGGAGGCTCAGGAAGGCCTACCTGAGCCCGCCCTCCGGCCGGTGCCTGCTCTCCAGCTGCTCAAACTCCTCGGAGGCCAGCACCATCCCGCTGTCCGTCTGGTTATCCTGTGCAGAGAACAGCGAGGCTGTGGCCCCCCGCGGCCCCCCGCATGGACCTGCACCGCTGCCAACCGGACACCCGTCTCCTGAGCAGGAAGCAGGCATCCGACGCCCCCTGAAGCGCGCAGGCGAGGGCCGTACGCCCGCCCGCCATAAAGGGGGAGACTGAGGCTTGTGCCCAGGAGGCAGCGAAGCTACAGCGCCCCATGCTGGGGACCTAGAAGGCAGCCAGGCACGTTTCCAGGCTGTTCGATAGGACGAAGGTCTCGGGCCTGGACAGTTCTTATTAAAAGCTATTCTTTTTTAAAAAGTATGTTTCATTGATTTCAGAGAGAGGAAGGGAGAGAGATAGAAACGTCAATGATGAGAATCATCCATCGGCTGCCTCCTGCACGCCTCCGACTGGGGATCGAGCCCACAACCCAGGCCTCCGCCCTTGACCGGAATCGAACCCATGACCTTTCAGTCCGCAGGCCGACGCTCTGTCCACTGAGCCAAACCAGCCAGGGCTTAAACGCTATTCTTGCTAAATTTCACAACGCAGCACCGTATTTTACAGACCAGCTGTAAACAGGATGACCTTGACAGGAACTCAACAGATAACTGTCGCCAACGGCAAAGAAGACGTCAACAAGCAATGACCAAGGCGTGTGCCTAGGCAATCGCCAGGCTTCCCTCGGGGCACATGGGGCACCGCTTGGCTACAGACCCCCGTCTCCTGGCGGCAAGTAGATGAAACCACCTGTGACAACCACAGTCTCTTGACCAGAGCAACCCAAGCAGTGAACCCCGCAGTTCGGTAACAAACACGGCAACGCCCATGGAGCTCTCCTAACAGCCCCCCTTTTGCCCGGAGGACCTGGGGAAGCAGGGGCAGCATCCCCAGTGGACGGGGACCTGCCCTCCAGGAGACCCCCGCTTGGTGCTACCACCAGAATGGCTGCCTGGCCCCCGGACAGTGAAGGGGTGGCTGCCTGACCCTGGCTCCTTCAGCGCTTCAGCAGGGAGGTGGGTGGGTGAGCCCTGGTCACTTCCATTAGCGTTTCCATTCCTGTCTGGGTCTCAGGTTGTTGGGAAGGTAGGTGCCGTCCGGTGCGAGCTGGACTTCGGCTGGCCAGGCAGGAGCTGCGTCTGGCACAGGTTCCGGGCTGACCTGGCCCTAACGCTGAGGGCCGAGGAACGCCTGTGGGAGCCCAGGCATCCTGGCCTGCTTGTCGGCCGGGTGCCCTGCAGATGGTGGGTTCTGTGTTTGTGCCTGGTCTGTCTTACAGTAAATGTGTCGCGATAGGAAACTCAAATTCGATCCCCGATGCAGCCTCTTGGGGTGCATGGTTCAGAACTGAATAAAAAGAGCCCTGATGGTTTGACTTAAAGAAATTAAGCACAGCCCTGGCCGGGAGCTCAGTGGTTAGAGCGTCGGTCCATGGACTGAAGGGTTGCAGGTTCGATTCCAGTCAAGGGCACATACCTCGGTGGCAGGCTCGATCCTCGGCCCCCCGGTGGCGCATGTGCGGGAAGCAGCCAATTGATGTGTCTCTCACATCCATGTCTCTCTCTCTCTCTGTCTTACCCATTCCCTTCCCTTCCACTCTCTCTAAAAGTCAATGGAGAAAGGATCCTTGGGGAGGATTCACACACACACACACACACGAAATTAAGCGTGTATATGAATGAAGAAATACGACGATTGGCTCGATGGTGGGAAGCAGCCTGTGCGTCCAAGGCAGCCTTGCTCCCGCCGGGAGTCCACTCGGACTTGGGAGGCACTGCTTTCCAGGTGCCGCCTCTGCCTCCTCGGGTTCCAGCATTTACTACGCACATCAGCCTCACCCTGGCAGCCCCCTCACCCCCCGTCCAAGGAGTGCACTTTCGGGGGCACCGCGCCAGGGGACTCAGTGGGAAATGGGAACGGCGCCCAGCGGTTCCCTGCAGCCACAGGCAGACGGGCCGCGCCACCCCCACCGGGACACACAGGGAGCCCGCGGTTTTGGGGGAGGGGCGCTGAGACAGAAGACAAGCGAGACAAGAGGCAGAGGTTTGGCTGTGGGGACGCGGGGGCCAGCCTGCGGCTAATGAAAAAGGCCTCGTGCCCCTGCTCTTCACAGCCTCTCATGCAAAGATGTCCTATCAGCCGGCGCGATCGCAGAACTTTTACCAGAGGTGCGATAACACGGGCCAAACTCCCTAGGAATTCTGAAAACAACAAACCAACAAACGAACACCAAAAAGCCCCCTAAGGTGATCTGATTGGACTGGGCCCGGCAGAGGGAAAAAAGCTGCTGCGATGGAAAATGTAGCTGAGCCGCCTGCTGGCCGAGCAGCTGCAGCAGGACGGCTCGGCCACAGGTGTGCACCTCGAGGAACCGAGCCAACAGGGTGGGCTCCGAGCCGCGTGGTGCGGAGGGAGTGGGGCTCGGGGCCGAGGAGTAAGTCACTGGGCCCCGGCCACGCGTCTGCAGGCGGCCGGGGAGGAGCGGACACTGGGTGTGAGCTGGAGGAGAAGGTGCTGGAGCCACAGCGCCTTTTAGCGGATTGGGCTGAACTGCAGCATGTGAGCCACGCGACCAGCAGGCGTCCTGGGCCTGTCCTCCCGCTCAGCCGCCCGGGGCAGGGCGGCAAGCCAAGCCTGCGAGGCCTGCTCAGTCCCCTGTCGCTTGGCCCCCAAAGCTGAGGGCTGAGAATGGGACCAGCCGCTGCTGGGAGAGAGGGCAGGGCTGCGAGTGCGGAGGGAACAGCTGAGCCGGCTCTGCAGCGGCCCCCCCACCCCCCGGCCCCCTGGCCCCCAAGGCGCTGAGCAGCCTGGGCATTGCAGGGGGCAGGGGGCTCTCTCCTGAGCTGGCTGCCGCCTGCCGCCTGCAGAGCCAGGAGGCCCTGGGCGGGGGTGCACAGCCCCTCCCGCTTACCGCCGAGGCCTTGTAGGTCGTTGGGGTCATGGGAAATTCTTCGAAGGTTTTCATCCTGGAGGTTCCCTGGGTCCCTCTGGCCAGGCTCCCCGGGAAGGACACACAGTTGTAGTATCTGTGGGGAGAACACAGCCGGTGCTGAGGAAGCACCCCACAGCCCTCCTGGAGCTCTGGCCCGCCCCCCACTCCGCTCCTGCCGGAAGGACCCTGGGCCTGGAGTGCTGCCCGGGCTCCCCCTGGGCACTCACACGCCCCCTGCGAGAGGCTTAACCTCCTGAGGACACTGCTGGGAGGCGGGAAGGGGCGTGGAGCGCACCCAGCGGGTGTGGGGAGGCTGGGGGGGGGTGTGTGTGGGGAGGCTGGGGGGTGTGGGGAGGCTGGGGGTGTGTGGGGAGGCTGGGGGGGGGTGTGGGAGGCTGGGGGTTGTGGGGAGGCTGGGGGGGTGTGGGAGGCTGGGGGGGGTGTGGGAGGCTGGGGGGGTGTGGGGAGGCTGGGGGGGTGTGGGGAGGCTGGGGGGGTGGGAGGCTGGGGGGGTGTGGGGAGGCTGGGGGGGTGTGGGAGGCTGGGGGGGTGTGGGGAGGCTGGGGGGTGTGTGGGGAGGCTGTGGGGGGGGTGTGGGGAGGCTGGGGAGGCCTTGGCCCTGGAGGCGGTCCTGGTGTGCAGGGGTGGGTGGAAGGAGCTGGCAAGAACCAGCTGGCTGCTCCTGCCCCCCGCTGGCTGTGGGGCTGTGATCTGCACTGGGGCAGGTGGGCAGGAGTCAGTGCCTCCTCCCGGCCAGGCCAGTGGGAATGTGGGGCGTAAACAGCCCTCAACGGGAATTCTGGGACCCAGGCTCCGTTCTCACTCCGGGATTCTGGTTAGTGGGTGGCCTACCCGGCTCCCAGGGCCCCTTCAGTGGCCCCTGGCCTCACTCCCCCGCCCCCCCCTCCCCCCTCGTCCTGCGAGGCGCAGCTGGCCTGGCTACCGCTCCCCGATGGGCACTCCCTCTAACTGAGCCTCCCGGCGGCTAGGACTGCAGGGGAGACGAGGGCAGGAGGACGAGGAGGCACAGCGAGGAGCAAAGCCGCAAGGCCACGTGCCCTGCGCCCTCCTCCCCGCGGACCAGGAGGCGTCACCACCAGCACCAGCTCTGCCACCTACGATCCCTGCGGTTCAGCGGGCATAGTGGTCTCCCAGCCCTTGTCGCTTGGTGTGTCCTTGCTGACTGATGAGGATAAAACACACACGTCTAACTGCCTTCCTGCTGGGGGGCCCCTGGACCGGGGCGGGGAGGGGGGGGCGCTGACCTGGCGGCCAGGCTGTGTGGGCGCAGGCTTGGCCGGCTGTCCTCCTCGGTGGCCTCGGCGACGTGCAGGGCTGTGGTGGACGCCTGGGAGCTGCCCTCCTCCAAGCTCAAGCCGCAGGACGCCAGGCAGTCCTCCTCCTCCTCCTGGTGGCAGAGAGGGGGAGGTGGCAGGAAAGGGGGAGGTGGCAGGGATAGGGGAGGTGGCAGGGATGGGGAGGTGGCAGGGATGGGGGAGGTGGCAGGGATAGGGGAGGTGGCAGGGATGGGGAGGTGGCAGGGATGGGGGAGGTGGCAGGGATAGGGGAGGTGGCAGGGATGGGGAGGTGGCAGGGATGGGGAGGTGGCAGGGATGGGGGAGGTGGCAGGGATAGGGGAGGTGGCAGGAATGGGGAGGTGGCAGGGATGGGAGAGGTGGCAGGGATGGGGAGGTGGCAGGGATGGGGAGGTGGCAGGGATGGGGGAGGTGGCAGGGATGGGGGAGGTGGCAGGGATGGGAGAGGTGGCAGGGGTGGGGGAGGTGGCAGGGATGGGGGAGGTGGCAGGGATGGGAGAGGTGGCAGGGATGGGGAGGTGGCAGAGATGGGGGAGGTGGCAGGGGTGGGGAGGTGGCAGGGATGGGGAGGTGGCAGGGATGGGGAGGTGGCAGGCATGGGGAGGTGGCAGGCATGGGAGAGGTGGCAGGGATGGGGAGGTGGCAGGGATGGGAGAGGTGGCAGGGGTCAGACCACTGTGCCCTCAGCCCCTGCACTCAGGCCTGCGGGTTCCCCAGAGAAGGGCTTTGCTCTGGGCTGAAGGTTAAAGGAGCCAGAGGTGCAGGCGCAGCAGGAGCACCCCAGGGCGCCCCTGCTCTGCGCCTCAGGAGCGGCACCCGCCTTTCCCACCCTTTTCCGGAGGCAGAACTGGATGCCAAGAGCCTGGGGCCTGGGCAGCAGGCCTCCCTGCTCAGGGCTCCAGGCCCCAGAGCACCCAGGGGAGCGACACACAGGCCAGGGCAGGGCAGGGCAGGGTGGCAGCAGGCCAGGGGTGTGAGGAAAGGGGGAGGGAGGCGGGGGGGGGGGAGTGGGGACGGGGAGGGGGAGGAGGCACGTCACTCTCCTCCTGGAGCAGGGGCTCCTCCAGGCCAGTGCAGGCTCTGCCCTCACTGAAGGCCCTGCAGCAGGCTCACCTGCCGGCCCCCGCCCTGGAGCAGGTCCCCCAGCATCTCCACCAGCTCTGAGAACGCCGGCCTCTCTCTGGGGTCTCCAGACCAGCAGCTCAGCATGATGCGGCGTCTGCGGGAAAGCGCTGCTGGCCCGGGGTGTGAGGGCCCGCACCCTGTGCCCGCCCCCAGCCCCGCCTCGGCCCTCACGCCCACCGGCCCGGCCCCTCCCCCAGGGCTCAGGCATCCCCTCCCCCTCCGCCTTCAGGATGGAGAGGGGTGGAGTGAGATACTGTGTCTGCAGGTCTCCCCCCCCACCCTGCCTGCACCCCCCTCCTCCTGCCGCGGCCTGCATGCCCCCTACCTGCCCACCTCTCCTGACCCCCAAAGCGTGCTTGGCCAGCGGACTCACATGGCAGGAGTGGCCAGCTCCGGCGCCCTCATCCGGGTGCCCTCTTTCAGCCGCTGGCAGAATTCCTCGTTGATCTGCACCCCAGGGTATGGGGAGGCCCCTGGCAGCGGAATGGAGAGGGGTGGGTGGGGCGCAGGCCACTGCTGCTCAGCCCAGCCTCCCAAGTCGCCTCCGCCCTGACCCCCATGTTGGGGTGCTTGTCCTGTAGCTCCTGGCAGGGGCCTAGGCAAGGCGCTCCCCTCCCCCAGGGCCAGTTCTTCATCTGGTTAAAATAGGGGGTGGCACCCGGCGTGGCTCAGTGGTTGAGCATTGACCTATGAACCTTGAGGTCATGGTTCGATTCTCGGTCAGGCACATGCCCGGGTTGCTGGCTCGATCCCCAGTGTGGGGTGTGCAGGAGGCAGCCGATCCATGATCCTCTCTCATCACTGATGTTTCTATCTCTTCCCTCTCCCTTCCTCTCGGAACTTAATTAATTAGTGTGTATATATATGGGGTGCACTGCCCGCTAGGGCTGCAGCAAGCATCGAGCTTTAGAGCAGCGGTTCTCAACCTGTGGGAACGACCCTTTCACAGGGGTCGCCTAAGACCATCAGAGGACACATATATAATTGCATATTGTTTTTGTGATGAATCACTATGCTTTAATTATGTTCCATTCGTAACAATGAAATTGGGGTCACCACAGCATGAGGAATTGTATTAAAGGGTCGTGGCGTTAGGAAAGTTGAGAACCACTGCTTTAGAGACAGAGTTCCAACATCATCAGGGTCCTAGGGGCCTCTTGGCCGCCCTCTGCCCCCAGGGAAGCCACAGCGCCGGGAGTCAGCCTCCTCCCCTCGCTCAAGCCCCGCACTCCCATCAGACTGACCCTCCAGGCCCTCGCCCAGCCCGGATGGCCCAAAGGAGCTGCAAGGGTCACCTCTCCTTCTCCTGCTGCACCCATTGACCACCCTGCCCCCTCCCACATTCAGGACCCTGGCCCTGGCTGCTGTCCTCCCAGGCCGACCCGCCTCACCCGCCCCTTCCCCAGGCCAGCCCCTCCCGGGCCCTCCAGCTCACACCACGCAAGCTTCCAGGGCCCGCCGTGCTCTTACTTAGCCACAGCACTCACAGTGGCCGGCCAGTGCTCTCCCTTCCCCACTGCCATGCCCTGCCCCACCCCAGCCAGGGCGGTCTGGGTCCCAGCGGGGCCCAGGCTCCCCTGTGGGGCTTCATAAGTAGGGGTGTCCCAGAGTGACTGCCATCCTTTCCCAGCCCTTGAAGCAAGAGCAGCACCCCCACAGCAGGTGGGGAAGGGCTGGGGCAGGGAGGAGACTGGGGGGACCCCCTATGCCCCTCCCTCTGGGATGGTGTGAATCAGGGACTGCAGTGAGCACGGGCTCTGTCCCGGCCCATGCGGGGGAGGAGGGGCTTCTCAAAACTCCTGCCTCAGAGTAACCTGGCTGCCCGCTCCAGGCTCCAGGGCGCTCCAGGCTCCAGGGCGGCGCTGCCTGCACCAGGCTGGTGGGCCTGGAGCCTGTGGTCCCACCTGCCCCTCCCCGCACCCCGCCCTGCACTCACCCAGGGAGAAGATCTCCCAGAGCAGCACCCCGAAGGACCACACGTCGCTCTGCGTGGTGTACACCTTGTCGAAGATGCTCTCGGGCGCCATCCACTTCAGGGGCAGCCGGGCCTGCGGGAGGCAGAGGGCGTGAGCCCACAGGGAGGCGAGGAGAGGAGAGGCCGCCCCCCAGGCAGCCACCTCCGTCCCTGGCCTCTCCCGCACTCTGGGGCCAGCCCTGTGTTTGCTCAGCCTCGCCCTGCTCCCCTGCACGCCCCGAGGTGCTGGCACCTCCCAAGGCACCTCTGCGCTGTCCGGGTCCCTGTGGCCCCGCACGCACCCAGGAGCTCTTCACCCTCCTCCGCGCCAGCCCTCAGTCCAGCCCCTGGAGGAACTAGGGACCCACAGGCCTCTTCTCCCACCTCATCACTCACCTGGTCCCACCCCGAAGCCCGGAGGCACTGACGCTTCCTCCTGTGGCTCCGCAAGTGCGTCCCACCCTGTCTCTCCCATTGATGACCTCTAGCGGGGATCCCTGCGGCCATGGCCTCACACACCTGCCCCTCACCTCACCCACACACCTGTCCTCACCTCACCCACACACCTGACCCTCACCTCCACACACACACCTGCCCCTCACCTCACCCACACACCTGCCCCTCACCTCACCCACACACCTGCCCTCACCTCACCCACACACCTGCCCTCACCTCCACACACACCTGCCCTCACCTCACCCACACACCTGACCCTCACCTCCACACACACACCTGCCCCTCACCTCCACCCACACACCTGCCTCTCACCTCCACCCACACACCTGCCCTCACCTCACCCACACACCTGCCCTCACCTCCACACACACCTGCCCTCACCTCACCCACACACCTGCCCCTCACATCCACCCACACACCTGCCCTCACCTCACCCACCTGACCCTCACCTCCACCCACACACCTGCCCCTCACCTCACCCACACACCTGCCCTCACCTCACCCACACACCTGCCCCTCACCTCACCCACACACCTGCCCCTCACCTCACCCACACCTGCCCCTCACCTCACCCACACACCTGCCCTCACCTCACCCACACACCTCCCCTCACCTCCACACACACACCTGCCCTCACCTCACCCACACACCTGACCCTCACCTCCACACACACACCTGACCCTCACCTCCACACACACACCTGCCCCTCACCTCCACACACACACCTGCCCCTCACCTCACCCACACACCTGTCCTCACCTCACCCACACACCTGACCCTCACCTCCACACACACACCTGCCCTCACCTCACCCACACACCTGCCCTCACCTCCACACACACACCTGCCCTCACCTCCACCCACACACCTCCCCTCACCTCCACACACACACCTGCCCTCACCTCCACCCACACACCTCCCCTCACCTCCACACACACACCTGCCCTCACCTCACCCACACACCTGACCCTCACCTCCACACACACACCTGACCCTCACCTCCACACACACACCTGCCCCTCACCTCCACACACACACCTGCCCCTCACCTCACCCACACACCTGTCCTCACCTCACCCACACACCTGACCCTCACCTCCACACACACACCTGCCCTCACCTCACCCACACACCTGCCCTCACCTCACCCACACACCTGCCCTCACCTCACCCACACACCTCCCCTCACCTCCACACACACACCTGCCCTCACCTCCACCCACACACCTCCCCTCACCTCCACACACACACCTGCCCTCACCTCACCCACACACCTGACCCTCACCTCCACACACACACCTGACCCTCACATCCACACACACACCTGCCCTCACCTCCACACACACACCTGCCCCTCACCTCACCCACACACCTGCCCCTCACCTCACCCACACACCTGACCCTCACCTCCACACACACACCTGACCCTCACCTCCACACACACACCTGCCCCTCACCTCCACACACACACCTGCCCCTCACCTCACCCACACACCTGTCCTCACCTCACCCACACACCTGACCCTCACCTCCACACACACACCTGCCCTCACCTCACCCACACACCTGCCCTCACCTCCACACACACACCTGACCCTCACCTCACCCACACACCTGTCCTCACCTCACCCACACTCCTGACCCTCACCTCCACACACACACCTGCCCTCACCTCACCCACACACCTGCCCTCACCTCCACACACACACCTGACCCTCACCTCACCCACACACCTGTCCTCACCTCACCCACACACCTGCCCCTCACCTCCACACACACACCTGCCCCTCACCTCACCCACACACCTGCCCCTCACCTCACCCACACACCTGTCCTCACCTCCACACACACACCTGCCCTCACCTCCACCCACACACCTGCCCTCACCTCCACCCACACACCTCCCCTCACCTCCACACACACACCTGCCCTCACCTCACCCACACACCTGACCCTCACCTCCACACACACACCTGACCCTCACATCCACACACACACCTGCCCTCACCTCACCCACACACCTGCCCTCACCTCACCCACACACCTGCCCTCACCTCCACACACACACCTGCCCCTCACCTCACCCACACACCTGCCCCTCACCTCACCCACACACCTGTCCTCACCTCCACACACACACCTGCCCTCACCTCCACCCACACACCTGCCCTCACCTCCACCCACACACCTCCCCTCACCTCCACACACACACCTGCCCTCACCTCACCCACACACCTGACCCTCACCTCCACACACACACCTGACCCTCACATCCACACACACACCTGCCCTCACCTCACCCACACACCTGTCCTCACCTCACCCACACACCTGCCCTCACCTCCACACACACACCTGCCCCTCACCTCACCCACACACCTGCCCCTCACCTCACCCACACACCTGTCCTCACCTCCACACACACACCTGCCCTCACCTCCACCCACACACCTGCCCTCACCTCCACCCACACACCTCCCCTCACCTCCACACACACACCTGCCCTCACCTCACCCACACACCTGCCCTCACCTCCACACACACACCTGACCCTCACCTCACCCACACACCTGTCCTCACCTCACCCACACACCTGACCCTCACCTCCACACACACACCTGCCCTCACCTCACCCACACACCTGCCCTCACCTCCACACACACACCTGACCCTCACATCCACCCACACACCTGCCCTCACCTCACCCACACACCTGCCCCTCACCTCCACACACACACCTGCCCCTCACCTCCACACACACACCTGCCCCTCACCTCACCCACACACCTGCCCTTCACCTCACCCACACACCTGTCCTCACCACACCCACACACCTGCCCCTCACCTCACCCACACACCTGTCCTCACCTCACCCACACACCTGACCCTCACCTCCACACACACACCTGCCCTCACCTCACCCACACACCTGCCCTCACCTCCACACACACACCTGACCCTCACATCCACCCACACACCTGCCCTCACCTCACCCACACACCTGCCCCTCACCTCCACACACACACCTGCCCCTCACCTCCACACACACACCTGCCCCTCACCTCCACACACACACCTGCCCCTCACCTCCACACACACACCTGCCCCTCACCTCACCCACACACCTGCCCCTCACCTCACCCACACACCTGTCCTCACCTCCACACACACACCTGCCCTCACCTCCACCCACACACCTGCCCTCACCTCCACCCACACACCTGCCCTCACCTCCACCCACACACCTGCCCTCACCTCACCCACACACCTGCCCCTCACCTCACCCACACACCTGCCCTCACCTCCACCCACACACCTGCCCTCACCTCACCCACACACCTGCCCCTCACCTCCACCCACACACCTGCCCTCACCTCACCCACACACCTGCCCCTCACCTCACCCACACACCTGCCCCTCACCTCCACCCACACACCTGCCCTCACCTCACCCACACACCTGCCCCTCACCTCCACCCACACACCTGCCTCTCACCTCACCCACCTGACCCTCACCTCCACCCACACACCTGCACTCACCTCACCCACACCTGCCCTCACCTCCACCCACACACCTGCCCTCACCTCACCCACACACCTGCCCTCACCTCCACACACACACCTGCCCTCACCTCCACCCACACACCTGCCCCTCACCTCACCCACCTGACCCTCACCTCCACCCACACACCTGCCCTCACCTCCACCCACACACCTGCCCCTCACCTCCACACTCACACCTGCCCCTCACCTCACCCACACACCTGCCCCTCACCTCCACCCACACACCTGCCCTCACCTCACCCACCTGACCCTCACCTCCACCCACACACCTGCCCCTCACCTCACCCACCTGACCCTCACCTCCACCCACACACCTGCCCCTCACCTCACCCACCTGACCCTCACCTCCACCCACACACCTGCCCTCACCTCACCCACACACCTGCCCTCACCTCCACCCACACACCTCCCCTCACCTCCACACACACACCTGCCCTCACCTCCACCCACACACCTGCCCCTCACCTCCACCCACACACCTGCCCCTCACCTCACCCACCTGACCCTCACCTCCACCCACACACCTGCCCCTCACCTCCACCCACACACCTGCCCCTCACCTCCACCCACACACCTGCCCCTCACCTCACCCACACACCTGCCCTCACCTCCACCCACACACCTGACCCTCACCTCCACCCACACACCTGCCCCTCACCTCCACCCACACACCTGCCCCTCACCTCCACCCACACACCTGCCCTCACCTCACCCACACACCTGCCCTCACCTCACCCACACACCTGCCCTTCACCTCCACCCACACACCTGCCCTTCGCCTCCACCCACACACCTGCCCTCACCTCCACCCACACACCTGCTCTCACCTCACCCACACACCTGCCCTCACCCCCACACACCTGCCCCTCACCTCCACCCACACACCTGCCCTCACCTCCACCCACACACCTGCCCTCACCTCCACCCACACACCTGCCCTCACCCCCACACACCTGCCCCTCACCTCCACCCACACACCTGCCCTCACCTCCACCCACACACCTGCACTCACCTCACCCACACACCTGCCCTCACCTCACCCACACACCTGCCCTTCACCTCCACCCACACACCTGCCCTTCGCCTCCACCCACACACCTGCTCTCACCCCACCCACACACCTGCCCTCACCCCCACACACCTGCCCCTCACCTCCACCCACACACCTGCTCTCACCTCCACCCACACACCTGCCCTCACCTCCACCCACACACCTGCCCTCACCCCCACACACCTGCCCCTCACCTCCACCCACACACCTGCCCTCACCTCCACCCACACACCTGCACTCACCTCCACCCACACACCTGACCCTCACCTCCACCCACACACCTGCCCCTCACCTCACCCACACACCTGCCCTTCGCCTCCACCCACACACCTGCCCCTCACCTCACCCACACACCTGCCCCTCACCTCCACACACCTGCCCTTCACCTCCACCCACACACCTGCCCTTCGCCTCCACCCACACACCTGCCCCTCACCTCACCCACACACCTGCCCCTCACCTCCACACACACCTGCCCCTCACCTCCACACACCTGCCCCTCACCTCCACCCACACACCTGCCCCTCACCCACACACCTGCCCTCACCTCACCCACACACCTGCCCCTCACCTCCACACACACACCTGCCCCTCACCTCCACCCACACACCTGCCCCTCACCTCACCCACACACCTGCCCTCACCTCACCCACACACCTGCCCTCACCTCACCCACACACCTGCCCCTCACCTCCACACACACACCTGCCCCTCACCTCCACACACCTCCCCTTACCTCCACACACACACACCTCCCCTCACCTCACCCACACACCTGCCCCTCACCTCCACACACACACCTGCCCCTCACCTCCACACTCACACCTGCCCCTCACCTCACCCACACACCTGCCCCTCACCTCCACACACACACCTGCCCCTCACCTCCACACACACACCTGCCCCTCACCTCCACACACACACCTGCCCCTCACCTCCACACACACACCTGCCCCTCACCTCCACACACACACCTGCCCCTCACCTCCACACACACACCTGCCCCTCACCTCCACACACACACCTGCCCTCACCTCCACACACACACCTGCCCTCACCTCCACACACACACCTGCCCCTCACCTCCACACACACACCTGCCCCTCACCTCCACACACACACCTGCCCCTCACCTCCACACACACACCTGCCCCTCACCTCCACACACACACCTGCCCCTCACCTCCACACACACACCTGCCCCTCACCTCCACACACACACCTGCCCCTCACCTCCACACACACACCTGCCCCTCACCTCCACACACACACCTGCCCCTCACCTCCACACACACACCTGCCCTCACCTCCACACACACACCTGCCCTCACCTCCACACACACACCTGCCCCTCACCTCCACACACACACCTGCCCCTCACCTCCACACACACACCTGCCCCTCACCTCCACACACACACCTGCCCTCACCTCCACACTCACACCTCCCCTCACCTCCACACTCACACCTCCCCTCACCTCCACACACCTGCCCTCACCGCCACATGCCCTACATTCTGCCTGTGAGTCAGTGTGCGAGACAAAGCCTCTGCACAGTGGCCTGTCACAGACGGGACCCCCACTGGCCCTGCCTCCCTCCAGCCCTCTTCCTTCCTCTGGAGCAAACCTTTAATCAGCCGTGGGCCCTCCTTCAGGTGCCTGCCTGCCCACCTGCGTGCCACCAACCAGGACGCACCTGTCACCCACGGGCCTGTGGCTGCCCTGCGCTGGCTGTCCAGCTCCAGGACGGACCCGGGCTGGGTGCGCCTCTGCATGAGCAGCCCCCGGCGGGCAGAGGGGTCAGCGTCCAACCCGTGGCCCAAGCCCGACTGGAGCAGCGTGGTCCCTGACCTCAGCTCCCGTCCGCACTCCCTGCCCCCCCCCTCAGCTCCTGTCCACACTCCCTGCCCCCTGACCTCAGCTCCCGTCCGCACTCCCTGCCCCCTGACCTCAGCTCCCGTCCACATTCCCTGCCCCCTGACCTCAGCTCCCGTCCGCACTCCCTGCCCCCTGATCTCAGCTCCCGTCCACATTCCCTGCCCCCTGACCTCAGCTCCGGTCCGCACTCCCTGCCCCCTGACCTCAGCTCCCGTCCACATTCCCTGCCCCCTGACCTCAGCTCCCGTCCGCACTCCCTGCCCCCTGATCTCAGCTCCTGTCCGCACTCCCTGCCCCGTATGCCTAGGCGGTCCCTCGGGTCTCTGCAGCCCTCAGACCTTCCGCGTGCACAGCAGTGTCCCGCCCCCGCGGGCAGGAGGCCAGGCCGCACTCACGCTGCCCTTGCGCACGTAGTCGGGGTCCTTGTAGACGTCCCGGGCCAGGCCGAAGTCGCAGATCTTCACCACGTCGCTCTCCGACAGCAGGATGTTCCGCGCAGCCAGGTCTCTGTGGATGCACTGGGGGCACAAGGAGGGTCAGCAAAGGCGCCCGGCCCAGCCCGGCCACAGATCCTGTGCACCCCGGACTGGCCATGGCCACGGCCACAAATCCTGTGCACCCCGGACTGGCCATGGCCACGGCCACAGATCCTGTGCACCCTGGACTGGCCATGGCGAGGGCTCGTGAAGATGTGGGACAGAGTCTGACGCCACATCCAGCTCTGCCACTGACCAGCGGGAACCTTGGGAAGCTAGTCCCACACTCGGGGCTCCGTTTTGTCCTCTGCCCAGTGGGAGAGGCCTGGGCCTCGGGTCGCTGTGGGTGAGCGGGGCTGCTCACATCGGGGCGCGCCGGTGGGCCCGGCCCCTCCCCTCTGAAGGGCCTGCAGGCAGTCACCTTTCGGGAGGCCAGGAACTCCATCCCCCGGGCCACCTGGAAGCTGTAGCAGAGGAGGTCTTCCATGGTCAGCGGGCTCAGCCACAGGTCCTCGGCTGCACAGAGGAGCAAGGCGGGCTTGAGAGGGGGTCCCCTCCATGATCCCCGTCTTCCACGCCACCCCAAGGGGCATGTTTGTTCGCCTAATCCTTGCTGCATCGGCACCCCGCGGGCTCATGTCTAGTGCTGAGGCCCCTGGCATTAGCTAAGAAGCCCTCTGCCCCCCTTCCCTTCCTAAGGCACAACCCACACATGCTCTCCCGTGTATGTGCCCTCTTCCACCAGCTCCTGGAGGAGGCCCCGGCCGGCCTGTCTCACAGCCCCCGGGTCATGAGGTGTTTTGGTGCCGCCACATTTTGGGCACGAGGAAGCCAGGCCCGTACCTTCCTGGGTCCGAGTGGCCCGGGCCGCCTCGCCCTTGCCCATCAGGAGCCTTGTCAGGAGGGCTCTGTCACTGCTCCCCGGCCTCCGCCTCCTGTCGGCCCTGGCACCCTCCACCATGGCCTGGAAGCGCCTTCGCTGCTCCGGGGACTTCTCCTGCGGATGCACAAAGCAGGTCCGAAGCCCCCGGCCCCCCAGGCAGAGGCATCACGCCCGGCCCACCTCGGCACCCCGCGGGCTCACCGCGAGCTCTGGCCCAGGCAGGGCGCCCACTTACTGCGTAGGGGCTGAAGGCCTCCCGCTTGGCGCGCAGGAAGTTGGAGAGGTTGCCGTATTTGCAGAACTCCACGATCACCATGAGGGGACCTGGGTTGGGGGGGCGGGCAGGGCAGAGGCGGGGGGTTGGGGGCCGAGAGCGCGCGGAAGAGCCAGCATTGCAGCAGGGTTCCGCCCACCCGACCTGCTGGCCCCTCGCACCCCAGACCCCGGCGCCCGCCCCCCGCTCCCCGGGCTCCCGGGCGCGTACCGTTAGGCTTGGTGCACGCCCCCAGGAGGTTGACCACGTTGAGATGGTTACCGATGTGGATCAGGATCTTGAGCTCCGACATCAGGGCGCGGTGCTCGCTGGCTGTGGCGCCCTCTGGAGGCGACACAGAGTCTTGGCCCGGTGCCGGGTCCTCCCGCCAGGGCCCCAGCCCCTGCGTTAGCGAAGTCACCTCCAGCCTCCGGCCCGCGGGGCGCAGGGTCCCCGGCACCGCCCAGCCGCCCTCTGGGGCAGGAGGGTTCCTCGGCCCCGAGCCCAGGCCCGGCTCTGCCGCCCGCGGGCTCCTGTGGAACCTTGTGAGTCCCTGGCTCTGAGCCTGTGTCTTCCTCCTGCGCCACCTCCACCCGCCCGCCCAGAGCCGCCGCTCGTCACCGCCGACCCCACACCTTTCAGCATCTTCACGGCCACCGTGTCACAGCTGCTGCCCTTGTGGATCCCGAACGCCGAGGCTTCCACCACCTTCCCGAAGGCGCCGTGGCCCAGGACTCTCCCTGTGGGGCAGCAGGCTTCCAGGTGAGCTGGCGAAGGTGAGGGGGAGGGGACGGCCGCCGGGCAGCCCGTGCGGAGGGCAGGAAGGCAGGCCCAGGAGCGGGAGGAAGGTCGGGAGCCCCCTGCCAAACAGGAAGAGCGGAGCGCAGGGGCAGAGGGAGAGGAGCGGCAGACAGGAAGGCCTGCATCCTCTCCCAGCAGGTGTGCTGGGCCCACCCTGCTCAGAGCGGCGGCCCGTGACCCCGGGGCCTGGGAACGGGGAGGCCTGGCGGGCTCCTGGGGATGCCCCCAGATGCACGGGTCAGCCAGGTGGGGGCCAGGCGGGACTTCCTGGCATGGGTTCTGAGAGTGGATGGGTTCGGGGCTCCAGCCTGCTGCTCTGCAGCCGCCAAGCCGCCTCTGCCAGGTCCGACCGGGAGGGGGCAGGCCGGGGGCTGGCCTCACCGAGGTGCAGCCGGTCCCGGGGGAACTCCCACTGGCTGGCATCGTAGGACAGGTATTCGCACTGCTCCTCCAGGGGCACCTCCCCGGGGTCCATGATGATGGACAGGTAGCCGGTCTTGATGTCTGCGTGGGCTGGCTGGGGGGACCGGGGTGGGGGTGGGGGGGTGGACAGCGTTGGTCAGGGCGCATGTGACTCGGGAAAACTGCCCAGACGTTCGGGGTCTCCCTCGAGGCTCCGCTAAGGAGAGGGCGTGGGGCAGTCTCTGGTCGCTCAGAGCCCGCCGGGAGGGGTCGGGGAGATTTCCAGGGAGGCGAGGCTCCCATGCAGCTGGACAGGGACCCTATTCCTTATGGTTGGGGCTGGCCACGTGGAGAGAACCCCACGGGAGCTGGGAGAGGAGCGCTCACCCTCCTCATGTTACAGAAAATGATGATGAGGAGGACCCAGAAGAAGACGGCGATGACCCCCGTGCCAACAAGGATCACGATCTCCATGCTGCCCCGGTCCTCGGAGCCTGCGTAGCAGAAACAGCTGTGTGCGTGCGCGCAGAGGGTGCGCCCCGAGAGCGCCCCTTCTGGTGGCCGCGAGAAGCCGCCAGGTGCGGGGCAGGGGCTGGCGGGGGGGCGGGGGGGGTGGGGGGCGGGGGTGGGAGGGTGTGAGACGAGGCGGACCTTCCACGGCCACGCTGGCCGAGGAGTTGACGCAGCCCTTGGCGTTGCACACGCTGCACAGGTAGCGGCCAGCGTCCTCCTCGCGCACGCGCTGGATGCTCAGCTTCTGGTTCGAGTCGGCCAGATCGATCCCTGCAGGAGGCGGGTGCAGGTTCGGGTCTAGACGGGCCTGGGGCCTGGGCCTCCCGGGCCTCCACACCCGCTCTGCGCCCGCCCGGGCCCTTCCCTACCGGATTTTTCCTCCAGCGGCCGCTCGTCCTTGTACCACATGATGCTGGGCACGTGCGTCCCGGCCACCGGGCACCGCATCTCCAGGGAGTCGCTCACGTTCACCAGGAGGTCGGTCAAGTTCTGCGTAAGCCGGGGGGCTTCCAGGGCTGCGGGCAGGAGTCAGGAAGGGGCACAGTGGAGGGCAGGAGCCCAGGGCATGGGGAAGGGGCTCTCCAGAGAGGAGAGGGTGGCGGGAAGCTGGAAGGAGGGGCGGGCGGGGAGGGGGCACGCCCGCAGACTCAGGCCCTGTCGCTCACCTTGCACTGACAGGTACTTCTTGTGGCAGTGCTTGTCCTGGCTGTGCCGGTCCTGCACCTCGCACACGTAGTCGCCCTCGTGCTCAGGTGTCACGTGGGGGATGGTCAGGCTGAGCGTGGTGTGGCGAGCCCCCGGCGCTGCCTCTTCCAAGGTGGCGGCCAGCGGCGTGGCGAACAGGTGCACGTTCTTGCAGTCGAGCAGCAGCGGGTTCCCGTGGGCATCGTGCAGCGTGGACAGGTTGAGGCGGTACCAGCGCAGATGCTCGTAAGTGTAGTTGTCAGCCTGGCAGCTCAGGCGCACGGCCTGGCCCTCCAGGGGCTCCTCCGAGGGCTCGGACTCAATGCTGAAGCCGTCGGGGATGGCTGCAGCGGAAGCAAGAGCCGCTGTGACATTGCACAGTGACACTGACTCACCTGCCAGGTGCTTGCTCTTCCTTGCCCACTGGCCGCTGGACTCACTCAGCTCTCAGCCAACGTTATGCATCAGGTAGGTCTGGGCCAGGGACACCCCCGGAGTCTTCTTCACCACTTCACTCCCCCTCACTGACCACTGACCACTGACCCCTGGGGCCAATCCACAGAAGTCAGCCCCACGGGCTCTCCTCCTGCCTCCTTCCAGCTCTCTCCTGGTCGTGCCCCAACCTGGCTGCTGTCCCCCCTCTCCCGTAGCCCCATCATCAGTGAGTTCTTTGTCCCCAGACTCAGTGGGGACCGGAGTCCCATCCTGCCTCGCTGTTGGCCACACCCCACCTCTGTCAGCAGTAGCTTTCTTGCTCCGACTGCTTCTGGCCACTCGTTGTCAGGCTCCTGAGGGCTCCGCCACCCAAAGTGTTATCTCTGGCTCCATCTCTCTCCCAGGTCCCCCCACATACACACACCCCTGGGCCCAGGGACTTCCTTTCACGGGTCCTCAGCGTTCCTGAGGTCACTGACACGTTTGAGAATCCGAGGGAGCTATGGAGCTTCTCCCCAGAGAGGAACACACCCCTGAGCCACCTCTTCAGATCCAGGGCTTGGGAAGGGGGTTGGAGGGAGGCAGTTAGGTGGGGCTTCGGGGAGCAGGAGAGCCCCCTGGTCGGGGTGCCTCCGGGGCAGAGGGCAGAGGGTGCTACTCCGTCCAGCGGACCAGCATGGTCCTCCAAATCTAGCCCTGTTGCCCAGGCCCAGGGCCCTGGGGCCCTGGATAGCTCCCCGGGGTGCTCCACCAGGACCTCAGGGGACCCCAACCTGGTCCCCTCGTCCTCTCCCGGCTTGTTCTCCTCTCCTGCCCACCTGGTCCCTGACCACCAGGCCCACCCAGGTCACTCACTGGTCACGTAGAAGTAGATGAGCCGCTCGTCCCGGCCCACCTTGTTGAAGACCGTGCACTTGTACATGGCAGACACGCTGGCGTCCTGGATCACCAGCTTGCTCACCGTCTGCGCAAAGCACAGGCAGAGGATCCGTTTCCTGCCTGAGTTCCCCACCGACCTTCCCTTTCTGCAAGGAGGCCGCTGTGCCACCAGAGTAATGGGGGCAACTGAGGCTCTGGGCTGAGGTGACAGAGCTCAGAGACAAGACCAGGGATGGGAGGCACCCGAGTGAAAGTAAGGCCTTCAGGCAGCAGCGGGGAGGGGGAGGGGGGGGGCTCCTCGGGAAAGTCAGGGGACCGGGCTGTGGAAGCTGGCATCAGCAGTGGTTGGGGTCAGAGGGCGGCATAGGCAGGACCAGAAAGGCTTCTGGCGGTGGATGTGCCATTTCAGGAGGGGATGGGGGCCTAGTGCTGCCAGGCCAAGCCAGGCCAGGGCCAGGATTCAGACTGGGGTCACGTCAAGGGTCAGGCTGTGGCCTAAGATGAGCAGCAGGTCACGGTGTGAGATCCTCGTGACAAGTGCACCGTTGCCCAGGGCTGCCCACACACCTCTCCCAGCGCCCTGGGGTAGTGGCAAGGGGAGGGGCTGGTCCTAGACACCCAGAAGGGTGCTGGCCTTGGGGAGTAGGAAGCTGGGAGGCAGGGTAGGCCACAAGCCCTGCCTACCATCCAAAGACCCCCCCTACTTTAAGCTGGGCACTTCCTGGCCAGGCCTGGAACAGGAAGAGGCTCTGGAGGTGTGTAGGAAAACAGGAAGTGACCGTAGGAAGTGGGTGCCTTTGTTCAGTCCCCTCCCCTGCCTGGCCGTTTCTCAGCATTGCCCCCAGGCTGGCCAGCAGCTCAGCCGCCTTTGGTGGGACCAGGCCAGCCCCCAGCCTGGAGCCAGTGGGCAGCTGGACCCATGGCCTGGCCGGGCAGCCTGAATCTTATCTTTCTCGTTCGGGAAGTGGCCGGAGGTCCTTTCCCCGCCCCCCACATGCAGGCAAGGGAGCTGAGGCGCAGACACTGCAGAGAGGTCACCCCTCAGCCGCTGCCCCCAGAGCCCTGCAGGCCTGGTGGGCACCCAGAGGCCAGAGAGGGCCTCCCCTCCCTCCTCCTCTCGGCCAGTCCGTGGCGCGGCTGGCCCCTACCTTATTCCTCCCCTCCACACACTCCGTCCAGGTGTCCAGGCTCTCGATGGGATTCACAGCGTCCTGCGTGGTCACCTCCCTCCAGTCCCGGCACTGTGGCATGCGGTCCCGCTGTTGCCGCCGGCTGCTGGGGACGAGGGTTGACAAGGGCCAGTCAGAGGTCTGGGCGGGGAGGGTCCCCAAGGGGGTAAGGTTGAGCCTCTGTCATATTCAGGGTCACCTTCTACACTGCGTGGGCGAGGCTGGCCTTTGGCTGGGTGAGCAAGAGGGCAAGAGCGTTTGCTGCTGGAACACTGTCTCCCACTCTCTTTTATTTTTATTGATTTCACAGAGGAAGGGAGGAGAGATAGAAACATCAATGATGAGAATCACTGATTGCCTGTCCTGCACGCCCCCCACTGGGGATCGAACTCACAACCAGGCTTGTGCCCTTGACCAGAATCGAACCTGGGACCCTTCAGTCTGCAGGCCGACGCTCTATCCACTGAGCACACCAGCCAGGGCTGTCTCCCACTCTCTATGTTCAGGGCCCTGCGGGGACTGCCACACAGCCTTTGGCAGCTCTCTGCTCGCCCTCCAGCATGCTGTGCCCACCGCCCCCCACTCACACGCACCCCTCCTGCAAAGCCCACCCAGATCCCCAAGGGCGGCAGTCAGCACTCCTGCTCCAGGCACCCCCCCTCACCCCCTCTTTCAGAGCTGCAGCCCCTCCTGGGGCCAGGTGGGACTGGGTCTCCCACTAGGACCTGGGCCCCAAGGGAGGCTCTTGTCTGCCCTGGCAGAGCAGAGTGGCCCTGGGGCCCTGTCAGTCGGTACAGAACAAAATGGTGAAGCATCAGAGGGAAGCAAATCTGGAGGTGCCAGCAGTGACCCTCGGCCTGTGTTCTAGAAGAATCTATGAGCCTTGGACGCTGTGGGTGGCTCAGGCCCAAAGGCCACCCCTTGAGCCTCCCACACTGACCCGCTGAGCTCACAGCCCCTACGGGGGCTGCTGCCCTGTCTCCTCCTTGGCCCCCAGTGCCTGTCCCTCCCCAGCCTGGACCCTCCCACCTCACAAGGATCTCCTGCTAAATGGCCAATCTGACCTGACACCCCTGCTCAGCACCCTTCCCTGGTTCTAGTGCAGGGGTGGGCAAACTTTTTGACTCGAGGGCCACAATGGGTTCTTAAACTGGACCAGAGGGCCGGAACAAAAGCATGGATAGAGTGTTTGTGTGAACTAATACATGTTAACACTGCTGCTGGTGAAGGAGCAGAGGGGAGAGCAAGAGAACCCTTCGCTCTTTCGGCTCCGCGGGCCGGATAGAACAGCCGAACGGGCCGGATCCAGCCCGCGGGCCGTAGTTTGCCCACGGCTGCTCTAGTGCCTTCCAGACCTCTGCCACCTCTGCACCCTCCCCTCCGGTCCCCTGCTTGGCCAAGTTGTCTCTGCCCCGAGAGTTCTCCCCAGCTGTCTGCCCTGTTGGCGCCCAAGTAAGCGGGCATGGCCAGCAGAGGGGCAGGCTCGCTGCTTACAGCTGTGGCCTTGGCAAAGCCACGTCCCTTCTCAGATCCCGCTCCTCCTCTTAGGGTGACTGTAAGCGCTGCACAGAGGAGCTCAGGAGCGAGGGCATGGTGGCGTGCCATGGGGCTCGGCACAAGTCTCCTGAAAGCGGCCCAGCTCTGCCCGCCGGGCAGAAGTGTCCCCCTGGACGCCACAGGCACAGCCTTGGGTCTCTGATGATACGGCTCTGGGGGCTTTGCTCTCCAGGCAGGGGGGTGGGCCGGACGGCTGCAGGGGCGTCTGAGCCTGGCTCAGATGGGATGATGCCAGGGGTTGGCTGCGGTGCATGGTGACAGGGTTTGCGTTTAGAGCAGGGCTCTCGGGAGGGGTGCGGGCAGTGAGTGGGGGTCAGGGCTGAGGGTGAGCGCAGGGCTGGAGCCACACTCACAGGCTGCGCTGGGCGAAGGTCTTGCAGGGCGTCCACGGCCGCCAGTACCACTGGACGCTGAGAGGAGGGGGCACGCCGTAGGCGGTGCAGGTGAGGGCCTGGCGACTGTGGCGGGAGTAGATGCTGGGGGAGGAGGCCTCCTTCTCGTGGATGTTGGGGGGCACTAGGGGCACAGGCAGGCAGCTGGTCAGCCGGCCCCCTGGCACACCCGCCCGCCCTCCCACCCCTCCCCTCCCACCGGCCCCTACCGTTCACCACCAGCTCCAGGCTGATGTTGCGCTTCAGGCCGGCCACGGAGTTCCACAGGGCGAGGGTGTAGACGCCTGCGCTGGCCTCGGTCACCTCCTTGAGCACCAGGGCATGTGGACTGTGGCGCCCCGACACCGCCTTTCTGTCCTTGTACCTGGCCCGGGAAGGGAGTTCAGGGCGCTCCGTGGCTCCCACCTCCACCCCCCTGCCCTCCTTCCCTGCCACACCCCAGCCCCTGCAACTGGAATGCACTGTTGGGAGCAGGACCCCTGCAGGCCAGGAGGCTGCTGGGTGCAGGGGAGCGCAGTGGACCCTGCACAGAGAGCAGATGGCCTAAGCTGTGGGGGTGGCCGCCAGGCAGGAGCACGCCCCCCAGGCTCAGGAGCGCCTAGGTCGGGACAGGGCTTCCCACAGGCGCCTCCTCTCCGGCCGCCAGGCTCCGAGGCCCCGCGGGAGTGTCCTGACACCTTCCCCACAGGCCCTGTCCCTTCCCCACGGGTTTCAGTGAAGGAGGGAGGTGCAGTCCCCGGTGCCGCCTGGACCCTGGCCCTGTTGGGCCCTGCCTCCCTCTGGAGCTCGAATTCACCGTCCCCCTCCCTCCTCCATGTAACCAAGCACCCGCTGGTCAGACAAGCCTGGGAACCAGCGGGCCCTCGCCCTGCTCTGCTGCCTGCTCTCCTACACTCTGCTTCCCATGCTCCCCCCGAGCTGGGCTGTCCCCTCACCGCTGCGGCCCCTGCACAGAAGCGGTGCCGGGCACCAGGAGGTGCCCAGGGCATGTTGCTGTACGTGTGAACTGGGAGGGGCACCCCCGGTCCTGAGCTGCACCCCCGTTCTGGACTCTGCCTGGAAACACATGGTCCTCGCCAGGCGGGCGCCTTCCCGGGAGGCCCAGGAGGGGCACCGCCCTCGGGCAGAGCCAGCAGCGAGGGGGATGCAGGAGCCCTTCTCAACTGTGGCACCACAGCCCCACCGGGAGGGACGGGACTGACTGGGGCCACAGGGCAGGGTGGGCAGCTCTGGTGCTGTCCTGAGTCTGCCACCTGCCACCTCTGCGATCCTAGCAAAACCCTTCACTGCCTCAAGCCCGTGTCCTCATCTGAAAACTGGGGAAATGGCCCTGGCCGGTTTGGCTCAGTGGATAGAGCGTCAGCCTGCGGACTAAAGGGCCCTGGGTTAGATTCCTGTCAAGCGCACATGCCTGGGTTGCAGGCTCGATCCCCAGTAGGTGGTGAGCAGGAGGCAGCAGATCAATGATTCTCTCTCATTGATGTTTCTCTCTCTCCCTCCCTCTCCTTTCCTCTCTGAAATCAATAAAATATATATTTTTAAAAAGAAATGAAGTGCCCCTTCTGGCGAGGTCGTGAGGGCTAGCTGAGGTCTGGCGCTTCGGAAGCTGAGGACCAGCCTGGATGTCCACTAGGTTCCCACCCACCCACTCACTCACTCAGTCATCACATACCCAGCAGTGGGCCCCCGTGGGCTGTGGTGGCCACGGTGACCACTAGTGTCCTGGGAAATGTCTCCGCCAACAAGGGGGCCAGCTGACAGCTGAGCACTTGTTGGAGGAAGATGTTGGCCAAGTGAGAAGAGAAAGACCAGCTGTGGTGGGAACGGTGCTACGCAGCCGGCTGTGTGAGGGTCGGCCCTGGGCCAGATCCCAGGTGCTGCACAGCCAGCCGTCCAGCCAGGGCTGGGCCAGTCCTGAGGGCCTTGGAGGACAGGTCAGGCCCAGGTGCTCAGGAGGCCACGCCTGTGAGGGAGCCTCCAGGCTGCATCCCTGCTCTTCAGACCCTGCCTTATGGGCCCTGGTCTTGCACCAGGTGTCCCCAGTGGACCCCAAAGTCTGTGGCCTCAGAGGCAGGGTCACCCCGGGCCCAGGACCAGGGGATGCTGGGCCCTCCAAGAGAAGCCTGCTCCCCACGGCCGGGCTCCTGCCGAGTGCAGGTCCGCGCTTTCAGAGAGGCTCTGCCTGCAGGGAGGTGCCCAGGCTGGAGGGCACGGCTCCTCTGGCAGCTGGGAAAGCACAGAATGGGCTCCCGGGGGCTCTGGGCTCAGGCAGGAATGCTCTTCCCTTTCCTGGCCTCTTCTCATCGCTGTGATGGAGGTCAGGTGAGAGTGTGACACCCCAGGGTTGGGCCACGTGGGCTGCTCAGGCAACCTGAGGGTGCTGGGGGGCACTGTGGATCCCCGAGTTCTGGGGGAGCTCGCAGGAGTGCTGGCCAGGGCAGAGCCACCACCGAGGGACCCCTCCCTGACCCCATGACTTTGCTTTAGGGGCTCCAGCAGCCTGCGGGCGTCCACGAAGCCCTCGCTCACTGCCACGCAGCTCAGGCCTGGCAGAGGCCTGGCCCCCCGACAGCCTGTGAACCCCTGTGGCATCCCCGAGTTCTAGATGGGAGGGCCCTGAGGTGGCACGCTGTCGGACGAGGCCTAGGAAACCTGAAGCCGCTGCTGCGGGCAGGCAGGGCTCTGTGATGCGCTCCAGGTGCAGGAGGCAGTGGGAGCCCCTTGCTGCGCCCACCACACCCGCACACACCTGGAGGCTGGCATTTACCAGTTTCCACAGTTTAGCAGCAACCCAGGCTGGATTATCTCGTTCTACACATGCTCCTTAGCACCTTCAGAGGGGGCCCTCGCACAGGCCCAGCCTGGGAGGATGCTGCCCTCCTCACCCAAGGTCAGCCAGGCCTGCAGGTAATGAGGGGCAGGAGCCGGGACTGTACCATTGGAACTCCGGTGGGGGGTACGCAGCTAGCTTCACGGGCAGCTTCACCAGCTTGTCTCCTGCTGTGGCTTCCAGGACGGGGCCCTTGAGCCACTCGACGCTGATGAAGGGTTTTTCTGCCAGACGGGAGGCATCGGTGTAAATCCAGGGGCTGGCATCGCTCACCCACCACTGCCCAGGGCCCCAGCCATGGCCCTGCGCCCCGAGGACAGACCCTTGCAGACTGGGGCTCACTCTGCCCAGCAGGGTGTGGGGCCAGACAGGCCATCCACCCTCAGCCCTCCCTTGCCCTGGGCTGGACTTCATCCGGCTTGGTGCACTGTGACCTCTGACCCTGGCCCAAGCTGCACAAGGAGCCTGTTCACAGGCCCGGTGACCGCCTAGGCCCTCGGGCACGCGGACCCCACTCAGACGCACCGTGTACGATGACCTCCGTGCTCTCCCGGAACCGCTGGATGCCATTGTTGGCCTCGCACGTGTACGGGCCGAGGTCGCGCTGGCTGACGTTGTGGACGGTCAGGATGCTGGAGAGCTCTGTGTGGGTCTGCTGGGAGCGCCGCTCGGGCACCCACTTGCCCCGCTCGGCCTGCCCGTGCCCAGGGAAGGGCAGGGTCAGAACAGGCAGCCCGGAGAGCTGACACCAAAGGCGCACCCCCAGCCCAGCCAGCAGTGACGGCGGAGCCGGACGCACCCAGAGGTGTCCCCGGGGGAGGAAAATGTCCCATCAGACCCAGCAGTCTGCACCTCCGCCACACGCAGGCAGAGTGCCGGGCCAGGCAGGAGCGGCACAGGGTGGGCCAGGCAGGGATGGGACGCCTGGAGGTGGCTCGGGCACAGCCCTGGCAGAGCCGGCGGCCTTACCTGCTTCCCCGGGTAGTCCCAGTCGAAGGTGACCCCCGAGTTGAACTCGGCCCACACGGTGCAGTTCAGGACCAGCTTTTCCCCGACGAGCAGCTCCATGGACTTCTTGGGGAAGAGCTGGATGTCGTAGAGCTCGTTGCCTGGCGACACAGGAGCAGTGACCCCCAAGCCCCTCACCAGCACAGCACCCGGAGTGCAGGGCGCAGGGCACCCACCAAGACCCGCTGTGGCACCTACAGCCCCATCACTGAGAATCTGGGGTCTCCATCTCCCCCTGCGGTCTTCCTCCCGGGACCCCGTGGCCCAGGACAGCCCCTACCTGTGATGTGCACGATGAAAGGGTTGGACAGGAAGGCCTGGCCGCCCCAGGTGGTCTCGCACTGCAGATACAGGGTCTCCCGCAGCAGCGGCGTGGGCACCCGCATGCCCCGGCGGTCATCCCACACCACGTCCTGCCCGTCGGGCTGCAGCACTGAGCTTGGCTGCTGGGATATGGTGGCCATCAGCTCCCGCTGCCCCCTTCCTCCTGGCCAGGTCAATGGCTGCCTTTCCCAGGGAGAGGACAGGAGGGCTAGGTCGTGGGGAGTGAGGGGGCTGTACCAGGCGCAGGGTGACGTTGAGGCCGGGGATGGACACCAGGCAGGGCACCCACACGGAGTCCTTCCTGTCGACCAGGAGTGTGCCTGGCTTGTTGATGAACGGCTGCTCTGAGTCTGCAGAGAGAGCGCAGTTTGTGGGAAGGGCAGGTGGAGCTTGGGGAGGTCTCTGCCCAGGTGGGGGCTCCAGAGCAGTCCCTCAAGGTCTGGAGGCCTGCTGCGCCTCCAGGACCCTGCCTGTCACCTCGTGGGCTGCAGGAGCGCGTGGGGCTGGGCCCCTCACCTCTTACGAACACATAGGTGCTGGCCGCGGTGGTGCCCTCGATGCGGGCCTTAATGTACTTGTAGTAGCAGCCATAGCTGCCCGTGTCGTTGGCGTGGGCCTCGGGAAGCAGCAGCACCTTGCAGTAGGGCCGGGCATCCGAGCCTTCGCAGTCGCGAACGAACCCCAGGTCTTCACTGTCCTTTTCCCCCGTGGTTGGCGCTTCCTGAGCCCCTGGCCAGGCCCACTGGAGGGGGTGCTGCCCCCTGGCAGAGGAGGCAGAGGTCAAGAGGGGCTCCCCTGCAGCCCCAGGGCCAAGGCTCGCCCACCCGGAGGTCAGGCCAGCGGGTGCCGGGGCACACACCACGGACCCAGCCCACAGCGGGCACTGAGTCCCGGGCTCTGCCCGGCTCGGGCCTCTGTGCGGCAGGCTGGCCTCCGAGGGGTCCGGCCTCGGTCACAGCTGGGCTGCAGGGGGCTAACATGTCTTGGCCTTTGAAATTGGCAACTGGCCTGGGCTGAACAGCGGCTGCTGACGTGGGTGCAGGGTGACCCAAGGGTGGGTGCAGGGTGATGGTCTGTGGTCCGTGTGAAATGACCAGGGGTGGCTGTGGGGGAGGTGGGTGCAGGGTGCCTGGGTCTGCAGGGTCTGCCAGCTCCCGGGCCCCCAGGGAGGCCCACTAAGCCTCAAGGCCTCTCTGCCCGGAGGGGCTGCCTCCTGGGCTCCCCACCACCATCTCCAGCCTCAGTTCTTAGTCTCCTCTGCCTGACGGACACGAGGGCCCCAGGCCCCTGCTCCGCTGGCTGGGGGCTGAGTACCTGCAGGAGATGGACAGGCTGTCGCTGGCGTCAATGACGTGCGTCTCCTCCGTGATGTTCAGGGTCGGGGGGCTCATGGAGTAGCCACTCACCAGGCCTGGGGTAGGGGACAGGGTTAGTGTGGCGCCGAGTCACGAGTTCACGCGACAATGTCAACCAGGCGCAGACCCCCTAGGGCAGGGGCCCCGGGAAACAGGACTAGGCGCTCCCTGCCCACGGCTCCTGCCCGGGACCCACCCAAGTGAGCCCTGGCCGAGGCCGGGATCCAGCCCAGACCCCTGGCCCCACGGGGCTGAGCTGCCAGCAGGAGGTTGGGGGGATACTCAGACCTCATCCTGCATTGGGGAGGCCTGCCGGTCACCTGGGCCTTGTGCACCCCACATATCTGCCCGAAGGCCCCTCCCTTCTGCCTGTGAGGGGTCCTCGCAGTGCAGACTGTCCCCGAGCATGCCCAGAACTGAGCCTCGGCTTCCCAGGACCTCGTGCTCCGCCAGGTCCCATGGAGTCCACCTCATGTGTCCTTAGCCCCAACTTCTGTCCAGCCTCCAGGCCCCACTGGCTGCCCTAGCTCCTCCGACTCTGCCTGCTTCAGCCCCGCATGCTTCCCACAGGGCTTGTCCCCAAACACACATAACTCGCCTGGCCCAGCTGAGCACACGCCCAGCCCCCCAGGACCCTGGCATGGACCCTCAGCTCCTCACCCATCACCCTCCTACCAGCGTGATGGCCTGCGTGTGCGTGCGAGCGAGCGAGCGAGCATGTGTGTGTGTGTGTGTGTGTGTGTAAATATGTGTCTATCTGTGGGCATGGATCTGTGTTTTTATGGGGTGGGTGTATATGTGACATGTCTTTGACATGTCAGTGCATGTGCACACATGGACTCTGACATGTTAGTGTGTGTGTGCGCACGCGTGTGATCTGGCAGACCCCGGGAGGTCTGGGTCTGGAACTCTGGCAGATGTATCCTGCCAGGACCATCCTGGGACAACAGGAAGAGAGGACTGCATGGCTGGAGGCCCAGGGCTGTGTCCTGTCCCTCCCCGCAAGTCCCTGTCCTCCCGGGGGGCAGGGCCCACTACCTGCCCCTGCCCCTTCCCTCCCAATGGGTCCAGCTCCTCTGCCCTCCCAACCCAGCTCCCTGAGGCCAGGGCCCCCCTGGTTGGTTCTATACCACCCTGACCCCGCACACCACTAACCTCCCTGGGAAGAGCCCTGGGTGGCACCCTCCATACACCAAGATCTTGGTGTAGCACCAACGGACAGGATGGCCAGGGCTGGAAAGCCCTCCCCAGGCATCTAGTCCCACTGTACAGACTGGGAAACTGAGACCCGCCAGCAGGAGCACACTGGCCCCTCAGAGCACCGTGACCGCTGCGAAGTCCCTCCTTAGCCTGAAGCCAGGACGCTCCCTCCTGCCCTCAGGCCCCAACGGGGAAAAGTGGCCTGGGCTCCGCTCCCAGGGGCTTCTCCATGTGGGCTCTGCCATCAGGTGGTGCCTGGCCTCCCATGCACACCAGCCCCCCACTGCATCCCTGGGCTGCTGGAGAGGGTACCCCACATGAGGAGGCCCTCCTGCCGTTGTGAGGGGCTGGGAAGGAATCGGGAAGGCGGCTCTGACCTGCGCCTCAAAGGACAAATAGGATTTCCCAGGCAGCGGAGAGTGAACAAAGCCACAGCAGGCAGACAGCCGGCCTCTGAGCTGCAGAGAGGGGGGCGTGATGGGCTTAGGCTTGGACCACAGGGGAATGAAGGCCCTGGCCTCCCGATGGCTGGCACGTGGTCACCAGAGGAGAGCCTCAGCAGCCAGCACCCCCCTGCCTGGGAACAGGAATCCCCCAGTGATGCCTGCAGTGTTGCCCTGGGGACCCCAGAAAGGCTGAGGGTCCCCTCTTTGGGGTGCACATCCAGGGCACACATGGTACCCCTACCTACGAAGCTGTGGCAGATGTCACAGATGTCAAAGGCTTCCCTTTGCTTCCAAGATAAAGCAAGCCATTCCCTTCTGCCCACTGCCCTTCTCTCCAGCCTCATCTCCCGACACATCTCTGAGCAGCATGGACCTCCCACCATCATCCCCAGGTGCCAGGCTTCTCATATCTGAAGTCTTTCGCCCAGAACATTTGTGCTCCTCCTTCCCGAGAAGCTGACTTGTTCGGGTCTGGCTCATGCTTCCCTTCCGATGGAGCAGACAGCTACTCAGACAGTGTCAGCATCCTTGGTGCTCCTGCTCGATGGACAGGAGGATGGGTGGGTGGGTGGATGGATGGATGGGTGGGTGGATGATGAGTGGATGGGTGGATGGATGGATGGATGGATGGATGGGTGGATGGGTGGATGGATGGATGGATGGATGATGAGTGGATGGGTGGATGGATGGATGGATGGATGATGAGTGGATGGATGGATGGATGGATGGATGATGAATGGATGGATGGATGGATGGATGGGTGGGTGGATGGTGAGTGGATGGATGGATGGATGGGTGGATGGGTGGGTGGGTGGATGGATGGATGGTGAGTGGATGGGTGGATGGATGGATGGATGGATGATGAGTGGATGGGTGGATGGATGGATGGATGGATGGGTGGGTGGATGGTGAGTGGATGGATGGATGGATGGGTGGATGGGTGGGTGGGTGGATGGATGGGTGAGAGGTGGTTGGATGTGTGGGTGAATGGATGGATAGATGTGTAGGTCACTGGATAGACAAGTGAATGGGGGTGAATACATGGAAAGGGGAATAGAGCTTGTAGGAGCTTCCTCCCTAGAGGCCACCATACCACCAAAGGAAGCATCTTCCTCCTGTACTAATGCTGTATCAAAGGAGAAGCATCCATTGTGCTTGTCAACCATTTTACCCATCCAAGTGAGTTTCTTCTCTGTTGCCATAGGCCAGTGGTTCTCAACCTGTGGGTCGCGACCCCTTTGGTGGTCGAATGACCCTTTCACAGGGGTTGCCTAAAACCATCCTGCATATCAGATATTTACATTACGATTCATAACAGTAGAAACATTACAGTTATGAAGTAGCAACGAAAATAATTTTTTTAATATTTTATTGATATTTCTACAGAGAGGAAGGGAGAGGGATAGAGAGCTAGAAACATCGATCAGCTGCCTCCTGCACACCCCCTACTGGGGATGTGCCCAAAACCAAGGCACATGCCTTTGACCGGAATCGAACCTGGGACCCTTGAGTCCTCAGGCCGACGCTCTATCCACTGAGCCAAACCGGTCAGGGCGCAACGAAAATAATGTTATGGTTGGGTCACAACATGAGGAACTGTATTTAAAGGGCCAGAGGTTGAGAACCACTGCCCTAGGCCCTGACTTGCCCAGTGCCACTCTGTCTTCCCTCACTTCCACGGGGGCCTGTGCCATCAGCAGACTTTGCTGTGGACATCACTGTCCTCCATCCTTCCGGCCTTCACTGAAACCTGGCTTTCTGAGGACACCACCGGCCCTGTGGTGGTGACTGCTCTCCGTGCAGAACTCCTTGTGGCCACCTCCCCTTCTCCGAGGGCAACGCCCACCCACTCCCCACTAAAGCTGTCATCAGCTGTTGTCTTGGTCACTTCCCCTCATTCTCTGCTCCCGGCTCTCCAGCCCCCTCCACCTCAACTCAGGCCATTCCCCATGACTTCAACATCCACACGGATGACTCACCAGTCAGTGCCTTTTCAGTCATCATCTCTACGCCTCCCCCGGCCCCCGAGGCCCCTCACTTCCCGGGTACACCCTGTTCCCGGTCCTCCCCAGAAAGTGCGCCATCACCAAGCACCTCTCTTCCTGAGTTTCTCTCCTCTGCCTCCTGCTGGGTGCCCGTATGCGCACTTCCAGGCCAGGGACCCCTCGCCACTGTCACCACCCTCCGGCCTCACCCTTGTCCTGGAACAGCATGGCTCATGTTCCATCACTGCCTCTCACCCTCCACGCCAGCCCTGGGACAGCACGTGCCCCTCAGTGGCTCTGAGCTTCGGCAAAGACGGAGCCCACACTGCGGCCTCCGCTCTTTCTTTCCCAGTGGCCGACCTTAACCGGGCCTGGGGCTGCAGGCCAGGGTTTTCCTCCCCGTCCCTGCCCTCTCAGCCTTAATGAAGTGAAGCCATTAGATGGAGACACCCCATGTTTCCACATTCAAACCCCACACCCCCAGCCTGGGGCCCTGAAACCCTCTGACACTCCAACTCCCTGGACCTGACTCCTGCAGATTACTTCTTTCTCTTCTGATCACCAATATTTATCTGTGGAATCATCTCCTGTCTTATAAAAAAAAATAAAACCCCAATTCCTTGGTCCTACACGCCCTTCCAGCCACTGGTCCTCCTCCATTCCCCTCCATACAAAGCTCTCTCCCTGTTCCCCTCCTCTCACAGTGCTCATCCTCCCACTGGGTGCAGCCCCATCCCCTGCTTCACGGCTCCCAGGACCCCCAGGCTGCAGGACAGTGGGCCCTCGTGGGCAGGGAGCAGAGCTGTCCCTTCTCTGCTGCCTTCTGTGATCCCACTCTCCCCTCATCCTCCCCTTCCCCTCTGCCTAGCACCAAAGGCTGTCGCCTCACTCTCTGTTCTCCACCGTCCTCTCTCCTAAATGCCCAGATACCTCCAGTTCTCCATCTCCTGCCCAGACCCCTTCTCTCAACTCCAGCTTGAAGGATCCAGCTACCACTGTGCTTGGCCGCCCCACAGACCCCCGAGTTCCACATGTCTGAGGCTGAACTCCAGACTCACACCTCTCCACCCTGCCAAAGGCTCCTCTTTAAAAAAAAAAAAAATAATAATAATAATAATAATTAATGGATTAGTTAGTTTTTAAATATATTTTTATTGATTTCAGAGAGGAAAGGAGAGGGAGAAAGAAACATCAATGATGAGAGAGAATCAGTGATCGGCTGCCTCCTGCACACTCCACACTGGGGATCGAGCCCACAACCCAGGCATGTGCCCTTGACTGGAATCGAACCCGGGACCCTTCAGTCCACAGGCTGATGCTCTATCCACTGAGCCAAACCAGCCAGGGCCAAACGCTCCTCTTTGATAGCGTCCGTCGCCCCAGACAGAGTGGATGGCCATCTCTCCTGCCCGCCCTTCTGTCCACCACCAAGCACGTCTGAGCCAGGTCCGCTCTCCTGGGGCCTGGGGCCTGCCCGCTGCGCTCGGCCCTCATGGCTCCTCGGCCATTCCTGTCCTCCACTCCTCACATAGTCATCAGTGATAGTTTAAAGGCATGTTTGTGCTTTCCTGCCAGTGCCTTCCCACTAAGCACTCAGGAAAATCCAAACTCCTGACCTTGGGCTGGCACCCCCCCCCGCCCCCCCCCCATGCCTTCTGGTCCACTTCCTCTCCTGCTCATGCCCTCCAGCCACCACGGCCTGAGGCTCTTCCACAATATGTTGTGCTCCTTGCAAACCCCCGCCCATTGCACACACCTCTTCTCCTGTTTGCCTCCTCACATGACCTGCACCGCCGGCTTCTCACCTTCCGCTTAGACATGACCTCCTCATCTCAGCCTCCTGGTTGTTTACTTCATCCTTCTTATCACAATTTGTCTAAGTTGTGTTTTTCCAATTCCTCTACTAGACAGTTAGGTTTCAATGGGGTAAGAACAAGGACGGGCCTCTTTTCTACAACACCCTGTGCCTAGCACAGCACCTGGCACAGAGTCAAGGTTCCATAAATACTTGTTTAATGGATGGATGGATGGATGGATGGATGGATGGATGGATGAGTGGATGGCTGAGTGGATGAGTGGATGGATGGATAAGTAGATGGATGGATGGGCAGATGGATGGATGAGCGGATGGATGGATGGGTGGATGGATGGATGGATGAGTGGATGGATGGATGGATGGGTGGATGGATGGATGGATGGATGGATGGATGAGTGGATGGATGGATGAGTGGATGGGTGGGTGGATGGATGGATGGGTGGATGGATGGATGGATGAGTGGATGGATGGATGGATAGGTGGATGGATGGGGGGGTGGATGGATGGATGGATGGATGGGTGGAAGGAAGGATGGATAGATGGAAGGACAGATAGATGGATAGAAGGATGCATGGACCAACAGATGCACAGGATGAATGGGTGGATGGTGGATGGAAGGATAGAGGGATGGCTGGCTGGTTAAATAAACTTCTGAGTCTTCCTTTGGGTTAGAACTGTGTCAGACCCTGTGGTTCCTCTGGAAAAGATGTTCCAGTTTTAATGACCAGGATCCCTGGGGACCGCGTGTACTCCAGGTTGCTCAGCAGCTGGACAGATCAGGCCTGAGGGCTGCCAGGCCCAGAGGCGCCCTGCTGCCCAGCCCCCACCTGCAGCCCTGAAGAGGGAGCATCCTTCCTGCCGGGCTGTTGTCTGTCCCGCTGTCCTTCCCTTCCCGCAGCAGGAAGCACTGTCATCCTGGCCTCTGCCGCACTCCCCCTGCCTTCCTCTTCCTGGCCCAGGAACTGGCTCCTTCCTTCCCCTGGCCAGTGGCCCTGGCCCCCCAGGCGCAGAGCATCGGGGCGGCACCGCGCCGAGGTCAGGGAGGCCAGAGTGCACACCTCTTCTCCGTGCTGTCAGCAGCCTTGGGCAGGGAGGCTGACTGGGAGCAGCACACCGGGGTCCTGGTGGGGGGTGGGCAGGAGGGGCAGGAAGTCCTGTGAGTTAGCGCTGACCGTGGCCCAGCATTCACTGCCTCATTTGATCCTCACACATTTGAGCCTGGGAGGGAGGGTGGGGTCTCTGGTCCAGTCAACAGCAAGGAAACAGACGCTCCAAGCCCCCAGTAGTGACGGCCAGCCGCTGTGGTGGAGCCTGAGCTGATCCAGGCCTCTCCCCGCCCAGGCCCCCTCACACTTCTCCACCTGCTTCTCTCCTACCACCACCGGAGCGCCAGCAGCCTCCTTCCCGGCCTCCAATCTGTTCCTCAGCCCAGAGGAGCGACTCTTAACCACCTTCGCTGGCCCTTCCTGGTCCTCTGGAGCTGTCCTTGACCTTGGCCTGGCCTCCAGGGTGAGGCCGATCCCAAAAGGCCCCTCCCTCCTGGCCAGTTTCACCTCCCAACCCACCAGCCATACCCACTGTCCACCTGCAGAGCGCACCAGGCCCCGGCCCACTGCCCAGCGGGCTGCGGCTGTGTGTCTGTCCTTCCCTGCTCCCCGTGCCTGCAGAACTGCTACTGCTGCTCAGGGCCATGGGGGCGGCGGTGCCTGAGACGAGGCTGCGAGACCACCCCACTGGGCCCTGACCCGGCCACAGGGGGCACCTGTGTCACTGGGCTGCTCCTGGGGGTCAGGATGGCCTGGGACCTCAGAGGTACCTCTCCAGCCCTGGCAGAGTGTAGAGGTAGCACTTATTGCAGGCCTTGTCCCCTGGGGGTGACGGGCTGTGTGGCCGTCACCAGTCGCAGCACCTGTGCCCAGGAGGACAGAGGCAGCAGGGTCAGGCCAGCGACTGCAGCCTGGAGCTGAGCTGAGCGAGAAGCACTGGGGGACAGCTGGCCATGTGGGGCTGGGCTTGGGGTCTCCATGCTTTGGCCCTAGGGCTGGGCAGGTGGGGGAGACCTGCTCCAGAGCCTGCGTATGGACCTGGGGAAGGTGCGGGGTGTTCTGTCTGGAGTCCCCCCACCTGGCTGGAAGCCTCTGTGCCTTCGGAGATGAAGGGTGAGGGCCAAGAGGCCACTAGTCCCTCTACCCCTGACCCTGCAGGGCCGATGGCTGGGTTAGGAGGGACCCCGTGAACCTGGCTGCGTGCACCACAAAGCCACTCTCTGGCTGTGTGGACGTGGACAGGTCACTTCCTCCAAGCCCCAGTCTTCTCACTTGTGAAATGCGAATGGTTCATCGAATTATTGGGAACCACCGACCACCAATAACATGATACACAGTAAGAGCCATCGGAAGGACAGTCACTGGCGCATGCACACGGAGCCCTTCTTCGTTGCTGCCTGCTGAACGCTTTGCCCGTCACAGCTTTGCATCGCACTGGGACCCTGTGCCATGGTCACAGCATCTGGGGAGGGGGCGCCATAGAACACCTTGCTGGTGGGAGGCGTGTTCAAAGGGCTTAAATGGGCTTTGTAGACTGAGTAGGAGTTTGCTGGCGCAGGAAAAGGACACACAGGACAGAGGGACCAGTGCGAAGGCCAGAGGGCAGGAGCCTGGGCCGTACAGTGGAGAGACGCGGCCCAGGTCACAGGGCCGGCCTCAGGCTCTGGGCCAATCCTTTCGCCCGGGGCTCTGCTCTTCTCACTCATGTGCTCCCCCCTGTGCTCCCTCCTGTGCTCCCTCCTTCTAGAGGTAGCCCACCCCCGGGGCTTCGAGGCCACCTCTGAGCTCCCCACTATCCCCGCAGCTCTGCTGAGCTCCAGTCCTGGGGGCCCCTGCTCCTCACAGGTCTTCTGCTGGTTGCCCCTCAGCCCTCAGACGCTGACCAGATCACACGCTGTGCACGCCTCGCTCCCCGCGTCGTCGTCCCCCCGCCCACCATGAGCAAGTGTTAAAAGGACGGAGAACTCCCAGCACTGGCAAGGATGTGAGCCAACAGGCCTCACAGTAACTTTAAAATGCTCCACACTCTGACCCCTAATTCTGCTTACCCCCAATACATCCTGTTACGACAATAACAGCAAACGCGTGTTAGCACTTTCCGCGGGCTGGCCTGCCAAGCACCCGGCCCTCTAATCTCTACTCCCGCGTCCCCCGTCCCGACCCCCCCCCCCCCCCGCCCCGCCCCGCGCGCATTCTATTCTCGTCATGTTGCAGATGAGAGAACTAAGGCACCAACTTAGTTAAGTTGCTAGTCAGAGATTACCTTTGGGGACAGGATAACGGAAGCTACTATTTCCTCCACACGGGGCTGCACTGTCTGCATTTCTGCAGTTGGCCTTCACCCGAAATGCAAAGGCCTTCACCCGAAATGCAAAGGCCTTCACCCGACACCCAACGGGCTCATCCTTCGTCCTCAGCCTTCGTCCTCACCGGGAAACGCTGCGCTCCCTCCTGTGACCCGCCAGGCGCTCGGACGCTATTCGCCCCCACAGCCATTGGTTGCCAAGTCACGTCCATTCTCAGGTCCAGCATCAAAGGCGGAGGCTGGGAACACCAGGCTTCCCCTCTCCTCCCTGCCACCCTGGCAAAGTGCTTTGCACTCAGCGCTGACGCCTTGCGAGGGACGAGGGACGCCTTCCAGCCGCTCAGGACATTCCAGGCTGCCCCTCCCCAGCCCCCGCCTCTGGCCAGCCTCCCTGCCCCTCCCCTGACTCAACACACCAGTGTCGCCCCACTGCTTGAGACCTAAGTGGTCAGAGCATCTTTCTAGAACACAAGTCCCTCTCCTGCCTAAGACCTTTCCCTGCTTCCCCAGTGTTGGGGGCAGAATCTGAGCTCCTCCCGTGACCCTCCATCGAGCGCTGATACCTGCCAGCTGCCTGGTGCCCACTCCAGCCCCAGAATCACAAGCTGAGATGCCTCCCAGGGGCCCTCTGCACAGCTCCACAGCCCCAGCCCCAGCCCCAGCCCCGGACCGGCTCACTGCACTCACTTCCCAGGAGGGCCTTTCCATGGTGTCAGCCCAGCAGTGATGGCCCTGACCGGCTGGAGGCTCTCGGGGACAAAGGGACAGCACAGTGGCAGGTGTAGAGCTGAGGGGTGGGGGTGAGGTGTCCTGCTCTGAGGTGGGCCCATCAGCCAGGCGTGGACCTGGGAGAAGACGTGTCTGTGCGGAGCGGCCTTTTGAGAGGTCTCTGGGGTAGGAGGTGAAAATGTCCCCAAGGTGGTCAGACATTTAGGATCCACACACGCTCCTCTCTGGAGCCTTCCCTGGGGAACGGGGCACCCGCCTGCCCGCCTGCCCACCCGCCCCTTCTATCCCCTTGGCCCCCTTGCCACCTGGGCCAGACACCTGTCACCTCCCTGAAGCTGCTCGAGCATCTAGTGGCTACGTCACCCTCCCGCCTTCATTTCCAACCTCCAAAATGGGCACAGAAGCCTACGTCACAGGTTACAACCTTCGCACACCACCGTGTAGAGCAGCGGTTCTCAACCTGTGGGTCGCGACCCCTCTGGCAGTCGAACGACCCTTTCCCAGGGGTCGCCTAAGACCATCCTGCAGATCAGATATTTACATGACGATTCATCACAGTAGCAACATTACAGTTATGAAGCAGCAACGAAAATAATTTTATGGTTGGGTCACAACATGAGGAGCTGTGTTTAAAGGGCCAGAAGGTGGAGAACCACTGGTGTAGAGCAAACTGATTAACCTGAGTTCAAGTGTGAAGGTGCGCCCAGCGCCCTTGCGCTCCTGCTTAATACGAACTATCTCCATCGGGTTAAGTGGTGGCTCTGAGGATAGAGCTTTAGGTTGAGTGATAATAAGAGCTTCCCCAGGCCTGCCTGAGCGCCTGGGCTCTGGGCTCTCAGGGCCCAGCAGTGGGGATGAAGCACCCCCCTCCATAGGCCCCTCCCACTCGAAGCAGCACCCGGGCAGGGCAGGCCTGGAGTTCTCCCTCCGAAGCCTCTGGAAGGCGGGGTGAAGGGCAGCGCGCTGCTAGGTGGGCCTGGGGCTAGGTTCGCCCTGGGGACCCAGCATGGGGACCTCTGCCCCCCCCCCCCGCCCGGAAGCTGGACTGGGGGCCACTGAAGCCTCAGGGCTCTGCTTTAAATTAATTTTTAAATTTACTGATGAGAGAGAGAGAGAGAGAGAGAGAGAGAGAGAGAGAGAGAGAGAGAGAGAGAGAGAGAGAGGTTTTGCTGTTCCGCTTGCTTGCGCATTCATTGGTTGATTCTTGTATGTGGCCTGAGGATCCCACTCACAGCCCTGGTGTGTGGGGAGGATGCTCCGATCAATGGAGAGGCAGCTCTGGGGCAGCGCGGAGGCAAGTTCGGGAAGCAGGGAGTGGCGGTGAGGCCGAGTGGGAGTGGGGGCGGCCTGAGAACCCCAGGAGAGGGGTGTAGGGAGGAGGGGCCTGGCACATGCTGGCTCCCAGCTCAGCACAGCTGTGGGTGCAGCCAGCTGTGCCGGGCAGTGGCCCTGCCTGGGGTCAGGGCATGCGGTGTTATCAGGCTGCCCAGCTGCCTCCGAGGTGGCCCTGCTAAATCGGGCTGTGGGCTCTGCCGCAGGAAGAGGGAAATGCAGGCAGGATGTCCTCTCCTGCGGCCGACAAGTCCTTTCCCATGAACCCCTGCTGACCTCGCTGGCCACGTGGCGGGTCCCCCACTCACCACCCCGACCTGCGCCTGCCGGAGGGGCCCCCACACCCGGCCTGGCCTGGGCGGGGAGCGCCTGTGGTCCGGCCGCCCAGCCTCAGACACAACGCGATGTAGACCCGCACCTTCCTCTCCCAGACGCCCGCCTCGGGCCTGACCGGAAAACCCAGATCCCAGAGGAAGCCAGTGTCTGAAAAGGATCGAAGCTCAGGAATCCCTGGCTCCAGCCCCGACACGTTGGCAGGGTCCTGCTCAGAGGTCGGTGCAGGGAGTGTGAGCGGCTTTCCAGACCCTCGCCCTGCTCACCCCTCTGCAAGGGGCATCTCAGAGGGCTGCGGGCACAGGAATCCGCCACGTGGAGGAAACACCCAGACACGCAGGAGGGGTGGGAGCCAGGACCCTGGGTCCCCTGACTGCCCTCAGCCCCATCTCCTCAAGCGCTCCCAACTTTCCTCTCTCCTCACCTGCCCAGACCCGGGAAGTCCTGCTGGCCACCTCCACCCAGAGGACCTGCCTCCAGGGGGGCACCTCACCTCTCCCCACATCGATCCTCCTCCCGGGGCCCCCATCTGCTGCTGAAGCCAGAGACTGGCCCTCGCCCCACGTCCCACCCTCCCAGCCACTGCGGCTGCTCCCGGGGCGCCCCTGGGTTCTCACGCAGCCCCTCGCTAGGGCTCCATCTGGTCCGTGCCTCTGGCGATGCCTCCATGGGCCCCGGCCAGGTGGCTCCCTGCTCAGAACCACCCCCTCCACAGGTGCTGCTGGCTCCTGTCACCCCGACCTGGCCTGTTCCCCTCCAACCCCAGACCCCAGACACATCGAACCACCCATGCAACCCCATACACCGGCTGGGCTTTCCCGGCTCTGGGTTGAGGGGGTTCCATTGCGCTGCCTGGAATCCCGTCCTGAGTTTGGAGACCCTCCCGGAAGCTCTGGGCTGCACGTGCTGCTGCCTTCCTGTGTAGCCACAGCTGCCAGCAGGGCCTCCGTGGGTCCACTGAGCACCTCGGTCCCCGTGCCAGACGTCTGATGCCACCTCTGTGATCCTGCCGGTCTGGCTCCCAGGAAATCCCTGCAGGACGGGTCCAGGCCCAAGGCCCCCCGGGTCCCCGTGAGCGCCACAGCTGGTGACACAGAACCACAGTTGCCTTCTCTGGTCGGGAAGGCACAGCCTGGGGCTGGGGTGTGGGCGGCACAGCCAGGAGCTGGCCCCTCTCCTGTGACACCTCACGGCCACTGTGCTCTGGGTGCCAGGACCCTTCAGCCACACTGACCCCAGGCTGGGGAGCCGCACCTACACCCCACATCCATGTCCCTGAGCGGGAGCACCTACATCCTACATCCATGTCCCTGAGCGGGAGCACCTACATCCTACATCCATGTCCCTGAGCGGGAGCACCTACATCCTACATCCATGTCCCTGAGCGGGAGCACCTACATCCTACATCCATGTCCCTGAGCGGGAGCACCTATATCCTACATCCATGTCCCGGAGCACTGAGCGGGGCCAGGGGGCCAGGCCACACCCCGCCTGCACCAGCGTGCACCCCTGCCCCATCCCACCCTCTGTCCCGAGTACATGGGTCCGGCTCAGGCTGAGGAGCTGGGACGGAGGAGAGCTGGGATGCCCAGTGCCACTCAGCTCACAGCAGGGGCCACCACAGCTGCCCGGTTGTCACCTGCTTCCTCTGCATGTCCCCGAGCTGACTGCCCACTGTCCAGAGGGGCAGACAGCCTCTCTAGACTGAGCCCCCGAGACAAGCCTCTTGGGCCGACCTCTGCCACCTGCCCCCCAACAGGGACCCTGCCAGAGCAATGTTTTGGAAACTGGACCGAGATGCCAGGCTGTGAAATCCAGCCCTTCGCACTGCCCTCGGGCCTCACCAGCCCGTCACACTGTCCACAGGCCTCGCCAGCCCGTCACACTGCCCACAGGCCTCACCAGCCCGTCACACTGCCCACAGGCCTCGCCAGCCCGTCACACTGCCCACAGGCCTCACCAGCCCGTCACACTGCCCACAGGCCTCGCCAGCCCATCACACTGCCCACAGGCCTCGCCAGCCCGTCACACTGCCCACAGGCCTCACCAGCCCGTCACACTGCCCACAGGCCTCGCCAGCCCGTCACACTGCCCACAGGCCTCGCCAGCCCGTCACACTGCCCACAGGCCTCGCCAGCCCGTCACACTGCCCACAGGCCTCACCAGCCCATCACACTGCCCACAGGCCTCACCAGCCCATCGCACTGCCCACAGGCCTCACCAGCCCATCACACTGCCCACAGGCCTCGCCAGCCCATCACACTGTCCACAGGCCTCGCCAGCCCGTCACACTGCCCACAGGCCTCACCAGCCTGTTGCGCTGCCCACAGGCCTCGCCAGCCCGTCACACTGCCCACAGGCCTCGCCAGCCTGTTGCGCTGCCCACAGGCCTCGCCAGCCCGTCACACTGCCCACAGGCCTCGCCAGCCCGTCACACTGCCCACAGGCCTCGCCAGCCCGTCACACTGCCCACAGGCCTCGCCAGCCTGTTGCGCTGCCCACAGGCCTCGCCAGCCCATCACACTGCCCACAGGCCTCGCCAGCCCGTCGCACTGCCCACAGGCCTCACCAGCCCGTCACACTGCCCACAGGCCTCACCAGCCCGTCACACTGCCCACAGGCCTCGCCAGCCCGTCACACTGCCCACAGGCCTCGCCAGCCCGTCACACTGCCCACAGGCCTCGCCAGCCCGTCGCACTGCCCACAGGCCTCGCCAGCCCGTCGCACTGCCCACAGGCCTCGCCAGCCCGTCACACTGCCCACAGGCCTCGCCAGCCCGTCACACTGCCCACAGGCCTCGCCAGCCCGTCACACTGCCCACAGGCCTCGCCAGCCCATCACACTGCCCACAGGCCTCGCCAGCCCGTCGCACTGCCCACAGGCCTCACCTGCCCGTCACACTGCCCACAGGCCTCACCAGCCTGTTGCGCTGCCCACAGGCCTCGCCAGCCCATCACACTGCCCACAGGCCTCACCAGCCCGTCACACTGCCCACAGGCCTCACCAGCCCATCACACTGCCCACAGGCCTCACCAGCCCATCACACTGCCCACAGGCCTCACCAGCCCGTCACACTGCCCACAGGCCTCGCCAGCCCATCACACTGTCCACAGGCCTCACCAGCCCGTCACACTGCCCACAGGCCTCGCCAGCCTGTTGCGCTGCCCACAGGCCTCGCCAGCCCGTCACACTGTCCACAGGCCTCGCCAGCCCGTCACACTGCCCACAGGCCTCGCCAGCCCGTCGCACTGCCCACAGGCCTCGCCAGCCTGTTGCGCTGCCGCACTGGCCCAGGGAGAGGGAGAGAGGCGCCCAGGCCATAAGCGACTGGCTTGGGGGAGAGCAGGGCAGGGCTTGGCACTAGGATCAGAGCACACCTTGGAGGGGTCAGCTTCAGGGTCCCGAGGCTTCTCACCTGCCAGCTGGGCGGACACTAACTCAAGTGTCTGTGCTTCTGCTCCAGCGCCCCCACTCTCCACCCCCCATCAGGCCCAGTCCTCCCCACAGCAGCGGCTGGGGCAGCAGCCGGGCTCAGGAGCCAGCAATGGTCCCCTCCACTCTCCGTGGGCGTCTTCCCACCAGCCAAGCCCCGATCCAGCCTGGGCACCCCCTCCAGCAGCTACCATCACTCTCCTCCCAGTCACTGCACAACTGCCTGGCTGTCCTCCCCGCAGGGCAAGCCTCACCGCTCTCCCTCCTCCCTCCGGAGCCAGCGCCGGGACACCAGCCTCTCCTGGTGCTCACGCCCTTCAGCGTCCCATCTCCCAGGATGCCTCTCCCTCTCGGGCCCCCTGTGAGGGGGCGCCCATCCTGGGCCCTCTCCTCTGCTCCCCGTTAGCTCCCAGCCCAGCCTCTCGTTCACCACACCCAGCTGCCTGCCAGATGTCTCCTCAAGGCGGCCTCCCACCCACTCGGTCGAACCAGGGACCGTGCACTTCTCCTCCTGCACTCACTCAGCCACTCCACAAACACCTGAGCCCCTGTGAGAGCCTGGCCCTGGGCTGGGTGCAGGGGTGAGGAGAGCCCAGGCGAGGCGGGACCAGCTCAGATTGGGGCAGCGTGAGGCCCAGACAGACGCACTCCTCCGGCCTCTCTGGGGCTCCCCCACACCACCCTCAGCCCGTCAGGCTCTGCTCCCAAAGGCCCGGCTGACTCCCTCCTTTACTATGGCTTCCTGGGGACTGGAGAGAGGTTACATGTCCTTGTCTAAGCGCCCCCGTCTAAGAAATGCGTCTAACACTCCCTGGTGAGGCTTAAGAGACGAAGCATACAAGCCAGTATCTATTGCCCACAGTTTCCCAAAAAGGTGAGCTCGCCGTCTCTCCCTTCAGGCCTCCCGCACTCCTCCCCAACCTCTGGGACCCAGGGGTGCCCTCGGGTTTCCAGGGTCACCAGGTCTCCTGTGGAATCCCAGTTCCTCCGATCCTGACACTCTATCCAAGCCCACCCTCTGCGCTCCTCGCCGCCGCTCCCCTTTCCCTCCGACCCCACGCGCAGCCTCCCGCCCCGTTCCCATCACAAGCCCGACTCCCGCCCGGGCCCCTTGCTGGGGACCCGCTCCAGGCTCGGCCGTCAAGCCCTGCGCCTCCACAGACGGGGCGGCCAGCCTCCTGCCACTTCCGTCCCGCGTCCCGCTCGTTGCATACAAGTTGCAGCCTCCAGGTTCGCCTCAAATTCCAGCGCGCACCTAGCCCGGTCTTCCCGACGGCGCCGGGCCGCGGCGACGCCGAACCCCTGCCCCTGCGGCTGCAGCCCCGTCACCCCCGCCGCCCCCGAAACCCTGCCTTTGGCGAAGGCGCGCGCCTGCCCGGGGCGCCCCCTGCGGGCCCGACCTCGAGCGCGGACCCGAGGGGTCGGGAAGCGCGCACCCCGGTCGGCGGCCCGGCGGGCACCGCCGCCTCGTCGCCCTGGGACGGGCTGGGCGCGCGGGTAGGCGCCCGGGGAGCCTCGGGGAGCGGGGAGGAACGCAAAGGCTGCAGGTGAGAGCGCAGCGCGAGCGGGCCCGGCCGCGGGGAGCGGACCGCGGACGGCGGGGCGAGGTCGGGAGCCCGGCACCATCCCTGCGCTGCGGGGCCGCGGGAGCCGGTCCCTGGCCCGCCCTTTCCTCTCCTCCCCCGCGCCCCGCAGCGCCCCGGCCGTGTCCGTGTCCCTGGCTCCCGGCCCCATCTCCCCTGCTGCCCGAGCCTGCGGGTGCCCAGCTCCCCGCCCGCCCCCATCGGCGCGGTCCCACCAGTCGCCCCAGGAGCGTCCCCCTCGCGGGCCTCCCCGCGCGGCCGGGCGCGCACGCGGGCGGCGGCGGAGAGCTCACCGCGCTCGCCGTCGAGGAGTCCGAGGCAGAGCCACAGGCGCAGGCACAGCGCGGCGCCCCGCGGCATCTCCGGCTGCGGCGCGGTCCGACCGCCGGCCTCTGCGGGGCGAGCGGCGAGTGAGGCGGCCTGGCCGGGCGGGGCGGGGCGGGGCGGGGCTCGGGGCGGGCCAGGCGCCCGGGACCGCCCCCCGCACCTCCGCGCCGCCCGGGCCGGTGGGGTCCCGCCTCGGCCGCGGGTGCCCGCTTCGCGCCGCGAGGGGAGACGGGCGGGTGCCGGGTGCCCCTGCGGCCCAGCCCCGGGCGGAGAGCAGGTACCACCGGCCTGAGCTGTGCGCTCCCGCCCGAATGGAGCCCAGCAGCCAGGGCAGGACAAAATGTGGCAGCGGCGTTTTTCTTTAATTTTCTCCCATCAGTAAATGCTACATTTAAGGAAAGAAAAAAAGCAATAATATAACTTAAAGATAGCTATATGTAAAATTCCTCAGACTTTATCTTGCCGCCTACATGGTGCGGACGGCAGCTGTGGGCACCGCGGCCGGTTCCGGGTAGTGCACCCCACCCTGCAGGCACCGCCCGCTCCTAGGTCTCCCCTAAATAGTTTTGCTCTGAGCTCATCCTTTTATCAGGTGACACTTAACCCCCTGACTTGGCAACCCTCCCAATGACTTCCTTTCTCTTTTCAGTTGTCTCTAGAATTTTCCTATTTAAAATAAGCCCCACCCTGGCCGGTGTTGCTCACTAGTTAGAGCGTTGGCCCGCACACAGAAGGGTGGAGGGTTCCATTCCTGGTCAGGGGTAGTACCCGCATTGCAGGCTCAATTCCCGCCTGGGTGCTGGCATGAGCAGGAGGCAACCAATCGATGTGTCTCTCATCTCTCTCTCTCTCTCTCTCTCTCTCTCTCTCTCTCTCTCTCTCTCTCTTCCCCCACCCCCCACTTCTCTCCCACTCTCTCTGGAAATCAATGGAAAAATATCCTCCAGTGAAGATTAACCAATAAATAAATCGTATATAATAAAAGGCTAATATGCAAATCGACAGAACTGGCAGAACAACTGGTGGCTATGACGCACACTGACCACAGGGGGTCAATGCAGGGGCTGCCCCCAGCCTGCAGGCTCCAGGCCAGCCAAGGTGGGTGCCAGCAGGGACCTCCCCATCACCCCACCGGTTGCCCCAGAAATCATCCCTAATCGCTGGCCAGAACTGTGCACAAATTCCGTTCACGGGGCCTCTCATAAATAAATAAATGTCCAATGATGATGACTATCTCCGTGTGCTTTTGTTCTACTTCATTCACACTTTCCCCACCCCTCCCCTGATCTGTTCATCCTAGCCAAAGACCAAGACCAGGCTGCTGATAACAAGTGTAACTACGAATTGAATACATGCCCTGCCTGCGGCATAGGCTCAGTGGTTGAGCATGGACCCATGAACCAGGAGGTCACGGTTGGAATCCTGGTCAGCCGCACCCACGGGAGGGTGGAGAGCTCACTGCACTTGCTGTCCCAGTTGCAGGCTCAATCCCAGTGTGGGGCGTGCAGGAAGCAGCGGACGATCATTGATGTTTCTATCTCTCTTTCCCTCTCCCTTCCTCTCTGAAATCAATAAAAATATATTTTTAAAAAGAAGTGAATATTTTATGAAGTTGGAATCGCAAATCCATGGGGTTAGTTTTGCTGATTTAATAAACAACGTGGAGGAAACTAGGCAATCAAATAGTAAATGAAGTTAGATTTTTTTCACCCATATATTGATTTTCTCCCAATATTCTTTAGTTTTCAAGTTAAGAAATATTCTTGTGAGAGGTAACACACATGGAAAGTACATACTAACGTATTACAAATATACAATTTAAAGCACACACCCATGCACCCACCCCAGATCAAGGGGTACAGAATGGCACCAGAATATCAGAAGCCCCCCTTTGCGGCCACAAACCCCTCCCCAGTCCTCAAACCCTAACTTTACCACCCCCCAGCTTTCCTTTGTCATTTTATGACCCAAGTACACGTTTGTTTGTTTTTAAATCTTATTTAAATGGGTTCCTTTCATATATATTCTTTTGCTCAGCCTCTTTTCTGAAATTCACGTGTACTGCTCTGCTGGCCATTATTTTGCTCATTTTCATTGGTGCAGTTTTCCACCGCGTGAAAACTATTTGTCTATGTACTGAACTGTAATGGAAGTTTGGGCTGTACCAGTTTTCAACTTTTACTGTTATGAACACTCTTCTTCTTCTCCTTTTTTTTTTTTCATTAACCTCACCTGAAGATATTTTTTCCATTGCTGTTCAGAGTGGGAGGGGGGAGGGGAGAGAGAGAGAAACATCAATGTGAGAGAGACACAACTGGTTGCCTCCTGCACAGCCCAGGTGGTGCCCTTGACCGGGAAGCGATCCCTTTGGTGCACACGCGGACGCTCTAACCACGGACGGCCCCGGGCAGGCACGAGCACTCCTGTATAGGTTTCTTCGTGCACTTGTGCCCTGTGCTCCAGGGTATGTGTCTAGGAGTGACACTGCTAGGTCACAGAATCCTTCCACTTCGTAGGCGGTGACAACTGTTTTTCATTCATTGTTCCACTTTGCACTCCATAGCAGCCACTAGTTCCCTGTGCTCTCCATCGTCACTAACACAGCACTGTCCGTTTTTATTTTTAAAATTTAGCCGTTCTAGTGGTTTCCATTAGTTTTTCCTTAATTACTGCTGAGATTGAGCACATTTTTATAATTGACCATTTGGATTTCAAGTCTTTTGCTTCTTACTACCACCCATTGTCTTTGTTGTATTGGTTTGTAGGAGTTCGTTTTATATTTTGGACTAGAGACCTGGTGCACGAAATTCTGTGCAGGGGGATGGGGGAGGGGAGGTCCTTCAGCCCAGCCTGCACCCTCTCCAATCCGGGATCCCTCTCACAATCCAGAACCACTGGCTCCTAACCACTCATCTGCCTGCTTGCCTGATGCCCCTAACTGCTCCCCTGCCGGCCTGATGGTCCCAACTGCTCTCCCCTGCCAGCCTGATCGCCCTAACTGCCTATCTGCTCTCCCCTCCTGGCCTGATCACCTTAACTGCCTATCTGCTCTCCCTTCCTCTCTGCGCCCTTCAAACCCCGGCACAGACATGCTGAGAGCTCTCCACAGCAGTCCCGCCACCGTCCTGATTGGTCATTACATGATGGTGTCCCGGCCAATTTGCATATTCCTCTATTATTAGTATAGATATGAGTCCTTGCCAGTTCTGATTATTACTGCTGTGTAACAAATTACTCCAAAATGTGGTGGTGTAAAACAGCAATGCTTTTGGTTTTGCTTATACTTGTGAGAGTCAGGAATTTGAGACGAGTTTGGCTGGGTAATTCTCTCTTGGGGCCTCTTATACAGTTGTCAGCCCTCGGAGGGCTGGGCTGGGTGGCATGGCCAGCAGTTGATGCTGAACTTATATGGAGCTTAGCTGGGGCTGTCAATGGGCAAGCCCACCCATGGCCTTTCCAGGATGCCAATCTCAGGGAGTTGAGTTGGCTTCCCCAGGGAAGCCTCATGTAGAAAATGATTTCATAGTAGTCACAGCCTGCCTGGGGGGCATCCTCTCCAATTCTTGGAGCAGGAGAGGGAAAGTCACACACAGAAAAGCGTGTGAAATGGGAGGTATTGTTGAGGCCGTCTTTGGAGGACACGCTTGACCACGTGTGCTACAAATCGCCTCTCCAATTTAGAATCTTCCTTTCCATTCTCTTAAAAGTAACCTTTCTGGGGGGGGAAGGGGTGGACAGAAGATCTTAGTTTCGATACAGAAGCCTTCTGAGTTATTTTCCTTGTGGGTGGTGCTGTTTGTATCCTTTCAAAGACATCTTTATCTTGATGTCATGAAGATATTTTTTATCATTTACAAATTTAGTTCTTTCATCTCTCCCATTTAGATCCTCGGGCATCTGTAATTGCTCTCGGTGTCCTGTGAAGAAGCGGAGTAGTTGTGTGTGTGTGTGTGTGTGTGTGTGTGTTTTCCTATAAGGATATCTGATTGTCCCATGACTTTTTATGAAAAGACCTTTCACACTAGTTCCACATTGGTCATAAATTATGGCCATAAATCTACATTGCTTGGGTCATTTTCTGGGCCCTGTTTAGTTGTCCATGGGGCTAATTGTCTTTTTTTGTACTGATGTAGGTCTTAATTTTAGCTTTATAAAAATCTTCTTATCTTAAAGCTCAAGTCTCTCCAACTTATTCTGCAAAAGTGACTACAATTCTTGACAACTGACATTTCCATTTAAATTTTAAACTCACCTCATGAGTTTCCATACACACATGATATGCTGAGATTTGATTGGGGTTATAATTAATATATGACCAATTTGAGGAAAACTGACTTTCCTTCCATAGACATGGTATATCTCTCAATTTTTAGGTATTCTTATAATCTCCATCTATAATGTTTTATTGTGTTTTGTGTAGAGTTCCTGGACCTTTTTTGTTAGATTAATTCCTAGGTATTTAATATTCTTATGCTACTGTAAAATTAATTGTGTGCGGACACCTTGTTTTTCTAATTGATTGCTCTTTGTATATAAAAATACAATTGATTTTTTAAAATGAGGTAGTTTGTTTTCTTAATTCTGAGTTTTTAGGATTCTTTATATATTCTAGATACAGTCTTTTTTTAAAAAAATGTTCCTTTATTTATTTATTTTTTTTTTTTTTAAATATATTTTATTGATTTTTTACAGAGAGGAAGGGAGAGAGATAGAGAGTCAGAAACATCGATGAGAGAATCATCGATCAGCTGCCTCCTGCACATCTCCCACTGGGGATATTCCCGCAATCCAGGTACATGCCCTTGACCGGAATTGAACCTGGGACCTTTCAGTCCGCAGGCCAATGCTCTATCCACTGAGCCAAACCGGTTTCGGCTCCTTTATTTATTTTTAAAATATATTTTTATTGATTTCAGCGAGGAAGGTAGAGGGAGGGAGAGAGAGATAGAAGCATCAATGATGAGAGAGAATCATTGATCAGCTGCCTCCTGCATGCCCCACACTGGGGATCAAGCTGCAATCCGGGCATGTGCCCTGACCAGGAATTGAACCATGACCTCCAGCTGGGTTCATAGGTCAATGCTCAACCACTGAACTACTCTGGCCGGGCTGGAAACATTCCCTCTTTTACAAATTATTTTTTGTTGTTAATCCTCACTATTTTCCATGGGCTTTTAGAAAGAGTGGAAGGGACAGGGAGAGACACATGGGTTGGTGCCTCCTGCACATGCCCAACGAGAGCCGGGGATCGAGCCTGCAACCAAGGTGTGTTCCTTTGACCGGAATCGAACCCGGGACCCTTCAGTCCCTGGGCTGATGCTCTATCCACTGAGCCAAACCAGCTAGGGTTAGATACACGTATTTTATCAGAAATATTTGCCAGTATTTTCTCCCAGGCTGTGAGTTGTCTTTCCATTCTCTTCACATTTGCAGTCTTTTGAACAGCAAATTCTTAATTTTAATGAAGTCCAATTTATGAACTTTTCAGTTGTGGATTGTACTTTGTCCAGAATTAGTACAGATTAGTGTTAGCATGACGTAAAAAGTTTTTACAGCTTTTTACTTTTAACCTATTTGTGTTTTTATATTTTAAGTGTGTTTAAGTGTGCATTTGGTTGGGTCTTGCTTGCTTACTCAACATGACCATTTCTACCTTTTAATTGGGTGATTAATTCACTTACACTCAAAGTGATTATTGACATGGTCAGTTTTAAATTTGCCGTCTTTTAAAATCTATTTATTTATTTATTTTCATCGCCATTTACCCTCCCTATGCCCTCTTCCACCTCCACCCAACCTTCCCCCCTCCCCCTCCGCCCCCACAATCACTGCACTGTTGTCCGCGTCCATGGGTTCTCTCTCTTTTTCCCTTTTTGCTCAATGAGGCTGTCTCTGTTTTGCTTGTTAGTTCAGTTTGTTCATTAAATTAGGATATACATCCCACCTGTTCTTTTTTATAAATATATTTTTATTGATTTCAGAGGGAGAGAGAGAAACATCAATGATGAGAGAGAACTGTCTCTTGCACTCCCCCTGCTGGGGATGGAGCCCACAGCCTGGGCATTTGCCCTGACCAGGAATCCAAACATGACCTCTTGGTTCCTAGGTGGGTGCTCAACCACTGAGCCACACAGGCCAGGCATCCCACCTGTTTTTGTTCCCTTTTTCCTCTCCCTCTTTTTTCTTTCTTTCTTTTTTTTTTTTAGTATTCTTATTGGCTTCATTTTATCTCCTTTGTTGGCTTGTTAGCTAAAACTCTTTGTTTTCTGACTTTAGAGGTTGCTTTATCATTTGTGGTATACATCTTTAACTCATAATAGCCACCCTTAAGTAATAATATACCACTTCATGCATAATATGAAACTCTTACAATAGTTTACCTCCATTCTCCCCTCTCAGCTTGTAAATTATTGTTGCCATTCATTTCACTTGTACATATCATAAGCCACACAATACATTGCCATTATTTTTGTCTCAGCAGTCATTTACATTTTTAATAATAAAATATTGTATATTTATCATTTACTAGAGGCCCAGTGCATGAAATTCGCGCACTGGGAGGGGGGGGGTCCCTCAGCCCGGCCTGTGCCCTCTTGCAGTCTGGGACCCCTCAGGGAATGTTTGACTGCCACTTTTCTTCTACTTTTAAGATATTCTCTGCTTTTGTTTTTTTCTGTAGTTTCCCTCTAATGCACCCAGATATTAATTTCATTTCTCCTCACAGTCCGGGACCCCTCAGGGGATATCCGACTGACAGCTTAGGCCCGATCTCTGGATCGGGCCTAAACCGGAAGTCAGACATCCCTCTCACAGTCCAGGATCCCTTGCTCCTCACCTCCTGCCTGCTCCCTCCTTACCTCTCAGATCACTGCTCCATAGTGGCAGGCTCCTTACCACTCGGCTCACTGCTCCTTAGTGCTGCCGCGGAGGCAGGAGAGGCTCCTGTCACTATTGCTGCACTCGCCAGCCATGAACCCAGCTTCTGGCTAAGCAGCACTCGCCCTGTGGGAGCGCAATGACCACCAGGGGGCAGCTCCTGCATTGAGCATCTGCCACTGGGTGGTCAGTGTGCATCATAGTGACTGGTCATTCTGGTCATTCTGCCATAATGGTCGCTTAGGCTTTTATTATATAGACTAGAGGCCCGGTGCACAAAAATTTGTGTACTCGGGGGGTGGGTCCCTCAGCCCTGCCTATGCCCTCTTGCAGTTTGGGACCCCTCAGAGGATGTCCACCTGCTGGCTTAGGCATACTCCCTGGGGGATCGGCCCAAGCTGGCAGTCAGACATCCCTCTGGCAGCCCGGCAGCCCTCAGGAGATGTCCACTTGCCAGCAGGGAGCAGGCCTAAGCTGCAGTCAGACATCCTTAGTGCTGCTGAGGAAGCAGGAGAGGCTCCCGCCACCACCGCTGTGCTGGCAGCTGGCAGCCTGGCTTGTGGCTGAGCAGAGCTCCCCCTGTGGGAGCTCACTGACCACCAGGGGCCAGCTCCTGCATTGAGCATCTTCCCCCTGGTGGTCAGTGTGTGTCATAGTGACCAGTCATTCCCACCTGTTCTGCTGTTAGGGTCAATTTGCATATTACCCTTTCATTATATAGATGATCTCGTATTTTCTTTTTTAAAAAAATATATTTTATTGATTTTTTACAGAGAGAAAGGGAGAGGGAGGGGGATATAGCAGTGGTTGGCAAACTCATTAGTCAACAGAGCCAAATATCAACAGTACAATGATTGAAATTTCTTTTGAGAGCCAAATTTTTTTTTTAAATATATTTTATTGATTTTTTACAGAGAGGAAGGGAGAGAGATAGAGAGTCAGAAACATCGATGAGAGAGAAACATCGATCAGCCGCCTCCTGCACATCCCCCACTGGGGATGTGCCCGCAACCCAGGTACATGCCCTTGACCGGAATCGAACCTGGGACCTTTCAGTCCGCAGGCCGACGCTCTATCCACTGAGCCAAACCGGTTTCGGTGAGAGCCAAATTTTTAAAACTTAAACTATATAGGAAGGTACATTGTTATTAACTTAATTAGGGTACTCCTAAGGCTTAGGAAGAGCCACACTCAAGGGGCCAAAGAGCCGTGTGTGGCTCGCAAGCCGCAGTTTGCCAACCACGGGAATAAAGAGTTTGAAACATCAATGAGAGAGAAACATCAATCAGCTGCCTCCTGACACCCCCTACTGGGGATGTGCCCGCAACCAAAGTACATGCCCTTGACCGGAATCGAACCTGGGACCTCTCGGTCCACAGCCAGATGCTCTATCCACTGAGCCAAACCGGCTAGGGCAGATGATCTCATATTTTCATCAGATATCATTTTTCTGCAGCCTGGAGGACTTCTTTTTTAAAAATATATTTTTATTGATTTCAGAGAGGAAGGAAACGGAGATAGAGCAAGAAACATCAAAGATCAGAGAGAATCATTGATCGGCAGGCCCCCTACTAGGGATCAAGCCTGCAACCCTGGCATGTGCCCTTGACCGGAATTGAATCTAGGACCCTTCAGTCCATAGTCGAAGCTCTATCCACTGAGCCAAACCAGCCAGGGCTGGAGGATGACTTCTTTTAACATTTCTTTTAGTGTGGGTCTGCTAGTGATGAATTCTTTTAGCTTTTGTGTGTCTGAAAGTCTTTATTTCTCTCTCCTTCTGGGACTCCGTTTACAAGAATATTAGACCACTCCATATTGTCCCAGAGTTTCCTGAGACTCTCTTCATTATTTTTAACCTTTGTATCTTTTTTATTTTTAAAAAAATATATTTTATTGATTTTAGAGAGGAAGGGAGAGGGAGAGAGATAGAAACATCAATGATGAGAGAGAATCATTGATTGGCTGCCTCCTACGTGCCCCCTCCTGGGGATCAAGCCTGCAACCCAGGCATGTGCCCTTGGCTGGAATTGAACCTGGGACCCTTCAGTCCACAGGCCAACACTCTATCCATTGAGCCAAACCAGCTAGGGCCGTATCTTTTTTTAAAAAAAAAAACTGTAATAATATGCACGCAACAGAAATTTTACCATCTGAACTATTTTTAAGAACACGGTTCAGTGGGATGGAGCACACTCACATTGTTGTGCTGCCGTCACCGCCATCCAGCTCCAGAATTCTTTTTTTTTTTTTTTCAGCTCCAGAATTCTTGCCATCACGCAATCCTGACACCGTTCCCATTAAACAATAACCCGCCGTTCTCCCTCCTCCCCGTCACTGGCAACCAACATTGTACTTCCCACCTGTATGAATCTGACCACTCCGCGTGCATCATACGAGTGGAATCATGCACTATTAGTAGTTTCATAACTGACTTATTTCACTCAGCACAGCTTCCTCAGTGTTTATCCATGTAGTGTATTGCAGAGTTTCCTTCCTTGTAAAGGTTGCATAACATTTCATTGTGTGTGTATACACCACCTTTCGTTTATCCAGATGTTGATGGGCATGTGAGTTGCTTCTCCCTTTTGGTTATTGTGAATAATGCTGCTATGAACATGGATGTACAAATATTTCTTCAAGTTCCTGATTTAAATTCCTTTGGGTATATAGCTAAAGGAATTGCTAGATCATATGGTGATTCTATTTTTAATTTCTAAAGAAACTTCCATCCAGTTTCCACAGCAGCTGCACCATTTTACACTCCCACCAGCAGTGCACGGTGGTTCCAGTCGCTCCACACCCTCACCAACACTAGCTTTGTTCTTTCTCCTGATAGGAGCCATCCTAGAGTGCGAGGGGTATCTGCTCGTGGTTTTGATTTGCATTCCCGCATTGGTTAGTGATGTTGAGCATATTTTCGTGGGCTTATTGGCCTTTGTGCATCTTTGGAGAGATGTCTATTCAAGGCCTTTGCTCATTTGTTGAATTGGGTTGGTATTATTCTTTTAGCCTTTTTCCCTCATGTGTTTCCATTGGGTAGTTTTCATTGCTATTTTTCAAGTTTCTTGTTTTTGTATTATTATTATTTTTTTGCTAATCTGTTCTTAAGCTCTTCCAATGAAATTTTCTTTTTTTTTTTAAATTAAAATTTTTTTTTATTGAATTCATTGGGGTGACACTGGTTTGCAAAACCATACAGGTCTCAAGTGTACAACTCAGCAAAGCCTCTGCACACGGCACCGTGCACCCATCACCCTGAGCAAAGTCTCTTTCCGTCCCCTTTGCTCACCTGCACCTCGCCCCAAGTTCCCTTTCCCTCTGGCTGTCACCACACTATTGTCTGTGTCTGTGTGTTCTGTGTATATGGTTTTTGGTTAAGCCCTTCACCTTCTTTCATCCAATCCCTTCTCCCCTGCCCTTCTGATAGCTGTCAGTCTGTTCCATGTATCCATGCCTCTGTGTCAGTTTATTTATTTATTTTTATTTTTATTTTTTTTATATATTTTATTGATTTTTTACAGAGAGGAAGGGAGAGAGAGAGAGAGTTAGAAACATCGATGAGAGAGAAACATCGATCAGCTGCCTCCTGCACATCCCCTACTGGGGATGTGCCCTCAACCCAGGTACATGCCCTTGACCGGAATCGAACCTGGGACCCTTCAGTCCGCAAGCCGACGCTCTATCCACTGAGCAAAACTGGTTTCGGCCAGTTTATTTTTTTAAAATATATTTTTATTGATTTCAGAGAGGAAGGAAGAGAGAGGAGAGATAGAAACATCAACAATGAGAGAGAATCATGGATTGGCTGCCTCCTTCATGCCCCCCACTGGGGGTCGAGCCCACAACCCGGGCAAGTGCCCTTGACTGGAATCGAACCTGGGACCCTTCAGTCCACAGGCTGATGCTCTATCCACCGAGCCAAACCGGCCAGGGCTGTGTCAGTTTATTTTGTTCATTGGATTCCACACATAAGTGCGATCATATGGTATCTGTCTTTCTCTAACTGGCTTCTCTTACTTAGCGTAATGCTCTCCAGGTCCATCCATGCTGTTGCAAAAGGTAAGAGTTCCTTCTTTTTTACAGCCACATGGTATTCCACTATGTAAATGTACCAGGGATTTTTATCAACTCATCTACTGATGGGCACTTGGCCTGTTTCCAGATCTTAGCTATTATAAATAACACTGCAATGAACACAGGGGTGCATATATTCTTTCTAATTAGTGTTTCGAGATTCTTAGGATATACTCCCAGAAGTGGGATCACTGGGTCAAAAGGCAGTTCCATTTTTAACTTTTTGAGGAAACTCCATACTGTTCTCCACAGTGGCTGCACCAGTCTGCATTCCCACCAGCAGTGCACTAGGGTTCCCTTTTCCCCACATCCTCGCCAGCAATTGTTTGTAGATTTATTGATGATAGCCATTCTGACAGGTGTGAGGTGATATTTCATTGTGGTTTTAATTTGATTCTCTCTGATTTTTAGTAACATTGAGCATTTTTCATACGTCTGTTGGCCATCTATATGTCCTCTTTGGAGGACTATCTACTCAGATCCTTTGCCCATTTTTTAAATTGTTGTTTATTTTCCTGGTGTTGAGTTATATAAATTCTTTACATATTTTGGAAATTAACCCCTTATCAGATGTATCATTGATAAATATGTTTTCCTATTCAGTGGGTTCTCTTTTAACTTTGTTTATGGTTTCTTTTGCTATGCAAAAATATTTAAATTTGATGTAGTTCCATTTGTTTATTTTTTCCTTTATTTTCCTTGCCCTACAATGGTTGGCAAACTGCGGCTCGCAAGCCACATGCGGCTCTTTGGCCCCTTGAGTGTGGCTCTTCCACAAAATACCATGTGTGGGCGCGCACATACAATGCGATTGAAACTTCGTGGTCCATGTGCAGAAGTCGGTATTTTGTGGAAGAGCCACACTCAAGGGGCCAAAGAGCCGCAGTTTGCCGACTACTGAGATAGACGAAACAAGTACAGTGACTTACGAGTTTAATTCGTTCTAAGACCGAGCTCATTAAGGAGCTCGCTAAGGAGCTCGTTAACTCAAATTACTCTATCAACTCAATGCAAAAAATCAGCCGAGAGACAGCTGGTATCTCAAAAAACTCGCTAGTCGGGACACTTGTAAGTGAAGGCCCCACTGTATACAATACGAGTGTGGATGGGAGAGTTGGAAGGAGTCGACCTCAGCAAACATACCTCAATCAGATTAAGGACGTTTTTAGCAAAGGCCAGTTTAGGAGTACCCTAATTAAGTTAATAACAATGTACCTACCTATATAGTTTAAGTTTAAAAAATTTGGCTCTCAAAAGAGTTTGCCGACCATTGCCCTAGGAGATACATCGGCAAAAATACTGCTGCAAGAGATGTCTGAGATTTTACTGCCTATGTTTTCTTCTAGGATTTTTATGGTTTCTTGAGTTACATTTAAGTATTTTATCCATTTTGAGTTTATTCATGTGTATGGGGTAAGTTGCTGGTTTAGTTTCTTTTTTTTTTTCCATACACCTGCCCAATTTTTCCAATCCAATGAAATTTTTATTTCTGATATTATAATTTTTAGCTCCAGGATTCCATTTGATCTTTTTATATGTATTTCATTTCTATGCTCATTTTTAAAATCAATTTTCTTATAATTACTCTAAAGTCATTGTCGGCTAAATTCATCAACTCTCTTGTTTATGGTTTTGTTTCTGTAGTCTGGTTTTTCTCTTGGTTTTGTGTCACATTTGCCTGCTTCTTTTCATGTCTAGTAATTTTTATTGGATGTTGGACATTTTTTATATTACACTGATGAATATCTGGGTTTGTTATATTTCTTCAAAGGGTACTAATATTTGTTTTGGCAGAGAGTTAGCTTACTTACAGATCAGCTTGCTTCTTTTAACACTTGCTTTTAAGCTCTTTTGTGGAGATGTAGTATCTTCCTCCTAAGGCTGTATTCTTTTGGGGTTTCTACTGAATATCTCAGATGTGCAACAAGTTCTCTGCATTTGACTGTTGCTTCAAGCCCTTTTTGAATTCTTGGGATTGATCTGCCTGTAGACCTTTTCCCAGCCTCTTGAATTTTGCCTTGTGCAAAGGAAAATATAGTTCAGCACTTGGGGGGGAAAAATGTGACTCATTTTCAGATTCTGGAGGGCTCCTTGTGCGTAACTCAAACTGGCCCCATGCCCTGTGCCAGAAGTTCCAGCCGCTTTGGCCTTCCTAATTCTCAGGTCTGTGATTTCAACTCAGCAGGTCCATCATGCTTTATTTGGGTTTACTGTCCTTGTGCCACGATCTAGAAAGTTGAAAAAATGTGTAGGACATACCCAGCCAGAAAGCTGAAACATACGAAGGGATCACCTGGTTTGTTGTTCAATATCAGAGGAGCATTGTTTCAATATGATGTCCAATTGTATAGCTGTTTTGGTAGGAAGGAAAATTCGTCATAATGGAAATTTGTCATTTTGATTGAATTTGCATTTGTATATGGGTTATTTGGATATTCCCAGTTTTAGAGTATCTGTTCAATTCTTTGGCCTATTTTCTGTTTGATTGTCTCTGTTAATCTGTAGAACTTCTTACATATTCTGTAGACAAATCCTTTGATGGGTGCATGCATTGCAAAAATCATCTACTCACTGACTTGTCTTTGCATTATTGTTTTTTAAATATATTTTTATTACTGATTTCAGAGAGAAAGGGAGAGAGAAACATCAATGATGAGAGAGAATCACTAATCGGCTGCCTCCTGCAGGCCCCGTATTGGGGATTGAGCCCGCAGCCTGGCATGTGCCCCGATCAAGACTTGAACTGTGACCTCCTGATTCATAGGTTGACAATCAGCCACAGAGCCACGCCGGCCGGGCTCTGTGCATTATTTTAATGCTGTCTTTTATAAATGGAAGTTATTATTTTTAGTATAGTCCATTTTATAATCTTTTCCGTTTGTGCATAACCTTTCTGTGTTCTGTTCTAAAATGTTTCTGCTTACTCCAAAGTCATAATGATATTTTCCTACCCTTTTTTCTCAGTGGGATAGCTTTCCCTTTGCACAGTGAGACTGACAATTTACCTAGAATTGATTTCTGTGTATGATGTAAGATAGGTCTCGATATTCGCTTTTTCATAGTGTTATTTAATTGGCAGCATAATTTACTGAAGTAACCCATCTTTCCCCCAGCATTGCCGAGGTACATTTGTCACCTTCCATGGAAGAGTCTGCTTCTGGACTGTTATGTTTCATTTGTCTACTTGCCTGCTCTTGTCTCTACACCACACAGTTGTAGCCACCATGGTTTATAATAACATTTACTATTTGGGAATGCTAATTCTTGAAATTCATGCATCTTTTTCCAGAGTATCTAACTTTTGATTGGACCCTTGCATTTTCATACTGATTTTAGAATAAGCTTGGTCATTTTCAGAAATGAGAAGTCTGCTAGAACTTTGATTGGAATTATGTTGAATGTATTTGGAGGAATTACCATCTTAACCATTTTCAATCATGAACATGCTATATCCAGCCACTTATCTTTCATTTCTATATATAATGTTTTGTAGTCTTAATTTGCTATACTTTATTATAATTCAGATCATAGCATTTTCTAATTTTGAATAGAATGTCTTTTTTGAACTATGAGTTATTTAGAAATATGTTATTTAATTTACAAATATTTGGGCATTTTTTAGTTACCATTTATTTCTAGTTTAATTTGCCTGTGATCAGAGAATGTATTCTGAGTTCAGTTCTAGGAAAGTCAATGAAATTTGCTTTTAGGCTCCGCATATGGTCTATCTTGGTAAACGACTGATGTATGCTTGAAAAAATATACTTGGAAAGGCTGCTTAGTGTAGCGTGGCACTATGCATGGCCTCTAAATAAAGTTGGTCAGTCGTGTTGTCCAAATCTCCTATATCTTTAACTTTTTGTTTGTTTGTTTTCTTATTTTGTCAACTACTGAAAGGGGTATATTAAAATTCTAACTATAACTTGGGTTTGTCAAGTTGCCTTACAGTTTGGTTCATTTTTGCTTCATGTAATTTGAATATATATTATTGTTTTTATGTATTTGTGTTCCATAGGTTAACGAAGTGATTTGTATTTTGCTTTCCAACATGTTAATCAAGTACTTTTAATTGTTATTCATTTTTTCTTTTAGTAATGTGGTAGATCACAAAGATATCTACCAACTCTTACTCATGTCTGTATCCATGGCCTTCACAATGCGGCTTGGCAGTTCCTCTCATGAATTGTATGTATTGTGATAAAACATTATAAGGAGCCCTGATCAGTTTGGCTCAGTGGATAGAGCGTCGGCCTGCGGACTGAAAGGTCCCAGGTTCGATTCAGGTCAAGGGCATGTACCTTGGTTGCAGGCACATCCCCAGTAGGAGGCAGCTGATAGTTGTTTCTCTCTCATCGATGTTTCTAACTCTCTATCCCTCTTCCTTCCTCTCTGTAAAAAATCAATAAAATATATTTTTAAAAAAACATTATGAGGAGCATACATATTTAAGATTAACATATCTTTTTTTAAAAATATATTTTATTGATTTTTTAACAGAGAGGAAGGGAGAGAGATAGAGAGCTAGAAACATCAATGAGAGAGAAACATCATCAGCTGCCTCCTGTACATCTCCCACCGGGGATGTGCTCGCAACCAAGGTACATGCCCTTGACCGGAATCGAACCTGGAACCCTTCAGTCCGCAGGCCGACGCTCTATCCACTGAGCCAAACCAGTTTTGGCAAGATTAACATATCTTTTTTTTTTTTAATATATTTTTATTGATTTTCCACAGAGAGGAAGGGAGAGAGACAGAGAGTCAGAAACATCGATGAGAGAGAAACATCGATCAGCCGCCTCCTGCACATCCCCCACCGGGAATGTGCTCGCAACCCAGGTACATGCCCTTGACCGGAATCGAACCTGGGACCTTTCAGTCCGCAAGCCGACGCTCTATCCACTGAGCCAAACCAGTTTCGGCAAGATTAACATATCTTAATCTCCAACATTTATAGGGAACTCATACAACTTAACAAAAGGAAGATAAACAATCCAATCAAAAAATGGGCAAAGGACCTAAATAGACACTTTTCAAAAGAGAACATTCAGAAAGCCAAGAGACATATGAAAGCATGCTCAAAGTCACTAATCATCCGAGAGATGCAAAGCAAAACAACAATGAGGTATCATCTCACACCTGTCAGAATGGCTATCATCAACAAACGACAAGTGCTGGAGAGGATGTGGAGAAAAAGGAACACTCGTGCACTGCTGGTGGGAATGCAGACTGGTGCAGCCACTATGGAAGACAGTATGCAGTTTCCTCAAAAAGTTAAAAAATGGAACTCTCGTTTGACCCAGTGATCCCACTTCTAGGAATATATCCCAAGAAACCAGAAACACCAATCAGAAAGGATATATGCACCCCTATGTTCATAGCAGCACAATTCACCATAGCCAAGATCTGGAAACAGCCTAAGTGCCCATCAGCAGATGAATGGGTTAGAAAACTGTGGTACATCTACACGATGGAATACTATGCTGCTGTAAAAAAGAAGGAACTCTTACCATTTGCAACGGCATGGATGGAACTGGAGAGCATTATGCTAAGTGAAATTAGCCAGTCAATGAAAGAAAAATACCATATGATCTCACTCATTTATGGATAATTAAGACCATTATAAAATGATGAGCAAAAATAGATACAGAGGCAGAGCAACATCAAACAGACTGTCAAACTACAGTGGGAAGGCCGGGGAGGGTTGGGTAAGAGATCAACTGAAGGACTTGTATGCATGCATACGAGCATAACCAATGGACACAAGACACTGGGGGTTATGGGAGGCTAGGGGAAGGTCAAGGGGAGAAAAAAAAGGAGACATATATAATACTCTTTGTAATACTTTAAGCAATAAAACAATTTTTTTTTAAAAAAAGATTAACATGTCATCCTGTTGGGTTGACCCTTTTAGTTATATGTGATATTTGTAACTTTTATTTCTTGTAATACATCATAACAGAAAGTCTACTTGGTCTGGCATTATTATAGCCACAGCAGCTTTCTGTTGGCGATTATATGTGTGATCCATCTTTTATCTCCTTTTACTTCCAATCCAGAGTCAGTTCTCCTCTAATTTAACATATGCATTTCTAAAAATTACCATACTATGAAAACCTCACACTAAAAACCACAGAGCATAAGGAAGAAATGAGACCAGGGATACAACACTCAGAAACTTCATCAGCAACACATTAAAAACACACATGATAGGAACTTAGCAAAATGCTAGCATAGATCCCACCTCTGGCACGATGACATAAGGAGCTATGTGGAAAGTGGTGAAAAATTATTTTAGAACGACCATTTAACGCCTCTGGAAATGGTCCTAAGGGCAGACAGAAAATGAAGAAACATGCCAAAACTGGTTTGGCTCAGTGGATAGAGCGTCGGCCTGCAGACTGAAAGGTCCCAGGTTCGATTCCGGTCAAGGGCATGTACCTGGGTTGCGAGCACATCCCCAGTGGGGGGTGTGCAGGAGGCAGCTGATCAATGTTTCTCTCTCATCGATGTTTCTAACTCTCTATCTCTCTCCCTTCCTCTCTGTAAAAAATCAATAAAATATATATATATATATTAAAAAAAAGAAAATGAAGAAACATTTATTCAGAAAAACCTACTTAAACCCAGTAAGAACAGCAAGAGTCTGTGGCAACTGAATTGCAACCTGTTGCCTCCCTCACCGACTCGAGCTCAGTGATAGAATCTCCACTCCAGACAGACCAGCCAAGAACACAGACACCCTCACCGCCACCCTCAACTGGAGGCCTATGGCATCTTCCCCAGAGAGGCAGGCATCGGCATTTCTCATTCTGACCCGTGCTGCCCATTGCAGAGGCTAAGTTCTGGTGAGTGTGGCCACGAGATGGGGCTCCTGTCTTCTGTCAGCCCCCACTCATGAGGCCGAGGCTCTCCCTTGGGTGTGGTGCACTGAGCATCCAGGGGCCCTGGTGATGCTCGCCCCAGCTAGCTTGTAAGGCAGAGAGAGAGGCAAGCCAAGAAGAACAGAGACTGCACTTCCCTTCTTTTCTTATGGAGCACCAAGACCCTAAAGCAGGCGTCTCCCAGAGAGAAGCGTGCCACTGCTCCTTCTCTCAGCTCAGAGAGTTTACCCAGAGGGAGAGAGAGGCTGCTTTGAAGCTCTTCCAAAAAGAACCGAGTTTGTTTTCAACAGAGAGTTAAGAATGTTCAAGCCTGAAGGTGTGCTGAAAAACAATGGATGGTGTGATGAAAACAATACAAAGGGGCTAGATTTATTAGAAATGTAAGCTAAACCACAGCTTACCAGAGAGAACCAGGAAACGAAACAGTTAAGAGGCCTCCTGCAGCCAGAACAAATCTGAAACACTGACTTCAACATTATCCCTGCAAAGGAGCCCCAGTGTAAGTAATCAGTCGATGCAGCACTGCGAGCCCCAGGCAGTGTTAGAAACGGCAGAGCGATCAGCCAGCAGTGAATGAAGCCGCACATCTGGTGCGGGCAGGAAAAGAGACAACCAAAGAGGCCAGCATCGCTGTTATCCCCGGTGACTGCGCAGGCTCCGGCTGTGCCTCCCAGGGGCAACACAGGCTTCGCTCTGCTGGGAGAAACTGATGCCCCCAGTGACTCATGAAGCAGATAAACAACAAACAACAAAGTCCTGGGGAAGTGGATCGGTGGAGACCTGAACCTGGAGTTGCTACCATATGTTACCTAAAAGGCCTAGTTTCCAACAACAACAAAAATCACAACATGAAGAAGAAGAAAAACAAAACAAAACAAAAAAACAGGAAAGCCTGACCCGTACATGGAGAAAAAAATCAGGCAACAGAAACTTCCTGTGACAAGACCAGGTGTCTTGATATAACAAAGACTTCAAAGGAGTCATAAATATCTTCAAAGAACTAAACTAAATCATGTTTAAAGTGAAGAAGGTATGATGGCAATGTCTAATGAAATAGAGAAGATCATTAAGAGGTATAAATGATTAAAAAGAATAAAATGGAAGTGCTAGAGAAGAAAAGTATAATAACTAAAATTAAAAATTCACTATAGTAAGCTTACCAGTATATTTGAACTAGCCCAAGAAAGAATTAGTGAACTTGAAGATAGACCAATAAAGATGATATAATCTGAAGGAAAAAAAGAATGAAGGAAAATGAACAGAGCAAATAGAATTGTGGGATACCATTAAGTGCACCAACATATGTGTAATAAGAGTGCCAGAAGGATAGGAGGCAGTGAAAGCACAACAAAAAATATTTGAAGAAACAATGGCTAAAATTTCCCCAAATTTGAAAAACAAAACAAAAAAACCTTAATCTACACATTTGAAAAACTGGATAAACTACAAGTAGGAAAAACACAAAGAGATCCACAGCAGACACATCCTAGTAAAAATGCTGAAAGACCAAGACAAAGAAAAAAATCTTTAAAGCAACTAGAGAAAAATGAACCATCACCTACAAGGTAATCCCAGTAAATTAATAGCTGATCTCAGCAGAAACAATGGATGCCAGAAGGCACTTGAATGGCATAGTCAATGTGTTCAAAGAAAAATATTGTCAACCAAGAAATCTATCTATATATATAAAAGCCTAAGCGACTGTTAATGACTGGATAATCGGCCAGTAGCTATGACGCACACTGACCACCAGGGGGCAGACGCTTAACGCAGGAGCTGCCCCCTGGTGGTCAGTGCACTCCCACAGCCAACCTCCTGCGGCTGGCCAACCTCCTGCAGTCCCTCCCCCAGCCGGCTGGGTGGTCAGTGTGTTTGACAGCCAACCTCCTGTGGTCCCTCCCCACAGCTGGCCACAGTCCCTCCCCCCAGTCAGCCAGCCCTGACTGGCCCTGACTGGGACTGTGTGAGATGCCTCAATCAGCCACGATCACCGGCCAGGCTGAGGGACCCCACCCAGGCCTCTAGTCTATATATATAAAAGCCTAAGCAACCAAACAACTGAACAACCAGTCACTATGACGCACACTGACCACCAGGGGAAGACGCTTAATGCAGGAGCTGCCCCTGGTCGTCACTGTGCTCCCACAGCCAACCTCCCACAGTCCCTCCCCCCGGCCGGCCCGATCAACCCCGATAGGGCTGGCTGGCCAACCTCCCATGGTCGCCTCCCCCCAGCAGCCAACCTCCTGAAGCCCCTCCCCCCTGGCCAACCTCCCACAGCCCTGATCGGCCCGGATCACCGGCCAGGTCAAGGGACCCCACGCATGCACAAATTCATGCCTTTTGCCTCTAGTATCTAATAAAACTTTCTTTTAAAAATGAAGGTGTAGCCGTAGCCAGTTTGGCTCAGTGTATAGAGCGTTGGCCTGCGGACTGAAAGGTCCCAGGTTCGATTCAGGTCAAGGGCATGTACCTTGGTTGTGGGCACATCCCTAGTAGGGGGTGTGCAGGAGGCAGCTGATCGATGTTTCTCTCTCATCGATATTTCTAACTCTCTATCCCTCCCCCTTCCTCTCTGTAAAAAAATCAATAAAATATATTTTAAAAAATTAAAAAAATAAAAATAAAAATAAAAATGAAGGCATAACAGACTTCCACAAAACTGAGATAATTTGTTGTTAGAAATCCACATTACAAAACATACCAAAGGAAGTTCTTCAAGCTGGAAGGAAGTGATTCTAGAGAGTAATTCAATTATACATAAAAAAAACACACACACAAAGAACACCAGTAAAAGACAGTAAAAATGCATATTGCTTTTCCTCTCTACTTTTAATAAATATAAAATACAATGGTATAAAACAATATGTATACATATAATTGTGTAGTTGGGCCTTTATCATAGAAATGCAATATAATAATACCACAAAAGAAGAGAGTGGGCTAAGGAAATGAGTCCAGATGGTAACTTGAAGCCACAGGAACCAATGAAGTGAACAAGAAATGGTAAATAAGAAGGCTATTATGACAAAAGTTATAATTATATACTTGTTCTTCTTTCTTCTCTAGGCTTCTTGAAAAGACATAGAATTATGTAAGTTATAACATGTATAAAATATGTATAAACATGTATATGTATAAAATAATACCATAAAAAGAGGAAAATGGAATAGAGCTACACAGTAGTAAAGTTTCTATATTTATTGGAATTAAGATAGTACATATATGAGTCAATTTTGATTGGTTAAGATGTATATGTAAGCCCAAGAGCAGTCATTAAGGAAATAACAAAAAAAGTTCAAAAATAATTAAAGAAATTAAATTGTTACAAAAGAAAATAAAGGAGTAACAGAAAAACAAAAAGATATGAGGTATATAGAAAAAGAAAATATAAGACAGCTGCCATAAATCCATCTATATCAATAATATCACCAATTTTGAATGGATTAAATAATCCAATCAAAAGGTAGACATTGTCAAATTTTATAAAAACAGGATCTAGTTATATGTTGTCCACAGAAGACACATTTTTGATTCAAAGATACAAATAGATTGAAAGTAAAAAGATGGAAAAAATATAACATGCAAATAGCAATCACAGGTGTGCCTACACTAATATTATAAAAAAAAAAATAGACTTTAAAATAAATGATGTGGTGGCTTTAAAATAAACCATGGTGGCTCAATGGTTGAGTGTTGACCTATGAACCAAGAAGTCACAGTTTAATTCCCTTCCTCTCTAAAATAAATAAAAAATATATTTTAAATATACTCTTATAATATATCTACACTAATAAAACAGAAACATGCAAATTGGTGTCACCGCTACATCCACCAGCCAATCAGAGTAACTATGCAAATTAACCCAACAAAGATGGCGGTTAATTTGCATATGCAGGTGCAGAGCGAAGACTGAAGATTGAAGAGGCTTGGCTTCTCCGCTGCGGTTGGAGGGGAAAATCCTAGCCTCGGGAGAAACCAAGATGGTGGCATAGGTAAACACTGGAAATTGCTGCCTCCCACTACAACTTCAAAAATACAACTAGAAGACAAAACAGACATCATCCAGAACCACAGGAAGGCTGGCTTAGTGGAAATTCTACAACTAGAAGGAAAGAGAAAGGCACATTGAGACTCAGAGGAGGTGCGGAAGTAAAGTGCAGAGGTACGAAGGCGCATGCAGCAAGGGCTGGCAAGGACGCGGCTGTCTTTTTGAATCGGAAGGGAGTCACAAGCCCCCGACTGCTCTGAACTCCAGTTCCAGGAAGTCTCTGGGGACCCAGACTCATACGGGGAGAAACCGGACTGTCTGGCAGTGGGTAGAATTCAAAACTCGAGGGCGGCTTTCTCTCAGAGGTGCTTGCAGCAATTACCTGGACACTGAGACGTAGTGCCCCTTAGGGTAGGGCTGAGGATCAGCCATAGATGCTTGCTCCACCCTGTTGATTCCCTGAGACCCTGCCCCACCCAACCTGCTGCAGAGGCTTTTGTATATGAATGCCCTGGCCCTTTGCAATCTGAAAATTACCTAACAAACTGCAGCTGGGTCAGACAGACCCAGAACTTCCAAGAGAAGGCCCAAGGCCCAAGGCCCCATAGCAGCTTGCATTGCTTCACAGCTGGGCCTCATCTGGGCACTTCCAAACCCCAAACAAGAAAGGGGAATCTGCAGATCTCTTCATAGATCCTGCTGGGTTGCTTCAGGCAGAGGCTAAATTAGTACCTCCTTAGATCCAAGAGCCAGTGTACCCAGTGGTCAGAGTGGGACCATCCAGATTACAACTCCTCAGATCCATAAGGGACACACTCAGGGGGCAGACTCAGTGAGCACCAAAGCCCCACTGAAGCAAGTCTTGCCTCATAAGGGTGTCTTCAGCACAGAAGTTCTCCCACCATAGACACAGCTGATTTTCATAGCCAATTGGCCTGGAGGTCAATTCCTCCCAATGATACCTACAACAATCAAGGCTTAACTACAACAAGACTGTGCACACAGCCCAAAAGGGGTGCACCAAGAGTGTGCACCTCAGGTAATTCGGAAGGCTGAGCTACTGGGCCCTATAGGACACCTAGCACACAAAGCCACTCTACCAACACAGGGAAGCATAAAAAATGCGGAGTCAAAGAAACAGGCCACAAATGACAGAAATGGAGGAAAGCAAACTATTGGATATAGAGTTCAAAACCACACTTTTAAGGTTTTTCAAGAATTTTCTAGAAACCGCCGATAAATTTAGTGAGACCCTGGAGGATATGAAAAAAGACCAACTAGAAATTAAGCACACACTGACTGAAATAAAGAATAATTTACAGAGATCCAACAGCAGACAAGAGGATCCCAAGAATCAAGTCAAAGATTTGAAATATGAAGAAGCAAAAAATACCCAACCAGAAAAACAAAAAGAATCCAAAAATATGAAGATAGGGTAAGGACCCTCTGGGACAATTTCAAGCGTACCAACATCAGAATTATAGGGGTGCCACAAGAAGAGAGAGAGCAAGATATTGAAAACCTATTTGAAGAAATAATGACAGAAAACTTCCCCTACCTGGTGAAAGAAATAGACTTACAAGTCCAGGATGCACAGAGAACCCCAAACAAAAGGAATCCAAAGAGGACCACATCAAGACACATCATCATTAAAATGCCAAGGGCAAAAGACAAAGAGAAAATCTTAAAAGCAGCAAGAGAAAAACAGCTAGTTACCTACAAGGGAGTACCCATACGACTGTCAGCTGATTTCTCAACAGAAACTATGCAGGCCAGAAGGGAGTGGCAAGAAATATTCAAAGTGATGAGTAGCAAGAACCTACAACCAAGATTACTTTATCCAGCAAAGCTATCATTCAGAATTGAAGGACAGCTAAAGAGCTTCACAGATAAGAAAAAGCTCAAGGAGTTCATCACCACCAAACCAGTATTATATGAAATGCTGAAAGGTATCCTTTAAGAAGAGGAAGAAGAAGAAAAAGGTAAAGATAAACATTATGAACAGCAAATACATATCTATCAACAAGTGAATCTAAAAATCAAGTTAATAAAAAATCTGATGAACAGAGTACACTTGTGATTATAATAGAATCAGGTGCATAGAAAGGGAGTAAACTGACAATTCTTGGGGGGAAAGGGGTGTGGGGGTGCAGGAAGAGACTGGATAAAAATCGTACACCTATGGATGAGGACAGTGGGAAGGGTAAGGGCAGAGGGTGGGGTGTGAACTGGGTGGAGGAGAGCTATGGATGGAAAAAACGAGGAACAACTGTAATAATCTGAACAAGAAAGATTTAATTAAAAAAAAAAAAGCCTAGCCTTGAGGCTTGGCTTCTCCGCTGCGGCCAGACCAAAGGCCTGGGTCCCAGTGCCAGAGGAAAACCAGTGCTGGCAGCCAGGCGAAGGAAGGCCTATTTGCATGAACCTCTTCATGCAATGGGCCTCTAGTTATAATATGATATATAAAAATGATGTTACCAGAGATAAAGTGGAACATTTTATAATGATAAAAGGACCAACCCATTAGGAAGCTATAATAATTATAGACATATGTGTACCTAATAACAAAGCATTAAAATACATAAATCAAAAACATACAGCAATAAAGGGAGAAATAGACCATTAACTACAAAGTTGGAGACTTTAATACTCTACTTTCCACAACAGATGAAATAATAAGGCACATGATTAACAAGGAAATAGAAAACCTGAACAACACTATAAACCAACCAGACCCATAGAACCTATAGAATACTCCACCCAACAATAGCAAAAATCATGCATATTTCTCAAGTGCACATGTAAGATTCTCTAGAAGAGATCATATGCTAGAACATAAAACCTCTATAAACTTAAAAGGATTGAAATTATATAAAGTATTTTCTCTGACAACAATAAAAAGAAATTAAAATCAATTACAGAAAGAAACTTGGGAAATTCACAAACATGTAGAAATTAAACAGCATGTTCCTAAATACTTAAGGGGTCAAAAAAGAAATAAAAAAGGAAATTAGAAAATATTTTGAGATGAATGAAAATGAAAGTACAACATGCCAAAACTTATTGGTGGCAGCTAAGACAGTGCTTAGAGGGAAATGTATAGCTGTATAGGGCTATATTAGGAAAGGAAAAAGGAGAACCAAGATGACAGTATAGGTAAACACCAGTGCTCACTGCCTCCCACAACCACATCACAATTAAAACGAAAATACAAAACACCCATCATTGAGAACCACCTGAAAGCTGGCTGAATGGAAGTCCTACAATTAGAGAAGTAAAGAAGTGCACACGGAGACTGGTAGGAGGGGCGGAGGTGTGGAACAGGCTGGTCCAACACAAACGTGTGCCTTCTTTTTTTTAATATATTTCATTGATTTTTTACAGAGAGGAAGGGAGAGAGATAGAGAGTTAGAAACATCGATGAGAGAAAATCATCGATCAGCCGCCTCCTGCACATCTCCCACTGGGGATGTGCCCACAACCCAGGTACATGCCCTTGACCAGAATCGAACCCGGGACCTCTCAGTCCGCAGGCCGACGCTCTATCCACTGAGCCAAACCGGTTTCGGCATGTGTGCCTTTTTTTAATCAGGAGGGATATCTCTGCTGCACAGGGGTCCCAGCTCCACACCAGGTCCCCAACCCAGGATTCCAGAGCTGGGAAGAGAAGTCCTTGTAACTTCAGGCTGTAAAATCCAATGGGGCCGAAATCGGTTTGGCTCAGTGGATAGAGCGTCGGCCTGCGGACTGAAGGGTCCCAGGTTCGATTCCGGTCAAGGGCATGAACCTGGGTTGCGGGCACATCCCCAGTGGGAGATGTGCAGGAGGCAGCTGATCGATATTTCTCTCTCATCGATGTTTCTAACTCTCTATCTCTCTCCCTTCTTCTCTGTAAAAAATCAATAAAATATATTTTAAAAAAAATCCAATGGGGATTGTGGCTGAGTGACATGGAGGCTACTGGAGACCCAGCAGTTCCCCTTAAAGAGCTAGAGCACAAACTATGTGGTCCCACTTCCTCTGAGCTCCAGCACCAGGAAGTAGCTAAGGGGGATCCAGGGACATATGGGAAGGAACTGGTTTGTCTGGCATTGCAGCAAGAACGCTGGGCGGGCATCCTTGCAGGGGTCACTGTTCCTGTGCTGGGACCTCCCCCATTGCATAGCTAATTAGTAACCATATCTGAGTTTCCATTAGCCTGGCTCACACTGTTCACACCACCCTAGTGGTTCCCTGAGACCCCGCCCCATCCAATTTGCAGCCCCACTCAAGCTGTTTGTAGCAGCTTTTCCATATGAATGGCCTGTACTTGTTCAGGCTTCAGACTTTGCTAAAATCTCTCAAACAAGCAGCAGCTGGCATCACTGTACCCCAAACCTATTAATAAAAAGGCCCAAGACCTGGCACTAGCACCAGCCTGCCTTGCTTCACAGCTGGGCTTTGCCTGGGCA